>NC_141691.1:773640610-776158110 GCF_964263255.1 Lissotriton vulgaris
GCCATCTAGGTATGTCTACTCAATGACACAGTTTTTCACTTGAGCACAATGCTTGGCATGAAGTATGTAAGAGCCGCACACAATTAGGGCACTCTCGTTGCACCTTAGGTTCTGTTATCATGATGTGTCATTGGGACCAGTTACCACATACAGGTAGATATTACCTGTACTCACACAAAATCCTCACAACCACTATCACGTACAAATCACGGCTGTATTTATATCGATAACAGACACTATATTCGACACGAATGTGTTGTGGTTGCACTAGTTAAGAAACTTGAACAAATCACTGTATGTTCACTGCTGGAGGAAGCATCTAATGTACATATGTAATACCAAGCCAGCATGGTCTGGCACAACAATTTACTTTGCCAAAAGTATATGCAATATGCCACTTTTGTTTGTTTCAGCCCTGATGAGTCGCTAAGGCGATGAAACACGTGTCGGCTGGCTGTAATCATCATTAAAAAGACTCAAGATTTACTCATCTTGTGAAATTGTCAACTTCTGTCAAATTGGTTATCTGGAATATGCTTGTATCTTGTCATTGTACATAACGTCTTCACTTATTGAGTGCTGCGGCAAACCATTTAAGTATTAAGGAGTAGTATTTATGCTCACAGGAGTGGTTTGGGTTTGACCACTCGCCGTACAGCACCAGCTAACTCTTGTTTCCCTATAACCATATGCGTATAAACAGGCAGTGCACCCTCCTACTGAGAAAAAACCTTCGTTCTTCCAATTCTACTGCAGTCTAAGGGTAGCCGCCACGCATTCTCCACTTGAATAAATATCCGGTATACCTTTGCTGGATAAACAGGCATCATTAGGATGGATCGCACCAAAATGGCAGAAGAGCTTTTTGAAAACCTAGCTAAAGGTATGTCTACTCAAACTGCCTCCACCAGCACTAATCCCCCTCGTATTGAGGGCCTTAGAGATAAGTTCATTAAATTGGAACGCTTAAAAAAGCTAGAAAACTCCAAATGGTGGGATGGGGCAACCCTTAAACAATATCTAAGGTTAAAACGTGTCCCTAGAGGTCTGAGAGGCCAAATTTTTCCCACTTACGACGACCTGGATGCCGACCTTATGATTAAATGGGAGGAATCTCTCTCTAACAACTCTATCACATTAATGGAGATATTAATTGTAAGCGCAGAGCGCAAAGTGACGAAATTACAAGCAGAAATAGCCACCATCGAGCAAGAGATCAAGGATCTTAATAGACCTGAATCTACTGTTAAAAACTACACTACTTTAGATGACATTTTGTTAAAACATCAATCTGATATAAAAAACAGGAAAGCCAGGCAACTAAGAAGAGATGAGTTGGACTACACTCATGGTCGAATTTTTACTTTTGACAAGAAATATGACTCCCTGATTCCCAACAGCTCAAAAAATACTAACAAAAAGACCCCAGGTTCAGAACCTGCCTCCCTCTCATCTAGTAATACCTCTCTCAACTCTGTAGGTACCGTAGGGGGAGAATCAGATAACCAGGACAGACAAGGGATGCCACCTTTTTTTCAAGAGGTTTTAAGGATCAGGAAGGGCAACAGATTCCCTACAGCAAGAAATCAATCAGATCCAAAACCAGGAGGGGCAAGGGACGAAAGCTCAGAGGACTACAGACGGAAGTTGAGGTCAGGGGCCAACAAGAATTAGCTGGTGCTGATAATAGAGAAGTACAGGTGATCAACCTATCGAAGGTACATCTCTCTCCAGACATGGTTTCACTCCTTAGCAAAGGTCTCAGTTTCAATCCATATGCAATTGGAGATATATGTAAATTGAAAATTGATTTGTTTAAATTTGTGAGGAACCTGAAACTGAAAAAGCATTTCTTTGGTTTGGAGCAAAGGGAGAGAGGGACCAGTGTTACTGCACCTGTTACAGACACCACTAAAATCTTATCAATAAATGATGTGCATGCAACTCATCTTCTCTTATCATTGACAGACATGGAAGATTCTCCTCTTGATATGGACACTCTATTAGAGGAACTAAATATAGAATCAGATTATAGCATTGTAAGTGGACTCAAATCTAAGTCCAAATGGATTCCAACATTACCTGGTGGCAATGCCATAGATAACTTCTACAAAAGTGTATCAGAGGATCTGGACAACCTGAACCATCTACGCAAGAGCAGAATGTTCAAATATAAGGACAACCTTACCAGTGGGGAAAGAGTGGCACTCAACACACTTATGAATGACCATACAATCACTATACGAGAGGCGGACAAGGGAGGGAATGTAGTGGTTATGGATCGCATAGATTATCAACTAGAAATGAGTCAACAACTGCAGAATGTCCTGTGCTATGAACGCCTCACTTACAACCCCATTGGTCCTCTAACGATAGAAATCAACTCCCATTTGCTCAATTGGAAACAGTCGGGGTTACTGAACGAGGAAGAATACCTATACCTAAAAGTGTTTAGACCGACCTATCCATGGCTGTACACCTTACCTAAGATTCATAAGAACTTACCTTTTCCTCCAGGGAGACCCATCGTATCTGGCATGGGCGGCCCTACTGAGAGGATAGCAGAATATGCGGACCTTTTTCTGGGTCCATTAGTCAAAAACTTACCCTCGTATATTCAAGATTCTAAACATATACTGAGTACCCTAGCAGATATGGAATGGCAAGAAGACTTTCATCTTGTAACAATGGATGTGGTATCCCTATATACCAGCATTGATATAGATTTGGGTATTCAGGCCATCAATAAATGTCTGGGCAACAGACCGGCCACATTATGGAAGCATACGGAAATGTTGTCCACTATGATAGAACTAGTTCTTAGAAACAACTATTTCATGTGTGACAAACATTGGTACAGACAAAAACAAGGTGTAGCCATGGGCTCGAAAATTTCACCCTCGTTTGCGAACCTATTCATGGGCGCACTAGAGGCAGATCTAATTTGGGGGGACAGGGGCAGTCAATACATCGACTCCATAATTTTTTGGGGAAGATACATTGACGACTGTATCCTCATCTGGTCAGGCTCTCAAGAGCTACTACAAAATTTCTTTGAGTACTTAAATGACAATGAATGGAAAATCAACTTCACTATGAAGTGGAGCAAAACTAATATAGAATTCCTAGATGTAGAATTCTATGTGTCCTCGAATTGCTTGCATAGTAGACTGTTCAGGAAGTCAACGGCATGCAATGCAATCTTACATGCCTCCAGTTCTCACCCCCCACACCAGATTAACGCCATACCGTATGGTGAATTTGTTCGGGCAAGGAGAAACTGTAGTGAGGATGTTGAGTTCGGGAGATGCGTCACCAACATGAAAGAAAGATTCCAGGCCAGGGGCTATGTTAAAAACTCTATAATGAAAGCTGAACAGAGGGTAAAGAAAGTGAAGAGAGTAGACACTCTAATCACAAGACAGAAACCGAACACTGATGACAAAGACTGTATAAGATTGGTCACGGACTTCAATTCACTCCATTCGGACATAAGAAAAAGTCTCACGAAACATTGGAGTTTATTGAAATCTGAAAAAGCACTAAGTAACTGCATTACAGAACGACCACAAATCTCTTTTAGAAGAGGGAACACATTACGGAGCAAGTTGAGTCCCACTGTACCCCGAGACATTAGGAGTGCAGATTGGCTGACACAACGTGGTCTGGGTTTCCACAAATGCGGATTCTGCAGCATGTGTAAATGGGCGAAACACGGAACAACCTGTTTTGTGGGCCCTGATGGTATTAGCTATAACATCAAAAGCAATATCAACTGTGCAACTAAATTTGTTATTTATATCATTGAGTGCGAATGTGGCAAAAGATATGTGGGGAGTACGATCAGATCCCTGAAAGAAAGAATGCTGGAACATATGAGGGCTATTGTTAATTGTGACCCCAAATATCCGGTGGCCTTACATGTGGCCGCATGTCAACAGAGTCAAAAGAATAAAAATGTCCAATTCTTTGGTATAGAAACAATACCACTTGCAATTAGAGGTGGTAATCGTGAATTGAGACTACGTCGCAGTGAAGCGACCTGGATTATGCGTTTGAAATCAGTGAAATTGGGATTGAACTATGATCATGAGATGCAATACTTCTTGGGTGACTAAATACAGAGATTGATATGTGATATTCATCTAAGAGATTATAGGAAATTACCCATATTGTAGACATGTATTTGTGGAAATTTTAAACATTGTAAATTATAGATCTTTCTGAATGCGGGGATGTTTCTCTTGCGCCGACAGAGACTAATGTAATTACTGAAACATGGTTCTTGACGTTACACCCATGGTATTGTGAAAGGATGTCACAGTATGAATGGGTCCCTTTCACAACAGAAGACAGATCGTTTTGTCTATTTGAATCACGGTGCGCACTACACTTAGGCACTGTAATGTCATTATGCACTGGGGAGCATGTAGCAATATGGAATCCAGTGAAATAATGACACACGCACAATTTTGTTTTCGACGTATGGAACATTACGAACTCAACTATATAGATTACCTATCTTACGTAATGTCAACATCCTACATGGAATTCACAAATTTCTCAGTTTTCATTACAAACTCTATCCCCATGAACTGAAACGCGATAATAATGGAGAAACCCGATAATTTTAAGCACAAAATTCGATCTTTTTATCGTGTCAAGATGGCCGACACGTTTTCCTCCTAGGTTGCATCCACTCGGTGGGAGACGCCTTCTGATCACGTGACGCGCTATTAAATAGCGAACAGGCGATCACGTGTACAAACACGGAACCGGGCCCGGGAGAAGCAACACGAGCTGGATTGACGCCGCACACGGGTAAGCGGGCATTATGCACGCTCGGATAGCAACTTGGATACATTACATGTGTATTCACTCACTGTGAATGAGTCCTCTTAATCCCGCTTTTATCCACTTTTTCAGCCTCTATACTTATTCGAATTGGAACCGCACCAAGGTTTCCTACCAATCTTGTAATATGGGTAAGACATTGACCAAGTTGGAACTAGTACCATCGCTAAGTGCCATGGTTATAATTAAGTTACTAATGCTTGAAATACTTCTTTTGACAGTATACTTCTGAACCTTGGAAGTATCGCTATTCTGGTGAAAGACACCACGTGATTCCCGAGCCCGTACCTCTAGCGCACAAGCTGTATTAACAAGTGTAAGTTCTAGGGATTAAACGGCTATATTATGTTAGTTAATACCTTATGCGTAACTCTAGTATATCGATAGTGAATAGAAGCCTTGGTTAACCCCTTTTATAAACACATGATGATAGACTATGTGTGGTTCGCAAGCTCCTATCATAGCGCACATGCTTTTTAGTTAATATAAGTTATAGTGATTTTCCATGTGGGAAGATTTGAATAATATTCCACGTAGGATACAGAATTGTGGATATGATACCACAATAACTTACACCCAGTGCATTTTATAGAAACACAACCAGAGTACAAGAATGTCGATGACATCTCTGGCGTGATAAAATACCTGCTTAGAGCTATCAGCTAATGAGGGCATTATTATATGGTCACAGTGACATATGTTACCTTGCTTATGTCACAGATACCAGGACTCACACGACGTTTGGACGCACTGACATTAGTACCACTAGAGAAGGCCCGGCTGGGTTGGAATTATCACCAGCTAAGCGGTGAGTCCACGTGCAAAATTCCATTAGAGTCTCACTATGGCGTTCTTTGCCTAAACATCACTCGAGTACTGTTAGTGATGAGTTCTTTTCCGTTTTCTCCTTTTTTGTATATTTATACAGACCTTTGGATATTGACACGGCCATCTAGGTATGTCTACTCAATGACACAGTTTTTCACTTGAGCACAATGCTTGGCATGAAGTATGTAAGAGCCGCACACAATTAGGGCACTCTCGTTGCACCTTAGGTTCTGTTATCATGATGTGTCATTGGGACCAGTTACCACATACAGGTAGATATTACCTGTACTCACACAAAATCCTCACAACCACTATCACGTACAAATCACGGCTGTATTTATATCGATAACAGACACTATATTCGACACGAATGTGTTGTGGTTGCACTAGTTAAGAAACTTGAACAAATCACTGTATGTTCACTGCTGGAGGAAGCATCTAATGTACATATGTAATACCAAGCCAGCATGGTCTGGCACAACAATTTACTTTGCCAAAAGTATATGCAATATGCCACTTTTGTTTGTTTCAGCCCTGATGAGTCGCTAAGGCGATGAAACACGTGTCGGCTGGCTGTAATCATCATTAAAAAGACTCAAGATTTACTCATCTTGTGAAATTGTCAACTTCTGTCAAATTGGTTATCTGGAATATGCTTGTATCTTGTCATTGTACATAACGTCTTCACTTATTGAGTGCTGCGGCAAACCATTTCAGCACCACGAGGAGGTATTGCCACTCAACCAAGTCGAACGCTATTCTGGCGTCGAGGGACAATATGACCGCCTATTCCTTCAGCAACGGTGCACGCGCCAGTACCCCATGTACTCTACGTAAATTGAGCGCAGTACTTCTGTGGGGCATAAAGCCTAATTGATCAGGATGGATCAAATGCTCCATATGGGGCAGCAACCTATTCGCCAGCACCTTCACCAGTATTTTCGCCTCTGCGTTTATCAACGATATCGGCCGATAGGAGGTGCACGCGTCAGGGGGTTTACCCGGTTTCGGGATCACTACAATAGTTGCCACCCGCTGATCGGCTCTCCTCATACATCGCCAACAGAGGTGCACACAGGGATTCAGACATCGTCTTATACCATTCAATTGGTATCCCATTGGGCCCGAGGGCCTTGCCTGACCGTATCGCGTTTATGGCTAATTGAATCTAATGGCTAATTGAATCTCCTCCTCCGTCAAGTCTGCGTCTAGTTCTTCCACCGCTTCCGCCGACAAATTCGGTGTTGGCACATCGCGAAGAGCTGCCGTCGCCATTTCCTCAGAGACCTCTACCGTCGGGGAGTACACTCCTTGGAAATGGTCTGCCAACGTGTCAACAATGTCTTCCGGACGTGAGTGCAATACACCATTGGCGTCTCTTAATTGTAATATAGTTCTACTGCCCCCTTGTTTCTTTTCCAGCCACGCCAGAAGCTTACCAGCCTTATCCCCTATGTCATACACTCGCTGGGCAGTGGCCGTCACATCTGCCATCGTTTGGCGTCATAGGTGGCTATCATGGAGCTGCTGACGCACCTGGAGGAGATGCAATGTGTCGTCTGAGGGGTCCGCCATGTGAGCCGCATTGGCTCTGTCGAGTTCCAGCTCGAGCGCCACTAGTTCTTCCCTGTGGGCACGCTTATGATTTGTGATACTAGATATGGCCTGCCCTCTCAAGACCGTCTTGTATGCTTCCCACAGTATCGAGGGAGATTCAACTGAGGTCTGGTTTTCAGCGAAGTAGAGTTGCGTCACCTTTGCTAGGTGTTTGCGCACCGACGGTACCCTGAGGTACCCTGGGTGGATCGGATACACACGTCTACGAGTCTTCTCTTGACTGGATAGGGTTAAAGTCAGCGGTGAATGGTCCGAGATGCCTCTCGGCCTGATACGTATCTCCTCTATTGTGAAACGGCCTGTGCCCAGGGTGAAGAAGTAGTCAATTCTGGATAGGCTACCATGTGTAGCTGAGTAGTATGTATACTGCCGCTCAGTTGGATGGAGGTGTCGCCAAATATCAATCAGCCCCTGCGCCTCCAAGAAATTACAAAAGCGAGAGGCCCCGAGCAGCTGCGGTCGAAGTGGGAACCTGTCATGTTCGTTATTAAGAACAGCGTTAAAGTCTCCCCCTACAATCAAATCGCCATCGGGTAGTTCCAGCAGGAACCTACCCAAGTCCGGCAAGGCAACTGCATGCAACGCTGGAGGGATGTACACTGATACTATATTTAACTGGTGACCTTCCCACTGTCCGTGCACGGCTGCGAATCTGCCCTGATCATCCACCTTAGTAGTCTGGACAATAAACTGTGAGGACTTACGCATTAAGATTCCTACCCCCCGTGACCCAGAAGTGAACTCAGAGTGTGCTATCATACGGTATCCCCTCCTGTCTAGGGCTTGCCTGGCAGCGCCCGTAAGATGCGTTTCCTGGAGAAGGACTAGCGTAGGCCCTACCCTTTTGATTCACTGTAATACCAGTCCCCGCTTGATCTTGTCCCCCAGTCCCCTAACATTCCAGGACATGATCTGCAGTGGAGTCACCTGAGCCATCTGATTGATCCCACTAGTCGCGGCTGCCTGCCGTGGGTCCGCCATTTAGGATTTGGGGTAACCCATCCCAACCACATGTGTACGGGATCTGGTGGTATTTGAGGAACCCATTTCCGTGTGGTGTATGGTGTGTAGTCAGAGGTGTGTGAGGAGCGTGTGGCACACCGACGCTGCCTTTAGGTATCTTCCTACATCTATGCACACTCCTTTTTTCTTAATGCGGGGACGAGAGTGCAATGATATACTTACACCTAAGCTAAACGATTGGTATAGTAGCAAAGTATGTGCGGAGCAAATCAAGGATAGTGAGCTTCGTGTCAGAGAAAACATCATGTGCAAACAAGAAAAAGTCAAGAGGTATTCTGATTGGGCCAACAAGGCGAAGGTGAAGGAAATAGAAAAAGGAGATTGGGTGATAACGAAGAAGCCAGGCTTGGTGGCAAAGGGAGAGACAATCTATAGTAAACCTTTGCAAGTGAAGGAAGCATCCAGTGGAGCAGTATACCTAGGAGAAAAGGGTTGGCGAAGTAAAGACGATGTAGTCAAGTTAAAAAAGGGTCAAGAAAAGATCATCTTGAACGGAAGAGGAGCTGAGGAAGAAAGTGCTAATAGTAGTATCCTCGAATGGGATGAGGTATCTGATTGCCAATATACAAGAGTAGAAGAAGACAGCCGTAATACCACTGCGACAGAGGAAGTGGAGGGAGGTGGCGTTGGAGACAAAAGTCAAGTCACGATGGAGATGGACAGTGTCCCTGTGACCGCTCCAGGACTGGGTGGTATAGGTACTCAGACCAGATGTGGAAGGCAAATTAGGATGCCTAAGCGCTATGAAGATTTTGTTCAAGACTGACTGAATTTTGTTTGAAGTGTGAAGGAGGGAGATGTTGTGACTTTATAATGTTGGTCATTACCGGCGACCGTACTGCAGTTCTAGTGCGTCGTCCATGTTGTTAGATGACCCACATTCCATTCTGGAATGTTAGGAATGTTCTTATATGACGTGACCCCGGCGTCCATGTCATTCTGTCCCCGTATATTGTCCTGGCCACCACCCCTGCCCCAGCTGTGTCCCCGTGGGCCTTTCTACCTGAATAAATACTTATCCCCATTCTGTGGTCCACTCTTATTTACAACAATAATCTCATAAAAAAGACAATTGAAACAAGTCTAAAACACGCAGCTGGCGGTTCGTCACTTCTTATTTAACTAAAATGTATTGTTTTGCTACTTAAAGCGTACTTTGCACAAAAACAAAAGATCGGCGACATGCTGTGGCTGTGATGAAGACCCTGGTCGTTAATTGCCAACTTCTGAAGCCCAGTTTCATATATGGGAACGCTCTGCTGGGTACGACACTATGAGATACTTCGCTACAACTGTCATCCAGTCCTGCCAAGCGTCACGCAACAGGTGTGACGCTCACGCATTTCAGTGCGGTGATCCGCATCACCGCACTGAAATGCATTGTCACGCATTTCGACCTGTGCCAGGTGCGTCAGCAGTGGGCTCTCTCTGCTGTTCTGAGAGAGCCCGAGTGCCTAACAGTTAACTTAGACTGTAGCTCTCAGCTCCGAGTAGCTGAGAGCAGCGCACGGCTATTCTCAGACTCCTCACAGTGTCTGCAGGGGGCGGCGGCTGCTCTCTCGATACTGCAGGCAGCAGCTCAGAGCTGTCAATCACTGTGTGGCACAACAGGGGACCGGGATTAAATCCTGAGGTGCCGGCCGCGGTAGTGCCGTCACGTCCGGAACTAGGAAGTGCAGAAAAGCGGCGGGGATTAGAGAGTGCAGACTGAGATCGGGAGGACAAAAGCTATTGTACAGCAAGTATTATCACACTGCGCATATTGGAGACCTGCTGCTGAACTTAAGCTGTGCTGTTTATTGACACTTGGCTGGAAGAGCACGTGGCAGGAGTACGCCCCTTCCAAATCTAGGTTTCGAGACACCCCTTATCCCGCGCCGCCCAGGCCTGCAGGGCATCTGCATCCCTTCACCAGCAATTAGGCCGCAGCTGTGAAGAACCCGGCCGCACTCACCTGCCCTCGCAGTCCCCAGAGTGAAATTTAATTTCACTCACTGATATGCATCCCGCTTTGGATCGTTACAGTCATCGCCCTCGGCCTCCTTGCTCATTTGTGGGAAATCAGAGCCCAGAGGCACCAGACTTACATTCTGGGCACGTCAGGTGAGTACTCACATAAAGCATGTTTTCATTGCTCAAATACTGATTAGAATTGTTGGGAAAACATGGTCTGCAGGTCGGCAAATAAAAAAAAAAATCTCTTTTACTCTTATCAAATTGTTTACCGTTAGAAACAGCTCTCAGCTCTCTGATTTTATTTTAGTGGCCGGCCTTCAATCTTAACAGCACTCAGTGCAGTAGAATTGGGGCAAAACTATTTCTAGGTTAACATATGTTTTTTACAATTGCATTGCAGCGCAAAATCGACCTGAACGTACTTAAGCGATTTGCATGAGCACCAATTACATTATACTGGTACACGTTCACATTTTCTTCCCAACATTAAGTTGGAAAGCAATCTCGCCGGAAAACCCACCCGATCTGGGAAAGACAGGTAAGAGTCACAACCTAGCAAAGTCTTTAATTCACTAATCTGTCGCTCACGTTGCTAGCATAACCAGCCCCTTAAAGAAACTACCCTGTTTCTACAGAGCACACAGTTTTGTAGACACAATGGGCCCGATTCACAGAACTAACTTAAGACAAAATCCTAAACTTACTACTTTTGGTATTCACAGAAGTTAGGATTTTGTCTTAAGACAGACTTAAGACAGACTTAAGTTAGGATTTTGTCTTAAATCTGTCTTAAGTCTGTCTTAAGACAAACTTAAGACAAAATCCTAACTTCTGTGAATACCAAAAGTAGTAAATTTAAGATTTTGTCTTAAGTTAGTTCTGTGAATCGGGCCCGTTGTTCCTGAAATCCGGTGTCCGACCTACCAGTCTAGAATGACTTTAAAATCAAAGATACGCACCAGCATCATATGTTCCAGAGCCAGCCAAGACCCGAGACTAGCAAAGACAGTTGGTGCAGCAGGCACGATTTGCTGTTAGGGACAGTTCAGCCGTGCAATACAAAAGGGAGCCAAGAGGGAAATAAGGGTACAATAAGGGACAGCCCTCCACTCACTCAGCATCAATACCAAAAGATCCCTGTACCCTGGACTCGGATTAGTGTTCATCTAATCAGGCATACCATTATGCTGGAATTCATATACTTTAATTCCTAAGCATCCGCCCTCTGAAAACGTCAGTCTAGGCGTGTGACCTCAAACATGCCAGTTCCTCCAAAAACAAATCATTGTTTCTTTGAACATAAAAACTACGGGAGAGCATCCAGAAATGTTTTTCAACTCAACAAAACCACTAGTGACTGCCGGGCAACCGATGATGAGAAAGGGGCAAGAATTGGGTACTTACCTGCCTAAAGGCCCCGAAGGTGTTCTCCCGTGAGGTGCCTTCCTCCTCACCACACATTTTTTCTATGTTTATTTCACTATAAGTGTGGATGGTGCACTGTTTCAGTTGAGCAGTCACTAGTGGTTTTGATGAGTTAAAAAACATTTCTGGATGCTCTCCCGTAGTTTTAATGTTCAAAGAAACAATGATTTGTTTTTGGACGTACTGGCATGTTTGAGGTCACACGCCTAGACTGACGTTTTCAGAGGGCGGATGCTTAGGAATTAAAGTATATGAATTCCAGCATAATGGTATGCCTGATTAGATGAACACTAATCCGAGTCCAGGGTACAGGGATCTTTTGGTATTGATGAGGGACAGTTCAGCCCCCAAAAACCCATATTCGCGGCCTGACTGAGGGATGTCTTGCTGTCAGTGACTGCTACTTTTAGCAAAGAAAAATAACAGCCTCATGGAACCGTTTAAAGCCTCAATTTTATACTGAGTCAGTCTGTATTTTTTATTTTTTTCTAAAAGTAGTCCTTCTGCCGAGGTAGCCTGTTTTAAAACTGAATTACGACAATAGTATACAATTTAATAAAACTGTTGATGTATTTGGACCTGCAGGTTTATATTTCAAAGGGAAAAAATATGAATTCTGAAGAGCTTTCCCCATTTTCTACCTGCATTTGCGTAAAAATACCTATCAGGCTGGTAAAACACTGGTGAAATATTTGTCAGGTCTCAACCCTAACAATGAGGACTCACTGAGTGATGTATCTCTTTCACATTAACCGCTGAGATGTTTCTCTAGCATACCATTGTCACTGCAGAATAGGGGCCTGATAATTTCCCCCCAAAAGTGATCAGGCAGGAGTCATGGCAGTCATCACAAGGTGTCCACGCTCTTTCTAGAAATCACTACAGTAAGATCACTTTAGAAATGCAAAATTAGTTTGTGACCTTCAATAAAAGGTTTAGCAGAGTTCCTAGGCCTTCTGTTGGCATTCTTACTGCTCAGAAGGTGTCCATTGCCGATATTTATCTATTTAAATGGCCCTTAATCCTTGGTTTCGCTTGTACGAAAGTGTCACACATTTGCACTACAATGTCACACATAAGTGTAGTGTTGCGCTCTAGCCTCCGACGCACCAGCGTGATGACGCGGTGCGCCGGAGCCAGAGCGGAACACTCACGCATGCGCAGCAGGGCCATCAGAAAGCGCGCAAAGGAGATTGCCGGCATAAGCGACCGGAGCTGGTCCTAGTTAGACGCTCGGCGCTCTTTTGTGATAGCGGTTCAATTGCCAAATACAGAAACCAGTTCTTGCACCTGACATCTCTCTGTCATCATTGTGGGGCGAACTCACAACATTACAGTGGCGATGAGGATAGGATTGCCCCCACTAACTCCACCCCAGTAAACCAACGATCGGAACGGTGACACAGCTACACCAGCGACGTGTGAAGGTCAGAAATCGTTGCGGGGAACAACCAACAAGAGAGCACACTGGGGGGTGCAAGCACGGTATTCACAGGAGAGCGTGGCAGCAGCGCAAGGCCTCGCACGCCTAGGAACCACGTGGTCCAGGGCCAAACGCCCAAATCCCCAAGGCGGTCGGAGAGCAGTGGGTGCACACAGCTGAGACCCTGGCAGAAAACAAAGATACTGAAGCGGGGGACGACAAGGAAAGCCGCCCCAGCAACTCACGTGGTGGGAACACCGGTGCACCCGGCAGCCCTAAAAGCCAGGGGGACAACTCAGACCGAGAGGGAAGCCTCAGCACGCCAGGCAGCCCGGAAGCCGAGGCGAAGGACCAGGAAGTGTGCCCAGGATGAGCAACCAAATGACGTCCCTCACCGCACCCGTTCCCTTTCTACCCAGACCAGGAGGACCCCTGATGAAGTGGGAGGACTTGAGGGAATACTTCAAAAACTATGTGGAGGCTTTGAAAGATGAAAACGGGAAGCCATTTCCTAGTGCTAGGAAGAAAAGATTACTGCTGCACAACCTGGGTCCGGAAGGCGTAAGAGTATTTGCAAACATTGTACCAGCGACGAGACAAGCTGCGGACGACGACGTCTTCAAACATGCTCTGGAGGACTTAGACAATCACTATCGCCCGGCGGTATGTGTATCTATTGACAGGTACAACTTCCAGCAAAGGAAGCAGGAAGAAGGTGAATCCATAGATGATTATGTAGCAGCACTGAGACGGCTAGCCATCACGTGTAAATATGGACAGCTCCAGGATGAATACATCAAAGACCAGATAGTCATGCACACCACTAACAAGTCTGTCCAGGACAAGTTGTGGTCTCAAGGTGAAGCATCCCTAAAAGACGTGATCGCAATGGTCAAAAAGGCCGAACTTTCAAAACGCTGCACAGAAGCGGCGAAAAAGGAGAACCCCCAGAGACAGATGGTCAACAAAATAGAAGAAGCTCAATCCTCAACCAGGCAAAGGAGATCCACAGGAGAGAGGAGACACGAACCCAGGTGGGCAGGGAAACTAGGACCAGCTGGAAAACAGTCCACGGACAACAGGTTCTCATGTTACCGGTGCGGGAGCACAGCACACACTGAGCAGGATAAGCGGTGCCCAGCATTTCGTGCCAGATGCTCGTTCTGTGGGTTGGTTGGCCATTATGAGAAGGTGTGCCGCAAGAAGGGGAAGAAATCCATAGTGAAATGCATTGAGCAGCATCAGTCTGAAGACCAAACGGAAGACGACCTGGAAGACGATGACATGGTCTTATGCGTCCAAGAACATGTGCTAAATGTAACAGGTAAACGTTCAGACAAACCGCGAACAGACATGCTGATCGGAGGGGTGAAAATTCACATAGGGATAGACTCGGGGTCACCGTACTCCATTATGCAAAGATCAGTATGGGAGGAAGACTTCGTGCCCACCCTCGGCCCGCAGTTAAACCCACCTGACATACAACCGATATCTTACACCAGCAACGCAATCCCTATGGTGGGGTTCCGCACCCTGAAATTTGAATTCAGAGGAAGGTCGGCGCTATGCAAACTATATGTAGCGGAACGAGGGCCCTCAGTATTGGGATGGAGAGACCAGGGCGACCTTGGTATAAAATTAGACCCAGGAGGCAAATAACAAATACTTCTGACGGAAGACAGTCGTTGGCAAGAACTGGAGAAACTGAAGCAAACCTTCCCCAAAGTGTTTGAAGGCACGGTCGGAAGACTAGACAAATTTGTGCACAAGATTCTTCTCAAGGAGGATGCTCGCCCTGTGTCCCACAAAGTCAGGAACATTCCCATTGCCGTAAAGGATGCTGTCCAACAGGAACAACGAAGACTGGAGGAGCAAGGGATAATCAAACCAATCGACAGCTCGGAATGTTTGGCCCCCTTAGTCGTTGCCAGGAAACCCAATGGCAAGGTACCCCTATGCGTGGACCTGCGCGAACTCAACAAATGCCTGATAGTTGAAAAGTTTCCATTACCGAGAATTGAGGAAATGTTGGCGAAAACGAGAGGAGTGACATGGTTTTCCACTATCGACCTCACCTCCGCGTATCATCAAATTGACTTGCACCCTGCGAGCAGGAGGCTCACCTCCTTCATCACGCCCTTTGGGTGTTATCAATTTCGCCGAATGCCATTCGGATTGGCATCTGCGGCTGCAGTCTTCCAAAAGCTAATGCACCGCCTGTTCAAAGACATACAAGGCGTCCAGTACTTTCAGGACGACATCCTGATAATGGGCACAAGCCGAAAAGATCATGATGAAAAACTGACCAAAGTATTGACAGTGCTCCAAGAGAGGGGCCTCACCGCCGAGTGGAGCAAGTGTAAGCTGGGCATGTCAGCAGTCACCTATCTGGGACATGAGATAGGGAGTCAAGGAATCACACCCAAGAGGCAAAATGTGAAAGCCATTTGTGACGCCAGAGCTCCAACCAACAAAGAAGAGGTGAGGTCATTTTTGGGAATGGCGGAGTATTATAGCAAATTCGTCAGACATTTTGCCACCAAGACTCATAAGCTCCGACAACTGATCAGAGCAAGTCGACGTTCCAATGGGACGAGGAAGCCCAGAGTGAATTCGACGAACTGAAAAGCAACATAAGCCAGGCAGTGCCCCTGCATGGATACGATCCGTTGGGTCACACGACCCTGACAAGTGATGCCAGTGAAAGAGGTTTGGGAGCAGTGCTAGCACAGGAGAGAGATGATAACACGGTGGAAACACTTAGCTTCGCCTCCCGAGCACTGTCCCTCACCGAACAGAAATACAGTGTCATTGAGAAGGAGATGCTGGCGGTCACGTGGGCCATGGGTAAATTCAGGCAGTTCCTATGGGGCACCCGCTTCAAACTGCAAACGGACCTCAAACCACTGGTCAAGGTGCTGACCTCCAGCGGGCATGATACAGCGACGCCGCGCATAGCTAAAATGACACTCAAGCTGCTAGACTACACCTATGATGTTGAGTACTTATCAGGGACGCGCAATAAAGTAGCAGACTATTTGAGCCGGGCCTCAGCCATGGAAGAAGCACCGGTAGTCCCGCCGGGCACAGGCGAAATGGTAGCTGAAATGGCTGACTCGGAGAAGAATATCAGCAGGCAAGAATGGGCCCAAGCCTATGAAGGAGACAGCGAAATGAAGGAAGTCAAACATTTTTTGATTACCGGATGGCCAGAAAAAAAACATCTTAAAGAGACCCTGAGGAAATACTATGAAGTGCGCGAGGAGTTATCATTGAGTGATTCAGGGATCTTCATGTACCGAGGGGACAAGGTGGTCCCACCAGCGACATTGATCCCACTGCTGTTGAAACAACTCCATGAAGGGCACCTCGGCATTGTAAAGACGAAGATGCGTGTGAAACAAATGTACTGGTGGCCTGGTATGGACAACCAGATAGAGCGACAAGTGAGAGAATGTGTCCAGTGCCAGGGAGCGGACAAGGTCTTGAGACCGTTAAGGCCCGCCCTGGGCACGTTTGAGCAGCCCCACAACCCGTGGGAAGACATAGCGGTGGACATATTGGGTCCAGTGCTCGACTCCAGAGGAACGGCCAAATACCAGTGCGTCGTTGTGGACAAATACTCGAAATGGCCAGAGGTAGACGTGCAGGAAGTCATGGACTCCGACACGGTGTTGAAATTTCTCACCTCAATATTTCTCCGTGAAGGAATACCCAGGACGATCTTAAGTGATAACGGGCCCCAATTTACTTCGGAGAAATGGACTAAGTACATGGAGAGAAACGGGATCAAGTCCAAGCACACAGCAGTATATCATCCCGCATGCAACGGACAAGTGGAACGATTCAACCGTGTCCTGATGGGGTCCATACAAGCCACAATAATGCAAGGAAAAGATTGGAAACAGAGATTCAGAGCATGCTATGGGCCTACAGGATCACACCGACCGGGCTAGGCTATAGAACCTTCCAGATTTTGAGGGGCAGACTCCCCTTTACTAGGGACAACGTGGTCTGGAGAGAGAAAACGTTAACGAGCAAGTGGTCGCCTGCTGTGGTACAGCACAACCTGGAAAGAGCTCAAAGGCTGTACACCGATTATTACAACAGGAGGCACAACACAAAGAACACTGATCTGGAAAAAGGGGAATGGGTTAAAGTCAAACTTGCAACGATCAAAAGAAAAGGCGAAAGCAAGTACAGCAAACCCCTGCAGGTGGAGGAAGTGCATGGAAGAGCAGCATTACTCAGTGATGGCAGAGTGTGGTCCCAAGACCGCATGGCGAAAATCAACCGGATCATGCAGTGGCCCGCCAGCAAGGACGAAGCTACTGAGGATCAGAGACAAGCCAGCGAGGTAGAGAGATGACTGTAGGAAGAGAGAGTCAGGAGGAAGGACAAGTCCAAATAGACAATAAAGGGTGCGAGGGAGTCAGTGCAGGAGGAAGGGCGTCCGGAAGCGAAACCGCCGCGACTGAGAAGGAAGCTGAAACACCGAGGAGAGCAAAGAGTCCTGCACGCGAAAGAACCAAAGAAGAGTTCACCCCGGTAAGACGCACCCGCGCAGGGAAGGCTATGATCCGGCCCTCTCGATTCAGAGACCATGAAGTTAATGACTGTTGAACTTGGGACTTGAAATGTTTCTTTAATTTGTTGGAAAAAAGAGGAGATATGTAAGTCAAGTCAAGTCATTAAATTTATATAGCGCGCTACATACCCAGAGGGTCTCAAGGCGCTTGAAGAAGGGTGGGGAATTACTTGTCGAATATCCACGTTTTAAGTTGTTTTCTGAAAGCAAGGTGGTTCTGAGTAAGGCGAAGGTGAGTGGGAAGTGAGTTCCAGGTTTTAGCTGCCAGGTAGGAAAAGGATCTACCTCCCATGGTGGTTTTGTAGATGCGAGGTACAGTGGCAAGGGCTTGGTTGGAGGATCGTAGCTGGCGGGGGGGGTGTAGAAGGATAGTCGTGTGTTAAGGCATTCGGGTCCGATTTCGTAGAGTGCTTTGTGTGCGTGGGTTAGGAGCCGGAAAGTAATTCTCTTATTGACGGGGAGCCAGTGGAGGTTTTTCAGGTGACCAGAGATGTGTTCTTTACGCGGGATGTCTAATATGAGTCTGGCTGAAGCGTTCTGGATGCGTTGGAGTTTTTTCTGGAGTTTTGCGGTGGTGCCGGCGTAAAGTGTGTTTCCGTAGTCCAGGCGGCTCGTGACCAGTGCGTGGGTGACCGTTTTTCTAGTTTCGGTGGGGATCCAGCGAAATGTTTTTTTGAGCATGCGAAGAATGTTGAAGCAAGATGAAGAAACGGCGTTGACTTGTCTGTTCATCGAGAGTGAGGAATCTAGAATGATGCCCAGGTTCCGTGCGTGGTCCGTCGGGATGGGAGCTTTTCCAAGGGCCTCTGGCCACCAAGAGTCATCCCAGGCGGAGGGGGAGGTGCCTAGGATGAGGACTTCTGTTTTGTCTGAGTTCAGTTTCAGACGGCTGTGCTTCATCCATTCGGCTACTTCTTTCATTCCGTTGCGCTCTAGCCTCCGACGCGCCAGCGTGATGACGCGGTGGCCGGAGCCAGAGCGGAACACTTGCGCATGCGCAGCAGGGCCATCAGAAAGCGGCGAAGGAGATTGCCGGCATAAGCGACCGGAGCTGGTCCTAGTTAGACGCTCGGCGCTCTTTTGTGATAGCGGTTCAATTGCCAAATAAAGAAACCAGTTCTTGCACCTGACATCTCTCTGTCATCATTGTGGGGCGAACTCACAACATTACAATAAGTGCACGTAATTATTGGAAATGTCACACATAAGCAATCTGAAACCTTGGCAGCTATGGCTCATCATGTAACATTGTTTCCTACATTCATACACCACCTTGGGTTGTCTTTAAATTAAGAGTCGGCTTAAACAAGTTCCTTAAACAATCTGAATCAGCTTGCATTTATTTGTTTTCTTGGTGTTTGTGTCATACTTCTCGCGCTGTACTCTACTATGTGGCATGTTTTCTTTAACCCCGTTTCGGGAGCCGGACAGCCTAAGATGGCTGCCAGCTCACGTGCTCAGTGGAGGGCGGAGTTCGCTCTCCCTGCTTCTGCTAAGCGATCAATACGCGAGGGTGCGCGGTAGCGTAGCGGGGTTTTGTCCTCTTTTCCTTTCTATACCCCTGTTTCCCTGGCGCGCGGTATACACGTCTCCCTGTGCTGGGTCGCCGGATACTGACGCGCGGCTCTCGGCGGCGGGTGGCGCGCAGGCTATCGGTTCTGGGAGAAACGAGGTGGGGACTACAGTGGGACCCGCGCGCACCCCCATGGCCGCGTGAACTACGCACCGTCAGAGGTGCGAGGATCAGGCAGCGGCGGGCGGAAGCAATAGCCTCACATACGTCCCCCCCACCCAAGGAGCGGCGGGGCGTCCTCTGCCCCCGGGGGGAGGCGCGGGATCCAGTCCGGCCATGGCCTCTCCACCGCCGGGAGGAGGTGGAGGGAAGATCCGAACACGGAGATATCACATCAACGCCAAGCCGTACAGCAAGAGTCAGCAGCAGGTACTGGCACCAATGAGCGGGTGGATGGGGGTACTGGGGTGGACAGTGCTGGCGGGCTAGCCCTGCGCGGCTGCTCAAGATCCTCATTTCCAGGGAGCCCCTCGGAGACTGTCCCTATAGAGGCGGCTAGGGGCTTCTGCGTTCCGTGCAGCAGCTGCACATGTGCGCTTCCTCGTCTTGGCCCTGACAGCAGCGCGGCTCCCGCTCTCCACAGCTGGATCTCTCAGCCCTCCGCTTTATTGAAGGGGAAGTGCTCGCAGGACTCAGCCTATCCCTCTCCGGAGTGGGAAGTTCAATTCTGCGCTTGTCGCTCTCAGGGTAGACCGAACTGTGCACGTGTGTAATATGTTATCTCATTTGCGGGCTTTAAATCATCTGATTTAAGATCCTGATTAGTCACGTAGGCGGTAAACTGACATTTAAGTTCCCGGTTATTGACAAAGGCGACTGACTACCTATTACTCCTAAAGCTAGCTTTATGTTACACCCCCGGCTTGGTCACATTGTGATTCTGGGTATGTTGATCAGTTTACTCCCTGACTTTTTATTAAGATTGGGGTTTCCACCTGAATGGGCTACCTGCTCTTCTACACTATTAAGTACTGTGTGGCATCGGGTCCACTGTGATATTTGTCCGTTATTCTCCCCCCCCACCCCCCGTCCCGCTCTTGATCTCCGCCCCCTACTTACTACGCATTACTACTATGACATTGGGCTTATTGACTCTTGACTGCCTCGCACTTCATAAATAGAGAAATATAGTTAGGTAACTCCTCGTTGGCACACTGTAGCTAGTTTATTCATGTTACACCTCAATCTTTGTGTCGACCTTTGCTCGCGCTTTTTTTTGAAGGTGTACATCATCAACAAACAGTGCAATAACATATTTTCGCATGTAGGTGTCATGATGTTTTGGTTTCTAGCATGATGCCAAGTGAGGCAGATGCAGTTTTATTTATTTTTATGTCCTTTCTGCGATGGCGGGCGCCTGTCGGAAGTAGTAAATAAACAAATTAATTTAGATATAGGTAGGAGCTCTTTCTCAAAACCAGAGCGGCCCAGTAGCAACTGACAGCTACAGTACTCTCCAAATAATTACAACTGGCGCCACACTTTTTACCTCGACTGGAAGTGTTGGAGGTAGGATTAAGCTAGTGCCAAGGGGTTAAAAAAAAGGTGGAGCTTTAAAAAAAAATCGTATGTGAGCGGAAGCAGTGGTTGAACTGGGGTGGGGAGTAGAGAGCAACATTGAATACACAGGGGAAGGATTTTGTAGGTGGAAGCAGCTCATGAGGGAAAGCAAGAAACTGAGCGCTTTCATGGAGTACTGAAGCTAAATAAAGTATTTCTATGAATAGAAGCAGTGGAAGGCTAAAAGTCATCCAAGCAAAAGGGCTGGCTAAAAGCTCTATGTAAGTTTTGGTTTGATTCACAATAGGTCTTCGACGTTATAGCTAAAAGCTGTTTTTAGACCTGAAGTCACTGTATCAGTATGTTCCAGCACCCTGTATGGTATGTTCCCATTGGGACTAAGTAGTAAAACACATCCGGCAATTCAGAGGTATGCCCAAGGCACAGTGCCCTAGGTTAGGTGTGGGCAAAAAGGCTTTTTTGTAAGTCTTGTATAGGTACCTTTGGTTGGGGCTGGTTCCTGGTATCAGCCCCGAAACTATGGAATACCCTGCCAATAAAAACAAGCCCATCACTCTGGTCATTCCGCAAGCAATTAAAGACCTGGTTGTTTAATCAATAAACATAGATCCCTCTTCCATCAGGAGTAAGTATATGCAGATATGCTAGCGCCGAGACGCCTAAGGGCATTTGTTCGCGCTCTATAAATGTTATTAATAAATGAATAAATAATCAAAACTTCAGTTTTGGACAGCCTGACTGCTCAGGAGCAGCATAACTGCTGTGAGAATTTCGTATTTCATTGTATTAAATACTGTTATACAAACTCAATTACAAATCTAAAATGGGAAAACGTATATAATTTATACAAATTCATGGTATAGTGCAGAACTAGAGATGAAGCAACAGGTGGGCTTTCACAACTTTGACAGTATATAATACACAGAAGAATATACTTGGCCAAAAACAGTTATGAAAGGTGTTGCATGTGCAAACCAGGACTGAATTATAATTTAAAGTGTTAAGTTTACAATAACAACTTAGTGGGTGCTTGGAAATTCGTACACCAGCAAAGCATACCACTATATTTTGACTGTTGATAAGCTGGTAGGCTTGATTCCTCTCCCCCCCCCCCCCCCCCCCTCCGCAGTATTAAGGGGGGTACTGTTGTGGCAGTGTATAATGCAATTTCCTTCAAAACTACGTAGAAACGTTAACAGTGCACTTAAAATTAACTTGACACTGTAAATGTGTTGTGTTTTTTTAGAATGTTTTATGGGCAGTTGTCAAAATAAACTTGTTTTCTACCTTCCTAACAGTGCACATTAAGTTTCTATTGACCACGTAGTTTTTTTTGTAACATAGTGGCTCTACTTGTTAAAAACAGAAATACCAGAAGCAAAAATGTAGTGAAATGGGTATGGTATGGCAGTTATGGTTTGCCCGGATTATTATAATACATTAACTATGGCAATATCATCCTGTAGCAAATGTCAATTATACGAATAAGAAGGAGATCATTATTTGCTCTGAAAGAAGGAGGTAAATTAAACCTCTTAAGCAAATCCCTAGCCAGGGGGTTTTATTCGAATGGTAGACTGGAAACCAGTGTTTTGGTCATTAGTTGTAGTATTGGTAGAGTTTTGTCTTCTAACATTATATTCCCCTACGTGACTGCGATCTGTATGCCATCAAAAAGACAATGATAGTGTATGGTCACCTAGCTCTTAAAAGTTCATGTTGGGACGAGCAGCTATAAGACAAAGCCACTATCTAGAGCAGAGGTCTTCAAAATGGGGGCTAATCGATCACACATGGGAGGGGATGTGGCGTGCCAAGTGGTGCATCGTGCTGAAAACAGTGTTGTGTATTTGCTAAAAAAGTTGATTTTCAGTGAGCCACTCTGTAATGGGCCACCAGTAAACAAACAATTGTCATCCACGTTTTGGATGAGAGTAGGTGTCAAATGGTGATGGAATCCAAATAACCCATTCTCTCACGCATTTCTGATATAGCATTATACTTGATACTTTGACACTTTAGTGAAGACAAGGTAGCATGTCTACAATCACGTATTTGATTACATTTTGAAATAGGCTACCTGAAAACAACTGCAATGCTAGGATAGTTAAATATGTTTAGAGCTTCCAATGTTCTAAAATAATTGTTCAAAAATAGGTTCGTCAACCTTGGGGTTCCAGCATGTATTTCTTAACTTGAAAAAGCAGACCTGGTGTTGCATGATTTAAGTTTGACGAACACTGATATGAGGTACTGTTAGAAATTGGAAGGTTATCAAACTGGATGTTGAAGGGCTAATGTAAGGAGAACGTGTGCTGTTCGATGAATGAGTGAACTGTTGAAGCGGAAGAGAAGTAAAACGCACTATCCGGGGTACATAATTTGTTGGAACGAGAATGACACGATGTGAGAATGTTGAGAAAGGAACAAAGTGAACATGGAACATTGGGCCCCACAGGCTCTGGAATGTACAGTGATTAATACACGAGAAAATGTTATACCAAATTGCTACTTTTGGTATCGGAGGCTTATCGGTGTTCTGGCAAACTAATAACCATTGACGAGAATTGGTAAACTAATATGTACTCGGGAGAAGAAAAGACGAGTAAAATTAAGAAAAGAGCCCCATTGACTTCTGAAGTGCTGACTTAAAGGGTAAGTTTCCTGTGCTAACTTAACTGCTTGACAGCAGCGGAGACTAGCCGCTTTCTTCAGTAAACCTCCAGTGTGCGAGTCATGCACTGAAGACCTACTCACTCTTTCCGTTGCTGCCAGGGTTTCTGGGCAGCTCAAGGCTCCGTCACTACTAGTACTCTTTGTTGTTTTTTTTTTTCTTACATCAATGTGGCGATCTTTTTTTCGTGTAGACGGTACCGTTCTTTCCAAGAGAATGTGATGTCAAGATCCTCAAAATTATTTAACCAGCGGCTTCCAATGCATTACACGCAGTAGTGAATGTATACACATGTTGCTGCGTAAAACCTGACATTTTCCCGTTATGACTTTTAAGCTTCACACGCTATTCACGGATATGTTGTCATGGCAGGGCTTAAAAGCAGATTACCACCTGACTCCAAAGAGTGCCACCTTGCCCCCACATCCCGCCTACTTTTGTTGCACTTTTGCTTTAAACGGCGAACGCACTAAACGGTCTTCTGCTTTCTACAGCCCTTGGTCCAGAAAACTGTCTCGCCTATTTCACCGTGTTAAAAAAGTTTGCTTTATTATTGTCATGGAAAGGCTCTTTATTGGAAGGTAGGTCTGTCACCGTGAATCTGTACCGTTGCTACATAAATCAGTCCTGTTGAACTTTTAAAGTAATTTTAGCAAGGCGCTGCTTCAAGAAACACATTACTACTTCTACTGATGAATTGTGGGAGTGATGCTCATTAAGGCGATTGTCTTTCTGAACATTTGGAAGATACTCTAAATCTCAATCAGTCCTTAAATTCGGTCTGACGTAGAACCATAGGTAGTTGGTGTCTGTCACAGAAAATTGAGTGGTCTAATTATGCCATATTTAGGTTGCAGAGGAAAACACTCACATAGGAGACACACTTGTTATAAAAACAAGGAAGGATGTTTATTTAGTGCCCTTGCTGCATAGTCTAGATTTTCTCTTACATAACATTAGTGGATATTGTCATTTACCCTAATAAGCGAGACAACTAAGGTTTTCAACAATAATACCATTTGGCTCATAGGCAAAAACAGAGGCCCGAAAGACCTTTACCAAAGCAAGTAGCGTATGTTTAGGACCATACTAAACATTAGCAGCTTCTTATGTGTATAGGATAATATTAATCACGTTAGTGCTTGGTAACATTTTTGAAACATTTAGGCAGCAATACATAACCACTTCGTGGAGCAGCACACCCATAGAGGTTATTAGTATGAGTATAACGTACCCAGACCTTTTTAGTATTACATTATTAGTGATTGCGAGGTATAGGTGTCCAGTACAGTTGTATGCGCTAAGCTTCTCTGATACCATAACCATACATGTTTCTACAGATGACTAGTGTTTCAGTATTTATCTGTTGTATATCCCATTCCAAGGATGCTTCCTTTGCTTGAATAAAGATATAATTTACTATGTTTCAGAAATCCATTCACTGGTGTACTAGTGCTCTTTGAAATCGAGGTCGCAGTATGAGACCAGATCTGTTGTAGCTCGGAGAGTAAAGTGATGGTTGTTGGAGAGTTTACCAAGTGCATGCAACAACTTTCCAGAAGTAGAACCAAAAACGCTTTACACAACTATAAAGGCTCTACGCGATGGAAGGGAGTGATTTTAAGTTCGAGCTAATTTGTGTTCCATATTTTATGCGCTCTCTCAATCATATCTATATCCCTCCATCCTCTGCAGTCTTCGGCATAGACACTAGAACAGTGAAGTTTCTCATTATCTGTCTTTATTCCTTGGCTTTATGTATGTTTTCGGAAGGCCTTAGTTAGTGACACAATAGTGCAGAAAAAGTTTCTCAACGTATCCCTGGTGACGTTTGGCAAATTCTATCTTATGGGTTTGTTATATCTGTGTTTGGATACGTATGTTTGGCAGTGGCTTTTATTTTCGCAGTTTGGTATTTTGCAAGAATTTACAAGCTTCCAGTTTATTCCAGGTGACCTGTAACGTTCTAGCATCTTGTTGCCGGTCTCCCAGTGCACTGGGCATTGATTCTTGTTGGGCTGGTCGAATTTCCTGGACAATTCCATTTAGTCCTTGGAGTTTCTGATGGTAGAATTCTGTGGGGGTCCTCTGTCTGTTGCCAAACATAGCATTAACTTAAAGTGGTCCATTGTTGTTGCTTATTGGTTGCCTTGTCAATCTAATTTTGTTGCTTATTTGTTAGTGAGTGTGATCTTTTACTTCCTTTTCATGTTTGTCCCGTCCATCGAGAACCAACATTACTGTGCCCTTACACTGCCTGCTTTTTTGGGCGGTACCCCCCCCCCCTTTTTTTTACCCTCTTTTAAAATGCAGGTGTTTTTCAGCTGTCTGTCTAGTGTGCTTGCTTTCCCCTTTATGTGCTGCTGTTGCCTGTGTACTTACTTCCCACCCTGTCTTTCACTTACAATGATGTGCCTCCCCGCCTCATTTGCTTTCTTGCTCCTTTCCAGCTCCAAATCTCTTGTTAGTTTGCTTTTCTCACATGCCCTCTTCACTTCACATTGCTCACCATTCCAGTTTGCTCCCCATGCCATCCATGCTGCTCCCCCTACCTGCGCCCTCCGTGTTTTCAGTCCTCATGTTACGCTTGCGCCCACCTGCCTGTGTTTCTTCTATGCCCCTGTGTTGCTGTACCCCTAACCACTTAAATCCACAAAAAAATTATATTTTTCTTAATATTTACTGATCTGCGTGGGGCTGCAAATAAAAAGGAAATTTAAATCACATCATTTTGTAGGCGCATGGTTACATAGTAGGTGCACCTGAAAAAATGATGCAAAAGACTTTTTTTTTTAAAGTCATGCTCTAAAGTTTTGGGGATGCTGTACAACATAGGTAAAACAATTTACAAAGCTAATGGGCACATTTGAGATGTGTTGGCTTTGTCAATGCTTGTTCTGTTAGATACTACACATTTATTTATTTTTTATTTATTTAAGAAGTTTTATATAGTGCTAGCCAGACAGGGGGGTATTGGAGCGCTTCACATCAGTTAAAGAGCAGATGAAATGAGAGCAGAACATAATACAATAATGCAAGACAGTCGTAATGACACGGAGTTCCGTTGCGAGGACTTGAAAACACAGCATCCAGGAGGGGGGAGGTGTCAATCTCAGAGCTCCAGCTGTTTCTATCAGTACGCTAGGGCTCGATCGAGGAAGAGGGGTTTGAGCTGATTTTTGAATTTAGCGAAAGAAGGAATAGTTCTGATCTGAGGGGGAATAGAGTTCCAGATTTTGGGCGCGTTACCAGCGAAGGACCTGGCCGCAGTTTTTTGTTTTCGTGATTTTAGCGGGATGAGAAGTAGGGTGTTGGAGCTTCTGAGAGTTCTGTTCTGGCCGGCTTTTTTAAGGTTAGCCGCCAGATATTCTGATTTGCCTGTGTGAAGGGCTTTGTGGGCGAGGCAGGCTGTTCTGAAGTTTGCCCGCAATTCTATTGGTAGCCACTTGAGATCTTTGAGTGCCCGTGCTGCGGGACTATTGTGTGCAAGATCACTGACTGACTTGGAAGACCGTAGAGGAGCACGCCCGCCTGGACGCCAAGGGCGCTCTCGGAGCACTTCTTCTGTCTCCCTGATCTTCACCAGTAAGTCCTGGGTCCCAATAGGTGAGGGCTGTGGCGGAGTGAATGGGCTGGGTGGGATTTACACTAAAATCGTGATCCTAGACCCGGGGCCCAATTCAGAGAGCTTCCTCCCGTGGCCATCTTGTATCCTCTCATAGTGTAAGATTGGGGCGATAACGCTGTTCAACAGTTCTTGAATTTTATGCCTTTGATCCTGTTAGTGGATTTAAGTAATCTAATAGTTTATTTGTGGAATAGAGGAAGCATGGAGCACTTTTTCTTGCTTTGTATTTATCAGTAGTTGAACATTCTGGATATGTGTAGTCTGTGGTGTGCGAGATCTCTGTGAAGATATACGGAAAATTTGTTTGAATTTTCGAGTGTTTCATATTTTCGTCTTTTTTTGGGATGATCACCTTAACCCAAGATATATTTTGTCAGCAGATTTAAACTGTGTAGGAGTCCTACTTTGGGGGAGGGGAGGGTGGGGTGCCACGATGACTAGACAAGTCTGTAAGACACCCATTTGATGGCCATCTTGCATGGAGTTTCTCCTTCTATGGTGATAGTTTAAATAAAGTTGGAGAAGGTTAAATGGAGGTTGTACAGTTGTCTGATATTACACTTCCTGTTTGAAGGAGTTAGTTTAATGAACTTTTATAGAGTATTTGCCCACCCATAGGTTCTCTTGGTGCTAGGGAAGGAGTCTCGTTAGCAAAAATCCAGTGCAACACGCTCATTGTAGACCCATGTGGTGGAATAGTAATCTCAAGAACCCTCCTGAAGTAAAGTGAGCCGGGGAGTTGATACTTCAAGAAATCTAAAGAGAATGCGTTATAAATTTTAAGGGGCTAGATATGAAATGAAGTCTACAGACTTTGCCTCTCTTGTGGAGAAAGGCTTTTAGATATACTATGTGAGGAGCATCAGGGTGAAACTAGAACAAAAAATAGGTTATGGCACCCAAATAAAAGTAGCTCCCGTTAGTGGATCAGATGGCTAATAATGGCCCACATCTGCGAATTGAGAAATCTTTAAACTTGTAAAGGCATGTTTTATGGCTGTTTTGGACAGCAGGGAGGAATGCATATACCGGAGCGGGAAGCAGTTTGAAGAAACTCTTAGCATGTCACACAGGGCTGATCCTCGCTTCCTGCTCAATGTTGAGGTCATATGGACCCCAGCCGTTCTTTTTGATTAAGACCAGGAGCAAATCATCATCATAAATAGTAATCTCAATATGCACCTTAAATTAAGCCAATAATGAGTTAGTTCGAAGTTATTAAGGGTTTTATTATTCAAAGTTTAGTAAATCATAAGTTTTATTTGTTACAGTATTCAGTCATTAACAGATATTGTAAAAAAAAAAATGGTTAATGCGAGATTATAATAAAATGCTTTAAGCGCTGTGTTCCATACAGGAATAATCCGTATTCTAAGTCTAGGGCAAAGAGGTGTCAGAATGAACCCATGAAGAGTTCAAGTTCGAGAGAGTGAGATGAAGCATTAATCTCAGCTTCAATAGTCCATAATCCAAGCAGAACTTTCATAAAGAGAGGCTCACAAAACTGAGCAGAGCCTCAATGCAATAAGAAACATGGCAGGGTAAATGGGCAGCAGCAACCCCAATAAGGTCTGGGTGAAGGAATAAGTGTTTTGCAAGTACTCTGGCCAGTAGGCCAGGCAAAAACGGGGTAAACGCAATAACCTACTCTTGGAACACGCATTATTATAAACAGTTAAAAACGATGTAGCAGTTAATGCACCATCTTTTCCTCCTCAACCAATCGGCTTTTGATGTTCTCATGGGAGTAGGACTACTCCTATTCTCATAAAGCCACAATGGCCTACAGACAGTAATCTCTAATTTTACAACTTCATTTTATCCTTCTAAATTACACATGTTGTCTCTTCCAATTCAAGACTTCTTTCCTACGAATGAGACTACATCTCCAACCTTCTAATAAAGCAAATTGTATGTTTTGCTAACAATGAGCTATGCAGAAGTGAAACATCTGCAGTACCGAGAAAAAATTATTAGCACATCATCCTTCTCCCGTGAAAGCAACACAATTATGTTGAGGTGAAATTTAGTTTATGTACTGCATTTTATGTGCGGTTATTTATAATTTTCAAAAAGGACAAGTTTTTATCAAACATTTTCAGCCTACTTTGTATAAGTAGAACATTTTTGCAGTGTTATGCGAAACCTTTATCTAGTAAGAAGAAAAAAAGTTAATTGAAAGGGCAGCAATTTAATATTTTTTTAGGCCTAGTATGAGTGAGTATGACTACCTAGCACAACTTGCACACTTTAAACACGTTTTGGATTCATTTAAGTCTGCAAGTTAATATTGCTAATGTATTTTAACTGAATTATTTTGCGTTTTGCAAAAAATGCCCCTCCAGAGGCAAGTGTACTTGCTGCAGGACATTTTTGTGGCTAATATGGAAATCAACAGAAAAAACCAAGCCACAAGGCAATAAAACAGACTACAAACAGCCAAAAAAACGTCAGATAAGTCAATTGGACATTGCCTAATTTCCATATAGGTCAGTATGACACTGTAGAGCACAGAGACTGGTTGAGATGCCTGGTGATGCTTGCTTTGATAAAGCCATTGAACTTGACATAAATGGAAATGTGTTAAAAGCTCAAGACCTTGAAATTTGGTTAGTTCACTCATAGCTATTTTTGCGCATGATTCCAAGAGATTGAAAATAACTTTACAAGGAAGTTAGGAATGCCCCGGTTAAGAACATGACAGTAATAGTTTTTCTCATTCACTGGTTGTCTTTCTCAGGTAAGACAGGGTAGGTTTTTCTGTATTTTTTCCAAAGCAGTAATTGCAAACTACATAAACCAGTGCAGTCCCCTACCGATTTTAATGTCCAGACCCTTCACAATGCTAGAAAGTGGTCTATTTCTTGGTGCTTTAGAGCAGCAACAATGTTCCTGCAGCAGTCCACACCTCCTGTTGGCATTTACCTTCTGCCACTGTTTAGGTCGAGGACCTAAAGGCTGCGCTTGCGCAGTCTTCGGTCGGAGATTTAATGACTTGGAGTATGGGGGCTTGAACCCGCCTCTCTCCTCCTCCTCTCCTCCATTGGCTGGCTTCCTAAACGGAGGCCAGCCAATGGAGGAGACAGGCGTCACTCCAATAAAGCCCTGTTTTTTGGATTCGGGGGCGTGTTTTTGGCGTTCTTTCCACCTGTGACGTCATCCGTCACTCAGAACGCCAAAACACCCCCCCATTCCGAAAATTTCGGAAGCTTGCGGCGGCCATTTTTGTTGTTGTTGTTGTGAGGAACAGCTCCAAGGGCTCGCGGGATTCTGCTCACAGACATGGGCTAAGCGACCTTGGATATCGGTGAAAGATTCAAGGCCCCAAGTGCCAACCAAGGCCTCAAATCCCCCAAGAACTAATTGGTATAATAGTTTGTCCCTGTGTCTCCCTGTGCCTCGCTGCCGTTATCTGCAGATGTGTTTACAAACAGGCATAGCTAACCGGAACCGGACGTGCGCACTGTTCAGCCTTCAGAGGTCGGAATGAGGTGAAAGGCAGAGGAGACTACCTGCCCTATTGAAGGCACAACGTGTACTACGGAGAGGCCGTGTCAACTCTCTTTCCCATGTGTGTCTGTCCTCTGTTGCACCCGGGAGCCTCTCTAGAGTTTAATTCTAGTGTGTGTGTGTCTTATGTGTTTGTGGTTGTGTGTGTGTGCGCGCGTGTATGTGCACCTAGTGCCTCTCTGTGTAGTTAGTTCCCCGGGTGCCTGCAGTGATTTCCTGCCCCTTCTGCCTGCTTGTTGCCCCCGCGCCCCTGTGCTTGTAGTTTGGTGCACCTGACCATCCATGTGTGGTTCTGTTCCGTGAGAGCTTCTGCAGGTTTCCTGCCGCCCTTGAGTGTTGTTTGTGCACCAGACTCTTTGTGTGTGCGATCGGTTGTCTTCCAGTGCCCGTGTATACAATGTGTAGGCCTCAAGTACCTGTGTATGTCAGTTAGTACATGGTCACCTCGGGAGTGCTGCCTTCCCCAGCAGTGCCTGCTCAGTTAAGAGGCTAAAGCCAGCCCACTCCCTCCTAATTCAGGAGGAGGAGCCCCCCCTCCAGGATCTGCCACTGACGGGGCTCTCTTTATCCGCACAACAAAGGCCTGTCATGCTCCCCTCAGCCCCCTGCGATGGACACGCACTGACAGCCCTCGGGGTTGTTGGGGGCTCCTCCAACGCCCCCCCCCCCCCCCCTAAAAAAAATTATATTGGATACACGGACTGGGCGGGGGCAGGGGAGTCAGAATCGTGCAGTGAACCGCAAAAGTGGAGGGGTACTTGGTCTGGCTCTTGCAAGTGACTGGCTGGGAATGTATGGGGGGGGGTAGGGAGTCGGGCTGCTTTGCCCTGTCCAGGGACCCCGTGCCCTGTATGACACCCCCCCTTCCATCAAACTACTTGCTCCGCTTCCCTTCTGTTTTTGCTTTAAAGGAAAGTCAATCCGAGCTTCCTGTTTACGAAAAAAATATATTTTAATAATCGTCATACATTTTACTTGCACACTTCCAAACTAAACCCTTGTTTTACCTTTAATTTTTGGAACGCTTCGCTCTTTTCACACATATAAATAGAAATTTTTGACTTTTTTCGATTCTGTGATGGCAAAAAACATACACACATTAGCCTGTTTGACACTTTCAGACATTCTGCAAAATTCAAAGACGGCCGCTGAGAAATCGGGGAAACAAGAAGGCTCCGAATTTGGCGCACTTTAACCTGCGTTTCGAATGCATCGGAGGGCCGTGCCTATTTTCCGTCCAGGCAAATATACCTGGAGTCTGCACGTTTGTCCCTGTTTACAAAACAAGCAGAGGCAGCACCCTTAACAGGTCCCAGTTTCACTGGCCGGAAACAGGACTAAACTTTGAAGCTAATTCGGTTTCTCTTCGTTATCCAGGGTCAAGTGCAAACCTTGGCGGTATTTAACACAACCTTTCCATTTACCTCTACCACCCCCATGCGTGATATGGACCATTCCGTCTTCCATTGAGACTATTTGTTGTCTTTTAAGGCACATGTAAGGCTTTTTTAGTAGGTTGCAGAAATAGTGTGTGTGCTCTGAAAGGGGCGTGGCCTAAGAAGCATTTCTAAGAATCCTTTCCACAAGGTGTGACTTATGTACCCGGAGGCCTAATGTAAACTAAAATTCTGTGCTTTCCCTATTGGCCTCAGACTAGTATTGTGGTGCCTGCTATAAGCTTTGTTTTTATGACAACTAAATGTATCACATATTAAAAGATATGCACCTAAAATATGCCAGACCTATCAGTCTTGCCAATACTAGCAGTATCAGACAAGTAACAGTGACTTTTTATTATGAATCATTATAATTGAAAATGTTTTAATCCTAAAAAGATGATGCTGTGGATTGAATATTACTGTGGTCTCTGGAAAGACTACTGCTCTTCAGAATGTTGTATTTACCTCACTTCTCCCCTTCACACACTTTCCTCCCTACTGTGTGATACACACCCTTTCTCTCCACATCTTTCTGAAATCCCCACCGGCATAGTCCTCTTCTGCACCCTCATTTCACCCTCTCCTGCACACATTTCATTGCACCCCAACATACTAAACACCCACTCACTAATTTTTAAAAATGTCCTTTTGCTCTGTAAATAGACAGCGGTGTACCCTTTCACACACACTGGATTAGAACTACAATTGGCATTCATGACCATTGTACTGCATCTGCAGAGAGGCCAAGGACTGCATGGGCAGTATTGTGAACCAAAGAAAAAACAGGTCTATCAAGCACTCTCAAAGTTGTTTAGTATTTCAAACGGTTATTATCATTCACAAGTTCTGAGGTCAGAGTTCATTTGCAGGAAGTAGACTTCCAAAATACGGATCCAGACCAGATGTTAGGCTTCAAATTCCTTATTTCATATACATTAAAAGTATTTCCAGCTTGCACTGCCGACACGTGTTTCGTCTCAGGGAGACTTTTTCAAGGCTGGAAGTATAAAAAGGCTAAAATAAATATTTATACAATATACACTACATATAAGCACAATCATTGAAAAATGTACATTTAAAAGTCTAGCAACGACATCTATTGACAAAATCATAAACACCTTTTAGAAAAACCACAAGAGAAAAGCAAACACAACTTGTCCTTACTTTAACCAAAAATGACAAACCGTACTAGTTCATCAAGGAACGACAAATAATTGGAAAATGCTCACAGTTGTTCTCATCCCCCACTGATTATAACATAGATTATGTAAACAGGTAACTCGCTGTGGCAGCATAATTATTTTTGTGCCCCCAAGGTTGATACTAGTTCATGGGTCTAGTTGCCAGATAACACAATAGTGTCCCCAGGATTGTCACTAGTTAATAATCTATTTGCCAGATAAGCTAGGACTCACTGTCCCCCTATATTAGAATTACAGATCACAACATATTTTAAAAGGCGAAACATACCAAAAGTCTCTCTGGCTGCCTGCCCCCTTAAAAACTAAACATCACAGCAACTGTAACATGAACAATGTGGTATACATTAACATTTGTAAGCGTGGCTTGAAGTATGTAGGAATGCCCATTTGGAAAATGTGGGTTAGGATAAATGAACACCTTAGCAACTTTAGGTCTATTTAAAACACAGACAAAATTAAAAGCAGACCTTTCCTGTACTGGGGGCACAATGAGAATGACTACATATGCTGTGTACTGGTGAAACAGATGCCAGTTGGCAGTGATATGTCCGCAGCCTTGTTAAACAGAAGTGGGGTTGCAGAGTGAAAGCTAGCTTCCATAGACTGAGTGATATATGCCACTGTCACAAATCAGGTGATTCCCTCCCTCCCCTAGGAATTGCTGTTCTCTGACCATTGTTTCCTTTTTAGGTCTAGCCTGGGTGGCGCATGCACTGCTCTGCGAGGAAGGCTATTTTGGAGTATGGATTTGAAGCCCCACCCTCTCTCAGCCCATATTTTTCATTGGCTAGTGTCATTGTCCTTTCGCAGCGCTGGCTTCTGATTCATTAATAGACTTGTTAGCCTCCCCCCCCCCCCCCTTAATACAACCATGTCTTCGTTTGTAACCGCCCATCCGGACTGGACTTTTTAGCATGTTATTACGGAATAGCTTGTATTAGCCCCAAGCAAGAATTTTGCTTTATTAATGTAAACGCCACTGGTGGAATGCGAGCGTTAGCAATGGGGGCTGCTTTTTGTTTGTAGCGCTCTATGCGTGCTTTCACTTACCACTCGCGGGACTAGCGCGCTGCTCACTTGTTTGTTTTATTTATTTATTTTTATTTTTACATTAAATCATGGGGCCTGCATGTTTTATTGTGTTCAGCTCGCCCAACAAAAACATGGCAGCGGGCATTAGCTGCAGCAGAGCAGGCTGGAAGATGGAGCCTTGAGGCAGGGACGGCACCCGGGCACAGAGGCAGTGGAAGCCAGGTCAGCTCTGGTGTTTCAGTGCTTCGCCTGACTTTGGTCTTGCTTTTGCGAGAGTTTAAGCTATTAGCATTGTAAATGACAATGCTTTTTATTTATGTTTCAAAACCATAACATAAATAAAAGGCATTGTCAACTACAATGCCAATACTCAAACTTGCGTAAATGCGAGACCTATTGCATTGCAAATGCTTGCTACATGTGGTAATGAGACTGTCCCAAGAACATTATCTAGAGATTATGTAATAATACACAGGTCGTAACCGGGAGTAAACCTAATAAATTACGTTCTGTTAGTTGACATTTTTTCTTCCACGAGTCCCCACAAATGTCAGCATTTTTTGTGTATTACTTTGGTCTTACCAATTGATGATTTGGATAATACTTTATTCCAGTACATATCTCCTCATACACAGAGCAACATTTGACTATGGATTCAGTAATGTCTGTGCTCTCCCTGGTTCAACTGTCATGATTACGCCTCTATCGATTTACTGTTAGCCAGTTTACATCAGAGTACACACGTTTTGCCCTCCTTAGAGCTCCCAATGGAACTACATTCCCCACATGCCTATGTACTACGTCAGTGCGTGCACTAATGTTTGAGGGCAGGCACTGCTTGGTATAAGGGAAGCTATGTTCTGTAAACATCACCATGGCCTTTTTAACCGCCTCATGACTGTCAGACTGTTATTCCACTTGCAAGTACAGATAAAGTGATTGTAGATCATGTACAGAGAATCAGTGTGTTTTCAGGATACCGGAGCCTGAGAGCATGCACTCAGTAAATGAGATTATCAGATGTATGGGTGTGATGAATGTCATGTTTGATACAGACTTCTTACACTGATAGTACTGTTAGGTTCTATTGTGGATTTGGGGGTCTTTTGGCAGACTTCCAAAGGTGCAGGGTCACCTTATAGTCCACGGGTCCGGAATACAAACTGAGACCAACGCTGGCCCAGAGAGAAAGGATATTTATTATTATCTCATGAGAGAAAGCTTCAACAGACACCCATAGCTGTCTGAGGAGGCAGTCTGATCAGTGCTTTGGTTCTGCACCTTATATACCCTTCATCCCCACCCTGTGCGTGCCAGGTGAACAGTAACAACACCAATAATGATCAGCTCTGATACAATCGGCATGTGTTGGCTGTTTGGCCCCTGCAGGGCATAGGTGAAAAAGGCATGATTATATGTCAAATAAAGGTTGATCTGATAAGCACAGAGGGTAGCGGGTAGGCCCCTGCAGGGTGTAGGCGAAAAGCATGTTTATACAAATAAGCCTGCAAATGGTAGTTTGTTTGGATCCCTGTAGGGTGTAGTGTGCAGGGTGAGGATGATAAACATCTGGAAAACTCCCTGTCTGACTGGTTGAGCATGGGCTGGTCAGTTTGTGGCAGGCCAAAGCATGAACAGGGTGTGAGTGTCCGTGCAGGAATGTGGCAGGTCAAAAGTGGAGCTCCAGAGTGTTTTGTGATACAGAGAGGTGGTCGGTCACGAAGGGTATAGCACAAAATGGCGGAGTGAATGGCAAGATAACAGATATACTTTTATACAGAGTACAAAATGGCTGAGCGAGTGTTAAGATAGTCTATTTTCCACAGTCCTTCCTGTTGACAGGAGGGAAGCAGAAAGTCAAGAGGTATTGTCCCAATTGTTGGTACGTGTGGCTAGTGTGACTAGTTGAAACACTGTCTATTTCCTGTTGCAATTTTACTCTTTTCAAAACTTTCCCGAGGAGTAATGCAGAGCCTCAGTGGTCATACTTGCAAGCAGAAAAAGCAACCGTTGGTGCCTGTCGTCAAGTAATTTGAGAGGTTACTAGCACTTCTTATTACTTAGGCACTCCAATATGAAGAAAACAAAATGGTGAAGAAGGTAAAGATGTTTCGTTGCCACATCTTGCAGACTGAGGGGTTGGGCGTTGGTTTCTCTGGACGTTCTTAGTTGATGTAAACTTAGGGTCTGCTCACACACACACACTCTTCCTTTCTCAGCTGTGTGGAGCATGTGCAACCCTTCAGGATGAGCTTGAGATGCCATTTTTACTTAGTGGTTTCAGTGGAACACATGTAGTTTTTGTGTAGCTCCTAGCCCCTTACGCAATCACTCAATTGATGTGGGATGAATGCCAGTTCATTGTCGGAACCGACAAAAGGCGAAGGTACTTTAAAGTGCTGTATGAATTCTTTCAGGATGCATTTGGCAATCGTTGGTACATTGCAGTTCTTGGATCGGTATGCCTCAGTCCTGTGCTGAACATGCACACAATAACCAACACGTACTTGTAGTTTGAGTGGGGGGGGGCAAGCTGAGGAAGTCCATTTAATGTGGGGAGGAGAAGTGGCCTGGGGTAGCGGAAGTACCTTTTCCCAATTCAATCTTTGTACCAACATTTAGCAAAACAGTCTGATCATTCCTTTACGTCCTACAAGTGGTGAGCCATGAAAAAGTAGGGTAATGGGGGCAAGCATTATCGCTGTTAAACATATCTTTCCATTTGGGGTTACCCAATATTCCTTTTCCGCTCGCATACATCCTCCCTGTTCCCTTCTTCCTTTTCCTCCACACAGCCCCTTCAATGATATACTTAGTGTCATAGTACATATCATTATCCTTTATCTTTATACCATGATATCGTAGGTAGCAGACACAATTTGAACCATTGTATATTCACAACCGTGATACATAGTCCTCGAAAAAGGTGGGTGCAGCACACTCTATAATTGAAACTTTGGCAGCAATAGTTGTGCTTTTAATGGCGCATGCTGTATCTGTTGGCTTAAAAAGAAATCCATTATCTCCAAAAGCAAAAAGGATTAAAACATTGTACTACAGCTTGTCCTAAAATACAGTTGAAAATCTGTCATAGTGACACCTCTGGGAATCAAAATTCTTGTAGTTGTCAAACAGTATAATATGGAGCACGCTTATTCGATGCACCTCCTTCTGTATTAACATATACTCATTCTCATTACTAAACCTCAATACATACATTTATTCCTACTATATATTATCCATCCTCGGTGGTCCCTGGCGAGTGCACTGCAGTTAGAATGCATTTTAGCACATTCCACCTTACAAAGTAATTTTGTTACAACAATATTTTCTTTAACTCTGAAGAATCTGGAAATAAAAACATTGATATGCCTACATATTATTTCTTTCTGGTAGATATATATAAAATAGTACTTTGAATAGAGATGCCAGAAAAATCCCACAGATGTATGAAATTAACCTGAGGGGAGACCTGGGAAAAAGGGATTATGAACTAGAGGGGTGCAAGTAGCACCAGTATACACCAGGAACTCGTGCTCTCCCCCCAACGGTACTGTTACATAGGGGCCAGCTGTATTAACTGGTATCATGAATCTTGTTCTGCCCTTTCTAGATCGCCCTGTGGACTGTATTCAAAGGTGTTATAATCAAATGTCAATAGTCATCATTGTAAAAGCTTCTGCCTGTTTGTATGCTTATAGTGCAGAAATCTTTGACACCATATTTTGATTCTTAGATCCTCTTGCAGAATCCACGGCTAAGCAAATACACCTTGGCAAAGGCTGTTTGTCAGTACATGGAGTCTTGTGTTTTTCAATAAAAAGGTCAAAATGTAACGCATAGCCTTCATCTAATCTGCCCTTGTCCTGGCTAAAGCTACCCCCTCCCTGTGTTCGGTTTCATCTCAATCTGTTCTTTCATCAAAATCTGCCTTTCCCTCTTCTGCATCTGTTCTCTACTCTGCATCCTTCATTTCTACATTGAAGTCTTAGTCTGAGAAGTGTGATTGCACCAATTCTGCTGGTATTCCTTGTGAATGAATTACCCTTTCCTGTTGCCATCGTTGTTTGGCCCTGTAAGTTAGGGCATTCGTTCTTTCAATGACCCTTCCTGTAAATCGTAGGCACACCTATTTTGGCCTAATTCTCCGCCACGTTGCTGCGCCAGATCCAGTGAAGCTGGACCAGCCCTTTTTCCATTGTCCTCCTCCTCTTCTGCATATTTCCCATTAATTTATGTCTCCCCTGCAAAAGAAACTGTCATAATAACATTCTAACAAGACTTCCTTTGTTCAATTTTAAATAGCTTTCATAATAACAATATGTCTGACGAGAACAACCCTGTGCAACATGGTCTGTAAAAAAGCATTGCTAACTGTGTTTTATAGCGTTTAGCATCTAGACACTCTATAATACTATCTGGGGTCAGATCTCTGGTCCAGAGGGTTGTAGAGACATCTGGTTTTCACTGTTTGTCCTAATTTTATATGTAATCTAATTCTCCTGGGTGTAATAAAATGGTTTTCTTTTTATAAAAAGTAAAGCACTGACCGGCCATTTAGTCCGTCATCTGGCAGTACAGGGGGTGCTGTATTCTGAATGTCTAACTGCATCGCACCTCTTTGAGTAAGCCTTGGACTACCCTGTCTTGCTATACTCCGAGCCAAAAACAAGTAGGGAACACTCTAGTTGATGCAATTGGAGCATAGTGACCCCTGGATGCCCTTGTTCCAATAGAGCTTGTTCGAAGAGGCTGTGATCCTGGGGTGGAATGTACCTTCGCAGAAACAAAAAGGCACAATTAAGTGGGCTAGCATTTGCACAAATCCTGGTTAGAGCACCATGTTTTGCGTACCCTAGGGAAGGGGGTGCTGTCAAGCTGTTTGACTAGCTGGACCATGTGGTGGTTGACTTGGTAATGACATTGTCACCTGGGCAGGAAGCTTAATAATTTAGAACTCTTTTTTTCAAATACATTAGTAAAACAAAGCATACAGTAGGAGGGCACTGTCATTACAGATAGCATAATTTTTCATTTTTTTTTCTTTCATTGAGATGGCCACTAAAGGTTTCCCACTAACGTGAAGTGTTACTGACAAAGGTACATAGTGTACAAACAATGTTTGGAGGTCGGTATTCGGCAAGAATACCTAAAATTTGTACATCACCAAGCAAATCGTTCTAATTTGTTCTGATCCTATAAAAAAAATTACTTTTTCCTCTCAACCCAAATTTACAAGAGATTGTCTTCATAAATGGCAAAGCATATTTGAAATGTTTGAACTGTTCACTTATTAGCTATTTCAGTGCAGTTTTGGAGAAAAAAACCCTGGCATCCTACAACCCTCCATTTCACATGTTTTTCACAGTGCAATTGTTACACAGTTTACCCTAAAAAAATCCTTTAATTTCAGTCGCAGAAAACAAACTGACTTTTAGACCTGTTTCTGAAAGCTGAGAAAATGTTGCAAGATAACCATATTTGAAAGCATTGTCATTTCTTATTCCATTTGATGAGTAAGTAGGACACCAGTTGTCAATTTGCCATGGTAATCCTTTAAAATAGCTCGTTTACATTAAATCTTGCTCGACATTGGGCATGTGGTGCATTTTTTTCCCATTTTCGAAAGCTTTCATATTCATCTACCTTCTTTTTCTCTTAAAAAACGTAAGTACTGTATTTTTGTTTTAAAATCTAAGGAGCCGTCCAGCAGCAACTCAAATCTTCAGTGTCCTTTGTATATTTCATATATATAAAAAACTATTCCAAAGATTCACCTCAAATTTCACCTACATCCTCCAATTTAGAGTTAGGAAGCTGAGCGATCTTCTCAAATGTGGGTTTCCAAAACAACCTAGTAATAAGAAATGCATTTCCTTAGTTTACTCATTGTCCCCTAAAATCAGTGACCTTAAATAAATGAGAAAATTAATAACCCCAGTCTCCAATCTCCCAAAATGACGAGTGCCTCTAATTCAATTAATTGCGCAAGCATACATTTAGAGCAGGGCTCGCCGACGAGTAGCTCTGGAGCTACCAGTAGCTCACCAGTTGCCTGTACGTAGCTCTCTTTTGTGCAGCCCAGCACACTAAATTAGAAGCTTTTGCTCGGTTGAATTAATATAGGTATTCCAAAATTGAAAAAGGGTTAAAGTGCTTATTTTCATAACTCATAAGCTGATGTTTGGAGAAAAATGGTTGACATTATTTAAACGTCAAGAAAGTAAATGAAAAATCATCTGGCGTTGTGCAAACCTAATATCACTCTTATGAACTTGGGGCCAGGAGTATTGCTGTTGGCAACCCCGCCTGATGTAATAATATGAACCCTGTTGGTAATCCTGCATATGGTGGTCATTAATTTAATCTTGGGTGAAGTGGCCACTATTTCAACTTTCATAATATGAGTAGTTCAGGTCGTTTTTCATTGAACGTAAATAGCTCATTACAGAAGTGGTTGGAGGCTCCGAATTTGGAGCAACCTCACCAAGTGAAGGTGGGGGGGTGTAGAATTAATTTGTCCTCCTGGGGGTCTGATCGTACTATAGGGCTATATCGCATAGGATATTGGTCAGAGGCATTTTTGTCAATGTTCTTTATCTAGACAGGCAATATTTGAAGCCACCTTCTCTTGTTGTGATTCCGCCATACTGTCTTCTGGGGTCGGGCCTAAGCTCTCCTCTTGTTATAATTTCCTTCTTCCATAATTTCAAGGAATCAAACATGGATTGTCTAGATCTGCGCCCATGCGATTGAGCTTCTACTGTCTCTATTTTCTGAGGGTCAAAGGAGCCATATTTTGGCCAGGTATTATCCCTATCCTTTGACATGTATTTGTCCCATAATGTGCTGTACATTTACAGGAGAAATACTGTACTTTATGAATATTTCTCTACTCTGGGTACTCTCCGGGGGAGCCGGCTGACTTTCTTCTAATATCTGTGATCAAGAGGTGTTACAACACCATTCGTGCAAACTTTACTAAATGCGGGAATGTTTTTCTAGTTTCTTAAACGTCTCTACAAATTTCAGAAAACTGGACAAATAGTCCACCGTACTAGCTTAACTTTCGTTTGCTAATATCAAAATACCAAGTCTGGATAACTAAAATACCCAAGAAGGTGTCCTCATCAACCTTATCAAGTAGATTTACCAAGTACGGGCATGCTTTCTATGTTATCTTAAATAATATCTTTACAAATTTCAAAAGTCTGACAAAAAGTCCACACTACCAGTTTATCTTCAATCGTTGCAAACAGTGAAATCAAACAAACCAGACAACCAAAACCAAGTACAAACAAAAAGGTGTCGCAAATCAGCGACCCTACCAGAATCCTTTGTCTCGTTCTCCATTTGGTCTCTTTACTGCAAAGATTGTCCAACTCTATCTGTGGCCCGAGTCAGGACCGGAGCCACTTGCGGGGGTCTTTTCGGATGTAGTGAAGGTCGGGTGGTGGCTACAAGGACGAGGGTCTTTTTCGCATAGGCATGCCCCACCACCGTCCGTTCAATTTCCAACGCTAGCATTAATGCAGAAAGACTAAGTCGTTTTGACTAAAATAAATCCAAAACTGACATGGCCTCGCAATGAACCCTCGCAAAACCCAAAAGGTTTTTTCGTTAGGGAGACCTTATTAAATCCTTGGGGAAATACGTCTCCACTTTTACTGCCCTGGACAAGACACAGCAAAATATGCGCAGAGTTTTCAATCCTAACCTTTTTGGGCGGGCCAGAAGACTGGGCCTCTCTTCCGGCCGCTTTTTCAATCGAAGGCCATTTCCAAGATCCCGTGGTTTTGGAAGAGGGTATCAGCAGTACAACGTGCCTCAATTCTACCCCCAGAGAATTAGAGGCCAACGCATCAGAGGATTTAGATCCCGTGGAACCTTTGTCTCAAACCACCCTGCAAGTGAGTACTCTCTCCCTTCTTCTCCCCCCCCCCCCCCCCCCCAAAAAAAAAAGTGGGTGGCAATATCCAAAACTTCCTTCACAATTGGAGGTTGATCACGCAAGATCCTTGGGTCTCAAACACTGTCTACGGGTTTATGATAGATTTTACTCACATACCTTTACCAACTTCTTTCACAAGAGAAATGCCTCTCTCTCCAGAGCCATAATAGAGGTCCCATTAGAAACGTTAAGATTTACAAGCACACTCTTTCTCGTAAAAAAAGAAAGACAATGGTTGGAGACCTGTCATAAACTTGAGAAAACTAAACAAATATTTGCTTTACAGACACTTCAAGGTGGAGGGCATCCATCTCTTGAGGGATTTACTTCTAGAGGGAGACTTGCTAGTCAAACTGGACCTCAAGGATGCTTACTTCACAATTCCTATGGCCAAATCCCACCAACCCTTTCTTCAATTTGTCTGGAAAAATTACTTTTACCCATTTCAGGCTCTCCCCTTCGGACTCTCTTCAGCCCCTTGGTGCTTCACCAAGGTCATGAAAGCTGTTGTCTCCTCTCTAAGAAGAAGGGGCATTTGATGAATCATTTACTTAGACTAAATTCTTATGTCTCAAGATCCTTTACAACTAGCCAAAGACCTGAAGACTATGATGGATCTCCTAGAAAGTTTAGGATTCATCATAAACAAAGAAAAATCAATTCTGACCCCTTCAGATCTCTGGAGTTCCTAGGTTTCACAGTAGACACATTGAAATGTCTCATTTTACTACCTTCAAAAAAGATTACCCAAATTAGGAAGGAAATAAGACCAGTCCTGAAACAGCAAGATTTATCTCTGAGGGAGCTAGCCCGACTTCTGGGTCTCCTCTCCTCCTCTCCTCCTCCATTCCAAGCCAAGGGAAATAGGGAAATTTAACAAACTTTACCTTGTTCTAAAATCAGTCTTTTATTTCTCAGACCATTCTTCATATAGGGCATAACTGCAAGTCCACATGTTGCTCGTTGGAGTCATTATTTGAGCATTCACCTCTAAAAAGTATTCACACACCCATGCCAACCAAGCACAGATCGCTTCACATCGGCTGACTGAGGGCCAGAGGCAGTGCTTTAACTAGGCCGGCACTGTCCGGTACGAAGTATAGGCACTTTTTAGGTCTCGCCTGTCGATGCGCATGCGCATCGAGCAAGGCGAGAGTATTGGCACTTATCCGCTCTTTATCCACACTGCAAGGAATCGTGGCGATTCCTTGCAGTGCACGAGAAATTTAAGCTCAATGCGCATGCGCATTGAGCTTAAATGCGCGTGCACATGCCCCCAGCCGCCTACTCTCTCTCACAGCCTCCCCCAGCTCCGCCCCCTCACTACTTGATGCACGGCCGCTAGGCCGTGCCTCCCCTACTCTCCTCCCCCCTCCTCCTCTCCTCCCCTGCCTGCCTGCCGCTAGCCTTGCCTACTCTCTCTCGCAGCCTCCCCCAATGTGCACACCAACTCTCCATGCAACACGTCTTTGAAGCGTGTCCTCTTTCCAAACAGCATCGTGGACAACATTATTTACCAGAGACCGTTACTCTGCCAACGCTGCACCTCCATCGTACCTTCAGAGAGAGTCCAGGCGATGTTATAACTTCTTCCTATTCAATGGGAGCCGCCATGACACACAATGTGTTCTAGGAACGCATGCGCGACCTACCATGTGCAGTCGCCATCTTGGGAGGGAAGAATTTAGAGACAAACAGAACATCAAAATGAAACGCAAACTCCCTGAAAATAAGTATAGCGACCATCTCACATATGTGGATTTATGAGATCCTATAAACAAGAAGAAGCAAGCGCTTTGAAATCATATCCATTTCTGCTTAACTAAACATGTATTTATATTTTTTATTATACTTTTACATATAAGAATTGAAAAATTACATAGATGTAATGAAACAAGTCACTCCTTCAAACGACAACAGTATCTGTTGACAACGCAGCATTTGAAAAGGGTATCTATGAGTCTTTGTCAGTATTCTTGGTTGTCAGTCATGTCTTTCCTTGAGATCAATGAAAAATTCTGTCAGTCAAAAATGGCCGCTACTGTCATTAAACGCTGTACGTGTTTCCGTCAAGTGCCTAGGAAGTCCACACCGAGGCTTGCATCGCCAACCTTATAGTGTACTACGGGAAACGACTTTACTAGGGAGTAAAACCTATACCGTCGCTGTTCAAAATGATTGACGCACGACTGTAACCAATAGTTGTTGAACACAAGGTCCTGTCCAATCATGGGTGAGTATGGGGTGGGGTTTGACCTTAACAATCATGGGAGAGTGCATCTTGTCGTAGCCGCAAGAGATGGTTGAAAGACTTAGAGGTTCAGTACGTGGTGTCTGCAACCTAGGGTAAGAATGCAACCTGTTTGTTGATAATTAGAGGTATGCGAGCCAACAAATTAAATTAAATTAATAAACAGAGAGCCGAGAGGTCTGGCTGGGATTTCAGAGCACGTGCACAAGCCGAGCCCTGAAAACATATGCTCTATAAATCATGCAATATACCTCATATAAAATATGAAAAAAACTCTTCAAAACTAAAAAAATGTATTTCTTTAAGATGAGAAAGCTTTTTTATTAAATTAATAGGGCACGTTATAGCACTGCGAAATACTTATTGAAAGTGATATTTGAAAGTGCCTTCATCAAAAAAAGTTTTGGGGAAATAAAATACTTGCTGAGATTTATCTAGGTTTTTTGGTTTCACCTTGTACAAATCAACCCCTCACCCTCACTCACCCTCAACCCCTCACCCTCACCCACACTCACCCCCACTCACCCCCACTCACCCTCACACTCACCCTCACCCACCCTCACTCACCCTCACTCACCCTCACTCACCCTCACTCACCCTCACCCTCACTCACCCTCAACCCCTCACCCTCACTCACCCTCAACCCCTCACCCACCCTCAACCCCTCACTCACCCTCACTCACCCTCACCCTCAACACCTCGGCCTCACCCTCACTCACCCTCAACCACTCACCCTCACTCACCCTCAACCCCTCACCCTCACTCACCCTCACTCACCCGCAACACCTCACCCTCACTCACCCGCACTCACCCGCACTCACCCTCACCCTCACCCTCACCCTCACTCACCCTCACTCACCCTCAACCACTCACCCTCACTCACCCTCACTCACCCTCACCCTCACTCACCCTCACCCTCACTCACCCTCACCCTCACCCTCACTCACCCACCCTCACTCACTCACTCACCCACCCTCACTCACTCACTCACTCACCCTCACTCACCCTCACCCTCACTCACCCTCACCCTCACTCACCCTCACCCTCACCCTCACTCACCCACCCTCACTCACTCACTCACTCACCCTCACTCACCCTCACTCACCCTCACTCACCCTCACTCACCCTCACTCACCCTCACTCACCCTCACTCACCCTCACTCACCCTCACTCACCCTCACTCACCCTCACTCACCCTCACTCACCCTCACTCACCCTCACTCACCCTCACTCACCCTCACTCACCCTCACTCACCCTCACTCACCCTCACTCACCCTCACTCACCCTCACTCACCCTCACTCTCACTCATCCTCACTCACCCTCACCCACCCTCAACCCCTCACCCTCACTCACCCTCACTCACCCTCAACCCCTCACCTCACCCACCCTCAACCCCTCACCCACCCTCAACCCCTCACCCTCACTCACCCTCAACCCCTCACCCTCAACCCCTCACTCACCCTCACTCACCCTCACCACCTCAGCCTCACCCTCACTCACCCTCACTCACCCTCACCACCTCAGCCTCACCCTCACTCACCCTCAACCCCTCACCCTCACTCACCCTCAACCTCATGCTAAAGATTTACAAAAAAACCCATAAGCAATTTTAAAAGCACTAACTCTAATGCTGCGAGACCTATTGCATTTCTAATGCTTGTTTATTTTGAGAGGGAGAGTACCGGCACTTCTAAAGATAGGCGTACCAGCACTTCTATTTTTCCATTCTAAGCACTGGCCAGTGGGAAAAAGTTTGGTGGACGACGTACAATCCCTCAGGGACTTGGGCTTCATCCTGGACTCCTCCCTCTCCATGACCAGACAAGTCAACGCCGTCTCCTCGTCGTGCTTCAACATCCTGCGCATGCTACGTAAGATCTTCCGGTGGATCCCCACCAAGACCAGGAAGACGGTCACCCAGGCCCTCGTCACCAGCCGTCTGGACTACGGCAACACCCTCTACGCCGGAACCACCGCCAAACTCCAGAAGAGACTCCAGCGGATCCAGAACGCCTCAGCGAGACTCATCCTCGACATCCCCCATCGCAGCCACATCTCCGGACACCTGAGAGATCTGCATTGGCTCCTGGTCAACAAGAGAATCACCTTCCGTCTCCTCACCCACGCACACAAAGCCCTACACAGCCAGGCCCAGGATACCTCAACAGCCGCCTCAACTTCTACGCTCCCAAACGCCAGCTTCGATCGACCAGCCACGCCCTCGCCGCCGTCCCCCGCCTCCGTAGAGCCACCACAGGGGGACCGTCCTTCTCCTACCTCGCCGCCAAGACATGGAACTCCCTCCCCACCCACCTCCGCCTGACCCAGGACCACCTCGCCTTCAGGAAGCAACTCAAGACCTGGTTGTTCGAGCAGTAGCAGATCCCCCCCCCCCCCCCCCCCCCCCCCCAGCGCCTTGAGACCCCCTGGGTAAGTAGTGCGCTATATAAATGCAATGATTGATTGATTGATCTTTCCCGGTCCCCTCAACTATCTGATTCAGGGTCCAAATTGGGGGTATAGCAGCTTTTAACCTCGATGGAAGGTCTAGAGCATAATGTCAGCCTCCGTGTCTTTAATGAAATCCAGATTCTCTAGTTATGGTAATATGAGAATCGCAATTCCAGAAGGTGATTACTTAATGAGCCGAGGCTTGTTTTGCTTAATGAGAATTCCAAATGGCTTCAGGCACGTTTTTCGGCTTTAATACTTCACCATAAGTGTGCTCGACTTACTGGTCCGTTATAAATTTACAGCATATGAAAGGCTTCTGTAATGTACAGTGGCAGTGTTGTGCTGTGGCAAATATTTAAACCTTTCAATACTGCCATGGTCAAAGATTCCTTGGACTCTGAGAGCACTGCTAAAGAATATATCAAAACAGTAATCAAACTTGTTTGTGCATTTCCCTTCATATTCCTATTTATAATTTGAAACTTCAATCATATATTATGTTTTCCTCTCTAATACAAAGACCAGTCATGTAATCTAAAACAATTGTGTTGATGAAATACAATTATTTCACATTTCATACAAATTGCAACAATAATATTGAATTTGTTATAATCATCAAAGAAAAAACTGACCAATGCATTAAAAGATGCACTCCCTTCAGGGGCTGTTTATGACTGAAATAAAAAATAAACAAAAAAAATCTTGGTCCATTATCTATGTAACTTGCACATTCAGTGTACTTCGTGATACAACTTACTGGCTGGTTTTTGACTTAAAGTGCATATTCTATTACAAAATAGTGGTAATGAGTCCCCATGCGGAGAAAAGAACATGTGAAAACCAGTGAACAGGTCCTCGAGAAACTATAAACTCATTTTTTTTTTTATTTATCTTATTTTTTTCCTTTGCAATTTTGGGAAAACTTCTGAGCAATTTTGAGTCGAGCATATCACATGCAACGCCGAAATCTGAATTTTGGTGATTAAAATCAATCGCCGGAAAATGGCATGAACTTACTGTCTCCGAATGTTGTCAACCTATTAGATTCTGTCGATAGCTGTAGGTGAAATAACAGCACAACTCCGTTAAACACTGCATGTACTCTGGCCTCTCAATGTAACTTGTAAAAGATTCTGTGATAACCAAGCCTACCCATTAAATCGTACACAGTCTTATAATGTACCAACCTTTGATAGGGACATCCTCTAAAGTCACAAACTTGATGGACAAATCGTGTAAAAACTACGACCTCAATCGTAATCAGCCTATGGGCGTGAACAACCAAAGAGAAACAACATAAATAAACCATTTGTGGACTTAAGATTCTAGCCTTATATTTAAAACCTAGTTAGTGCCTGCTTGAAAAATACCTATTGCAGCATATCCTATAGGCATACCAAACCCCTCCATTCAGTGGAATTCAAATGCGTGGACAACGTACACTTTTTTTTTTTTTAATTTTTTTTTTTTAGTGCTCGCTATTTCTTCGAAATAGAAACTAGACCAGTCCTGACGTGCTTAGTGTAACATTTCATCCATCGGGTGTTTCCATGTTAGTGTGAGAAATTCATTAAACTACTCCAACTTAATCACAAAAGAACATAATTAAATGATATTTATATGCCTCCCCAATGTGGAAATGTCTTTTTAAACTTATTTTTATTAAACAGTAGTTAGCTTTAACATACATGGTCTTATGCTTACAATGGGTTGCGCACAGTATCATTCGAGTATACATTTTATTAATCAAAACCCACTCTGGCAGTAATAGTCAGAATCACCCAATCCCTGAGCCTTTCCCGTATAGCTGTTCAATACCCACCCCAATCCCCCTGTCATCTTCCCATTGTTGTCGAACTTTTTCCTATTTCCTGGGACATCCCCATCCCTTATAGTTATTTTCGACGGCACAACACCAGTCCATTCCCGTTTCCACTGAGATACCCTAGGCGCCTGGGTCGCTCCCCCATGCGCCAGCAACTTTTCTTTTAGCAACCATAGCTGCCACTTGAGGCCAGATTTTTTTATATTTGGTCTATGTCAGTTCTCCAGACACACACAGTACATGCCATCTGGGATCTAAAGGGATTTCCTGTTCCAAAACTTCTGACATGATGCGGATCACCTTTTCCCAATATATCTGTATGACTGGGCACTCCCACAGGATATGGAAGAATGTTCCTTTCTGGGTAAACCCCCTCTGAAACTTATCAGTAGAAATACGCCCCAATCTAAACATAAGTGTGCTGGTGCAGTAGGACCTGTGTAATATCCACAATTGGACGAGTCTGAATCGTGCCCTGATTGGCACCTCCCTGGGACTCTACACCGCCTCCCCCCAGTTATCGTCCTCTAATAGGCATACGCCTGATTCTCACCCCTCCCGAATCTTACATAATAGATTTGGTGAATTGTTTATAATTTTTTTGTAAGTGTAGGACAATGCCTTCTCTGGAATTGGGCCCAGCAGTAGTCTGTCCTCTAGTGGACTGTATTCTGGGACCTGAACCCCATCTTTAAGATGATGACTTAAAGAGTGTTTCAATTGCAGGTATCGATAGTGCTCCGTGGGCGCTAACTTAAATTCGGTCTGTAGTTCTGCAAACATCAACATTGCCTGTCTCCGCCATATGTCCCCCAAATGTACAAGAACTACTAGCTTCCTTTTAGAAAAGCCCTGCAGTTGGCCCACCTCTTGGAGCTCGTCGCTGGTCCAAAGGGGAGTCTGTTCGGTCAGTTGTCCCGCCCAGCCATCGATTTGCCTTGGTCTATGCCCTCAATACTAGTTGAGTGTGTGGGGCTAGTCCCGTCTGCTTTCCCTTTCTGTAGAGTACGCCTATATAGCCTTCTGCCCCCATTGCCCAGTGATCCACTCTATATGCCTGATCATTCTTGTCAGCGAAAATCCAGTCATTGACCATGAAATGCGATGCCCAGTAGTACTTCTGGAGGTCGGGGATGGCCAGACCGCTCTCCTACACCCCTTTCTGTAGTTTAGCAAGCTCTGTCTGTGCCCCTCTCCCGTCCCACAACGTTCTTAACTCACTGTCTGTCTCTAATTTCTCCGACACAGGACAGGTTGTGTTTTGTAGGACATAAAAGTATCCGGGGTAGAGACATCATCTTGAAGAGCTGCATCTATATCTTTAACACTGAAATAAATTAAACTAACAATGTTCGACTGGTAGGGAATATCAATCAAATGTAGAAATACTTAGCTAATGTTAACAAATACTTAGATTAATAGTCCGCGGCAGAGTACTTCATTGATCAGGCATGGTCTCCGATATCCAGGGACAGCGATAGGGAAACATTTAGGTCAACTCATTGATATGCATGTTCTGCTCTTTCGAGTAATTTGCATGTGTACTCCATGTGCACACATGGGGTAGTTAGCAGTTGTGAATCTATAGTAATTCATTAGCCCTGTGTCTATGGATTGCACTTACCAAAGGTCACAACGTTTTTCCCGCTTGCCTAGAACTGTGTTTTGTGGCTATTTTGTTAGGTACATTGTCATTTCTTTCTACTCTTGCCACCAGTCGAGATTACTTGCATTGTAATTACTTCAGCAGGAGTCGCCAAGCTGGTGACACTGCTGCACTTGAAGTGTCTTAATCGCTTTCAACACCCTCTTCCATATCTCATCCATAAATAGATACTCGTGCCCAGGGCAAGCTTTCCATAGTTACTTAGTGGCGAAGTGTACTTATCTGAATAGGCGTTGTATTCAGATAAATTGCATTAAACTTATCTATAAACACTTAAATGAGGCAATTTTTAAAAACTTTTTTTTCATCTGCAAAGAAGTTATTTTCTTAAATTGTGACACCGCATTTTCATGCTTGACTTTAACTCCAGTATCGTGCTGATGTACTTGTATTGTCTGTATCCTCCTATATTCGGGATGCTGTTTTAAATTAGAAACACCCCTGTCAATTTTGGCCATATGGATGGGCTTTCAGCTGGTTAAGAAGTAGTTTTTAGGCTTTGCCTACTTGACAGTGCAGGCTGTCTGTTGGTGAAAAGACATATTTCTGGCTTACAGTGGGCTTAGACCCCCCCCCCCCCCCATTTCTTACTTTTGGTTGTCACTAATTTGCTTGCTTTGTATATCCACTTGAGTAGGTTTTACGTCTTCTTGTTTGTCACTCCTCTGCAGAATGGACACATAACTTGTATTCATCCACTGATCACTTTTGAAGCATTTTTAGGGCTCGCCTGCTGTGCGCATGCGCATAGCTGGCGAAGCTCTATAGGGGCTTAAATAAGCTTTACCTAGACTGGCGATTGACTGGCGATTTGATGCTGTGCCCGTGCGCTTTTAGATCAATGCGCAAGCGCATTGACCTAAAATGCGCGTGCACATCATCAAATCGCCATTCAATCGCCAGCAGCACTCCTCCCCTGCTGCTTCACACCCTCATGCCGCTCTCCCCGCTCCGCCCCCTCCCTTGCCCGCCGTGTCGCATTTCTCATCCCCCCTCCCCACAGCAATGCCCTCAGCCGGCCGTACTTTCACTTTGACGGCCGCTGGCCGTCTCTCGTGTTTCTCCTTGCCCAACACTCGGGATTTTGTCACTGTAGGCAATTGTTGCTTCACCTTTTTAAAAACAGGGTCCTAACTTGAGGAATAAAGCTGCAGGGTAACATCTGCTTATGGATGATTTATGTAGGGAAATTAGCTTAGTAACATGCTCACTGCTGACGTGTGTGCATGCTGCGGACCATACATTCAAAACCTGGAAAGGCCAACTCCGCTTTCGACCTTCTGAGCTATTGAGAAACAATTCAATTGTGTAGCAGTTCCACAATATGTTAGTGCTTCTAAATGGAAAAATCTGAAATAACTCAGTACGAAAAAAGTTGGCACTTTGAAAACAGGCTTCTTTCCGTTAACGATTCTTTAGTTAATCCTTTGGCACACAGACCATTAAACGTGCTAATACTACATTCATAAAAAATAAGCTTTACCTAGACTGGCGATTGACTGGCGATTTGATGCTGTGCCCGTGCGCTTTTAGGTCAATGCGCAAGCGCATTGACCTAAAATGCGCGTGCACATCATCAAATCGCCAGTCAATCGCCAGCAGCACTCCTCCCCTGCTGCTTCACACCCTCATGCCGCTCTCCCCGCTCCGCCCCCTCCCTTGCCCGCCGTGTCGCATTTCTCATCCCCCCTCCTCACAGCAATGCCCTCAGCCGGCCGTACTTTCACTTTGACGGCCGCTGGCCGTCTCTCGTGTTTCTCCTTGCCCAACACTCGGGATTTTGTCACTGTAGGCAATTGTTGCTTCACCTTTTTAAAAACAGGGTCCTAAAATGAGGAATAAAGCTGCAGGGTAACATCTGCTTATGGATGATTTATGCAGGGAAATTAGCTTAGTAACATGCTCACTGCTGACGTGTGTGCATGCTGCGGACCACATATTCAAAACCTGGAAAGGCCAACTCAGCTTTCGACCTTCTGAGCTATTGAGAAACAATTCAATTGTGTAGCAGTTCCACAATATGTTAGTGCTTCTAAATGGAAAAATCTGAAATAACTCAGTACGAAAAAAGTTGGCACTTTGAAAACAGGCTTCTTTCCGTCAACGATTCTTTAGTTAATCCTTTGGCACACAGACCATTAAACGTGCTAATACTATATTCATGCGGACTTACATTTTCCGATGAAATAATTGAAAAGTACATTACTGACTTGTGATCTGTTTTTAAGCAAAGGGAGAAACAATCATGAATAACAGTGGGCCAAGTCGATCAACTAAGTTCAATCAACACAAAATCAGCAACTTGTCAGACTTCTAGAGAACATCTAAGGTTTTTTATGTACGTCTGTCCTCTGTTGTTTATCAAATACACACGGTAAGATCTATTAAAAATACCACAGAAGTGACTTGAAATTTAAACGTACAAATAGGCACACACAAGTTTCTTGCCCACAGATTTCTCTTGTTTTCACCAAACCGGTTCTACAAGCTTCTCAGCGTGCGCTCTGACTCAGGCCGGCACATCTCCTCCCCTAATTATTCACTGCATGGCCTGCTACAGAGCGCACGCTGGGAGAAGCTTGTGGTAGGAAGGCTGCAGCCGTGTATATCCTTTTCCTCTCCTTGCCCCTTTCTCATTATGTCTGACTTGTTAAATGATTGTCCTATATTCATAGCATTATTCCCAACACTCGGGATTTTGTCACTGTAAACAAGATCTCTTGAGGCCGGTTTAAAATGAGTTTGTCAGTGCAAAGAAACCACGCTGCTGGCAAACGTTCCCTTCACAAACGGACTTTTGATGACTTCTGTGTAGAATGTTCAAAATAAATGTTGCGCCTTTACACCTCCATCCCACTCGTCTTATTCCTCCTAAAAGCACTTAATTAAAAAAAAAAGTGCAAATGTGTCTAGCTTCACCTTTCTTAATAACTCGACTGACAACATAACTCCAGTATGCAAACAACCTATTGATCTATTGCAGCATAAGGATTCATTTATTAATCAGTGTTCTTCTGATACTGGCCATGACGTGTTAGTAACGTGAATACCATCAGTTGTAGTGATACTCGTGAAGATAAATATTTCAATGTTCCTATTATTTCAACACGCGCTGTTAATTTTAGCATATTTCCTAGCGGTTTCTGATCTTAGTGGGCTTTAAGTGTATATTTCCACTGTCCTACATTATTTATAAGTGGTTAGAGGTCTACTTTTGCAATGCCAATAGTCTCTCTCCCTTGCTCCCTCTAGCTCCACCACCACCACATCCACCACCACCACCGCATCCACCAACACCGCATCCACCAACACCACATCCACCACCACCACCGCATCCACCACCACCGCATCCACCACCACCGCATCCACCACCACCGCATCCACCACCACCGCATCCACCACCACCGCATCCACCACCACCACCGCATCCACCACCACCGCATCCACCACCACCGCATCCACCACCACCGCATCCACCACCACATACACCACCACATACACCACCACATACACCACCACATCCACCACCACATCCACCACCACATCCACCACCACATCCACCACCACATCCACCACCACATCCACCACCACATCCACCACCACATCCACCACCACCTCCACATCCACCATGACATCCACCACCACATTCACCGCATCCACCAGCACCGCATCCACCACCAAATCCACCACCACCACCAAATCCACCACCACCACATCCACCACCACATCCAACACATCCTCCACCACCGCATCCACCACCACCACACCCACCACCACCACACCCACCACCACCACATCCTCCATCACCTCCACATCTACCATGACATCCACCGCCACATCCACCGCCACATCCACCACCACATCCACCACCACCACCACCACATCCACCACCACCACATCCACCACCACTTTCACCACATCCACCACCACTTTCACCACACCCACCACCACCACTTTCACCACACCCACCACCACCCCATCCACCACCCCATCCACCACCCCATCCACCACCACCACTGCATCCACCACCACCAACACCCCAACCACCATCACCGCATCCACCACCACCACATCTACTGCATCCACCACCACCACATCCACCACCACATCCTCCATCACCTCCACATCTACCATGACATCCACCACCACATCCACCACCACATCCACCACCACCACCACATCCACCACCACTTTCACCACATCCACCACCACTTTCACCACATCCACCACCACATCTAACACGTCCACCACCACTTTCACCACATCCACCACCACATCTAACACGTCCACCACCACTTACACCACCACTACATTCACCACCGCATCCACCACCACCGCATCCACCACCACCACATCCACCACCACATCCACCACCACATCCACCAACACTTTAACCACACCCACTACATCCACCACCCCATCCACCACCACTGCATCCACCACCACTGCATCCACCACCACTGCATCCACCACCACTGCATCCACCACCACTGCATCCACCACCACTGCATCCACCACCACTGCATCCACCACCACTGCATCCACCACCACTGCATCCACCACCACTGCATCCACCACCACTGCATCCACCACCACTGCATCCACCACCACCGCATCCACCACCACCGCATCCACCACCACCACATCCACCACCACATCCACCAACACTTTAACCACACCCACTACATCCACCACCACTGCATCCACCACCACTGCATCCACCACCACTGCATCCACCACCACTGCATCCACCACCACCGCATCCACCACCACCACATCCACCACCACATCCACCAACACTTTAACCACACCCACTACATCCACCACCACTGCATCCACCACCACTGCATCCACCACCACTGCATCCACCACCACTGCATCCACCACCACTGCATCCACCACCACTGCATCCACCACCACTGCATCCACCACCACTGCATCCACCACCACTGCATCCACCGCATCCACCATCCCCACCACATCCACCACCACTGCATCCACCACCACATCCACCACCACATCCACCACCACATCCACCACCACATCCACCACCACATCCACCACCACATCCACCACCACATCCACCACCACATCCACCACCACATCCACCACCACATCCACCACCACATCCACCACCACATCCACCACCACATCCACCACCACATCCACCACCACATCCACCACCACATCCACCACCACATCCACCACCACATCCACCACCACATCCACCACCACATCCACCACCACATCCACCACCACATCCACCACCACATCCACCACCACATCCACCACCACATCCACCACCACTTCCACCACCACTTCCACCACCACATCCAACACATCCACCACCACTTCCACCACCACCGCATCCACCACCACCGCATCCACCACCACCGCATCCACCACCACACCCACCACCACCACATCCACCACCACACCCACCACCACCACATCCAACACATCCACCACATCCAACACATCCACCACCACCACATCCAACACATCCACCACCACCACATCCAACACATCCACCACCACTACATCCACCACCACTACATCCACCACCACTACATCCACCACCACTACATCCACCACCACTACATCCACCACCACTACATCCACCACCACTACATCCACCACCACTACATCCCCCACCACTACATCCCCCACCACTACATCCCCCACCACTGCATCCCCCACCACCGCATCCACCACCACTACATCCACCACCACCACCGCATCCACCACCACTACATCCACCACCACCACCGCATCCACCAACACCACATCCACCACCGCATCCACCACCACCGCATCCCCCAGATCCACCACATCTATATGTGTGTGTGTGTGTGTGTATGTGTGTGTGTGTAGGTGCAAATGCAATGTTCTTGGATTTTCGTCACAATAAAATACACTGAACATAATCTTCACAAAAGTTATTTACAAACGTTTAAGGTATTGGCATTATAAATTACAATAACTTTTATTTAAGTATTAATTATTTACAAAATTAAAAGCCATTGTTATTTATAATATCAATACATCGAAGTCACGTAAATACAACACACATTGCATTACAAATGCTATAGGTGTCACATTTGCGAAAGTTAAAACTATTGACATTGTAACTGACAAAGCTATTAATTTTGCTATTTTCAAAACCAACACATAAATAAAAAGTGTCATTCACAATACCAATCGCTCAAACTTTCCTAATGCGAGACCTATTGCATTTCCAATGCTTGTTTATTCTTTATAGCCCCTGTAACTTTTTGTTTACATAAGGTGTCCACGCTGAATTTGCTTCTTTTCCAGCATCATGAGTGTTTTAAAGGTACCATAAGTTTGGGGATTTACCTGGAAGGCACGATAAACTAACCAAAATACAGCTACAATTTGTGTTTAAAAAAAAAAAAAAAATGGGGAGAAAGTGCTGCAGAAGAGTGTTTTTTCCACCCCTGTAAATGGTATTAACAAAGAGTTTTTGGTGTTGAAATTGCCATGGTCCTAGCTTTCAGGTACAGGCAGACTTGTCAGAAAACAAAAAATGTCTGCACGGTTTTGCCATTTTACCAGGACATAGCCTATTTGTGCTACTTTTTGGACTTTCAACCTCTTTCCAGTTAGTGGCAGTAATGGGTTAAGCTATACATTCCTGAAAAGTAGACCACATTCTGAATTCAGCAAGGGGTCATTTGTGTAGATCCTTCATGGTGTTTTTTATAGAAACTAACAGTTTTAAAAATAAGAAATATTGAAAATGAGTTTGTGCCAAAGTTTTCACCTGTAACTTCTTCCAATTATGACAGATTTTTTAAAGCAATATACTGTTACATCTGATGGACCCTTCTGGTTGTGGGGACATATAGGACTTGTAGGTTCACCTAGAACCTGTGGAACCCAGGGTCCACAACTGAGCTGCGTTTTGCAATGGTTTTTCATTGTATACCGGGTATATAGCAATGCATTTGGTAAAATATAGTGCAAAAAATAGGAATCAAGGACACCTATTTATTTATTTATTTATTTTAAGGGTTTTATATAGCGCTGCTGGACCCTGGAGTATCAGAGCGCTTTACAACCGAGGTAGACAACATAAGATAGGATAACAATAGGTGCAGACTTGGCAACGGGATACAGTATTGCAATGTGTATTTTACAAGGGGGAAATTGGTGGTGCCAGGGTCTCTAAACTGCTTTTTTACTGGGCAGCGGTTATATACTTCAATTGCAGCCAGTGTGAAGTGTTAGTTAATCAGAGCCCATGCTACGTTGACTGTGCCTCTGAAGGCAAATAACGGAAAAATACCATAATGCGCTGTTGTAGCTTTTTTGCTAGTCACTATGTATGATGCCAAATTTCATATTACGCAAGAAAGAAACAAAGTGAAGCTATGCCAAGGAGCACTGATGCTTAGGAAAAAACCACTAACTAAAGCAGACAGTTTCCCTGCTCTGTCTGATTGGAAATTCAACAGATTGTTTTATGACTGTTTGGTAACGCACCCCACTCTTTGTTGTCTGTGTTGGTTCTTCCCTCCTACCACTGCCACCCGCACCCACCATAAGAAAAACAAAGCGCTATGATGCAGCCAATGATGGCCGCCTTGGTGGTTAGTATTTTTTCTGTCCCTTTGTCTGCTCCTACTACCCTCCAGTTGTCCGTGTTGCCCACCCCACCCACCATAAGCTAAAAAAGCACTACAATGGGTGATTGCTGGCTGCGTCATAGTTGTAAATTTTTTTTTTTAGCCATGCTGCTATACTTCGTGTCTACAAAAGAATTACCATGGTCAGGAATGCCCATACTGTACAGCATGACTTAAAGGCATCAGCAGAGCTACTAGGTCTCAAAGTCGAGACCTATTGCATTGCCATTACCTCTTTTCCAGAATGATGGCTCCATCCTATGTAGCTGCCTTACCAAAAGTATCCCCCGACCTGCCTGGGTCTTCCTTGGTTATTCACAGTGCCAGTTTGTAGCTCCTAAAACTCAATGTGTCGCCTCCATATTTTAGTTTCCTTCTGCATCCGACTCATGCCAAAGACTCTAGATAAATTGCAGTCCGATTCTACTTCCGGTCGTATTCACTCATACTGGACTCATTGTTCCCGTTAGTATTCCACTCTAGGATCCAGAACCATAGCACATATGATAGATAACCTGGGCCTGGCCACGCTGGAGCTGTAACCGTGATGACACTTTGTGGATCCTAACACATCACTTTATTATCATAGTGCACTTATGCCTGTGCTATTCCAATCATGCAGAGCTGAACCATTTTACCATACTACTGGGGCAAATGACTAAATCATACCCTTGTTGAATAAAAGGGTGGCAAAATAAGCTGAGCTCTTTGCAACATGCTCTGATCCTTTCTCGCTTGTGTTTTGAACTCCTCTCTTTTTGTTGTTCTTTGGAGGTGGTGTGGACTTCTTATTCCGCTTCGAAACTAGTTTTTTTTTTTTAACTTTATTGTGCAAAACAGAAGAATTACAAGTATGGGCCTACAACCCGGAGGCCGGCCGCTAGTGATCATCAAATAAATAGGCAGTCGGTGAAACAGCAGCAGGTCCCGGGTAGGTCCGACAAAAGTACAGGATACACAATCGGCAACAAGGACGCATGCAGGATACGCGATTTTTTTATTTTATAAAAGGAACAATGAAAAACAAAGAGACAAACAACTCAAGGCGCAAAGCATGATAAATGATTTCGAGCTCCGATTCTGAGGACCTACCATATCGGATAGGGAATCAGGAGGACATTGAAGAACCAACGGGGGGAAAGCAGTGGGGAGATCAGGACATTCAATCAAGGAATATGGTATCGAGGAACCTCAGAGGTCAGGGGGACAGGGAAACATCAGGGATATCTGCGAAGGGGGGAGTGCAGATGTCTCCCCGGTACTCATTCCATTGGCCCCAAATTTTACTCCACGCCCCAGGCTTGCCCCATGCTAAATATACCGTCTCCTCCCTGAACATGCACCAGTCCATGTTCTCCTTCCACTTCGACACGGTGGGAGGCCGTTGGGATCCCCAAAGCTGTGCGATGTCCCTTTTGGCAATCATGTTCCCAAGAGCCGCCCACCGGGTCTGGGCAACGTTGTAATCATTCGGCTCCCACACATTCAATAAACATCTTCGAGCCTCAGGCAACAGAGCGACCCCAGTGATGCACTCCATCACAGCATGCACACGGCGCCAATACGTAGCGACCTCATGGCACTCCCAGAGGATGTGAAGAAAGGTGGCACTCATTCCACAGCCTCGCCTGCACAACCCATCCGACGAAAAACCCATGGCAACCAAACGAGGACCAGTTACATACACGCTGTGAAGTGTTTTAAGTTGAACAAGGCGGAGACGGGCCGGAATGGCAACCTCTTTAGGGGACGATAGAGTAGACTGCCAGTCTTCGTCTTCCAATTCCAACCCGTGTCTAGCCCAGGTCTCCCTGAGGCGCACAAGGAGATCTGCCCGATAGTACGATTTCCTTGATCTATAAAAAGTTGAACAATCGGGCAGATGACCGTCAAGTATACAATCCTCCAGTGGGGAAGATTCAGGGACCACAGTACCGGCCGTGAAGACCGACAGTAAAGCATGACGCACCTGCGCGTATCTGAAGAACTCCTGCTCACTCAACTCATATTCACTTCGAAGCTCCGCAAATGTTTTCACCGCACCCTTCACCCAAAGATCACCCACTCTGCTAAGTCCAATCATATCCCAGTTCTCAAAACCTTTCGTCTTCCAGAGGCACCCCAACCGTTCCGAAGCAAACAAAGGGGTCGCCTGCGTCAATCAATCATTCCATCCCAGAGCCACATTTGCATTGTTCCACACACGCACTGCAATTTTAGTGGGTCCCGTAAGGTTCCTCCTCGCCGTCCGAGAGTAGTGTGCTCTGTTAAAGTCGCCACCGGGCAGCAAGTATTTGTCCATAGCTTAGGCAGGATTCGGCCCGGGAGCGTATGTGGCATGATTAATTAGCGACATCTGAGAAGCCCAATAGTACCTCCTGATGTCTGGGAGAGCAATACCCCCATCGTACCAGGGGAGGGTCAGTTTCGAGAGAGCAATGCGCGCTCGGCCGTCCCAAACAAGTCTCCTCTGGAGACCCTCAACCTCCCGAAAGTAGCGCGCAGGAATGATATCAAAGGAGTTCTGGAGTGCATAGAGGAATCGTGGTAGGGACATCATTTTGAACAGCGCCGCTCGACCAAGTGGGGACAGCGGCAATCTGCGCCAACGATCCACGTCGAGCTTCAAGCGCCGCAAAGGAAGAAGGAGATTATGTTCGTAACGGGCATCCGAGTCCAACGATATATAAACCCCTAAATATTTAAAGCCAGAGTGGGAGACCTGAATGGGAAACCTGGTCGGTAGGGGAGGAAGACCACCAGAGATAACATATACGCAGGACTTAGACCAGTTGATAATCAACCCTGAGTTCTCGCCAAAGGAAGTTAGGACATCAAAGAGGACGTTAAGGGACTTACGGGGTCGAAACTAGTTTTGATGCAATAAACTTAATAGTTATTGAGGGTGGGTTTGAGAAAATTTACATGTGACTAGTGCTCCGTGGGCTCCAATGTCTTTCCCCTTTATCTTCCTACTTGTTGCCTTTAATTTCCTGTTAAGGTTTTTGTGTCTCCTCCTGTTCATGTCAAGATTCAGCATCATCCAAGACTGGCCTACCAACCACCCCTTTCATTGACCTAACCCCATCCCTCACAATCTGCACCGCTCCTAGTGGCAGAACCAAATTAGACGTCTTTAACACTAAAAACTGTGTATTTCAGCAGCTGAAAACCAATAGTCTTCCCTGTACACCAGTTTCACTTCTGTAGGCACACATTTAATGATTATTGGAATTAGGGGACACCCACTGTATCATTAATAAATATCCCCCCATCCCATTTCCTGCTGACCAAGCCGGGGACTTGGGGTTAAGCAGTTTTGATGATTTGAACCTCAAAACAATATTCCAAAACTCAGAAACGAGTATTCATCAAACAAATATTCAAGCAATGAAATGTTTTATTTAATCAAAAAATGTGTAATTGTGTTTTATTAAGAAGGTTGGGGCTTTTCTAAATTCAACTGAGGCCACCCTTTTTCCGTACTGTACTCTGATTAATTTCCGCTGCTCCCACAAAGCAATTTGAGGACACCAACATAATTTTGTGCCTTCAATTTCAGATTCCTTTATATTTATGGGACTTTTTAAGACTTTAACTTTTACATTTTCCACCTTTGTTTAAATACACTTTATTAATCTGTGAATATTATTTAATTTTTAGAGTAGGCATGGCCCCCTGAGTACATGTCGCGGGCGCCCAGGGGTTACTGACCACACTAATGGGTTTGGCCTCCCCACTGACTTATCATGTGACAGCCTTACTCCACAGGCTATTTCTAAGCGGAGTTGAGAGGAACAGATTATTCATGCTGTCCTCTCCTTGTGCTAAAGAATTGATTTTCAGGTTTGTTTGTTAACCTACCACACTTTCCTAAAGTTGTCTTTAGGCTATTGTGTGTTTCTAGCTGTATAACTGGGAGCCCTTGGCCTCAAATGTCACTTTAACTTCGGATTTGCTATTGTTACTTTGATTTTTGGTGATCCACGCTTATTTTCATATTTTTCTCCGTTTGCTTGAAACGTGTCCCTTTCAAAAATTAACTCTGAGTTTTCCAAGAAATAATAATAAAACTAAAGAACAACAATTTTATCGATTGCGTGTCACCACATTCAAGATTTGACAATAGCAATGTAATGTTTGTATGGTGAGTCCATGTTGAAGTGAGTGGCGTGAAAGTTTTACCACTGCACTAGGGCGATGACAGCCACTACTGATCTCCTTGTTTTGAAATGTCTGTAGGAGGAATATGGGGATGAAATGTATTACTTCATCAAAGCTCCACAAATATTCACTTGTTTTTTGAGAATCATGATGGGTTTTGAGGGATTGTATTTTATTTCTTTGATGAACTGGCCAAGTTAATTAGATCTTCTCTTTGAAAGCAGGGTATTATCGGCCGAGTTACAGATTCGGTGAAAAGTATTGTACCCGTGTGGCTGCAGAAGTATTTTAACAAGAGCGATGACTCCTCCACGAATGTATCCGAAACCAGGGGCCAGAGAGAGAGACCAGAAACGAATCAAGAAAATGATAATCATGCCTATGGCCATGAGGAAACGCCCCCGCTGAGCGATGGCAGGGATACTCCTGAGCCAGTATCCCGGCATATGGATGGTGAGTACAGATAGCTTTTGCTAAAGATACAGTTGTTTTATGTTCACAGTCAGTGTTTTCGCATCTGTTTATAAAATTGTTCCACCCGCCATGAGACTCGGATGCCAATTGTGTGCGGCGCGTTCTTTGCTGTACCAGTATTCATGCTTGGTTCATTCATCGTGCTCGACTGCCTATCTCCACTTTTCACTGTCTGCCACCTATGTCTTCATATAATTAAACCGGTGTACAATACAGTTGGAAAGGTGTTTACGTAATTAGGAATGAGGTCCACCATGTTTGTTTTCCGTTCATCAGTTTCTGGGTCAGCTGTGATGTCTATGTAATTGAGTACTCTAAAATATAGTTAATATGGTTAAAATAGACTCTCAATTATGCCAGAAAATTCTTATTCAGATGTGTTCGGTCAATTCTTGATTCTGATTAATCAAAGACCAGTAGCCAAGTGAGCAAAATGTGAGGGAAGCAGTGCGAACTAACGTTTGTTAGCTCAAATGTCCCTCTTTTCTGTGTATGTCCGAGCCTTCTGACTTGGCCTTACACAGCAGTTCTTTTAAGCCAAAGAGGTGCCTAAGAGTTTCTTAGACTGAGCTAAGTGCTGGTTGAGGAAGGGTTTTTCCTTTTTAAATGGACAGAATTTTACTTCTCTTAAACGTGGATATCTCAATTAATAGAGCTTTTGGGACGTGAAATGTTTTTTTTTTAAATATTTGTTTTAGGTAAACTTCTTTTGACTAATTAAATGAACATCCTTAAACTGTTTATCCTTGCTTTGGAATGCATCTTTTAATTTCCTGGTATCTGAATACTGAAATGCTACTCACTGTGACAGAACTAGACAGTGTGATGGAGTTTGGGGGGGGGGGTTATAGGAAGCTGGAGGTCACCTGGAGAACAAAGTCCCAGAGAGTAAAGCTGGGAAGTTTGCTCTCATCTGCAGGGGATGAGCATTACAGGATCATCCTTCTGCCCTCTATTATTTAACTACTTTGAGATGCTTCACGGACCAGTGCGTAATTTATTTGAAACAAATACATAAAAAAAAAGGTCCATGACCCAAGGTATTTCACTAGCAGGGCTGCTAAATATCAGTGCCACCATTGCTTTCTAACCATCACAAGCTAACAAATGCCACCAAAGCTGTAAAAAGCCCTAAGCAATGTATTTTAATTTCAGTGTTAAAGGAATATGTGCTTTAAAAAATATATCTCTTATCATGTGATGGGCTTTCAGAGTGAAGTGCTGGTGCTGAGTACCAGCAGGTACCAACATAAATTAAGCACTGGTCAGGGCTTGTGGCTTATGTTTTGACTCCTTGCCTCTAAAACTCAAATTAATCTGTGATTCACCAGTCCTCTGCAAGGTTACTTCATGCTGTCAGAAACATATGGGCTGGTGTCCCAATTATGAATATTAGTGTCTTGAAGTTAAAATGGGAAAAGTTATGTTATGCTGTTCAAGCCTTAGTCTTGATTAATTTTACTTATTTGTCCCAACATTTAACGTTTTTGGGGCATGTTCTTACTTTTATTACAATTAAAACATCTACGGGTTGTCTGGGATAATTATCTTAGCATGGAAGATTAAATGGTGGCAGAGATTCAAGGAGTTTACTTGAGGCTGCAACAACTGAAATGCATCTCTTCATATATCCTCTGGGGGTCGTGCAAGGTGGTTTTTGATGTTAATACGCAACAGGATTATTGAGATATATGCAATAGGACTGCAAGCTTACCAGTTAGTCTTGAAGCTGTTCAGAATGAGGATGTGTGCATGGTTGGCTCTACACCCCAGGCGTTATTAAATGTGACCTGCTTTTGAAGAACCAAATCTACCACAATATTCTAAATCTGACATTCAAATGTGTTTGTGGGCTATCATTGGTGTTCCTGAGGAACAAAATCCATTTCTATGTACCTACTCTTCTACTGTGGCCGGGCCACACTAGCTTCCTGTTGGTACCCATTTCAAACATAGGGTAGGAATATGTTTCATGTGGCAATTGCTGTCGTAAATTACCACTGCACAGTACTGTTCTTTATGAAGACCATGTGCAAAAATGTTTTAGCAATATGGAACTCATGGTCTAGACGTTTTGCTGTACTAACGTTTATCTCTCCTGGATAAAACGTTCTGCTAACAGAGTTTCTGTGGCAGCTTCTGCTATTTGTGTTGCCTTCTAGAGCGCTCTATATTCTGGTGATGACTTACTGGATCAGTTGTTGTTTTTTAGGTCTCGGCCTGATCCAGCGCTTGTGCTGGTCTCGGCCGAGACATTTAGTAGGGCTCTGGGAAATGCTACTTTGCCGGTGATCAGCTTGCTAGAACGCGCACAAGAGCGCGTGCGTAAGCGTGTTATAGCAAGCTGATAGCCGGCAAGTTAGCACTTGCGGTGCCGCGCGTGCGTACCATGCGCGTCACACTCAGGTTTTTTTTTAATTTCATTTCGTGGCCTCCAATGCTTGTTTATCTGCCCTTCGGTGTCGTGACTTAGCAGTTAAACGCCCGTGCATCCAGAGCCCGGTCTGCAGCAGGCTATTTATTAGAAAGATTAGTTCCCCTGCGCCCTGGTGTTCGACTCAGTTGTTCACAACTGTTTCCGTGGCTACTTGGATAAAGTACACTCTTGTAAACTGAATGCGCACCATTGATGTGAGCAGTACTCTCTGGCCCTTGTGATTGTTTATTAAACCATACTGACGCCGCGCCTCTTCACGCACGCGGCACGAGACGAAAATCACTTGGTTGAACTTCCAGGAAAGCTGTCCCTTTCTAAACACTATAAAGAATAGAATTGTTTTTATTAGCATGTGCTTCCTTGACATTCGAATGTAGGGAACATTCAGTGAGTAAACAAGCCTATATAATCCTGTGCATTTGGAATGCTGCTCAGGGGGTTTGAGTCGCCGCAGCAAACTAATTTGTGTCCCCTAAAAGGTCACCCGTCCAAGTTCCTCCACTTTGCGTCATCATTCTCAAGCTGATAATAGGAGGGCAGTTGTGCTAGGTGCAACAACTATTGTTGAACCTGGAGACAGTTCAGTTTGTGGCATGTGCTTTATTAAAGATCACTTTAAATAAATAAACAAAACCTGCAAGACTAAAGACTTTTTCCAAACATTTGATATACATGACGACGTGTTTTTTTTTTTTTTTTTTTTTTTTTTTTTTTTCCACGTGAGTAGTGTTACATATGTTCATCAATAATATATATAATTTTAAATAAAGTAGAGTAACATGTTCGGCAACAGCTCAAATGAAAAAAGTAAAGAAATGCTTCTTTTAAAGTGCCATGTTTTGTACTGTTTATTTTCTCAGCATAATATGCGATGCTTTGCCAGTTTGGATATCTATTTTGCTTAAGATTTTTTTTTACATTAATGCTCCATGTATGTTACAAACAGGATGTATGGGATGATAGTGTCTCATGAACGATAAAACGTGAAGGTCTGGAAGTGAGGGACAAGACCTCGTAGAACATTAAGCACAGTGTTTGGACTGGCACTAGGCACTTATTAAGTGTGCTAGTCAGGACTTCCAAAGTTTTGGTGGGTGTTGGAACAAGTCTTCCATCAAGGACGTGATTTTTGAAGGTAAATGGAAAATGTTGACAATTCACCCCATTTCACCAATTTTACTATGCAAATGGATATATTTACAGCCTCTAGTGTGCAAGAACACATTTAAAAACCTGGGTCAAATATCCCTCACATTACTAACACTACAGAATGAGTCGCTCCAGAAAGAGAATGGTATTCCATTTGAGTGACCCAGTATATTCCTGAATTACTATTCAAACTTATTGGTTGTTGTCCCATGTGGTGTGAATAAGGAACTAAAGGCAAGCGTTTTATAAATCATGGTAATACACACTCTTAGAATGAAAAAAACAATATGTGGGTGTCCAAGTTTGGTTTATACATTATACTGGTGTGCAGTTATACCACATGTAAACTAGCCAGCCAGCTGTGTGCCTCTCAGTGTGGACCCTTTCGGCTAGTGTACCTTTCAGTTCCCTGATAAAATAAGGTAGGGTGGTAACAAAATTCCCTTTAGAACTTTTTAAGTATCTAATTACTTAGAATTTCAGGGGTTCCTAGATTAGAATTTCTAAAGAGAAAACCGTACCTGCCACAATACATTTGCCCTTTGTTAGCATTACCAATTCTAGTAGTTATATACGTTTTACTTACATTTTATGTTTAAATCGTAATGACTCCTTTTATTCATAAGCTTTCTAATTATCGTTCTGCCTTCTTGTTGTAATGTTAATGCTTGCCTTTCAAAGAATGTTAAATTATCTTGCAATTTCTTCAACTCGATTGAAACTTGCTGACACATTTTGATAGTAGTTTCATCCCATTTTTACACTAAAGGGACAGTACATTTGAGACAATCGGCCTCAATACAGTTATTGCTTTATCCTATGTAATTCTCATCAGTATTGTCTGTCCGACCTTTGTTGGCTTGTGATTTGTCTGGAAATACATTTCATTGTCAACAATACTTTATTAAACCTGCTATTCATCCTGATCAAACCCTTTAATATTCTGACTTCATGCATATTTATCGGAGGAGTGCTTGTGACCTACACACTACGTTACCTTTGATAGAGGGGTTGAAGGAGGCAGCTGCTTTGAGTAACTTTGGTCTTCTATTGAATGCCCCTACTTCCGAGGCAGTATTAAGGCTCTGGTTAGTTGTTAAACTCAGTGGGCAAAAATATTTCCCCATCTTCTTTGGTTTCCATACTTCATTTACCAAAAATGTATTCAATCTGATTGTTACTGAGCTCATCCAAAACAAGCATTGGCTTAGCCAATAGGTCTCTCCTTTGGGACCTTATCAGTGTTTAGTTATCCAGCACAATACCCTTGGTGCAACATCAACTGTTGCATGGCTAAAGACTTATAAGGTCCCAAAGGAGATATTTTTTGGCTATGCCAAAGCTTGTTTCTTATTGACTGGAGTACGTTTCAGGATAATGTATTAGTTCTGCAGCTATCGTTTTATTCTATGTGGCATTTGGCTGTAATTTCTGTTGGAACAGTGGGAAATATTTTTGTTGTTCAATTTGTCTACTTGTATGGAATCTTAGCTACTTTGTGTCTAGATTAGTGAGGTTTTGAACGTTGCCTTTTATCAGATTACATAAATTATAACAGTAGGCTATTTGTTCTGACTGTTTGGGTAGTGCATCCCATTGGAAACTCTTTAGATTTGGTGCCATGTTATCTGGTAATGGTAATTCAATAATTGTAGCTGATGTGACGTGTGACTAATGTTGCACTATTAGAAGCATTGTTTTGCTAATTTTATGGCTTTGGGGGCCACTGGAATTATGCAGCAGGGGAGGGTCAAATTATGCAGGAGGATTATGTAAATTATGGAGCAAGAAAAGGCATTTAATGCAGCGTAAAGTGTTATGCTTTAGTGTTTAATTTTTGCCATTTTTACACTTGTTACCACTGTCTGCGCATTGGTTGCACCTCATTAGTACCAATTTAACACCAAAATATAGCAATAAGCAACATAAAGGTGACCAATCGACATTTGCAAAGGGCCTTCCATTGTGTGGCAACACGTGTCACTGCTTTTCTAATAATCTGTCATAGCTAGAATTTTTTATGCGGTTAAAATCTGCAAATTTTCTGGCAGGTGGCCGATTATGTGGCAAATGCGGCAAGTCTTTAGTGTTAAATGCCACGGCTGCACACTTGCATAATTCCAGTGATCCTGCTTATTGTGTATATGAGAGGGGGAAGAAACGTCAGTGAAGTGTTCTGTTGTAGTTTACAATCATTTGTATGTATTGTCTTGCTTGTATTGTGTCCTGCAGTTCTTGTGCCATGGTATTGCGTTGCCACTTCAGTTCGTAAACGTCTTCTACCTCTGACATTTTTCTGATTAATATATACATTTCTTTCCCCTTCATGTCTGTTAGCCGAACAGTGAAAAATGAAAACCCATTTTCTTCCTAGATTTGTTGACGGCCGCGTTAATTTCTTTTCAAATCACGCAGTACAAAATACTTGAGGAGCTGGATTTTCTTTCATCTATGGGTTGTGTGGGGGCCACCAGATCGACCCCGACGAGAACGAAGACCATTTGTCAGCTTGAGCCTGTGTGCCAGCGTGGCCGCTGTGTACAATTTGTATTGAGTCCCTGGCTTATTGTCAAGTAAAACCTGCTAACTGGCTTTCAAACAGAGTCCATTAACGTTGAATAGGCAGTGCCCACAGAGCTAGCTGTTAAAGGATTAGTTGCATGAGAAGTATTCGCTGCTCGAGGAAGTCTGCTGTCTGAACACTGCTTTAGACTGGCTCTTAAATTGCACCCAGCACTTCCTGTTTATAGGATGGGTATTGAAAGCGCGAATTTAAACACATCCAGCACCTTTGGTCTTCCAAATTTGTCAGGTTCTGAAAACACCCGAAATGTGTTGCCTTAACTACAAAGCACCTTGAAGTATGCAATCACCCTATGTGTTGAAGAGAACCCAGGGCTGGCCAACCAGGAGTGCACTTAAAGTTCACATAATCGACAGTAACCTATTTATTCAGATGCTAAATGTTAAAAACACTTGTAAAAAAATGGACACAGCAAAGGCACTTGTTGGACACCTACGTATTATTGCTCGACAGCCTTAAGTACCCATGGTGTTACATCTTTGATATGTTGTACATATTTATAATGTGCATTCTGCTCTTGGTATTGTCTCACAGGACCCTTTCTGGTTGATGAATAAGGCAGGCCGACCTAAAACTTGCAAGGAGATTTGATGGTGTAAAACTCAACTAATAGGTGGCTTGAGAGTTTAGTTTAAATGAGCATACTACAAGCACTTTACTATAGAGATGTTATAGTGTCTAAATACAGAACGTGCCATTACGACACCCGATGTTGTTCCTTTCAAGACATGTTAACAGTGTAGAGTAAATGAGAGATGCTCGGAATACAAAATACACAGGTGCTGACAGTAACATTTTACTGAGCGTGCATCAGCAAATGTATCTTGCCATTCATTATTTGACAATCCAGTATCTTGACATGTAAAAAAGAGATGCTTCTATATTTAGTATCCGAAAGGAAGGTGGTCATTTTTGGAAAAAGAACGTTACCCATGTGAGTGATTTTTTTTTTTTGGGGGGGGGACGGGGGCATTTCATCATTTCAGGTTCATATTTAGGTCTAGCTTGACAGTGCAGCTATCGCCATACCATATATGATAGAAAAAAAGCTTTAAGATGCACTGCTAAGAGGAGCTTCAGCTCCACCTACATGTTGATTGTCTTGAGTTCAGCTTTTGATTAGGCAGAAGTTGTGACCTTCCACCGAGTGCTTGTACTGCAGTTTCTCTCCTGGAGCGCTAACGCTCAATGGCATGGCTGAGTTGGTTATCGTGACAAAGCTGTGCTCAAGACTGCACGCCTAATCTGTTTGTTCTGAAAAGTTATCGCAAAGAGATCGCCTGACATATTGTGAAAGGCATAGATAGTTTAAAGCCAGTAGGCATTTACGGGTGGAGTATTTGTACAGTATTAATGCCTAGAGCGGTTTTAACAGAGAATCTCACAGATTGCTGTCGTAGGCAAGAGTTTTGGTCACCCACTCCCACCCCTGACCAATCTTAGTTGTAGAATGTTTGCATTTTGATTGTCCTCGTTAACCCATTTTAAGAGTTGAATGTTTTGCCCAGTCTAGCTTTTTTGGTGTTTATCTTATTACAGTGTCCCTGATTATTGCATTGTGGGAAAAATTAACAGCAATGTTGTAGGCATAAATTATGTTGATGACAAGTCGGTGGTAAAGGGTACAGGCCAGATTGGTTCCTTTGGAAAAAACATGTTCTATGCTTTAGTTTTGAAATGTTTATCATGAAAAGCTACTACAAGGCAGTAGTAGGCTTGACCTGTTTATTGTGAAAAGCATATGACCAATCTAGTGGGCATTTGAGAGTGGATTGTTATACAGTATTAAAGCTTGTAGACTGTTATTTTGTCACATGGAATTTCACAGATTGCCACAGTCGGCTAGGGGTTTGACCAATGTGGTAAGTCGAGAATTTGCAGTGCAGTAATTATGGTTAGGATGTCCTAAAAGTGGTATTTGCCAACTTTAATTTGGTATATTTGCAAGTTTGACTGCATTGCTGATGGTTGGTTGCCTTGAAGGAAAGTGTACACTCAGTTCAGTAGTTCTGAATTGGTAATGTTGATTAATTTGGAAATAAGTGCAATTGGTCTTATGTTTTTTGTTTTTGAAAAGGTATAAAAAAAGTAGGCCTTGCGTATTTATTATGAACAGCAAATGTTAAAGCCAGTAGGCATTCAAGTGTGGACTATTATTGGACAGTATTAAACCGTGTATATGGGCCTTGTGTTACTTGCAGTGTCAGATTTCATAGATGGATTATTCAAACTTGCAGACATTTCGAGAATTTAAAAGGTAATCAGTACCTTGAATTTACTGGAACTTGCATTTGGATGGAGATTGTTTCTTTGCATAATGAACAAGGTGAGAAGTCTCTGAATTAAGGATCTCCTTGTTTCTTTTTTTTAAATTAGGTCAAACATTAGCTAGTCAATTTTCCCTTCTATCCACACTTAATGCTAGAAATGCAGTTATGTCTGACATGAGATTCACTCAGGTGGGTCCTCCTTTTGAAGACAGGCTAATGCGCTTGCGCATTGCTGGCGAGAAATATTGGGGCTTATCCAGAGCTTAACCAAACTGGCGATTTCATGCAGTGCCCGTGAAAAGCGCGTCTCCCCTGCCTCCATGCTCTGTTTTCCCCTCGCCAGCTCCCTCATCTCACCCGTCTCTCGCTCCTCCCAACTCTCTCTCGAAACCTCTCCCTTTGTAACTGTCTCTCATTGTCTCTCTCCACACATCTGTCTCGCACCTCCAACTGTCTCTCGGTGCCACTGCATTTTTAACTCTCTCGTTGTGCATTTCCCGTACTTGTTTTTGTTATTTCATATTGCCAATGCTTGTTTTAAGATTGCTGTGACTTGCTGGATTGCTTGCACTCCCTTGTTCTCTCGTGTGTGTGTGTGTGACGCTTTTCCCCTATGCTCCATTCCCATGTTGCGTTGCCCCCTCCCACCCACTCCTCAGCAAACTACTTGCAGGCATGTAAACATTTTTTATTTTGTGTATTTTTCGAAAAAAGAAATCCTAGGCCCAGGTTGTTTAATCAATGTTCCAATCAGATGTTACTCAGCGAGGAGTTACTTAGCTAAAGCGCTGCTGGTTTCCTATCACCCCCCAGACGTCCAAAAATAACATCTCCGTCGAACAAATGCGATTTTTGAAGTCAATGGAAAGAAACAAATTGCGTGGCCGGTTTCTATAACTTGCAGACACGTCACAGCTCTCCACGCACTCCGTTGAGTAGAGCCAGCAGCTTAGCTAGCGCTCCCAGCTCTGTGTCTAATCCGAAGCTCCTGAACGTGTGTTTTTGGTTAGGGCGAACAAACCCTGGAGCTGCGTGGTAAGGCCGCCCGGCTCTTGGTAAAAGACGAGTCATTGTTTTTTCCTTCTTTCTTTATTCTTGTTAAACAACCAACCACAGTAAAGATTACGCTCCCACAGCATGTTTCCTCCCCTCTCCCTGTGCTCCCCCTCCCCCAGCCCGCACACTCGTGCTCCGAGGCCTCCAGACCCCCCCCCCCTCCTCTCCTCCCAGCAAGTTTTCAATTAGTTTTGGCCGCTTGTTCTTGCTCCTCCACTTCCTCATTCACCCTCACCCTCACCCTCCCTTGTTCTCTCTTGTTACTCTTACCTCTCTTTTCCGTCTACCTTCCCCTGTACTGTCTCCCCGCCCACCCACTTCACTCTTCCTCTCTCTCCCTCCCACTATATCCTCCCCTTTCCCTCTTAAGAACCCATAAAATGCCACAGCTTACTTTGCCTGGGTTACAGCAGTGCAACATATTTTTTTTTCCTTATGGTGTGATGTGTGCATGTGATATTGTTATTGTGGTAACTCGTGCATGTAGTTGTTACATGGCAGTGTGACCTGTTCGAAATGACACCTGTGGCAGTATTTTGTGTGTGTTATGCTATGTTCTGCTGTGACTTGTGCATGTAATGATGTACATCTTGGTCACATGTGCATTTTAAAGTGTGCGTTTATTTGAATATGATAGAGTATGTGGCTCATGACTGTGACTTGTGTTTTTGGTGAAGTACGTGGCAAAGTTTGGGCATGTGATGACACTCACTCTAACACCTTCTATAATTACATGCTTACCTCTCTTCACCCGTCATCTGAAAATCTATTCCAGCACTTCCTTCTTAAAGTCCCAGTTCTCAGCAAAAATAAAATGTATCCATGTTTAAAGCTTAATTACAAAAAGCAGAAACAAAAAAATGTTTATTACACTTTTAATCTTCATTTTTACAAATATTATAATACGCTACACATTATCACAAAAAATTAAGCTAGTGCCATTATATATTAGTGAAATTATGTAATTTTTAATTATTTATAAAAAATAAAACCCATTACAATTTGTCATATCAATACATGTACGTTAGGTAAATACCAAACATGTATATTTAATAATGCTATATGTGTCACATTTGCAATTTCAAAAAAAATTCCCATTTATAACAGAATTAATTCATTAGAAATTATAAAAACATAAACAAAAATTAAAAAATTATTACATTTACAAGACCAATAACTCACACTTTTCTAATGCGAGACCTATTGCATCTCCAATGCTTGTTTATATTGATTTTATGACGCTTTGTGTAACATAATTTTTAAATGTTAAGTAGCCTTCTTTCCTGCAGCCTCCTGGAGATGATTTTTCATAAGCACACAGCTCAAATTTAGTATCTAACTTTATTTATGCCACTGCATCTTCTCTGAACACGTATACTGTCCAAAAGGCTAGACCTTTTGGCTATGTCGATGCTAATTACTTTTTTTGTTTCCTCACACAAAGTAGAGACCAAATACTGTATCTTTACACTTTGGTTATTTGTTTGTTTTGGGGGGCTATCTTTTATTTCTTTCCTGCTCCTGTTAGACTGTGGGTGCGAGTTAAGCTGTGGTGCCCGTATTTTATTGCATCTTTGTCCCCTCCTTCCCCTGATGTTGCAGCTATCCTTCCCGCAAATCATGCTCTATTGCTTGTTTAGGGCAGTGCCTAAGGTTTACTTCCTGTTGTATTGATTTGACACTGAAGGATACAAGAGCCTTAGCTTTCTCTCTATCCCGAGGGAAACAGAAAAGGGACTTTAGAAGTCAACACCCCACACTTTCCTCGCAAAAACAACAAGGTGCTTCAGCCATTTTAGAAAAGCATCTTATATATTTTGTTCGAAATGAAAAAACTGGGCAAATCAGGCAAGCGCAGGGGCCAAGGACACTGCTTAATCTGAGATTGAGATTATCCCCGCAGCGGCGTGAGCAAGCTCTACTATTTTGGTTAAACCAGTTTACTGGGGCTAATTTCCCACCTCACAGGGAAACGGAAAACACCTACCCTGTGCTCACTTTGAATACCATGCCTTTCTAAATGCCAGAATAAGAGTGAATTCAGTGAGCCATCTGACGCCTCTTACCACAACACAGGCTGTTGGAGGGTGCCATGTTTACTTGATGTACGTAAGGGGAGGTACGCTCTGATTGTTGCTCAGAGATAATTTGTTTCATTAGTGAGCCCCTGAGTTTATAGTTTTTCGATGGTTCAAACATGGAAGTGCAGTAAAGCCCCAGGTTAAATTCCTACAGTGGCATTGCTTTAAATGGCTGACATTAAGTACTTGCACTTCTGTAATTCGAAAGGAAGAGTGCCATCATTGGTGCAGTACTTTTATTGGAACACTACTGGCATGTCTCAGAAGCAGGGTACTGTGGCTGTTATTTGTGCACACCAAACACAAGGAGATGATGGATGGAGCGCTGAAACTTTTCAGACACTCACCCCCAGTCACAGATCTGGGTTGAATGCATCGACATTCTTTAGCTCACTTCGTCACCTCAGTTCAGACCCAGTTATATCCAAATCCGTCTTGACCCTGTGCCTCAAGGGAACAGTCCAGCCCGAACTGCCAAGCCATGTCTTCCCTGAACCGGAAACAAGCATCCTGGGACCGATTTCTGGCTAATCAGCCGTCATCGGCCAGGCTAGCTTGAATCCAGTGGCAAAGTGAGCAAGGGACCCACATCTGGGCATACCCTGCAAACTTGGGGCTAACAAAGAAAACACAAGGAGATGATGGATGGAGCGTCTGAAACTTTTCAGACACTCACCCCCAGTTCCAGATCTGGCTTGAATTTGTCACCCTGAGTGAGACGGGTATGCCCAGATATGGTTCCCGTGCCCTCCATGCCCCTGGAGTCCAGCTATCCTGGCTAATGAGGGCTGTAAGCCCGAAACGGGTCCTAGGATGCTTGTTTCCAGTACAGGGAGGAGCTGGCCTGGCAGTTCGGGCTGGACTGTTCCCATTGGGCGCAGGGTCAAGACTGGTTTGCATATGGCTGGGTCCAAACTGGAATGGCATGGTGAGCAAAAAAAAAATGGATTTAGACCCAGATCTCTGTATTGGGGTGAGTGTATGACATTGATCTGCATTCTGTCCATCAATTGCTCTTTTTGCATTTGTGCACACCAGTCGAGTATGAGACTCATGAAAGGATTTTTTTAAAGAGCTTAATGAATGTGACTTCAATTATTAAAGCTTTAAGGTTTTGGGTATCTAATATGTCATGGGTTAGTGTGCTATGATATATATATTACCTACTGGCGGTCGCCAGTAGGTAGTTATAGTTAGGATTATTTCCAATAGGGAAATCGCAACATTCTATTGGGAATAACTTTGGCGCCGGTTCAGGAACCTGCCTGAAAATTTCCTCAAATTTGCCTTGCGGCGCTCCGGTCCTTCCCTGAAAGTTTGGGGGGGATTCGTCAAGCGGGGCCCGAGATAAAAGGGGGGGGTCCCAAAACGTGTTTTCCCCATGTTAATTTTCATAGGGCGGTCGACCTCACTTTTAGCCCGAACGGCTGAATGGATTTCATCCAAACTTGGCAAAATTGTAGGGACGGTAGCCCGATGTGCCTTTGCTATGTCTCAAGATATGTGCTCCAGTGGGTTTTGAGTACTTTAGGATAAAAAAAATATATATATATCTATAAGCGCGCCCCGGTACGCGCACCGCGGCGCGAACCAGCGCGCTACGCAAGTTCGCGCGCGGAAACCTGATTGGCTCTCGGGTGTCTGTAAACATTTCAAACAGGAGGTCTGTCACTCTGTCACAAGGATGGTGTCATAAGTGATGTCATGAGTGATGTCACTGACGATGTCATGAGTGATGTAATATGTGACTTCATCAGCAGTGCATTGCAGGCGCGCTTGTTATAGTGAGTCCAACTAACTATAACGTTGGAATTTCAATGGTTTTATGTCAGTAAAATTTCCAGCTAACTATAACTGGTGTGAAACCTATGGTTTTTTCAGTGTGTGTGTGTGTATGTATGTGTGTGTGTGTGTGTGTGTGTGTGTATATATATATATATATATATATATATATATATATATATATATATCATAAGTTTTATTGCATCAAGTGTAATCTACAACGCAGAGCCCTGTACCCCAGAGGTTATCTGCTACAGTTTAAAGCATAAAATATGGCATTCAAAAAGAAATAACCCAACAAAATTTCCCCCCCAACTCTGTACTACAGCTCAAACATCCGCTCCACACCCACTGCATCAATGACACCTCCCGCTTTGCCACTGAACCCCTGCATCCCAGCTTCACCCGCCTGTCTCAGAATCGCAGCATCTGCCACAGGAATAGGCTCCAAGGAAAGGTCTCTATAATCCGCCCAGTGCTTCCAGATCTTAGCATGCTTTTGCAGGCACCCTCGTGCTCTAAAGATAGGAGTCTCCAGACCCATATTAAAATCCAGACCATTCTTCCATGCAAACACGGGGGCGGGAAAACACACAACTTGAGGGAAGGAATGTTGCACAATGGCAAAACATACTCTCACCAGGAGATGCTACGCCTGAAACCCCGAAGTTTGTGGTGCTCGCACTCCTATGAACCTGACAAACTTCTTTTTCCTTTACGATGTGGCTGTTAACACACGCGTAGGCCTGTTAGTCCTGTTCCCCGTCACCTCTCCTCTGACCTCCCCGCCGTCAGTAGACTCAGGACAGTGGGAGTAGAAGGCTTTTTGATCAATGCCCGCTCCCTTGTCAAAAACAAGATAATGTTTAGGGAGATGGTCCTAGACAGAAAGCCTGCCCTAGTGTTTATCACTGAAACTTGGGCTAAAGACTCATCTGGTCCTGATCTGATCGAAGCGGTCCCGGAAGGGTACTGCCTGGCCAGACTGGACAGACAAGGACGAGTGGGAGGGGGTATAACGATCCTCTATAAAGACCACCTGCAATGCCACACAGTACCTATACCCGACTTTCCGGATAGCTTTCAAGCTTTCTATTTCACCATAAAGGAAGTGCAATGCCCTTTTTTCAATGGAATTCTGCTGTATCGACCGCCTGGCCCGAGGACCGACTTCTCGCACAACTTCCTCCAGTCCTTGGAACCCTACTTTGGTCGAATTTTTCCATTCTAGGTGATTTTAATTACCATTTAGAACGGCATGATTTATCTGATACTTCATGTCTTACTGAGGCCTTGGCGTCCTGTGGACTCACGCAGCGAGTTAGCGGGGTTACCCATCGTGCGGGCCACACACTAGATGGTATTTTCTCTAACGACCATCGTTTGACCATCAAGGATCCGGTGTATCTGTCTTGGTCCGATCACCTTGCGGTCCCTTTCCTTTTGGAATGCCATAGGATGGATAGAAGTAAAATAGGGAAACACTCAGTGGAAACTGCCAGAAATTTTAGAAATATCAACAATGACTCCTTTGCGCCATGGGCTGTCAGCCTTTCTACTACTGGCATGGACAGTGTTCAGACTGCGGTTTGTCATTTTGAACAGGTTATTACTGAGGCCCTGAATGAACTGGCCCCAGTACAGACCCGCCGCCGAGCCAGAAAAAGACCATCTGCCCCATGGTTTTCTGAATCCCTCAGACTCCTCAGGCAAGAAGTGAGGAGGATGGAGAGGCTCTGGCACTCAGGCTGGGACCTCAAGAACAAGGAAGCTCTCAAACTCCTGGTCAGGAAATACAAGGCTGAGATTGTGCAGGCCAAACAAGATCACTTTGTGGCCATGACAACCTCGCTCTCCTCGCCGAAGGAGCTTTTCAGAATCGTTGACTCCTTAGTCAACCTACAAACACCTGACCCTGTTGTACCCTCGCAAGATCTATGTGATAAAATTGCTTCCTTCTTTCACACCAAAATACCGGATATCTACCTGGCTCTTGAGGAACAAAGAGCATATATCAGTGGGCCCTCTGCTCGGGTTGAGATGAACATGACCACCACAGATATCTCCCTATTGAGCACCCTTGACTCCTTTCCCCCGCTGGTTTTACAAGATCTGGAGATCTTGCATAATAAGACCAAATCTGGCTCCCCCCTAGATATCTGCCCACTGAAAATCATTAAGCAGTGTAGGGAAACCTTCCTACCGCCTCTGCTAGAAATCATGAATCTAGCTATGAGAGACGGTGTCTTCCCCTCGGAGTGGAAGAGTGCAGTAGTGAAACCCCTGCTAAAGAAGGCCTCCCTTGATCCGGAGGTCCTAAAAAACTTCCGTCCGATCTCACTGCTCCCAGCCCCTGCGAAGATGCTTGAGGCACATCTAAACAAGCATCTCGCTGCCTTTGTGGAAGACTCGGGCTGTCTGGACTTTTCCCAGCACGGATTCAGGAGGGAACACAGCACTGAGTCGGCCCTCACTATTGTGCTTGATAAGATCCGCACGAAAGTGGATGGTGGCCAGACCACCCTCCTGGTCCTGTTATATCTAACTGCGGCCTTTGATACCCTCTCCCCCTCAGTACTCACATCTCGTCTGAGGGAAGTGGGGGTGAAGGACGCAGCTCTAGATCTACTGACCTCTTTCCTTGACGGAAGGGAACAAAGAATCAAGCTGGGGGAGTTCCTATCTCCATCCCGACCGGTACTTTGTGGGGTCCCGCAAGGGTCGGCTCTTAGTCCGACCCTATTTAACATCTACGTGACCCCACTAGCCAGACTAATTAGAACTTTCGAGATGGAGGTAGTTTCTTATGCAGATGACACCCAAATCCTCGTCTCTTTCCCATTCAGATGTACCAACTGCCTCCAACTTTAGATCTTGCATGGAGGCGGTTGGTCAGTGGATGATCCAGAACTCACTCAAACTGAATGGGGAGAAGACTGAGGTAATGCTCTTTTGAGGGAAAGAGAACATCTGGTCAGCCAGCTGGTGGCCTGACTCGCTAAGAGTGTGCCCTTCCCCCACGACATCTGCTAAGAATCTTGGGGTGATGATAGACCCTGCCCTCGATATGGGCAGACAGGTTAATAGAACCATCTCCACCTGTTGGGGCTTAATCCACACCCTGCGAAGAATCAGGAAATATCTCTCTCAGCAATCCAGAAAGCAAATAGCTGTCGCACTTATCGGCTCACGACTGAACTACTGTAATGCGCTGTATGCGGGGCTAAACAGGAGCCTGCTGCAGCGCTTGCAGGTTGTCCAGAATGCCGCAGCCAGATTTGTTCTGGATGTTCCCAGACGCTCCTCGGCCACGTTGGCCAGGAAAGCGCTGCATTGGCTACCGGTAGAGCACCGAGTACGGTTTAAAGTCCTATGCATGACCTATAGAGCCATTGCAAAGAACAGCGACACAGGAGTTGGTTCCATCATCTCCCATTACGCTCCTGGAAGGGACTTGCGCTCCTCCAGGAAACTGCTCCTGACAGTCCCCCGCATACGAAGAGCCAAGTGGGGTGGCAGGGCTTTCTCCACCCTGGCCCCTAAATGGTGGAATGGTCTCCCTCTGGATCTCAGGTCCCTACCCTCCCTACAGAAATTCCGAAGTGCCCTTAGAACTCGCCTCTTCCTGCAAGCCTATGTGTAAGGATGATGTTTCCATTTTTTAGATGTTATTGTTAGGCGCCTTGATACCTGCGGGTTATTGTTTTGCGCATTATAAATTTTTATCAAATCAAATCACCCCCAGTCACAGATCTGGGTTTAATCCATCGTTATTTTGCTCACCAAGCCACCCCAGGTTCAGACATGGCCATATGCAAATCAGTCTTGACCCTGTACCTCATGGGAACAGTCAAGCCCGAACTGCCAAGCCATGTCTTCACTGGACCGGATTCAAGCATCCTAGGACCGGTTTCTGGCTATCCGCCGTCATCAGCCAGGATAGCTTGACTCCAGTGGCTTAGTGAGCACAGGACCCACGTCTGGGCACATCCTTCCCACATAGGGTGAACAGCAAAACACCCCCTTTGTACCGCTTTGCTCGCCATAAGTTGGCAGGGTATGCTCAGACGTGAGTCCCTTGCTCACTTAGCCACTGGATTCAAGCAAGCCTGGCTGAAGACTTCTGTAATGCCAGAAACCGGTCCTAGGGAGCTTGAATCCGGTCCAGGGAAGGCATGGCTTGGCAGTTTGGGCTGGACTATTCCCATGAGGCACAGTCAGACTGATTTGCATATGGCCATGTCTGAACTGGGGTGGCAGAGTGGGCTAAAGAACGGTGATGGATTAAACCCAGATCTGTTGACTGGGTGTGAGTGTTTGATTGGTTCATATGCTCTGTCTATCACCACCCCCTTTTGTACCAACAAGGGGGTTGGGCCTCAGCCTTCCACTTCAACGCAATGTCTTGTTTGGCTACAGTGAACCCCAGCAACATTAGGTGGCGCTTACAAATTTTCCCCCGAAACCCTCCATTATATGTAACAGCACTAACTTAGGGGGAGCTCCAACCCCAAATCCTCTGCCAGGCAGCCCAGAATGTCGCTTTCAACCTACATTGCCAGATTGTATGAAATAGGGTACCATCCTCCTGACCACATCTGAGGCAAAGCGGGGACGCAACTAGGCCTGCTCTCCACAAACTGGCTCTAGTATAGTGTACTCAGTGTAAGTAATTAAATTGAATAAGTCTGATCCGCATTACGATTGTAGTTCCCCTAGGGGAGTCTAACGCCTCCGTCCAGTCCTCTCCATCCAACGGACCAATGTCCTCCTCCCACACTACCCTCAGTTTATCTAGTGTAGTGGGACAATTTGTAGATTTTGGAGATTTTATGGTCTTGTTGGTCTTGCATAAACAATTTAGCTTCAATGGGGCTAAAATCAGGGAGGGACTCAGATCCACTACGCTAGGGAGGACGGAATGCCGAAACACAAGATATTTATAAAATTAAGTCTTTGGCATGTGGTGTTCTTGCTGGAGGTCTTGAAAGGACTTAAGCACTCAGCCTCGCATCACATCTCCCAGGGTAGAGATCCCTATGTTGTCCTAATCTCGGAAACACACTAGACCAGCTAGCTGTGGCAGTCTCCCATTGGACCAAAGCGGAGTTTCCTTTGTCAACCTGCCCCACCACTCCATCTTCCGCAAAGCTTGTTTCCACACTTGGAACCCCTCCCTAGTGGCAGGTGGCAGGGCATTTCGGACCGGGGTCGAGTAGAGAATAATGTGTAAGGTAGTGGTCCCCCATGCTCCTCCGCTCCACCTCGTAGGCAGGGTCTGACCTGTTCCCATACCACCAGTCATTTAATATCAATAATTGCGAGGCCAGGAAGTAGGACTGGACATCCGAAGTGGCCAAACCGCAACAGTATGTTGACTACAAACATGTCCGCAGCGCCACTCTAGATGCCCTCCCCGCCCACAAGAATTGCCCCAGTGCACTTGGCGAAACCATGAAGGGGGGGGGATGGGGAGCAGACAATTCTGTAGTTGGAGCAGCCGCGCTAGCGATACCATCTTGAAAATGGCCGATCGACCAGAAATGGATAGGGGAATACGAGACAAGGATCGCAGGTCTTCGCTCACATTTGCCCCTACTGGCAGGATGTTTCGTTCCCAGGACAAGGTCGGATAGTCAGATGGGAAAACTCCCAGGCACTTTATCCCCATCGCAGTGACCTGCACTGTCGATGCCCAAGCACCCAGGTCCACCTGTGTCCCAAGGGTCCACAAAGTGTATTTGCAGGGGTATCGATTGGATGTCCAGGTCATCGCTCAAATTGAACGGATCAAAAACTGAGCTGATGATCTTGGGCCAGTCAAGTTTTGCCCTCTCGCCAAGCAGCTGGCCCAACTGCATGGGCACCCCGCCCGACCCAAAAAAGGAGATTAAGAGCCTGGGGGTCTGGCTGGAGCCGGATTTGTCCTTTAGGACACACGCCAAGAAGACTGCGGGCGTGTGCTATGGAATGCTCCGGTCGGCCTGTAAGGTTCTCCCCCTGCTACCAGAACTCTCCCGGAAGTTGCTAGTCCAAGGCTTAATCATCTCACGCCTGGACTATAGTAACGCGCTCTTTCTCGGAGCGCCAGAGTCTACGTTCAAGATCCTGCAACAAGTGCAGAACGCTGCAGCAAGGCTGCTGCGGAACGTTCCGGCCAGGCAGTCAGCCAGGCCTGCTTTAAAAGCACTCCATTGGCTCCCTGTCAAAGAGTTACCTTTAAGGCCCTGTGCATCGCCCACAAGAGCATACAGGGGAAAGGACCAGCTATTCTGAAGGACATGATTCGCCCCTACAAGCCCACTAGAGCCTTGCGCTCTGACAACAAACATTTCCTTCAGATAAGGAGAATCAGGAGAGCCCGTTCAGGGGGCAGGAGTTTCTCTATCCATACAGCGCGCGCCTGGAACTCCCTCCCATTCTCGTTGCGCTCCGAACCAAACCTCCTCAGATTCCGGAAACATCTGAAAACGCATCTTTTTCCAGAATAACTGTAGCTCCTCTGCTCTCTATTAATAGCCTGCTCTGGGTTTCTATAAGCGCTGCGATGCCCAAGGGTAACCGTGCGCGGTACAAAATTCTATAATAATAATAATAATAAACAAAGCCAACGACTTCCCAAAAATGTGCATGATGCAAAGCAGCCTCTGCCCTGTTCTGTTCACACTTGCGCATCAATGCTGACACATGCCGCCAAGGGTTGCATGTGTTAAAAGCAAAATGACAATAGTGAACATTACCTGCGCCATCTTGTCTGGTGGAAATTTCTATGTGCACATAAGCTGCAGTCATTTTAATCTATCGCAGCCATTTTATACTCTGTTGGTCACCTTTGTTTCACCCTGCCCTTACTAGCATCCCTCTGACCGACCTGATGTGTGCTGGGGGCTATAAACTCTATTGACACGACAAACCTCCGCGCCACTTGCTGCCACAAACTCGATTTTCCTCATCTCTGTTTACAAGCAAACCCTTGGACACTCTACCTCTCACTGCACCTAGTTACACAAACATGTTCCAAATACCAAAAAGACTCTTGCAAACATGATTTATTGCACTGCAAACAGCAAGATTTGTTTTTACCAACAATGGGACCTGTTTTTATCAACAGAACGGACTCTTAGATCTGGCTGTCTCACATGTTTCAGACTCTGAAGCAAGGTCCAGCTGCAAGATAAGATGGTCTGTTTGACCTGAATGGCAAGAGAATTACTGTTGGGCTTGTGTGGCCACCTGCCCGGGGCGGGGACTCCAGGCTTGTGTAACCATGTTGATGAAACAAATGCATTGTGTGAAACCTGTATAAAAGGAAGAGCCAAAGGAGTTATCAGCAGAACACCTCCGTCAGACATCCCGGTGTCTGCAGTTGACGCGGTTTCCTCATGAGAAATAAACCTTCTTCTTGTCTTCCAGTTCCAGCGCTTGCCTTTGATAGAGAACCCAAAGTGAATTAGAGGTGGAACCCTGCACCGGGCAGCATTGAGGGTCTTAGACTCGCTGCCTTTCACACATGGCTTAGGCGAACAGGAATGGCTATAGTGGGTAACCCGGTCAGGTACCCCGTCCAATAGTGAAGGTGAAGAAGGCATACCCTGCGATGCGGACTGATGCTGTAAGATCCGTATAAAGCAGCTTTAAATAGGACAGGAAGCGCTGGCCCATATCCAGCTGATCCACCAGAGCAAATAGGTACGTCCAGGTCAGGGAATAAAATGCCCGATCCATTTCTGCCAACAGTAGTGCAGCTGGCCCATTCAGGCCACGAATAGCAGCGATGGCGATGTGTGCACGACGAAGCCTATATTATATTTTAATTTTATTAACTTTTTTTATTTCTTTGTCGCTTATAAAAAGCACTTTGAAAGATAGAAGTTCAGACTACCTGTTGTACAAAAAAAACTACCAGTTGTACGAAAATAACACTTTAAAGAAGTACTTCTCGACGTAGTATTAGATGTGCCTAATAGTATAAAAGCTTTTTTTTATAGAAATACACTTTTTGGTATTTTGAAGACTATCATATTTTCAATAAATAGCATGGAAGCCCATCCTTTGGTGTGTGCGGCCATCCACCAGTGGCACATGAAGTATCGGTAGATGTTGTAGCATCCAGGATAATGTGCTGCATGGCTAGATACTTTTAAGGTCCCAAAGGCGAGATCTATTGGCTATACCAGAGCTTGCGTTATTTTTATTTTGTTTGTGTTTTTTTGTTTTATCTTACCTTGTTTGGGATTGAACCAATGCGTGAATAACAGACAACTGATAATCTGAAATTAACTGAGCAGGTCAGGGCATCAGTGGGTCTCACTTGAGATATTATCAATAACTTGTGCTGTTATTTTTTTTTAGCAGTTTTCTCCTACATGGACAGGACCCAGTCAGAAATTGAGTACTTTACAAAATCCTGTTAACCCAGGGAAATTACATCGTATGCCGGACCAAATCTAGTGAAAAGCATATTTAATATTGAAATGCCTTTTATGGTGTTAATTCGTGTTTGAAAATTAGTAACACTACCTTTGAATACAATTTGTAATGGGCCTTAGCCAAGTCTGTGATTCCATAGAATATTTAAAAGCTTGTTTGGAATGTGTTTCCAACTCTGTATGTGAAGAGCCTGGGGAGACACTTTTAAATGCATTGCTAACACTTGAGCAAGCCGCATTCCCTTGCTAACATTAAATAGGATGGGTGTGGGCTTTCCCAGGGGTGGGGGATCAGATGTTGCGCTTTAACGCAGTTTGCAGATTAACAACAAGTTATGACTATTCTGTAATGTAGAAGTGTACTAAAATTGCCCGTTTCACTCATCCCTCTACACTGACACCTATATCATGATTGTATAGGAAGGAAGCGTCATTATCTTGGCTGTCCATGGTTGGCAGGGAAAATTAGATGAATAAAGCATGTTCAAATTGGGGAATGCTGCCTGTATTTTTACTATGGAAAAGGCAAGTGTGTGCCTGGTTGGGTATGCTAAAATGATGATGCCGTATATTATAACATTTCAAAGCAGTGAGGAGAGGGTGATTAAACATGTATATATCTTTGAAATGAAATGATCATTAGTATAGCACGATAGCTACCCTGAGGCGTCCTAGCGCTGCAGACAAACATGGTGGATGAAAGGTAGGGGCCTAGTCTGATTTGTTGAACAGGGTTTTTAGCTTTTTCCTTTTGTCATTAAAGCACATATACTTGCATGGTCAAATTCAGTATATGTTAAGCGCTAGGTGCTTTGTGGGAATGTGCTCTCAATCTACTGATAATGGAATGCTAAAACTACTTGCTTGGCTTTTAAATCTCAGTGCTGCCTAGTATATGTCAATTATTAAGGAAATAGCATTTATTAATTAAATAAAATGATTTCACAACCTAAAAAGGAGTCACTAGTACTATGTATACACACTGTTCTGTTCACTGCCTTGCCTCAGAGAATCTGAACCCTGTGATGCCCGCTCACCTCTCCCTCTAATCTAACTGGCAGCCAGCAGCACTAGCAGTTTGGTGGTCGTGATGGGTGGGAACCAGCAGATGACCCTAGATGGGTCACTGGAATTGAAATCATAAGAAAGGTAGGGGATGGAGGAGCAGGAACAAAGAAGTGTCTGGCAGGAATAGAAAAGCAAGAAAGATGTAAAGTAGGCACAGTTTCAGGAGTCTGAATCTGGGAGGCCATGAAGAAGCATGTTTGGGCCAACAAGATGGATGTATGAGTGGACAGAAATAAACAAAGGGTCATAGGAGGTTTAAAAAAAAAAAATCTTTTTTCAGCACCTAACTGTTAGACTTAACTAAAGTGCCTCAAACCTACCTGTGGCTTTAAACATTAAAACACTATATTTCAACTTAACATCCTCAAAGCTGACTAAGTGTTTCCTAAGCAATGTTTGCCTTTTGCTTTTTGTAAAGGCAGTCATTGTCCAACACTACTGTCATGTCATCTCCATGTACCGCGGTATACCGCGTCCTGATGTATCTACGTTTTAGTACCTTATCATTTTAAAACTATTTAACCAAATTACATCTGGTAATGTTTATGTATGTGTGTATCTATATAGCTGTATGTGTGCACGTGTGTGTATATACATGTGTTCACTGAAAAAATAAAGGTTATAGTAGCTTTCTAGTTAGGTGAATTTGTCAGTGACAATATTAACGTTTTGAACGAACAATAAAAACACAAATTCACCAGTTGAAGTTAGCAGCGCTAATTATACTTGCTCTCTGCAGTGCACTGTTTATGATCTCCCATATGAAATCACTTGTCATTACCTAATTTGACATCACTGATGACATCATCCAATGAGTATGCTAGTTTCTTTATAGTTTACATAGTGGCGGGTGAGCACCATATTGCTTGTCTACCTAGTTTTGTACAGCAAGTGTCCAGCTAATGGTTGTAAGGTTTTCCAGAACACATCTGCTCCTGATACACCATAGGTGCGTACAGGCATTGAATACGTTGTAAATCTTTGTATTCGAGAGTAACTCTGTGTGACCCTTGACAACATAAGTTAACTATGTTTAGGTTTATTTTCGACACACGTTTATTGCTGCTGCAGAAAAAGTTTTCATCCGACGTAAGATTCTGCATAGTAGATACTAAGTTTTGTTAGTAGACTTGAATTATTAGACAGAATTATGTCAGCATGAGTTTCTACATAACTTAGTAAGTGGAGTGCATCAGGTACTAATCAATATACATTAACTTGTTTTGTTTGAGAAGATGGGCTATTTGTAAAGTTTTCACAATAGTATAAACCGTGCTGCTAGTAGGATGTTTACCACCTTCAGATCTTGGTTATTTTGAGTGAATGGTGTCTTTTTTGACAAATGTTACAAAGAATGTTCACTGTTCTTAGTAAATACTTTGTGGTATGTTTGCAAACAGGTTGGTATAAAGTACACTCTCCATGGAGTAAGCACTGTTTACATGACGCAGTTCTCTGCTGATATCAACTTTATTTCTGAAGTTGGGTTCAGTGAGTTTCAGGTGTTTGATACAGATAAGTTGCACGCAGTAGGTAATTTGTTTTGGAACTGACATTCACTATTTTTAGGAACTTGGCTTTCTCGTAACAGTTAGATTCAGATTGAACATGGTACTTTATGAGGGTTTCTAATATATCTGTAGTTGATTGGTAACGTGAACTATGCTAGCTGTGAAGTGTTTGATATAGGGTCAATGTTGCAAATAATGCATTCTTTCTACACCTGAAGGAGCTGTCTGTGATGGCAGATATTCTCCTCCGCTACTTTGTACTTACTGTCAGACCTAATGCCATAGTAAATTATACACCAATATTCAGGAAAACAAACCTTGTATGCTGTCATCAGTGATGTCATAAATGACATCTTAGAACAGGTCCTATGTGAGGTTATGGAGTGCATGGCAGGGGCACAAGTTACTAACTATAACTAGTGATTTAATGTTAAAATTCAAAAAGTTAATGTCTCTGAGAAATGTACCTAACTAAAACGTTATTTTAACCGTGATATCTTTCAGTGAATATCTAGGCGTTTTTTAAGTTCTACTCCTCCATACGACCCGGGTAGCCAGTGTCACTCTGCTTTGTAGCCCGCTAATCATGTGATTCCCTGGGGGATGTGGGAGGAGGATGAAAATCTGACCGGTTGACACTTGAGCTTTGAGAGGAGGCAGGTGTCACGACGCTTGGTGACCTGGAGCTGTAATACGTCTGTCATTTTAAGAGTTCCATGAATTTTAGGATGCTAAAGACTTTGCGGGGAGTTTGTGACCTGATCCACCACAACACTAGTTGCTCCTAGCACTGCTCTAACTAGGACATGGTCAGCACTTGAACTGTCGGCACATGGGCTATACCTCACCTTTGCACATGATCCCCTGGCGGTGCTATCCCTGCTGCTGTCTGGCTGGGAGGACTCTCCGGTACAACCTTTCCATGACTCAGAATGGCTTAGTGATTGAATACCCCAGCAAAATCCCTTGTAACCCCCGATTTAATTGCATACAATGTTATCTCCTGCATCAGGCTTATTTGACTCTGCAACGACTCCATCGCGTATATCCTGTGATTGCAGAAGAGTGGCCTAGGTGTAGAGGACTTGAAGGACATTATTATTATTATTATTATATTTGGGTTTGTAAAGCACGCAGATACCCAGGGGTTTCCCGGCGCTGACAGAGGAAAAGAAGCAGGGAGACAGAAAAATGGGAGAGGATTAAGCAGAGAACAGCCAGGTTTTCAGGCCTTTCCTGAATTTCAGGTAGCAGGTTTCAAAGCGCAAAGAGATGGGGAGTGTGTTCCAGAGTGATGGCGCCAGATAGGAAAAGGAGCGACCACCAACTCTGGTGCGTTTGAAACTGGGCACGGAGAAGGTGCCAAGAGAGGAGGATCTGAGGGTGCGTGCTGGACAGTACGGTTGAACCAAAATGGAGAGATAGGGGGGGAGTTGCCTGTTTTTATCCGGTGCATATAGCAGAGGGCTTTGAATTTCGCTCTTGATTCGATGCGCAGCCAATGAAGGCTGCGCAGGGAAACGGTGGCAGAGGCAGTTCTGGGCAGGTTGCAGAGCAGGCGGGCTGCCATATTTTGCACCACCTGCAATTTACGTGTTACCTCTTTGCTTGCCCCAAGGAGGAGTACGTTACCGTAGTCTAACCTGGAGGTTACTAAGGCCTGGACCACAGTTCTTTGAGTGTCTAGCGGAAGCATCCATGCTATTTTTCTCAGCCACCGCATGATGTTAGTACAGGTGGCTGAGACTTTCACAACATGCTGCTTCATGGACAGTTGGTCGTCAAATGTAACTCCCAGGTTGCGAGCCTTGGTAGATGGAACCGGCAGGGGACCCATTTGCTGAGGCCAGTGCTTAGGGCCCCAGAGAGTGGTGTCAGGACCGAATAGAAGGAGTTCGGTTTTATCGCCGTTTAGTTTTAGTTTATTGGTCTGCATCCAGTTGGCAATATTGGTGAGCCCAGATCGGAGAGATGAAATGGGGGCGTGTTTATTGGAGGAGAGGGAAAAGATGATTTGGGTGTCGTCCGCATATGAAAAAATAGAAAGACCAGATTGTTCTGCCAGAGAGGCGAGAGGACTAACATAGATATTGAAAAAAAGAGGACTTAAGATAGAACCTTGGGGTACACCGTGGGGGGAGGGGAGGGCAGTGGAGGAAGAAGTGTTTTTATTGTTGCATCAATAAGCGTATGTAAAGAGTAAAACATCTGCTGGCGTGGCGTCAACATTCAGCCACTGTCAGCCGTTTGCGCAACTTTTTGTTTCTGAAACTCTAATTTTTGCATTTTGCGTTCATTACTTTAACAATACAGGCATGGTAAAATGCAGCATACCCCACCTCCCACCACAAAGCACAAACATTACATCATCCTATTCTTGGTCTCCTTTACACCGCCTTGTCCCTGTAGTGTGCCTTATTCGAGGCTCTCACCGTCGGCAATGTTACATGTGGTATTTCCGTAATGGTCTCAACCACCCCCCCCCGGACTCGCCCTCCTTACCGCCCACCCTCCAATCCATGGTATTGCCTCCATTTTGCCCATACTCTTCGGAACTTTTTGGGACAGCCTCTTGCGTTATAAGTCACTCTTTCTGCCGCCATATATAAGTCCAAGCCCCTCCTCCACTCCTCTGTCAGGTGTTTCCGTTGCCCCCCAGTACTTTGCAATGTCCCTTTTTGCTACCACCAATGCGAGCATCAGGAAGATGAGCAGTGGACGTGGCAGGTCCACCTCGTCTGTCATGCCTAATAGTGCCAATTTTGGTTCTTGCGCCAGAGCCACCCCTAGGACCTCCCCTAGCTCCGTGAATATGTGCGTCCAATATGTTTGTATCCTGTCGCATGCCCAGATAGTGTGAAAGAAGTCCCCTTGCTGTTGACTGCATCTAAGGCAGGTCGGATCCTCTATTTTCCCCATTTTAAGGAGTCGTACCCTATCAAAATAGGTTCTGTGGAGCACATTCAGCTGGATAAGGCGTAGTCTCGATTTGATCGCCACCTCCCGGGGGTGCATTAGGACTATCTCCCAGTCCAGATCTTCCATACCTTCCACTTCCGCTTCCCAGACGCTCCTCAGCCGTGCCAAGTCCCCTAGCCGCCTGACCCATTATCTGTTCCTGGAGAAGCCTACCTTCCAATGGTGCATATTCCGGTATCTCTGTGAGCGTGATATTTTGGGCCCTCCAAGCGTGTCTCAACTGCGTGTACTTGAAGAGTTGTGTGTGGTGCAACCCAAATTCAGTCTGAAGTGTCTGGAAGGACTTCAGTTCCCCCTTAGCAATCACATCCCTGATATTCGATATTCGATATGCCTATATCATCCCAACTTCGGAAGCCGCGCAGTTTACTGAGTTCTTGGTCCAGGCGTTCAGTGTGATTACCATTGCCGGTAGAAGTGGTACCATCACCCTACCTCCGTAGAGATAGTAAAATACATTTTTGGTGGACATTTTGAACCTTTCTAACGCATAGGTCGGGTGGTCCGCCGGGGCGGGCATCCAATCATTTATCGGTGTTAAGTGTTCTGCCCAGTAGTAGGCCTCTAGGTTGGGGAGCGAAATCCCCCCACTATATTGGTGGCGTTGGAGCGTCGACAGGGCTACCCGCGGTTGCTTCCCCAGCCATAGAAAAGTACGAAGGTCCGCGTGAATTTTGGGTATCTTCGTAGCCGGGAGCGGGTAATATTCGGTTTGGAGCGCATATAGGAACTTAGGGACGACAATCATTTTGTACATTGCAGCCCGACCCAATAGGGTGAGCAGCAGTTGCCTCCACCTGGTCATATCCACCACCGCATTACCCATTATCCGTTCTATATTCTCACTGCATGAAAGTTTTCCATCCTGGGTAATGTAAATACCCAGGTACTGAAAACCTTCCGAGGTGTTGACCAGTTGCTCCGATAAGTTCCCCCCTCGTTCCATTCCCTGTGGATCATAGAGGACCGACTTGTGCCAGTTTATGGTATGACCCGCCCTTGCGCCATAACCATCTAACTCCCTAAACCGTTCCGGGACCGTAGTTTCAGGTTTAGTAATGAACAGTAACACATCGTCAGCATAGAGTGAGATTTTTCTTGCGTGGTAGCTGAGATTTCCCGTGAAAAGCCACAGATCTCTGGATTCTGTCGTATCTTCGCCGCCAGGATTTCGAGGGTTAGTGTGAATAGAAGGGGGGGGGGGACAAAGGGCAGCCCTGTTTTGTACCCCTTTCGATTCGGAGTTCGCGGGATAACCTCCCATTCACCCGAACCCGCTCTCTCGGTGCTGTGTAAAGAAGCTGGACCCACCTCTGGAATTTCGGGCCGAGGCCAAACCTCTGCATCGCCGCCATCAGAAATGGCCAATGTACCGCGTCGAATGCCTTCTCAGCGTCGAGGGAGAGAAACCAATGAGGCTCTCTCCTTCCCTTGACTTCTTGCAACCAATTGTGCGTGCGTCTGAGGTTAAACTTGGTTGCCCTATCCGGCAGAAACCCCGACTGGTCCATGTGTATGAGGTCTGGAACAACCGATCTCAAGCGGTTTGCTAGAATAGTCTCCATAATCTTCACCTCCATATTAAGGAGGGAGATGGGACGGTAGGGGGCACATTCGTCTTTCGGCTTGCCCTCCTTATAGATCGGAATGATGGTAGCCAGGGTGAGGTCTGGTGGTAAGCTCCCCACCTGATATGCTTCCGTGAAGAGGGCCTTAAGGTGTCGTGTCAAGAGATCAGTTGTTCGTTTACAGAACTCCGCCGGAAATCCATTCGGCCCCGGCGTCTTACCCGGTTTCAGTTTGGCTATGGCTTCAGATATATCATCTAGCGTTACATCCGCCTCCAGTGCTGTGCAAGCTTCGGAGGACAGTGTGGGTACCTCCGTGTGTCCTATGTATTGCAGCGCGTTCTCAGTAGTCCCCAGGTCTTTAGCCGCATAGAAGTGCTCATAATGCGACGCAAACACGTCTATCGCCTCATCAGTGTGGACCTGACTTCCATCCACGACTTGATCTGTTCAACCCACCTTGCCGCCTGTTCCTTTCTGCTAAGCCAAGCCAGGAGCTTGAAGGACTTATCCCCAACGTCATATAGACGGTGAAGGGTTGCCAGGGATTGGGTCCGTGCCTCGTTTGAAACCACCTCCCTGTATCTCCTCTGGGTATCTAGCAGTTGTCGGAGAGTCTCTGCATCTTTTCGTATTTGATACTCCTTCTCTATGGTCAAGATTGTTGATTCCAGGCCCGCAACCTCGGCTTGTCTTGTTCGCTGATCCTCCCCCAACCTACTCTGTACTCTATCCCGTAGGACCGGTTTCATCGCCTCCCAGAAGGTGATCCCTGAGTCGACTGTTCCTTCATTCTCAGCCACATACACCCTAATGTCAGCTCTGATGCCACGTAAAATCTCCGGCGCTTGAAGGTCCCACGCCGCTAAGCGCCATTCGGCTCCCCTCCTCCCCTGTCCCATCTGTGCAAATAAGGGTGAGTGGTCCGAGATACCCCTCGCTTTGTATTCCGCCACGTCGTCCGCTGTTTTGGTATTCTCGATGTGAATATATAGTCAAGCCTCAAAGACCCTATGTGCCCCTTAGTAGAAAGAGTAAGTTGTCTGCGTAGGGTGGAGCCACCTCCAAACATCCGTGAGTCCTATATTAGTCATCAGCTGTGCCAGGGCTGTCTGTCCCCCCCCCCCCCCCCCTACGCGCCGTCCCTGTACGATCCTGCACTTCACACATTACATCATTAAAGTCACCACCCACTACTTGTATGGTATCCGCTGTGTCCAGGAGAATGGATATGATTGCTTTAAGTGGGCGGGCCTGGAGTTTCGGCGGAGCATAGACCGAAATTATAGTGTACCTGCGCTTTTTCCCTGTCCCTTGCACTCCCACATAAGTCCCCTGGGGGTCTAGCCATGTGCGTGTGATGCAAAACGGGGACGATTTTCTAATTAGTATCGCCACCCCTCTGGAGTCTGACGTGTATCCTGCATGTGCCAGGACTGTATGGCGGCCCCTCACTATGAACACACATTTAGTACCTCTAAGATGTGTCTACTGTAATAAAATGATATCCGGTGCTACTCTCCTGAGGTAAGCATTCACCAGTCCCCTCTTAATTTTCGACCCCAAGCCATTCACATTCCAGGTTAAGATAGTGACTCCCTTGTCACCCTGTTGCGGTACAGCTAATGTACTTGCCATTGTATAAAGTGAACCTCAGTCACCGTTTGTCCCTGCGATGGATGTGCGGTACGGTGTATCAAGGTGCATGCCTGCATTTCCAAATGACTGCATTCAACTAACCGTTTCCCCCCCCCTCCCACCCAACTTCCCTCCCAACATCCCTTCATCCAAACTGATAGAAAACCCCATCTCCCACCTCCCCCACCCCACCTTTTCCTCCCGTCCATCCCATCTGCAAAAAACAAGAATTAACTGGTGGTGGGGTGGGTGGGGGGGGGGGGGGGGATGGGGGGGTGGGGTGGGCTGGTGGGGGCAGAGGGGGGCAGGCGATCGTGCACTCACCGGGCAGCGCCAGTCACTGTTCTGGCCTCTTCAGGATTCCGTTCACCGCCTCAGGCAGGGCCCCCCATGCAGCGCCGGGTTTCTCACCAGTATTGGCCTCGCAGATACAGGCGATTGAGGCCCTGGCTCCGGTAGTTCCCTCCCTGCGGGCTCCGGGCGTCCCCGCTCCACAGCTCCCCTTGCACCGCAGACCTCGCGGCTACCACCGGCCGCCGCCGCACTTCGGGCTGTACGTCGCTCGTTGGCCGGCCTCAGGCAGGCTGTGCTCCTCCGCCTGTTGTCACCCACAGTTGCCTCCGGCACTGGGGAGGGGGGGGGGGGGCGCGCAGGGGACTCACCCGCGCCGGGCAGCCCTTACCCCTAGACTCGTGGGCACAGGATCTCCAGGTACCGCAGGCTCCGATGCCCGGGAGCAGTCGGGTAGCCGCCATCTTGGTAGAGGAGACCGCACCGGCACAATCTTCTCGATCTCGCGCTTCAGCAGGATTTTTTTCGTGGGAATTTGCGCTGTGAAGGTGTCTGGACTGGTCCGGACGTGGAATATTCCACTTTTCTGAAGATTCGGTATTGTTTTGTATGACGGATTTTTGCAGGACACCGGGAGCCGATCTGAAGCACGTCCTACTACATCGCGCTGTTAGCCACGCCCCCCCATTCTCATTTGTTTTTAATACACTTTAGGCATGGAACATTGTGTACAATTCCCTTATACTTTGGAGTACCCTGGCCTGTAATCTCGCAATTATTCACAAAGTTAATCTCTCCTCCATGTATTCAGTTCTTTGTATTGAATGCATTACAATCGTGGATGCAAGTTATGCACTTTATTTGTGTTCTTGAATAATTTCTGGTATATTACTTTAAACTATTTAAACATTTTAATTTTAACCAGACTAATTTTTATAAAGTGGATTTAAAAATGAATGTACTTTAACAATGCTTTAGTTTTGTTGCCTGCCTCCATAGGAGTTCTAGTGGTTGGTCATATGTGCAGCTTAACGTACACCATAGTTTTTGGGAGTGTGTGTAAGGGGGTGTGTCCTACTAGCCCCTCACCCCGGCACTATGTGTGAATAGTGGTAGGAGGAAAGAATCTTGAGTTAAAGTGAAATGGGAAAAAGGATGAGCAACCGAGGGAAATGACTAGTATCTATAAAGGGGACGAGTGAGAGCAGGTAGAAGAAATGTTTCTGAGAAAAATGTTGTAGAAGGGAAAATCGAACAAGCATTTGCTTAAAGCTGCATTCTGCACAATGCTTCCCAGCAGAGAGGATATCTAGTTTTTGCTGCAATTTATGTAACGCTGGCAGCAATAAATTCTTTCTCCCTACAACTCTGTTCATTAAACATTTGGACGATTTCAAAGTCATGGTCTTATATTGTTTGTGAATTTTCTATTCTTGCACATTTGGATAAAAAGAGCGTTATAGGAAGTTGATAATTTTCTTTAAATATTACCGTATTGTAAGAATGCAAAAAGCGCAAAGCATTTAAACATTCATAATCTCTTAAAATGGTTACTGTCATGCATATATTTGAGCAGTGCTATTTGATGCTCAGCTTTTCAGGTTAGGGTTTTAAGTTTCCTTTAACTCCTGCTCTAGGGCATGTTTAGTTGTCTGTATCAATATATTATTTCTTCTTAGTGGTGCTAAAGTGATGCAATCTAATTATGTGCATTCTTTAGCTTCGTGTAGTTTCTGAAACCTCGAGGAGATGCGAGACAACTGCATGCTCATCCGCTTTCAGTATATTCTCGGTCTGTGGGCATCAGCAGCAACGAAAACGTGTCTCTTGCCTTTGGTGTCTCTCCCTCGCCCACTTGGAATAGCCCAGGCACAGTCTAATCGCTTTTCACATCCCAAAACAGGCCCAGGCTGGGGCGGGTAGTAGTAGAAGAGGGGTCATTCAGGCACGTGTTGCAAAGTTTGCTTCATTTTGTACAACGGATGTGGTTTTGTATGTAAATGCTTGAAATGGGGAATAACGGTAGACCAGAAAAGAACACCCAATTAGCAGTCCTTGATTTTATGTGATTGCTGTTGCGACTAGCTGACTTGGAGCTGTGGATAATATTGTTCATGCCCCCTTTGCTATGCATTGAGGTATTGATTACTTCATGAGTTTCTCTTCCCATCTTTTGAGTCTGCAGTACTTTACGCAATTTGTTTGAAAATCTTGCTGTAAAATGAGAAATATATATATATTTTTTTAAACCTTTATTTGGAGACAAGCAAAAGACAGCAGTGGTACATTCATAATCCATACAAATAGTGAGAGACAGTGCAATGTGGCAATATGATCAAAATGTCCGGGCTTCATGTCAAGGCACAATACAAAGCAGACAGTAATGGAAAAGACACATAACATCTGTAAACTTGCATCACGGTTCGCATCCGCTCAAAGCAGTAAGTGATGGCAGGGGCATAAATCTGTAGCACACAGACCGTAAGGCAGGGAGACAACCATCGGCCTAGTGGACGATCAACCACCATATACCATGTGGTCAGAGGAGGGCCCCCCCCAACCACCAATAGGAGAGTAGCTGCTGGCCCATCACACCTCACACAATATCAGCACAGCATGACAAACAGAAGTAGCACAGCAACAGAAGAACGAGAAGGCCCCAGTCATACCGGGGCATGGAATCCGGCAGGTGCCTGCGCGACTCAGCAAACCTCGCGCCGTTTAACCCACCCCAACCCGGTCTTCACTGTCAGAATCAGAGTCTTGCACCGCCCTAGTGAGGAGGTACACCTGCAACGGGCTCCAAAAATCCTTAGGCCTACATCGCACGGGCATCAGCTCCGCATACACATTGTATTGGTCCTGACAATAAATGATATCACGTAACCAGTCCTTGAACTGCGGGACCCTGCCTCGCCCCCAACAGCAAGCCACTCTCCGTTTGGCCAACAATAAGGCCACATCCACAAATCTACGGTGGAGGGCAGGTACCCCCTTAGTATACCCCAACAGGAGAACCACGGGGTCGAACAACACCCCATCCTCCGTCATAATTTGCAGAGCAGCATGGACCTGCACCCAGTACTCCAGAACGGCCGCACACTCCCATGCCAAGTGCAGGAAATCGGCGCCTACTGCCCGGCATCGGGTACATCTATCGTCCTCCGACAATCGAAACCGAAGTTTCCTGGCTGGGGTGTAATAAAACCTCTGTATGAATTTGTAGTGAATAATTTTCAAACGGCAGCTGGAGGAGATATTAGCAGTAACACCACAACAGTACTGCCACTGTTCGTCAGAGATAGTGATGCCCAGTTCAGCGTCCCATTGCTCCCGCACCCGACTAGCCGGGGTAGCACGCTGCCGTCTAATGGCACCATATAGCTTTGAAACCAAATGTCGCCCATCCGAGACTAGTAGTACGTGAAGTGGCAAGGTCACATCCGGCTCCCTAGGGAAATCCGGCAATAAAGTACGCAGGCCCTGTCGCAGGCGAACATAATAGAACAGCTCCAAGGGGGAACAGATCACATCACCAAAAAACTGTTCCCGGGTACGGAAGGTGCCCTCGTGAAAAAGGCCTCCCCAAGTAAGTACCCCAAGACGCTTGCACAGACGCTGAAATCCTGTCTCCTGTAATAGGGACAGGGTAGGATGATACGCAAGGGGTAGTGCAGGTGAGTAGAGAAATGAAAGATCCAGCAATCGCGCCACACGCTGCCAAGCATCCACCGTGCACGTCACCGTAGTCTGGTGGGTGTCCACATTGCCCAGTACCATACCTTCTAACGGGAGAGGATGGGCGACCCATTGTTCAGCCGCAATTTGTGGCATAAACGGGGTGGGACGCATCCAGTGGTATGCATAGTGTGTCTGAGCACTTAGATAGTAAAGTTCAAAGTCAGGAACATCAAATCCGCCATCGACATAGGGCAACGTTAAAGTAGCCCACGCTACTCTCGGTTGTTTACCCCCCCCAGAACAAACGAAGGAGCTCTGAACGGAGACGTTTAAAAAAATAAGCGCCAGGGTGATATGGGATATTCTGAAAAAGATACAGAAAACGGGGCAAGACCACCATTTTAATCAAGGACGCCCTACCCGCCATGGACAAAGGCAAAGACATCCATCTTGTAACGTTATCCGCCAGTTTAGTGATAGCTACGCCATAGTTAAGCCTAATAGTCTCCTCTCTGACCAAAGAGACCACAATACCAAGGTATCGCAGCTCCGAGTCACACCATTCCAAAGGGTAGTCCAACGGAAATCGATGAACCGCCGCAGTGAGCGGAAAGAATTGGGACTTCTGCCAATTGATATGTATCCCAGAGACCCCTCCAAAAGCAACTAGCTCCCGCAAAAGCGCATTAAGGTTCGTCTGCGGATCCTTAACATAAAGTGTGACATCGTCCGCGTACAAAGAGATTCCCACTTGACGTTGGAAACAGTTAAACGCACTCTGTTGGTGCAGTTGGCGGATCCGGCAGGCAAGGGGCTCTATAGCGATGGCAAACAGGAGGGGAGAAAGGGGACATCCTTGCCTGGTCCCCCTTGTAATAGGGAACTGGGGGGAAAGCACACCATTCACTACCACTCTCGCCACCGGGTCAGTGTACAGCAGTTTGACCCAGGAAATAACAGGGGTGTGGAATTTTCCAAATAATCTACTTGTCCAAGGGACAAAAATCCACCGAGATCTACATGTCCTGTAAAATTCACTTGTCCCACCTACTCCCGTCCCACATCAAACATAAGGGCTCCAGCTGACAGAGAAACATTAGTGCTTCCATACTTATGAATAGGGCTCCCGGTTTTATGTGGTATTTATTTTTTTGACATTTCTGTCTGTATATTATCCATATTTATTTTTGACAACTTTATCTGTATTTATCCATATTTATTATGAGTTTTATGAAGAAAAAAAGCTGAAACTGGTATATTTCCGCATTTAACCAATAAAACCAATAAAAATGCAGTCATGCTTGAATGCCTGCCACATGCAGAAGATAAATCAAGCACTTATGTGAAAATATGCACATTTCAGTATCAGCTTTGTGCATATCTACTGCTGTGTAAGCCTCTTTACTAAAGTTCCTTTTTTTAAACCCCTGACCTATCAATTCACACAGTTATTGGCCTGGCAATCATTAAAAAGGGTATTTAGAATCACTCAAAAAGCAGCCAATTTCAGTTTTTATCAATATTTAAAAATAAAAACAGATAAGAAAATAAATGGTTTTCTGTCTGTATTTATCTGTAAAAATCAGTAAAAATGGAAAGCAGGGAGTCTTATTCAAAAAGAAAAAGTTAGTTTGGTTGAAAAAAAATATTTGCCTAAGATCACACAATTTAAGCATGGAAGCTATTTTTTTTTTTATTTATCAAGCCAGAACAGGTTCTCTTTCACAAAGAGTATCTAAATAGTTCCGGACTGTCAAGAATTCTGCCACATCACAAATAGCAGATAACTACTGTAAATAAACTCTGCACTCAAGCAGGATGTTGCATAATGTCACAACTAATTGCAACCAGTACTTACTTAACTCACTGCTTTAAAAAAAAAAAACATGATCACTAATACTGAACATCTTTCGCCAACAAGCCACAGCTATCCAGAATACTGAACTATCCCAGAGCATCCAGACATATCACAAATAACGGACAGTCATCACAAACATATGATTCAAGTAAGACTGCAGGGATACAATCACCAAAAGAATCCTGGACTATGATTAAATAATATAACGTGAACGTGCATTTGCAGAGCTATTTGAGGCAGAACTGAAGTGCATTGCAGAGCTGTTAATAGAGGCCCAGCCCCCCTGTTTTACACAAGCACACACACACAGTCAGACTGATCTAGTTGTGTTCATTGGCAGAGCTCTGCATATCTATTTGTATAAAGTAGCACATATCAAATGAACACACCACCAGAATTGAACTCCTGCTAAGTGAAATCAGCATTTTCTCTTCTTCTTTAATGCTAGTACCCTTCATATCTTCCTCACCATTTCCCGATTTCACTTGTTTCTAATATTCTAGCCCGAGTTATTTTAAGACATGACTACACTTGCATATGACTCACTGAAAGAGCATTTCTAATAAAAGAATGACTTTTTTTGCAGTTTAATAGCGCAAACTCTACCTAAACATATTGGAGCGCTTAGATGAGCGCCAGTTACATTACTACAAGGACACTTATTTATTTCTGAGTGTATCACTGTTGGCAGCTGCACGAGAAATATCAAATGATATGTGAACTTATGCAGAGGGGACATTATTCTGGCAGACGCCAATACAATATTAAGGCGATCATTATAGTCTTCACAGAGAAAAACAAAGTGGCTGCTAGAGGTACATCAGGTGCCTCCCTGTGATCCGCCTTAGGCATTCTCTGCTACACTTGGCGCACGGTGCAGCTGAAGTTGCAAAATTAAGTAAAACAATGTGTGGCTCACTGTGACAGTTACTCCCCTTATACTCAGTTAGGCAGCTCCCTTCCGACCACATAAGCACACGCCTGCAGATAACTTTATTCCACTGTAGATCACGCCTGATATCACTGCATGCTCTCCTTTTGTCTCCACCTTCACTTACTTTCTCCTTCTGAGGTTTTTAATCTGCTACTGTATTCGATCCTCCTTCTTACCCCCCACCCAGTGCAGCGCTGTCTCACTTTGTCACGCCGGAACATTAAGCTGATTAATTGCCCAGCCAAAACACAAGCGCCTACATGCCTCCTTGGTGGTGGAATTGGAGAGCCTTTCATGACCTTTTGCGATGGAGGGAGCGTTCTTCAGTGGAAATACTAATCCCGGTCACAAAGAGCTTTTACACCGTCAGCATTAGAACAGTGAGGCGGCTACTTTCGTTTTCTAAAATCGATGTATTTTTAACCCCCGCATGAAGTCCTGGCACTGATGTGTCGATGTGTGCAGTGCTCATGCTGAACGCAATTAACTAGCTTTCAAAGGAACAGTTAAGTCTCCTTTTACAATTACTAAAGATACACTGCAGCGACGATGCTGAGGCATTTGCAGTTCAAAAAAAAATGTGCACAACGGGCTAAATTAATCCAGAAAAATAGGCACTGGCAAATTGAGCATTTTCTCTCACAAATGGGAAAGATATCGCTCATTTGTGAGAGGAATTGCCCAATCAGTGTCAGACCTCTGGTATGAAATGGACTTCTAATCCACTCTGCATACCAAAAGAAACGTGTGCAGTCGGCAAGAGAAGTGAGGAGTCAGCCCGCCCTTTCTACAGCCACAATGATGCTGCATTAGCGACGGGCCGTCAGCAGGCAGACATTAAAGTTCTAGTCCAATATTTCAGTGGAATCTGTATCCATGCAGGGAAAAATAACACTAGCAGTGCTATGGCGGGCGCCTTGGCAGTGCTTTAATTTTACCTCAAAAGGAATTTCCTCGCTCGCGGAGGTCCCGAAGTTCAACTGCTTGCTGAGAGTAGTGACGTTTCACTCCCCAGCCAATCACTGGTTAGAGCCCAGTGAAGTCATGAGCTGCTAGCCAATCAGAGGGCTCCAAAGGCTCTCTGCAAGCCCACAGCCTATTTTCTTGACGTGATTTAATGTCTACTTGTCCGTAGGACAAAATAGACATTAAATCTTCTTGCCCGTCAATAAAAACCACATGGTTCGGGCGTCGGGCGATAGGATTCCCCCACCCCTGAAATAAAGATCCGAGGAAACCCCATTCTGCATAAAACATCAATTAGGTAACCCCACTCCACCGAATCAAACGCCTTAGTGGCGTCCAGGAAAACGGCGGCCACCGGGAGCTCCGGAGCAATGGTCGGGATAAGAGAAAACAATGTACGGAGATTATGGGAGGTCGCCCGCCCAGGCACGAACCCAGACTGATCAGGCAAGACAATAACAGGCATGAGCTCAGAAAGCCGAACCGCCAACACTTTCGCCAGAATCTTGACATCACAATTAAGTAATGAAAGGGGCCTATAGGAACCCATGTCTCGAGGGTCTTTACCCGGTTTAAGCAACGAGGTGATAGCAACTTCTCTCATAGAACCCGGCAGCCTCCCTACCTCAAGGGACTCCTCAAAAACCTCGCGAAGAACAGGAGCCATAATATCCACGTAACATTTGTAGAATTCGGCGGGAAGGCCGTCCAGCCCCGTGGCCTTCCCATTGTTCAGGGACATGATGGCACCCCTGATCTCCTCCTCCTCAAGAGGCCTGCCCAGGAATGCCCTGTGATTGTCCGACAACCAGCAAAGCGCTAAATCATCAAGGAATCCGCCATAACGCACATCCCCCGACTGCTGTGTAGTGTACAAGTGGGTGTAATGGTGAATAAATGTCTCCTGAATCTCCTTCGTGTCTCTACAGTGAGTGCCATCCGGCGAGACCAGTTCCAACACGTCCGAACTATACCTCTGATGCCTAGTAAGTGCAGCAAGTACCTTCCCAGGCCTCTCCCCCTCAAAATATCTCCTCGCCGTCCAGTATTTTCCTCTATGTTTAGCCTCCCTGGCAGCTTCCTCCTCATACTCCGAAAGCTTACTCCTAAACTGACCTAAGAGGTCTGGATCAGGACCAGCCTGCAGCCTGCGTTCCAATTGTCGTAAATCAGCCTCTAAGCCCTCGAGAGTTTGAACAATAAGTTTAAGCATCCCACAGCTCTTGGAGATAGTGACACCCCGGATCGTAACCTTAAATGCCTCCCATATCACCTCCACACTATCAACAGACCCCTTGTTCCTTGGAAAGAAAGCTTCCACGTCCTCGCCAAGTTCACCCTTAAAAACTGGGTCCAACAGGGCAGAGGGAAAGAGCCGCCAGGGTGGGCGCGGCCTGTGCAGCCCTGGTACAGAAAACACAACTCTGACCGGGCAGTGATCAGAATACGTCCTGGCCAAGTGTACCGCCTCCCGCAATCCTCCCACCAGTCCCCTGGAGAGGAAGATATAGTCCAGACGAGCCCAGGAGCGAGCCTGCGCAGTGAAATGCGTGCCCTCTCTATCAGTCGGGTGAGCATACCTCCAACTGTCAATCAGCCCTGCCTCCTCCACAATGCCCCGCAAAGCATCCCTGGCTTGTGTATTGTACTGAGGGCTACCCTCCGATCTATCCTCCAGAGCCTGAACCGCCAGATTGAAATCCCCCCCCCCCACACAATGTGAGGCCTCTACAGCAAGGATGTGGCCCCAAAGGGTGAGAAAAAAAGCAGGCGTATCAATGTTAGGTGCATAACAGTTTACGAAGAGCACAGTGTCCTGCCCAAGCCTCCCCCACAATAACACATATCTCCCTTCAGGATCCACTCGTGACCCCAATTCTTGAAAGGAGAGCGACTTCTTAACAAGTATAACAGTTCCACGAGCATATGAGGAGTACGAAGCAAATGTCCTTACTGCAGCCCACCTCCCACCAAACGTAGAAGCAGGCAAACGTCGCAGATGCTTCTCCTGCAGGAGAGCCACTTGTATTGCATGTCTATCCAAATACTGTAGTACATTACGACATTTCCTGGCATCATTAAGCCCACGGACATTCAAAGACAAGATCGATATCTTATCCACAGTATCAATCGCCATCACCCGTGATCAAGGCGCCACGGGGCACACAGAAGCAGTGCACCGTCCCAGTCTCTCAGCGCAAGGCAGCGAGATGTCACAATCGCACACCACAGCCTCTCCAACAACCTCATGCCACACTCATCCCAGCCATCTCCAAACCAAAAAACCAGACCCCCCCCTCCGAATCCCAAAGAACAACAGCCGTGCAACAGGCACGCCGGCAATGCAGTACACCCAGAGAACATTGCGCACCTAGGATGTACGTCAAGTGAAACAGGACCTACCAGTGCAATCCCCCCTCCCTCCGCCCACCTGACCAACCCCAACCTGCCAGGACCCTTTACCACCCCCCCTCCCCACACTCCATACATCCATCCAACCATCCAGAAACTCAGGCACACAAGTACTTAACAATGGTGGGGTATGCCCGTGGGAGTGCCCACCAGAGGTGCACATTACCACCCTCCCACCCCACGCCGAACCCTCAGCCGTAAGGCGAAGACCTGACCCAGGCACAGTGTGGGAGAGGGTGCCCGGAGCAAAGTATTATCATCAATCATCCCCGTATCAACAGTCTCAACTGACGGGATCCCGGATTGGACCGGCGATCCACACAACCGCTCTTAACAGTCACATCTGCGAATCCCTAGACTCCAAGGGCAGCCATAGAACCGCCAGTGCAAAGTATGTAGTTCAGCCTGTTCGTCACTAGAAACCCAGTTAGGCGTCCTCCTCCTCTCCCGCCGATCGGTGGCCATCCTGTTCCTCCTCGTCTTGCCGGCCCGCAGCAGCACGCTCCCTCTTTAGGCGTTTCACAAAGTCTTCCGCATGCTGCGGATTCGTGAAGGTCTGTTTCGCCTGATGAGTCACCCTCAGCTTAGCAGGGTATAGCAAGGCGTAGTCCACCTGCAGGTCCCTAAGCTTTTTCTTGACCGCAAGAAACTTGCGTCGCTGCTCCTGCACCATCGGAGTGAAGTCCGGATAGATGGTGAAATTGACCCCCTCAAACGAAAGTGAGCGGGTGGTGCGAGCCGCACGAAGAGCCGCATCCCGGTCCCGGTAGTTCAGGAGGCGCGCAATGATAGGGCGCGGCGCCGCACCTGTGGCCGGACGTAGTCCAAGGGACCTGTGCGCTCGCTCCACAATAAACTGCGTGGAGAACGCTTCTGCTCCAACCGCACCAACCAACAGTCTTTCCACGTACGTCTCCATCTTTCCCACATTAGTCGTCTCCGGTACACCTACAACGCGTATGTTGTTGCATCGACTTCTCGCTTCCAACTCCTCATTCTTGGCTGCTGTTACCCTCCATATATTGTCCATCCTCGCCAATTGGGTGGTGTGAGTGGCCGCAGTGTCGTCGTGATCCGAGATGCGCTGTTCCGCCGTAGTCAGGCGCTCCTCATGGACATCGAGTTTTTGCACCACTGCGTCCATGCGCGAGGATAGTTTGTCCACTTTGTCCACAATGGTAGCAAAACCTTGCCTCATCTCAAGCATCATTTGTTGGAAATCCGGGGCAGTGGACGGCGGAGTAGCATCAATGACAGGCGGGGGGGGGGGGGGGGGGGGAACGGGAGCTCCCAGCGTCCTGCACCAGGCGAGTGCCCCTCCTAGATGCCGCAGAGTCAAAGGAAAGTTTAGGTTGCTTATTGTCCGGCTTCCCCATGGTCCCGCACACACAGCAAACAGAAGTGAGGGTAGTCCAAGAGTAGGGCGCAGTAGCCGTGTAGCCACGCAATATCGCCAGTCCCCACAAACCGGTAAAGCACGTCGCTGCCCGCCGGGAGGCAGAGGGGTATTTACAACAATAGCAGGTGAGAGTGGGCCGAGAGCACACAGCAGCGGACCACCATAGTACAACACAGACAAGTGAGGGCGGTGCCACTTACACCATGTAACAGGGACAGAGCGCAGGACTCAGCTCTTATGTCGCCTCTTATGAAGCAGGACAGTCCAATCCAGGACAGTGTGGCATAGTAAACACAAAGTAGAAGGCACCGGCATACAATGCAGGCAGAGGGGCCTGGGACCAAATGGCTAGCACAGCGCTCCGCTGAAGAAATCTAGCCGGTAGGCACCGGCACACAATGGCTGCTGCAGTGACAATGGCGCCAAACGAAGGAAACGGCGGTTCCCCAGCAGCGCGCCCAGCAAGTCCAGTCACAAATCGTGTCGCCAGCCACAGGTCACCCTCGCCCGTACTCTGCAGCTCACAAGCGTCCAGGAGGCCCCCGCAGACGGGGGCACGAGCAGGCAAGCACGCCCGCCACTCCCGCCCGAGTTCCGGCAGTACATCAAATCCGGGGGTGGATTGGAGTCCCCGTCACAGCCCCGCCACCGTAGTCCAGGGTGGCGCCTGTGGTGACTCTGCACAGTCTCTGCCACCGGTCGCGAGCCCCGCTTACCGTCACCATCCACTCCGAAGCGGGCGATCTCTCAGCGTCCCTGAGGGGGGAGGGGATCCGGCCTTCACCCCACGTGTGAGGCAGCGGCCCACAGTGAGCTGTGACGCCGGGCCGCAGTGCTCCCGACTTCCAGAGCACCCGGCGGTAAAACTTCCGGACCTCCTATCTCCGGACAGGAACCACCGATCGTGGTGGGAGTTGGACCGAGTGCAGTCCACAGCCGTCCGAAGGAGATTCCAGGGTCAGATCAGGAGATGATGATGGTCAGAAGGATAAATTGCCGGATGAAAGCTCCGGGCTGCAGGAGCCTCACGGCAGTGCGGCCATGCTGCAGTGCGCCCCCCTAAAATGAGAAATATGCCACAGTTAGTCATTGGGTTAGAATGGCCCTCAATCCTTAAATGAGATGGTTATTTTCTTTGTTTAGTGTTTTTTATAATGGGGAATGGACTGCTTCACATGCAAGCAGTTTCTTGCTAAATGCTTTATATCTAAATGCTAAATTCTTTGCTATGTGCAAAAAGGCCGTTTAATTTCCTTAATGTAAGAATAGTTGCGTTTCTTAGTTGAGCTGGTCAATGCGTTAACCCCTCCCATGCTCTTGACGGAGCCGCTCCGTCATGAGCATCGGCTGAGCTGTGCTCATGATGGCGCTGTTCCGTCATGGCCCGCCCGACGCTCCTGAGCGGGCGGGGCCATGACGGAACCGCTCCGTCATAAGCACAGCGCAACCGACGCTGGTGACGGAACGGTTCCATCACCAGCATGCGCCCGCTGCATTTCCGCCCCGCCCCGTCACCGTCATGCCCCTGCCGCCGCGCCTGCGCGGCGCTGATTTCGCGCCTCCTCGGCGCGCTCTATTGAGCGGGCGGGGCATGACTGAACCGCTCCGTCATGAGGACAGCGCAACTGCGGCTCGTGATGGAGCGGCTCCGTCACGAGCATGCCCCCCCCCCCCCCCCCCCCCTGCCAGTTGCCGAGTGCAGCATCCCCCATGTTGCACAATGCAGATCTGGAAAACACTTACTTTACCATAAGTTTGTGTATTCATACAGAGGGTAACTGCAGATGCCTAGATTCACAGGATGAGGTTATCTGCCGTGATGTGGATTTCAATGGACCGGAAATATGTCTCTCTCTAGCTCTCTAGCGTGCTCTATATATATCTATATCCAACATTACAGGTAGCGCAAAGGAGGGAAGCTACCGGCAGACAGTAAGTTCTTTAATTCGGCAGCTTGCAAACAGGCTTAGTGCAAGACTGGCACTCAAGAGATAGCACTTGGCCAGACGCGTTTCAGGAATAGTCTTCCCTTCATCAGTGGCAGTGTTGTAGCGAAATAACTAGGCAATGTTTCTCGTGCTCGTTTTATTTAAATGTACCTGCCCGAGTGGGCGTGGCCTTCCACATGGCCCTCTGGTGCATATAGTTCGTCGAGGTCCTCCCATGTGGGTCTGCTCCGTAGTATCGCCAGTAAAACACAATTAAAACCCAAGTGGGTTGGTGCCCAGTACTGTGCAAAAGTCTGTCCTGCTTTATAGCTGCCAAACGTGAACATCATGACCGCGTCCCACCTGTGCAGGCGCTGTCATCTTGCCTCCTTCATGCCAAAGCCTGAATAGGCTTTAGCCGGGCCCGCACACCAGTAGTGGGCCTCTCTCCGCGGCGGGCAACACCGCTAAACATCCAACATCACAGGTAGCCCTAAGGAGAGAAGCCACCGGCAGACAGTAAGTTCTTTAATTCAGCAGTTTGCAAACAGGCTTATAGCAGGACTGGCACTCACGAGATTTCACTTAGCCAGATGCGTTTCAGGAATAGTCTTCCCTTCATCAGTGGCAATGTTGTAGCGAAATAACGAGGTAATGTTTCTCGCGCTCATTTATGCCCGAGTGGGCATGGCCTTCCGCATGGCTCTCTGGTACATGTAGTTCATCGAGGTCAGGACATCTTTTACCTGCGTGTATGCATGTGGAGCCTGAATCTTGCCGAAAGGTGGCGTAGCACCATATAGTATCAAAGGCCGAGATAGTTGAGTAAATCTAGATGTGGGGAGGTGGGAGTGCTATGTTCTAAGAGAAGAGGTAGACTAGGCACTGCAAATCTATACATCTCAGGACACCTAGCATTGGTAAAGCCAATTAGGTATGTCTTTAATGTGCTAACAAATTCAAATAGCATATGTGCATGCGCTTTGCATGTGTAAGCAAACAAATACATTACCCTTTGGCTTTACCAGTACTTGTTTTCATTTCAACCAATCCTATTTTCAACTTGGAACATTCCTCACACTTCCAAATTATGGAAGTAAAATGAGTGGATAATTACCTAACACGGGAATGCTGATTGGTATGATATCAGCAGTTTCTTTAACCCCTCCCCTGCTGATGACGGAACCGCTCAGTCATCAGCCGCGGTGGCGCTGTGCTGATGACGGAGCGGTTCCGTCATAGCCCGCCCGACGCTCCTGCGCAGCGCGAATTCCGCGCCTGCGCTGAGCGTTCTATTGAGCGGGCGGGGCCATGACGGAACCGCTCCATCATAAGCACAGCGCAACCGACGCTGGTGACGGAACGGTTCCGTCACCAGCATGCGCCCGCCGCATTTCCGCCCCGCCCCCTTAGCACTGCGGCGGAATAGCCGCCACAGTTAAGGGGTTAACTAAGCATAATTATTAATACTAATGGAATCCCACTCAGTTGCTTGACAATGTGATTATACATTGGGGGGGGGGGCTTAGTTTTACTAGAATGTTGCATTTCTTTCTAATAACTCATGCAAGTAGCGTTACATGGGAAGTGCCTCTACTAATAAATATTGTATGCTCTCAGCTACTAATCTGATCTCACATGAGTGTAGTTATTAAGCTTGTCTGAAGCAATTTAGAGTTAGATTTATAAAGGCATAACTAGCTCTCTTTGAGAAATTAAATCTTATATTGGAGTAGTTGAGGAATGGAGCCCAGTTAGTAACCTAGCTGAAGGTGCAGCGTAAATATATAAGGGTAATTCCATAATACTCGAAGATTTTATTTTTAAGATAGTGGGTTGGAAGTTGATGCAATAGTAAGCAGATGTAATCGCAATGATATAGTACTGTTTAAATGATTCATGTACATACCGGTCTCATTAGCACACTTTTAAAGAAATGTGGCAGGTACTCACTTATCATGACCGAACTTAATTGTTTGTTTTTAAAGTTGAAATGTTAACCATTGTGCACCAGGATGTAAGATCCTTCGTCAGTAAATATGAAATGATGGAAATACTCCAGTCAGGGTGCCTAAAGTACTGAACATACCTCTGGCATTATCTAATCTTTTCAATTTTCCCACCTCTGCTATTGCAAAAGGGAACCTAACCTATCCAAATCAGTCCTTTGTTGCCCACAAATGAGCAGCCGTGCCAAGACCTGCTCTCTGTACAAGATAACTGGCAGCCCTGAATGCTGTTTGGTCTCATTGAGTGCAGTTAGTGCAGTAGAGCGAATAAACAGTGAATACAAGTCTGTTTATGGCTGTGCATGCCCCAATTAAGGAGACTTGAAACAGAACAAACAAGATGATAGAAATTCTTGAGCTAAAAATATTTAAATACTACCTAAAGTATTTTTTGGATGCATAAAACATCCTGCAGCAGGAATAGTTCTTTCTGGGTGCAACCTAAAATACTGTATGCAGAAACTCAAGAATTAAATGTTTGCTTTATAAAAAAAAATTTAACCCATCCTGACCAGGTTTAAAAAAAGACATTACGTTGTTGTACAAAATGAAACATTTATCCAAGATAAACCTTTTTCAGTGTATTATCAGCAGAGGTGCCAGCATTCTATTAATGTCTCAAAAATGCAAATTAGCTGCGAGATGGATAGGTTTTCAACGTTTATTGCTAAAATGTTGGCATTCTTAGTGCACAGTGATTAATGTGTGTAGTATTCTAAATCGCACAAACAACCTTGTGGGACATGTACTGTCTAGATAAGCTTCCTGTACATCACATTGGCGAATTCCCACCTTATTTCTGTGGAATCAGCGTTTGACTTGCACACTAATCTTGTAGTGTAGTACCTATTTTCCCTATAGGCCCTGCGCATTGGAATAACATAAACAGCAGTGTAGACATAGGACTGAGGTCTTCTAGGTCTCTACTGACTGTTAGACTTAATTTAGGTTTGCGCCAGTGGCGGCTGGTGGAATTTGAAACTGGTAGGGCGTATGCAGAATGAATCAAGGTATGCGAGCGAGCGCAGCGAGCGGGCCCGACGGTAATTACCTATACATGAATTTTCCATATTCCATTCATTACTGTTATCCCACCTTGGCACACCCATTACAGAACCAAGCGTGAACATACTTTTCATGACAGTGCCACACTTTAGATTACAGCGAGTGAACAGGAACACATCACACAGGCCGGACAATATCACACCACAGCATACATTTTCCAACACCAGTGACACTGTGAAACACGAGCACAACATAGCTTACACACATCTAACCCATCAAACAAGCACGACTGTCAACACAATGTTCATGGCAACGATCTGCAAACAATAACAGTTAGGGTTGGGCGGTAGTCAGCCAGTGGCTTTGGGTCTGCGGCGAGTTTCTTAAGGAAGGGGGAGTATAAATGAAAACCTAGGCCTGGAAACCATCTCATCAAACTTAGCCATTTAGTAACCCTACAGAATGGCAGATATAAGGCATCCACTGTACATATATCCACATTTGAATTGATGAAGGATATGTGTGTAGTGCAGAATGCAGCAGCTCCTATGCAACTGGAATGTTTTTGGAGTCTGAACACGTGTTGCACATGTATCCATTCTGAACCTTGTCAGGGTATGGCATCCGGTGTATGAAACTACTCACCACCACTAATAATCTGTACAAACCACAGTGTCACAAGGCACACTCGTCCAATTCCCTCAGCGCATAGATTTGCTTTTTTTTTTTTTACTGTTTTCCTATCTCACATATGCAGTGCGGCGTAATCTTCTACAATTCTTTAAAAAGAAAAATAAGAAAAAAAGTGACTCAATCTGTAGTGTTCTTTTTACGCTCGATTGGCACTTTTATCTCTAACTAATCCCTACTGGCTTTCACTTGAATTGTTTTCGGGCAATAAATATACAGCGCTATCTGTTAACTTATAAACAGACATTCTTCACACACAGTTTACACACCTTTTGGACCAGCAGTCACTTAATCCGTCTCTGTCAACAGAATTACATGCTTTAATGACGCAAGAGAAATGCATTTATAGAGCACCAAAAGAGCTTTCAACCTTATATATTCTCGAATATAAAATAATTGTTATCTCATTTCGTAAGACATTTCAGTAACGCACAAGTTCTACCAACCAAATCTTTTTAAAATGTTCATGGCCCTTTATTCTTGAATGAAAACTCACGGTATCCAGCTGTATTACACAACCGCACTAGATCAATTTAAAACCAGAATGTCCAGTTCACATGGATACACTAGTGCTATGTTGCATCAATATTTCAATAAACTGGAGTAAAAGGTTGTTGTTTTTTTCGCCTCTTCCATTTTGGGTGTAAATGTTATTTCTACAACTGTCAGTGGAGTTTTTAGTTCACAATTAGTCCAGTTACTTAGGAAAGTGAGAAAAATGTAACCAGGCTACCATACGCCCTCCACAACTTAAACTAAGCAGATAAACGTTGCATAATTGCCACCATCACCAATGTGAACATTATAATCTAGACATTGAGGAAAAATTGGACCATGCAATCTATGCATCCCCGTCAATAGAACAAGCCTGAACTATGCAAAAAGCAACGTGCACCTTATTTTCAAATAACACTGGACGTGGAAAGTATACTTTTCAATAATTAAAAGTGTATAGGCCTGCACACCAATCTCCACCTACATATGTGATTGTGAGCTTCCTTCAGATTATGGTGCAAAGTCTAAAAATGTAGTGTGTATGGTTGTTGACACTATATCTCACATACATACACGTATAACTGCCGCTGAACCCTGGCCGACCACCACAAGTCTGCGCACACAGATACACAACTCATCAGACAGCACACCTCACATACATCCACACAAGTGTGTCACCCGACTTGTAAGGGTGTTCAGAGCTGTCCACCATTAACTTTCAGAGACACAACAGGACATATCAGATCACCTCACATACACCCAGCACAGCTGTGCCACCCTGTCTGTGCACAACACGTTTCTGCATAAACATAACAGACCAGTTTTGGGTAGAACAACTCACACATATTTAACACAGCACCTTGCTGGGCACCGCGTTCTTCACACAGAACTGGCCACTGAAATACACCCCCGAGAAACACACCAGTGGGAAAGAGGCAGACCGCCCGCCTAAGAGGTTCACTCAATCACCAAACATGGCATATTACCCCTGGTGATACTGAGTTCATAACACCGCACTCAATGTTACTCGTTTTATCGACGCCGGGAGGATGAGAGACTGAGCAGTGGCTGTCGAGACTTGCACTTGTGACCTGGAGGTTACATGCACGGGGTCCAGCCCACTGACTTCTCATAGAAAGATTATCCCTGGGTCCAGGCCTGCCCCCTCCCCAGCCCTCTTCCGTCTGCTCTCAGGTCCCACCTTCAGGGCATTCCCGAGTTTATCTATGCGGTGCCTGGGTCCTCAGTGAAGAGCAGATGCGCAAAAAAAAACCCTTGTCAGACCGGCGTGGGGACCGGGCCTGGGTCCCAGGGTTGATACATGGGGGCTTCTTTGCTCCAGCGCTCCCTGTCATGGGTCGATTCACTTCCCTGCGCTGCTTCAAATAGAGTTTCTGACGCTAATGAGGGAGCGGGGAGTCTTATCGGGGGACTCTCGGTGCTGTATGGCACTTTAGCAACGCACACCACCTAACATAACAGAGCTGTGCTGGCCAAGAGTTGGGGCCGATATAAACCCAATTAGGCTAGGGCGGAGATCAAAACTTTCCAAACTTTTAGTAAATGGAGCATGGGGCGAGGCGACTGTCTGCAGGCCCCAGAATTTTAAGAAACCTTCCAATACTCCGACGTGACTGACTCCTCACTTAAGTGATGCCAGACCTCACCGCGCATCCTCCCATGCAGGCACACCAGTCCACAGGAAAGGGGATATCTAATCTTCAAGTTCTCACAGCAGAAGAGCAGCTTTTTAATAAGCGTAGAGTATGATCTGCTGTGGCTCTCAGTGGGTAGAAGAGAAAGTGTCTTCATCGTTGGAGAAAAACAAGCAGGTGAGCTACCCAATGCCTTGGCTATGCCCAAAATAAAGCAGAGACGATAATGAGTGTATGAAGATCGCCGGTTGTTAATATGAGTCGTCCCACGTGGGACAAATAATAACGTCCCCTGCAGGAAGCCATCGCGTATTATACTATTAATCCCACCTCTCTCTCAGTGTCGGACTCGGAATGCTTCCTATTTTTAGTAGCATTATCGTATCAATTCAGCGTGCCCGTGACTCTATGCTAATGCTTTACTTGTATATTTACAGAGCCCCCAACCAGTCGCGGCCGGCATAACTTGGAGCCTGGAGGTACGTGCGGGGAGGGGGGGGAGGGTTAAATTAGCCCGGTTAATTTAATTAATAAAACTTACCAGGCCAGGCATCTCCTCCGGTCCCACCTCGCCTCTGCAGGAACTAACTTCTAATCTCCCGCTCTTTTCTTTTGCCGCTCAACAGGTAACTAACTGCAAATAGGGCACACGCGGCGGTAACTCAGCCAATCCTGGTGCAGCATAACATTGCCACTGCACCAGGATTGGTTATAGAGCAGGGCTAATACTGCCCATTATGAGACCCGGCTCCCCCGGGTCTCTGCCTGTATTCGTGCTAGAGGAGGAGGAGGAGGGAAGGGGCTACTGCGTGTGTGCGCATGCGTGGGCAAGTCGAAAAAATGACTTTTCTTAAATGCGCACACACTGCTGCTGGCCTGCCCACCCTGCCACGCTGTGCTATGCTATCTGCCACTGCCAGCCGCCTGCCACTCACTGCCACAGGCCCGCCCCCCACCCTTCCGCGATCGCATGAGGTCACCACAGTGACTCACTCACTCCGATTCTTCGAAAATAAATTGACTGCTGGCTGCGGTCGTAATTTTAATTATTGGTATGCGCAGACAGTGTCAGACAGTGACGTGACGGTCGTCCATGGCTAGTGGGGCAACGCCCCAACACCCCCAATGGACGAACCGCCACTGGTTTGCGCCAGCTAGCTCAGAGGTCACTGGAAACTTTCTTGACTGAATAGGAAGTGATCAGCTTCCCTGGCTCAGACAAGAAGGGATTCAGCTTCCGACAACCGCATAAACATGACAACTTTGCTCCCTCAGAATAATAGTCAATCTTTAGAGTCGTGTGAAACAATAGACCGTTATTTCACTCAGTCAGATGTGCATACTTAGTTTCACAAGGGTGCAGAGAATAGAGAGACGGGCGTTTTCAATAAAAGGTATTATTTATTGAGCAGTCTTCCTTCTCATGCAAGAGAAATGAATTGCCACAATTGCAATACTTAATGTAAAGTACTTACAGTAAAAGGAGTATTATGAAATACTGTAAAAGCATTGATATGGGTTCTTAGCCATAAGACACTTTAAAATGGATAAAATATATATACATATATACAAAGGCTAACATGCTCAACTGGTGCTTCTAAAATACGCCTACCCCGGTGTACCTGACCTAAGCCTAATACGTGGGAAGGAGTAAGTAAGTAGCAGTTTAAGTTAAGTAGGTTTGTTGCCAAGGATCTGTTCAAGAATTCTCTCTAAGGGTTTAGTCAACACGGTACCTTGGGAATAGAATGTAGGAGGTCTGGTATCTCTCTCTCAGGACTCTATATCCCAGTCACCCGCAAGGGTAGGCTGGAAACGCCGGAGCTGGATTTCCTCGGCAGGAGAAAAGACCGCGTCTTTCTCAGCGTGTCAAAGAGGAGGGGCAGCGTCCGTGGGCTCTCCGCATCTGCTGGGCTCTCGGCAAGTAGATTAGCTGCTCTGCTCCGAAACCACCACCGTGTGTTTGCTTAAGGCAACGTTGGCATATTTATACCTGAAAGGTGCCGAGTTTGACGTAAGGTTTGGACATAGACGTCAATAAAGATGTCACTAAGAACTGGCCGTTCTTACAGTGCTCGCAGGAGTTCTATTACAAATCAAAACAAAGCAAGCGGGGATTTCCCAGGTTGCTGGAGGTTTGGTGTGTTGAAAGAACTCGTTGTGCTTTCTAGGAATCTAAGGAAGTAGCTTTTGCCATGCCTCGGGCTGCAAGGGCGATTTTACTGAAATATGGATCTGATTCTTTTTTTTTTTTAATTTTTGAAAACCTTTATTGTGCAGTGATAAAAGAACAAATACGGGCCCACAACCATCCGGCCGGCCACGATATCATTTAAAGCACAATTGCAAGCAATACGGCGACACGGTAGCACAGTAATACGTGTTAGCTAGCAATTGAAATTACACTGCAATAAGCCGCGATACCGTGTCACAGGAGCAGTGAAGGTTAATTTTAAAGATTTTGTTGCAAGTATAAAAGCAGTCTTTTTCATTTTTTATAAAAGGATAAACCAAGAAAAGCAGAGTCCGTGCAATCACATCACGACATAAGCAGGCAAACTTGTCACGTCATCCAGCAGCAACGGAAGCCATAATCCCCCCCCCAGGTAGCTTGGCGGCACAAAAATTTATGAAACAGGATTTAACAAACCAAGTGTTGGCTACGTGTCTACCGCCACCCACCCCCTACCATTCCCAGTCACGGACCCAAGATGGAGAAAGAGAAGAAGAATAGAAAACGAAAGGAAAAACAAGGCCCATAGAAACTGAAACCAATAAACGAAAATCCCAACCCCCCACCCTACACGCATGCGGAGGCTACGGCCTACCCCCCCCCCCCCAGCAGTGTGCCTGTCGCCCAGTAAACCCGAAATATAGAAGCAAGAAAGAAAAGAAGAAGAAGAAAGGGGAAACCTTGTAATAACGGAGGAGGGCCACATCCAATATCTCCCGGACCCCCAGCCATAAATGTACACTCCACCCCATGTGTGTTAACAAGAACAATGAGCATCAAGTACAAAATATAGTGGGGAGAGTCACGACGTTTCGCATCAGTACACTGTAAGGAGGCGCTTCAGTCCGAGTTCCCACCGGCCAATAACGCACAAGCTGCCAAGGGAAATCCTTTAGCCCTGGCCAGTCCGCACACGTCCCCCCGGGCAGGACTCCTGTAGGGCCATCGCCACTAGCAGAACAAAGGAACAAGATGGCCGCTCTCGGCAGAGGAGCGATGTCCCGAAACAAAATGGACGCATCCAATCTCGATCAGTTCCATGAGCCCAAAGAGGTGGCGTTGCCAGGTGCTCCCGGTGTTGCAAAGCACCATGAAGTAGTAGCGGGGGTTGCTGAGCATGGGCAGCCAGGCGAACTAGATGCTGCGATTGCGGCGCCATATTCATAGGTAGCGAGACCACATCAAAGGACATAAGGTCTAGCAGGGGAGGAAACAGTGTAGCGTCAGTGAAATGGGCAGACAACAAACCGTGTCCACCAACACTGCCGGAAGAGCAAACTTCAGAGCACTCGCGCGGCAACAATGTAGCCCAGTCAAGAGTCAGGAGAGGCAAATCGATACATTGAGGAATGCAAGCCGGCGATGCGCAATCCACCATGAGCGCGGCAGCTTCAAGTTTTCCACTCAGCAATCTAGAGCCCTCACACAGTACTGCCCGCAATTCGGCAAGTGCAGCAAGAACAGAGCCACAAGTTAAGGCAGCCGAAGAGTTCGTCGCCTCCCCGATCATAGGCGCGGCGCCAAGTGCAGAACATTGCTCAGGGCCACACAATGCGATCCAGCCCTGATCCGAGGCACCGGCCACAAACACATCAGCAGAGCCAGCCATCTTTGCATCACCGCCAAGAGGTTCACAGGGGTACGTGGGCGTAAGCAGCACGAAACGACAGGGACCCAGGTTACCAACACAGTCCAGACCTGCAAGCAGTGGGCGATCCGTAGGAAAAGTTCCACCCCGATCGTCACGGGGCAGGAGCAGGCTTGTGAGGGAGCTGCGGTAGTCAGATGCCCGCCATCATGGGAGAAGCGCGGCGCGCCTCATCTGTAAAGTCCGACAAAATCAGGCAGCGGAGAGAACTCTGTCGGCAGGCATGTAGATTCCGAGTTGAGGGCTAGTGCGGACATGAACAGAGAGTAGCGCAGGGTAGAACGCCAAAACCGCCCCGTCTCAGTCACCCCTCGTAGCTCCAACAGCCGCCATCTATACACCACAGCCCGGGTCCCAGTTACGGGGCTAGGAATGGTCGTCCAGTCGACACGGTGATATCTCCGGCTCGCAGGTAGGCAGGGACATTGGGGAAACGCCAACAGATGCAGCGCACTTTCGCCGTTCACCCGCTATCGCGCAATGGCAGGATAGGAATCAGGATATCGTCGCGGGGAACAAAGGCTCTCGGAGCCGGGAGACTACACGTCCGTCTCCGTCGCCATCTTGGCTCCTCATGGATCTGATTCTTATGCCATTATAGGGATATTATTGATTATAGCCGTACAGGGGCATAAAGTCACAATATTGAATTGGGTTCCTAGATAAAACACATCACCCACTCCACGATTTTATGTCCATCAATTACTAAAAACTAAGCAATAGCATGTGTATTCCAATCCACCCCAAAATACATTTTGCATTCGAAATGGTGTATGCGAAATACACGGAACGTTATAGGTACTGTACGTTTTTAAGCAGTGTAATCATTCAAAAAAATTGCATATATCTTTAGCTGAACGATTTGCGAAAATTACACATGAAATGTCTCTTAATTACAGAAAAGAAGGTCGTGACTATTTCATCACATATAAATGAAATTGCTTGTTAGTGTGCTAGAGGCTGTGGTAACATTGTCTATAGATTTGCTAAAAATAGCTCTGTTCTTTATGAATAGTTCTACTTCAAGCAGAGTACAAGTGCCAAAAAAAAGATAAATATTTTGAAAAAATATAATTTCGTTTCCAGGGGAAAAAATAGTTCCAAATGTTTTTAGTTTCTTTTGTTTGCCGGTTTGCTTAAAAGTTATTCATTTGGTTCAGGGGAGAACATTACTTCAGATAGATGCGCAAAAAAAAGTCTACAGCTTCAGGTGAAAGTTTGACCAAGGATGATAATGCTGTAACTGGGCAGTCGTGAGAATGATTGCTATCATCGGTGTCAGGATCAGCAATGCTCACAGAAGGTCGTACCTGGGTGATGTTGCTCTCATTTCTTGCTTCACTGCCACCACCTAATCGTAGTGAAGTCTCAACGAATGCCGTCCTCAGGATTGGTAACCGCTGGGGACAACACGATGCATGAGCCGTTACAGGACTTAGCAAAGTATCGATATCCATTGGTACTGCTGATTGTAGTGTAAGACAGGTGTCTAACACGCATTCTTCTCCGCATAGCATACATCGAAGTACAGGTAAGATGCAGTTCTGCCATATAGGTCTGAATGAAAGAAACCAGGTCATATTCAGATCTCTTAGCCGGGCTAATCCAAGGACTTTAGTTATGCGGTCCCGATAGCGTATAGCTAGGATCCTTTCTTCCATCGTTGCTGATAGTCTGCGGTTTGGCTTGCCATATCGGAGCAGAAGAGTCAAAAATAGAATTCCTGCTACGAGACCCAAAACTAGTGGTAGGCCACCAAAAACCGAATGGACAAAATTGGGGAAGATGCCCAGGACTGCTTCGAAGGGTATTAACAGTCCCGAAAAAATTCTTAAATACATTTGCGATACCACTGGCATCTGACATATTTAGGATTAGGCTTAGCATTTCTACGAAATGCACGGGACAATTTGTTGTTAAAAGTGTATGTATCTCTGCCATTGTCCTTGCAACTTGAAGATCATACGTTTCTTTTGATGACGTGATGGGCACTGTTGTCTGTAAAAGCACAGACTTCATTCTGCTTAAAGTATCAATTCGTATAGAAGAGATATTCAACGGAGGCCAAATCGTCGCCTCTGAGTCTCCAGGGCCGTTTGGATACAATGCTTGCATACAGCAAGTGACCATGGAACTAACGCTTACGAGATATGCTTTCCCTGGCACCATGCCACAACAGCTGTGGTCCGTTATTAGAACGTAACTCCTGTTAGAAAGTTGTCTAAAGAATGGCTCTATCTGTGTTGCAGGTGTGCCGTGCTGGTGGCATGAACGGTTATTTGAAGTCCCCTCACAGGCCCCATGCAAATTAATACCTTGGCACAGGAGTATACCGCTTAGTGAACGTCTACAATTATTACCACTAAGAAATACACTCTTGTTTTTGTCACTAACATGTGTATAAGGTAATTTCCATGATGACTTAATGTACCCTTTACCCAACCTTTCATACTGGCATGCTGGTATATACTCTTGGCAATTTTTAAATTGGAAAGTTGTTATCGGAATTGTGATAATTCCGTGTATTATCCATTCAATGACCGGTCTTTCTGACATTGTCAATGGTAATCTCTCAAGTTTTTCAATGCTCAGAATCGTATAGTGTGCTCCTTTTTGTGCCAAACTGGTTTGTTTATCAGTAAGGTTAAAGATAGGGAACAATGACGTGTTGATTAAACGCCAAGGCACATAGCCTGAACGCAGATTTTGCAACGGCCAGCCTAGCTGTACAATAGAACGTAATTGGGACTGACCATGTTGTAACATTAGCAAGTCCTGATCTACTATATCTATAGCAGATGATACAATACTGTCCAGTGAATATATTCTGGAGGACAAAGTCATTAACCCATTGTCCACAACAGAAAGTGATTTTTCCAAATTAATACAATCAATTTCTCGTATTTTCTCTGCTGTCTCAATTTGAGTCACTTTCCAAGCTTCGTTGTATGCAGCGTATATACTGGCCGCTATGAAACGTTTTTGACGCTGTTTGTGTGGTCCCATTATGAAATCGCGCAAGTCAGCACCATCTTTAAGTAAAGAAAAGTGTTGCTTAATTTCTGCCAGTGTGGATGTTTGTAGCCACTCAAGGCATAGTTTCCCTACACTGTATGCTGTTACTATCCCTGGATGTTGTCTCTGGGAGTATCTAGGGTCTGGTCTGGTAATTTTTAACCCCTGTATTTTGTTCAGGAATCTATCTTGACATTTATTTGTGTCTGTTGGCCAGATTAACCACTTTTTCCAATCAGGATGTGTTCTATTTCGATGTAAAATTTGGGATACGTCTATCTCAATATCTGTGGTTGCGTTATCGGGTATTGGCTTTGGAATAGTCGGTTTGTTTAAGTCTTTTATCTTGGCTATGCCAAAACAGTTAGTTTGTTGAATGGTGTCATTCAAGAACATTATTTGTTCTGGGATCATACAGGCTCGAAATAATGCTTCTAGGCCTTGTACCTGCCATTCCTTTGTACCCCAGATGGTTTTTGTTTCAATGTTCTTATTCCAGAAATCAAAACCAAATGTTATCATTTTTACATAAAATGTTTCAGAATAAATCAGTTTGGTATTTGTCAGCATGTTTTTTGTCCCTGTTTTATCTAACAGTTTGTAATAGAATGTTTCAGCATCACTTGTGTTAAATCCGGAGAAGTTTGAGAATTTCTCATAGAATGTTTTTGAACTGCTTTTAGGTGGAGTTGCACAATGTTCCCATTGATTATATTTAAAAACATTTCTAGGTTGAGCAGATTTATGCAAATAGTGGTCTGTATAGTGGTTATAGCAATACATCTGTTCATAATTCGATGAACCTTGCAAATAATCATGTTCTGTAAATTTTGCTGACATTATTAAATCTGACATCATATTATTTATGCTTTCAAAGTCCCAATCATCAGAGAATGTACTCGGTTTTACAAAGTCACTTAATGAAACCTTAAACTGATGACGATATTTCAAGAGTTCGACCGGTCCATATATTTCGTAATCTGTTTTGTCCCAAACTACCCCGCCGGGTATTGGAATGGCTGTGACATTCACTGATAGTTCTCTTTTCTCGATGTGAGATGACTTGTGTGGCTTCAGAACTAAGTTGGTGTTCTGACTTGCTGTGTCCATTGTACTGTATTTTCCCTCAATTAATTTTCCCAAACAAAGTACCATGATGAGCCAGGTCAGGAGGAAAATTACACCTAGCACAATCCAAAATTCTCACCATGGAGAAACAAGATAAGTTTCTTTAAGCTGATGAAAGAGTTCTGTTGCTTTGTCTTTAAAAGTCTTTGTTGCTGGCGTTACTTCAGGGTCGTTTTGATCTTCAGAAAAGTTATCGAAATTGATGAAGTAGCCAGATGCAGTTCTGTCAATTGTTGTGATTGTTTTTTCACTTTGCCTTTTATCAGCACATTCTGAAGCTACATCATTGTAGATTGGTGTTTCTTGACAAACTGTTTCAATTTGGGTTTCAAGAGGCACAAGTTCCATGGCATTTCAGCATAGTCCTTTTTTATTCACTGCAGGTTTATCAAATGTGATTAGTCTCTCAGTTTGAACCTCTTGGAAAGTAGCAAATTTTGGTATTCTGCTATTTCTTGGGAGTCCACTGGGCCTACTATATATTATTGGCCACATGATTGTGGTTTTACCAGGTCGATTGATACAACTCGGGTCTCCTTTTTTCCGGCAAGGGACGGTAGTACAACTGATCTTGTTCCCTTGATTGCTAAGACAGGTACTGCTTTTCTGTAAGAAGGCCCAAATTCCTAATTAACCGCGATCTTTTCTCTGACCAGATCCCCAATCTTTGGAGTCCAGACAGGTCTTGCTGGGACAGGTGGTATGTCTTCAGTGGTTGTTGGCTGCTGTTTTAACTTTATGTTGCTCAGGGCTTTTCTTGTTTCATTTTAAGTCCTGTAAAACAGCCAAACTATCTTTGATGTCAAAGCATTTTTTCTTATCTTCTACCACTGAAGCTTGACTATCTAAATCCTGAATAAACATTCCATTTCCGAACAATAGTTCGTACGGGCTGAAACCTTTTTGAGAATTTCTTGGCAGATTATTAAGACTACGTTGGACACTTGTTAAATGTTGGACCCACCCATCACCCGAACCTAATACCTTTGCCGTTATAGATTGCTTTATGTCTCGATTTTTCTTTCCACAATCCCGTTTCCCTCGGGATGGAAGGGACAAGAGTACCACAACCCAATGCCCATGCTGGTCATGGCCTCCTTATAAGCTCGAGAGCTAAAAGCAGGGCCCTGGTCAGAATGAAGCATGGCAATTGCGTATGTGCCGATAAAGATTAGCAAATCTTTTATAACAGTTCTGGCGTCAGCCGAGCGCTGGGGCCACATTTTTAAGTGAATATAGTTTTAAAAGGAACTAATAGGACGCTGGATTTTATGTATAGATAGCCTTATGCTAACTACAGAAATGGCCATGGCAATACTCCGGTTGGCTTGTTACTGCGGTCTCTGTTGCAGTCTGGACAGCTTTTTGCAAATTTATAATGTTGCAGGCTCCTCCCCGGCCACCAGTATTCTGATTGTAATTCTGTCAGAGATTCCTTCATCTGTTTGTGCCTTGGACCTTCACCCATGTGTGTGTCTGCTATTAATAAGACTCTCCTGTTCATGTTTGGAATTACCCTATCCCCCACTCCAGGGATTCGAGCAAAAAGAACGGAGTTTGCGTCTATTACGTATGTGTAATTGAGTGGATAGTTCACGGGTAGTGCTGCACAGTTGCCTTTTGAAGACGTTTTTACCGCCAGCATGGTTTCCCCGTCTATGTATTTTTCTGAACGCTTTTTTGTGGCTACGGAAGCCGGTTGAGTTGCTTCAGCTGTGGTTGTATTAGCCAATAAATTCCCCGCAACGTGAACGCCATCACGTTGATGACTCCTAGTGTGTATCACGTGAGTCTTTTGTAGTTCTTTCTGTAAAAGAACTACCTGTTTCCAAAGCATTTCATGCTTGATTGTGGCACCTGTGTCGTCTTTGTAATCGTTTTTAACCCAGTTCTGCAAATCATTATTGTAAGATTTGATGCAGAAATGCGAATCGCACACTATTAGTGTCGGGAATTCACGTTCGGCATTTTCAAGCGCCATCTTTAAAGATCTGAATTCAGCTCGCTGAGCCGAACAGTTTCTCAGTGATTCAGTTTTTGTTATTTTCCGTCTGAATTTACCTCACAGCCAGCGACCTTTAACAATCGCGCAGGCTGCATTGTAGGATTTATCATCTACATTGTAATGCTGTACAAATCTGTCTGTATAGATTATACAAGAGTACTGTGGAGAGGCAGAATTTCGATTGGCAGAGGATATTCTTCTTCATATTTCAAATCATTCAGTTTTTTCATGTTCGGGACATAATAGTATGTCACTTTTTCTGTATCAAGAGAATTTTCCCACTGTAACCATTTTGGATCTAGTGCCACTGTTTTTAGATTTACTGGGCTGAATAATGCCTCGAAGGCTGATTCTGCTGTGAAAACAGTTATTCCTTCGCCTTGTGCTTGCGCTCGTTCTCTTGCTACTGCAGTTTGAACTGCCTTTATAGTATTTTCTGTAAGACTGAATGTTTTTTGCTTTTGTGTACAAATGTGATTTGTAAGTTATTGGTACTGTTTCTCCCTCCTTAGAGGACAGGTACGTGAATCCGCATCTTCCTGGGATGACTCGGATTTCAAGGTTGCGTGTATTATCACGTGTTTCTAATTTTGTTTTAGCGAACATGTCTGTTTGCAATGATCTCAACATGTCTGTGTGTTTCTGAATCCAGTTGATTGGTTTAAAATCAGGTTTTATTAATTCATAGAGAGATTTAACCCTCTCTGCATAATTTAGAATGTAAGTTCTTCCGAAATTCAGGAAGCCTAGAATTGATTGTACGTTCTTCAGCGTTTTTGGTGCTTGGAGTACAGCGCACTTCTCTAAGAAGTTGTCTGCTAGGCTTTTGCCTTCACTTGATAATTCGTATTCTAAAAACAGGACCGTTAGATGGGCAATTCGTGACTTTTTAAAGTTGAATTTGTAACCCTCTGCTGCGAACCCAAGTATTATGGTGTTCACTCTTTTCAAGTGAGTATCCAAGTCGTCATCTGTTAGATGTCATCGACATAAGATAATGCCTCATCATAAATTTGTAGTAAAACTGTTACTCTGGCTGAGAATAATCCTAGGCTATTCTTGAATCCCTGTGGGAGTCTGCAGAAATTTTTCTGTGACCCCATTATTGAGAAAGCGGTTAAGTACCTGCTTTCCGGTGCAATATTTTGACAAAAAAATCCATTAGAAAGGTCTAATATTGTTTTGCATTTTTTGCGAATTATGTTATTCATTAGTGCCGCACTGTGTGAATTTTGTACCGCAAATGTTTTGCAACATGAGTTAAGGTGTCTGTAGTCCAAGACTAGACGATATGAATCGTCCTGTTTGGAGACAGGAAACAAAGGATTGTTCATTTTAGAGGTGCATGTTTCAATCACCCCTTGGTATTAAAGTTGATCTAAAATCTCCCTGACCTGTTTCTTAGCTTCTTGCTTAATTGGGTACTGCCTTTGTGCAGTAGGTTGACTTTTTAACTGGATTTTGTGAGGAGGAGAGTCCGCATCCCATCCTACATGATTCTTATATAATGCAGGTGCTTGAGCTACTGCCCCTTTTCTTGCATATATATATTTTCTGTGAATTGGAATATGATTTGAGAAGGCAGGCATAATCATTTCTTCGCCATGAGGGCACTCCCTGACAAACTCTGGTGGCCAGTCTTTCTCGGCTAACAGGATGTCATAGCCTTTTGAGAGAAATTATCCCAAAATAGACCCCTTATTTTCCTAGCCTTATCTCCCTCTATACGCAATGTTATTTAGTATATTTTATGAGGTTCGCTAACTCTGGTATCTGCAGTTTCCACTTGAATGTATTCATTTGTGTCCACTGTCTCCAGATGATTCATCAGGATCTTGCGAGCTATGCTGATTTCTGCTGCGCTGTCTAGCATAGTCTGTGCCCACTCAATTTTTCAGCTGTGTCCTCAGTATCCTCGGCATGTTTATTTACTTTAATACTGGCTACTTTCTTTCTTGGAAATTGTAATTTTTTACTTTGAGCAGGTTCCTTGTCTTTGAACTTGGCGTGCTCTTCCCTTTGTTCTGACCGTCCTCTTCTTTCCGATTTCTGCGAAAAAGATCGAGAGGGACGTGTATCAATATCTTGGTATCTATCAGGCTTTTTCAAATTATCCCTATTTCTAAGGTTGCATCTTATTTCAGAGGGCTCCCTTTGGGGAGACTGGTGTTCTCGGCTCGGAGCGCTTTCTCTCTGCTGAGGAGACCTTCCTCTGGACTGGAAACCTTTTTCTTTGGGAGTGGATTGTTTATTTCCATCCCAGCTCTTTTTAGGAGTGTTAAGATTATTTTTTAATAAATATCTTTTCAGGATTTTCAAGTAGTTGGGGTTTTACTAGTTTCCCACCCAAACTATCTCTACCTAGTTCTTCATAGTATTTTTCTATGATTCTGGCAAGCTCAATTGGTTGATCTGTTATATCTGTCTTTCAATTTTTGGTGGATCGCCACAGATGCTGCTTCTCCTTTTATGTTGGCTAATAATATAGCCGAGACCTGCTTGAAGTCTTTTAGTAGTTTCATACCAAGAGTTAAAGCAGGTTCTGGACCGTTTTCATTTTGAATCTGTCTTAGTACATCTGGTATTACCGCCAGAGACGGAACACCATGTGTTTTTGAGTAAATGGAAGCAAAAACTGTGCCCCAAGTGTCGCAGTCCTCCACATGTGGTGCGACCCCCATTGGAAGGCAGATAGTCAGAATTCTGTGTTTCTCAATAGGGGTAGTATTCGGGAATACTGCCTCTATTTGAGTTATTTTCTGTGCTAGCCAGAATGGAATTTGTTCCCGTTTTGCGGGTATTTTTCCTAGACATGATTGTATGTTCTGTGGTGTAATTTTATTTGTGTTCCCCTGATGAGGGGTCAGCTGTGGAATATTAACAGCTGGTTGGACTGTTGCAGTCCGCATTACATATTGGACTAACTGTCTGCGAATTTTAATTAGTAATTTTAGCTGTGCTAAAAGTTCTTTGTCTGACATTTTTTCGATGTCAGGATGTGGTGTGTAGCTGGCTAGAACCGGCCACGTTGCTCCTGGTCTACCTAGTGGACCGAGCCTGGTGATGTGATCATTATGTTTTAGGGCGCCTTTAAACCAGAGCAGGTGCTCTTGGTAATTTAGTGGTATTTCAATATCCTCGAAAGGTGTATATTCTTCCGGTGGTTCCTCTATTTTTGTAATAGTGGAATTCGTGTGTTGTAGCGTTTGCCGCTGGAAAGTTTATCCATGTATAGAATACCTCTGTCTGCCGATATTCGTGTGCCTCTATCACGAAAATGACTGTACCACCTTGTGATGTCAGTCCGTTTTCTATAAGTTTTAAAGTTATAGTTTTTCTTATGTTGACCGGAATGAGGATAGCATTCCGGTCATTCTGTAGGAGACTCGTGTCTTCCTCTATTAGTTGAGCTGCTATTCTAGCTGCCTCCCTATCGTCATCACTGTCTGGCATTTTACTGTCCAAAAGGTTTTTTGTTGCAGATCAGGTTTCAAGGAAACAAAAGATTAGGTGCACAATATTTTTGGAACACTGTATCCTTCAATGTTGACTAAACCAAAAACTCTACATAGGAATCTCTTCCTACTAAGTTCCGGCGGATTTTAAACTTTCACTCACTCCAGACGTCTATTGGAGTATTTACGGGAAAAAGGGTCTGTGTGAAAAAGCACGACTGAGTTACTCTAACGTCTTGCGTTAGTTTTATCGCCTTACCAAACGTTGGGCGCCATGTAGTGTAGTTCCTATTTTCCCTATGGGCCCTGCGCATTGGAGTAACATAAACAGCAGTGTAGACGTAGGATTGAGGTCTTCTAGGTCTCTACTGACTGTTAGACTTAATTTAGGTTTGCGCCAGCTAGCTCAGAGGTCACTGGAAACTGTCTTGGCTGATTAGGAAGTGATCAGCTTCCCTGGCTCAGACAAGAAGGGATTCAGCTTCCGACAACCGCATAAACATGACAACTTTGCTCCCTCCGAATAAGAGTCAATCTTTAGAGTCGTGTGAAACAATAGACAGTTATTTCACTCAGTCAGATGTGCATACTTAGTTTCACCAGGGTGCAGAGAATAGAGAGACGGGCGTTTTCAATAAAAGGTATTATTTATTGAACAGTCTTCCTTCTCATGCAAGAGAAATGAATTTTCACAATTGCAATACTTAATGTAAAGTACGTACAGTAAAAGGAGTATTATGAAATAATACTGTAAAAGCATTGATATGGTTTCTTAGCCATAAGACACTTTAAAATGGATAAAATATATATACATATATACAAAGGCTAACGTGCTCAACTTGTGCTTCTAAAATACGCCTACTCCGGTGTACCCGACCTAAGCCTAATACGTGGGAAGGAGTAAGTAAGTAGCAGTTTAAGTTAAGTAGGTTTGTTGCCAAGGATCTGTTCAAGAATTCTCTCTAAGGGTTTAGTCAGCACTGTACCTTGGGAATAGAATGTAGGTCTGTTACCTCTCTCTCAGGACTCTATATCCCAGTCACCCGCAAGGGTAGGCTGGAAACGCCGGAGCTGGATTTTCTCGGAAGGAGAAAAGACAGCGTCTTTCTCAGCGCGTCAAAGAGGAGGGGCAGCGTCCGTGGGCTCTCCGCATCTGCTGGGCTCTCGGCAAGTAGATTAGCTGCTCTGCTCCGAAACCACCACTGTGTGTTTGCTTAAGGCAACGTTGGTATATTTATACCTGAAAGGTGCAGAGTTTGACGTAAGGTTTGGACATAAGACGTCAATAAAGATGTCACTAAGAACTGGCCGTTCTTACAGTGCTCGCAGGAGTTCTATTACAAATTAAAACAAAGCAAGCGGGATTTCCCAGGTTGCTGGAGGTTTGGTGTGTTGAAAGAACTCGTTGTGCTTTCTAGGAATCTAAGGAAGTAGCTTTTGCCATGCCTTGGGCTGCAAGGGCGATTTACTGAAATATGGATCTGATTCTTATGCCATTATAGGGATATTATTGATTATAGCCGTACAGGGGCATAAAGTCACAATATTGAATCGGGTTCCTAGATAAAACACATCAATCCATTGTCCGATACTGTTATGTATTTGGCTCGTTAACTTAAGTGCGATTGTGGTTAGAAAAAGTTAGATCAACCACACAATTAATTTCAACAAAACTATTTGTGGCTTAATGACCATAGTGCTTGTTTCAGTATATCTATCTGTTAACAGGGTGGCAATAATAAATATATATCCATGCATTTATCTAGGATAGTAATTTCTTTGACCTGTTTAGAGCTATAACTCTAGAAGAGTTAATGCTCTTCATAATTCAACTTTGAAATCTTATTGTGTGCAACCCCCATCACCCCAGATGAATTGCTTTCTTTCAGTTTCTATCTTTTCTTTTTAAAACCTGAAAAGGAGCACCTTCATGGCCACAGATATTGGTTTCTTAATTGATGATTGTATTAAATTAAATGGGTAAAATGGAAGTGTATCAATGACCAACATGTATACAGTCGGAAGTGGCCCTTCCAACGAAAATGAGTGGAACATATATGTACAGTGAATGTCTGAACCACCACTAAGACTGGCATGGCAAGCTTATTTTTTTCATAGATTGGTGCTCACAAATGCACCCGGTTTACATACACTATGTATAAATCGCGTCCTAACGAGAACATGTAGATGCTTGGAAATAAACTTCAACAGAAACATTGATGGCTTGTATTACATTTTCAATCCTTGCCACCATGAGGAAAACTAGTAAATTCATCCCACCCTCCCGCCCCACATCTGCCCAATTAGTTTTTAAGCAGTGGATCTTTCAAATGTCAGTCATTTGGAGCAAAGCGTGTTTCAAAGGGGTCTTCTTACAACTGGAAAATGTAGATATCAGAAGCTTTATCTGACCACTAAATTCCACTTAAGAACTTATGCAGGTTTTTGAACTCTTGTTGTGCACAAGGAAGATGCCTCTATGTGCTTACATTTAGGCTTATTTTGATAGACGTGTTGGGCATGAAAACACAGTAGGAGCCGTTGCCATAGTCACAAAATAAAACATTGACTTAAGAATAATTGTTTAAAGCGTTCATAATGGTGTTGGTGGATCTAGGGTTTTCTTTGTTTTTGGCGGAATTAAGTGGACTATGCTTTCATTTTGGCTATGATAGACATGGGTTTTAAAATGGGCACGGCATAAACAAGTTTATAAAAGACCCCACATCTGAGTGAAATGTGCACTTAAAAAAGTGGGTATTGAGATGAGTGTATAGCGACAATAGCTCAAATGAGTTAAGCAAATATAAAGTAACACAATACATACTATTAGAGATGGCCTAATTTCCTTGAGAGACATTCTCTTTTGGTTACGAGATCAATAGTTAACTCATCCAATATTTGTGTATTCTTTGCATCAATCAACAAATACTACTTGGAGAACCCTAGCAAATGCCTTATAAAGCTGCACGAGCAAGGCCTTCTGTTCTCTGCTACCCATTTGCAAACGATTTCCATGTTTTTCATTTTGTGGGATAGGATTCAAAGATATATCCCACGCACATGTTCCTCCACTAAATTCTTGGGCATTTAAGGTGGGGCCTTTCGATTTTCACTGAAACGTGACAGCCTGGGCTCAACTACATCTCAGTATTTTCCATATAGGGGCTGCCCGTAGTCGACATCTTGTCTTACTTTTGGCAAGCGAAATAACCTTTAATATTTTCAAGTAGAATGATTAATTTGTAAAAACAGATGTAGTGCAGACTATCTCTTGTACTATTCTATTTAGCTTGTTATCCATATTCGGCAAGGCTGAAATGTCTTATACTTGTAATGCTCTTGTACCAGTTCATGCACTGCTTATGTTTCAGGTCTTCAGCTGAAGTACAGTTGTAGCACCAGAAGCTGTGCTGCCGCTTCCAGGCTTCATTCTAGGAACCATCAGTGCAGTGTTCTGATAAATACCACAGGCTTGGCCTTAAGCAGACTAAAAGTACTCTTGAAATCGTTAATTCAAGGGATTGGTGTGGGGGGGCATGTTTGTTGCCATGCATTTTAGAAACTGAATTGTGGGTTTTTGTATGGAATGAGCAAATTAAGTACCAATATACAGAAATACATTGTTGATTTACGACGTCTCATTTGTTTATACAGCTTTAAGCAGATTACGTGTACGTTATAACAAGTAAATAGGTTGCAGCAAGGAGCAATTTGTGTTCCACTCCATTCCTAGAAAGCATTAAGGATTGTAGTATTTTTGAAAGGTGTTGTTTTATGTGTAGCTGCCCGTCTTCTACCCATGTAATTAAGTTGGAATTACTGCGTCGGCTCTAGCTTAAGTGCGTGCACCACACACATTCTCCTTGAAGTGATTGTGTACAGGCGGGCCATGTTGGAAATCATGGCTGCCTGCAACTTCTTATGGTCTTGCTGGACAGCCAAGATGTCACCGGCTAATTATGTGAGCATTACTAGAGATGGGATTTGCTCACATGTTGGGAGCCATTAGTACTTATTGATTGGGCAGAAGTTGTGTGCTTTCACAAAGTGCTTGCCCTCCACACAACTGTGATCATTGTGTTTATCAAGCGACCGCAGCTTGAACTATCAGGGACACCCACGTCATTTGAATGTTATTAAAGTGTCTTGGAGAACTAGGGTATTTTGTTTTCTCTGGCAGCAGCACAGATGGAAAGAAGGCAGTCATTAACCGAAATGATTGATTGGTTGGTCTGGATTGACATTGCAACGATCACTTGACCTTTTAACCTACATCAATATTATTCTAAAGTTATTTGCTTCCACAGAACTAAGTATCTTTTCCCATGCTATTTACTTGTAATGCTTCACATTAACATTAAACATTCCTTTAAAGCCAGACCTATTGGCATTCCCAGTGTTTGTTAGGTTTAAACCTTCTATGGATTAATAAAGATAAAATTGGCATTGGTAATGACAATAGGTCTGGCTTATAACTGGGACTGACTTTTGTGCCATTTTTGGGTTCATGTAAGCCATCATACATACTCGCTTATCTTTATACTCCTGCCTCTCATCATGCTACTACTTACCGATTCTTACATTCACCCACTGACACAATCCTAGTAAAACTAGGGGTGGGCCGAATTATTTTTTTTTTCTCATCAGATAGGTAGGAGGATTTTAGTACATCTATGTTATGCTTGTAACTCACAATTGTTAAATTCTGCTACTCCGTTCCGTGGGAGAAATTAATTGATCTTAGCACTGGTTTTAACTATCCTTTTCCTAGTGTTTTTCAGGGACAACTTCTTTGTCTGTTTTCTGGGTCTTAAGGGGCAGCATTTATTGATACAGGCTTCTTATCATTGTCACTTCCACCAATACGCTTCTAGTCTGCGATCAGTGTTGCAGCACTTTGGTCTTTTGTGGCTGCACATGCTACATTGCTGATAAGGCTTCTGATCGCAGCACTGGCAATTTATTGGCAGCAAAAGGCATGAGTCTTTTCAGCACTCGCTCTGCGAGAAGGTGGCATTGGCCTCTGACAGCAGCAGCCTGACACAGAGCCCATACTGGAAGGGAAAGGGCTCAGTACTGACATACTGTTTATCATGGAAAGGTGGGTCAGAAATTCTGAATGTGCATACGTGGTTGGCTGAGCAGCATCAGTCTGCAACCAGGTACAGGTTTATTAAAAATAAGACATTCAGTGGTGCTGTTTTTCAGCGCTGAATCTGTACACCATACTGTGCGTCAAAATGGAAGAACGTAATGGAAAACTAAAACCGGGGCATGGTCTGGCCGCTGTTGAAGATGGCTGCCTCTATGAGAGCTACGTGGGGATGCTCCTCAGTTCCCACTGTGGTGAGCACAGACGTGTCTGCCTTGACGTCTCTAGGGCAAATTTTTTTTTCTTTCCTCACATCCGTGCTGGCTCATAAAAGCAAGGCCATATCTGGATGACACATGGGTCTGGGGACTGGGATAGGCCTACCTATGCAAGTGCATTCAAACTGGGCTTGCCTCGCTGTCTCTTCACACTGCACCAAGGCAGATGGTTTACACCCACTCAACTCCAATGCAACAGATCTCCATTTTGGCATCCTCTGACCCTCCGAGGGGGTCCTAGCCACCTCAGTCACCTCTGCTCTGGTGGGCAGAACTCTGTGGAATTCCACTGAGGTTTTGTGCAACTGCAAAATTCCGTGGAGTGAAACTCCAAGAGCTCCTCCCACCCCTAAATAAAATACAAACTCAAGAACATATGGGAAATAAATTGAAAGAAAACAAGTAGGTTAAAAAACTGCTGCCATCTAAACACAGTACGCTTATGCTTGCAACAACAAAAATAAATGTAGGGAATGAATGGCCGTCTTGCAAAGATATTATACATAGTCTATTGTGTTAAAGTTCTGGCATGGCCACCATGTTTTATAATATGTAGCCCATGTGAAAATGGTATAACAGTTGTTAATGATGGACTACAGGTCATGGGATGTGGTGCACTGCTGATGAAATGATCTGTAAGCAACCAGTTAGCACTGCCTTGAGAACTGTAGTACCCTCTAACAAAAATTTTAAATAAAGGAAAGAAATGAAAAGGGAACTATAAAAGGAGAAAATTTAAAACTCAGACTGGCATTCCAGCGTTGACAAGGCACATTCACTTTTATGGGGATAGGCAAATGATCAGACATTTTGCCATCATTCACAGCGCAAGAGAGCCAATGGCTGATGTGGACTAAAGCATTACCCCATGCAATATGCTGTCAATATGCCTGTACCCACGGCAGTATGTGCTCCGCTTTACCCCACAGAGTACACACTCAAAAACAATGCCTGCTGGAATACCTTCCGACTACCGGATTTGGAGGAGCTGTCACATTCCTTGGCTTCTCTGAAACCATCCAACCATTTCAAGGACCCACTTCCTGCCAAGTTGCTCCAAGACCTCAACGTGGCGTTCTGCCTCTCTGGTCCAGGATCATCCAACAGTCTCTTACAGGGGAGGATTCCCGACTCTTAAAATGGGGCAAGAAGCCCAATGCAGACCTAACAGATCCCAATAACTACAGGCTGATCACCAACATCATGTCTTCAGCGAAACTGCTTGAGGAATGTGTTCACACACAGCTCTGCGACCACATAGAGAAATTTCAGCTCCTGCACCAACCTCAATCAGGCTTTAGATCAGGTCATAGCACAGAAACCGCTCTAACTCACATTGTTGATGACTCCTTGAGAGCTCTTGACCAAGTCTTCTAATTCTTCTGGACTTGTCCTCTGCTTTTGACACTATCAAACATGAGAACTTGATTAACCTTCAGTATAGCATGGGGCTCTGGCCCTGTCCTAAATTGGTTCTACTCTTTCCTCCATAACCGAACACAAAGAATCAGTCAACCACTCTCTGGCTGCCAGGACCTCGACCTCTATTGGGGTGCCTTAAGGTTCTGCACTTTCGCCCACGCTCTTCAACCTATGTATGGAACCTCTAACTGTCATTCTGAACTACTCAACATTCAGTACCACTTGTACGCGGATGACACTCCACTGTATTTGAAGATCTCCTCTCCAGATGACATTAAAACTCTTAAAGGAGCGCTTCAAAAAACTCACCAGTGGGTAACACATATCCATCTGTTACTTAATTCCCTCAAAACTGAATTTCTCCTGATTACCCCCCTGTGCAATCACTAGGCCCCCACGCAAATCTGGATCAAAAAAATCTCCGCACTCACCTGCACCCCGCATATGGTGGACTCCGCTTGCTTTTTAGTTGTCACCCTGGACAAATTTCTAAACATGCAAGGTCAAATCGGTGCAGCCATTAAGAGTGCCAACCATCAGTTCAAAATTAAACCTTTCCTATGTCCTAAATCTAGGTTAACTCCACTAAGAGCTACTCTGACCGCCTCTGCCAGACAAATCACAGGCGCCAAAAAGCATGATCATATTACACCTGACTTAATCCATCTTAACTGGCTTCCCATTAAAGTAAGGATCCGCTTCAAGATAGCCTGTCTGACACACAAAGCTATACATTTCAATAGCCTCGTTTGCCTGGGAAAAAAAACTCTAGCTCTTCAGATCCAGGCGAAACTTATGAAGCTCCAATATCCTACTACTGAAACCACTGAAATTCAACAAAAACAATTGCTTCCAATCGCACCTTCTCCGGGCTGGTTCCAAGAATTTGCAATGCCCTTCCAACGAAGATCAGAGCCAACTCCTCGACTTAATTGAAAAAACATGTCAAATGGCTACTGTTGGAAGTACTTCATCAGCAATAGCCTCTGTCATTTGCTAGACTCTTATCTTTCGTGCTTGACTATCATTTTTACTTTGGGTTTAAAACTTATTTTGTCGTTCTTTGGAAGTAACTCGATGAAGAAACTGCTCGGCCCATCTACGTGGGCTTTTACCTGTTTGATCACTTGCTACCTCTTCTTCCCTTAGCACCCTCATTTACTTGATGCCTCAGGTTCCTCTTGCGTTGCTTTATTGTATTGTACTTCTACTGTCTCTGCATGTTAACATCAGTTTTCCCCTGTTTAAAGCGCTCTGATACCCGTCTAGGTCTTGTTTGCGCTTTATAAAACTTTTCAAATAAATGGATGGAAGCAGTTGCCTTGGGAACACGCCATTGGGTTTATTTTCGGATACATGAGCTGTCGAGCTCATCTAATTTTCAAAACGACCGCCACAGTGGATGCATCCCTGCTAGGATTGGTGATTATGCTGTATTAAAACAATGACTCTAAAATACACAATGTCAGAACCTTCAGCATAAAATGTTCATTGGGTACCTTCCCACAGAGGTCTTGGGGGAATTTGATCTTTTAATGAAGGAATCTGTGTATAACCAAATCTCATGAAATTTTCAATTGCCCTCCAAGAAGAATCTTCACATAAAAGCCCTGTAGAAGTCTTTGACAAAATGCGTTGGCTACACCTCAAATTAAAGAAGCTTTTTTTTTTTAATAGTAAGAATTAAGGAAGAAGACCATAAATAAAGGGATTTCTTCTGGTCAAATATGATGGAGTCTGCATTACATTTAATACGTTTGCTGAATAGTTTTTGAATTTAAATTTATTATATAGCCAATATGTAGTGCTGGGCCATTCGTATTTACAATTATTTATGGATTTATCCTGTGTGGGAGATGAAGGGGTCTGGTCTTCCAGATCCGTGCACTACTTTGAGCTATTGCTGATCTTACACCACCAGAGTTTTAAGTATGATAGTTTGTTGCTCCAGCTTTTTCATATACAATTATAAAGTTATGAATGTGTTTTCAAATTACAGTTCTCAAAACAGTTTAAAATCCCCACAAGAGTCTAATGAGGATTGCCACTGTGCAAATCTTCTATGCCCCATGGTTTGTTTGGGTGGTTTACCAAAAGCCTACTATGGTCATCTTGGAGAAATATATTCGCTTCAGGTGAAATTTACAACACCATGTAATTTCTGGGTCTTCGGATTATGCTTCCTGCATGGAAATTCTTAAAATTATGCTGCGTGGCTCAATTATGCCACCTTTTGTGGCAATATTATAGTGCAATGGTGTTTGAACAACCAGAACGCAAGCGGATTTTGTTTCTGGCACTTGTTTATGTGCTATTGAAATAAATTGACACAAGGACGTGTTTCACACTAAAATATAGTGGCAAATGACTGATTAGTATTAATATCTGTATAAATTAATGACTGATTAGTATTAAACACAATTGTCCCAGAATCTTACTTAAATATACTAAAGTGAACTTTATATATTCATACAGCACTTCCTCAGACTTAAGCACAGTATAATGAATCCACCTGTAAAAACCTATGCGAAACTCAAGCTTTTCACAATAAGTACTTGCTTTGTCAATACCCTTGATTGTAACCATATCATTCGTAACGATTTTACTATCATCCTGACACTATAGCCACCACAGTATGGATCAAGTGCACTTAAACTAGCTTTCATCATGCATACCGTTCTAAAATTACAACTCCGTGCAGAATAACAGTTGGTAAACAGTATATAGAACTCCTGTCAATAGGGCCTAGCGAATCATCATAGTGAAAATCCTTTCTCACAGGTTTTGTCAGAGTGAGCAACCCCAAAATACTTGGCTACAAATTAATCTGTGAGTTCACATGTAACCAACTATCGGATTACTGTCTCTAACTTTTATTTGCTTTAACAAATGCTTTGCACTACAAATAAGCCAGACCTACTCCCTTTGAAATAATGTTTAATGATCAACATTTCAGAGGCATCTGGCACACCTTTTCCAATTGCTACTGGCACACCAATAGTCTTCATTGGCTTGTCACCATAACCAACTCAGGTGTGCTCTGAGTGTAATTTTTCCCATAAGGCAACCATCAGGCATACAGTCATAAACTAACAAATATATACAAAATTAGTTTGGCAAGCAAAATACTCTCTAGTAAGAGGGCTCAGCAAGGATTCTCATTGTAAATCTTGTGCCCCCATGGTCTTTCAGAGGGCGTAACCTACACAAAACCCTTGTCTACTACAATAATCGGACATTCCATGTAATAAAATACCTGTCTGTAATCTTTTATGTAGAGTAACCACAACCCACCCAGAAAACCTTACTTGCTTTAACATATGCTCTTTACAGTCAATATTTATAATAATTTGAATCATTATTTGGTGAGGAGGGACTAACTACTTTAACAAGCACAATCCCTGTCAGGGTGAACCCTTCAGTCCCTAAATTAACCTTTGAGCAACCCTCTGATGCTGTGGTACAGAACGCACAGGCTTAACTTATGGCAGTATATAAAGTATGTCTTTAGTATCAAAACCCTATTCAAGCTGAAATGCAAAAGATTAAAACGTTTTAAGTAAGAATAGTGTCAAGAAGCACCAAGTGCCAATGATAACTGATTGTTTAAGTAGGAACTAGGTACAATTTGGGGACTGCACTGGTCAAAGTTTTACCTTCTAGGTTTAGACCTTAGAGACCTGATCCACCACAGAAGTACATTAATGAAGCCCTACCCCCTCTCCTTTTCTGGACCTCAAGTGACCCTCATCGACTCACTGGATGTCAAGCAGTAAGTACGTTATTTTATTGTAGAAGTTATTAAAAACCTTTACAAAAAGGAATTGCTCAAGGCAAAAGTTCATAAAAAGTACACTACAATTTCATCATTTATGCAAACAGAATAAAAAAAAAAGAGCTATGGGACAGTTTGACCTGGCCCTGCGCTTCCTTTCCAGCTGACTTGTGCTTTGCTCTGACAAAATGTCTCCTCATCTGATGAGTTTTGGATCGGTCCTTAGAGCAAAACTAGCGATATAAAAAAAATGAGATACATTTATATTTAAAAGTAGCAAAATTAATAGTATTGTTGATCAGGCTTTTGGTCAATTTTTATAATCGAGATGCAACAGGACCGTGGCCTCAAGTCCCCAATAGTTCTCAATATGGTGAGAGGAGAGTTTTTTTGTATATGGCGTTTCACCAGTGAAAGAATGCCAATTCCAGGGAGTATTGATCCCTTGATTGGAGCTGTTTATGGTGCGCCAGATCTCTTCATTTTCTTTTCTACTGCCCCCTTGAATTGTACGAACTGGCATGCCAACTGTGTCTCCTCCTCCAAAACAACCTCTTTCCATAGGTGGAAATTCAGAGAGCTCTTATTGGAGGTTCTGATCCTAAACCAGCATTTCACATAAGCGACGTTTCCAGCTATTTTCTGCGACTCTAGACCAAGCTTCAGCCTGATGTGTGCGGGAGAGACATAATTTGGTAGGCTGAAAAATATTCTTGCTGATCTCAACACAGTTTATTCCAAAGTGTCCTTGTCTTTTCCCCTAAGGCACTCGCTCCGGTAGCTGGTATTAACTTTGCTTGTAGAACTTGTAGTAAGGGGAAAAAGCTTGGCCCGGCAGTTTAAAGTTTCAGCATTTTAGAGCTACCGCTATGGAGTTTTCTCTCCGTTTTACGGCTTTTTTGTGGTTTGAAAGTACCTTTTCCGTCCAGTATCACCACTGGATGTGAAGCATTCAAGTTCATTTCCAGTTGCCACTAAGCAGCTGGGAAGCTGAAGGAATGGTCTCTTGTAGCTTACTGAATTCCGGTATCTTAGATGACCCATGGAGTCCTCGTCTTTGCCCTGTATCCAGCAGAATCGGGGTTCTGAAAAAAGGCAAAAAAATATCGCGTGACCCTACAGAAAGGGCAAATTTCTATTAAATGGTATGCCTGCTGCCTTTTTTGTATCGTTTCATCATACTAAGTAGATCAAAACTATAGCCATGATCATTAAATTGCCATCATAACCTTCTTATTCCTGCTGTATTGAGTATAAGCCTTACCACAAACCAAAAGGTGCAACTACAAAAAACACTGAGTGGAAGCACACAACTGCGGCCCATTCAAATCCTCTAATCAGGGAAACTGTGCGTGAAGCCTAAACCCTCTTAGTTGTACTCAAAGCTTTTTTATTGACCACTTAATGACCGGCAACAGCTGCGCTCTGAAGGCAGACTTAAAAATGCATATTGATAACTGTAGTGCTGGGCATCCCACAAATCTCTAAAACAACTGCACTCAAGTCTAAAGTTAATGATGGAAAGGATCTGTGCTGTTGCTGCTAGAGAAAAACAAGCATTGGCATAGCTAATAGGTCTCGCCTTTGGGCCCTTATAAGTATTTAGTTATCCAGCACAATATCCTTGGTGCAACAGCATCAAGCGTTTCATGGCTAAACACTTATAAGAAAAAAAGGTGAGACTTATTTGCTATGCCAATGCTTGACCCAAGGTGCAGTGTCCTACTTGACAAGGGGATATTGTACAAATATGCCATTCAATTTGATAACCCAGGTCCCCCTACAGAAAGGAAAATTAAACTGCACATATTTAACACATTTTTGTATGCACCTATTACGGGTAATGTGTAAATACACACGTCGGAGCAGTGGACTTAAGAAACGACTCTCCTACACAAGAACCTCCTGCTGCTGGTCTCCATGACCTGCCTGGGTAGCTAGAGCCTGACGGATACTCTGCTTCAGTGCTCCACTCCTATGTCTCCTAGTTACAGTGGGGACAGCTCCTTAATGTCCGTGACAAAATCATGAAACCCAGCATTAAAGTGACCACTCGGCCGCTACTTACACAGGCCATGTTTGAATAAAACCTAATGCCCGCTCGCCTTATTTGGTCTTTTAATAAATGTCATTTGTCCAGAATTTCAGCACTTCCTGGTCGCATAACAACTGAACACAAGGCGGTTCTCACATGCACGGTCCAGTTGTTTTCCTGAATTGTGTGCTGTAGGATCGTATTGGCAGAGAGATGGCTATAAATATGAGCAGCCTCGCGTATATGCCCATCACGTCCCACATTGGACGACTCTGCTCGTGAATGCCTACTTGAGCATGTCTTTCTTCCCTACCCCTAGTGTGTTTAGCAGTTCCTGTTTCTAGATTCCTACGTGATTAATACAATGTCCTCTCTAAGAGAATGTCAGATTACCTTAGCCTTGCCTATTTCTGCTCTTTAACGCTGGGTAGAAGAGGCGAGCAAATTACTGAAAGTGAAACCTAAAATAAACAAGGAAAAATAAACTAGAGCGAGCAAAATACAGAAAGTGAACAAGGAAAAATAAACTGAAAATAAACAACTAGAAAGAATAATAACATAAGGGGAGTGAAAGAGTAATATAAACGCAAAAAGAAGACTTGAAGACAGCGAGAAGGGAAGACAAGTACCGCCCCGCAGCTTCGAAAGTTAAAGCAACGTTAAGGGCACCACACAAAGGGGTTTCAGTGGCACGTTTCCCTTGCGGAAGCGAGCGGGGGCACCATCTGTTTGCAAGTTAATTACAAACAGATGGTGTTTAAAGCTCACTCCCGCAAGGGAATCGCCAAACGTGCACACGTTGCCATTGAAAGCAATGCAATGCGTGCACTTTTTTAGCAGAAAAAGGGAATCGATTCCTAAAGGTCTCAAATTCAGCGCATGTGCGCTGCGTAGGCGAGACCTAACAACTTAAATTATATATTTTTCTAAGATACGTCAACACTGTCCTGTGCATGCTTCTGAATGTTAAAGCTCCATCCTATTGTACGCTTGATAAATGCTTGTTACTGAGCCATCTGTAAGCAGCCATACTGGTGCTGGCTCATGCAATTGGATAAAAAAACAATGACTGCTGCATGGAGAGTGTGCAATTTTTCTGTGGAAGTAAACAACTTCTGCCCAAGTGTGCCCCCCACTCCCACTGTCCAACATGTGGGTGGAGCCAAGTCCCTCTTTTTAGGACTACTGAAGGCTATTTATATGTTGATCACATAAGGTCTGGACATAGCTGCGCCTTTTAAAAAAGACCTTATGACCAGACAGGAAGGAGTCTGCAATTCAGCCAGAAAGAGCGCTTAAAAAAAATTGTGAGGCCCCTGTCTTTAACAGACAATGGAAAGTTTAATATAAAGAAAAAGTTCATAAGTACTCCTGTAGTTGGTAACACATTGTGCGTTTTTGAGGGACCGGTCTTTGCTTCCCTTTGACAGATTTCTTAGTTCCATTTCAGTTCATCTGTAATATTTTAGAGCTAGTGGTTTGGTATTTTTTCTAACGCAGATATTTCCAGCCATTTTAATAGAACATCAAGTTCACTATATAAACACTAATTTAAAAAATCTAGACCTTGCCTGGTTCGCATTGCACTTTAAAAAAGGTGCAGTATTTCCTAATGTTACAACATTTGCTTTTCTTGCCTTTTTGTTTACTTTTCTAACTCCAGTCATAATATAGAATATTTGGTTAAAGTGCAACTTTCCCTAAAATAGCCCATGTTACTTGCTTACTAGTATAACTCCACTTAAGGAATAGTTTAGGAAAATGTAAGTGTAAATGTAGGAATACCCTAATGTTAAGAGCCAGGGAGAGTGTCAGCCGTACCGATGAGGAGGGGGCTTGCGGAGCGAAGAGGTGGCGCTGAACAGCGGCTGTGACCCTCCAAGGAGATAGCACTACAAAGCAGTGTATGGGTGCAGAAGAGGATCGCGGAGGGAACCGAATGCCGATTCACCTTTGGTTCCGTTTCTGACCCTCCGATTTGACAGTGTGCGCTCTTAGAATCCTGGGAGTGCGGAGGTGCAGTGGTGACGCTGAAGAGCAGGCAGGTGGAGTGCTGTGCTGTCTCTGATAGAGTGACGAGTACCGGCCACAGTGAGCACCGCCAGCGCAGTTGGCGTTCTACACTAAGACTTCCGGACATTACTGGGCACACAAGGAAGTGCTTGGTGAGAGGGTGCCCAGGCTTTGGCCCCACTTACGCGGCTCCGAGACCACACGGAGTGAAGAGCTGGGCTTGTAGATTGACCGCCATTTAAGGGCACAGTCCGCCATTTTGGGGTAATGAATAAGTGGCGGGCACCGCAGGTTGTGATTCATCTGTGGGCGCTGCTGGCGGAAGATTGAGAAGGTGGCGGACAACTACTAGAGTGTAGCAGGACTGACTCTGCTTCTATTGAGGGACCTGGAGAGCCGCCCGTGGTGGTGACTGCTGGAGGGTGCAGCTGAGGCGACTGGGTGCAAGGCTCGTCCGATGTCTCTTCGTTGGGTGCGAGGAATGGCCAGGTGGTGGGGCGAGTGACAGGGAGGCTCTGGTGAGCTGATCGGTGTGGCACGTCTCGCATAACCATCTGCAGAGGTAGGGCGAGGATACCAGTATTGAACAGGATGTAAGGATGATTCTGCTGGGAGAGTGGTGATCGCAGCTCCTGGTGCACAGATTGTTGGCGACTGCTGCTGGAGGTGACGCAGCAGAGGGAGAAACGACGTGGCAGCGCAGTGGCAGCTGCTGGTGGATTTGGAGCAGTGCGCTGTGCCTGTGCATCAGACCCGACAGGCACCCACTGCGGCTGCGTATGGTCAATGGCTGGGGATTGTCATTGGAGTGGCTTGCTAAATTTGTGGACGGGTAGAAACTAACAGAAGCGACGCTGGGAGATTTAGAACCTGCCCACAAAGCATTAGAGGCTCAGATGATGGACGTCGCCCATCAATTGCGGACCTTGGAGAGGAGAGTGGAAGATGCTGAAGGGAGAAATCTAAGTAACCAACGTCCACGTGGTAGGATTGCCGGAAGGAGTGGAAGGGACCAGCATGGTGGAATACCTGGAAGACTGGCTTAGGACGGAAGTGGCCCCTGAAGTCGATCATCCTTTTATACTTTGGAGAGAGCGCACAGAGTGCCGGCTTGGCTGCTGGTTCCTGGCAGGCCACCTAGACCAGTAGTGGCTAGGCTGCTCGACGATAGGGATCATCTGTTGCACAGAGCTCGAATGTTGGGCCTCTACAAAGTAAACAATTGTAACGTGGCACTGTTCCCAGATTATACATTTGATGTGAAACGCCGGCGTGCCTCGTTCTTAGCGGTCAAAAAGGAGCTCCGAGTCGAGGGTCTTCAGTATTCGCTGCTGTTTCCAGCACGTCTCAGAGTGGTCATGGACGGTAAGATGTATTTCCACGATAATCCTGAAGAAGCTTGGACATGGCTTGAATTGTACTGAACAGGCACCGATGAAATAGCACGTGGCGTGAAAATCAGAAGAGGGGTTGCCACGCCGATCGCGATGCATTCGTGGGCAACGCGCAGCTGTCCACAAACCACAGAGACCCAAACTGAAAAGGAGAGAACTGCTGCGTCGCAGGGTGTCACTGCGATATCTCAGGAGAAGGGGACGGCATCACCGGCGGCAACGGAATCGGAGAAGGGCTCCTTGGAGTCAGAATCTGAGGAATCGGACATGGGAAGTGCTCTTGCCACATGTGACACCTGTGACTGCAGACGAGATCGCAGATGCCTAAGAACACACGATGGCCTAAGAACTCATGAGGGGGCATGGGGAGGGGGTTTGTATTGTTTTTGTCGACTCACTGCCCTTATATAGGGGAAATATTGGATGGCGGTTAGAGGAATCGTAGCGATGGTAGGGTGGTTGTAATATGTGGGTTCTTCGTAGTACGTAACCTCGAAAGAAGTTGAGGTTTATTTTTCATCGGGGTTAGGCGTGTGATGGTGTGGGACTGGTGGGTCTGTCCTCTATGGCTCTAGGCCGCCTCCCCTATTTTTGTGTGGTTGAAGTTCCTCGGTTGTTACCAGAGTAACATTTGGAGTGTTTGTTTGGATGAGTGCTAGATTTGTAGAGCCTGTTCTGGGGGAGGGGTTTTTTGGGGATTTTTTTAATTTGTTTTTTGGGGTAGTTAGGGCCACCAATGTAGTTGAATGGGGGGCTCAGCTTATTGGAAGATTCTGGCTAAGACATAGGGACGATACTTGATTTGAAATGCATTACCTGGAATGTACGGGGGCTCCACACTATAGGACGCCATAAGGTGCATGCTTACTTGGTCCGGAGGGAGGGTTCATATAGCCTTTCTCCAAGAAACTCAATCAGACTGAAGGGTTGGCGTTGAACAGATGGAGTGGACAACTTTATTACATGATGTACTCCGCTTTTGCGAGAGGGGCCCTGATATGGATCAGAGCGGGAGTCCCATTTCAGATGATCCAACAGCTGGTGGATGCGGATGGGAGGTTTGTGGTGGTGACGGGTCGTCTTAATGGCTTGGACGTGACACAAAGTAGTATATATGCCCCTAACGTGGACTAGATGTCTTTTTTTAGCACTCTGTCGGGGTAGTTGGCACCTTACTTAACTGGCTCAATATTTTTTTTATTATGTTTTTTTTTTTTAACCTTTATTTGTAGCACAAGTGATTACAGGTATGGGCCTACAACCATCACGGCCGGCCGCTAGACAAAACCAAAACATTGCAAGCAATATGCATAGTTGTAATAGTTCGGAGCCCAGGATAATAAAATAACAGTACATAGTTTGTAAGCGGACACAACAGCTTGAATCAGGATTTAGCAGGTTCATTTTCTAATAAAGAACTAAGTCCCGCGATATTGTGCGATTCAGGATATCTGGAACAGTAGCAATACGGGGGCATCTGGGGATAAAATATACATAGCAGGAGAAGCGGAAACACAACCCCATTGTGTAACAAGTCTAAACCCCGCCCCTCAACACCAAACACACCGCAGGGAACATGGGCGACGACGACACTAAAAGAGAGGAAAGACTAAAGGGCCATAGAAACAAATACTAATCCAACACCCATCCCGCAACCCCCCACCCTGCACACCCGCAGAAGGCCATGGCCTACCCCCCAGCCGCGTGCCTGTCGCCCTAATAGAACCCGAAATATAGAAGATAGGGAAAAGGAAGAAAAGAAGAGAAAATAAGCGGAGGAGGGCCCTCATCGCACCGCCCTGCCCCGCCCTTCACCCCTACACTTCGGAAATCCCAGAGAGGGAAACAATACCATAAGGAAGAATAACAAATCCCGAGCACAAGAACAATGAAATATCGAACGAAGATACCCACTGCACCGTCTGTCAGCAATAAAGCAGATAGATTGTAAGCCACCTCATCCCTGACCCTGTCTGGCAGTAGTACCGCCCGAAGTCCTCTCGTTAATCAATGTAAAGCACAGTCCTGAGGGTCCAAACAGTATGGATGAGCCCGGATGGGGCGAAGCCATAAAAAAGCATAGTAATCCAAATCTGTCCAAATTCAGATAGCAAAGATCAGGCAACAACAACGCCGGTCCCATGAACCTCCCAAAGCTGGCAAATAATATCATCCAGGAGAGGAGAGTCAAACAGTCCGGCCACCGCCGCGACACAACCAGGCCAGTCCTAGGAGGAAAACAGCGCTCCGCGCCAGCCGGACACGTGTCCCAAGGATACATCCATACAAGCAATCAAGACGGTCTGCGCGGGCACCGTAGCCCGGTCCTCAAGTGGCCCAAGGTGCCCCCGAGGATCCGAAACCTCCTCCATGGACACAGCAGGAAGTTCATCAGCCGACCCCTGGATGAGGACCGTGGCCGCCATAGATGGCGAAACAGCAATGGCGTCCATCCTTGCACCCAGGTCTCGAACATGGCAATCAATGGTCTCGTGCAAAACTGTTAGGGCAGCCAACACATCCCAGGGTGTGAACTCCGTCGTGCGTTGCGGGCATCCCTGCCCCATCCTTGCAACAGCCGCCCAACCTGGACGTGAACCGTGGAGAAGGGCACCAGCCGCCATCTTAATCCAGTCGGCCCCGTCCCTCTTCACCATATTCAGGGACCGGGCCTAACTGTGAGGGCACCGCGGGATGCGTCCCCAGGGCAAACGAACTGTGGGGCAGGGTCCAGAAAGGAGAGCCAACAAAAGGCTAAAGTCCTGCAGGGCCCTGGGAGTCGCCCGCCTATGTCGGGGGCAATCCTTGGCTATGCCCGGGCAACAAATTTGGCGCCACCACACCGCCCCCTCAAGGGTCTCCGACAAGGGGATCGGGTCTTCACCGATGACGGCGGTCCTTCATATCATCGGCCCCCACCGGCAGGCTCCCCGCCGCCATCAACGGCCGTTGGTACTGCAGCTGCGCCGGAGGCCCCGCCTAATCAACGCCCCGGTCTCACCATCGCGTGGGCCGCAGAGCAGTCGGGGATAATTCCCAGGATCGGCGGCACGCAGGAGCTCCGGAAGCAAACGGTAGGTGCTCGTTTTCTTTCCTTTATCAAAGTATGCCTCCGTGGGTCAGGATATTTGGCAGGATAGACGTGTGGGGCGAAAGGGCTCGCGGATGCCTGCTTGGCTCCTCCCCCAACTGGCTCAATATTGATGGGGGGGAGGGGGGGGGGACTTTAACACTATAGCGGACATTGAGATGGATAGGTACCATCCCTCGATGCCTGAAGCCACTATACATAGATTGTCTAAGGCTCGGCGAGAGTGGTTGGACCCGTGGCGTGCACTCCACCCGGAGTATCGGTGGTATTCTCTTTTCTTTCGGCACTACACAAATTGCATGTGAGACTTGACGTGAAGTTATGTACCCCTGACGTACATGCCAGAGCGAGCCACCGTGAATATCTTGCCAGAACATTGCCTGATCATAACCCTTTATTAGTTAGGATACATTGGACGAGGACATACCTGTAATACCGATATGACTGTTGCAGCCGGAGACACTGGAGGACCCTGTCTTCCGCGAGGAAATTGGGGCAGGTATACCTAAATACTTTACTGAGAATGAGAACACAGCATCGACACTGGCGCTGTAGTGGGATGCCTTAAAGCTGGTGGCGCGGGGCTTATGCATCACAAAAATGGTGGGGGTGAGAAAAACACTTTTGAGTGACATAGAGGCGGCAGAACAGCGATTGCGACTGGCAGAGAGGACCTGCCCAGAGAACCTAGATGCGCAAGGGGAGGTTTCGGACGCTAGGGAAACGGTTGCCGCACAAATTGAAATGTTGCGCTGCTTCGATCGGTCAGATCTGGCGAGAGTACACGAGGAGGGGGGTAAGGCAGCCCTATATTGACGTGGTTGGCTGACCCGCATCCCCGGGTCACGCCGATATTGGGCCTGACGGCACCCACAGGAGAATGTATACCCAACAAGCGATTAATGGGTTGTTCTTAGAATATTATGTTGACCTTTACAGATGCAAAGTGCACAACACTGGGGATGCTATAGAGGACTTCATGTCTGAGTTGCAGTTTCCCTTGTTGGATGAGAAGCAAGCTGATTTATTAGGGGGGAACTCACGCTAGAAGAAATATGGAGCGCAATTAAACATATGGCGCGCAACAAGACGCCGGGGGTGGACCGGTAGCCCGTTGAGTTCTATTCTCTGTATAGCGGTCTTTCAAGAGGCACGTAAGGTGTGGAAGTTACTGGTCACTACTAGGGAAGCTATTATACTGCTCCTGAAACCTGGAAGGGACCCTTCAGATATGAACGCGTACCGCCCGCTCTCAATGCGAACAACAGATTTTAAAATCCTGAGTAGGATATTGACAACCCGCCTCCTCCCGTATATGGTGCGCCTGATCCACCAGGACCAGTCTGGATTCATCCCCACACAAAATAAGTCTATTTGCGCGCGGCTTCTGTTGCTCATTTTGGGGGAAGATCATGGCCGTGAGCCCTCTGCAATGGTTCTTTCGATTGGCATTGAAAAGGCTTTCGATAACCTGGAATGGCCGTATTTGTTCCAGGTTATGCAAGTTATGGGTCTGGGTGAGACATTCGTGGAATGGACAGAGATCCTTTATAGGTCTGCGACAGCTCGAGTGTGGATCGGTGCGACGATCTCTTCCTCTTGCTCAGTTGGGCGGGGTACGCGGCAGGGATGTCCCCTTTCTCCTTTGCTGTTTGCATTGGCCATTGAACCTTTGGCAAACAACACAGTTGATGGACAGAATGTAGAACAATGTCATACATTCACCCCAGTACAAGGATCTGGGCTTTAATCCATCATTTTTTTGCACTCCACACCACCGTGGGTTATACACTGGCTATATGCAAATCAGCTCTGACCCTGTGCCTCATGGGAACAGTCCAGTCCGAACTACCAAGCCATGTCTTTCCCAGACCGGAATCAAGCATCCAAGGACCGGTTTCTGGCTATCAGCCTTCATCAGCCTGGATAGCTTGACTCCAGTGGTGTGGAGAGCCTGGGACTCACGTCTGAGTATACCCAGCACACTCGGGGTGAAAATTGCAAAAAACACAGTTGATGGACAGAATGTAGAACAATGTCATACATTCACCCCAGTACAAGGATCTGGGCCTAAATCCATCGTTTTTTTGCACTCTACATCACCCTGGGTTAGACACTGGCTATATGCAAATCAGCTTTGACCCTGTCCCTCATGGGAACAGTCCAGTCCGACGGTTCCCATTGGCAGCACAGGCTAGGACTGGGAGGCACTATCTTGGCCTGGGATTGCGCGGGGACCTGCAGTATATATCGCTTTATGCGGACGATTTACTCATGTTCCTGGCTAATCCGGGGGATGCCCTATGAGGGGCGATACCTTTGCTGCATGCCTTTGGTGCGGCCTCAGGACTCCGGGTGAACTGGACAAAGAACAGCCTTTTCCCTGTAGATGCATCTATGCCGCCCTGCACAGACGGAGGGTATACGATGGGAGCCACACTGCTTGCCTTACCTTGGTACTAAATCTACCATAAGCAGGAAGATTTGTTAGAAAGTAATCTAGGTAGAGCTGTGTGAGGAATTAAGAGCAGTTTGGCGATCTGGAGTACTCCGTCACTATCGGTAGCAGGCAGAGTGGCACTCCTGAAGATGGTGGCGCTTCCCAGATTGCTATATTATTTTAGAACGTTGCCGATTTGGATACCGAGCTCATTCTTCAAAACGATAAGATCACTGGTGGGTGGATTCTTGTGGGGGACCGGCAGACGGTGGGTGGCCCTAGTCACAATTATGCGACCGCGTGCTGAGGGGTTGGGCGGTCCCTGACTTTGAACTGTACTATCTGGCGGTTCAGCTGCAGTGGCTTACGCAGGCAGTGGCTAGGGAGTTTAGGGGCCCTGACAGGCTGGCGGGTCGATGGATTCCACGGCATGTGTTATCTTTTATTACACTTCAGCAGTGATTCCACCTTGGGTCGCTAACACATGAAGAACATACGCTGCGGTTATGGTGGAATCGAAGCAGCACCAGAGGTATGATAGCTCGACCATACGCCCTGGAGATTCCTCTTGGTATGTGTACTGCTCTCCCACATGGGGTGGGGGGTGGGATTGAACTGCTCTGGCTACGTGGGAGGACCTTGGAATAAAAGTACTGTGAGATCTTTATGAAGATGGTACTCTTCTATCGTACCGGGCTCTGCAGGATAGATGTGACCTCCCCAGGGGGTTTTTCTTATTGCATTCAGCCCTAGTGACACCAATTCAGCGTCATTGGGGAGGGGGGTTGTTGGAACCACAGACATCGCTGGTGTGCCAGTATGTGGCGATGGCAGCGGGAACCTTTAAAGCTATAACATGTCTTTATAGACGAATGGTGCGTGAAGAGACGAAACCCCTAACCCAATTGCAACAGAAATGGGAGGCAGATCTTGGCAAGGAGATTCCAGATACAACATGGGCCCGACTAGTTGAAAGAGCGTGGAAGGGCACGCACAATGCCAGTTTCCAACGGATTCATTTTTATGTCCTGCATAGGGCCTATTTAACCCCGGATAAGATCAACAGATACTTTACAGTGGATACTGTCCAATGCCCACGTTGTAGTTTGGTGGGGGTATAGTTTCACCATATGATGTGGAGTTGCCTGCAGCTGGGAACGTACTGGCAGGAGGTGGTTAACATGCTCTATGAGATTACCGTCTGACAGATGGAGCCGGACATGGGTACGTGCGTATTACACTGGTTTCCGCATACATCTAAGACAAAAGTCCTGAGTACATTTTTTGACTTTGGGTTGCTGTTGGCCAAGAGGGAGCTTACGACGCACTGGAAATTTAGGCGAGGGCCCAGGATTATTGATTGGGAGACAGAATTAGTGAAGTGGGCAGCCAGCGAGAGCAGTTAGGTTCCAGCAAGCTAAGAGGTCTAATAATGATAAAGCGCTGGAGACTGCAAGGGTGTGGGAGGCCTGGGTGGTGACACTACAGACCCTGGAGGCAGAGTCAGACAGTGGCTCGACACTGAGCGAACCACTGAGGGCATCCCAAACCGACGGAGAATAACGGGAGCTCCTAGCATTCTTGGGGGACATTGCTATAAAATTGGGGAATGTCAGATTGGAGTGAGCAGGCTAGAGGTTGAAGTACTACACTGAGCTAGAATGAAACAACATATTGTAATTTCCTCTCTGCATATACTGAACTCACCGGTGGCAAAGGGTGGGGGGGTTATGGAAATGGGACTGGCTTTTCTGATTAACATAGATCCGACGTTCGCTACAATCATAGATGCCTGCGTAGAAAAACTGGCAGAGAATACACATGAATATGATTGCAAGATATTCCTAGGTTGATGGGGCATAAACGGGGGAACGTACGATAATGAATATAATCCAATCTGTCCAACATAACGAAACATAACTTATATTGAGGTTTCTACTGAACACTATTATTGTACAACAAATGCCAGATGTTTGATGTTGTGTAAAATCAATAAAAATACACAAAAAAAACCACTGTTCTGTGTACTACGACATCTACTTTATCAATGCATTACAAAAACTCGCAACAAATTCACTTGCCTCTCACATCAAGAAGCCGCTCTCCGAGCGGACCTACTTACTAAAATCATAACATCAGATATCGCAGACAGTTGTTGCCTTTTGTCAAATTCTTTATGTACCCTACAAATAGGTATGGCTCAGGATATCTAAATGCATGCTACCATTTACAAGACCAAGAAATTACAAACTTGTAAATATTGAATTATTTATAAAGCGAAGATTGTAAATATTGGCTCATTTATATAGCACTTAATAATCGGTTTTATTAGTTTTGAAATCGTAGACCTTATTTGCGGATAAAGTTGACGAATGGGGACATTAACATATTAGAAGTACTCTACATGAACAAACATGTTCATTAGACCAGCATGAAATTACTAATGGCCCAGGTGGCAATCACGTCAAGTCTGGAGTGTTAAAAAAAGCAGGGCCCGGTTGATGAGCTTTATTAATTTTAGTTAGCAACATAGACACTAATAATCAAAACATCATAAGCATTGCTGCCTCAGAACTCACCAATTCGCAGAAGGAACTGCAAAACACCCTGGGACAAATTAAGATCTGGCCTTTTTAAATGTTTCCTTTAGACTGTCCTCTCAATTTTCCGGTTACCTGTCATACCCAAAGTTACCTACCCTTGCCCTTCTGCTCCAAATGCTCTCCCTGTTGTGTTGACTTTTTGTTTTTTTTAAAGTGAAAAATAAGCAGTCCGATCCTCAGTAACGCACCTTATAAAAGGCAACTGCAAATATTCAAAGAATAGCAGTTATTGCATAAAAGCATAAAGAAATAAGATTTCCTAGCAACTTTCCTAAGTACACAACCGACCTCTCCACGGTAAGAAATATAATTTTAGCAAAGCCAATGTAGAGCATGCTACTAACGCTCTTCCGTAGCTGAGAAGACCACTTTATCCAGATGATTTAATCCATTATGTAATTGTAAGCATTTCTCTGACCTACCTTCTGTGAAGTATTGATTTAACCAGTTGTGATGTGAAACTGAATAAAAGGCACTTGTAACCGAATGGCTGAATTCCAAGATGACCTCACAGAAACACTACAAAACATTGTATTATATTTTGCAGTGCTAAATACCCTTTGCACTTTTTTTGCTCTCTGCACCCTATAACTAAAAAAACTCATTACAGGCTTTGCATGCCCGGATCCAATAAAACCAGTTTAAAAAAAAGTCTGCATCTTTTGAGCAAAAATGTAAAACATAGAAAATATAGGAATCTTTTCCTGAGGGGGCTTGGTCTCTCTATAACACCCAAATTACACGCTCTCATAAATCACACGCAGTGACACGTGCTGTACAAACCCGCCTTTTATTGTGGAGAACCTAGTGAAGTTAAGCGGAAACCTGACCTGAATAAAACAACCTGAAAGCTACAGTTATACAATTAAATAGTGCAGAGACATTTAGTAGTAGTCTTGAACTGTTGAAGGACATAATGTTAGGAAATAATTTGCAACATCTGGCTAAAATTATTTGAAAAGCCCTTATTTAGTCCTTTCATTATCCTATATGTCCCAGTTTAGTGGTACAAAATTGACTGAAGTTGTGCAGATGTTTCACTGAAAAAGCAAGGTTAGTGAAATTGTTTAGCTTTAGATAGAACACTCATTTTAGGTTTTAAAAACTAAAATTCACATGAAATGTGCAGTTATATTGCGCATTGAAACATTAAAAACCATGGACTCACAAGTTATGGGTAGCTTCACAGTACCTAACTTGCACAGCAGATGCAATCCAAAATGTGCACACCAAATGCAATGCTCATGAACTTTCTTAATCTGACAGATGCAAATGCACATCATATAAATAATCTTACAGATGAAATTACATTATACATTACCTGTAACCCAATGAAAGAGGTGACTGATTGTAGTATTGCTTGGTGGTTTGAATGTGCATTATTTAATTACTTTGCTTGTAGGTGTTACTACTTAGTATGTATTGATGTTATAAGCCTTCAGCTGTGCACAGCTGGAGGTTGGCTGCATCGCCCAAACCCGCCACAGTCCGTTAACCCTCACTGAACATCCGAATTTGGCAATGCAACCCAGACTTGTGGGCCCTCGTTGGCCTTCCTGAGGTTTTTTTTATATACGGTATTGGTCCATGAACCCTGTGGGGGTCCCACTAGGACCTGCAAATCCATAGGTTTGCAGACATGGAAAGGGGCCCAGTCTGGATGCACAAGTCCTCCTTTGATTCGTGGAGCTGATCTGGGATTGAGTCCTCTCTCTGCTACTGAGAACCCTGTAAAAAATTAATTTGTATTTTATTTTGGCTTAGTTGATGTGGTCTCTTTGAAGACCCTCTTCTGCGCCAAGTGATCAGTGCATGGTACGCCTGCCTCGATAAGGCTCACTTTCTATTCCGACCAACTCCCCCATCCATTCCCGTCAGCTACAATATTTAATTCTTGATTACAGATAGTATTTAGACATCTGTGGTGGAAGACCTGTTGGGGATACCAATCCTTACAGATGGCTTTTTTTCAGTACATTGATTACTATTGTTCGACTTATTTGTCAGTCGCATTTGCTTCTCATTCAATCACTTTCCTTTACCTTGTATTCGTCAACCCCCGCCAAACCAACTCCTCCCCCAAGCAGTGCTTTTTAGGTCTCGCCTGTCGATGCGCATGCGCATCGAGCAAGCGAGACTATGGGGGCTTATTCACTCTTTATCCAACTTGCAAGTAATCGTGGCGATTCCTTGCAGTGCCCGTGACTTTAAGCTCAATGCGCATGCGCATTGAGCTTAAAAGCGCGTGCACATCAGTTCCCTCAGCCGCACTCCAGGCCCCCGCTCCGCCCCCTCCCGCCGTGTTGCATTTCTCCTCCCCCCCTCCCCTTATCTGCCTTCCCTCTGTCTGTTCCCTCTCCCCGCTCCGCCCCCTCCCCTGCCCGCCGTGTCGTGCTTTACATTTCGCACATTCTCTCTGCCCGCAGTTTGCAGACATTGCCTCAAACCCCCTGGAAATGTGTTTTTTTTAAAGTTCTGGACAGATTGGGTTGTTTTGATTCAGCCAATCCTTTCAAAGCTTTTTGAAATATAATAATGCATAACACCGCAGTAGCACAAGCGCTAAACGTTACCTACGGAATCTGTACAGTCTCATCAATCTGTACAGTCTCATCGCACTCCCAATGATGGGGCCAGTGCAGTTTCACACGGTGTTCTGTCGCCTCGCCGCATCCACTAAATCCTTTTCCATTCTCCTCTTAGGGCGTCCCTCCAAAGCAGCCGTCCCGGTCCCGGAGTGCGTGCAGGTCAGATAGGGACTCCAGGGTACCCGGCAGAGCGCTCTACGCGCCGGCAGGGCGTCGTTCACTTTTACGCACTACCGATGTTTGGCAGCGAGTGTTACCGGGCCTGGGGGACTTCAAATACAGTCCGCTAGCTGTTCTGGTTATCGCCCCCGGGTCTCCGGCCCAGCTCCGCAGTGCCTGCCTACCTCTTCATCGGCTCGCAGCTCCAAGCCGCACGTCTCACGGTAAAAGTTCCTGCCGCGAGCGGGACCAGCAGACTCTCTTCCGCAGTCAGTAGCAGGGCTTGCTGTACATTCGGGCCCCCCGGGCAGCACAAAACAGAGGGTGAGTCGTCCCTAGCGATCTCCACGGCGACGCACAGTTCCCCGCCTCAGGTCCGCAGCGCCACCATTTTGTACATTCACGGCTTCGGAGGTCAGCAGCAGATTCCTCAGTCCCGTCAAGAGGTAAAAGCAATGATCACAGCGAAATATACCGCCTCCAAGTTCCGATGCTTACATTTATACGTTTGGTATTTAGAGGAGCACAATAACTAGGATAAATTACGGGGTGAATCGCCCGAACTGCAAGAGCCTCACTCGAGTGTGGCCATCTTGCTTGGGGCCCTCTAGCGCCCCCCCAAGAAGCACTGTAAACTTCTAGAGACAATGGTAGAGCAATTACAACATTGTGTTCAAAAGGACTTATAAGGCAGCATTAGAAAAAATATTATTCAGAAGTACAACTAGCCAAAAAAGCAAATTTTAAGGCGAGGATAGCAGAGTCTGGCAATAAGTCCAAGGAAATCTTTACAATAGTAAAACCCTATATGGGCCCAGAGGCCGCCATTAGAGACTATCAACCCTCGGTTGATTGTTGTAATCAACTGGCTCCACCCTCACTCACCCTCACTCACCCTCACTCACCCTCACTCACCCTCACTCACCCTCACTCACCCTCACTCACCCTCACTCACCCTCACTCACCCTCACTCTCACTCTCACTCTCACTCTCACTCTCACTCTCACTCTCACTCTCACTCTCACTCTCACTCTCACTCTCACTCTCACTCTCACTCTCACTCTCCCTCAACACCTCACCCTCAACACCTCACCCTCACACAGTGCAATAGGTCTCGGAGCATTTGAGTTAGAGCTTTTAGAAATGTTTATGGCTTTTTTTATTTGTAATTCTTTAGCATTGGCTACAGGAAACAAAAATGCTAAAGATTTACAAAAAAAAACAATAAACAATTCTAAAAGCACTAACTCTAATGATGCGAGACCTATTGCATTTCCAATGCTTGTTTATAATTGATTTTGGTCGGATGACTTGTATAAGTCCACTGCTTATATTAAGGTAACTTTCTCTTTCCGAGCTCCGGAGAGTGCATGTATGTTCCTGGATTACTGCTTCCCCACTGATTTCCCCCTGCTCTTTCCTTGCTGCCTACCTGTCGCATCAGGTCTTAATTCTCATGACCCTCCAATACCTAGCCCCACACCATGTTGCTTCCATTTCACATACCTAACTTGTCTTTTTCTTCTCTTGATTTTCCACACCTGATTCTAGGCTGTGTTTTTTGTTTTTAATCTTTGAAGGTCTTCCTCACTCCCTTTCTTCCACCCAGCTTCACAGTTACTCAACATCGGCAAAAAAAATAAAAATTGGCCTAGCCAAAGACAAAACGTAGTGTAGTGGCTTTGTCAATGCTTGGTCTCAAAGTTGCATATGGGAAAGAATTAATTCGTCAAATAAAAACTATTCTTTTTATTTTAGTCTTCAGATGGGCTATAGGCTCTCCAGTCTAATCTTACTGGTATCTCTAACTTCCTTAAGCTACTCCTAAAGGTTCTAAAAGGATTTACACCAGACCAGGCACTGCCTTGAGGAAATTCCTGCTTTCATGCCAAGCTTGTTCTAAGTCCACTGAGCTGTTTTTTTCTGTATCCGATTGCAGGGTTTCCAATGAATTTAAAATAGGAAAAGCCACATTTTGATGTCCCTTCGAATCCGCATAAAAATATCCATACTGAGCCTAAATCAAATACATTTTTCTTTGGAAAGGTTCATGTAGATTTGTAGAAAGTTACTTTTAAAAAAAAAAGCTTTTTCAATTGAAATTGACATAACCATAACTTCAGTTGCTATTGATTTTGTATATATACATTTATGCACTTTCGTGAAATGAAGCCAGCACAATAAAACAATATATGGGACAAGTGTAATCTCAAATTCACACATTTATTACTGCTTTGTGAATATCAAATTAACGTAGTAGAACACATTCATTACCTTTCGGATCAGGATTCTTTTGGATAGTCCCTGCTCACAGTAAGGGCCTGTGCAATGTCTTTGTGATCTTGGGTCTGCTGAAATACCTGTATTTAGGTCTGTTGCACCTGAAAGAAAAGCAAGGGATGAACTTAGTATGCAGATGTGTTGAAGTAATCTACCATTTCTTAGCTTTGTTTTGAGAGGGACATTATGACTCACTCGAAGGTTTGCCTCTTTGGTCAAGACCCCTCCACGTACTCAATAGTGGTAATACATGGCATATTAGATTATACATCTGCATTTGTAGTGTAAATAATCTTAAAGCACAAGACTGAATACAGTAATTTGTCTCACCGTAACTACAGATGGCAAAACAGGGCCATAATACATGTAATCCCATACATACATACATACATATATATATTTTTGTATTGCATGTCTGGAGTCTTTTAGCTTGAAGAGTTTTTTCCCTCCAAAGTAAAATGTTTATTATGCAGTAAGTGACATACAATGGTTTGTAGAAAAAAAAGATGGAAAATACGTATGTAGTAAGAATGTTCAACTTAAGAAAAACCTGACTTGTCAAATACATTCTGTCTGTGAACTACAAAAGTAGTTTTTATGTCGAGCCTTGTCAACACATGTGTGGCTCTGAGGCATGCTGTATTGAAGTATGGCATAGCAGCTCCGCCCATTTCCCGCCCCACTCTTCAATGGGCTCCTGTTGTCTTTTCGAAAATGTTCCTTTTCATTCGTGAATAGGCTTAGTAGTCCCTCCTTGGTACTGCCGTGTTTGCATTTGTTACCCCCCATGACGACCGGACAATTTACTTGCGGCGTTACACGATTTGCTTTATCTAGTCAGTAACAAACAAGCATTTACAATGCAATGGTTTCGCCTTTTGAAAAGTTTGAGCTATTGGCATTGTAAATGACAAAATTTGTATTTATGTGTTGGTCTTCACAACAGATAAATAAATGGCATTGTCATTTACAATGCCAATAGTTTAATCTCTGGCAAATGCCACACAAAGACACACATACAGACACATACAGACACACACAGACCCACACACACCAACAGAGCCCCCCCAACACACGCACAAGCAGGCAACAGGGGCACACAGAGGCACAAGCAGGCAACAGGGGCACACAGAGGCACAAGCAGGCAACAGGGGCACACAGAGGCACAAGCAGGCAACAGGGGCACACAGAGGCACAAGCAGGCAACAGGGACACACAGAGGCACAAGCAGGGGCACACAGAGGCACAAGCAGGCAACAGGGGCACACAGAGGCACAAGCAGGCAACAGGGGCACACAGAGGCACAAGCAGACAACAGGGGCACACAGAGGCACAAGCAGACAACAGGGGCACACAGAGGCACAAGCAGGGGCACACAGAGGCACAAGCAGGCAACAGGGACACACAGAGGCACAAGCAGGGGCACACAGAGGCACAAGCAGGCAACAGGGGCACACAGAGGCACAAGCAGGCAACAGGGGCACACAGAGGCACAAGCAGACAACAGGGGCACACAGAGGCACAAGCAGACAACAGGGGCACACACGTGCAAAAGACACCCACAAGCTGACAGCCCAATTATCTTGAGCCACAAAATGTATACAGACCCTTAATTCGGATCACGTTTATTTTAGTTTCAAGTCACCATACCTAGAAAAGACATTATGTAAATGCAAAGATTGTTTGCTAAGTGTTTGTGAGTATATCTGGCTGCACCAGGTTTGAAGTGTGCTTACATCGGCACAGTGGCTGTAGTGGGGTTTGTGGAGGGTTTTTGTTTAAATCTGACTGGAAGGGTTGAAATGATGAGTGGTCTTCCCGCGCAGTAAATGGATTTGAGCGTCCTCCGAGATCTGTAAAGTCGGGTACAAGTCCCAGGGAAGGCTAAAGAAGGCTTGGAGTTCACAAATGTAAAGTCTAATGGAACAGAGTTACAAATAATTTGAACAAACCCTTGGGTTGCACTAGTTTGAAGCTTTACTTTAAACCAATGCTACACAGACAATTGGCCTTTGGTGCATGCGCATCAACCCACACACACACATACATATGTTGTACCCTCTTACTTTTTCTCAAAACAATGCAACATTTTTATTCACACACCCACGATAGGCAGTGCAGGCTTTAAATGAAAGCTCACCTGCCAAATCACAGCACAAGCCATCCCTCAGGGCCTGCACCAAATATCTTGCTATTGCAACCCAGTCGAGTCCCAGACAGACAACCTCTTGAGCAAGTCACCCCAGCACTGAGCACTCTGCCAAGAACCCCATTCTATGCCAGTGGGGAGGCATCATTAGCACCCACCAGTGTCCTGTTCCCAAGAGCACTAGATATGACACTACTGGGACATTCACTCAGACCATCACACTAGCAGTGTCTTCAGCTAAACACCCCACTGGGGCCTCACTCCCACCATCCTTCCTGGTTCTCATCCTAGCAGCACAAAGAGGAAACCCCTTTAATTGAGATGGCCCAGCAGGCGGCACTTCGGTGGAAGGTTCTCCCTCCCACTTATACTAAAGTACATGGATTGTGGATACATAAAATTATAAAATAAATATTAAGAACAGTTTATAAAAAATGCTGTAGTGTAAACATCATCCCGACTGCACAGGCTTACCCCTCTTATTTATACAGCTGGAGGTGGTCCTCGTCACCTTGATTACAGTTATTGCTATCAATGTTCATTGCCAACTCTTCAACTTTCCCTCTTGGCACTACACTTCTTCACCAAGCGTCCGGTGCTAGCAACATGTGATGAACTGCACTTCTTTCCTAATAGCCTTCAATAGAAGTGTCCCAGCATTGTCCCACTCAGCACTGGCACTGGCTTGCAGTCTTTTCTTTCTTGGGAGTGAAGTTATGAACCCTAAAAACCACCTTCACTCCATCCCAGCCTTCAGAAGGGACAACCATACCTCGGTCTACAGCCCCATGGGTGACCGCATCATAGATTTTGGTTGCAAGGGTGTGGAATAGGTGGTCTACGTTTAAGTTGCTCTTGGCTGATGTTTCGATGTAGGTCATGCCCAGATGAGCAGCCCAGGCTGCAGCCTCCTCACTAGGCACAAGATAGCCAGAATCCCGGTCGCTTTTCTGTCCCACCAGCACAAAGACAGCCCGTTCGGAAAGCACATTCATGGCCTCCATATACCAGTCGTCCAAGGAAAGGAAGGTGGACCGATTACTCCGATCAAAGACCAGGAGAACACCAACAGCATTACGATAGAAAGACCGTGTAATGCACCTGAAGCGCTCCTGCCCCGCAGTGTCCCACATCTGCAGCTTGACCCGCACGCCGGGCGCCAGCGTCAGCATCTTCACGTGGAACTCCACGCCCAGGGTGCACACCGCCTGCTCCAGGAAGGACTTCTCGGTGTAGCGCTGCACCAGCGACGTCTTCCCCGCCGTGGCGTCCCCCAGCAGGATGACTCGGAACTGGTAGTGCCAGTCGGCGGCGCGGACGGGGGCAGGGGAGGTGCGGTGGTGGCGGTCCATGCCTGCAGAGCCAAGCGGTGTTTGTAGTGGTCCCATTCACTGCCTGCCTGTGGGGAGGGCCGGGGGCTCCAAACAACTCGACGAAGCCCCGCCCTCCCCACACTTCTAGCTCTGCCCACTCTCCCTGTTCCCCATGGCTTTCCTCTCTCTTTCGGCCACCCCCACCCTTTCACCTGGGAAGATCGTGCTTGGCCTCCTCCTCCGCCTTCTTCCTCTGCAGGCCCCGGTCCGCCAGGGTCATCAGGTAGGCCCACACCTCGCTCCTCGGCCGGGGGGCACGAGCGGGCCCTGGGGGGGCCTGGAGCGGCCCGGGAGAGGTCCAGACGGAGCCGCTGTGTCCCGCCCGCCTCCATGGAGCTGTGTCCAGGCTCTGCCTCCAGGAAAGAAGCGGGAGGGGGCGGGAAAGGGGGAGGAGAGAGCTGACGACGGCCGGCCGGAGCAGAAGACGGGCACCAGGAACAAGCGCGGGAGAGAACGAGGGGGGCGGGAGAGTACACGAACGGCGGGAGGGGGGCGGGAGAGGATGAGGGAGGCGGGAGAGTACACGAACGGCGGGAGGGGGGCGGGAGAGGACGAGGGAGGCGGGAGAGGGGCAGCTAGGAACAAATAAGGAGACCCGAGCAGCAAGGGAGGTGCCGGCAATGCCGGAACAGTGTCGGGGGCGTTCCCGGCGTCGCGTGACGTCGGCAAAAGCCAAAGAATCTCGGGAACGCCCCCGTGTCTGGTCCGGCATTGATGGACAGGCCCCTCGTCCAATGGCTAGGCTCCATTTATGGAGCTAGCCAATGGGACGGGGGGCGTGTTCCAGAGTGCCTTACTGTACTCAATAGATTTCTCTGGAGGAGGAGCCTAACGGCTCCGCCCCCCAGCGAAACCTAAAAAGGACCACAGAAGACACATAAACTCAGTTGAGACCGGAGTAGAACATTTATAGCAATCGACAATGTCTCAACAGGAAACACTTAAACTGGCAGATTTACAAAATAAAACGGGTAAATTACAGTAGCACCGAAAAAGGGAGGCAGTCAAGAATTTTATCAAATGTATGATGCGGTTTGTATTTAGAAAATTAAATATACATCAATAGTTATATCAGCACTATTTTCAGTTTATGTGGGTGTAACCCAAACAAACGTGTGCACTTCTATGCTCTTGTAAAAAGTGATCGGCGCAAGTGACATGTGAAATATCTGCTACAGAACAGTATATTTGAAGAACAAAAATGTATCTACTGTTTTAGGCAACCACAAAAGCGACAAGAGATGCTCTGGTCGATTGCGTATTGACCTGTAATTACTTCAAGCTGTCACCAGGACTGTGTTACAGATTTGGTGAGTGCTGTATAATATAAAGGAATGAGAAGGGATAGAATAAAAAAATAGGAAAACCGGGATGAGGCCATAGGTAATTAGCATGTGGCCAAATAAACATTGCACAGATACCTGTGGTTGGGAAGGAATCCACAAGGGTATTGATGGGTTCCTATGATCAGGATAATTCTTTCAAAGAGGCAAGGCATGCCAGCACGTCCAAGAGAGGAGATAAGGAGTCTGTGAAGGAAGGAGACTTGCCATGGAGGAGAGAAAAACCTTAATGTAATGAACCCCGCTTGGGAAACACGTTAAAGTTTCGGTGTTGGCTCGACGTCGTCTGATTCTGGGCAAATCACCTAATTTCCCATTGCCTAAAAAACACATGACCAAATCCTTGTGTAATGTGACTGGTACGCCTGTAAAGCATTCCAGTACTTTTGGTCACGTTTGTGCTATATAAAAACTGCACACAAAAAAAAGAAAACGGGACAGGCAGAAGCTAACAAATGAGAAAACATGCCTGTGAGGAAAGAAGCCGGAGAAACAATAGAGCTTTTAACATAAGGGAGACGGGAGCATGGGGCAGTGGGTATTCAGTCAAAAGGGGAGACTCGTCCACATGGCAGAAAGCTGGAATCGCATACAATCTCATGGAATACTTAAACAAAAAGAAAAGTGCTTCCTAAACGAGAACAGGGGAGGCTTCTATGCCAGTCAATCGGAGAAGGTAAAGAGGCTATGCTCCAGGGGAGAGACAAAAGCAAAATGGACAAACTAGGATATGGAAATCAAACAAATCAAAAGGAAACCTTGGAGAGTGACAAAGCCAACAAATGATGAGCAGCGAGCAGACAGTAAGTCCTTGGTTAGCCCGCAGTGGGACTTTTGCAATCAGAGAGCTTGGTCTAAAATGAGATTACATGGACTAAGGTAGCTCTCTGGACCAAGGATCTAATTTATTTCTTGAGTCCAGGGCACCTTCATGCTTGAATGTTTGTTCTTTTTCTATTTTGGTAAAGTACATTTGTGAAGTTTTTGAAAGCATTGGGAGGTTTACTAAGGTTTTCAGGTTTGTAAATGGCAAAAGAAAAATCCTACAGAAGTGTTTTGGAGGGGAAGCAGTTTCAAAAACTCGTTTAGCCAAAGGTTTTTCTGGCTTAACATGTTTCAATGGGTGATACCCTTTCTAACTCTTTGAATTATAAACTTTGCCACCTGGGCAAACTCTGCCACCCAAATAATTTCCAAATACTTTGGCATCAGTGAGTTGTAGTATTTTCTACCTGTCATCCCCTATCTGCGTACCTTAACTGGAGATCATATTAATAATCCTTATTGGGAATGTACTGTCTTAAAAGGTGTAACACTTGTTTATTTGATCGAAATCTAACCAAGGATTTATGCTGGCATTCAGGCTTCTTTCAACTGCTACTTTTGTTTGTTTCAGAGCCGTCCACAAGTAGAACAACGTTAAACTACACAGATGTTTTAACACGACCTTCCCTTCACCGTTCGAACCTAAATTTCAGCATGCTGGATTCCCCTGCACTTCACTGCCAGCCTTCCACGTCTTCTGCCTTTCCCATTGGTAGCTCATCATTCTCCTTCGTCAAGGAAATTAAAGACTCTGCATCTCAGCATGACGACGATAACATCTCAACGACCAGTGGGTTTTCCTCTAGGGCATCCGATAAAGGTACAGCAAAATGTTTCACGATAACATTTGAAGTTAGAAAGTGCTTGGCATTAGCCTGTGTTGAGTAGCAAAGTAAATTGCATTAAGAAAAAGCGGTCCCCTGCTGCAATGTGGCTCCTTTTTATAGAAGAACCTGTAAGATGTGCACTTAAAAAAATACTTCCTTTGTCCCAAAAATTATTAGGTGTAGAGGAAGACGCATCATAATGATAAAGTTGATTTAATTTCAAAGTCTAGGTCGGGCAACTTCAAAAAATTCCAAATTTGCTGCCAGAAAAGTCTGTGTCTACTCCAGATTATTGCCGCTTTTCAAAACTGTTTCACCGACTTGATGTAGGTTGCTAGCAAAGTTGGATTTGAACAGTAGTGCTCTGGAACTTCATAATTTGCCATGGTCAGGATTGATCTGTATCATTATTCTTATTGTTTCAATGTCATTTAGAGTTGGTGTGCCTGAATAGTTTATTTCAGCGTAACCTGGTTATCACTTGTTTCATGACATTTGATGGTATAACTGTGCACCTTAGTCCGATGTTTTCTATATTTTATCATTGTAATGCAAGTTCTTTCTTTTGCCTGTAGATCAAGCATGTCCAGGAGTAATGTAACTTTTTGCTCTTATTATTATTTCTTAGCATGTCTTGAAGTAATTTGGAGTATTTTACCATCCCTATCCCCTCTGAATTGTAAAAGTCATTAAAATAACCCCTGGAAGGATTAAAAGTATATCCCTCTGTAAAGATAACGTAATGTTTCTTACAAAGTGTCAAATGTTCTGTGAATTGTAATTACACATGACAGCTTAGTCATAGGAGTTGAGTAGAGAGGGTATTTAAGTGTGCTGACCAAATGATTTAAACCAACTTAATTTGTAATTTGATTAACGGCCGCTTCTGGCCATCTTTGCTTAAACTGTTAACTCTGAAGTGTTCCATTAAATACTTTAGTAAATGTTATCTAGAAACAAAAAAGTGTTCTTAATCTGTGTACGTCACGGAAATATTGACCTTCTTTGAAATTCAGAGCCGTCATTTGTGTGTGACCAATATTTGTATATTGAAGGCTTTTTATACAATGGAAGTAAAACAGTAATGTTAATCTAGCTTGTGACTATTTTCTTAAGCATTTGATGCTATTTTTATTCTTAAGTTATTTCTCCTACCTCCAAAGCGGATACCTAATGGTTTTTGCAACACTGAAAAACAAAAATTACCTACCCTAGGGTGAAAAAAAAAATCCTCCATGCTTGCTCTACGTGGGACACCTCTTTGTTTAGGAGAGCGTCGGAGCCGGTAGTTTCATAAAGCAGTGCATGAATTTCTCTTTTGTGTTAGCAGTGCTCCTTGCAGGTGTTACTTCTGAATATTGGCATATGTTATGCAGGGTTTGAGTATTTTTACCCTTTTGCTTTTGTTTTTTGGGGAAGGGGAGGTTGTTCCTTTTTAGAACATGTTAAATGTTAAATCCACACAAAGGCCTTTTTAGAAACTGTTAAAATATGATCTCGGCAGAGGAAAAATTGCAGACTGATACTTAAGCTGCACTTATGTACCATCCTAGCCATCTCATAGACTGGGCATACTATTTGAACTTGGCACCGAGCAGTAACTGGACCATAAACTCTTAAGTTGCCTGCCCTTTTTTAGGTTTTGCCTAGCAAATGCGTACGAAGTACGCATGCGCTAGGAAAACCTTATGTTTTTGTCTGTGGGGTCGGGTATCCGCCCCCTCCTCCCATTGGCTAGCTCCATAAATGGAGGCTAGCCATTGGGAGAGGGCTCTGTCCGTCAATCTCGGACCAGATTCGGGGGCGTTCCCGAGAATTTTTCTCTTTTGGCGACGTCACGCTACGTCAGCCAAAAGCCCTCTGGAACGCCCCCCAATCTGGTCCGGCATTGACGGCACCCGGAAGAAGTCCAGGTGAGTGCTTGCTTTTTTTTTTGCTTGCTTTTTTTTTTTTTGCCCGTTCCCACCCCCTCTCCTGCTCTCCGTGTCTCCGGACCCCGTTCCCGCCCCCCTACCGCTGCCTCGCTCTCCGTGTCTCTGGCCCCGTTCCCGCCCCCCTACCGCTGCCTCGCTCTCCGTGTCTCTGGCCCCGTTCCCGCCCCCTTACCGCTGCCTTGTGTCTGTTCCCGCCCCCCCCTCCCGCTGTCAGTGTGTGGCCGTTCCCGTCCCCCTCCCGCTCTCCGTGCCTTTCCGCCCCCCCCCCCCCCTCCGTTGCATTGTAAATGCTTGTTAATAAATCGCATATGGGAAACAAATCCGATTAGGCATGCTGTTGTAAAGAGGGGTGTTTCTTTAGTTGTTGGGGTTCGGTGTGCGCTGCTCTCCGTTAGCACGCTGGCTTTGATATTTTAATTTATAGGGGCGTTTGGAGCGAAACGTAGGAATTTCAGAATTGACATCTGGGAAGGACCACCTAGCCCGTCTCCCAAACTCCCATAACACTTTATCTCCACTGATGTGTCTGGATATCAAAGACTGCACTGTTTCCTACAGCAACTGCTCGAGTCCCGGACTCCCTCCGCATCCTATAACGCACTGCTTTCCATGCCGAGAGGTAGTTAAGTGTATTTACGGTATGCTCCTGACTTCCTTTGCCACCGACCTTGAGGTATACCTTACTTAGGCCTGGGATACCCTTTCCGCACAAACATTTCTTTTTGTTTTTTTCCACGGTTTATACTGACATTTGTTTCCCTCATCTCCTGTAAACTGGGGAGAATAGGCTATCTAATGGCTTCTCGAAGCAAGTCACGTGGTGCAAACTCTACACCATCGTGCCTCTGTGAGTAGGCACTGTCCTTTCTCTGGAGTGGGAGGTAGGCCCCTTGAGTTTGGACAGTGCTGCGGAAAATGCTGCCCTAGTCACATGTATGGTAATATTCCTGTTTCTGGACTCATTCCGGACAAAGTCATGACCGCATGATAGCAGACATTCTTGATTTAGCTTGTGCCGGACAGTCTTCCCTTGCATCAGGAGGGCCCATCTGTGTCCTATGTAGAGCTTTATTAGAGTGAAGCCCATAGCGCTGCACACAGGTTGCACTCAACAGGACCACACAACCGTAAGATATGGAAGTTCCCTTCCCACCAAAGCTGTACATGTGAGCCACGTGCATTCAATAAAGCAGCGATAGTCATGTTTACACATAATAAAAGTAAATGATACCAGACTCCTTTAAATAGGAATCAGTATATGCAATTCCCAACTCAACAGCTGGATTGATTTTCCTCTGGATACTGCTTTGAGAGCGCATATTAAAACTGCAGTCTTTCTCCTTTGAGATGTTCTGCAGGTGAAGCATGCCCACTGCTAAATTCACAATGAAAAGCTGTTGACCTCCTTTACTTTCTCTAGCCCTCAAACACAGTGCTCCTTTCTCAATTTCTATAACTTCTGCCTGAGGTCTAGACTTAGATTGCAAACTAATGGCTCCAATGAGTTGACCTGAAAACGAGACCTAGAGCAAGTCCATTGCACTACTGCACCAGGAACTTTACTACAAGTTTGTGCCCACAAACAGCTCCAAAAACCTACGCAGGCAGCAAGCCGTTAATGAACACACACTGGTCTTCTAATTACCACCACACGTGTTGTGACTGCTCAAAAGGATCATTAACTTTTTCTCACTGAGCCTTGTTGCCAGCTCTGCTTAAATGTCTACATCCACAACACAGACTTCTTTCCACCTCCATACCGTCTTGTTGCTCGCTCATGTCCTGGTGTGCTCGCTCATGACAACACACCCTGCACAGTTAATTGGAGGCATGGGCACAGCAGTGAGGTGACACTATTTGTACATTGCTACTGCCAGGCTCGAATGGAAGAGTCTCCAATGCTGCTGTTGAGCCCTGACTAGGACTGGCACATGCACCTTGCTGGACAAAAATTCAGCCGCAACCCTAAAACAAATACGTTCGTTTTTATCCATATGTTCTGGAAAATAGACAAGTCTTGTGCTTGTGGATTGTCTGCCGGGGTCTCCATTGTGGAGAGGACTGAATTTTAAGTAATCATAAATACTGGTTGATCATGGACTTATTGTTCCTGGTGAGAGTGGGTCAGTTTCCAAGCCTTCTTTTTATAGGTTTTTCCTTTGTGGGGCGTTTTCACATTGCCGGATTTTCCATAAGGTCTCACGAGTCCAGATCCAGGAAGATAGAAGTCTTTATATTTATTAATTTGTGAAAGCCGGAAAACACCCTTAACATCTCGGCCAGTACACCGCGATGCTGTTACATCGCGGTTGTTGCAACGACCGCGATGTAACCACGCTATGCCATTACAACACAAGTCTTTACATCGACTTGCACTAGATGGCGTGTTAACATTACAAATAGTGTAGTTTACTATCCCAACACCTTCCCTACTGTTAAGTTGACTGGAGTTGGAATAGTAAATTACTCTTTTCTAATGTTAGCACGCCATCTAGCGCAAGTAGATGTAAAGAATTGCGTTGTAATGGCATAGCGTGGTAACATCGCAGTCGTTGTAATGACCGCGATGTAACGGCACCCATTGTACGGACTCTCATTGTTACATCATACATCCGTGAAAGCCCTTAGAACAAGAGTGTTATAGTAACAAGTTGATAAATGTGTCAAATACTCATTTGATGGTTATGCATAGAATTTCGGCTGATACATTTGGGTGAATGTCGTTAAGACAGTTATGGACATATTGTCTAACAATTCTCTATAAAGAGTTTTATGAATTGGTGAGTAATACATCTATAGTGCTAAACAAAACGTAGGTTTCTTTGCTAATGGTTTGTCAATGTACATCTATTCTTTTTTTAAATAAAACATTGTATTGTGTTTTTGTGGTACAATCTGGGCCGCGGCCCTACATATACATTTTGAAGGCAAGATAAATCAAAGGTACCATTACATATATACAATCGTAACACCTGCAAAACCTGCAGGTAAAACAACATAAACATAGTGCAGATAGTCCCAGATCCCATAAATCTTTGTAAATCTAACTGAATACGGGTTCAGACGGTGACCTATTGTAGTGCGGGTTGTTAAGTGGCAATTAGAATGCGGGGACAATTCTTGTCAGGGGGCCACAGATGGAAGGGGGGTAAAATGTACATCTGTTTTGAAAGACGAAAATTGTGGGCGTTCCATACTTACAATCCATATCCAAATATGCTTGTGTGGTAATTGGGGGCTGAGGCATTTGCAAACCCTCCTGTTCTGAAATCGGCAGGTGCAGCCCTAGCCACTAGGCCACATCCCGCCCTTTCTGGGTAGAGGAGCAGGGAGGACACCTTTGGATGTGCTCAGAAGCGGTGTGGTGCTTCAGTGTGTATATATGAATTAGGCTACCTATTTATGTTTAACACAGGAACAGACAGGGTCTCTCCCTTGTGTGTCAACTAACAGAGAGGGCCACTTAGGCTTATATTCGATTCAGGAAATGGCGCTTCTTCGTCTGTACATGTACAATCAGTGTGTGCGCAGGGTCAGTGGCCTGGCATGTGAGAGACTGCAGCTCTTACACAAGGACAGTAATGTCCCCACCAACCTCTGACCTTAGCCAACCATGATCAGAACTTTCTTGGCTTTCTTCTCTTTTAGGGGTAGCTAGAGCACAAACATGGCAGTTTTTGCTTTCTTTGACCCTCTTCTGTCCCTGCTTGCCACAGGTTCATTGCCAAGTCTCCAATTGGTTGCCTTGTCCTTGTTTGCTTTCTCTGACCCTCCTCTGACGTTGCTTGATTTCTGTAATCCTAATCTGTCCCTTTTTCTCTGGGGGGGGCTCTCACCTACCCTGCTTGTTTCACCTGCCTTTGCTTGCCTCTAGATTCGCTCGCAGTGTGTGTGTGTGTGGGGGGGCTCTGTGTGGGTGTGTGAGGGGGGGCTCGCAGTGTGTGGGGAGGGGCTCTGTGTGGGGGCTGTGTGTGGGGGGGCTCTGTGTGGATGTGTGTGGGGGGCTCTGTGTGAGTGTGTGGAGGGCTCTCTCTGGTTGTGTGGGGGGGGCTCAGTGTGTGAGGGCTCTGTGTGGGGGGGCTCTGTGTGGGGGGGCCCTGTGGGTGTGTGTGTGGGGGGGCCCTGTGTGTATGTGGGGGGGCCCTGTGTGTGTGGGGGGGGGGCTCTGAGTGGGTGTGGGTGTGTGGCATTTGCAAGAGATTAAGCTATTGGCATTGTAAATGACTGCCATTTATTTATCGGTTTTCAAAAAGAAAACATAAATAAAAAAATTGTCATTTCCAATGCCAATAGCTCTAACTTTTCCAAAGGCAAAACCGTTGCATTGTAAATGCTTGTTCTGAAAGGAGCAACACAAACATTTCATTAACTCAGATTAGTATGTTCGATGCATGTGTGCTTACTCCTGCCATCTAGTGATTACTCCCTTGAGTGATGATGTGCATGGGCATAGACTACTTTGTTAGACTGTTTTCGTTCTGCTGTGTTCTGGCCCGGCCCTGTTGCTGTGCTTTTTATGGTTTGCACAGTACCTTCTCTCCTTTGGCATTGTATTGGATTGCATTCCTATTTCCCTTGCGTATAGACGTACAAATATTTTGATCGAGCCGTGTCTGTCTCGATCGCTGCCACTCCTGGGCATCGCTCTTTTGCTATTGTCCTCGCTGCCACGCCAAATACCCTTGGACCGACTTACATCAGGTCTGTAATTTGTGCCTCTCACTGGAACACAGCAAGGCTTACTGCGAAGCCTGTCGCTCCAAGAAAACTCTTCACTATTGTCATGTTGGTCAGCTCGAGATGTCGCAAAGGAGCTTGGAAGAAACACCAGACCTTTTCTTTCTCAATGTCGAGTGTGTACATCCACAGCCTTCTGCTGCAGATTAAGTCTTCTCCGTTGAAGGCAGCTCCAATTCTGACTTGGAGACCAAACTTGCAATGGAAGACCTCCCACCTACTCAACATTCTGTAAGCCATCAGCTAATAACCAGGTAGCTCCTCTGCAACAGCAAACAGAGGCTTAGCTAACTGTGGCCCAAAATCTGCCCTTGTCCTCTGGCCATGGTTGGCACCAAACAACTGCTTTGGATGCCCCGCTCAGTTCGGCGCCAAAGAAGCATTCCAAGCAAAGTGTTAGGCTCCGACTATCCTTGCACTGATTTGTCCTTCGGCGTTGAGCCAATCAGTGCCTTAGAGTTAACCTGTCTCTTTACTGAGAAGACCATCGGCACCGGAACCAACAACTTTCTGATACAAAATCTTCAAAGTCTATGTATAAGCCTTGCTCTAGCTCAACAGTCAAGCCCATCCTTCATGAACTAGAGGAACAGCTCGATTCCAGGCAGAAGCATCTCATCATACACCCTCATACAGGTCGCATCCTTGCCTGCTCTTCCGCCTATGGTGCTCCACCATCCATACGACAGCTATCATTTCAGAAAGCCTTGAACACTTCAGTCCATTACTGTGAAAATACACAAGAAAGCAGAAAGGCCACCAGCCATTCACCTCTTTCATCTTCACCACCTATTTCCCTCCTTTGCCCTCGCCCTCCTCACTTCAATCTCTAGGGTATCTACTTGACATTACACTCCAGGGATCTTCACATTCTGATACAGGTGGGAGTGGGGGAGGGAGGACACATTTGATATTCTCCACAGGATGACCCATGGGTCAATCAGCCTACCTGCCTTTTCCCCACAACCAGACTCTGTTACTGAGTGGGCTCTCCAAACATTTGATGTCAAGAAAGCCCTCATACACTACATTGATAAAACAAAAACGTTCAGGAAACTGCAACTGATTTTTGTTGTTTTCGCCCAACCCTGTAAAGGAAAGGCTATATCCAAATTGGGCTTTGCCAGATGCATAGTTAGATATATGCTAAAGCTAAAAGGAATTTACCTACTCCTCCTAGAGGGCACTCTATTGTAAAGAGAAGAGCATCTATTGCCTTACTAGGGAGCATCCCAATGGCTAGCATATGAAAAGCAGCTACCTGGTCTACACCACACACTTTCACTTAACACTACTGTGTGGATGTTATAGCACGCCAAAAAGCTAATGTTCACCAGTTTGTTCTCTGTACACTTTCCAAACAACTGCAACACTTTAAGGTTAGCCAATATTTTACACTCTATGCACAGCATGTGTATCTACAGCCTCGCATGCCTCGAACCGAAAAGGTTACTTTCCCTGCAATTCTCTTTTTGTGTCATGTAGTGCTGTTGATTCCCCTTTCCAACCCTCCTCCTAGACACCTGTGGCTGTTGCAGTATCTCTTAATAGATCCTTTTTTTCCTCTTATGCATGCACATATCTTACCTATCACTTCGTTTCACACTCCATCCTCCCCACCATGTGGGAAAACAATCTAAATGGAGTCGATTCTGATGCGCATTATCACTTAAGGGAGAAGTCACTCTGCCTCGTGACGCAAAAGACTTCTTCGAAGAAAAACAACTTTTAGCACCCAACACTAGAAGGCAGGAGTATGCACTGCGTGTTAATCTACAGCACTATATGCAACGAACAGATGATTATATGGTATGTAATATTTTCCTTCTTTGTCATCTACCACCCCTTAATGCAAGAGTTGAATCACAACAGGGTCAGCAGGAGAGGTGCAAACTATTCAGAGGATAGTTATCCACTGCTTCTTATGAAAGGAATTGTGGCCAGTGTAACGGAAGCACTTAAACCTCTCCTTAAGCATTGAAAATCCTAAAGTCTCTCCCATCACCTCTTGGATCATTGTCACTTTTCCGTTTCTGCTTCATATCCTTCTTTATTTTTTTTTTTAATATAACAAACTTTATTGGGGTATTACAAGAGATTCCAGAAATCAACAATACATCGTAGTCCATGCCCTTCTTTGTCATGCCCTGCCTGGAAATTGTAGGCTATTTATTTGGGTATATTTCTAAGGCAGAATACAAACCTAGTCAATGAGTGGATTTTATACTTTGAAGTGGTATAGGCAGGATCAACTTTAAATAGCATGAGTGGTTAATTTTGGTGATATTGTAGGTGAAAAATTTGAACAGCACTGCTCCTGTGTGTTGACAGGTGGCACGGTTTGACTTTGTTCCGCCCTAGAAATGATGGAGCAGGAAATAAGCTCCACCCCAGCTTGTAAACTTTAATTTCATTCGGTCTGCAACTTCGTACATTGATCCGGTGCTCACTCCCATTTAGTCAGTGAGTTTTTTTGTGAAATTTCTATCCAGTGTGCAAGGGAACAATGTCTTCTTCTAAAACTGAATGGTTTAAGTGTTGTAAGAACTGTGAGACCTCCCCATGAGGTGTGCCTCGTGCTTGTGTTCGGGGTACAACTCCGTCTTGTGAGGAGTTTGCCCTTATGAATCTGAAGTCGGTTCGGGAACGCAGAGCTCACCTGTATATCACAAAATACCAAATGAAGACGCAGAAGTCCTGATCCTGCTTTAATTTGAGGATGCCGACCCTTCCAACTCTCAGGGCCATTTCTGCAACAAGTTCTTATCACTGTGCAAGTCTTACAGTAAGTCTAAATCAAAGCAGAGATGCAAGGCGGGCCAGCTGGATTCAACCCCCCACCACAATCGCCCTGCCACAGGAAGTTTGGGCACCCCTCATCTCATTTCCAGACCCCACTGAGAAGCTTGAGTCTGCAGATGATCCTTATGCACCCTGTGTTTCTGGGATTGTCAGCAATATTGCAACAGATAGATCAAGGCCTTATAGCACATATTCATTACTATTATGGCTCTGTCTGGTGCGCTTTCCGGCCCCAAGTGCCTGCAGATGCCTTGACACACTTTTCTGCCGGCGAGGCTACCCGTTACGATTTCTGGGTCTCCGGAAGCAGCCTTGTGTTGGGCTCAGATGCTAGAGACGACTTCCAGTCCAATCTCCTCTACATTGCCACTGGAGGAAAGCACCAGTCTTATTGTTCTTTATGACTACGACCCAAATTCAACTCTACCCTGACAGAGGTTATGTACTGACGGGCAGTGAGGGGTACTACACTTACAATTGCCTACTATGAAAGTAAAAAGAATGTTTTAAAAGATATTCTTCAACCTGGGGAAGCTTTCCCTGAGCCCTTACTGACACACTTATCGGCACTTAATCTGTTGTGTTCCTGTTCTCCAGTGAACAGGCAGGTTGCCAGGTGACAGGCTGAAGCCAAAGAATCTCCCCCCCTTTTTTTTTTTGGGACACATCACCCTATACCAGATAGTTTGATTGCCCAAGCTTCCACCAGTCATTCCCTACGATTCATCCAGACAAATATAAGATGCTCACACTGATTCAGGTTGTGTCTGTCCTGGATACAAGCAACTAGTTTGATATGTGCACCCTACAGTCCCACAGATGCTATTTGTGATTCAAGGTCGACCAGGAGCATTTTCAGTTTACTGTGTTCCCTTTTAGTCTCATCAGTGCTTATTTAGATGTTCACGAAAGCATTGGCGGTGGTCACTATACTCCTTTGGAGGTCTGAGTTTTCCCCGGACTACTCGCTGTAGTAGGTGTAATCTCCAGTCTGTGGTAGTTGTAGACTTCCTCCAGATGATGAAGTTTCTGACATCACTTAGGTTCCTTGTTAATATATCGAAGTCAGCCCTGACACGTTTGCAAAAGCTCTCCTACATTGGAACAGTCCTAGATACTGTGCAATTTCGAGGCTTCCCCTCTCTCCATCACAAGTCTAGGACATTCAGGCCATGCTCCTCATGGCATGCAGCTTGTTATGCCAAGTGTCCATGCAGGCTCTGCAGTGGAACCTGAAGTCTCAGCCTATCCATTCCGCCCTGGTTTCAGATGAGGCTGCAAGAGAGCTGCAGAAGTTGCTCTGCTGCAGTTGTACCAGCAGACTATCCTTCTTCCTGCCCCACCCAGTGCTGGTGGTGATGACAAATGTCAAAGTTTGGGCTGTCATCTGAGATAGGTGGAGGTAAGGACTCTAGTATCTGGCAGAGGCCCATCTCAATATCAACCTATTGTAGTTGATGGACATTCTCCTGGCGCTGAAAACCTTCCTATTGTCTATCAATGTGAGACTGGTTCAGGTTCTCACAGCAACACCACTGCCATGTTGTACTGCAACACGCAGGGTGGGCCCTGTGCCAGGTGGCACTTTGTTCCTCGAGTTGGCTGAATTTCTCTGGTTTGAACCATCTGGCAGGATCTTTGAACACCAGGGCGGACCAAAAAGCTTGACTGGGCCTTGTGGATCTTGAATGGCAGTTACACCCCGAGGTGGCACAGGCCATCTTCCAGAAATGGGGAGAAACCATGCAAGATCTTTTTTCCATCTTGAAACGCTCAATGTCAAGCATTTTGTGCGCTGGATTTTCCAAGAAGGCTGTCTTTTGGAGACCCATTTCAGATTGTGAAGCATGCGACTTCTGTATGCTTTTGTCGCTGCCTCTCCTGCCCTGAGTTCTTCCGGCTTGGACAAAGAGGGTTTGATACCCTAATCTCCTAGGCACGAGCATCTGTCCTTCGATCAGGCTACTGCTTCAAGGGGACCTGTTGTCGCAGCAGAAGGGTAGCTTATCCAGTATTAGGGGTGTCTTTCATAGATTCACATGCCTGAATCATTCCCCGTCGTCGAGACGGGAGCCTCCGGTAAATAAAAAAGTAATGTCCATAGACATACATAGAGAAAAAGGGTCTAAGGGCCTCCCCTTAGTAGCCTTTCCTTGTCCTTATGTAAAAAGGACCAAACTCTCACAGTCAGCCAATCAGCTCCGACCTCCCTCTAGAACCTTCCTGGGAGGAGCCTCAGTCCCTCAGATTTTCTACCGCACGTTGTGCTAGGGAGTCTCCAGCCTGAGCTCTCCTCAGGATTACTCAAAATTCATCAAACTTTCTTGGAAAGTGTTCTCTAAACCCTCAACTCTTCAAGGACTACTGCACTACACTGTCTTGACAGTAAGTGTTTTTTTTCCACTGCTTCTTCCATGTCTGACTCGAAGAAGAAAGCCCTGTTCAGGGCCTGCTCTTCCTGTAGCAAGAAGAGAATCCATGTGGATGATCAGCACGACCTGTGCTTGTATTGCCTTTACCCGGACCATGTCTCAGACAAATGCAAGATTTGTAGGTCTTTTCCAAAGAAGACCGTGCGAGATAGAGAAGGTCGCCTTCTTATTTGGCTGGACAGGCTTAAGGACAGAGACAATCTGGACTCCTCTGTGAGCAGTGTTTCCAGGACCTCAGCTGTCTCTAAAAAGAGGCCTAGGGAGGCTTCCCCTGGCCCCTCAGACACTCCTCCTACGAAGACCCACAAAAAGTCTTCAGAGGCGAGATCGGCGACATCTTCAGTGTCTGCTAAGGAGGATAAAACCTTTAAGAGGCCTGCTCCGTCCTCTAGACAAGCCCAGAGGACTACCTCAGTCACGACCACAGTGTCTACCACGTCAGCGTCGTCGCCTTCAGCGTCGACGACAACGACTACGTCCTCCTCATCTTCAGGTAGACCTGTTTCTTCTATTATTCTTCTAAAATCGTCGTCGACGACGAAGACCATGTCGACAACAAAGACTACACCGTTGACGACGCCGTTGTCATCGACGAGCCCATCGTCGTCGAAGGCGTTACAAAGGATCCCACCGTCGACGACGAAGGTGTCGACGAGAGACCCTACGACGAGGACGTCGTCTACGAAAGCACCGTCTACGAAGACGTCGACGACGACTTCGCAGTCGTCGACGACCAAGATCCCATCGCCCACTCCACCGTCGTCGATGACCCCGTCGACGAAGACTCCGTCGACGAAGGACTCGACGATGACACCAAAGACTCCGTCGACGAAGGACTCGACGATGACACCAAAGACTCCGTCGACGAAGGACTCGACGACGACACCGTTGACGGAGAGCTCGTCGTCGAAGGGGGCACTGCCGAAGCTATGGAAAAAATCGAAACTAGGAGAGGTATCGACCCTGATGCTGCCGCCGTCGACGGTTCCCTCGACGACGACAGGCTCTGATGTGCAGTCTGGCAAGCCGAACAAACCTCAAATTACCCCGGAAACGACGTCTCCGAGCAAGGTGGAAAAGCAACCACCTCAGGAAATCTTCCAAAGCGAGGAATCCGAAGAGGATGACCATCTGGATCCTGCTACTTCGGTCTCGGACCTAAACATAAAATGCCAAAGCACTGATGAGGAACAGGAAGACTTCACCTACCAGGAACACTCTGTCCATACTAGTGTCCGCACGGAAGTCACCCCCATGATATGCTTACCGGCGACCCTTGTTGATGACTTACGATTCCTTGTACAAGACTACAAGCAACGCTTTCCAGAGGCGGACAGAGGCGGTCAGACGCCTAAGAGTCATGCGCCTGAGGACAAGGGGGATCAGACACCTACAGTCCAAGTACCAGTGTCCGCACCAAAACAAACTCAGCATCACCCTCAAACCCACCATGACGTCCAGCCTCAGGTGGTGGTCTCTTCGGACGATGATGAGGAGGAGGAGGAACTAGAGGAAGGAGAGGTCCAGGAGGTACACTCGGACCACTCAGACCAGGATGAAGAGGATGAATATATAGCATCATCCCCAGCTTCACCACAACCACGCCAAGCGGACTCCCCGCCTGTGGACATTGCCGGCTTCCACAAGCTTGTGGAGAGAGCAGCGAAGAGATTCCACATGGCTGTGGAATCAACAGAAATAGACTGTTTCTTGCACGATTTTAAGGAACAGACTCAAAAGTCCGCTAAGGCTATTCCAATTATAGAATTTTTGTGGGAACAAGGAAAGAAATTAATGCTGACACCTGCTTCTGTACCGGCGGTGGTCCTACGCCTAGACAAGAAATACAGAGCACCACTTACTGCGGCGGCTTGCCTCAATGGTCACCCCAAACCAGACTCGGTGGTGACGCAGGCGGCCCAGAAACACTCCCGCAACCCTTCCTCACCACTGTCCGCTCCCCCGGACAAGGAGGGCAGGAAACTTGACACGATTGGAAAGCGTTTCACATCCACATCGGCCATGACCATCAAAGTGGCCAACTCCATTGCCTTGTTGGGGCGTTACAACCGCCAGCTCTGGGAGGACATAGCCCCTTACGTGAAGGAACTACCTGACGCGGTCCAGGGTGAGGTGAAAGCGCTCCTGGTGGAAGGTCAATCTTCAGCAGCGGAACTCATTGACTGTGCTATCGACGCAGCCATGACAGGCTTCCGTCAACTTGCGGGGGCTGTAGTCCTGCGACGCCAAGGATGGCTGAGAGCGACATCTTTCCGCCAGGAAGTACAAGCAAAGGTTCTGGACATGCCCTTCGACGGGCAACACCTCTTTGGAGAAAAAATCGACGAGGCACTGCAGGCCATTAAGAAGGACACAGACACTGCAAGGGCACTGGGCACTCTGCAGTCCAGAAACCAGTCCTTTCGGGGCAACAGGTCCAGAGGTCAGTCCTCATACCGAGGCTCCTATCAGAACAGGTCCTTGTTTTCATACAATCACAAGGGCCAATACCAAAACAAACAGCAACAAGGCCGTCAGTCTTCGTTTGGAAGATCTAGCTACAGAGGTAAAAATACCAAGAGGGGCGCTGGCGGCCGCCAGTGACCGACTACTCCAGCCAGTCCAAACACCCTCTCCATCCTTTCAAATTGGAGGAAAGCTAACCCACTTCCTCACCAATTGGCAGTACATCACCACGGACCGGTGGGTTCTTCAAATTATTCGATTCGGCCATTCTCTCGAATTCACCTCCATCCCTCCCAATACCCCTCCACGCAGACGGACACACAAACACCCGCGCCTGCTTCTCAAGGAGCTTTCGACAATGCTACAGAAAGGGGCAATCGAAAGGGTACCGGCATCCTCAAAGGGGAAAGGATTTTACTCCCACTTCTTTCTTGTACAGCAAAAAGAGAACAAGTGGAGGCCCATCCTGGATCTCCGGGCGCTCAACACCTTCCTACGGAGCCAATCGTTCAGGATGGTGACGATTCAAGAAATTCTGGGCATTCTAGAGATAGGAGATTTCATGACCTCATTAGATCTCCAGGATGCCTACTACCACATCCCCATCCTCAGAAATCACCGGAAATTCCTGAGATTCGAGGTGGCGGGCCGTCACAATCAGTTCAAAGTCCTGCCATTCGGCCTCAAGTCCGCGCCGCGGATTTTCACGAAATGCCTTGCGCCAGTGGCAGCCTTCCTGCGTCAACTGGGCCACCAAGTCTTCCCCTACCTAGACGACTGGCTGGTGAAAGCACCCTCACCTGGAGACGCAGTCATATCCTCCATCGCCTGCACCAATCTCTTTCAGAATCTGGGATTGACGCTCAATCTCAAAAAATCCTGCTTGGTCCCCGCAACGAAAATTACCTTCCTAGGGGCCACATTGGACACAGAGTGCACAAGAGCCTTCCCCTCGGAAGAGAGGACAGACAAGATATTATCCCTGGCCACGGCTGTGGCAGCAAAAACGCACCTAAAAGTTCGAACTTACACCTCCCTCCTGGGGATGATGTCTTCCTGCATACTCCTCATCCCGCACTGCATACTCAGAATGCGGCCCTTGCAGGAGGCACTCACGAGCCAATGGACTCAAAGTACTGGCTCCTTCGAAGACATTATTCGGATCACACCAAAAATGTCCAAAGCTCTGCAATGGTGGAAACGTCGCCAGAATCTAACTGTAGGGTTACCGTTTCTCCTTCCAGCATCACCGCTGGTGATAACCACAGACGCCTCCCTAGAGGGATGGGGCGCTGTTCTCCAGGACCTTCAGATCAGCGGCAAATGGGACACTCAGGAACAATCGCTCCATATAAACCTTTTGGAGCTAAGAGCCGTGTATCTGGCTCTCCAAGCCTTCTTGCCTCGCATCCAGAACTCCCCGGTGCTCGTCAGGACAGACAACACCACGACGATGCACTACCTCAACAAACAGGGGGGAACGCGTTCGCTCTCTCTCACGCAAATCGCAAAAAATCTGGAACTGGCTAGTGCTGCAAGGCATCCCGCTCAAAGCGGAATATGTCCCAGGAAAGGACAATACCATCGCGGACGCCCTGAGCAGGCAAAAATCCCTCTCCCACGAGTGGGAACTTTCAGACAGCGCTCTGACTCACATCTTCTCTCAATGGGGAGTCCCGAACATCGACCTCTTTGCCACCAAGAGGAACGCCAAATGCCCAAGCTACGCAAGTTGGCATCCCCAACAAGGATCACTAGGAAATGCATTTTCCATCGGATGGTTCAACGCCTTTGCATACGCTTTTCCTCCATTCCCGATGATCCCACGGCTCCTCAGGAAGATGAAAGTGGAACCCTGTACCCTGATCCTAATTGCCCCGTTCTGGCCGAGACAACACTGGTTCTCGGATCTGCTTCGACTTTCCATCAGATCACCGATCCGCCTGAAACAACACCCGAACCTCCTGACGATGTCCAACGGGAAAGTGCAGCACCCGAACCTCCAATCGCTCAAATTATCAGCCTGGCTCCTGAGCACAGAGAGTTCGGTGGCCTGAATATCCCACAAGACTGCAGGGATGTATTAGCCAAAGCAAGGGCAGACAGTACGAACAAAACCTACACTCTCAAATGGAAGAGGTTCTGCATTTGGTGTTCCGACAAGGGACTACGGCCCCTCTCCATCACCCCTGAACAGATATTACCATACCTTCTGCATTTGGCTCAGTCGGGGCTGGCGCATGCGTCCATCAAAGTTCACCTGGCGGCTATCTCGACCTTCTCTGTGGTCAAGTCGGCTAGTCAAGCAATTCCTCAAGGGGCTATACAGATCCTTTCCGAGGCCTCGGAAAGTACCTCCTACATGGCAGCTTAATCTGGTACTTAACCAACTCATGCGTCACCCGTTTGAGCCCATTCATCGGGCATCTCTTAAACACATCTCATGGAAGACGGCGCTCTTGCTCGCTCTAACATCTGCCAGAAGGGTGAGCGAGCTGCAAGCCTTGTCCATTCAGGAACCATATATGCAATTCAGACATGACAGAGTGATACTGCGACCAAACCCTAAGTTCATTCCAAAAGTACCTTCGGACTTTCATCTCAATGAACCAATAGTCCTTAAGTCCTTTTTTGCCAACCCTTCTACAGCAGCGGAAAGGTCGCTGCATTCTTTGGACCTTATGAGATGCCTAAAGTTCTACCTGGACAAGACTAAGGCTCTCAGGAAATCTTCACAACTGTTCGTGGCATACAGCAGACCACGAATGGGCCTGCCTCTCACGAAGCAAAGCATCTCCAGATGGATCTCCTCTGCGATTTCATTCTGCCACGACAAGGCCGGCCGGCCTTTGAATGATCATGTTACTGCTCATTCCACCAGGGCAATGTCCACGTCAGCAGCACTGTTTGCTGGAGTGCCGATCCTGGACATCTGCAGAGCGGCGACCTGGAAGTCACCGCATACTTTCTCAAGACACTACTGCCTGGATATCGAACTCCAGAAGGATGCGGCAGTGGGCCAGGCGGTGCTTCGCCATCTCTTTCAGTAAGGTGAGCCTTCCTACATCCCGCCTTCCAGGTATGCACATTCTTGCTCTGATGATGTTCTATCTATGCTGTCTCCTTGTTGTATGATATTATATGCATTATCTAACATGACGGCAGAGCAACTCTACTTTACGAATGTGCTACTATGATTGCTAGCTATTCTGATTCAGGCATGTGAATCTATGAAAGACACCCCTAATACTGGATAAGAAATGCGTTACTTACCTGTAACAGCAGTTATCCAGTATTGGTGTCTTTCATAGATTCACATGCAACCCTCCCGCCTCCCCTGGAAGGACTCACTTCCCTCTCGGACTATATTACGCCAACCTAGCTGGGTGCGTACGAAAATCTGAGGGACTGAGGCTCCTCCCAGGAAGGTTCTAGAGGGAGGTCGGAGCTGATTGGCTGACTGTGAGAGTTTGGTCCTTTTTACATAAGGACAAGGAAAGGCTACTAAGGGGAGGCCCTTAGACCCTTTTTCTCTATGTATGTCTATGGACATTACTTTTTTTATTTACCGGAGGCTCCTGTCTCGACGACGGGGAATGATTCAGGCATGTGAATCTATGAAAGACACCAATACTGGATAACTGCTGTTACAGGTAAGTAACACATTTCATCCTCTACCTGAACCTGCACAATTTCCACTTCCATGCATGGAGAGTGAACAGCAGCAGCTGATTCCATTTGATCTTCCTTATAAAGTTGTGGATGTCATTCTGGCTGCGAGACATCGTCCAACAAAGTCAGACTGTGCTGGGACATAGTTGTAGCCTGGTGTGGCACACAATATTGACCTATTACAGGCCAACCCGTTGGATGTAGTTTTGTTTAAGGCTCTGGCCCAGCAAAATCTTGCATTGGGCACTGTGAATGGTGTTATGTTGGCCCTATAATATGTTTACTGGACCAACCGTCCTTGCCCAGATCACTTATGAGATTTCTAAAAGCACGCCATTCGGACAAATACTCAGCTGTCCACTATGCCTTCTGAAGCTGGAGACTGTTCCTGTTCGCAGAAACTTTGACTTGCCACGTAACTGAGCTCCAAGCATTCTCTGTGCAACCGTGTTTAACTACTCTTTTCCAGAATAAAGTGCTGTTGAGGACCAGGACGGTCTTTTTACCAAATGTTGTGACACTTTTTCATTGTGGCAAGTTCATAACTCTCCTGGCATTTTTTGCTCCACCTCACCCCCTCAAAGCGAAGGAGACACTCCTTTACTTAGATCAATAGTTATTAATATTTTGACTTCTTTGGACCCCTTATTAATCATTACTAGAATCTGGGACCCGACTAAGTCATTATTTTAATCCAGGACCCCCACTCAGTCATTACTGCAAGCCAGGAACTATTTTTAATGCTAATCAAACGGACCCCCCCCCCCCAAACTGAAACAAGCATTCAATAAAAAATATACACAAATTATTAAATCTTTTATTTAATTCACAAACCAATATTTTAAAAAATCTATATTTTAATGGGAAAGTTGTAGCTTTTCTAAATTCATTGAGACCACTCATCGTCCAGACTATTCTGATTAATGCACTTGCACTGCTCCCATGAATCAATCTGAGGTACTAACCTAATTTAATTTTTTTTAGCTTCCAGTTTCAAATTCTGTTGCATCTACACAGTTTGTTAATATTTTCAATTTTGCTTCTTTGTGTACACTTTAATAATCTGGTAAAATGTATTTTTTAAGCAGGTCCGGACCCCCTGAGTAGACTTAGTAGACTCGGAGGGATTCCGGGGCCACAGGTTAAGAACCACTAGCCTACATCCCAAAAGAACCTCAAGTTTTTACATCGATCACACAAAAGACTATCAGGCGTGCAATCTTTTTGTGGTGTTCTCTGATGAAAAGAATCGCAGAAAATCTGTCATGGTGGATAGTTCTCAGCATTAAGATCTGTTACTCATTGGCCAAGAGGCAGCCTGCGGGGGGACTGCAGGAACATTCCACCAAAGACGAGGCTCCTACCAACGTGGAGGCACCTGGAGTGTCTGTCCTTAATATAGATATAGATCAGGCTGCGACATAGGCGTCAGTGCACACGTTCACTAAGCACTACTGACTTTAAAGTCATGTCTGACTGGATGGCCATTTGGCATGTTCGGTCCTGCAGGAGTTTAAGTATGGAATGTTCTAAAGCGTCTCCACCTTGTGAAGATACTGCTTTGGTATCTGTTCTAAAGGTAAGGAATCTGTGGTTAAAAGCATCCATCAGAAAAACAAGCTATTTACAATACTCTTTCTGATGAATAGTCTTATCTAACCACTGAGTCTTCACTGGCCTTCCCCCTCACTTTTCTGCAAAATGGTCTTTTTCCATCTAACAAGGTCCCAAATTAGAGCTCTGCTCATTGGTACCTCTGCTTATTGAACGTATTGATGATCCAGGCGGAATTAAAGAAACTAACATCGCCACTCAGGGGTGGAGCTTATATCCAGCTCCATCGTCTCTTCCGGGGGTAGAATGAAATCGGATCTGAGCTGCGTGGAGCCACCTGTCGACAAGTATAAGCTAGGCTTTGAAATGTCACAGAATGAGATTGTCCTTTGTGTATTGGGTTTCACTTGGCTGCTTGTAGTATGGCTGATCGTCATCCAGATGTCTGCTTCCAAGGTGCATCTTGTGGTCCTTTTTTAGGTCGAGCCTAGCGCAGTGCGCATGCGCTGCTTTTTGGGAGGCTTCTTGTAAGTACTCTAAACTTCTCCATGTGAGGCTGATTCCTCCCACACATCAGATTGGCTTTTGTGTGAGTCTTTCACTAATGAAAGCACTAAGTTTGCTAAAGGCAGGTGCATGTCCCACCTTTTTATTTTAAAGTTCTCTTCCACGGGAGCGAGCAGCGGCTCGCAGGGTGGCAGCTGCATTCCTTTGGTCAGGTTACTACCTACTTTTCTATATTTGCCTTCAAACTCTTAATCTTTTCTCTGCTCAGTTGTGTTACATGCATTATCTCTCGCCTATTCCCTACATGCTCTTTTATGTTTCATTCCTGCTGTTATGTCCTCTGTTTTATCTAGCTACTGATGACCTTCTGAAGGAGACCGCAGCCAGCACTAAGCAACAGAGCATTCAACGTGCCTTCTCCTTTCACCCTTGCCCACCTTCCTTCCCCTGTTACCACCTTCATTAGTGCCTTAAATTTCATAAACCTTCTTCCTGCTCCTACAACGCAGAGGAGTATGAAACAATAATGCAATCTTTGGGTGAAACGATCATACTCCTCCCTCACTGTACTCTGACATCTTACGCTTCCATTGAGTGAAATGGTTGCACTTTAGGCCCCCTACTCAGGGCAAGTACCAAATTGATTCACGTTACGTTCATGCACCTTTTGCTGCCACTACCAAACTTCGAGGTGCACCCACTGACAATGTGCAGTGGTACCAGGAAGAAACCCCACATGGAATCCCTCCCACTCCCCTCTAGTGTGCTTGATATTGCAAGTCCATTTGGAGAAAAAAACTTAGATCACAAATATGCTCTCAAATAAGAGAAAATCCGTAGCTCTCATTGTGAGAAATCACTACTCCCGCCCTTGACCAGATAAGAAATCCGAATCCTGGTGAAGATGCAGTGTAAATCTCCTTTATGAAGGAGTTAAAATGTCAGGCTTACCTTGAGATTGGTGTGTCTGTAAAAGTCTAAATTCCTGTCCATTAACAGCCTGAAACATGATCTGGTGCCGAGTCCCGTTTAATAGTAGAGCTGAGGACTCTCTTAGAGGCGTGCAACAGTATCGTCTTTGAATTTTACCTGCATTTTAGTACTTTATGCATGTAACAAACTATGAAGTCATAACATCCATGCCCTCTTGACCTCTAGGTAAGCTCACCGGTTTGATTCTTCAATCCCTTACTTTCAATATGACTTTGAGCTTGTATTCCTCTTCACCAAATGTAACTCTTTATGTTCTGTATAACCCTAATTTTGATGGCTTTGAAACCAGCAGATAAAGCCAGGAAGATTTTGCGTGAGCGGCATTCTTGTCTAGTTTCTTATTTCGGAATGTTTTGAGAATGTGGATTTCTGGGGTCCCTGACCAGTGTTGGTAGTTTAAAAACAGGTTAAGTGTATTGCAGTCTGGAACTACGCATTTCAGAACTGCAGTTTGCCTGCTCACGTCACAGAAGGCTTTTTTGGTGTTAAATGGAAAAAAAACAGCATTGGCTCCTTTTAATATAAATGACTGTGTGTGTACATATTGTACGTAAAATATTCAAGAATTGTTTGTATTAAAAACAATTGGGTTGCGATCCATCCATACGGTGGGGGGGGGGGGGGGGGGGGAGGAGAGAGAGAGAGGGAGAGAGAGGGAGAGAGAGGGAGAGAGAGAGAGAAAAACACACTTAAAACAATGCAAATTTACTTAAGATCTTGTCAAGTAGATCTGAGACTATGCTCTCCATATGAAACTATGGATAGACCAAGACTTTACGCCAGTCTCAGTATAGCGATGTCTTGCCACAGAGCCGCCACATGCCTCTTCACCATGTTAGATTCAGAGCAGAGAATCGGCTTTCTTAGTGAAAGATTTGCCTCGATCACAGCAGCGACACCTCAGGAGCCGAAGCAAGTTTACTGACTTTGCATTGATATTAACCATGGATATTGGGTAGTTGGATGAGCTTAACTTTGCACCCTGGACTTGTTTTGGTATCTGTTATATACACCTCTTCTCATAGTGCATATCTGTTTAAAAGTGTTAAAATATTTACAGTCGACCCACAAACAAGGTTGTTAGAGACTGTTTTTATTTCCTTAATGGCTGGCTTAAATTCCTCTTCATGTTAGGGCTGTTCAGCTTGTCCTTTGTATCATGCATGAGGTTGATTGTGTTTCTCCTTTATCCGTATGGAAGGAATTCTGTTAACTTTGTTTTCTCCTCTATAATCTGTTCGCCACAATTGTTAAAAAAAGAAATCGGTGATGAATTTTATGTCCTTGTGTATTCTTGTGGCTAAGATTAACTTCTTTATTGTGCTTTTCATAGCATTACTCTTCTTCAGGAGGCTACTTTAGGCCTTAGCCATTTTAATAGTTTTTCCTGTTTAGATTGTCTGTCTTGAGTATCCCTTTCCACGTATTCTTTGTCTTGCCCTTGAAGTCTGGTATCTCCCTTTCTCTTAAAGTACTGTTTAATCAGATGTACTATAATTGCAATGTGCTTTCTTTGTATGGAATGCCTTAAAGTCATCCTGCTGCAGTATTTACACCTCCTTTGTTGTTCAAAAAACCATGGCCCTGTTTGCATGGTTATGCTTTTGGTGTTACACTTGTGTATAAATGCTTCTCCTATTTTTCCCAGGTTCTGTCAATCTTGGGACCCTTTAAGACCGTTGGCCAGAGTGGCAGGGTAGGCACATGATGCATCTCTGGTCTCAAATGCCTGAAGAGCTTCATCAGAAGCTTAACAGACCAGATACCAGCAGTGCTGCGAGGCCAAGCCATATGACCTCGCCATACCCTGGGCCCACATCACAACATGCGGGGATAGCAGCAAGTGACATCCATGGCTTATACAGCTACTGCAATGTAAACAAATAAGGGTCCGCTGAAGACAAAAACAGTAGTTCCCAGGGCAGGGGAAAACACCAATGTATAAACAAACTCCCTATGCAACTGTCGATAATGACACGGTAGGTAGGTAGGTAGATAGATATGGGTTAACACACTAAAGACTTTAAATACATTTTATATGTTTTATTATAAACTCATCTTATTGTATAAAAGTATCTTGATGAACAAGCAGTGAATAATTTATAGTATAGCATCAAATGACAAGACCACACTCCATATACTTTCTCTCTGGCATACAACATGACATCATCGATAGACCGTGATTTCGAATTTAAATAATATTTACATGATTTAGAGCTGCATCTTTTAAATGCAAATTAATCACATGATCACTAAGACAGTGATACTTGGCTTTAGGGTATTGATGAATCTTCGTCTATGTGCGTTTCGGCGTCAAGCACCTTAATCTGGAAAGCCACAATAGGAACAGTAGGATACCTTGATACTTTTTACGTAAGACACCAGAATACATTTTGGAAGTGCTACAACCTGGGCTATGTCCAGCTATAAATGTCCAAAATAAACTTACAAATCAAATGTAGATTAAAATCTTAGCAAAAGCTTATGGGGTCCGGTAACAGTTTGCCCAAAATGCGATATAATGTAGGATAAATGTGATAGCTCCAGTGTTTTAGAATTCCCTGGTCATTTATGAATCGTTTCAGCGAGAATGAAAATGAAGATGAGCCTGTTCTATCCCAGACTGAAGGCAAATGCTAGATCACATGGCAAGATTTAAATGATAACCATCTATAGGTTAATCTTCATATCGTCCATGCGTGACACGCTAGCCAACTTTTAAATTGATGAGGTGGGGGGGTTGTGTGAAAAGTGCAACATTTACGTCAGGAAGAAGTGTCCCAACGCTTGTGGAATATCCCATCAAGAATGTGGAATTACGCACACAAGCAAAAACAAGCATTTACAATGCAATGGTTTCGCCTTTTGAAAAGTTTGAGCTATTGGCATTGTAAATGACAAAATTTGTATTTGTGTTGGTTTTGAAAACAGATAAATAAATGGCATTGTCATTTACAATGCCAATAGTTTAACCTCTGGCAAATGCCACACAAAAACAAACAGACCCACACACACACACAGACCCACACACACACACAGACCCACACACACACAGACCCACACACACACAGACCCACACACACAGACCCACACACACACAGACCCACACACACACAGACCCACACGCACACAGACCCACACGCACACAGACCCACACGCACACAGACCCACACGCACACAGACCCACACGCACACAGACCCACACGCACACAGACCCACACGCACACAGACCCACACGCACACAGACCCACACGCACACAGACCCACACGCACACAGACCCACACGCACACAGACCCACACGCGCACAGACCCACACGCGCACAGACCCACACGCGCACAGACCCACACGCGCACAGACCCACACGCGCACAGACCCACACGCGCACACGGAGAGAGCCGCGCACACGGAGAGAGCCGCGCACACGGAGAGAGCCGCGCACACGGAGAGAGCCGCGCACACGGAGAGAGCCGCGCACACGGAGAGAGCCGCGCACACGGAGAGAGCCGCGCACAGCGAGGGGGCAGGGAAGCAAGCACAGCCATGTTTCCAGTGCTTGGCTATTCTGAACAAACGATTGGTATCCGGCCTGCCACTCAGACGGAAACAACTCCCAAAATACCTTCTATGAGCATTGGTACCCAGGAACCTGCACTAGCCTAACTGACAGGGTGGGTGTGTCTCAAACGCTGTGGGGTTAGGGTTAGGTAAGACGTGTGGAGTAGGCCCTTTTTAAAGCACCCACCAACAACTTGCCAGCTCTGTAATACAGATAAACCCTAAACAGAAAGCAAAAGAGAACCACACCATTGGGGAGGGTGCAAAGCCAAAACACACACAACAAAGAGAACGTCAAGACTCAGCAACAACCAGTACAAGAAACACCAACATGTAAAGCAAAACAAACGCAACTGTAAAAGCAGTAATATTAAAAACATGCTGGAAACAAGACAAACAACACACGAAAAAAGGCAATATAAAGAGTACACGCCAACTGCATATAAATTAAGATAGAATAAAAAACCAAATAATTTCAACAAAAAGAACAAGACATGCAAAAAAGACAACACATAAAATATGACACGCAAACGAAGTAAAGCTCCAACCACCTGTAAAATGAGGCTGCTCTTACAATAAGTGCCCACCTGAAGTGATGGGAGGTCGATGGAAAAGCCATCTCCTCACACTACATACTCTATTGAACAGCCTTACTGTGAGGACCTCGAGTGGGAATAAAATAAGTACAATAGGGTGCGTCCACGTACGTAATAGCACCGTTCCCACTCAAGTAACGCAATGACCAGCATGAAGCAGTGTGACATCACCACAGCAGATCAAAGAGCACCAAAACCTTCTTGGTACAAACACGTCACTGGGTCACACTGGTGTAGCGGCTCATCCTGCGAAGGTGAGGGGGGAGAAGTGTTCGCCAGGCGAAACCTAAACATAAACAAATCGTCCACAAGCGTTAACACTCTCTCTTACTTTAATCCTTCCTTTGAGTCTCACGAAATCTGTACTTTTAAAATAATGCAAGGTGTCCCCTGTATCAAGAGACGTCCTCCCTGCACAGGACTATCTATCCCTCAATGCTACATGAGGTAGTACGCTCCAACCTCAGGATTCTGGCTTGAAATGACTGGACTGTACATGTTGGTGGCAAGTGATAAAAGCTAATGCAGATACAGGGACAGGCATTCATTGATGGGAGTACATTTAAACCACTAACAGCAGAATAAAAAAGTAATCGCTGCCATCACTAATTGAGTCAAGGCATTATTTCCACTTATTCAACCTTTAACGTCAATAAGGGGACTTGGCGATTTTATATACCATTATTAACCCCACATTCATCATGTTCATGGGACTTTGCTTCTTCGGGTTAATAACCAAGCCCTAGTTATTACAGGTGGTGTAAGATGCCATTTCTCAGGAATTCTGTAATTGCCACCTGAATTACTCCAATGCGGAAGACGTACCTTAAAAGAAAAAAGCTTTTGCAATGCAATAAGTCTTGCATTCACACGATTTTGAGCTATTGGCATTGTAAATGACAATGCCTTCTATTTATGCTTTGGGTTTTAAAACATAAATACAAGGCATTGTTATTTACTATACTGATAGCTTAACAAAATGCAAGTAATCTCACCAGCTATAACAGAAAGTGCACTTTAAATATATCAGGTCAAAGAGCAAACACCCCGACTGGCGCAGATGAAAGCACCTCAAAATACTGAAAGCGGACAGCAACTTCACCTGAAAGCAGACATCATCTCGACCCTACCTTTTCTCGATTGTTGTGCATATTTTTGGGGAAAGGAAAGCAGCCTGCCCAACTGAAGGATGCAGCGCCGCTTGCGAGCTAGACTGAGTGGTCACATATAGGATGTTCCCTGCTAACACTTGGCCAGGCATTTTTTAGATGATTTACGGACATGTGCAGCTCAGTTGGGGTAGGCGCAGAGCAGTACATTGCCCAGCTCTGTCTGCTTGGGGCACGTGTGGGCGCCTGCACCAGACATCTGTGAGAGCCTCACATACGCAAAAAGCCAGTTGAGAGTTTGTACTCCAAAAGGGCAGCAAAGGGGCTCCTGTGTGAGGAATACAAGAGTTCTGATGACAACAGAGGCAAAAACAGACAGCTCTACACTACACGGTGTGTGAAACAAAAAAAACATATCCACATCTGGCTCTACAGTGCAGAGGTGCTGCGCCTCACTAGGCAAAGACTTCATTTTGTTTAACCTTCTGAGCATGAACCACGTCAGTTAAGACAGCTGCGTGCCTCTGAGAATTACACGTACACACACGCACGCGTGCCTCCTAGCGCGTGCATGCTCTTCACATTATTTTATACTTTGTGCCAGACTGGGCGCACCATGGCACAGAGAGCAGGGAACATGCTTCAACATAGGTACCTATTCACTGCCCCATGGTGGGAATTTAAACACTGCGCCCCCTGGTCAGCTTTACATCAAACACTATATAAATTCTACAGTAAAGGTTGGCTCGGGCTGTCATGGCCAAAACCGTGCGAACACGCCAAAACTGCTGGGTGACCACACACTGCATGTTCAGTACCTCCCACTCCGGAAGCACTGCTCTGAAATAAGAGATAGTGCTTAAAGCCCCATCGCAACATACGAGTTTTTAATGTTATTGAACGCATCAAGTGCTGATGACAAGGCGCTATACAAGAAGATATGGCGTCGCTGACACACGTCCTGGTTTATGGCAGCTCCACAGAGAAGAGACAGACCCCCTCTTGCAAGATGTATGTGCACAATGGGGTCTCCAGGGCCTACCAGCGAGCCCAGACACGCATTAAAACCCACAGGGCATTTTCATGCAAAGCAGGAGGCCGGGACCACAGAACAGAGCGCTACCATTGCAGGGCCTGTTTTTAGGATGAGGGCATCTCCCCACCAGCTGGCTCAAAGCGCTTGAAAAAACATAAAAGCGAAATCATACAGATTGGAGACACACGCACACACACAATCACCATCCCCTCCCCTTACCCTCCCGCCCCCACCATCAACACCCTCCCACTCCTGCCCCAAGACCTCTGCTTCACGAACGAAACCAATATTTTTGTGTGTTGCAACTTGCAACCTGGAGAACCTTGTGTCAAGCAGGGCCCTTTCTAGGAAGCACAGGCCTGTGTGGCACAGAGAGCGGTAGTAAAGAGATGAATAAAGTAGAAGGTGGCAAAGAAGAGCATGGTGAAGAGAGTAAGGGGATGAGGGGCGGGCAGGAGAAAGATGAGAGAAAAGAAAGACTGGCCGAAAGAGTAATTGAGGTTAAGGGAAGAAGCAAAGGCCGAGGTCCGAGAATCCGCCTTACCCCAGGAGTCAGGCTCTGCCATCTTTCTTGCAGCTTGCTCCCGTCCGCGTGGTGTGTGAGTCACTGTCTGACGCTCTGCCTATCACGCAACCCCACAGTCGTGTTTTCTGATTGGTGAATGCTCTTGTCCATCATCGATTGGAACTATATGACACGCACTTTAACGCGAGGCAGTTTGGAGTACTAGCACGTTGAGATTGCATGATCTAGCCACCCAGTATTCGAATGCGCCTCCTTGTTTCTGGAGCCAGGGAGGAATGCAGAGATACTTACTGGAACTCACAGCACGCCCAATAGTAGGTGGAACAGAAAACAAACCACTTTAAAGGCACGGACAGCGGGAGGGGGGGCGGGAAAGGCTCGGACAGCGGGAGGAGGGGAGGCGGAAACGGCAAGAAAGGCAAGAAAAAGCACTCACCTGGACTTCTTCCGGCGGCGGTCGGCCTGCAATGACCAAAACAAACCTTCCCCCCCCCAAAAAAATAGAACCGCTCACCGCCGCAATGACGGCAACAAAGGGGCTGGATGAGAAAAAAATCTCAAACGCCCACGAGTCGCCTCACAGAATGTCGGACGCCTCGGTCTTCCAATGGCTAGCTTCCATTTATGGAGCTAACCAATGGAAGACTGAGGCGGGACTTTTATCCATACTAGTAAGTAAAAGTTTTCGCCTGCCGCCTAAAAAAACACCCCCAAACACTCCTGTAGCTCCTTTCAAACATGTTCATTTTCTTGCTTCAAATCAGACGCCAGAGGTTTTTATTTGTTCTCCTGTGGCTCCTCAGTCTGTTACCACCTCCCAGTTAAAGATTGCAAATCAAATGAAAATTCACTGCCAGATCTCCAGTTCCTCCCCTCAACATGGCAATTCCCCGCCCCCCGCACCCCCCCCCCCCCCCCCGAAAATCTTGTTTAAGTAGGAGTTTATAAATCCTAAACGGATTCTGTTCAGACGTACATACAGAAGCCGTTTTGTGTGCAGGCATGTGCTTAGGATATGAATACAAGATGGGATTGTTGTAGTGAATTAAGAATTTCGCCTTAAATCATATTTGATAAGTGGGAAGGTTGAAAAACCTTTTCATCAGTGTGTGTAACCGTATTTGCAGAAAGTATTGCTTTGGTCGGCATTTATTTAGCAGTGTCAGCAATTAATGGTGCTTAGTGAAAAATTACCTACTGGATCTCTGACATTGGTCTAATCCTACTCTGCACGATGTTAGGTCTCTAGGGCGAAGAAATCGTATTCACTTGGCGTTCTAAATTCAGCAGTAGCATCTGTTTAAAATGCTACCAATTGTTTATTAGTAGTCTCAAGGCCAGGCCTCGTTTTACTAATCAATGTAGAGCAGTCCACCACATAGGAATACATCTTCCTAGTGTACTTAAGAGACAACTTGGTTTTCACTTTGACTCAATCAGTGAAACATTTCTCCACTGTTATTTCCTGCCTGTAGCTGCCCCAGCACCACTTTGATTTAAAAAAAAGTTTCTGTCCTCATCACCTCTGTTCAATCAATGTCCATAAAGAGCTTATTATATCAAGGCAGTGAGGAGTTACTCTTTCTTTTGCTGCATTGAAAAAAGACCTAAAGTTGAGCTTTAATTGAATTCTTTTTTTTTTTTTTTGGCGAACCTTTATTGTTCTTTCAAACAAGTACAGGCAGAGGCCTACAACCACCCTGGCCGGCCACTAAATAAGTCATGAGTACCGCAAGTCAATTACAAGAAAACAAGGCAACACAATGTCAGGATTTCTAACAAAGGTTCAGGATATAGCATGTGTTCAGGTGTGCTTGTAGACAATCGGGATCAAAGAAGGTTCATTTTATAATATCAAAGTAACAGGATCAATGCCATACGATCATACCTGGTCCTACCAGTAGCAAACATAAAGCGGAAGGTCGTCAAGCAATGCAATCACAGTAGGAGTGATGGAGACGAAGTATACAATCAGGATAAACGTCAACACAATCACGTATCAGAGCAAATCAGCGCCCCATCCCTCGAAGCTGGATACACTGCAAGACCCACAGGAAACTATAACACCACCACAGAAAAGAGAAAAAAGGGCCATAGAACCAATGAGGAAACAAAAGAAATTAAAAGAAGAAAAGAACCCCCTCCCCCACCCCCCACCCCTGCAGAAGGCCACGGCCTACCCCCCCCCAGCAGTGTGCCTGTCGCCCTAAATAAGAGACCCGAAATATAGCAAGACGAGAAGTAATGAAGACGGAGGAGGAGAAGAAATCACTATACGAGCTCCCAGCCACCAATCCCCCCCCCCCCCCCCCCCCCGAGCCCCGGACTGTCAAACCTACACAGAAGTAGAAAAGGAAATGGGAGAAAAGGAATTGTGGAGGAGAGCCGTCGAACAGGCTCTCGGACTCCCCCTCCTGCAAACTACAAGCCCCCCCCCCGGTAGTCATCAATCTCGGGAATAATAGTCAATTAACATATAGTAATGCAAATCGTAATTTGTCACATGACGCTAGTCGTTATACTAGTTATAATGCGTGTCCCACTTTGTCACCAGCCAAACAAACACCAGAAAGCACCGAAACATCCTCAGCCCTGGCCCGTGCGATCAAGTGTACATACAGAGTTCAGCTGGCCAGCCGCCATTTTAGGTGGTTTGGGAGACCAGGGTGACCAGGATAATCCGTTGGACTACCCATCAAAGCCGGCTGGAAACAACAGTGTGTAGTCAAAGTCAGTGTGGGAAAGTTCCATGCACGACCGTAAGTCCCCAATGCTTGTTGTTATCTGGCTCAGTAATACCATTTCCGGGAGAAGAGGGAGGGCCACCCCATCGATCCACAGCTGAAATGTCGGAAGCAGCATCCGGAGCCGAATCTCCACCCATGGTGCAGGTCCAAAACCCCCGGACCCCTCCTTACCGGCAGCAATCAGCCCAGTAGCTGTTGTGTGGACCTGGTCCTCCAGCATCACCATGTCTGCCGGAGCAATAAACACACTGCGCTCGGGTGCAGGGTGTGGCCCAGTTCCCTGCACCCGACAACAATCCCGTATAGCGCGTCCCGCAACGTGAGTCATGGCGTCCAATCTTCTTCCCAGGTCGCGGGCGGTGCAATCCAGGGCGACCTGCAGGGCATCAAGAGCCGCCATAACATCCCCGATCCCTGGCGTTGCCCCGTAGTCATGAGCCGCAGCACTCCTCCTCACAGGTAGCTCCCCGGCAGGCTGCGATTCAGAAGACAGGACGTTGCTCTCCCGAGCGTCCAGCCGGTCACCATACTGCCGCCCACATAAATACGGTCGAGTCGTGACCAAAGGAGTGGCAGACTCCATGGCGTTGCATACATTAGCGTGGCAGCGGACTCGACAAGCGCCAGGACGGCTATCACCAACTAGAGCCCTCAGTGCCCAAGCATAGCTCACGTGATGCCCAAAATGTCGCCCACAATAACATCGGGAGAAAGAGAAAGAATGTCCGAGCGGCACACGGGCAGGAAAAAGATGAAATATGAGCACCTGGGTCCACGTTGTTAGGCAAGCACTCGACCCGCTAGGTGAGCTGGATAGTTGCGGCAAAGGTGATCAATTCAATCGACTCGTTCCGGCAGGCCGACTCCTCCCGCAGCAGATGGCCGCTGTGGTTGCGTCAGGGGCTGGCCGTCCCACTCACCCAAAGCCCCGGTTCCATGGCTGTTCGGGGCCGGAGACTGAGCGAGGACTTTCTCCGGTTCTACAGCTGGTAGAAATCTCGGGAGCACACTACCGGAGGCAGCATCATTTCCCCGTAACAAAGTTGTGGCTCAGGTTCAGGATAAGTTGCAGGATGAGTGTGCAGAACAAGAAGGTCGGCGGAGCTGAGAGCCTAAGCAGCCATTACGGTCGCTAGCTTGGCTCCTCCTTTAATTGAATTCTTGGTTAGTTTCTGCTGTTATTCCACTACGTAAACAGCATCACAGAATGTGTTAGAGGCTGCACATTTCGCAGTTATTTGTTAATAAACACTGTATTTCTTTCAAAATAATTTGTGGGGGTTCCTCCCATTTTTGCAATTATCTAGGAGTCAAGTTTGCCCTGTATAAAGTGTAAAAAAGAGTCATTTTAAGGGTAGCTGGGCTAACGGTGTAATAATGAGCTTGCTAGGTTTATTCCAGATCTATGTTCTGGAAGCATGCCTTTAATGTCACATCTTTTTTTTGTTGTTGTTTTTTTTTGTTTTTAAACAGATTTTATTGGTCGTAGGTCACAAACTGCATAGCTCCACAGTCCGGAGTCTACTGCACACATCAATGAATCAATAATAATGCCATTTACTTTTAAACAAACAAACCCCCCCTCCCTCCTCCCAATTGCGTTTACGCTGCCACAAGCAAAAATGAACAGCTCAGTAATAGCAACGGAGTCCATCCAACACCCTGCCAAATCCACATTCCACCCACCTTTCTAAACTGGAAAGGGGGCGACCCCCTCCGGCGGCGGATCCAGGTTCAACCCGCGATAGTCCGCCCATCTCTTCCAAATCTTAAAATGTTTACGGGGGCATCCCCTAGCAATAAAAATCGGCAGCTCTATTCCCATACAGAAGTCCATTCCATTCTTTCATGCAGCCAGTGGTGGAGCTCTAGCGCCTTTCATGCCCTTGCTATGTCCCTCTTTGCCAGCGTGAGTCCCAGCAGTAATATATGTCGCTTATATCTATTGCCCACGATACCCTCCATCACATGTAGCCTAGCCAAAGGCGGTGTGCACGAAAGCTCCCATGCCAACACCTCCGACAAGCAGGTGAACACTCCCCTCCAAAATCTAAGTAGCGCCATGCACCCCCAGACTGTGTGCAGAAGTGTACCCTCTTCCGTCCCACAACTGAGACACTCAGGGGAGCCAATCATTCCCGCCCTCCACAAACGCACTCTGGTGAAGTGCGTACGATGCAGGAATTTGAACTGTACTAAGCGTAGGCGGGTAGAAATGCCCTCCCCCGTGGACTTGTCAGTGCCTCCACCTAGTCCTCTTCCTCCAGGTCGCCCACATTCCCCTCCCACGCAGTCCTGAACCTCTGTAAGCCTGGAGAGCAGGGGTGAACTAACGTCTGATTAGACGCGATATTTTGCACACCTTAGCCTCTATAGGGCTAAAGTCAGGTAGGGACTCTAGGTCAGCCAGATGAGGCATCAGTGCATGCCTAAACTGCAGGTATTTAAAGAACTGGGACCGTGGCATCCCATATTCGTCCTGTAGGTTTTGGAAGGATTTGAGTGTCAGGTCTGTCATTACGTCCCCTAGGGATGAGATTCCTATTGAGTCCCAGCCCCGGAAGCCCTGCAGCGCAGCCAGTCGGTGCAGCCGTCCATTACCCCCAAAGTGGAGTCTCTCGAGTCAGTACAGTCCACCACCCCATCCTACTCAGCGCCTGCTTCCAGACATGAAACACTACCTGCGTGGCAGAGGGAAGGCACAGTCGTAGCGACGCAGAGTGCAGCAGCTTGTGCAAAGACCGAGAACCCATCAGGTGATGCTCGACCGCTTAGGCCGGGTTCCCTCTGTCTCCGGACCACCATTCGTTAAGAACAAGTGCGCCACCTGATAGGAGAGAACATCCAACGTAGCCAGCCCCCCAGTGTGAAGAAAGGAAGCACGTGCGTAAGGCTACGCTTACAGCCCCCCCCCCCCCCCCCCTTTCAGAAACCCACCTAGCGCCGACCAGCGGGGCGAAATCTGGTAGGGGTGGTTTTATAATTGGCACAGTAGGCGGGGAAGCGCAGCCATTTTGAAAATGGCCGACCTGCCATAAATCGTCAGGGGCATGCGGGAACATACCTTCAAATCCTCACGTGTACGATCCCATAATGGGGTCAGGTTACGATCTTGAGAAACGAGTGCTGTATGTGACTGGTATACCCCTAGATATTTCATTCCCCCCCGCACCCCCTCCCTCCCCACCGCCGCCAACGCCTTTCGGAGGGCTGAGGCCCAGTCTCCCGAACTGCCATCCCCCGCCCAGGACCCACAAGGTAAATTTGCCCGGGTACATATAGAGCCCGGAGGTTTCACAAAAATCTGCAGGATACGTAGCAGCCCCGATCTATCTAAATCCGTAAGGAAGAACAGAACATGGTCCGCATAGAGTGCTATTTTATCGTTGAGACTTGGCACCCACCTGAAACCTTTACGTTGAGCATTGATGTGCACCCATCCCGCCAACGGCTCCATGGCGAGTGCGAAAAGGTAGGGAGAAAGGGGCAACCCTGTCGCGTGCCCCGCCGAACCTGAAAGGAGCGAGAAATTGCCCTCTCCACTCGCACTGTCGCCGTAAGATCTGTATACAGCAGCTGCAGGTGGGCCAGAAAACGCGGGCCCAGATTAAGACGCCGCAGCATACCATTTTGCCGCCTCAGTTTTGAGATTCTCTGGTGTATGTAGTTCTTTTAAAATGAACGGTTTCATATATTTCCCATTTTTGCGCATCACACAATAACTTTGGCTGTGTATACTTGCATTTAGACAAGTTTCTATTGGTTTTTTAACTTCATACTATTTGTGTCTTAAGTCAAAAGTAGTTGTCCGCTGTAGATTTTATGATGAAAGTTGTAATAATGGTTTTTAGTGCTTGACTTAAACCCTCGGAGAAATGTATGCTTGCTTTGCAGAGTTGAGCCTTGTGTTTAGTTGAGAAAAAACAGCTCTTTCTTGCTGGATTAGTATGGAAGCTTTAGTAAGGTGCCCTTTCTGCATGGTTGCCCCAAACCTTTTTTGCCAAGATACCTGATGCACTTTGACTGAGTGTGCCCTGCGTCCCTGCCAATCAGGATCCCAGGGCCTGTGTTCTTTAAACTGTACCAATGCTTCCACAATTGGCACATCTCTGGCCTTACCTATAAGCCCTTTGTAAAGGGTACCTATGTTACCAAGAGAATGGTAGCCCGGCTAAGGTCTCTGATGGCTGCAGCATGTATTATGCTACCATCGACGACCGCTCACCACAGGCATGCACCACTGCAATTGCAGCCTGTTTGTTTTGGTGCAGCTAAAAGTGAAGTCGACATGGCACACATCCCTGGGTGTCATACCTGCCCAGCACTGCATGATGCTTAGGTAAGTCACCCTTACGGTAGGGTTATCTATGGGTCATGTGGAGGCCTATCCGCATGAGCAGGCAGGCCCCTATAATATATAATGCCATTCTTAGATGATATAAGTGCTCAGCAAGTCCATCCTGAGGATATGGTCTGGAAACTGGTCATTGAACTTCATAGCACCATGATGGCTTTACTGAATCCTAGAATGGGTGGTATTGAACATCTGAGAATAATAAACCTTCCACTGGTCCCAGTGTCCGATTTATCATTCCATGCACATGCCCCTGAACCAAACCAGCCTCTGGTGGGATTCTGACTGGTGACCACCAGCCTGCCACCACAAAATAAGTTTCTGGACCCCTTGGTTCAGAGCCTCCACTCCGTGGTCCTGGAAACAAAGCCTTTCCTGGGCAGGAAGAACCATTTGTGGCAGGGGAGCTTCCGAGGCTTTGTCGCCTTTACGAAGCAACCCCCAGCATGCCCCCTTCCTGTCTCTCCCACTTTTCGGCGGGAAGACGGGCTGGAAAAAGTGGAACAGCCCAGAAGTTGTGCCCACCTCTGCCAACCCCACCCCTCAGGTGGGAGAGGCTAAGTGAAGCCCACTCTTCAGTGCGTGCTGGGAGAGGCTAGGTGAAGCCCACTCTTCACTGCGTGCCATCTTGCAGATGGCAGGCACTCCAATCTGGGATAGGCATAGTGCTCACCCACTATCGTGGGTTGAGCACCATAAGGGTGTAGTCACCCTAAGGACAATAGCCCATTGGCTACTATCTTTAGGTCCCTAAAACGCCCTTTAAATACAGTATTTAGTGGGCAGCCCTGAACCCAGAAGCCAGATTAGACGTGACCAGAAGGCCTGAGGAGCCGTGCTGCAGAAGAGGAGGAAGACAACTGCTTTGGCCCCAGCCCTACCAACCTGTCTCAGTCTCTGTAGCCGCCGAAAACTGAAACCGGTGTGTCCTGAAGCCAGCAGCCTCAAGGAACCCCATGAACCTGCCCTGCCTTCACAAGGAACTCTCATCTCCTGTGGACACCGGATTTGTCTAACAGCAACTCAAGCTAGGACACTAGATCCAGGTGGATCTGCGAGTCCTCACCATTCTGCACCTGATGGCACTAGTCAAAGTGGCCCAACACCCGAACGAGGTCACCCCATTCCCCCTAATCCCTCCTAGCCCAGAGGATTCCTGACCTGTGATCCAGCGTTGGACGGCCTCCTTCGACCTTCTCCTTGACGCCTGCATTCTCATCCTGGAGGGTCCCTCTGGCTAGAACCAATGAGAAAAACCCAACACGAAAATACAGCCCTGCACCTGCAGCTCCTTAGTCATGAGGTGCCCGTCTGACTCTGTCCAGCAACTCTTCAATTTAATCCTTCAGTCGTTGGGTCCCTTCGTCCAGTCTTCTGGTTTCAGCCTGCAGTCCTTTTCTCTGACCGGTATTCTCCATATGAAAGCATTGGGCTCCTGACACCACCTCAGCACCTGCTGGTGGTGTGGACTTTGTGCTAACCTGGGCCCCCCTTGGCCCTCACCTTAACCCCAGGAGCTTGCAAGACGGAGTGGCCTGCCCATGAGCAGCCCCAACCGATGTGCCCCCCTAACCCCATTGGCTAACATTGGCACCCTGCACATGGCCGCCCTAGTGCCGTTGGTGGTGCCTCTTGAGTGCCAACCTGAACCTTGGTTCTAACCCTCAAAACTCCAATCCTAAAAACGTTTACTTACACTTAAACTTAACACTTAGCTTTTCTCTATAGAATTGTATGGTGGGTCTTCTCTGAAAAATCTGTGTTGAACTGTCTTGTACTGCTACAAAATTAATTTAGTACCTTTAAGAGTTAACATATTTACTGATGTTCTGTGTTGCTTAGACTGTTATTAGTTTTTCATGCCAAACTAGAAAAGTAACTACAAAGTAACCTGCCAGTAATCTAAAATAATTTCAAGTACCTTAAGTGTATACAACCTATCTCTTCTACTGCAGAGTGATTTATGCTTTTACATAACCAATATGCACTGTATCTTGCAATTTAACATTGTAAGAAAGGTGTTACATAACTGCTACTGAGTAAATCTTTGTTCTAGAAATAAAAATAACAAAGTAGCAACTTTTTATACAAAGAATTGGTCTACATTCAGTCTTTGAATGTAACATAATTTCTTGCCTTAGTGTGTACAACAAATGATTAACACTACACTCTGATAAGCCTGACAGCTGAACAACACTACAACAAAAGAGAGTAAAGTATTATCTACTGTAGCCTCTGCTATACCTCTAGGGATCCACTGGACTCTGTGCACAGTATACCTTACTTTGGTATAGTATATATAGAGCCAGTTTCCTGCAGAAGCATGCAAGTATCTTTTGTTAGACAAGCCTAGATGCTACGTGCAACACTAGCTTGTATAATTGCTTTTGCAAGACTCTAGGAACGCTGAATAAGGTAAACAAAAATGGGGAATGCTTGGTGGCAGCTGGTATTATGAAGAGTCCTGCCAGTTTGGTGATTATCTTAAAAAATCAGTCGGTGTGAGGTTTTGCCAACATCTTTGCTCTCTCAAGGTTTCTTGTGTAAAGATGTTTTTTGTTGCTAATCCTGCTTCTTTTTCTAGCATTGAGTAAAGCTTTGTTTCATCTTTTTTAGATGTCTCCGTTTCGAAAAATACCTCTGCCCCCCCTCTGTGGTCCCCGGAGCCTGATCGTTCCCATTCGTTCTCACATCACAGCTCCACGAGCTTGAAGAAGCCAGCCTTTAACCTGTCTGCTTTTGGTTCCCTGTCACCGGTGAGTACCTTGTTGCAGCTCTTTCAGTAGAAATTCAGATTTCTTTTTGGTGCACCCTCCAACCCTCTACCCCATAATTACTGTTTTTTTTGTGTTTGACTGCAGTCACTTGCTAACACGTCTGTAGTGAAATCAAGTCAGCTTGGAGATTCTCCCTTTTACCCAGGCAAAACTGCATATGGAGGTGCATCTTCCACAAGGCAGTCAAAAGTCCGAACGACTCCTTATCAGGTAAGAGAAACATACTGGCAGACTTTAATTTTTAATATGACTTTACTTTCACTACTAAGCTTTGAATGAAAACTTTAATGGACATGAGTGATTTTTTAATGTAATTAAAGCGTTGTGTGGTAATACACTGGCATTTATAAAAAGCACATTTTCCTTTGAAATGGCCACTAACTTTGCACAGACATACAGTTTTACTAATTAGATTATATAGCATATAGCAGTCAAAGTATAATGTGAGGAAATGGGGGTTCTGTGAATAGTTATCATGTGTGCATCATTAAAGTGGCTTTATTTGTTTTGATCTTAAGAAAATCAATTTCCAGCACACTTTGGATTTTCAAAACTACATACTTTATTTTTGCTTTCCTAACTGTTGCTGCATACAGCTCAATTGCTGGTAATTACATTTTGTGTGGCAAAATGACATCCTAGGATTGCCACTTTAAAAACTCCCCTCCCTTAACAGTCAGGGAAATAAAAAAATGCACTACTCCCATGTTAAAAGAATAAGCAGCAGCTTGTCAGAAGACAGCCTGACGTGTGTTAACTATTGTTGAAGCACAGCAAGTGTGACCAGATAAACACAGAATGTAAAGGCATCTTTATTGCCCAGACATTCCCGACCCACCAAGAATTGGCTAACAACCCACCTGCGGATCGCGACCCACAGTTTGTGAAACACTGCTGTAAGTCACACTGCCAGCAAGACTTTAAAAATGGAACACATGCTTCATCTTCAAGATTAGGCGCTATAGTTGAAATAATTTTGTTTCTGCACTGTTAGTATTCTCATTCAAAATACACTTAGCTGTTAGGTGTAACTTATTCCTTCTGTTGCTTCATATTCATGCTGCCTTTTTAGGTCTAGCCTTTTGGATTTCCCTTGTCGAATGACTTGTCACCCATATGCAAGCTTACAGTGGATTTTGTTCCAGCCCATTGCTTACCATTGGGTGTTTTTCTTGCCACTCATTCTTTGTTGACATGTTCAGTGTCTCGTCTTCCACTACTTCAGTTTGTTTCTCCCTTGGAACATATCTTCTTTAACATCCTTTAGATTTAATGACTTGTATATTTCCTCAGTTCACATTCAGGGCCTTTTCTTATTTATTTTTTTCTCTCTCTCCAAGTAAGCACTACACGAGTGCGTGAGTTCTGACTCTCGCCTTTGTGCTGTTGCTTCCCCCTCAAAACAGCCTTTGCAGGCTCCGAGTGATCCCTCCATCACCAGCTGATCAGTAGCTCCCCCAACACACGCTGGTTTACTTTTTAGTTCTGGCCTTTGTGACTTCTCTACATCCTTCACTTCGTCTCCAAACCTGGTAAATTGAATTGCAGTTTATAATTTCTAATAGAGTATAATGTAGATGCAAATTTAGAATTCTGCTCCATTGAAAACATTCAAATTACATGTCCCTTTCGAAGTTGCCATAGTGCTGAGAAATGGTTAACTGTAACTTCGAGTTTGCTTGAATAACTGACATGCCTATTACTACATAATTTTGTCTCCTCTTTCTTGGTGGTTTTTGTGGTTGAGCCATACATTTGATTAACAGTTATGTAGCCTAATAATAATATATCACCAGGTTGTATCAAGCTTGCTTCATCCCTCATTTTAAAGGCAACAAAAATTGCTGTGAATACCTCGTTGTCAACATTATCCAGCTGAAAGTGTTTGATATTGAAAGGGTTGTACTTGGCGTTTTGGAACTTGGGGAGAGAAGACCAGAAATAGCTTGACTTAGTCGACCTAGAGGAGTTGGATGCTCTGGGCCTTTTGGAGTTATCAAGGAGTGGAATGAATGTCGCTAAGAAGAGACCATGTCCTCCCTGTGAAAACCCCTTGATGCATAATGCTCACTTTGCTGATTTAAACTATTGGGATGCTGCTTTGATTTGGCATGTGTGGCATTTGAGCACCAGCGCAAGTCAGAATGTCAGCCCGATAAAAACTCTGAAAAAGATTATCTGATTGACTTGTAGCCTCAGATTCCTTACCTTTGAATATCCCCTGGTGTTCGGAACATTTTCGAGCCGTAGCCTTTAGCGCTGGTAGGTGGTGGTGTTAAGCTCTGTGACAGTCGTCTGTGCTGGAAGTTCATTTGTGCGGTACCTATAGATGCACTTCCTCAGCGTGCTGATGTTTGTTCTTTCCTTTCTGTTCCAGATAGTGCTGATCCGGAATGAGCTACTCCTCAGTCTTTTTTGACATTCCTTATCGGCTTTTTGTTAGCATTTTTTCTAAGATTTCATCTCTTGGTGTGAGGATGTCACCCAAGAAACTGGCTGGTTTCAACCCATGTGGTGCCTGTCACATGCAAATGTTTGTGACAGCCCCCACCTGGTGTGCTTGTAGTGATTGGAGCTGAGATTCAACTCCTAGGTGTGTGAGGACTGCTGCCTCATGCACCCTGTGGGAGCCATCCCTCAAGCTCCTTGCTGCCTGACCACGCTTTAGGCCTTGTTCATGTGGGAGGTCCTGGGACCGTTCCACTTCGCACTCAAATTTATCAGAAGTCAGGTAAGCCCCACATGCACAAGAAGCTGAAGCACTCCAGACCCTGCGAGTGGGTCTGCCCTTCCCATTTTTCCCGGAGCCAGAGTTTTTATGAGGCCATGCTCCTTTTTGGGAACGCCTTAGAACTCCAAGAGGGGCCAAGCTGGCGGGTTCACCCTCGCTGCCAGTTGGGCCACAAGGATCCTGAGCAAAGCTGCCACTGAGACCTTCCTTGGTGCCTGCACCAGTGCCCGTCCTACCAGACTCCCAAACGGAGCCGGATGGCGTTGTCCCATGCAGTGCCCAGCGCTAACCGAAGGCATCTTCCCTAGAGCAGAGCCAGTGCCTTATTTTATGAATAGGAACAACCAAGGGACTTGACTCTACTCAGTAAGGCTGATTCAATATAGAATGAAAAAAATTTGTCAATTATTACATCACTGGTACCAAAGTCAATCTGTCAAAAGGTGCCATGAAACATTAATTTCCAAAGAGCTTTATTATTTTGAAGCTTTTAAAAAAAATATTTTATTGTGTGAACTCGCATATTATGCACATCTGTCACCCAAAGACAAATGCCACCATCACTGTATCAGCTATATCTGTAGTCACATTTATAACCATGAATATCCATTAACACCCCCCCCCCCAAAGAGATAGTACCACAGGATGTAATTAAAAAGCAACCCCCCACCCTCTCCCCCCTCCCGCACCCTCCCTGCTTGCCAGCTCGCCCACCTGTCACATAACATAGGAAAACATTATCATGCCATGTATGATCCATACCAACTGCCACTGTTCATAGTCAGTGTCCTCATATCGTCAGGAGGGTGTCCTCCTCGGATGGCGGGTCAGGTCCAGACCCCGGTAGTCCGCCCACCGTTTGCAGATTTTGAAATGCTTCTGGGGACAGCCCCTCTCTAGGAATACTGGTTGTTCCAAACCCATGCAGTAATCCATTCCATTCTTCCGAGCTGTAAGTGACGGGGCCTGGGGGGGCCTTCCATGCTCTCGCAATATCCCGCTTGGCCAATGTAAGTCCTAACAGCATTAAGTGGCGTTTATACCGGTTTCCCACGACCCCAGCCATGACATGCAGCAGTGCAAGTTTGGGATCCCTCTGTATCTTCCAGGCTAAGACCTCATCTAGGCAACGATGGACCCCATCCCAGAACCTTCGCAACGATGTGCAGTCCCAAACCGTGTGTAGTAACGTACCAACTTCTAGCCCACAGTGAAGGCAGTCGGGGGACGCTACTAGTCTCGCCTTCCACAGCCGCTGTCTGGTGTAATATGTGCGATGCAGGTATCTGGAGTAGTCACAGGGGCGTGGATATGGCAGCTCCTCTGGGGCTTTTGAGGGCCTCAACCCAATCCTCCTCGTCCAAGTCCCCGACGTCCCGCTCCCAGTGGGCCCTAAGGCCACTCAAATCTGAGGAGCAATGCCGCACCAACGTTTGATAGATACGCGAACGTTTTTTGTCTGGCAGTTCGCCCATGAAGATTTTCGCTTCGATGGGACTGAATTCAGGGACCTGCTCCAGGCCAACCAGGGAGGGTGCCAGGGCATGTCGGAATTGGAGATATTTATAGAACTGGGTGTGGGGCATCCCGAAGTCCTCTTGTAGGTTCGCGAAGGATTTAAGAGTATCTCCAGACAAAACGTCGGCCAGAGTGGAAATGCCAATGGCGTCCCAGCCCCTGAAGCCCGTCAAGGCATCTGACTGCGGGAGCCTTCCATTGCGCCAGAGGGGGGTCTCCAGTGTAAGGACATTCCACCAACCCATCCGACGCGACGCCTGCCTCCACACGTGAAAAACCACCTGCGTGGCTGATGGGAGGGACCTCCGAAGGGGTGCCGCATACAACATCGTATGCACGGACGCCGAGCCCATTAAGTGTCTCAACGGCGTAAGCCGGGTCCCCCCGGTCGCCATACCACCAGTCATTTAAAACCAGATGATGCTCCGCCTGATAATACGAAAGCACGTCCGACGTGGCCAGGCCACCGGTGTAGGTTGACAGAAAACACGTCCGTAGAGCCACAACCCCTTCCCACAAAAATTCGCTCAGAGCTGAGTTAAGCTGCCGGAACCAGCGGGTGGGAGCACATGGGGAGGATTCTGTAGGTGGTTCACCAGGCGTGGCATCGCCACCATTAAAAAAATTGCAGACCGACCGAGAATAGATAACGGCATCCGCGCCCAGACCTTCAGGTCCTTGCGTACCCGATCCCACACTGGAGTGATGTTGCGCTCCCGGGATATAGCCGCATCTTCGGATAAGAAGACTCCCAGGTACTTCACCCCATCCGTCGCCAACCGGAGGCCCGATGCCCAGTCCCCAACGCTCTGCCGGTCACCCAGCAGCCAAAGCGTGGATTTGCCCGGATTCATGTACAGGCCAGAGGTCTCACCAAAGATCTGCAAAATGCGCAGCAGTCGCAGCCCGGAACGGTCCAGGGCAGTAAGAAAAAACAGGACATCGTCAGCGTACAACGCTATTTTGTCGAAGACCTGGCGCCCATCAGAATTTTTTGAGTTGAGCATTGATGCGCACCCATGCCGCGAGAGGCTCAAATTATTTTGAAGCTTTAACTTATTTTTTTATCAATATCTACACATACACATAAATAATCAATGACCTAAATAAAACAAAACCAAAACCAATTTCTCCACTACAGTGAAACTTATTGTCAAAGACACCACAAACACACCAAGTTCTCTTTCATCCATTCAACATTTATTCCTGAAACATAACCCAATCCATCCACACATCCAATTCACCAGTGGATTAAGCCAAATTCAATCACTGCTATTTAAGAAAGGCACACCCCACAGGGGAACAATACGCATGTAGCTAAACCGCACACTGCACCATCAGTTTGAAGAGAGCAATATACAGAAAATAGACAAAGTTCTCTAAACACAAACTAAATTATGAACATCAACTCCATTCTGAATGTTGGTTTGGCTAAACAATGCGCAAGGTCGACGCGTTTCGAACCCTAATAATTTGAAGGGTTCTCCTCCGTACCAACAAAATTTATTAAAAAGAGAAAAAGAAATGCTCTTAATACTATGATCAAGACCAGAATAAAAATAAATATAATACAACGGCAAGACCGCACCCAACCGGTGCTTCAGTAAATTGCCTTGCTCATGAGCGAAAAGCTGTTTTGCTTCTTTAATCTATCCTAAGTGTCTGTAAAAATCAAAAAAGAGAGAACGGAACTCATAACAAACCTGCAGCCCGTCAGTGTTATGTCTGCAAGTACATGCCCCCCAAAATAGGGAGAAATGAACTTGCATTGTGGTGTTTCCCAAAATTCATGCGGTTGTAAGGCATGCTCCAAATGCAGTAAATGTGTACATCCGTGGATATAAGGAGCAAGCAAGTTAGATCTGTATTAGCCCCAAGCGCCTGTTTGATCCATGGCAAAAAGATTCCTACTGACGCCAAACATACCGTTTCGATTCCAGGGTGTCGCACACTGTTCATTAAATAGGCACCTCGGCGCATCCTCAGCCGTTAACTTCAGTCTGCAATATTGGACAGATTGTAATGAAAAGTAAGCTACTGAAATGTCATCTCTAGTTCGAATAGTCAGTAACTGTGTTAAAAAATGCTAGTTTTAATGTTCGCGGCCCCTGACCCTCACGAGCTCCATATTTTGTGCATAGTGCAGTTCGAAAGCCTGACTCCGCTTCTTGCTAAAGGAAACCTAGCTGCATAAAATAGAACGCCCTCCCTAGTGCCTGGACGCGTGTTTTTAAAAACTTACTCTGAGAAACGCCATTATCGATAAGCACTCGCGTGAAACTAAAACACCAAAAAAATTCATACTTAAACTGAAAGTTACGCAAGCACTGACCATATACAATTAAGGTAGTCGGACTCCAAAATCTCCGTCTGGTGTTTCAGCGCCTGAATGGCTCACGCCATATCCCACAAAGGATTGTGGGTGTATTTGGTCTCCTGGGAAATGGAGTTTATAAAACCCCAAAAGAATTACTTTATTGACACGATTGAAACAAGACACGAGTCCCTGTGTGCCACAGTATAAGAATTTACAGTTGTACATTGTCATTGTAGTGTATCCTCCGCCAGCAAATTGAGTGTGCAAATGTACTCCGTGATTGTACAGCTGAAAATGTAAGACTTCTAGATATCCTGAAATTAATTCTAAACTCACTGCAGCCATCAACAACAAACGGTGTGTTCTTATAATGTCCATCCACCACAATACTTTGGTTAGCTACAAACTAGCAAGAGGCTGCGTAGCAAATCCAACTACTAGGCATCATAGATGAATATTGATCAACTGCAACGAGTTGCATAACACGGAGAGCTCTTAGTGTGTCCTCCTAATGTTAACCTGAAGCGCAACACAATATGGCACATACTGGCGTCGGATTTCGAGCACCCCAGGATCATATCTTAACGCTACATCTTAATAAAGAGCGGGGGGTAACCACCTTAAATAAACCCCACTGGGACCTTCAACCCAAAGATCAAACGGCTGCGCTGACTCAAACCCCACAATTCATGAAAGAAACAGCACTACAAAGACGGCCTAGCCAACAAACTCATTCAGGCTGAGCCTTGCACAAAGAATCCAGGGCCTCGGTCTTAAGCTCTCAAAATTTCAGAGATCTCATTAAGTCCATTCACTGCTATGTTAAATTTCAGAATGAGCAACGCCTCTCGTTGAGACCGACTTAAATCAGTATTACCTCCCCGTGAGTCTACTTCAATCTTTGAAATCACAAACATCCTCTAACAAAGGGTATTTTAGAGGTGGATACAGGGGCAATAATAACAAGGGAAGAGGTCGCGGTAACAACAACAATCGCTCCTCCTCCACAACTAAACCGTGACTTCCCTCTGCTCCCCCCAACAGCATTCCACTCCTGTGAGGGGCAGATTAACACAGTTCCTGCCGGTCTGGAACTCCATCACAACGGACCGGTGGGTGAGACAGATTATCCAATATGGCTACTGCCTAGAACTTACAGCAACCCCCCCAGACATACCACCCAGGCAGCGTCCTATGACTACTGATTACCTGACTCTGCTTCAACAAGAAGTTCTAGCACTTCTACAAAAAGATGCTATTCAACTAGTCCCATTAGAAGAACAAGGAACAGGGGTTTACTCGCTGTATTTTCTAATTCCCAAAAAGGACGGGATGCTGAGACCAATTCTCGAACTCAGGCCCCTCAATCATTACATACAATCAGATCATTTTCATATGATCACTCTGCAACAAGTGCGCCCACTACTGCAACAAGGCGATTTCCTTTCAACACTAGACCTGAAGGACACCTATTTTCACATCCCAATACATCCTGCTCACAGGAAGTACCTACCGTTTGTAATTCAAGGACAACACTATCAGTTCATAGTCCTTCCGTTTGTGAACACCCGTGGTGCTGTTGTGACACCAAAGTGCTTAGCAGTAGTAGCAGCACATCTCAGAAGACAACAGATACACGTCTTCCCTTATCTGGACGATTGGCTCATAAAAGCCATGTCATTCCACCAATGTGTACACACTCAGCAGACAATTTAACTGTTGCACAACTTAGGGTTTACGATCAACTACACAAAGTCGCACCTAGAGCCTTTGCACGTGCATCAGTATCTAGGAGCTCCCATAAACACATCTACAGCTCTAGCGTATTCCAGTCCAGCCAGGATACAGAGCATTCAAGCCTTAGTCTCCACTTTCCAACACCAACAGTCTCTCCAAGCAAGAATGTTCATGAGATCAATAGGCATGATGGCATCTTGCATCTTCATAGTACCACATGCAAGACTGCAAATGCGTCCATTACAAGAATGTCTGGCACAACAGTGGAATCAGGCTCCGGGTCAGCTCACAGACCTTGTGTTGGTAGACAGCCGTACGCATCCCTCTCTGCAATGGTGGAACACCAAAAACTTGACAAGAGGACGGCCGTTCTCGAGCCTGTTCCACAGATAGTGCTCACAACAGACGCATCCCTCACAGGATGGGGAGCCCATCTCTTACACCATACTACTCAAGGTCGATGGAACAACCAACAAAAGCTGTTCCAAATCAACCATCTAGAGCTGCTAGCGATATTCTTAGCACTCAAAACTTTTCAACTTCAAGTACAAAACAAAGCTGTCTTAATCCGGACGGACAATATGACAGCAATGTACTATATACAAAAACAGGGGGGGGGGGGGACACACACACTCTGCAACTTTCCCAGCTCACACAGAACATTTGGAGATGGGCCATTCCTCATAACCTATATCTGTTAGCGGAAAGCCTTCCAGGGGTTCACAATCAGGTAGCGGATCTGTTAAGTCTGCAGTCACAACAGATTCATGAATGGGAAGTACATCCACAAGTTCTTCAGCCATTCTTCCAACGGTGGCGGCACCCACACATAGACCTTTTTGCCACCCACGAAAATGCAAAATGCCCAACCTTCGCCGCCAGGTTCCCACACCCACGGTCCGAGGGCAATGCAATATGGATGAACTGGTCAGGCAGATTTGCGTACGCTTTTCCGCCTCTCCCCCTCATTCCACTAGTGGTGCGCAAGCTCAAACAGTCTCTCAAGCTCATACTAGTAGCTCCCACATGGGCACGCCAGCCGTGGTTCACCACACTACTAGACCTCTCGCTGGTTCCACATCAAAAGTTACAGCTCACACCCTCGCTGTTAACACAGACCCATGGAGAAACCAGACACCCAGACCCAAACCAACTGAATTTTGACAATCTGGCTCCCTAAGTCTTAAAGTTTGGTTATCTCAACCTACCACCAGACTGCATGAATATCAGTAAAGAGGCTAGGAGACCTACTACCAGAGCGTGTTATGCTGCTAAATGGTAAAGATTTGCAATTTATTGCAAACAATCAAATTGATCCACTGGATGCTTCCATCCAAAATATCATTTGTTACCTTTTACATCTACAAAGGTCTAATCTGGCATACTCTTCCATACGCCTACATCTTGCAGCAATTGCAGCCTATTTACAAAACAGGCAACATCTGTCTCTTTTTAGGGTATCTGCATTCAAAGCATTTATGGAAGGATTAAAGAGAATAATCCCTCCCAGGCTGCCACCTTCTCCTGTATGGAACCTAAATCTTGTCCTTACAAGACTCATGGGACCCCCTTTTGAGCCTCTACATAAATGTGAACTGCAATTTCTCACATGGAAAACTGCTTTCCTTGTTGCCATCACCTCTCTCAGAAGAGTAAGTGGAATACAAGCGTTCACTATACAAGAACCATTTTTTCAAATATATCTAGGCTTCCCTGTTTTCAGTTTCTATTTTTGGTAAATTCTGGTGGTGTTTTGTCAGTGCATTCCAGTGATTTCAATACCTCAAAAAAACAGTGCTTTTCAGTGGTTACTCATTTTCGTGCCATAAAAAACAACTGACAGTGTTTAACCGGTGTTTATGGAACGCTTTGCTTTTATTATTGCTTGCTTGCTTCATTGATGCATGATATATAGACAGTGTACTTACAGTGTATATGAGGTCCAAATACAATCTTACAAGTCAAACTTATTGTAGTACACTATACAATATTTCTTCAGTGAGTCTTTGGTCATTCGTGCTCTCTCTTCATTGGCACTTGAGACTGGCAACGCCAAAACAGCCAGTACACAATTTGCCAACTCTGGCCACTGACGTAGCTTTCCATGCCAATACTGGGGCACCTAAACGATGACATTCTCTGGAACAGGTTCTGCAACATATGCGTTAAACTGGGTGCATAGGCCCTCAGAGGTATTAAAGCAGTCAATAATGAAGCTGTCCTTTGCAAAGTCTGGAGAAAATTCCCATTTGCGGCAGGGATCTAACACTTTTGCAGAGTACAACAGAGTACAACAGTGAGGCTTCTTTAACTTCAAAAGCCCTGGTTGGTGAAGGACACTGTTGACTCAGACTTAGTTGCGCAACTAAGTCTGAGTCAACAGTGTTGTTGACCAGCCACCTTTTCATTGTTCAATTTGAGTATTAGGGTATACTCTATTAGTTGCAGCACACAGATCATTGTAAATAGATTAAGAAGTTTAATTTTGATAAACAGTGGTGTGCCTAGAACACACTTGTTTGTTCTGGTTGGTGAAGGGACATTTCTATTCTAAAGGAGTCGCAAGAACAAAAGTCTGCAGAGGCCCATACATAGTGAACACTCTCAAATTGTCTCTATACCCACACAGCAGGAACCACAAAAAAGGCCGAAGTTGCTGTGGTGGCTCTCAGCCTACGCCCGCAATTAACTCAACTGAAGTAGGTGTCTCTACAGGTTAAGATAACTTTGTCTGCTCAGTTATGAGCTCTGAAGGAGGTGACCTGCAAAAAATTACCCCACAAAAAACAGAAAATGTTCTGATCCCGGGCTGGGCAACAGAACAGACAAATGTAGGCTTTGAAACATATGACTGCCTGACTGAGAGAGCAGAAATGTTTGCCTACACCCACGCAGGCTGATTAACACACTAGCTAATATTTGGATTTCAAACATCTGCCAGAAAACTCCCTGATCCAATACATTTAAAAAGGGGTCTCCACTACATTGCGTAAGTGGGGCCAGCATAAAAAACATTCTAGGCAGAACATGGCGAAAGAGATTCAATTAGGGGACGAATCTCCAACGCAACACTGGCTCGAAGTTTCGCCATGATGGAGCCTGCTAAAGTGCCTCTCACTACATATGTGGGGTCCCCCTGGATGTAGCCCACAGGCCACCCAACCACATGATTTCTCGAGCTAACCCCGGATGTTGTTGCTCAATAACCCGTTGGAAGTTCCTCTTCTCTCGCAAGATAAGGTCAAAAATAAACAAAATGGCACCAACAACAGGGACTCGCATGCCCCGACCTAATTGTAACTTGGGAGTGCCCCTCCCTATGACACGTAACCCAAAGCTCATATTACAATAATCCCACCGAATAAACAGTAAAATTGAGTTTCCCACCAACATTTCAAATTATCGTCTTGGTTTAACTGCAAGATCACGTGGATGGAGCTGCAGCCACCACCAAAATATTTGACTACACAAGCAGCTGCCAACATTAATGGGGAAGGGATGATGATGTGCAGGGCATACATTGAGGCGCGCTCAAATGGGTAACATTCAAGTGACAATAAAACGCATTGTTTAGTCAACTAAGTAGACGAGGCCTGTGTTTGGGGCTTGCATGCAGATAACATGCCACTCTGTAATGCTTTATTTTGTCATCTATTGACATCTGTCCTAAACTACACAATTTCAAGGAAGCGAATGCAAATAACACTAGTCGCAGCAAAAAGGGCACATGCTACAACAGGAGAGACAGCAAAACTGATGCATAGGGGAATTAAGAAATTCTCCAAGGGGTGCCTCCAATGCCCTGATCACATACCAAAATAAATCCTAAAGATACACCATGAAATAAAAGTTTGTGGTTCTCAAAGGTGGGGGGAGGGTTACCCGGCATGACGTAGAATATGTACTTGTTATGTCACTATCCCCAATGGTTTGGCAAGACACATCTGTCACAAACATATGTCTACTGATGTGCTGGACATATGTTCTACATACCTAGTGACCTAACCCGATGGGAATATTCTATCCGCACAGACACTCATATTGTATTTACTACATGCATGCAGATCTGTACACAAAAGCCCGTGCATTTCCACGTTTACATTCAGATCAATTTTAGAATGCAAAAAAATGTATGCCAACACCATTAACCGTCACATATGGTAAGACGTTATTTTACAGAACTTTGTGCAACACAAGAGAGTGACCATGCATTCCTAGATCATATCATGACACACATTTTTAGGCCGGATATCGCTGCAATCAAAATATACAGCTAAGGAAAATCGGAATATTTAAAGTTCTGCAAAAAAATAGAAGCGATGCTGTCACGTGACTGGGGGAAAAACACAGAAGGGGTGGCCTACGCTAACAGGAAACAACTGTCAAGAGAAAACACAGAAGGCTTGCCGTTCAGAGAATCAAATGAGCGGGCTAATCAATGCATATTGCACAGGGAATGCAATTGAATATTTTATTTTATTTTATTTTTAGAGTTTTATATAGCGCAAACCAGACCCACGCTAGGGTATCAGAGCGCTTTACATAGGGTGTACTGAGAAACAATAAAAATGGGAAAATTAAAAATAAGTAACTAGGAGTAACAACAATGAGAAAGCTTATTCTGAAAAACATTACAAAGATTATTCAAGTTTGTGTGGGTCATACGTTCTTGTGGCAGCAATGATTAGAGTGTTCAACCAACACCTAAATACCTTCGAGGCAAACCAACCATGTAATCAATGGCAAATATGCACAAACCAACGGTTTGAAAAGAAACTTCCAATTTAAAGAAATGTAACAATATTTCACAAAAAACACCGTAGTCAGACAAACCTATAGAACTGTTGTGAAATAAAATGTATACAGGTGGAAACTAAAGGCTGCCTATGGCTGTTTTAATCGTTACACATTTCCTTCCACAAACAACGTATATAACTTGCCAGACTTGAGACACTTGTTGCACGGTAAATACAACACGATTTACACTGCAGGGCACATAGCGCTTTAAACAAAGATTTCATTAATTAGAACAGATCTGTGCTACTGTATTCCCAACAAAAAAACACGCTCACGTGAATTAGAAAAAATAAATGAATTACCTTTGTTTTTTGGGGGCAGAGTGCTCGAGCTCTAGCTGTTTTCCGTGTAAGAGTGTAGTTGCAGGGGCTCAAAGAAGGGCCAAAGAACAACAAAACCTCGATAAGTAAATGGTCTTTTTAAAGACCTGTAAAGTACTCTGGTGCGGCCGCAGTAAGACAGCCTGCAGACTGGTGGGGCTCTGTGTGTGCCCGGGAAGCTGAATCAGCCCATCGACCACAGAATGATGAGAGGCAGAGTAGACCCTGGAAAATGTGATTGATCTGGCACTGACTTCTCGGGCCCTGTAACCCGATAAACCTGCAGAGCACACTGCCTGGGCAGGATCCCTGTGCTTTGCCAGAAGTCGGGGTGCGCTCTTCCCAGATGCAATTGAAGCTGTTGTGGAGTAAGTTTCCCGCAGGAACCACAGGGCAGACCTTTGCAGTACATTTAATCCCAACTCCGGCAAAGCGAGAAGACGACCTGTTAAGAGACGCAGCAGCAGATGCCTGGCGGAAACCCTTTTAGTAATAAAACCCGCTGCAATCGAGGCAGCAGGCCTGCTTTGCAGTCCGATGCAAACTTTTACCCACGCGGGGCAGAGTGAGAGGGGCGAGGAAGGGAGCAGAGGCGGGCCATAGCGCTCTCTGGGGCAGCATGGGTGCCCCCAATAAATGTCCCAGCTTCCATTTATCAATAAGAAATACCCCCAAAGTGTCCCGCTCAGTTCACAGCTGGGTGAAGCGCCATGACAACCGTCAGCCACGACCTGCGAACTGTCGGCGGTAAAGATAACGCCTTAAGTGAATACTCTTGTGTCGTACTCCATACCTGCCCCCGGCAGGAGGAGTGCCATCAGACCGTGCCCCTGTCTGTCGGTCTGTCAGTCCTGTGAGCCTCTCCTACCACAGACAAAGTGGCTGTGAGAAGGGGTGAACACACAACAAAAGCCTCATTTACAACTAAATGGTCTTTTAAAGACCTGTTAAGTCCTCGGGCGCGGCAGCAATTACATGCTCGCCAGCCCACGAAGGGTGTTGCGCGCCCGGCCCAGAGCATCCACCCATCCTATGTGTGCCTCTGCCTACCAGACCTATGCACGTGTGTTTCTGTATCCCCACATTTACCAGTCTATCTATCTATCTTGCCTGCCTGTCTCTTCTCTATCTACCAACCTATCTACTCTCTTCCCCTTTCTTCGTGTACCGTTTATCTGTCGTCCTGCAGCCCCATGGCTCTCAGCAATGCCGGGCCCGCGCTCTCTGTGCATGTGCCTGCCTGCACACCCCTGTATTGAAAGATGGGCTGTGCTTGGCTGAGGCAGCGTGTGGCAGCGATGGTTGCAGCATTTCCAGCCCCCGCACCTCCGTGAACTCCTCATGAACTGTGCCTGATATTGAGACCCTGGCCCCCCCAATTCTGCCGCATCCTTGCCAAGCCCGCAAAGGCAAGGTCATGTGGGGTGCTATTTGAAACCACCAGAGACAATGCCGCGGGGCTGGCGTCCCGATAGTAACTTCACACGAGAATCTAAAGGGGGCAGCCCTGGCAGGCAGGTAGCAATGCCTGAAATCAAGCGCCTCTGCAGTCCTGGCAACTTAGAGGCACTCTGCAGTGAGCCGAAATAACTGGCACACTCCTGAGTGAGCAGTGAAACAGAGGAAGGGGGCTCCTTGGATGGCTGCTATGCTGACCCCGAAAACATTTCCAAAACGCACTTTTGAAGAGCAGGGCTAGTTTACACAGCTTCACCTCGGGTTACCAACTCAGATCAAAACAAGCTTTTTGCAGAAGTAAACTTTAGAGGTCGGGTTAAGAGCCGAGCAGCTGCAAGGGTTTGAAATGGGGGTCTGTTTGACTAATGAAGAGACAAATGACTGCGCTTTCTATCCAGCGTTGAACCTGCTCCCCTAAGGCCCACACGCAGGAATGCTGCAGTCTGTTTCTGCGCCCAAATATTACATTTATACCAGCACGCATGACCGTGTAAGCCCCTACAAAAGCAGTCGCTGGGACTTTACACTCAAAGCACTCACTGGAATCGCCAGCAAGAACCGATCAAATGCACTAAGAGAAAGCGGCCGCCCCTTGCACACTGGTTGTAAACGGCGTGACATAATAGAAAATGTCTTTCGGTTTAGTTGTCCCTGTAAGTATACACTTGGTACTATATTAGCATGCTTTCAGGTTTCTGAAGTTCGTGCGACTCTTTTACTTAAGCAGTAGCCTCTTAAAAGAGAGCACCGTCTGCAGGACCAACCGGGTTTGTACTCCTTTGGCTCCCTCAAGTGTCTAAGCGGTGTAAAAAAAAATTAAAAAATCAGTGACACTCGGTTTTAAACCAGGTCAGCTGATTTTCAGTCGGTAAGGTACTGTCGTGTAGAGTCGGTTTAAACCGAATTCCGGACAGCCTAAATATATCTTAATAAAGTGGTTCTCAGATCTAATTCAATTCAAATTTCTCCCAAAGGTTATCACACCTTTTCACCTAAACCAATCTGTAGAGTTACCTGTGTTTTTCCAAAACCCAGACTCTGTAGCAGAAAGGGCCTTACACACGTTAGATGTTTAAAGAGCTCTGCTATACATCATATATAGAACTAAATCCTTTAGAAAGACAAAACAATTGTTTGTATCTTTCTCTCCTCCACACAAAGGCAACCCTATCTCTAATGGTGGGATTACCAGGTGGAATTACCAGGTGGATTGTAAAGTGTATAGGTATGTTATTAAAAAGTTAAACGCACACCAACAGTTCCTCCTAGAGCACACTCCACTCGCAAACTAGGAGCCTCTATGGCTTTCTTAGGAAATATACCATTGGAGGACATATGTAAAGCAGCAACATGGTCTACACCACACACCTTCACTAAACAGTATTGTGTTAATGTGCAAGCCAAGCAGCAAGCTGCAGTAGGCCAGGCTGTCCTTAGAACACTATTTCAGACTACTGCAATGGATACAAGCGACCACCGCTAGGGGAGACACTGCTGCACAATCGATGCATAGTGTACGATCTGCAGCTCGTATGCCTCAAACGGAAAATGCTACTTACCAGTATGCATCTGTTCTTGGCATGTAGAGATGCAGATTCGTATATGCCCTCCTGCCTCCCCGGACTTGTATCCATTCCAGTTCTCATCTTACTTAGATGCACACGCATGGACATCCCTTTTTTTCTCTTCACTTATACTAACTCCATCATTTACCATCATGGCGAAAAACAAATCTAAGGATGGAGCCAATGCCCATGCGCAGTATTTTCCATGGGAGGGAGTCACCTATATCGTGACTATAAAGACTTCTCCAAGAAGACAACAACCTGCAATCATCCGAGCCCAACACCAGGTGGCGATCTAATGCATAGTGTACGAATCTGCAGCTCTACATGCCAAGAACAGATGTATACTGGTAAGTAGCATTTTCCTTATGAAATACAGCATGCACTTTTTAGTGCCTCGCTGTCTAGATTGATTATTTTGTCTGCTTGGAGATAAAGTGGATGTTGAACTTACTAGAGAAAGTTAATCTGATATCCTTACCATAGAATTATCCCCAGGCATCCGAGTGGTTCTATAAATATTTTGTGACTAGTACCCCTGTACGCTGGTAGATGGCGGCATTCAGCTCCTTGTGACATTGTCGGTGTAGTCCCACCATATAGGAAATCTAAATGGCTGGTCACTTAGGCAGGAACAGTTTTTTCTTCTGCCAGCCTGGACACCACCCAGTTGCTAGGCAGAGCAATTTCTTCATCGGTGGCTAAAGAAGACTGGCTTTTCAGGGGATGTCGGAGCTTTGCTTATGGACTTGCCCTTTGATTGTGCCTGTCGCTTTGGAGATGAGGCGGACTCCGCCCTAGAGTGCTTCAAGGATATTAGCGATACGACCAGGCCCTTGAGCCTTTCTATTGTGTCCCGTCCACCCAGTCTGCTTTTCGCTCCTTTCGTGTCCATGGAAAGAGATTCCAGCTGCGTCGTTACCCGCCCAGCCACCACGGCACGCAAGCTCCCAGCCTCCGTGTGGCCTAGGACACGATACCCCCTAAATGTCGGGCCTGGAATCCCCCACCACCAGCCGTAGCTTCCAAACCTCTTTATTTCACCCTCCAACAATCATGGACAAACGGTGGTTGGCAGAATACTGTAGTGGTGGTTAACAAATTGCAATTGGATCAGCAGCACACTGTGACAGATAAGTCCCTTCTGGCATGAGGTGGCCATCTGGCAGAAGTCTGGGGCTAAAGGTGACTGTCCAAATAATTGAGGGATATACAAGAGTTGGATATCATGTTATGTTGGTAGAGATACCAGGAGCAAGCCAGATAGCCCATTAAAGTCATGGGACTAGTAAGAGATAGACTGTGGAGGGAGGAAAGAAGCATACACTTCACATATCCTCAACCGTTTTAGATATTTTGAGTCCGGAGAGGTGGAGTGATGCTTCCCTTGGTTCACAATTGGCTTGGACTTCGGCTCCACCCTTAGATTGATTGTTTCTTCCTCCAACGGGTTTGGATGTGAGAAGCTAGGCTCTGATGCTGTTGCGTTTCTGCTTGTAAGCATGAGGCCCTGTATCAACTTGTTGGTTTTGGGAGAAAAAGCAATAACGCATCAACCATATTTTAACTTCTTCAATTAAATAATAATAATCCACATTTGTAAAGCACAAACAATCACCCGTAAGGGTCTCTAGGCGCTGGGGGCCGTTGGGAAGATTAAGCAAGCTATTGCTCAGTCACATGGTGCTAAGCTAATCTGCCGACGGCACATGGGATCGAACCGTGATCCCCAGATTCCAGAGTCAGTCACCCTGGCCGCGGCGCCACACCTCTTCAAATAACTTTGATGAGCCAACTTACACACACCGATGACTCAACAACGGAGAATATGGGAAGATGGAGCATACAACCTTTCGTTTGTTCCCACATTGTAACTCAAAGTATAAGTAGCCCTGGTCTGATAAGCACAATGTTTGCAACTTCTGTCTTTCACCAAATCACCAGGAGTTGATGTGCACCTTTTGTCAAGCTTTTTGGTGTATAAAACCTTAAGGTATAGAAAAGAACGGTTGCCCTGCACATTTGAGGATTCAGCCTCAGGAAATGTCAGAGACATCTGACAATTTCAGAGAAACTGACACTCTACATCAACAAGAATTTCCAGGTTCTTCTGAGCCATAGGGCATGAAAAAAGTCCTGATAAACTAATTAGAGTCCTCTGATAAAGAACAGTATCCTTTCAACTGAAGAGGTCAACACCACTTGCGCAGAAAGATCAAGTGCACCTCATATGTCCCTATAGTGTTGAGGAGCACCACTCCAGAAGTTGAGTGTCCAGTACAGATAAAGCCAAGAGAAGGCTTATTGGCCCACTCCCACTTTCAGGCCTCGGTGAGAGCAGAGAGAGCATACTAAAACACCTTCAGTGCCGAAAAATGCTGTGGGGCATAAGACTTCATCACTATCGACCATGAAACCTGTGAAGTCAAAAGAACCCAGTCCCGACCTGAAGTCAAAGGATATTTCCATTCCAGTTTGAGACTTCACAGACTCCAGTTTTAGAAAAACTATTTAAAGAGCTCGCTGTTTTCCAGAAACCTTTTTTATCCATTCTGACACAGGGAAAGTAAATCTCTGAGCCCAATATCCCAAAGAATAAAAGAACATGGGTTATATGTAGTATAGCCAATGCCAAAAGCGTAACAATCCAAAGTAGATCTGTGATGAAGCGAAACGGCGATACCAATTAATTTCTGATACAATAAATATCTAAGGTTATAAAAACCAGCCCTTATAAATCTAGAGTAACATCACTAAAGTTACTTTGACAAAAGTTGTTCACACATGGTTTCCAGATTAGAGGATGATAGAACGGCCTTCCACAGGTAGATGCTCATGAGATTTGCTGCAGGTTAGGTCTATACAAGATGTCCTGCTGTCAGTTACCACTCACATCTTGCCAAGGAAGAGCATGGTTTGGAGTGAAGTTATGCACCGTGAATCTTGCTGGATTCACTATGCTGTGCATTATTCTGCGGTCTAGTGGTTGGGTCCGGAATCCTAGTATTTAAAAAAAAAAAAAAGTTGCTATCCCAGGTGGGCGTCGACGTCCCACCATTTGGTGTCCTTCCTGTGACGTTGGCACGCTTCTTGTGGAAGCTCCCACCTTTGTGCACCATCTTCAGATTTTGTTTCCCGCCGTTGGGTCTGGATTGTCACCGAGTGGTTCCAGAGTTTTTGGAGAAAGGAGAAGGAAGACCGAAAACCACCTAAAAAATTGGAGAATACATCTCACAATCAAGACCACTGAACTGGGACGACGACGAAGAAGGAGGAGAATATCAAACTTCGACGTCCAACGAAGAATGCGCATACAGGGGGCATGGACAAAACACACTTTAAATTGTGCCGTAATTGCCACCACAAATACGCGCAGGACCAGCATCCGGTTTGTAACCTCTGCCTGCTGGTCGACCACGAGAGCAAGGATTGTAACTCCTGCTCTGCTTTTACCCTGACACACTCAGAGACAGAGGAGAGACAACTACAACATGCAAGGCCAAGGTCAACCTCCGTCGCTCCGGGACTTGGGCCTCTACAGTGGGGAAGAGGACAACATCGCAGATGGACCAGATCACTACAGGGTCGTAGAGACCGATACAAAGACCACAAAGGAGGTAAGAGAAGTCGACCCCGACAGACTCTCTAAAAACAGTCAGTCATCGAAAAGGACTCTGTCGGTGAAAACCCAAGGCAAGCCTAAATCGTCTAAGCACGTCCCCGAAAAGGCGCCCTCGACGCTGAAGGAAAAGGACCCGAAGGGAACTTGGACATCGAAGAGATTGTCCGAAAACCTTGACACCAAACAGGCTGCTGAGATAGAGAGAGAAAAGAGAAGGCTCGAGGCCGAAATTGGCAGTATCCTGCAAAGGAAAAGGGAATTTGATGAACGGATGGAAAGGTTCACCATCCCATTGAAGCAGACGACGATCGTCGAGGACGACGAAGAGTTCGACGCCGAAGATCTGCCGAAAACTCCTGAACACCAAGAGGAAGAGGGCCTTTACTATTATGAGGGAGAAGGCGTAGAAGACCAGCAAACAATTTAGGGGTCGGGATCCTCGGTGGCGCAGGACCTGGATTTGCAGGACCTCGACGCCGAAAGCCCGGAATTGGCTGTAGAAACGGATCATTCGAGGCCTTCACTGCCAGATGACATTGGTATCTACAATATGGTCATTAGAAATGCGGCAGCAGCATATGGGGTGAAACTGGAGGAAGAGAAAACAAAAGCCTGCTTCCTCTTCGGGACCCTGCTCCCCACTCAAACTAGGAGTCCATTCAACCCCGTGCTCCCAAGTGTCCTGGACCAGGGAAGGGAAGTTTTCAAGGAACCATCAAGCTGCAGGTCTGTCACACCTAGGACAGAGAAGAAGTATAAACATTCCATTAAGGACCCATTATACATCCAGGGATCCGTCACGCCGACTCCATCTTAGCAGCAACAGCCAGAAACAGGGCCAACATTCCCACAAACTCAGGCCCACCTCCAGACAAGGAAAGTAAGAGGATAGACCTCACTGGAAGAAAAATAGAGAGGAAGGCAGCAATCCACTGGCGCATTGCCAACTCAAATGCCCTACTCAACAGGCATATGTACCAGCATTGGGAGGAGGTTGGACAGCTACTCAAACACCTCCCTGAACAATACCAACAGAGAGCAACACACCTGGTGGAGGAAGGCAAGAACATGGCAAACTCATGCCTCAAATCAGCCCTGGATGCGGCAGACACATCCAGGAGGCTCATGATGATTTGGGTAACAGAAAGAAGGCATGCCTGGCTGAGGATCTCGGGTTTCAAGCCGGAAGTCCAGAATAATATTCTGAACACACCCTTCAATGGAGAAACACTGTTCGGAGCGCCAGTAGATGAGAAACTGGCGCAGCTCAAGAAGGAAAAAAAAACTGCAAGGTCCGTAGGGGCGTTGCACTTCAGAGGAATGAGAAGGGGCACCCCGACATGGAGACCAAACGGAAGAGGGGGAAACCAGCCGGGAATGTCAAATCAGACATTCCAACAGAACTACCAGGGCAACAACCAAGCGCAGCAGGGTCAGCAGCAGCAAACCTGGCAATACCAGCCCAGGGGCCAGTCCTTTCGCGGGAGGACGAATGGATGAGGACCAACAAGAAGAGGGGGCCAGCAACCCACCTCAAAGTGACTCTGCTCCACCAAACGTGCCCACCCACACAACACCTCTAGTAGAGGTGCACAACAAAATAAGCACAAAAGTGTTGCACCCACTCAAATCGGGGATCAACGAACATGTAACACCAGTAGGAGGCAGACTAAAACACTTCTTCCAGGAGTGGAAGAAAATAACAGACAAATGGATACTGAACATCATACAGTTTGGATACTGTATATAACTGGAAAAGAAGCCCCCAAACAGGAAACCAAAAGGAAAGGCGCACTCAGCAAAAGAACTTGGCTACTCCAACAGTATCCAGGTATACTACACTGTGTAAGAAAAGTAATCTGTAAAGTTATCGACTTGAAATCCTATTGAAAAGTCAAGACAAAGTATATGTACAGTATTGCATTACCAGTAATTCAAACGGTCACCAAAATAAAGTATATATACAACTGCAATTCAAAACTGTTGCATTACTGCAAAGTATTTATCATTTACCTGTGCCAGGCCTGCCAGGTTCTAGGAACTAAAATAACTAAAAGAATATTTTCATACAAAACCACTTGGTCTAAAGTTCAGACTTTGAGTGTGTGATTTAATTTTCTGATTGAGTGAGTACAACAAATGCTCAACACTACCCTCTGATAAAGCCTTCCTGCTGTCCCTACACTACCACAAAGAGTAAGGTGCTATCTACTTTTACCTCTGCCTACCTTTAGGGTTCCGCTGGACTCTGTGCACACCATACCTCACTTTGGTATAGTATATACAGAGCCAGCTTCCTACAGGAGAAATTAGCTGTAGAGAATAAGGAGAGCTATAGTAAAGTAGTGTGAGAAGATTGGTTTCTGTTGCAGTAACCCCGGATCCTCCCCCCACCCCCCCTCACTTTTTCCCAGACTACTGATTCACTTTTTACTTGATGTACCCTGGGTCCCTGCCAGAATATATATATATATATATATATATATATATATATATATATATATATATATATATATATATATAGCAGATCCATTGAAATTCCCACGTTATAGTTAGTTGGACTCATTATAACTTGCGCGCCTGCAATGCACTGCTGATGACGTCACATATTACATCACTCATGACATCACTGATGACACCATCCAGTGAATGTGTGTCTTTCTGAAAAATAAATGTTTTATATATGTATATGTAAAAGTCAATGGAAGAATAAATGTTTAAATGAGTGTCTAAATGGATGTTTTTTTTTAATTTATTGGTTAACTGGCTTATTAAGTGTATCTTAGTGAATACATATATTAGCGAGAAATGCTTAAATATTTAAATATATGTATTAGTGTTTCACTTTGTGTATAAGTGGCTGCATGGGTTTGTGAGTAGCTACGTGTGTGTATATGGGTTATTAGATGTTGTTTTTAGTATCAGTATGAGTGTCTGTATGGTTTGGTGGGGGTATGACTTAGCACATAGATGCATCAATGACTGACTCTGTATGTGTTTTGAACACAACATATGTGCAGGACTGTATGGGTGGATGAGTGTGTATATGTGTGTGTTAGTGAGTGAATGACTCTCACTAGTGTCTTTATCAGTAACGACATATGTTTTAATCTATATATATATATATATGTGAGTATTGATGTATATAAGTGAGTATATGTGAGAGTGAGAGATTGAAAGAGTTCCTGTTTAAATAAGTATGTGTTTCTATAAGTGATTGTTTAAGAGGGTAAGTATGTGTAGGTTTCCTTAGAAGTAAGGTGGTAGTGTGTGTATAGTTGGATATGCTAATAAATGGATGTTCAATAGTTTATTTGCATGTGAGTATGTGTGTGAGTAACTTTTGGAAGACTGTCGGTGTGTAACAGGATGTATGTGTATCACTACATATGATGAGTGAGTATATGTATGAGTGACTATATAGAACTGTTGCTGAATGAGTGGATGTGTATATAGATGGTGGTATTACTGAATTGGTTGTTGTAACTGGTATGGGTATCTATTTTTTTGAAAATGTTAGTTTCTGTTTTTGAATATGTTTCAAGGGTTACATTACACTGAAAGGAGGTCTGTCACTCTGTCACAGGATGGTGTCATCAGTGATGACATGAGTGATGTCACTGACCATGTCATGAGTGATGTAATATGTGACGTCATCAGCAGTGCATTTCAGGCGCGCAAGTTATAATGAGTCCAACTAACTATAACGTGGGAATTTCAATGGTTTTATGTCAGTAAAATTTCCAGCTAACTATAACTGGTGTGAAACCTATGTTTTTTTCAGTGAATTTAATAGGTTTTTTAAATGCTAATTCCTAACTATAACTGGTGTGAAACCTTTGGTTTTTTCAGTGAATTTCATAGGTTTTTTAATTGCAAATTTCTATATCCATGAAATGTAATATTTTTTATAATGAATCCTATAATGTATATTTGTTATACTATTTTTTAATGTATATTATTCATGTTTTTTTTTTTTCCCTGGAGCGCTCCCGGTGCGCGTCCCGGTGAGCGCACCGGAAAGCGCAGTCTTGCGGCGCGCCCCAGGAAGCGTACTGGTGAGCGTCCCGTTAGCGCTTTTTCCGCGAACGAAAACATCATCGTGACGTATCGTGTAGCCGCGTCCGCGTGATATGCACGGCGTAAACGCACCCGGAAGCACTCGAGCGCATACGATCGCGCAAGGTAAGCATCCGACGCGCTTACGCGACGCGCCCCGGGACGCGTCGCGTAAGCGCGTCGGGTCATGTGACCTAAAAATAACACTTTTTATTGGTGCAGGACAGTTTTGGTTTCCTAATGATGAAAGCCCCCACCTTTTTTCCTCATTCTCACTTTGTACTTTGAGTGAAGAAGACCTGTTGAAAGACCTCTCTGTACTTTTTTGGACTGAAAAATGGCTTCAGCAGCAGTAGGAGCATCTCAGCCACCACCACCACCACCACCACCAAGAGGACCACCACAACACCACACTGGTGGAGATGAAGAGGAAGAGGAGGAGGAGAAAGAGGAGGGGAGGAGGACATTCCTGCCAGAAGACAATACCCCATCTAGGCCAAAGCTATACATTGTATGGGAGTTTTTTTCCATCCCAAGTGGCCAAAAAAGTGAATGCACCAAAGGTGACTTGCCTAATCTGTAACATGGAACTTTAAAGGGGGAACCCTAACAAAAAATACTCATTTGGCAATAACACCATGATTCGCCACATGCAGCGCAAGCATCCTAACAACTATGCTGCGGCAGAGGTGTGAGAACTGGCCAGTAACCCTCCCCAATCTTCACTCAGCACCTCAAAAAGAAAGCAACCCACTCCATCGGGACCAGAGAGATGGTCCCAAACATTCAACCCCAGTTTGGGAAATACAAGATCACTTGTATTTTTTGTGGGAAAACCATCACTTATGGTGAGCAAAGCATAAAGCTCATCAACCGTGCTGGTGACCACCACAAATGCCCCAAAAATCCATAATTTTTTCCTGGTTTTTTTGCTCCAGTTGAGCTGTTTTCAATTCCTTGTTTTTTGTTTCTCCCCATAAAAATAACAAAAAAAATATAAAATAGTTCATAAAAGCCAAAAAAAGTACAAAAAGTTCCAAAAAATAAAAAAAATATAAAACAACAAAAAGAAAAAACATTTCTTTTCAGAACTACCTCCAATTTATAAAAAAGCTACATTTTAAAAAAACTGTCATTCTTTTTCGCCCATGGTACGCTCCCCGGTACGCTCCCCCCGCGCTAATCGAAAAAAGAAAAAAAAAAAATGTTTTCGCCGCGGGGCCCTTTTATGGCCCCCACATCAAACCTAGGGGGTCGGGGGGGGTCTACCCTGCCCCCTTTTGGTCATTTCCCCCTTTGTTTTTGCCACCTCTTGTCTCGATCCTACCGAGACACAAGATGGCGGCCGCTCCGGACTGTTTGGACCGGAGCGCCACGAGGCAAATTTGAAATTTTCAGGCAGATTCCTCAACCGGCGCCAAAGTTATTCCCAATAGAATGTTGCGATTTCCCTATTGAAAATAATCCTAACTAGAACTACCTACTGGCGACCGCCAGTAGGATATATATATATATATATATATATTCTGCTCCGTTGGCTGTCATTCACTTTCCCTTACACTCGTGATCAGGTGCTTTGAAGCGCGGTGACAGACGCCGCGCAGATCCAGCAATCCTAATCTCCACTGCATGAAAGGAACGTTGTGATGTGAACGTTGTGAACCCCAGATTTTATTTGGTTTTACAAAGAGTACACCTCCAGACGCGTTTCGGCTTGCCGCCTTGCTCAATGTATAATATATATATTTGTGTGTATATATATATATATATACACAAATATATATATATACCCCATTGAAGGTACAAGATGGGAATCGAACATGCTGCTAATAATTATTGTCATCTCGAGTTTATACACATCCATCAAACATGAGGTTAACACTGTTAACATCTCTATTATGGCCATAGACCTTCTAGATGATCTGTATAGGTTTTTCTTGTAATTATGATCTACATTTTCTTTGTTTTCTTGTGGTCTGTAGTTATGAATTCACAATATAGGTTCTCCTCGAACAGAAACAATTGCAATTACATGTCTAAATTGGGAACCCATACAAGGCAGTATTCTGTATAGAAACTTTTTTGACATAGCATTGCAATCCAAACTGTAATGTATATATGTAAATATGAACAAGCAGGTTCGCGTGATTCAGCCCATACAGCTGACCGAATCTTGGTATTTAAAAATAAGTTGACCAAGTTGCATGATAAGTTTGAATAAGAGGCTGGGACAGAGTTTCAGTATAGGGGCGCATTAGTCCCTCTAAATGAGCCATCAGTTGAAAAGCTGTTCTTAATCATGAATTACGTATGATAAATTGTAAATATGTAAATACTTATTGGTTGAATGACGACGCAACTTAGAATAATGAGTTGGTAGTGCAAGTTGGTCAGCGAGTATCATGGAAAGCTTTCCCATTACAATATGGCCACCGTGAAAATGCATGGTGTTTTCTTTTCTTTCGTTTTTGAAAAGCTCACAGTCACTTTCTATGTTTATGAATTAATTGTATAGCACATCTTTATTTAAACACGACATTGAGAAAATCATGTTAACATTGACGAAGGCGGCAGCGCCGAAACTTGTTTAACTGTCTGCAGTGTCGACCAAAATAAATGGTAACTTGGACAATGTGAATGGCTTGGAGTGGGCTCTATTAAAAGTTGATTTTGCGCAACGATAACCAGTGCTGTGGATATGATTAGGCATTCCAACGTGCGTTGAGCGAGCACCCGCTGTGCTGAGGTGCAACGGCTGGTGGACTTGTGCTTGAGAATGAATATATATAGGCGAGACTACTGTCATCCGACTTTCTCACTAAAAATTATGGCAGCTTGGCAGGCAACTTTCTTAACAATTTTAAACATGTGCAGCTGAGGGCAAAGGACGTAATGAACATAAACAATATTATCGGCTCAAGGGAGCTTGCTGGGACTAAGATGCCTGACATTTTGGACCAACAGTCATGGTCGGCAGCATGGACTTTTAAATTCATTTTAAATTCATTCGAGTTCATTACTTGATACAGACTTTACAGGACTATGAGTTTGGCTGCTGATTTTATTTGCCTTAAGTAATCCTACTGTGACGTAAACTAATGCATTAGTGTTATTTTATCTGTCTGCTCTAATAGGACCATCCATCAGTCAAGTTTGCATAGTTCGTGATTTTCATTATTACGTTATGTTTGACCTGGTATGTTGCAGACTTCTAGCTGTATTTTACAGACACACACACATGCATATTTTGGGCTATGGAACGATTGGTCACACAAGAATGTGTTTTCTATGTCCATGATGAGGTCCAGTGGGAAGGGTTATATAATGTGCTTAATTAATGGCGCCAAACCAGATTGAGAAAGGCCTCCGTGTAGGCTGAAACGCGTCTCTTGTACCTGGGATTGAGGGCGACATGATTTAATAAATTGATGCCGAATCCTGAAACCACTTCGTGCCTGTGCCTTCTTCCATGGAGTTTGCCTTTGTGGGAGCTGGATGTTCTGTATATATATATATATATATATATAAGTCCACAGCAGGAAATACCGTACTGCACGCGTCGAGTCACCATCCGCAGCATTTGATACGCAGCATCCCGTTTGGAGAGGTGCTGCGTATCAGACGCATTTGCAGCTCGGACCCGGAGTGCCAGATTGCCCAACAGGATAGCAAAAGACGTTTCTTAGCAAGAGGCTATGCCCCTGGTGTTGTGGATAATGCTATAAACAAGACTAAATGTCTAACTAGAAGTGAGTCTCTGCTTCCCAAAATGCAGAGGGAGGATTTGGTCACCAGTTCTCCTAATATCCAAACCAGAATGATCCTCACGTACAGCAGACACCACCAACAATTGTGGAAGATCTTTACCCGCAATTGGAATCTGGTGCAAGGGGACCCTGTTATTGGTGGGTTGGTTTCTAACAAACCGGCCCTCACCTTTAGAAAAGCTCAATCAATGGAAAACTGTCTAGTTAAAAACAATCCTGAGATAGTTACCCAAGGAACATGGATGTCGCAGATAAAGGGTTTTAGAAAATGTCCACGTTGCAAGGCATGCAAATTCTGCAGCAACAGAAACCAATACACCAGTCCGTTCCATGCTGAACCCATTCCAATTACCAAAAGATTGACTTGCAGAACAGACTTCGCTATCTATGTGCTGGAGTGTCCTTGTGGGCTAATGGTACATCGGCAGTACAAAACTGTCAGCCAACAAACTGATACTCCAGCACGTTAGAGCCATTACGGGTAAGGATCAAGCGCACCCGGTGGCTACACATTTCGAGCAGTCGCACAATAGCAATCCCAACTTGGTACAATATTATGTAATAGATACAGTTGACCCCATGAAGCGGGGGGGGGGGTGTAAATCGAGAAGCCAAACTCTGTCTCCTTGAGAAACATTGCATAATATAACTTGATACCAAGTATCCTTTGGGGTTGAATTCTAGCGAAGATTTCCACACCTGTCTGTAACCTATTTTAGAATGTTATCAGGTAATGCTGCTAATTTTGAAAATTCTGGGTTCTTTGATCTATGGATTTTGATCAGGTTCTCATTATCAGAATGGGTTTATATTGAATAGGAATGATTTTACTGACAATATTTGATTAGGATTTGACCGCATGAATTTGTATATATTCACTACATAGGTTTTGGGTGTTCACTCTCTAGGGGAGGTACATAGTATCAGTATTAGATAGCCAAGGCTATCGTTTTAGAGACGCTTTGTGACAAGATTATCTAGTTCTTGCACTTTTACACCATTTTAGATATAAGAGTATATTATGCACATATATTTTATATACGGGAATTTGACAGTTTAATGGATCTGAATTAGTGCGGAAGAGATGAATGCCCACTGGGGCTATATTCAGTCTTTGTAATAAAGATGCAGGTAAACATTACAGTTAATGAATGCCCACTTGGGCTGCATACAGTCTTTTCAATAAGGATGTAAGCAAGAGAGACATGATTGCATATAAGGTTTTATTTGTTTATATGATGAAACCTATGAAATAGAGTAGTATATATTTTTATATTTCTATTTAATTGCAATTGTGCTTTTATCATCGATTTAGTGGGTGATTTTTTAACAAAGTCTACAACTTTTTGTTATTTGCACATTTAAAACATATTTTGCTGCTATGAATACAATGCTGCTAAAATAATGTTTACATATTTTGTTTACATTACATTTGCGAAATTTGCACATTTAGTTTTTACTAGGCTGCTGTTAATATCTTGCTGTTAGTAGGAATATGGCTGTTATGTACATCCAAAACATCCTGTACTGTTTCTTGCTTATTTTGCACAGTTCTAATTGCACTTGGCACGTTATAGTAATTCTTTACTATCTATGATGGACTGGGTCAAATGTCATTTCCTGTATTTGCACTTTAAAGTAGCCTCCTCCTCCATGGCAATGCGTCATGTGATTAAGACCCAGTGGGGGTCGAAACGCGTCATGGTGGACAGGCTGGTTGAATATGAGCGAATAAAAACTTGATTGGCACGGATTTGTGGGTCCACTTCTCAGTCTCGCCTTGCTAACGGAGGTTCAAAAGCGGCGATTTTGTGTATATATATATATATATATATATCATCACACGATTCCTGACAATGTTACCAGGAAAAAACGGCCAGCACACAGATGATGTGATCTGTTTTCTTTATTCCGTTTCCGAACCCCCCTACACCCCCGACAGACGCGTTTCGCTCAAGGCTTCGTCAGTGTCGTCAGTGAACAAACATTTTCGCCATTTTAAACAGTCCGCCCTTTCTGGTTGGTAAACATAGAAGATGGTACATAGAACTATTTTGTGGCGGCCATTTCTTAGTGTGCAAATACATAGTTTTCTATTCCTGTTCAAAGATGGCGACAGATAAAGTGCTCAGTGCAATTATGTGAAAAAAAAGGTTCGACATGTGACTGAATAATTATTCTGACTATCACATATTTACAATTTTTACATTAAATGATACCAAACAATCCTATTTACATTTTTTACAGGCGTTTTTAGAACGTTATGTAGGGGTGTATCCCCGATTTCATCTGCGTCAAAGTTGTGTGCAAATCCAATATATACAGGTGATGAGATTGCTCAGCCCAATGCCCACTATTTACAAATCTACAGTATATAACATATATACATATATATTATCAATTCTTCGGGCAGATATTTATTGGACTAGGCTAGTTAATTGGCTGTTCTGCCCTGTATGGGCTATTGATTTACCACACCTTGCCATCTTGCTTTTTTGGTATCATCATGATTATTACAAAATTATTCAACATGATAACAGAACGGGCATTTACCAATTCAAAAAAAAAAAATATATATATATATATATATATATATATATATATATATATATATATATACACACACATATACATTCCATCTGGCCCAAGTTCGAGGCTCCCGGGTGCTCTGGGGCGGTGCACGCGAGGCGCGGCAGGACCCGCCGCGAGTCAAATGAATGCAGCTTTTCCCCTTACAGAGAAGTTTGTTCCTCGTGCACTCCCGTGTGTTATTCAAATTAAACCACACTGGTTTTTAGTCGATTGTAGGCTCTATTTCCAGCAACCAGCAACACCTTTAATTGGGGAAAAATTAAGGGGGAAAAAGAAAAGGATTTTCTTTGTATGAATAAATTAGTGCAAATTAAAATTAATATTGTGCAGGGTAGGTATCATTGTTTCTGATCAGTTTTTGGTTAATGTTCTTCGAGTCAGTTTAAAGGTGGCAGTGTAGTTCTTCATCCTGATTATGCCCATAGGGGCTCAAAGTTCGAAAGTTCATAATGTGTTTCGATTCTTTTTGTCTCATCACTTTCTCACGGTCTCCACCTCTTTGATTGGGTCCGACACTTTCAATTCCATAAAAAGTTAGAGCTTTCCAATTTCCTTTGTTCCTTTTCCATATGTTTTGCCATTGCGTTGCTGCGATCTGAGTTAATAGTAGCTCGAACATGCTCCAAAATGCGTAGTTTTAATTCTTTTTTTGTGCTTCCGATGTACTTCAAGGAGCACGGACATTCCAAAGCATATATAACAAATTGTGTTTTGCAATTGATTAATTGATCAATCCTCCACAGTTTTTTATTCGCCATCTCTAGTTCCTTGGTTGTTTTGGCAATACAACAAACTTTAAATCCAGAGCATTTATAAAATCCTCTGGGTCTGCGCCATACTTCTGGTTTTTTTTTGTTCTTGAAAATGACTATGGATAAGTTTGTCTCTCAAATTTTTGGCTCTTCGATAAGTCACATTGGGATGATCCCCCACTATTTCCGCAACTTTTGGGTCCATATGCAATATGTGCCAGTTTTTTCTGAGGATTTTGATGATTGCTTGATTGGCCGTTGAGTGAGTAGTAATGAATCGAATTTTTTCCTCATCGTCTGGTTTTTGTTTTTCTCTGAGTAAATCAGTTCTTTTGATACTGGAGGAGCGATTTAAAGCTGTCTGAATCCATGCTGGATTGTATTTCCGTTTTTCAAATCTTTTTCTGGCAAAATTTTTGTGTATTTGCCAGTCATCATCATTAGAACAGATCCTCTTTATGCGAAGAAATTTTCCGTATGGAATATTGTGTATTAAACTTGGTTGGTGAAAGCTTTGGGCATGTAGGACCGCGTTTGTTGCGGTGCTCTTACGATGTAATGTTGTTTGTAATACATTGTCTTTCACAAAAATCTCCGTATCCAGAAAAACTACCCTTGATTCACTGATTGTGTACGTGAATTTTAGACCGAAATTTGAGTTGTTGAGGATTTCAAAATAGGTTTCAAATTCTTCATTTGTTCCTTCCCAGATTAGCAGCAAGTCATCTATATATCTTAACCACGCTATGGTTTTCTGTACAGCTACATCATTTTCAGATCTCCATGCCATGTTTTCTCCCATTGTCCCATTGTTAAACTTGCATATGATGGACTAAAAGAAAAGCCCATCGCTGTGCCTTTAGATTGACGATAAATTTCATGTCCAAATAAAAATATGTTCTGCTCCAGGCACATTGAAATCATCTCCATAAGCATGTTGTTGTGGTCCATAAATTGTATGCTTCTATCCATAAGGAAAGATTTGCAAGCCTCCAAACCAATTTTGTTCTGAATATTAGAATACAAAGATACGACATCCATCGTGATCAGCTTGTATGAGGGTTGCCATGGAGTGTCTTGCAGTCTTCTCAACATGTCCCCCGTGTCTTTTATGTACGAGGTTAAGCCTTTAACATATGCAAAAACACATCTATATAATTCGCAATGGGTTCCAATAGGGCTCCTTTAGCTGAAATTATTGCTCGGTCTTCCTGGAGGTCTAGTGGGGTGTTTGTGAATCTTCGGTAGAAAATATATTGTGGCCATTTTTGGATGTTTTGTTTGAAGATATTTGTACTCATCACTGTCAATCAGTTTTTGATTGAACCACGTGTCTCGTTTTTTGTCTAGATCTTCTTTCAGTTTTGGCAAGGGATTGGTTTTCAATTTTTCGTAATATTCCTTATTCTGTAATTGTGAATGAGCTTCTCGCATGTATGCCTCCTTGTCTAGAACAATAACATTGCCGCCTTTGTCCGCAATTTTAATTTTGATGGTGTCATCTTTTTGAAGTGAGTTTAAGGCTTGGCGTTCTTGTTTAGTTAGATTGTCTTTGGTGATAGGAGCTTTCAATTGGTAAAGATCCTTTACGACGCATTCTTGAAAAAAATCTATTTTGTTCCCTGGTGGTAATTGAGGGTAAAATTTAGACTGTGGTTTCATTTTGGAGATTCCAGCTCCCAGTTGTACACAATGTGTCTGTACTTGTCCACCCCCCTGTTGTGGGGTCTGGCTTAGTTCCATCAAGTTCACAAAATGTTCAGCATCTTGTATTGGTGTTTGCATTGTTGGTTGAATAGTGTTTCTTCTGTAGTTGGCCATATCTGGTTTGTCAATGAATAGTTTCGCTAGTTTTATTTTTCTCACGAATTTATAGAGATCTATCCGTGTTTCAGCCAAATTCATACCACTCGTTGGACAGAAATTCATGCCTCGTTTGAGAACCTTTAATTCCAATTCACTCAATTGTTTTGATGATAAGTTGATTACTTGCAATTCTTGGTCGTCAGATGTTTCGTTTTGTTCTTCATTTGATAATGCCATTTCTTGATCTATCTCTGCGATATCCTGATGTTTATTTAGGAATTCCACTTTTTTCTCATATTGCGTGTCATGGTTCCTACGTGGTCTGCGCCAGAAGCTTGTGCTGTATTTTCGCTTGCCTCTTCTGGTTTGTTTTGGGGTGTGCTTCCCCGTCCCCTTCCTCTCTGGTTTAGATTTTTCGGAGGGCCCATTGTTTTTTCCCAAGTCCTTTGATTGAATGCTAATTTCAAATCGTCTAAAAAAGAACTCCTTGCTCTGGCTTCTCTTTGTTCCTCTTCCCCTCCGCTCAGGCTAGGTTCTGTTGATGCGAGGGAGGATACTGAGGACATGCTTCCCAAATTTCCAAATTCATTGTGTCTAAATCTCTCTCATATTTTCTGGCATAGGTAAAAATACGACCATCATCGTAATCATGTTTGTCCCTTTGGAACTTAGTTTGTTTTCTTACCCTTACATTTTCTTCGTGTTTTTCAATGTACTTTTCCAGGTCTTCCTTGAATTTTTTCATTTCTGGGTTTAAATCAATTGTGGCCAATTCTTTTTCCATTTCTTTCAATTGCTTGGTGATTTTGTCCAACGCAATCTCTACGTGTTTGACTAGAATCTCCATTAGTCCTAATGAAGATTTCAGGATAAATTCTCCCCATTCGGTTAATAATTCATTGCTTGTGTCTTGATGGCTGGGCATGAGGTTAATGCGTAAACCACGCGGTACGTGTTTGACATCTAAATATTTTTTGAGGGCTGCGACTTCTCACCACTTGTTAATTTCTTTTTTGGACAATTTTTCCCATGCGCGCAGTTTATTTCTAACATCTGATTTACGAGCGCCACCGCCTTCCCTGGTAGCCGCTGTTTCTTCTTCAAAGCATGTTTGGATCAGAGTATTCCGAGATACCTCCCTTTTATCCATGATGTGCTGGTGATATTATTTAAAAGCTGTTTCAACACTTCCTGCTTGTTTCTTTGTATCAACACAGTTTATTGTAGTTTCATTTTCCACACGACTCACTCTGTCACACTGAAGCCTTTACCGGTTTCTTTTGAACTTAACTTATTAGGAATTCAGTTCCCCGAGTTTTTCTTTCACTCGTAAAGTTGTCAAAGTTCTGTGACATATGTTAAGAACCAACCGACAGTTTGCAATTTATGCGCTGTTAATCTTGTATAATTGCAGGCGAATCCTGCTGAGGTCGCTTACCGGCTACAGGGTACTTCGGAGAAACCCGCTCCCTCCGGAACCGCCGTCTCCCGTTTCCAGCCTGCGCTTGCAAGGTTTCCTCAGCGTTTCTTCGCAACATTTTTAGATTCAGTGTCAATCCTGTTGTCGGCGTTCACCCGAGCCTTCTTACGAAATTCATTCCATCTGGCCCAAGTTCGAGGCTCCCGGGTGCTCTGGGGCGGTGCTCTGGGGCGGTGCACGCGAGGCGTGGCAGGACCCGCCGCGAGTCAAATGAATGCAGCTTTTCCCCTTACAGAGAAGTTTGTTCCTCGTGCACTCCCGTGTGTTATTCAAATTAAACCACACTGGTTTTTAGTATATATATATATATATATTCCCCCCTCCCCTCTTTGCAGGCTGCGTGTCTTGGTGCAGAACAAAGTGAAGAGTCGACATGGCACACATCCTTGTGTGCCATGCCAACACCCACTGCCCTCTCATAGATCAGTCACCCCTCTAGCTGGGTGCACTATACCAGTGGTGAGGGTACAAGTGCATGAGTCCTATACCCCTACAGTGTCTAAGTCCATAATGGCTACACTGAACTGAGAAGTTTGGTATCAAACTTCTCAGCACATTAAACCAACACTGATGCCAGTGTGGGATTTAATGAAGAATGCACACAGAGGGCATCTTAGAGTTGTCCCCTGAAAAACGACCTTACACTAGTTTCCAGGCTGAGTAGCTACCATCAGCTACCACCACCAAACTTGTTTCTGGACCCCTGTGTCAAGAGCCTGCTGCTCTCTGGGGGCAGGGTCTGAAACAATGCACATCCTGGGACGAGGTGCCAAGCCTCCTCCCTCAGGATGGGCAGGGTCCCTGAAAGGGAAGCTTCAAAGGCTTGCCGCCTTTGTGAGTTTCCCCAGGCCACTTGCTGCTTTCAGCAACTGGTCCCCACTGGTTCCGGCCCCCACTTTTGGGCGAGAAAAACAGCGGTAAAAACAAGTGAGGAAGAGAGGTGTGTCCACCTCTGCCAACTTCACCCCTCAGGTGGGGGAGACAAGGTGAGACACAACTCTCAGTCCCCGCCATCTTGCAGATGGGGGGACCCAGCCAACCAGGAAAAGGCTTATGCCCCCCTCCCACTGGGGGGTGGTATAATAATTCCCTGGGGTGTACCTTTTCCTACCTTTAACACCTCTAAATCTTCTATTAAGTGGTACCCCTGAACCTTGCTTCCTCAGAACAGAAGAAACTACAAGAAAAGAAGGACCTTACAGCCGTTCAGAAGTTCACAAGAGGAAGACGCCCACTGGCTTGGCCCCCGCCCTACTGGCCTGTCTCCACCTCCAACCTGCTCCTGCGAAATCCTGGTGTCCTGCAGCCAGCAACCTCATAAAGCCCGGAGGACCTGCCTCCCTTCAACCACAAAGACTGTGTCTCCTGTGACACCAGATCGTCTCTAACCTCTGGCTCCGGCTGGACACCGTGAACCAGCACCACTCTGCACCCGGTCCACGGCCCAAGCTCGAGTGTGCAAATACCACTAGCTGGTCTCCCTGGCTATCCTGACCTGAGATCCGGCAACCCCTGACCTGCCTAAATCTGGAAGGTCCCACACACTGCGACCAGGAGCTGGTAAGAAGATCCGACCTAAAAAGGCACCCGACTCCCCAAGGCCTTGGATGGCCAAACAGACAGTGCCCAACCAACCCCCAAGAGCCCAACTTCTCGCAGTGGTGGTCGCACCCAGAAGACCTTAGTCACTGAGCCTACAATGAGTTATTAATTGAGAGAGACCCCTTAACACACCAGGGGATTAGAGTACTTGCAGACAGTATATAGAGACCATTTCTAATACATGGGCTAATATTGGTGTAAATAGTACACCAATTGATTGATCTGAGTGTTTCCACCAAGAGATTTCCCCCTCTTTTTCACTGAGCCTACAATTTGCAAACAGGGCGTCCGACGTTGAAGCAGCACCCTGCACCCGGCTGCCCTAGTGTAGCTGATGTTACTTTGTTTTCCTATTTGCCCTCGGCTAAGGTCAAGGAGCTTTGCTCCCACAACAAAGTGGCCTGCTCGTCAGCAGCCGCAGGCCCCCTATCCCCCATTGGATAATATTGGGCCTCAGCACTCTGCACCTGGCCCCGTTGAGGGTGTAAGGAGTGCATCCCTGACCCTGGGGGACCCCGGACTGTACCCCAGATTCTATCCCCAGAATCTCAACTCCCACTATTGAATACTTAACTTAAAACCGATAACACTATTTTCCTCTGTAGGATAACATTGATAACTGTTTTTCTTGGAAAAGTTTCTAAGTTTTGAGTTTGAAAACCTAAAGAAATTCTTTAAAATTGCACTAACAAAAACCTTTTTACTTACCTGTTTATAGGAAATATCCCAGTGTAGTATCCAGGTGTACTACACTGTAAGAAAAGTATTCTCAAAAGTAATTTTACCCAAAATGCTATACAAAGAATATGTATTGTATCCTGAAAAGCATTGCATTATCAGTGGCACTACTGGAATCAATTGAAAGTACATTTACAATTGCAATCCAAACTGTTACAATCTGTATATTTACTGCAAAGTACTTATCACTTACCTGTCCCAGGCTTGCTTAGTTCTAGGAAATAAAATAAAATATTTTTATACAAAAACAATTGGTCTGAAATTCAGTCTTTGAGTGTGTTAATTCATTTTCTTACTGAGTGTGTACAACAAATGCTGAACACTGTCCTCTGATAAAGCCTTACTGCTCGACCACACTACCAAAAATAGAGAGTAAGGTGCTATCTATCTTTACATCTGCCTACCTTTGGGGTTCCACTGGACTCTGTGCACAGTATAGCTTACTTTGGTATTCTATATACACAGAGCCAACTTCCTACAAGTAGTCCCTCATATAGTTGACTGCCGGCGCTCAAGAGAAGGCAGAAGGATACCACTAACAGCCAATGTATGTATGTATTTGAGCTTGTAAAGCGCACTGCTACCCGTAGGTTTCCTGGCGCTGTATAACACTGGGGAACGAGTCCTGGCTTTCCCTGTGAGATGGTCCCTATTGGGCACCCCCAAGGTGAAGCCAGGCATCCCGGGCATTGATGGGGCCGTTTGTGGAGATTAAGCAAGCTATTGCCCAGAGTTGCTGAGTGGGACCCATGGTTAGTGGCACCGAAGGCCAATAGCATTAGGGGAGAGATAAATAATCCACTGGCTGAGAGAAAATGTGATTGACTGTTTCAAGCTATTGGCTGAACAGCTCATAGAAGAAAGCCCTTTGTTGCAGGGGACAATCCAATGCTTATAGTATATTATGTCTTTGTGTCAGCTGTGCTGTCCCAATCGAAACTTTAAAAAAGTAAAAGGGGGGGATATTTTCATAATTTCACTCTTTCTAGTTGCAGGTGATGAATCTAATTGATATTCCTTAGTAATGTTAATTGGTATATGTTGGACCCGGCCCTTTTGGCAGGTTCACCCTGTAACTTTAAAATTTTTCCCTAGCCTGTTTCTGTAACCTGGTGTTGGTGATTTTAGGTCTCTGCGCACTTTTTCACTGTGGTCCAGTGTCAAGTGCTTGCGCTCTGTGTGTGTGGTGAGTGACCTGCCCTCCCATAGGAATGCATGGGGAATATGTGTGACCGTGGTAGTTCCTGATGTGTGGGGAGTGCAGGGTCGAGTTTGGTATGTCCGAACTCGTGAGATTGAATGCTGCGCAATGATGTATGCGGCATGATTGTGTCTAGTGTGGAAGTGCCACTTCTAGAAGTTGTAATGTTTGTGTAATTTGTGTCTGGCGTGTGATTGGCTGGAGCTGGCTGGTGAGCCTTGCTCCGGAAGTCAGGATGGGTCTGCCCCGGTGGTGAATGGAGAGATTAGCATGCTGATGTGAGGGAGGGGTACACCTGGGACCTGAATAGGGCTGGGTTTTCCCTCCACAATGCTGGCTCCACCCCCTGTGGTGCGTCTGATGTCCCTAGCCTGGCCAGTGAAAGGGAGTTCCCCATAACCAGTTGTAGCTGGTTCTTACATTGCCTACACCCTGCTAGACAAAGGAATTTTTGTGTATAAAAAGAGGCTGTGACCTCTTGTAAAATGTTCTTGTGCTTGACTTGAAACAACCAGGGGCGTGCTGATGCTGGGGCCCAGGGGAAGGCTTGCCTCCCTGGGCCCTGCCCAGCCCCTGGATGCTAGAAGACTTCTGGGCCCCTTTGACCTTGCTGGCTATTTTCTGGACCTTGCAGAGACTTTAGGGTCCCCTTTTTACTTTTTCTTGATGCCCCTAGGGCTGCTGGGACCATTGGCCCCCCAGTGTTGCTCTTGCCAAGGCTTGTGATAGCCTAAGCGCCTTGGGAGCACTGTACTTTAAAAGCCCCAGGAGGAATGCGTGGTGTTTTGCAGCACGGCGCGGACTGATGAGGAAAGGGAATCCCCGGCGAGGGATTCCCCGAGAATATTTCAGTGTGCAACGGGTGACAACCCCGCTGTTGTGCCACTGCAGACTTTATTTAATTAATTGCGCCGGTGCCCACCCCGCGACTTTGCCCGCTTTTGTGCATTGGAGAGTAGAGGGAGCCTATCCTTCGCTTTCGCCCCGAGACAAAGATCGCCGCCGTGGCCTGCCTGGTTCTGGGCGGGGCCGCTGGACGGAAGCGACGCTGCGGCCAGACGAGTAAGTGTGGAGCGCCAGTGCGGGGCTCCCGTGAGCGATGGGAGCCCCGGGATGTAGACAGCAGAGGAAAGGCGGTGTGCTCCCCTAGCAAGGCTCTTGTGAGTAGGAGAGCCCCACCCGCCGCCGGTGAAGAGACCTGGTCCCGGGGAGGGAGACCGGGCGAAGAGGAGCCCATTCTAGGACAGAGCGGCGCGGAGTGTCCTGACCCCCAGAGCAGGTGAGTGGCGCTCTGGTGTGTGGGTGCCTGTCCCAGGCACAGTGACTGTGCTGGGCGGCCCCGTCTGGCAGAGGGCCGCCCCAGCCAAGGTGATGTCTGTTTTGAGCGCCCCCCGCCGACTAGGGGGCAAGTCCTTGCTCCTAAAGGCCACCAGTTATCGGAAAGTCCCCGTGAGAGGGGGGGGGGGTACTTGGGTGGCACCATTTGTGTACCGCTCTGCTGGCTAGCCCCTGAGTTGCTCAAGAGGGGCCCGTGGTTGCTTCAGTGGAGGAGCGGTGTTCCAACGATTGGGGCATTGCTTTTCCTGAGTGAGGGGCCCATGCTTATTTGAGGAGCCAGTGTGCTCCAAGGCACCCGATGACTGCTAGAGCCCCGTGGCTCCCGCTTCTGGCGCAATTTGTTTAAAGGGCAGTTCTCTGATGCCTGAGAGGGCTCCTGAATGGCGCAATTGCTGGGGCGCAGTTGATGTTAGAGCCAGATGGCGCCACCAGCCCTAAGCTGTTCCTAGAGCCCAGAGGGCTCCCCCGTTTGGCGCAGTTCTGTTCTATGGTCAGTGAGGGCCCTGTCGCAGTTTTGTTGTTTCCCAGCTGCCCAGCAATTAGTGGGCAGCTTCACTGTTTACGCGCCAAGGTAGAAAGAGTCCCTGTGAGGGACGGAGATGGCACAGAGGTGCCAGGCCTTCTACAGCTGCGCAGCACTTAGTGCCAGCTGCAACGTTTAGGCCCTGTTGTTCTCAGCTGCCCAGCAAGTAGTGGCCAGCTGCAACGTTTAGGCCTGAGCCGGTGGCGCACCCCTGATTGGCGCTGCGTGGCAGCGCGCCCTGACCTTCTGGACAGAGGGCATTTGAGCCCCTTTTTGAGATGGCCAGGGGGCTGGTATGTGGGTAGGGCGCAAGGCCCTAAGGTGATTTTTACGCAATGTGATTTTACCATGTTTATGATGGTAATTGCCTAATATGATTTTTGCGCAATGTGATTACTAGGTTTGTGATGATGATTGCCTAATGCGATTCATGTGCTTTAAATGTGGTGCTAGGAAATGTAATGCATTTAGTATGTTTTACGCACCCTGTATTGATACCTCTAGAGATGGATTTTCCTGTGGAGGTTTGTGTTAGTGAGATTGTGTTTCACTATGATTTACGCCCTTAAATGTGAGTTACGCTAAGGGGTAGGGTCTAATGTGGTTAGACCAGTGAAGAGATTGCCTACTGTATTTTTACTGGTTAGGCCTAAATGTGATTATGCGTAATGTGCTTTGCCTTTATGCTTGAGTTATACTTCTAAAGGTGCTCATGCTTAGAAGTTTGCTTTTCCTAGTATGTTATATTAGAGAGGTTGTGTCCTGCATGATCTAGGCCTATGGTTATTAGTATTGCGTAGTGTGTACCTACCTGTCACCAGTGGTTACTGGTTGTGATCTATAATTATTTGGTGTGACAGTTATCCTAAGGGCTAGTTCTACGAAGTGCTGGTTCTGACAGTCCCACGTGGCCCTGTCCTGGTGTAAATAATCCCTTGTGAATATTGCCTGTGCCAGTTGGCACAATGTATATTGTGTAATTACTATCTGTGTTTTGACAATACAGATGTAGTTATTTTTATATTTCCTTGTGTGGAGGTCCTTATGTGGTGTGCCTAGGATGTTGTTGCTGTTGTGTGCGTGCGCAAATGCTTTACACATTGCCTCCGGGATAAGCCTGTCTGCTCGTGCCAAGCTACCAAGGGGGTGAGCAGGGGTTATCTTGGCGTGTGACTCCCTTGCCTTGACTAGAATGGTGGTTTCTGCCTGGCTTTGACGTAAGCCTTAGCTAACCAGAAATCCCAGTTCTAACAGTATAGTAAATTAATACAGTTGATATTGCTTCACATTGGTTTTGGAGATTAGTGTTTTTTTTTCCAGCTCTCCATTACGTGTTTAGAGTAAATCCCATGATAAAGATCTGTGATCGCTACTTTCTTTGTAATTTCTAAACTTTGATTTTCTCATTAACGAACTGACAATATAATATCCTTGTTTCATTACTATCCCCTAATAAGAAATGTTTTATTTCTGCATGACCGGTATTTTAAATGACTGATTGGGAAAAAGATACTTGTATCATGTGTGGCTGTAGATACATTTTCTGCATACTCCTGCTATATCGTGTTGTGCTTGAAAATTGAAACTTGTTTTTGTTGTGATTATTCTCTTAGTAGGGAATGCGCATGGTAAACGACTTCATTGTTGGATTGTTTTCTCTGCCATCGGGTTTGAACACCAATCGATGAGGGTCCTGGTCTCACCGCTTTCTATGTGTGTACTTCGGGCTCCCGAGATAAGAACTACAATCTGTTGTCAAGATGATGATTTTCATTGCAGACACCTAACAAAAACTTTAGAACATCACTGGGACATTGAACTTCGATCCCAGACTGTTTGGTACCAGTGCCTCGTCAGGGCTCAGACTCCATACCTCTGACTCTAAAGAACGAAAAGTACTAAGGGTGCTTAAAGGGGCACCCTTTAAAAAATACCCCCAGTGTCACTACAAATACCAATAAGCTGACTCGTACAAAGCCTGTAACCTGTTTCTCTCACCCGATCACTGGCACTGTGTCTTGTTGGGATTTGTTTGTAAAACGACCCTCAAACAGTGAAGAGATCGCCATATAGCACTCCTCATGATAGATACACTGGCAATCTGCTGTGGCTGATCAACTCTGTGCCGAGAAACAGGAGCAGGAAGACCGTATCGCAGTTCCTGCTAGCACACCAGACCAGCGTACAGATGATTTTAGCTGAAGAGTCAGACGTCGAGCAACTTCTATGGGACTTCCAAGAAAATTCACGGACAGGGTCATGAGTATCGATCAACCTAAACACAAGATGAAACAAGCGCACACTGAGGCAGAGTACTGGCTCTCCGCAGGATGGACATCAGCTCATCTCGTGGGACTCTGCCACCTCTTGGACTTGCCTAGCCCTTCGGACTCCGGTTGGCCCCGACGCAAGGCATCAGACCCAAAGAGGGAGTCTAATAAAGGCCTGGATCTCACATTGAATTTGAAAATAGTTTCCTCTCCAGAGGCACCAATGAAGCAGATCCACTCAGGGTTCAGAGGGCTCACAAAAGCTGTCCTTGCTAGACTGTAGGAGGTGATTGAGAGGCAGGCATCCAACCACACATGGAAGTTCTCTGACAGGAACCCTAAGGACTCGGAGCCCACATCCACCCATATGATCAGGCTCACTCTTCACAAAGAGCCTACAGAGGTACTGTACTGCAGCCAGAGTGCTTTAATGATGTGTTTACTAGTCATCCTGCATGTTTACCTTCTTCTCCACCAACACTTCAATGAGAGGTGACCCCCACATCACCTTCCTCACACTCCCCTCAGGGTTCTCCACACCCTTTTTCCAACACTTAGCCCCTGTCCTTACATCTGCCCTGATCATTGCGAGATTCTCTTTTTAGTGGTGGTAGCTGCCCAACTGAGATAGGGAAGCACACATCTTAAACCTAGACGAAAGGCTGATTAGGAGCTAAGGGAAACAGGAATGCTTAGATGTTCATCTCCCTCCTTTGCAAAATGGGATTCACAATAAACGCCACAAAGTCACACCTCCAGCCAGGCAAATCCAGCCTTTCCTGGTGTCCGTTCTAAATGCTGACACCGAAAAGGCCTACTCCAGCACTCTGATGCTGTCTCTTCATCAGCCAGTTTGTCCTTTTCCATTCCGGTTAGTCATGCGCCTCCTAGGCATGAAGACTTGCATGCCAAATTTCACTGGCATCCACTACAGCAGTGGCTTTTGACACTAGCCTTGGCAGAAGGTCATCTACAAGATCTTGTGTTGATTGACTGGAACCAGTATTTGTATGCAATGTTATTGTGGCAGCCAGGCGTTCCTCCACTAAGACTGTATATGCCTGCCGGTAGAACAAATTTGTAAAACTATATAATGAAGTCTAGTGACCATCCTTCTGCTTCCCTTTCTGATTTTCTGCTTTTTATTTGATCTCTTGCCCAGCTATGCTCTGGCCACCTTGAAAGGGTATCTTTATTTTATTTAAATTGTTTTATTTTCCAAAAACCATTATTCGAAATAAAGAAGACAGTACAATTGCATAATTCCACATTTGTGAGATGTGAGAACACTGCAGCACGATGACATGTACACAATCAAAAGACCTTAGAGACCACACCATAAAGGAATATCACGACCTCAATAAAGAGGGGCATGAATAAACGGTCAGGGGAAAGCACCAATTGGAAACGGGACAATCAGGGAGAGTAGGCGGACCATGACCAAAAGGGAAGAGCCTAAAGACCGGCACCGGCGGCTGGCGCGGGCGGGGAGCATGGGAGGAGACGCTGTCTGTTGAGGGTCGCGACTAGAGAGATCAGGGGGCCCCATATATCAAGTGGACGTGACTTGGCTGGCATGTGGTCCCAAAATTCGGTCAAGAAGGTTTGGCAGCGGGAAGCGCCCTCCAACCAGAGAATCACCTTGGGTGCGGGCCGTCTGCCCCAATAAGTGGAGACACTGCGCCGCGCCAGGACCAATAGCATGGCGATCAGGCGGCGGGAGGTGTTCGGGCAGAATTTGACAAAGCCCAAGAGACAAATCACTGGGTCAGGTTGAAGTGGTGATTTTGGAGGTAAGTACACAGACCTTTTGCCCAAAATACTGAGACTCGGGGGAACAACCAAGCGAGATGAGCAAAATCAGTCGCGGGAGCGGAGCAGCTCAGGCATCTGTCACTCGCCACAAAGCCCAGTCTGTGAAGCTGGGCGGGATTGCGATTTAGCCTATGTATGTATTTAAAATGTATTAAGCGCAGGCGGTAGTTAGGGGAAGGGTGTTTGATCTGAGTGCAACAATACTGCCAACTTGGGAGATCTCGATACCCAGGTCCTCGCACTGTGCACCTGATTGGTGGAAATGGAAGAAGCTGCTAGTGTATAAGCATAAATCTTTGCTTTTTCTGCTTTCCTGATGCTGCCAGGTCAACCCTCCCTATTTAAATCTCCTATTGTACTTAGACTCCTGATGGGACTTGTACATCTGTTTCCGCCTGCCCCTATTATTATGCCTCAGTAGGACCTTAATTTGGTTCTCACTTCAATGTGCACTCCTTTCGAGCCTCTGCATAATTGCCCCCTCTGGCCGGTCACCATTAAAACCGCCTTCATAGTGGCAATTACATCTGCCAGGAGGGTGGGCGAGCTACAGGCTCTATCGTCGAAACCTCCCTTTCGCACAATATTACAGGACAAATTGGTGCTTTGCACTAGAGCCACTTTCCTTCCGAAAGTGGTGACTCCTTTTCAGATGGAATAATTAGTAACCATGCCCACTTTCTACGGCCCTCTGCATCCTTCCAAAGAAGAGGAGCGACTCTGCTGCCTGGGCCCAAAAAAGAGCATTGTCGTTCTACTTTGACCACACTAAAGAATTCTGGATAGACGACCAACTCTTTGTGAGGTACGTCGGAGCGAAGCAAGGCCGTGCAAAGCACAAGAGGACCATCTCCCGGTGGGTAGTCCTCTGTATCAAAATGTGCTATGCTCTAGGCAAGAGGTTGCGTCCTGAAGGTTTAAGGGCTCATTCCACTAGAGCTAGGGCTGCTGCTACTGCTTTGCAACGAGGAGTCCTAGCCCTGGACATCTGTCAGGCAGCAACATGGGCATTACTGCCTGGATGGTCAAGTCCGCAGGGACTGCCATTTTGGTCTGCCGAACTTACTAGTGTAAATTTGTCCGCAGTCCCTCCTGTGGGGATGGCATTTCTTGGGTATCTATTCCAAGGTAAGGAATCTGCGGCTAGATGTCTCTATCAAATGGACAAGTTACTTACCTTCTGTAACACCTTATCTGGTAGAAGTGAACTACAGCAGAATCTTTACAGACCCACCTATCATCCTTCCCGCACTGTGGACAAGTTTCCGGTTCAGGGTTGATACCGATCAGTGCCCTAGTTCCTGAAAATCACAACAATTGCAGTACTTTTCATGGCTCCCCATTTCTGTCGTGGAAAGTTGTGATAAGTAACTAACATCATTGCATCGAGGTGGTGCCTATATGGGCGACATGGACGTCACTCCTGGCACACACAATATCACGTGGAGCTGACGAATGCCACCTACCGGCGTGCAAGGGTATTGCTCGAAGAAAAAACTTCCGGAACCAGTCTGATGCCTGGGAAATTCAAAGCTAAGGAATCTCCGGCTAGATCATTTCTGTACCAGATAAGACATTACTCACGGTAAGTAACTTGTCCTTCATGTTGTGTAGCCAATACTATAGGCTATTTCTAGCTCCACTATGCCTCTACCTGATGTGCAAAAAACAATCTGGAGATAGAGCGGATGATCATGCCCTTAACCAAGAAGAGGAGTAGTCTCAGGATCTCATGACACTAGACTTCTTTGAAGAAAAACACGTTGTAAACGTCTATCAGAGCATGTTAATTTATAGCCCTACATGCAGCGACTAGATGCTTACAAGGTAAATAACGTAATCCTTCAGAAATGTTAAATTCAATAGACTAATTTTCCATTTACCTCTTGTTTCATTCCTGGAGAAGCTGCATGAATTGCTCAGATTATCAGCGGTTTCATTCATAAGTAAAACTGAATTTGTCATTTGGGAGAATAATTCCTTTGCCTCCCAAAATAGTTCAGGTTTTTAGAAAGTACTTGTATCACGCAGTGAGTGCCTCGAAAGTGCTAGCTCAACCATCAGTTTACCTCTACTGGGCTGCTTCCTGTGCCTGCTAGATTGGTGAGATCATCTAGTAGTTCCGAGTATTTTCTCAAACTTCTGTTTACATAAAAATGTAAATCTCAAACTGCACAAAAATCATAAAAGGACAACCAAAATTAAATCGGCAATGACTTTTAATGGGTAATTTTGGAGTTGGAATGAGCATGCGTAGTTTGGGATAAAGTGAAATATTTCATTTACTTTAGAATAATTCACAAAATAGCATTGACAATAAACATATCCTCAGACAATGGTAGTATCTGAGATGCACAATGACATTTCATGAATGGCTGAGAAATCCTAAGCCTGGAGTAGAAAGGAGCAAGCAATAACTTTTATAATTTTCACTATTGATTGATTTTTGAGTTTCTGTATAATTAGTTTATTTCTGTTAATAAAAAAAATCAAATTTTCTAACAAACGTTTTTCCTCTTTTTAGCGATTCTTTTAACAGGTTCAGTTTATTTTTCAGGCACCACTGAGACGGCAAATGAAAGCAAAGCAGAGCAGCGTGCAGTCCTATGGTGTGACTAGTTCCACAGCACGTCGAATATTGCAGTCGCTAGACAAGATGTCAAGTCCCCTAGCTGTAAGTTCCATTTTATTTTTCCCAATATCTCTACATTAGTAAACTGTTTGTTTATGGCATCCACTGTTAATATTGTTTGAATTGTGGGGAATAGGCATGCAAGCAACTGCTGTCAGCATTTCCATTTGATACTCAATAATACTAATAGACACCTAACTGTCAGAGTGGTAGAGGGTGAGAGTGAATCTATGGCCAAATTGTTGAATTTCAGGGAAAATATATATATGTTCCCGCTGTGTAGTTGTAGTTCTGGTAATCAAAGATGGGAATTCCTCAGATTTTTGCCAATTAATAACTTTTGGGCTGTGTGATAAATCTCTACAAACCTATGCAGACCTATTGCTGCTTCCACATTGGCAGATGATGCAAATTTCATGATGATTGGCCAAGAGGGGTGCAAAGAAAAAAGTGAGTCCTAAAACAAGTTTTGCCTCAATGCATTTTCAATAAATAGTGTACTTGTGTGTAGCGGCTAAATGCCCCGGCTGATTTCCATGAAATTGGCAGAATTGTTTATTAAGGCGTCCAGATGATCCTTTCCGGTGTTAGTTAACTCGGCTAAGTATTCTTTAAGTTATAAGGTATTTTAACTTGGTGATATCCGAGGCTGAGGTAGGTTTGCTAAATTTCACGGAAATACCACTATTTTGTGGTTTAGCGCCTCAAATCAAGGTATTACGTTTTATTTGCTCTACATGTTACGACTTAAGGAGGGACTAGGTAGGAAAAATATATAGTTTCTATGGATTTTTTTTTTTTTAATTCACGGAAATGTTTCCACATGGTAAAAACACTGTATACACTATATTTCACAAATATAGTGTAATATTGTATTCAGTTTGTAACATATTTAATAATTTAATTTTAAAAAACTATGCAGTGCTGGGCTAATGCATAGAAATTACCACACAACTCAAACAAATTTGCAATAATAAATCTACATACTAGGTGGTACCGCAGACAATTATTTAAAAATGTGTAAAAATATGCACAATAATTTCCCTACCTATTTAAACTTAAAGTAGGGACCAAAAAATAGATAATATAATAGAATATAACCTAACCGTAACCCACAACACAGCCAAAGTGTAATGAAAATAATGATTGCCTTTTAATTGTCATCAAAATGTACCATGCTATGCCACAAAGTTATGGCAGTGTACTGTGGCACATGATACTATTAACGCAAGCCTTACTATTGTATTGCTTTACCCTAGCATCACGCATGGTGTTGCATGGGCAACACAATACTTATGTTACATTTAGAGACCAATGCATGATCCTCGGTTGCTTGGTAAGTCTTGAGAATCACCAGGCTGCGCATTTCGCTGTTTTGCGTTTATCTGAACATTCTAATCTAAATTCCTGGTCGATTTCAACTATGTAATTGTATTCTCCACTCTACGCCATCCTACATCATTCCACTATACACCACTCCACTGCACGGTATTCAACTTTACCAATGGTGGCCAGCATGGCTCGTGGTGGTGGTGGTGAGGGGGGGGGGGTTGTTGTCATATGTCTCGTGGGAATGGGATTGCAGGAAGGGTTGCACATGGGCAGGATACAAAAAATAATAAACTCACCTTAAGGCCGCGTTCCACGTCTCTGCTATTTCCTCCAACTCCAGGAGCAGGAAGCAGGCAGGCTCCCTTCCCAAAGCCAATAATAATGCTGCAATATAGAATTGTGATTGATCTGAGCGCTGTGACTCATTGCTTACTCAGTGGCTGGAGGGGTGGGCATGTTCTCCATGCAAGCTGCAGTGCTGCCCGCATGGATATTGGGAAAGTGCGCATGACTGGTTTGAGCGGCCCAAGATTACCGATCAAACAGTCATTGCACACTTAGGAGTGGGCAAACCACTCCTTTCCTGCTCTGAGAGCAGAGCAGCCCACCCGGTCCGTAAAGCAGCAAGACACGAAGCATAAAATTATAATAACTCTAAATTGTTATCATTTTATGTTACTATTTGGCACTGCTTAAAAGCAGTGGGGTGATGTTTCACCAAAGAGGAGCCACCACTGCACTCTACACCATTTAAATTTTCAACACTCTACTGTATGCCTATGCCATTACTAACACAGTCACAGTCCTTGTAAAAGTGGCTGCCAGCTGTGAAAGACTGAAATGATATTTAGACATTCCATGCAAAAGGTGTTGGTGTCTATCACCTCTGAAACGCATGCCTGTACTGGTTCTAAGCCTACATGCTAAAAGTGTAGGTAAAGCTCCTGATCAGGTATTTCTCTCAAACCAGGGTTGGCCGAATATGCAGTCTTATCCTTGGGTAGGATGCAGAGTCATAAAGGATTGAAAAGTCTTACTTCAACAGAAAAAATTACATATGGTGCAAAATGCAACTGTTAGGCTCCTATTAAACCTGCCAAAGCACAAACCAGTCTCTGTAGGAATCTGGAAACTACACTGGCTTCCTGTGGCACAAAGTATCAAGTTTAAGACACTCTGTCTAGCATACAGGGCCTTGAATAACACGGGCCGGTTTTCTTGGAAAGCATCTTCTCTTGGTATCATCCTGGCATATAGTTATGTTCTACTGCCGCCAGGCTTTTTATGGTTTTAGGATTCGCACCTCTAGTTAGGGAGGCCGAAGCATAAGCCATGGAATATTCTTCCTATGGACATCAGAGTTACCAACTCCATTGCCTTATTTGGAAAAGGCTTTAAAACGTGGCTATTTCAAAACTAGTTTTCCCTCTTATCTCCGGGCTCACTTTTCAGGTTTAGCGCCAAGACACTTCCTGGTGTTTGTGCGCTTAATAAGTTATATTAACATAACATATCATAACTTGTTTCAAGGCTCCAGTGCCTGGTTGGGACTCCCCCATGTACTTTCAAATGCTTCTTTAAGACGGGCTGTTATCTTGTTTTTCTGTGCCAGTCAATTTAGCCCCTACAGTAGTCTCTCGGAATGGTCACAGTGACTCCGGAGTGATGACTGAATTGTTTGTGAGGTTCATCTGGAGGTCCTCTAGATAATCCTACACCTCCATTGTCACTGGTGTCTGACTCTGGAATCAAACTTGTCATATTTTGCCAATTTTTCCACCATAATGTCCAATTGAACTCTAATACACTTGGACACTGTTCAGAATCCTGTGTAGATTTTCGAGGGAATCTGGAGGAGACCTGCTGAGTTGCATCTCTGACTCAACAAACCCAGCATATGCATCAAGATGCTTGCAGTGGTACTAGACTGCAGCAAACCAAGAATTACAGCGGGGTCTGCGAGGGTCAGGTGCCAACCATGGTTTTATTCCATGGTTTTCCGCAATGTGTTGCAGGTACCTTTGCTTTCTGCTACTGGCCATGTAGAAGATTTGCAAGCAGTTCTGAAGTAAGCCATTTATCTGCTCTAAGGGCTTCCGTAATGACTCTCCAACAAGGTTCATGCTGTGTGCCAAGCAGGTGATATGTATGGCGTTTGTATAAAGATTTTGTGTTGTATGCTTTGAAGATATATGCTGGTTTCTTTTTTAAAGAAATAATGTTCTGAAAGGCTGTGTTGTAATCTGTGAGCACCCTCACAACTGCTTGTTCAACAGTCCCATGGGTTGCCCTGCTAGAGGAACACTGTTTGCTAGGTGGGTGTGGATTTGACTGCCACTGCCACCCTGTTAAGAGACAACTGCAAATAAAACATTCAACGCAGATCGTTCTTTGACATCAGGTGTTTCTTCAAATATAACGCTGATCTTGCAATTGATTTTTCAGATCATCCTTAGCTCCTACATATCTCTTTGGGAGATAACACTATTGACGCAGATGACTTCCAGGTATCTCTCCACCATTCCATACTCACTCATGGAGAAACTTGTGCTAAAAAGGGTGGACTGTTTTGCTCAGTGGGAATGTTCAGTGCTCTGCAGACATTGACCCACTCACTTATTTCCTGGTTTGAGGCACGGGCAGCTGTACTCTTGGTGAAAAGCGAGTTAATTGTCGCCCGACTGGCACATTTCGTTGAAGAGTGCGGGTCTGGAGCATCTGTGCAGCGCTTCAAAGTGTTTTTGGGATTGCACATAGACTGTGTGTTTTCAGACATGGTCCACCGCCAGATTGCACACACTGCAAAATAGTACTTCACTGTCAGCATGCATCACGTCACTGTACACTCTGGCCCGATCTACTCCTGTGATCTGTGTATCCAGATGTGATCAATTCTTCAAAGCCTTCATAAACTTCTTGTTAGACCTTTCAGCCCTTTGGGTGGTCCCTCCTATTTATTTTTTCTCCCTTTTTGCCTCCTAATTTTCTTTCATTTTTGTGTCCACTATATTTTAATTGGTTTTGTCCCTAGGGTTCTGGCTGCCTCCTTTCCCCTACGACATCTTGAGGCACAGGTGCTTCTTTAAAATGGAGTGATAGGGAGACACAAAATGGAGGCTTGTAACTCCCACATTTTTTTACCTCAGGATCCTGAGCCATAGGACTATATGGGAAAGCTCTAGAACCTTCCAGCTGGTTCTGGTAGCCTGAGCCCAGTCTATAAAAGGCCAGAACCAGGGCGGCCATTTTAGAGTGACCAGAGAGAGTTCAGGGGGAACCTGGTGAGGAGTGAGGCGGTAGTGTAGGTAGGAAGGCGCACTAATAGAGGTTAGATTGTCCTATGGGCCGGCTGCTCTACTTTGAGGACTTCACCCCCTAACTATTGACTGAGCCCTACCACTGTTTTCCGCCATTAGCTCACAAAACCATTGTAGTGCTCCTGAGAAAAGCATCATTGAGCCCCCTGTGAGGAGCGGTCGATCGTTGACCTGGGAACACATCAGGGAAGCATCTGATTTTGAAAAAGACTGTCCGGCTTTAAATCCACCCGCGCCCCCTCCCCCCATCCCCTTTTTCATGACTTTCCTTGCACCGCTTCTACAGAAAGTGTGGGTCCTGGTAAAATCACCGCCACTACCCCCTCTTGGGTTCTCTGTGCCCATCTGATTGTAGGGAAAACCTTACCTCGTGGCAGCTGGCCGCTGTAGCCCCATCACTGAGCGCCTGCCTTGTGTTCAAGGGCCCCCGTTGAAGAGATCCAGCGGGAGAGGACCCGGTTCTGGTCAGCAGGGCAGCAGTTCGTGGGAAGTGGCAGCGCGGAGGCCGGAGAGTGTTGTCAGGCGAGCGCTGAAAGGAAGGGGCGGGAATCCGAGTAGGCCGGCCCCCATCAGCTCCCTTCCTCTCTGACGACTGTGGAGAGGGCGGGATGCAGAGTCAGCGGAGACGCCGAGGGAGTCGCGGCGAAGTTCCAGCCCCGTCAGCTGCGAGGAGCCTGCAGCATTAGGGCTGGAATCAGAGCAGAGCAGTGGTCGCGTGACTGGTAAAGGTAGCGCGGCCGAGCCCTCAGACCGGGAGGAGGCTGACCGAGCCCGGTAAGACTGTTGAAGTGCGGGGCCCCCGGAGCTGAGAGGGCCTCGTTTCTGCTTCTGTAAGTGTGGCGGGTGGGGAGAGATCGACTTACCCAGGTTATCGGCCCTAATTAGACCATCTGGCAGTATCGGAGGCCCGGAGTGAGCCGGGCGGGGGTAGTAGGAAGGGAAGTGGGAATTCTATGGAACCCTCTGCCGGACCTGGGGAAATAATTAGACCTCCTGGCATATAGTGGACAAGTGGAGAACAAGGGGATTAAAGAAACCGCATAACTTCACTGGAACTGGCAGGAAGGAAAGCGTGAACACTCTATGGAGCCATAAACCATAGGAACTCTGTTTCAGTGGAAGTGTGCTGGTGTTGGCGAGATAACAAGACAGAGGAAACCACTGGTCTGACCGGTTACCCTGCCTGGTTTAATTCCTGAACTGTGAGACCATCTGCACACTAGTAATTACACCTCAAGAGGGGCCAATGTAAATTTGAATTGATATTTACAACTGAAATGCAATACTGAAGCCAATCTGTCTTTCTTTCCAAGTTAATCTCGAGCTAGATTACTCAGTTTGCCTTATGTAGAAATGTTCCCTTGTGATCCAGGATGATGCATTAGGACTTTAAAAGCTGAAGGGATCTAGCCTACTAAAAGAAATGTTTTGACTGAGCAAGATTGCCAGGGAACCAAAATTCTATGAAACTAGGAAAGTTTACAAAAGCGAGTAACTTAAATGCACTGTTATAAATGTAAATGTGATACTGTCTTTGCAACTAAGAGAAATTTAAGAAACTAACCGAAACAGAATATAACGATTTTCTACTTTTCTAAACACGGTGTGGTGTTTCCTTTTTGGTGGATGGGCATTGGGTTACTGTGATAGATGCGATGCAAGTATAACACAATTGCCTTGGAGTAGGTCTTCCCACTTTCTGCCAGGCTACCCTATGTGGACTGGTAACCCCAGGTCCAACACTTCTACATCCTGCTTTTGGTGCATTGACTCACTGCTCCATAGAAATCTGAAGTGGTGCACTTGTCAGCCTACTAGGCAAAAAAGAGTTGGGTTTGGGCGCAGTCACTTGATTCACTTGCAAATATATTTAATAATTTATTTGAGTTATAAAGGGAAAAAAAAGGCAATACATTTGTTGAACAGAAAGGTAAGAGAATTTAGGGAAACGGTGATTTAAAAAAATGCACTAAATTCTGATGCACTTGCAAAGAAAGGAAAGTAAAACTAGTTTTAAAAAAACACAATGGAAAACTGCAGTCCTGTAATGGAGTTGAGCAAACCGTGCTAAAACAGCATGGCTAGTTGCAAAGAAACGAAAACTTTAAACATTTTGAAGCGAAGTTCCATACATGAGGTTTAAATACATACAGAAAGGCAGGAGTCATTTGCAGTGAGATGGCGTGCTTGTTTTGGTCCCTCTATGCAACTTTGGGTCGTCTTCGTGGGGGTGTGGTGCAGTCACTAGACTGAAAATATATGTGGTGTTATTTGATGCATTCCAAAGTGGACAAAAGGCAACACAATTGTTAAAAATATAAGAAAAGTTGGCCTGACCGCGATTTCCAAATGCACCAATCTCTGTTCTAAAGCACTTGCAATTTAAGAAAATAAAGGAAAACTCCTTCAAACAAACCTGCAATAGAAAATGAAAGTCCGAAAATGTAGTTGAGCAAACAGTTTCAAAACCGCATGGTCCGTGGCAAAGAAAGGAAAACTTTAAAACTTTTGAAGCAAAGTTGCACACATAGTTTAAATACATTCAGAAAGGCAGAAATCCTTTGCAGTGAGATAGAAAACGTTTTGGTCCCTCTAAGCAAGTTTGAGGTGTGTGTGGGGGCGAGGGGGGACGACAACATAAACACAAGCCAAAAATTATTCCAAAACGCAACCAAGCCTCCTTTAAACTTCCTGCAACTAAAAAAATGACAAAGGCAACTCAAAGGGAACCACTGTGGAAAACATAAATTTTGTTTTTAAAAAAATGAGGTTTCATGGCTGCTGATAAAAAACAAAAAAAGTGGGCATGGCAAGCCATCTGCAAAGAAAAGGAAGTCTAAAATCTTTCAAAACTATTTTGCGCAAGCATAGTTTAAATAGAGGAGCACATAAGCGCCTGGCTTTTTGCAGTTGGTGGGGTGTGGGTTGGGGGGGGTGGGTGATGAGATCAATCAATAGTGCTTTAAGGGAAGATGCATTGCTGTACAGTAATCCAATGAGATTAGGGAATTGGCAGAGTAGAGATGTATGGGAAATCCAAAAGTCTCTCCAGGCCGCCTTCAATAAACCACAAAAATAAACACCGAAACCCAGGTGCTATGCAATGCCGGTGACTCCAATGAATGAAAACATGAGACAATTGGGAATAGACTCACCAATGCAGATTTAAAACCAAACAATCCACTGTAAAAAATGTTGTAGGAAAGTGCCCCTTTTTGCTTGGTTACCCCCCACTTTTAGCCTGATATCTGATGCACTCTGACTGAATGTGTACTGGATCCCTGCTAATCAGGTTCCCAGTGCCTGTGCTCTGTCCTAGAACTGTACCTTTGTTTCCACAATTGACACACCTCTGGCCCGCATACAAGTCCATTGTAAAGGTACCACTGGAACCAAGGGCCTTGTGTCCAGAGATGGTCCCTAAGGGCTGCTGCATGTATTGTGCCACTCTGCGACCCCTCACCGAATACACATGCACTTGCTGGCTGTGTTTTGGTCCATATTAAATTTAAAAGTAGACATGTCACATGTCCCTGTGTCATACCAGAAATAAATGGTACTCCAGGAACAACTTAGCGTGCATGCTCTGGTGTGCTCTGTCCCACAAGCGTTAATTGAATTTCAAGAAAATATTTGGTGAGTCGTGACAAACCAGTTACAAGCTGCATTGCCAATCAATCATCTCAGTAAACCATCCTTCAATCTTGCAGATCATTTTTGTGCATTATTGTCTCTCAACTTTAAAGTTCAGACAGAGGCGATGTGATTTAGTAACCTTTTACTGCTCCAAGAATGCCCATACAGGCTTTTTCCTACAGCACGGTGAATCACATTTAGTTTTAAATAACCAAATTGAATGTCCACCCAATGCATTTCGGGCTGCAAGCCCTTCGTCAGGGGTAACAAATTTACAAACAGCCCACCAGAAACTTTATGTAAATTTTATACGAATCTTAAGCACTTCCAGACATTTTTTATACAGTGCTTATTATACTTCAACATCTGTTATACCAAAGACATGCATTCCTTTTATCAAATAAAGCTCAAATGAAAAAAAATTGCCTTTTTACCCGTACTGAAGAAACAAAATAAATAGGATAAAAAGGAAGTGTGACCCTGTGCTTTAGTGTTTAAACAAAACTATATCAATACGAAGACATGAGCCAAACACCCACCTCAATAGCGCTACAAGATTCTGTTTGGATTCAACCCTGACTGAGCCCTCCAATCGTGAATGTAACTGCTTTTTTAAGAGTGAATAAATCAACCTAGGTGTTGCTAGACCTTTGAACCAGTGAGAAGATATTGTTTATGAACACCACAGGTGCAACCATGTACTCCTGCTGTGCGATGATAGTAGAATGTGAAATACCATGTGACCTGGAGGAATACTCCTATGCACACTTACTAAAATCCAAACTGATAATAAAACAATTTTAAGTAATTATTCAAATAAAAGAAGAGTGTATTAATTTGTTAATAAAATAACTAAATACAGTTAAAAAAAAAATGTAAACCACCCAAGAATACCCAGAACTTCAACTCAAAACTGTGAGTGGACGTTGGCCTACTCTTGTGCAAAGTGGCCCTTCTCCACACTTGCAAGCATTGTCTAGGATAGACATATTGCAAACTGTGTGCGGGCACCCACATTCCTTCCACCCATTGCCAGTAGGACTTCACAAATATGGATCCAGCCCTTAAGGTTCTGCGCTTTAGCATATTCATTATTTTTCTCCCTAGAATTGTACTGAACCCAAAATTTACCAGAGCTGTGTAGCAGCAAGCATCTATTGAAGTTACCAGACAGCCCAATAACTCTGGAGCCTGCTGATTCCTTCCTCTGGGACTCTACAAAAGATCAAAAAAGAGTTGGAGCAGCCTCTCCCAAGTCACCTTTCCCCTTCAACACTGCCACCTACTCCACCACGCTACCCTTAAACCAAAGGCCCCCCACACTGCAACCTTTGCCGGAACACTGCCCTGTCTGCTTCTGACAAAACCCTGCCCTCTACCCTGCCACCCCCACCCAACAAACCCTGTGAGCTGCAGGCATAGGGGCACAATTGTGTTTGTCACATTTCTGGCCAGTGTACGTTGCAGGCCTAGGGGCATTTATTTCTATCAAGATTTGGGCCTGCTGATGACCCTGTGTGTAGCAGGCCCTAAACTTGACAATAAATGTCCACCCAGTGGGCCCAAAACTTGGCAAAAATTGGTGCCCCTGGGTCTGCTGCGTGCCCTGTGGGCGGCGGGCCCAAAACATGCTAGAAATGAATGCCCCTTGGGCCTCCCGCGTGCCCTGTGGACCGCCTGCTCCAAAACGTGCTAAAAATGAATGCCCCTTGGGCTTCCTACATGCCCATTGGACAGCCAGCCCAAAATTTGCTGTAAATGAATGTCCCCCCCGGTAACACATAGGCAGCCAGCCCAGGGAGATTTTTTTTTTTTTTTATCAGGTTTTGGTCCGGCTAGCCCCTTTGGCTGCTGGCGCTAAAGTTGTTGAAAATAACCCACTGCATGCCCCGTGGGCTTAACTCTATAGAAAAAAAACCACCTGGGCTTGCATTGGGCCCAAAACCTGCTAAAATTACATGCTTTCTGGGCCCCCTGCATGCTCTGTGGGCGGCGGACCCAAAACATGCCGAACACACTTGACTTTTGCAGGAAGCCAAGCCAGGGATAACTCACTTGTGGTGTTCCCTGGTCTCCAAGGTACAGCAGGCTCCTCCTTTCGTCATTGTGGCCCTCCCAAAAAATGAAGAATGAGCAACGGGCAGGTGAAGAATAAATACACCTCGCCTGCCTGCTGTGAGACCGTCCTTCTGTTGGCTCAGTGGCAAGGCCGCCACTTGACCAATGTAAGGAGGGTCGCATTCTTCAAATTTCACAGGTACTTTTGTAAAAAGCGCAGTTTAAAATTTTTTTTTTTTAACAAACTGCAGATTTCGTCTTTTTTTTGTGTGCAAATTGCGAAATCCTGGAGGGTCTGCCATTAATCTCTACGCCACTCAATTCTATGATCCTCCACTGTTTGCTACTCCGTTGCACGCAACTCTGCGATAATAGACTATACTATTCTACTCTGTGTCTCTTCAGTGTACGCCACTGCACTGTACGGTATTCCTGTGTACTTCACTCTACTTCAGAACACTCTGTGCTGTTCGACTACGACACTCCATGCCACTAGTCTCTCATCTACTCCTCTATATGCTGCTACACTGTCATTAATCTGTACTCCAGTAAACTCAATGTTGTTGCACTTTACACCACTCCACAGTAAGTTTTTCAGTGTACGTTCTACAGTTTACTCCTCCCTGCTGTTGCATGCTCCACTCTATAGTACTTCAATCTACTATTTTCCACTCTACAACACACTACAGTACACCACCCTGACACTCTAGCCTACGTTATTCCACTGTACTCCACTACACTGTACCTCAGTTCACACCACTGCGCTCTACGCTACTCCAGTGTACACCATTCTACACTTTTCCACTGTATGATAGTTCACTCTATCCACTTCACTCTGTGCTACTCAACTCTAAAACACTCTGTACTACTACAGTCTACCACACTGTACGTCATTCAGCTCTACAACACTCTACTCTGCCAATTCATTGTTATGCCTTGTTTGATACTTACCAAGTCTGACACGCCACTACACTGTACACCACTCCATGATATTCCTCTCTAAGCCACTTCATGTTATCCAACCCAACTACACTTCATGCTGCTCTACTATAATGTACTCCACTTATCGACCCTCTAAGCCCCTCTACTGTACCACACAATACTTCACCCTGTAGCCCTCCACTGTTTGACACTCCACTGACACTCCAGTGTATGACATACTGCTCCACTGTGTGACACACCACATATTGACACTCCACTCGACAGACTGTAGGCTTTTATGGTTCAAATTTGTTTTATTGTTGCAGAATAGTAGCAAACAGCCAACAACTGAAAGCTTTGCAGTGCTTTTGATTCTCAGAAAAAAACACTGCACAAGATTTCAACTATCCTGTTCTCCCTCCAGCTCGAATGGAGTTAACAGAAGGATCTCCTAGTGCATGCATTAAATGTTTCACCAGCTGTTTTCACAGCAGGTCAAAGTGTTGAGCTGTTTTAGAGCCATGCACTCCACTTTGTGCCTCCTGTACTACCTCAGCCACCTTTGCTTCTTCCCTGCAAGTACTTGGTACTTAAGAAACTCAACTAAGTGATTTCAGGTTATAAGAAATGATCAAGTGCTTACTGAAGAATTTTCTCTGTGTGTGAAACTATAAATGGTTATTTTCTGCTTTCTATAACATTTACTTCATTTTTATGATCAGGATGCTAAAAGGATTCCATCTGCTGCGTCGTCTCCGCTTGCTCTTGTAAGTTGAACATCATTTTACCTTTTTACTATGTTGACTGCCTTGAAGTGCGAGAAATGTAATTGGTTGACCCACAGCACTTATACTGTAGTTTAAGCAGATCCTGGCAATTTATAAGTTCACATGTTTGAATCATTTACCTGGGAGTCCTACGGAAATCTCTTTTAACAATTCTGGTTTCAAGTAATCCTAAGTCTGAAGCAAAGCCTGTTTAGAAGCTTAATTGCATTGGGTAAAAGAACCAAACATCAACCAGTTAGACATTCAGCCCAAAGACCACACCCTGAAAGGCCACCGTCCTTTAAATTTCTACTGCATGTCGTGTGTGGAGTCCACTGAGCTCTGCTTAATTTTTTTTCACTGATAGTATTGTAACGTCTGCTTTTGCTGTTCATTGAAGATTTCTGTGAAATTACCATCTACAGTCCGACATCTGACATATAAAAACAGTTGTTACAGGCCTTGTGTACCTTCTGACAAGACAAGATTACACTCTGAAGACCCTTACAAAGAGCATATTTGTAATTATAGGGGTAAGTAGTGCAAAATATGCCACAGTTTCTCATCCAAAATTCCCCAAAATGGAGAGGGAAGAATTTAAAATTGGCTACATGAAGTGAGTCTAATGAAGTGCCCATTTTATATAGAAAACTTCATAAATGCTTGCTTATAAACAGTATGAAATGGGTGCATTCTTGGGAGAAACAATACCGCTTTTAAAGGAGATAATTCAAGTTGGAAAGTCAAGACCCAAACCAGCATCTGAACCACCAGCTCCAAGACAAAACTCCTTAGGTTCTTGGCAGAGACTCCTTGTTGACGAGACCATCAAGTAGGATTTTTACGGAGTCCTCCTCATCGACTAAAACATGAAGCATTACTGTTGGTCCTGGCTTTCATGGCGTGATTTCCCCTGACTTTATATCCATCTGACCTGTTTTGCTGACTTCGTTTTGGCTGGCTTTATGACTGGACACTTTACAATTGCTAACCAGCTCTAAAGTGCATGTGCTCTCTACTTTAAACATGGTAACATTAACTTAACAAACATCCCCATGCTAACAACTGAGCCATCATATCTTAGAATTCAATCTATTAAACTACTTTCAATCAGGATTCAGACCTAACCACAATACAGAAACAGCAAATACGAGGCATATTAGCTGCAGATTGTACACTTAGCATTACATCGCCACCTGGTGTTGGGCTCGGATGATTGCATGTTATTGTTGTCTTGGAAGAAGTCTTTGTAGTCACGAGATAGGCGGCGACTCCCTTGGACGATAGTGCGCATGGGCATCGGCTCCATCCTTAGATTGATTTTTTTCCGCCACTGGGTTCGGATGAAAGTTTTCCGCTCCGGCTAGAAATAGACTTTTCAAGCAATTTGAAGCGCACAAAACTTCACAAAACTCTCCAAACTAATTTTGATACCAACTAACATAGTTTCGACTCCATCAGCTCGATTCCCTTCATCGACACGGGCTGTTAGGCCTATCCACGCTGTGAGGCCTACGCCTCATGGAAAGGACTCCATTCAAGAGATGCCCCGGGTGTGGAGCAAAGTTTCCACACCGTGACCACCACAAGGTCTGCAACCTGTGCTTATCGCCGGAACACGACTAATCCAGCTGTACAGCCTGCACGTCCTTTCGATCCAAGAAAACCATCTGGGATCGGAGGGCCCGTCGACACGACATGCAGAGATCGGTCCGGGAACCAATGGATATCTCCGACGAGGAGGTTCCGCTCGTTCCTAAAGAAGATTCAGTTGATCTCCAGATCTTATCAGAGGCAGATGACTCCATACCATCGGGTCAGCGTGTGAGTACTACTGCCCCTGCACCACACACGGCACCCAGATCGAAGGCAAAGGTCAACACTCCGCCTCCGGGGCCCAATCAAGACTGAAAAACCACTTTGACAGCCCCGCCATCGAGCCCGGCTACGAAGAAACTAACTAAGCCTTCCGGTAGCTCGGTACCGATCCAGCCGCACGTGCCGATCCCACCAGCTCCCTCGGCACCAAAACCGAAAGAAGTCTCGGCTCGGAAACCGTCGACTTCTAAAGACAAGGGTACGAAGCCAGCGTCTGACGCCTCGAAGCCAACGAGACCAGCTTCCACTCCGAAGACATTGTCTTCGGTGCCGAAACCGACGAGGCCTGATTCCGACGCGTCCAAGACCTCAACAACCTACGACACAGAAAACAACACCTTCGTTGTCGGAAACTATGCCAAAGGACACTGTAACAACTCCTAAGGCTAAAGACTAGCAACAACCTCGTCTGGTACCGAGAAAATCGACGCCGACATAGGTTTCACAAGAAGAAGAACTTTTCCAGCCATATCCTCTGCAAAAGAAGATCTACATTGACCCAAAGACAGGTCAGGTGTCCACTACACCACACAAGAAGAGGAAGGCCGATGAAACATCCACACCTGTGGTTCCTGCCAAGAAGGACTCTGCCACATCCCCTATGAACCCTTCTTCACCTATACTTCATTCTCCTTCATCTCCTGCTCCTCTTAACAATTCACCTCAGAGGTCTCCTTCACACTCTCCTTTTTTATCTTCGCACTCACCTCAAAATGATGAGTACCCTACAGATGATACAGACTGGGAGTACCCAAACCCTCAGGATATACCAGATATTCCTGATCCACAGTCATACCCATCAAAACCTTTTCCCCCAGAAGATAACATTGGCTTTGGGCACCTATTGAATAGAGCTGCCATTTACCATGGGGTTACAATGCATTCTGATGAGGCAGAGGAAGATTTTCTATTAGACACATTTGAACAATCGCAGAGATCTCTTCCAATTATTCCTATTATCAATGGGGTCATCAAACCTGCTCCAGAAATTTTTCAAGACCATTTACATACTAGAATTTTAAACCCTAGAAATGAGAAATTATAGGCCTGCACCTGCAGATCCAGCCTACATTAAAGGACAACTACCATTAGATTCACTAGTCGTGTCAAATGCTAGGAAGACAGCAAACTCACAAACTTCAGATGAGGCACCCTCACCTGACAAGGAATCCAAGGTCATAGATGCCTCAGGCAAAAGAATAGCTGCGCAAGCTAGCAACATATGGCGTATAGCTAATACTAAAGCCCTCCTTTCCCGATATGATAGGGCTCATTCTGATCAGTTAGAGAAACTGCTAGAACATCTACCTGACCAATATTAGGCACAGGCAACTGATTTTATACAAGAAGGCAAGCTTATTTCTAATGCCTCAATCAAGTGCGCACTAGATGTAGCAGATACTGCATCTAGGGCTGTAAATACTAGTGTCGTACTTAGAAGACATGCGTGGCTACGCATTTCAGGGTTTAAACCGGAAGTGCAAGCTACCATTTTAAACCAGCCATTTAATCAAAACCAATTGTTTGGTCCAGAAGTAGACACAGCACTTGAAAAAATGAAGGATACTGACACTGCCAAATCTATGGGAGCTTTACAGTCCACACAAACTAGAGGTTCCTTTCGTCGCTCCTTCTATAGAGGGGGCTCCAAACAAACTGGTGCAGCCAATACAACATCCTTCAAATCTAACACACAAACTTCCTCTAACAAGGGATATTTTAGAAGAGGATATAGAGGTAATACCAATAAAGGAAGAGGTCGGGGTAACAACAGTAATCAAACCTCTTCCACCACAAAACAGTGACTTCCCTCTGCTCCCCAACAGCATTCCACTCCTGTGGGCGGCAGATTAACGCATTTCCTGCCTGTCTGGAACTCCATCAGAACAGACAGGTTGGTAAGACCGATTATCCAGTATGACTACTGCCTAGAGCTTACAGCTCCACCTCCACACATACCACCCAGGCAGCGTCCAATGTCTACAGAACACCTTACTCTGCTCAAACAAGAAGTTCTGTCACTTCTACAAAAGGACGCAATAGAAATAGTTCCTTTGCAAGAACAAGGAACAGGGGTTTACTCGCTGTACTTTCTAATTCCCAAGAAGGACGGGACACGAAGACCAATTCTCGATCTCAGGCCCCTCAATCATTACATACAATCAGATCATTTTCATATGATCACTTTACAACAAGTGCTCCCACTGCTGCAACAAGGTGATTTCCTTACAACACTAGACCTAAAGGACGCCTACTTCCACATTCCTATACATCCTGCTCACAGGAAGTATCTAAGGTTTGTACTGGAAGGACAACATTATCAGTTCAAAGTCCTTCCATTCGGAGTGACAACAGCACCACGAGTATTCACAAAGTGCCTAGCTGTAGTAGCAGCACATCTCAGAAGACAACAAAACATGTCTTCCCTTATCTCGACGATTGTCTCATAAAAGCCAAGTCATTCAATCAGTCCGTTGAACACACACATCAGACAATTCAAACATTGCACGACTTTGGTCGCACCTACAGCCCTCTCACATACATCAGTATCTAGGGGCTACAATAAGCACGTCTACGGCTCTAGCGTATCCCAGTCCAGCAAGGATACAGAGCATTGAAGCCTTAGTCACAGCTTTTGAACAGCAACAATCTCTGCAAGTCAGTGTTCATGAGACTAATAGGCATAATGTCGTCTTGCATCTTCATAGTACCATATGCAAGACTGCAAATGCCGGGCCGTTACAGGAATGTCTAGCACAACAGTGGAATCAGGCTCAAGGTCAATTAACAGACCAGGTGTTGGTAGACAACCGCACACATCGCTCTCAGCAGTGGTGGAACACCAAAAACTTGACAAGAGGGCGGCCGTTCCTCGAACCTGTTCCACAGCTAGTGCTCACAGCAGACTCATCCCTCACAGGATGGGAAGCACATCTCCTACATCATACAACTCAAGGACAATGGAACAGTCAACAAAAATTGTTCGGTATCAACCATCTAGAGCTGCTAGCAACATTCTTAGCACTCAAAACATTCCAAGTACAAAACAAAGCTGTCTTGATCCGGACAGACAACATGACAGCCATGTATTATATACAAAAACAGGGGGGGGACACACTCTACAACTGTCTAAGCTTGCACACAACATTTGGAGATGGGCCATTCCACAGAATATATATCTGTTGGCAGAGAACCTTCCAGGAGTTCTCAATTAGATAGCAGATCTGTTGAGTCGGCAGACACAACAAATTCACGAATGGGAACTACATCCGTAGGTTCTTCAACCATTCTTTCACAAGTGGGGTCACCCAGACATCGATCTGTTCGCCACACATGAAAACGCAAAATGCCCAACCTTCGCCGCCAGGTTTCCACACCCGCTGTCCAAGGGCAATGCGATATGGATGAACTGGTCAGGCAGATGTGCGTACGCTTTTCCGCTACTACCACTAATACCATTAGTAGTACGCAAGCTCAGACAACAGTCTTTCAAATTAATCCTAGAAGCTCCCACATGGGCACACCAACCGTGGTTCACCACACTGCTAGACCTATCTCTAGTTCCACACCAAAAGCTACGACTGACTCCATCCCTGCTCAAGCAGAACCATGGAGACATCCGACATCCAGACCCAAATTAACTGAATATGGCAATCTGGTTCCTGAGGTCTTAGAGTTTGGTGGTCTTAATCTACCACAAGACTGTATGGACATACAGTATTGATACTTTCTCACCTACTGGACACCCTTGCGGACTGTCGCTGCCCCGGAGATTTCAGCTGAGCCCTGCTCTTTGCCACAGTCGCCGCACCACCCCCCCCTGCCGTCACACGCTCTATTTCATCAGTGTGCAACGCCGCTACGCGGGACGCCGGGCGAAGGCCGGGCAAAGGGCGGGCCGTCTGTGGTCATCCGAGGTCAACTGAGGCCGAGTCAGGCCTACTCTCTTGCATCTATTCTCCAACTTTCTCACCAACGAAATGTCTGCTGCTGCTACAGGTATGAGTCCAGAGAAGACCACAACAGACAAGGTGGGGGGGTTTACCATTAAAGGGTACCCTGGATAACTACTTTACCAAAGTTCTTAATGACTTAGAAAAGGAGACCACGCTAGCAGAACGGAGGGCGGAGCACCGTCGCTCGGTAGAAAACATGAAACATAAAACAGTCATACATTCTATGCGGAACGAAACCGAAGACCTCACCTTGCCAGAGAGTGTTCCGCTCTTGCTGCGAGACTGTACCCCCACACCGTGTGCCTCTTCAGGGCAGTCCATGAGTCCTGTTCCCTCTACTAGTCCCACTAGCCTAACAAAAGACTTGGTCATATCAAATCGTATATCTGATAAAATAAAACGCAGTAAGAAAAAAAGACCTATCTTGCCTCAGATCCAAGGTCCACCTCCCTGCAAAAAAGACGAAAAGAAGGTGCAAAGCTAAAACCCAGGATTAGCCAATCCGATTTTGGCAAGTCTCATAAACCTGGGATTTTGGTCGAACAGGCCCCAGTTGTCGTAGAAGACTGTTCAATAAATCTGGTAACTCAGCAATCACATTCACATACCGGAATGGACATCAGTATTAGTGTACCCACTGATGCTCCCATAGAATCCATACTGAAACCAGCATATACTAGTGTTTCACTAGACAGTATGGAACATTTAATAAGATCTTTCATTTTACCTATTATTGAAAGGCTAAAAATAGTGGAGAAGCGTCTTGAGGAGATGGAGTTGGGCATTAGGGGGAAGGACAGCTCATCTGAGGTCTTAGCGAGTGAGGCAGTGCCGTCTCCAATTTCGACTACATTAGCTGCGACTAATGCCCCTAAAGTTTCATTTAAACCTATTAGCGCTAAACCCAATCCTCCCAAAACAACAAGTGCTGTTCAAAAAAAATTATCTCCCCCAAAACAGATAAAGTCAACCACTATTCCCACGAGTAACACCATGAGAGTACAGGAAAAGGTTGAGGGGAAAATTCACGAAGAAAGGAGAGGCATTAGACATCCAGGGGGTTCAAAGAACAGGGGTCCACCAGCAGAGCTTCCCCCAGAAGCTGTGCCATATGTGGTTGTTTTAACAGGGGTTCCTACACTGGCAGACCACAAAAGGGAAGGATTCGCCCAGCTTAAGAACAAAATCATGCATTGGCTAAGATTATATAGACCAATCACAAGCAATATCAATGGTGAAATAGTTCATGTTCACCGACTATCATGGCTGGGTAGTCGAAGCAAGGATACAGAGGGAGATGTAGTTGTAGTTAACTTCAGAGATACGCGTGTAGTTAACTACATACTAAACTGGCCAGTATGGAATGGTAACAATAGCATTATCCCCCGCCCCCTGACTTACTTCTACCCCAGATCCGTAGTGTTTGCCTCGAATCATAGAAGTAGACAAACAAATACTCATACATTTTTCCCAACCCCATTTAATACTGGGTACATGTCACATACACAACACCAAATGCCGGTCCCAGATCCTTATGGGTGGAACACTGTACCATTTAATGTTAATACAAATTCAAACAGACGCATGGACCATTTGTGGCCCTTTACTCCCCTGGAGACATATAATAGATTTGATGTCTTCAATGGAATGGACGACTGCGACTGAAAGTTACAGATTAGGATGGGCATGGGCGGCCAATTTTCTGTCAATCTAGATAATGCAGCCAATGGGGTCCTAGAAGACATTATTTTGTATCCTGCATTAAATCAGCTTTTGGGACAGGAAAATGCAGTTAGTTGCACTCCAAATGAATCCTTATATGCCAAATCCATTAGTTTGAATATTCCCCCAAAACTGATAGAATTGGAGGTAACTTCAGTGGAATTACAAGACAATTCTAGATCATACCCTCCTATCGTTGGCAGTGGGGCACTGATGAAAGATAAAACAACATCTGGGTCAATGTCCTTCAATCATATAATGAAGATTTCAGGTCAGTCAGCGGAGGTAGACACAGAGCTAAAGGTTAGTTTACAAAGTAATACCTCCACCGAACCCAGCACTATAATTCAGAATCCAATTTCTGGAAGGGATACATAAGTACAGCCTGACCTGGCTTCCAGAGACTTGGGAAATGACCAGGTTGGCCACTATTTAGTGTCCTGGAACATAGCAGGTCTTAGGAACAAGATAACTTCTCAAGATTGGCTAAATTTTATTGACAATTATGTCATAATAATTATGCAGGAAACCTGGGAAATGGAATCGTACCACCGCCTGGGTTACTTAAATTTCTCTATACCTGCAACTCAAATGCAGAGGGGAAGGCCAATGGGGGGCCTGACCACCTGGGTTAAACAGGATGCCAGGTACACTACGGCGTATTTAGACTCCAACACGAAGGATATTTTAATTGTGAAGCTCCATTCGCCTGAGTTTGGAGATCTAATAATTTTCAATGTATATGCAAGAGGTAATCCGGGAGGCAAACCCTCTGAGACAGTTAAACAACTGGGCCAGTGCCTAAAACAACACAGGGGAAAGGCGAATATAATGATAGGGGGAGACTTTAATTGCTCCTTCGAGCCACTGGATCAATTTGACATTGACCTTACAGAGGCAGAGGATGATAGCTGGCAAATCCCTCCGCTAAATATACCACCTATAAAGAAGTGGACTCAAGCAGTTATCCAGCTCAAAACTTTTAGCCTTGAGCATGGGTTTAGAGCAGTCAATGGTAGAACTAAAGGGGATAAGGACGGAAGTCCAACTTTTAATAACGGCATACGCTCTAGTAGGATTGATTACATTTTTTTCAATCTGGAACTTTGGGCGGCTATCCGGGATATGAACATCATTAATAGAATTGAGAGCAACCACAATCCTCTTAGCTTAGAGTTCGTTATTTCTAAAAATGGGAGCCCTTGACATGGATACATCCAACGATATAGTCCTTGCAAATTATACAAGAAGGATAAAATGGGCGGAATGCATGGATAATTGCCATAGCATTCCAGAAATGGAAGAAATGGTCTCTAGTGCAACTAGTGAGTTAAAACGTTGCATGCTTAGTAATGATTTTGAGACCAGGGTGGTCTCTAATCACACAACTTTATTTTTAAATCTTAGTAAATTTTTTATAAAGGAAAAAAGTAATCGTCCTCGCAAAGGTAGAAGGAAACAGGAATCATGGTATGGCAAAAGCTGCAGAACTGCTTATAAAACTCTAGCAATGGCCGTGAGATCAAAAGATAGGCTCTCTATTCGTGATGCGAGGTGTCACTATAAAGTGACCCAGCTGGAAGCAAAAAAAAGCTGGGATAATAATTACTGGGAAGAGCTATACGAGGCATGTAAGGCTAGAAATATGATAGGATTTTGGAACCTAGTGAAATGGGGTAAGGGATCATGTAGGTCACAGCCTGAAAACTCAGTCCCACCGGAACGATGGGTATCACCCTTTAAATCCCAGTTTGCAAACATTGTTCGAGATAGTGGGGAAAGTTTGGATCCTATTATAAACAGTGTAGCCTCTACCCCGCTAGTGTTCAGTCGTAGTGAAGTGGAACACGCCTCAAACACCATTCCGAGAGGAAGAGCCCCGGGTCCGGACAAGATTCCGGCAGATCTTTTTCTCCATTGTAGAGAGGTATGGGTGCCATACATAGAGCTGCGGGCGAATGCAATCGCCAGGGGCTCTCCGATTCCTGATGTCTGGAGGGGAGCTGAAATTATCCCAATTTTCAAAACAGGGGATCGCGCAGACCCTGCGAATTACTGGCCAATTAGCCTAATTGCATGCATCCAGAAGGTGGTGGCAAGGCTGGTATTGCATAGGATCCAGAATTGGGTTGACGATTCCGGGGTTATGTCAGCACTACAGGCAGGCTTTCGTCCTTTTACCAGTACCGTGGACCAAGTTTTTAGATTTTTTAACATATACTGGAAGTGGGTTATCCTTGGGGGAGGCACTCTTTACGCAGCATTTGTCGATTTGAAATCGGCGTTTGACTTAGTTCCACGCTCAAGGCTGTGGCAAGTGCTTCACGATCCAGGCATGCCACAAGAACTTCTCACACTCTTAATTAAATTCCACCAAAACAATTACGAACAGGTTAGGTGGGGCAACCAGGGTCAGGTTACTGATAAATTTAATACTGAAAGGGGAGTCAGACAAGGGTGCGTTTTAGCACCAACTCTGTTAACATTATACATAAATAGGGTTATTGAATACTTCAGGGAGGCTCATACAGATGCACCCAAACAAAATGGCATCCCAATACCCCTGCTAATGTTTGCAGACGACACCCTTTTAATCTCCAAAACTCAAGAAGGGCTACAAAAAGCAATTGGTTGCTTTGAGGCCTTTTGCAAAGACCATGGTTTAATCATAAATGTGTCTAAAACTAAATTCATGGTAATGCATAGACACAAGAAAGTGAGGGGTACAGTTTTTAGAACAGACAGATAGTTTCAGTTATTTGGGTATCACATTGGGATCTAGGATGGAATGGAAGCCACATATGACTTACCTGACAGCAAAACATGCACAGCTAGCAGGTGTCCTATTGAGAGAATTGAGATCATCAGTTACCCAACCAATAGCCCCAGCATTAAAAATATATGACACGAAAGTCAGGGCTTCGATGTTATATGGGGCTGAACTATGGGGGGTCACCGATGTTTCCGTTCTGACTAATGCACAAAATAAATTCTTGCGGTGCATAACTAAACTTCCCAAATCGAAACCATTAATACCGTTGTATATGGATTTGGGATGTCAGAAAATTAAGGACATAGCTAGTTTCCGACCACTTGCATATTGGAGGAGGCTATGGGTCACGCCTGAACTAACCCATTTTGCTTCGGCACTCCTTGAAACCAGAAATATGGACACAGGGGGTAAAATATCATGGTTTAAACAGGTCAAGTCGCAATATAAAGCCCTGGGAATGGAGCAACTCTGGGAAAATCAGTCAGAAAATATTTTCCCATCACGGAAGGCCCTAAAAGATGTATTGGACTAACATCACCCAAAGGGAATTCCAAACACATACTGATGCATCATTAACCAGGGCTTTCTTGGAAATTAAACATATTCCTGAATATGAGCGATATTGGGACCTCATCACCATCCCCAATGATAAAAAGCTTTTTCATCAATATAGGGTAGGAACTCTTCCTATCAACACATTTACGAGTAAGTGGTCAAGCAACAAAGATCACCATCAGTGTCCATTCTGTACAACCCAATCGGAAACCATAGCACATGTTCTGTTCATATGTCCAGCTTATAAAGCTCCACGTCATAAATGGATTAAACCTATCTGCATACAAAAAGGTATCCATAGTGGTATTGTGGCACTCAGGATTGTAAAAACAGATTGCTCCGACAGTATGGTTATTGCACTTGCAAAGTTTTTTAAATGGATGTGGACCATACGCAGAGACAAATTGTAGCAAATATAGACTGCAGTGTCCTAACCTGTTCTTTTAATTGAAAGTACTAGTTTTTAACCATGCAATAATTTTTAAATGGGTTAATGAACCTTTTAAATATACTATATATATATATATATTTTTTTAATTGTGTTTAGATCACCCTGTATAAAGCATGATTGAATAGTTAACCCATGATTTCTTACTGATTCCAAGGACATCTGTAATAATTATGAAGTGTTCTATATTTTTTTAATTGATTGTTGTTTTATTGTAATGTCTTTTATGACTTGTGTCGAAATAAAGACTTATTGACTTGACTTGTATGGACCTTATTAAGGAGGCCAGGAGACCTACTACCAGAGCTTGTTATGTTGCTGAATGGAAGAGATTTGCCATTTATTGCAATAATAACCAAATTGATCCCCTGGATGCTTCCATCCAGAATATCATTTGTTACCTTTTACATTTACAAAGGTGTAACTTGGCATATTCATCCATACGCCTGCACTTTGCAGCAATTGCAGCATATTTACAAAGCAGACATTTGTCTCTTTTCAGAGTACCTGCAATTAAAGCATTTATGGAAGGATTAAAAAGAATCATCCCACCCAGGTTGCCACCTTCTCCAGTATGGAACCTAAACGTTGTTCTTACAAGGCTCATGGGACCCCCTTTTGAGCCTTTACATGTGAACTGCAATTCCTCACGTGGAAAACAGCTTTCCTTATTGCTATCACCTCTCTTGGAAGAGTAAGTGAGATGCAAGCATTTACTATACAAGAACCATTTTTACAACTACATCGTAACAAATTGGTTATAAGAACGAATCCAAAATTCCTTCCAAACGTCCTAACTCCACTTCATTTAAACCAATCTGTAGCATTACCTGTGTTTTTCCAAAACCCAGACTCTGTGGCAGAGAGGGCTCTACACACATTAGATGTTAAAAGAGCTCTTCTCTACTATATAGATAGGACTAAGTCTTTTAAAAAAACAAAACAACGGTGTCATTCTCTCCACCTCATAAGGGCAACCCCATCTCTAAAGGTGGGATTGCAAGGTGGATTGTAAAATGTATACAAATATGCTATCAAAAAGCAAAACGTACATTAACAGTGCCTCCTAGAGCGCACTCAACACGCAAACTAGGAGCCTCTATGGCTTTCTTAGGAAACATCCCCCTAGAGGACATATGCAAGGCAGCAACATGGTCTACAACACACCCCTTCACTAAACACTACTGTGTTGATGTGCAGGCCAAGCAGCAAGCTGCAGTAGGCCAAGCTGTCCTTAAAACTCTTTCAAACTACTGCAACAGATACAGGTGACCACCGCTAGGGGAGACACTGCTGCTCAATCGATGCTAAGTGTACAATCTGCTGCTCCTATGCCTTGAACGGAAAATGCTACTTACCAGTATGCATCTGTTCTTGGCATGTAGAGCTACAGAGTTGTACACGCCCTCCCGCCTCCCCGGGACCTGTATCTGTTCCAGTTTTGTCTTACTTAGATGCACACGGATGGACATCTTTTTTCTTTACTTCTACTAACTCCATTTCCCATCATGGCGAAAAACAATCTAAGGATGGAGCCGATGTGCACTATCGTCCAAGGGAGGAGTCACCGATCTCGTGACTACAAAGACTTCTTCCAAGAAAACATGCAATCATCCGAGCCCAACACCAGGTGGTGATCTAATGCGAAGTGTACAACTCTGCAGCTCTACATGCCAAGAACAGATGCATTCTGGTGAGTAGCATTTTCCTTCTGCACATCATGGACGACTCTCTACTTGCCATCAACCATAACAAATCATGTCTCCTAATCCTGCTTGACCTCTTGTCTGCGTTCGACACGGTAAACCATGCCAAAATACAAGATCGCATGAAAAATGTAATAGGAGTCGAGGGTACAGTCCTAAAATGGTTCAGCTATTTCCTAGAAAAAGATAGCAAAAATTTGTAGTCAACCAAACTTTATCAGTTTCATCCAGAAATGCAATCATAGTTCCCCAGGGCTCCACACTATCGCCGGGGTTATTCAATCTGTACGTAGAACCACTCACGGAAACACTACAACGAGCAAACATTTCTTTCCACATGTACACTGATGACACTCAGCTGTACATCAGTCACGTCGACAGAAGAGATTGGTATCCTGAACCAAGCACTAAAGAGAACCAGTCATTGGCTAACCAGCAACCATCTGAAACTTAACCCACATAAAACCGAATTCCTCCTGATCCACCCCCCCTCCCCCCCCCCTCCCCACTCCAATGATTGTTGATTCCACTTAATCCTTGGGAATTATTCTGGACATAAACTTGAGCATGCTATCACATATTAACATTATGGCAAAAAACGCCCGGTTCAATTTAAGCTACCTCAGAAAATTGAAACCATTTTTTAAAAAGTCAGACCTCAAAACAGCAGTTCAGGCACTTGTCATATCAAGGATAAAATATGGTTGCACAATGCTGGCCGGTCTTCCCAAGATCTCAACAGCCCCATTGAAAGCTTGTCTTAATGCAGCCACAAGACTTATAACTGGATCCCAAAAATTTGACCACAACACCCCTCATTTGAAAGCTCTCAACTGGCTGCCCTACGAACTAAGAGTACAATTTAAGTTGGCATGCATCAATCACAAAGCGGTACATTTCCAAACACCTTTGTACCTAGCCCAGAAAATCACTCTATCTGGAGGATGCCGTATCTCTAGGAGCCATGGAGATCTACTACTGAAACCGGCCCGTTTTCGTAGAAAAAGAACTTTTGACCGAGGGTTCTCTGGTGCAGCTCCTAGAATCTGGAAGGCTCTCCCTCCCAACATTAGGAATATCCCATCTATCTGTGCATTCAAAAACAAAGCAAAATCCTTTTATGTGAGTAAATACCGCCCATAATCTCAACAGACTCGCCAGCATCATGGATCCTTCCTGATCAGTTACACTCTACCTACCTTTGAACATTAACCTTTTTGTGGTTTGTATATTTGTATATTAACGCTTAATATTTTTGCGCTAAATCATTGTAAAACAACGGATGAGTTGGTAACATAACGGTTTTGGAAATGAAAATGTAAAGCACTCGGACACCCTACTCAGGGCCATGTTCGCGCTATATAAATCACCATATAAATAAAGAAAAATAAATCCACAATTGGCATATTTAATTTACCTATAAGTTCCTGGTAAAGTGTATTGCATGTGTCCAGGGCCTGCAGCACTGATTGTGCTGCCCACTTCAGTAGCCCTTTAAACATGTCTCAGGCCTGCCATTCTAGAGCTTGTGTGTGCAGTTTAACCATGTCAACCTGGCAAATTAACCCTCTTGCCAGGCCCTAACCTTTCTTTTTAAAATCCAGAAGTCACCCCTAAGTTAGTCCCTGTACAGCCCAAGGATATGGTGTAGTGTACTTAAAAAGTAGGATATGTACTTTTACGTTTTACATGTCCTGGTAGTGAGAAACTATTACATGTGTTTTTGACTACTGCTAGACCATCTCTCCCATAGGTTAACATTGGGATTACCTTATTACATCTTCTACGTGTAATTTCTAATTGGGTAGAGATTGGACCCCAGGTTGGGTGCCTTTGGAATCACAGTTTAACTCCCAACTTAAGTAAGATTTGAAAATGCCACTTTTAGAAAGCTGGCATTTTCTTACTTAAGCTATTTGGGGACTTCTGACTGTCTCTGAATACATGTCTGGGGTTGGTGACTGCTAAGCTTTGTGCATTCCCTCTAGACAACCACAGACAAATGGGGCTTAGGTGTGATTGATGTGCCACCGGCATCCTGATAAGCCATCCTGAGCAGAACGGCAGGGAGGAACTGAAGCACCTGAATAGACTTTCTTGTCCCCACACGAAGGGCTTGCATACACTCTGTAGTGAGTCTGCAGGAAGGGCAGTGACTTTGTGCACTCTTTAAAGTCTCACCCACTTCAAAGGCACACCTGGGTAGAAGTACTGGACTCCCGACACAACTAACTCAGTACACTTCTGGACCTGTTGATACTCTGTCAGGAAGGAGCTGTTGTGCTCCTGAGGGGACTGCCATTCTGCTGGACTCTGCTGGCTTCTTTCTTGGGTGTAAGAAGTACTGGACCTGAATCACTCCAATACAGATCCATAGTGACAGCAAGGGCTTGCTGGCTTGCCTCCTGAGAAGTGTCTGCGACATCAGACTTCCAACTCACCTTCTGCAGCACCTGGACTTTGACATCTGAGGGTCTTGCCCTGCCAAGTAGTGCCAATCTAGGTCTGGGCCCTTGGAAGTGAGTATAAGGGTCTGCAACTACCAAAATCCACGGATTGCGGTCATTGGGCCACTCTGAACCGATGTATCTCCATTGAGGCCAACACATCGCCGCCGCTGTTGCGAGGATACTGCATCTCATCGACACAGACGCTACGCTGCGAGGGCAGGGCATTGCATCACTGATGGTGGTGCGCAACGCCTTCATTCCCAATGCAGCTCCAACTTCGTGCAGGTCTGCGTTGATGCATCATTTACATCCAAAGGATTGCCGAAGACTCATTGCCTCCGTTGCTCACCTTCGAAAATGCACACCAAGGTACTGTATTGGCGTGCCAAGGCTGGTCCCTGTAACTGACCTGCGTTCCATCGTTGTCCGTCTGAACTTTTGGATTTTACCCGGTCTAACGCTCTTTATGCTTTTAAGCACATTTCAATTTAATCTTAAAAAATTCATACCTCCGATTATACTTATTGGATTTTTGTTGTGTTAATTGAATTAAGCTCTGTTTTTCTTAACAGGTGTGGTATAGTTTTGTGTGTTTTCACTACTATTGTTTGATGTGTCGCACAAATACTTTACACATTGTCTCTTAGATTAAGCCTGACTGCTCTATGCCAAGCTACCAGTGGGTGAGCACAGGTTAATTTAGAGTGTATCTGATTTCCAGTGACTAGGATTGTGGTTCCTGGTTGCACAGGGTACATACCTCTGCCAACCAGAAACTCAATGTTCCAGGCATGTGAGCTGTAGATCACATGCTTTGCATAGCCTGCCATCTAGTGTTGGGTCCGGATGTTTGCACTTTGTTTTTCTTCAAAGAAGACTTTTCCAGTCATGCAGTAGGTGACTCCTCCTTTCGTGATAGTGCGCATGGGCCTAGAATCCATTGTTAAATGTTTTTTTCTGCCATCAGGCTCGGATGTGAATTGCGGTGCTCCTGTTCGACACAGTTTCTTGGATTCCCCTCGATGTGCAATCCACTACCCTCGACCGTATTGTTCTCAATCGCGTTTCCCATTCTCTTTATCTTTTCAAGTCAAAGTCTTTGATCAGAAGATTCGTGGAGAGCAGTCGATGGAACGGAATCCATTCAAATTCTGTCCTGGGTGTCGCGCTAAGTTTCTGCGCACTGACTTGCACAAAGTGTGCAAACTAGATCTAGTCTCGGAACACAACGAACAAGTCTGCGACGCGTGCCAATCGTTTTGATCCAAGAAGACACTCTGTGACCGTCTGGCTCAATGTCATGAAATGCACCAACAAAGCGGCTCCGCACCGGACATCTTCAGTGACGATTCGGACCAGGAAGAATTCCACGCTCAAGGAGCCGAAGAAGAGGGGAAACCCATCTCCGTGTCCGTAGCAGACTCCGACATGCAAGGACAAGAACAAGGGCAAGTGACTCTGGGTCAGCGTACCAGGAGTACAGACACCCTCCTGCCCCAACATTTGTCGAAGAAAAAGGCTCTTGTCCTTCCTCTGCCCTCGGGCCAAGGTCGACACCGAGAAAAGTTTTGGACGCCCCGCCCTCAGGCCCGGCACCAAAACAAAACTCAAATTTTTCTGGCTCGATCGAGTTGGCCCCATGTCGACGCCGAACCGAAACTTTCGGCATTTAAATCAAAGCACGTCGTGACCATCCCTCGCTACTGAAAAGTACGGCACCCACAGGGAAAGCGACAGTCCCATCCAAAGAGTCTCGTTTCGAAGTTCCGCCTGGAAACACGGAACAAAATGAACTGGTAATCCATCCAGATACTGGACATATTCATGTGAAACTGCCAGAGAAAAGGAAAATGGGCTTACAAAAGGGCTACCACATTCCTGTTAAAATGCAAGAATGTGGGTACTAACCCTTCTCCTCAAATTAAACCTCCCTTACCCATTGACCCAAATTTGCTCATCACACCCACAAATTCCCCACAACCTCAATCACCTGATCCACAAGATGATGGGGATGGGAATGAAGATAGGCCACAGGACACTAATGACCCCTGGGAGGGCTATAATACAGATCCAATCACAGACAACGATCCGGATCTATACCCTTCTAAACCCTCACCTGCTGATGACAACATAGGGTATATAGAGCTACTAAGTATAGCTGCTCCTTACCATGGGGTGGAATTACATAGAGGCCCTTGAAGAGTATTTTCTATTTGAGACCTTAAGTTCCTCTCCGAGATCAACACAGACACTACCTATGCTTAAGGGAATGCTTAAACATACTGACGAGATTTGTAAAGACCCTGTGTAGGCAAGAATGATCACCCCCAGAATTGAGAAAAAGTACAAGCCAGCGCCTACTGACCGCACTTACATCAGGGGTCAACTTCCATTAGACCCCCTTGTAGTCTCCAACACTCGCAAAAGAGCAAACTCACAAACTACAAGAGATGCCCCTCCTCCTGATAATAAGTCGAAATTAATTGATTCCTCGGGCAAAAGAATAGCATCGCAAGCAGCCAATCGCTGTCGAATTGCAAATGCACAAGCTTTTAGCTCGCTGCGACAGAGCTCATTATGATGAGCTAGAAAAATTAATGTAGTTTTTACCAGACTAGCACAAAACCAAAGTCAATGACCTAATTCAGGAGGGGGAATTAATTACCAATACTTCTATTAGGTGCGCCTTAGATGCAGCAGGCACAGCAGCCCGCGCAGTCAACACCAGTGTGTTGCTACGCAGACATGCTTGGCTCAGAATTTCAAGATTCAAACCAGAGATCCAAGCCTGTATTCTGAACCAACCCTTTGATAAAGAGCACCCCTTCGGCCCTACAGTAGACACTTCTTAAGAGAAGATGAAAAAAGATACATAGGTTGCGAAATCCATGGCGGCTTTGCAGCTGCCTTCCAATTGGTGATCCTTTCGTCGCTCCTTTTACAGGGGTGGCTCAAAAACACTTCATCATATAATCCCTCCTCCTCTTACAAGGGCAATAATCAATCGCCCTCATCAAGAGGTTACTTTAGAGGAGACTGACGTCTGGCTCATAAAAGCAAGCTCGCAAGCAAACTGTCTACGACTTACTCACAAAACAGTGCAGCTGCTCTATCATCTGTGATTCTCAGTGAATCTGTCCAAGTCCCTTCTCCAACCCTCCGTACTTGATAGCCACTCTAGATACACAAAAGGCTCTGGCTTATCCCAATCCGGTTAGAATCCGCATCATTCAAACTCTACTTTCCCAGTTCCAGCCTCAACACTCATTGCCAGCTCGAGTGTTCATGCAGTTACTAAGAATGATGGGGTCTTGCATCCCAATAGTCCATTATGCAAGACTTCAATGCGTCCTCTTCAGGAATGCTTAGCACGTCAGTGGAACAAGTCTCAGGGTCAGTTATTAGATCTAGTGTTGGTGGACGTCCGCACTCCTCGCTCTCAGCAGTGGTGGAATCCACAAAACCTTTCCGAAGGGCAGCCCTTCATGGAACCGGTTCCACAGACTCAACAGCAGACTCATCGCTAACTGGTTGTGGAGCTCATTTCCAAACTCTCTCAATTCAGGGCATGTGAAGCCTGCATCAAAAGCAGGTTCACATAAATCTAGAGCTTCTAGCGATATGTCTAGCGCTCAAAGCCTTTTAAGTTCACCTGGTTCACAAAGCTGCCCTGATACGCACAGCCAACATGACAGCAATGTATTACATAGAGAAATAAAGAGGGACACACTCTCCAACTGTCCAAATTATCACAGACCATCTGGACATGGGCCATACATCACATAATGTATCTACTTTTAGAACACCTTCCAGGAGTAGACAATCAAAGCGCAACAGATCCACGAGTGGGAACTCCACCATTGAGTTCTACTCCCGTTCTTTCAGATGTGAGGCTTCCCAGACATAGATCTGTTCGCCACACCCCCAAACGCAAAATAGCCGCGCTTTGCCTCCAGCTATCCGCACCCATTGTCCAGAGGCAATGTACTATGGATGAATTGGTCAGGGAAATTTGCCTACACTTTTCCGCCTCTCCCACGTATTCCACTAGTGGTTCAGAAGCTCCGGCAGGTGTCCCTGACACTAATCCTAGTTACTCCCACATGGGCCTGTCAACCGTGGTTCACCACCCTGTTGGAGCGCTCAGTAGTCCATCACCAAAACTAGATCTTACACCCAATCGCCTCACGCAGAGCCGTGGAGACATAAAACCTCCAGATCCTGGACATCTCAACCTTGGGATCTGGCACTTGGTCATAGAATTTGGCTACCTCAACCTTCCGCCAGACTGCATGAACATTATCAAAGAGGCTAGACGTCCTTCTACAAGGCCTTGTCATGCAGTGGAAGCGGTTTGTTATTTATTGTAATAAGAATCAAATCAACCTGCTTGATGCTTCAGTTAAGAACATCTGCTATTTACTGCATCCACAGCGTTCAAATTTAGCTTACACATTCATATGCTTACATCTTGCTGCAATAGCCGCATACCTTCAAAATAGACAACATCTGTCTCTCTTCAGAGTGCCTGTTACGGCATTTATGGATGGACTAGTCATTCCCCCAAGACTTCCACCTGCCACAGTGTGGATTCTCTGTATTGTCCTCATCAGACTGATGGGTCCACCCTTTGAGCCATTGCACAAATGTGAGTTACAATTTCGCACTTGGAGAGTCTCTTTCCTTATAGCTATTACATCACTGAGGAGAGTGAGTGAGCTTCAGACACTAACCATTTGCGGAACCATTTTAACAAGTACAACAAAACAATATGGTTCTTTGGACTAATCTAAATTTCTACCACCAACCAATCTGTTCAGTTCCCTCAACCAGATTCTATGGCAGGACATGCTCTACACACCTTAGACGTTAAAGAGCATTACTCTACTGTATAGAAAGGACAAAACCCTCACACAAGACGAAACAACTCTTTGTGGCTTTTGCTCCATCTCATAAAGGCAATCCTATCTCAAAATCTGGAATGGCACGGTGGAAAGTCAAATGTATTCAGACCGGCTATGCAAAAGCGAAACTAACATTAACAATTCCCCCTAGGGCGTAACCCACTCGCAAACTAGGGGCTTCTATGGCTTTCTTAGGAAACATCCCCATAGATGACATCTGCAAAGCTGCAAACATGGTCTACACCTCAGACATTCACAAAACACTATTGTGTAGATGTGTTAGCAAGACAGCAAGCTGGCGTGGCCCAGGCAGCTTTGCGTACTCTTTCAAACCACTGCAAGAGCTACAGATTAGCCACCGCTTTGGGAGATTACTGCTATATAGTCTATGCAAAGCATGTGATCTACAGCTTACATGCCTTGAACGAAAAATGCTACTTACCCGGTATGCATCTGTTCTTGACATGTAGAGCTGTAGATTCGCATGCGCCCACCCTTTTCCCCGGGTACCTATACCTGTTGCAGTGATGTTTTACTTGGATACATACACATGGACGTCTCTATTCTACTACTCTTACTAACTCCATTATCACCCTCTGCGGGAAAACAGTCTAACAATGGAGTCGATGCCCATGCGCACTATCACAGTAAGGAGTAGTCCCCTACCTCGTGACTGGAAAAGACTTCAAAGAAAAACAAATTGCAAACATCCGGACCCAACTCTAGATGGCAGGCTATGCAAAGAATGTGAATCTACAGCTCTACATGCCAAGAACAGATGTATACTGGGTAAGTAGCATTTTCCTTCTAACAATTGAAGAGTGTAGTAGAGACAGTGGCAAAAAAAATTCAACTTTATTTTTTAAATATATATTTTTATTGAATTTCTGACCGAAAAAGGCAACAAATGAACCCCCCACCCCCCCTCCCACTGTAGAAGGCGTGTGTTCAAGCTTCCAGCCTCCAAAATTCAGTTCTCCACAATAGGTCAAGATTATGCCGCCCTTCGTAGTTCATTATAGACGGTTTAGCCGCCCCATTGGCCCTCTTATTCTGTAGGGGTCCTTATCTGCTCCTACACCTTATTACCTTCATACTCCCCTGGAACTCTACCCGGTCACGCCTCGTGCTCTCATCCATTGACCCCATATTTTTTCAACTTTGTGCATGCGGGGTGCCGTGGTGTACCGTGCAGTGGGGTATTGCACCGTACACCAACATTTCTGCCCCTATTCACCAGTCCATGCCTTTGTCACACTCCTGCATAGTTTGCATTTGTCTCGTCCCCAGTATTTAAAGAGATCTTAACATACCACCATCAAGGCCACATTACAGAAAATAGAGGCATTTTGATCCATGGATTCTCCCCCCAATGTCGAGGGAGAGCAGGTGGCGTAATCTGCACTACACAATCCAAAATGTCTGACACCTCTTGCCTATTTGTTCCTAGTAAGCTCTGAGCACTCCTGAATCGTATGAATCAGGATGACCTCATCTGGCATCCCTGCAGACGGCGATCATCATCCGTCCTCCCCCATCGGAAATAGTTGGGTCTGTGTATAATGTTCCCTATCGAAGAGTTTCAGCTGGATTAATCGAAGCCCTGCCCTGATCTCCATCTTTCGGGTATCTAAAATTCATCCCCCAGTTATCTGCAAACCTACCCAGGTCTCTTTCCATTTCTTGTAGTGAGTCAAGAAGTGGGAGACTGTTGTGCAGCAGTGTGGAGTACATTTGGGCCACCCCATGGCTCATCAAGGGGGCTAGATCTCTCTGCTGCTTTTCACACCATCTCCCACTCCATCATAATCCAAAGACTATCTGAGATTGATGTCTGAGTCAAAGCATTTGGCTGGCTTGCAAAGCTTCCTCAGCAATCGTACCTAGACCACCAATCTAGGTCCCTTTAAGTCTCGGGCCATGTCATTGGGAAGAGGAGTTCCTCTGGGCTCATCACTGAGCCCTGTAACTTTTCACCATAGGTGTTGCACCCATGGCTCAAGTAGTAAGGTCCTGTGGTTTCATGTCATCTCGTATGCAGATGAGACACAATCATCTCCGTGGGCACAAACCTGGACTCACAAATTCCTACAGCACAATGGTGAGAAGCCTGAAATGGTGCTGTTTGGCAGGGCCCATGACTACTGGCCGAATGTTTGGTGACCACCTGAATTAGGCACCCCTCCTCAACCCAAAAAGGTGTTAAAAAACCTAGGCATCTTAATGCAAGAACAGATGAAATCTACTTGCGTCACCGGTTTTGGGGTAATACGCATGTTGAGAAGAGTATTTTCAATGGCTGCCTCCGCACAAAAAAGACCCTCACACAGGCGCTCGTGGTTAGCAGCCTAGATTATGGAAATGTCCTAGTGGCAGCGGCTACAGACTAGTTCCTGTCTAGACTACAAGTACTGCAAAACGGATCACACAAGAATTGAAAATAGATATCCAAAAAATTGAGGTACAATTAAAGACTTACATAAAACCGGCTGAACTGAAAAAAAGACTGGACGAGTTAAACCAACAGATGTCGGAATTTGAAGCCACACTAAAGCAAAGTAAATTCAAGAAACTTGGAAAGGATAAAGATCGCTTTACCCCAGAAACTGCATACCCGTACACAAAGGATGACTACGTCCCCGGCAACACAAACAGTGACTGTGATAGCGACGGCTCAGACACTGGATCATCAGGGTCTAGTATAAACAGCAACCCCAGATACAATGGCACACAGAGAACAAGAGGCCAACAACGTCCAAGACAAAGAGGATGGAGGGGTTACCAACCGCAACCCTTTCACTCTCAATATGGGGGACCAACACTTTTTCCACCTTTTAACTATGGCCCTCCACCACCAGGCCACATGTACCAACAATGGGGGAATGAGTTCGACAATGGATTCTAACAAAATAAGTCTTTTTTAGCTTCACGCCCAGGACCACGCCGAGGCCGGAACAGAAAAGGCAACACGGTGGCGTGGCAAGACCGGTCCAAACAGACCCACGTATGAACACCAGGAGCATGACGGGGGCCCTACCAGAGAACCCATCCACCAGCCGGAGAGGGACCTAGTAATAAATATCACTTCACTGGAACTAACGGATACCCAAAAAGATGTCCTAAACAAAGGACTGGGCTTCGTCCCCACCAATAAACTGGACCTATTCAAATTACACACGGAAATACAATAATTCCTCTGAAAGATAAAATTACAGGTATTCTTTGAAGGAAAAGAGAAACCCACGGAAACTGACATGGGTTTGAAACCAAAATCAACCTTCGTCCCACCAGATAACATGCTGCCCATTGAGATCCTTGCCTATGAGAAGGCTGTGATGATGGAGCTCAAGACATTGGATAGACAGAATCATCAAGTCTTCCACAATACTAACCGCCATGAACACGAATATTCGTGAATTGGCCAACAATCATGACATAACTATCAAGCCAGCTGACAAAGGGGGAGCGATTAGTAATCCAAACCACAGAAGCATACCGAAAAGAATGCCACAGGTTGCTATCGGACCAACGCAATTATACCATCCTACCCCAAGATCTAACAGAATCAATCAGGATCACCATCAGAGGTATGGTAGAAGAGGCACTTGCACACAATTGGTTATCGAAAAAGGAGGCAGAATTTCTAGTCCAGAAAACACCTAGGACCCCCTACTTTTACTGCATCCGAAAGTTCACAAAAACCTGGAAAACCCGCCAGGCAGGCCAATCGTCTCAGGGATAGGCTCAATCCTGGAGCCCCTGTCAAAGTTTTCGGATGCTTTTCTACGCCCCTTAGTACAGGGAACCAACACCTATCTCAAGGACCCCAAATCTATCCTACAACTTTTGCAAAACCTGCTTTACAATCCGGACAACCAATTATTGCTCAGTCTAGACGTTGAAAGTCTATACACGAGCCTACCTCACGATGAGATTATAGCGATCATTGAGGAGGTACTGTACAGCGCCCACTGGAAATACCAGACACCCAGAGGTGTGGTGATGGAATGCATTACGCTGGCATTAACCAAGAAAATTTGAGGGGGCCCTCTACCTCCAACGCCATGGCACTAGTACGGGCAGTACTTTCGCGCCGAGCCTGGCGGGTTTGTACGTACACCATCTGGAAAGTACCAAAATCCTACACAGCAACAACCCATGCAGACATCACATAAACACGTGGAGGAGGTACATCGACGATGTGCTTGTAATATGGGAGGGTAATCAAGAATCTGTGTCTGAGTTTATGGAATGGCTGAATCAACAGAACCGCTTCCTAAAATTCACCCACACAGTTTCGAAAGAGAAACTGGTGTTCCTTGACCTCAACATTTACCCGAAGGATGGTAGACTGCATACCAATACCCATTTCAAACCGACGGCGAGGAACTGCCTCCTCCGTTTTGACAGTTTCCATCTGCGACATTTACGAACTAACCTACCGTATGGACAATTTCTACGGTTGAAACGGAACTGTACGGAAATCCAGGACTACAGGGCACAAGCAAAGGACCTAAAAGACAAATTACAAAAAAGACAGTACCCTGAGAGGATCATCAACAACGCCATGAAGAGGGCGAGAAACAATCACCGGGAAGCCTTACTGGAAGACAAAATCCAGACTGACCGGGCAGCCACCAGGCCAATCTGTGTGACTACCTATAGTTCCCAAACCAATGAAGTGTCGAAACTCCTAAATAAACATTGGCGCATCCTAACAAGTGGGAGTCTAGACATTGAGAAACCACTATTTGCTCACAAACGAGGCAGGAATCTCAAGGACATGCTGGTGCACACACGCCCGAAACAACAATAAACACAACCCCCTCAACATGGTCTGGTAGGCCACTACCCATGTGGTAATTGTGCAAGTTGCCACCTCACTCAGAAGAGTAAACATCTGACCTTTGCAAACGGTACCAGATGGGAACAACGGAAACTTAACGAATTGCAACAGCAGGAACGTAATCTATATGATCACCTGCCCCTGTAATTTGGAGTATATTGGCATGACCAAAAGACCAGTAAAATTATGGATTGGGGAACACAAGAGCAATGTACGGTGTAAAAAGATCACAACGAAAATGGCCACGCATTTCTTGGAAAATCATCACTGTGTCAACGACATCAAGTGGACAGTGGTGGAACAACTACCATCTGAGCAAGGACTCTTCGAGAAGGAACAAAGATGGGTTTTCAGACTTTGGACCAGTACCGTTGGCCTCAATGACAATATTCCCTGGGGTCAGTTAACCTAGACTAATCTCCTTTTTGATCCAAATGGGAGGCACAATACAAAGTATAGTAAACATTTTGTCAAGCGTGTCCCATAATGCATGCGCTGTTCGGCAATACTACCTTCAAAAGCCTTAATCATGAAAATAACACGACCGCTTTAAACACGCATGCGCCTAAAACACTGAAAGTATCACGCCCGTATGCGCATGCACAAACCGAAAGCACGTACTCGACGAGTCGCGAGCAGAACCGACAAATACCCTTATATAAGCATAAGGAAACATCTATTAATGATTCGCGCCATTTACACAACCTCTGGCAGAGGTATAAAAACCCGACCTTTATCACCGGAGCCACGAAGGGATCGATCGGGAGGAATTTCCTCGCTGAAATCGTGAGTAATACATGGGGTAAAAAGTGCAGTTAGTATCTACACGACATGGATGTAAGGACTATGAATATCTGAATATCTTTCTTTCCCATACAGGTGCTAAGTAGCACACCAGATCAGTTCGTAGGACTCATGAAGCCTGTTTCACCCTTTTAAACAGTATGTTGATAAAAACTTAAGAGCATGAAACTTACAGGAGCACGTTACTGTTCAACCATAAGTGGTGTTTTACTCTTAAATCTTACTAAAAACACCACAAACTACAATACGAAAGTGTGTTTCATGTTTTGTCAGTGTGTCTGGTTTGTCTTTTTCCTTTTATCCCACTATAGGCACAATTGGCACCTATAGTAATAGTCGTAATCACGATTGTATCACCTGTAACCACTGGCCATTTTGCCTATGGATGTAGAAAAGTAGACCACCAGAAAAAATTCTTTATCTTTTCTTTTACAGGTTGATTAATAAACAACGTTGTTTTGCTAGGTACATTGTCTGACCCTGCACTATATTTTCTCACTTTTATTAGGAAAATCCTGAATACGAGTTAGAGAAACGTGAGTAAGGTGGGGATTTGTGTACCCCGTCCTGAAGGTGTTTTACACCGAAACATGTCGACACACACAAAAAGGAGGTAACGCACTTTGACTGCGGCACAACCTCCCACTTCTTATTTTAATAGCACCAGCCCGGGGGCTTATTAAATAATTTTGTCAGCCCACGAGCCAGGTACTTTTTAATTTTCACTCAGTTTTAATAACCCCACCACACACTCACATAATCAACCCCCTCACGTACACCACACATAGTCCATCAAGTGCTCCCACGCACCCGTATGTCGCAGCACGCGTACCCCGTAGAGGGGTACGATGACCCCGATGATGAAGCATGACACCAAGGGGCCTGTTGGTGTGTGAGGGGACCTAAAAACCAGTAGGGTGCTCCCCACTGCGGAGACCACACCTACAACACGAGGAGTGGATTCTATTTGTTTATTTACATTAGTTTAGGGAGAACAAATCCATTTCGGTCTAATTTCTCTCTCTCCCCTTTTTTTTATTGACTGTAGACTACAAGTAGGACAGGGGAGAGGAGTTGGCCTAATGGCTAGGGCGGTCGACCTCGAATCTGGGGAACGGGGTTCGAGTCTCGGCAATGACGCTGAACATCCTGTGATTCTGGGCAAATCACTTAATCACCCCGTGCCGAACATAAATAGGTGTGTCCTAATGTAACCCCACTGGTGCTATGTAAAGCCCTCTGATACCCGAAACCGGGTCAAGTTTGTGCTATATAAAACACCGTCAAAAGAAGAAAAAGTTCAGAACACCGCAGCCCATCTTGTTCTCAAACCTCCACCTCGCACCTCTTCTGAACCTAACCTTAAATCATTGCACTGGCTTCCTATTAGGAAGTGAGCGATCTTCAAGCTCCTTTGCCTGGTACATAGATCTCTTTCAGGTAAAAGGCTGGCATATCTGTCAAACAAGATCTCGATCTATCAGCCCACCAGAAATCTGAGATCCAAGGATCAATTCTTGCTGTTCCCACGCCGTATCTGTACAGTCAGACATGGTTGTCGATCCTTCTCATTCTTGGTCCCTTTTCATTGGAACAGGCTTCCGCTTCATATTCGTGTCTGTTCTGATTTTGTCTGTTTTAAAAAAGCTACTTAAAACCTGGCTTTTCTGATCGGATCTCCTCCTTTCCTCTCTATTTGGAACTGCGATTTTTTTTGTTTTGTTTAAAATCTATGTAATTTCCAGCTATTTTTGATTGTATCTCCTAGTTTTCCTTTATTTTCTGGAACTGCGCTTCAGCGCTGAGATACCCCTGCGGGGGTGATTAGCTACGCTATATTAAGTTCTGGCAACTCTTTATTCTAACAGGGATTCCTCCAGTATTCCCTCTTGGAGTGCATCACATTTTCCTATGATGCACCTCGTATGCTGATACCGCAGGATTTAGCTTCCTGCCAGCTCGTATTCTGGCCAGTGATGACTTTGTTGATTAGCCCCTCGTCTACTCTACTGTCAACAATAGGTTTCTTACCATTCACTACCTCATTGACATTACTCCTTTCAACAATCTAGTCAGTGGCTGACTACTGATAAAAAAAACTGGCATCTTCCAAGACTCAAAAGAGGTACTCATCTACTCTATTGCAAGAGCACATAAAGCCCATCCCGTGCTGCAGTAATGTGTTGCCAAACCCTCTGCAATACCTTTTTTTTAGTCTGAAGACATTGACAAAGCTGGACCAGCATATAGTCATACGCAGCTCAATGTAAAACATCTGGACCCGGATGACGATTGTTATTTTAATTGTAATTGCATTTATATAGCACTTACTACCCCTGACGAGGCATTGAAATGCTTTTAGGCAAGTAGTACGCTACTCTGGAACCCAAAAAGATTAGTGGCAATTTAGTATCGTGAAATATGAAATTAATTTGAGCGGTGAACATGTTGGTCTATTTTGATTGAAAAGGATGGTGGAGGGATAGAAGAGGGGAGGGTTTGCATTTATATAGTGCTTGCTACGCCTAATTATGTGTTGAAGTGCTTTTGTGCTGGTAGCACACTACTCCGGGCCCCAAACAGGATTAGTAGGGAATTAGTATAGAGAAATACAAAATCAATTTGAGCAGTGGACATGTTAGTCGATTATTTGGATTGAAAAGAAATAGTGGAGGGGTAAAAAAGGGAAGGGTCCAGAAAAATTTGTTTTTGAATAGTAAGAGATATGATGATGCAAGGAGGGGTAAAGGAGGGAAGAGTCTAGAAAGGGTTATTTTGGGGATTATAATAGTAGAATGAGGTTTAGGATGAGTGAGAGTGGAGGTAGAGGATATATTGAGATGTATACGGTGAGATATAGGGTAGTGCATTGGAGATGCTGAATTAGAAGCAAAGTGATATAAAGCTACATAAGTATGTGGGAGGTATATATGTAAAAGGAAGGTTATATGTGTAGATTTAAGTTATATTTAATAAACTCACTTTCAAGTGTTGCTAATAATCTAAGTGAACTTTTTTGTAGTTTTTGTAGTAATTCAATAGTGAGACCATTGTAGATAAAGTTATAAGATTTACTTATTTATGCAGTCACATATACATGTTAAACGTAGAATAGAAGTAATATGTACATTTGTTAAGCAGAACTAACGAATATCTATATATTTAAAACATACATGTTTATTCAAATCAATACATATATGTAGGTACACATCCCTAGTCCAAATAAAATGCTTATATACAGAGGGATATGCTGTATATTTTTTTTGAGTATGGTGGATATGTGGGGAAGAGCTAACTCTTGAGTAGTCTTCGGAGGATATGGTTGTTATCCGTGGATCTTATGTTTGGGGGTAAAGAGTTCCATAGTTTTGCTGCTTGAACAGAGAAGGATGTGCCACCTATGGACGCCTATTTCAACATACCAATACACCCAGCACATCGCTGATATCTTAGGTTTGTGATAATTGGCAAACATTACCAATTCAAGGACCTTCCTTTCTGGGAGTCTGTAAGAAAGTGCCCTCCTTTTGCATGGTTGCACCCACTTTTTGCTAAACTGCTGATCAACTTTGACTGAGTGTGCTCTGGGTTCCTGCCAAACAGGTACGCAGGGCCTATGTTCTTTTCATCAGCTGCATTAAAAACAAAACCCTATTGGCACTCTTTGGCCACAGGTCAGTCTCTTGTAAATGGTACCACAGGTACCAAGGGGACTGTGACCAGAGAAGGCCTTTAAGGGCTGCAGGACTTTGTGTGCCTCCTTAGAGGCCCTGTACCTTTACACACACACATACTGCCATTGCAGGCAGCCTGTTCTGGTGCAGAGAAAAGTGAAGAGTGGACATGGCACACATCCCTGTGTCCCATGCCTACAACCCATTGCCCTGACATAGGTTTACCACCCCTCTAGCAGGGTGCACTATACCAGTGGAGAGGGTACAGGTGCCTCAGCCCTTACCCCTACAGTGTCTAAGCCAAATCTTAGACATTGTAAGATCAGTAATGCCATTAGGAGTATATGGTGTGGGAAGTTTGTAATTACGAACTCCACAGCATCATAATGAAAACTGGGAAGTTTGGTATCAAACTTCTCAGCACATTAAACCAGACAGATGCCAGTGTGGGATTTAATGGAAAATGTACTCAGATGACATCTTAGAGATGCCCCTGAAAAACGACGTTAACACCAGTGTCCAGGTTGAGTGGCTGATCACCAGTTGCCATCACCAGACATGTTTCTTGTCCCCTGGGTCTAGAGCCTGCTGCTCTCGGGGGTCTGAAACAATGCAGATCCTTGAACGAGGGGCCAAGCCTCCTCCCAAACAGGATGGACATGATCCACGAAGGGGAAGCTTCAAAGAGCTACCCCAGGCCTTTGCTCCTTCCAGCAACTGGCCCCCACTGGTTCCGAACCCCACTTTGGGAGGGAAAATCGGCTGGAAAACCTTTGCCAACCTCACCCCTCAGGTGGGGGAGGCGAGGTGAAGCACAACTCAGTTCCCGCCATCTTGAAGATGGGGTGATCTAGCCAACCAGAGTGAGACATATGCCTCCCCTCCCCCTGGAGGGTGGCATAATAGGGAGTGTATCCACCCCAAAGAAGGGACCCATTGGTCCCAACCTTTACCTACCTGTAATGGCCCTAAATCTAGTATATAGGGGCAACCCTGAACCTTGCCTACTGAGACCAGAACAGACCAGAAGAAAAGAAGGACCGAAGTTGCCGTGCTAGAACTAAGAAGAGGACGATGCCCACTGACTTGGCCCCAGCCCTACCAGCCTGTCCGCACCTCAAACCTGCTCCAATGAAATCCTGATGTATCCTGCAGCCTCAAGAACCCGAAGGGCCTGCTCTGCCTTCCAAACCAAAGACTTTCTCCCGTGAGCACCGGATTTGCTCTCCAACAGACTCAGCCAAAGCAGTCAGTCTGCACCTGAGGCCCATGGCCTGAAAGGTCCAACATCACGAGGGGTCTCCCTGGCGATTCTGACCTAAGAATTGGTGATCTCTGACCTGCCTTGACACTCCGAATGATGCCTGCATTCTCTTTCTGGAGGACGACCGGAGCTGGTAAGAAAACCTGACACCTGAAGACCTCCCTGCACCCGTCGTCCCCATGGCCTTGGTTGGCCCAACCGATGGTGTCCCAGCATCCCCAGGCATCTCAACTTACCACTCCAACCGGTGGTTACCTCCTGAAGATCTTCTTGCCCGAGCCTGCAGTCTTTGTTGCAACCAGAGAATCCTCATTAAAAACAGTGCACCCAATGCCAAAACAGCACCCTGCATCCAGCTCCCCCTGTGCCGCGGCAGGTGTACTTTGGGTTTTAACTCTGATCCACCTTCGCCCTGTGCCTAACTCCAGGAGCTTTGCTCCCACAACCTTGTGGCCTGCTTGTGAGCAGGCACCAACTGGAGACCCCCTATCACCGATTGTATAAAATTGGGCCTCAGCACTCTGCATCCGGCCGCCCTAGTGCCGCTGAGGGTGCTTTGAGAGTGCATCCTTGACCCTGGGGGAACCCAGGTTCTCCAGAATACCAACTCCCATTACCAAGTACTTACCTGTTAACCGATAACCATATTTTCTTGATAGGAATACATTGATTGTTTTTCCTTGAAGTGTGGAGTTGGTTTAGTATGGGAACTTGAAAAACAGAAAATAACAAAAAATTGCTTAAATAACCTTTACTCTAGGAAATGTCCCATTGTGATATCTAGGCATATCACACTGAGTAGAAAAAGTAATCTGTAAAGTAATCAAAAGCAATCTCACAGTAATTTCCACTGTATTGAAAAGATTTACAAACCAGTAACTAAGACATTTTCATGCAGCTTGCTTGTGTTAAATCTGACTTGAAAAGATTTTGCAAAGCATTTATTTCATTTAGCTGCACCAGGCTTGTCTTGGTTCTAAGAAATAAAATAACTAATATTTGTATACAAATCAAATTGGTTTGAGTTCAGTCTTTGAGTGTGTGACATCATTTGCTGCCTGAGTGTGTTTAATAAATACTAAACACTACCCTCTGATAAAGCCTTACTGCTCGCCCACACTACAAATACAGAGTAAGGTGCTATCTGCTTTTACCTCTGTCTACCTTTCGGGTTTCACTGGACTCTGTGCACACTATACCCCATTTTGGTATAGTATATACAGAGCTTAATGCATATTGAGTATTCACCAAGTGCTGCACACTTATGCTTCCTGCACGCATTGCAATATCAGGACGATTAACCTGTCAAAGCCACCACTTGCCAACAGTGTCAACACCACACTCCGGTCACTATAGATCTTCATCACTTGGTGTTCACCATCAGTTCACCAAGTTCCACCTCCAACCCCTTTAAATCCAGCCTTACCTAGGAGCTATCTTAAACACAGAAATAGGCCTAGCTATTCCAATTCTGCTAGGGTACAGCCTTTCAAGTGTTACCCCCCTTGTTCCAACTACACAAACGCTTATGGTTAGGACAGTTATGCTCCTTCTAGGCATGATGACCTCCTGCATTGCCATTAGTACCTCACACAAGACTGCACATGTCTGTTGCAGGAATGTTTGACTCAACAGTGATCTCAGACAGAGGGTCACAGGGACGATCTAGTGTTGACCATCCTCTGCACTCCTCACACTGCAGTGGTGGAACACCAGCAACCTATTAAAGATGCTTCCTTTCTTCAACCCTGTTCCATACATCATAGTCATAACTGATCTTCCAGTGCAGGGCATTTGGGAGACAAAATATCTGTGTCTCCACATCAACTCCTAGAGCTGCTAGCTATTCACCTAGCATTGAAAGCGTTCCTCTCTCACCTGATCGGCAAAGTTGCCTAAGTCCGCACAGACAATAAGGCAGCCATTAAAAATGGTCTTGAGTCACTAAGTTTATTAAGACATGTATTTTGAATCTCCAAAATGTTGGTTGACTTTTTAGCAGAATAAGCCAACGGGTGTTTCATGACACGTTGCTTCATCGGAGCCATTTTTAACGATGACTAATACAATTTCTTTGCAAATGCAAGGCATTGTTACTTGTTCCCCGGATCTTGGCTTTCCTACTACATTTGGATGAGTGAACCAAAAGACTGGATTCAGTCTTCAAAGACATAATATCCAATGAGCATGTCTTGGGTTCCAAGCCACTTATCACACACTTCTACAAGCTCTAAGCCGCACACACACTTCTACAAGCTCTAAGCCAAACTCTAAATTTTGTAAAGATAACTAAAGACAGAAAATGAATGTCTAAGATTTCACTACTTAGTCACATTTGGAGACCAGGATTTAAAACCATTCCCCTTGGTTCTATAGTTTCTAAAATGCTCACTAGAGTACGGATGTGCATGTACTTCTGATGGCGAGATGCAAAGAAGGCTGTCCTCAGGGGTATGACACTGTTGGCGGCCAAGCCCATATTTAATGCAGTGTTTTCTTATCAGCATATTTTGTTAAATTGGTAAAGGTGTGGGTAGATGTAAAAAAAAAAAAAAAAATTCTAGACCCTTCCCTCTTCTGTTTATCCACTATCCTTTTCTGTCCAAATAACAGACTAACATGTCCACCGCTCAAATTAATTTCATGTTTCACTATACTAATTCACCACTAATTCTTTATGGGTTTCAGAGGAGTATGCTAATGGCTGAAAAAGTGCTTCGACCCCCTCATCAGTGGTAGTAAGCATTCTATGAATGCAATCACAATTCAATATATAATTTGAGTTGATTCCATATGCACAAGTAGTTATAATAAAACCGTAAATAAGGACCAGTAAAAGGAAAATAAGAAAAGGGTTTAAGGAACCAAAATTATACAAATGAAGCAACCAATATAACACTAATTATATAGTTCTTCTTTTTTCAGATAAATTGTATTAGTCATTGTTAAAAATGACCCTGATGAAGCGATTTGTCATGGAACACGTGTTGGCTTAATCTGCTAACAAATAAAACAAACTTTTGGAGATTCTGAATAGATGTATGAGAAAACAATTTGTTGGGTCAGACCACTTCCAGTTAACTGTACTGCCTCTCAGACTTTCATTGTCCCTTTGTGTTTTTACAATTTACCTATAACTATGTCTTGGTGTTTGGCTTCTAAAGATTGGCCTCACTGTAGCTAGTTAAGACCACCTAGAAACAATGGTGACATCACTATACACCCTGGAGTTTTACATCAACCAGTCCAAGTCCCATTGCCGGCTATTGCAGAGAATACCATGCCCATTCTGGACTTTGTTGGCCTGAAGACGTTCCAGTCACTCTAGAGAGTCTGGGACATTCAGGCTGTGAGCCTGATGTTATATGCAAGATCTTCTGTTCTGGCCTTGATGGTTCTGAGGCTGCCTGGGCTCTGCTTTGTGTATCCTGCGTGTGCCCTATGCCCATCTGCATATCCTAACTATAGTGAAATCTGTGGATGCATTATGCCCCAGCTTTAAGAATGCCTTTTGGATAAAATGATTGTCCGGCTCGGTACCTTATGTGGTGGACGATTGAGCTCAATCAATTCTTTGCATTCTTCAGCGCTTGAAGTAATTGTGTCCTCTGGCTGAATAGGTTACCTGGGCCGGTTGACGAACCGATTCTCTGATCTCCAATTGAGCACCCCCACAGTATAAATCTTCTGAAGCTGAGTTATCCGGCTGACTGAAGGCCTTTCTGCCTTCCATCAAGGGCAGTAAAGTCCAAACAACATGATTTCTGTGTGGTTCTGCAACAAGCAGCGCAGAATGGCTGTAGCAACTCTCACATCTCAATGCCTGTGATTGTGTATTGTTAGGATGTTTATTTTCATAGATTGTCTAGGTTGTAGAATCTTTAGTTATAAGAGCTTCATGTTATGACTGACATTTTGGAATTTAACATATTGCGGTCTCCTGAGGCTCACCCTCTGCCTGCGTGCATCTGAGTGGTCCGGTCTACTTACATTTTTCCTTAAATGCTTATAAGAGCTTCTCGTGCTTAAAGTCCTCTTTTCTGATCTCTATAGTGAGTGCTCCACCACAGGACAGATTACCTCAACAGGAGCCATGTTGCTAATCACAAGTGGTGTTTATGCGTAGGTTCGTGTAGTCTAGCCAGCCCAAACGGAGTTCTGGCCTGCACATTCCACAAGATTAAACCTGACTACTTCATTGTCTAAGGATAGGGGCATTGTTTGGAGCAACCTGCCCTGAATATTTCCTTTTGATCCTAAGAATGCTTTTGACTGTGGAATGTCCATGTTGGAAAAGATAGATATAGCCTGAATTTTTATTTCTTGGGTTATTTTACATTCTACTATAAATGTTAATGGGCTGCTGTCAGCACATCTAGACTTGCAGAGGCACACAGAGGCACTCTCTCCTCACTGCTTCACACCCTTGTTATGGATCCTCTGGCTGGCTGGATCACAAAGGATAACAAGTTGAAATATTTGGACGTAAAACAGAATGCATTTAAATGCCAGTTGCTAATCCGGTACGTGGCTAATCCATATTACTACATCGACAGGACAATGCATATTATTTGGAGCTTTGGACAATAATTGGATTCTGGATTAATTGGGTGAAGTAACATATGGATTAGACACCACCTTATCTTGATTGCCTGACTAGTATCTTGAGAAGGTTTTGAATACCTAGGAATTTATATCCCCAAAGATATTGGCAAATGCATTTGTTTTTCTTTAGCACAGCATTTAGATTCGTACCCCTTAGTACAGTGTGGGATTGTGGTGCAAATCTTTTTTTTTTTTTTTTGTAGTTTTCTTAATGGGCATTGTTAAAGGATGACGTAACACACTTGTCTCACCGATGCTGGATGCGTTTACGCAAAAATGTAAAAAAAATTATCACCAGTCTCCTAGATCTCATCTAAAAACGCTACTTTCTGGTTCCCAGGAGAGTGCTATTTCCCCCTCAGTTGATTTTCATACATTATGGAATGGGGTTACTCCTAGATTCATTTATAATGCCAAATGAGGCATTTAAGATTTGGGAATAGTACTCTGGGTCGAACATCTGGGCATCCTTCCTGGCAGTGCTTTAATGTATGGATATTCTGCGTCTATTTTAGGGAGGCAAAAGGAGGTCCTGGGGCAAATACTGTATGGTCTACCGCAGCCAGGTAAGTATGTGCATGGAAGACCAGCGCAAGAAGGCAGAGGTCACTTTAGATTCACAAGTGTGGGATAGTGAACTAAGCAGACACCTAAAGCATCTGAATGGATTCCACAGATGGGACCTCATCAGATTATCACAAATCGGAGATGCCTGAAGAAATAAAACTATTAAGTGATTTGAAACCTTGAGAATGGAACTTTATCTTGTTTACACTTAACAGTTCGATACCTGAGGCTAGACAGGCTCCTGTGAAATACGCAAAGCGCTACAAAATATTTAGAATATCTCCCTTTATAGTGCTATGAAACAATTATAACAGTTTGGGCACCCTGAGTATAAACATGAACAGATGAAATATTGACCTATGTCCAGTAGCCTCTGTGGATCTTATTGTTGCCATGCATCACATAGCAGGTTTGTGAGACAATCAGATACTGCCTCCCTATGTGATGCTTGGTGCAATAGTCTGTCTGATGAAAACATTGTATATGCTACTGAGGAAGTTCTAGGACATTTACTAGGATTTGTGGTTATGGAGCAGCTAGCATGTTATGCATTTGTCATGTGGAATTCTGGTTCAGTCTCTCACGTGACATTTTACACATTTACTCTTCTAATAGGTGCCTTATAGCTTTTGCATTACCTATTGTAAATTCAGTCTCTTGCACTTACCTCCATGTAATAGTGCCCAAGGCTGACATTGTATTGCTTGCTGTAATAACTACTGCAGAGTTGACACTATGTTCTTATAAAACATTTAACATTTTTTTAAAGATAGCTGGGCCTTATTCTATATGGAAACAAACAGCTGTGCTTGTGTCCAAATAGAGCATTCAAGGTGCAGCATGCCTGTTAAATTAAACTCTTGAATGTATGCTTTCTTGTGCAGGAGACGCTTGTTCATAAGTACAGCATTTTGCTCATTCATTGCTTGCGCTACTTTGGCAAGGAAACCTCCAGGCATTAGAAAGTTGAAGTGAGGGACTTGAGTAATGTATATGTCATGTAACAGATGTACGTCTTGACACACAAATGAATGTGGCCTTCTCTCCTAAATTGACACAGCTGCAACATGTGGCAACGCCAAGGACCACCAACTGCAATTCAAACCTAAAACACCTGTTTCATAGAACAGTAGTATGTTGTGCTGCAGTCTGCATTGACATGAGCCACATAAACTTTCCTAACAGGCTGGGCACTGGCTTGAGAAGCACATTTTTTTCTTCTTCCACTTGGTGCAAATAGCAGTATTAGTTTAACACAAGCTTTGAAGCTCAAATTGTAATTCACACCATGTAACAATTGTCAAAGATGTGTTCAGTTTTCCATTTTCATGAATGTTTTCACATGGCAACAGTGATGATCTTATCATGCAGACAATACAGCTGTATTTCACCTCCGCTTTACGCTGTTTGAAAGGTAATAACAAAAAGACCAAATGGAACGTCCTAACTTAACAAGTAGGGCCCCCTCCACTGATGATACTGCCAGTGAACTTGTGTGTTTATTGCTGCTCTCCAGTAGCAGAAGACTGCCAGCTATATTCTGGAGGTCGGGCCAGATCCCTAATTTTTCAGTAACTTTCTTCCCATTCGGACGGGCTTATATAGCAAGTATGCATGTTCCAAGGATACATTCATTGTTCCCATTGGTCGCCTCTTAGGAGTTGTTTGACTTCATCGCAGAAATCTGAAACTGGGCATTTACATATCATTTAATACTACGATGCATCTACAATGCATCATGTTTACGTCACTTCCTTTCTTTCTGCATCAACGGTTGCAGATCTGTTATGTTATCACAATTTTTATAGCGCACTAATACCTTTGGGTGTCTAGGCGCTTACGGACCGCATACTATACATGTTTGGGGACATTTAGCACCAATCTAGCTGCAGCATTCTGTGCCGACTGCAGTCTTCTGAGTTGATTAGACTGTAAATTCATATGTAAGGCATTACAGTAGTCTAGTTTAGACAAAACCAGGGAAGTTGAAAGTGTTTCTAGTGCTTATCAGAACAAATGGAAGCATTTTTCGCATTGTTCCGATTGTGAGAAATGCAGAAGACACCACCCTAGAGACTTGTGATTTAAAATCCAGCTTCTCATCTATTATGACCCCCCAGATTTTTAGCTTTCACTACCGGAGTTGGAGGGGGGGGCCCAGAATACTTGGCCACCAGACTGGTGACCAAAGAGGGGCCAGTCTTTCAAAAAGAACCACCTCAGTTTTATTCGAATTGAGCTTCAAACAGTGCTTGCTTATCCAAGTACTCAAGGACCTCATGCACTCGTGCAGTTTGTTGGCGTGATCGACATCCTTATCAATGGTTGAAATAACCAATTGAGTATTGTCTGCGTACGAGGTAGGAATTAGATCAAAACTTCTGATCAGGAGTGCTAGTTCAGATACATAAATATTTAAAAAGTGTACGGCTCAAAGAGGAGCCCTGTGGCACCCCACAAGGCAGCTTAAAAGGTGTGGATGTAAAATCGCCCAGTTGCACTATCTGGGACCTGTCTGCTAAAAAAGATGTTAAAATCGACATGGCCTTCCCTCCAAACCCAATAGCTTTCAGCCGTTCTATCAGTAAGTTGTGGTCCACTGTGTCAAATGTCTCGGACAGGTCAAGAAGGATCAGAGCTGCTGATACCCCACCGTCAAGTGCGGCACGAATCTCCTCTGTGGTCTTCATTAAGGATGTTTCGGTACTATGGCATGCACGGAAGCCAAATTGCCTATGGTTTAAGGTATTATCTAGAATGTATGTGGAAAGTTCCGTTTTAACAATTTTCTCAATTATTTTAGCAGGCAGCGGTAATCTTGCAATAGGCTTATAGTTAGCCGGATCCTTTGCATGGAGATTGTTTTTTTTAGTAGAGGTTATATTCATGCCTGTTTCCACATTGTAGGGAAGGTACCTGGTGAGAGCATTTGTTTAAAAATGCCAGATAGCTGAGGACTAATGATGTGACTAATGTTATGTTTTAGTCTAGGAGGGCAAGGGTCATCTGGTGAGCCAGACTTGGTTTTTAGGAGAAAGGTGGTGACCTGCTCAGGGGAGGTAGAGGTAAAGTTTACAAAGGGTGTTATGGCTTTAACTCCCTGATCTATGTCCGCATTGTGAGGGATATGTGAGGCAAATTGGTCGTAGATCTGATCTACCGTCGTTTTGAACGTCTGGGCCAATAGATTGCAGAAATCTTGAGTACAGTTAACATTTCTTTCCTTTTTATCAGTGTGGTTATTTATGACTATAAAGAGTTCCTTACTAGAATTTCCTGCCCTCTATTTTCTGCATATAAAAATGACTCTTCTCTGTAATTATTTTTTTCATATAGTCAGCTAGCATGCGCTTATATTATTTATCGGCTGCATCATAGTTTTTTCGCCATGATCTTTCTGGTCTCCTGCAGGCTAGTTTGTCTAGTCTTAGGGCTTCGGAGAACCAAGGGGCCGATGGAGTATTTGTTTACCTCGGTCCTAGGGGCTAGTTTGGTAAAGTTAGATTCTAGCCAGGATGTGTAACCTCTCGCTGAACCTTCAGCTTCCAGCTCAGGGACAGGGGTACTTTGGATTAGCTGGGTTTCTAGAGCACCAGATTCAACATTATTCCATGCTCTCCTAGCAAGTTTATTACTAGCTGTGTTAGTGGTTGTAGAAAGAGGCATAGCCCAATGAAATAGAACAGCATAGTGATCGGTCCATGTAAGGGGTTAGGATAGAGGTAATCGATAAGGCTGGGTTATTTGTAAACACGTGTCAAACAACAGAAGTGTCGACAGAAAAGGAAAGAGTTGAGCACAGTTTTTTGAGAAAAATGAAATCAACCTAAAAGTTCACAGTGGAGGTCAATTAGGGATTTTTTCTAGAAGCCCTCACTCACCACCTTGGGTGGTGACATTCTTCATCATCGGGCCCACCAGGAGAAGCTGAATGCTTCCCTGGTGTGCTACAACGCCAGGTTACTGCGGAGCTCGTTTTTCGTGACAATGGTGTGAAAAATATAAGTGAATTAAAAATGCCGACGAGCTGTACCATACAAATACCTTTATTCTGTGGTCAGCCAGGCATTAGTTAAAATATGTGTCGAGAAATTTACCAACTAATGTGTTAGGTATTTCCACTTAGAGTGGGGTCGACATGTTTCTGCCCATTTATGTGTACATTTTACTGGGCTTTCATCAGGACTGTGTAGTAGTGTACCTCGGTGGTGTAGGCGCGCTAAGGCCCACCCTATTGTCTTTGCTGACCCAAATATGGCATCACAATGATACAGCAACTACGCTGCTCGAAGTAGACTAGCGCCCACAAGGCCACAACAGCCTTTTGGATCTAACCCAATGCACCTTCCTTTTGGCAGGCCAGAATTTGAAATGGCCTTTTGGGATGTTGAAACTGATTATGGGGTGTTTCACCCCACTGATATTGCCCAGCCTTTCCTTGAAGAGAACTGATATGAAGAGTTTGGTGATACCAGCAGGCTGGACACCTCCTCAGACTCTAGTTTGGTCTCCCCACCTGGCCCAGCCACTGAGGGGAGTGCAACCTTTGATGCTGAGTGCTGCACTCAACAAATGCGGATTGATTGATGATGTTGGGTATCAGTAAAGATGAAGCTTAATTGTACTTTTTATGCATATACTAGAATATCTACCAGTTTTAATTACACTCCAGTCCTTATTCTGTCGCGTAATTGAATTTCTGACTTTGATATTTACTCTACTCTTTATTAATTTGTTTTAGACTCCAGAGAGAAGTTTTTTGGATGCAGCAGAATTTCATTCAAGGAAAAAGGTTGGTCAGTAATTGGACCGGATGTGCTGGACTTTCCAGTGTGCTTTGTTCACGGTTATCTGTTGCCTTATTTGCAGTACTTGATGGATTTTCCATTTTGTGAAGGCTTTTATGATCGAGGAATATGTTCTGTGTGTAACGTAATTGCATGCAGCTAAATCTGCTCATAATTATGGTAATGTGAAATGCTTGTATTTGGTAAATGCTGCCCAGTACCTCTCTAGGAATGACTGGTATTGTGCCTGTCTGAAGCTTCCTGTCACAACACCAAGCACCTCTGTCCCTTGAACACCTTCCTCGGTGCACTGTTTTTACACCCATTGAAGGCTACACCAGATTCGGCCGATCTCCTCGACTTTACACAAAGCTACATTTCCTAAAAAATGACAGGATGTGAACTTAAAGGCTGCTATTAACTGATGTTAATCTGCCCCTAAATCAACATGTTCATCTACAACCTATTGCAAAAGGCAGAAAGCACTTGTATGACATCTTCATTTTGGCTGTGCTTATTCCTGCTGAATCCTCTAAATAGGATTGTCAGCCTTTAAAACTTCTGGACTACTTGGAGTTTACAGCAAGCTGTTGCTTCCAATCACCGGTCGAAAAATTAACAAACTTTTTCAGTTTAGTCACAAATACAACACAAAGCACAGTACAGCAGTATGAGTGTTTGGGTATGGATGTTCTTGATAGTGAAAGCCAGTACACAAGCTGGTTGACTATATAAAGGTTTAGTTAGGGTCGCAGTAGTCTCACTCAACTCATGGATGGCAGTCTTTCTGTATTGTATTGTCATTTAGTCTTTAGGAACAAATAAACTCCTAAGACTTGCAACCAGAAGAAAGAGCCCCACCCCCTAGTTTCAGTGAGAAACCCAAGTAGCAAAATGTTTACTCTGCATGGAAAATCCAAAAAATTTAAAAACAGAGGTGAGAAATTTTCTAGACCTTTAAACATCTTTTTCATCCCTTGGATTTTTAATCATAACTGTAAATCCGCTGCTTCCCCTTCACTGCTAAATGGAACTGCTTAAATCAGTCACCTAGCAGAGGTCTTCCCAGACACAAAATCTATGTCTAACTCCATCCTTAAACCTTTTTGCACAACCCTGACTTCACACTGTCCCTGGGCCTAATATTAACCCTTACTTGACTCTATTTATTCTTTACTTAACATAATGCCTGCCTCCTCTCGAACATTAAAGATCTTACCACAGACCCTCGCCTGCCAATACTTTCGTTGGACCACTTTGCAGTGCCTTATTTTATGCCTAATCACTCCATCTTCTTTGTTGGCAGCCAGACCCTAAGTCATGTCTAGAAACTGGTCAAAACGAGACTTATTTGTCAATACTAGATTATTGAACACATCACCGAATCTGGTGAGGAATGTTGATTTAAACCAACCCACAGTTGATGACTGCATTCAAGATTCTCTGGATGCTATCCTGCCAACCAAACTCAAAGCCTCATCCAGGCTCCATCTGCTGGCCTCATGGTTCAACTAGGCCCTACGCAAAGATAAAAAAAGAATGTAAGGGACTGGAAAGGTCCTGGAGGAAGTTGTATAATGAAAATAAAAACCTCAAATATAAAAGGGCTCTAAAGCACTATCCCATCCACTGCAGAAATGACTGAGCCTCATTCGACTCTGATAAAATCTCTATGGCCCAAAATTGCTCCAAAACACTTTTTAAAGTGGCCAAAGAATTCTCTGACCAAAGTAATATAGCTCCACCCCCTTTCTGGTCACAATCACAATGCGAGGAGCTTGCCCGTTTCTTCGTCCATAAGGTGAGGGACATTCAACACTCCTTGACAGTGTGAACAGGCAAATCTCATACAAAGACACCAGAAAGGGCCTAGGCTTAACATACAAACCCTTTATACTAATGGAATTCTCACAGCCAGCAGATCAGCTGATCATTAGGTAGGGCAAATAAAGGCCGATAGTGGTTCCCCCTGATGAACACTCTTGTCAATGGGAAACCTATTATATTGTTCACCTTTCACTCTTACATGTGCAGACTGGTTCATGTGTAGCAAATTAACCAGATTGAGAGAGTATTTTTCCACCATCCATCTCAGCCCTTCCTTTATGTATTCCCATTGCAATTCCTATGGCTGGTTGCATAGCCTTGGATCTCCGGCAGGCCTTTGATTCCCTAACCTGGTCGTTTGTTTCCGACCTTGGAGAGGTTTGGACTCCCGGCCTCCCTCCTGGCATGGATCAGATTACTTTATACGGCTCCCTCGGCGAGGGCGCGCACAGGGCGACATATCTCAGATAAATATGAAATCCACCGTTGTATTAGACATGGATGTCCCTTGTCCCCATTGTTATTTGTGCTCGCCCTAGAACCTTTGGCCATAGCCCTAAGAACTGAGATGGGGCATAGAGGAATACCGAGCTGCGGCACTCGGCACCTACTGTCGATTTACGCGGACAACATTTTAGTATTCCTCCGAAACCTGGAGGCAGATCATGCCCATATATAGGAAATATTTGAAAGATTCTCTGCGGTCTCAGGCCGAACTATAAACCCAGAGAAGTCAAATGGTTTCTATTTTCGGGATACCCGGACCCAGGTGACATATTGTTTGGTGCCCACACGATCCCGATAGCTCCTGATACTTTTAAATATCTGGGGATCCAGGTTTACAGGCAGCAGGAAGATCAGATAGAGGGGAACATTAAGAGAGCTATAACAGGACTTAGGGCCTCTGTGGGGTTCTGGACGACGTTACCACTGTCGGTTATGGGCAGAATCGCACTCTCCAAAATGGTAATTGTTGGAAAGTGGGTTATTGGTAGGGGCAAATGTAGGTCTGCCACTGGCAATAAGGCCACTAACACATGATAGGACTCAGCATAGGTCTTTGAAAAGTATTCCTTTGCTCCACCCTTGGTAACGTCGCTGCGAGCAGACAGGCTTAACTTCAAAGACTGGTATGTAAAGCATTTAAAAACACCATTTCAGTAAATAATTAAGACACCACACAAAATAAAAATCCAACACCAATTTATAAAAATAGGTCATATTTTTATCTTTTAAATGACACCAAAACGAAATTAATCCACTGTAGGGAACCAGAGATATGAATTTGTAAAGATGTCACTTTCTAGTGCTTAGAAACCAACAGTGCCCCTTTAAGTCATTTAGTTTTCTCTGTCAGGGACACACCTTGCACCCACTGGGGTGAACCACTCAAGAACTCCATGCACCAGAGTCCCGAGGGGTGATCCGGAGGAGGGGCTAGCGGTGTGCGGTCCATTGCGATTGTTTCTACTAGCAATTCGGACAATAACAATGAGATGGAAATTGCATAGACCGCCTGGGACACATCTTTGGCAAACGGAAGTACTGAAGTGGGGGAGGGCGGAAGGGACGACACTTCAGAGCGAAGAAACACGCGGCCTCCGGAAATTCCCTATATCCCAGGAATTGGAGGCTATGCTCATTACAATGGAGGAGGAGGATCAAGCACAAACAGGGGACAATGGGCATGTGGATTAGAAAAGGAAGGACACGTTCAGTATAACGAACAACAAACCGCCCCAGCCTTATTCACACCGACATTCATCATAAGTTTCTACACCCCACGAGACAGCATACAGTAGCGCCTTAGATAACCGGAGGGACCCGGTTCTCAATGTTTCCTTTAGATGAATAACATTATTGGACGGCCAGGAGACGACTAGTTCAAGTAAGGGAGACGGTGGGGGGAGGCGGGTGGGCGCGGGGGATGTTTGTTTAATGATACGGTATTTCCTTAAGTTGAAGATACTGAGGAACAATGCGACAAGGATTTGTGTAACATTTTGCTGTAATTTTGACTCACTGTTGAGAGCTAAGGATGTATGCACAGGGGTGAAAATATAAAACCCGGCTGTTGCATTGATGGCTTTATTGTAATGTTCACTTGAATATAATGCAGCTGAGAATAAAGTTCTTTAAAAAAAAAAAGTGTCCGCTAGTGCCAGGACAACCTTCTGAGTAATCAAATGCTTAGTAAAAACCCTAATTCGGGTTTGTGTTGGTTGAGCAGACACACACTTTATTGAGGAACACATTCTGCCAAATGAGTGCTTAAATTCCTTTTGTTGTTTTAACTGAGATTAACTGGATCCTCCCCTGGTGCGGCAATTTGCACATTCAACAATCATGGGTATTTCTCTGTTTCTAGTCAGGGAAAAATGGGACACGTGACGTTTTGTGCCGAAAACGGGGAACATCACTTACAACGCATTTTTTACAACGCACTACCATTACATCGCAACCATTACAACGCATACCATTACAACGCATTGCGCTGGGGGGCGCTCTAGGATAGGGAATATATTTAATTTACTATCCAACACCTTCCCTGCTATCCAGGGGACTGGAGTTGGAATAGTAAATTAAATAATTCACTATCCAGCGCCTAAAAGCATTATGCGTTGTAATGGACTGCGTGGTAAAAACCGCGTTGTAAAGGCATGCGATGTAAAGGCATGCGATGTAGTGACACCAATCCGCCGAAAACATATAGACCTACAACATCATTGCACAGCCTTTAAAAGGGCCCCAGCTCTAATCTTGTTTTTTTTTTTTGTCTTTTTCAGATTGATTCTCACTACCCTCCAGTGCAGAAGCTGTTGACTCCAAAATCGATTTCTGTATCTAGCAACCGGTCATTGTACATTAAGCCCTCTTTGCCAGCTTCTCAGGCAAGCAAGATCAGTCGAAGAACAGAGAGTGACAGAGTAAGTGCTCTATTAACTAGAACTATTTAAACGTTTTCTGAGTCTGGATTGTCTCCAGGAGGGCTGGTCTTAAATCCTGGATGAGATTTAGTGTGGGATCCCTCAAAAAACCTCACCTAAGAATAGACTGCATTGTGTATGAGAGACTTCACAAGTCAGGCTTCAGGTGTTGACTTGAATGGGATCCCATGTGCATATATTTGTCAAGTTGGAGACAGGGAGTTGGGTGGGGGTAGCTCTCGATGCTGTCTGCTGCAGGCAATCCCATATCCTACCAGAATGCTTTTCAGGCTTCCCTAGATGTCTGGGGCAGTACATAAACAGCTGCAATTCACCATCTCTGGAAAATGTTAGAATTTATTTTACGTGTTCTACCCAAGAAGAGTTTCTTTTAGAGAAGATTGTGTTTGAAGCATGTGGGCTGCTGAATTCATATCTTAGCATAGATCGCCGCCTAGTGTTGGGTCAGGGTGTTTGCACCGTGTTGTCTTGGAAGTATCACGAGATAGGTGACTCCTCTCCTGGACTACAGTGCGCCTTGGCATCTTCATCTTAAGATTGTTTTTTTCCCCCAATGGGTTCGGATGCACTTCGACAGCTCCAACTTCGGGACCGAAGTTTTACAACTTTCCAAGGCCAAAACTTTCTACATTCAACGGTATTGTTTTCGCTCGGTATCCCTCGACTCAACAAGACTTTCCACTTCGCTCCGGTAGTCGACGCGGGCCATTTGGCCTTTTCGACACCACGTGGGCCTCCTGCTGATGGAAAGGACCCCGTTTAAAAGATGCCCATAGTGTGCATCTAAGTTTGCATATAGTGATACGCATAAAGTATGCAACAGGTGCCTATCTCCAGAGCACAACTAAGAAAACTGTCCAGCTTGTGCTCTGTTCTGGTCGAAGAAAACTATCCGGAACCGAAGAGCTGCTCAACAAGAGTTGCAGTGCCAGGCACCAGACCCGGAGAGCATTTTCGACGACGAACATTACCTCCTAGAAGCGGCGGACTCCGACCTTGAAATAGTCACCTTAGAGGACCAGTCGGACTCGATGACCAGATCACACTGAGCAAACTGTGAGTACAAAAGCCCCTACCTCGCCTCCACCTCCACAAAACGCTCCGGTCAAAGCATTGCCCAAAAGCCTTAGCCGCGACCGAAACACCGCTTCAGAAGCCCCGCCTTCCGGCTCGGCTCTGAAGACCACAGGTAAGCCTTCTGGTACCCCGGGACGGAGCAAAACACTTTCCAAAGTGCCCTTAGCACAACTCTAAAAAGTCGTCAAGCACAAGAAGGCTGTTGACTCAAAAATGGCCGCAGAGCCGAGAACGAGCGTCGACACCAGCAGAGTTGTCGATCCGAAAGGCTGTCGATCCGAAAGGCTGTCGATCCGAAAGGCTGTCGATCCGAAAGGCTGTCGATCCGAAAGGCTGTCGATCCGAAAGGCTGTCGATCCGAAAGGCTGTCGATCCGAAAGGCTGTCGATCCGAAAGGCTGTCGATCCGAAAGGCTGTCGATCCGAAAGGCTGTCGATCCGAAAGGCTGTCGATCCGAAAGGCTGTCGATCCGAAAGGCTGTCGATCCGAAAGGCTGTCGATCCGAAAGGCTGTCGATCCGAAAGGCTGTCGATCCGAAAGGCTGTCGATCCGAAAGGCTGTCGATCCGAAAAAGGCTGTTCCTCATACAAAGGACGTCCAGCCCACAAAGACGCTCGATTCAAACAAAACCGTCGACCCGAAAAAGGCTCCAAGGGTCCCAGAATCTGAAACTCGCCATAAAAAGGCGACCGATCAAAAATCTTCTGCGCCAAATCCACGGACAGTGGAAGAACTTTTTCATCCAGATCCAGTGTACCCAGAACAACAAAGACTGCATATAGACCCTGATACAGGACATATATCAGTTTACAATAAAAACAAGAGAAGACTGGACACTGAAGCACATTCTCCTGTTCCTCCTAAAAGAAAGGACTTTGGCACATCCCCTTCAAGACCTTTCACACCTCCTCCTTTCAAAGGCATGCCTTATGTTCCATATTTTCCCACACCTGTAGATTATGTTGAGGAAGAGGACATGGGTGAAGATCCTCAGGATGACTTTATACAAACTGATGATCAAGGAAATAAAGATGACACATGGACTGACCATAATGATCCTGATGACACATATTATATACAACCCATAACAGATCCCTCTCCATACCCCACAAAGCCATCCCCTACTGACGACACTGTCGTTTTTAACCAGCTAGTGGACAGGGCAGCTCAGTATCATGGCTTACACATGCACACTGAACCTATAGAGGTGGATTTTCTATTCAACACCTTCCCAACATCAGAGAAGAGTGTATGTGTACTCCCTATGCTAAAAGGAGTACTAAAGCACGCACCAGACATCTTTAAAGACCCAGCCAAGGCGCGAGTCCTCAATCCAAGGATTGAAAAAATATATATAAACCGGCCCCTACAGACCTCTTATATTAAATAACAGCTACCACTAGACTCCCTAGTTGTATCTAACGCCAGGAAAAGAGCAAATTCTCAAACAGGGGATGCTCCCCCTCCTGACAAGGAGTCAACATTTTTAGAAGCCTCAGGGAAAAGGGTGGCCTCTCAGGCAGCAAATACCTAGAGAATTGCCAATACCCAAGCTCTCCTAGAACGCTATGACAGAGCACACTACGACCAACTGGAAGGATTATTACAACACCTACCAGAACCCTATAAGGCAAAAGCAAACGACTTAATACAGGAAGGGAAATTCATCACTAACGCATCCATAAAATGCACCTTTGATGTAGCTGATACAGCCGCTAGGTCTGTCAACACTAGTGTGTTACTACGCCGGCATGTCTGGCTCCGCATTTCTGGATTTAAAAATGAAGTGCAATCTACCATACTCAATCAACCCATAAATCAGGATTTCTTATTTGACCCTGCGGTTGATACCATCTTAGGAAAGATGAAAAAAGATACTGACACCGCTAAGTCCATGTGCGCACTTCAATTCCAACAGTCTAGGAGCTCCTTTTGTCACTCCTCCTTTCGAGGCTCAGGCAGAGGCAACACATCCCAAACCTCATCGTCATTCAGAAGCACTACACAGGGCACCTTTAATAAAGGCTCCAATAGAGGAGGTTATAGAGGGAACAATAACAAAGGCAGAGGACGTGGCAATAATGACACCCGAGCCTCCTCCGCCACCAAACAGTGACTTTTTCACACCCCCTCCAGACCACTTACTGCCAAGCGGAGGCAGAATATCATCAATTCATACCAGTCTGGAACGCTATCACTACAGACAAGTGGGTGGGACAAATTATCCAGTATGGTTACTGCCTGAAACTCACTTCTACTCCACCCAACATACCGCCCAAACGCCGTTCAATGTCCAAAGAACACATCACACTGTTACAACAGGAGGTGCTATCCATGCTAGAAAAGGGCGCCATAGAGCCAGTCCCATTACAACATCAAGGGACTGGGGTATACTCTCTATACTTCCTCATTCCCAAAAAAGATGTTTCCCTCAGACCAATATTAGACCTCAGACCTCTCAACCAATACATACTGTCGGATCATTTCCATATGATCACTTAACAGCAGGTACTCCCACTACTCCAGCAAGGCGACTTCCTCGCCACACTAGACCTCAAGGATACGTACTTTCACATCCCTATACATCCAGCTCACAGGAGATACCTCAGGTTCACAATAGAGGGTCAGCACTACCTATTCAAAGTTCTCCCCTTCGGGGTAACTACAGCACCAAGGGTTTTTACAAAATGCCTAGCAGTAGTAGCAGCACACCTCAGAAAGCAACACATCCATGTGTTCCCTTACCTCAACGATTTGCTTATAAAAGCCAACTCACAAGTACAGTGTGCCAGCCATACCTCACAAACAATCCATCTACTGCACAGTCTAGGATTTTCCATAAATTACCCAAACTTGCGTCTGCAACCCTCCCACATAAAGCAATATCTGGGAGCAACAATGGACACCTCAGTATCAAAGGCATATCCAAATCCAGCCAGGATAGCCAACATACAATCTCTCATTCAAATTTTTCAGCCACAACACTCCCTTCCAGCTCAAGTGTTCATGCAGCTTATAGGCATGATGGCCTCCTGCATATTAATCGTCCCTCATACTCTGCTTCAGATGCACCCCTTACAGGAATGCCTAGCACGCCAGTGGAACCAAGCTCAAGGACAACTAAAAGACCTAGTGTTGGTAGACAGTCCCACTTACCACTCTCTGCAGTGGTGGAACCCACAAAACCTTTCCAAGGGGCGACTGTTCCAAGAGCCAGATCCACAGGTAGTATTAACAGCCAACGCATCACTGACAAGCCGGGGAGCCCATCTCTTTCAATATACAGTCCAAGGTCGCTGGACAGTCAAACAAAAGACACTACATATAAATCACTTAGTTGCTAGCAGTTTTTCTAGCAATGAATGCCTTTCAGAAATACGTACGCAACAAGGCTGTGTTAATCCAGACTGACAACATGACAGCCATGTACTACATCCAAAAGCAAGGGGGGACACACTCTCTGCAACTATCTCACCTAGCACAGAGCATATGGAAGTGGGCAATTCCACAAAACCTTTATCTCCTGACGGAACACCTCCCATGAATAGACAACAAGATAGCAGACCTACTGAGCTGGCACAGTCAGCAAGTACACAAATGAGAGATTCATCCTCAAGTTCTCCAACCATTCTTCCAGAAGTGGGGACATCCAGACATAGATCTGTTTGCCACAAACAAACTCAAAATGCCTGTCCTTCACCGCCAGGTTCCCACACCCGTTGTCACAAGGCAATGCGATATGGATGAACTGGTCAGGCAGGTTTGCGTACGCTTTTCCACCAACCCCAATGATGCCATTAGTGTCACGCAAGCTAAGGCAACAGTCGCTCACAATGATCATGGTTCCTCCCACATGGGCAAGACAGCCATGGTACACAATGCTCCTAGAACTCTCAGTGGTTCCTCACCAAAAACTGCGTCTCTCACCACAACTGCTAACACAGAACCATGGAGAATCAGGCACCCAGATCTAAATCAGATAAACCTAGCGATGTGGCTCCTGAGGTCTTAGAGTTTGGATATCTTAACTTGCCTCCAGACTGTATGAACATTATCAAGGAAGCAAGGCGTCCCACTACCAGAGCATGCTACGCAGCTAAATGGAAAATATTATTAATTTATTGCAATAATAACCAAATCAATCCATTCGATGCCTCCATCCAAAATGTAATCTGTTACCTGCTACATCTTCAAAGATGTAACCTAGCATACTCCTCTATAAGGCTACACCTTGCTGCTATAGCAGCATATCTTCAAAACAGACATGTGTCCCTATTCAGAATCCCACTGATTAAAGCTTTTATGGAGGGACTTAAGAGAATTATCCCTCCAAGGCATCCACCTTCTCAAGTCTGGAACTTAAACGTAGTACTTACCAGACTCATGGGACCCCCCTTCGAACCCCTACATTCATGTGAACTACAGTTCTTAATATGGAAGGTGGCATTTTCAATTGCTATTACCTCCCTCACGCGAGTGAGTGAGCTACAGGCACTAACCATTCAGGAGCCTTTCATGCAAATACACCACAATAAAGTAGTACTTCGTACAAACCCTAAATTTATGCCAAAAGTCATATTCACTTTCCACATCAATCAGTCCATAGAATTGCCAGTTTTGCAGTGTGAATCTTTTTGGATTCACTATGCTGTGCATTATTCCGCGGTGTAGTGGTTGGGTCCGGAATCTTAGTCTTTCCTTTTTTCCGTGGCCCAGGTGGGCGTCAACGTCCCATCTTTTGGTGTCCTTCTTGTGACGTTGGCACGCTTCCTGCGGAAGCTCCCACCCTTGGGCGCAATCTTCAGATTCTTTTTTCTGCCGTTGGGTCTGGATCATTCCACGAGTGGCTCCAGAGTTTTGGAGGAAAAGACACTGATAAGCCGCTTTTGCAAGGAAAAGCCTGCAAAGACGACGAGGTATAACAACTTCGAACCGGGACGACTAAGGAGAACTTCTACGTCCGACAGAGAATGCGCGCAGGGGGCCCCCTGAACGCGCGACATGGACAACACACCTTTTAAATTCTGCCGTAACTGCCACCACAAATATACGCAAAAGGATCAACACCCGGTTTGCAACCTCTGCCTACCGGTCGACCACGAGAGCAAGGACTAAAACGCCTGCTCCGACTTCACACCGAAGGCTCTCCGGACAACTACAACATGCAGGCCACAAGACAACAGCCATCCCTCCGGGACATGGGGCTCTCTGGCGACGATGAGGATAACTCCGCCGGAGAAGACGGCAGCTACACGGTCGTAGAGATTGATAACAAGACTTCTAAAAAGGTAGGCGAGTCTACGACCCCTAAAGCCCCAAAAGAGCCTCGACAATCTGAGGCGGACTCTCGAAAAACAGAGTTTAAGTCCTAGAGGGGAGCACTGGCGCCGAAAATCTTGACGGCCGCAGCTGCATCCAAAGACAAAATGCCCAGCGGATCCTTCAAAAAGGACTCCCAGGCGGCGAAGACCGGTGTAAAGCCAAGGTCGTCGAAGCACGTCCACGAAAAGGAACGTTCGACTTCGAAAGAGGGGGCCCGAAGATGGCTTCGGCGCCGACTAAGTCCATCTCGACGTCTAGATTTACGACTAAGAGAGCAGCCAAACCTTTCGACGCCGAACAGGCCACCGAAATGGAGAGGAAGAAAAGACTGCTTGAGGCCGAGATGGATGCCATCCTTAAACGAAAGAAGGAGTTTGACGATAAAATGAAGAGATTTCAACATCCTGTCGAAGCAAAGCACGGTGGTCGTGGAAATAGAAGAGGAGGAGGACTTCGAGGCCGAGAAGCCGCCGAAGTGTCCCGAGGCCCTGTAACACCTTGATGAAGAAGCCTCATACTAGGATGAGGGAGGGGGAAGACTATCAGCGGACGACCCTCGGATCAGCATCCTCGGGGACACCGGACCTGGAGTGGCAGGACCTCGACACCGAGAGCCCAGAAGAGGCCGTGGACACATACCCTTCGAGGCCTTCACCGCCAGATGACATTGGGGTGTTCAATATGGTCATCAAGAACGCGGCAACAGCTTTTGAAGTAAAACTAGATGAGGAGAAGCCTAAAGCTCACTTCCTTCTCGAGACCCTGCCCCCCACGCAGACTAGGAGCCAGTACCTCCCTATGCTTGAGTGTCATGGCCCAGGGGAAGGAGGCGTTCAAGGAACCAGCGACATGCAGGTCCGTCACGCCTAGGACGGAGAAGAAATATAAACACTCCACCAAGGACCCTCCATACATCAGAGGATCTGTTGCAGCGAACTCCATTATTGCGGCGACTGCCAGGAAAAGGGCTAATGTCCTGACGACCTCAGGGCCACCTCCAGACAAGGAAAGCAAGAGGATGGACCTGACTGGGAGAAAGATGGAAAGGAACGCTGCAATGCACTGGAGCATGGCAAACTCAAACGCCCTGCTGAACAGTCACCAGTACCAGATCCTGGATCAGATCGGACAGCTGCTGCAGCACCTACCAGATGAGTACCAGCAAAGAGCTGCACACCTGGTGGAGGAAGGAAAGAAGGTGGCAAATGCCTGCCTCAAAACTGCCTTGGATGGAGCAGACACGTCCAGCAGGCTGATGATGTTGGGAGTCCCTGAGAGAAGATAGGCTTGGCTCAGGATTTCGGGCTTCAAGCCAGAGGTACAGCAAAACATTCTTAGCACCCCTTTCAACGGGGAGACACTTTTTGGCGCACCAGTGGATGAAAAACTCACACAGCTGAAAAAGGAAAACGAAACTGCAAGGTCCATGGGGGCCTTGCAATTCAGAGGAACAAAGAGAGGGACCCCGTCACGGAGACCAAACGGAAGGGGCAGTAACCAGCCGGGAGCGTCGCACCAGGCATTCCAACTGTCAGCATGGCGACAACCAAACACAGCAAGGGCACCAGAAACAAAACTGGCACCAACAACTGAGAGGCCAGTCCTTTCGCGGGAGAGGGAACGGACGTGGACAAAACAAGAGGGGGCCAACAACCCGCCTCTAAGTGACTCCATCACGAGATCAGTGCCCACCCGCACAAAGCCTCCCAGGGTGGAGCACAAAAAGACCGAAGCAGGGTTACACATAACACACATTGCAGAACATGTAACACCAGTAGGAGGCCGGTTAAGTTGTTTCTTCCAGGAGTGGAAGAAGATACCCACAGACAAATGGATACTCAACATTATACAGTTCGGATACTGCAAAGAGCTGGAAAAGACTCCGCCAAACAGAGCCAAAAATAAGGGCGCAGTCAGGAAAAGAGCTATAGCTACTTCAAAGGGAAGCGACGGACCTCCTGGAAAATGAGGCCATTGAGTCAGTACCATACCGAGAAAAGAACAAGGGAGTGTACTCCACATACTTTCTCATGCCAAAGGTGGACGAAACAATGAGGCCCCATCCTAGACCTAAGGTACCTGAACAAGTTCATAAAAACACAAATTCAAGATGACGTCCTTACAGGAGGTCATTCCTCAGATAAGGGACGGAGATTTCATGGCCACCATAGACCTCAAGGATGCTTACCTGCACATCCCAATGAACAGGCAGCACAAACACCTACTGAGATTCACAATAAACAAAGACCACTACCATTTCACAGCCCTAGCGTTCGGACTAAAACCCGCTCCAAGGGTCTTCACCAAGTGCCTCGCAGCAGTGGCAGCGCACCTAAGACTGGAAGGGATCCATGTATACCCTTACCTGGGCGACTGGCTAACAAAGGCAAGCTCCCACAGAACATGCAAGGAACATGCGCAAAACGTGACAAATACGCTGATGTACCTGGGATTCTCCATCCACTGGGGAAAATACTCTATGGAACCAGAGCAAGTAAAAATCTTCCAGAGAGCACAGATCAACACCATACAGAGCAAGGTGTTCCCCAGCGACAAGAGGACATTGGCACTACTGAAGGAGACGCGCCTCTACCAGAAAAGGCGAGCTCTGACAGTGAGGACAGCGAGCAAGGTCATGGGCATGATGGCCTCGTTCATACATTTGATACCAAACGTACGCCTCCACATGAGACCATTCCAAGAATGGCTGCTAGAGCAATGGTCACAAGCTACAGGAAGTTGGGAAGATCTAGTGGTTGTAACACACGCAGTGCAGGAGGAGATGTCGTGGTGGAGCAAGAAGAACATGACAGAAGGGAAGCCTCTAACACCACCGACCCCAACGGTGACCATCACAACAGGCTCATCCCAGAAGGGATGGGGAGCACACATGAGCAAGCTCAGGGTGAGGGGTCTGTGGACTCCAGCGGATGCAGTCAAACACATCAACTACCTGGAACTAAAGACTGTTCCTCGCCCTCAAAGCCTTCCAGACAAAACTACAACCAAAGAGTGCAGATCCAAACAGACCACACAACAACGATTTTTTACATCAACAAACAGGGAGGAACACAATCTGCTCCATTATCAAACCTAGCACAGGAGATATGGAGATGGGCCATCCCACTGAAAAAAGACCTGTTAGCCATACACCTACCAGGGAAGGACAATGTGGAAGCAGACTGGCTCAGCAGACAGACATCGGCATCCCACAAGTGGGAGCTCAATATGCAGGAAACACAAAAGCTATTCAAAAGGTGGGGAACGCCGTCAATAGACCTATTTGCAACACACCTGAATGCAAAATGCTAAAGCTTCGCGTCCAGCAACCAGGGGAAGGATCCCTGGGGAATGCCCTATGGATAAGTTGGTCCAAAACATTTGCCTACCCTTTTCCCCCAGATACCACTGATACACAGAGTACTCCGCAAGTGCAGAACCAACAGCATGACTCTGATCCTGGTGGCACCACAGTGGGTAAGGCAGACCTGGTACTCACAAATAATGGAAATGGCACACTGTGCACCCCACAAATTCGGGAAAAGAAAGGACCTACTCTCCATGCAAAACAGAGAAGTATTGCACCCAGAGCCGGAGAGCCTCAGCCTGGCGGCTTGGCTCCTGAAGACTTAAAGTTTGCGCACCTGAGGTTACCTGAGAGCACCCTGCGGGTACTACGAGAGGCAAGGAGACCTAGCACACAAAGGTGCTATGTGGCAAAGTGGAAAAGGTTCACACTATGGTGCAGCAGGAAGAAGCTACACAAAAAGATGACGAGAGAATCAACGGTGCTGAAGTATCTCACGCACCTGTTGAAGGAAAGACTAAGCTTGGCCTACACAAGAGGTGAAACAGAGAAGAGTTTCTTTACATCACAGATAGTAAAGAGATTCCTGTAAGGGGTGAAAAGAATCGCACCTCCGAAGAGTATGCCGCCACCGGCATGGAACCTTAATTTAGTCCTAACCGAGCTCATGAAAGCGCCTTTTGAACCCATCCATAAGGCCTCTCTACAAATGCTAACAAAGAAGACCGCTTTCTTGGTGGCAATCACCTCACTGCGCCGGGTGAGCGAACTACAGGTGTTAACACTACAAGAACCCTACATCCAGATACACAATGATAGGGTGGTGATGAGAACGGACCCACGCTTTATGCCAAAGGTGGTGTCGAGGTTCCACATCAATCTGTTTGTTGTAGGTTCCGCACTCCTGGTGAGTAATTTTAACCTGGGTTGATTTAGAATTGTAATGCTGTCGTTGGTGCACTGAATGGTAATCTTGCTGGGCTTCCAAGATTAGAGTATTTCAAAATAAGAATATGTATCCTGTGACACAAGATGCATTCCATTCATGCACTCCTTTCCAAACTTTCATAAATTTTCATACAATTTTGGACTGTTCATTAATTCATTTATTCATAGCGAAGTTTTTTGCAACAGTTCATTATTTTCATGAATGTTCAAAACATTTGATATTCGTATTTTGCGCCGCACGCCAAGCATAGCGAGGAAAGCACACCGGCACGATTACCCCGCCAATTTCCGCGACCGTCACATTACACGCACGAAGATGTAATGGAAGTCCCCTGAGGAAGGGCGATAAGCTTGAAATGCATTGGGCAATACTAGCATTCTAAAATACGAATATCAAATGTTTTGAACATTCATGAAAATAATGAACTGTTGCAAAAAACTTCGCTATGAATAAATGAATTAATGAACAGTCCAAAATTGTATGAAAATTTATGAAAGTTTGGAAAGGAGTGCATGAATGGAATGCATCTTGTGTCACAGGATACATATTCTTATTTTGAGGTTCCACATCAACCAGACAGTGCAAATACCAAGTTTCTTTCAGAAACTGACCACAAGCGCAGAGAGGGCGCTGCACACTCTGGACGCTAGAAGGGCAGTAGTGCACTACATAGAAAGAACCAAGGAACTCAGGAAGACAAAGCAGTTCTTTGTGTCCTTCACAAGCAGTTTTCTGGGTAGACCAGTTACAATGGGAACCATCGCACGATGGATCGCACAGACAATACAATTCTGCCACAAACAAGCAGACCTAGAACTAGCGGAGGGAGCACAGGCCTACTCGACTAGGAAAAAGGGAGCAACAATAGCCTACCTGGCTAACACACCAATTCAAGAAATATGCCTGGCGGCAACATGGGCTTAAATGCACACGTTCACTAAGCACTACTGTGTAGATATACACATGAACCTTGTTGTCCTTGAAGAGTCTTCGAAGTAGCACGAGATAGGTGACTCCTCCCCTGGACTACAGTGCGCATGGGCATCTTCTCCATCCTCTGTTTTTTCCGCCATTGGGTTCGGATGTTATTCCTCTACTCCAACTTCAGAACCGAAACTAAACTTCTTTAAAAGGCCAAAAGGCCTTCAACTTAGACGGTATTGTTCTCGCTCGGTACTTCTTGACTCGACCAAACTCTCCATCTTGATCCGGTCTTCGACGCGGGCCGTTAGACCTTTCGACGCCACGTGGGCCTGCTGTCGATGGAAAGGAGCCCGTTCAAAAGGTGCCCACAATGCCACTCCAAATTCCAGCACACTGACAAACATACAATATGCAACAAGTGCTTATCACCGGAGCACAACGAAGAAAATTGCCCAGCTTGTGCCCAATTCCGTTCGAAGAAGACCATCCGGATTAGACGGGCCGCTAGGCAAGAGATGCAGCAACCAGAACCGGAGAACATCTTCGATGACTAATACGACCTCCCAGAAACGGCGGACTCTGATCTACAGATAGTCACCGTCGAGGACCAGTTGGACTCCGATGACCAGATGCCGCCGGAGCAAACCGTGAGTACAAAGCCCCCAACGCCGCTTATCCCGAAACCGAAGGCTCCGGTCGAAGCATCGCCTAAAGGCCTTAGCCGAGATCGACAAGCTTCTTCAGAAGCCCTGGCTCGGCTCCGAAGCCAAAAACAAAGCCTTCCGATAGCCCAGGTCCAAGTAACGTTCTCCCCAAGAAGGTTGTCGAACCCAAGAGGGTCGTCGAACCGAAGGTCGTGGAACCGAAGAAGGCCGTAGAGCCAAAGGTCGTCTAACTGAAGAAAGGAGTCGAGCCAAAAGTCGTTGAGCCGAAGAAGGTGGTCGAACCAAAGAAGGTCACCCAACCAAAAAAGGTTATTGAGTCAAAGGCTGTCGAGCCGAAGAAAAGCCTTGAACCAAAGCGGGTCGTCGATCCAAAAGGAACACACGACCCAAAGAAGGCCATCGATCCTAAAAAGTGTGGATCAACACACACCACAAAACTAGTCGAACCGAAAAAAATCCAGTCGACAAAAAACATTGAGCCTAAGAAATCCGTCTACCATAAAAAGCGTATCAAACCAAAAGCTCCGGTCGATCCGAAACAGGTCATCGACCCAAACAAAGGCGGCGAGCCGAAAGACAGCTAAACCAACAAGACGTCGAACCGAAAAAGGTTACCAATCCAAAAGCAACAGTCGAGCTGAAAGACTCCACAACCAAAGGCCCTCGAGCCAAAAAGTCACAAACAAGTCAGTAAGCCAAAAACATCGGCGCCAAAGACACGGACAGTGAAAGAACTCTTGCATCCCGATCCGGAATCAGAGGAACAATCTAAACTGTATGTAAACCCGGAGACTGGCAAAGTTACAGTTCATTACCGGAAAAAGAGACCATTGGACTCACACTCCTTCCCCTGTTCCTCCGAAGAAAAAGGACTTCGGAACGTCTCCCTCTAGGCCTTTTACTCCTCCTCCTTTCTATCCCAATATGCCTTTTGTGCCCTACTCCCCTACACATTCAGATTATAATGATGAGGATACCATGGGGGAAGATCCTCAAGATGATTTTAACGAACCAGAGGATCCACATCCACAGGATAACACATGGAAGGATCAGAATGATCCATATGACACACAACCCATCCCTGACACCTCCCCATACCCTACAAAGCTGTCACCTACCGACGACACCATTGTGTTTAACCAACTGCTAGATAGGGCAGCAAAATACCACAAGGTCGACATGCACACTGACCCAATAGAAGATTTTCTATTTGACACTTTTCCTACCTCTGAGAAAAATGTCAACACTTCCTGTGCTGAAAGGGGTACTAAAACACACGCCAGATATATTCAAAGATCCATCCAGAGTATGTGTACTCAATCACAGGATTGAAAAGAAATATAAGGTGGCCCCTACAGACTCTGCTTACATTAAAGGCCAGTTGCCTTTAGACTCACTGGTTGTAGCAAATGCTCGCAAAAGAGCTAACACTCAAACAGGAGATGCTCCACCCCCTGACAAGGAGTCTTAAGATATTGGAAGCCTCAGGCAAAAGAGTAGCCTCACAGGCTTCTAATTCATGGAGGATTGCAAACACACAGGCTCTACTAGCTCGCTACGATAGAGCACACTATGACCAGCTTGAGGGTTTACTGCAACACCTGCCAGAACCTTACAAAGCTCAGGCTAACGACCTCATGCAAGAAGGCAAATTTATTACCAATGCTTCCATTAAATGTGCGCTTGACGCAGCCGATACAACAGCCAGGTCCATTAATACTAGCGTATTACTACGCAGACACACGTGGCTACGCGTCTCTAGTTTTAAGAATGAGGTGCAATTCACCATCCTCAACCAACCAGTTAATCAAGACTTCCTTGTTTGGCCCTGCAGTAGAATCCATTTTAGACAAAATGAAAAAAGATTCCGAAACTGCTAAATATATGGGCGCACTGCAGTTTCAACAACAGAGGTTCCTTTCGTCGCTCCTCCTACAGACGCACCGCATGAGGCCACACTTCAGACTTCCTCTACATATAAAAGCGGCACCCAAAGTTCCTTTAACAAAGGCTCTAACAGGGGAGGTTATAGGGGCAATAATAACAAGGGCAGAGGACGTGGCGGCAATAACACCAGAGCCTCCACTGCCACCAAACAGTGACTTCATCACACTCCCTCCAGACCATCTAACACCAGTCTGAGGCAGAGTCAAACGATTCCTACCAGTCTGGAACGCAATTACCACAGACATGTGGGTGAGACAAATTATCCAGTATGGTTATTGCCCGGAACTCACTTCTACTCCACCCAACATACCACCCAAACACCATCCTATGTCCAAAGAACACATCACCCTGTTGCAACAAGAGGTAAAATCCATTGTAGAAAAGGGGGCCATAGAGCCAGTCCCTATTCAACACCAAGGGACAGGAGTATACTCGCTATACTTCCTTATTCCCAAAAAGGGCGGGTCTCTCAGACCAATATTGAACCTCAGACCGCTGAACCAATACATACTCTTGGAGCACTTCCATATGATCTCTCTACAACAAGTTACACCAAGGCGACTTACTAGCAACATTAGACCTAAAGGATGCATATTTTCACATACCTATACATCCAGCTCTCCGTTAATACCTCAGGTTCACAATAGAAGGTCAACATTATCAGTTAAAGGTTCTCCCCTTCGGGGTAACCACAGCCCCAAGAGTATTCACAAAATGTTTAGCGGTAGTAGCTGCACACCTCAGATGGCAACACATCCACGTGTTTCCATACCTGGACGATTGGCTCATAAAAGCAAACTCGTACGCGCAGTGTGCAAGCCATACATCTGAAAGAAACACGTTAGTGTTAGATTCCTTACCTTAGAATATCCCCAGGCGTCAGTCTGGATCCGGAAACTTTTGCGTAGCAGTACCCCTGCGCGTCGGTAGGCGTCGTCTGCAGGCGTCCCCTGCGGCTCCGCGTCCGTCGTCGGCGTCGTGCGCCGTGATGACGTCGCTGGAGTACATAGACGCCGCCTCCGCGCGCTGACGTCAGTTCTTCTTTTTTCCGCGCCAGTGGACGCAGATCTGGAAGAGCAGTACTCCGGTCTTTGACCAAGTTTTTCGACTTTTTTCTCTATTGTGCCTGATAGGATGCCTGGATTTAAGAATTGCGATGACTGTGAGCGCACGATGTCGGTCACAGACCATCACCGCCTCTGCCTCCGGTGTCTGGGCCCCGACCACGACGTGGAATCGTGCCTCGACTGCCGGGCCCTTACCAACAAGGCTAGGCGGGAGCGGTCCCGCAAGCTGCTGGAGCTCCGGGTGTCGGCCCCACGTCGGGACCGGGAGCGGTCCCGGTCCGGCCGGAGGTCGGGGGAGCGTTCGAGGGAGCGGTCGCGGAGCCGCGCTGGGCGCTCCGGAAGTCGACACCACTCGTCAGGCTCGTCAGGTAGGAAGCACAAGAAGTCGGGGCGTCGTCATCGTACCCCCGACTCCCCCCGACGCTCGCGCGATGCGGCCGGGGGCTCGGGTGACCCCAACCCCGCGGCTCCGCGAGAGTCGCCGGCGCGGCCTGCCTCATACCCTCCGGTCCCTGGGCATGGCGCGACGCCTGAGGAGATCGAGGCGTTCCTCATGGCCATGAGGGCGCTCGCTTCTCCGACGGGGCCTACGGCGCCTTCGGGCCCAGTGCTACCGTCTGGGGGCCCTGGCGGTTCGGGTGTCCCTGCCTCGGCGCCGTCGGGTGCTCCGGGCCCGGCGTCGCCGACGGCTCCGACCCCGGCGCCGCAGGGGCCTTCGGGATCGGCGCCGGCTGGTCTTCCGGCCTCCCCGGCGCCGTTGCCATCGGGGTTACCCCCGGCGCCGTCCCCGCGCGGCGCCGGTTCTCCACTGCCGGTTCCGGCCGGCGGTGGGGTTCCGGCGCCGGCTCCGGGCGGCGCCGTCCCCTTACCTTCTCCGACGCCGGACGCGGCGCCGGATGGGCGTCGCACGACGCCGGTCCCGGCGCCGATGGGGCCCATGAACCCCGAGGAGCCGGTCTTCATCATTGACTCCGAATACGGAGAGGATGAGGGGTACGGTGAAGGTTGGGAGGGGTCCGAGGACCCTCTGGCTCGCGAGTGCCAGTATGACCCGGACTGGACGGGTGACTTGGGGGATGCCAGTGGTTTGGACGACTCCCCTAACCCTGGTTTGATCTCTCCTCCAACCGTGGCATCGGTGGAGGGAGCTGCCTATTCTGTGGTGCTGATGAGGGCTGCCAAGGCCTTAAACCTTGAGCTCCCCGTCGCGGCCGTGAGGCCTAACATCCTCACCGAGGTCTTCAAGCCGCAGTCATGCCCTTTGGAGCCTCTGCTGCCGTTTAATGAAGCCTTGTCTGACGTTCTGTTGGGCACGTGGTCCAGGCCCGCTTCAGGTGCGCCTGTTGATCGGAACGTGGCCAGGCGCCACCGTCCTTGTCCGGACGACCCCAAGTACCTGTCTACCCACCCCACTCCTGAGAGTCTGGTGATCCAGGCCTCGACCTCCCAGTCCGCATTCCCGTCGGCCCCGCCCGACCGGGAATCCAAGAGGTATGACCAGTTTGGAAAGAAGGTCTTCTCGTCCATTAGTTTGGGCCTGCGGTCTTGCAACACCGCCTGCCTCTTGGGCCGCTACACCCACTCTGTGTGGGATACGGTCGCGGAGCTGCTGCCAGAATGCCCCATGGAGGTGCGGGCAAAGCTCGGTCAAGCTGTAGCTGAGGGCCGGGATGCAGCGAAATATTCCATTCGGTGTGGTCTTGATACGACCGACTCGCTGGGCAGGGCTATGTCTACGACGGTGGCGATTCGCCGTCACGCCTGGCTGAGATCCGCCAATTTTTCGGCTGATGTCCAAAATACCCTGATGGACATGCCGTTTGATGGCTGTCACCTGTTCGGTGACAAAGCGGACCACGCGCTGGAACGCTTCAAGGACTCCAGGGTCACGGCCAAGTCCTTGGGTCTCTCGACCCAGCGTCAGCAACCGGGTTCGTTTCGTCCCTTTCGTGGCCAAGGAAGGGGCGCCCCCACACGTGCTGCCAGCCACGCGCCGCAACAATCCTTCCAACGCGGTGGCGGCCGTGGAAACCGCCGTGGTGGCGGTCGGGGACAACGGCGGGGTCAGACCACACCTTCCCCCGCAGCATCTACCCCAAAATCCTCCTAGTCCGTGCTTTCGGCCCCATGTGACGCCAGTGGGTGGCAGGGTTCGCCATCACCACGCTCACTGGCGCACGATCACTTCGGACAGGTGGGTGCTGCAAATTGTCCGAAGGGGCTACTCCCTCCCCTTCGAGACCTCTCCTCCAGCCATGCCACCGCAGAACCACCGTGTGTCGGGGGACCACTTGACACTTCTGCAGGAGGAAGTTACGGCCCTCTTGGCCAAGGGGGCCATCGAGCGCGTTCCTGGGCCAGAAGTAGGGCGTGGTTGTTATTCCCACTACTTTCTGGTGCCCAAGAAGGACAAGGGGGGCCTACGTCCTATCTTGGATCTAAGGAACGTCAACGGCTTCCTCCGGAAGGAGAAGTTCAAGATGTTGACGTTAGCTCAGGTCTTGGCTGCTCTAGACCCGCAAGACTGGATGGTAGCGTTGGACTTGCAGGACGCCTATTTTCACATCCCCGTCCTGCCGGCCCACCGGCGTTACCTGCGGTTCACGGTAGGCCAGGAGCACTTTCAGTTTATCGTGCTCCCCTTCGGCCTTACCAGCGCCCCACGGGTGTTCACAAAGGTGATGGCGGTGGTCGCAGCCCATCTGCGCAGGTTAGGGGTTTCAGTCTTCCCCTACCTAGACGACTGGTTGTTGAAGGCGGGCTCGCCCCAGACAGTCGTCCACCACCTTCAGATGACGGCAGACCTCTTGCACGGCCTGGGGTTCTCCATCAACGTGCCGAAATCACACCTGTGTCCCTCTCAAAAGCTCCTTTTCATCGGAGCGGTTCTGGACTCGGCGCAGTTTCGGGTTTATCCTCCGGAACGGCGGGTTCGGGATATTCAGGCTTTGATTCCCATCTTTCAGCCGCTATCCCGAGTCTCGGTCAGGTTGACGCTGCGGCTGCTGGGACTGATGGCTTCCTGCATCCTTCTGGTGCATCACGCCAGGTGGCGGATGCGGGCTCTGCAGTGGGACCTGAAGTTTCAGTGGGCCCAGCATCAGGGCAACTTGTCCGACCACGTCTTGATCTCGGAGGGCACTGCGAGACAACTGCAGTGGTGGCTTACGGACCGCGATTGGGTCAGGGGCAAGTCCCTCTCCCTTCCCCAACCGGAGCACGTTGTCGTGACGGACGCGTCCCTCCAGGGCTGGGGTGGCCACTTGGGAGAGGCAGAGATCAGAGGCATCTGGTCTCCGGCGGAGTCCCGGCTCCATATCAATCTGTTGGAGCTACGGGCGATTCGTCTGGCACTGAAGGCATTCCTCCCCTTTGTCAACGGGAGTGTAGTGCAGGTGTTCACCGACAACACCACCGCCATGTGGTACTGCAACAAACAGGGCGGTGTGGGGTCGTGGACCCTTTGCCAGGAGGCTCTGCGCCTCTGGCAATGGCTGGAACGTCAGGGCGTGACTCTGACGGTTCAACACCTGGCAGGTTCTCTGAACGCCAGGGCGGACGAACTCAGCCGTCGGTGCTCGATGGATCACGAATGGCGTCTGAACTCGGATGTGGCGCAAGGCATCTTTCTGCAGTGGGGAGAGCCTTGGTTAGATCTATTCGCCACAGAAGAGAACGCGCAATGTCATCAGTTCTGCGCGTTGGAGTTTCCAAGACGGCACTCGCACGGCGACGCCTTTCGGCGCGAGTGGAGTTGCGGTCTGTTATACGCCTTTCCGCCTATACCACTTCTGCCCAGAGTGCTGAAGAAGATCAGGCGCGACCGGGCCCAAGTTATCCTTGTGGCTCCGGACTGGGCTCGAAGGTACTGGTATCCCGAGCTACTCAGCATGTCAGTCGGTCCCCCGATCCGCCTGCCCCTTCAGGAGGACCTTCTGTCGCAGCAGCAGGGGACGGTCCTCCACCCGAACCTGTCCAGTCTCCACCTCCATGCTTGGAGATTGAGCGGCGGCAGTTGAGGCCATTTGACTTGCCTCCTGAAGTCTGTGATGTTATTCTGGCAGCCAGGCGTCCCTCCACTAAGTCGGTATACGCCTGTCGGTGGAACAGATTTGTGGCATGGTGCACAGCAAAGGCTGTGGATCCTCTTTCTGCCCCTCTTTCGGAGGTTCTTCTGTTTCTTCTTTCTCTTGCCCAGCAGGGCTCTGCTCTGGGCACTATCAAGGGCTACCTTTCTGCCCTTTCAGCCTTTTTGAGGCTTCCTGATCAGCCTTCTTTGTTCAAATCCCCGATTGTAACTCGATTCTTGAAAGGCATCACTCACATGTTTCCACCTGTTCCGTTTGTGATGCCTCAGTGGGATTTGAACCTGGTTCTAACTTTCCTGATGTGCGCTCCCTTTGAGCCCCTTCATTCTTGCCCTCTCCGTCTCCTGACTTTAAAGACGGCTTTCCTGGTTGCCATCACCTCTGCCAGGAGGGTGAGTGAGCTCCAGGCTCTTTCTGTCCAACCTCCTTTCCTGTCCATTCATCCTGACAAGGTGGTTCTGAGGACTAGACCTTCTTTCCTGCCCAAGGTTGTTTCGGCCTTTCACATCGGGCAGTCCATCACCCTCCCTTCCTTCTTCCCGCCTCCGCATCCTTCAAAGGATGAAGAGCGGCTCCATCGTCTGGACCCAAAACGTGCGCTTTCATTTTACATGGATCGCACACGCCAGTTCCGGGTGGATGACCAACTGTTTGTTGGCTACGTGGGTGCGAAGAAGGGACGGGCGGTTTGTAAACGAACCATCTCTCGATGGGTCGTCCTCTGCATCAAAGCGTGCTACTCTTTGGCTCGGAAGGAGCCTCCTGTTGGGCTGAGGGCCCATTCCACTCGGGCCACGGCGGCTACTACTGCCCTGGGCCGGGGAGTCCCCTTGCAGGACATTTGCCAGGCGGCTACGTGGGCCTCGCTGCACACCTTTGCGAGGCACTACTGCCTGGACAGTCAAGTCCGGAGGGATGGCTTCTTTGGCCGTTCTGTCCTCCAGGACTTTCTGGTGTAGTTTTGTATTGGTTCGCAGACCCACCACCGGGGTTGGTATTGCTGGGGTATGTATTCTAAGGTAAGGAATCTAACACTAACGTGTTTCTTTCAGATGAACAAGTTACTTACCTTCGGTAACGATATATCTGTAAGAAACATTAGTTAGTGTTAGATTCCTTACCGAACCCACCCATCCTCCCCGTTCTGCGAACTGATACCTAGGGTTAAGGTCATCCCTTTCAGGGCCCTAGTTTGTGCATGGCACCAGTGTTGGTTCTCTCATGGCTCTGCGTCTCCTGGCGCGGAAAAGCTGTGTGCAAAGAACTGACGTCAGCGCGCGGAGGCGGCGTCTATGTACTCCAGCGACGTCATCACGGCGCACGACGCCGACGACGGACGCGGAGCCGCAGGGGACGCCTGCAGACGACGCCTACCGACGCGCAGGGGTACTGCTACGCAAAAGTTTCCGGATCCAGACTGACGCCTGGGGATATTCTAAGGTAAGGAATCTAACACTAACTAATGTTTCTTACAGATATATCGTTACCGAAGGTAAGTAACTTGTTCGTCTCAGACACTCCAGCTGCTGCACAGCCTGGGTTTTTCCATAAACTACTCAAAATCGCATCTACAGCCCTCCCACATACAGCAATATCTGGGAGCTACAATAGATACCTCAGTAGCAAAAGCATATCCAAATTCAGCCAGGATAGCCAACATGCAGACTCTCATTCAAAGATTTCAGCCACAACACTCTTTGCCAGCTCGAGTGTTCATGCAGCTCATAGGCATGATGGCCTCCTGCATATTCATTGTCCCTTATCCCCGACTTCAAATGCGTCCACTGCAAGAATGCCTAGCACGGCAGTGAAACCAAGCTCAAGGACAACTGAAGGACCTAGTATTGGTAGACAGTCGCGCTTACAACTCTCTGCGGTGGTGGAACCCACAAAACCTTTCCAAGAGGCGACTGTTCCAAGTGCCGGTTCCACAACTAGTACGAACAGCAGACGCATCACTGACAGGTTGGGGAGCCCACTTACTTCAATACACAGTCCAAGGGCTCTGGACAATCAAACAAATGAAACTGCATATCAACCAACTAGAGTTGCTAGCAATATTTCTGACACTAAAAGCATTCCAGAAATACTTGTACAACAAGGCTGTGATGATCCGGACGAACATGACAGCCATGTACTACATCCAGAAACAAGGAGGGACACACTCTCCACATCTGTCCCACTTAGCACAGAGCATATGGAGGTGGACAATTCCTAGAAACATTTTTCTCCTAGCAGAACACCTGCCAGGGAAAAACAATCAAGTAGCGAATCTGCTAAGCAGACACAGCCAACAGCTACACGAATGGGAGATTCACCCTCAAGTTCTACAACCATTCTTCCAGAAATGGGGGCACCCAGAGATAGATCTGTTTGCCACAAACGAAAACTCAAAATGCTAGTACTTTGCCACCAGGTTCCCACATCCGTTGTCACAGGTTAATGCGATATGGATCAACTGGTCAGGCAGATTTGCGTACGCTTTTCCACCAGCTCCACTGATTCCGCTGGCAGCACGCAAACTACGTCAGCAGTCACTCACAATGATCCTGGTTGCTCCCACATGGGCAAGACAGCTATGGTACACAACGTTCCTGGAACTTTCAGTAGTTCCCCATCAAAAACTGCGCCTCTTGCCCAATCTTTTAACTCAGAGCCATGTAGAAATTGAACACCCAGATCCCAATCAGAGGAACCTAGCGATCTGGCTCCTGAGGTCTTAAATTCGGTTACCTTAACTTACCTCCAGATTGCAAGAACATTATCAAGGAGGCAAGATGGCCAACTACTAGAGCATGCTATGCAGCTAAATAGAAACTATTTGTAATTTATTGCAACAACCAAATCAATCCATTAGATGCTTCCATTATCTGTTACCTCTTGCATCTTCAAAAATGCAATCTAGCATACTCTTCTATAAGGCTACATCTTGCTGCTATAGCAGCATATCTACAGAACAGTCAACACCTTTCTCTGTTTAGGGTACCACCAATCAAGGCTTTTATGGAGGGTCTTAAAAGGATAATCCCTCCAAAGCACCCACCTTCACCAGTCTGGAACTTAAATTTGGTACTTACCAGACTTATGGGACCTCCTTTTGAACCACTGCACTCATGGGAATTGCAATTTCGAACATGGAAGGTGGCATTCTTGATTGCCATTACCTCCCTCAGGCGACTAAGTGAGCTTCAGGCACTAACAATTCAAGAACCCTTCATGCAAGTACATGCAAATAGGGTAATACTTAGGACCAACCCTAAGTTTATGCCAAAAGTCATATCCACTATCCATATCAATCAATAGAACTGCCAGTTTTCTTCCAAAACCCAGTCAGTAGCCGAAAGAGCCCTACACACACTAGATGTAAGGAGAGCTCTGCTATATTATGTTGGCATGACTAAATCATTTCAGAAAACAAAGAAACTGTTTGTGGCTTTTTCCCCGCAACATAAAGGTAATCCCATCTCAAAATCAGGAATAGCCAGATGGACAGTTAAATGCATTCAGATATGCAATCAAAAAGCTAAACGCACTATAACAGTTCCCCCAAGAGCACACTCTACGCGTAAAATGGGGGCATCCATGGCTTTCTTAGGGAATATTCCCCATACACACTTTCACTAAACACTATTGTGTAGATGTGCAATCAAAGCAGCAAGCTGCGGTAGGCCAGGCTGTCCTTAAAACTCTTTTTCAGACTGCTGCAGCTGGTACAGGTGACCACCGCTAGAGGAGATACTGCTATACAGTCTATGCACAATATATGAATTAAGCAGCCCACATGCCTCGAACGGAATATGCTACTTACCAGTATGCATCTGTTCTTGGCATGAGGGCTGCTGATATTAAAATCGCCTCCCCTCCTCCCCGGTGCCTATTGCAGCTGCAGTATTCTCTCATGCAGTGTTCGCTTTTGCATGGCCATCTCTTACTTTGCTATACTCCATCTCTGCCACAGTGGCGAAAAACAATCTGAGGATGGAGACGATGCCCATACGCACTGTAGTCCAGGGGAGGAGTCACCTATCTCGTGATACTTCGAAGACTCTTCCAGGACAGCAAGGTGCAATCCTCCGGACCCAACACTAGGCAGCGATCTATGCACAAGATATGAATGTCAGCAGCCCTACATGCCAAGAACAGATGCATACTGGTAAGTACCGTATTTTCCGGCGTATAAGACGACTTTTTAACCCCTTAAAACGTTTTCAAAAGTCGGGGGTCGTCTTATACGCCGGACACCAAATTTTTATGACTTCACCGACTTTGAATTTGCACCCACGAACCCTCCAATATGGCCTCTGGGCTCTTACTCGCGCGTTCACACTCCCTGTGCCGTAGCAGGACTTTACCCGAAGGTGTCTGCCCGCTTCACAATAGGACCGGTAATGATACATGAAGAACAAATAACAAATACACGTTTACCGGTACGGTACATTAATCAAAAATTGCACATGATTCGAAAATAGTGCACAGTTACTTACAGTCCCGTAGTGCTGTAGTGCCGATGGGAGAGGGTCTCACGGGGCATTTCGGTATTTTCTTACTGCGTGTTCAGCCTAGAGACACAGCGGTATATGCGCTGATCTGGCGCCATAATCCTCACGTTCATCGGAAGGAGAGGAGCGTCACTACCGTACGTCATCTCCTCAGTTCATGGGCATTGAAAGGGGACTGCAGAAGGTTCCAGCCGGCAATACAGTACCGGAACATAATGTTTGGAAGTGTTGGAAGTGGGGGTAGTCTTATACGGCGAGTATAGGACGAAACCTACATTTCATCAAGAAAAGTAGGGGGTCGTCTTAAACGCCGGGTCGTCTTATACGCCGGAAAATACGGTAGCATATTCCTAACCCGTTCTACCCTTGTTCAGATTAAAAAAATGGTTCTTCCTCAAGACAGTTGATTCTCAGTACATTCCTTGCCTAGCAATCTCTCATTTTCAAGTCTTTCATACAGTTTGCCTTCCTTCTTCCCCCTTTCTATTTATTAAAATATGATTTAAGTGTTGGGAAAGTATAACCAGTGAGAAGACTTTCTTCCTAATGGGAATTAAACATAAGCCTTTCCAAATTAATCAATTCTCTATTACGATTTTATATACTGCAGCTACTTGCCTGCGAATGTAGAATTCTTGGTGGTGGTTACATCAACAACAAGGGTGCCTGACGTACAGGCTCTGTGTGCATATGAGCCTTCTACAGTATTTTGTAATAGGGTCTCAGTACTTGACAAGTCTTCCTTGGACATTGAAACAAACTAACATTATTCTAAAGCAATCTATTAACCTCTATTTTTACTGCCAATACTTATACAGTAGAGAGATCTGTTCTCGCCCGTGAAGCGCAGAAGCTTCAAATGGCCATATAAACAAAATTATTTCGGGAAAACCAAATTACTCTTTGTGACAAAGGTGGTACCATGCACAGCGGACCAAAGCAGCTTCTGGAACTCTTAAACTTTATCTAACGTGGTGGTTAACACAGATCTACAACCTTCCTTGGTAGCCTGGGTATAGGAGAAAGTGTCCCAGAGCTACTCTTGGGTATGCCCTTCTTTGATAAACTGCAGAGGTCCAGCACCTAATTCTTGCCAGCTGAGTTGGAGAGCTCTAGCAAACGCCTTGTGTGCACCCTTTGTTTGGGTCCATGTCGGAAGCTGACTATGATATCACTAAGTGGTAATACCGTGCAGTTCCCCAAAAGTGTACAGGGCTTAATGCAAAACCCGAAGTGCTATACTTTTGGTGGCGTGGGCGAGCCACCTTAGGCCTAACACAGAGGAGTGTAAAACATTTAGTTCGAGGCATGTGGGCTGCTGAATTCATATCTGTGCATAGATCGCCGCCTAGTGTTGGGTCCGGATGATTGCATATTGTTGTCCTGGAAGAGTCTTTGAAGTATCACGAAATAGGTGGCTCCTCCCTTGGACTACAGTGCGCATGAGCATCCTCTCCATCCTCAGATTGTTTTTTTCCGCCATTGGGTTCAGATGTACTTTCCAGCACTCCAAGTTCGGAATCAGCAAAAACTTTTCTAAGGCCAAAAGTCCTTCGGGTCCGTCTGTATTGTTAAGCGTTCGGCACAATACACTTTTTCAACAACTGTTGCACTCCGGTCGTCGAATCGGGCCGTTAGGCCTTCTCGACGCCACTTGGACCGACCGTCGACGATGGAACGAAGTCCATTCAAATACTGCCCGCAGTGCAACTCCAAGTTCCCGCACACAGATAGGCACTTGTTGCACACTGGATGCTTATCTCCAGATCACAATGAAGATAGTTGCCTAGCCTGTGCCCATTTCCGGTCAAAGAAGACGATCCAGAATCGACGGGCGCCGAGGCAAGAAATATCAGAAGTCGGCACCAGAGCCCGATAATATCTTCGACGATGAGGAAGACCTAGTTAACGCCGAAGACTCTGATCAAGACGAAGAACAATACTCTGAGCACGACTCCGATTATTACTTCGAAGAGCAAGAACAAATCGTCGATTTCGAAGAATACGATCAAGACATCGTAGCTGTTGAAGAGGACTCCGATGATGATAGGGGTGATCAGTGAGTACACCGCCCCATATAGACACTACACCCATATCAGAGACTCGGGTCGAGGCACCGCCAACAGGCCTTAGCCAAGATCAAATTTCTGGTACTACAGCCCCGTCATACCGCCCGGCTAAGAACATACAAAAAGAGACTTCTGAGACACGACCTACGTCACCGGTTCAATCGAAATCGAAACCGAAACTCGTCGACAATACTGTCTTCGGACCGAAAGTCGTCGATCCGAAGGTGATTAAGCCGAGGGGCGTCGACCCGAAGGCCACAGTTCCAATTCAACCTTCAAAGTCAAAGAACGTCGAGTTGAGCTCGAAAACAAAAGCAATCGAGTCGACCCCGAAGTCAAAAATAGTCGAGTCCACCTCAAAACCAAAACACGTCGAATCGACCCCCAAACAAAAGCACGTCGACTCTATCCCCAAGACAAAGCACGTCAAATCGAGCAAATCAGGCTCAACTATCGACAAGGGGAAAAAATTGGTCGACAAAAGCAAAAGGCCTGCGCCCAAAACTAACGTCGAACCGAAAGTGAAACCAAAAGTGGACCAAAGCAAACCGGTTGAGTTGAAGCCCGTCGATCCGAAGAGGGCCATCGAGCCAAAACAGCAGGCATCGAAGACACCTCTAACACCTAAAGACACTTCCGAACCGAAAAAAAACACTCAGTCCGAAAACAGTGGTGAAGCCTGCCAAAAACGTACAATCTACAAAACCGGTCGAAAAACCTCAAATACCGAACCAAACACCAAGATCGGTCGAACCCATTAAATGCATCGAGCCGAAGCAGGTCAAACCAAAAGCTACGGCACCAAGGCCAAAAACTGTGGAAGAAGAGATTATACATCCAGACCCTTCCACAGAAGACCAGTCAAAACTATATATTGACCCAAATTCTGGGAAGGTGACTGTTTATACAAAAAAGAAAAGACCTCTGCCAACTGAAGACTTTCCAAAAATTCCACTGAAGAAAAAGACTGTGCTACCTCTCCACTACACTTTAAGCCTATCACTCCAGCTATGCCTACTCCATATGCCACAAACTCACCTGCACGCTCTGACTACAACCCAGATGAAGATCAGGATGCAGATGTGGGGTTTGGTTATCCACAAAACACATATGTAGACCCCAACTCACAACCATGGGGCGGGGGAGGTGAACCAGACACTGACGGGACTCTGCCCATTACAGACCCTACAGTATACCCAACAAAGCCATCACCCACAGAAGATACAGTGGCTTTTAACTCTCTACTACATAGAGCAGCAACATACCATAATGTAGAAATGCATTCTGATGCTATTGAAGAAGACTTTCTCTTTGATACATTAACAACATCGGAAAGACATGTAATAACACTCCCCATGTTGAAAGGCGTCTTAAAGCACGCAAACAACATTTTTAAGGACACTGCTAGGGCACGTGTCATAAACCCTAGAATTGAGAAGAAATATAGGGCTGCACCTAAAGACCCTACATACATCAAGGGACAACTGCCTCTAGACTCCTTAGTGGTATCTAACGCACGAAAACGTGCAAATTCACAAACTACTGGAGAGGCTGCCCCTCCAGACAAGGGGTCAAAAATCTTAGAGGCATCAGGCAAACGGGTAGCAGCACAGGCAGCAAACTCATGGAGGATAGCCAATACACAGGCCTTGCTGGCCAGGTAAGACAGGGTGCCCTACGACAGTTTAGAAGAAATTATTCAACACTTACCTGAGCCTTACAAAAATCAGGCAGATGAACTCATACAAGAGGGAAAGCTCATCGCAAATGCCTAAATTAAATGTGCCCTAGACGCGGCAGACACAGGCAGAAAATGTCGAAATAATTCGACATTTTATTCCATAAAAGCTAAATTCAAATAAAACAGAGCCTATTCATTAAAAGACATGATATACCACATACTTTATAGTAATCTACATTTTCACTTTTTTTCAATGAAAATTCATCAACACTCCTACTTGTATTAACACTGTTTTTTCAAAACATGTCGAATTAATTTGTATATAGGATTAAATAGCGCAAGTAGTAAAGAATGTTTTATTAATGCACTAGGTGACTATTTGGTTGTGGAGATACATTGCTATTGTCCTGAAGAAGGAAGCTGTAATCATCTAAAGCTTCCGAAACGCGTCGACGCATTGCAGAGGGGTTAAATTTCAGAGTTGTCAACAAAGTATTGGGTATAGGAAGGGAAAGCCTCCCCATTGTTGCCAATGAATTATTTGAATTGACCGTATTACAAGACAAAGTGCACTGTCTCAATTTTCTTTCTCCACTTTTTAAACTAAGTGTTTTTGTGTTTTTATTGATTCCTATGTAATTGTAAACATGTTTTTAAATGTAACTATAAATAAATGTACATCATTTTATTTTGTGGTTTTTTCCTTGTTAAGTGTTGGCCAAAAAACTCAATATCTTGGATATAAGTTTGTTGAGTGTATGAAATAGTTGAGTGCACGGAAGTATACTAGAAGGTGTGATATTACCTGTATTCCCAACGGAAAAAAAACTTTTTTACTTAACAGTATATTGGAGCTCCATTTTCCCTTGGGTCATATAGAGCCCCTCTCTTTTTATTAAAGATTAAAGGTAAATATCACTACAGACAAGTGGGTCAGGCAAATTATCCAACATGGCTATTGCCTCGAACTCACCTCAACACCACCCAACATACCACCCGTGAACCGTCCAATGTCACAGGAACATTTAACACTACTACAGCAAGAGGTCATCAGTCTGCTGCACAAGGGGGCCATAGAACCTGTCCCACTACAACATCAAGGAACAGGAGTATACTCCCTATACTTCCTTATTCCAAAGAAGGACGGGTCTCTAAGACCAATATTGGACCTCAGGCCCCTCAACCTGTACATTTTGTCAGCATTTTCATATGCTCACTCTCCAACAAGTCTTACCAGTGCTTCGCCAGGGAGACTTCCTGGCAACTCTAGACCTCAAGGACGCATACTTTCATATACCAATACACCCTGCTCACAGAAAGTATTTAAGGTTCACCATTCAAGGACAGCACTACCAGTTCAAAGTCCTACCATTTGGTGTCACAACAGCTCCACGAGTGTTCACCAAATGCCTAGCTACAGTGGCAGCACATCTGAGGAGGCAACACATTCATGTGTACCCATATCTGGCTGATTGGCTAATACACGCGCCATCAGCCCAGCAATGTGCCATCCACATGTCAAAGACCATCCATCTCCTGCACAGTTTAGGCTTCTCGCTAAACTACCCAAAATCGCATCTGCAACCCTCCCACGTCCAACAGTACCTGGGAGCAACAATAGATACACTGGCAGCAAAAGCCTATCCCAACGCAGCACGGATCAACGCAATGCAAACATTGATCCAAAAGTTCAGACCACAACACTCATTACCAGCACGAGTGTTTATGCAACTAATAGGCATGATGGCCTCGTGCATATTCATAGTCCATCTTGCCAGGCTACATATGCGTCCGCTCCAAGAGTGCCTAGCAAGGCAATGGAATCAGGCTCAAGGGCGATTACAGGACCTAGTGTTGGTGACCAGTCGGGCATACAACTCTCTGCATTGGTGGAATCCACAAAACCTTTGCAAAGGGAGACTGTTCCAAGAGCCTATCCCACAAATAGTGTTAACCGCGGATGCATCCCTACTAGGGTTGGGAGCCCATGTCATAAATTACACAGTACAAGGACTCTGGACTGTACAACATAAGAAAATGCACATCAACCTTTTGGAATTGATGGCAATCTTTCTAGCCCTAAAAGCGTTCAAAACACACTTATGCAACAAAGCTGTGTTGATCCAGACGGACAACATGACAGCTATGTATTACATTCAAAAACAGGGAGGAACACACTCACCATAGCTGTCGCACCTAGCTCAAGCAATATGGAAAAGGGCCATTCAAAAGAACATGTTTCTCATGGCAGAGCACCTCCCTGGCAAGGACAATCGAGTAGCCGACCTGCTCAGCAGGCACAGCCAATAGATGCACAAATGGGAAATTCACCCCAAAGTGCTCAAGCCATTCTTCCGGAAGTGGGGACACCCGGAGATAGATCTGTTTGCCACAAGCGAAAATGCAAAATGCCAGTACTTTGCCGCCAGGTTCCCACATCCACAGTCGCAAGGAAATTCGATATGGATGAACTGGTCAGGCAAATTTGCGTAAGCTTTTCCCCCAGCTCCATTAATACCGCTAGTGGCACGCAAAATGCGCCAACATTCACTGACGCTAATCCTAGTTGCTCCCACATGGGAGATGCAACCATGGTACACAACTAGAACTGTCAGTGGTGCCTCATCAAAGACTGAGACTCGCACCCAATCTTCTAACTCAGAGCCATGGAGAAATCCAACACCCAGATCCACAACAGCTGACCCTGGCGATCTGGCTCCTGAGATCCTAGAGTTTGGATACCTGAACTTGCCCCCAGACTGTGAATATTATCAAAGAGGCAAGAAAACCCACTACCAGAGCATGTTATGCAGCTAAGTGGAAACGTTTCGTCATTTACTGCAGTAACAATGATATAAACCCACTTGATGCTTCTACTCAAAACATCATTTGCTATCTATTGCATCTACAACGTTGCAATTTAGCCTACTCATCCAAGATACATTTAGCTGCGTTAGCAGCATATCTTCAAAACAGGCAACACCTTTCACTATTTAGAGTGCCAGCAATTAAAGCGTTCATGGAAGGACTTAAACAAATAATTCCTCCAAGACACCCACCTTCACCAGTCTGGAATCTAAACATTGTTTTAACCAGACTTATGGGACCACCTTTTGAACCACTACACTCATGCGAACTACAATTTCTTACTTGGAAGCTGGCTTTCCTTATTGCCATTACTTCACTTCGATGAGTTAGCGAGCTGCAAGCCCTAACTTTTCAAGAACTATTCATTCAAGTACATGCAAATAGAGTAGTTCTCAGAACAAACCCTACATTCATGCCAAAGGTGGTATCCCAATTTCATATAAATCAAACAATAGAACTGCCAGTGTTCTTTCAAAACCCACAAACAGTAGCTGAAAGGGCCTTGCATACTCTTGATGTCAAGAGCTCTGCTATACTACATAGATAGAACCAAGGCATTTCGAAAGACAAAACAGTTTGTTGCTTTCTCACCGCAACACAAAGGCAACCCTATTTCAAAATCAGGTATACCCAGATGGATCGTTCAGTGCATCCAGATATGTTATTTAAAGGCAAAACGCACCTTAACAGTTCCCGCTAGGGCGTATTCCACACACAAGCTAGGGGCATCCATGGCTTTCCTGGGTAATAATGTTCCTTTACACGAAATTTGTAGAGCAGCCACATGGACAACAACACATACATTTACAAAACACTATTGTGTAGATGTACATTCAAAACAGCAAGCTGCTGTAGGACAGGCTGTTCTCAAAACTCTTTTTCAGACTGCTGCAGCTGACACAGGTAGCCACCGCTAAGGGAGATACTGCTATACATTCTATGCACAGATATGAATTCAGCAGCCCACATGCCTCGAACGGAATATGCTACTTACCAGTATGCATCTGTTCTTGGCATGTAGGGCTGCTGACATTAATATCACCCACCTTCCCGGTGCCTGTCGCAGCTGCAGCATTCACTCTTTGCATGGACATCTCTTACTGTACTATACTCCATCTCTGCCACAATGGCGAAAAACAATCTGAGGATGGAGAGGATGCCCATGCGCACTGTAGTCCAAGGGAGGAGCCACCTATCTCGTGATACTTCGAAGACTCTTCCAGGACAACAATATGCAATCATCCGGACCCAACACTAGGCGGCGATCTATGAACAGATATGAATGTCAGCAGCCCTACATGCCAAGAACAGATGCATACTGGTAAGTAGCATATTCCTTACATGCACATGATCAATAAAATGCACACGACTCAAGAAGGAGATCCAGACCAGTTTTATGAAATGATACTTTGTACTTTATTTTAAGACCCAGGTCTTCGTAATAAGGTTAGTAGGTTTTTAATTAAAAATACTTTTCACCTTAAAAAATTAACATTTAGAAACTTTTTCACACTGTCCAATGTTATCCTATGGGTAAAACAATATTGCGGTTAAACAGGTGAGTATCGAACTTACAATTTCAGTCTTCGGAGCCAAAAGTCGGCCAGGGGTCAGGTAGGTACCAAAACTGCACCACCAGACGCGCAGGGTCGGCCGGGGCAAAATCTGAGTTTGACCCAAAGCTTTCCAATGGAGACTGGGTGCCTGGAGACGCCCAGCTTGCAGGTAAGCAATTCGGTTGCAGGGGCCAAGCGTTGGGGGGTTAGCACAAGCACGGGGGACCACAAAGCAGCACCAAACATGCACCACCAGCGGCACAGGGGCAGCAGGATGCATATCAGACGTTGGTTGCCCAAATCTTTTCAATGAAGATTTTCCTAACACGAAAGAGGCTACAGCCGTGGCACCAGAGGTTGCAAGAGGAAGACCAACGACAGCAGAGGTAAGTTGGAATGTAGGGGGTCGTAGAGGCATTGTTGGTTCAGCCCACCAAGGCCCAGGCGCTTCAGGCGCTTCAGGTGCAGGGGCGCCTTTTGGACATCAGTCTTCTTACCGGAGCCGGTTGCTGTCAGGGGGGCACCTCTGGATTCACTCTGCAGGAGCTGTTGTGGCCCATCCTGGTGTAGGCAGCATGACACCTCTGCCCAGGTTGTGCATTGTTTCTGGCTCTAAAGAGCAGGGAATCTCTACCCAGGGGTCCAGAAACCTGTCTGGTGGTGGCTGACTGCCTACAACTGGTCAAAGACCACTCCAGAGTAGGTAGGCATTCAGGGTGCACCTCTGAGGTTCTCTCCGGGTACATGGAACAATAAGTCCCACACTGGCATCAGTGTGGATTTATTGAAAGGAGTAGTTTGGTACCAAACACTCCTGTAGTTAGTGAAGCCAATTAGTCAAATGCAACATTTTCTACCTCACATTTGGCATAAGACTGTCATTGAACAAAGCTTTGATCACCCTCCCTGGATATCCTCCAAGACCAAGCATCCACTACTACAGCGCTCAGAATGTGTTTTTGGGTAGGTTTTTATCTGGGCCAGGGAAGATCAAATTCACCACAGAAGGAGAAGAAATCTATCTCTTCAAACCCTGTTCAGATTGTAGAGTAAAGAAAGTCTTTGCAGACAATCTGCATCTTAAATATATTTACTGACTACCCATTGACACAGAGAAAGATGCCTAGCCTTATACCTTCAAGAGCACGGACAAGATGCCCTGAAAATTGGGGCTGTCCTCCTAAGTGGACGATTCGGTGAGAAGTTAACCTTCAAACAAGTTGCAAAAGGGAAACGTTAGGCATCTCTTGAAGTGTTCACGAATAAAGAACTTATAAAATTGTATTTTGTTTCAGAAAGGCGGTCCTCTCTTGCTTTGTATGCACACTGGTCTGACTCTTGCTCTCATGATCATAGCACAGTGAGAGTGTATGGGGTAAATAATGTGTATTTCGGAAAGGAGTTCTGCAAATACTGAGTGAATGTTTCCTGATTTTCACCATTAAAGGTTTACCGCATAGTACTAATTAAAAAAACGTAGTGTGATCAATTTTTGGATGCCCCAAGTTGTGGCATGGCACAAAATATTCATCAGGAATGGAGAGGTCGGGTGCACACCATTTTAATCCAGTTTATTGAGTTCATATGCTTTGTGCGTGTGTTCTGAGTTCGTGGCTTTCCGCCCTTTGACCACGTTGATTATTCGAACAGTGTTGAGTTTGGGGAACGAGATCCTGTTCCCTTACTAGAAGCACAGCTTAAAAATGCGTTTTGCAAAAGTGTACCATAATAAAGTTGCGTTGTTTGTCTTTTTAATCAAATTAGTTCCAAAGTTACTCCATTTTAATCTGTCGCAAGAGAAGCCATATTTATGTATGTCTGATTCTGATACAGTAGACGTGTCCAGCAGGACTTTCAATTTCTACAGTAGGAATTTATACATAATTCATCTTCGGTAGTGAATAATATCCAATGCATTTCGGGCCTAAATTTCTGGCCCTTCGTCAGGGATTTCACTGAAAGTATAAAATGGAACATTTAAATCTTATGCATAATGCAGACAGCGAATTGTGCAGTTTCATGAAATGTTCATTTACTCGTAAGTTTTTATAAACATGCTACACTCTGCATTTTCCCTCTAATTACTCATAATACGACTCTAGTGAGAAAACTTACGAGTAAATGAACATTTCATGAAACTGCACAATTCGTAGGGACAGAGACCCGGAGGTCTCTGTCCCTAGGAAGGTCAGAGCACCACTCCAGGAGTCCTAAGTCCTCGTCCTCACGCTCGAAGTTGTCTGGTAGGTTAGGTAAGAGGCATAATAAACACAAGAAGTCTAAGCGTGCTTCCACTTAACCCTGTCTGTCTGCTGTCGTGACTGAGCAGCCTTGGTGCTCTAGGGCTGCTGAGCCTGTACCAGGGTTGGCTCCAAGCTTCCCTGCCTTCCCGGGAGCCGGAGCAACCCCCACCCAGCTCAAAGAATTCTGTTGGTATGTGCCTCATATGAGTGGCCTGACTCTCTTGGCACGCCTACGGGCCATGGAGGCTCAGAGGGAACTGCATCTTGTTCCTCGCCTGCAGCTCGGTCGCAGATGCCCCCCTTGGATTCAGTGGTGGATCTGGGCTGATGCTGGTCGTGCCAATGCCCTCCCCAACTGCACTAGCTCCCATTCTTATCCCTGACAACCCTGAACTGGTTTGGCACCAACTGACACCGATACTGGCACCAACAGCACTCTTAGGTTTTAGGTCGGTTCCTCAGCCTTATTTCTAGGGCTAGGAATGGAGGAAGATTGGAGGGGTCGATAGACCCTCTACAAGACACTCCTGAGCACGAGTTGGACTGGTATGAGTAATTGAGTGAGGCCAGTGGACGTGATACTTCTCCAGATTCTGGCCTGCTTTCTCCCCCTACCGTGGCTACAGATGAGGGAGCTTCATATGCTATGGTAGTGAGAAGGGCAGCTGAGGTCTTGGAGCTTTAGCTCTCTTCGGTTGAAGACCAGACTAACATCTTGACAGAGGACCTGCAGTGAGGTGTCTCCTCCTCAGAACCCCTGCTGCCATTCAACAAGACCTTGCCTGATGTCTTTCTGGGAACATGGTCCAAGCACAGCACAAAGGCTCCTGTGAACAGGATCATCGCACGCTGCCATTGCCCCGCACCATGCAAACCATATTTCCTCATCAACCACCCTACCCGTGAGAGCTTGGTGTTCCATGCCTCTACCACACAAGATGCGTTTTCTTTTCCACACCCCTGGACAGGGAATCCAAGAAGTAGGATAGTTGCGGTAAGAAATGTAATTGTGGTCTGTGAAGACCGCATACCTATTGGACCATTACTCCCACTTCCTGTGGGGAAACGGTTGCTCAAGGGCAGCCACAGGGCCCGTTGGACGCACAGGCCATCCTCTCCGAAACAGTATCAGATGGGAGAGACTGGAACAGTTCGCTGGGCAGAGGAATGTCATCTGTGGCTGTTAAAACGCCGCGCCTGGCTGAGAACATCCGGCTTTTCTGGGTATGTCCAGGCTTCCCTTATTGACATGCCCTTTGATGGCACCCGTCTCTTCAGAGACAAAGCAGACATGGCCCTGGAGTGCTTTAAGGATTCGCAGGCTTCTTCCAAGTCCTTGGGCCTCTCAGTGGCCACAAGTCCCCCTTCTGCCTTTCGTGGCTATGTAGGGGGCTACTCCCTCCTCTTCTAGTCTACCCCTCCCCCTATGCCTCCAACTCACGACATGCTGACAGAGGATCACCTTACTTTGCTTCAGGAGGAAATTATGACTCTTGGCCAAGGGAGCCATTGAGAAGTTTCCAGCGCCAGAAGTAGACTGTGGTTGTCAATCCCACTACTTTGTGGTCCCGAAGAATGAAAAGTATCTGCAAGCCCTCAGCTACTTCCTCAAAGTATAAGTTCAAGATGCTCACTCTGGCTCAGGTTTTGTCGGAACTAGATCCAGGGGACTGGATGGTAGCACTGGACTTGCAGGACGCCTATTTTCACATTCCCGTCCAGCCGGCTCATCGACACTACCTGCGGTTTGCAGTAGGTCACTAGCACTACAGTTCATGGTGCTCTCCTTAGACCTTACCAGCGTCCCTTGGGTGTTCACCAAGGTGATGGCGGCGGTCGCAGCTCATCTGTGCAGATCAGGGGTGCCATTCTTCCCCTATGTCGACGACTGGCTGTTGAAGGCGTACTCGTTCCAGGTTGTCTCCCGCCTCCAGACAATGGTGAACCTCCTGCATTCGCTGCGGTTCACTATCAATGTGCCGAAGTCACGCCTGACTCACTCTACGATGTTCCCTTTCATCTGAACTGTTCTAGCAGTTTTGGGCCTATCCTACCAAGTGGTGAGTCCAGGAGTTTCAGGCTATGTTACCAATGTTTCAGCCTCTATCCTTGATTTCAGGGTGAGAATTACTCTAAGGCTGCTGGGCCTAATGGCCTTCTGCATCCTGCTTGTGACATATGCCAGAAGGTATATGCAGGCTCTGCAGTGGGACATGAAGTTCCAGTGGGTGCAGCATCGGGGGGGAAATCTCTCCCACATGGTCCAGATCTCAGAGGGAACTGCACAGGACCTACAGTGGTGGCTGACAAACCACGATTTGGTCAGAGGCAGACATCGCTCCCTTCCCCACCCATATCGTACATTAGTGACAGATGCGTCACTCCTGGGATGGTGCGGCAATCTGGGAGAGGTGGACATCACGGCAGAATCCATATTCCAAATCAACTTGTTGGAGCTCTGAGCGATTCGCTTGGCATTGAATGCTTTTCTTCTTTCAATAAAGGGAATGCTGATTCAAGTGTTCATTGACAACACCACTGCCATGTGGAACTACAACAAACCGTGCAGGGTGCTCAAGAAGATCTGAAGTGACCGTGTCCAAGTCATTCTTGTGGCTCCAGACTGAGCACAGAGTTTGGTATGCAGAGCTTCTCCAGCTGAGCATCGATCTTTCACTCAGGCTGCCCCTTCAGGAGGATCTTCTGTCACAGCTCCACCCGAACCTGTCAACTCTATAACTTCTTACGTGGAGATTGATCAGCATCAGTTAATAGCATTCATCTTTCCTCCTGAAGTTTGCAATGTTATTTTGGCAGCCTGGCAGACCTCCACTAAGACAATGTACACCTTGTGGTGGAAAAAGTTTGTAAAATTGTGCAGAAAGATCGATTGATCCTCCTTCTGCTTCCCCTCTCAAGTCCTTCTCTTTATTTTGACCCTTGCCCAGCAGGACTCTGCTCTGGGCACTTAAAGGGTACATTCCATCCTTGTCTGCCTTTTTGAGGCTGTCAGACCAATCCTTATTTAAATCACCTACTGTAAATAGATTTCTCAAGAGGCTTGTGCATATGTTTCCACCTGCCCCTTTCATCATGCCTCAGTCAGACCTTAATTTGGTACTCACCTTCGTGATGTGTGCTCTGTTCGAACTTCTGTACAACTGCCGCCTCTGACTGCTTACTATCAAATCAGCCTTTTTAGTGGCAATAACTTCTGCCAGGATGGGGAGCGAATTACAGGCTCCGTCATCTATGCCTCCTTACCTGGCCATCTTCCCTCATAAATTGGTGCTTCACCCTATGCCTCTTTCTTACCGAAAGTTGTAATACCATTCCACGTGGGGCAAGCCGTCACCTTGTCCACTTTCTACACTCCTCCGCACCCCTCTAAAGAGGAGGAGCGACTCCTCCGTCTGGACTTCAAAAGAGCTTTGTCGTTCTACAGTGACAGCACCAAAGAGTTCCTTGTGGACGACCAACTCCTCGTGGGGTACTTGGGAGCGAAGATGGATTGTGCGTTTCAGAAAAGGACGATCTCGCGATAGGTTGTTCTTTGCATTAAAATCTGCTACGCTCTGGTCAAAAAGCAGCCGCCTGAAGGTTTAAGGGCACATTCTACCATAGCTAGGCTTGCTACCGCGGCATTGTAACATGGAGTCCCAGTCCTCGACATTTGTCAAGTAACAATGTGGGCATCACTAGACTAGTTTACCAAGCACTACTGCCTGGACAGTCAAGTCCTCAGGGATGGCCTTTTTGACCGCTCTGTCCTGAAGCACTTTCTGGTCAAACTTGTCCGCAACCACTCCAAGGATGGTATTGCTTGGGTATCTATCTATTCAAAGGTAAGAAATCTGCGGCTAGATGTCTATCAGATGGACAAGTTAATTACCTTCAGTAACTCCTTATCTGGTAAAGACATGATCTAGCTGCATATTCCTTAATGACCCACCCATCCCCCCCACACTGAGAATGGCATTCTAGCGTCAGGTCTGATCCCTTTCAGGGCTCTAGTTGTTCTGAAACACTTCAGTGTTTGTGCACTTAATGGCTCTGCGCTTCTGGCGTGGAAAGTCGTGAAAAGTATCTGATGTCGGCACTCCAAGGTGGTGCCGATATAGGTGACACGGATGTTATAACAGTGGAAGTGACGACGACATCACGCTGAGCCAACTGACGCCACCCCCTGGCATGCAAGGGTATTGCTAGAAGAAAAGTCTTCCAGATCTGACGACACTGGAAATTTAAAATTAAGAAATCTGTGGCTCAACCAAATATGGCGTTACCGAAGGTAAGTAACTTGTCCTTCTAGCATGGAAATGTATAAAAACACAAATTACAAAATGGAGGTAGGGAGAAGAATGTTGGAGCAGTACAGAATGTCCTTTCAGACTATATACACATCAGAAGGATGTGTCCCCATGTGAAGGTGAATTGTCACCTACTGGGAAGGCTTCATAATGGAAAACCTTTGACTACCACCAAAATACCACCTAACCCATCTCGAACACTAAGCGGCATGTTTTATTCTTTGGGTCATTCCTCACTTTCAGTAATCCTGTTAAATTGGATCATATCAACACTACTTGTGATCTAAGGGAGGACATCTATTGCAAAATTTTGATTAAAGAAACAGCTTGATTTAAAAGATAAAATAAAAAATTGTGAGCTTGATGTTTTGGTAACCTCTTCCCTAATCATAGCTAATCTTCAAAATCTTGCCAGAGTTCATACTAAGATCTCATTTTATCTCAAAACACAAGAAGTATGAATACATTAAGCCAATTTTCATTTTTGGTAAATATTCAAACAAAATGATCCCTCTTTCAAATGCAGACCTTCGTGAAAAAGGTGGACCCCCCTTTTCATAAGATCTGTACTCTGCCACTGATAATGCAGTTAACTCTTGATCTCGTTCTGCTCCTCCTCTGTACTTTGCATCTGATTAAATATCTGCCATAATCTGTATCCTCCTTCCGAAGCAAAGCCCTCCTCTGTAAAAGATACCTATGTTGCTCCTCTAATGTGTAGAATCTAGCACCATCCCCTGAAGCCTGTGGCACATTCTTGAGTAATTTATACTCCTTTGTATTTCTGGAAATGCTACTGCTTTCCATTCTGACATAATCTGAAAAAGCATCTTTAGGAATGTCATCTAGTTACTGGTGGCTACCAATTTGGTTATCTGATTATTCACTTTTCTTTGGGGGTCTAATGTACCTCCTTTTCCCTATTTTGTCACGTCCTCAAGCTGATCTAATGCAGAACAGAGAGGCAATTCCCATCTTTTCTATTCTTGTTACAAAAGCAGTGATTTTGTAACAGTCTCGTTTGCTGCCTGTTTCTCACTGCAGCTGTTCTCATCTTCTCCAAAATTTTCCTTGCTTTCCATAAGGATGGTCGGTTTGAGCCTCTTATTGCCCACTGCTAATGGCTGTTGTCAGATATGTTTGTGACACATCCAGGGAAAGCATTTGTTCTTGTTCTCCTCCTATTCTCAGGGTATTTTACCAAACTTACCCGTTGCATATCCAGTGGAAGTACTCACCATCAGATTATTATAAAAAGAATTTGGGTGTAGTTACTTTTATTTTAAGTTGACAATGGCAGATTAAGACTTCTTATCCAGCTGTAATACCTCAGTGATGACACCATGTGAGAGCTAGACTATCTACTCCTTATCCATGCTCTGGCCCCAGACCTTCTGCATTTTATGGATTGGACATTATCCCTCTAGCACATTGATCGTAGCAGCACACTAAAACCTCTTCTCCACTCATCTTTCCTTCTCAAGTTTGCCACTGAACCTCAAAGTGGTCAGAGCAAACCTCAGCTCTTTTGCAGACCAGATCCATTGAACAGTGATCTCTCCTCCAACGACCCCACCTCTTTGTATATTATATGCTGCCCCATCAAGAGGTCTTGTGTAAGATGACGAAGTAAGCTTTAGTCAAGACCAGACTGGAAGGAGAAGGTGTAGCTTAGGTACTCTCCATGGATTGATAAATCATCCGAGCCAACAGCATTAGTTCATGTGTCTGGCTCCTCTTCCTTATTTTGTAGGTCGTCATCTAACCCTGATGGTATTCATTCTTGTACCTGGGGGGGGGGGGGGGGGGGAGGGGGGGCGTGGGTGTTAGCCCTCCCCACCCCTGCTTGTCTGATTCTGCTAGTCTCCCTTCTCTGTTTACCTTCTCTTTGTCTTCCTCATATACGCTGGGAGCATCCTACTAGGAGACTCCTCCCACTAATGTCTGAGGCTGTTAAGACCCCCAATTCCTGTAGGACTCTATTTCTGCTACCCACTAATCTTCTGGAGTGGTGAAAGAGGGTTGTCAGTTTGAAGATTACCTGGAGTTCAGCAAACTCCGTATCTGATGTTCATTGCTCTGATTTGTTGTTGTTTTTCTCCTTCAAATGACTAGCATTGCTGAACAAGTTGTAGTTGGATGCGATTCTGATTCGGAAGGACTGGTCTTGCATGCTGGCCCCTGAGTACTTTGTCCTCATCCCTTTAATTGATATTTTTAGGAATCTGCCACAGAGGAGCATCTGGAGGAGATTGTGTTATGAGAGCCTGGTGGATCCATTAAATTACAAATCTCGGGGAGAGCTTATCCTGTGGAACCATAGTGCACAGCCAGTTCTCAGGGTCTGATTCCCATCATTCGCTCATGTATTCCCACAAAACAGAAGTTGCTTTTCTAGGCCCTCCCAGCCATAGGCTCTATTCATCAGGGGATTGAGTTTCTGAGAGGTGTGTGACTGTAGCCTTGAGCTTGTTGATTAAGTCTCTGAACTCTGATACCATCCCTCAACCCTGGAGACCCTAACTACTTTATTTCACACCTTCTGATAATGGAATGCATGGTCTAGACACACCTCTTTAGTTTGAAGGCTTACTTTTGAAGTACGCTTGACAGTGGTATGTGTTGTGGCAGTTTGTCTCCTAGAAGCCCAGCCTTCGCATATATCCATTGTTCCCTGCTTGTGGATAGACTGGCTCATTTTGATAGTCATGGGGATCAGGGTCAAATAAATATGTAAGACTATCTGGTAATAGGCCTCCGTATGATCCTATCCCAATCAGCTCTCACCTCCCACCAGTTCCCTTGGTTCAGTTCCAAGCTTACCACATTCAGATTGAGTTGGTTGCTTCCAGGTTTTCAAAGTGATACTTCAGTCTGTTTCCATATCCGGGCCAATATTAAGTGCTGAAATAAGCATCTGCTGCTGCATTACTACTCCACCAGCTCTGCAGGTGGCAGAGCAAAAACTGGGGTGTTGAAGAGCAGCATGAAGCCTTCTCCCAAACAATCTGGACTTCACACCAGTAGAGTCGCAGGGCTGCTTTGCAAAGGAGCAGGCCCCGGCTTGTGGATGTTTTGAATGCTGGAACAAGTTGAGGTTCACCTTCAGCCTCCAACACACTTTAAGATGGGAGGAAGAAGTAGACGAAAAGTGGGGGTGCAGGCTCCCTATATTGAGCAGAGCCTCTCCTAACAGCCACAATTGCCTTACATAGGGAAGAGAGGGGCAACCCTGCCTCTCAGCACCAACCTTGGGCCTCTGTTTATCTAGCACCGTGAAGGCCCTGTGCTTGGTTTATCAGTCTGGCCTTTTGACTTGACTTTTCAGTTTCCAGTAGGCTCCTTGTGGGATGACCATAACCTCTTACTGGCCAGCCATGTCCTTCGACAGTCTACCTGTACCCATCTACATGCAGCAAGATTTCACAAAACCTGTATGCAGTTATGAATAGAATATTATTTCTTTTCGAATAAATGTCAAACCATGTTGTTTCCCTGGTCTTTGTTTGCTTTAACCCAGTTTATTATTAAGATCTTTCTCATCCACATAAATTTGAAAACCTGTCCAGCGTTAAAAATATCTCCTCTAAAAATACAATGCTAGCTTTTCAAGCAAATCTCATGCTGATTCTTGCACTGCTCAACATAATGGCAGAATGTGTAAGAAATTATATTGTTTAAAGGACCTTTATGTGCCAGAATATCTGCAGGAATGGTCAACAGGATTCAAGCCTCCTTTCCTTCTAAAATTTATATTATGGAACAGTCAATGTTTAAAATACAGTTGTGGGTTAAAAAGGGTCTTTCTCACAAGCAAAATGTAAGATTAGAACAAAAGTTGTTATAGTTTGCATCATGTGTAGATTTTTTGCTCTAAGAATTGAGATGACTGTATTGTCACTCACACACACCTGCTTATATCTGAAGTTTGAAATGAAAGGGTACAGAAAGTGCAAACAAAGGAGAAATTGAGCCTTTTAAATACTTTTACCCTCTAGTTTCAGGCTGCATTCCAAGCAGCCAGGGTTCATTTACAGTTGAGCTGCATAAAGTGAACCATGCACATTAGACGTTTAATATTTACCAGTTACTTTACTTTAGATTTTATATTATAGAACATCATAACGTTTAAATTGTGCTGTAATCTTTACTGAAGCACACCTTCAGAAAGCAATCAACTTTTTTTTTTCTCTTGACAGGGGTCTAGAAAAAGAGGCCTATCTGAGGCAGTGCAAGAGAATGCTGACCAAAGGTAGGACCTGCCTGAATTTGCCTTTCACAATGCACACCCTTGTTTATCATACAAACAAACCATATCACTCTCCCATTGCAGCCTGTCGGCCCAGCTATACTTGGTGAAATTATATTCATGAATAACCTAATGAGCAAGCATCATCGCAACTCTGGTGCCTGTAATGCCTTACCAAGTACTGTTTAGTCTTACATATAAAATGCTCCTGACTTATGGCGCTCTGCTATTCTCCCTCAAAACTGCTTTCCCACTGCCAATGTTGCTGTGCCTGTGCCGCAGACGAGTGCGCGTACTACCGTACCCGCCCAACCTGCTGAAGCCGCAACATATCGGGAGATGAACTCTGAGTATCTAGAGTGGAGCGCAAATGAGGAATAAGAGTTAAGCTACCTGGCAGCCATTATTTTTCTTTTTTTTTTTTTTTAAATAAGAAATCATGACTTTGGTATGGAATTCTCCTGAAAGCTGTGGCTCTCGCTGCAGGTGAGTACTCAAAGGCGCCATGGAGCACTCATTTTGGTACTGCACTTGGGCTGAGTAGGCCAGCTGCAGGGCGAAGAAAGGTAACTGTCGGCCACTTACTGGGAGCTGCCAGGAGTGTGATGCGCAGTAGTACATGCTCTTAAACATGAGACCTCAGACTCACACCAGACCACAGTGCTGGAAAGTGGTTAGGTTGGAAACACTGGTGCAGCAGCCCTGAACACAGCGAAGAAGCAGTGTAGGAGACTTTATTCAGGCTGGAGGCGGTAGCAAACGCGTGGTACAGCACCCGGCTACTTCGGGATAGCAGAGGTAAGTGGTGGTGGTTGGCAAGAGAGAAGGAAGTTCTACTTGCCTGGACTGAGTTCAGCAGAGTGGAGCGTAGAGAATCCCTGAAATAATTTCTTGTGCTACGCCCAAGATGGCACCAGGGAAAGGTAAATCGTGCAAGGGGCAAAATGCCAGATCGAAGGTAGATAATGCTACCTAAATGGGAAAAATGGAAGGGGGAGGCAGGTGGGTTGGCCTGCAGAGTGTACTGTTGGGACCCTATTCCATAGCATGAATGTATGATAATAGTGAATGCTTACTTGCAGGTTAAGTGTATAGAGCCGAATTGGGAAAATTTAAGGGAGATGTTGCTTCACTGAGTGAATTTTATCATGAAGATGTATTCATTCTGCTGGGCAATTTAAATCATAAAATGGACCCATGGACGGTTGACTCTTGGGTTAAAGAGCTACTGACATTTCGTGAGTTAAGAAAATGCCAGTTTTCCAGATACTAGCTAAGCAGCTCGAGATGTGGCTCGAGCACAACATTTGAGTTTGGAGGGCTTAATTTGCCTAAATGGTAGAACCGACACAGACTGTCCAGCGAGGCTGACTTTTAATATAGGTCTACAGCCTTGTCCGATAGATATTTTCATGCAAGCCTGGAATTTTTATATAGTATGGGCCCTATTTGATACAGTAAATCATGAAGCATTACTGACCAGGCTACGGGACAGGATGGGATTATCGGGAATTGTGCTGAAATGGTTCGATTCCTTTTTACAGAACAGAACGCAGCGCTTCCTGGTTAACCAATCAACCTCACTTCCGTGCCCTATCTCAATTGGAGTCCCTCAAGGATCGACACTATCCCCAGATCTGTTTAACCTATACGTCGAACCACTCACAAAAATTCTCCAAAAATCTCAAATATCTTATCACATGTATGCTGACGACACGCAAATATACTTAAAGATCGCATCCCTAAAAGATTTGGAATTAATGAATGAGACACTAAAAATGGCACTTCAATGGTTAACCACAAACCACCTGAAGCTGAATGCACATAAAACAGAGTTCCTACTAATTTCTCCACCAAGGAGCCATACAGAAATAAAGGAATGGACGAAAGTCGTGACTGCGCTAAACTGCACCCCAACCCTTGTCAACTCAGCTAAATCTCTAGGAATAACCCTAGACGAGAATCTAGACATGAAAGCCCACATTAACTCAATGGCGAAAAGTGCCCGCTTTCACTTGAACTACTTAAGAAAATTGAAACCATTCATCACAGAGTCTGACCTCAAAGTGGCAATCCAATCCTTAGTTATCTCGAGGATTGAATATGGTTGCACCACCTTGGCTGGATTACCAAAAACGTCCACAGCACCACTGAAAGCCTGCCTTAACGCTGCAGCAAGACTTATCACCGGAACCAGGAAATATGATCATATATCCCCGCACCTGAAAGTATTAAACTGGCTACCGTATGAAGCAAGAATCCAAATGAAGATAGCCTGCATAACACACAAAGCATTACACGACAACACCCCAAGATATCTAGCCAAGAAAATTCAGTTGTCCGGTGGCAACAGACCAGCTAGGAGTGCTGAGGAGTTGCTACTACGGCCAGCCTTCTTCCGAAAGAAAAAAACCTATGACAGAGCGTTCTCAGGAGCTGCCCCCAGAATTTGGAACTCACTCCCTCCAAACATCAAGAAGATCCAGAATCTGGTAACATTCAAGCGGGAAGTGAAGAGCCTGCTGATGAAGAGATACATTACTTAGAACACTGTTCATGGGTCTGATATACTACTGCCTAGTACAGATCATGTATGCCATTAGAAAGGGAGGCATAGGCAATACTAAAATGGAATACGTATCCCATGATATGAGAACAACCTAAAGGCCACTAGTAATGGTTATTTTGAGTGAACAGGAGAACAGCATCTTTCATGAACCTATTTCGAGCTACCTCATATTTTTGATATATACATGTTTTTGTTATTAATTTAGTCATAGCATATTTATTTACGCTAAAGTTCACAGGTGTTACGAATATATATATCATCTACCTCACAGCGGTTGCTCGCTAACTGTTTATATATATGTTAACCCTTTTCCTCTCTCATGTTAAGCGCTCTGATACCCACGCGTCTTGTTCGCGCTATACAAAACTTTATAATAAATAAATAAATACCCTCTAAAACTTGAGCTAAGCGGCGTGGAAAGGAGGTTAAGAGATACCGTAATCCCTGCACAAATGGATTACCCCAGGCGTCTTACCACCAGCATGAGTGAGGAGTAAAAAACAAAAATGTAGTGCTCCTCCCCCTTAATAATATAGGGTGGTATGAAAATCTAATCAGTGAAGTAGTCTACTTTCTAAGGATAGAATTTAAAGGAAAGAAATGTGCATTAATAAGAATTAGTGAAACCAGCCCAAAGGAAAAGATTGGTTCAGTCAGGAATGCACGAAATTAAAGGCACAGATAAAAGGGGAAAGACGTCTTGGAGCAGATTATGACTTAGAAATTTATGATAGCCTTCAGAAGGTAAGGAAAATGTATCAAATGCTTATTAAGAACCAAAAAATACCTTTCAAAGAGAAATGCTGGGAAGATCTGCTGGCAGCAATAGAAACAAAATGCCAAAAAAGTTCTGGGAATTAGTACAGGATGGGTCTGATAAGACTCAAAAGGCAATGAATTCTGTGATGAAAGAAGATGCTTGGGAAGAGTACTTGGGAGAAATATATGGGGGAAATGTAGAATCAAAAATGATAGATACCTTGGCCTGGTATATATGAGGACATTAGATCCCATTTTACAGTAAGTAATGTCAGAAATATGATAGCAGATGTAATCCTGACTTCGAGCAGCTGGTCTCTATAATATCCCAGCAGTCAAAATAAAGACCAGACCGGACTAGTAGGCAGATTTCTTTTCTTGTATGGTTTTGTGTAATTTTTAGATACGGGCCAGATCCCAGAGAACTGTAGAAGGGCTATTATTACACCCATTCATAAACTGGAAGATGCAAGAGCCCCAAAGAACTATAAGCTGATCAACCTGATGGATGTAGGAGAAAAAGATTTTGCAAAAATCATACTTGAGGGGAAAGGAATGGGCTTAAGTAAACCATATTGTGTTCCCCGAGCAGTATGGTTTCATAGAAGGTAACTACTATCGATCATTGTTTTTCTTTCTGGTCAATAGCGCAGATGTCTGTAGAGCAGAGAGGTAGTTTGCACTCTTGTTTTGTTGACTTCCAGGCAGTCTTTGATTTGGTAGACCGGAATCGCTTATGGGAAGCTTTTTTTGCTTTTAATTCAGGAGCTGCATAGTCAAAACTGGGCTAAGGTTATTCTGGACACCGAGGGGACACTGACACAGTAAATATCATTTGAAAATGGTTTGAGACAAGGATGTGTCCTGGTGCCATTACTCTTGTATCCGATTTACTATTGGCTCTAGAGGTGGCTCGGGCGTCCTCCCCAAAATAGATGATAAACATGTCGCATGCAGATCTCGTAATTTTTTTTATCAGACTGAGATTGGTCTGCAAATAAAATTGGTTGTATTTAGGTGAAAATGTAGTTACACAAAGCTGAAGTAAACATGAAGAAAACAAAGACACTGAGCTTTAGTAAAAAACAAAGAAAGTTCATTTGGTTCTTCTTTTATACTAAGCTGGGAACAGTGAAGGAATACAGATACCTACGGGTTTGGTTTGAGAAGAATCTAGATTGGAATGTTCATTTAGAATCATTGAGGGTAAGGCCTCTAGCTTCAGTTAGGGGCCTTATAATTTGTAATAAGGACTAAGGTGGCACATCAGACAGGCCCTTCTTGAAAGTTAACGTGGCCATAATGCCCCCCACAGTCCGAAATTGCGCGGAAAATTTACGTATAAGCGGTGAAAGTGGGTGGGATGTTGAGAAAGGGAAGTGCCTAAAAGTGTGTAGTCCCTACCAATGTCCTCTATGATCCAGCCATAAGAATGGAGACAGGCCTGATATCCTGGAACATATTGGCCCAAGCCGCATTAATATAGCATTTTGGCAATGCTTTAGTGTGGGAGGGGAACTAAAGGTCCCCTTGTGGTGTAAAAACGAAATTCAGCGGAGCAAATTTTAATGAGCCAATCTGGGCCAGAAAAATATTAGAAAAAGTTTGCAATATATGAGGGTTAAACTGTGCCCACAGAATATTCAAATTGAGGTCACAAAGAGCGAGTTAAGGGTATTTGGTAGAGAACTGTCCCCAGATTATAATTAGGGCTCCCAGTTTTCCGTTTAAACTGATTTTTACATATAAATAAAGACAGATTTTTTTCCCCCCTTGTCTGTATTTATAAATAGACACCGAATATACTGACAAACCGGCGATGTGTCTCTCCGTGTCTGAGGTTCACAGGGGCTGCAGAAAGAAATTTGAGACCGTTGCCAGATTCTCCTGCACACTATTCTTCCATCTAAATCAGATTGATGTGTTTCCAGGGTGCCTCTACCGCCCTGACTGCAGCAGGCCAGGAGCACTTATTGGCTTTTTTTAATCCACGTTCTTGGCTGTTCAGACTGGAATTAGCTGGCTCTTTCTCTGGACTCGGTGCCTATGTGGATCGCTAGAAAGGAAAAGATGGGGTAAGTGGGGAGGGGAACCCAGGACACTCTGAAATCAGAGTGGGCTTTGCCCAACACAGTGTCTGGCAAAGTGATGTCACGGCCAAGGACACAAAGGAAACTTTCAAACTTGACAATTCGCAAGGTCGAGTGCAGGGGGCCCGGAGCGATACCAGGAGGGCAACGGTCATCATTAAATCACCTCGAGTGACTGTGCCAACATTGGTAATGCAGGGTGCTGTCCCGACCCACTCAAAAATTGTTTAAGAAGTAGGGGTTATCTGCAACACCTCTCTAGCATCACCACAAAAGAATCCCTTCTGGCTTAGTCCTACACAGTGTCGTCCCTCTACTGGAGTTCTTGATAACTTCAAACTGTTGCCAGTAAGGGACAGCTTAAGGGCATAGGCAAGTAGGGCTCTTATTTGGTCATGCCCCTTACTGGGCCTTTACGGGCAGCACTCTTATTTAACCAGGCCCAAATCTCGGCATCTGCTCACCTTCCTGTGATCCTGGGCAAATCACTTGATTTACCAGTGCCTGGAGAAATTAGTGATCTTGTGTAATCAGACTGGCACTCATGTCAAGCGCTTCAATGCCTTTGGTGCGTGCTATAAAAAAAAACAGGCAAAAAGGCACAACGGTGTTAAACATAGTTATTGTTTTTTTAGGAGAAAACCCTCCCCAAGCAAAAGGTAACCAATCAAGATGAACATGATAAACATGAAGAAATGAAAGGAATCAAAGTACAATTTGAGTCTTGCTGTTTACTTAACCATCCCGTAATTCTGAGCAAATCACTTAAAGTGAAATGCCGGCTCATGTAACAGGTACAACCGCAAGAGGCCACTTTTGCTCTAAAGTGAAGGGTGTTAACAGTTGATAAAGTTGTAGATCAGAAGTCCTAACCGGGGTTAAGCTGTACATACCATATGGATAACTAGGACATATGGACTCCCTCAGTCTGTTCTCTGTATAGTTTGTACTAATGTCAGGAGACCAGACGGCATAAAGGCAAAAAACGAGAAAGAGCCTCAATGTCCTCAGTCTCTTGAAATACACATGTTCTTGTCCTACAATGGCAAAGTTTTCAAGAGAATGTATTGTGTTCATTTAATTTGATATATGTGTGTATATATATATATATATATATATATATATATATATATATATATATATATATATATATATATATATATATATATATACATCTACACCTATAACAATCGAGTTCAAGCATGCAGAGTCTAATTAAATAAATGTACAAAAATACTAGCTGCACCGTCTTCTTTTGCTTGCAACACAAATATAGATAAATACAGAAAAAATGACCATAAAATAAATATGGATAAATACAGAAGGAATTGTTTAAAGAAAACAAAAAAACATAAAACCAGGAACCTTAATTATAATCTACAGTATTTTGAGGGGAAGAAATCAGTTTATTTTATGCTTAACTCTTGACAGAACGAAGCATTTTTCCCATGTGGATGTATTACCTAATGGCTGGCTCAGAAATTAACTTTTAAGGATAAGGGTCGGAATTAACCCCTGTTATATAAATAATATAAAAATAGTAATGACTGATTCCGAGGGAGATTGTACATGTGATCTCAGCACGAATTGCAATATTTTGCACAATTTTTAGGATTGGTTAACATTTTTGACTCCGCAAAAAACTATTATACGCCCAATCTATTCAAAATATGATCTTGGAAACCGGGTACAAGCTATAGGACGTTTAACTTGTGCTCCCTGGATATAAGTTGCCAATCGGAGGTTTATGATGGCAGTCAAAAATGTTGTAAAGTCTACACAGGTAGACACATTTTTTGGTAATTTATGCTAGATTAGATTTTGAATTGTCATGGTAAGGATGTAAAAATTAGTTTTTTTAACAGTATCTTAGTTTTAATCTAGGATTTTATTGCATGCATTGTTTTAATGTGTTAAATCAGGTAGGCTATTTAAGTGAATGTATGTATAAAAAGCTGTTATATTATATGTTGTGTTTAACGTGTTATCTGGGGCAGAGCTGCCTCATCAAGTTTAGATGTACTCTGCCTTGTCTGGTTCAATTTTTCTATCATTAATGTGAGCTGGAACAGGCTGATCTTGCTTAGTGGTTCTATTTTAAGAGGCCTTTGACCATACCAGTCTCATTTTTAGATTTTATCTGTTCTTTCTTCTTCTCTAACTCTAGTACCAGATATTCTATTGTTTTATGATGCTATTTCCATAAAACTCAACAAATTCACCCGAAGGTTTCTCTGTATTTGAGAGGTGCCCAAATTATCATAACAGAACAAGATGTTTTTGATGTATATTTTCTTCTTCAAGTCTAATAGTATGTACTTTGTGACGGGCTAGACAAAAGCCATTCCACTAGTGAAGGGCTACAGGTGAACATTTTTTTGCACACCGCCAGATATAATGAATCTGAAGAAGATTAGTACAAGTTGACCATGGCATGTAACTGTTCGTTAATACAAGCCTGAACCTAGTCTGTGGTGGCAGGCTGGACAATACCAGTCAGCCAAACCAAATTTCAGTATTTTCAATGAAACCATTATGTAGCTAGGTAACTCGTAATGACCAGTGCCCAATACATACTTTTAAAATGACTTCCTGATCACTTGCAATATCTAGCAATGGAGCTAGACATCGCAGGGGCATATCTGCTCAAGCAGATGTGCCCTCACATGTAATATAATGCATCCTGCCTTAAGGCTCTAAGGCCTGCTGTAGGGTTGACTTGCATATAGTACATGCAGTGTACTTTGCCATTGCATGCAGGGAGTTGGCAGTGGCATGTTTTCTGAATGCCTTGCACAATCAATTTCACACATTATGCAATGGCGGTCTGCGCGCAGTTTGTGTATGGGTCTCTTTAGGTGCCATAATACATGCTGCAACCCTTAGGAACCCTCTTTATTTTTGAAGCGTGAATGTTTCTGGATTCACTATGCTGTGCATTCCGCAGTCTAGTGGTTGGGTCCGGAATCTGAGTCTTTTTTTTTTTTTTCGTAGCCCAGGTGGGTGTCGACGTCCCACCTTCTGGTGTCCTTCCTGGGACGTCGGCACGCTTCCTGCGGAAGCTCACACCTTGGGGCGCCTTCTTCAGATTCTTTTTTCCGCTGTTGGGTCTGGATCGTCACCAAGAGGTTCCAAAGTTTTTGAAGAAAAATAGACTGAAATATACCGAAAAAGATTAAAGAATACACTCAGGAACAAGACCACTGTGCCTGCACGACGAAGGAGGAGAACATCGAAGACTTCGACGTCCAACGGAGAATGTGCACACAGGGGGCCCCCTGAGCCCAGGAATGGACAAGACCCCGTTCAAATACTGCTGCAATTGCCACCACAAATACGCGCAGAAGGACCAGCCCCCGGTTTGCACCTCTGCCTGCTGGTCGACCACGAAAGCAAGGATTGCAACGCCATGCTTCGTCTTCACCCCAAAGACTCTCGGGATTAGATGGAGGCAGAGGATAACCAACCACAGCATGCAAGGAAACGGCCAACATCCGTCGCTTCGGGACTTGGGCCTCCCCAGTGACGAAGAGGACAACCTCGCCGAGGGACCAGATGACTTCACGGTTGTAGAGACCGATAAGAAAACTACAAAAGAGGTAGGAGAGACGTCTACTACAAAAGAGGTAGGAGAGACGTCTACCCCTAAAACCTAGACAGACTCTCGAAAGGCTGAGTCAGACTCTTGAAAAACAGTCTAAGTCCACGAAGGGAGCACGGACGCCGAAAAGTTCACCTGCCGCAGCTGCATCCAGGGACAAACAGCCCAGCGGATCCTTTGAAAAGGACTCCCAGACGGCAAAGACCTAAGAAAAGCCTAGGTAGTCTAAGCTCGCCCCCAAAAAGGAGCGCTGTACGCCGAAGGAAAAGGAACCGAAGGCTTCTTCGCAGTCGACGTCTACGTTCGAAGAGATGTTCAGAAACTCTCTACGCTGAGCAGGCCGCCGAGATGGAAGGGAAAAAGAGGAGGCTAGAGGCCGAAATAGATAACGTACTGCAAAGGAAAAGAGAATTTGACGAATGGATGAAGAGGTTCACCATCCCGTCGAAGCCGGCGACCACTATTGTCAAGGACGAGGAGGAGTTTGAGCTGAAGAGCCGCTGAAAACTCCTGAAGCCCAAGAACACTAAGAGGAAGAGGGCCATACTATTACGAGGAAGACCAGCGCACTAGTTTGGACTCGGTGTCCTCAGTAGCACAGGACCTGGATTGGCAGGACCTTGACGCCGAAAGCCTGGAAGAGGCCGTGGAGACATATCCTTCAAGGCCTTCGCCCCCAGATGACATTGGGATCTACAACATGGTCATCAGGAACGTGGCAACAGCTTATGGAGTGAAACTGGAGGAAGAAAAACCAAAAGCATGCTTCCTTCTAGAGACCCTGCTCCCCACTCAAACCACGAGTAAATTCCTCCCCATGCTACCAAATGTCCTGGACCAGGGGAGGGAGACCTTCAAAGAACCAGCAAGCTGCAGGCCTTCACACCTAGGACAGAGAAGAAATACAAACACTCCTCTAAAGATACTCCCTACATCCAGGGATCCGTCGCAGCTGACTCCATCATTGCAACAACAGCCAGAAAGAGGGCCAATGTTCCAACAAACTCAGGCCCACCACCAGACAAAGACAGTAAGAGGATAGACCTCACAGGAAGGAAAATAGAGAGGAATGCAGCAGTACACTGGCGCATTGCCAACTCTAATGCCCTACTCAACAGGCATACGTACCAGCATTGGGACGAAGTCGGACAACTGCTCAAACACCTCCCTGAGCAATACCAACAGAGGGCAACACACCTGGTGGAGGAAGGCAAGAATATAGCTAAGTGCGTTAATCAAGAGGGAGAGAGAGGACCAGATAGCTAGTCCAGATCCCCGGTTTATATGTCAATTAATCAAAAAGAGACTAGCTAAGAATGGGGTTGGTATGATGCTTATATTATAAGGATCACGGTGACTCAGTTTAGTTTTGTCAATTAGTGGTGGCACCTGTTGGGTGTCTTTAGAAAACCCTCACCCACCAACCTAGTTGGTGGCATGCTTCATCATCGGGCCCACCCAGTGACACCTAGCGTGCCCCGGGTGTGCTACGACGCCTGATTACAGCGGAGCAGGTATGTCACTGTGTGTGCGGTGAAGGGTGATGAAGTTGTGAATTAAAACGGCTTGGCGGGGGTCCCAGTACCCCAAGGGTAAAGAAGCTTTATTAACTGGGCCTCCGTCAGCGGTTAAAAATAAGGCTATCGGACGTAAGAGGCGGGTTATGACCTCTCACGTCCTTTAGAGTGCCAACATGTTTCAGCCAGTGCCTTATTAATATGCTGGCTTTTGTTAAGAATATAGCTAACTCATGCCTGAAATCAGCTCTGGATGCGGCAAACACATCCAGCAGGCTCATGATGATCGGGGTCATGGAGAAAAGGCATGCCTGGCTGAGAATCTCAGGCTTCAAGCCGGAAGTACAGAATAACATTCTGAACACTCCATTCAATGGAGAAACCCTGTTCGGAGCACCTGTGGATGAGAAGCTCAACCAACTCAAAAAGGAAAATGAAACTGTAAGGTCCACAGGGGCCTTGCAATTCAGAGGAATGAGGAGAGGCACACCGACACAGATGCCAAACGGAAGAGGGGTAAACCAGTCGGAAACGTCACATCAGACATTCCAGCAGGGCTACCAAGCACAGCAGGGCCAGCAAAAACAGACCTGGCAATACCAGCCTCGGGGCCAGTCCTTTCGAGGGGGGGCGAATGGACGAGGGCAAACAAGAAGAGGGGGCCAGCAACCCACCTCAAAGTGACTCCGCACCACCAACCGTGCCCACCCACGTGACACCTCTACGGGAGGGGCACAACAAAGTCAACAAAAAAGGGTTACACAGACTAAGAATCAACGAACATGTAACACCAGTAGGAGGCAGACTAAAACATTTCTTCCAGGAATGGAAGAAAATAACAGACCAATTGATACTGAACATCATACAGTTCGGATACTGCATAGAACTGGAAAAGAAACTGCCAAACAGGAAACAAAAAAGAAAAGCGCGCTCAGCAAAAGAACTAGCGCTACTCAGAGGAAGCACAAAAAATCCTCCACAAAGAAGCCATAGAAACAGTACAATTCAAAGAAAGAAACAAAGGAGTGTACTCTAACTACTTCCTCGTACCAAAGGTGGACGAAACGTAAGACCCACCCTGTGCCTACGGTTCCTAAACCAACACATCAGAACATAAAAATTCAAGATGAATTCTCTTCAAGAAGTCATTCCTCAGATAAGGGACGGAGACTGTATGTCCACCATAGACCTAAAAGACGCCTACCTTCACATTCCCATGAACAGACAGCACAAACATCTACTGAGATTTGCCATCGACAAAGCACACTACCAGTTCACTGCCCTGGCCTTCGGACTAAAATCCGCACCAAGGGTCTTCACCAAGTGCCTTGCAGCCATGGCAGCGCATCTAAGGAGGGAAGGGATCCATGTATGCCCCTAACTCGACGACTGGCTCATAAAAGCAGGTTCCTACAAACAATGCAAAGAACATGCACAGCGGGTCACAAAAACGCTAACAGAACTGGGATTCTCAATACACTGGGGGAAATCCTCAATGGAACCAGAGCAAGTGAAAATCTTCCAGGCGCATAGATCACCACCATACAGAGCAAAGTGTTCCCCAGCTACAAGAGAACACTTGCCCTGCTGAAGGAGACAAGTTGGTACCAGAAGGGGCAAGCTCTGACAGTGAGGACAGCGAGCAAGATGATGGGGATGATGGCGTCCTGCATATACCTAGTCCCCAATTTACGGCTACACATGAGACCATTCCAGGAATGGCTGCAACAACAATGGTCACAAGCTACTGGGAGTTGGGAAGATCTAGTGGTTGTAGCACACGCAGTGCAAGAGGAGATAGCGTGGTGGAACAAGGAGAACATAACAAGGGGGAGGCCTTTAACACCACGAAACCAAACAGTGACCATCAGTACAGACTCATCCCAGAAGGCATGGGGAGCACACCTGAACCAAGTCAAGGTGCGGGGCCTGTGGGCTCCAACAGATGCGATCAGGCACATCAACTACATTGAACTAAAGGCAGTGTTCCTCGCCCTAAAAGCCTTCCTGTACGGGCAGAGTGTTGATACAGACCGACAACACCACAACTATGTTCTACATCAACAAACAGGGAGGAACACAATCAGTCGCACTATCCAACCTAGCGCAGGATATATGGAGATGAGCTATCCCACTCAAAATAGACCTCCTAGCTATACACCTACCAGGGAAGGACAACGTGGAGGCAGACTTACTCAGCAGACCGACCTCGGCATTCCACGAGTGGGAGCTCAATGCACAAGAAACACAAAGGCTATTCCAGAAGTGGGGTACCCCAACAATAGACCTATTTGCAACACACCAGAATGCAAAATGCTGATACTGCGCATCCAGGCAACCAGGGGAACAGTCACAAGGGAATGCCCTATGGATAAGCTGGTCAAACATTTGCCTACGCTTTTCCCCCCCGATACAACTGATACACAGGGTACTCAGCAAATGCAGAACCAGCAACATGACGCTGATTCTGGTGGCACCACAGTGGGCCAGGCAGTCATGGTTCTCACAGATAGTGGAAATGGCACAGGGCCCACTTCACAAATTTGAGAAAAGAAAGGACTTACTCTCCATGCAAAACGGAGAGGTACTCCACCCAGAGCCAGAGAGCCTCTGTCTAGCGGCATGGCTCCTGAAGACATTTTGCACACCTGAAACTTCCAGAGAGCACACTGCTGGTGGTACGAGAGGCAAGAAGGCCTACCACACATAGGTGCTACGTGGCATAGTGGAAAAGATTCACACGATGGTGTATCAAGGAAAAAGTGCACAAGAAGATGACCAAGAAATTGACTGTGCTAAAACATTTCACACCAACTCAAATCAAACCTAAGTTCCACCTCGCTGAGAGTACACCTAGCAGCGATAGTAGCCTACACAAGAGGAGAGACAGGAAAGAGCTGCTTTACATCACAAGTAGTAAAAAGATTCCTGGAAGGGGCTAAAAGGAAAGCACCGCCCAAAAGGATGCCACCACCTGCCTGGAACCTTAATGTAGTCCTGAGAGCTTATGAAGGCACCTTTCGAACCCATCCATAAGGCCTCACTACAAATGCTCACAATGAAGACAGCCTTTCTAGTGGCAGTCACCTCGCTACGCAGGGTAAGCAAACTGCAAGCACTAACGCTACAAAAACCTTACATCCAAATACACAATGACAGGGTTGTGATGAGAACTGACCCACACTTTATGCCAAAGGTGGTGTCAAGGTTTCACATGAACCAGACAATACAAATGCCAAGCTTCTTTCAGAAACCATCCACAAGCGCAGAGAGGGCACTGCACACTCTGGACGCTAGGAGGGCAGTAATGCATTACATGGAAAGAACTCAAAAGCACAGAAAAACAAAGCAGTTCTTTGTGTCCTTCGCAAGCAGTTTCCTGGGTAGACCAGTAGCAAAGGGCACCACGATGGACCGCACAAACAGTACAATTCTGCCACAAGCAGGCAAGTCAAGAACTAGCAGAGGGGGCACAAGCCCACTCTACCAGGAAAAAGGGAGCAACAGTAGCCTTCCTGGCTAACACACCCATCCAAGACATATGCCTGGCGGCAACATGGGCTTCAGTGCACACGTTCACTAAGCACTACTGCGTGGATATACAAATGAACAAGGAAGCACAAGTAGGACAGAAAGTGCTTCAACATATATTCAACAACCAACGCTCATCTTCCACCCAGCCGCCACAAACATAACAAACCGCTACTAAGTCTATGCACAGCATAGTGAATACAGAAAGATTCACGCTGCAAAAGGAATAGTTTCTTACCTGTCGGTGTAGTTTTGCACTTATAAAGACACATAATATTAATGATTTTAAGGTAGCCTTTCACATGTTATATCAAGAGGGAACTGTTCACGTAGGCACTCATTTAGAATGGCAGTGCAAGCCCATAGCTTTAAGAATACCAATTAATTGATTATACTGCTAAGAGTTGTGATTGCACTGAAGGCAAATATCCTTTTTGAAAGATTGTTTCTATGTATTGCATATTACTATGTATGTAATTGTTTTTATTCTATGTCTGTGCTTTTATGGATACTTTGTGTACCCAAATAAAGGTACTGAGCTGAACACTGATAATCCTTATGGACTTTCAAGATACTGGCTATACATGCTCCATGGTTTCTGGTCACGTCGTTTGATGGTAGTGTACTAGTAATAGGGAGCATTCACACTGGGAGTAACAGAGTGACCATTAAGTTATCTTTCTGAATGGAGAATATTTGAAACCACCTATTTATTTTAAAGACGTTTTGGAATGAGGGTGATAAGAGGTAGTACAACGCATGATTACTCCTGCTTTTTGGATCACACTTGAGGTTGTTAATAATGCAATACTTCAATCATATGGTACGGTTTCTGGTTGCTGCCCATTAGTTGATTTGAGCCACTGCAAACAAGGATTTCAAAACAAACCTGAAGTGATGGATATTATCCTGTCTGTAAGAAATCTAAGATACTTTCTTTTGAAAGTCTAAGCAGGTGTGTAAATATTGACTGAGCAGTTAATTAGCTGTATCAGTGAGGATTTTCTCTCCACAGCAATTGAGTGTTGAACATAGCTGGCCTTTCTGTAGGACCAGAAATGTTTAAGTGTCTGTAAATTGACAACAGGAACTAAGAAAGCCAATCTGCAAAGCCTACTTAAGCATTAATAACACTTAGATAGCAAATGAGATTCCAAGGTTGAGTTCACACAATATGCTGTTTTAACTTCTTTCTCCTAAATGTGCAATTTCTTTTTACTTGCAGTTTTTCTTATCCAAAATCCAGCACTCCTGCAGCAAATGGACTTTCTTCGGGTGGTGGCAAGATGAGACGAGAAAGAGGTGCACATTATACCAAGTGTGTACAAGATGGAGAGGTAAGATAATGCATGTATGAAGGTGATGTCTGCAGAGCACTTTCTAGGGGTTCATTGTCTGCTGTTTATAAAAGCCAGGTACGTAACAATCACTGATTTTTAGTAGGGATGCTGTAAGAAGCTATTGATACCCTCTGACATTCTCAGAGAAATATTGGTTGACTTGTGATATTTCTTCACATCATAATTGTCATGTAATAAATAACTTTACAATCTGCAGATTAATATTCATATGAATTTCGGTGTGATTATTTACATTGATTCTAAGTTGCTGCTATAAAAAAGCCACAATCTTGATATTTGTAATATATTCTTGAAACAATTTGTGACTTTACCAGAAACTAATATTGTTTGATTACGATGACAGAGGAGCCTCTTTAAAATGTGTGCTGTCAGGATAATTTATTTGATATTTTCTGTTTTCTTGTCAGTAGTGGGTCTACGTACCTTTTTAAAGCGGAGATGCAAATCTTAGACTATCATATTAAAGTTGTGTGGTAGAGACTTATTTTTCCTGTTTTAAATTAGGACATAGACCGAAATTGTTATTGACACTATTTGTTCTCTTAGAAGGGCTTTGTAGTCCATGAGTGGTAATGAGGTAATTGTACATTATACAGCCTGACACTATTTTTTTTAATTGTTTTTGTGGATGGTCTTTACCAAGGGGGTGTGTGTAAAGGACCAGTATGTTCGAGGCATATGAGCTGTAGATTGTATACTTTAGCATAGATCGCCATCTGGTGTTGTGCTCGGATGTTTGCAGTTTGTTTTTGTCAAAGAAGTCTTTGTTAGTCACGAGATAGGTGACTCCTCCTTATGGTGACAGTGCGCATGAGCATTGACTCCATCCCCAGATTATTTTTTTCTGCCATCAGGTTCGGATGTGACTTGCTACGTTCCGGGTGGTGGTGTTATCGAAACCCCCTTCGACAAGCAATCACTTACTACTCGACGGTATTGTCTTGATTGCGTTCCCCCATTTCGACAAGCATCTTCTACAATCGAAAAAACTTCGATAACCTTCAAGGCGGGCCGTTGGGCCTTCCCGCGCCGTTCTCTACGGAAGTCGATGGAATGGACTCCTTCAAGAAATGTCCCCAGTGTGGTGCTAAATTCCCACACTCTGACCTACACCCAGTGTGCAATCTTTGCCTCTCTCCAGAACACCGAGAGGATACCTGTGAGGCTTGCCTATCTTTCAAGTCCAAGAAGACCATTCCTTATAGTCTGGCTCGACGCCACGAAATGTCCTTTGGAAGCTGCTCGATTCTGGACATCTTCCATCCAGGCCCGACAGCCTTCCGGAGCAAGCCCAGGAGGAACCGGTCTCAGTCTCCGTCTCCACAGATGACTCCCGACGCCAAAGACTAAGTCACCTCAGCTCAACGAACCGTGAGTACTGAGACCCCTGCCCGGCCCAAACCCATACCAAAGGGGACAGGTCCATGCCGGTCAAACATTTCAAATGCCCCGGGCCCGGCTATAAAAATGAGGCTAGCCTTCTGGCTCGGGCTCGAGCCAACCACACTCCGGCCTGAGAAAACACCTCTGGCACTGAAGTCCAAGCCCTCCGATACACCTCGCCCTCCTCCATTGGCACCGGAGAACCCACCGGCACCGAAATAGTCAAAAGATAAACCCTCTGCATCAAAGCAAAAAGAGAACTTCCGACACCCAAAACGGCGGTGCCGAACCAATCCAAGGATAAACCTTCAAAATTACAGAGCAGAAACTACCTCCACCGAAATCTTCAAAGTGGGAATAATCTTCCAAACCATATACTGTCCCTATGCCTAAACAGTCTAAGACTCCTCATAGGGAGAAATCTTCGGCACCGAAAAACAAAACCGTATCCGAATAACTTTTTGTACCGGATCCAAAACAAAAAACTATTTATATTCATCCAAAGACTTGTCATTTTCTCTCCGTATAGCCTAAAAAGAGGTAACTGGACCATTTGCAAGACTCGCCAGTTCCTGCTAAAATAAATGGACATGGGTACAAACACCTCTCCACCCCCTACACCTTCTCCTCCGCCTATTGATCCCAATTTACTGATCTCACCAGAACACACTTTTCCACGTTTACAACCAGAAGATAGTGATGATGGAGACTGGGACGGACATGGGGATGATAATATAGTCCCACAACAAGATGATGATCTCCAACAAGAGCCAGATCCATGGACAGACAATAATACAGATCCTGACTTAACATACCCAGATCTTTATCCCTCTAAGCCATCCCCACCAGACGATAATGTAGTTTTTGCCTAACTAATCAATAGTGCAGCAACATATCACAGAGTACATTTACATTCAGACCCTGTAAAGGAGGATTTTCTCTTAACTTTTGCTCAGCCCCAAAAAAACCTCACACGTCCTACCAATGTTGAAAGGTCTAATTAAACATGCACCAAAGATGTTTAAAGACACTGTTAGGATTAGGGTTCTTAATCCAAGGATAGACAAAAAATACAAAGCAGCTCCCAGTGACCCCATACACATTAAGGATGAAGGGTCAGCTTCCTTTAGATTCCCTGGTGGTAGCTAATGCACATAAAAGGACCGAGTTTTAGGTGACACCCCGTCCCAGGAATCCAAATTATTAGACGCATCAGGCAAAAGTATGGCATCTCTAGCTGCAAACTATAGGAAAATAGTCAACTCACAAGCCCTCTTGGCAAGGTATGATAGGGGGCACTATGATCTGGATAAGCTCATTCAACACCTACCAGAACAATACATGGACAAGGCCATTTACCTCATACAGGAAGGCAAATTAATCAAAAACGCATCAATCAAATTTTACATCGGACACAGCGTCCCGCTCAATCAGTACTAGCATATTGTTAAGCAGGCATGCTTGGCTCAGGATATCTGAATTTAAACAAGAGGTGCAATCCATTATCTTTAATCAACGCTTCAACCAAGAACACCTATTTGGCCCAGTCGTAGACACATCTTTAGAAAAGATTAAAAAGAACACGGAAACTGCCAAGTCTATGGGAGCCTTGCAGTACATTATTCTAGAGGCTCCTTTCAACGCTCCTTTTATAGGGCTGGCTCCAAAACCAACACACCCAGAGCACTCATCCTACAAAAGCCCAAATCAGAGGTCCTTTTCCAAAGGATACTTTAGGGGAGGTTACAAAGGTAACCACAACAACAGCAGAGGCCAGGGTAACAACACCAGCAGCTCCCCTACCACCAAGCAGTGACTTCTCTGTGCTTCCCCCGTTCATTTCACACCTGTCTGGGGACGCCTTTCAGTTTTCCTACCTGTCTGGAATTCAGATTATCCAGTATGGTTGCTGCCTGGAACTCTCAGCCAGTCCCCCACATATTCACCCCAAACACCATCCAATGTCTGCAGAACATTTGACTCTACTCAAACAGGAAATTCTCTCTCCTGCGCAAAAATGCACTAGAACCAGTTCCCTTAGCCCAACAGGGCACAGGGGTTTATTCACTCTACTTTCTGATTCCAAAAAAGGTTGGCTCTCTCAGGCCAATATTGGAACTCAGACCTCCAAACTTCTAGATCAAATCAGACCACTTCCACATGGTCACTCTCCAACAGGTACTCCCACTACTTCAACAAAGCAACTTCCTCTCCACTCTGGATCTGAAAGACTCCTACTTTCATATTCCTATTCATCCCTCTCACAAAAAGTATCTCAGGTTCATGGTGGACGGACAACATTATTAATTCAAAGTCCTTCCATTCAGAGTAACCACGGCACCCAGAGTCTTCACCAAATGCCTCGCAGTGGTAGTGGCTCACTTAAGAAGGCAAAACATCCATGTGTTCCCTTATCTAGACGACTGGCTCATAAAAGCCAAATCTCAAAACAGTTGTTTACAGCGCACACACAAAACTATCCATTAACTTCACAACTTATGTTTCACTTTCAACCCCAACAAGTCTCACCTTCAGCCATCCAATATACAAAAGTATCTAGGGGCTACTCTAGACACCTCCAAAAGCTCTAGCATACCCAATACCAGCAGGATTCACTCCATGCAGGCTCTAATATTACAATTTCAGCCTCAACACTCATTGCCAGCTCGAGTGTTTATGCAGTTAATCCCTTATGCAAGACTCCGGCTTCACCCCTTGCAGGAATGCTTGACACATCATTTGAACTAGGCTCATGGTCAGCTGACGGATCTGGTGTTGAAGGGCCGCACACATAGCTCTCTGCAGTGGTGGGAAGCACAAAACCTTTCCAAAGGGCTGCCGTTCCTCGACTGTTCAGGACTTATGGACCCCCTCGCAGAAACAACTCCACATAAATCACCTTGAGTTACTAGCAATCTTTTTAGCACTAAAGTCTTTCCAACTTCTCCTACTAGGCAAAGCTGTCCTAATACGTACAGACATCATGACAGTGATGTATTGCATTCAAAAACAGGGAGGGACGCACTCCAACTTTCACGCCTAGCCCAAACTATATGGAGATGGGCTATTCCTCAAAAGATATACCTACTTGCGGAACATCTCCCGGTAATACACCATCAGATTGCGGATCTGCTCAGTCGACATACACAACATATCCACGAATGGAAACTTCATCCTCAAGTTCTTCTTCAATTCTTTGAAATGTGGCGACACTCAGACATAGACCTGTACACACACATCACAACAGAAAATGCCCAAACTTTGCCTTCAGGTATCCACACCCATTGTTCAAATGCAATGCGCTATGGATGAACTGGTCAGGAAAATTTGCTTACGCGGAAACTCAAACAGCATTCCCTCACAATGATCCTAGTTGCTCCAACATGGGCCTGACAACCATGGTTCACACCCCTCTTAAAACTATCAATAGTTCCGCATCAAAAGCTAGGCCTCTCAACCAAACTTCTCTGTACAGAACCATGGAGAAATAAGACATCCAGATCCCAATCAACTTAATCTTGCTATCTGGCTTCTGAGGTCCTAGAGTTTGGGTACCTCAGTCTCCCAAACTCTCAATGGGAGCTCAGAGGGAAAATAGGACTGGGTCGCCCTCCACTCAAACATAGACCTACAACAAAAGACCCTGTCCAACGGACGTCAACATGTATCGGTGACTGAAAGAATAGAGCAGTCTACATGTACTGATATCTATTACTGTCCTCTGCAATTTATGAGGGGACAATTCACTGCACTATGCCCAAGTTTACGTTAAAAAAGACCATCTTCCTTGACGGATACACAGAACAACAAGTACTCTGACCCTTCTAAGTCAATAACAGAGATCCACACCAACAATGTTGGACCAAATTCTGCTTAGAAAAAATGTGCGAGAAACAAGTGACACCTCACGGAAACGCCACCAACGGGGTAACTGATATGTAATTTCCAGACAAGCCCCTGTCTCATCATCGGTAGTCACTTGATTCTCAAAGAAAGTAGAAAGAAAGTGTCCAAAACAAAACACCAAAAACGTGTAACAAACCGTGGAAAGCAGAGGCATCTGCTAGTGACAAACACACAACATAAATAAGTGCATAAAACACAGCATCCAGTTCCCGTAACCAACTTTATTCATAGGGAAATGAGTGTATGCTGCGCATATAAAAAGGCTGGTAGCTATTCATGCATACCATTACCTATTGCCAATGCCGACATGTTTTACTGCCATATCAATTTTAGCAGTTTCATCAGGGCTGCACTATATGCTGCCACTCCACTCTTGGACACTCGTTCTGTGTTAACTGCCAAGGAAAACAGGCACATAAAACCAGTTAAAAGCATGTAAACAAACCTATTGGTAGCCGTATGTATAGTGTGTCATATATAACCATTGTTTACCCAGAGTCAGCCTAGTTGCTCATACCAGCCGCCCAGGGGTTGAGAAGAATGCAGTACTCCAAACGTGAGTTCTTGCCTTCACTTAGCTTTAAGCTTTCTGATGGTATAAACAAACAACATTTTTACACCTGTATAGAGAAATTACAAGCCTGTCTCATTGTTGGGAGGCTAAAAGAACACTCTTTCAAGTCCTTGAGATGGAACCATCCATACATACTGTATTGTTAATTCTGCTAAGAATTCAAAAAGTGCAGCGCAGGAGCGCACAGCCATACTGAACATTCGTACTACTTCAAGTATAACAAAGAAGGGGCTCTGGTAATAGCCTCTGACCGTCGCCTATACAAGCTCAAAAGGGAAAGTCAAACAACCTTACTCTTAGGGTAAACAGCCCTCAAATTTTCGTAAAGCGATACTCCACGTTTTATGGAGGGCCAAACCCTCTCCCTGCCCAATGTTCCTGGTTAATACCAACTCCAGGACTCCGTCCTTTTACATACTCCCTAAAATCCACAAATAGCTACCAGCCTTTTTATATTTGCAGCATACACATTTCCCTATGAATAAAGTTGGTTAAGGGAACTGGATGCTGTGTTTTATGCATTTATGTTGTGTGTTTGTCACTAGCAGATGCCTCTGCTTTCCACTGTTTGTTACACGTTTTTGGTTTTGTTTTGGACACTTTCTTTCTACTTTCTTTGAGAATCAAGTGACTACCGATGATGAGACAGGGGCTTGTCTGGAAATTACATACCAGTTACCCCGCTGGTGGTGTTTCCGTGAGGTGTCACTTGTTTCTCGCACATTTTTTCTAAGCAGAATTTGGTCCAACATTGTTGGTGTGGATCTCTGTTATTGACTTAGAAGGGTCAGAGTACTTGTTGTTCTGTGTATCTGTCAAGGAAGATGGGCCTTTTTTAACGTAAACTTGGGCGTAGTGCAGTGAATTGCCCCCTCATAAATTGCAGAGGACAGGAATAGGTATCAGTACATATAGACTGCTCTATTCTTTCAGTCACCGGTACATGTTGACGTCCGTTGGACAGGGTCTTTTGTTGCAGGTCTACCTCAATCTCCCACCAGATTGTATGAATTACATCAAAGAAGCTAGATGTACTACCACAAGAGCATGCTATGCAGCAAAGTGGAAGCGCTTTGGTGTTTGTTGTACACATAACGAGATCAACCCACTAGATGCTTCCATTCAAAACATCTGTTATCTCTTGCATCTACAACAATGTAATTTGGCATATACAAATATATGGCTTCATCTAGCTGCAATAGCCTCTTACCCCCCAAACAAACACTTGTCTTTATTCGATTTCCTGCTATCAAAGCATTTATGAAAGGACTTACAATAATAATTCCCCCTAGAGTTCCAACTTCCCCAGTCTGGAATCTCTATATTGTCCTTACCAGGCTCATGGGTTCCCCATTGGAACCTATACTCAAATGTGAGTTACAGTTCCTCACTTGGAAGGTAGCCTTCCTTGTAGCTATCACATCCCTCAGAAGAGTTCGTGAACTCCAGGCATTAACCATACAAGAACCATTTTTGCAAATGCATCATAGCAAAGTGGTTCTTAGACCTAACCTAAAATTTCTACCAAAGGTAGTTTCTGCCTTCCACCTTAACCAGTCTGTTAAACTCAGTTTTTTCCCCTCAACCAGACTCAGTGGCAGAACTTGCTCTTCACACACTAGATGTCAAAAGGGCGTTACTATACTACATAGAAAGAACTAAACCTTTTAGAAAGACAAAACAACTCTCACCACCTCACAAGGGCAATCCCATTTGAAAATCAGGAAGTGCAAGGTGGATTGTTAAGTGCATCCAAATATGCTATCTTAAAGCTAAACGCACACTAAACATTCCACCCAGAGCTCAGTCCACACGCAAACTAGAGGCTTCTATGGCTTTCTTAGGCAATATTTCCCTAGATGACATCTGCAAAGCAGCAACTTGGGCTACACCACACACTTTCACTAAACACTATTGTGTAGATGTGCAAGCAAAGCAACAAGCAATTGTTGGCCAGGCTGTATTGAGAACACTTTTTCAAACCACTGCAACGGATACAGGTTGCCACTGCTAAGGAGGAAAATTGCTATATAGTCTATGCTAAAGTATACAATCTACAGTTCGTATGCCTCGAACGGAAAATGCTACTTACCAGTATGCATCTGTTCTTTGCATGTTGAGCTGTAGAGTTGTATACGCCCACCCACCTTCCCGGATACCTTTATCCGTTTGCAGTATTATCTTACTTGGATACATTACACATGAGGATCCTTTTCTACTTTCCTGTTAACTCCATCATTACCCTTCATGGCGAAAAACAATCTGGGGATGGAGTAGATACCCATGTGCACTGTCACCGTAAGGTGGAGTCACCTGTCTTGTTACTAACAAAGACTTCTTCGACAAAAAACAAACTACAAACATTCGAGCCCAACACCAGATGGCAATATGTGCTAAAGTATACAACTCTACATGCCGAGAACAGATGCATACTGGTAAGTAGTATGTTCGAGGCATGTGGGCTGCTGAATTCATATCTGTGCATAGATCGCCGCCTAGTGTTGGGTCCGGATGATTGCACATTGTTGTCCTGGAAGAGTCTTCGAAGTATCACGAGATAGGTGGCTCCTCCCCTGGACTACAGTGCGCATGGGCATCCACTCCATCCTCAGATAGTTTTTTTCCGCCATTGGGTTCAGATGTATATTTGTTACCTCAAGTTCGGAATCGATAAAAAACTTTGTGTTTGGCCAAAAGGCTTTTAGTTATCGTCTGTATTGTCTTTGCGATCGGTGCCCAATACTTGTTCCAGCTCTATCCTCCGAGCCGGACGTCAAGAAGAGTCGCTTGGCTTTTCGGCACTGAAGGCTCGGTCGACGCCAGAGGCCTTATCGAAGATCCATTATGGAACGGAGCCCGTTCAAGAGATGTCCCGTTTGCAACTCCAAGTATCCTCACATCGATGTACACCCGGTGTGCAACAAGTGCCTGTCTCCGGATCACGATGAAGCCAGCTTTATGGCTTGTTCTCGGTTCCGCTCCAAGAAGACAATTCGCCTTCGACGCGCAGCGCGAAAGGAGGCCCAGCAGACGGCACCTGACCCGGTGAACATCTTCGATTCCGAGGAAGATGAGGGAGTCGAGCAGGAAGTTCGAGAGAACCTGTCTGATCCTGCATCGGAGATCGACTCATATTACGACGCAGATGTAGAAATGGTTGATACTGAAGACTTCGTCGACGAGGTAGAAGACGACGAGGCCTTTGGGGCCGTGGAAGATAGCTCGAGCGAGGAGCTAGGCCTAGCCGTTGGTACGGGGGCCGCGGCCAAAACACTCGATAAGGCTCAGGTCGAGGGATCGCCACATGGCCTTACCAGAGATCAAACGCTTGGTTCTAAAGCCTCGCCTCAAGGCCAGCTACGGACATTTCCAAAGAGCCATTGGTTGACCGATCGATATCGAAACCAAAAGCATCGGTGTCTACAAAACCGAAAGCACCGGAAACTAAATAGAAACCAAAAGTACGTATTACTTTGGTCGGATCGAAGACTTCTGAACCATCGGCACCAACAAAACAGAAGAGTGTTATCGACCCGGGGAGGTCGCTAAAGGGTGTCGAGCCGAAAGCCGGGGCACCGAAGAAAATAGTCAAGGATGTCGACCTGAAGAAGTCGGCGCCGAAGGCCGTCGACACAAACAAAGGACTCGAAACTCAGAACGTTCTCGATCCTAAACGTCGACTCGACAAGGCTAAAGGCAGTAAAGACCTCGAGTCCACAACTACCAGTGGCTCTAAAGACCCCGTCGAGTCAACACAGCCATCCGCCTCCTTCTCGAAGCAGGTATCGGACTCGCTGCAACGCATTAAAGAAAAGGCTATTGCTGTCGGACCGAAGGCCACTCCACCCCCAAAGCCGGTCAGTAAGCCTCCAAAGTCGTCGGCACCGATTCAGTTCACACTGCCGCCAAAAGTGGTACCTAAGGGGTTCGCCCCTAAGACGGTCGTCGAAGCGGCCAAAAAGGTGTCCATGGGGCCGAAGCCGACCAAGCATCGACAGCCTCCCCAGATGATCAGTCGAGGCAATTCATTGAGGCTGAGACGGCTAGACTTTCCATTTTCAAGCGAAAGATCGCCCCAGAACAGCCTATGGAGTCATAGGAAATTCCATTGAAGAAAAAGAGGGATTCTGCTATGTCACCTCTTCTTTTTGAACCTATTCAACCACATGGACAAGACACTGCTCCTATTTCACCCACATACTCAGATGTGGATGTAGGGGATGGTGACAATGAGGATTACAGTTATCCTGTAGACACTGACCCAGAAGATCACACTGAACCCTGGACAGACGCTGTTGACCCAGGGGGATCCACAAACTGCCCCGGACAGTCCTGTCTATGCTATTAAAACCTAACCTACAGAAGACACGGCAGCGTTTAATGCACTTATTGAGAGGGCAGCAAAAAATCATGATGTCCAGCTCCATGCTGACACTATTGAAGAGGACTTTTTGTTTGACACCTTCTCAACCTCAGAGAGAACTGTCAAGACTCTACCCATGCTAAAATGTGTCCTGAAACATGCTGGAGACATCTTTAAGGAGACCACAAGGGCAAGGGTGATAAGCCCCAGAATTGAGAAGAAATACAAACCAGCACCTGTGGACCCTACGTATATCCGGGGACAGTTGCCGTTGGACTCTCTAGTTGTTTCCAATGCCCGTAAAAGAGCGAACTCACAAACAACGGGTGATGCTCCTCCCCCTGACAAGGAAGATACAATTCTTGACGTGGAAAGTGGCTTTCCTAATAGCAATCACATCGCTACGACGAGTTAGTGAACTTCAGGCACTAACTATCCAGGAGCCATTCCTACAGATTCACTCCAACAGGGTGGTACTACGCACTAACCCTAAGTTTCTGCCTAAAGTGGTTTCACGGTTCCACATGAATCAAACTATAGAACTGCCTGTGTTCTTCCAGAACCCTGAGTCAGTGGCAGAGAGGATGCTCCACACACTAGACGTCAAAAGAGCACTAATGTACTACATAGATAGGACAAAAGATTTTAGGAAAACAAAACAACTGTTTGTTGCCTTTTCGCCACAACACAAAGGCAACCCCATTTCCAAAGCAGGTGTAGCCAGGTGGATCGATAAGTGCATACAGATTTGCTATCAAAAGGCTAAGCGCACATTAACGGTTCCCCCGAGAGCCCGCTCCACACGCAAGTTGGGGGCCTCCATGACTTTCCTTGGAAACATTCCTTTAGAGGAAATCTGTAGAGCAGCCACATGGTCTACCATACACACATTTACAAAACACTACTGCGTAGATGTGCACTCTAAACAGCAGGCAGCTGGAGGGCAGGCTGTTCTAAAAACACTTTTTCAGACTGCTGCCGCTGGCACGGGCGGCCGCCGCTAATATGGGGACTAATATATATTCTATGCACAGATATGAATTCAGCAGCCCACATGCCTCGAACCGAATATGCTACTTACCAGTATGCATCTGTTCTTGGCATGTAGTGCTGCTGACATTCATATCGACCGCCCTCCTCCCCGGCGCCTGTAGCGGCTGCAGCACTCAGAATTACTCTTAGCATGGTCATCACTTACTGTCTTACACTCCATTTCTGCCACAATGTTGAAAAACAACCTGAGGATGGAGTGGATGCCCATGCGCACTGTAGTCCAGGGGAGGAGCCACCTATCTCGTGATACTTCGAAGGACAACAATGTGCAATCATCTGGACCCAACACTAGGCGGCGATCTATGCACAGATATGAATGTCAGCAGCCCTACATGCCAAGAACAGATGCATTAAGTAGCATATTCGTTTCCTATCATTCTCTAGCTAAGTTTGATGGTGGTATTTACCTAGCCTTAGAGCACCCCCTTGTAGATCATGGCAGTATCTTAGATGAAAATTATGTTGCTATGTTGTAACACAAGACGTTGCAGTTGATAATCCTGATCTTTAAACTGCTCTCTCTCAAAACTCTGGTCCCATTAAATCATTCTCACCCTCTGATAATCTATAATTCCCCATCCTGATTGTTTAAGTGCATATTGTTTAAGGCTTTAGTCGCTCACTAATGTCACAGAGCATCCAGTCTGTATGAAACTATAAAAGTCAAGCACAAAAATTTCTCTTGAATATTTGAGGCAAAGAGCGAAAAAACACAGACTGCTTTTAAAGTACCTCCAGGGCGACTGTCCTGAGTGAACAAGCAGCATCTATGTAGTACTGCAAAGAAACCCCCTCAGAAATCAGTTTAAATCATCTTCATTCAGACAAACTTTGAGTTTGAGGACGATTGGGGCTGGTTCATGATTGTTTCCCGATCATGACCGATTTTCAAATGTGTGGTCCGTTGGGTGGAATTCTACAGCTTTTTAGCTTGATTATGCTTACAGAGTAATAACAATAGATTTATACGGATTCATGTATTTTATCCTCAATCTTTGGTTTGCCCGGAATGGAATAAAAAAATCTCCAATTACAAATGAGTGCTGGTACAAGGAAGAACAACTTCAGCCAAAGACTAATACATTCCTAAATGCTGTCCCTTTGTATGGTTGTCTAATTAGAGAATGTTGAATTAGGGAAGTTTCTGATTTGTGGAGGCTGCTGAAGGTGTATTATCAGACATCTTTAATTCAGTCTCAGAATATCACTGCGAAACAAGATTGACAATGTGATCTTAATGTGTTTGTGATTTTCATATTCCCAGATAGCTGCCTTGCTTCAAACCTAAGCAATCCTGCCGATTTCTCATGGGGACAAATGAGTTGAAATATTAGATGACTAAAATTTCCATTGGTATGCCTTTATATTTGTTGATCTGATTAGCAGGCCAGCAAAGTGAGTATCCAAAACGTTTCAACACTACTTATGACACACCTGACCAGACCTTTAGAGGAAATTATGCTTATTATAAATGCACCCCACGCCAGTTAGTCACCTGCTGACTATGGATAGATTATAACATAAATTCGCTGTGTATATTAAGTTGCTATAAATTGTGATATTTTTCAGGCATCAAGACCTGCCTATTACATTAGAAAGCAACCACTACCCTCTCCTCCTGCTGCAAATTTTACCTCTAAACTTCACCCTGACTCCACCACCACTACCCCAAGGTTTTATCTGTGCCTTGCTGCAGCTTAGCTTTAAATGATAGGAAATATCTTTCCCAAACCTGCTAGAGGGTCGCAAACTTTGGAGAGATTATTAATGCATCTTCACATAGTTATCAGGGCAGTGAAGACCTAACTTCAGGCAGCGTGCCACTATAAGAAAGTGGGATTCTGTTGTAGTACCACCCCTCCCCCACTTTTTGCCAGATTTCTGAGGCACTTTGACTGACTATACCCTGGGTCTGTGCCAATCTGGTCCCCAGGGCCTGTGGTCTTCTCCCTAAACTGTACCATTGTTACCACTATTGGCAACTCTTATCCACCTGCAAGTCCCTTGTAAGGGGTACCTATGGTATCAAGGGCATGATAGCTAGAGATAGGCCTCAGAGGGCTGCAGTATGTATTGTGCCACCCTCCGACACCTCTCACCATAAACATGCACCACTGCCATTGCAGTCTGTGTGTTTTGGTGCAGCTAAAAGTGAAGAGTCAACACATCACATATCCCTGTGTGCCCTGCCTACCGAGCACTGCATGAGGCATAGGTATATCACCAAGGTGCACTATATGCCTTTACTGCATTCTGGGATGTTTGATATCAAACATCTCAGAATAGTAAACCTGCATTGATTCCAGTGTCTTATTTATTATTGCATGCATTCAGGGTTCCCTTCTAGAGGGGACCCCTAAACCAAGCCAACCACTGGTGGGTTCCTGACTGGTGAACACCAGCTTGCCATCATGAGACAAGTTTCTGGGCCCCTGGGGTGGGAGACTTCGATTCCTGGGTCCAGAAATGATGCCTTTCCAGGACGAAGGTGTTCCCACCTCCCACATGTCACGAGGAGCCATCTGTTGTCAGGGGAGCTTCAAAGGCCTTGCCGCCTCTGCAGTGCGACCCCTGGCTTCTCCTGTTATCAGGAACTGACCCCTTTCCTGTCTCTCCCCCCTGTAAAAATTGTAGCAGCCCTGAAGGTGTGCCTGCCTTTGCCAACCTCACCACTCAGGGGAGGCAAGGTGAAGCACTCTTCAATGTCTGCCATCTTGCAGATGGCAAGCACCCTCCAATCAGTGTTAGGGATGGTGCCACTCCCCCGTGTGTCATGGGCACCCCAAGGGTGAAGTCATCCTAAGGTCAGTAGTCCATTGGCTTCTGACCTGAAGACTCCTAAAATGCCCCTTAAATACAGTATTTAGGGGCAGCCCTTAACCCAGAGGGCAGATTCATGCAACCTCCGAAGGATGAAAAGTGGCACAGCTAAGGAGACTGTAGAGAAGACCTGGCTTGGCCCCAGCCCTACCGGCCCGTCTATAGTTTCCAGAGATCTTCCACCAAATGTCGACTTGTCCTGCAGACGCAGACCTCCAGAGCCCCTGGGAGGACTGACTGCCTTCTACAAAAAATGGATCTCCTATGAACAGCAGCTCTGTTAAAAAAAAAAAAATAATAATAATCCCAAGATTCTGAGCCTGCTAAGGACGAAGAAACTTGATGCCTGGAACCACCACTGCACCCCTCTACTGCAGCCAGAGTCCAAGTGGCCCACTGGTCTGAGCGAGGTCCCTCAACGCTCCAGAATCTGAGTCCCAGGACTCCCCGACGTCACCTGCAGCCACAAATTGCACAGCTGGGTTGGAGAAACATTAGACTCCCTGTGCCTGATCAAGCTTTAAACCAGCACCCTCTGCCCAATTTCTGAGCTGCTCTCATGATGTATATATTTTATATATATATATATATTTTTTTATATTTTTATCCACAAGAAATTGCTCCTCTAAAAGCTTCAAAATCAAAACCATTATGGTGCTGTGAAGTTTGTAATGTCAAACTCCCAGCACCATATACTCTTAATAGTATTACTGCACTTACAATATCTAAGAATTGGCTTGGACACTGTAGTGGTACAGGGTCATGCACCTGTACCCGCGCCATTGGTTTAGTGCATCCAGATAGGTGTGGCCAGGGCAGTGTGTTGTAGGCATGGCACACAGGGATGTGTGCCACGTCGACTCTTCACTAAAACACGCAGCCTGCCATGGCAGTGTGTTTTTGTAAAGGTACAGGACCTCTAAGGGTGGCACAATAAGTGCTGCAGCCCTTAGAGCCCTTCCCTGACCACAGTGTCCTTGGTACCTGTAGTACCATTTATAAGGGACTGACAGGTAGCCAAAGAGTGCCAGTTGGGTTTTGTTTCCAATGCAGTTTTAGGGAAAGAACATAGGCCTTGGGTATCTGCTGGGCAGGAACCCAGGGCACATTCAGTCTAAGCACATCAGCAGTTCAGCAAAAAGTGGGGGCAACCATGCAAAAAGAGGGCACTTTCTTACACATGCGACTTGTTAAAATAGTTTTCCTGCAAAAATGTATAAGGCATCCATGCGATGAAGAGAAAGCCAGTAAACCTGTTCCTCTCACAGCCTATTGGCAAGCAGGTAAAGCTTGAGATTTTGCCCCTTAATGATGCCTCTCAAAGGAGGCAGAAAGAGTCCCACCTAGGCCTGATGTTAGGCTGTTAGTCAAACCCTACTGATTTCTTATTTTATTTCAGTGATCCTTCATCATTAGATAATTAGCCCCCTGCAAATCTTTCATTTAATTCTTGTAAAGGCTATCGTTTATGGAGAGGTCATTTTTGTGTTTATTTAGCAACGTTGGACTTAAGGTTTCTACCTGGCATGCTTTACGATCAATGGTGGTGCGTAGCTATGTAGAAAATAATGCAGAATGATATGATTATATCTATGTATTTAGGTAAGTGCATTTCTTTGTACAAAATGTATACTACTTGTTTGAAACTGTATAGATATTCTTTAGGTGTATTTTACTTATTGTTAAAAAAAATCTACATTAATGTATGCTTAACATGTAGACAGTAAACGTGCCAACGGGGGGTTATTTGGCAAAGACAATTGAGTAATTCAGTGATATCCAAAAGTAACATCGTAACTTAATTTGTTCTAGAAAATTAGGGAAAACATAAGACTTTTGAATACATCTCATAATCTGCTGTATATGCTTTTTAGCATGTTATATTGAAATTAAACCTATAGAAATTCAGGGGATTCGGATTAAAAATAAAGATTCTTGCCTAGTACATTGACCATGTGTCTGCAACAGAGCATAAACCTGGAAATTTGACAATGTACTGTTATTCCACGCTCAATTCAATATGAGAATGTCCATCATGGTATTGTAACACACACATTAGAGTGATGAGTGGTCCAAAGGAGCGATTGGTTTGACGTTTCGATCTCCGAAAGAAAATATCCACAAGACCATCTTCAGTACTGTGCTTATGCAAAGATGTACAGAAGAACCCTCTTTGGGTTGGTAAGATGACCAGGCGCCTTAAAGGTAGGAGTCCTTTAGTAGAAGGCTACTAGAGGGATGGGGCTGAGGGATCATCATTTGGGGAAGCGCAGATCTACTTGGATTTCTAGGTGAATGGTGAGAGACAAATTCTCAGATCTTCCTTTGAGTACGAGGTGATCCATTTGTGGGTGCCTCCCTGAATTCCGATGTGGTTGAGTCTGTTGATCAAGATGTGATGGTAGGTGTCAAAAGCAGCTGATGTGTTCAGAAGGATGAAGGCTGCTGTGTAGCCGCTGTCTAGGAGGGCCCGGATGTCATTAATGGCTGTGATTGGCTCGAAATCCGGATTGGGAGGGTTCTAAGATTTTGTGATCCATCTGTTTGGTGAGCTGCTGGTTGATTGGATTCTCGAGAACCTTCGCTGGAAAGGGGAGCAGCTAAGGGCGTTGGCAGTTATTCGGTTCTGCTAGGTCTGCATATAATTTCTTCAGGAGGGGCCTCCTGCGTGTTTCCAGTCCTCAGGGAAGGAGTCCAAGGTGATGGAGGTGTTCAGGACCTTCTTGAGGTCGTCGCCAATAGTCTTGTTTCCGAGTTTGAAGAGATGGTGGGGATAGGGGTCTGGGAGTGCTCCTCTGAATGCACAGCGTTCATGATGGAGATTCTGGCTTAAGTTGTGAGAGGGCCGCGATGGGTGAGCAGGTGTTCAGGGTTAGTGTTCGTGGGTGTGAGCAGGCTGAAGTGACGGGTGGCTGGGGTTTGAAGTTTTCAAAGATGACTGAGATCTTGTTGTGGAAAAAGTCTACCAGGGTGTCACACAGTTCTTGGGAGATGCAGTTCTCGGATGCTGCAGTGTTGGAGAACTCCATCGTAGTGACAGATCTTGCTTTGGTTTATGCTGCCTTCTATGCGGTCTTCTTGATTTCTTTCAGGAGGCGGTGGTAACGGTTGAGTGTTGTTTTGAAGTTGGTATAGTGTTGAGTCTCTTTGCTGATTTGCCACTTCCTTTCAAGTTACTGGCAGTGATGTGCTGGATTTCAGCTCCACGGTGAACTAGCTGGGTCTTCTGGCAGGTCGTTTGGATTCAGCTGGCATTTCGGGGCATTGTCTCAATGCATTCTGTGATCCACTGGGAAAAGTTCTTCGTGGCCTGGTCTGGGTTGGATGTTGTGTCTAGGAGGTGGGAGTTGAGATCGTTGTTCCACTGGTCTTACAGTATATTTTTCCAGTTTCTGCATGTGGTGCTGGGAGGCATGCTGCCAGTGTTGGTAGGTCCTGACATGGTAAAGTGGACACTGTAGTGGTCAACCAGGTGAGCTGTGAGACGTGGTTGTACTTGACTCTGTTACTGGATGTAAAAATGGGGTCGAGCATGTGTCCTGCGATGTGGGTGGGGTCGGTGACAAGTTGTATGAGGCCGATGCTGCTCAAGCGGTCCAGAAGGCAGTTGAGTTTGTGTCGCTGGGGTCGTTGAGGTGGAATTTAAGATCCCTTAGGAAGATGTAGTGCTTGGAGTCCTTAGCAATCGGTGCAGTGAGGTACAGGATGGCGTCGCAAAAGCTGGGGCTTGGTCCTTGTGGTCGGTAGACGAGGGCCCCTCTGGTGTTTTTTTCGGTTGTGTTGAGTTGGAAGTTGAGATGCTCCATTATCTGGTTAGATTCATCTGGGGAGGTCGTGCAGCAGATAGTGTCCTTTTAGATGACAATTCCACCTCTGTGTTCGTTGGTTTGATCCTGGTGTGTTATCTTGTAGCCTTTGTGAGGAAGATGACGTCTGGTGTGAGGGAAGAAATCGTGTCCCAGATCTCCGTGGTGTGTTTGGCGTGCAAATGTGCATTGAGTAGAATGCACTGGAGTTCTCATGGCAATCAGTCGGTATGGTGGACATAGTGGTGTTATCTGTGTCTTTGGCGTTGTTGGTAACTTTGGTGTTGCAGGTGAAGCAGCAGTGCTGGCAGGAGATGTGCTGCAGCAGCTTTTGTCGTCGATGCGCCCAGGATCCAGGGCTCGGAGGTTTGTGTTGGTGTAGCTGCAGGCGGAAGAGAAAGGATTCCTGATGCTGGATATAGACTGGTGCACATTAGCTTTCCTTCGGCGCTACTCCTGCACGCATCCTTGCTGAGACCTCCATATGTATTTATTATGCAATTTGTATCGCGCAAACTAAACCCGAAGGTGTCAAGGCGCCTATCCAAAACAGATCAAAAAGTTTGCAGAGCACCACTACAGGTATGCGCGTGTGAAGAGGTGGGTCTTTAAAGCAGATCTAAAGGCTTGTAGAGTGGGGCGGGACCTTACTTCCAGAGGGAGAGCATTCCACCATTTAGGGGCCAGATTGGAAAAGGCCTTGCCTCCCCATCTTGTCTTCCTGACACGAGGCACAGAAAGTAGAAGTTTATGTGAGGAACGAAGATTCCTGTCGGGGTTGTACTGAGAAAGGATAGATCCAATGCCCGTAGGGCTAGTTTTAGCTAAGGCTTTGTACACCATACACATGGATTTAAAGAGGATACGATCCCCGACGGGAAGCCAATGGAGCTGCTTCCGAGCATCGGTGGCAGAGGCACGTTTGGGCAAGTCGAGAACAAATCTCGCTGCCGCGTTCTGGACCACCTGCAAGCGCTGCAGCTGACTCTTATTCAGTCCAGCATACAGCGCATTGCAGTAGTCCAGACGGGAGCCCAAAAGTGCGACGGCTAGTTGCTTTCTTGCCTGGAGGGACAGATAGGGCCTGATTTTTCTTAGTATGTGGATGATCCCCCAACAGGTCGAACCAGTCCTGTTGACCTGTTGGCACATACTAAGGGTGGGATCAATCATAACCCCCAGATTTTTTGCAGAGGAGGTAGGATCGGGGCAGGCACCCAGTGAGTTCGGCCACCACTCAGCAGACCAGATCTCTTCCTTTCCTCCAGATACCATCACCTCCGTCTTCTTCCCATTCAGTTTCAATGAATTGTGAATCATCCATTGGCCGACTGCCTCCATACAAGATCTAAAATTGGCGGCAGTCGACGTAACTGACTGGGAGAGAGAGAGAGACGAGGATCTTGGTGTCATCCGCGTAGGAAACTACCTCCATCCCGAAAGATCTAATAAGTCTGGCAAGGGGGGTCACATAAATGTTAAAAAGGGTAGGGCTAAGCGCTGACCCTTAAGGGACCCCACATTGCACAGACAGGGATGGAGATAGGAACGGGCCCAGCATTACCCTTTGCTCTCTGTGATCGAGAAAAGAGGAAAGGAGTCCCAGGGCCGACCCCCGGACCCTAATCTCCCTCAGTCAAGATGTTAACACCGAGGGAGATAGGGTATCGAAGGCAGCTGTGAGATCTAAGAGGATCAGGAGGGAGGTCTGTCCCCCATCGACCCTAGTGCGGATGTTATCGAGCACTATGGTGAGGGCAGACTCGGTGCTATGTTCCCTCCTGAATCCATGCTGGGAAAGATCCAAACAGCCAGAGCTCTCCACGAATGCAGCCAGATGTTTATTAAGATGGGCTTCTAACATCTTCGCGGGAGCAGTGAGATGGGGCGAAAGTTTTTTAATACCCCAGGGTCAAGAGAGGACTTCTTGAGCAGAGGTTTTACCACAGCGTTTTTCCACTGCTGGGGAAAAATGCCCTCCTTCATCGCCCTGTTCATGATGTCAACCAGTGGGGGAAGGAGGGATTCTCTGCACTGCTTAAGGATCTTTAGCGGACAGACATCTAGCGGAGAGCCAGATTTAGTTTTGTTAAGCAGGATCTCAAGATCCTGACAAGAGAGAGGAGGAAAGGATTCCAGATCCTGAGGTCGGGATGATTCAGCATCATCAGGCTCCAAGGGAGCGGGCACCGAAGGCACAGCGGTAGAGGATCTTTGAGCTTCCAGGGCAATGTAAATGTCCGCAATTTTGGACTGAAAGAAGGAAGCTATATTGTTGCACAGTTCCTGAGAGGCAACCACAGGGTCTGGGATCTGAAGGGAGGTAAGGGAATCAGCGATCCTGAAAAGCTCTCTAGGAGACGAAAGTGAGGAAGTGAGGGCCGTGAAGTATTCTTGCTTGGTCTTAATCACTTCCAATTTGTAGTTTTTAAGCAAGACCTTATGAGCTTCTCTATCCTTAGGGGCCCAGCTAGAGTGCCATAGGCGTTCCTGTCTCCTTACTTCCTGTCTACGAAGCCTAAGTTGTTCTGAGAACCAGGGAGCTGAGGGTCTTTTCCTGGCATATGTAGTCCTTGGAGGTGGGAAGGGCTTTCAGGAGGTAGGAAGCAGGAAGGGAAGGATGGGAAGAAATGGCAGGAGCAGCGCCTAGCAAAAACAATGAAAACCATGCAGAACAGAGCTGACAGTTTCAGCAAAATCACACTACAAATGAGGAAAACAAAGTTGCACCACCACAGCAGTAACCTGGCGAAGCCTATTATAATTTTGACCTTCTTTTTTTATTCATCGTTTGTATTTGGTTTACCATCTGAAATTTCCACTGTATTAATTGTATTATATGTTCTTTGCCATAATTTTTGACTTTGGATTGTGTTACTAATTTGGAGACATAACAACATTGTGCTTAGGAGAGCTCCTTTGTCTCCCAGCCTGGTCATCTAGAACTGTAGGCCGTCGCCTTTTTGTATCTTCCAGTGTTTTTATTGAATTTGAATGAGTGGATCCTTTAGGATCGGGACGAATGGGACTGAGTATGTGTTGGAGTGACTTTGAATGACTGTGTTGTGTGGGGTTCTGTAATTTTGCCTTATATGTTTGATTTTTGATATAATATCCTTTGAAATCAATTAACTGTGTGTATATATATATATATATATATGAATATTGATTAAAACTTATTCATGGATTTATGTCTAACTTTTGTTTATTGATTGCTTGCTCCTGGGAGGGAGACTGTATTCACAGTGACTTTACTAGCACTTATTGATTAATTGCAGGTGGAGACTTCTCTGTTATTATAATGTTTCTTTTGTGCTCATAATGAGCTACTTTTATGTGGTAAGGAAAGGCTGTGAGTTGAATGATTCACTTTAACTTTATTGATTTAGTGGAGCAGTGAAATGGCCCTTGATATTTTCTTATGCATCAGTTAGTAGGACTGCTCACTGCTTAATGGTTCTGAGTGAGCCATCATATTTGCAGAGTTTTGAAATAACAAATTGTCTTATTGCAGGATATGAATGTACAAGAATTGCCCAACATCGCTTTGCCTATCTGCACTTCTGCCTTGCCCACCTTCAGCTTTGGCACTATTTCCAAGACAACGTCTTCGCCATCTACTCTTGTTGCAAAACCAGCCCTCAATATGGTACTTGTGCATTTATTATAGATGTGTAAAGGCATGCGGTTTATTTGCTGTGCTTTCTACATGTGATCACACTACACATTTGCACACTGCTTTGCCACATTTTAGTACCTTGCTGCCATAGATTAGGCTTATATGAAAAATATTGAAAGAAGTATTAGGATAAATTAGTATATCATTACTTCAGACTAAACGTTCTCAAAAACACTCCAGATTTGAGCAATCCATGTTGCCAACAGTATGACGTACAATATTGCAGCTCTAAGTGTTAGTGGGGAGATGTGTTTTGGAGGTGGGAGATTGTAATCACAGGTACATTTTCGAGATTTTGCAGTAGTTAATATTTGCATTGACATCACACCACTGTGTTCCACTTTAGACACGATGTTTAGTAAGTGAATTGCACTGGATTATTCTTGTTTTTAGGTTTAAATCTTTTTATTTGAAATCTGCACCTGGAAAACAAGTTAGTCAGTGCAAATGTTACATAGCCAACAGCAATCCTAAACGTGGGCGAGGTAAGGAGGATTCCTAATAAAGTGAGCATAGCAGTCCAATATCTTCCTAACCCATGGCAGCATTGACAAACCAGGGGTGTTACATAGTGCCAACCAGGCGAAACTCCCCACTCCCTAAACTCCCCCTCCCCCTCCCTCCCCTCACCCCTTCGTCCAGTGCTCGAATCTGTCCCTTCTAGCTTCTTCTCGCCAGATCTTGACGCATACTTCCTCTGCCCCCCCCCCCCCCCCCCCCTCATGAAGCCTCCCCTTCCGGTCCAGTGAGTCAACAAGCGGAGATACCTTGGGCGTTAAGTTCTCTGAATTCAGTAACCAATAATGAGCGGAACGGTTGCCAAAGCTAGTCCTACTGATCTATGTCCCCGGCGAGAGTAAGTGACATCTTCTCCATCCCCAATACACACCACAGCCGATGAAGCAAACCTGTAGTGGAGGGGACCGTTGTGGTGCGCCAGTGCATTATGATATTTTGTTTTGCAGAGCCTAGGGCGATAGCCATCTGGACGCCAGATGGCTATGTCAGGGGTTTAGGAAGCCCTAGTATAATGTAGGCAGGAAAGCTAGGCAATTCAGAGTGAAAGTGTGTGTCAATATCGTCTATCACCTGTGTCCAGTACGGCTGTACCAGGGGACAGTCCCACAAGATGGGCAGTAGCGTGCTTATGTGTCCACAGCCCCTCCAGCAGTTTTTATCCTTACTGTGGTCCATCTCATTTATCTGTTCCGGGGTGTAGTACCAGTATGTGGTGACCTTAGTTAGTGTCTCTGTAAGTCCGGTGTGGTATGCTGAGTGGCGTGCCCTGTAGGAGATCTGGTCCCATTCTTTATGGCTCAGGGTCCTGCCCAGCTCTCGCTCCCAACATTCCCTGCCCGGGTTATAAAGGTGAGCTGATTGTGGTTGAAGGAATTTATAGAGATCAGATATTAATTTGGTGTCTGAGGTGCGAGACAGGAGCCATCTCTCGTATGGCTGAAAGCGCCTATCTGCTGTCTCCCTCACCTGCAGCTGGAGTGCCCAGTGGCTTACTTGGAGGTAGCGCATCCGCTCCGTCTCGGGGAAGTTGTATTCCTGTCTGAAGAGTGGAAAGGGGAGCACACCATCCGGGCCATAGATGTGACAGAGGCAGCGTCATCCCGCCGATCGCCATATTCTTGTTTTTAATGGTGGCCTGTTTAAAAGTGCTTTAACTTTCCCACGTTTTATTGCTTATCTGGTCAAATACAGGTTTTATAATCTTCTGTCAGAAAAGATCTCGACTTAGGTTCTAAAATCGAGCTTCTGGTCTAGCTGGTCCTGGGCACCTTAGGGCACTCTGTCTCTAAGCTGCATGCATTTCCAGTGTGATTCTTGGACTCTTTTGTTGAGGTTGTCATCCGCCAATCCTTCCAGAACACATGACACTTTCTAGAATCAAAGCTTTTCCTTTTCTTTCTTGGCAGTAATTAATGTAAATTGTTAATCCCTTACTATACTCCTGACACTTTTGGCTCAGTTCATTATTCTTGATAGTAATGCCGGTCATTCCTTTCTGGGGAAAAGAGCTGACTCATTGATTGCTGGGAATACTGCCAATGTAGTACTTCCCACTACTCCTGTCATGGGGAAAACTGTCCTGTTGTGGCCCTGTGCCCAGTCCCATTATGCCCACAGATTTCTTCAAGCAAGAGCTTGAGTTCATATGGTGGGCGTGGAAGGTACTTCATTGGTATGTTAACACCTGCCATCCTCTGTATCATCCCATACAGTTGAATATACCTGATCATATCTCTGGACCGTAGGAAAACACCGAAGATCATATTTTCTCTTCCAATGCGTGAAGTCCATTTTGAGTCCCTTAGAAGAGTAATGGAGGGCTTAGATCTGCGTGTAAATTTTAAAAAATCTTTTATTATGCCATGTGCACCCGGGAAAAGAAAGCTCAACACTATACATATAGGGACAGACAAATTAGAATCTATAACTACATTCCCGTACTTAGGGTTGGTTTTCGCTGCGAACGGCTCATGGAGTGGGCATTCGGCCCACGCTATGGGCAAGTTCTCAAAAGCCACCAATTCTATTTTGAGCTTGTCCCGCCCAAAGAAAATAGGTGCCACCAGAGCTATTTTAAAATGTTTTAGGTTACAGTGCCTACACGTAGCTACATATGGGGCTGAGGTCTGGGGATTGGGAAAAAATCCAAGTATCCAGCGAGAAGGTCGATTCTGCAGAAAAATACTGGGTGCCCCAATCTCATCTTCCGAATGTATTTGCCATGGGGAACTAAACCTCCCCTATGTATGTGATTTTATTAGAACTAGACCAGCTCTATTCTGGATTAGGATCTAGAGGAATAATTCTGCCATTTTAACGCAAAATATTATAAAAGACTGCCTTAAAAGTGACCATGGTATGGCGATCCCCTGGCTTGCGGGAGTCCTAAAAACATTGAGCGCCGTGAACAGGGGAGATCTTTTCTCCGACCCAAGTAGGATTGAACCCAAAGATAAAATTGAGGTCAAACAAGAACTGTATGCACTTTATAACTCTGAACGAATGGAAAGGGAAATCCTCAAATCAACTGTTGTGAGTTATATGAGGAATGATTTATGTAGGAGACCTCTTGCACCATACCTCACCTTACCCATGACTAATTGGGAGAAATCACTGTTGTTTCGGCTGTAATTTGATGCTATTTTGACAGAAGTGCACTATGTTCCAGCTGTACAGGTTCCCGTTTCCCTAAAACTGTACAGTTGTCCCCCCCCCCCAATTGGCAATACCTATAGAACCCCCTGTAAGTCCTTAGTAAATTGTACCCGTGGTGCTAGGGCAGGGAGGATACGGAGGGTCCCTCAGATATTGTGCCTCCCTAGACACCCCTCCGCACACTGATGCAAACTGCCGTTGCAGGCTGCATGACATGGTGCAGAGAAAAATGAAGACACAACATGGCAGACCTCCTTTGTGCCAAGACAGGGTGCATTATATTACATGTGAGGACATATCTGCATGAGCAGATATCCCCCTGTGATGCCCATGTTGATGTTTGGACATTGCCAGTGAACAGGGAATCCATCTTGAGTATATGTACTGGGCACTGGTTATTACGAGTTCCCAAGCTGCATGATTGCTTCACTGAAACCAAAGATATTTGGTAGCAAACTCACGTATTAATAAGTTCACACTGATTCCTCCCCCCTAAAAACCTACAGACTACTAGTCTACTGGGTGACTGGTCCTGACCAGACTGCAACCACAGACTAGTTTCTGAACCCCAGGAGGTCAGAGCATGCTCTCTGAGGTCAGAAACAATACCTCTTCTGGGCAGATGTGTTGTCACCTCCTCCAGAACAGGATGGCTAAGTAATCGGCATATCATGTCAGGATGCTTCATAGACCTCTGCCGCCTTTGATATGCAACCCCTGGTTTCTGCCAGACGTGGGAGATGCCCCATGCCCGAGACCCATTTGGCACCAGGACATGCAGGAAAATTATCTAGTCAAGAGACCTGTTCCTTATCAGGGTAGTATCACCCCTAAGGTGGGCTACCTTATGTGAACACGAAGACAAGAGTTCCACCAGCTTGGTTTTTGGTGAAATTCGGCTCAATAGGTCAGGGATTGAGTGTTTAGGGCACCCCTGATGCAAGAAACTTAATTCGATTTCAATGTATCCTGAAGAGGAGGGCAAAGAAGATCCCCAAGAGACGGAGACCTGAAGACTGCTGTGGATGTTTGGCTCCAAACCCTGCCTGCAACAGTTTCAACAATTGTGACCGAGTGACTCGTCCTCCAGCTGAGCAACTACTCAGAACCCCGGTAGACTGCCAGCCCTTTGAAAATTGGCAGCAATCTCCCTTGAAGTAGAGGAGCTACTCCCTTGCAGTGCGCAGTCGCTGAAGAAAGTCTGGTTTACCATGCTCCTGCTCTACGGCCAGCCCGAGGCAGGAGCCCCCCACCCCCACACCACCACCTTCCCGGAAGAGGTACCTGCTCTCCTGACGGTCAGATCTGTCCCCCAACCGATTGTGAGGACACAAGGACCAACCCGAGCTGCACAGCACCAATAACCGGGGTACCAGACCTGGTTAAGTCCAGTATGAACTCAAACACTGAGACAGAGGAGCCATCAAGGGACTTTGGCACTGCAGAGACCCGCTTCCAGAGAGGCCCTGCTGTCCTGATTTTGCACCCTCAACTAGCGAGACTGGCAACCGTAAGGTCCTTCGAAGCACAGCGACCAGCTGACCTATCTCTTCTGAACCAGAGTGCCCTAGTACCAACGAACTGGCTGTGCCCCCTTGCTCCCAGCCTCCTGGAGTGGTCCCAAGTCCCCCTCTGCAGCCTTTTTTTAAGTGGCCCCTTTATTTCCACTAGCGTAGCGCACAAAGCTATCAACCCGAAGCACCTGGACGCCCCAGGACAGGTAACGAGTACCTGCTGGTGGTACTTTGGACCTTGGCTTCCTATGACAAACTTTCCTTTGAAGGCCAAGGTAAACTCCATAACTTCGTCCTGTTTTTTCATTTTAAAAACTCTTAGGAAAGCCCGCCTTTTATTCCTCTTGACCTGCGGAAATCGGTAATTTCTGCACTTATGTCAAAAATTGACTATTGCATTGCAATCTTTTTTAATAATTCAGATTAGATTTTTAAATAAATTGCAGGTTCTCACATCTGCTGCTTGCCATCCCAAAATATCGGTCTGTATTTCATGCCTTGCCAAACTTTCAGTAATGGGAAACCTATTGCATTGCTAAAACCTGTTAAATCTTTATCTTGCCTCCGGATCTCATGACGTTCTTCGGCAGGCCAGTGGCCTGTAGAAGAGGGCCTAAATATTCCCCCTGCTGATACCAAGTTAGATGGATGCTGCATTTGCGCATGACTGGATGGGTGGAGGGTGTGCCAGCAAGTAGTCGAGAGATGGCCACAGCTGGCCAACGAAAAGAATAAATTGGTAATGTCCGCTCTGAGGAAACCAAGTACTGAAAGGCGGGACAGATGCACAAACGTAAACCATGAGAGAAGTGAATTTTAAAAAGCTACCCAACTAACCAACCAATTGCGGTGGGTGTGTTCAAAGTCCTTGATAGCCCCTTTACCGACTACTGCATGCCTCGCAGCGCATGCGCTGCCCATGCTCGATCTAAAAATGACTTTATATTATGTTTGGCAAGGCTCCACAGCTAATTTGAAGGCTTTCATAATATATACATCTATGGTAGTTTCTTCTCTTCCAGGACTGATTTTTACTGAATGCTGGGGATTATTCCCACAATTACTTTATGGTTTACCTGTTTATTGAAAAGGGTTTTGCCTACACAGCCCACCAGCATATCCAGAGATACTTGTAAGGCAGCTGAACACTTAACAGCTATCCAGAAGCTGAAATAAAGTCCATGGGCCCCCTTCATTGCCCTCCGGAAACAGTACTCTACCATCAGGAAAGGCAGAACAAGGTGGAAGTCCACTTCAAGCACAGAGGGTTCATCTGTATGTGGCATCGTTAATCGTTCCAGTGCCAGGCTCCAGATCCTGTAAAACTATTCCAAGGATAGGAGTATTAATTCCTTGCATCTGCTGTAGTTTTTGTACTGAGGATGAAATGTTCACATGTTTTACTGGTTTTGGTTTAAAGAATGAATACATCTTTGACGTTATTGTTGGATTATACATGGTGTCTGAGGCAATAGAAAAACCAGTCAAAGCTACCCTGTTCCTAATTTGCAAGTCATTGAGTAATACTTTATTTTGCAACTTTTCTTCTTTTTTGCTGAACGAAACTGCTTAAAAAGGCATCACTGAAGTTTGTTTTGCTTTTAACATTCTGCAGGTGCCGCCAACTAGTTCGTTAAATAGTAGTCCTGTGTTCACATTCTCTTCTCCAATTATGAAGTCTAAAGAGACAGAGGCGCCACCTCTCGGTTCACCTGTAAGTATTTGACCATACCAAACGTTTCAGTACAAGAAAAGCTTTTTGGTATTGAAATTTCCAAACTGATTTAGAAAAGAACATGTGTATCGTGTGTTTTCACTAAGATATTATTTTATCTGCGCTACTGCACTGCTCTCTTCACTGCTGTTTTTTTTTCACCTTCACAGATTGGCTTTACGTTTAGTATTCCTAGTGTGAAATCTGCAGATCCGTCCATCGCACTAAAGAAACCTGCATCAATGATAGTTAGCCCAGGTAGGTGGCATTTCCTAACTGAAGAATATGCAGATTTTAACTGAATAATTACAAAGTTGATAGCTTTATGGGCTTTTTTTGGTATTCATTGCTTTTCCATTCAGAGAGTTTGCATTGTATAAAATGCCAGTGTCTTTAAATGACCTTTTGAGAACCTGCCAGAGTTGCGGCCTGTTCATTGTAAAGGAGCACTTAGTCTAACATGTAAAGCCTGATCCAAAACTTAATTACTGAACCTGGCACTTCATGGCTTTAAGACGCTTTGGCACTGTACTTTGTCACACTTTCCAGGCAACATGGCCTTATTGTTTGCTTTTAGAAGCAGTGTGATGCCCCTACAGGTGTCATTCTAGTATTGCTGGTGCGGATTTCATACCTTTTTGCGTTCTCGCTACAAACCGCATTGTAGGTAATAATCCACTGAGTCCAGCCTTGCTCAAGAATAGATGGCTTTCAAGTCGGTCTCAGTTGCTTTGTTCTTATTGGTGTTTTTATCACTTTCTACGTTTGACCCATCAGTAGTTTTATCATTCTGTGGACATCGCCAGGATACAGGTGTGTTGGTAGTCCTCTTTCTGTGGACTTGCGCTTCCCAAGGCTCACAGTGCAGGTTTAACTTTACCCCTCATCATTCCAGACCACAGTGAGTGCAGTGGCACTATTTCATTCTTGTAAAATTCCTTTACACTGATGCTTTCTGAACTTCATCAATATTGTATGTCCTATTGTGCTGCGCTAGATTATGCAAATCTTTTTTGCACCAGTTCATTTCTGTGAGCACCCTGGCAAAACTAACCCACACATGTGAAAAGTTGGTATAATATGACCATGGCCTGCAGATATCACCTGTTAGCGCACTGTGCTCATTGTTTTACATCCAGAGCTTTGGTCTGCTCCCCATTAAGATTTATAGGCAACATGGCAGGAAAATCATATGAACTTTTAACTGGGTGTAATTTATTTTTCAAGGTCATATGTCAAGTCAATTAATTTATATAGCGCGCTACATACCCAGAGGGTCTCAAGGCGCTTGGAGAAGGGTGGGGAATTACTTGTCGAATATCCAGGTTTTAAGTTGTTTTCTGAATGCTAGGTGGTTCTGAGTGAGGCGAAGGTGAATGGGAAGTGAGTTCCAGGTTTTAGCCGCCAGGTAGGAGAAGGATCTTCCTCCCATGGTGGTTTTGTTGATGCGAGGTACAGCAGCAAGGGCTTGGTTGGAAGAGCGTAGCTGGCGGGAGGGGGTGTAAAAGGAAAGTCGTGTGTTGAGGCATTCGGGTCCAAGTTCGTAAAGTGCTTTGTGTGCGTGGGTTTGGAGGCGGAATGTTATCCTCTTATTGACAGGGAGCCAGTGGAGGTTTTTCAGGTGACCAGAAATGTGGTCTTTACGCGGGATGTCTAGTATGAGTCTGGCTGATGCGTTCTGGATGCGTTGGAGTTTTTTCTGGAGTTTTGCGGTGGTTCCGGCGTATAGGGTGTTTCCGTAGTCCAGGCGGCTTGTAACCAGTGCGTGGGTGACCGTTTTTCTAGTTTCAGTGGGGATCCAGCGAAATGTTTTTTTGAGCATGCGAAGAATGTTGAAGCAAGATGATGAAACGGCGTTGACTTGTCTGGTCATCGAGAGTGAGGAGTCCAGGATGACGCCCAGGTTTCGTGCGTGGTCCGACGGGATGGGTGCTTTTCCAAGGGCCTCTGGCCACCAAGAGTCGTCCCAGGCGGAGGGGGAGGTACCTAAGATAAGGCCTTCTGTTTTGTCTGAATTCAGTTTCAGACGGCTGTGCTTCATCCACTCGGCTACTTCTTTCATTCCTTCATGTAGGTTGGTTTTGGCGGTGTTAGGGACTTTGGTGAGTGAGAGGATCAGTTGAGTGTCATCAGCGTAGGAGATGATGTTGAGGTTGTGTTGGTCGGGTATCAAAATATGCCAGATGGTCTTGGAAGAGTGTACAGTGCCCACAATATCAGAGGACCTTAGAAAAATTACTCTTGTGATCTGTGTTCAAAGAGTGCGTACAGTTGTTATGATTCGTTGATATGAACTTGGTCAAATTTGGAGGTTCTATAACCTGCAAGGAGGCGAAAACGCCTGGACACACCCACATTAAAAAAGATATACCCACCTGTAATGTTAATTATATAATCGTGGCAAACCTTGAATTGATTAGTCTATTAGGCACATGATTCATAGTTCTTTTTAGTACTCAGTACTCAACCTTGGAAGAATAAAAGTGTGAGCAGGCCGTGGGTGGGTTTATTCCTTTCAGTTAACTGCCTAGCTGTTTGAGCGGTAGGGAGGGTTTTCCACTGGGCAGTACTCAAACCATTACAGGGAAAGACTGGGGCACACTTTAGTGTATTATTGTTTCCTGCTACCCAATGCAAATGGAGGGCTACAGTTTACACTTTCTGGGACGCTTCAGTGTGTTCGTTATCTACAATGTAACAGACCGATCTGGACTCCTCTCCCAGATATCAGTTTATGAGCACACACTTCCACATGCTAAACCGCTCAGGCCGCATTGTGTGTATCCCCTTGCTCAAAGTATCTGTAAGACTACCTGCAAGACATATCTGGTCACATCTCATGGGCATGCCTGCAGGGCTGTAGCACATGCATGGCTGTGGAATACTCATTGTGGAGCACACTATTGTGCATCATTGTCCTCTCCTGACCATAGCACTCTCGGGGCCTCATGCCAAATGTTTACACTTCTTCTAAATCGGGATCTCCTGCTTTATTTTTTGAGGGAAGCTCCCGGCTAACCACATTAACCAAGGATGTTTGATTATGTCCTCGAATAAATCAGTCCTCCCAATTCAGCCCCTCACGAGCAACAACAATGAACATGAAAGTGTTGAAAAAAATAAAAAATTGCATTTGCGGTCTCTTTTTTATACTAAATGTATTTTGAGTAGCAGACATAATTTTCCTTAGCTGCTGGTGTATAGGTGGTTGGAGCAAGAAAGCACAGACAAGCACGTCCGTCTGTACAGCCCTCAGACCACAGAGTTGAATATCTGGCAAAAACTGCTTTCTAGACAGTTAGGAAAGCAAGGCAAGATAATGTGAGAATATTCTAAAACTTTTTTATTAACAAAATAAGTTTGCGCTTTATTTGTTAATTCTTTACAGTGCTCCAAAATACAAACATATCAAAGTAAATATGTACAAAACTGAAAATATCCTATTCGTCACGTCCTCTATAACTTTGAGGTACCAGCACACTTTCGTCTTGACAGACTCGAAATGAGTGCCCAAATAGTTTGCGCCCTCATAAGTTTTAATCTCATTAAGATTTTATTGATCTGTGCAATAAATGTTTAGTAGTAAACATTGGGTGCATTAGCTCTGTATTAAGATTGTATAATCTAGCCATAAATATACAATACAAACATTGGCAATGCCATTCGGTCTCGCTTGTATGCTAGGGTGAGACTTATTAGCATTAACAGTGTTTGTTAGCTCTTTCAATACATTTAAGATGGGCGGACAAACCACTTACAGATCTTCCATCAAGGTCCAAGTTGCGAGTCTACATGCTTTCTGGTTGGAATTATATATAGTCTATGGTGCATTTCTTCAGTCAGCTTTAAATTAGCTAGTGCCAGTCTTGTAAAGGCACATCTACACTTGTAATGTGGGAGAACTTCTACCCATTACCATGATTTTCCATCAACCAGTAAAGAGTTGTAGCTCCGTTTTTGTATGGTAGTGTCATTTAGATAGTAAGAAGTCACTTTAGAATGTACACTTGAAAAATCCGAACTATTATTTTCTTTTAACAATGTTTTTGTTTATTTTCAGCTAAGGATGCTGTATTAAATAGTACTAGTAGTAAGAATGACGAGGAGCAATACGCGGGCCCGTTTAAACCTGCAAAAACCTTAAAAGAAGGGAGTGTGCTGGATATTCTGAAGAGCCCTGGTAAATATTTACATAAACACAGGAACATTTGCCTAATGTTATGTTTAGTGGTTGCAGTGAAGACTATAAATCATGGATACACAATTCACTTATTTGTTTCAATTTTAATGTATTTGTAGTGTTAGTTTGCAGCTCTTTGGCTTCTTTGAGTTAAAACATTGATTCTGCATTGTTAAATCAACTTCTGGTAGTAATTTTATCATTTGCTTACGAATTTATAAAACGAAAATGTAATCCTCTGCTAAGTGTATTCCCATGCAACATTTCCTCTTAGTTTATGAAGCAGGCGATAATGCACAATTTATTACACCCTTGCGTTGCCCAAACAACCTGTTGAAACATATTAAGGGAATTCCTTTAAATAAGCTTCAGTTGTCGCCTTCAATCCAAAAAATCTTTACGGTCTGAATTTCCCATTGGAACCTCCTGTAGAACCTCTCCAACGGATCGTGATGTCTTTTGGCAGCAATGTACTTACATGGTTGAGGGGGGAAACGCGCCATTGATACAACCCCCTTTAAACTATTTCATAATTAAATTAAGTTGCACCATGCTCGAAATAATTTGCAATAATATGGTGGCCTGAGCTCGTCTTTGAAAATCCAGATTTTTAGTAAGTATGTTGGGGCTCTTTGAACTTCACCAGGCCTTTGCTTCGAGTCCCATGGGTCTGGTCCTGAAATGGGGTTGTTTAGGGTTAAATAAAATCACACATCTAAATTGTGGCCCTTTTACATTCGCAAGGCACATTTTATGAACTGCTCTGCTCTAAGCACTCGAGAGCTGTCATCATAGGCTTTAACAACAAGGGGTGGTGATGGACAGAGTTTCTGAATTAAGCAGAATACTCTCACCCAGTCAAGAGATCAGGGCTAGATCCAACACCGTTTTTTAGCTCACTGCACCATCCCAGCTCAGAACCTGGCTATATGCAAATTAGTCTGTTCCTGTCACAGTGCATGATGGGAACAGGGCAAACCAAACTACCAAGCCAATTCTTACACTGGGAAGGAAACAAGCTACCGGGGAGCGGTTTCTGGCATTTCAGCCGTCATCGGCCCGGCTTGCTTGAATCCTGATGGTGCAATGAGCAAGGGACTCACATCTGAGTATACTCTTCCTCACGGCACCATCCGGATTCAAGCAAGCCGGGCCGAAGACGGCTGAAATGCCAGAAACCGGTCCCCGGTAGCTTGTCTCCTTTCTGGTGAAGAATTGGCTTGGTAGTTTAGTATGCCCTGTTCCCATGATGCACTGGGCCAGGGACAGACTGATTTGCATATAGCCAGGTTCTGAGCTGGGATGGTGCAGTGAGATAAATAACGGTGATGGATCAAGCCCTGATCTTTGGACTGGGTAAGAGTGGTCTGCTTAATTCAGACACTCTGTTCATCACCACCCCCTTTTCTGAATCGTCATCATAGGCTGGCCTCTATGGGTCCCTACAAGGCTCTTCAGGCACTGCTTAAGGGTCACGTAAATTGTGATATATGCTTCCGATTGGGAGTGTGTTCTGATGCCAGCTTCAGGCAGCTTTCCTTCCTTGTGGCAGAATGTAAATGCTTAACACCCACAGACTAGAGACCTATGTTCGAGGCATGTGGGCTGCTGAATTCATATCTGTGCATAGATCGCCACCTAGTGTTGGGTCCGGATGATTGCACATTGTTGTCCTGGAAGAGTCTTCGAAGTATCACGAGATAGGTGGCTCCTCCCCTGGACTACAGTGCGCATGGGCATCGCCTCCATCCCCAGATTGTTTTTTTCCGCCATTGGGTTCGGATGTGTTTAGGTTCCCTCTGTCGGAACCGATAGTTGTTCAACTTAGACTCGAGACCAAAAGGTCTTTAGGCTGGGTGTCGGTATAGTTGCGTACGGGTTTTCTTTCTGACTCTCAGCTCCGATCTCTTGCTGCCCTTCCACGTGCTTTCGACGCGGACGGGCCTACACTACACTCTTGCTATGGAGCGAACTCCGTTTAAGAAGTGTCCGGTGTGTAACTCTAAATATTCACACCTCGACGTGCACCCTGTGTGCAATACCTGCTTGTCGCCGGATCACCGCGAAGACACCTGCATGGCGTGTTCGAAGTTCCGGAGCAAGAAGACTTTAAAGATTCGTCGGGCCAATAGGCTCCAGGCTAAGTTATCGGCTACGGCGCCCCCACCAGATGACATTTTCCAGGAATCTGTCGAGGGAGAAGACGACGTGCAAGGTTCGGACTCTAATCCCGCATCCGAAGGGGAAACCTACGACGAGGGTGCGGAGAACTTTGACGAAGTCACCGACGAGGTAGGGGACGACGATCAGGCTTTTGCCACTATGGGTGATAGCTCGGAGGAGGAGCATCCCCAACCAGACTCTGGGGTTATCACCCCTCCTACGGCCCAGGTCGAGGGATCGCCTTCGGGCCTTACCCAAGATCTAACTATGAGTCCTACGTCCCCGCCTCCGGGCCCGGTCACGGACATTTATGACCCATCACTTACGTCGAAGAAAACGAAAGTGAAGTCAACTGGTCACGCACCCTCGGATGCGAAACCGAAAGTGAAAGTTGCGCTGGTGAAGAAGGTTCTGGAGGCGTCAACTTCCAAGAAAACCAAAATGGCCGACTCGAAGAGCCACGCCAAGATGGCCGACCCGAAGTCCTCGGGGTCGGTGCCGAAGGCGAAATCGTCCGACGCGGCTGCGTCGGCTCCGAAAGGGGTTGTGGACCCGAAGTCGGCTCCGAAGAAGCGTCTGGGCGACGACGCGCATGGCCATGGGGCGTCGGCCCCGAAGAAGGCGCATGTGGGTGATCGGGCTCTCGATGCCGAAAAGTCGCTCGAGCCGGTCAAGCCCTCTCCGGCCTTGACGAAGAAGGTGGCGGAATCCTTGCAGCGGATTCGAAAGGACACTGTGGCGCCAAAGCCCACGCCTAAGCCTGCGAAGGAGCAGACGCCTATCCGTTTCACCTTTCCTCCCAAGTCGGCGCCGAAGGCCTTCGCGCCGAAACAGAGTGGACCCTCGAAGGAGGTATTGGCACCTAAAGCGGCCTTGGTGGTGTCGAAGCTTCGACTCCAACCGCTTGCTGAAGAGGAACGTCGTGAGGTAACCATCGACGCCAACACCGGAAAACTGTCGCTCCTCAAAAGGAAGATCACGACGGAGCCGGCGTTGGAACATTTTAAGATCCCTCTCAAAAACAAAAGGGACTCCGAGGGCTCTTCGGCTTTGGTGGAACCTGTGTCCCCACAAACCCTGGGGTACTCGCCGACGCATTCCGCCGCAGCCGGTGCGGACGAGGAGGATGCCGAGTACGACTATCCGGCGTACTCGGATCCGGAGGAGGAGCACGTTCCGTGGTCCGCCGGAGGCGACCTGGAGGACCCGCAGGCGGGTCAGGACGCTCAACTTTTTGCGGCCAAGACGTCCCCGACTGAGGATTCGACGGCCTTCAATGCTCTGGTAGAGCGAGCTGCTGCTAACCACGACGTCGAGCTGCACTCGGACCCCGTGGATGTGGACTTCTTATTCGACACCTTCTCGGTAGCCGAAAAGTCAGTCAAAACGCTACCGATGCTGAAGGGGGTGCTTAAACATGCAACGGAGGTTTTCAAGGAGCCCACCCGAGCGCGTGTGGTCAACCCTCGCATCGACAGGAAATATAAGGCAGCGCCCACGGATCCTACATATATCAAGGGACACTTGCCATTGGACTCCCTGGTCGTTTCCAACGCTCGGAAGAGGGCGAACTCTCAAACTACTGGTGACGCTCCTCCCCCAGACACAGGGCCGTTTCGAGGTGTTTTGCCGCCCTAGGCGAGAATTGAAAAATGCCGCCCCCTCCCTTTTACTACGATCTCTATCCCCCCCGTCATCCAGGCTAGAGGAATTATTCCATGTACCTGGAGAACACTGTATAGGCAGCAGACGCTACTACATACATTTCCTCTCTCAGCATCATTGTAGATGAACCAGCCAGAGCGAACCCTTCCCAGCTCTGGTAGAAGGTCGAATCATGTGAGATCTCCAGGGACACCGTTCTGCCCACCCTTTGCACCAATCACTACTCTCTAAGCCCTATTGGTTCAATATCTCCATGTCTACCTTATTTTATTTATTAGGTCTGGCTAAACGCAGCAGCTTCGGAAAGACCTATTGTAGCCAAGTCTACAAAATATCCACAGAGTAGCCCGGAGAATTTCCCTCTCCTACCTCTTGCTACTGGATGTTTAATGCACCACTTCTGCTTCCATTGCAATGCAGGACGGATTATTGTACATCTCAAAAGCACAGGGAATTCTTGCACATTATGTTTTTCATTTTATGTGTGCATTGCATACAGAAAGAAAATCGTTTTTTTTCTGTGCATCAGGCTTCTTTGCTCTATTCTGTCAGGAAATGTGCATGAGTCATACACACACATATTTTCAAAAACTTCTATCCAAACAGCCCAGGAATCTAAAATATAATAGCATTGGCTAAACAAATAGGTCTGGCATTGCATGAAGCACAGGCACTCACACATACAGTTTAAATAATTTGCACATTAACATCAGTTCCATTGGCTTTGCCAAAGCTTGTTGCTCAGAGGCTCGCTATCTTCTTTTTATTTTTTTCGGATGCCTCCACGCACGTCTTTAGTGCCAGCTAGGAGCAGCTTCGCCTTATTGCCTCCATGTTTCCATTCCTGGCTTTTGTTTTAAAAAGTATAATCAGGGTTAGGGCCTGCTGCTGCAACAAACAAATGAAACCCATGCCAACAACAATATCCCTCACAGTTGTGCGCCCGTCTATGGGGCCGTGAGGACCGAGATGAGTTCATAGACTCACTCACAGGCCTCTTTTAAAATTACAAGTAAGGACTCATTACAAATATTTTGCATGCTCGCAGTCACATGCAGCAGGCCTGAATGATGATGTTCTAACTTCTTACTCACTTGTGGTCACATCCACACGCAAGTCCGCTCTAGCAGAACAGACCCTGGAATGGGATATACAGTTTGCAGGCTCCGAGGCTCGTGGTGCACTGCTGGCTCGTGGTCCTGCTGCTGCCTGCATGTTTTTTGCCGCCCCCCACCTTTTTGCCGCCCTAGGCGGCTGCCTAGTCCTGCCTAATGGCAGAAACGGCCCTGCCCAGACAAAGAGTCCAAGATCTTTGAGGCCTCGGGCAAACTGATTGCTGCACAGGCAGCTAATATCTGGAGAATATCTAACACCCAAGCCTTACTTGCACGTTATGATAGGGCCCATTATGACACATTAGAGGCCATACTGCAACACTTGCCTGACCAATACAAGGAGGCAGGGGAGATGCTGATTCAGGAGGGTAAACTCATTACGAATGCATCCATCAAATGTGCACTGGATGTGGCAGACACAGCCTCCAGGGCTATCAATACTAGTGTGCTGCTTAGACGCCATGCCTGGCTTAGAATTTCGGGGTTCAAACCCGACATCCAAACTACGATACTGAATCAGACAGTGAATCCTGACCACCTGTTTGGCCCTGAGGTGGATGCCACACTGGAAAAAATGAAAAAAGATACGGAAACTGCCAAGTCCATGGGGGCTTTACAAAGTCAGCAGTTTCGGAGTGGTTCCTTTCGCCGCTCAAACTCCAGAGGCACCTCAAGGGGACAAGCATCCCAGTCCACACAATATTACAAGAATAACACCCAAGCCTCGTATAACAACAAAAATAGAGGTGGTTACAGAGGCAATAATGTCAAGGGCAGGGGACGTGGCAACAATAGCTCCAGGTCCACCGCCACCAACAAACAGTGACGTCTTGTCACTGCCCCCCGGCCATGCAACACCGGTCGGGGGGAGACTCCAGCAGTTCCTGACGGCGTGGAAGTCCATCACCACGGACAGGTGGGTGAGGTCTATTATCCAGTACGGGTACTGTCTAGAGCTTACGTCCATTCCACCGGACATACCCCCAAGGAGCTGTCCTATGTCAGGCGAGCACTTGACCTTGTTGCAGCAAGAAGTTCTAGTCATGCTGCAAAAAGGGGCGATAGAGCTCGTTCCATTGCAAGAGCGGGGAACAGGGGTTTACTCCCTGTATTTTCTGATTCCCAAGAAGGACGGATCCCTCAGGCCGATCCTGGACCTCAGGCCCCTGAACTGGTACATCCTCTCGGAGCACTTCCATATGCTCACGTTGCAGCAGGTGCTTCCCCTGCTTCAACAGGGGGACTTCCTGGCTACGCTGGATCTGAAAGATGCCTATTTTCATATCCCCCTGCATCCTTCCCACAGGAAGTACCTCAGATTCACGATCTTAGACCAGCATTACCAGTTCAAGGTTCTGCCGTTCGGGGTCACCACAGCACCAAGAGTGTTTACCAAGTGCCTAGCGACTGTGGCAGCGCATCTCCGTCGCCAGCACGTCCACTTCTTTCCCTACCTGGACGACTGGCTCATTCAAGCAAGGACAGAACAGCAGTGCGTCGACCACGTGTCACGCACCATTCATCTCCTGCACGATCTGGGATTCTCTCTGAACTACCCAAAGTCCCATCTCCAGCCCGCCCACGTGCGACAGTACCTGGGCGCGACAATCAACACTCTGGCAGCCACCGCGCAGCCAAATTCAGTGAGAATCGCCAGTATCCAGGCGCTGATCCAACGATTCAGACCCCAACACTCGCTTCCAGCGAAGGTGTTCATGCAGTTGATAGGCATGATGGCCTCCTGCATCTCCATTGTCCCGCACGCGAGACTACATATGCGTCCGCTTCAGGAGTGCCTTGCACGTCAGTGGACTCAGGCTCATGGGCAACTGACAGACCTAGTGTTGGTGAGCGGTCGGGCATACAACTCTCTGCATTGGTGGAATCCACACAACCTTTGCAAGGGCCGACCATTCCAAGAGCCTGTCCCACAGATTATCCTGACGACGGACGCCTCTCTCCAGGGATGGGGAGCGCATGTACTCCATTACACTGTGCAGGAACTAAGGACACTACAGCAAAGGAAGATGCACATCAATGTGTTGGAACTGATGGCAATCTTCATGGCCTTGAAGGCGTTCAAAGTACATCTGTGCAACAAAGTCGTGTTGATCCGGACGGACAACATGACGGCCATGTACTACATCCAGAAGCAGGGAGGCACACACTCTCCACAGCTGTCTCATCTGGCTCAGAGCATGTGGAAGTGGGCCATTCAGAGGAACATCTTCCTCATGGCAGAGCATCTCCCGGGCAAGGACAATCAAATGGCGGATCTGCTCAGCAGGCACAGCCATCAGATGCACGAGTGGGAGATACATCCATCAGTACTCCAACCGTACTTCCAAAGGTGGGGTCATCCAGAGATAGACCTGTTCGCCACAAAGGAGAACGCAAAATGCCAAAGCTTCGCCGCCAGATTCCCACACCCCCAATCACAGGGCAATGCGATGTGGATGAACTGGTCAGGCAAATTTGCGTACGCTTTTCCCCCAGCACCTCTGATACCGCTGGTGGCACGCAAGCTCAGGCAGCACTCAATGACTCTCATCCTAGTTGCTCCAACGTGGGCTCGCCAACCATGGTACACCACGTTTCTGGAACTGTCCGTGGTACCGCATCAAAGGCTTCATCTCACTCCCAGCCTTCTGACGCAGAGCCATGGCGACATTCAGCACCCAGATCCGCAACAGCTCAACCTGGCGATCTGGCTCCTGAAGTCCTAGAGTTTGGCTACCTCAATCTTCCTCCCGATTGCATGAACATCATTCGGGAGGCAAGGAAGCCCACTACCAGAGCTTGTTATGTGGCTAAATGGAAGAGGTTTGTCATCTACTGTGCTAACCACAATATCGACCCGCTAGATGCTTCCATTCAAAACATCATTTGCTATCTCTTCCACCTGTACCAATGCAATCTGGCGTACTCTTCCATCCGCATTCACCTGTCTGCTATGGCAGCATACCTCCAGAATAGACAACACCTGTCGCTCTTCAGGGTCCCTGCTATCAAGGCCTTTCTGGAAGGACTCAAAAGGGTCATTCCACCAAGGACCCCACCAGCTCCAGAATGGAACCTCAATGTGGTTCTTACGAGGCTGATGGGTCCTCCCTTTGAGCCACTGCACTCTTGTGAGCTTCAGTTTCTGACTTGGAAGGTTGCGTTCTTAGTAGGTATTACTTCGCTACGGAGGGTTAGCGAGCTGCAGGCGCTCACCATCCAAGAACCTTTCTTCCAGGTACATGCTAACAGGGTGGTGCTACGCACTAACCCTAAATTCCTGCCCAAAGTGGTATCCCAATTCCACTTAAACCAGACAATTGAATTGCCGGTGTTTTTCCAAAACCCAGATACACTGGCGGAGCGCATGCTCCACACCCTTGATGTCAAGAGGGCCTTGATGTATTATGTAGACAGGACAAAAGATTTTCGCAAAACCAAGCAGCTTTTTGTTGCTTTTGCCACTCACCACAAGGGGAACGCTATCTCTAAAGCAGGGATTGCTAGGTGGATAGTGAAGTGCATTCAGATCTGTTACGCTAAAGCTAAGCGCACTCTCACTATCCCACCAAGGGCCCACTCCACCAGGAAGTTGGGGGCCTCTATGGCTTTCCTAGGTAACATTCCCTTAGAAGATATCTGTAGAGCAGCCACATGGTCTACCACACATACTTTCACTAAACACTACTGTGTAGACGTGCATTCCAAACAGGCAGCTGTTGGTCAGGCTGTTCTAAAAACGCTTTTTCAGACTGCTGCAGCTGGCACGGGCGGCCGCTGTTAATGGAGGGACTGCTATGTATTCTATGCACAGATATGAATTCAGCAGCCCACATGCCTCGAACTGCAAATGCTACTTACCAGTATGCATCTGTTCTTGGCATGTAGGGCTGCTGACATTCATATCGCCCACCCTCCTCCCCGGCGCCTGTAGCAGCTGCAGAATTCATTCATTTACATACATATGCTCATAGCATGGTCATCACTCACATTCTTCACTCCATCTCTGCCAATGGCTAAAAACAATCTGGGGATGGAGGCGATGCCCATGCGCACTGTAGTCCAGGGGAGGAGCCACCTATCTCGTGATACTTCGAAGACTCTTCCAGGACAACAATGTGCAATCATCCGGACCCAACACTAGGTGGCGATCTATGCACAGATATGAATGTCAGCAGCCCTACATGCCAAGAACAGATGCATACTGGTAAGTAGCATTTGCATTTCAGCCTCAGATGTGCCAAATTTGTTTTGCCCTTTTAAACTTGGTCTATAAAAACATGAATCCTTTAACAATGAAGAAAAGATTTTTTTTTTTAACTGTTTTGAGAGAAAAAAACGTTTGATTTCCTGATTAAACGTGTCAAATTATTTGCTAGCTTTCATTGGCATATCCGGCCAGTTAATCTGGCCACGTACCAAAACTGTATACACTGCAACTTTTGTTTCCCATTGTTGCTATGTCATAGGATGAACACATGGATTTCAAAAACCTGTTAGTCATGCTAATGGCTCTAATTCAGAGACATACGTAATATTCGTTTTTCTCTTTGCAGAGCTGACCTACCACTCTGCTTAGCGTTAACTTGGTAGTTTAGGAATTTCACAGTGAATAATCAGTGAGTAAATGCCTTCATGCCTTAATTGGCTTTTTAATACATTGGGATTTGTATTTTCTTCCTAACTTGGTTTGTGCAAATGACTAAAGTTCTATTAATATATTCATAAAACTGGTTGTCACAAAATGCTCTACTTGAAATCATTTTAAGCAACCAATCATTGATATGTGCATGACTTGTATTTTAACATTGATTTTTCTGGCTTTACTGCAGGGTTTGCTTCCCCTAAAACCTCAGCCACGTCATCTTCATTACCTGTGACAAACACTTTGACTCTCACGAGACCTGGAATAAGCACTTTTTCCACTGGTGGAATGACATTTGGTGAAACCTCTAAACAGGACACACTTTGGCAGTGTGATGCCTGCTTTGTACAAAACAAGTTCACAGAAAACAAATGCAAAGCTTGCTCAGCTGCTAAAGCTTCTACACTAGATAATGCCAAGCAAACTGTGACCTCGACTTCCAGCAGCACAACAAAAATCGCACCAGCGACAATAGGAACTTCTGGGTTTGGAGACAAATTTAAACCAGCGGCTGGGGCTTGGGATTGTGACACGTGTTTGGTACAGAACAAACCAGAAACGACTAAATGTGTGGCCTGTGAAACACCAAAGCCTGGGACTGGTGTGAAGCCTGCCCTAACATTGCCAGCACACACCAAGGCCCTAGCTGCAGTGGCTTCTTCACCCAGCAGCTTCCCTCAACCCACAAACCTGGTGGGGTTTGGAGACAAATTCAAAAGGCCCCCAGGTTCTTGGGACTGTACTGTGTGCCTTGTGCAGAATAAGGCTGAAGATAGCAAGTGTGTATCCTGTCTTTCCCAAAAGCCAGGTAAACCTGTCTCTTGTGATCTTTTCTTTGTCCTATTATTGTTTCTTTGGTAAATGCATGTGCCGTTTGTTGGTCTCAAATAAGTGGGTGTAAAGGCCCAAACCATGTATGAAGTTATCGCAGGCCAAGAATGATTTCCACCTTCAGCAAGGTAAACAAATTGAATATTTTTTTGGCATATCTGTATCAGTGGTTGATGTAGGCACGATCTTTTATGCTGATGGTTTTTTTCTTTGTGTGAGGCATCTATTATATTAATGGAATGCTTCTTCGAACTAGTGGGTGCTGTGGCATGCAGAGGTGATCTTACATTTTTGGCCTTGTTAGGGTTTTCTAATTTAAAATGTATTGCACGTCGCACTTGAAGGAAAGTGCCTAGTTACTCCATTTCCTACACGTTTCCTTTGGAACGAAAGAATTGAAAATATTTTGTATTCATTATTTTTGTGGTTACTTAGAAAAGTCTTTGTCTTTAGACGAGCATCAGTTTAAAAAAGATTCTTTGAAAGGTATTCTGGGATCCCCGACATAGTTTGAAATACTTAGTATCTGGTCTACAAAGCCTTTAATTGGGGGTGGCGAGCTGAGGGGGTGGGGGTTAAAATGTGCGGCTCTGAGGGCCACATTGACTGGTTGCCCACTGCTGACTCCATACTGCCAAAACTATTTGAATGATACTGGATTCCCCACAAATAACTTGATACTATTAATTGTTGGTGGTGGATGTGCAAATACTATTTTGTGAAGGGTTAAAAACAACATTTTAAGGGCTTGGAGAAGGGGCCGCACCCTAACAGATTAAGAAGAAATATATATATTCCACTCCGAATATGTTAATGGTAAAATAATGCTGTCTGGTCGAATTTAAAGCTCATTTGACAAGGTTGTAAAATTGCCTTTTTAAGCATGTTGAATCAACATTAGTCGAAATATAGGGCTTAAAAAAATCACCTCTGTTAATTGGAGAGTCTCCCATTTCCCATATAACTCGCCTGCTCTGATTATCTAACAGTATGCCTAGCCTCCGCACAGTCATAGAGTTTTTAAATATCCTGTTAGATCACCCCAAAATCCTTTTGCTCTGTGCCAGGCTCTCATTTGCTTTGTCCAGTTTGGCCCTAATGTGACCTTTTTAGATCTTACTGGCTCACTTGTCTGGATTGTTTATTGCTGCCAGTCCTTTAAAATTCACACAAAGCAGGTTTTGGCCTCATTCAGAGGAGTATTACTATTTCACCTTATATTATTGGCTCGTTGATGTATGTCTGCCTTCCAGTAAGTGCTCTGATTGAAATGTATGAGGGGCTTTTATATCTGAAAAGAACACTGCCATCATGCTGCTTGTTACATTCAGTTCTTCATTTCTTATGCATTTTATGCAGAAAGTAATCCTTTATTTGCTGTATTTCAGAATTGGCAAAGCCAGTAGGACACAGTTTGGCTTGATAAACCAGCATATGTTCACGTAAGCAGCATTTGTTAAGCTGTGTACAGATCTCTTGACACTTTAACGCCAAGTGCTAAGGTTGCCCCCTCCACACCTCCTCATGCTGAGCCCTTACTTTGGGTCTGACCTGTATGCAGCGTTAGCTGGCTCCACAGCCGCTCGTGTTTTCCGAAAAATACATACATAGGCTTTTGGTGCACCACCTTAATCCATTAATATGTTCAAATGCCATTTACATTTTGCTTCCACACGCCACAGCCTACAGTATTGGGGTAAGGAGTCTGTCCACTTCAGCTACCTGTATCCAATTACATATAGTGCCCGGGCGGAAAGGCATTTGCTCCCTGGTGCACATGTAGCGCCAGTGCTACCTTCCGAGGGCGTTCCCTCATTTGCATGGGAGGGTATGAACCCAAGCAAATAAGGGAATCATTTTGCCTCTGTACCATTACTATATTGCTATCATAGAGGCAAACCTGCACCGTGTACCGAAAGTGCTCCACAAAAAGGTGGCACACTGTCAGTGCACCCCTTTAGGTCAGTCCTCTGGAAGGCAGTAAAGTGGGTCCTAAGAACTCTTAGACATTCCCTGTAGCTGGGTGCACTCACTCACTGCACCCGCCTGTAGGGGGAATTGCTAACCCCTGATTAAAGTGCAAGGTGGTTGCCGCCTGCACCTAGGAAGATGGAGGATCTTTGAAGCAGCCGCTCTGTATTTCACTGAGCTAGTTCACAGCTGCCCTCGCTGTAGCGCATTCATTGTAATAGAGCACTGTCCCAATTTGTGCCTGGTGCACCTGTGTGAAGTACATTGTGGTGCAACCAAGTACATTGTGGTGCATCCAAGGACAGTGCACCCTATATATGATATCAAGCCTGCTCTTTTCACTAAATGATAGCAGATTCCTCTTGCACATGTATAGGCCCACCTAGAAAGTAGTCTGTCACTGCCAGGTTGGTAGGCCAATATTTGTTTCACTTAATTTAGAGAGTAAATTGTCACAAATGGGCTACTACTGTCTCTGCATATCTCACTAAAAGAATGGAGCCCCACTTATCGCCCACAAGAGGAAAGTCTCCCAAAACTCAACAAAGAAACCAAGTTTTTCCTTTCAAATTGTTTTTCAATGATAAAATGTTGTGTATTTGGGCACCAGCTCGACTGGTATCCAGGGATACCTACAAGCCTCAGATGTTGCTCAAAACTAGACCCCAAGGAGAGCCTAGGGTTGTGTGAGTTGTGCGAGTTGTGCAAATCCCTCATGCCCTGCAAGCTAAATTCAGACTTTTCTCACATTTGTTTGGGAAAGCTCCATAATCTGCAGGCATCCACAACATTCCTAGCACCCAGCCTCCAATACTTCTGATTACAAAAAAAGTGCCTCACTTGTGTGGCTTGGCCTACCGCCCACTGCAGGAACGGTTTCAAACTGTGGCTATTTGAAGTCTGTGTACTATGAATGTGGTTTTTGCATGGTGATTGGTTTGTTTCGTTATTGTTACAAGCAGTAGGCCCACCCATACATGTGTGATATGGTTTTCATCAGGAGAAGTATGGAAAGGCAGGTTGGTAAGACTTTAGTCATTTATTGTATGTTAGTGAGCTTCTCTGTCACAAAGGTGTGAAATTTGAATATTCACCCATACTGTGACTATTGCATAGCAGTCTAGTTAAGAAACCCTGTAACGTTGGCTTCTCTATGTGCTGGCTGAGCCTGGGCCCAAATACTCTAGTAACACCTCATTGAATGCTTTTGTGTTTAGTCTCGAACTTTCGTCCCACACACAGAACGCACATGCACAAATAATTGTAGTCCGGAGAATTAATCTGTAACTTTCTTCATTGACAAGCAACATGCATCAGAGATCACATTTCCACTAATAATGCACTCATGATATTCTTGCACTTCATTGTGGTTTATTCTTGACTGGGGGATATAATTTGTGTGGGAAGTGAAACAGTAACCCATAGTGGACATGTGATATTAACTGATCCTTCCATCTAGCACTGGAGAGCCTCATTTTGAGGTGTCTGATAATTGTATAGCATATAAATGCCTACCACAAGCGTGGAGAATTTACAGGGAGACCTGTATGTATGGTTCGAGAAGTTAGTGTGATATGACCTCTGTCGGTAGTAGTGGGGTTATGTGCACTACTTCTATGACTGTCTTTTATATGCAGGAAATCTCTATGAAAACAGACCGGCAATGTGACTGCCAAAAATGAAGTTGACAGCTGCTAAGTCTAACTCACTGTGTACTAGTTAATAGGGTAGAGTCTGAGGATATACTGTGAACCACTGCTTGAGGTGTGTGAGCATATCCACATTTGAAAACTGTGGTAAAATTCCTTGGACACAGTTTCTTAAAATCTCTAAAAGTATTTCCAGAAAAACTGAGCACTTGCTGCAAAGTGTAATCCATCAATACGTGGAGCGCGTCCCTTTCGCTTTCGGCATGAATAAAATTCACTTGTACTATGTTAAACGAAACATCTGCCTTGTTTTGACGAAGTTTGAAGGTAGCAAGGAGGCCACAAGTAAGAACTGTTGTGTACCTATTTACTAGAGTCAGTGTAGAGACAATGGGTCAAATGTCAGTTAGGAAGAAAAACAAGAATGGAAATTGGTAATTCTTTGGGTGAGAACTAATAAAATGATTTTTACACATAAGCGGAATAATTTTAAAGGCTGTGTAGGCATGTCAAACATTGGGCCATGAAAGGCCAATACAGGTTCATTTTAACTCTAAAAACTGATTGCTCCCCTCAGTCCCCCAGAATTTCACTTCTGTGCAATATATTATGTATGTTAGGAGGCACACGCCTGGCTTAGAGGGGCACTGGGGGCAATAGTATGGAGTCTCCTGCCTCTTTCAAACACTGCATCTGGCTGCTTCTACCTCTCTGCAGTAGGACTATGGTCTGCTAAGTGTTGTTCTTGCAGCCTTGCAATTTCTTTCACAATTGATGAAGTAGAGGCTGTTTCTACAGCAGTGTGACTGATGACAACCAGTCTTAGTACCATGATCAAATTTTGCAAGTTGCATCGTGATTAAAGTAGCAGGTTAGTTTAATAAATTCCACCCAGTTGGACATCTGCACTTCAGCTCACTGACCCCCTCCTGTGACCGGAGAAGTGCTTTCATCATGAATTGTAGTGAGCACCTGTTTCTGTCTGAGAATTTCTTCACTAGCACTTTGCCTCAATCAATGCACTGACCTTTTAGGAGCTTTTTTACAAACAAGCTCCTGAGGGAATACTTTGCTGTCCTCAAGTATGGTAATTGTCCACGTAAAGATTGCAAACTTTATGAAGAAGGAAAATCCCATGCGTTTTGATCAATTCCTAATCTAGAAGGGTAACGAGCAGGCTATATACTAGAGTCCATTTCAATATACATTCTCAACCTGTGAGCCTAACTAATTATACTCCATCCTTTGTAAAGAATCACTCGACTGCTAAATGCATCCTTTGAGTATAAATGCCAGGAAACTTGACAAAGAAATGTTCTGTGGTAGGACAAATAGTAAATAATATGTAATGGCCTGGATGGGTTTGTGGCAGTGCTACAGGAGTATTGAAATGCAGCACACTGTGCAGAGTAAAAAACAAAAAACTCTCTGCTCGTGACAAATAGGAAGCTCTTGTTGCCCAAACTGTTTGAGAGCATCAGTTAGACTGTACTTATGATTGGCATCATATTTGAGTGAGCTTTTTCAACTGAAATGGTAATCCACGGGAGTGGTAGACCGTATTTTGTCTGATTCCATGCACAACTGCCTAAAAGGCAGTGAGTGCACTTCAGTGCGGGGTCTGCTGTGTGTGGCAAGTTGGACCACTTTTTTTTTTCTTCTTCAGTTGATGGCTAACCAGACTTTGTCACTGTCTGAAAGTAGAATGCGAGCAGGCAGAGTTTCACTTTTGTTTGAACTTTTGCCATTGAATGTTCTGAAGCAAGCTAGAAAATCTGTCCAAACTGTTTTTATATTGGAATCACTTAACTAGGCAGTCATACTGTTTTCCTAGCATGGCTTGTCCCACAGCTTAAATCATGACCCCAACCATATATTTTGCAGCGTATTCATTCGGGTCTCAACAATGAATGGGGAATCATAAAGTAGTGTCTGTAATTTCAAGAAGTTGAAGATAACACCCAGACTGGATTTGGCTGCTTATGCCAGCCATTCATAACTAAAAATGCAGCTCCCCGCTGGATGTTAGGTTGAAGGTGGGAGCTATACCCTGGTTTTACTGTTGATTGAGAGGGCATGCCAGCACTCTAATGTCCCTTTATTTGTTGCGGTGGCACTATGAAGTAACACCTGGTGCAATCAAAGAAGCATTTTTAGACTGAAGCCTCTCCCATATTCTTACAAACCTCGGAAAGCACAATCAGCTGTCATCTGGCTCCATTATCCCTTCATACTGTCTGTCAGGGTTGCAACCCAATCAGTGACTGGCAAAGAGTCCTTGGCTAATGATGATCATGCTCTTTGTAGAGCATAGTGCTTATTATTGATGTCATAGTGGCACCTGACTTACATATCCCACCAGGGAATAATGTCAGTCCTCTTCCCCAGTGAATGCACACCCCTGTTATGTAACTGGAGCCTAGCATGCCCCAGGATAGCTTTGGAGAAATAGTAATTATTAAACCCAAACAGGAGGCCACCCTGGCCCAGCAACCCTTAATGGGAGTTTCAGGTACCCGTCGTAGCTCTGATCATCTCTACCTCAGCTTCTGCTGTGGCTGGGAAGGCCAGAAACATTATGCGAGTAGTGTCTGGCTGAGGCCGATGTCCACAGAGCAGCAGTGGCTGAGTGGCTGGGGCACTTGGGACTCCCTTTCCATTTGAGGTAAGTCAGCCCACTCACCAGTCAAATGGCGAACTTCCTTACAAGATAGTGACAGCTTTCACTTTGTTTGAGGGCTTCCACTTGGTAGCTCTTTTGTGCCATTCCTTCTCCAACTGAACGTTTACTGAAAAGAGGGACATTTTGGTTATGTGCCAGGTAATGCCTGCGGCAAGGGCTGTGTAATTTAGAAGTAGGAGTTTCGCTCGCTGAACTTTTCAGTAGTGCAGTTCTGAGAATTAAATTCTGTATTGGATTATGAACTTTTTGGGCCTCAGTGAATTTTGAAAGGTTTCAGCAGTGCACCGAGGGTGGTAATGAACTTTTTCTTTTAAATATTTTGATAAAATGTTATAACAAATTCAGTAAACGAATCCATAAATTAACTTAACATGTTCTTTGTTTTCAAAATTAAGAAAACTATTTTACTAACAGATTGTAGTATGCGGACTAACAACATTCTTATTACACATCTGACGGTCTGAGGGTCTGGATGCTTTTTTCAGTCTTTCTTTTTTTGTAAGCAGTTATCTTGTATTTTCACAGTATTTGATATTGTCTTGCTGTCATCTCTTAAAATCTCGTTTCATAGTCTACTACTTTCTAGTCCGATATTTTCTGTAACCTGTCTTACATCTTTTGACTTCCAAATGTTAGCTTGTGCTTTAGCAAAGCACATGTATTTCTCAATACTTTGTGATGTTGGTGAGACACAGTTGCAGTTCTTTCTGTTTGACGGATTACGTTATTAAAGCAGTAAATCCATGTGAATCTTACAGTTCTTAAAATGGCTCTTGCGTTGTATTAATACATCTGTGAACTGCTATCATTTTTGCTTCATAAAATGTTTTAGAATATTTAGGCCTTATTTTTCACCATAATGATCTATGGTGATTAAATGTGCTTGTTCCAGACGCTCTGACCTTTATGAGGGACTGTTTTTCCTGCACTCGTCCTTTGTCTACATACATTGTTCACTCCTCTATGCTAGTTGTGTGGGCAAGGCACTACAGTCTACCTCCACTAGCACTCAGATTACCTGACTGAATCCTCAACATTTTCTCTGGATCATTATTTGACCTTAATGGTGTTGTTCGATAGATCTGCCAATTGCACCACATACAACATTGTGCTGTCTGCTTTTGTTCCTACTCACCTTGAATGTATATGTTGGGGCAGTTTTTGTGTTCTGCATACTCAGGAGTTGGAAAAGGGTTGGCCTTCGTTAGAATTGTAAGTTCATCCAGGTTTTTTGTTTTAAACTAATGAATTTTTTGTATATATTTTATTACACGTTCAACAACAAGTGGGGAGGGTCTAAGGGCAAGTTTACCGACCAACCAGATATAAGCCCCTAGCTCAATATATCACAACAAATAATATCTGGGGGTCAAAGGGAAAAGAAAGTTTGACAGTAAGAACCACTATACCCAATGCACACAGAACAGTGTCAGTGAGAAGTAATAGTTAGTAAATGGTCAAGTCGAGACTCAAGAGTACAAGGAGAAAAATGTATTGTTCCCATCAGAAGCCACACTGTACCGCCCTTGTTATCATCATATGGGATCTCCTTACCCAGGAGACAAGACGGCCGGTAAGCATTACCGTGACCGAAATGTAATATGAGAGCAGAACAGCAGAGTGTAGTAGTGGCTAATGAAAAAAGCAGTGTATGGTGATTGGAGTGGAAAAGTGAAGGGTACTAAAATTAGGTGAATGGGTGGAAAAAAGAAATTTTATTGGTAACCCCCAAACCCTAAGGTTAAAAGGCAGGTGTGGGTGCAGGTTTTAAATAATAACCGCACTTATTGGTGGTCGACATGTTTCAGCATTTCATAAGATTTTCTTGATGCATTCCTCAGGACCTATACATGATACACTACTGCTTTCAAAAAAATAAATAAATTATGAAGATATCACCTGGAAATCCAGGCGTGCTCAACCGTATACTGTCAGTGCAATGGTAAGGGATCCAACATGTAAAACAAACGAACAAACAAACAAATAGAACACATAAAGTTATTCACATCGTTAATGTTTGTATTCATAGTGGCATTGCAATATGTTCAATCATACCTGATCATTATTTCGGGTATGCACTCACCCTTGCGTGTAGGCTGAGGAGCTTCACCCCACCTGGCTGCAGCGCAGGTAAAAGGAGCACCGCTCTGTGAGAAATCACATAATGTTTACAGAGCCGCTAGTGATATGACACTAACCAAATTAATAAAAAAGTATACTTCGAGATGAAAGGTTATCTGAGCCTCTTATAACCAGGCTGGGCGTAAACGCCGTAATCTGTCATGACTCAGAGACGATGACCACTTAGTAGGGACAAATAATGCATGAAAGCCGATCCGTGTCAGTTATGTTTAGGAAACGCTTCCTGTTATGGATGGCTGGGTAGCCTCTAGCGGCGTGTAAGCACAGAATGAGGAAACGCACACGAAATACGCTTCGTGTAATTGATGGCGCTTCGTGTTATTGATGGCGAGATAGCCTCTAGCGGCGTGTTAGCACAGAATGAGGAAACGCACACGAAATACGCTTCGTGTAATTGATAGCGGGGTGGCCTCTAGCGGCGTATGCGCACAGAATGAGGCAACACAAAGTCACGCATAATGCGTTCACTCACCTAACCGTCGGCGTCTCCAGGCAGTCTTCAGTACTGCTCGGGGGGGGCGCCGACTGCCGAATGAGGTAGTGTTTTGTATGCTCTACAAGCCAGCCGTGATGTGAGCAATCACGTGACGGCGAGACTTCTGGGAATTGTAGTTCAGTACCCAGTACTGCTTCTATTTGACAAAAATGAGTTTCCTTTCAGGATTGTGCCATGGTGTATCTTTTGCACACGTCCTTGATCAGAATCACAGTGGCATACTTCATTTGGGATGTGCACTGATGCGTGTTGATTTACAGATGAAAGTTAATATTTACAGACGAATATTTTGTATTAATACGCAGTGCCATTGCGCCCTTAGAAGGAACATAATTCAGGGAATTATGATTCGCTATCCAGTGGATAGAAGGGGCTTGGTTTTACGATGCCATGGCGTATCTCCTACACAAATCGTTAAACAGAATCCCGATGGCACAAATCGTATAGTGTATGTTCACTAATGCGTGATGAATTACCAATGAATATTTATTTTATTTCATATTTATAGGCAGTGCAAATGCGTCATTGGAAGGGACATAATGCTGGCGACCATTCAGAGGGACATCCAGGGTATGGGCTCATTGAGGATCTCTTTGTCACTGTTAAGGCGATATACCCATTTCTGTTCTATCTTGAACAAGAACCGGCTTGTATCCGCACATGAGTCAGGAATGTGCGGTTGTTCGAGGACTGTCCAATAGAAATCTTCAGGACCATGGCCCTTCTCCAAGAAATGTGCAGTCAGTCTGGTGGCTTGCTTACGGCACCGCACTGTGCTTTTATGTTCCTGGATACGTGTGCGGACCTTTCTGGTTGTCATACCGACATACCGTAGTTCGCAAGGACATTTGATCAAATATATCAAGTTACTACTGTTGCAATTCGTAAACTTGTTTTGTGTCCATGGGCGATTAGTGCCAATGTCAACTTCAGTAGATTTGTTAGTCTGGGGACAGACAGTGCAATTTCCACATGGGTGGTGTCCGACCACAGCTGGTAAATCCCAAAGGGTGCCCACTTGTCTCCCTTCTTTGTTGCGTGGGCGTGTATGAACCAGTTGATCCTTCAAGTTCGGTCCTCTTTTATATGCGAACATGGGCTGGGGAATGTCATCACCTCCGGTCTTAAGGATGGACCAGTGTTTCTTTATAATTTTCTGTAACTGGTTGGATCGGCTGTTAAAGGTGTTAACAAAGGCAATCCGATCTGTTTTTTCTTTCGGAGGGTTGATTGCAAGTAGGGCATCCCTATGGTTGTTTGAGGCCCTCTTTTTAGATCTACGAATAATTTTCTTAGGGTATCGTTTCTCCTTTAGTTGTTCCTCCAAGTTTTTGGAGTGTGCTTCGAAAGATTCCTTCTTAGAGCAGTTTCTTTGTACCCTGAGGAACTGGCCAAAAGGTAAATTGTCCCTCAGGGCCCGTGGATGGCAGCTGTCGTATCGCAACAATGCGTTCCTGGCCATGGGTTTGCGATCTAGCTCAGACTCGATGCCGGTTGGAGTCGCGTGCAGTCTCAAATCAAGGAAAGCCAATGATGTTCTACTATGCTCGATGGTGAACTTTAAGTATTGGTTCTCACTGTTCAACCAACCATGAAATGATGTTAGTTCTTCTTCAGTGCCACGCCACACCACCAAAATGTCATCAATATAGCGTTTCCACACATATATTGATGATAGGTATGGGTTGGTGATGGTTAGTACACTCTGTTGTTCAAAATGGTGCACGTACAGGTTCGCCAGGCTCGTAGTGGGGGCACTTTTGGAGCAGAGTACCCATCAATCGATCACACCAATACCCTTTATAATGCAATTAGCGGAAATTGCTATGAAGGAGAATTATTTCCGCTTTGAAGACACATTGTATCTGCAAACGTCCGGGACCAGTATGGGCAGTGTTTTCGCGCCGAGCCTGGCGAACCTGTACGTGCACCATTTTGAACAACAGAGTGTACTAACCATCACCAACCCATGGCCATGGCCCCATAAAGATTAGAAACCTTTTACAGCAGAAGTAAGTTGGACGAGCCCGTCGAAGTGGGCCGTCCGACAAAGAGAAAAGTATCTGGCGGCAATTTCCAGGGTCTGCCTTGCCACCTGCCTCGGGCTGAGGCAGCCACTGAGCTGTTTACTCCCCGGATCCCCGGCTGAGCACTAATAAACCTGCCGTAGCTGCAGTTACAACAAGCTTCTCCTGTTAACCGAAGTGCTGTCACTGAGGACTCTCCAGGCAGCACACGTGTTCTCCGCCAACAGCGCGGGACAGGGCGACTCACCTGCGCGCACGGCTCCATCCATCCCGCTGAGCAGCTGATGGCAAGGCGTGTGTCCCATACACCTACAGTGCAGCGCCTGGCCGCCAGCACAGGGCATTACGGGACTTGCAGTCGGAGGAGACATTTTTTTCCTAGTTCTGGAACAGAAGCCGGGTGCGTGGACGTAGCTTCCGGTTAGAGTTCCATCCTTCCCCGGGTCACAGATGCTTCTCCCACCTGCGCGTATGCTAAGATCCGGGTCACACGTTATTTGCTCGAGGCTGGTGAAAGTTTTGTAAATGTTAAAGAATATGACATGTTAAAAGCGCTCCGTGTCATATATTGACGCTGTTGGGAATCAGTCACGTGTATAACCCATTGTAAACCTATATTTGCAATACCAAGTTGTTTCTAGGTGTTTCCTGATTAGACCGATTGTGATCGGAGTATTCATGTCACTCGTCCCTTCACTCTTGTAAGTCATCACCCACTTTTGAATCCGTGCGCCCGTTAATCATGTCAGCCTTCTCGATAAGGGACGAATGAGTAAGATTCCTGCATCTTTAATCCAACGGTTTGCTATTTGTCATTTTGCATGGGTGAGTCCCCGAGCGACCATACGATAATACATGGCCTTCTTTTAGGTTGTGGTGTGGGTGGGGTATCCACTATGGTTTAAAATTCTACAGTAACCAAACTTCCCATTGTCCTTAAGTTTTGGATCATCGATATGCAGACCAGTTTAATAAATAGACATGCATATATGTTATTTAGAAACTTTACTGATTCTCTCGACCATCTCTTTAATTGTGTAAGATATATCCATTGAACGGTAGCAGTATTCTGTATAGCAATTTGAAATGAGCAGGATGAAAGCGAGCAATGCATCTTGCTGCTTCGGTATACAATACACCGCACGGTTTGTGTTATTTGATGCAGCCCGGAGCCCCCCTAGAAGCCCCATTTCCTCAGACCTTATCTGCAGCTCCCCCGGGAGCCGCTGCCGACTCCAATCTTCCCAGACACATTTTCGGTTTTTCATGTAAGAAATAATGAAGCGTTTTGAACAGGATCTAGGGAGGAGGCGGAGGGCCTTTACATTGATCACAGGATGGTGGGGGCGCAGGGCAAAACAATGTTGGTGGCTTGGGGTGAATGTGCAAGCTTCACCCACGGACCAGTGTTCAGCCCATCATTCATGGACGAGCACTCAGTCCTTCCTTCTGGGGTGAGTGTTCAACCCTTTATCAATGGACGCATAGACGAGCACTCATTAATTTATTTCTGGGGTGAGTATTCATTCAGTCCTTCATCCATGGATGAACACTTAGTCATTCATTCTGGGGTGAGTGTTCAACCCTTCATCCATGGCCGAGAATGCAATAGGTCTCGCATTTGCAAGAGATTAAGCTATTGGCATGGTAAATGACAATGCCGTTTATTTCTCGGTTTTCAAAAACACACAAATAAAAAGTTTGTAGTTTACAATGCTAATAGCTCTAACTTTTGCGAAGGCGAGACCTATTGCATTGTAAATGCTTGTTTGGAATTCCAATGGATGGTTTAGCCAATAATGCAGACACATCGTAAGTAATTGGAGCGTACCTCAAACAGGCAAGAGGATTCAAGTTGTGAATTGCAGAGGGGAGCTTTAACATTGGATAAGCAGGGCAGAGCTCAGTAGTACAGCAGAGTTGTAAAATATATTTGTTAAGGGATAATGTTTAATTAATTCTTCGTAACACCATTTTTGAAATGGTGCTGGATGTTGGTTTTGCCTCCTTTAGGATACGATGTTCGTTATGGACTAATTTTACAGTGGCATGTGCATGCATGAAGCAGGTGACAGTGTGTTTCAGATGTTTACTTTTGTCACACTGATGTTTCATCCTTAAATTGTCAAATAGAGAGGTCAACCAATAAGTAACTGACAGAAGATGTCACTATACCCTGTTTGCCTGAGCTCCTGCTGCTCCACTTGTACTAGTAGAGTTATTTCCCCAAAGCATGGGTTCCGGCCATCCCTAACCCTCTGGAAGTTCACTGGCTACCTTTCTGCATATGTTACTTGGCCTTGATGTAATGCAACCAGTAGGTCTGCAGAGTTTGGGTCAGTTATACGGTCCTCTCAGTTCTGTGTGATACATCGATTTCTAGATGAGAAAATAACTTTTTCCAAGTGAGCCAAGGAAGTAGCACAAGAAGCCCAGTAATATTACAAATGTAACATTAAATATTGTATTGTTTTAGGTGATCCGGCACCTGTGACAAGCAGCCCTGCTATCTCTTTTTCTGCCTCTTCTGGAGGATCGATGGGGTTTGGAGACAAGTTCAAAAAGCCAGAGGGAGCCTGGGACTGCGACACTTGCTTAGTGCAAAACAAGCCTGATAGTACTAAGTGTGCAGCGTGTCAAAGCGCAAAGCCTGGCACGAAAGCTGAGGTTACAGGTAGGAATCATTTTGCTTGTAGGCATTGGGCAAATTTGCTACACCGGAGGAGAAGGTGAATTGGCAGTGTGGCTTGTGCTTCTTTCTTTGGGCATTTTTCATGTGTAAAATGTTTTAATATATTGCACCTTTTTTCTACCTAGTGGAGTCTTACACATAAGTTATATAGTGTGATAGTAATAGTAACATAGCCATGTAGGATAGGGTAAATTGTGAATACAATTCTAATAGCAATAACAAATGATTAAGGGTGAGTATTGATTGCCTGATAATTCTTCTGTGATGGTTTACGTGCCTTGCATGCTCTTTGAAATGCGGTCTGTCAGGAGTAGTATCTGCGGGTTCTGTATGAAGTACTGAGTTTGACACACACATTGTGCAAGGTAGCATTTTACTGGCAGATAAATAACTTGTTTAGAGACACTATTCATGTAATTTCACAGGAAAGCGGTTATGTTACTCAAGAACTGTGGCCCTGTCTCTGGTCCCCGTGAGGCGTGTTAACAGTATCCATCTTATTTCCTGCATAGCACTGGTCTCACATGCCTCCTTCCTCCTTTGCACCGATGTACTCTTGTAAGCTGGTGACTTTAAACATAGCATTGAAAAGCATGCTATTGAATAGCAGCAGAGCAGGTTTACATGCCTTTGAGAATATAAAACAAGCATTGGCATAGCCAATAGGTCTAGCATTTGGGACCTTATAGGTTTTTAGCCGTGCAGGATATTATCTTGAGTGCTACTGCACCAAAAACCACTTGATCCGCTCTCTGCTCAGCAAGGCGTGCTTTCTTTCCAGAAGATCATGAACTTCGGAGAGTGAGTCGAGCAGTGGCTGCTGAGACCTGCAGTGTGCCTGCCTCTCACCTCTGAGCAAGCCACCCTGCGTCAGAGGCAATGTAAAGAAGCCTAGAGGAAGGGGGTTAAGCACACCAGGGTAGCATTAACACCCCATCCATGTATACTTGAGTGACCTCAAAATTAACAAGCAATAGTAAGGGTATGGATAAAGCAGGGACAATGGTACGTTTGTTTTTTACTCGGAGCCCCCTATCAGCGCTGCACCTAAAGTAAAAGTGAGCAGTACTTGTGCCAATGCATGATGGCTTACAATAGTAAAATTATTCTTATGGAGGAAGATTGAGAGAGAGGAATGGGCCCACATGACATGGGACAATGCTGGCACTTTCCTCGGCATTCGACACAAGATTGCCCTTGTTGTAGTACCTGCTCAGCCCCTCCATGAATAGTGTTGCCTTGCTGACGATAGCTGCAAAAATGCATTGTCATAAATAACTTCCATGAGGTGTTTGTATTTCTTACCCCTACTCATAGGCCATAATGTACCCTAGGTTTGACCTAGCAAGATTATTGCGGTTTCTGTAAAGGAATAATATCAAAGACTGAGGTGGTCGGTGCATAGTTTCACTGATTGCGTACTCAATTGTCACTTTCTCCTCACTGATCAATATCATACTCTCAGTTCCATGTGTGGTCAGCAGCCAGTCGCCTACCTCTCGCCCTGCCTGCAGATGGAGTGCATGGTTGAATGGGGCTTGCTTTAAGTACAGAGTCCGGTTGACAGCGCATGGAACTGTGAGGAGGATATTGATCACACAGGAGAAAGTGACACGTGAGTACGTAATCTGAGAAACTATGCATTGACCACCTCCGCCTTTGATATTATTCCTTTACAGAAACTGCAATAATCTTGCGTTCCCCTGCCTCAACCAAGGGCGCATTACGGCCTACAAGTAGGAAAAAGAAATACAAATACCTCATTTGAGTCAGTAACGACAATGCAGTTTTATCTGTAATAAAACTATGTTGTTCCTGTTTGTGTAGTCTCTAATTTATATTTTTTAATAACACTTGCTGTTACACAGTGATTTCACAAGTGCGTTAGGCACTGGTGGCCTTCACCAATAGAAGAGCTAACATTGCGCTCAGACAACACAGTATGGCACTGCATGATACGATGATATGCAGAGACCAAACGTTCATCATATGTGCTGTCCACAATTAAACATTAATTGTTTGGATATTTCAAGTCCTTTCCCTATATCTTGTTTCCTCCATGTTGATTTATGGATTTATGGATTCTTACTGGGGTGAGCATGACATAGAAACTTAGGATCTACTGTCTCACTACCAGTGATTGAGTATAATAAGACTCTAGATACCCACCATAATTCAGGGGTAGGTAACATAGTTTTTGGTCCTGAAGAAACGCTAGGAATCCAGTACTGGATCAGCATAGCGTGAAACATGTAGACCTGAATAGTGAAACCGCAATTGTTCTCTACTACACACTCACTGAGTAGTGGTGTATCATAACCATGCGCACACTACTGCAACTTAGTTTTTAACCTTACAGAAGGGTCTCTGAATAAAGTGTGATCTCCTTTAGGTAATTTTAAGATCACAACCTCTACCTTACACATTATACCCCACACTCTCATGCACCGTCACGGCTGATACAAGGAAAAATCTCCGACAAAGAGTCCTTTCGCGGGGCATTGCAGTTTCTGCCCCAAGTGGAGCAGAACGACCAATGAAGCATGACTCCCACAAGGGTGTGTAAGGGCAACTATTCTAAATAAGGAATATCTCCCTAGAACCATTTAGTTCAACCACACCTTTTCATTCAAGAAAAGGTATCTAAATTGGCTGTGGAGCAGAAAATTGAGTAGCCCCACTATTGCCTCTAGGGCAGTTATATGAAGAATAGGGCCACAGCAATACAAGATTGGCAAATGTATTAACACTTGAAGCACAATTATGGAAGGGGTATTGCATAAAGGCAGGACAGCTAATAGCTGGTTCCAGCAATGAGACCTCATTGGCATCTCCCTGCTCTAAGCAGTGGTCCCTTGGGAATGAATACATTCACGCAATTCGGAGAAGGATACGAGCTGCCAAAAACACACAACTTGGACACCCCCGTGCCTCAAATGACTGACTGGGCAAGCATACCAGAGACACCTCAGTAAATAGTTCCAACAGACTTTCAAGGGACGCTAAATCATACTTTTCCAGGACGCTACTGAACACAACTCCTGACCATCTATGTGGCATTAGGGAGAAAAAGAAAGGAGAAGCTCGCAGATGTAGGCATGGCGATGACTTTGCTACTAAGAGCCATAAAAGCTAGTCTGAGATCCTACACTGACATTCTATCATTGGAACTGATGTCACAAAATGAGGTCTACACCTTTTGTTCGATGTGTCAATTGTGAAAGCACGGTGGCCTCCTTCTTAAACACCATATTGGGCAGCAGCATAATAGTCTTACTGGGTATTGATTTGAGCCATTCTGTTGCCAGTCCTGGAAACAGGTGTGACTAATGCCACAATATATTATCCTCCATCTTAAATGAGGCTATATCCAAGTCTATATTGACCCTATGCTCCGTTGGTCTAAAGGTGTCCTAAAAGACATAGTATGTGTGTGGTCTAATGTAAACTGTCCAACCATAGGAAAATGGAATTGGGTCAGTACATGGGGTCTGAAGTGGTAGCTTATAAAAGCAGAGATTGCCCCTTCAGATTTGTGAAAACTGGGAACCATGGACGACTGAGCTATAATGAAAAGAAATGAGCATCTAAGTACCCAGGAGGTTCTAGATTGCTGAAGATATGCAGACTTTGGTTGCACAGTGGGAAACCAACTCTAATGGGGCTTTATGATTTGACCTTCCGATTTTGCATCACTCAAACCTCTAGAAATTTGTATCAGTTTTGTGAACTGACTCACGTGACGTCATGTCATGGGTAGTTATGTTTATATGCAAATGTGAGTTCCTTATTTTGTTTTTTTATGCAAAAATACAGAAAACTACTAGTAAAGCGGTTTAAAAGCTTAACGACACATTGCTCTTAAACTAATTAATCATCAAAACAAACAGCCATGCTGTTCAGTGATAAAAACCCTGAGTAGTAGTGCAGAAAACCTTGTTGTGAAATAGATTTTACTTTGACTTTTATAACTTTTGTAGTCAGTGATGCTCCCACGAGGGCATAAGTTTCTGGTACCCATTTTCTTATTTCTGTTATCTACTGGCCTTCTGTAACCAGACTAGTAACATGTTTTTAACGCGATATATAACCCATCACAATCCCGATACATTTCTGGAATAACTGATGTTGCTGTGTACTCCTCTGGAAAATTCTAGGCTAATTACTGACTGGAGCAGTTTAGGATACTGCTTTCGATGTGAATTCTGTGATGCAAAGCATAACAATGCTGCATTGTCTTACACAGCTGCAGTGTGCTTGCGGTCCTGCGTTTTGCTCTTCAAATTTTTATTTGTGCTATTTGTAAATGTATTTTTTAATAAAACTCAATTTTACCTATGGATCGATTAGTTTTATTTACAGGTACAATGTATGCTATCCTGAGTCTCAAACAGGTACTTGGGATATCAATGACAAAAGTGCAAATGCAGTGGCACTTTTTTTGTTAAGAAGCCATTCATAAAATCAGCTAGTTATAGCAAATCGATTTGATTTAAATTGTGCTCATACCAATAAAGGCATTCGCAGCCCAATTCGTTTTGCTACCTTTATGGCTCATTACCAGTTATATATGTATTTACTGTTTACAGGGGGATTATTTAGTAAGATTCCAGTAGGTTGTATCGGGTTAATCACAGCCCCAAATATTTGATGCCATTTTCTTATTTTTCAGGTTTTGGGACATCCGCTCCATCGACCGCAGCTACTCCCTCGTTTAAGTTTGGCATTGAGACATCTGAGGCCTCCAAGACTTCAGGAAGCATTAGTGGGTTTAAGTTCGGCGACCAGAGCGGCTTCAAATTTGGTGCTACTACTTCGGACTCTGGTCTATCCAGCGCTGGAACTCAAGGGTTTTCTTTTCCCAAAGGTGGGGAGTTTTCGTTTGGCATCTCATCTTCCAACTCCAAGACCGAGCCAACAAAGGACAGCACACAAGGAAGTACTGGCTTTACATTCGGACTTGCCTCTGGTACAAGCAATCCTCCTGCAGCACCTCTTCAGTTTGGCACACAGACCCCTACCCAGCAGGAAAAGAAAGACCTTAAAACCAGTTCTACCAGTTTTGGTTTTGGTTCAGTTTCTGCAAATCCTGCTGCTCAATCGGAGAGCACTGCAGACATTAATTTTAAGAAGGCGGAGGAAAAACCAGAGGCCACAGCATCTCCTTTCTCATTTGGCAAGCCAAGTGAGCAGATAAACGAGACCACAGCACCCCTTGGAGGATTTACTTTTGGCAAAGTGGATCCACCAAAAGAGCAAGTTTCTGTTTCAACATTTGTTGTGGGGAGGACGGATGACAAATCTGATGCTGTTGGAACCTCCGGACCTTCGCTAATGTTTGGTACGCAAACTGAAAAAGAGCCAGCCAAGCCAGCGTTTTCCTTTGCGAAAAGTGATCAAACCAAAGACGACCCTGCACGATCAACATTCAGCTTCAGTTTGGCAAAACCTGCAGAGACTAAAGAGACCGAACCGCCAGCTAAGCAGAGTTTGACTTTTGGAGTGTCAACAAGTACACCAGGTAAAAAAAACAAATAAAAACTTCCGATCATACAAGGGAAACCGAAGTGCTTGGTGTCAGATTAAATGATTGTAGAAAATGTTGGTGCAATATAGTAACTTTAGTTGTAGAAAAGTGAATGTTCATTTTACCAGGGCCATGCTGTAAGTCAAGGAAGAAAATGCCCTGCTGTCTTGTAGGATAAACATTTATTGTATTACCTTCTTTGACATATTTGATCTGTCTCTACTACGGGGCTTTCATTCCACCTCGGGCGAATAGGTTTCCTGTAGGGACAAAGCCTGTCCGGTAAATGCATTTCATTATTTTGCATTTGAATAGGCTTTCATACGCCATGCGACAAATATGGCCTTCGATTCTCTGCCCCAATCTGATGCCCTCTAACATGGGACATACTTTATCAAATTATTTGCTTACTGCCCCAACTTACCCACGTCTCAGTTGTCCTAATACAGACTGCTATGTGCTGTCGCGTATTCTCGAGTTGATCTGGTGAAATCTGCTCATCTAAAACAAGGAATTGCTTAAAACATGAGTGATTCAGGTCAGAAACGCATCCTGCCTATGCTTGAAGTCACAGTTTAAATGGGAGCAGAGCAGTAGTTCACCAGCACCTTCAAATGATTGTACTCTTGTTTAATGTCCTAATTCCTGCTAGGTTTTTATGCCCTCTTAATATTTTGTATACGTTGAGAGAAAAATGGATGTGGTGGCTTAAGCTGGTTTAAATGTTATTTAGACTTTTCTAGCATGTGATTAATCTGTAGAAGTAGAGATTGTCAAACCTCACTGCTTCGAGAAACCTGTAAAACAGTATAAAGTAAAGTGCTTTCATTCACCTAATCATTGCAAAATTGGTGAATTAATGCTTCACTAAATCTGAGCCAATGTGCTGAATGTGTAAATATACTTGTTGGCAGGCATTTTTAGCCTTCACATTTTGACTATGGAAATGCATACAGATGACCTGCAAACTGAAATGGTGGTCATCCTGACCTGTGAAGGATCTTGGAGTGCCTCTCTCATAGTGCACACCAGATGAACATTAGTATGCTGTCCTGTAAAGGCTATACAACGTATATCATTGCCTTGGGAAACTGATTTCCCCAGCCACCAGTTGAATTGGAAAAATAGGTTTACGATAACCGTATTCAAATTGGGCCAAATGCTGCTTCTCTTAATGCTAAACCTCAAACTGGAAGCTTGGCCCTCACCAGACCGCTTTATTGTCCTGTATTTAGGCCGTTCTAAGAAATTGTAACTGAGAAAGAACAAAATGTCCAAAGTAGCTATAGACCATAAAATATATTGTGTGAAACTGACAGTAAAGGTCCTTCTCTGGCTTTCAGCAGTCCTAAGAATTACCAAGTACATTCAAACTCTGCCTGGTTCACAAAGCATAAGGAAGGGCTCCTTGAAATTGCCGTCCAAAATGTACCCCAATTCATGAATTTGGATCCATTACGGCATTTCAATAACTAGGTGCAGTTGCTTACACCTGAAAAGAAGACTCTTGGATTAACATGCCTGAAACCATGTCCTCGTTAAGCTGTAGTTAAAATATCAAAGCAATGACCCAAAATGTAGCCTTTAATCTATTAATCCTACCACCAGAGTTTTCTAAACTCATTGGCTTGTAACTCTGCTATCGATATGCTAGTTGCATACTCTTAAAATAATATTTTTATATATATCCCTGAAACGTCCTCTTGATTGCATGTGGTGCCCTACAAAATATCTGAAGATTAATTTTGTCCCTTACCTATTATTCTTCCCATCTTCCTCACGCTATTTAATAGCCACAATGCATTCTGAGGCAGTAGCTTTTTTTGTATTGATTAGTGTCACTTCATTTTCCTTGAAATCCATATGTTGAATCTTTGACACAAGCCTGAACTGTTGTTGACTGATACTGGAAGCTGTGAATTAGCAGTGTACCTTTTTAAACTTTAACCACATGATCGGTTTTACGATATTTCCGAGTTCCCGGGATTTGGTGAGCTTGATTCACTAATTGAGACTGCTGCTTGTTTTCTTGCTAGAGTTCCATTTAGTTGTATCTTAGAAACTTTGTGTTCAAGCTATTATATGGTCTAGTAGGCTCAACACGGGATCGTATTTTGTAGGATTTCATTTTCCTTTTTTGTTACAGATCAGGGAGCAGCAAAGCCATCTTTTGGTTTCCTGGCTGCTACTTCCTCCAGCACAGCTGTTTCAAGCACACTAGCCGCATCAAGTAGTGCTTTTGGCAGCACCTCCTCTGCTTCAAACCCACCGGCCCCCACTTTTATGTTTGGACAAGCTAGTAGTACCTCTGGCAGCTCTGCATTTGGCAGCGCTAATGAAGTAAAAGCACCCCAGTCTTTTATGTTTTCCACTCAAGAGAACAAGCCCGCAACCACATCCTCCAGCACAGGCACAGCTGCTGCTGCTGCAGCTCCTTTTGTCTTTGGGACTGCAGCCAACAGTAATAATACATCTACTCCAAACTTCAGCTTTGGGGCTGTAAACACATCAAGTTCCACAGGTAGGTGTGCAGGGTCAAGTAACATGTCTGGTTTGCTTAGTTTGCGAACAGTATTTTATGATTATTTGTGTTGATGTTTAATTCCATGTGCTAAGGTCAGTTTGTATTAGCCTTTACATACATATATCTTTACCCAGCAGACACTAAAACAATATTGAATGTAATTCACCTATGCGTGGCAATGCAGCGCCCTATTAGCGTGTTGCCGGGGAGGGGGGAGGGGGGGGGGGGGGGTTATAAAGAGGCGAGTAACTCACTTGCATTGACTGTTTTTGCATTTTTGCTTATCCTTATTTCCATGTGCTGTCCATATTCTGACACTATTTACAGGTGGTAGGAAAAAAAATGGTTTTAACACTGTTGGGATCACTGACGCTAGCACTTTATACTACATCAAAAACATGTACTCCTACCTAAAAATCTGCCCTCTTTTTGGTTGATCTAACGAATCGTCAGTGTTTCGCAGTAGGCTATGCAGGTATTTCCTCAACGAAAATATATGGTTACCTGTATCTACACTTTCTGCCTCCACCTTTTCCTCATACTGATTTCCTTTACCTAGCTCCTAAGCTGCCCCTGCCAAAAAATCACACGGGCTGAGGTCACCTCCTTGTTTTTTGTCATTGTATTCCAACTCCTTTTAACCTTCTTATTGTTTGACTCTGATATTCAAATGCCTGCATTAGAGCCAAGAAATCCCCCTTGACCTATATATAGCCCAAGTTCATTAAACTAATTTAGGAGGGGTACAGCTTTGGCAATGCTACAGCACACATATTTTATCAGAACCATCTCACTGCTTTTATGGAAGCCTTACATTTAACCGGACACACCCAGGCCACCTTCCTTAGCATGAGTAGGATTACAAATAACCCTCTAAATGCTGCACAGCTTTTGAGAATGCATGTACCCTATCTATTAATGGAATTGCTCAAACTGTACCAATGTTCTTAAGATTGACCCTACCAATCAAATCTTGTGTCATGTCTTAAGTGTTTTGGATCAGAATTTAAATGATCATTTTGTGTGTAGCGGTGGCTGCTTTATACGTCGTCTGAGCCGCAAGCATATGCAATGCTGGTTAGCAGAGGATCAACATAAGACCAGTAAATTCCACAAACATAATCCTCCAGAGTGCAAAGAAAGAAGCCTACTGCCTAAACCGAGACTTACTCCTCTTCCACCAAGCCCTCACCTAAACCAGAATGCTTTCTACCTCTGTATTTGTGAAGCTCTCGAACTCTACTTCTGTATTTTGCCCTCATTAATTTGACTTTTCCCTATGTAATTAAGGAATTATTCTCTGCTCAGCCTCGTTACTATAAAGGGCCAATATGCACCCATCCAATCTTCCAAGCTGACGATCCCCAGTGGCATTCTTAAGGCTGACTCCTAAAAGGATGAGTGACAACATGTCTCAGTTGCCCTAGCACTGATTAAGTCAACTGGAAGGAGAAAAGGCTGGTTCTTCTCAGTAGTTTGCATCTGCACTCACCGAGAATGCTGACAACAATCCTGATGATGGTGACGACAAACCTATTTCTGAATCTTCAGAATGTCAGTGGGCTGGACACTTCTCCAGACATTAGCCATAAAAGGGTGATGCATGTACCAAATTCTGGTCTGGTTGTTACTATTTCATGGTGCCGTAAGAGGATGGAGGCCTTTGTCTTATCAGAGATTATTGGATTTACATGATGCCTATTTTCACATTCGCAACCTGCAGTTTCAGGTAGGCCAAGAGCACTTTCAGTTCTTCTTTCTTCCGTTTGGCCTTACCAGTGCACCCAAGTTGTTCACAAAGGTGATCGCAGCACATCTGCGGAGCTTGGGAATACCAGTCTTCCTATACCTTGGCGACTAGCTACTGAGCCGAGCTCGCCTCAAACAGTTGCAAGCTACCTCCAGATAATGACTGCCCTGTTAATATTGTTGGGCTTCTCAATCAATGTGTCAGTCACACCTGATTCTTTCACAGCGGATCACCTTCATTGAAGCCATTTGGTATACGGTGCTCTTCCGAGCCTTTTCTCTGCATCAATGAGTCCAGGACATTCAAGCTATGATCTTGATGTTTCAACCCTTCACCAGGGTCTCAGTGAGAACGGCTCTGAGGCTTCACATCCTCTTGACATCCTGCTTGACGACCGCTCTGGTTGGCACATGCATGCAATGCAGTGGGATCAGTAGTCTGTCGGCTCAACACCAAGGAGGTCCTCTTCATTGGTTTCCTCCTTTTCTCCTTGGACATCTTTGGGGATATAGAACAGCATGTCTTCAAGGCCAACCTCACCCAGCATCAGGCCCAACGCTAGTCACATGCGTGCCATAAAAAAAGTTGACTGACTGCTCCTTAACAGCCTTAGAGTGCACAGATCAGCCATCCCTGTTCAAATCATCTGTTGTAATACATTTCTTGAAGGGGCTGAGCCACATGTCATTCCAACATCAGTTGTGATGCAGTAGGGGGACCTAATTTGGTTCTCACAAGCCTGATGTGCACACCCTTTAGTGATGCACTGTTGCTCTCCATCTACTGACCATAAAAACTATTTTTGTCATCACTATAACCTGTGCTTGGGAAAGTGAGCGAACTTTAGGCTTTGTCCTTGTAACCATCATATACATCCTTATTCCCAGTCTAGTTGGTCCTCTGGTCAAAAGCAGCATTTCTGCCAAACATAGTCATGCCCTTTTTCATAGCGCATGCATCACCTTGCTGACTTTTGACACCCTGTGAAATATGAAGAACTCCACCTTCTTGATCCTACGAGGGTTCTCCGCTTTTGCATTGATTGGACCAGAGACTGTTGATTTAGACAAACAACTGTTAGCGTCTCTAGAGCGAAAAAAGGGGAAAGTGGTGCAAAACCGAACGATTGTGGTGTTTTATGCATTAAGATCTGTTGTGGGCTAGCCAAAAAGCAGCTCCCAAAAGGCTAGCACTCCTATTCTACAAGAACAAAGGCTGCTTCCACTGCACTGGTGTGCCAGTCTTGGACATCTGCCAGGCTGCTACATTAGCATCCCTCCACAAAACGGAGCTAGTCTGCCTGGATGCCCCGGTTAGGCAGGATGGGCACTTTACCTGGTATGTCCTGAAGGATGTTCTGCTGGGCCATTCCACAGATCAACCACTGGTGGAGGTACTGCTTTTTGGATCCATTTATGAAGTGAGGAATCTGCAGTTCGTAGTCTGTTAGAACAAGTTACTTACCTTCGGTAATGCTTTTTCTGCAAGAGACCCTATCTAACCACAGAGTCTTCACTGAGCCACAGTGGAATGAACTAATTCAGTCCATTAATAAGATCCCACTCTAGAAATCTGCACACTGGCATATTCTGATCTGACTCTAGGGTCTCTACCATAGAAGGCATTACAGCAGGTAAGTAACTTGTTTGTTTAGTCCATGTGATTTCTGTCCTCAAAACTTGGGTGTGCTCGGTCTACTTCCACATTTCATATCAGTGGAGGAGTTTCCCAAATACACAACTGTAAGCAAACACTGATTAGTTGCTTTTGGCCTCATATTGACCCGTCCCTCGCTTGGTAATCCTTCTGATTCATCAAATATGTGGCTTCCGATGCAGCATGTGAGGTTTAAAAAACACATCCCGTTATCTAGATTACTGGTTACTTCAAGGAACATCAAACACAAGCAGTTCATACGCTATACAGAACATTTCACAGCCTGGGGGTTTCAGTGACTTTGTTGGAGTTCCTTCCTTAGATTCAACTGAAACAATATTGGAGGAGCTGAGTGAACACTTCAGAACAGTGGGATTAGAAAGAAATTGAAGTGTGTTGAGAAAGACTAATTAATTGTGGCAACACCGTTAAAATGAAGTTTCTACCTGCAGATTTCTTAGCTCTCCTATGCCGGTAGGTTATGTCTAGCTCCATCATGACACTAGAAGCAATGCAGGTGTTCCATCATAGGAGCCATATATGGTCACCTTGTAGTAGTCTAAGGATAAAGGATGAAACAAAAGAAGAGGACATTCAATTATGATCTACCTCAATGTCTCTTGCAGTCTCTGGTCCCAGGAAGCACACTTCTAGCATTCGCTGGCCCCAAACTAGTTTCGAGCTCCTTGCCAGTGGTTATCTGCTAGTGCGCAACCAGTGACATTTCCAGTGGAGGCTGACTTTTGAGGATTTCACTTTCCTCTCACCATACCTCTAGCTTAAACTCGATGGTGCAGCCAACCCAGGGTCTTTCCCTCGGACTCCTCCGGATTTGAAGCCTAAGAAATTAGAAAGATTTCTTCGCTTTTTGCTACTAAGCCCAGTTTAGCCCAAAGGTCTATGATTGCCACGTGTCTGGTGGCTAGATATAATCACCCTCATGGAATATGAAAGAACATGGTGATCCCCAGCTTGCCAAGCCATTTAAAAGACCACTTTACAGAGGTACTGAAATATGGAAAAATGATTCTATGCAGATCAGGGCATGTCTGCACCCAATGGGCTTTGTAGCTAGTGCTATGAACTGCTCTGAAGATTTGAGGAGACACACGACTACGGCCCAGGATTCTCCGAGAACATGCAGGCAAGCCTAATTGACATGCCATTTGCTGTTTGTTGCCTATTTGAGGATAATGAAGACTTGGCCTTTGAGAAATTCAAGACTGCAAGAATTTTATGCCAAATTACTGGGACTACCATCTCCAGTTCGAGACTACAGGCAGTTAGTGACATTTTGAGGATGCTCAAAAGGTTTTACGTTCCACCAGCTTCAAACCGTCCAACATATGAACGAATTTCTACGACAGTACAGGGGTAAAGGAAAAAGTATTGAGCCAGGAAAAGTCGTCCTAGTTCTCCCCAGTACCATCTGGAAAGCAGCTTTAGTTTCCCCCTATGGGAACATGTGCAGCCAGTTGGAGCGAGGGTGTCTTTCTTTCTGTAGTCCTGGAATGAAATTAAGTCGGACCAGTGGGTCATGTAGATCATACAAAAGGGGGTGAGCCCTTCCTGCCAGCAGGCATCTCCCCAACTCCATTTCCCACAGTCTCTTCAGTCAGAGCATCACTTTTGGATACTAGTGGTAGGGAGGTAAAGATGTATCCATCCTAGACCTTAAACTCTTTAACTTTTGCCTTCACTGGAATCTAAAGACTGGGAGGTTGCCTATTGATTTGTAGGATGCATATTTCACTTCTCCTACCAATAGAACTCGTGCCTTTAATATTTTGAATGAAATCTAAAGAAATACATTAGGAACATTGAAGATTTTCTTTTTAATGCTGAGCTCTATTTTAAAATATTTTTTAAATATCTTTCTAGAAGGCTCAAATATGAGTTGACTTCCTTTGCTAACGTTTTGTTCCTCTACCAAGCCCGCTTTATATATCAAATCACTGTGGCATTTAGGGGGCCTATCCTTTGGGGACTCAGTAGTGCAGTACATTAGGCATTGCTTCAGCTTTCTCCTTGTTGAGCCTTCTTGCTCAGGCAACAAAAAATGTTGAACTGTAGGATGCTCTCCAACCAAATGTTAAAATCAACCTGATAGTTTTACATGTTTAGACATGTATCGTTGACTGTGTTGAAAGATGAAATTATAACAAAGGTCAGTCTGACTATCCTCGCATCACTTGATTTTATTTTTTAAATAGTTACAAAGTCTCTACATGTGGCCTCACCCATGGCCTTCATAGTGTGTGTGTGTGTGTGTTAATCCATTATGTTTTCAGTTTAAAAAAACGTTGATCACCTTGCTTCCTTTGCTGATGTGGTCAGGTCACACTCCATCACACGAATGGTATAGATTTTGAATAGGGATTATCTCCATTTTACATGAGACATTGGCAAGTTTTCTTATTGATGTGCGTGCGTTCTATGAAAGAAATGTGATTTGCCAATTGCCACATAGTATTTATTGATGAAGGTAAGACCAAGCAAAATGTGGGGTTGAGAAATAAAAGCATGCGTAATGTTGGTACAGATTCTCTTCTTTCTGTACCGTTCACAGGCACCACCAACTCTCCCTTTATGTTTGGCTCTGGGTCTTCAACAGCTGCAGCACCATCCTTTGGTACCAGCAAGACACCAGCCTTTGGTCAAGGCACAGCTCAGACAACCAACCCCCCCTTCACTCCAGTGTTCTCTGCTGGATCTCAACCTTCCATTGCCTTTGGGTCTGGTGCAACCAACAGCCAGCCACCTGTGTTTGGGCAGCAAGCAAGCCAGCCGCCTGCATTTGGCACAGCCACAACAACATCGAATGCTGGTAAGACCATGATATTGGTTTAACATCCAGATATTTAATTCTTGTTCTGAAAGTGAATACTGTGTCTGTGAATCTAACTGCCTGATCTTGTGTTTGAAAAGACTGATTTGCTTGCACAGGAATTACCATTCCTGGACATCTAATAATGCTTCTTAAAAGGGCTCTTTAAATATTAGTTATTGTTTACTTTGCTTTACCACCACATTATTCCAAGATTTCATGCAGTCTTCGGACAGTGTTACGCTTTTCACTAGTGATTGGCACAAAACCTAATTCATCTGTGTGGTGCCGTGGCCAGGGTAACTGACTCCGGAATCTGGGGATCACGGTGCGATCCCCGGGACCGGCGGCAGATTAGCCCAGCACCATGTGACTCTGGGCAATAACTTGCTTAATCTTCCCGACGGCCCCCATGCCCCTAGAGACCCTAACGGGTGATGGTTCGCGCTTTACAATATGTGGATTATTACTATTATTATTGTCTGTGCTAAACACAAATTATTCTTTAAACAAGCTTGGGTTGGTTAGAAGCTGGTGGCCTTGTACCCTAAATAGTTATTTCTGTATGATTTTCTCATTTCATAGTGAGTTCACCAGTATGAATATACAGTGAACTTAGGAAGAGTGGGTAAGGTGGATAGGATGGGGCAGACAAACATAGCCAGACCCATATTTTGGGCTGGTTTGCGTATGTCTCTTGAGACTTAGCCGATATCTGGGTGAGCCTGCAAATTCGTCTTGCAGTAGAGATTAGTTACCTGCTAGTCTAGGAGCTACAGGGCACAGGCTATAGGAAGTGATCTGGTCTCGAAAAAGACATACATAAGACCCCGATGACCGTGAAGGGTTTGCATGATGACAGCTCAGTCTGCCCGTGTGCCTAAGAAGTGCAAAAGGAGCTTCCCATTCAGCTTTGTTAATGGGGAGCTTCCATCATTCCCACTCTGTTTTCAAGGTGCCTATAATACACCCAATCAGCAGAGGGAAACAGCAGTAATCTGTAGTCACGCCCTCACTTTAGAGCCTGGTTTCACTGTATGGGTCAGGTGACCATGATTTCAGAACCATACGTACAATCTTTGTTGCCCTCAAGCATCTTAAGATATTACTGGAAGCCATGCTAAATACCACACCTAACCTGATCAGTTCCCAGTGAAGACTGGTGCCATCAGTGACCACAGTTGGTGCCACTGGCCTTGTACATTTCCAAGACCGAGAGAATCATGAGACAGACCCTAAAATAGAGCCTTTTCAATTTTAAGGCACCTGCGAGGCTCCCTAATAAGGGCTAATCCAGTCACTTAATCTTTCCCCGTGTAACAGTATAGGAAATATCTGAGCCATTGCCCTGATCACCAGTTATCTGGAGGTCTCCGTAGCAACTTGCACATTAAACTTCCCAAGAAGATATGGATTACTTTTGTTGGTGTTCTATTTGTTTATATAGTGGGTCTTTGGGCTCTACATTTCTGGGATGCTACATGTATAATCTGGACTTTGGACTCATTTTAGGGGGTTTATACTTGGGGAACATTTTGATCCTTCTAGAATGCTCAGACTGTCACCTGTGCAATCATTCAGTAATGCTATACTATACGGTAAGAGGAGATGTGGCTATAGTTTAGGTGATTTAGCAGTGTAAGATTACTTCAATAATTGTGGTGTTTCTTGAAGTACAAAACTGTAAGCTTCCTTGTGGAAGTTTGGTATATTCATTTCTAGAAGGTTACTTAGATCACGGAATGTATTTAATTTAAGACCTAATTTTGAGTTCCAAATTTAAAAAAGTCAGCAAGGACTTTAAAATGGTGTACATAGAAAAATTAACTAATTGTAATTTAAATAGTAGAAACTAGTTTAAAAAAACGTAACTATCATTAGCGAAGCAATTACGGACAGGGTCTGAACATTCCTGAAGGATCAGGCATCCATCTTACCAGGCTATCGAAATTTTCAAGCCCCAAGTGGAGGGAAAGGCTGGGTCAAAGTGTATGAAACTGCACACAGAACGTTGAAGAGTTTTCAAAAAGTGCACTTGAAAAGGTGGTCACAATTGTTTCTAGGAGTGAACCCTTTTATCCAAACCCTTGACACCTGCTGTGTACTAAGTTTGCGGTCTTAGTTTGACACCAGAATGTGCTTGCACCTCCTTGCTTTCATTGCTTTTCTTAGTTTTAACTAATGTATTTATTCACGCTTTAGTTATTTCCTTTTTATAAAGTTAAGCAATTACTGGGCAGTGATGATATTGAGTGTTATTCACTGTCATGTTGACTCTAAGTTTTTAGCTCCCTCCGCTTTCTGGGGGTAAAACTGGCCAAGCCAGTTAAGTGAGTGTTGGATACACAGAAGGTGAGGATGTTGTACATGCACAACGGTGCAAGAGGCAGTGAGGATCAGTATTCAGAATATTGACCAGACAGTGAAGGAAAAGGAGGAACAATGGAGAACTTGAAATCTCCAAAGGAGAGTGTGGCACGAAGTTTTCGAAGGAAAACTGCACTCATATTGGGTTGCAAGAAAAGCTCTCGTACTGTTTTTCCTGCCCATGGGCGCCACACCCGAAAAGAATTTGCAATAAAAGGAAAGCGAAGCAGTGCCTCTTGGAGCGAAGAAAAATATATTTGGTGAAGGTGGTAATTTAATCCCTGGCAGCCACAGATGGATCAGAGACCTTGCACGTACAAGTGTGAGAAGTGGTCGGTAACATTAGAGTAGTGGGATCAAAATGCGAATGTTCTAATAGGAAGTGATTAGAACGCCAGATAATAAATGTAATGCGCCTGTTACCCATTTCACTACAAAATAAGGGTAACCGGCTAAAGAACCTACACTGAGCTCTAATTTGCAGGATTCGGGCATCCCTGCTAAATTGAAAAGAACCTGGAGTTGCTGAATAGAGCACATCTAAACAAGCGGGTGTTTTCCTCATTTGCAACCCCCGATTATGCTCCTCAAAGCATGCAGACTCCATAGAGACCACCACATCATCACCTTCTTCATCAACGAAAAGGTCAAACTTAACCCGGCTCAACCTGCCAAAACCAAGATCTGGAAGAGGGACATGAAGAATCTTAACCCAAACTCCTTGCCTGCCCACACAGGCAGTCTCCTTCTTCCCCCGACGGGCGTCTCTGATGTGCATTCACTGACCGACCTCTACCTAGACACTATGTCTGCAATAATCAATGAAGCCGCACCCCTGCAAATGAAGAGTCGCCTCCAAGAACTCGAACCCATGGTATGATGGTAGACTCAATGAAGACAGACGTGCTATGCGCATGGCAGAGCGCACGTGGAGATCTGACCCCTCAGCACTGCACCTTAGAGCGCTTAAGAGTAAGAGAAACGCTTACTTCAGAAAAATCAAACGCTCGAAATCAGTCTTTAGCAAACAGCTGGATCAAGCAAAAAAACGACCAAGAAAACTGTTTGAGTTAGTCAAAACCCAAACCAAGACGCACCTCTACAACCTAACAGTTCAACAAAGGATATTCCAAGTTGCGAAGACTTTTCTGCTTTCTTCAAGCAAAAGACCGACAATATAAGAAGTGATCTCCTCAAGGATGTAAGTCGATACTCCAGCTCCATATGCATAACTAACACTCAACCTAAAAACAACGCTTCATGGACGTCCTTCGACACCTATACTGAAGAATCAATTCACAAGCTGCTCGGCACCTTGAAACCCGCCAATCACCTCACAGACCCCCTACCTGCCAACGCTGTTAAAGCCCTCACCCCCCTGCTCCTCCCACTCTGGACTAAAATCATCAACTGTTCCCTGCAACAAGGACTCATCCCAGACTCCCTCAAGATAGGGCAAGTCACGCCTATACTCAAGAAACCCACAGCTGACCCGGCCGACCTAAACAATTACCGACCTATCACTAATATTCCCACTCTGGCCAAATTGCTAGAAAAATGCATACAACTCCAACTGACAAAACACATTGAGCAGTTTGACCTCCTCAACCCTCACCAATCAGGATTCAGAGCAAAACATAGCACGGAAACGGCTATGACACACATAATTGATGACTCCCTCCAAATCCTTGATCACAATGAGCCTGCCTCCTCATCCTTCTTGACCTCTCCTCAGCATTTGATACGGTCAAACACGAGAATCTACTGGAGCTGTTAAATACCAGAATGGGCATATCCGGGACTGTTCTCAAATGGTTCACTTCCTTTCTGCACAACCGGTCTCAGAAGTTCAAGATCAACAACGCATTGTCCTCGCCTGTGCCCGTAACACTAGGCGTCCCGCAAGGCTCCTCCCTATCCCCCACATTGTTCAACCTAGTCATGGAACCACTCACCACCTTGCTTCAAGCATCAAATGTACACTTCCATATGTACGCCGACGACACTCAGCTCTACCTCAAGCTTCAATCCCCTGAAGACATCACTTTTGAATGCCATACTAAGAAACACCCAAGCATGGCTGGCCGACAATCACCTTAAACTAAATGCTCTGAAAACTGAGTTCCTTCTGATCTCACCTCCTGCGAAAAAGGCCATCACCCAAACCTGGCTCAATCATCTAACCGCACTAAATGTCCAGCCCACCATCGTGGACTCTGCAAAATCCCTTGGCATCACACTTGACTCCAATCTTGACATGCAGCAGCATATTAGCAAAGCAACTAAAGGAGCCAACTTCCAAATCAACACGCTGAGAAAACTCAAACCCTTCCTACCACCCAAGGACTTCCGAACTGTTGTACAAGCCCTAGTAATTCCTCGCATAGACTACGGAATTGTGGCTCTCAGCGGGCTCCCCCTAACAACGGCGCCCCTACGAGCCTCCTTGAACGCGACCGCGAGACTCATCACTGGTTCAAGAAAACACTTGCATATATCCCCCGACTTAAAGCCCTGAACTGGTTGCCTTTTGAAGCCAGAGTTCAGCTGAAAATTGCCTGTATGACACACTCGGCCGTACACCACAAGTCACCCAACTACCTCACTCACAAGCGGACTATATCAGGAGGCTCAAGATCCAACAGAAGCACAAAGAATCTCCTCCTGAAACCTTGTAGATTCCGGAAGGAAAAAACATACAAACGCTCCTTCTCTGGAATGGCACCTAGGATCTGGAATGCACTCCCACCAGAAACTAGGCTTATCCCCTCCTCTGTACTCTTTAAGAAAGAGGTAAAAGCCATCCTTATGACTAAGTTCACCTGAACCCTATTGCTACTGGAACAATGACAGTACATGGCTCCTATATTATCGGCTACCTGAATGCTTATCTATGTTAGACTCTTTTATGACTGCTACTGGATCAAAATCATTGCACGGATGCTATATTATTGGTTTCCAGATTGTTTATTAGGGCTGTACACTATGACTTTAGTGCTTTACTAACTTGCAATCCACTCACTACTGCCTACTATTCTGTTTTCAACAGTGTGGTTACTCACCCTCTGGGGTGCTATAATCTCATTCGAGTCGACACTGGACGGCTTCTATATTATTGTTTCTTGATTGTTATTAGTGTGCATACTCTTGTGCGATTGCTACCCTATTTTGCAACTCACTCACTACCGAATTTTATACTGTTTTCAACAGTTGGTTTATCCTACCTACTGTTTCTGTAAAGCGCTCTGATATCTGCAAAGATCTTGTTCGCGCTATATAAAACTTTAAAAATAAATAAATACTAGAGGGTAGTTAAGACAATGGCACATCAGTGATCCTGCAGACACCACAGAGTTGAGGTATTGTATAGATGCAAGTGAGTGTGAAAAGCTTTAATTTCGGGATTGTCGGGGGAATTTACTCCTGGAGGTCCTTCACGAGACGCTGAAGTTCTAGCTGGAAAACCAGTACTTACCAAAGTCGTTAATGACTTTTAGAACATTAGAATGATGAGAGCCACATTCATAATGGTGACTCTCACCTTATAATGGCTGGTATAAGCCTGGCGCTCCAACATTCCAATATTTGCCTTTTGCCTTCATTGGGGAGGGGGGGAGCAAGTCCAAATAAATATAATTTCCAGTTAATTTAGAATAGTATACCCTCAGTGGGTGGAATGTTCAAATACCCTTATTGGATTTGAATGGCATTGCTTGTTTTAAACCGTTTTCACCGCAAGTAAAATATGTGCTCGGCATTCAGCCCATTTTAGTCCAGGCGTCCTCTTTGTACTGGAATTTAAATGTAGCTTTCAATACAGGGTACTAAATTTATGGGCACAAAGCTCGTTGAAATCAGTGCTTAAAACAATATTGCCATAATTGTTTTGTGCTGTACTTTTTTATTCTAATGAACAGTATAGAAAACAAACACTGCATTCTTTGAACTTTTCAAATGTTTTTCTGACAGTGAAGCTCTACAAAGCTAGTATGATTATATTGGGCTATTGTTTTTTTTATTGATCTAGTTTTAAAACATGCTGTATGCTCCCTAAAAGTGTAGTCTTGCTGTGAGCAGACTCTGGCTCACACACTTGTGTGATGACACACACTCCTGAATACTGTACGTATTATCACAAGGACAAAAGGGTGTGATCGGCAAAATAGTCCAAATGTTCTTTATATCCCTGCCATTGAATCTCTCCTTGTGTTAATGCACCATTCAGTGCAGGACTGCAGAGAGAATAGCTTCCTTTTGAAAGACTTGCTTAACCGGTTTAGAGATTTCAGTAAGGATCAGAAGGGTAGTGGGTCAGGGCTTCAAAGAGGGTTCTGAGATGGCCAAACACACGCAGCTAGGAGATCCTTGGAGCTATTAAAATGAATGAAAGCGGAAAGAGGGATTTTAGGTGCATTTAATCTTGGCTAGGAAAGTGATATCTCAGTTTAAACAATGAGATCTTGATGTATGCCTTTGAAAGCAGATCATAAAAATGTTGATTCGAATAAATACATGCACTCTAAACATTTGGTACGTTTGCAGTGTGAATGCGCATGCATGCATAATGATTATAAAAGTGGTCTTTAGATGAGTCTCGCTACAAAGGGTTGCTGGTTGGATGGGAAATTGAGCTCAATAGTACGTATTGTTGGTGGTGTTCCCGACCACAGATATCGGCCTGTTCCAAACTGTGCCCTTGTCTTTAGTGTATTTGTATGTAATGCACTTATGTGCTTGGCGGGTCTTTTGTTTCTTCAAAATGCTGGCCTTCATTTAATAGTTCTCGAAGCAGAGGGGTCTCTATAAAATTCCCTGCCATCACACCAGCAATCCCGGACACCATACTGTTTCCAACTACCATCCTCCCACCCAACGAGCTCCTTAATGTGAGCTTTGAAAACTCCTTCTTTACCACTATATTGCATTGAGAAACCATGCTTCAAATATTCAAGAAAATAATCCGTGCTATCACTTCCACACAGCCATCATTCTAATATTTGCTCCAGTATTGTAAAATAAAACTGTTATTCCTAGCTCATAAGCCTACTGAAGTATGCCTGCTTCCATCGAACATGTAATACATGACCTACATGAAACCTGTAAACCTTACTAGATAAACCAGAGTCCCTGCCTGGCATCAGATCAGTGGAACTTCAAATCAAGAAGTTACTGAGCTGCTGAAATATATGGGGCTAGTTCAGATGTCCTTGTGACTCGGTTAGTTGGTCAATTCTTCTAACAAATTAGTGGTTTCCGTGAGAACACCAACTTTATGATATTGTGAGTACAATCAATTGTCCAATATGACTTCTTACTTAGAATTTCAGGTGGTATTGAAGATATACAGTCAGGGTTTCTCATGGAACTTGATATGGCGGAGAAGGTCTAGTTCACGCATCACAAGCATCATTAAAAGTAGATCTAAACTTGTTAGATTTTTTTTTAAAGGCATAAGATTGTATCAAGCCAACTTGCACAATAACTTTAAGGAGCTCTTTGACATCTAGGGTTTCTGACATTACAGATTTGCCACACTCTACGCCAAGCAGGGTAGACTGAGCTTTAAATTAGGATTACAGTTGTGTAAATTTAACATAGAATGTAACTAAGTGCACAGTCTGCTTATAATCACACTGGTGCGTATGTACCTTACTGTACATAGTCTCTTGTTAGTTCTTTTGGGGAAGTCAAAATAATTTCCAGTGTTAGTATAAAGGGAAGTAAGACGGTATCTTTAATAAAACATGCTCATTACCTTTTAGTTGTAGCACACTAGCCAACTCAAGGTAGTATCATGGTCACTCTGTAACTTTTCGGCTTATCTGTGTTATTGGGAGTTACTTTGTCAATGGCTGTTTAAAATGCATTACATTTTTCCAGCGTATGTAAAAGCTGTGTACACAGACAAGACAGTTAGACTTTGTCGACAACGGTTGCTCAGTCAGGTTCTTCCTCTGCTGCAGCAGCAGTCTGTGGGCAATAGCTGTAGTCAGCAGTACTTAGAATGGGGCGGTGGTGTAGCAGAAGTTTGCACCTGGGAGAAAAGGGACATGAGATTGACATTAACCACACATTACTTAGGACACTTCTGTAAAAGGTGACATGCTGGTTTACTGCATGTCAAGTGAGCAACATAGGAATCTTAGAATGGAGATGAATTTTAACTGCTTTGGTGCTGAGAATGTCTCCATGCAATCCTCTGCACCAGTTATGTGCTGAGGACGGCTACATGCCGTCCTTGCTCCCTGGGCAGGAAATCCTTCCGGTGCAAGCACCAGAGAGATCTCCTTTTATTTTAGCCTCGGAGCTGGGGAAGAGCTTTGTCAGCTCCCGAGCTATTTTATTTTTTGCTCTGAAATGATGATTGGTGCGCTAACTTTGATTTCAGAGAAAGTGAAATGAGCCGATAGTCATTTCACTTCACTGCTTCAGTGCTAAAGGTAAATCTCAGCTCCCTGAGCACCTAAAGACAAGGGAGAGGTATCATTGGAAAGGGGGGTATGGACCCCTGCTTAAAAATCGCTGCAGTAGGGGTGATTCACTCAAGTAGGGAACCAATCTACTGAAAACCAGGTACTTTTTTGGGTGGGATGGGGGTGGTGGAGCTTCCCCTTTGCAATGGGCTAGTGCTCAAAGCACACACACTTTTCCGGGGGGGGAGGGGGCTGCCGACCCAGTCATCGGGCCTAGCACCCACCCTTTTTAGGTTTTGCCTAGCCAAGGCGTACGAAGTACGCATGTGCTAGGAAAAACCTAATGAATAGTATGGGGGCTGGGAATCCGCCCCCGTCTTTCATTGGCTAGCTCCATAAATGGAGGCTAGCCATTGAAAGACGGCTCTGTCCGTCAATCCCGGACCAGATTCGGGGGGCGTTCCCGAGAATTTTTGGCTTTTGGCGACGTCAGCCGAAAGCCTGTCCTCGGGAACGCCCCCGAATCTGGTCCGGCATTGGAAACACCGGAAGATGATGTCCGGCCCGCCGCCTGGTTGTGGGCGGGGCCGGGAGGACGTGGTTTCGCTTCCCCCTTCCTTGGGGAAGCCATTGCCTGCCTTGTATGAATACATGTATCCTGCGAATAGAACTGAGGCACACTTGGCTAAAGCTAGCGTCCGAGGATCACACAGTCTGTCTGGCCGAATGGGGCAGCCAGGAGGATTAACAATGGGGCTCCATAATGTATCAAGTAGCAATCTAGCCACTGCCCTAAAAAAGCGATTAACCTCCCTTGCTGGTGCCGAGAAGCTTCCTAGTGACAGGAGGCTGACACATATTTAATTACAAGTCTGGTGGGGGCGTGGCTCTGGCGCCTGGCACTGGGAGCGCCATGTTACACTGGGCACCGCGGGCCTCGCGCAGCTCGGCACGTGGAAGTGTCTGCTGCAGTCTCCTCTGCGTCATAGGGGTACCTGTGACAGCACCGTCTGTGCGGGTGTGAATGTGACACGGTAGGTGCTCTCCCGAGTGTCTCTCTCTTCTCGAGAGCTCGTGAGAGCTTAGGGAGAGAAGGAAGATGGGGGAAAGGAAGCGGGAATTTACTGTGCTCTCCCCTTACTCACAAGATGTCCCTCCCCACCTTAGACCATAAAACACTTGTCACCCGTTATGTATTTTTTATATTTCATGATTGTTTTGCCACACTAGGTATGGAATACTTGGCCCCTTTTTTTTAAACGGATCATGTTTTTGAAAACAGAAATGCAAATACTGCACCTGCTGTTCGGCTGTCCGTTCTCTGTGGTACAAGAACAGGGCATGTTAGAGTGTGCTCTTGAGAAGAGGGAGATTTTATGAACGCACACATTGCACAATGAGCACAATTGTATGCAGAAGTGAAGGGTTGCCTCGCAGATTCCTGCAGTGTTCTGCTTGCAGTGGTCCGTGGTTTCAATGGAAATGTCCCCGTTTTGTGTACATTTCTTGCAGGGGAGGCTGATTGCATCAATACTAGTGGTGAATGCGGGTATCATGTTTGGATGTGTTCGTTGTATTCGGATATTTTCTGTCAACTCGAGTAATCAGCTTGTGACCAGGAAAAAGGAAATCAATGAGATACATAAATTATTCTTCGGGAGCGGGAGTTGTGTGTGCGTGTGTGTGTGTGTGTGTGTGCGTGTGTGTGTGTAAACACACACATATATATATAATAAACACGCAGGTATATAATTTGTCTTTTATTTCCATTGTAAAACAGGCCATGACCCCCCCCCCCCCCCCCCCCCCCCTCCCTAAACTCAACTGTGGTACTAAATCTCATGTTATATATTGTGCACCTGCATATATGGTTTGTGCCAGAGAATTTTATTGTGTTTCTTTTCTTTATTTATTTTTGTAACCATATTTCACTGAAATCAGGATGCAGAGGCTATTGCAATTTGTTCAGCACTGTACAACCACACCGAAGGGATATCTGTGACTATTAGGGGAGTTGTTTCCCTGTGTAGAGTAATAGTTGAATGCAATCTGTGAAGCAACATAGGGGTTTTTCTCCTGCTTCTTTTGCTGAATTGTGATAATAACATCTAATTTGATCTTTGCACCGAAGTAATAACGTGTGAATGTGCGCTTATTAGTACGGTTAATCTAAATAACATGTTATGTGTTAATGGGCCACATTTATTTTCAAAGCCATGGCATAAACATGGGTGTAACTATGTAAATGATTAACCAAGGGAACAACTAAACTGGCATTGGCAGCAACTTGGGAGCAGCAATGCATCAGCAAAGCTTTAACCAATAGTGTAGCAAACTGTGAAGGGTGTTAGCAAGCAGAGGAGGGAAGCCTGGCCTCGAGGCGCTTGACTTGTAAATTGTAATCTAAACTGGATGTGGTGAGAAGTGGACGAAAAACACCACCACATCACTCAGGGACACCACCATATCACTCTAGGACACCACCATATCACTCTAGGACACCACCATATCACTCTAGGACACCACCATATCACTGTAGGACACCACCATATCACTCAGGGACACCACCATATCACTCAGGGACACCACCATATCACTCAGGGACACCACCATATCACTCAGGGACACCACCATATCACTCAGGGACACCACCATATCACTCAGGGGCACCACCACATCACTCAGGGGCACCACCACATCACTCAGGGGCACCACCACATCACTCGGGGGCACCACCACATCACTCGGGGGCACCACCACATCACTCGGGGGCACCACCACATCACTCGGGGGCACCACCCCATCACTCGGGGACACCGCCCCATCACTCGGGGACACCACCAACTCACTCGGGGACACCACCAACTCACTCGGGGACACCACCAACTCACTCGGGGACACCACCAACTCACTCGGGGACACCACCAACTCACTCGGGGACACCACCAACTCACTCGGGGACACCACCAACTCACTCGGGGACACCACCACATCACTCGGGGACACCACCACATCACTCGGGGACACCACCACATCACTCGGGGACACCACCACATCACTCGGGGACACCACCACATCACTCGGGGACACCACCACATCACTCGGGGACACCACCACATCACTCGGGGACACCACCACATCACTCGGGGACACCACCACATCACTCGGGGACACCACCACATCACTCGGGGACACCACCACATCACTCGGGGACACCACCACATCACTCGGGGACACCACCACATCACTCTGGGACACCACCACATCACTCTGGGACACCACCACATCACTCTAAAACACCACCATATCACTCGCATTAGGAAAGTGTAAGCTATTGGCTTTGTGAATAACAATGCTATTAATTTATTTATTTTCAAAGCCAACACATATTAAAATAAAATTGTCATTTACAATACCAATAGCTCACACTTTCCTAATGCCAGATGACAGTGGAATGCGGTGTGCCCAAACACCCCAGAAAAAGGGGCCAATCAGGGAAGCATTACAACAAGAGCCCGTAGCTCTCCTTCTCTCCTCGCCCCCCCTTCCCTGAGCCCGCAGCTCTCCTTAGTCTCTCCTCGCCCCCCCTTCCCTGTGCCCTGCTATTGTAAATGACAATGCCATTTATTTATGTTAAAAAAAAACATAAATAAAAATGTCAAGAGCAATTCCAATAGCTCTAACTTTCACAAAGGCAAAACCATTGCATTGTAAATGCTTGTTAAATAACCCCAGCAGATTGGAGGGGTCTTCCCACTAGACACCAATGATTCATTTTTAAAGGCAGAATTGATTGCACACTATTAATAATATATCCCTATTTGGGTGCATTGTACGATGACAGACTGAGCTGGCACGTTTTGAAAGACGGCAGGACAGCTTCTTTAGCCATGAGTACAGAAGCAGTTTTAGGCTTTCCAACTAGATTGAGCAGCAAGCCCATTAAAGAGAAGAGTTGTTGGAAATATACAATGCCAAATGCCGCTTTGGTGCACTTTATGGCGCCGGTGTTTGGGGCATCTGTGATCAACTGACGTTGGAGAAAGTGAAAAACAGGTTCATAAAAAAACTGCTCCCTGTACTCAAATCCACTGCTAATTATATGTCATCTCGAAATTGGCCTTTGGCATGTAAGTGATTTTGTAAGACTGCAGCCCCATCTTTTATGGCTAAGGATATGGACGAAGGAGAACACTTTATTAAATCGTGCAGCCCTGATTGAGGCTCTGAAAAAGAGCTCTAAAATATATCGGGTGTCATATATATCGAAGACCTAGAACTGGCTGGGCCTAGATGAGCTGCTCCTGGACCCTACCACCTTTAGCCAGTTTCCGGAAACACCTGGTGAAAGCCTTCCTAGATAATTGTGCAGAGGAAAGGATGGCTAAAAACTCAGTCCACGGTTGTAGCTCATGCTCAAATCAGAACATGTCTTGGCATTTAGCCGCATCTTCAATGGGTAAAAAATATACAACAGTGGTACCTGTTGGTCAGACTACACCTTGGCACTGTCCATTTCTTGGTGGCGAACATGATACACTGATCTCTTCTCGTCCACTCTTTCAGCCTGTCCCTGCGCTGGATTGTCTGTACAGGGCGCCATGTACTCTATCCTCTTTTTGCAAATACTGTTCTGCATTGAGGTCTGTATACATCTTGCCATTCTTGAAGCAGGCCAAGATAAGGCAGTGTAGGGCTGCCCTGGAGCTCCTCCAAAGGTTATCCACAGCAAAGCTGTTATTCAGTCGCAACTTACACGCAGCGGGCTATACGCCTGCGCTCTGTATTATGACCGGTATAAAATTGGCCTCTATAATAATTGTCTTTTTGACACTGAATGCTCAAAATTCAATTGATAATTGCACTTATGGTGTATTAGTCAACCCAGACCGTTATAAACAGGGCTTAATTACATATTATCTCAGAGACACTTGAACGGAGACGGGGGGCGTCCGGGTTCTGAGCCGTGGGTGATGCTTCTGGTACCCCGCTGACCTGTGGACCATTGTTGCTGCCCTGTCGCCGTGCTGTGCGTGGGTGGTGAAATCCTTCCTGATGTGCCTGCTACCCTGGTGGGACTTGTGGTCCCAGGGTGATCCCGAGTACAATCGCTGCCGTTTGAGCCCAATTACACACAGCTGCTGCTGCTGGGGGGAGGTGCTGTCTTTGCGCTTAAAGCGCCGCCTTCCCCCACGCAACGCGGGACGCGCGCGGGCAGCGCCGGTAAAAGCCCGGGACAGGTGCGGGTCCGTCTGCGGCCGTCCGAGGCCAAAAGAGGCCGGGCTGGGCCATCCCCCGTGGTTCTTTTAAGGGGTTCTTGTGATATCCAGGACTGGGTATGCTATATTGCTAAGTCAGTTGCATTTTAGACTGTTGCTTTATTCCAGTTTGGGTGTGTCAGTACATCAAAAGGGTGGTTGGGTCTCGTATTGAGTTGTTAATAATGTTCACTAATCCACTCGTGATAATTGGTATTGACATTGAAAAACTGAGGCGCCTGTTTAAGGAGCTGTTCAACCTATTGCTCTTAGCAACATTAAGTTTCTTTGGCGCATTAATTCAGTATATACGCCATATTCATTAATTGTTGTGTTGCTGTAGTGAATAGCAAGGTGATAGTAAGGCGTTGATGGGGAGCTATAGGTTGGAGGTATATTTGTGTAAAAATAACTAGGTATTTTTCAAAACGAATGCGCTAAAATGATTAAGCAAAAATGTTTAGCGGGAACTTTGGATGGCTTTATCCTACGAGCAGAATCGCTTATAACACACGAAATAGCGCTTGTGGAAAAAAGGTTGTCCCTGGATCCTTCAACCCTGCAAACATATAATGCTCCTAGTCCAGTTGCTAACACAAATTCACGGCAAATAACACCAAATATGTGTTTAATATCCCCTGTGCGTACTTTAGAGAGCACATCTGTGGTGCACCCCCAAACTAATGATAGGAGCCAGTTAGATCTAGATGTGTCCCTAACCCCGCCGATGGTGACTAGACAACGGGGGGCTAGGCAAAAGATGCAGGAAAAGGGTAAACCCAGGCCCAGGATACAAGGGAAGAGGACACACCAAAAAGGGAGGAGTAGGCGAGCTAAAGACATTATTTAACAAACAGACTGAAACAACCGATTATACGAGTCCTGGATGTAGATCATTTGGTACTTAAACTGAGATGGACTACATCCCGCCTCCTACTGGTGCAGATAGTATGGTGGAGTCGTTAGAAGCCATTGTTGCTGATATCTGTAACATAGACTGTAGACTGTAACATAACATAACATCTTTAAGTCTACCCTAGAATCAGTTCAGGCACGAATAGACAACCTTATGACTGCTAGAATAGAGGACTTGGATGAAAAAATTAAAGGTATTAATCAGGCTGTAATCGAATTCGATGCTATGGTTAAAAAGGGGAAAGATAACTTGGAGGAAGGCGTAAAACTGATTGTGGATCAATTATTTTGTGATAAAGAAGCGAATGCTTTGCCCCAGTTAGGACTAGTCACTTCTAGTGAAATTGATGTTGGTGGAGAAAGAGTTGGACCATCTACAGAAAAAGAACCCAGAAGCAATGTTCCTGGCTTAGGCAGAAGTAATTTTGGCCAGGTAATAGGGAAATCAAACCAGCCTAGTAACAGTAATTTATCAGTACCTATATTAAATCTTAGTGAAACTAATACTATCCCGAATAGCGACAACCTAAGATTACCCCCAGCTGCATGTCCATATGTTTTAATCTTACCTGGTTTACCTGCCCTGAGGAGAGAACAATCAGAAAGTTGGCATGAACTCCGGAATGAGGTTGTGGATTGGCTTCAAAAATACAAAGGATTCAGCCCACAAAAAATGAGTGAGATTATTATGGTCCGTAGGGTGGGTTGGGTAGGAGAACAAAAGAAAGATATTGAGGGGGACTGTATAGTTGTAAATTTTAATCGTCCCAATACAGTCCGTCATTTACTTAGAGTATGTGACGAGATGCAGAAAACTCGTACCAATATCCATGCCCTCCCATTGGGATATTTTTACAGACCGATTAAAGAGGGAGTAAGTAAGATGTTTGGAATATCATTCCCTCTTCATACCTCCAATAGATTTCAAGAACTTTCTTCTCTCGAGATGGTATATTGACTGCGAGCACGGAGGGCTGTAGGCACTGGTTCAGAAGTGGGGAGGAAAAAAACTGGGGGAAATGGGTTCAGTGTCTCTCGTATGGAAGCTGACGCACAGTTATCAGATAGGGAAGACATAGGAACTGATGCTTTGGTGAGACAGAATCCGCCAACAACACCGGGTGTTGTAGAAGTTTTAATAGGTGCGAATAATGTTACAAAAGAGGTAAACATAGAGGGCACCCAGACAGATATGAGTGGTTGTATCCCGCCAAAACTTAAAACTTATATCATGGAATATAGCGGGACTTATGAAAAATCTCTGTGATCCGGAATGGAGTGCCTATATAGACTCTAGTGATATTTGTTTCCTACAGGAAACTTGGGCGTTGAGTACACCACATAGAGTTGGATATAGGACTTTTAATATTGATGCAGTGCCCTCAGCTAGAGGTAGGCCTTCGGGGGGGACTCACAATATGGGTAAAGGTGACGTTGGAGATCCGCAAAGTATTATTGGCTATTGACTCTCTAGATATACTTGGTCTGAAGGTTATTACGGAAGAAGGCAGGGTCCTTCTTTTAAGCAATGTTTACAATAGACCCTAAAGTTTGTCTAAAGAGTCTCTAATATTGGGAAAGTTGGACAGTTTCCTAAATAGCATGGATGAGAAACCCAGTATGATACTAGGTGGAGACTTGAACTGTAACTACGAGCCAATTATGGGTCTTGGTGATGTTCTTGACGAAGATAGGGCTAATAATATTTCTCTTTTAGACAATGTTGAGCCGGTCCGTTGTACTGGCAGTCCAAATTATGAGGTTGGTTACTGTATATGGGTTGAGGGTTTGTAACGGTCGTCTTCCCTCAGACTCCTCAAAGGCTTCAACTTTTGTTAAAAAAAACTCCCAAAGTGTAATTGATTATATTTTAGTATCCTTTGACATATGGCCATATTTAAATGACCTGGAGATCATGCCTAGGTTTGAAAGCGATCACCGCCCAGTCCAATTGACATTTAACACCAGTTTATTTTGCAGTGCTACTGTATAGTCGAGAATCTGCAAAATACAAACAATGATGCCCCATTAGTTAGTAACAACCGACGATCCTTGAAATGGGCACATATATTGGCACATGAAACTGTGCTAGTAGGCATTTACTCGCTTTTCGCAGACACGTTCTCCAGTTACTCAAGCCAACCAGCAGGGGATAACACTTTTATGGATTTACACAATGGGTTTTTTAAATTGTTGATAGCATATGTAACAAAAATGCCCAAAAAAACCCAAGACAAGGCAAAAAATCCAGTTGATAGAAAATCATGGTATGACAAGGATTGTCGCATCGGTAAAACTAGGCTTCTAGAGGAGAATAAAAGTAAACTACCGGAAGTGATTAAGGTGGCGAGAATGCCAGATTGAATTGGGACGAGGAAAGTTGGTCGGATCTGTTAATGGCAGCGAAAAACAAGGACCAAGTAGGGTTCTGGAGATTGGTGGCTAATGGTAACCACACAGGGAGAGTGGCCAAGGATGTGTTCCTCGATGAACAGACTTGGGTCGAACATTTTTTGCACTTATATAAGGCTCCAGATTTCACGGGGGTACGGGAAAAGGATTCACCTTCACCTTGGCAAACCGTCTGTAATTATCCGCTAGAGTTTGCTCTGGAGGAAACTGAGCTAGCAATCAATGCAGTAAAAAATGGCAATGCACCAGGGCTAGTTAAAACTCCGGGCAACCTATACTAACATGAGATCAATGTATGGGCGCCCTATATTAATCATTTGTTTAATATATGGGCAGCTGGTGCAGATTTTCCAAACAGTTGGAAGGGTGCGGAAATTGTTTTAATCTTTAAAAAGGGCGATAGGTATGATCCATCTAACTATCGCCCGATCAGTTTAATGGATATTTTACAAAAAGTGTACTCTAGGCATATTTTAACACGTATGAATTTATGGATGGAAGAACATTCCATACTTACTAAGTTCCAATCTGGTTTTAGAAGCAAAATAAGCACTTTTGATAACGTTTTTCGTTTTTGTAGTCTTTGTTGGAAGTACGTCCATTTAAGGAAAGGACATATTTATGTTGCTTTTGTAGACCTCAGGGCTGCATTTGATTTAGTTTCACATGATCTTTTATGGGATTCCTTGTATTCACAGGGGTTGCCAGTCTGTTTGCTTCAACAGATTACAAGGTTACACGACAACAACTACGCAAAAGTGCGCTGGGAACCAAATGGGGAATTAACTAAAGCTATTCCCATAGAGCGAGGAGTGTGACAAGGATGTGTATTGGCCCCTACGCTCTTTTCATTGTTTGTAAATTATATCCCAGCCCACTTAGCGGATTGTAACAATGACTCCCCTAAGCTAAATGGAGAAAGGGTTCAGCTCTGCTATTTGCAGACGAAACGATATACATCTCCCAAACTCCCAGTGGTCTGCAATCTCTTTTAAATTCATTCCAACTGTATTGTATCAAAAAAGGTTTGGAGATTCATACGTAAAAGACCAAATGTATGGCGATAAACCCTCACAAAACTTTTAGGGGGAATTTATTTTTAAATAATCAAAAACTTGAAATGGTACAAAACTTCGTCTACTTGGGAGTTTCATTAGACTCAAAGATCTCGTGGAAAACCCAAGTGGAGAAGAGTAAATTGTTATTAACTCAGAACACTTTACCCATTTAAAAAAAACAAGGGGCGAGTCTTTGCAAGGCTGTTTCCCCAGCACTTGAAGTTTTTAAATTCAAGGCCCAGGCTGCAGCGCTATACAGTGCAGAAATATGGGGGACTTCGGGTGGGAATGTTTTCACGAATAGTGAAAATAATTTTTATAGAAGCCTGCTGAAGCTACCCAAGCGAACTCCATTAATACTGTTAATGCTAGATTTAAATATGAGGCGTACAGACCACTGTGCAATTCTATGCCCCTTATCATTTTGGGTAAGACTGTGCTGTACACCAGAGCTTGTTGATTATAGAGAGGGTCTCCAAGAAGTAATGAGACTGGACCTGCATAACTCTAATGCATGGTCAAAACATGTGCGCATATGGCGATATAGAATTGGACTGTCACAATTCTGGGAAGATCCTAATAGCTTGACGCAAACCTCAAAAAAAAACTGGTGAAGACGGCCATACTGGCGGTTTAATGACAAGTAATGTATTGGCTTTCAAGGATGTTCCGCATTTTGAAGGTTTTCTGGATGAGGTCCGTCCACCTTTGGCCAAAAGCCTTTATATAAAATTTAGGTACGGAATGTTGAAAGTTAACATAACATTAGCAAGGTGGTTTAGGTCAAGCGACATAAATGTTAGTGAGCCATGTTTAATGTGTCAGAACTGTAGTGTAGAGGATGAAGAACATATCCTCTTTTTTTTGTCCAGCGTACAGGATGGCCAGGAAAAGATGGATTAAGCCACTGTGTAATGCTATTGGAGTGCGTTTATATAAGGAAGTACATAGGATTATAAAAACGGACACTAGACAATTCATTGTCTTTGGTGTCAGCAGATTCTTATTTGCAACAAGCTTGGTACGCAAAAAACAGGGTATAGACTTATAAATGGAATTCTAGTGAGTTAATTGTTTTGTACCTGAATCTAATGTGCTGCTATTCTGATTTTATTAAATTGATTGTTATATCAGCGATATTATCGTAATTTTAATTTCGGAACTGGTGAAATTAATTTTATATATTGTATTATGCTATGCCTTAACTAAATTATGGATTTTACTTCATCAATTTCCAATTGTACCCAACTGTCTGCAAAATCATTTATTCCTCCATGACAAATTGTGCTATGTATTGTTTTTATGTATCTTTTATGGCTCAATTAGGCCGAAATAATGATTATGAAAATGAAATAAAATATTATCTCAGGGCTTAATTACATATTGTAACAGAATTGCTGTGCAAATGGCTGTCCCTCAATCAGCACATATCGTTTTATGTAAAATTGACATCTTTTTACATTGTGTTGCTTAAGGGCTTTTTAACCCCTCCCCTGCTGGTGACGGAACCACTCCGTCATCAGCCGCGGTCGCGCTGTGCTCATGACAGAGCGGTTCCGTCACGGCCTGCTCGGAACGCCGGCGCGGATTCCGCGCCTGCGCTGAGCGTTCCATTGAGCGGGGGGGGCCGTGACGGAACCGCTCCGTCATGAGCACAGCGCAACCGTGGCTGGTGACGGAGCGGTTCCGTCACCAGCATGCGCCTGCCGCGCGGCCCCCCTGCCCCCTTAGCACTGCGGCGGAATAGCCGCCGCAGTGAAGGGGCTAACATGTTTATGATGTATTTTGTTTGTGTACTTTTATGATTTGTAATCAAAATCGAATAATGGATTGAAATGCCTATACAGATAAACAATGAGGAAAAATGTATGATGGTTTATTGCGATCTCTTTGAATGTTCAGAAACCACGAGAATGTTGTCAACTTTTTTTTAAACCACTTGTTTTTTCAAAAGCTTTTGGTGGATTGGCCTCTGTGATCAAATATATATTAGTAGGAGAAGGCAAAAACTCCTTCGTAAAAATAATTATTTTATCTTTTCAGGTCCAGGTTTCCAATTTGGTGGGAATAACAGTTTCAACTTCAGCAGCGGTGCTCAGAGTGGCATCTTCACATTTGGTTCCAATTCTGCAGCGCCTCCAGCCCAGCCCCCACAGCCTTCATCCACTGGCGGCTTTGGATTCAACCAGCCTGCACCATCATTTACATTGGGGTAAAACATTTTTGTTGCTGCTCATACTTCCAGTGTATAATTTGCTAGAAAAAAGCCTTGCATCCAGAGGAACGGTATTTCTATGTGGTGCAGGTAAACTAGGTTTGGAGAAAATAACGTACAAAATAAGTTGCCAATCATCTACAAGACAAGTGTATGCAGGCTGGAATACCATTGAAGTGGTGACAAGTGTTCTGTAATCTTATAAAGTGTGCTAAGCAACAAAACTCCAGATTTTATTTACCAATCTTGATTTAGACAGTTCATCTGTGTACCGCTTCAGAATCCCCCTCTATCCATTTTGTTTGGATGAAAACTTAAAGACCCACAAAAGCACCTTATTATATATTTTTGTATTGTTAGCAGGTTGTTTTCTCTGGTCACTGTTGTGGCCTGTTTTTGCCCTTCAATCAACTTCCTTTGCTGATTAATTTTAAAATATTGTATTGACTTAAATATCCATTGTGGTTTTGAAGCCCCCTACCGTCAATCTTTAAAATTCTTCCACATATTTCTAGTACAACTTTGTAGTTTAGTGATCCCCAACATCTCTTCCATGTACCTCATTTGAGGTATGTGGGTAAGAGGCACAATGCTTTCAAAGGAAAGCCTCAATAGCCTGATTGCCTTCCTCTTTGCATGTTTCTTCTTGTTTCTACCAGCTTTCTTAAATGTATTTCACTTATCAGCAGTTTTAAGCACAAAAGTGGTCAGAAGCCATTTTAGTACAGTGCTGATCAACGTGTTAAATAGTCTTTGAAATAAGCATTTTAAATAAAATGTAAGTGAAATTCTTAAGCACAAAATGACAACAGCAGTGTATTCCAGATGGAAGTTGCCATATTGGTGAAACACTAACTCAGAATGGTTTCTTTCTTTACAAACTGTACAAGATTCAATTTGTATGCCAAATAGAACCTTCCTGTGAAGACGGTGCAAGCCCCAGAGGATCAGGTGATAGTTTCTAGCTTCAGAGAGAAGCTGCTTCAATATGTAGCTCTACTCTGAGTGGAACTATCTATTATTGGGGGGATAAATCACAAGCACATTCTGCATTGCCACTGTCCATCCTAGAAATCCTGTTAATTTACAATAGTCCTCATGCTCCAATTCCAAGCCAGAATACTAAATGAATCCTTTTTGGATTATCCTGTACAACAAGGGACTGCTCTTTCACGTAGATTACTCAGAGCGTATTAGAACAGGGTGATTTGTTTTGTTACATTTTAATAAAAACCTCATTTATTTATTTATGGTTTATATATCTCAAACATTACCCAATATGGTATCCGAGCGCTCTGCAAAATATCTGAAAGGCACAAAACAAACACCATCAAGAGCTAACCAAGATGCCGTGGGTCCCAAAAAAGGCCACCGGTCAGTGACAGCCAGGTGGTTTCAGAATATACAAGATAATAGGAGTCCAGAATTGAACATAGTATGACATGTGGAGTAACTGTTGAAGGCTTTTGAGAAGCATGAGCCCTAGAGCAAGAAATTGTTCATTAGTAGCGCTTTGACTTCCTTTTTTAAGATATAAGTGAGGGGTATGTCTGACTTAAGGGTCCGGGATTGCCAAATCCTTGGGGCAATACCCAAGAAAACTCTATTGTCGTCTTTTTACCGACTGTGTGTGGTTTTAAAAATAAAGTCCTTAAGCTTCTGGAAGATCTACATCCATCAGATAGCACCAGTTTTTGTGCTAGGTACAACAGGGTGGTAAGATTTAGTGCTTTATGGGTCATGCCTTGGATTTGTAACTCAATCCTTGCTCAAAACGGAAGCCAATTTTTAGCGAGTAGATCAGGAGTGATGTGGTTGTATCTTTTGGATCCTGTGATGAGACTAGCAGCCGAGTTAAAGGTGGACCTTAAAGGGGCCAACGTTGATCTAGGTAGGGCCCAGAGGGTTGTGCTTCCATAGTCCAACCTGGAAGCTAGGGCTTGAACCACTGCTTTGAAATAGTCAAGGGAGAAGGGTTTGATTTTCCTTATGATGTTCATTTGGAAGTTGGCACTTTTAGTGACAGAGCTGATGTGCTCCTGCATATTCAGGTTCTGGTCAAGGCATATTCCAAGTGATCTTGTGTGATCTATAATGCTTGGAAGGCAATTTAGAGCTGTAACTTGCTTCATCCATTCTCCGTTATTAGCTGATTGATTAGGCGGACAATTACGAGGAATTCCGTTTTTTTTTTTTAATTTAATTTGAAGTGGTTGCATGTAAGCCAGTTTTGTGATTTTGTGGAGAGTAGAGTTAAGAACTCGTATATCTTCTGGGAAAGAGACTTTCAGGTACAGTTGGGTGTCCTCAGCATCACTTAACTCTTATGCTTGGACAGTATTCTGTGATCTGTTCATTGATGTCTAGGGGTGCATTGCTCCATGAAAATAATCAGCAAAATTTGGGGTGCAGTTGTATTATTTTTGATGGTCTGGCAGATGAGCTTTGAAGGGACTTGTTCTTCATAGTTAAGCCACTTGGTATTGCTTCTTGTTGAAGTTGCCTTTTTAGGTCTTGCCTAGCTATCACATAAGCGATGCTATGCAAGATATTTAGTAAGGGGCTTCTGAAAGTGCTCCCAAAGTCTGCAGGCGGATCGGGTACAGTGCATTTGCGCCGGGTGCGCACACCATTTGTCAGCCTGCTGATCCCTTTTGCGGCCGCATTGTTGATCTCTGTGAGCCGCGCGGCCACTGATAACATCAAAGTGGCAGCGAAAGTGCACACCGTTTGCCATCCTGCGTGCCTCTCTCCGCCTTAGTGCGCGCAATGTGTTCTTAGGGGTTCAGCGCTATTTTCGCCAATTGCCCTGTTCGTTACGTGGTCAATCTTAGAATTCACAATCTGATATATACTCTCAGACCAAGAAATTAACTGCTTCTTTAAATACCTGCTAACATTTCTACTAGCAATGATAGTCCTAGTATCAGCCAACAATATATTCCAACTCATTATTGGGTGAGCAGGGGTAGGAATCATGTCCTTCCTACTAATCGGCTGGTGACATTCCCGGGCAGATATTAACACTGCCGCCATACAGGCAGTAATATATAAGAAAGTTAGAGAAATTGGACTGATTTTAAGCATAACACACAAGATGATGGACGGAATGTTGCACAATGGCAAAACATTCACCTCCAGTCACAGATCTGGGTTTAATCCATCGTTATTTTGCTCACCAAGCCACCCCAGTTCAGACCTGGCCATATGCAAATCAGTCTTGACCCTGTGCCTCATGGGAACAGTCCAGACGGAACTGCCAAGTCATGTCTTTCCTGGACCGGAATCAAGCAAATCGCTATCGCGTAAAGGATGGATTTAGGCCCAGATCTCTGTACTGGGATGAATGTATGACATTGTTCTGCATTCTGTCCATCAACTGTTGTTTTTGCATTTGTCACCCCGAGTGGGATGGGTATGCTCTGACGTGAGTCCCATGCTCTCCACACCACTGGAGTCAAGCTATCCTGGCTGAAGACTGCTGATAGCCAGAAACCGGTCCTAGGATGCTTGATTCCGATCCAGGAAAGACATGGCTTGGCCGTTCGGGCTGGACTGTTCCAATGAGGCACAGGGTCAAGGCTGATTTGCATATGGCCATGTCTGAACAGGGGTGGTGTGGAGTGCAGAAAAAAAGATGGATTTAGGCCCAGATCTCTGTACTGGGGTGTGAATGTATGACATTGTTCTGCATTCTGTCCACCAACTGTTGTTTTTGCAATTGATTTTAAGCATAGCATGACTCTCCATAAACCTAAACTCATTAGAACTACAACAAATGTTTTTTTCATTTTTTTTATAAGGACTCGATTCTCCCACTCTTAGGCTTAATCTTAGCAGCAATAGGAAAATCAGCCCAGTTCGGACTCCACTATGATTCCACCCCTTATCTTTCAGGCTTCTTCTCTAAAGATGCCATTATTGAATCAATAAACACCTCCAACCTAAACTCATGTACCCTAATTCTAACTCTTATTGCAACTTCTTTCACAACAATCTACAGCTTTCGAATTTTTTTTTTCGTTGATAAACATCCCCTATCCTCTACTATACCGCCAAATAACGAAAACAACCATATAGTCTTATCACCCGACTGGCCTGAAAAGGCATAATCGCCGGTATACTAATCATTAACTGCACATTCCCAATAAAAACACAAATCCTCACCATACCAATACCCCTAAAATTAATATCACTTCTAGTCACAGCACTCTGCCTCCTCCTAGCACTCGATATCTCAGACTTTTCATCTAAACAAAAGAAAAACGCCCACACTTTTACAAATATGCTAGCCTTCTTCCCACTAGTCTTTCACTGTGTCTTCCAAAAGCAAAACTGAATTTCCGACAAAACATCTCAACACACGTCACAGACATACTATGGTACGAAAAAAACGGACCAAAGGGAACATCAGGTCAAATGCTGTCACCTATCAAAACCACAACAAATCTCCAATCCGGTATAATTAAAGTATACATAATATTCTTTTTAACCAATATTTTACTAATCTTAAACTGTAATTCTAGTGGTTGGTTTCACGCAGCGCCCGGGTGCAGTAGTACTATTTTCAAAATATAGCTTTAGGAGGAATGCTATTGGGCCGCCGCGGTGATTTAGAGACTCTTAAGAATGTACCTTGCAGGCTGCTACGTCCATAATGCAGGAATAAAAACTCATTTTTTTTGGTTTCGAACTGGCTGTCTTGGCAGTTCTGTAATGTTCGAGGTTATCTCGCGCCCGTCAAATTGGCTACTCGCGGCGATGATAATGAATCTCTTTAATTCTTTTGTGGCCACTGTAGGAGACACGGGGATCGCTTTTATCGGAGACGAGCAGCGCTGTGTGACTCTGACAACAGCCAACTTATCTCACACAGCCCTTTTACACCGATCAATGCTAAGGGGATGAACACATCCCTCCCCCACCCCCCAGCCTGGCACAGTGCCGGGTGCCTCCGTGACTCCATTGTCTGGTCCCCGCGAAGCTGCCTCTCGTCTGACCATGTGGGTTTTCGTCACGTATTCAAGCGTTTAAAGCCCGATTTGCCTTTGTTTTCGGTTTGTCTTTTATTTGCTCTCCCCGAAAAATGATTTGGTAGGTGCTGCCTGATGGAGTTAGGATATTTCAGTGGACCCAGATAAAAACGTCATCTGGACATTTGCATTTCCCGACATATGGGTCCCTGAAGCGACGCCATTGATGAGTGATGCAAAGACGGAGCCCTAAAATCCACCTGGCACCTGTCCGTGCAGCTTTTCTGAAGCCTTTGTACTTTGCCACACGCACAACCACACACACACAACCACACACAGCCACACACACAGCCACACACACAAACACACAGCCACACACACACACACAACCACACACACAACCACACACACACACAACCACACACAATCGCGCACACACAATCGCACACACACAATCGCACACACAACCCACACAACACACACACACCCACACACCCACCCACACACACACACAACCACACACACACACACACACACACACACACACAACCACACCCACACACCCACAACCACACACAACCACACATACAAACAACCACACACACCACCACACATCTAACCACACACCACCACACACACCTAACCACACAACCACACACACACTACCCCACACACTACCCCACACACACACTACCCCACACACACACTACCACACACACACTACCACACACACACACTACCACACACAACCACACACACACTACCACACACACACACACACTACCACACACACACACACACTACCACACACACACACTACCACACACACACACACTACCACACACACACACACTACCACACACACACTACCACACACACACTACCACACACATACACTACCACCCACACACAACCTCACACACAACCTCACACACAACCTCACACACAACCTCACACACAACCTCACACACAACCTCACACACAACCTCACACGCAACCGCACACACAACCGCACACACAACCGCACACATACACAACCACACTCACACACAACCACACTCACACACAACCACACTCACACACAACCACACTCACACACAACCACACTCACACACAACCACACTCACACACAACCACACTCACACAACCAACCACACTCACACAACCAACCACACTCACACAACCAACCACACCCACACAGCCAACCACACACAACCACACCATCAGTCGTGAGTGCATGCTTTCACCGGGCACAAACACCACCAGCCATCAGTGCACGCTACCACCTGCCGTCAGTGCACGCTTTCACCGGGCACACACACACACCACCAGCCGGCAGTGCACACTTCCACCAGGGGCGCACACACCACCAGCCATCAGTGCACAATTTCTACAGGCACACACACACCACAGGCCATCAGTGCACACATAAATTGTTAACGCATCCACAATTCACTATTGTAGCAATCGCATTATGGCGCACTTTACTTTTAAACATATTCATCTAAAGCGCAGCATGCCACCATTGCTACAAAAATAAATACACATTTTTTTGGCCTACAATTTCAGACTTTTGTTGCAAATGGTGTTGTAATATTTTGCAATGCCAATCGGTAACTCCTGTGAAATCACACAACATAATTGTTCAGACTACAAAGAACGACTGAGTCTTGAAGAGATTGTGGGAAACACAGCCAAAATTGGGAATTAGCTATCAGATTTCTAAATCTCTGGCTCATGTCTGTGTCCTAATGACTTAATTGTCACTGAATGCACTGCATTGTGTTTGTCACAGTACAATAATAAAAAGGAACATTACTTGTATTATGTAGGGAGACATTTTACAATTTCATCAGAACTACGTAATTTTTATAGTTGAGAGTGCTTTAAAAAGTGAAGAGGTTTATTGGCTACCACTTCTGTGGAATGACATTTGGTTGTTCCTTGATTAAACATAGGGACAGCAGTCTGTTGTGTAGGTGTCGGGCTGCACAGCACTGTAACCATAATATGGAGGTTCAGTGATAGAAGCCAGCTGAAGAGAAATAATCAACTCTAGACAGAAGACCCTAGTTACGTTGAGGAGACTGGGTAGTACAAGGATCCTTAATTACTCTCTCCGTGAGGAGTCTGTTATATTGTGGCAAGACTCGTTCTTTCTTGCTTAAGTGTAAAGAAGTCTCATGATTGCAGACATAGAGATTGTCTTAGTAAATTACTGCCCACACGCCCAATACACCACAGTAGCAGGTCAGGTCTCTGGCTTGTCATTAATATATCAGCCATTCAGTTGTGTTCATCATTTTATATGTACTGGGCATAAATGTAGATGAAGCTGACCCTGCAGACTTTCTACTGCACCCGTCATTGTTTTTGAGCATTAATGTACAAATGTCTTGCTTTGTACAAGTACAATTCTTTGTATTTTTATTGTGCTTAAAATATCAGTTTCATAAATATTCTCAAAGTTAACATTTGTCATTTTTCTTAACAGAACGAATGGAAAAAATACATCAAATCGCAGGATAAAGACTGCTGTAAGACGGAGGAAATAAATTTAGCTTTTGAAACCACAACTTAAAGTAGCTGTTGTCCTGCATTGGTCAAATACTGGATTGTACCTCATGCTGTGTTCAAACCCGAGTCAGACATGCTGAAGAACGTTAAAACATCTGCTGAGTGTTTTTTCTTTTTTTTAGTCGTTTTTTCTTTTTTTTATTGTTAGCAACAGCTGGTGATGGAAGAGTTCTTAAGCAAAATTATTTTAGATTGCAGCAATTTCTTCTTTTAACTGACTTGGCATGGTCTGGCCACACAGGTTGGGTGCCCCCCCTGCACAGCGAATGGCTTTGTATAGTACAATACCTCTCTTCATCTGCACCACTATTTTCTTGACGCATTGAAATTGTAATTATATCAGTGAGAGGGGTTCTGTATAAAGTAGAGAATGCTGATGATGATTGATATCCATGCCAGTTTTGTGCTGGTGTATGTGTGAAGTTGAGTGAGTTGGGTGTGTTGCGCACTAGACATGTTCTGATAGAGGAAGACTGATTACATGATGATTTATGCTACAGACCTGTTAGAGCTGTAGGTCTCCATTTAATAAATATGCGTTTTTCTATATTTTCATTCTATTGCTCTTTATCACCTATCTCGCCTTTTCATTATTTTATTATACTTATGTAAATATTTTGTTTCTTTGCATACTTTTGGCATAACATAAATCTGTGAACTTGAATTTTTTTGTTTCAGCAAATCTTTTTGTTTAGTATTGTCAGATTTTATTATGTAAATCTCATTATTCAAAGTTGCCTAAATCCATTTTAAAATAAAATCTTTAAAGAAAATTGGGAATTCTTTAAAGGATGAATCCATTGGCTTTTCTGATCCATTTTTGTTTGGACCAAAAACCAGTATTGTACAAAGTATTAAGTATATATTTTTATATTTACAGAAATGGACTATGGTGACTTTGGATAATAAGGAAAAGTTTAATATTAAAGCCATGTTTATTACAGTATGATTAACATGTTCAACCATGGGATAAATGCCATCAATAAAACTATAAAATAAACTTTGCTTGAGTTTTAAATAAGTTAATCTGTATTAAAGTATGTTTTTGATCACTGTGTTAAGATTTTAGGTCAAAATATTTTAGAGAAATGGTCACAGAATGGACCTTGAAGTGTAGAGCCTACCACTCCCTACCTTTTAAACAATCACTCTTAACTCATCAAATTCATATTCACGTTTGTGCATTTATTTACAGCCATGTTTTTATTCCTGTATTTCAGTGAAACAATGTCTGCATCCTAGCGGTAGACATTGTTTGAATTTTTAGTCTGCAAAGAATATGCCTAACCTTAACCCGGATGAAAATGTGCCAAATCTTCAACCAAATATTTTAATGGAAACTGAAATCTGTGTTCGTAGGAGAAACTAATACGAGTTTAAAAAGATATGTTTTAAGGGATGAGCAAAGTATGCAATTTTCCAGTGCCGACACAGATGTTGTAATAAAATATTGTCTAAATGTAATTTCACTCAAACTTCAAACCGTAACACAAAAATATTCCTAACTTGACGTTTGCAGATCGAGCCCTGGTCTGTTATGAGAGTGGTGCAAGGTTAAAATAGAAGGGTAGGGCACAACACCAGTTCAACCCATATAAGTGGGCACGTACATTAGCCAAGCAGAACTGCATGTGCCGGTGCATTGAGTCCCCATCAGGCACATCAAAGCTGGACCTGGCAGGAGAGATGGATGACTGCTTGTGCAAGAGTGTTGTACCGAAAAACCCACACCTTCGGCATCAAGTAAATACTTTGTCTGCTGAAACAATTAAGGTGAAGCGGCAGCACTTTACAATACCTTAATTTTTAGGTCTCACTTGCAACGTTGCCTGTGATGTTGCTTGTGAGATACTCTATACAAGGGGCTTGAAGCCCTCCCACTATTTACCATTTGTTGGCTTGATTATCCCTTATTTGCTGGCACCAGAATAATTTTTTTCTTTCTGTGGAGTATGAACCAAGTACTGATAGCTTCTTTTTGATTAGGATCCTTCTGCTGCTGGAATTAATGTAATTGAAATTGCATTTATATAGTTCTTACTACCACTGACAAAGCTTTTGGGCAAATTTCACACTACTACGGAACCCAAAAAGGATTGGTGGTGAATTAGTAGAGGGAATATGAAATAAATTTGAGTGGTGTACATGTGAGTGTTAGTTGGATTGAAAAGAATAGTGAAGGGATAGAAGAGGGAAGGGTCTAGAACGTGTTTATTTGGAGATCATAGCAGTAGGAGGAGGCCTGGGATGATTAAAAGAGATGGATGGGGAATAGTCTCTAGAAGTGGATTATGGAGAAAATTAGGTATTGGATGTGTCTAGGAGAGATACATGAGGGAAGGGTTTAGAAAGGTGTGTTTGGGAGATCTGAATAGTAAGATTTGTGATGCAAGGAGTAGTAGAGGATTGAAGTCTAGAAAGGGTTTTTTTGGGGATCATAGTAGAATGGGGTTTGGGATGTCAGAGTGGAAGAGGGAGGATATATTGCGAGGTATAGGGTAGTGCATTGGAGAGGGTAGTAGAATGAGGTTCAGGACGAGTCAGAATGGAGGTAGAAGATATATTGAGAAACGTATAGTGTGAGATATAGGGTAGTGCATTGGAGATACTTAATTAGGAGTAAAGTAATGCATCTCAACAAGACTATTCGTTCTCTTCCAGGGGATACTCGTCAATAGTCATAAGCACTGAATAGTCCCGCCCACTTGCGGGGACCCCGGAGCATTAACAAGAATATATGCATATATAACCATGTATATAAATATATATATATAATATGCATATATCTACAATATGCGCACACGTATATAAATGTGCAGTCCCAAATTCAAACCTAGGCTCAAATATGCCAATATTTCATTGTATTTTTCATTTGAAAAAATCAGATAAAACGTTTCCAAAATATAGAGAAATGTACTCTGAACTTGTTAGAAATAAAGCCTTTATTTTCAGAGAAAAAGACACGGCGATAGCAGGCAGATTAGCCTAGAAGGCTGTATGTAGAACACTCAGAGAACAAGCATTTACAATGCAACGGTCTCGCCTTTGCAAAAGTTAGAGCTATTGGCATTGTAAATGACCAATTTTTTATTTATGTGTTGATTTTGAAAAGAGATAAACAGAAGGAGGGGTGATATGGTGAGAAGGAGGGGTGTATAAATAAGAGTGAGGCTGGTACAAGGAGTAGCAGAGGTGTTGGGAGGACACAAAGCAATGCGGTGTGTGGGGATGGGACAAGCAGGAGGGGGCAGTGATACGGGAAGAAAATCGACGGGTAAGGTGGTGCAGATCAGAGTCAGACAGTAGAAAAGTGGGACAGGCCAAACGGAGGGTAAGGGGCACAGCAGGGGGGTGCGAGGGGATGGATAGGTGAGATCCTCCAGATCCTCGCATGCCCCGGTCACAGAACAATAAACAGACACACAATTACATTAAATAATTAATGGCGCTAATTAAGGCGGCCGAGAAGGTCCAGCCTTGTGCGTCTGCCGATCTCACGCGGGAGGGGGGGGGGGGGGAGGACCAGGAAAGCACCCGAGAACGGAGCCTCGCTGACGGACGTCGCGTACTTCCGCGGTCCTGTGATGCGGAACCACAACCTACTGCATCGTCTGGAGGCGTCGGGCATGGAAGAGGCACTGAAAAACCCCTCATCCCCTCACAAATGGGGAATGTCACGTGTGGCACAGAAGACAAACGTCGCACCCTCCCCACAGTGTGAATCACACGTAGTAGGTGGCGGGAGGTTGTACTAGTATTCAGTTAACTCATGTTTTGCCGACTTGCAATGCGCCATTATCTACTGTGACTGGCACTTCAAGAGCTCGAATCCCGGCAGGGCCTGATCAGCATTCCATCCTTCCGAAGTCGGCGCATCGAGTACCATTAATTGTAGGATTCAGAACGTACTCTGGGCTGCGTACAGCGTTCAGGAATATCTTGCCTCATGGCACAGTCATGAGGGGGGGGTACGCTTCCTCGCTGAGCAGCCCCCTAAACCGGACCCGCCAAGGCTGCAACAGGCAGTGTCTGGCTGGAGTCTGTCGTGTAGCGCTGCTGCGGGACCAGGAGCCTATGGATAATCGCGTCAAATAGGCAGAAGGCGCGGCTCAAATATTGCAGAGGGGTAGCTAGGAACGGTGGACACCCCCACTTCAAAATGAGCATAATCTGTGAATGGGTCAAGAACTGAGGGGAGGGCGTGGGTAGAGAGCCCGATCAACCTTGCGAAAATATGATGTACAGAGGAAGGCGGCCGGGGGCCCGGGCAGGAGCACTCTGCCTTGATGACACTATACGTCAATATACAGAGTTACAGGATGCTGCCCGGTGAGAGATGTGGTCGGAGGGCGGAGACCGTCTCGGGGAATACAAGAGCGCAGCTGGTGCCCTGGGAGCGCGGGGAGTCAGCTAGTGCATCTGGAGGCGGGCGAGCTTTCAGGCACATCGGAGGGCAGCGTGGAGCCTGGGGGGAGAGGGCCCAGCCGTAACTTGCCCATGGCGGCTGGAGAGGAGGTGGCACTTGGGGGGCCGAGAGATGACCACTGAGAATAAGTGGATGATAGGAGGGCAGGCGAGATTGGAGGCGAGCCTGCGGATGGAGGGCAGAGTCCGGGGATGCGTGGCTGAATGAGCATCAGGGACGTAGCCAAGCTTCTGCGGAGCATGCCCCCCCTCCTCCCATTCAGCCGTATGTCATTAAATATATGTGAAATGTGGGAGACCCAGGCACCCTAGTCACAATCTACCCCTCCCCCATTTTGGGTTACACTGCTGGGGAGAATGTACGCTAGAGAGGGCGGAGGTTGCCACAGAATGGGCCCCGTGAAGACGGATTTAACACTGAAGAGCACAGAACGACAGAAGGGTACAAGAAGAGGGGGAGCTACACAAGATGACAGTGGAGTTCAGTCAGGGCGGAAGTGAAGTGTTCGAGGCATGTGGGCTGCTGAATTCATATCTGTGCATAGATCGCCGCCTAGTGTTGGGTCCGGTTGATTGCACATTGTTGTCCTGGAAGAGTCTTCGAAGTATCACGAGATAGGTGGCTCCTCCCCTGGACTACAGTGCGCATGGGCATCGCCTCCATCCCCAGATTGTTTTTTTCCGCCATTGGGTTCGGATGTGTCTCGGTTCCCTCTGTCGGAATCGATAGTTGTAAAACTTTTCTAACTCGAGACCAAAAGGTCTTTAGGCTGGGCGTCGGTATTGTTTCGTTCAGGTTTTGTCTGTTTTCAGCTCCGAACTCTTGCTACCCATCCGCGTGCTCTCGGCGCGGACGGGCCTACTAAACGCTCCGGACATGGAACGAACTCCGTTCAAGAGGTGCCCGATGTGCACCTCCAAGTATTCACACCTCGATGTGCACCCTGTGTGCAACAAATGTTTGTCACCGGACCATGATGAGGACAGGTGTATGGCCTGCTCGAAGTTCCGGTGTAAGAAGACTCTCAAGATTCGTCGGGCCGCTAGACTCCAGGCCCAGTTATCGGCACCCCCGGCGCCCCCGCCGGACAACATCTTCGAGGAATTTGTTGAAGACGACGATGTCCTACAGGTTTCGGACTCTAGCCCCGCGTCCGAAGGGGATGCCTACGACGCGGGAGTCGAGGACTTTGACGAAGCCGGCGACGAGGTAGGGGACGACGATGGGGCCATTGCCACCGTGGGGGATAGCTCGGAGGAAGAGCATCCCCAAACTGACTCAGGGGTCAACCCCCTTCATGCGGCCCAGGTCGAGGGATCTCCTTCAGGCCTTACCCAGAACCTAGTTCCTAGTCCAGCAGCCCCGCCTCCGGGCCCGGTCACGGACATTTCTGATGCGCCACTCCCGTTAACAAAAACGAAGGTGAAGCCATTGGGATCCACGCCTCCGGTTTTGAAACCGAAAGTGAAAGCTGCACTGGTGCAGAAGGCTCTGGAGGCATCGACTTCCAAGAAATTCAAAATGGCCGACTTGAAGAGCCGCGCCAAGATGGCCGACCCGAGGGCCTCGGGGTCGACGCCGAAGGCGAAGTCAACCGACGCGTCGGCGCCGAAGATGGTCGAGGTTGATGACCCGAAGAAAGCTTCGAAGAAGCGTCAAGGCGATTCCACAGCTCTGGCTTCGCCGGCTCCGGCCGTCGGGGAAAAGGAACGTGAAGTGTCGGCTCCAAAGACGGTGCCTCTCGCCGACCCGACTCCCGACTCGGAAATCGCTCGAGCCGGTCAAGCCCTCTCCAGCCTTAACGAAAAAGGTCGCGGAGTCCCTGCAACGGATTCGGAAGGACGCTGTGGTTCCCGAACCAGGGGATGTGGTGCCAAAGCACACACCAAAGCCCACGACGGCGCGGACGCCTATCCGCTTTACCCTGCCGCCGAAGTCGACGCCGAAGGCTTTCGCTCCGAGGCATGGGGCAGGCGTGCCCTCGAAGGAGGTGTCGGCGCCCAAAGCGTCATTGGTGGTGTCGAAGCCTCGGCTCCAGCCACTTGCAGAGGAAGAGCGTCGAGAGGTCATCGACGCCAATACCGGAAAACTGTCTCTCCTCAAGAGGAAAATCACCACGGAGCCGGTGTTGGAACATTTTCGTATTCCTCTCAAAAACAAGAAGGATTCTGCAGGTACTTCGGCCCCGATAGAGACCGCATCTCCACAAGCCTTAGAACATTCGCCAACGCGTTCCAACGCAGGGGATGGTGACGATGAGGAGGTCGAGTACAACTATCCGGCGTACTCGGATCCGGAGGAGGTACATGCACCTTGGTCTGCCGGGGGCGACCCAGAGGACCCGCAGTCGGGTCAGGAACCGCAGCTCTTTGCGGCAAAGACCTCACCAACGGAGGACTCGGCAGCCTTCAACGCTTTGATTGAGAGAGCTGCAGCTAACCATGATGTTGAGCTGCATTCGGATCCTGTGGATGTGGACTTTTTGTTTGACACTTTCTCAGTGGCTGAAAAGTCAGTCAAGACATTGCCAATGCTCAAGGGAGTGCTAAAGCACGCGACGGAGGTCTTCAAGGAGCCCACTCGGGCGCGTGTCATCAATCCTCGCATTGACAAAAAATATAAGGCAGCGCCCTCGGATCCAACATACATCAAGGGACACTTGCCACTGGACTCTTTGGTTGTATCCAACGCACGCAAGAGGGCGAACTCACAGACCACTGGTGACGCTCCTCCCCCGGACAAATAGTCAAAAATATTTGAGGCCTCAGGGAAACGGATTGCTGCGCAGGCAGCTAATATTTGGCGAATCTCAAACACGCAGGCCCTACTTGCACGCTACGATAGGGCTCATTATGACATCCTAGAAACACTGCTGCAACACTTGCCTGACCAGTACAAGGAGGCAGGGGAAATGTTAATTCAGGAGGGAAAGCTCATCACAAACGCTTCCATCAAATGTGCGCTGGACGTGGCTGATACAGCCTCCAGGGCAATCAACACTAGTGTGTTGCTGAGAAGGCATGCATGGCTTAGGATATCTGGTTTCAAACCGGATATACAGACAACCATCCTGAACCAAACAGTTAATCCTGACCACCTGTTCGGCCCTGAGGTGGATGCGACACTGGAAAAAATGAAGAAAGACACAGACACTGCTAAGTCTATGGGGGCCCTCCAGTCTCAGCAGTTTCGGGGTGGTTCCTTTCGCCGCTCCAATACCAGAGGCACCTCAAGGGGTCAGGCATCGCAGTCCACACAGTACTATAAAAGTAATACCCAAACCTCATACACCAACAAGGGTAGAGGTGTCTACAGAGGCAACAACATCAAAGGCAGGGGACGTGGAAACAACCGCTCCAGGTCCACCACCGCCAACAAGCAGTGACGTCTTGTCACTGCCCCCCGACCACACAACACCGGTCGGGGGGAGACTCCAGCAGTTCCTGCCCGCGTGGAAATCCATCACCACGGACAGGTGGGTCAAGTCTCTTATCCAGTACGGTTACTGTCTGGAACTTACTTCCACTCCACCAAACATACCTCCAAGAAGCCGTCCTATGTCCGGCGAGCACTTGCACTTGTTGCAGCAGGAAGTTCAAGTCATGCTGCAAAAAGGGGCAATAGAGCTCGTCCCACTGCAAGAAAGGGGAACAGGGGTTTACTCTCTGTATTTTCTAATCCCCAAAAAGGACGGATCCCTCAGGCCCATCCTGGACCTCAGGCCCCTCAACTGGTACATTCTCTCGGAGCACTTCCATATGCTCACGTTGCAGCAGGTACTCCCTCTGCTTCAACAGGGGGACTTCCTGGCTACGTTGGATCTGAAAGATGCATACTTTCATATCCCCCTGCATCCTTCCCACAGGAAGTATCTCAGATTCACGATTCAAGACCAGCACTACCAGTTCAGGGTTCTGCCGTTCGGGGTCACCACAGCGCCAAGGGTCTTTACAAAGTGCCTGGCGACTGTGGCGGCGCATCTACGACGCCAAAACGTCCACGTCTACCCTTATCTGGACGACTGGCTCATTCAGGCAAAAACAGAACAACAGTGCGCCGACCAAGTGTCCCGCACCATTCATCTCCTGCACGATCTGGGATTCTCTCTGAACTACCCAAAATCCCATCTCCAGCCCGCCCATGTACGACAGTATCTGGGCGCGACAATAAACACTCTGGCAGCCACTGCGCAGCCAAATTCAGTGAGAATCGCCAGTATCCAAACGCTGATCCAACGATTCAGGCCTCAACACTCGCTTCCAGCGAAAGTGTTCATGCAGTTGATAGGCATGATGGCCTCCTGCATCTCCATTGTCCCGCACGCGAGACTACATATGCGTCCGCTTCAGGAGTGCCTAGCACGTCAGTGGACTCACTCTCATGGGCAACTAACAGACCTAGTGTTGGTGAGCGGTCGGGCGTACAACTCTCTGCATTGGTGGAATCCACAAAACCTTTGCAAGGGCCGACCGTTCCAGGAGCCTGTGCCGCAGATTATCCTGACAACGGACGCCTCTCTCCAGGGTTGGGGAGCTCATGTACTCCACTACACAGTGCAGGGACTATGGACACTACAGCAAAAGAAGATGCACATCAATGTATTGGAACTGATGGCAATCTTCTTGGCCTTGAAGGCATTCAAAGTACACCTGTGCAACAAGGTCGTGTTGATCCGGACGGACAACATGACAGCCATGTACTACATTCAGAAACAGGGAGGCACACACTCTCCGCAGCTGTCTCATCTGGCTCAGAGCATGTGGAAGTGGGCCATTCAGAGGAACATCTTCCTCATGGCAGAGCATCTCCCAGGCAAAGACAACCAGATGGCGGACCTGCTCAGCAGGCACAGCCATCAGATGCACGAGTGGGAGATACATCCATCGGTACTCCAGCCGTACTTCCAAAAGTGGGGTCATCCAGAGATAGACCTGTTCGCCACAAAGGAGAACGCAAAATGCCAAAGCTTCGCCGCCAGGTTCCCACACCCGCAGTCACAGGGCAATGCGATGTGGATGAACTGGTCAGGCAGATTTGCATACGCTTTTCCCCCAGCACCTCTGATACCGCTGGTGGCACGCAAACTCAGGCAGCACTCGATGACTCTCATCCTGGTTGCTCCAACGTGGGCTCGCCAACCATGGTACACCACGTTTCTGGAACTCTCTGTGGTACCGCATCAAAGGCTTCATCTCACACCCAGCCTTCTGACGCAGAGCCATGGCGACATTCAGCACCCAGATCCGCAACAACTCAACCTGGCGATCTGGCTCCTGAAGTCCTAGAGTTTGGCTACCTCAATCTTCCCCCCGATTGCATGGACATCATTCGGGAGGCAAGAAAGCCCACTACTAGAGCATGTTATGCGGCTAAATGGAAGCGATTTGTCGTCTACTGTGTAAACCACGACATTGACCCGCTGGATGCTTCCATTCAAAACATCATTTGCTACCTGTTCCACCTGTACCAATGCAATTTGGCGTTTTCTTCCATCCGCATTCACTTGTCTGCAATGGCAGCATACCTCCAGAATAGGCAACACCTGTCACTTTTTAAGGTCCCTGCTATCAAGGCTTTTCTGGAAGGACTCAAAAGGGTCATTCCACCACGGACACCACCAGCTCCGGAATGGAACCTCAATGTGGTTCTTACAAGGCTGATGGGTCCTCCCTTTGAGCCACTGCACTCATGTGAGCTTCAGTTTCTGACTTGGAAGGTCGCTTTCTTAGTAGCAATTACATCGCTACGGAGGGTTAGCGAATTGCAGGCGCTCACCATCCAAGAACCTTTCTTCCAAGTACAGGCTAACAGGGTGGTGCTCCGCACTAACCCCAAATTCTTACCCAAGGTTGTATCTCAATTCCATATCAACCAGACAATTGAGTTGCCAGTGTTCTTTCAAAACCCAGAGTCGCTGGCGGAGCGGATGCTCCACACCCTTGACGTGAAAAGAGCCTTAATGTACTACATTGACAGGACCAAAGATTTTCGTAAGACCAAGCAGCTTTTTGTTGCTTTTGCCTCACACCACAAGGGAAACGCTATCTCCAAGGCTGGGATCGCTAGGTGGATTGTAAAATGCATTCAGATCTGTTACGCTAAAGCCAAGCGCACTCTCACAATTCCACCAAGAGCCCACTCCACCAGGAAGCTGGGGGCCTCTGGCTTTCTTAGGTAATATTCCCTTAGAAGATATCTGTAGAGCAGCCACATGGTCTACCACACATACTTTCACTAAACATTACTGTGTAGACGTGCATTCCAAACAGCAAGCATCTGTTGGTCAGGCTGTTCTCAGGACACTTTTTCAGACTGCTGCAGCTCGCACGGGCGGCCGCCAATAATGGGAGTACTGCTATGTATTCTATGCACAGATATGAATTCAGCAGCCCACATGCCTCGAACTGCAAATGCTACTTACCAGTATGCATCTGTTCTTGGCATGTAGGGCTGCTGACATTCATATCGCCCACCCTCCTCCCCGGCGCCTGTAGCAGCTGCAGTCTTCATACATATATATATGTTCATATATCTGCTCGCAGCATAGGCATCACTCACATACTTCACTCCATCTCTGCCAATGGCTAAAAACAATCTGGGGATGGAGGCGATGCCCATGCGCACTGTAGTCCAGGGGAGGAGCCACCTATCTCGTGATACTTCGAAGACTCTTCCAGGACCACAATGTGCAATCATCCGGACCCAACACTAGGCGGCGATCTATGCACAGATATGAATGTCAGCAGCCCTACATGCCAAGAACAGATGCATACTGGTAAGTAGCATTTGCAAATTGACGGATGGATGCTGTGTAAATGTGACTACGTAAAAGTGTTATCGGGAGAAAGGAGGTTTAACAAACTGCATCGAATTAAACAATCACGCAGCAGCCTCTGCTCATAACAGGCCCACGTGACAGGCATATTCCTTTTGGCTGACAGTAGTGAGGTTTTGTTGGGGGGGGGGGGGGGTTGCTCAGCAATGGACTGCAAGCGGACACATCAGCATACACACAACTGGTACCTCCGTTTCCTCAGCAGAAACGAACCAGATCTGAACTGCTCACAACCACAGGTAGTCGATACCTGCACCCCCAACATTGCAATGTATTCAACAGCCAGAGATGTTAACTCTGCGGAGGCATCCATATCCAGAAACCGATGTGTGCCCCCCCCCCACACACACACACGGAAGTTCTCGACGGAGGAGTAGCAAGAAATTGTGTAGCAAGTGCAGTGGCATCGTGGCCCTGTCGCCTGTTGAAGTCTAATTTATTGTTTTTATTTTACGACCGACCCAGCCCGTGGGCGGTTCCTCCTTTACCAAAGGGCCCATTTCAGGTTTGTTACACTGGTCCAAGTTTATTTTCAAGCCCTGCCAACCTAGTCCATCGACCCACGTGGTCTGCAATTCTATGATGCTGTCTTTGGATCTCCATACTGACCCCAGAGGTGCCTCTGGTCCTAGCTTACGACTTTTGCGCTCCCAAGTAGTCAGTGAAGTCCCAGGCAAATCACGCAGTAACATGGAGAGCCACAACACGTTTACCCAAGTTGAATCATGAATCTTAGCAACGGAGAAAAAAGCAGCGCCCCGTTAGTTCTCGGATTTGAATTCAACACTCCCTTAGAGGGTTGCGAGGCTGGAGCAGGCTGAATGTCAATACCCGGAGGCCCCACGACACACACAGGCTAACAAAACAAGGCCGGGGAGGTGGCAGGGGTCAGACCATCTGCGAGGACCAGTGGGTGCGGGGGGGGGGGGGTGAGCACTTAAGAGACTGGTCTCTTGCGACTTCAATGAAAGAAGAGAAATCCGGCCTTTCACCGAGGTACGCACTCCCCCATCCACCACTTGGAGACGATCTCAGTAAGAGCCCCTCATACAACCACACGGCCGAATTATGTGACCAAACATGTGCACCACGAAGTGCTCTGCAGCGTGGGGCAGGACCAGTAAAATGGCGCATCCCACTCCTGCAAAACACACGTTCAAAATGGGCAAAACATGCCGAGAAAAGAAGAGAAAAAAACGCCCACCGCTGCAATGACTTTCTTAAAGGGGCGGAGAGCGAAAAAATTGCCGGAACGCCCACAAATCTGCTGCCACAATGACGGACAGATCTCTCTTCAAATGGCTAGCCTCCATTTATGGAGCTAGCCAATGGAAGAGCAGGCGGGACAAAGCCGCTGTACTGTTCTAACATAAGATTTCGCCTGCGCGAACGCTGCTGCGCAGCGGACGCCAGGCGAAACCTAAAAATCTGGTGCCATGCGTTTACGACCTCCAGGTTCCCATCATGCCCCACAGGTGACGGGTCAGTTCTTTTTTTTTTTTTTTCGGCTCCTTCTGTGAGGATCCTAGAGCATTGAGCTCGTCAGTGGTTTTTTGTCACTAATTGGTCTTTTTAAGTGAGATTTTTGTTCTTCACTCGACTTTTTTAGTACCTACTGTACTATTTCCACCACTTTTTCTGACTTTACAGTTATTTTTCCTGTCAGAATGCCAGCCTTATTTATCAAGTGCCCTTCCTGTTGGATGAAAATGGCTATATCAGACCTGCTCTCTGTATTGTGTGCTTACCATCTACACCCAGGCCTGAAAAGTGCTACTACTGCCAGCAGTTTTCAGGAAGAATCCTTTGTGAACGGGAGAAGATCAAGCTGCATACCATGAAAGAGAGAGAGGAAAGGAGTCCGTAAGTGGCAGGGAAAGACATGCCTCTAAAGAGCACTTCTCTCAAAGATCAGAGCACAAGAAAAAGCGAGAAAAACGAAGACATCGGTCAAATTTGCTGTCGAGGGAACGGCCTATGTCGAAAATACCCTTGTGCTCTTTGCATCGAAATCTCCGGTGAGATATCGGCGTCGAAGACTGTATCTGAAAGAAACACGTTAGTGTTAGATTCCTTACCTTAGAATATCCCCAGGCGTCAGTCTGGATCCGGAAACTTTTGCGTAGCAGTACCCCTGCGCGTCGGTAGGCGTCGTCTGCAGGCGTCCCCTGCGGCTCCGCGTCCGTCGTCGGCGTCGTGCGCCGTGATGACGTCGCTGGAGTATATAGACGCCGCCTCCGCGCGCTGACGTCAGTTCTTCTTTTTTCCGCGCCAGTGGACGCAGATCTGAAGAGCAGTACTCCGGTCTTTGACCAAGTTTTTCGATTGTTTTTTCTCTATTGTGCCTGATAGGATGCCTGGGTTTAAGAATTGCGATGACTGTGAGCGCACGATGTCGGTCACGGATCATCACCGCCTCTGTCTCCGGTGTCTGGGCCCCGACCACGACGTGGACTCCTGTGTCGACTGCCGGGCCCTCACCAACAAGGCTAGGCGGGAGCGGTCCCGCAAGCTACTGGAGCTCCGGGTGTCGGCCCCACGTCGGGAGCGGTCCCGGTCCGGCCGGAGGTCGAGAGAGCGTTCGAGGGAGCGGTCGCGGAGCCGCGCCGAGCGTTCCGGAAGTCGACACCACTCGTCAGGCTCGTCAGGTAGGAAGCACAAGAAGTCGGGGCGTCGTCATCGTACCCCCGACTCCCCCGACGCTCGCGCGATGCGGCCGGGGGCTCGGGTGACCCCAACCCCGCGGCTCCGCGAGAGTCGCCGGCGCGGCCTGCCTCATACCCTCCGGTCCCTGGGCATGGCGCGACGCCTGAGGAGATCGAGGCGTTCCTCATGGCCATGAGGGCGCTCGCTTCTCCTACGGTGCCTTCGGGCCCAGTGCTACCGTCTGGGGGCCCTGGCGGTTCGGGTGTCCCTGCCTCGGCGCCGTCGGGTGCTCCGGCCCCGGCGCCGCCGACGGCTCCGACCCCGGCGCCGCAAGGGCCTTCGGGATCGGCGCCGGCTGGTCTTCCGGCCTCCCCGGCGCCGTTGCCATCGGGGTTACCCCCGACGCCGCCCCCGCGCGGCGCCGGTTCTCCAGTGCCGGATCCGGCCGGCGGTGGGGTTCCGACGCCGGCTCCGGGCGGCGCCGTCCCCTTACCTTCTCCGACGCCGGACGCGGAGCCGGACGGGCGTCGCTCGACGCCGGTTCCGGCGCCGATGGGGCCCATGAACCCCGAGGAGCCGGTCTTCATCATTGACTCCGAATACGGAGAGGATGAGGAGTACGGTGAAGGTTGGGAGGGGTCCGAGGACCCTCTGTCACGCGAGTGCCAGTATGACCCGGACTGGACAGGTGACTTGGGGGATGCCAGTGGTTTGGACGACTCTCCTAACCCTGGTTTGATCTCTCCTCCAACCGTGGCATCGGTGGAGGGAGCTGCCTATTCTGTGGTGCTGATGAGGGCTGCCAAGGCCTTACACCTTGAGCTCCCCGTCGCGGCCGTGAGGCCTAACATCCTCACCGAGGTCTTCAAACCGCAGTCATGCCCACTGGAGCCACTGCTGCCGTTTAATGAAGCCTTGTCAGACGTTCTGTTGGGCACGTGGTCCAGGCCCGCTTCAGGTGCGCCTGTTGATCGGAACGTGGCCAGGCGCCACCGTCCTTGTCCGGACGACCCCAGGTACCCGTCTACCCACCCCACTCCTGAGAGTCTGGTGATCCAGGCCTCGACCTCCCAGTCCGCATTCCCGTCGGCCCCGCCCGACCGGGAATCCAAGAGGTATGACCAGTTTGGCAAAAAGGTCTTCTCGTCCATTAGTTTGGGCCTGCGGTCTTGCAACACCGCTTGCCTCTTGGGCCGCTACACCCACTCTGTGTGGGATACGGTCGCGGAACTGCTGCCAGAATGCCCCATGGAGGTGCGGGCAAAACTCGGTCAAGCTGTCGCTGAGGGCCGGGATGCAGCGAAATATTCTATACGGTGTGGTCTTGATACGACCGACTCGCTGGGCAGAGCTATGTCAACGACGGTGGCGATTCGTCGCCACGCCTGGCTCAGATCCGCCAATTTTTCGGCTGATGTCCAGAATACATTGATGGACATGCCGTTTGATGGCTGTCACCTGTTCGGTGACAAGGCGGACCACGCGCTGGAACGCTTCAAGGACTCCAGGGTCACGGCCAAGTCCTTGGGTCTCTCGACCCAGCGTCAGCAAACGGGTTCGTTTCGTCCCTTTCGTGGCCAAGGAAGGGGCGCCCCCACACGTGCTGCCAGCCACGCGCCGCAACAATCTTTCCAACGCGGTGGCGGCCGTGGAAACCGCCGTGGTGGCGGTCGGGGACAACGGCGGGGTCAGACCACACCTTCCCCCGCAGCATCTACCCCTAAATCCTCCTAGTCCTTGCTTTCGGCCCCATGTGACGCCAGTGGGTGGCAGGGTTCGCCATCACCACGCTCACTGGCGCACGATCACTTCGGACAGGTGGGTGCTGCAAATCGTCCGAAGGGGCTACTCCCTCCCCTTCGAGACCTCTCCTCCAGCCATGCCACCGCAGAACCACCGTGTGTCGGGGGACCACTTGACACTTCTGCAGGAGGAAGTTACGGCCCTCTTGGCCAAGGGGGCCATCGAGCGCGTTCCTGGGCCAGAAGTAGGGCGTGGTTGCTATTCCCACTACTTTCTGGTGCCCAAGAAGGACAAGGGGGGCCTACGTCCTATCTTGGATCTAAGGAACGTCAACGGCTTCCTCAGGAAGGAGAAGTTCAAGATGTTGACGTTAGCTCAGGTCTTGGCTGCTCTAGACCCACAAGACTGGATGGTAGCGTTGGACTTGCAGGACGCCTATTTTCACATCCCCGTCCTGCCGGCCCACCGGCGTTACCTGCGGTTCACGGTAGGCCTGGAGCACTTTCAGTTTATCGTGCTCCCCTTCGGCCTTACCAGCGCCCCACGGGTGTTCACAAAGGTGATGGCGGTGGTCGCAGCCCATCTGCGCAGGTTGGGGGTTTCAGTCTTCCCCTACCTAGACGATTGGTTGTTGAAGGCGGGCTCGCCCCAAACAGTCGTCCACCACCTTCAGATGACGGCAGACCTCTTGCACGACCTGGGGTTCTCCATCAACGTGCCGAAATCACACCTGTGTCCCTCTCAAAAGCTCCTTTTCATCGGAGCGGTTCTGGACTCGGCGCAGTTTCGGGTTTATCCTCCGGAACGGCGGGTTCGGGATATTCAGGCTTTGATTCCCATCTTTCAGCCGCTATCCCGAGTCTCGGTCAGGTTGACGCTGCGGCTGCTGGGGCTGATGGCTTCCTGCATCCTTCTGGTGCATCACGCCAGGTGGCGGATGCGGGCTCTGCAGTGGGACCTGAAGTTTCAGTGGGCCCAGCATCAGGGCAACTTGTCCGACCACGTCTTGATCTCGGAGGGCACTGCGAGACAACTGCAGTGGTGGCTTACGGACCGCGATTGGGTCAGGGGCAAGTCCCTCTCCCTTCCCCAACCGGAGCACGTTGTCGTGACGGACGCGTCCCTCCAGGGCTGGGGTGGCCACTTGGGAGAGGCAGAGATCAGAGGCATCTGGTCTCCGGCGGAGTCCCGGCTCCATATCAATCTGTTGGAGCTGCGGGCGATTCGTCTGGCACTGAAGGCATTCCTCCCCTTTGTCAACGGGAGTGTAGTGCAGGTGTTCACCGACAACACCACCGCCATGTGGTACTGCAACAAACAGGGCGGAGTGGGGTCGTGGACCCTTTGCCAGGAGGCTCTGCGCCTCTGGCAATGGCTGGAACGTCAGGGCGTGACTCTGACGGTTCAACACCTGGCAGGTTCTCTGAACGCCAGGGCGGACTAACTCAGCCGTCGGTGCTCGATGGATCACGAATGGCGTCTGAACTCGGACGTGGCGCACGGCATCTTTCTGCAATGGGGAGAGCCTTGGTTAGATCTATTCGCCACAGAAGAGAACGCGCAATGTCATCAGTTCTGCGCGTTGGAGTTTCCAAGACGGCACTCGCATGGCGACGCCTTTCGGCGCGAGTGGAGTTGCGGTCTGTTATACGCCTTTCCGCCTATACCACTTCTGCCCAGAGTGCTGAAGAAGATCAGGCGCGACCGGGCCCAAGTTATCCTTGTGGCTCCGGACTGGGCTCGAAGGTACTGGTATCCCGAGCTACTCAGCATGTCAGTCGGTCCCCCGATCCGCCTGCCCCTTCAGGAGGACCTTCTGTCGCAGCAGCAGGGGACGGTCCTCCACCCGAACCTGTCCAGTCTCCACCTCCATGCTTGGAGATTGAGCGGCGGCAGTTGAGGCCATTTGACTTGCCTCCTGAAGTCTGTGATGTTATTCTGGCAGCCAGGCGTCCCTCCACTAAGTCGGTATACGCCTGTCGGTGGAACAGATTTGTGGCATGGTGCACAGCAAAGGCTGTGGATCCTCTTTCTGCCCCTCTTTCGGAGGTTCTTCTGTTTCTTCTTTCTCTTGCCCAGCAGGGCTCTGCTCTGGGCACTATCAAGGGCTACCTTTCTGCCCTTTCAGCCTTTTTGAGGCTTCCTGATCAGCCTTCTTTGTTCAAATCCCCGATTGTAACTCGATTCTTGAAAGGCATCACTCACATGTTTCCACCTGTTCCGTTTGTGATGCCTCAGTGGGATTTGAACCTGGTTCTAACTTTCCTGATGTGTGCTCCCTTTGAGCCCCTTCATTCTTGCCCTCTCCGTCTCCTGACTTTAAAGACGGCTTTCCTGGTTGCCATCACCTCTGCCAGGAGGGTGAGTGAGCTCCAGGCTCTTTCTGTCCAACCTCCTTTCCTGTCCATTCATCCTGATAAGGTGGTTCTGAGGACTAGACCTTCTTTCCTGCCCAAGGTTGTTTCGGCCTTTCACATCGGGCAGTCCATCACCCTCCCTTCCTTCTTCCCGCCTCCGCATCCTTCAAAGGATGAAGAGCGGCTCCACCGTCTGGACCCAAAACGTGCGCTTTCATTCTACATGGATCGCACACGCCAGTTCCGGGTGGATGACCAACTGTTTGTTGGCTACGTGGGTGCGAAGAAGGGACGGGCGGTCTGTAAACGAACCATCTCTCGATGGGTCGTCCTCTGCATCAAAGCGTGCTACTCTTTGGCTCGGAAGGAGCCTCCTGTTGGGCTGAGGGCCCATTCCACTCGGGCCACGGCGGCTACCACTGCCCTGGGTCGGGGTGTCCCCTTGCAGGACATTTGCCAAGCGGCTACGTGGGCCTCGCTGCACACCTTTGCGAGGCACTACTGCCTGGACAGTCAAGTCCGGAGGGATGGCTTCTTTGGCCGTTCTGTCCTCCAGGACTTTCTGGTGTAGAAATGTATTGGTTCGCAGACCCACCACCGGGGTTGGTATTGCTGGGGTATGTATTCTAAGGTAAGGAATCTAACACTAACGTGTTTCTTTCAGATGAACAAGTTACTTACCTTCGGTAACGATATATCTGTAAGAAACATTAGTTAGTGTTAGATTCCTTACCGAACCCACCCATCCTCCCCGTTCTGCGAACTGATACCTAGGGTTAAGGACATCCCTTTCAGGGCCCTAGTTTTACATGGCACCAGTGTTGGTTCTCTCATGGCTCTGCGTCTCCTGGCGCGGAAAAGCTGTGTGCAAAGAACTGACGTCAGCGCGCGGAGGCGGCGTCTATATACTCCAGCGACGTCATCACGGCGCACGACGCCGACGACGGACGACGGACGCGGAGCCGCAGGGGACGCCTGCAGACGACGCCTACCGACGCGCAGGGGTACTGCTACGCAAAAGTTTCCGGATCCAGACTGACGCCTGGGGATATTCTAAGGTAAGGAATCTAACACTAACTAATGTCTACAGCCCCACTAGCGCAGTGAGGCAATAATTCAATGTGGACTTCCAACCAATGGTTTTGGCAACCTTTGTCTCACGCATGCACCACCAGTATCACACGGCTACTGTTGTAGGCACACACCCTTTTTCTGACTTGATCTGCTCTTCTGTGTTTTTTATTTTAAATGCAACCTTTATTCAATTGAGTGGCCGTCCTAATCGGGACTGGCATGGCTGAGTTTTGTAATGGTCCTCATAACATAATAATCTTGCAATGTTAGAAGAACACAAAGTAGTTTTTGTTTTTCTGTTTTTGTTTACAGGACTGTATCCTATATCAACAAATGGTTCAAGAGGATACGGTAGGATGGTCCGTGTGACCACTCCATTATTCTGACAGTCCTTTATTTTATTTTTGGTCTGTCATTTTCACTTTATATATTATTACTTGAGTGTACCTTTGCAGTAGCAACATCTCATACAAGTGGCCCTGAAGAATGCCGGTGTAGTTTCACCTTTTGGCAGAAACATGTTGGCCTATTTAACAACACAGCAAAGCAGACAGTGATTTTGTCACACTGTCCTACATTTCTTTTTAATCTGGCGTCTTGGTGAATATTATTAAAGTTTTTCTTTTGCCTCGACCGTCATTTTAACATCACTCTTTCACTTTCTTTGTTTGCACTGCACTTTACCAGCACCGCCCAGTGGCATGGACACTTTGACTGTATGAACCAAATTTGTGTGCTGTCTAGCCAATTCATCTAGGCTTGGACACACCATCCTGGTTCTAGACGTCCTACATGACGAGGCTCCGCCAAATGGGTGGGCTGATAGGATATCTATCATGCGTTTAGTGTCTTATGACCACTTTGGTCTGGTTCAGTGCAATCCAAAAGTGTAGTTTTCTAATGAGGACTTTGTAGACTCGGCTTTTTTGTTCACAGACCCTCCAACTCCTCTTGTTCTTCACAGTTCCATTAGGGGTATTTGAGTTTGGACGGTCTATAAATATATTCCCCTTGACCCTCCTTAAATAGTTGTTTTTCGGCTCATGGTTACTGCCATGGCATCAATCTACGACGACATGCCTGGTTGCGCCTTACATCTCTCAAACCGGAGGCGCAACAGAGAGTCGCTAATTTACCATTCTCTGGATCGATCTTTGGGTCACATGCGGACGAGGAGATGGCCCGCATGAAGGCAGAGGTAGAGACACTTAAAGCCGTTGGTTTGGAGAAACCAAAAGAGCAAAATAAGTCCTTCCGCCTGTTCCCGAGGCAGTATGGTTCTCAAAGACGAGGGCAGGGTAGTCAAGCTGGTCAACAGCAGCAGTACCAGCGGCAACCATTCCAGAAGCGTCAGAGGGGCAGAGGTGGACAGCAGTCCTCCTCGGCGAACAAGGGCCCGGCCGGGTCTAAGCCCTGAGGTGCTACTTCCCACTCTTCCGTTACCCGCTCCGGTGGGGGGGAAGCATACAGAATTACTTGGCAGAGTGGAGAAAAATTACTCGGGACAAGTGGGTGCTGAATATTGTTTGCAATGGATACAGTCTTCGCTTTGTCAGCCCGCCTCCAGCGATTCCACCGATTTGCTCGCAGTTCCAGCTGCTCGAGCTCCAAGCGAAGGCCGATACCCTGTTAAGAAAAAGGGCGATAGAAGACGTTCCTTTGTCTCAAAGGGGAAAGGGTCTTTACTCCTGGTTCTTTCTGGTGCGAAAGAAGGACAAGAACGAGTTCAGGCCCAATCTCGATTTGCGACAAGCAAACAAATGGATTCTCAGGGAGAAGTTTTGCATGTTGTCTCCACCAGATTTATCCTCCGCTGCAAAGAAGAGACTGGCTTTGCGCAATAGATCTGCAAGATGCGTACTTCCATGTGCACATTACACAGAAAGCTAGGAAGTTCCTGCGATTTCTGCTTGGCATGAATCACTATCAGTACACCGTACTACCGTTTGGGCGGAGGCCTGCGCCGAGGACTTTTTCAAAGTGCATGGCAGTGGTGGCAGCTCACCTGAGAAAGAACAAGGTGTTTGTCTACCCGTACCTTGACGACTGGTTGATCAAAGCCTCCACCTTCCAGGAAGCGCAATTGCACTTCAACAGGACGGCTGTTCTGTTGAGCCAGCTGGGGTTGCACAAAAACATGTCCAAGTCTCCTCCGACTCCTGTCCAGTGCCTACAGTACTTGGGAGCCTCCATCGATACTCTTTCAGCAAGCTTGTCTCCTTCAGAGGAGCGATGCTTATCGATCGTTCGGAAGGCTCAGGCTCTCAAGGCGGTTCCATCTACGACAGTGAGGACGGTGTCTGCTCTACTGGGGTCGATGGCCTCTTGCATCTTCCTCACGCCACATGCACGCCTCCATATGAGGCTGCTGCGGGAATGTCTGGAGTAGCAGTGGGACCAGAAGCGGGGGAGCTGGGACAACAGAATCCAGCTGTCCCTTCACGCTCAACAGTCCCTGAAATGGTGGTGCTCAGCAGAGAATCTCCTCAAAGGGGTTCCATTCCACAAGGACATTCCCACTCAGACGATCGTCACGGATGCTTCTCTCCATGGCTGGGGAGCGCATTCATACCATCTACAGATCCAGGGAACGTGGTCCCCGGCGGAGTCCACGTATCACATCAATTTCCTGGAACTCAGAGCTGTCCACATGGCACTGAAAACTTTTCATCCCTCCTTCCAGACCAACTCCTTGCTTGTGCAGACGGACAATACGACCACAATGTATTACCTCAACAAGCAGGGGGCTCGTGATCGCGCACTCTGTCTCAAGACGTGCAGGCCATCTGGCACTGGCTGCTAGCCAGAGGACTGACTATAACAGCTACCCATCTGCCAGGTGTGCAGAATTCTCAGGCGGACGCACTAAGCAGGCTGGTGCAAGAAAACCACGAGTGGGTTCTGAATGACGAAGTGCTAGGAGACTTCTTCGACAGGTTTGGCACTCCAGACGTAGATCTGTTCGCCACCGCCGAAAACAGAAAATGCAGAGACTTTGCCTCCAGGTATTACCAACCGGGGACTCTGGGGAATGCGCTATGGATCAGCTGGTCGAACGGCTTTCTGTACGCTTTTCCACCCATTCCCCTGATTCCGGCGGTGCTCATCAAGCTGTCCTGGTCCAGAGCACGGATGATCCTTATTGCTCCGGAGTGGCCCCGACCGTGGTGGTTCACGGACCTGCTCCACCGATCTCTCCAACCTCACCTGCGGCTGCCGTGTCGGCCTGACCTTCTTACGAAGTTCGGGGGGCAGATTGTGTACACCAACCTCTCATTGTTGAGTTTGGTAGCATGGCTCCTGAGACAGTGCAGTATGGACACCTGAACCTGCCTGAGGATTGCATGAATATTCTCAAGGAGGCTAAGCGGCCTTCCACTAGGACTGCCTATGCCTACAAGTGGAAGAGGTTCTACATCTGGTGCACTTCCAAGAACTATGATCCGACGACCTGCAAGGAAGATGTTGTCCTTCCATATCTCTTGCATTTGGCTCAGTCTGGCCTTAATTTTCAATCTATTAAGGTTCACCTCACAGTTTTGACTGCGTGCAGGAGACTTCCTTCTTCCAGATCCCTGTGATTAAGGATTTTTTGGAAGGACTGAAGAAAGTGTTCCCTCCTATTCGGAGTGCTTCGCCTTACTGGGAGTTGAATGTGGTGCTGTCCAGATTGATGAATGAACCTTTTGAACCCATTCATAAGGCTTCACTGCAGCACTTGTCGTGGAAGGCGGCTTTCCTCGTGGCCATTACTTCGGCCCACAGGGTGAGTGAGATTCAGGCATTGTGTTGTCAAGAACCTTATACTGTATTTCATGCTGCTAAGGTTGTAATGCGTATGCGCCCGAAGTTCCTTCCTAAGGTGATTTCTGATTTCCATGTCAATCAGACTATAACTTTGCCTATGTTTTTCCAAAATCCTTCCACTCCAGCGGAAAGGTCTTTACATTCCCTGGATGTCAGAAGGGTGTTAAGTTCTTCTTGGATAAGACCAAGGGCGTTTGTAGGTCAGACCAATTGTTTGTCCATTATGGGTTGGTCAGGACTGGTCTTGCTACCTCTAAACAGTCCATCTCGAGGTGGATTGTGTCCTGTATACAGTTATGTTTTCAGAAAGCTAACAAAACCTTAGATGGTAAGCCTAAGGCTCATTCTACCAGGGTTAAAGCCGCTACAACAGCTTTGCTTTGTAATGTTCCCATTGCAGAAATCTGCAGGGCTGCCACTTGGAAGTCGGTCCACACCTTTTCTAAGCATTTCTGTCTGGACTCTGACACCAGAGCAGATGCTCAGGTTGGGTAGGCTTCATTGAGAAATGTATTTGCACATTAGAGGTGTTGTCTGTTTTTTCTCCACCGCCGGGTTGGTTGCTTGGGATGGACTTGCCATTCTATTCACTAGATTATGACTACACAGAGATCCCCTACTACAGGAGTAGTTTCTTTTCTGTAACTCCAGTTCTGTAGTAGGGGTATCTCTGTTATAGTCATAAGCGCCCGCCCTCCTCCCTGGTGGAGAAAATGGTACTGTAATGTATGCTACAGGCCTTGCTTTATACACCTTCAAAAAGAACTGAAAGTAAAAGGACTTTGGCTGTGCATCCCGGGATGCCGAGGGTCTCTGGAGAGTTCCTTAAAGGCACGGTATCCCTTTTCCAGACACATAATGGCAGCCTATGGGGGCTTGTCTGTCCAACTCTTCATCTTTCATTCCAAGGATTTTGGTGAAGGGGAGTTTTCTCTTTGAAGGAAACTTGGTAAAATGTGTAAAATCTGACATTGTCGGCTATCCTTTTCACTGATGAGATGAAGCGGTGGCCTTTGTAGCCTTGGAAGTATTAGGCTGCATTATTTGTCTTGATTTTCTCTTAAGTGTCTATGCAGGACTGCAAAGAAGACATTTTAAGAGATTATTTTTGATTGCTCCGGGGTCCACGCAGATGAGTGGGACTATTCACTAGATTATGAATATAACAGATACCCCTACTATAGAACTGGAGTTACAGAAAATAAACTACTCCTTCCTCCTGACAAAGACAGCAAAGCCATGGACTCCATTGGTAAGAGAATGTGCAACTTACATGAAGGTGGCCAGCGCCTCTGCTCTGTTAGGTCAATATGACTGTTCACTGTTGCATTCTCTCACGTTTTACGGAAAAATTGCCGAAAGAAGATAGGGAAGATTTTCAGGAGATTCTGCCTGAAGGAGGGCTTGTGGCGAATCAAGTCATCAGCGCTGCAGCTGATGCCTAAGACCTTGCTGCACATGTTTATTCCCATGGCATCTGCGCTAGGAGATCCTCATGGCTGAGACTCGCTAGCTTGAAACCAGATGCCCAACCCAGGATTATCAACCTCCCTTTCAATGCTACATCTCTTAGGCTCTCACACGGATGATGAGATGTCCAGGATGAAATCCAAGCTGGACACCTTGAAGGCGATTGGTTTGGAGAAAAGGAAGGACTGCCGAAGTTGCTACCGACCCCATGATCGTTGTCAATACCAGCAGAGGGTTCAAACCCCTCATTGGTCCTCGCATCAACACCATGCGAGATCGCATTTCCACCAGCGACGACCTGGCAGAGGAAGAGAAGGCTCAAAGCAAACACCCCCTGCAGCAAAACAGCCTGAGCAGTGAATTCTTGCTTCACCCAACTCTGTTACCCACTCCCCAGATACGCGTCGCCGGCCCAAATACGGTTGGAATTTAGGCTACAGAAACAATCGATGGAAAGAAACGGGAGCTTACATAAAATGTTGGCATAAAATCTGAAGAGCTGAGGAAGGATCATTGAACTCTCACCTCTGGATCGAGCTATTTCGTCCCGGGAAATCGCTTGCCAGAGACTATCTTCTAGACTCCGTCAAGCTTTTGGGACTGACAGATCTTTGGAGTACTCCAATAGAGCACCTTTCATTTAAAAAAAATAGTGACAAAGGCAACTCTGCTTATATCTGTATTGGAGGACAAAGAAGTACTCGCAAGCGAGCACACAGCTGGGTAGTGCTCAATAACTATGAGGCCCACAAACCCCAACCCTAGTTTAAAATGGGAATAAAGACTGCAACCAAGGAGAAATTTCTAAAGCTCCGTCTAGGTGTCATTCCGATCTCCCCTATTATACCACCATGGGAAAGAAGAGGAGGCGAGCAGCTGTGTCGCCTGTGCAGTCACTGCACTGTGGATCTTATCCACATCGTTTGCACTTGCCACATCCTAAGTGACATAAGGTGCATTTTATTAAAACCAATTTTTAAGCAGCACAGCATCCGGTCCTGCAGTCGGGCAGTAATAATGTGCTTCAATCCAGCTGTATTGCAACTAAACTGCTGGCTCACAAAATTCTTAGATATTGTTGCAAAGAGATTCAAAACTTCTTGGTCACAAGTCAATCCAATACAGGGGAATCGGGTATTCTCTGAAACTGGTTTTGTACAACCTTTAAGAGCATTTTATGGCTGCACAAGCAGTTTAAAATTGGCCATTGTTTGTTGTTCGACCCACTAAGCTTAGAAAGAGCCCCATATCACTGTCCAGGTACTTCAAAACACCATTGGGTACAGTACTCAGCAGTGGAGGTCACAAAGACAGGTCGGCAGCCTAATTTGTCAATTTACTAGCACCCAAACTCTCTGCTACTCAAGCATGCTAGAATTCTGAAGACTGGAATAAGTATGAGTGCACCCTTTCTTGAGGATTTTAACATTGCGTTGTTCACAGTACAAATGTGGATTTTTTAACATTGTTTTACTATTGTATTGTGAATAAGGAACGTTTATTTTTATATGTTCAATGTATGCAAAGGTTTTAATTAATCATGCATAATAAAATTTACTTACGGTGGAAGGAAGTATGTGCTTTGATTTGGAAGAGAGGATAAAAATAACGCAGGACAACTGGGTGCTGAATCAGATTAAAGTCTCCACCACCATCTGTACCTCCTTGGAGAATCCCAGTCAGTCAGCTAGATCTGCTGCGAGAGGAGGTCTCCATCCTGCTACAAAAACATGCCATCGAAAAGGTTCCCTGGCACCAACATCGAGAGGGGATCTATTCCAGCTACTTCTTGGTTCCAGAGAAAGGTGCAGAAAGGAGTTCAGGCCCGTACTAAATCTCACTCTTAAACAAATACGTTCTCAAAGAGCGATTTAGAATGTTGGCCTTACACCAAATGATTCCGCACATACATCAAGGGGACTGGATGTGCTCCATAGACCTTCAGGATGCTTATCACATCCCAATTTCTCAGAAGCACCGGAAGTTTTATCGATTCAGAATAGTCAGACCACTTCCAGTTCAAAGGTCTTCCTTTCGGACTTAAGTTTGCTCCTCGCACTTTTTCAAAATGCATGGTGGTGGTGCCTGCTTTCCTGAGAAAGCCAAAAATCTTAGTCTAGCCTTACCTAGACGACTGGTTACTCAAAAGTGCCTCTCCCGATTGGGCCTGTGGAAAGAGAGATTCAGGCCTTATGTTCTGCAGAGCCTTACCTCTTTTTCCATGCGAATCGAGTGGTTATGAGAACCCACCTGAGTTTCCTACCTAAAGGGATCTCAGACTTTCATATTATCACTCTACCCAAACTTTTTCCAAATCCTACCACGCCTCCTGAGAGGGCGTTGTATTCACTTGATCTTGAAAGGTGTTAAAATTCTATATGCAAAAAACGAAGGATATAAGAAAGTCGGTCCGTCTTTGTTCACTATGGTCCAATGCACACTGGTTCTCCCTCTTCTAAAAGGTCCATCGCTCGATGGATAGTATCTTGCATCACAGCCTATCAGCTAGCTCACAAGCAGCTCCCTGGCAGGCCAAGGTCTCACTATACGAGGAGTAAAACCGCTACTACAGCTATGCTTAAAAATTTACCTATCCAACAGATATGTTCAGCAGCTACGTGGTGGTCGGTCCACACCTTTGCCCGCCATTACGGTTTAGATAGTCAAGTGGATGCTCAGTTTGGACAAGCATCCTTGAGGAATATTTTTGGGGTAATCATATAATTCATTATATATTTGTTATGCAGTTATTCGTCCGCAGTGTTCCGGGATGGGCTTGCTAGGCTATTCAGTGCTCATGACTATTGATGAGTATCCCCTGGAAGAGAAGTATAAGTTACTTACCTGTAATCCTTGTTCTCTTCGAGGGGTATACTCATCAAAGTCATAAGCAACGCTCCCTCCTGCCCGGACGAATACCATGCCTATTACAGAATGTTTTTTCTTGAAGTTATTTGCACAATGTAATACGCCGACAAAAAGACCTGACCTGTCACAAGTGGGGCATGATGGGAGCCTTGAGATCCTGGAAGTCTTAGAGGCACAGCACCAGTTTTTTCTCTGAGTGTTCTGTATGCAGCCATCTAGGCTAATCTGCCTGCTATCACCTTGCCTTTTTCTCTGAAAATAAAGACTGTTTTTCAAACCAGTTCAGAGTACATTTCTCTATATTTTGGAAATGTTATATAATGTTTTTTCAAATGTAAAATACATTGCAATATTGTCATATTTGAGCCTAGATTTGAATTTGAGGCTGCATATTTATTTACATGTGTGTATATTGCAGATATATGCATATTATGTATATATTTTCATATATCTGAAAGAGACACGTTAGTGATATTCCTTACCTTAGAATATCCCAGGCGTCAGACTGGATCCGGAAATTTTTTGCGTAGCAGTACCCTTGCGCGTCGGTAGGCGTCGTCTGTGGGTCTGTTGTCGGCGCCGTGATGTCGTCGGAGTACTTGGACGCCGCCTAGGCGTGCTGACGTCAGTTCTTTTTTCCGCGCCAGCTAGCGCAGATCTGGAAAAAGTTGTACCCAAGTCACTTTTTGACTAACCTTTTGAGATCCTTTTTGATCCATTTTCGAAGTCTATCGACTCCGACGGTGCCGGTAGGGACGCCCGGGTTCAAGCCCTGCGCCGACTGCAACCGACTGATGTCGGTTACCGACCCCCATCGCCGGTGCCTGCACTGTTTGGGCCTGGACCACGACGACAAGTCCTGCTCCGACTGCCAGGCCCTGACGCCTAAGGCTAGACGGGAGCGGTCCCGTAAGCGCCTCGAGCTTCGGCAGTCTGCCCCGCGCCGCTCGAGGTCCCGGTCCGAAAGGAGGTCGCGGGTACGGAGCCCCCCAGTTCCGGGAGTAGTCATCGGTCTTCGGGCTCGAAGTCCTCAGGTAAGAGGCACAAGAAGTCGAAGAGGCACCATCGCTCTTCTGACTCCGCACGACGCGGCTGGGAGTTCGGGCGACACCGCCCACGCGGCTCCGCAGGAGCCGCAGGTGTCGCTGCCTGCCCCACACCCACAAGTCCCTGGGCAGGACGCGACACTGGGGGAGATTGCGGACTTCCTCATGGCCATGTCGGGTTCTGCTGCGCCTTCGGGCCAAGCGGTTCCGACTGGGTCCCCATGCGGGCCGGTTGCTTCGGCTCCGTGGCCTCGGCGCCGTCGGCGACTTCGGTCCCGTCGGCGACTTCGGTCCCGACGCCGCAGGGCCCCACTGGGTCCGGTTCCGGATCCGGGTCGTCGCCGGTCGACTTAACGACCTCGTCGACGCCGGGCCCTCTGGTGTCGCCCCCGGCGCCGTCGTCCCTGGTCCTGTCCTCGATTCGGGTCTGGCGTCGGAGCGGCGCCATATTCAACGCCGCTAGGAGATTTTTATTTCAATGACCCGGCCCCATCTTTTGAGCCTGAATACCAGGCTGTGGGAGGATTGGGAGGGGTCTGAGGACCCTCTGGCACGGGAGTGTCAGTCTTCTGTGGACTTGACAGGAGAACTTGGGGAGGCCAGTGGGCTGGACACTTCGCCCGACACTGGCTTTGTCTCCCCTCCTAGCGTGGCTACGGAGGAGGGGACTGCTTATAGCGTGGTGCTGATGAGGGCGGCCAAGGCCCAGGGCCTTGAGCTCCCCGTCGCGGCCGTGAGGACTAACCTCCTCACTGATGTCCTTAATCCACAGTCAAGCTCGGCCGAGCCTCTGCTGCCGTTTAATGAGACCTTGTCAGACGTTCTTCGACGCACTTGGTCCAGGCCCGCCACAGGACAGCCTGTGGATAGGAACGTGGCCAGACGCCACCGCCCGGCTCCAGGTGACCCTTGCTTTCTGTCTACCCATCCCACCCTGAGAGCCTGGTTATCCAGGCATCCAATTCCCAGACCGCATTCCCGTCGGCTCCCCCCGACAGGGAATCTAAGAGGTACTAGAATTATGGAAAACAGATATTTTCCTCCCTAAGTCTGGGATTGTGGTACGTTAATACCGTGTGCCTCTTAGGCCGCTACACCCACTCTCTGTGGGACACGGTCGCAGACGTGCTGCCACACTGCTCGTTGGAGGTACGGGCTAGACTCGGCCAAGCCCTGGTGGAGGGCCGGGATGCAGCACGGTATTCCATCCGGTGTGGGCTGGACACTACCGACTCTCTGGGCAGAGCGATGTCAACGACGGTGGCGATTCGTCGTCACGCCTGGTTGAGGTCCGCCAATTTCTCGGGCGATGTCCAAAACACACTTATGGACATGCCGTTCGATGGCCGTCGCCTCTTTGGCGACAAGGCAGACCATGCGCTTGAGCGCTTTAAGGACTCCAGGGCTACAGCCAAGTCCTTGGGCCTCTCGGCCCCGCGCCAGCAAATGGGTGCCTTTCGCGGACAAGGAAGGGGCGCCCCCACACGTGCCACCAGCCACGCGCCGCAGGCTAACATCCAGCGCGGTGGTGGACGTGGAAACCGCCCTGGCGTTGGTCGGGGTCCAAGGCGAGGCCAGTCCACACCTACCCCTGCAGCATCCGCCTCAAAACCTTCCTAGTCCGTGCTTTCAGGCCCATGTGATGCCAGTGGGGGGCAGGGTTCGCCATCCCACTCCCACTGGCGCACCGTCACATCGGACAGGTGGGTGCTGCAAATCGTCCGAAGGGGCTACTCCCTCCCCTTCGAGACGACCCCTCAAGCCATGCCATCGCAACACCACCACGTATCGGGGGATCATTTGCGGCTTCTGCAGGAGGAAGTTTCGGCCCTCTTGGCCAAGGGGGCCATCGAGCGCATTCCTGGGCCGGAAGTAGGGTGTGGTTGCTACTCCCACTACTTTATGGTACCCAAGAAGGGCAAAGGGGGGACCTACGCCCTATCTTGGACCTACGGCACGTCAACGACTTCCTCTAGAAGGAGAAGTTCAAAATGCTGACTCTGGCTCAGGTGTTAGCTGCCCTGGACCCAGGAGACTGGATGGTAGCGTTGGACTTGCAGGATGCTTATTTCCACATCCCCGTCCTGCCGGCGCTACCTGCGGTTCACGGTAGGCCACGAGCACTTTCAGTTTACCGTGCTCCCCTTCGGCCTTACCAGCGCCCCACGGGTGTTTACGAAAGTGATGGCGGTGGTCGCAGCTCATCTGCGCAGGTTAGGGGTTTCAGTCTTCCCCTACCTCGACGACTGGTTGTTGAAGGCGGGCTCGCCCCAGACAGTCGTCAGCCACCTCCAGACGACGGCAGACCTCTTGCACCAGCTGGGGTTCTCCATCAATGTGCCGAAGTCACACCTGTGTCCCTCTCAGAAGCTCCTTTTCATTGCAGCGGTTCTCGACTCGGCGCAGTTTCGGGTTTACCCTCCCGAACAGCGGGTTTGGGATATACAGGATCCGATCTTTCAGCCTTTATCCTGAGTTTCGGTCAGGTTGACGCTGCAGCTTCTGGGGCTGATGGCTTCCTGCATCCTTCTGGTGCATCACGCCCGTTGGCGGATGTGGGCTCTGCAGTGGGACCTGAACTTTCAGTAGGCCCAGCATCAGGGCAACCTGTCCGACCATGTCCTGATCTCGGAGGGCACTGCGAGACAGTTGCAGTGGTGGCTCATGGACCGCGATTGGGTCAGCGGCAGATCCCTCTCCCTTCCCCAACCGGAGCACGTGGTTGCGACGGGCGCGTCCCTCCAGGGCTGGGGAGGCCAAATGGGAGAGGCGGAGATCAGAGGCCTCTGGTCTCCGGCGGAGTCCTGGCTCCATATCAACCTTTTGGAGCTACAGGCGATTCGTCTAGCACTGAAGGCATTCCTCCCCTCTGTCCGGGGGAGTGTAGTGCAGGTGTTCACGGACAACACCACCGCCATGTGGTACTGCAACAAACAGGGCGGGGTGGGGTCGTGGACCCTCTGCCAAGAGGCTCTGCGCCTCTGGCAATGGCTGGAACATCAGGGCGTGACTCTGGTGGTTCAACACCTGGCAGGTTCTCTGAACGCCAGGGCGGACAAACTCAGCCGCCGGTGCATGATGGATCACTAATGGCGTCTTAACTTGGACGTGGCGCAAGGTCTCTTTCTGCAGTAGGGAGAGCCTTGGTTAGATCTATTCGCCACCGAAGAGAACGCGCAATGTCATCGGTTCTGCGCGTTGGAATTTCCAAGGCGGCACTCGCTCGGAGACGCTTTTAGTCGCGAGTGGAGTTGCGGTCTGTTGTACGCCTTTCCGCCTATACCACTTCTGCCCAGAGTGCTGAAGAAGATCAAGCGCAACCGGGCACAAGTCATCCTTGTGGCTCCGGACTGGGCACGAAGGTACTGGTATCCCGAGCTACTCAGTATGTCAGTCGATCCCCCGGTTCGTCTGCCTCTTCAGGAGCACCTTCTGTCGCAGCAGCAGGGGACGGTCCTCCACCCAAACCTGTCCAGTCTCCACCTCCATGCTTGGAGTTTGAGCGGCGACAGTTGAGGCCATTTGACTTGCCTCCTGAAGTCTGTAACATCATTCTGGCAGCTAGGCGTCCCTCCACAAAGTCGGTATACGCCTGCTGGTGGAACAGATTTGTGGCATGGTGCACAGCAAAGGCTGTGGATCCTCTCTCTGCCCCTCTTTCTGAGGTTCTCCTCTTCCTTCTATCTCTTGCCCAGCAGGGCTCTGCTCTGGGCACTATCAAGGGCTACCTTTCTGCCCTTTCAGCGGCTGCTTGACCAGCCATCTTTGTTCAAGTCCCCTATTGTAAATCGATTTCTGAAAGGCATCACACACACGTTTCCACCTGTTCCCTTCGTGATGCCTCAGTGGGACTTGAACCTGGTTCTTACTTTTCTGATGTGCGCTCCCTTTGAGCCACTTCATAACTGTCCTCTTCGCCTTCTTACTCTGAAGACTGCTTTCCTGGTTGCCATCACCTCTGCCAGGAGAGTGAGTGAGCTCCAGGCTTTATCCTCTAAACCTCCTTTCCTCTCTGTTCATCCGGACAAGGTTGTGTTGCGGACGAGACCTTCGTTCCTGCCCAAGGTTGTCACGGCCTTCCACATCGGGCAGTCCATTACCTTGCCCACCTTCTTTCCGCCTCCGCATCCCTCGAAAGAGGAAGAGAGGCTCCACTGTCTGGACCCAAAACGTGCGCTCTCTATCTGGATCGCACACGCCAGTTCCGGGTGGATGACCAACGCTTTGTTGGTTACGTGGGCACTAAGAAGGGAAAGGCGGTGCACAAGCGGACCATCTCGCGGTGGATCATCTTGTGTATCCAGGCGTGTTACTCCTTGGCTAAGAAGGAACCCCCTGTTGGGCTGAGGACTCATTCCACTCGAGCCACGGCGACTACTGCTGCCTTTGGCCGAGGAGTGCCCTTGCAGGACATTTGCCAGGCAGCTACGTGGGCCTCGCTGCACACGTTTGCAAGACACTATTGCCTGGACAGCCAAGTCCGGAGGGATGGCTTCTTTGGTCGTTCCGTCCTCCAGGACTTTCTGGTGTGATTATTGGTTCGCAGACCCACCACCGGGGTTGGTATTGCTGGGGTATCTATTCTAAGGTAAGGAATCTATCACTAACGTGTCTCTTTCAGATGCACAAGTTACTACTTGTGTAACGATATATCTGTAAGAGACATTAGTTAGTGATAGATTCCTTACCGACCCACCCATCCTCCCCGTTTCTGCAAACCGATATCTAGGGTTAAGGTCATCCCCTTTCAGGGCCCTAGTTTCATTGGCACCAGTGTTGGTTTTTAGCATGGCTCTGCGTTTCTGGCGTGGAAAAGCTGTGGCTAAGAACTGACGTCAGCACGCGGAGGCGGCGTCTAAGTACTCCGACGACGTCATCACTGCGCCCACGACGCCAACGACGGACGCGGAACCGCATACGACGCCTACCGACGCGCAAGGGTACTGCTACGCAAAAAAAATCCGGATCCAGTCTGACACCTGGGGATATTCTAAGGTAAGGAATCTATCACTAACTAATGTCTCTTACAGATATATCGTTACACAAGTAGTAACTTGTGCATATGGTTATATATGCATATATTCTTGTTAATGCTCCGGGGTCCCCGCACGTGGGCGGGACTATTCAGTGCTTATGACTTTGAGTATACCCCTGCAAGAGAACTAGAATTACAGGTATGTAACTTATCTTTATAGATTCCTTACCTTAGATTTACCCCCAGGCGTCCGGCTGGATCCAGAGAAATTTTTAGTACCCTTGCGTGTCAGTAGGTGGGGTCGGTCAACTCTGCCGTCGTGATCGCCGGGATGACGTTGCGTTATCAACTTAGATGTCACCACTGTACGCTGATGTCCATTTCTAATTTTTCTGCTCCAGCCAGTGCAGATCTGGAGAGAGCAGCACCTTCTCTTTTTGATTAGCATTTTTTGACTTTTTGTCTACATCTTTTTTTGAGTCGTTCGACTCCTGGTGCACAGGGATGTCACATCGGCGGACCGGCTTCAAACCTTGTGACTCCTGTCAGAAATTGATGTTGGTTACAGACCCGCACCTTGTGTGCCTGGAGTACGACAACGACCCGATGTCGTGCTCCGACTGTCATGCCATGAATCTGAAGTCTTTGCGGGTCCGCTCCCTAAAGCTTCTGGAGACCCAGCAGTCCGCTCCGTGTCGCTCGAGGTCCCGGTTGAGAGGGAGGTTGCGGGACCGGTCGCGGAGTCCCCACCAACACTCTTCTTCGAAGTCTTCGGGAAAGTCGAAGCACATTGAGAAGCCGAAGAACCACCGTTGCTCTTCGCGTTCACCCCGTTCGTCGGCCGAAGCGGGATGTGGAAGGTAGTCTTCCTTCGGCTCTGCCCACGGAGCCTACTGGGTCGGCTTAGAGCTTCCCTCCCTTTCCGGGAGCTGTAGCGACCCCTGCCCAACTTCATAGTTTTTACAAAGCCCTCTAATCCATCTTTGGGCACCCCAACTCCGCCGGTGCGCCTTCGGGCCCCGCAGACTTGGCTGGGGGTTCTAGGCCTTCGATGCTGATGGCTTCGGCCCCAGCGCTGCAGGGCCCCCAGGGATACAGGCCTAGATATGGATCACCGCCGGTTGACCTTACGACACCACCTCCGGCATTGAATCAATTGACAACACCTCCGCCCCCTCCGATGCCAGTTGGGTCGACCCCAGCCTCTTCCTCAACTTGGACACAGAGCCTGACCGGCGTCAACCGACTCCGACCGGTACTTTTGTACCATTGTTCTACCCTGGTGTTCCTTATCGCCCTGAGTGGCAGCCAGAGGAGGGTCAGGAGGACTAAGCGGGGTCTGTTGACCCTTTGGCAGACCAGTTGGATGAACCAGACTGGAGAGAGTAGTTTGGTGGCCAGTGGTCTGGACACCTCCCCAGACCTTGGCATGCTTTCTCCCCCAACTGTTACTACGGTGGAGGGAGCCTCTTAAGCTGTGGTGTTGCATAGGCCGGCTGAGGCTTTGAACCTTGAGCTTGGTACTGTGGCGGTCAGGACCAACCTTCTGACCTATGTGCTTCAACCGGCAGTGGCCTCTTCGGAGCCCCTGCTGCCACTCAATGAGGCCCTCACAAACATCCTTCTAGGCACTTGGTCCAAGCCCAGCACAGGGGTTTCTGTGGATAGGAGGATTGCCCGACGCTTCCGCACTGCCCCGGGCAACCTAATTTTCCTCTCCCAACACCCTACCCCCGAGAGGTTGGTGGTCCAAGCCTCTACTTCCAAAGGCGCGTTCCCTGCTGCTCCCCCAGATAGGGAATCCAAGAAGCTTGATCATCTTGAGGATTCCGGTCGGTGAACACCGCATGTCTCTTGTGCCGTTACACCCCCTCTGTGTGGGGACATGGTTGCGCAGGTGCTGCCACAGTGCCCGGAGGCGGCCCGGGCTGTTCTGTCCCATGCAGTTGCTGAGGGTAGAGATGCAGCGAAGTTCGCCATATGATGTGGGCTGGACACCGCTTACTCGCTAGGCAGGACTATTTTAACATCAGTAGCCCTGAGATGCTACGCCTGGGTGAGGTACACTGGTTTTTCAGGTTGTGTCCAATCTACCTTTTTGGAAAGGCCCTTTGATGGCCGTTGCTTGTTTGGCGACAAAGCGGACAACGCACTTAAGCACTTTAACGATTCTAGGGCTACAGCCAGATCCTTGTTACCACCTCTTACCCACGCAGTCTGCTTTTAGCCCCTTTCATGGCTATGGAAGGGGTGCCCCACCATGTTCCACCCAGAGCCACAGGCCTGCACAAGCTGCCCAGCCTCTGCGGGGACGTGGGACCCAGCGTCATTGGTCTGGGGGCCAGCGGGCGGGCCAGTCCACCAGCAGCAGCCCCCAAACCTTCCTAATCTGACTTTTCAGGGCCACCCATTGCCAGTGGGCGGCAGGATTTGCCATCACCTCCCCCACTGGCACAACATCACGTTGGACAGGTGTGTTTTGCAGGTAGCCCGAAGGGGCTACTCTCTCCCCTTCGAGACTACTCCTCCATCCATGCCATTCACACCATCGCATGTCAGGGCATCATTCCTTCAGGAAGTTACGGCTCTCTTGGCCAAGGTTGCTAGCGAGCGAGTCACTGTGCCAGAAGTAGGTTGTCGTTGTTACTCCCACTACTTCCTGGTACCCAAGAAGGACAAAGGTCTGCATCCTCAGGGACGTCAACCGTTTCCTCCGGAAGGAGAAGTTCATGATGTCAACCTTGACTCCGGTCTTATCTGTCCTCGACCCTGGAGACTGGATTGAAGCGTTGGACTTGCAGGATGCCTATTTTCACATCCCCGTCCTGCTGGACCACTGACGTTTCCTACGGTTCACGGTAGACCATGACCTTTTTCAGTGTACTGTCCTCCCCTTTGGCCTTACCAGCACCACTCGGGTGTTCACATAAGTGATGGCGGTGGTCGCAGCTCATCTGCGCAGATATGGGGTTCTAGTCTTCCCTTTTTTGACGACTGGCTGTTGAAGGCGAGTTTGCCCCAGGCTGTCTCCCACCTAAAGACTACGGCAGGCCTTCTGCATTTGCTGGGGTTCAAACCTTCTGGAGCTCCGGGCGATTCGTCTTGCACTGAAGGCATTCCTTCCCTCTGTTTGGGGAAGAGTAGTGCAGGTGTTGAAGAACACCACCGCCATGTGGTACTGCAACAAACAGGGCAGGGTGAGTTCGTGGACCCTATGTCAAGAGGGTCTTCGCCATGGCTGGAACATCAAGGTATGTCTCTGGTGATTCAACACCTGGCAAGTTCCCTGAACGCCAGGGTGAACTAACTCAGCCGCAGGTGCATGATGGATCACGAATGGTGTCTTCACTCAGGTGGTGCGAGGTCTCTTTCAGCAGTGGGGAGAGCCTTGGTTAGATCTGTTCGCCACCGAGCAGAATGCGCAATGTCAGTAGTTCTGCGTGTTGGAATTTCCAAGGCTCCACTCGCTCTGCGACGCTTTTCATCGCAAATGGTGTTGCGTGTTCTATACGCCTTTCCGCCTCAATCACTTCTGCCGAGAGTGCTGATGATCAAGCGCGACCGTGCCAAAATCATTCTTGCGGTTCCGGATTGGGCCAGAAGAGTCTGGTATCCCGAGCTACTGCACATGGCCTCGATCCTCCGATCAGGCTGCCTCTTTGGGAGGATCTTCTGTCGCAGCAACAGGGGACGGTCCTACACCTGAACCTCTCCAACCACCACCTTCTTTGCCATGGAGATTGAGCGGCGACAGTCAACAGCTTTCGACCTTCCTCCCGAAGTCTGTGATGTAATCTTGGCAGCCAGGCGTCCCTCCACTAAAACGGTATACGCCTGTAGATGGAACACATTTGTTGCATTGTTCACAGCAAAGGCTGTGGATCCCCTTTCTGCCCTTCTAGCAGATGTTCTCCTCTTCATTCTTTGGCCCAGCAGGGCTCTGCTCTGGGCACCATCAAAGGCTATCTTTATGCCATTCAGCCTTTCTACTGCTTCCTGATCAGCCTTCTCTTTTCAAGTCCCCTATTGTAAATAGATTTCTTAAGGGCATTATTCACCTCTTTCCTCCTATTCCCTTCGTAATGCCCCAGTGGGACTTGAGTCTGGTTCTAACGTACCTTATGTGTGCTCCTTTCGAGCCATTACACAATTGTCCCCTCTGACTCTTGACTCTCAAAACTGCTTTTCTGGTTGCCATCACCTCTGGTCGCAGGCGGAGTGAGCTTCAGGCTCTTTATTATAAACCTACTTTCCTTGCTGTTCATCCGGACAAGGTTGTCCTGTGAATTCAACCTTCTTACTTCCCAAAGTGATTACTTCTTTCCATATAGTACAGACCATCACTTTGCCCACCTTCTGCTTGCCGCCCGCACCCTTCCAAGGACGGAGAGGCTCCACCGTCTGGATCGAAAATGTGTGCTATCTTTTTACCTGAATCGCACCAAACAATTCTGGGTGGATGATCCACTCTTTGTTGGCTATGTGGGCGCCAAGAAAGGTTGGTCCGTGCAAAAGCAGACCTTGTCTCGATGGGTCATCCTTTTGCATTAAAATGTTTTATTCCTTGGCGGAAAAGGAGCCTCCGGTAGGACTGCGTGCCCACTCCACCAGGGAGACTGCAGCAACTACTGCTTTGAGACGTGGAGTCCCCCTCGGTGGCATTTGCCAGGCACCTACGTGGGCATCCCTGCACACGTTCACAAAACACTTGCTTGGACAGCCAAGTCTGGAGAGACGGCTTCTTTGGCCATTAGGTTCTCCAGGACTTTCTGGTGTGAACTTGGTTTGCAGACCCACCTCCGGGGTTGGTATTGCTTGGGTATCTATTCTAAGGTAAGGAATCTATAACTAATAGTCTCTTTCAGATGAACAGGTTACTTACCTTCAGTAACGTTATATCTGTTAGACATATATTAGTTATAGATTCCTTACCGTCCACCCAACCTCCCCGTTCTGGGAAATGACTTCTAGTGTAAGTGACTCCCTTTCAGAACCCGAGTTTTGTACACCAGTGGTCGGTGACTTGCATGGCAGTGCGCTTCTGGCGTGGAATGTCGTGTAAAGAAAGGACATCAGCATGCAGGGGCGGCATCTAAGTAGATACCGCAACGTCATTGCGGCGATCATGACGACGAACGCTGAGCCGCCCGACGCCACCTACCGACGCACAAGGGTACTGCTGCGAAAAAATCTCCAATCCAGTCTGATGCCTGGGGGTAACTCTAAGATAAGGAATCTATAACTAATATATGTCTCTTACAGATATATTGTTACCGAAGGTAAGTAACTTTTTCATATAGAGATACAGAAGTACATGGAAGGGAGATGTATATAAGGAATGGAATCTGTCTAGATCGAAGTTATTAAAATCTGACAAGTGTTGCTGTACCTTAATCAAATGTATGTTTTTATATTTTTTTCCTTCTAATAACTCAATAGGGAAGAAATTGTAGATAAACAGTTATGATAAAGTATGTATTTCTGCAGTGACTATATACAAGTTAAACATAATAACATAACCATAGTTAATATGTAAATTTTTTAATCAGCCCATACTAATATCTTTATATTTATAAACATAATTATACTTATTTAATTAAAGAATACATATAATCCAAATAAATGCTTACATGCAGACAGGGATATGCTATACATTTATGTTGGGTATGTGGCAAAGAGCCAATTCTTGAGTAGTCTTCTGAAGATAAGATGGTTATCTGTGTCTCTAATGTTTGGGGGTAGAGAGTTCCATAGTTTGACTATGAACAGAGAAGGATGTGCCACCTGTCTTATTTTTTTATTAAAAGAAACAGGTTAGTGTTAGATTCCTTACCTTAGAATAGCCCCAGGCGTCAGACTGGATCCGGAAATTTCTGCGTAGCTGTACCCCTGCGCGTCGCTAGGCGTAGTCTGCGGCTCTGCGTCTGTCGTCGTGATCGCCGGGATGACGTCGTCGGAACACTTAGACGCCGCCCTTGCGCGCTGACGTCAGTGTAGGAAGGTGGATACCTGACTATATTTGCCCCCAACTTTTTGCCTGGTGTTTTGCTGGTTTTCCGACTTAGTTGACCTGGGGCCCTGCCAATCAGGACGCCAGGCCTACTGCTCTCTCTCTAAAATGGATTCCATGTACCTTAGGTACATCTCCAATTGGTACTGGGCCACCTTATCATACCCTGTAACTCAGGGCATAGGTGTACCCAGGGCCTACCAGGGGCTGAAGCATGTATTATGCCACCCCTGGATGGCCATCTAAATCTGACACAACTGGCTGCACGACAGCTGGGGCAAGGTGGTGTAATCACCCTTTGCTTTAGATATAGTATACCTATATCTAACCCTAAAAATGGACACACAGATTCTTATCAGTCACTCCTATGGCAGGCCTTGACAATCCTGAAGGCAGAGTGCTTGGAATCGTGTGAAATGGTGCTCTGGCATGAGCTGAGCCCGTTTGCAGCTTGCGGAACCAAGTCCTAATAGCTGTTCCATGATAACGCATACCATATACTCTTAAGTGCATTATAATCCTCGCGGTTAAATGCTATCTTTGGTATTGCTTTATCAAAACATGTCGAGTAAGGTGTCATACAAATTGAAATACTAACCCCTCGCCAATTCTGGCGACGGGGTTAGCATTCCACCCTTCTAGAGGGACACGACATGTATGTAACTGTGAACCCCGGTTAAAGTTAACTGAAGCCTCAGCTCCACAAAATGGATGCTGCCACCACAGACACGAGTCTGACCTCCTGCTGCTGGGAGTCCTTCCAGCGAGGAGAGCTTGGACAAAGGGTTTCCTGTCAGGGGCGGTGCTAGCACCATCCCAGACAGGGTTTTGTGTATCCTGGGTAGGCAGGGCTTTACAGGAAGGTGACTGTTGAGTGGCACCCCGGTGCTCACTATGCATCTGCCGGCTAGAACCAGTTCCAGGGGCACACCAGCCCCTGGCCTGGGGAAAGTCCGGCATGGGAGAGGGGTGTAACCACCCCCCTTCCTGGTCCCACCCCTAGGGCAGGACCTAGTCGCGTACCCACCCCTTTCTTTAGGATAAATGCAGGAGCGGGGACTCTTCCAAATTAGATCATCTTTGAATCAAGAACTACTTTCTACGAAAGGAAACTCAAGACTCTTCTCAAGATTTCTCCCTTGTGGCTAAGGAGTAGTCACCCTGCATCCGCAGGCACCATCTACGAACTCTGCGGTTTGCTGCACGTCCTTCCTCAGGAATCCGACCGACCAGCACGACGAGACCCGGCTTCCCTGGCACCTCTGACCTCTACCTACCTCTACAGCTAAGCTGAGAACCGTAGGTGCGACGAGACCTCGAGGGACCGGCCATCATCAGAACTGCACTACTTCGATCCAGCACGACCGCCGAGGGATCCTCTGGTGAGTGCTTTGGGGTCCGAGAAGCCCCGACCCTGAGCAGCTCCAGCACCGAAGTCCAGCCTCCCAGCATCTCCACGATCTGCGTGGGGCCCTTCTGCTTTTTGCTGCTCACCGCGTTGTTTGGCTACTAGCCCGCTGGCTTGTGGCCTTCTTAACGACGCCCGACGACATCACTGCTGCTGGTCTGGTTGCTCCAGACTGGCCCTTGCTCCCTTACAAAAGAGGAGCACCCCGGACCCTCCTGGTCCACACCAGACGCCATTTTGAGTCCACCGCGTGGGCTTGAATTTGCCAAGACTTGTTGCCCCAATCCTGGGTCCAGCGACGTCGACAGCTTCATCCATCGTGGGACAGCTCGCACCTCCATCCTGGTCGCCGACAACGCCTCCTGGTCCGTGAGATCTGCAGAGCACAGCGTCGCCCACTCACCTAGTCGAGGTGACTACCATCCGGTGCCCTCCTGGTGCCACCTGACTACTGGCTAGTAGTCACGAACTTGGTCCCCTCTGCTTTCAGGTGTCATCCATCTTCGATCCAGGCTTGGATCACTCGAACTCTCTTCACTGGTCGCCTGCCAGCAACTTCTTTTCTTCAGGCTCCTGGTTCGTCTACGAGGATTCCCGACGTCTTTTGAGACATATGCAGCTGCAGCCCCTGGGCTAGGTAACTTCGGCATTTCGGTGCCCCAGCATAGCCTCACTATCCAAGGGTCAGGATCCACTGTCGTTTTCGATCTACCTAGTCTGGTTCGCCCGAGAACACTAACTTTGTGAAATCTAGCTACCATAGACTTTGTCCCGCATCCCGCGTGAGAGTGCACACTCTGCACCCGAGTCCCCTAGGCCTCCTACTAGTAATCTGAAGGTTCAGTAACGTAGTCCTAGCGATTCCAAAGCCTATTAGTACAGTACTTACCTGCTAGTAATTTCGCATTCCACTTCCATAGTATATGGTTTTCCGTGCCCCTCGGGCATTTGTGTAAATTGTGCAACTTCAAGTATTTTCGTAAGAGTTTTGTTGTGTGCTTAGTACCCTGTCCTCATAAAGAGTACAGGGCTGTTGTGATTCTAATAAATACACTGTTTATTTTGATAACACTTGTGTGGTGTCCTTTCACTTGGTGTTCAAGGGGTATATGTGATGGTATAACAGCTGGCTTAACACGCCCTCTAGAGTTTAGCCCGAAGACTGCTCGTATCCACGCTACTAGGATAGCTGGTCTATAAGGTTGACTTACAACAAATCACCATAAGGGTTGTTTGGACTGATACAAAGTGCTCACTAGAATAGTGAACATTATATATCAGGCCAACTTCTCACATTGGTGAGCAGCGGTTGGGATTTGAGCTTGCTGTTGTTTTACCACACGTATCCTAAGAATATCTTGTGAAAGATCACATAAGTACTTCAGGTACATATAACTTAGCTTAGAATACTCTGAGTTCTACTGAACCAGCTGTTGTAGCTCCTCAAGGCTTAGCACACCTTGGCTACAACTCTTAGCAAGGGATCAGTAGGCAAACACATAGTGTAGGTAGGTGCATCACTTACACCACACTAGAATCAGCATGTCAGACAAAGGAGGAAACACTGAGTCTCCCCTTGTGTCAGTGGACCCTCCACAGGTCACTTCCAGATATGCTGCTCTTAGCTTCCAGGAGATGAGACAAGTGTGTACCTCCAGGAAACTAAAACAGGGGTCTAACCCCACAATTCCCTTTCTGATTGGTCTCTTAGAGACTTATGATGCTAGGAGGGTTGGTAACACAGAAACTTCTCATCCAGATGGGAACATGCCTCCCCTAGAGGGAACCTTAGGTGACCCTGACCTTATCCATCTCTCTGCAGAAGGTGAAGAGGAGGATGAGGATCTAGAGCCATCTGAGGATGAGGCAGACAAAGGTCCAGAAGTAGTTAGTCAGCTAACTAGGGACAACTTAAGCAGGCATGAGAATGGTACTAGGAGACCCCTGGGACCCCTCTCAGGCCAGCTTAACATTGGGAATGGACGAGTTAGGCCTCTATCCAGAGGCTCTATCAGATCCATTCGAACCAATGGCTCTCAAGGCTCTTCTCAAAGAGGGATGACATCCCCTCAGAGGAGAGTTTATGAAGCTAAAGTGAGGGAAGTCAATCTGAGGATTGAAAGGGAAGAACTTGCCCTGGCCAAAGAGAGACTTGCCTTTGCTAGAGAGCAAAAGTTAAGTGGACAAGATTCCACTGGTGGCAGCTTTCTCCCAAGAGAAAAAGACAGGAGTTTAGACACTAGACACCTGAGTAAGATAGTGCCCCCCTTTAAACAAGGGGATGATATCCACAAATGGATGACTGCTTTGGAGAGGGCTTGCACTGTACAGTGTGTCCCCCAGAGTCAGTGGGCAGCTATCTTGTGGCTCTCCTTTGAAGGCAAAGGTAGAGATAAGCTCCTCACTACTAGAGCTGAGGATGCTAACAATTACCAAGTCCTGAAGAATACACTGGTTGATGGGTTTGGTTTAACCACTGAACAGTACAGGTTGATGTTCAGAGATACCCAGAAAACTCAGTCTCAGGATTGGACTGACTTTGTTGATTGTGCCACTAAGGCTTTTGAAGGCTGGCTACTGGGAAGTAAGGTTACTGATTTTAAAGGATTGTACAATCTAATTATGAGAGAGCAAATCTTAAGTAATTGTCAGAACCAGTTATTACACCAACACCTGGTAGACTCTGACCTGACCTCTCCACAAGAATTGGGTAAGAGGGCAGACAAATGGGTCAGAACCAGGGTCAGGCCTAAGAACCAGGGTGGTGACCAAAAGAAGGAATCAATCAAGCCTCAAGAGAAGGGTGGGAATAAATCTTCTGATCAAACCACAGGGCCCCAAAATTCCTCTGAAAAGGGTGGGTCCCAAACTTCTCCCAAAACCCAAAAGAAACCTTATTGTCATACCTGCAAACAGGTAGGCCATTACAAAAGTGACAGCAGTTGTCCCAAGGCCAACAACAATAAGGAGAACATACCCCCAGGTAATACTCCCAGACCTCCTGTTACCACTAGTGGTAATCCCCCAGGTGGTGGGAGTGCCCCCAAGAATGTGGTGGGCATTACTTTGGGAAACCAGGAGGATTATGGCCTAGCCAGATCCCCTAACAACACTCTTGTCTGTGAGACTGGCATGGGGTTTGCCAACTTCACTACTAGTTCCCACATTTTTGGAAAGTATAGGCAAGAGCCCCTTATCAATGGTCAGAAATTTGAGGCATACAGAGACACAGGGGCCAGCATCACCATGGTGATTGACCATCTGGTCCCCTCTGCTCAACTGACCCCTGGTTTTCTTTATCAGGTGACAGATGTTCATGGAGTGAAAAGAAGGCATCCCATGGCAGTAGTCGAGCTCAGTTGGGGTAATGTCACGGGGCCCATGAGAGTGGCAGTGACAGATAACCTACCTGTAGATTGCTTACTGGGGAATGACCTGGAAATCTCAGCATGGGCTGAGGTGGAGCAAGAAACTCACTCCAGGATGATAGGCCTACCAGAAAGGTTAGTGGGGCAGTAATAGCTACAGCCCCAGTCCCAGCACCAGTCCTCCCTGAAAAGGTTGGAAGAGCAGTGGTAGCCACTGCCCAGGCTCAGACAGACTTTCCTGAACAGGATAGGAGGGCTGTGACAGTCACAGCCCAAACACAGACTGAGTGCCCTCCTGAAAAGGGTTGCAAGGTTGAAATGGTCTCAACCTCTACTCAGACAGATAGTGGGGTTGTGAAGCCTGAAACAATGGATCACTCCACCCAAACTGAGAGCATTGAGGAGGAAGAACAGTCTTCCCCCTCCCAGACACTAGGTGAGAGCCAGCCTCCTCAGGGAACTGACTCTACCCCTGGTGAAGGAACTGCCCCAGAGGTAGTCAGGCCTAGCCTGGCAGAGCCCCTGATGGCAGTCGGCCCTTCCCAGGTGGGACCCAGTCTGGAGCAGGTAGCCTGCACCTCTCTACCCTGCCTCAGTCAGCCCAGGGCTGTAAAGGTCAGGGAGACCAGTGGTGGACCCCAAAGGGCCCCCTGTCCAAAAATCCCCAATCAGCAGATTAGGATCACTGAAGCTAGTAGTCCTAGTCAAGTGAAAATAAAACAAACTCCTGAGGGATCCCCCTTAAACTTAGTTAGGGAACTCCCACAGCTGGACACTGCTGGGCACAGACAAACCTGGGGCCTAAAAACCCCAAACCTGACCTGTCCCTCCAGTAAGCCAAACAGAGGGACTCAGCCTCCAGCTTTAGGTAGCCAGAGGTTGACCCTGAGAGCTCATAGCAACTCAGTACTGGAAAGAAAGGCACATATGGTGGATAGTGATTGGAGGAAGTTGAGCCCAACAGTAGTGGAGTCTCACTTCAGTACTCCATTCCCACACCAGCCTTTTACTTTGCCAAAGCACACCACAGGTAGTGATTCCCTATGGTGGAGACCCTCAGATACCCTTAGGGGGAGGGGTTGCTTAGTGGACCATGATACAGGGGGTAACCATGCCAGTGCATGTACCACCTCATATGGCCACTCAGGCAATATAGGCTTACCTGGTCAAGGATAGCCTTATCTCCTTTCGTTTGGGGGGGGGGGGGGGGTTGTGTAGGAAGGTGGATACCTGACTATGGTTGCCACCAACTTTTTGCCTGGTGTTTTGCTGGTTTTCCGACTTAGTTGACCTGGGGCCCTGCCAATCAGGACCCCAGGCCTACTGCTCTCTCTCTAAAATGGATTCCATGTACCTTAGGTACATCTCCAATTGGTACTGGGCCACCTTATCAGACCCTGTAACTCAGGGCATAGGTGTACCCAGGGCCTACCAGGGGCTGAAGCATGTATTATGCCACCACTGGATGGCCATCTAAATCTGACACAACTGGCTGCACAACAGCTGGGGCAAGGTGGTGTAATCACCCTTTGCTTTAGATATAGTATACCTATATCTAACCCTAAAAATGGACACACAGATTCCTATCAGTCACTCCTATGGCAGGCCTTGACAATCCTGAAGGCAGAGTGCTTGGAATCGTGTGAAATGGTGCTCTGGCATGAGCTGAGCCCGTTTGCAGCTTGCGGAACCAAGTCCTAATAGCTGTTCCATGATAACGCATACCATGTACTCTTAAGTGCATTATAATCCTCGCGGTTAAATGCTGTCTTTGGTATTGCTTTATCAAAACATGTCGAGTAAGGTGTCATACGAATTGGAATACTAACCCCTCGCCAATTCTGGCGACGGGGTTAGCATTCCACTCTTCTAGAGGGACACGACATGTATGTAACTGTGAACCCCGGTTAAAGTTAACTGAAGCCTCAGCTCCACAAAATGGATGCTGCCACCACAGACACGAGTCTGACCTCCTGCTGCTGAGAGTCCTTCCAGCGAGGAGAGCTTGGACAAAGGGTTTCCTGTCAGGGGCGGTGCTAGCACCATCCCAGACAGGGTTTTGTGTATCCTGGGTAGGCAGGGCTTTACAGGAAGGTGACTGCTGGGTGGCACCCCGGTGCTCACTACGCATCTGCCGGCTAGAACCAGTTCCAGGGGCACACCAGCCCCTGGCCTGGGGAAAGTCCCGCATGGGAGAGGGGTGTAACCACCCCCCTTCCTGGTCCCACCCCTAGGGCAGGACCTAGTCGCGTACCCACCCCTTTCTTTAGGATAAAGGCAGGAGCGGGGACCCTTCCAAATTAGATCATCTTTGAATCAAGAACTACTTTCTACGAAAGGAAACTCAAGACTCTTCTCAAGATTTCTCCCTTGTGGCTAAGGAGTAGTCACCCTGCATCCGCAGGCACCATCTACAAACTCTGCGGTTTGCTGCACGTCCTTCCTCAGGAATCCGACCGACCAGCACGACGAGACCCGGCTTCCCTGGCACCTCTGACCTCTACCTACCTCTACAGCTAAGCTGAGAACCGTAGGTGCGACGAGACCTCGGGGGACCGGCCATCATCAGAACTGCACTACTTCGATCCAGCACGACCGCCGAGGGATCCTCTGGTGAGTGCTTTGGGGTCCGAGAAGCCCCGACCCTGAGCAGCTCCAGCACCGAAGTCCAGCCTCCCAGCATCTCCACGATCTGCGTGGGGCCCTTCTGCTTTTTGCTGCTCACCGCGTTGTTTGGCTACTAGCCCGCTGGCTTGTGGCCTTAACGACGCCCGACGACATCACTGCTGCTGGTCTGGTTGCTCCAGACTGGCCCTTGCTCCCTTACAAAAAAGGAGCACCCCGGACCCTCCTGGTCCACACCAGACGCCATTTTGAGTCCACCGCGTGGGCTTGAATTTGCCAAGACTTGTTGCCCCAATCCTGGGTCCAGCGACGTCGACAGCTTCATCCATTGTGGGACAGCTCGCACCTCCATCCTGGTCGCCGACAACGCCTCCTGGTCCGTGAGATCTGCAGAGCACAGCGTCGCCCACTCACCTAGTCGAGGTGACTACCATCCGGTGCCCTCCTGGTGCCACCTGACTACTGGCTAGTAGTCACGAACTTGGTCCCCTCTGCTTTCAGGTGTCATCCATCTTCGATCCAGGCTTGGATCACTCGAACTCTCTTCACTGGTCGCCTGCCAGCAACTTCTTTTCTTCAGGCTCCTGGTTCGTCTACGAGGATTCCCGACGTCTTTTGAGACATATGCAGCTGCAGCCCCTGGGCTAGGTAACTTCGGCATTTCGGTGCCCCAGCATAGCCTCACTATCCAAGGGTCAGGATCCACTGTCGTTTTCGATCTACCTAGTCGGGTTCGCCCGAGAACACTAACTTTGTGAAATCTAGCTACCATAGACTTTGTCCCGCATCCCGCGTGAGAGTGCACACTCTGCACCGAGTCCCCTAGGCCTCCTACTAGTAATCTGAAGGTTCAGTAACATAGTCCTAGCGATTCCAAAGCCTATTAGTACAGTACTTACCTGCTAGTAATTTCGCATTCCACTTCCATAGTATATGGTTTTCCGTGCCCCTCAGGCATTTGTGTAAATTGTGCAACTTCAAGTATTTTCGTAAGAGTTTTGTTGTGTGCTTAGTACCCTGTCCTCATAAAGAGTACAGGGCTGTTGTGATTCTAATAAATACACTGTTTATTTTGATAACACTTGTGTGGTGTCCTTTCACTTGGTGTTCAAGGGGTATATGTGATGGTATAACAGCTGGCTTAACACGCCCTCTAGAGTTTAGCCCGAAGACTGCTCGTATCCACGCTACTAGGATAGCTGGTCTATAAGGTTGACTTACAACCAATCACCATAAGGGTTGTTTGGACTGATACAAAGTGCTCACTAGAATAGTGAACATTATATATCAGGCCAACTTCTCACAGTCAGTTCTTCTTTTTTTCCGCAGCAGCAAGAGCAGATCTGGGAACAGCAGTACTTAGTCATTTTTTGACTAACTTTTTTACCTATTTTCGATCACTTCTCGAGTTGATCTTCGACTCGCGGTGCCGCTAGGGATGCCTGACACTGGATTGGTCTCCCCTCCTACCGTGGCTGAGGAGGAGGGGGCTGCTTACAGCGTGGTGTTGACGAGGGCAGCCAAGGCCTTGGCTCTTGAGCTCCCTGTCGCAGCCGTGAGGACTAACCTCCTCACTGAGGTGCTCAAACCGCAGGCAAGCTCCTCGGAGCCTCTCCTGCCGTTTAACGAAGCAGTCACTGACGTTCTGGTGGGCACCTGGTCCAAGCCCTCTACGGGCCTTCCTGTATATCAGAACATGGCCCGACGCCACCGCCCGGCTCCGGGTGACCCCAGCTTTCTGTCCATTCACCCCACCCCGAGAGCCTGGTGATCCAGGCCTCTACATCCCAGACCGCATTCCCGACTGCTCCTCCGGATCGGGAATCCAAAAGGTACAATCAGTTTGGGAAGAAAATGTTCTCCCTGAGTTTGGGGTTGCGGTCTGTCAACACCGCCTGCCTTTTGGCCCGTTACACCCACTCTCTGTGGAATACGGTTGCAGAAGTGCTGCCGCAGTGCCTGGTGGAGGTCCAGGCAAAGCTTACCCAAGCCCTAGCGGAGGGACGGGATGCAGCACGCTATTTGATACGGTGTGGACTTGATACCACGGACTCGCTGGGTAGAGTGATTGCAACGACAGTGGCGGTTCGCCGCCACGCCTGGCTGAGGTCTGGCAACTTTTCGGGGGATGTCCAGGCCACCCTTATTGACATGCCTTTTGATGGCCGTCGCCTCTTTGGCCACAAGGCGGACAATGCACTGGAGCGTTTCAAGGACTCCTGGGCTACGGCCAAGTCCTTGGGCCTCGGCCAACGCCAGCAAACTTACGCTTTTCTCCCCTTTCGTGGCCAAGGAAAGGGCGCCCCCACTCGTCCAGCTAGCCTCAGGCCGCACAACCAACCTCAACGTGGACGTGGTAACCGCCGTAGCAGTGCCAGGGGACAACGGCAAGGTCAGTCCACATCCGCCCCCGCAGCATCTGCCTCAAAGTCCTAGTCCGAGCTTTCAGGCCCATTCGGCGCCAGTGGGGGGCAGGGTTCGCCATCACCTCCTCCACTGGCGTACCATCACTGCGGACAGGTGGGGGCTGCAAATCGTCCGAAGGGGCTACTCCCTCCCCTTCGAGGGTACCCCTCCAGCCATGCCACCGCAGTACCACCGCATGTGGCGGGATCACTTGCAACTTCTGCAGTCGTAAGTTATGGCCCTCTTGGCCAAGGGGGCAGTCGAGCGGGTTCCTGGGCCAGAAGTAGGACGTGGTTGCTACTCCCACTACTTTCTGGTACCCAAGAAGGGCAAAGGAGGCCTACGCCCTATCTTGGACCTCTGGAGCGTCAACGGCTTCCTCCGGAAGAAGTTCAAGATGCTGACTTTAGCTGAGGTCCTAGCTACCTGGAGACTGGATGGTAGCGTTGGACTTGCAGGAGGCATACTTCCATATCCCCGTCCTGCTGGCCCACCGTTGTTACCTGCGGTTCACGGTAGGCCACGAGCACTTTCAGTTTACCGTGCTCCCCTTTGGCCTTACCAGCGCCCCTCTGCTGTTCACCAAAGTGATGTCGGTGGTCGCAGCTCATCTGCGCAGATCAGAGGTCTCAGTCTTCCCCTATCTCGACGACTGGTTGTTGAAGGCGGGCTCGCCCCAGACAGTCGTCAGCCACCTCCAGACTACTTCCGATCTCCTGCACCTGCTGGGGTTCTCAATCAATGTGCCGAAGTCACACCTGGGCCCCTCTCAGAAGCTCCTCTTCACCGGAGCGGTTCTGGACTCGGCGCAGTTTCGGGTTTATCCTCCCGAACAGCGGGTTTGGGATATTCAGGCTTTCAGCCTTTATCCCGAGTCTGTCAGGTTGACCCTGTGGCTTCTGGGGCTGAGGGCCTCCTGCATCCTTCTGGTGCATCACCCCAGGTGGCGGGCTCTGCAGTGGGACCTGAAGTTTCAGTGGGCATCAGGGCAACCTGTCCGACCATGTCCGGATCTCGGAGGGCACTGCGAGACAGTTGCAGTGGTGGATCACAGACCGCGATTGGGTCAGTGGCAGATCCCTCTCCCTACTCCAACCGGAGCACGTAGTTATGACGGATGCGTCCCTCCGGGGCTGGGGGGGGGTGTGGGTGTATCACATGGGAGAGGCAGATATCCGAGGCCTCTGGTCTCTGGCGGAGTCCCGGCTCAACATCAACCTTCTGGAGCTGCGGGCGATCCGGCTTGCACTGAAAGCATTCCTTCCCTCTGTCCGGGGAAGTGTATTGCAGGTGTTCACGGCAACACCACCGCCATGTGGTACTGCAACAAACAGGGCGGGGTGGAGTCGTGGACCATTTGTCAGGAGGCCCTGCGCCTCTGGCAATGGCTGGAACACCATGGCGTCACCCTGGTGGTTCAACACCGCCAGGGCGGACGAACTCAGCTGCCGGTGCATGGTGGATCATGAATGACGTCTGAACTCGGACGTGGCGCAAGGCCTCTTTTAGCAGTGGGGAGAGCCTTGGTTAGATCTATTCGCCACAGAAGAGAGCGCACAATGTCATCAGTTCTGCGCGTTGGAATTTCCAAGGTGGCACTCGCTCGGAGACGCTTTTCGTCGCGAGTGGAGCTGCGGTCTGTTGTACTCCTTTCCGTCTATTCCACTTCTGCCCAGAGTGCTGAAAAAGATCCGGCGCGACCGGGCCCAAGTCATCCTTGTAGCTCCGGACTGGGCACGAAGATACTGGTATCCCGAGCTACTCGGCATGCCAGTCGATCCCCCAATTCGTCTGCCTCTTCAGGAGGACCTTCTATCGCAGCAGCAGGGGACGGTCCTCCACCCGAACCTGTCCAGTCTCCACCTACATGCGTGGAGATTGAGCGGTGACAGTTGAGGCCATTTGACTTGCCTCCTGAAGTCTGTGGTGTGATTCTGGCAGCCAGACGGTCCTCCACAAAATACGTATACGCCTGCAGGTGGAACAAATTTGTGGCATGGTGCACTGCAAAAGCTGTGGATCCACTTTCTGCCCCCCTTTCAGAGGTTCTCCTCTTCCTTCTTTCTCTTGCCCAGCAGGGCTCTGCTCTGAGCACTATCAAAGACTACCTCTCTGCCATTTCAGCCTTCTTGAGGCTTCCTAATCAGCCTTCTCTTTTCAAGTCCCCTGTTGTAAATAGGTTCTTGAAAGGCATCACACACTTTTCCTCCTGTTCCTTTCGTGATGCCTCAGTGGGACTTGAACCTTGTTCTAACCTATTTGATGTGCACTCCTTTTTAGCCACTTCACAATTGCCCTCTTCGTCTTCTGAATCTTAAGACTGCATTCCTGGTTGCCATCACCTCTGCCAGGAGAGTGAGTGAGCTCCAGGCGCTATCTTCTAAACCTCCTTTCCTCTCTGTCCATCCGGACAAAGTTGTCTTGAGAACTCGTCCTTCTTTCCTGCCCAAGGTGGTTACAGCCTTTGATATTGGGAAGTCCATCACCTTTCCCACCTTCTTTCCACCTCCGCATCCCTCGAAAGAGGGAGAGGCTCCACCATCTGGACCCAAAACGTGCGCTCTCCTTTTTATCTAGACCGCATACGCCAGTTCCTGGTGGACGACCAGCTCTTTGTTGGTTACGTGGGCGCTAAGAAGGGACGGGCGATGCACACGCGGACCACCTCTCGGTGGGTCGTGTTGTGCATCAAGGTCTGATACTCCTTGGCGAAAAAGGAGCCTCCTGTGGGGCTACGAGCCCATTCCACTTGGGCTACGGCGGCTACTACTGCCCTGGGTCGCGGAGTCCCCGTGCAGGACATCTGTCGGGCAGCTACGTGGGGTTCTCTGTGTGGGCCTGTATAATTAAGGGCATGGCTTAAACATGTACACTAAAATTCTGATTGAGTGGCGCCATATTTGCACATTTGTATAGAATCACAACTGAAACACTTATACGTGACCACTGCTGTGTGCACTTTGCACAGAGGTCAAGGATTGAATGACCACATATTCTGAACATCTTTTTGCCCCACTGACAGCCATTGTGAGAAACTCTTTGCCTTCACTCACAACTCAATCGTGCACTATTTTAAACACATGTATGTGACTCAATCCACACTATGCACTAGGCAAGAGTAATAAGCTGACTGAAAAAAGTAACTTTCTTGAAAAGTAACGCATATGGAATGCAAGATTAAGTATAGCATGTGAAATATAAACAGGAACGACATGAATTACCTTAACATTTTTTACACTCCTTGTTCAGTAATAGATCATATTTTTTGCGTGATAAGTTAAGGGGCATGCATACAGGGCCCGAAAGGGACCTGTTCCAATGCCATATTTAAAATACTGCCGGGTCTGCAACCTGGCATGGACCCGGCCTACTTAATGCCATGAGTGTGAGCCTTAGATCCTGCCGTCAGAGGACAGACACCAGAGCTCCCCCTAAACAGCAGTTGACTAAATGCTTTTGGTAGTTTTTTGCCTAATATTTGCATTTTGCAGTAAGAGTGCATCGTGTTGCTTGTTGCCCCGTCCTAGCTGCTTGCCGCTCCCACGCTGTTACTTGAAATCGCTGCTGACACACTGGTCGCACATTTATGTATTTCCTTGTGCGTCCCTAAGCTCCAAATGTGAGCCATCTGAGAAGCTTTACTTTTACTCCAAGGTCCTGCTGGCACCCGCGGTCGCCCCTTGTTGCACGGGCACATTTCTGCCCAGGATTGGATTGGAATCAAAAATCGGCCCGGGCACACCAAGAAAAGTGGCCCACATTTGTGTATTGGCTCACCGCAAAACACTGCTTCAGCGAAGTTTAATGAAAAGAAAAGGGGCGGGGGACATGTTTTATTGACTTCACTTAGATGAGAAAAGAAAATGCACTGATTAGTTCACACTGCTAAGCCACACATGAATGCAAGTGAGGCCACTTCTACTCACGCCTCCTACCCCTGTTCAATCAGCATACATTAATGGGCCAGCCCCGCAAGAGAAAGAGAGTGATACATACCCCCCAATCTGCCTCCAGAAAGGCCACTCAGGCACCCACTGGGCCGCTGGCGTATCCTAACCGCACAGACAGCCCCCAGGCTGCCCAAAAAAAAAGCAGCCCACAGCTAGAACTCGGCTACCAGCGCTTCGGCCATTCCCAGAGTTCCTGCGTTACCAATCCAACCCTGTTTCTGCCCCTCCTTGAGCTTCTGTAAAGATTTCCCATGTGCACGCCTGGATGGAGCACTGCGAGAGATTGTTTTCACGTGTTTAACTCACGTCCTTTGAAGAGTTACGGAATACGTGAAAGAGAAAGAGGTATTTGTTGACCTCTCCGGTGGGGCGCGCTTTGATTCAGATTTGCCGCCTGAAACTGAACTCTGACAAGACGGAGGTCCTCATCCTGGGCTCTTCACCCTCCGCTTGGGACGACTCCTGGTGGCCTCCCGCCCTGGGCACCGCACCCAAACCGACAGACCATGCACGCAACCTGGGCTTCATCCTGGACTCCTCCCTCTCCATTACCAGGCAAGTCAACAACGTCTCCTCGGCGTGCTTCAACATCCTACGCATGCTACGGAAGATCTTCTGGTGGATCCCCACCGAGACCAGGAAGACCGTCACCCAGGCCCTCGTCACTAGCCGACTGGACTACGGCAACGCCCTCTACGCCGGTACCACCGCCAAGCTCCAGAAGAGACTCCAGCGGATCCAGAACGCCTCAGCCAGACTCATCCTCGACATCCCACGAACCAGCCACATCTCCGGACATCTGAGAGACCTTCACTGGCTCCCCGTCAACAAAAGAATCACCTTCCGCCTCCTCACCCACGCACACAAAGCCCTACACGACCAAGGCCCGAGCTACCTCAACAGCCGGATCAACTTCTACGCTCCCAAACGCCACCTCCGATCAGCCAACCACGCCCTCGCCGCCGTCCCCCGCATCCGAAGAGCGACTACAGGAGGAAGGTCCTTCTCCTACCTGGCCGCCAAGACCTGGAACTCCCTCCCGACCGACCTGCGCCTGACCCAAGACCACCTCTCCTTCAGGAAGAAGCTGAAGACCTGGCTGTTCGAGCAGTAGCGGCACCCCCCCTCCCCCAGCGCCTTGAGACCCTACGGGTATGTAGCGCGCTCTACAAGTGTCATTGATTGATTGATTGATTGATTGATTTTCTGTTTTTCAAGATACTTGCTTATGAATTCCCCAGGTGTAATTGTTGGCACCGTGATCAGTGGGCCACTGACAGTGGGATAGTAGACTTTCATTCACCCTTGTCCTGAGGAGGCCAAGATTCCTGGAGGCCGGAACGCGTCCGCATGTTATATCTGACAAGAGCAGTCTGTTATCTGTTGTACTATATTTATTTTTGGTTTAACACAATCTTAGAATTAAGGTTAGGGACCTACTAGTACCGATTGTGTGTCTACAGGACTACCTCTTAGTGTACTCCCTGAACAAATAGGGGGACACTTGATTGAATTAGTGTGACCTTCTGGGTGAAAAAGGTTGAATTTGTATAGGAATATCGTTTGTCCTTTTATGTTATTTGCATAGAATTGTTGTAGATATTTGTGTATATATGTGTGTACATTGTATGTTTAATAGCATTATATAAAAGCATTACTTTGCATCAAGGATTACTATAAATAAAATAGGTAATCGTGGTTATGATTAGGTATGTGATCATTGTGTAGGTATAAAAAAAAGAATACTGAGAATTCTGTTCCTAGTATAAGGGAATTTATAGTCCCTTATTTCCTAAGGATTGTGCGATTGATCCCTCCCGACCATGTTCTGTTTTTTGCAGCTTTGTAAATAGATGTGAACAATTCAGTGGGGCTCCCTAACAGCAGCTGTGAATGAGACTAGGCTGTGTGTCTTTTGGAATTAATGATGACTTTGCTGAAGGATTTCTCTCCTGTTACTGAGCTGAGGCAGCCCACGGAGATCGTCAAACCTGCATGCGCAGCTCCCCCCAGCGGATTTAACTCCAAGTGCACATTCAGCCTTTAGTGGAAATCGCAACAAAACCTGCGTGGCTCTACTTCAGGCTCTGCTTACTGAGTGTTATGACGGGGCCTGGCAGGGTTGGATTGTAATCAAAAATAGACCCGATCACCCTAAAGAACAAGCATTTGCAATGCAATAGGTCTCGCATTAGGAAAGTTTGAGCTATTGGTATTGTAAATGACAAATTTTGTATTTATGTGTTGGTTTTGAAAATAGCTAAATTAATAGCTTTGTCATTTACAATGCCAATTGCTTTAACTTTCGCAAATGTGACACCTATAGCATTTGTAATGCAATCTGTGTTGTATTTACATGACTTAGATGTATTGCTATTACAAATAACAATGGCTTTTTTATATTTATTTTTTAATAATTAATACTTAAATAAGTTATTGTAATGTATAATGGTAATAGCTTAAACTTTTATAAATAACTTATGAAGATTATGTTCAGTGTATTTTATTGTGACGAAAATCCAATATCAGAAGTGAAATAACATCTTTTTGTGAAATTTGTAATAAAGGTTGAAACATTGAGAGAACATATTTGAACCAGTTGTTGTTGAATGGGTGCACAGATTGATGCTGTGGTGGCGCTGAGTGATGTGGTGGCGACGAGTGATGCTGTGGGGTTCATTAATTGCTTGCAAACTAACGAGGATCAGCTGAAAACAGAAGCGCTATTTAAACAAAGACACAACTTTTTTCCCCCATGTAGAGTTATTATATTGGGGGCTGCTTACCTTACACGCGTCCTGGGGAAGTTCACAGGTCCATCCTTTTGCTTCTCCCCTCGTCCATGGCCAAGCAGCAGCCTCAAAGTGAAGAAGGCGGGTGTTGAGCAGGGGCACTGGCTGCAACCGGAGTTGAGGTAGCACCTCTGTGTGCTGCAGCCTGCAGAGGCAGAGGTTGTGAGGGCTGCCCAATTATTGAAAAAGACCCCCAAAAAACCGCAAACACTATAAAGATATATATAGAAAAACAGGAGTATGAACCCATCAACCTATTGGGATTGGGGTATAAGGAGGTATGCCCATGCTCCACGCTCTTAACTTAGTTCCTTCCGCTCACCACCTTCTTCCCTTCCTCCCCTACAGCACTGTACCCAGCCCACCATGTCCTGAAGATGATCCTCATTCAAATGGATCGAAACGCCGTCGACCTATCAGCTAGACTCTAGGCGCCCCTCCACAGTGGTTTTTCATGTGAACATCGAACTAAGAAACCATCATTGAATCTGAAACCATTGTGTATTTTCACTGTATATATTTGCACCTTGCGCCGCTCACGCTGTACTCCTTGTCACTTGCGCTGCCGTAGTGTCACAACCCACTGCACTCGTGCACCTTGTACATATCTTTGGGCTGATATCTGTTATTTGTTTATTTGTTTACACAGTGCTGTAACCATTTTGTATTCATTTTTCCCCCACCCTCTATGCTCTTTGAATTATAAAATGATGCTTTCCAGCACTACCATGAACAAAATAATGACTCCTTGATCCTTTTTAGGATAATACTGTATAGGTATCCTGACTAGATATTGTTTAATAATTTGTTCAATTATACCCCTTGGGATACTGTTTTGTGCATAACACTATAAAGATGACACTGCGTCCAGTGAAGAAAAAAATAAGCTCTCGCGTCATAGTTCAGCCAAAAGTCTTATCAGACACACTTTAAGTTCCTCACATGTGTCCCTACACTAGTCACTTTCGTCAGAGGGACCCCCACCATTGTGTCTGGATTATTCATCCCACACAATACTAAACCCGTGAAGAAAATAAATAAACGCATCTGTGCTTTGAACGATTAGCTGGAAAAAAAAGCTCCAGAGATAGCATCTCGAGACACATGTGGAAAGAACCTAGCCTATGTGCATTTGTCATCATTAAGTGCTTTTATGAGGCTATTCGGGTTAGAAATGGGAAATACATTGAGTGCTCCCTCATCAATAAGGAGTTAGACTCTGGTTAATGTGAATAGGGAAGCTTTGTAAATAGACTGCTTACTCCTACATATTAGCAACATGTGAAGGAGATTAGGGGGTGTTTTCTTACTGAAAAGCACATGTGGAGAGCATCATTAGTGTATTCATTATGAAAACATCAGCTGGGAAGAGCCGGAGGGTAGGAGCCTCTTCTGCTTTGTGTAGAAGTCTGCCATGCTTCTCGCCCTCTTGGAGCTGCGTTGGACACCCCTGTGTTGAGTGCAACACAGGAGCTCCAGCAGGGGGGGCAGGGAAGAGCCGGATGGTTGGAGCCTCCCCTGCTTTGGGTAGAAGTGTGCCATGCTTCTTGCCCTCTTGGAGCTGCATTGGACACCCCTGGGTCGAGTGCAACACAGGAGCTCCCAGCAGGGGGGGCAGGGAAGAGACGGAGAGTAGGAGCCTCTCCTGCTTTAGGTAGGATTCTGCCATGCTTCTCGCCCTTTTGGACCTGCGCTGGACACCCCTGGGTCGAGTGCAACACAGGAGCTCCCAGCAGGGAGGGGCAGGGAAGTGCCGGAGGGTAGGAGCCTCTCCTGCTTTGGGTAGAAGTCTGCCATGCTTCTCGCCCTCTTGGAGCTGCGTTGGACACCCCTGGGTCGAGTGCAACACAGGAGCTCTCAGCAGGGGTGAGGGGGGGGGGCAGGGAAGTTCCGGAGGGTAGGAGCCTCTCCTGCTTTGGGTAGAAGTCTGCCATGCTTCTAGCCCTCTTGGAGCTGCGTTGGACACCCCTGGGTCGAGTGCAACACAGGAGCTCTCAGCAGGGGGTGGGGGGCAGGGAAGTGCCGGAAGGTAGGAGCCTCTCCTGCTTTGGGTAGAAGTCTGCCATGCTTCTAGCCCTCTTGGAGCTGCGTTGGACACCCCTGGGTCGAGTGCAACACAGGAGCTCTCAGCAGGGGGGGGGGGGGCAGGGAAGTGCCGGAGGGTAGGAGTCTCTCCTGCTTTGGGTAGAAGTCTGCCATGCTTCTAGCCCTCTTGGAGCTGCGTTGGACACCCCTGGGTCGAGTGCAACACAGGAGCTCTCAGCAGGGGGTGGGGGGCAGGGAAGTGCCGGAGGGTAGGAGCCTCTCCTGCTTTGGGTAGAAGTCTGCCATGCTTCTCGCCCTCTTGGAGCTGCGTTGACACCCCTGGGTCGAGTGCAACACAGGAACTCCCAGCAGGGGGGGGGGGGGGCAGGTAAGAGCCGGAGGGTAGGAGCCTCTCCTGCTTTGGGTAGAAGTCTGCCATGCTTCTCGCCCTCTTGGAGCTGCGTTGGACACCCCTGGGTCGAGTGCAACACAGGAGCTCTCAGCAGGGGGTGGGGGGCAGGGAAGTGCCGGAGGGTAGGAGTCTCTCCTGCTTTGGGTAGAAGTCTGCCATGCTTCCCACCCTCTTGGAGCTGCGTTGGACACCCCTGGGTCGAGTGCAACACAGGACATTTGTGTTAAATACAATGTGCTTTGAAAATATTAACATATATTTGTCCTACGATATTAAAAACATGGGTAAATACAAACATTACTTGTAGTTTGGATTGGGAACCATAAAATGGATGTATTGATGTGAACTGTTTTGCACAAAAAAATTGTTTCCACCCTGTACAGCCAGTGGGCTGAATCGTGGCACGTTCTAACCTCTCTCCTTCCATAAATTGCAGGGCAGGGACGGGATGCTGAGGCCAGAACTCATCCCACTACCACCTACCTCAAAGTGATAATCTGAAACTCAATTAGAGCCCTAGCAGAAGGCAACAGACTGTATTGGCAGTGCTTAATCTGAGCTGTTGTTTGGAGGTGGAGCCCACGCCAACCAGCACTAATTTTGGGGAATTTTGCAATGAAAGCTCAGCTTTTAGATTATTGCTGAATGTCCTAGAAAGGGGCAGAAAATGGAGAATGAGTATTGCTCGTTTGCGAACCGAATTACATTATTCACATGTTAGGTGGTAAAATATTTAAAGAAGGAACAAATGAATACTTGGAAAATAAGAAGCTAACACAGTTATCTTTGAGGTGTCATTATTTAGACGGTAAATAAGAATGCACAGATGCAGTATGGATAACAACCTACAGTGCTCATAGTATACAAGCCAAGAGTGTACGAAAGATGCAGATAAGGCATTTGAAAAATGGAATATCAAATTGGTTCATCGAAATGCTTCTAATGAGTAGATTTGTGCGTTGGATTTACAATATCTACCCATGTAGTGTTTCATATTTCTTTAGCCCTTATCTACCCCCCACCAGCCCAGCCAAGTTTCTAAGGTCCATGAGTAACTGCTCCGGAGCAGTTTTTTGTGTTCTCGGACTTGTCTCTTGTTTAGCCCACCACTATAAAATCAGGACTATACATCCCAGCATGCTAAGAAAAAACACTGGCACGGGAGCAGCTAGCTATTCACGCATGGACCGGGTTCACTTTCCAGCTATGCAACCTCCGGTTTTAGAAACTAAACAACTTTTTAAAACGAACTTTTTGATTTTACCTTTCGCACTTCATCCAGCACCACGTCAAATGATTTCTTGTCCATTGTTGAATATCTGCTAGCGGACTCGCAATTGTTTCAATGGCTCGACAAATCAATATTCTATAAACGGTGATCAAAAACCTGATCACCTAAGACCGGATAAATTAAAACAAGTAATGTTGCAAGGTATGATTAGGAAAGTAAAAAATGTGTCCAGTTCACAGATTTATTATTTATTTCATGGTAAGCACTATGGATTCGAATCAACTTGAACACCAGTATTTTTCTGATATCCGCGCGGTCATCATCGGGCCGATCGTTTGCAGTGATGTTATCATTATGCTTTTTCGTAGTATTAAAATCTGAAACAAACCTTACCTCTTTTTGGTCACAGAGTGTTTGCAATCACATGTAACTATAATACCGACTATCATTCCCGTGGTGCACTATGGCGATTTTCTATTGAAACAGATTTTTTTTGTTTAAGCAATTTGTGTAAACGCTTAAACAACGACCTCACTAATGAAAGAAATCTCTGCGCTGCCATGCGTATGCCAGGCAGCTCTTCATGGCTCAGAGTATTCTGTGATGAGTAAAGTCAGGCTGGACAGCTCAGAATAAAACGGGAACTTCAGAGGTGGCGGTGCTCGCAGCAGAGGCTCCAAATGTTGCAGACTCAGGGGTGGCACAGATATCCTCGCTGCTTGGTACAAACTGAGAGGTAGAGCTAAAAGCAGGAACATGTACCGTATAGGTTCCACACCCAAAACAGATGCCCGCTGCAGAAACTCTTAGAATGTGGTCGGACATATGCACAGTCCGGTGTGGGAAGTGTTGTTGGGGGAAGCCGGGGAGAATAAGTGTAGTGGAAACAGCGGCGTGCGCTTCGGCGATGAGAGGGCAGAAAGGAAAACCAACATGCTGAAAAGCAGCGCTCTTAAAATGCGGTCGTAGAAACGCATAGCTATCATGCCTGCAACAGCATGTACGAAAACGTTAAGGACTTGAGCATCACTAGCTTATTTATGTGCACTTTAAAACGTGTTTTGTAAATATTCTAACTTGTAGTTTTTACGCCTAATATGATCCTGTTTTATGAGATAAAATTGCTTGTTTTCCTTTCGAAGTAGGGGCCAGCAGGTCTCAAAGTGATGTAGGTGATAAAGCCTGTATTGAACGAAGATGACTCTTTCAGGCCACGAGTGTGTTTTTCATCAAAACGTGAATTAATGCCCCACAGTAGCGCGCTTTGTTTTTTTTTTACAGAAGCCTTCAGCAACCTTAGTAAAAATATTGAAAAAATAACTTTGGTTACAACATTATTTGTGGGTGTAAACAAGCCTAAGTTGTGACTTGCTCTGTATATATAACCATAAGTTCACAAAGGGAGGACGGCAGGGCAGGAGGGTTGGGAATCAAATGAGCACGTCACGTGTCTGGAGGCTTGGCTTTAAATGTGAAACCTATAAAACTGTAGACGTTGGGTATAGCCACACATTGGGCCAGTCGCCTAACACACTGCTTCACTGTGAGGAGAGCTCGGGGCAATCAGCATGTCTACAAGTGGCAAGGTAAGGCGCGCGCTTGCATGCACACATAACGGTATTATACTAACCGTCCGTGAAGCATTGATAAACACGTTCAAATAAGTTTTGTGAAAGTACAGGATGGTTTAAAGCATTGAACACACATTTTGTAGCTAATAAATGTTGTTTAGATTGTAAAAAAAAGTATTTGCGAAAAATGCATGAACATCTTTACATTTAGGGATGGTCGTGTATCATATATAACCAGCATTGTACACTAAGCACAGGAACAAAAAAGAGCAGTCTGAGGAGTTTGAAGTAACATATGGGCAAAAGCCCAGAGCAAACAGAAAACTAAGATACAGTAAAACCAGTAAATTACCGCTGTGAGGGAAGGAGGAGGGGTGCTCAAAGAAACAAGTCACCCACCGCCAGGCGCATTTTCTGCAACATCAGCGCGAGAGACACTAACACCGGTAGAGACAAACGACGGACTCCATTATAGCAGCGTGGAAGGAAAAGAAGAAATAAACAAGCCGTGAGCGTGCACGTCCCGAAACCGGAAGTTCGGGAGCGTCACGGCTGTCGCGCGGTGGCTGCAGAAGTCAGGAGGGGCGACTGAGGACGTCGATGGGTGAGTGGGGCTTAGTTGTAGGGGGGGGGCGGGTGTGTGTATGTGCGTGTCTGTGTTCAGGGGGGCTGCGTGCGTGATTGAGAGAGGCGCTGTGTGAATGTGGGACACACAGGAGATGTGCACGGAGCCGGGAGGCTGGGCATGGGAGTCCACGATGTTAAATCTGCGCGCAAAGCCCGGTTAGGTAAGAGAGGGGAGAGGGGGTTGCCTGTATGTGTCTGGGTGCCTGTGTGTGTGTGTGTGTGTGTGTGCGTGCGTGCGCGCGCACGTGTGTGTCTGTGTACATGCACGGCTGAATTGCTGCAAATGTAGACGGAGCCGACGTGCGCATGCACGAGGTCAAATCCAGAGGAAAAGCGCGTGGCACCCTCTTGTCCGTCATTCCCCCGAAGTCGATAACTATAGTTGTCGATCTGGACTGCATCCTACGGATGCTTACCAGCTTGACCTAACGATCTGGACTGCATCCTATGGATGCTTACCAGCTCGACCTAAAAAGGTGGCCCACATTTGCAAATTACATCTTTTCGCAAAACACTGCTTCAGTGTTTTAGGTATTATGAAAAGGAGGGAGGTTCTCTAAATCTAAAAGTTATGTTTTCTTAACTTCACTGAGAAAAAAAAGCAAAAGTTGCCAGGACTGTTTGTGCACGGATTTGTTAACAATGGTGAACTACACCGAATGTAAGTGAGGTGACTTCTGCTCAGGCCCCTACTCCTGCTGAGTCTGCATATATTAATGGGCCAGTCCAGCGAGAGACTGGGAATGGCCCCTCCGCCTCGTTGGTAAAAGGGAGGTGACAGAGGCCCATCTGCCTCTGGAAAGGCTGCTCAGGCCCCCACTGGGCCGCTCGTGGTATTTGAACAGCACAGAAACAGCCCATATCGGCCAGCACACTGGCCCAAAAAGCAGCACACAGCTGCAACTTTAATGCCGACCCATTGCCCGAGAGCCTGCCTTCCCAAAGTGACACTGGGTCCTGGCCCGTGGCTGAATTGAACACAGCAAAAAGCCCTTTGGACAGCGTCACAAAAGCACTGCTACAATTGTGGGTTAGTTAGGTACAACATGCTTTTCATCGTGGGTCTCCAACCTATTCTGCAGTGAGAGCTGTTTCTGAACAGTGAAATCATTGTGAACAACTTGCGCATTGTTAGCAAACACCCCCATGCCAAGCTTCATTGACTTTAAGCCTAATGTTCATAGAGCCAGATTCTATGGCTTGAAAACCATACTTTGACTTGGGGCACTATGACCGGGCTTCCATAGGTGTCAGTGAGATCGTGGTCTTCGGGGGTGTATGAACATGTGTGCGTATGAATTTGATTTATTTGTATGGATGACTGAGAGCCTGTGTCGTGTGTACTTGCAGAACAAGACATACCTTTCGCCATATGTGGCACCGTTACTTGTATAACACATACATACAATCATATTTTTTTTTAATGGGAGAAATGTAAAGTGAAAAAATGTTCATAATATGGTATATTTTTCTGCACTTAGTTTCCCTCATTTTAAAAATGGCTGTATTTTTCAGTTCTACTTATGACTGTACGTGCTGCCCACTCAGAGTAAGGGTCCGCTGTTTGTAAATGCGTCACTTTGAAATGGGATAAAATTAAAATGATGAGTTAACTTAATCATCAAGGCAACTTTTCATTTTCATTTTTCCCATTTAAAAGCTTTCAGAAACATCTTTTTGTTAACCTCTCCAATATTGAGTTGACGACAACTTTTATCTGAGTTAAATATTGCAGTGCTTCAGTTCTTCACCTCTGTGCTCCACCCTGGGTTATAAATATGACTGAGCACTGCTCATTATCAGGCCCTGCTACCTGTAGGCTGGTGATAATGTAAAATAAACATAGACTTCCCTAATCTTTAAAAGGAACACATGACCTTGTGCTCATTTAAAAATGTACTCAAAGCTGTCGGCTACTCTGAAGGTGTCTGAGAGCTACTGGTAGTTTAGGATCGACTGGTTGCAGACACCTGCTTTACATCATGCCTTTGTATTAAAGAATGATTGGCTACAAATGCATACAATTTAATACTGATCGATGGTGCCCCATTGTGGCTTAACTACAGTGAAGCCTATTGTTGGCACCACAGTCATTGGTTAGTTAAGAGTGCTTGTGATCTGTCTATGACGACTTAGGGTGGAATCTGAACTTGTCACCTTTGTTCCTATGAATTTTCACTATGTGCCGCCGTCCTGTCTTGTTTCCCAGAACCTGGCATCCTGTCAAAACTAAACTGGCTTCTGCATGCCAGGTGACTTTTGGGCTTCCGTAGCATCATGATACATTTATTTTTGCAGTTTTATATAGTACGAGCTTAGCCCACGAGTATTAGAGCACTGTACATGAGCACCAGATTACATTGCACATTTTATTTAAGGCAGGGAAGGATTAAGTAATTTGCCCTGAATCACAAGATTTTGAACTTGAGCTGGGACTCAAACCAAGTTCCCTAGTTAGCCGCTCTGGCTGTTAGGCCACATCTCCTATCCTAATTATTATGTCTGCATGCATGATGCCGCATGCAATTATATGCTTGATTTCACTATTTTCACCAGTGCATTTCATCATTAGTCATACAGCAAAATATTTCTTATTTTTGGCGATGCTAAACAAAAGACGAGACCTATTGGCTTTGCTAATGTTTATCTTAAGGTCATTTTTAATTGGTCCCAGTTTAATGATTAGTATTAATATTTGATATTCAATTTACACTTTTGTTTTCTCTGGATTCATAGAGGTGGTAAATTGCGTTTGATCTACTCAGGTTTTTATTATTCAATAAGGAGCTAAACTAAAAAGCACACAGTGCGTCTTGAAGCAGTAGTAGACTAAAGCTGGACACGGGGATGTCTTTCTGCTTCTAGCCGCGTTGCCAGGACGATACCAAGCACCTCATCTTTAAATCCCCAGTAACACTTTTCTGGAGCTGCACTCCCAAACGCTGTTTGATGCCCTAGCATTATCTATAAGGATCTCTCGGCGTACATCTGTGTTAAACTGAAGCAGGCATGATGAAAGGGGCCTGTATGATGCAGCAGTGGTTGGTCATATTGAGGTAACTGCGAAGTTGAAGCCAACGCTGCCGCTTGAGCCCTAGGAGAACAGAAAAGTGGTCTAATCAGATCACTGTGCAGCTCTCATTTAAACCCCTTATGAATGATCTCTTTGAGCATTAATTTCCAGGCACAAGCTTTTATATCATAAAATACCACTTTATTAGGACTGGTTTGTAGTCCAATTCATTATTACAAAATACATCAGATAAAACATCCTGTCTAATACAAAAATAGTTCCTAACATCCTTCCTCCCTCAACAACCCCCAAACATTGTAATAATTCCCCAGGACAGTAAAACTCCCCTTACCCCACAACATCATCTTTCATACTCCGTTCACATTACCCAATATGTCTAACACACCTTACCAATCCTCTCCAAACGAACTCATATAATTCTCCCCAAGATGAGTTATCAACATGTCCAACATTGCCCCTGGCGGGAAACAGTTCCTCCAATAATAACTAACCACCCCATCTCATTCCGCTCTTGCCCTTCCAGAAAACATCCTGCCGGCTGCTTGAAAGTCCCAACTATCTTCCATAAACCTGCAGGTCTGCAAATTGCACTGCCCAGCGTTTAAGAGAATGTCCTTTTAACCAAGTGACCATCTTGGTTTGTGCGGGTCCAATAATGCAACCTGTGTGAAAAAATAACCAGTATTAGTCAACTTTACTGTGTTTACTTACATTTTTAAACTACTTCCTAATATACTCTGTACACTGAGGTTTCATCTGTCAATTTTACGTATTTCCCGCCATGAAAAACCTAACCTAGCTGCTTCGGTTGCTGCACCTATTCTCAAAGAATGTGTGCTATATTTTACTTTTTCAAAACCCAAATAGCCTGATGCTATTCTCATTACCGCCAACAAATTTGATGCCGTCATCCTGGATGCTGTCACTTTATTGACAAAATATTTAGCCAGCCATTTTCCCCCAACCTCTCAGAACTTTTTCCCATTCCCATTCAGGGCAAAAGTTGGCTACTGTTTCTCTATTTAGCCAAATCCATCTATCCCTTCCCTTCGGATCTGCCTTTGACATTCTCAGCCAAATCCTCAGGCTGTTTTCTTCATGGAACACAACACTGTATAATAGTCCTTAACGTACTCCAGATTCTAACAATTTGGAAACTCTAAATGCACCAAAAAATATCCAAGCTATTGTCAAACGAAACAGCTGCACTTCAAATGCATCATCAAATTATTTTTGCAACAGTTAGTGTTTGCTAACAAGTCTGCTGGTACAGGTTCCCTAATACTAGCTTGCCTACCTTTCTCCTTACGCCAAGCATGCAAAATTCTCACTAGTACGCTTTCTACCAGATCGTTATCCCACCATAGAGTTCCATTATATTATATTACGGCTAATTTACATGCAATAGTAGTATGAGACAAACCTTTGTCAATTAAACTTAGCATAAACCTGATGATGTCCCTTTCCCTGTCTCTGTTCACCACTGTTAAAGCAGTACATGGCAAATACCCTAAAGTAATAAGTTGCAGGCTTGTAGATAAGACCTTTTTGTTGATGTTGCCTCTGATTTCTCAACCAAATGGTCTGTGGTAAGTCTGTTTTCCTGTCTTCTGCTCCTGGGGCGCACTTACAAAACTTCTGACTCCGAGACAAGACAAAGTGTCTGCAATATTATTGTTCACTCCAGGCACATGTTGGGCTTCAAACACAATGTTCAATTGTAAGCATAGTAACATAAATTGTCTCAGTAGTCTTAACACTCGGGTCGTCCGCCTTTTGTTTGTTTACTAACTCTACAATTGCCATGTTGTCAACATTGAAAATCACTGCCCAGTTATGTAACTCTTTCCCCCAAACTGTCAAAGCCACCAATAATGGGAAAAATTCCAAAAAGGCTATACTCCTACCCTACCCTGTGCTGTGCAATGCACTGGCCATTCTTCTGCACACCACCGACCTTCCCAGAAAACACCAAAAACCATTAGTCGAAGCAGCATTTAAGATAACTGTACCTCCAGTTTTTCATGCTCCAGAAAAACAATGGGAACTCCATTGAAATCATCCAAGAAGGTTCTCCAAATACACAAATCCGCTCTCACCTCCATTGAACTCCTTACTATGATGGAGCATAAGAGGCAACTGCCATGGCAAAACCCAGCCTTGTACAGAATATCCTTCCTACTCTGACCACCTGCAAGCAAAATTCAAATAACCAAGAAGCTTTTGGACTGTGCGTAAATTCACTTTCCTTTCAACAATTAATTTGTTAATCGGAGGGCGGACGTACATCGGACACATCGGCGCCCTGCCCCTACCTAGGGGTCGGGGTGGGCTTCACAAGAACGTTCACTTACAGATCGACCCCCCCCTCCCTCATCTCTGCACTAGTGGGGATGCCTGAGTCATGATCCCACTCAGAGGGGGGTGTAGCACTCAACCAGTGGAAACAGATAGGCCGGTGCAGGACTGACACCCGCTGCAGGCGGTGGTGAGTAGCCTGTGGGGGTCAGTCTACTGCCCTCCTCTCCTGTTTTATCGCCAGGCGACCTGCACCACTAAGATGGTGACCGGACGTGGCGGTCGAGGGAATGTCCAGGCCAAGCTCAAAGTTTGCGTGGCACAAGAACCAAGAAGGGGAGCAATCACACCCGGCGCCTCCAGAAGAGCAAACAGGGCCCACCCTCAGGACATCATGACAGCCATAACGACTGTACGTACCTCCCTTGAGGCTGGCTTTGCCACGGTGGCCACGGAGGTGGCTCGGATCCGTGCGGACATGAAGAAAATGTCAGATCGCGTTGGGCCAGTAGAGGACACCACAAATGAACTAAAAGCAAACTCCAACCTCCTCAAGACTCATGTGACCGAACTGGAAAAGGCACAGGAGGCCATCACCCTGCAGCTCGACTATAAAGGCCGCATGAGAACCAGCAACGTTCGCATCCTGGGTGTGCTGGAGGGGCAGGCGGCTGACCTCTTCGTGAAAGAACTGATTCTTCAGCGGCTCCAGCCACGAGGCCTGTCCAACTATTTCTCAATCAAACTCTCATCCCTGGAGGTAGACCTAAGCCTGGGGCGCCACCCCGGCCTCTCCTGGCAAGGGTGTTCAACTACCGCGACAGAGATGCTACCTTACAGACTGCGAGGGTGGCCCCGCTATCCACAATAGTAAGGTTGCTTTCTTTCCTGACTTCACCTTGCGGGTCCAGAAACAGTTTTGTAGCTTCCTCGAGGTAAAGCGAGCTCTGCGAGATCAAGACATCAAGTATGCTATGATGTTCCCAGCTAAGTTGCGGATTGAACCTGAGGGCAATCTATGGTTCTTCGCTAGGCCCGAGGACGCTTGGGACTGGCTTGAGGGCTGGAGAACTGTTGGCAAGAGATCCTGCGGGTCGTCGGGCAGAGATGGAGGCCCGGGTGGCCGAGTTAATCGGCAGCGAGCACCGACCGTTGACTCATCGTCAGCTCGGTGCCCCGAGGGTTGAGGTGCGGGACACTGCAAGTATATGAGTCTACCATTGGAGGTTAAGGACCTCCCCACTCTTACACTTAGACTTTTATGGTTTTCGATTACATACCTACGCACTTTGTTTGGTTTGCTGTGTTTTATGGTTGCATAGTCCAGTTATAGGTGAATACCTTGGTATGGGAGACATGATTTTGATAGTAGATTGTTGTAACAGGTTCAGGGTTATTGTTTGTTATTCACCATGTAGTTGGTTGGTTTGGGGGGGATCACTGTTTTTATTTACAGCTGTTCAAGGGAGTGGGGTTGTTTCACGTTCCCCGAGCTGTTAATGGTGGGTGACAGGCACTCTGCAAGTTGGGGGAGGCGGGAGGTTCTTTTCCCGCCATGCAGGGAGGCAGGGAGAGGGGATGACGTTTGGGTGGGAGGGGGGGTACAGGGAAGGGTGTTCAATTTATTTTGTATATGATACAAGTGCAATGTTGCTTTTGGTTGTGTCTAATATAATAGGGTCCACTTGGTTGATCACGTATCGCTATTCCACCACTGCTGTGGTCAAGGGGTGCGATTTCAGCTCTGGGGACTTCACCCGCTACATGGCAGGTAGCCCCCTGTAAAATAAGGTTTCATACTCCCACTCATTACTCTACCTCCTCCCAAGGGGGCCACGGCAGTCGCTTACAGCGTCCGTCCCCAGCTCTTCGACGCTTCTATGACCTAAGCCTACTACACTCATGTGGACTAAGCTGGTGCTAAAGACTCTAATGTGGAATGTTAACGGTTTGGGAGACAGGATTAAGCAGGGATAGTTCTCCAGTACATAAAGCGTCAGACGCCAGACATAGTACTGCTTCAGGAGACGCACCTTATCGGAAAGTATTGCGGTGCACTGAATAGATGGGGTTACTGTATGGTCGGACACTCAGGATTCACCACGGGCCCGAGAGAGGCAGGAGTGCTTCTCCGAAGGGGATGTCCATTTATCATTAATAAGACTTGGGAGATGCCCAGGGCAGATATTTAGCGCTCACGGGTACGTGGGAGGGGCGGGTAATCAACCTCATGTCTGTATATGCCCCACCAGGCCTTCAGCAGCCGACACTGCGTGACATTGGGGCGCTCCTACTTGAATTTCCAATATGCACATTGGTGTTGGGCGGAGACTTTAATCTCGCAATGGATGGATCGCGTGATCGCCTCCCACCCAGAGGCGACCCCCAAGGGGGATCCCAATTATCCAGCTTTGTGTCAGCACTGGGCCTTGTAGACATATGGCGTTGGCTCAACCCTATCACCACTCAATTTATTTTTTACTCAGGGGCCCATAATAGCCAGTCCCGCATCCACCTTGTATTCACGCTTGATCAGGACGTCCAGTTTTTGTGGCCTCTGAATGTTTAGCCTGTGGAATTTCGGACCACTCCCCCATTCAGACGACTCTGACCATAGGGCAACCTAAGAGTCGCTCTGCCCTCACAATAAACCCATGGGCACTTAAAGTGCCCCATATTAGGGAGGCTCTAGTTACCAGGGAAAAGGCTCTGGCCTTGAAGCCTAACGCAGAGGCTCGTCATTCGATCGACATAGTCCAATTAGATTAGACTAACGCCAGCTTCTACATAAAGCTGCCACGGCCCGATACACGGCAATTCAACATAAAATATACGAACACAGCAAGCGTACGGGCAGGATATTGGCCTGGTTGGAGAGGAAAGAAAGAGCATCCAGGTGGATACATTTGCTTCGAGGGGCAAATGGTGATCTTCTCACCGACCCCCCAAGACTTCACTAACACATTTGCAGCATTTTTCTCCTCTGTGTACACGCCGGCCGTGGATTCGCAGTCTACCATGGCTCCGGAACTCTTGTAGACCGTTAAAGTAGCGTGTCTGTCCCGACATGACAGTGATTCTCTCGAGGGGGACGTCACGCTGACGGAAGTCCAGAAGGCCATTTAAGACTTGCGCTCAGGTAAAGCCATGGGACCTAATGGGCTCCTGATCGATATTTTCATACAAATGGCATTCAAGCTTTCACCCCACCTGTGAGCATGCATATGGAGAACGTTGACACCGGAATGTTGCCCCCTGAGGTCAGGATGGCATTCATAGTTGTGATACACAAACAAGGCAAACCTGCAATGGATTGTAAATCTTATCGCCCAATATCCCTACTCACATTTGAGGCTAAAATTCTTGCTAAGTTATTGGCCAACAGGCTCCTCCCTTACCTGACCGGACTGGTACATCCTGACCAGTCCGGGTTCATGCCAGGCTGCAACACTGCCTTAAACTTACGCCATTGAATGGGGTTATGGGACGCATCAATGTGATAAAAGAGGAGGCCATTTTGTTGTCACTTGATGCAACGATGGCGTTTGACAACAGTGAATGGGAGTTCGTATTCACGGTTTTGGTCCAGATGGGCTTTGGCCCCAAATTCGTCAAATGGATCAAACTCCTTTATTCTCGACTGACCGCGCAGGTGGTGGTTAATAACCGTGTGTCAAAAGCGTTTCCGCTGCAATGGGGTACCAGGCAGGGATGCCCCCTATCACCCCTTCTCTTCACGCTGGTTCTCGAACCTTTAGTGGTTTGAATCAGGGGAGATCCGATGATAAGAGGGCTGAAATGGACTGAAGAGCATTAAGATCGTATTTCCCTATGCGCGGACAACTTCCTCCTGTATTTAGCCTCACCCACGCGATCTCTCAACCAAGCCCTAAATATCTTCCATGTATTTGGAGCGTATTCAGGATACACATCAATTGGTCCAAGTCGCAGTTGTATGTCCTTTGGGGCGACCCACCACGTAATCCAAGGGGCTACGACATACCAGTAGCTTCACAAGGTTTCAGATATCTTGGCATTTTCATCATACCCACCAATCTAACCTACTCCCGCCATTGACCCGCCTCCGTACGGACGTTAAGCACTGGCAAGCTCTTCCCCTTACTCTCTTGGGATGGGCTGCCTTTTTTAAAATGCTGGCACTACTGCGCTTTCTGTATGTGCTAGAGAACTCCCCCAACACGTTCCTAGCCGCTTACTTCACGGGAGCGGAGGCCAGAGTAAGAGAACTACTCTGGGAGGGACGTGCCCCGCGAATTGTCATCAACAAGTTGACCATGGGCTGGTATGACGGGGGCATCGCATTGCCTGATATTAAGCTATACTACCAAGCCTCTCAATCGCCATCAATAAGTGTGCCCACGGGGGAGCATGACGACCCAAACTTTCTCACGGACCGTTGGCTTTTGGGTAGGGGAGGTTATAATCGGGCCCTGTACACAAACCCACCCACGCACGCTTCACCTCACTGGGCCCACAGCTCGCACAGTGGAGATCTGGCGTGGGGTCAACAAGAAATGGGGTTGGAATAACACACTCACAAAGGCTACCCCACTCTGAGAGCCCGAAATGCGGGCCAGCTTAGTCAATGCCCGGGATTCGACAAGTGGGACATGATAGGTATCTCATCGGTGGGCGACATGTGGGTGAAAGGCAAGCTGGCAACATTTGAAGACATGCAGACCAAATACCACTTAGTTCTCAAAGAGGCTTACAGATACTTAGAGATCAGCCACGGGATAGCCGCTGTCCTGCCTAAAGACGGCCTTTGGCTGCGTCCACCCCGCTGGAGAATAGACTGCTACTCGACCCGATGCCTTCAAAGGCCATATCCTCCATGTACAAGAAGCTTCTAAACAATTAGCCTAACTATGACCCAACTGCGCCAGCGCTGGGGTGTGGACCTGGGGGAGATAGATGATGAAGACTGGTGCGACGCCCTGGCGTCCACTAGAGAGGTGGCCATCCCCTTGTGCCTGCGATTGGTACAACTGAAAATCCTTCATCGCGTTTACTTTGACTCACGTACACTGTTCAAAATGGGAAGACGACCCGACCCTTTGTGCCTCCGGCTCTGTAATCAGCCAGGTACCTTCTTCCACATATTGTGGGAATGCCCCAAAATCCAAACATATTGGGCCAACATCACGAACCAGATGGAGAGGACCTGTGATAAAACTTTGAAGGCTACCCCCAGCTATGCCTACTCAACATGTGGGACGCCACAGATCTTACACAAGCAGAACAGGCTTGGGCCTCAACTGGGTGGGCTCTCGGGAAACGCTATATTGCGCAGAGATGGGGAGATGAGAAATGGATAGGGCAATGATTGCCGAAAAAGATGTTTTCAAACACAGAGGGTACCCCAAAAAGTGGGCCCACAAGTGGGGGAGGTGGAACAAATATAGAGGTGACCTTTGTATATCCCCTACCATCGAACTACAGTGGGACTGACGCCTCATGCTGGAGGTCTCCAGATTTGACGACACACTCCCGCATTGATGCAAATGCTATATTGGCTCCATAACATGCTAACAACGAGGTTGAGAAGCCTATTGTGAATGTTTGGGGGCCCGGGTGCGGATGGCTGCTTAATGGTCTTGTTATGCATAATTTGGTGGGGTGGTGGATTGTACGCAAATTGCTCCATATAAGCTGTATTCGCTATGTCTTCACAGTGGATCCATCTATCGATTTATCAAACTACTGTACCATGTCTTTTGTTTTATGCTCAATAAAAAATTTTTTGTAAAAAAAAAAATTACTTTTTTGGGTACTACTCCCAGAAACAATCAGATTAGGCAAAGACCAGTCCCAAAAAGGTCCTGCAATGCTACCCTCTTTTAACTCTTTTTGTAGCTTTTGTGGTACCACATTTGGTAATTCCCTTGCAGATCGCAAATTATCTGCCCACATTTTCACTCTGGGTCGTTGATACCCCAACTTGAAATCTTCTTGAAAACCCCACTCCAAAAGAGACGCTGCTGCTCCATAATGATGGCACCATCTTCATCCCGAAATGTTAATTGGAATATGGGCCCTTTGTGTAGGTTGTTTGTTGTTCCCTCCCTTTCGGTGGTCTTCTCTGTTCCCTATTATGACCCATTGCAAAACACTGTGCCAATGGGTTATAACCCCCACGTTTTGAACATTTGTGTATTTGCAGAATTGCCTACGGCAATAACCTCTGTTGAAGCCCCAACATACGCCTGCATTAAAGACTTGTCCTTAACCCAATTAAACCACCCCTTGTTAGATGGGCCTTTATTGAAAAGGTCATTAGGTTATTGGCAAGCCATTAGCAGTATGTGAAGTTGCTGGTCGATTAGTAGAGGGCATCCACTGTAACCATAGCTCTGAATCCGTTTTCCAATGGCTTTTCAGGGTTCAGGCTTACCCTAGCCCTTAATTACTCCTCATAATGTAACCAAGCATATCCTCTAGAATGCATTTGAGCTGTGCCTATGATCTCCATATATTTAAATAATGCCATTGCTCTATCGCTATAATTCTCAAAATAGATGCTAGCATAAAACAAAAATGCTGATGACAAATTATCCACGGTCTTTGGTACTCTAGGGCGTCTTGCCAGTTTCCATTCTTCTTGTGACCCCTCTTTTGATTGCAAGTCTCTGTGTAGAAGTTTGAATACATCAACAAATTAATGTTTCCAAATTTTAGTCTGTTTTTTCTGATAAATGTAATTCCAAAGGCGTTGCTATTTCCTAATAAGGCAGTGTTTTCCTATGTTGTGAATCATCATCATCGCCATCATGTTTATCGCCATCATTATCCCCTTTATTCTTTGCTTCAAACTGCATTTCCTTATCACACATTACTTTTCCCCCCATCTCATTTGCACATCTTGTAACTTTTTTGCCTTAATTGTTATTCACTATAGAATCACCCCCCGTTTGTTCCTGTATCACCCATCCCCACCGTTCATTTGTTGTTCACTATAGCATTATCTCTTTTCCTCATATCCCAAACTGATCACCATTCTCCCATATGTTTAAGAAACATCCTGGAACTATCAACAACCTGCTCCTCTGTCAGTGTCCCACATTTCTGGTGGCAATTCCTTAATTTACTCTTGTCATCCGAAAGCACCAAAACTCTGCTGTCCTCCAGTTAGTTCTCCCGGCGTCCCCACATTCGATTGATCTCTCACTACTTTGTCCTCTAGTACCTCATCATGCATCTCACCTTGCTCTGAGTCATAATTCTCATCATAAAACAAAACCAGTTAATTCACCTCTGCACCTGCATCCCAGTCCCTCACCCTCTGTCTTATGCCATCACACCCCATCATATTTTCTCTTTTCTCCAAAAGTAGTAGGTAAACCACTGGTTCTGCGCTCCAACATTCATGGGAAAGCTGCCAAAGACTTCCCCATGCCTTCAGGCCAATGTCCAGGAGCCACATTGTATTGTAATTGTATTTATGTAGCACTTACTACCGATGATGAGGCGTTGAAGCAATTTTCGGCGAGTAACACTCTACTCTAGAAGCCCAAGGATTAGTGCAAGATATGATATGGGATAGAGGAGGGAAGAGTCTAGATAGTGTTATTTGGGAGACCATATTAGATGAGGTTTGGGATGAGCCAAAGGAGGGATAGAGAAGGGAAGAGTCTAGAATGGGTTAATAGGAAGGTCATAGTGGTAAAATGAGGTTTGGGATGAGTCACGGGAGAGAAGAGTCTAGGAAGTGTTATTTTGGAGTGTTATATTTCCACGTTAGACCCATGGAGCGAAGCAGCTTATTACTTACATTGTCTCATAAAATAAGATTTCAGCAGTGGACTTTCTTTTGCACACATTTGGATTGGTCTCTCAAACTACTTTGTTTACACATCCATTATCGCACAGCATTATCACGATGCCTTGAACATCATGTACTAGGCCTCTCTATGCACTAGGTATAAATGTCGTCCTATCTTCATCCACGGGGCGACAGTGCTATCTACATATCCATAACATCGCTAATCTAATGTGCACATCGCAAAGGCTGCAGTTTATTATAAATAACAACGCTCTGGTCTGACATTCCGTGATGGGTGTCCAACTTGAGACCAAGACAGGATTGCCCCTTGATGGGGATTCTTGACTAAACCCATACACACACTAGGTACACTCAGAGTAGGGTCTGCATCCTAGGAGTACTTTAGATTACCATATTTTGCATATATTCATGGTGTCAGCACCATGGTAGAAATGTATCTACTGTTCACTCTTTTGGTGCTTGTAGACTCCTTTATTTGCTCTGTATTCTAATCATTGCAGTACATGTATTTTATACAAGAATAACGGTGGTTCAATAAATATATTGAAAACTTCCCACTATGTATTTTGTAATTTCCATGACAGAAAGCATGCACGAGTGACTGAACGAAAGATTCTGTACTGTATCCAAGATCCCTGAGTGATCAGGGTTGTCATGTTTAGTGGTTGCCAAAGTCAATTCGCTCACTGGTAAGGTATGGGGGGCTCATGGTGGCACTGTGAGCTAGCTGGTCTATAGGCCAACATATCTTGCTGGGGTGTCCGGAACCAGTGTAGACACCAATCCCTTAGTTTATGTTGTCCAAACAATGCGCAGATCCTACGGATTAGTAGGAACTACACAACATGGCTTGACGTCTGTAGTGGCAAAGGGAATCCGCCTCAGTGGAGTAGGTACATCCTATGTATTGGCTGTAGGTTTTATGAAGCTTGAAGGATTAAAGATTTTTCTCATATTGTACAAAACAAAGCTCAATAAATTCATTTTCATAAAATACTTTTTCAGTGTTTTAACAATGACCGAAGAAGCTGACTATATTGCAGTACAAGTAGGTACTCTAAATATTTCCGAAAATTGCAGACCGGCAGTTACTATGAAATTATTACATCATGGCCACTTACATTAAAGATGAGACTCCAGATGAATACTTTGCATACGCGTACATAGAAGTCTGGTTAACGTACCAGGAACATATAAATAGGTTTAAAGGCACCCTCTCCCACACCATAGAAGCCTGAGAGTCTGTCCGCTCAGTAAAGCAGCGCAACCGAACCAGTCTTAGCTTCTTATGCACCACATCCAGACATTCACATGTTACAAGCAGCAGAAATGCGCACACTATAGGAAGATTTTTTTTTAATGTACAGAAATCTTCCAAAGTTCATAATGCGAACACTTATAGTTCAACCTGTGAGGGCTGCTCAGGCTGCAAAACCTCAGTTGGCTACTACGGGTATCAGCCCTCAAACGCTGAATGCCATCAAGGAAAAGATTCCCACCAGTCGGGAGCAAGTACCGTTCTGGATAGCACAAAAAACAGGATAGCTTAAAGCGTTTTTTCCCCATACGGGCCCACAGGAAAAACTCAGACTTTTAATAATGTACTTGCTAATAGGGATGGCTCCCCGATAGAAGATTGTGCTGCTTGGGGTACAGGCTTCGCTGCAGTTTACACAACTCATGGTACCCCTTCAATAGCGGTAATACTAGATGTATTGAAACAAATACAGAATGAGTATGGGGCAGAACCTGCCCTGAACTTAGGGATGTAACTAATAGGCAATTTTAGTCCATGTTTCTGCACTCATGTTGAGTAATATAAAAGGGGAGACAGCCGCAATGGCTATACGCCACAGCCTGAAGGAATTCACTCCTGTACAATTGAGGTTTGTGGATTATCAAAGAAAGATACGCTTCTCTGGGAAGAGATAATCTGGGAGCTAGACCTGGGAAACCAGTGGTTAAGGGTAATTCGGAGAAGGATAACTCTAAGCAAGCACCCGATTCTTCTAAAAAGAAATAGGATAATAAACAAACAAAAAAACAACAATCAGGGAGTGGGTCTCCTGAAAAGGAACACCCCGAAAAGAGATACAATCACGGGAACTCTGATAATATTAGAAAGCCTGACCGATATTAGGATACTGATGTACGTTCCTTTCAAGATCAATCTTAGAAACTCTTGACAAGAGGAGGACTGTAAGAGCAAAGATCAGAAGAAGTGAGTCAAGCTGAAACGGGAGACACATCTCACTTCAGACTACATCATCAAATAAGAAGATAAACAAAAATCCACAAACCTCAATTGAAAAAGAAAAAGGTAGCAGGGATTAATATCAGAAATGCCCAGGCTGCTGAGGACACTGCTTGTGAACAGGGAATAGGCAGTGATGATGCTGACCAGCCCAGCAGAAGTCACAATAGCTCACCAAAACCTGATGGATTGTCTGGAAGTAGTAGCGCTGAGTGAGCATATCACGGTAGAAATACCTGATACAAGAGTAACATCGTTTACACAAAATAATGCTCCAAATAGATGAGGACATACAAAGATGGGTCTCTTTTGGAGGACCTGACATATGGTTACGATATTCTTTTGGCTGAAAAGGATTGGCCAGCTGAGTTCGTAATAGATCATCCAATGGGGAAGAAGTAATTTTACCTGCTTTCTCTGACCTCATATCAGAATCAGTTAAAAATGTATACGTGCAGGAGTGGGCGTCTGCTTTAGCGCCTGCTCTATGACGCAATCATGTTGAGTGGGATGATGAGTCTCCTCATCACGAGACCCCATTAAAAACGAACTCTCAACCACAGAGACAGTACCCAATTAAACATGAAGCAAAGAAACAAGTCAGGGAGATCTTAGATCAACTTGAGTACCAAGGTGTAATAGAAAATAGCACCTCATCTTTGAATAATCCTTTGTTTCCTGTAATGAAACCCAAAAAATCACATTGCCTAGTATTAGATTAGATATTTAAACGCTTCCACACACATTGCTTGCTTTTATTCCATGTCATGATATGCTGGCTTTATAGATAGATTTTATATATTGATCCTTAGAACGAGGAGTGGGTGTTATATTCCCGAGTTAGGCCCATGTAGCGAAGCAGCTTATTTCCTACATTGTCCTAGAAAATAAAATTTCAGCAGTGAACTTTTGCACACATTGGCATGTACAACAATGTTGGATTTGTTTCTCTGAAATTACTTTGTTTACACATTCAGCTTCGCACAACATTATCACAATGCCTTGAACATCATGTACTATGCCTCTCTACGCACTAAGTACAAAAGTCGTCCTATCTTCATCCACGGTGCTACAGCAGTATCTACATATCCAGAACACAGATAATCTAACGCGCACATTGCAAATGCTGCATGTTGTTATAACTAATAGGCACCCCAATAGATTGGTAGAGGAGGCACTTCTGTTGATACTGAAGGTTTTAGCTTGCTGAGAAATCACCACTCACCGGTCTGACATTCCGTCATGGGTGTCAAAATCAAGACCACTCTCTCCTATTAGATCGTTACTTGCGGGGATTCTTGGCTCTACACCAATACACACACTAGGTACATTCGGAGTAGGGTCTGCATTGTAGGAGTACGTTTGATTACCATATTTTGCATATATACCCACACATATATTTATTGTTTCAGCACCACTGTAGAAATGTATCTACTGTTCACTCTTTTGGTGCTTGTAATCTCCTTTATTTGCTTCTGTCTCCTAATCATTGCAGCACATGTATTATGTACAGGAATAACGTGGGTTCAATAAATATATTGAAAACTTCCCACTGTGTATTCTTCATACTTGTACGAGACAAAGGAAGCACGAGTGATTGAGCCAAATATTCTGTACTATTTCCATGATCCCGGAGTGATCAGGGTTGTCATGTTCAGTGGTTGCCAAAGTCCATTTGCTCCCTGCTAAGGTTAGGGAGGGCTCATGGTGACACTGTAAGCTAGCTGGTCTATAAGCCAACTTATCCTGCGGGGGTGTCTGGAACGAGTCTATACACCAAGTGTTAGACCTGGCTCTTTTGACAGGTTAATCCCCAAACTCTTTGCCTCCTATTTTTCTGACCCTGTTTTTGTTGGCTATAGGATTCTGTGCACTTTACCACTGCTGATCAGTGCTAAAGTGCATATGCTCTCGTATAAATTGTGACCATGATTGGTTATCCATGATTGGCATATTTGGTTTACTGATAAGTCCCTAGTAAAGTGTACGTTGTGTGCCAGGGCCTGTAAATCAAATGCTACTACCGGGAGCTTGTTTCCTTCCCAGCGTAAGAATTGGCTTTTGTAGTTTGGTTTGCCCTGTTCCCATCATGCACTGGGACAGGAACAGACTAATTTGCATACAGCCAGGTTCTGAAACTGGGATGGTGCAGTGAGCTAAAAAACGGTGTTGGATCTAGCCCTGATCTCTTGACAGGGTGAGAGCTTTCTGCTTAATTCAGAGACTCTGTCCCTCACCACCCCTTGTTGTAAATATTTTTGTCCACCCTAAGCGTGGAAGGGTATTCTCAGATGTGAGACCCTTGCTCATTGCACCATCAGGATTCAAGCAAACCGGGCCGAAGACGGCTGTAATGCCAGAAACCGGTCCCCGGGAGCTTGTTTCCTTCCCAGTGTAAGAATTGGCTTTTGTAGTTTGGTTTGCCCTGTTCCCATCATGCACTGGGACAGGAACAGACTAATTTGCATACAGCCAGGTTCTGAAACTGGGATGGTGCAGTGAGCTAAAAAACGGTGTTGGATCTAGCCCTGATCTCTTGACAGGGTGAGAGCTTTCTGCTTAATTCAGAGACTCTGTCCCTCACCACCCCTTGTTGTAAATATTTTTGTCCACCCTAAGCGTGGAAGGGTATTCTCAGATGTGAGACCCTTGCTCATTGCACCATCAGGATTCAAGCAAACCGGGCCGAAGACGGCTGTAATGCCAGAAACCGGTCCCCGGGAGCTTGTTTCCTTCCCAGTGTAAGAATTGGCTTTTGTAGTTTGGTTTGCCCTGTTCCCATCATGCACTGGGACAGGAACAGACTAATTTGCATACAGCCAGGTTCTGAAACTGGGATGGTGCAGTGAGCTAAAAAACGGTGTTGGATCTAGCCCTGATCTCTTGACAGGGTGAGAGCTTTCTGCTTAATTCAGAGACTCTGTCCCTCACCACCCCTTGTTGTAAATATTTTTGTCCACCCTAAGCGTGGAAGGGTATTCTCAGATGTGAGACCCTTGCTCATTGCACCATCAGGATTCAAGCAAACCGGGCCGAAGACGGCTGTAATGCCAGAAACCGGTCCCCGGGAGCTTGTTTCCTTCCCAGTGTAAGAATTGGCTTTTGTAGTTTGGTTTGCCCTGTTCCCATCATGCACTGGGACAGGAACAGACTAATTTGCATACAGCCAGGTTCTGAAACTGGGATGGTGCAGTGAGCTAAAAAACGGTGTTGGATCTAGCCCTGATCTCTTGACAGGGTGAGAGCTTTCTGCTTAATTCAGAGACTCTGTCCCTCACCACCCCTTGTTGTAAATATTTTTGTCCACCCTAAGCGTGGAAGGGTATTCTCAGATGTGAGACCCTTGCTCATTGCACCATCAGGATTCAAGCAAACCGGGCCGAAGACGGCTGTAATGCCAGAAACCGGTCCCCGGGAGCTTATTTCCTTCCCAGTGTAAGAATTGGCTTTTGTAGTTTGGTTTGCCCTGTTCCCATCATGCACTGGGACAGGAACAGACTAATTTGCATACAGCCAGGTTCTGAAACTGGGATGGTGCAGTGAGCTAAAAAACGGTGTTGGATCTAGCCCTGATCTCTTGACAGGGTGAGAGCTTTCTGCTTAATTCAGAGACGCTGTCCCTCACCACCCCTTGTTGTAAATATTTTTGTCCACCCTAAGCGTGGAAGGGTATTCTCAGATGTGAGACCCTTGCTCATTGCACCATCAGGATTCAAGCAAACCGGGCCGAAGACGGCTGTAATGCCAGAAACCGGTCCCCGGGAGCTTGTTTCCTTCCCAGTGTAAGAATTGGCTTTTGTAGTTTGGTTTGCCCTGTTCCCATCATGCACTGGGACAGGAACAGACTAATTTGCATACAGCCAGGTTCTGAAACTGGGATGGTGCAGTGAGCTAAAAAACGGTGTTGGATCTAGCCCTGATCTCTTGACAGGGTGAGAGCTTTCTGCTTAATTCAGAGACTCTGTCCCTCACCACCCCTTGTTGTAAATATTTTTGTCCACCCTAAGCGTGGAAGGGTATTCTCAGATGTGAGACCCTTGCTCATTGCACCATCAGGATTCAAGCAAACCGGGCCGAAGACGGCTGTAATGCCAGAAACCGGTCCCCGGGAGCTTGTTTCCTTCCCAGTGTAAGAATTGGCTTTTGTAGTTTGGTTTGCCCTGTTCCCATCATGCACTGGGACAGGAACAGACTAATTTGCATACAGCCAGGTTCTGAAACTGGGATGGTGCAGTGAGCTAAAAAACGGTGTTGGATCTAGCCCTGATCTCTTGACAGGGTGAGAGCTTTCTGCTTAATTCAGAGACTCTGTCCCTCACCACCCCTTGTTGTAAATATTTTTGTCCACCCTAAGCGTGGAAGGGTATTCTCAGATGTGAGACCCTTGCTCATTGCACCATCAGGATTCAAGCAAACCGGGCCGAAGACGGCTGTAATGCCAGAAACCGGTCCCCGGGAGCTTGTTTCCTTCCCAGTGTAAGAATTGGCTTTTGTAGTTTGGTTTGCCCTGTTCCCATCATGCACTGGGACAGGAACAGACTAATTTGCATACAGCCAGGTTCTGAAACTGGGATGGTGCAGTGAGCTAAAAAACGGTGTTGGATCTAGCCCTGATCTCTTGACAGGGTGAGAGCTTTCTGCTTAATTCAGAGACTCTGTCCCTCACCACCCCTTGTTGTAAATATTTTTGTCCACCCTAAGCGTGGAAGGGTATTCTCAGATGTGAGACCCTTGCTCATTGCACCATCAGGATTCAAGCAAACCGGGCCGAAGACGGCTGTAATGCCAGAAACCGGTCCCCGGGAGCTTGTTTCCTTCCCAGTGTAAGAATTGGCTTTTGTAGTTTGGTTTGCCCTGTTCCCATCATGCACTGGGACAGGAACAGACTAATTTGCATACAGCCAGGTTCTGAAACTGGGATGGTGCAGTGAGCTAAAAAACGGTGTTGGATCTAGCCCTGATCTCTTGACAGGGTGAGAGCTTTCTGCTTAATTCAGAGACTCTGTCCCTCACCACCCCTTGTTGTAAATATTTTTGTCCACCCTAAGCGTGGAAGGGTATTCTCAGATGTGAGACCCTTGCTCATTGCACCATCAGGATTCAAGCAAACCGGGCCGAAGACGGCTGTAATGCCAGAAACCGGTCCCCGGGAGCTTGTTTCCTTCCCAGTGTAAGAATTGGCTTTTGTAGTTTGGTTTGCCCTGTTCCCATCATGCACTGGGACAGGAACAGACTAATTTGCATACAGCCAGGTTCTGAAACTGGGATGGTGCAGTGAGCTAAAAAACGGTGTTGGATCTAGCCCTGATCTCTTGACAGGGTGAGAGCTTTCTGCTTAATTCAGAGACTCTGTCCCTCACCACCCCTTGTTGTAAATATTTTTGTCCACCCTAAGCGTGGAAGGGTATTCTCAGATGTGAGACCCTTGCTCATTGCACCATCAGGATTCAAGCAAACCGGGCCGAAGACGGCTGTAATGCCAGAAACCGGTCCCCGGGAGCTTGTTTCCTTCCCAGTGTAAGAATTGGCTTTTGTAGTTTGGTTTGCCCTGTTCCCATCATGCACTGGGACAGGAACAGACTAATTTGCATACAGCCAGGTTCTGAAACTGGGATGGTGCAGTGAGCTAAAAAACGGTGTTGGATCTAGCCCTGATCTCTTGACAGGGTGAGAGCTTTCTGCTTAATTCAGAGACTCTGTCCCTCACCACCCCTTGTTGTAAATATTTTTGTCCACCCTAAGCGTGGAAGGGTATTCTCAGATGTGAGACCCTTGCTCATTGCACCATCAGGATTCAAGCAAACCGGGCCGAAGACGGCTGTAATGCCAGAAACCGGTCCCCGGGAGCTTGTTTCCTTCCCAGTGTAAGAATTGGCTTTTGTAGTTTGGTTTGCCCTGTTCCCATCATGCACTGGGACAGGAACAGACTAATTTGCATACAGCCAGGTTCTGAAACTGGGATGGTGCAGTGAGCTAAAAAACGGTGTTGGATCTAGCCCTGATCTCTTGACAGGGTGAGAGCTTTCTGCTTAATTCAGAGACTCTGTCCCTCACCACCCCTTGTTGTAAATATTTTTGTCCACCCTAAGCGTGGAAGGGTATTCTCAGATGTGAGACCCTTGCTCATTGCACCATCAGGATTCAAGCAAACCGGGCCGAAGACGGCTGTAATGCCAGAAACCGGTCCCCGGGAGCTTGTTTCCTTCCCAGTGTAAGAATTGGCTTTTGTAGTTTGGTTTGCCCTGTTCCCATCATGCACTGGGACAGGAACAGACTAATTTGCATACAGCCAGGTTCTGAAACTGGGATGGTGCAGTGAGCTAAAAAACGGTGTTGGATCTAGCCCTGATCTCTTGACAGGGTGAGAGCTTTCTGCTTAATTCAGAGACTCTGTCCCTCACCACCCCTTGTTGTAAATATTTTTGTCCACCCTAAGCGTGGAAGGGTATTCTCAGATGTGAGACCCTTGCTCATTGCACCATCAGGATTCAAGCAAACCGGGCCGAAGACGGCTGTAATGCCAGAAACCGGTCCCCGGGAGCTTGTTTCCTTCCCAGTGTAAGAATTGGCTTTTGTAGTTTGGTTTGCCCTGTTCCCATCATGCACTGGGACAGGAACAGACTAATTTGCATACAGCCAGGTTCTGAAACTGGGATGGTGCAGTGAGCTAAAAAACGGTGTTGGATCTAGCCCTGATCTCTTGACAGGGTGAGAGCTTTCTGCTTAATTCAGAGACTCTGTCCCTCACCACCCCTTGTTGTAAATATTTTTGTCCACCCTAAGCGTGGAAGGGTATTCTCAGATGTGAGACCCTTGCTCATTGCACCATCAGGATTCAAGCAAACCGGGCCGAAGACGGCTGTAATGCCAGAAACCGGTCCCCGGGAGCTTGTTTCCTTCCCAGTGTAAGAATTGGCTTTTGTAGTTTGGTTTGCCCTGTTCCCATCATGCACTGGGACAGGAACAGACTAATTTGCATACAGCCAGGTTCTGAAACTGGGATGGTGCAGTGAGCTAAAAAACGGTGTTGGATCTAGCCCTGATCTCTTGACAGGGTGAGAGCTTTCTGCTTAATTCAGAGACTCTGTCCCTCACCACCCCTTGTTGTAAATATTTTTGTCCACCCTAAGCGTGGAAGGGTATTCTCAGATGTGAGACCCTTGCTCATTGCACCATCAGGATTCAAGCAAACCGGGCCGAAGACGGCTGTAATGCCAGAAACCGGTCCCCGGGAGCTTGTTTCCTTCCCAGTGTAAGAATTGGCTTTTGTAGTTTGGTTTGCCCTGTTCCCATCATGCACTGGGACAGGAACAGACTAATTTGCATACAGCCAGGTTCTGAAACTGGGATGGTGCAGTGAGCTAAAAAACGGTGTTGGATCTAGCCCTGATCTCTTGACAGGGTGAGAGCTTTCTGCTTAATTCAGAGACTCTGTCCCTCACCACCCCTTGTTGTAAATATTTTTGTCCACCCTAAGCGTGGAAGGGTATTCTCAGATGTGAGACCCTTGCTCATTGCACCATCAGGATTCAAGCAAACCGGGCCGAAGACGGCTGTAATGCCAGAAACCGGTCCCCGGGAGCTTGTTTCCTTCCCAGTGTAAGAATTGGCTTTTGTAGTTTGGTTTGCCCTGTTCCCATCATGCACTGGGACAGGAACAGACTAATTTGCATACAGCCAGGTTCTGAAACTGGGATGGTGCAGTGAGCTAAAAAACGGTGTTGGATCTAGCCCTGATCTCTTGACAGGGTGAGAGCTTTCTGCTTAATTCAGAGACTCTGTCCCTCACCACCCCTTGTTGTAAATATTTTTGTCCACCCTAAGCGTGGAAGGGTATTCTCAGATGTGAGACCCTTGCTCATTGCACCATCAGGATTCAAGCAAACCGGGCCGAAGACAGCTGTAATGCCAGAAACCGGTCCCCGGGAGCTTGTTTCCTTCCCAGTGTAAGAATTGGCTTTTGTAGTTTGGTTTGCCCTGTTCCCATCATGCACTGGGACAGGAACAGACTAATTTGCATACAGCCAGGTTCTGAAACTGGGATGGTGCAGTGAGCTAAAAAACGGTGTTGGATCTAGCCCTGATCTCTTGACAGGGTGAGAGCTTTCTGCTTAATTCAGAGACTCTGTCCCTCACCACCCCTTGTTGTAAATATTTTTGTCCACCCTAAGCGTGGAAGGGTATTCTCAGATGTGAGACCCTTGCTCATTGCACCATCAGGATTCAAGCAAACCGGGCCGAAGACGGCTGTAATGCCAGAAACCGGTCCCCGGGAGCTTGTTTCCTTCCCAGTGTAAGAATTGGCTTTTGTAGTTTGGTTTGCCCTGTTCCCATCATGCACTGGGACAGGAACAGACTAATTTGCATACAGCCAGGTTCTGAAACTGGGATGGTGCAGTGAGCTAAAAAACGGTGTTGGATCTAGCCCTGATCTCTTGACAGGGTGAGAGCTTTCTGCTTAATTCAGAGACTCTGTCCCTCACCACCCCTTGTTGTAAATATTTTTGTCCACCCTAAGCGTGGAAGGGTATTCTCAGATGTGAGACCCTTGCTCATTGCACCATCAGGATTCAAGCAAACCGGGCCGAAGACGGCTGTAATGCCAGAAACCGGTCCCCGGGAGCTTTTTTCCTTCCCAGTGTAAGAATTGGCTTTTGTAGTTTGGTTTGCCCTGTTCCCATCATGCACTGGGACAGGAACAGACTAATTTGCATACAGCCAGGTTCTGAAACTGGGATGGTGCAGTGAGCTAAAAAACGGTGTTGGATCTAGCCCTGATCTCTTGACAGGGTGAGAGCTTTCTGCTTAATTCAGAGACTCTGTCCCTCACCACCCCTTGTTGTAAATATTTTTGTCCACCCTAAGCGTGGAAGGGTATTCTCAGATGTGAGACCCTTGCTCATTGCACCATCAGGATTCAAGCAAACCGGGCCGAAGACGGCTGTAATGCCAGAAACCGGTCCCCGGGAGCTTGTTTCCTTCCCAGTGTAAGAATTGGCTTTTGTAGTTTGGTTTGCCCTGTTCCCATCATGCACTGGGACAGGAACAGACTAATTTGCATACAGCCAGGTTCTGAAACTGGGATGGTGCAGTGAGCTAAAAAACGGTGTTGGATCTAGCCCTGATCTCTTGACAGGGTGAGAGCTTTCTGCTTAATTCAGAGACTCTGTCCCTCACCACCCCTTGTTGTAAATATTTTTGTCCACCCTAAGCGTGGAAGGGTATTCTCAGATGTGAGACCCTTGCTCATTGCACCATCAGGATTCAAGCAAACCGGGCCGAAGACGGCTGTAATGCCAGAAACCGGTCCCCGGGAGCTTGTTTCCTTCCCAGTGTAAGAATTGGCTTTTGTAGTTTGGTTTGCCCTGTTCCCATCATGCACTGGGACAGGAACAGACTAATTTGCATACAGCCAGGTTCTGAAACTGGGATGGTGCAGTGAGCTAAAAAACGGTGTTGGATCTAGCCCTGATCTCTTGACAGGGTGAGAGCTTTCTGCTTAATTCAGAGACTCTGTCCCTCACCACCCCTTGTTGTAAATATTTTTGTCCACCCTAAGCGTGGAAGGGTATTCTCAGATGTGAGACCCTTGCTCATTGCACCATCAGGATTCAAGCAAACCGGGCCGAAGACGGCTGTAATGCCAGAAACCGGTCCCCGGGAGCTTGTTTCCTTCCCAGTGTAAGAATTGGCTTTTGTAGTTTGGTTTGCCCTGTTCCCATCATGCACTGGGACAGGAACAGACTAATTTGCATACAGCCAGGTTCTGAAACTGGGATGGTGCAGTGAGCTAAAAAACGGTGTTGGATCTAGCCCTGATCTCTTGACAGGGTGAGAGCTTTCTGCTTAATTCAGAGACTCTGTCCCTCACCACCCCTTGTTGTAAATACTAGCGGGCTTGCAGCACTGGTTGTGCCACCCACATGAGTAGCCCTGTAAATGTGTCTTAGACCTACCATTCTAGTGTCTGCACACACAGTTGTGAACTGTAATATTGTCCTGGCAAGTGCACCCACTTGCCAGGGCCAAACCTTCCCTTTCCTTACATGTAATGCACTCCTAAGGTTGGGCCAAGGTACCACCATGGGCAGGGTGCAGTGAATGGGAAAGGTAAGACATGTACTGGTGTGTGACATGTCCTGATAGTGAAATGCTGTGTAATTAATGTTTCACTATTGAAAGGCCATCTGTCCCTTAAGCTTATCATTGGGGTTGCACTGTAAAATGTTTGTGTAACTTGAAATAGGTACAAGATAAGAAAATGAAGTTTAGGCTCCCTGAACTACAAATGTATTAACACACCTGGTGCAGGTGGTTTTTAAACCCTGTGTTTGAAAATACCACTTTTAGAAAGTGGGCACTTTCTTACTTTACCATTCTGTGTGCCTATGGCTGTTTGTGTATTCAGCATCTGTTTTGTGAGCGACAGGAGCTGAGATGTGCATTCACTCTAGACAGTCACTGGCGGGAGAGGGGGGAGGTGTGCCTTGCCGGCTCATTGCAGGACTGAATAGACCTAGTCTGCATTTAGAATGGTGGTTGGAGTTTTGCTTATACCTGAATAGGCTGTCTCCCCTTTTGCACAATGCTGTCTCCGCCCCCTGTAGTCATGCTGCACCAGGGAGGATAGGAGGACTGGCTTGGAGTGGGTTCAGAGACCCTTTCCACAAACAGAACAAAAACATTTTGTGGTATTAGTATTACACCTACAAACCCAGGAATTTAGATTTACTTCAAGGAGCAAAAGGACCCTGCCAAAGAGAATAGCTGGAGAGCTGTAAGGAAGAGTACTGCCCCTTTGCTGTGTGTGGTTGGCCTGCAGTTGCTGATTCTGTTTGGTGGAGGAGAAGCACTGACTCTTTTGGCCCTGCTTGGGAAAGAAATCTCCACGGACCTGTATGTGCTGGCCTCCTGTTTCAGAAGACTCCAGGACATCAATTTCTTAATTTTCGGTGCTACGCTGTACTTCTGGGAAACCCTTGTGCTGGTTTAAACTCCCCTGCGCTGGAGAAGAGTTTGTGCAATTACCAGCCAGTACTCTGGTTTTGTGCAGACAAGGAAGCTGCCCTGGGCTTACCTGGTTATGGAGCTACTCTACGCCTCCCGTGATCACGGCCGAAGCACCTAGTGGAGCAGCGAGAACCTCACAGTAGCCGCGCTCCGTGCAGACCAAGAAGTCGCCCGGGCTTGCCTGCCGAGGGGCAGAGAAGTTGCACAGTTCCCGGGGGCTCGGACATCAGCCAGAGCCTTCCCTGCTTTTTGCCGCCGGCGAAACCGGAAGACATCATTGGGACAGTGGCCTGGAAGAGGGCGGAGTTTGGAGGACAGCAATTCACAGTGCCGGGGTGCAGGCGCTGCCTGGTGCCGCAGGAGCCTCCCCACCGTACCTGGCCAACGGGCTGATACACCCAGAAGCCCCCACACTGAGTGGCGTGAGCCCACCAGGAGTGTGTGCTTACCAATGGCCACGCCTCGAGGTACCGGTCCCAGGAGAGTAGACCCATCCCTTGGCTACTCTTCTGTCCCCCATCAAGAAAGGCAGGCCAGGTCGCCGGTAGTGCCCCTCCCTGCACAATTTAAGTGGTGCGACCCCGCCTCTGGGCCTGGCCAACTAGCTGTGGTTAAATAAGGGCACATCCAGGTATCCGTGTTCACCACGAACATTGCGAATTTGTCTAGAAAAGGTAATTTCGTGAATAGCCAGTAACTTGATATTTGAATGGTGTGCATAACAAATAATCTGATGTGCTTCACTTGTGGCACTGTTTGTGGTCACATGCTTTATGTATCATGCAAAGTCTGTGGACTAAGGTGCAAATTATTAGTATTTACTTCAGTGCACTAAACGTGGTGTTATGACAATTGCCTGGTTGGCAAAGTGATCTATAACCTGTTACGCTTATAATCATTGCCTCTGGCAAAGTGAATTATATGATTCATGTGGTCTGTGTGGATTACACATAAGACTATAAAGTGTGGCAATAGTCTTAATCTTTTGAGATCACAGTGGGTAGACCATGAACCTGTAGTATCGAAAGTAAGTCCTAAGTAAGCAAAAGTGCTAGTACTTTTGAATTTGGTCTCACCAATGGCAAGAGTGGACGACTGACATTTGCTCGGGCTGCCGGAAAGGATATGAGTTAGCATAATTTGTATACAAGTCTAACGGCCACATGCATTAAAGTCCGGTTTTGCGATTCCTTATTTGCGATTTTTAGGGAATCGCAAATAAGGAATCGCAAAATGGGATGCATGATTAAAATCGCATAATATTTGCGATTCGGTAAAAATCGCAATTTCTATCCAATTGCAAATATTATGCGAATTCTAATTTGCGATTTCGCAATTCCCATTGATTCCTTTGGGCCAAAAGGCCCATAGGAATCAATGGGAAGGCATTGACATTTTGCGAATTTCGATTAGCGATTCGCAAAATGTTAATGCATTCCATGGGTGCAGGGGGGGGGTCCAAAGGACCCCCCCCTGCACCCCTGAAATGTATTTTGAAGTGCATGTTTCACACACACATGTCCTAAGGACATGCGTGCCTGTAACATGACAGTGTTTTAAAATGCAATTTTGAGCATTTTAATACATTTTCGCAAATTACCACGAGGTTCACCCTCGTGGTAATTTGCACCCCCTAATTGCGAATCCGCAATTTTAAAAGTAATCATGCATTGCTTTTAAGGAATTGCAAATTTTTGGGAATTCGCTAAAAATAGCAATTTTTCCAAAAATGTTTGATGCATCCCAAAAACCTATTTAGGAATTGCAAACGGCCGAATTTACCGATTCGCACCGTTTACACTTCCTAAATAGGTTGATGCATGTGGCCGTTAGTCCACAAATCCATGTACTAGGAGGTGCAAGGATCTTGGAGTGCGAGTCGTCAACACAGCATCATCCGCATACAAGAGGGCCTTTGACTTTTGGGAAATCCGGAGTAATAGGAGTTAGGCTGGGGTGGAGATTATGAATATATAAAATAAATAAAGGCAGGGCTAAGACACCACCCAGTCTTACTCATTGGAAGACTACTATATCATTAGAGACCTTCCCATGAATGTGGAGTCTGACTCGTGCCTTCGTGTCCCTGTGCAAGTACGCTAAAAAGTGCACCAATGTTTCATCCATTCCACATAAAAGGTAGGACCACAGCTTTGATTTTGGAAAAGGGGGTGGTGATGGACAGAGTTTCTGAATGATGCAGAATACTCTTATCCATCACCGTTTTTTAGCTCACTGCACCGTCCCAGCTCAGAACCTGGCTATATGCAAATTAGTCTGTTCCTGTCCCAGTGCATGATGGGAACAGGGCAAACCAAACTACCAAGCCAATTCTTATACAGGGAAGGAAACAAGCTTCCGGGGATCGGTTTCTGGCATTTCAGCCTTCGTCGGCCCGGCTTGCTTGAATCCTGATGGTGCAATGAGCAAGGGACTCACGTCTGAGTATACCCTCCCACACATAGTGTGGACAAACCGATTTTGGAAAAGGGGGTGGTGATGGACGGAGTTTCTGAATGATGCAGAATACTCTTACCCAGTCAAGAGATCAGGGCTTGATCCATCACCGTTTTTTAGCTCACTGCACCATCCCAGCTCAGAACCTGGCTATATGCAAATTAGTCTGTTCCTGTCCCAGTGCATGATGGGAACAGGGCAAACCAAACTACCAAGCCAATTCTTATACTGAGAAGGAAACAAGCTTCCGGGGACCGGTTTCTGGCATTTCAGCCGTCGTCGGCCCGGCTTGCTTGAATCCTGATGGTGCAATGAGCAAGGGACTCACGTCTGAGTATACCCTACCACACATAGTGTGAACAATTTTCAGAATGAAACGCTGCGGTCATATCAGTGGATGTCACCTTCAGCTGCCTCCCCTTAACAGAATATGTGTTGCTGAATTTCAAGCCTTTCCTACAGAGTAAAACAGAATAGCAAGACACCCCAATTGCCATAAATTAAGCATTAATTTAGAGCACAAGCACTCGAAACAATGTGCATTCATAAGAAACTTTATTTTATTTCAGAAATTCGTTATTAAGCACTAAAGAAACTGTAGATATGAATATACATAAATATAGAACATAAATAAGACAAAATGAGTCCGATAAAAATAAAAGTTAGTACAAACATGAGATCACATGACCCATTAGTTGGCACTGAGTTATTCTGTCCTTATTGGAGTTTTCCATCTTTTCAGCATATGAAGTTCTAGTGAGGGTGTTGACATTCCGATAGTCCTCAAGAGAGTTCATAGGAGTAATATGCCTCCACTCAAAGTATTGGAGACATTTCCTGTACCGATTACACACTCCTTTAATCTCTATATTTGCCGTGAGAGCCTCTGCACTGATGTCTTCCAAGATGTAGGATTACAGGTATTAAATTACAAGAAAAAAAATGTCATGCTTGACGTACGGGGGCTCAAGCATAAGAGGGTTGCAGTGTCACCTACTGCTCAGTTTGTGTGAGCAGATCTGAGACTGTCACAGTCCAAAAGGACTGGTTAAGTTAGTGGGAGAAGCCTGGCTGATGCCAGTAACCACTTATGTGTGCAGCATTACAAGGAGGTTCATCAAAGTATCAGCCTTAGATGATGGCTTCTTGCTTGTTGCTCTGAGGCTTCAAGCTCTTGGACTTAATGGTGGATCTCTTAAAGTCTCCTATGCTAAACAGGACAAGGGTTCAAATGCTCTAGAGGAGTTCAGCCCATGCCTCGTTGAAGTGCCTCAGCAGGAAAGTCTAGCTGCACTTCGCAGGGCAGAGTCCTCAGTCCATGAGTTTTTGTAGCAGAATGAGTGCCAAACATGTTATTTTGAACAGCTGAAACGGTGCCAAGACAACAATCAGACCTTAACAAGCAGGTGACGCTGGAACAAAACAGATCTGGGAGGAGGTGATTCTGTGAGCTGGTGCCTTTCCTGCACAATGTATGCATTTGACATGTGAGGGTGGCCGCTTGACATAAGAGGGAGGAAGGTCCTTGATAATGAGGCTCGTTTTCCCATTGGTAGAAAAAGGTGCTTGGTACCATACTCTGGTTTTAAGTTGGTTTACTTGCTTTCTAGCTCCTGGGCCTCAAATTGTAGGTGTATTTACAACAAGGGGTGGTGAGGGACAGAGTCTCTGAATTAAGCAGAAAGCTCTCACCCAGTCAAGAGATCAGGGCTAGATCCAACACCGTTTTTTAGCTCACTGCACCATCCCAGTTTCAGAACCTGGCTGTATGCAAATTAGTCTGTTCCTGTCCCAGTGCATGATGGGAACAGGGCAAACCAAACTACAAAAGCCAATTCTTACACTGGGAAGGAAACAAGCTCCCGGGGACCGGTTTCTGGCATTACAGCCGTCTTCGGCCCGGTTCGCTTGAATCCTGATGGTGCAATGAGCAAGGGTCTCACATCTGAGAATACCCTTCCACGCTTAGGGTGGACAAAAATATTTACAACAAGGGGTGGTGAGGGACAGAGTCTCTGAATCAAATTGTAGGTGCACATCAAACTAATATGGAGTTGCTGGTGCTCTGCAGGCACGTCAGATGATTATTGTAAGATCTTGTTTTAACAGTAGCAGAGACGAGCACGTCCATCAAATAGTTGGGTTAGCTACTGAAAGTTGCCTGTGGCACAACATGCATATCACTTAACTAGTGCTTTAGCCTCCCAAACAAACATGAAATAAAAATGCCTTTCCTACTAAATACAGCCAAAAACCAACGCGTAGCACCAGTGAAAGGAACTCCATAGATAAATATTCCTTGGAATTCATACTATGTGATTTGACAAAAAGTAGCGAAGGATGCTATATAAGTGGACAGGAGTAGGAAAGTGTCACTTCTTGATATGGTCAGCCCTGCTTTTTTGCTTGCTGGTACTGATGTTGTTGATTGGTAATGCACTGGGTCCCTGCTACCAGGCACCAGTGCCAATGCTCTTTCCCTAAAAACAAGACAAAAGCTTAATTGTAACCCAATTGCCAAGGATTTTAGCACCTTTGTACGTCCCCTCTGGTACCCAGGGCATGGGAACTAAAGAGGGTTCCCAAGGGTTGCAGCATGTATTATGGCACCTAAAGAGACCCATACACAAACTGCGCGCAGACTGCATACTGGGTGAAATGGATGGTGCAAGGCATTCAGAAAACATGCCACTGCCCACACCCTGCATGCAATGGCCAAGTACACTGCATGTACTATATGCAAGGCACCCCTACAGCATGCCTTAGAGCCTTAAGGCAGGATGCATTATATTACATGTTAGGGCACATCTGCTTGAGCAGATATGCCCCTGCAATGTCTAGCTCCATTGCTAGATATTGCAAGTGATCAGGAAGTCCTTTTAAAGGTATGTATTGGGCACTGGTCATTACAAGTTACCTAGCTACATAATGGTTTCATTGAAAATACTGATATTTGGTTTGGCTGACTGGTATTGTCCAGCCTGCCACCACAGACTAGGTTCAGGCTTGTATTAACTAACTGCTGAGCGATGCATTATATCTGGCAGTGTACAAGATGTTTTTTCTTCACCTGTCGCCCTTCACTAGTGGAATGACATTTGTCTAGAGTGATTTATTATATGTGTGATTGTGAACGTGGTCTTATGTGATTTATGTGGCTTTTTATGACCAGTGCCTCGTGGCACAGTGATGTATGATGTGGTCTAATGTGTTCTATGCGTAATACAAAGGATATTTTTACATACCCACTGTGGATTCTCTTTTTGTGGTGCACCTAGTGTGTGTGTGTGCTGCGCAAACACTTTACAGATTGCCTCTGGGATAAGCCCGACTGCTCCGCCAATCTACCAAGGGGGTGAGCAGGGGTTATCTTGGGTGTGTAACTCCCTTACTCTGACTAGAGTGGTGGGTTCTGCCTGGCTTATGTGTATGCCCTAGCCAACCAGAAACCCAATTTCCAGCACCAAGCCCTTAGTTTATATTGTCTAAACAATGTGCAGATCCTTTGTACTTGTAGGAATTACACAGCAGGAGATCATAGTGATAAAATGAAGTTTGTGGTGGGTCAAGGAGGGATAGAGGGGGGAAGAGTCTAGGAAGGATCTTGGGGAGATCCTAGTAGTAGAATGAGGTTTGGGATGAGTCGGAGAGTGGAGGTTAAGGATATAATGAGTGAGGTATAGGACGAGACAAGTAAGTGAGTATTTCACTAACCTCCGTGGCAAACACATTGTACAGTGGCAACATTCCATAAGTGATTGCTCAAGCTCAGTGCCTAATTATGACTTTAGAAAGCCACAGTGCTGGAACTTTGGATAAGAATGAGAGGCCATAACGTATATGAAATAAATTGGAACAAAATGTTTTTTGTGCGAAAAAGGCCGCATTTATATATTAGAAGTTGTAGATCCAAGTCTAGACCGCCCCTCCTAAAGTGGCACAGGTGAGGGTGGGGGGCTGCAGGTGATCACCCATCTCTCATTTAGTGCCAGTTTGAAAAGCTGGTACTCTTTGTACTTATTCTGCCACCACTATAATAAACTTTACAGTTTCTGCCAGGAACTAGGACCCTCTAACCAGCACTCATCATTCTTATGACACTTTCTATTATCAGATCAGACATTTCCACTTTCTCGGAGAATATAATTCCAGTGCTGAGAAGTGGCGCCCCCTGGTGTTATCTGTAATTCTCAGTGACATGGGGCACAGAGATACTGTGACGTCTGTGCTGTGGGAATGCACAACTGCGGGCGTCGATAAGTGGTTGTGAGCTAAGCAGTAGCATAGCCAGTTTGTAATGGGTCCCAGTGCAAGGAGAAAATTCACGCCCCAACCCTCCCCCCGGCTGCTGTTTGAATGATAAAAATAGAGCGATATTCACGGTTCAGTGCACCCCTCAGGCCTCTGTGCCCTTCTGCCACTGCCCCGCTGCACCAATGAAAGCTCCGCACCTGTTCCTAAGGGACAGGGCAGAAGGTGAACTATGAGGTAGTCTGGGGTAGGTGGCATGATTTATTTCATCAACAGCCCCCACCTGTCTAAATCCCGTTACCAAACACAACGTGGCCGATGGCTTGTAATAGTCGTTTTCCCCAACGGAGCCCCAGCATTGTCTTTTAAAGCGCCCAGAAGCCTTACGCCTCCGCAGGCATGTCACGTATAAGAGTAATAGTTCAGAGACCAAGTGTGAGCTACTTGCCCTTCAGTAGCTCACGATGATATTTACTGATCAGAAGCAGCACTCATGCAGAAAAGTTCCCAGAGCACTGCTCTAATCGATCAAAAACATCTGTCCGTGAGATTGCAACTGTTAAACCGCCATATATTAGTAGCTTATAATCTAAAGAACCTTTACACCAGTGCTTGAAATGGAACAATAGAAGTGCAGGTACTCTGTCCCAGAGTACCTACGTGTTTCTGAGAAGTGCCGGGACTCTCCAATTAAAAGTATTGCGTCTCTATTGAAAAGTGCAGGTACTCTGTCCCAGAGTACCTGCTTGTTTCTGAAAAGTGCCGGGACTCTCCAATTAAAAGTATTGCGTCTCTATTGAAAAGTGCAGGTACTCTGTCCCAGAGTACCTGCTTGTTTCTGAAAAGTGCCGGGACTCTCCAATTAAAAGTATTGCGTCTTCATTGAAAAGTGCGGGTACTCTCACTCTCATAATAAAAAAGTGCCGGTACTCCGTACTGGACAGTACCGGCCCATTTAAAGCACTGCTTAAACCAATAAAAAGCCCAATTAGAAAAAGCTAGTAAGCTGTGAAACATGATTATTAGGGTTGCGGTATTCTGATGGTGTTGTTCATCGTAGATACGCGAGATGAAGGGCTAAACAAGGAGTAAATCAAATGTCTCTATAGATTGGCGCACCCAGGAAAGTGTTGACAGAGAGGACAGAAGGAAGGGATCCACCAGAGAAGCACAGGCAGCAGGACTGGAGGGGAGGAGTATAATTGTAAGTGCTCTGCAGGGAAGCAAGGCAGAGCTGCACTGAACAAGGAGTATCTCAGAGATAAAAGAGTTCTGTAGTAGGGGATCTCTGTGTATAGTCATAATCTAGTGAATAGTCCCGCCCATGTGCGTGGACCCCGGCAATCAAAAATAATCTCTTAAGTTGTCAAATCATGCAGAAACTGCAAAGACACTTAAGAGAGAATCAACATTTGAAAATCTGAGTTTATTAAATAGAACTTCAATTTAGAGATATTACCTTACCTATACATATATAAACCTTCCACGTACTTATGTATTTTTTTATTGATTACTTTATTCCTAATTCAGCATCTCCAATGCACTACCCTATATATGACAATATACTGTAGATGTGATGTTCTCTTTTTGAAATTGGTAAAATAACGTTTTTTTAAAACTCACAATATACCTCTTTCAATATATCCTCTACCTCCACTCCGACTCATCACACACTCCATTCTATGATCCCCAAATAACCCTTTGTAGACTCTTTCCTCCTCTACCCCCCTCCTTGCCTCATCTCAAAACTTTTACTACTCAGATCTCCCAAACAAACCTTTCTAAACTCTTCCCTCTGACCCCTCCCCCTTCCCTCTACTCATCCCAAACCTCCTCCTCCTGATGCTGCTGCTTTGATCTCCAAATAAACACTTTCTAGACCCTTCCCTCTTCTATCTCCCGATACTAATTCACCACTAATCCTGTTTGGGTTTAGGAGTAGCATGCTACTTGCCATAAAACACTTTGACGCCTCGTCAAGCGATACATAAATGCAATTACAATCTTTCCCGCTCTTTCAATCTGTTCCCTAGTAAAGATTATTGGGTTCGGTCTCCATTCATATATATTATTGATTTGATCCAGGTTGATAAATGCGAACATAATGAAGAATGGTCTTTCCTGTTGAATGTAGGCAGACACAAAGCAAGGTTTACTAAAACGTAGGGCCTGGGCCGTCTCTTCCATGAGTGTGACTCCCATGTGCGGTGCCTAGGAGAGCGGCAGAGCCAGGGGGCACAGTTGTGGATGGCAGCTAAGGGTTGCTTTGCTTTGACCTGGAATTGTGTGGAGTAGGTAATCCACATGCAGGGTTAACTATTGGCTCAACGACGGCAGATTTTACACCTACATGCTACTCCCTCCAGAAGTGAGTCTGCTTGCGTTAGAGTGTTTCCCTCTGCTTTTCTCTGTAAAGGAGTAGGAGTTGTTTCTGTCCTGTAACTCCAGTTCTGTAGTAGGGGTATCTCTGTTATAGTCATAATCAAGTGAATAGTCCCGCCCATGTGCGTGGACCCCGGCAATCAAAAATAATCTCTTAAGTTGTCAAATCATGCAGAAACTGCAAAGACACTTAAGAGAGAATTTAAAGACAAATAATGCAGCCTATATCCACAGGCTACACTGTCCAGTACTTCAACTAGAAATTCCACCAAATAATACCACACACAACACAGCCTGCCCAGTTTCTACCATAGAGAAACTTGCCTCCACCAGTAAAAGACTCTGGAATGATAGAGAGGAAGGCATGGACAGACAAGCCCCATAGGCTGCCATTATGTGGCTTAAAATAGGATACTGTGCCTTTAAGAGAACTTTCCAGAACTTCTCCCAGTATCCCAGAATGCATAGCAGGTCCCTCTACTTTCAGTTCTTTTTTCCGGCTCCTGCTAACAGGACCCTGTCATTGAGCTCTCCCTTGTTTCAAGGGTTTATTTGATTTTTTGACACTTTTGTGCTTAAAAGTGTTTGAATTTAGCTTTCTTGGTGTTTTTCTTCTCTTCTGGGTGTTGTTTCAGGCGTTTTAGGGCTCTAAAATGCCTGGTCTTTTTGACAAGTGCCCAGCATGTGGAAGGAAGAAGGCCAAGAGTGATCCACATGACGTCTGCATCGTCTGTCTCCCTGAAGATCATGTCCCTGAAGACTGTCATCTGCCAGCAGTTTACTGCTCGGACTCTGAGGGACAGGCCGAAGATTAGGCTGTCAGGCCTTGAGGAGAGACGTCTGCAGGCTGCAGGTGGGTCTGGGCAGGCTGGGAAGGTTCCCTCTGCCTCTGCTGAGGCCTCTGGGGGGCTCCCCAGAGGCAGGAAGACCAGCAAACGGTCCCGGTTTCCGTCGACGTCGATTGCATCGACGACGACGTCGAGAGGGATGACGGCAGTGTGTTCCCCTTCTCCCCGGGGCTCCGGGTCGAGACGGGGTGACGACTCGACGTCGAAGGGCCTGGAGAGGTCGCCGTCGAAGCCACCGTCGACGTCATCGTCATCGTCGACGTCGGAGACGAAGTGACAAGCATCGGCGCTCGCCGTCGAGGCGACACCGCCGATCGCTGTCGAAGTACCGGTCGACGTCGAGGGGCTCCTCGACGTCGAGGGCCTCATGGAGGAGGAATCTATGCTCGTCATCGAGAACGGAACGTTCGACGTCGCGGAGGCGGCGTACGGCGTCACGGAGGAAGAGGTCGACGTCGTGGGGGCGGCGTTCGACGTCGTGGAAGAAGAGATCGACGTCGCGGAGGCGGCGTTCGACGCTGGAGTCGCGGAGGCGACGTTCGACGCCGGAAAAACGACGCTCAGCGTCGAGGAGGAAGAGATCGGCATCTAGGAGTCGTTCCGCCTCTCCTAAACGGCGCAAGAGGGATTCTGGTCCCAGAAGTCAGACTGCTTCTAGTGGAAGACGCAAGAGGAAGCGATCACCTGCTGAAGGGGCTGGATCTCAGCCCCCTTCGCCTAAGGGGTCACCGGGCTCGGTGTACTCAGTGGTGTACACACCATCTCGGCCTAACTCGCCACCTCCGCCTGTACCCAAGGAGGACCCTCCCACCAACCCTCCGCTTCCGCCAGGCGGTCTACCGCCACCGATTCCACCGCATGGGCCGGCCCCTCGGTCGGTGATATCTCCGGTCCCTCTTCCAAGGTCCACGTCGTTACCTCTTTTGCCTACTCCTCCTAAGGGGGACACCAAAGCCTAAACCCCGGGAGGAGCCAAGGAAGACCCCACCACGGAAACCGGTGGAGCGGCCACGGGCTGGCAGATCTCGCTCTCGCTCTAGCAGGAGGGAGAGATCGCGACACAGATCGCCCACGCAGTCGAGACGCCGCCATAGGAGGCACGGCTCTCGCTCTCACACGAGGTCCTCAGGGACCAGGGACTATTCTCCGACCTTGTCGGGGTCACCAGACACGAGGGTTCTCCGATTGATGACCTGGTGGCGTTCCATGATGTCCTTTTAAGGGGCGCTGCGAAGTTGGGCATATCCTTGATGGTGCCTACACCTAAGACTTCAGTCATTTTTGAGACATTGCATCAGAAACATCTGTCTCGTCCACTGCTGCCCCTGGTGCCGGGCCTGGAGGAACCGGCTATGGCCCTTTTTCTCACCCCTGCGGTGACGAAGGCGGCCCCATCGAGATTACTGAAAAAGTACCGGGCTCCCGATTCGGACCCGGCCTTTCTGAGGGCGGAACCCCCTCCGGATTCTGTGATTGTGACGGCGGCCCGTAAACAACATGCCACCACCCCGTCATCCGCGGTTCCCCCGGATAAGGAGTCTAGATGGATGGATTCAGCAGGGAGGAAAGTATGTGGAACGTCGGCGACCTCTATGAAGGCTGCGAGTGCCACGGCGCTGTTGGGACGCTACGACCGCGCCCTCTGGGACTCGCTCCAGCAGTTTGCGGAGCACTTACCTCGCAAGAAGCGCGAGGACTTCCAGGAAGTGCTGAATGAAGGGATACTGGTGGCGAACCAGATTATCAGCGCTGCAGCAGACTCTTCCCTGTTGGCAGTTCATGGGTTTTGCCATGGAGTTAACCAACGACGTCACGCCTGGCTCCGTCTTATGTCCCTGAAACCAGACGCACAGCAGAGGGTAGCCAACCTACCATTTTCTGGCGAGACCCTCTTCGGGAAGCATGCGGATGATGAGATGGCCCGCATGAAGGTGGAGGCCGAAACGCTCACGGCGGTGGGCCTGGAGAAGCCTAAAGACACGAAGAAATCGTACCGCCCCTTCCAACGGCGGTTCGGTGGGCAAGGCAGAGGACGTGGCCAAGCTTCGGGACAGTCGCAACAACAACAACAGTTCCGTAAGCCGTTCCAGAAGCGCCAGAAGGGCAGAGGAGGCCAGCAGTCGGCTCCGGCGCCCAAGGGCCAGGCTGGGTCTAGGCCCTAGGAACCTACTTCCCCCGGATCTGTAACACACTCCGGTAGGGGGAAGCATTCAATTTTTTCTGGCAGAGTGGAGAAAAATTACTCAGGACAAGTGGGTGCTGAATATTGTTAGCAATGGATACAGTCTTCGGTTCACAAGCCCGCCTCCGGCAATTCCTCCGGTCAGCTCGCAGTTTCAGCTGCGCGAGCGCCAGGCGGAGGCCGATATCCTATTAAGGAAGAGGGCGATAGAAGATGTACCTCTGTCCCAGAGAGGAAGAGGTCTGTACTCCCGGTTCTTCCTGGTTCGCAAGAAGGACAAGAACGAGTTCAGGCCCATTCTGGACTTCCGACAGGCAAACAAATGGATTCGCAGGGAAAAGTTTTGCATGCTGTCGTTGCATCAGATTTATCCTCAGTTGCAACAGGGAGACTGGCTATGTGCTATAGACCTACAGGATGCTTACTTCCATGTGCCCATTGCACACAAACACAGGAAGTTCCTGCGATTCCAAGTCGGCGCCAATCATTATCAATACACAGTACTCCCATTCGGACTAAAGTCTGCGCCGAGAACGTTCTCGAAGTGCATGGCAGTGGTAGCAGCACACCTGCGGAAGAACAAGGTGTTTGTCTACCCATACCTGGATGATTGGTTGATCAAGGCATCCTCCTTCTCGGAAGCGCGAGCACACTTCCAGAAGACGTGCGTTCTCTTGAACAAACTGAGGTTGCACATCAACATGGCCAAGTCTGTCCCGACTCCGGTCCAATGCATACAGTACTTGGGAGCCTCCATCAATACGCTGTCAGTAAGCGTGTCTCCTTCGGAAGAGCGACGATTATCTCTCCTTCGGAAGGCTCAGGCTCTTATGACAACTCCATCTACAACAGTGAGGACGGTGTCTTCTCTACTGGGATCGATGGCCTCTTGTATCTTCCTGACGCCACACGCACGGCTGCACATGAGACCGCTGCAGGAGTGCTTGGAAGACCAGTGGGATTAGAGGAAAGGATCTTGGGATGACAAGATACGACTGTCTCTGCATGCTCTTCAGTCTCTGAAGTGGTGGTGTTCGGCGGAGAATCTCCTGAGAGGGGTTCCCTTCCACAAGGACATTCCCTCGCAGACTGTCGTGACGGATGCTTCTCTCCTGGGATGGGGAGCGCACTCCGGGAACCTACAGATTCAAGGAACGTGGTCACCGATGGAGGCCACGTATCACATCAATTTCCCGGAACTCAGAGCTGTTCACTTGGCACTGAAGGCCTTTCTTCCATCCTTCCAGACCAACTCTCTGCTTGTACAGACGGACAATACCACCACGATGTATTACCTCAACAAGCAGGGGGGCTCGAGATCACGCACTCTGTCACAGGAGGCGCAGGCGATCTGGCACTGGCTCCTAGCCAGAGGACTGACGATAACGGCTACCCATCTGCCAGGTGTGCAGAATGTTCAGGCAGACGCACTGAGCAGACTGGTTCAGGAAAACCACGAATGGGTCATAAACGACGAAGTACTAGGAGAAGTCTTCGCAAGGTGGGGAACTCCAGACGTAGATTTGTTCGCCACCGCCGAAAACAGCAAATGCAGAGACTTCGCCTCCAGGTACTACCAGCAGGGGACGCTGGGGAATACGTTATGGATCAACTGGACGAACAGCTTTCTGTACGCCTTTCCTCCCATTCCCCTGATTCCGGCGGTGCTCATCAAGCTGGCCCGGTCCAGGGCTCGGATGATACTCATTGCCCCGGAGTGGCCCAGGCAGTGGTGGTTCACCGACCTGCTTCACCGGTCTCTCCTTCCTCACATTCGGCTGCCGTGCAGGCCGGACCTTCTCACGAAGTTCGGGGGACGGATGTTACACCCCAACCTCTCGTCTTTGAGTTTGGCGGCATGGCTCCTGAGATAGTGCAATATGGCCATCTGAATCTGCCTGCGGATTGCATGGACATACTGAAGGAGTCTAAGCGACCTTCCACTCGGACATCCTATGCTTACAAGTGGAAGAGGTTTTGTATCTGGTGTGAGTCCAAGAACTATGACCCGACGACGTGCAAGGAAGATGTCATCCTTCCTTACCTTCTACATTTGGCGCAGTCTGGCCTTAATGTTCATTCCATTAAGGTTCATCTCGCCGCATTGACTGCCTACAGGAAATGCCCTTCACAGACTTCCTTTTTCCAGATCCCTGTGATCAAAGATTTTCTGGAAGGATTGAAGAAAGTATTCCCTCCTGTCAGGCTTCCTTCGCCTTAATGGGAACTGAATGTGGTGCTGTCCAGGTTGATGCCACGACGGCCTTGCTCCGTAACGTGCCGATTGCTGAAATCTGCAAGGCAGCCACTTGGAAGTCGGTTCATACATTTGCTAAGCATTACTGTCTGGACTCTGATGCCAGGGCAGATGCTCAGGTTGGCCAGGCTTCGCTGCGGAATTTGTTCGCACAGTAGTGGTGTTAATTTCTTTCTCCACCGCCGCTTTGGTGTGGGGATGGGCTTGCCATTCTATTCACTAGATTATGACTATACACAGAGATCCCCTACTACAAAAGGAGTAGTTTCTGTCCTGTAACTCCAGTTCTGTAGTAGGGGTATCTCTGTTATAGTCATAAGCGCCCGCCCTCCTCCCCGGTGGAGATATTTCTTCATGTAAGGAATGCGACAGGTCTGGCGTGCTTCGCCTTCAAAAAGAACTGAAAGTAGAGGGACCTGCTATGCATTCTGGGATACTGGGAGAAGTTCTGGAAAGTTCTCTTAAAGGCACAGTATCCTATTTTAAGCCACATAATGGCAGCCTATGGGGCTTGTCTGTCCATGCCTTCCTCTCTATCATTCCAGAGTCTTTTACTGGTGGAGGCAAGTTTCTCTATGGTAGAAACTGGGCAGGCTGTGTTGTGTGTGGTGTTATTTGGTGGAATTTCTAGTTGAAGTACTGGACAGTGTAGCCTGTGGATATAGGCTGCATTATTTGTCTTTAAATTCTCTCTTAAGTGTCTTTGCAGTTTCTGCATGATTTGACAACTTAAGAGATTATTTTTGATTGCCGGGGTCCACGCACATGGGCGGGACTATTCACTTGATTATGACTATAACAGAGATACCCCTACTACAGAACTGGAGTTACAGGACAGAAACAACTCCTACTCCTTTACAGAGAAAAGCAGAGGGAAACACTCTAACGCAAGCAGACTCACTTCTGGAGGGAGTAGCATGTAGGTGTAAAATCTGCCGTCGTTGAGCCAATAGTTAACCCTGCATGTGGATTACCTACTCCACACAATTCCAGGTCAAAGCAAAGCAACCCTTAGCTGCCATCCACAACTGTGCCCCCTGGCTCTGCCGCTCTCCTAGGCACCGCACATGGGAGTCACACTCATGGAAGAGACGGCCCAGGCCCTACGTTTTAGTAAACCTTGCTTTGTGTCTGCCTACATTCAACAGGAAAGACCATTCTTCATTATGTTCGCATTTATCAACCTGGATCAAATCAATAATATATATGAATGGAGACCGAACCCAATAATCTTTACTAGGGAACAGATTGAAAGAGCGGGAAAGATTGTAATTGCATTTATGTATCGCTTGACGAGGCGTCAAAGTGTTTTATGGCAAGTAGCATGCTACTCCTAAACCCAAACAGGATTAGTGGTGAATTAGTATCGGGAGATAGAAGAGGGAAGGGTCTAGAAAGTGTTTATTTGGAGATCAAAGCAGCAGCATCAGGAGGAGGAGGTTTGGGATGAGTAGAGGGAAGGGGGAGGGGTCAGAGGGAAGAGTTTAGAAAGGTTTGTTTGGGAGATCTGAGTAGTAAAAGTTTTGAGATGAGGCAAGGAGGGGGGTAGAGGAGGAAAGAGTCTACAAAGGGTTATTTGGGGATCATAGAATGGAGTGTGTGATGAGTCGGAGTGGAGGTAGAGGATATATTGAAAGAGGTATATTGTGAGTTTTAAAAAAACTTTATTTTACCAATTTCAAAAAGAGAACATCACATCTACAGTATATTGTCATATATAGGGTAGTGCATTGGAGATGCTGAATTAGGAATAAAGTAATCAATAAAACAATACATAAGTACGTGGAAGGTTTATATATGTATAGGTAAGGTAATATATCTAAATTGAAGTTCTATTTAATAAACTCAGATTTTCAAATGTTGATGTACTTTAAGCTAATTCTCTTTTTTTGCAGATTAATAGTTATGATAAAAACGTACTTATTCATGCAGTGACCTATAGCCATATAGAACATAACCATATAAGTAATGTTCATTTGTTAAGCAGAACTAACGAATAACTATATATTTATAAACCTAATTATTACACATTTATACAAAGGAATGCACATATCTAGGTACACATATAATCCAAATAACTGCTTATTTCCTCCGGGATATGTTGTATATTTATGTTTGAGAGTGGTGGTTATGTGGGAAAGAGCTAACTCTTGAGTAGTCTTCTGAAGATAAAGTAGATATCCGTGGATATTATTTTTGGGGGTAATGAGTTCTATAGTTAGTTCCATAGTTAGGCTGCTTAAACAGAGAAGATTGTGCCACCTACAGTGTTTTTCTTGAACGGTGGTGTTTTGAGGCATGTTGCCAATCTAGAGCGGAGGTTCCTTTGCTTAATGTATTTGGTGATTTCATTCCTGATGAAGAGCAGCCCTTTTCCATGTATCGCTTTGTGAGTGATACAAAACAGCTTGAATTTGGATCTCCTAGCAACCGGTAGCCAATGTAGGGCCTTCAAGGCAGGTGAAATGTGTGCTTGTGGCTTTATATGTAAAATGAGTCTGGCAGCAGAGCTCTCGATCCATTTGTGTCTTTTTTTAGTTGTTAAAGATGATCTGTGGTAGAGGCTATTGGTGTAATCGGTTTTAGACAGAACAAGAGAGATAGCAGCCTGGACCTTTTCAAAAATATTATGTATACAACTTCACCAGTGAATTGGGCTTGCAATACATATTTCAAAAAGTCAAAGAATAAGATTTGTAGCCTCTTCCTTGCCAGGCAAGATATTACATTTAATATTGTATCCCAATACTTTACTATTGAACAGACAACCCTGCTACCTTGTAAATAGCTTTTGGGACCTTTTCCCTTTAGGGACATGTTTAACATTAATCTTTTATGTGTCATACTTTTAACTAGCATGCACCCTGCCTTATGGGCTTTAAGGCCTTCTTAGGAGTGGCTGATAAATATTTAAAAGGAAGGTTTTGACCTGTCAAAAGGGGTTATTTCTACAGGTCAAATTTGCAGTTTAAAACTGCAGCTGCCAGGCTACAAATGGTAGACCTTCGGTCAGGTTTGCACTGCCACTGAAATGGATGGGATAAGAGGTGCACTTTGTACCATATACTAGGGGCTTAAAGGTAAGTTAAGTAAGTCAATTAGGTGCATAGCAATTTCATCACGTGGTAGCAGGAGTAACACAGTCAGCAAAAATACAGGGTCAAACAAAAGGCAAAAAATCTGCAGCAAGGTCTAATTTCCTACAACCACAACGGAAACCATTAATATTTCTCATACATATGTGCCAATAGTAAAAGATCATTTTGGACCCCTGGTCGATTTCAATTTTATAGGTAAAACTGTATATAACAGATATGGGGAACAGGCACATACCTACATATACAGTTAATGAAAGACAAACACAATTACTGGATGTACCAACCACCTTAATAGGTGCAGCAGTATGCTGTTGCTCACTTTAGCTCGCCCCCCTTCAAATACTTCACCATAAGATGCCTCTGACCACAAATGACTGCCACACTATGACTAACGCTGATGTGAATTCATTGATCACACAGCACAAAGTGCAGTCTTAAGTAACCAGTTGAAGGGCGTGGCCGAGCCAACCAAGATGATGGACGTGAACTGCTGAAGCTTCATCCACCAGCCCACACCTCACCATCCATCCTCGCCTCGGGCACCGTATGATGACCGGCCGGGGCCTGTGTATGAATGACTGGAGCCCCCGTCTGCTGCCATCAACTGATGATACAAAGTCTAGTCTGGCGATGTTAGTCTTTCATAAATAGACTCAGCAAAGAAAACCAGAGTCCCCACAAATGTTTACATCACTTGAACTCCAGACATCAGGATCTCACCCTAGACAGTAGTCCACTCCTCATACGAAAGATTGAGAATGAAATACATATGTAATCTTGGCAATCAGTTTGCAGAGAATACCATGAACACTGGCCGGATAGACAAGAGACCAGAAAAAGATCCCAAAGAGGTATTTAATGTTGTGCTGAAGAAAGTGATTGGGGAAGGAAGCCTCAGGCCTCACAAAGAGTGTTAATATAAACAGCAACAACAATTATCACCTTAGAAACGTAGACTACGCAGGCCATTGTTTTCAGTACAGCAATCTGAAGAACAAGTTACTTATGTTCGGTACAACCTTTTCTGGGAGAAACCCCCCATCATCAACTTGGCTCCACGTAGAGTTCTCCCCATGTCAGATAGGCTATCGGGGCCACCACATATATGAGCCACCTCAACGCACTTGATCATTTCTTTTTGATCTCGGTCTGTGCCGCAGGATGCGGAGCCTCCGAAATAAGACTGAAGCAGAGTGCAGATCTCTATACCGAAATCTTATTAAATTACTGTTAGTTCATTCTATGAAACGAGGAGGAGGGGCAGTTGGTGATGAATCTGTAGGTAAACTCTCTACCAGAAAAGGCATTACCGAAGGTAACTGATTCTTTTTACAGAATCTTCTGACCTCAGATTCCTGACACTGTGAACAGATACAAAAGCAGTGGCTTTCAAGGAGGTGGGTCTGTAGAATGGCTCAGACCAGGAAATCCTCCATGACAAACTGAGCCAAATGCCTCTTCAGTCGTACTATCCAGCCAGTAGTACCTTGTGAATGTATGAACTAAAACCCAAGTAGCAGCCTGAAAATGTCTAGGACTGGCACACTGCACACCAGCGCCGTGGTAGTGAGCATGCAAGCAGTGGCGGTTTTTCCATTTGGGCGGTGGGGCGTTGCCCCACTAATAATTATTGGGCAATTTATTCGAGCGGCACGTTAATAAAAGTTCTATAAATTAATGCGCCGCTCGAATAAATTGCCCGATAATTATTGCCCTGCTAGCGGCCGTGGTGTCAAGCTTCACTCATGTGTGTCAGGATGCACTGTCTGACACTGGGTGGCGCTGGAGTGCCGGCACAGTGCGCACTGCGCATGTAGCGTTTGCCCGACTGCCTTTCTGCTGTTAGCAAACTCAATAGATTTTTAAAAGCAAGCACCTGCAGAGTACGGGGTTTGCCGTATTGCAACATACCACAGTGCTTGAACAGTGAGCGGCGTTTTTTTCGTGCTCAGTCCAATCCTGATGCTGCTCTCTTTAGAGAGCAGTTCTCCTCTAAAGAGAGCAGCATCAGGATTGGCTACTACTGTAGTGTCCTGTAACAGTTACAGTAGTACTACGACTGTTCTGTTCTTGACGACTTGTTCTTCACAGTCTAGTGTCTCACTGCGGGGGTGGGAGCATGTAACGTGGCGGGCAAGCAATGCCCAATCACTGTATTGGCTTAGTGTTAAGCCATTCAGTGATTGGGCATTTCTTAGTTGCTGGGCAAATCGGGCCGGCCCACGGCCAGTCACCCTTCCTCCAGTCCTCGTGGTAGTCGACTCGTGACTCGTGCGCATGAGGGACAGAGACTGTCTGGTCTGAGGCCTAGTCGTTGTCGAGTTTGTCATCATCACCCACCTGCACTTGAATTATCGTCGCCTTGCCTCCATTTGATGTGATCTCTTGGGTTTTGTTGCAAGTGAGTCCGCAGAATTCCTCAAGTCACTCCAGCACAGGGTTCTGATTGATTCATATACCCCAGGCCAGCGCAGCGCTGGGGTATATGAATCAATCAGCAGCACAGTTTTACATGAATCGTATAAGCCAATCCGGCATGCTGGAAGAAATGACCAGGACCAAGCTGAAAAGTGTCTTGCGGACCTTCGAAAGAAATCAAGTGTTGATTCAGATATATATCCCACAGCTGCTCACAAACAGAACGCCACCGATGCTTGCAGTCCTTCGAGGACCCTACCAATATTTTGTTGAAGTTTAAGTTCCCAAGGATTCTCTACATTAATTCTTAGGTATCTGCAGTGGGATGTCTCCCAGCATATGCCCAGATCAGGCAAACCATCCGCTGGGGTCTGGGCCAAACTAGCAGGCTGACTTGCCTCTTAGTTCACTAATGGCATTGTCGCCGGGGAGGGTGGGGGGGCGAGCCATTAATGTTTGTAAGTTTGTTTAAAGAGGATCATTTTTAAATAAATGTCTGCCTATGCAGTTATATAATCTGATAAGGTAAAGTGCTTCCTCATGTTAAGGAAATACACTTTTTTTTTAACTTAAAAGATGCTGTATCATATTTTTATTATGTTTATTGCTCAATTTATATGCCAAATGTTTTCATGGTTTGGCTCATGCATGGACTCTTAAAGCAAAGGCAGTCCCATGGCCCGGCTCTGGTGCCAGCTCGCCCACCTCTATTTGCAACTTGTTCTGCGACCAGTCGAATCCTCAGGGTTGGTTCGATGCTTAAATAGTATCCATCTCTAAACCGCCCCAAATCTGCTATATATATATTACGCAGACTAAAGGATGGTTAAGCGAGGGAAAAAGATGGATGTAGCCAGGAAGGAAAGGATGGGAACAGCGGGGAGGGAGATCTTGAAGACACAAGGAGAGAGAAAAGAACAATCAATTACTAACCACTCTCAGTGTTCTTTCTGATAACAATGTCTACACAATTTTGGAACTAGCACTAACCTGTAAAGAAAAATAAATGAGTATTCACATAGGAGTTGTGTATCAGAAGTCTTCCAACTTCGGGAGGCTGTAACAACAATGAGGTGTATCAGGTTGTGCTATATATATATATCTTCTATAATGTCCACCTTGAAACATAGAAATAACAACTACCTGTCTAATATAGACGCCTCTCTTAATTCATACACAACCCCTGTAAAGAAAAGAGAACAGCATGTATTTCAGGAACATCACAACTTGTACCAGGCATTTTGCATATTTCTCAGCAGGTAACACGATTCCTCCATGTAAATCACCCAATGTTAATTTGAGAGTTACTTCACTCTCCACCAACGGAACATGAAGAATACAAGTCACCCAAAGCTTCTTCGAGTTGAAAGTCACCCAAAGAGTCAGAAGTATCAGTACAATCCGGGACGGTATAATGCACTCCTTGTCCCCCAGATACCAACTTGTAAAGCTTGTGACAATATTCCAGGACCAAGGGCAAGCTCCCCCTTGACAGCACTGCTCGCCTCAACTTGAACAGTACCCGAAATTCAAAGTTAGTCAAAGCACGATCTCGTGCAGAACAAAAAGGAAAGCGCCGTCTGTTGAAAACACAAAACGCGCTGAAACGCAGAGTTAAACAGTACTTCGATGGTGGTGCCACAGGCACCCTTACCAGTCGCCAACAACTCCGATTCTCCAAACACCAAGCTCCTGAGCACAAAATAATCGGCAGCGTCTTGCCCGAACACCCTGCAGATATGGTTTGTGATCACGTGACCCGGAAGTGTTCCGATCACGTCGCGCATGGCGCTAGCGCTGCTGGGCAATGTAGTTTTGTGGCGGCTGTGCCCTCTAGCGCTCAGTGCCCCCTAACAGGACATCCCCCTCCCGGAGGGCACAGACAGGCACAAGGTTTGGTAGGATGACGACGGTGGAATGCTGCCACCAATCTAGGCGCATGTACTCCTGATGCAGGTTCCCACGAGTTCTCTTCTGCACCATAACCCTTCCATGCAATCAAATACCACAATTTCGCCCGACTGACTTTGGAGTCCAGTACTCTAGCAACCTCATACTCCTCCCCCTGATCCACCCCCACTGCAAGAGGCTGTACCCGAGTATGTCGAGCTGCTGATTTCAGTAACGATACATGAAACACTGGGTACATTTTCATGTGGGATGGTAAAGCAATTTTGACAGCAACCGGATTCACATGTCTAATCACAGGGAAAGGTCCGATATAGCGCGGGTTGAATATGCTATACCGTCTGAATCGAATGTTTCTTGTGGATAACCACACCAGATCACCCTTCTGAAACACAGGTCCTTGTTTACGGTGTTTGTCTGCTTGATTTTTATACATTAGCTTCGCTTTCACCAAGTGTTTCCTAGTATTTACAATAACATTCTGAATGGCAGATATCCTATCTCTGACCACTGGAACATGATCCCCCCTAATAGGAGAACTGAAAGGGATGAATCTAGGGTGAAAACCGTATGTACTAAAGAATGGTGTGTGTTTCGTGGAGCTATGTAGTGCATTGTTATATGCTATTTCTGCCAACCAAAGCCATTCCACCCACATGTCTGTATTGCAATCCACATAACACCGCAGGTATTGTTTCAAGGTCCGATTCAGCCTCTCCGTTTGTCCGTCGGTTTGCGGATGGAAACTAGTTGACAGGGCTGAAGAGATATGCAAAGATGAGCACCACGCCTTCCAGAATTTAGCGGTGAATTGGGAATCCCGATCTGAGACTATAACCTTCGGCAGACCATGTAGTCTCACAACGTTTTCCATGATTATCTTGGCTAATTGACCCGCAGTGGGAAGGGTCTTGCACGCCACGAAATGTCCCATCTTGGTGAGATAATCAATGATCACAAGAATGACTGTATGTCCTTTGTCAGCAGGTAGTCCCACAATGAAATCCATTGATATGCTTTCCCAAGGCACCTCTGGTGTGGGTAAAGGTTGAAGCAGCCCTTGTGTTTTCCCTGTCAATGGTTTGTTTTGAGCGCATGTTGTGCATGCTTTGATCCATTCCGAAACATCCTTTCTCACCGAAGGCCACCAAAATTGTCTCAATATCTTTTCGCAGGTCTTCTCTCCTCCTTGATGGCCAGCACTAGGGTCTTCATGACACCACTGAAACACCATGCGACGTAACTGTATCGTAGGTATGAGCAGCTGTTTCCCTTTCATGTACACCCCTTGTTTTTTAACCCATTCGGGATGATATTTCAACCAGTCTTTCCACTGAAAAGTATTCAAACCTTTACGTGTGTCTTTCAAAAACTGATCTGTGTGAATCACTCCTATCACCTTATGCTCCGCAAAAATGGCTCTTTCTGCGGGCACCACGGAACTGACAGTAGAATCTTGTCGCGATAAGGCGTCCGCTTTCTTGTTCTGGCTCCCTGGTCGAAAGGTAACAATGAAATGGTATTCTTCAAAGAAGGTCATCCACCGTAACAGACGAGGTGTTAAGAGCCGTACTGTTTTCAGATACTGTAAATTGCGATGGTCTGTGTACACAGTAATGGCATGTTTCGCTCCCATCAACCAGTGTCTCCACTCTCCAAAGGCATTTTTGATAGCAAGAAGTTCCTTTTCTGTGATGGTATAATTTTGCTCTGCTGCATTGAACTTCTTGGACATGAATGCTACTGGATGTAGTTGCCCGGTTTCTGGGTGTCTTTGTGAAAGGACTGCACCCATTGCCACATCTGAAGCGTCTGCTTCCACGACAAACGGAAGACTCGGATTAACGTGGACCAGAACCGGAGCGGAGGTGAAGGCCTTCTTTAGTTCTTCGAAGGCCTCTTGTGTCTTTGGAGTCCATGCAAACGGGATACTTTTCTTGGTCAAATGTGTAAGTGGAGCAGCTTTGTCCGAAAAGTTAGAGATGAAACGTCTGTAGAAGTTTGCGAATCCCATAAACCGTTGGATGTCTTTGACGTTCTTGGGACTCGGCCAGTCTGCAATTGCTTTGACTTTCCTTTCTGCCATTTCTTGACCATTGGGTGTGAGTATTACTCCCAGAAATTCCACAGTGGACACGTGGAACTCACATTTACTAAGTTTGCAATACAAGTGGTGTTTCCGTAAAGCTTGAAGAATGAGACTCACGTGTTGAACATGTTGTTCTTCATGTGTGGAATAAACCAGAATATCGTCAATGTAGACGATTACAAACTTGTCCAAAAACTCTCTCAAAACATCATTTAAAAAAAACTGAAAAGCGGCTGGCGCATTGCACAGCCCGAAGGGCATTACAAGGTATTCAAATAATCCATACCTTGTCTTAAACGCGGTCTTCCATTCGTCGCCCTGACGCATACGAACTAAATGATACGCTCCTCGCAAATCCAGTTTAGTGTAGATTACTGCTCCTTTGACTTGTTCCAGCAGAACAGTTATTAATGGTAAAGGATATTGATTCCGAATAGTGATAGAGTTTAGCGCTCTAAAGTCTATACAGGTTCTTAGTTCCCCATTAGCTTTGGGAATAAAAAATAGCGGCGAGGCTGCTGGAGATGCTGAAGGCCGGATGAACCCCAATTTTAAGTATTTATCCAAGTATTCCCGTAAGTGGATGTTTTCTGGCTCAGTGAGCGCGTATATCCGACCACATGGTACAACTGATCCAGGTTGAAGATCTATCCTACAATCGTAGGGTCTGTGTGGTGGAAGCGTCTCTGCTTTCTGATCACAAAAAACATCTTGATATTGTTCATAACATGAAGGCAGTTCCGTATCTTTCTCTGCAGCCGTGGCAATGTGGAGCGTATTCCTGGTGCATGATTCAGATGATGACCAACAGTGCATTGCACAATACTCCGAAGACAGAACCATTGTCTTCTTTTCCCAATCGATGTCGGGGTTGTGCAAAGTCAACCAGGGTAAACCCAAGATTACACCATACGACGGAGCAGAAATTATGTTGAAAGATAAATGCTCCTGATGGCCGGGTAAACACTCGACTACACATGATTGTGTGCCTTGCCGAATGGGCCCTGCTTCCAATTGTTTACCGTCTACTGCAAGCACTATTTCGGGCTCCGTCTTCTCCTCCAATGGTATGTTCAATCGTTCTGCCTCTCCGATGTCCATGAAACACCCGGTTGCTCCGGAATCTACCATGGCTCTCATGGTATGAGATCTGTTGTCCACATGTATGAGAAGCTCAATAAAGAAGTGTTCTTTAGACCCACAGTTGTTCTTCTGTAATGAAGGGATACCTAACTTGCTTGACGACTCCCCTTCTTGACGTCGCCAGCTCTTTAGTTTCCCGACTCCGCCTTCTGATTCTGTACCGGAGTGGCTGTAGTATTAAATTTGGAACGTCCAAATTTGGGTTTCACAGGGCATTCACGAAGGTAATGTCCCTTTTTCCCACAATATAGACATAATCCGTTCCTTCTTCTATGTTCCCTTTCTTCTCCGGTTAATGCAGCTCTCACTGTTCCTATTTCCATAGGTTCTGAAGAGGCTGTTCCTGCTTCCGACATCCTCGGCTTGACAAAATGTATGGGATATCTATCCTTTCTGACATGTTCACCTTTGCGTTCTCTCATTCTTTGATCCAATCTCATAGTAAGTTCGATTAACGCTGTACATGTCTGAGGTTGCGGATCTACTTGGGCTATCAAGTCTTTCAATTCCTCTCTGAGTCCTTGATAAAAGACTGCCGATTGTTTCTCTTCTGGCCATCGAGTTTCTGTGACCAACCTTCTGAATGTGTTCACATATGACAATAAATCTTTGGTTCCTTGTTTAATGACTATCAGCTCCCTATCCGCCGCATAAGTATCAGCTCGTCTGTCAAATGTCTTTTCAAACTCAGCCTTGAAAGCGTTCCAATCATGTAGTAGGTTATCTTCATTTCTCACTAATGGGACTGCCCATTGTGCGGCGTCACCTGCCAAATATGATATGAGGAAGGACACTCTGGCTTGGTTGGTGGCAAATACTTTAGGTTTGCAATTGAAATGTAGTAGCACTTGTGACATAAATACTTGTACCTTATGTGTGTCGCCTGTAAATTTCTCAGGGGGCGCTAAAGGTATTGGGGTGGGGATTTCCACTACCATGGCATTAGAGGACGTTTGAGACCAGCTCCCTGCATCAAAAGGATTGCGTTGCATCCTATCTACTTTGGCTTGTAATGCAGCCGTTTCATTGCGTGATGCTGCTAGTTCTACCTGTACCAAAGCTAGCGCAGCCAACACATCATCCATAGTGGCCATGGTATCTAAGATCGACCCAACCAGGAGGATAGGATATTCGTGGGCCGATTATTCTGTTCTGCGACCAGTCGAATCCTCAGGGTTGGTTCGATGCTTAAATAGTATCCATCTCTAAACCGCCCCAAATCTGCTATATATATATTACGCAGACTAAAGGATGGTTAAGCGAGGGAAAAAGATGGATGTAGCCAGGAAGGAAAGGATGGGAACAGCGGGGAGGGAGATCTTGAAGACACAAGGAGAGAGAAAAGAACAATCAATTACTAACCACTCTCAGTGTTCTTTCTGATAACAATGTCTACACAATTTTGGAACTAGCACTAACCTGTAAAGAAAAATAAATGAGTATTCACATAGGAGTTGTGTATCAGAAGTCTTCCAACTTCGGGAGGCTGTAACAACAATAAGGTGTATCAGGTTGTGCTATATATATATATCTTCTATAATGTCCACCTTGAAACATAGAAATAACAACTACCTGTCTAATATAGACGCCTCTCTTAATTCATACACAACCCCTGTAAAGAAAAGAGAACAGCATGTATTTCAGGAACATCACAACTTGTACCAGGCATTTTGCATATTTCTCAGCAGGTAACACGATTCCTCCATGTAAATCACCCAATGTTAATTTGAGAGTTACTTCACTCTCCACCAACGGAACATGAAGAATACAAGTCACCCAAAGCTTCTTCGAGTTGAAAGTCACCCAAAGAGTCAGAAGTATCAGTACAATCCGGGACGGTATAATGCACTCCTTGTCCCCCAGATACCAACTTGTAAAGCTTGTGACAATATTCCAGGACCAAGGGCAAGCTCCCCCTTGACAGCACTGCTCGCCTCAACTTGAACAGTACCCGAAATTCAAAGTTAGTCAAAGCACGATCTCGTGCAGAACAAAAAGGAAAGCGCCGTCTGTTGAAAACACAAAACGCGCTGAAACGCAGAGTTAAACAGTACTTCGATGGTGGTGCCACAGGCACCCTTACCAGTCGCCAACAACTCCGATTCTCCAAACACCAAGCTCCTGAGCACAAAATAATCGGCAGCGTCTTGCCCGAACACCCTGCAGATATGGTTTGTGATCACGTGACCCGGAAGTGTTCCGATCACGTCGCGCATGGCGCTAGCGCTGCTGGGCAATGTAGTTTTGTGGCGGCTGTGCCCTCTAGCGCTCAGTGCCCCCTAACACAACTTGGGCTAAGTACAAGGTGTCGGTCATCAGTCACTTGATAAAGCAATCTGTGAAAGTTGAAGACCGGAAACATGGAGCCCTACATATATGCACGGATTTGACAACTCTCTAGACTTCTCCTAGAAGAGATAAGAGTGCCTGCACTGCAGTCAAAATATCTTTAAAATAAGTGATCCCAGGCAGGAACTCCATGCGCTGTGTTCAGTGACGTAGCTAGACCTGCGGCCGTCTGTGACGGCCCCTGAGTTAGCCGCCCCAGGGCGGCCTTCTGAAGAACAGTGGGTACGGCTGCCGATTTTTGAGACTGCTGCAAGTAAGAGCTGTGAAAGGGGGCTGCTGCTCGTAAAACTCTTGCCACCCGGGGCAACCGTCCCCCCCCTTCCCCCCCCCCCCCTCCACCTGCTATACCACTGGCTGTGTTGTACGTTACTGTAGCTACGAGTTCCCAGGGACAATTACCATGCGCAGGTAGGACAGACTTGTGCTTATCTTCAAGGGCTCGGGCGGGGTTTGGAGTGTAACACCCCCAAATGCATGGTAGTACAGTCTGAGGAATCCTGAGTTAGGTTTGCTATGTCTATGTCCGTTTTCTCGTTGTTTTCATTTTGCTAAGAGCTTTTAGGTTGCTTATTTTTTTGGAGTGGAAACTTAAATGTATATAGTGACAGGCTAACCCAAAAAATGTTCAACCATGAACATCCTCCTTGAATGGGTGCACATTTATCCCTTTTTGGTATTCACAAACAGTGACAGTAGCAGGCCTGGAAAGTCCAAAACGTGATGTGATGAGTGTTCAACAATAGTTTAACCAATCTCTTGGGGTAGCATTCCATCTCATTCTTTTTTTTGCATACTGTGCCCTTCTAGACAAACAGACGCCCAACTGCTGCAAATCAGTACGGACCCTGTTACTCTTGGAAACAGTTCATCCTGAACCTTTGTCATGATAGCTTTCAACCCTGCACCACACTGTTTTTGCAGATGGGATATTTTCGATACATACACCAAGATTTTCACTGACTAAGCTATGCCCCTGTGCTGCATGCTTTAGCCCAGACCTGTTGGCTTTGACAATGTTTTTTTCTCTTCTTGTTGTGTTGTTACACCTTGCATACACAAGTAGTGTGGCTCACTGGTTAGAGGCGGCAGACCCGAGAGCAGAGGACGGCCCGGGACCAGGGTTCGATTCCCGGCGCGGCAGGTTTCTGGACCAGGGTCAGCGGACTCGATAATTCTCTCGTCAGCGATCACACTCGGCAACTCTGGGCTTGCCTCATCTTCACTAACGGCCCCACCAGACCGCGGGGATGCCTGGTCTCACCCTGGAGATACCCATTAAGGGACCATCTCTCAGGGAAGCCAGGAAGGGTTTCGCAGCGGTCGAAGCGCCTTGGGACCCTCCGGGTAAGTAGTGCGCTATATAAATGCCTATACATTACATTACATTACATATTTCCAGGGATGCGTTACACTCGGAGTAGATATAAATGCATAGTTGTCGCGATGCTGTGGTGGCATCCAGTTACTTCCCGTTCGACGGCGCATGCTGCGTTCTGCGCTCTCGGTGTGAGCGGAGTTAACATTCCTACCGGATAAACATTCTAATGTGTTATTCATGTTTGCATGCCTTCAGAAGTGGAGCAACCTCCGGGTCTAGCCAGCGCTATATAAAACCTTTCAAATAAATAAAGAAATGGTGTGCTTAAGTAGTAATCACATGTTTAAAAAGCCCCCCTCATGGCATGCTTAAACTCACGGCCCCACCTTAAAGCCTATAAAATGATCAGTTAAATCCATCATAGTTTGGTACCCACTGCTGATCAGATCAGCAGTGGGTCCCAAACTAAGACCTGTGCACTCCAAAAACTGCAAAATACTCGCCAAACGCCGTTCCCTTAAAAAGTCCACAGTTACATTTCACAGCAATATTTAGTCATCTCCCCCGTGTTTAGGAATGTGTCGACTACCATCCCTAGCACTGCCCCATAGGTATACCCGGGTTATTACAACATAGCAAAGAGCGCGCGCCCCTTGCATTTCATAGCTGGGCCGGCGATTACAGCCGCCTATTCATGGCTCTCTACAGATGCTTCCACACCTATGTATTTTAGACTTGGATCTCAAAAATGGTAGTTGGCCTGGTTACCTCCCCCCCACTTCCTTGCTGTTAGCGTGATTCGCAATGCCTGAGACGTTTTCAGCATTTTTTACAAATCAGTGTTGAACTGCAAAAACGATGGTTATTTTACCTATTCTGAAAAATGTAGGTGGTCAGGTAAGAAAGGGTATCTTGTTTGGCACCATGCCAACAGCAAGACCACAGTGCTATGGCCCAGAACCCATGGGGAGCCTGGGCAGAGAGAATTATAAGTTAATGACATTTTAAAAAGAGTCCTAGTTTTGGTATTGCGGTCGATGAACACAGATAGTGAATGTGTCTATTTTATGCATTATTTTTGAGTTCTTATATCATTTTGTGATGTTTTTGTGTGTGTGTAATCAATGCATTTATGGCGAGGGGTTGTTTGTGGTTGGCAATGAGCAAGGAGAGGCACGTTCAGCCTGGTCAAACTCTTCCTCATTCCAGAGCCAGGTACTTTCCAACTTTACATCACAAAAAGGCGGCAGAGCAATACAGGCAGGGAGATGGCCAGTGTGCATGCCATGTCTGGTTGGTCCCAGTATAAGAATTGGCTTGGTAGTTTGGTTTGCCCTGTTCCCATCATGCACTGGGACAGGGACAGACTAATTTGCATGTAGCCAGGTTCTGAGCTGGGATGGTGCAGTGAGATAAAAAACTGTGATGGATCAAGCCCTGATCTTTGGACTGGGTAAGAGTGGTCTGCTTAATTCAGACACTCTGTTCATCACCACCCCCTTTTCTGAATCATTTTGTCCACCATAAGCGTGGAAGGGTATACTCAGATGTGAGTCCCTTGCTCATTGCACCGTCAGGATTCAAGCAAGCCGGGCTGACGACGGCTGAAATGCCAGAAACCGGTCCACGGTAGCTTGTTTCCTTCCCAGTATAAGAATTGGCTTGGTAGTTTGGTTTGCCCTGTTCCCATCATGCACTGGGACAGGGACAGACTAATTTGCATGTAGCCAGGTTCTGAGCTGGGATGGTGCAGTGAGCTAAAAAACGGTGATGGATCAAGCCCTGATCTTTGGACTGGGTAAGAGTGGTCTGCTTAATTCAGAGACACTGTTCATCACCACCCCCTTTTCTGAATCATTTTGTCCACCATAAGCGTGGAAGGGTATACTCAGATGTGAGTCCCTTGCTCATTGCACCATCAGGATTCAAGCAAGCAGGGCCGACGACGGCTGAAATGCCAGAAACCGGTCCCCGGTAGCTTGTTTCCTTCCCAGTATAAGAATTGGCTTGGTAGTTTGGTTTGCCCTGTTCCCATCATGCACTGGGACAGGGACAGACTAATTTGCATGTAGCCAGGTTCTGAGCTGGCATGGTGCAGTGAGCTAAAAAACGGTGATGGATCAAGCCCTGATCTTTGGACTGGGTAAGAGTGGTCTGCTTAATTCAGACACTCTGTTCATCACCACCCCCTTTTCTGAATCATTTTGTCCACCATAAGCGTGGAAGGGTATACTCAGATGTGAGTCCCTTGCTCATTGCACCATCAGGATTCAAGCAAGCCGGGCCGACGACGGCTGAAATGCCAGAAACCGGTCCCCGGTAGCTTGTTTCCTTCCCAGTATAAGAATTGGCTTGGTAGTTTGGTTTGCCCTGTTCCCATCATGCACTGGGACAGGGACAGACTAATTTGCATGTAGCCAGGTTCTGAGCTGGGATGGTGCAGTGAGCTAAAAAACGGTGATGGATCAAGCCCTGATCTTTGGACTGGGTAAGAGTGGTCTGCTTAATTCAGACACTCTGTTCATCACCACCCCCTTTTCTGAATCATTTTGTCCACCATAAGCGTGGAAGGGTATGCTCAGATGTGAGTCCCTTGCTCATTGCACCATCAGGATTCAAGCAAGCCGGGCCGACGACGTCTGAAATGCCATAAACCGGTCCCCGGTAGCTTGTTTCCTTCCCAGTATAAGAATTGGCTTGGTAGTTTGGTTTGCCCTGTTCCCATCATGCACTGGGACAGGGACAGACTAATATGCATGTAGCCATGTTCTGAGCTGGGATGGTGCAGTGAGCTAAAAAACGGTGATGGATCAAGCCCTGATCTTTGGACTGGGTAAGAGTGGTCTTCTTAATTCAGACACTCTGTTCAACACCACCCCCTTTTCTGAATCATTTTGTCCACCATAAGCGTGGAAGGGTATACTCAGATGTGAGTCCCTTGCTCATTGCACCATCAGGATTCAAGCAAGTTGGGCCAACGACGGCTGAAATGCCAGAAACCGGTCCCCGGTAGCTTGTTTCCTTCCCAGTATAAGAATTGGCTTGGTAGTTTGGTTTGCCCTGTTCCCATCATGCACTGGGACAGGGACAGACTAATTTGCATGTAGCCAGGTTCTGAGCTGGCATGGTGCAGTGAGCTAAAAAACGGTGATGGATCAAGCCCTGATCTTTGGACTGGGTAAGAGTGGTCTGCCTAATTTAGACACTCTGTTCATCACCACCCCCTTTTCTGAATCATTTTGTCCACCATAAGCGTGGAAGGGTATACTCAGATGTGAGTCCCTTGCTCATTGCACCATCAGGATTCAAGCAAGCCGGGCCGACGACGGCTGAAATGCCAGAAACCGGTCCCCGGTAGCTTGTTTCCTTCCCAGTATAAGAATTGGCTTGGTAGTTTGGTTTGCCCTGTTCCCATCATGCACTGGGACAGGGACAGACTAATATGCATGTAGCCAGGTTCTGAGCTGGCATGGTGCAGTGAGCTAAAAAACGGTGATGGATCAAGCCCTGATCTTTGGACTGGGTAAGAGTGGTCTGCTTAATTCAGACACCCTGTTCATCACCACCCCCTTTTCTGAATCATGTCTGGTTGGACAGCCAAGTCTCTGGCTGTTGCCAACTTGATATGCGCACTTCAGGAGGACTCGAACCAGCACAGCCCTCTGGGGTTCTTTTCGTGGAGCTTTGGGTTCACCTGTCCTGTCATCTGAAAGTCTCATAATATAAATGTGGTTTGTTTTTCTATAGGTTCTCAAAAGGAAAAACCCAGTATTGTGTGGATTTGTTTCTGACAGGCCGCTAAATGGGGAGGCTCGGTAAATAAATAAAAAAAATAAAGGAGATGACTTCTTGTAAGTATGATGTTACTTGTTGTATCATATATCTGGATGCAATGACAAAAACAACAAAATACCAGTTTTCAGTCTTCCTTTGAATTTGTATTTGTTGCATATTTTCCATAGTGCATGTATTGTTTCAAAGGAAGATTAATTTTCACTGGAGAAGATTTTACCTCTATAATTTATACATCAACTGCTAACTAAGTGCTACAGCTGTTGTGTGTTAGTTAGGCAGTACTCCAACATCCTAAGCACAATGTGTTTTTATCGTGATCGAAATTGTGCCAAAGTGCAAAGCTGTCCTCCTGGTTCCAGTGTCCGTTTTCCTAATGGCATGTCTATGACTGTGACATGTTCATCTCCAGACTACAGAGCTTATGCCAGCTTGCCCACGTCAACCTTCTAGAAGTCCACATTGCCTACAAAAGCAATGCTAAGGCAGGCTTAACCACTTTCCAGGAGTGTGATCTGAGTCCCTTAATAATTCAGATGATCGTCGTCTGCATGTAGACTACACATAGGAACCACTAGTGTGCCCCCTAGACTGTACTGGTCAATGGAAGGAATTGCATTAGCCCACTTAGTAAAATTCATGTGTATTGTTATAAGAAGGTGAAACTTGATGTATGACCCAAATGTAATGTGCAGTGTACAGGGTCAAGTCTTTGTGGATCACTTAAGCCAAGGGTCTCCAACTTTTTCTGTAATAAGAGGCACTTACGATCAAAGAAATGCATCGTGATGTGATCACTAAGGGGTGCTTCAGCACATTCTGCAAGGGGGGGCTCATTTTGCGTTACACCACTGTACATGCCTGCCCATATTTTACAGTTTGAATGCCTTTGTTAAAAGTCTGTGTGTTTGGTTGACACAACTACATTTTGTTGTATTTGCTTATCAGCATTTGGTAAAGCCTCAGGCTGCCGAACTAATTTTTGGGCAAATCAAGCAAAGAAGAAGAGACGCCAACCTCCTTTTCGCTACAACACAGCCAACAACCCCAGTGTTTAAGGTAAGGAAACTGCTGCTATATTTTACATTCTAGTAGTCAAGGGCTATGTAGGTTGTGTGTACATGGTGGGTGGCGTCTAAATACATGCACCAAACCTCATACGTTGTACTTTGATTATTGACAGGTAACACTAACATTGGTAACACCATGAATACAGTAGAGCATCTACTTGCAAAGCCGTTCCTTGGACTGAAACGTGAAGACAAACTAATTGTAAAACAATTAGGACCTCACCGGCCAGACCTAAACCTACAACAAAGTTCCCTAGACAGAGGGAAGCTTTACACACGTTCTTTCACAAACACCTGGGACACAAAAGTTGATTGGCTTACAGGATGTCCTTCAACAAATACTCTGTTCTGCTTCCCCTGCCTGCTGTTTGGTGGTGAAACTCCTTGGACCAAAAAAGGAGTAAAAGACTTGAAGCATTTGTCAGATAAAGTAAAGAAGCATGCACACACAAACACATATGGAAAATCTGACAAGACCGGGAATGTTGGGAGATAAACCGATTGAAGCCCACATAAGCGAGGCCTACCAAACAAATATACGGAAGCACAATGAAGCAGTTGATAGGAACGACACGTTCTATCAAAAATCATTGACTGCATTCGTTTCTGTGGTGATTTTGAACTGGCTTTACGAGGGCATGATGAATCGGAAGGCCCTGCAAATCCTGGGATATTCAAAGGGCTTGTGGACTTAATACTAAGCATAGACCATGTATTCGAAGCACATCTATCAAGTGCTACAGTCTTCAAGGGCACCTCTAAAATCATACAAAATGAACTGCATGAGTGCATGCTAGAGATTGTAAAAAGCACTATCGTACGACAGCTGAAAAACACAGACTTTGTGGCTATTCAGGCTGATGACACCACTGATGTGGCCACGAATACACAGCCAGTATTGGTCTTTCGGTACCTTGACAGTGACAACAAAGTTGTGGAACGCTTCTATGGATTCACCCATTTAAAAGACGCTTGTGCAGAAAGCATTTCTTCAGTTATTCTACAGGAACTAAACTTGATTTTTCCAGAGCAGCCTCAAAAACAAAAACTGATTGCACAAAGCTACGATGGTGCTGCAGTAATGAGTGGAATCTCCGGTGGAGTACAACAAAAAAATTAAAGATGTGTACCCTAATGCCCATTACGTGCACTGTTATGCCCACGAACTAAATCTGATTATGCAACAATCAGTAGGAAAGATCTCTGAGGCAAAGATATTCTTCATGGATGTAGAAGGAATGGCAGCATTCTTCTCACGCTCCCCCAAACGAACGGAGGTACTTCATACCATTGTTAACAGAAGGATTCCAAAGGGAGGTCCAACTCGTTGGAATTTTCACATCCGTACAATCCGCCTAATATACCAATATAGGGTTGATCTTGAGAAATGTTTTGACACCATAGAAGCCAATCTAGACTTTGACTACAAAAGCCGTAATGAGGCCCGCGGCTTTGCTAGAACAGTGCAAGACAGGGAGTTTCAGTTTTTGCTGTTTTTGTTTTTTGAAATAATGCTAAAAGTTGAAACACTGTATGAAACGTTACAAAAACGTGAAATAGATACTATCCATGTGGAAACAGCTATCAACGACTTTGTCACAAGCATAACGAAAGTCAGAGAAGAGGTTGACAATTTAGACAGCAAACTGCCAAATGATTCTACTTTCTCTAACCGCAGAAAAGACATCAGCAGTCTAGTCCGAATTTCCAAAGAGATATGTGACACTATAATTATGCAGGCAAAGGAACGCTTTTCTTTTTACAAAGCATTTGGTGAGTGACACATTACTAAGAAGTGATCTGTTTGCTAAATATGATATTTCCTTCCCTGAGCAAGCACTGAATACCGCTGTGGATGTTTACCCTATGCTCAACAAAGAGGATCTGAGAACAGAATTAACTGTACTGTATGGAATGCATGTATACCGGCAGGCCACTACTGCAATTTCTTTGCTTGCTTTAATTCTGAACCTTAACATGCAAAACACACTAACAGAAACAGTGACTTTATTAAAAATACTTTATTAAAAATACTCATCACCATACCGATGACAACAGCAGAGGCGGAACGTTCCTTTTCCGCTTTGAATAGAATTAAAACATTCCTGAGAAATACCATGATTCAGGAAAGGCTGAATGCCTTAGCAATGCTTTCTATAGAGAGTGAGTTAGTTAAAAGAATACCAGACTTCAATGTTCAAGTCATTGAGAAGTTTGCTTCCATGAAAAACAGACGTGCTGATTTTCATTACAAAAAGTGAACACTCTATTTAAATGCTGCTAGTTTGCGTCCTGTTTATTTGTTTGTTATTAAAATACATCTGTGAGGTACTCAGCAATGCATTGTGTTTCAAAGTCTGTTATGAAGCTCTGTGGTTATGATGAAGATGAATAAGCAGCTACCTATGTTATATGACAACACTTTATTAATGTAATAACTGCACTTTCACAATTGCTTTATTAACCTTCCTGCTTTCACAAATTTGCATGAAAATGCACCATTTGTCCACTCTTCTTTCAAAATTTTCTCGGGGGGGGAAATCCCCCCGAACCCTCCTTAAGGGATTCGGACTCGCTCGCTACGGTGCAGTACGATTTTCATTTTATGGCTCACCACTTTCAAATGTCACCAGCCGCCACTGCATGCAAGCCATCTGGGATTGCTTCTTGGCCAGCTAATAGCAAATGCTCTGCATAAGAAAAATTAATCAGGGTATGGTTCTCTTCTGTACAGTTTTCCCCTTTTTGCTCCAGAAAGTATTCATGGCCTATGCCCGGAAAGAATGAGGGGCAAGAAGGAAACCACGTCCTAGGGCAAAGTAGACATTATCTTAAGCCCTCCCACCAAAAAACCAAGAAGCAGAAACGCCACAGCTCTAAACAGCACTGCTCTTCGTAAGGTAAGTCTCCTACACCTCAAAACTCCTCTTCGGAGCTAGAAGTGGACCTTCTTACCCCTAGAACTCCCAGGATCTGCACCTCCTTTGGACTAGACATCAGGCCCTGGACCTTCACCTCAATCACCCAGTCCTCAAACCCCAAGCTGCAGTTTCCTACATTTGGGACAGGCCTTTTTCTTCTTTCTTTTATTGATTGTTTGACATTTTTTTGCGGGCCATGCTCCTGCCGGAGTGCTTCCGAGCTCCATGGGTTTTATTGGTTTTGCCCTTTGCTTTTAAGCAGCAACTTTGCCCAGTCTACTTTTGTCCCCTTTGCCTCATGTTTGTCTGGTTCCAACTCTGATGCTAGTTACAACTTAACTACCGACCCCTGGCTGATGCCAATCGGTGATTGTTCAGACTGGGTCATCAGCCGCAAGATATCCTTCACTATTGCTGCCTCACATGCTACCGGTACCACTCTTGATGTCAATAGCACCACTGCCAACAGCACCACTCCGACTCCACCGGCGCCGAGTTTGCCTCCCGATCCTTTACCTTTAATGGAGCTTCCTGCCCATGTTTAGAGATCCAAGTGAGAGGCACATTTTTTAGAGGAGTTTCCAATCCTCTAGAGGATGCCGGACCAGAAACTGATTACGGATATAGCCGGTCTGTCATTATGGACCCTTACTGCTCCACTCTGAGATGCTAGTGGCCTTGACACCTCCCCAGAGTAAGAGTTCTATTCTTCCACGGGTCTCCCTGCACCAGAAGGCACCTCTTGTATACGTCTGGCGTCAAAGGTTTTAGAGCTCCCTTTTCTTCTGTAGAGACTAAGACCAATTTCCTAACAGCAAGTTTTACACCTAATTTCTCAGATATCGAGACTCTGACCAATCTAGTTTTTACAGCATAGGAGAAACCAGCCTCCACTACCAGGAGGTATCTGCATCTCTTGGTACCCTGGCTGTTTTGTCAGCACACACTTCACCAGAGAGTCTGGTTATTCAGGCATCTTATTAGTCTAATCCGTTCCATGCAATGTTCCTTACCACCCCTTCAAATAGGGAATCTAAAAGTTTAGAGCAATTTGCTAAACTCTTCGTTTTAGTGAAGTGCCTAAGTCTCTGTCACATTCCTGAAGGACTTATTATCCCATGCCCTGTGGGACTTGGAGAAGTTGGTCATTTCAAACATATCCGACAACCTTAAATCATAATTCACAGAGCAGGAGAAAGATGGGAGAGCGGTGGCCCAACAAGCTATTCAATCTGACATAGACCGTGTTTTCCATAGCCTGGTTTATGGGGACGTCTGTTGCTATTCGGTGACATACCTGGTTGAGAAACGCTTGTTTTTCCATTGTCTTCAAGGCAGCCATGATGGATCTTCCATTTGGTGGCTCCTGGCTGTTCCATTTACAAACACAGCAGCAAAACTACTGTCAGATTTGAGGTTTAAGGAGAGGCTTTTCCTTTTTAGGGCACACAGCAAGGCCAACAGTCTCAACAGCAGCAGCAAAACACACTGTGCAAGTCATCTTTGGTGAGCTGCTTGAAGTCCTCTTGTGACTCCAGTGCCTCCAGCCTGTGGATCCTCCTAGGGGTCTTCTTTAATTTCTGAATGCTCCCCTGATTGCTCAGGCCTGCCCTGACTCCTCTGCTGGTGGTGAGTCACCTGGACCTTGCTGGTCCTGACACTGCACCTTCTTTGCTTTCCACGTTGTTTGTAATTGCCAAGGCTTCTTAGTGCTCTCGAGGGACACAGACCCCTCAACTCTCGATACCCGACGTGGGACAGCTCATGAACAGCTCGTGGTCTTCCACAGAGTCACCTGGTCCTCACAGCTGCAGCTCCAAGGTCACCTTCATCTCTCCTGCAGCACTCGACATCAGTGGGCATTCGTCTTCCGTACCTCCTGGTCACTCATGAGTAGCATGGACTCTGTCCCCTCTGTTTGCGAGTACTTCTCATCCTGAATCCACCTTTGGGTTCCACTGGACATTTTCCCCTTCTCCAGCACTGGCATCTTCCTAAAGTCTTCCATTGAGTTCAACTGCGATTTCCTTCACCCCTTCACACCTATGTGCCTGGCTTCCCTGGTGTAGGTATCCTGGTTGCTAGGGTATCCACGGGTGGGGTGGATCTCCAACCTTCTGTCTTCCACGGGGTTTCTTCAGGATCCACTGGGAAGGGTCCTTCTTTAAAATTGCAACTGTGACTTACCCATTGACTTTTATTGAGCCCCCGGTCGTGCACCCACGCTGCACATGGCCTCTGTGGGGTCCTATTTACTGACCTCAGGTGGTTCCTTGGATCCCCGGCACTTCTACATCTGCTGGGTGTCGTCTGGACTCGAGTTGTGGTTCGCATACTACTATTTTAGTATATGGTTTGACCCCCTGGTGACCACTGTGTATTTTATGCTACTTACCTGTTTCTATTGAAAAGTATTGTGTGCATTGTGTATATCTCCAGCTAGAAGATATCTGTATGTGTTATAATACGTACATATTTTTATAAATACACTGTGTGGTTCTTTTTCACTAAATCTATACCTACAAGATTATGTTCTGGTAAAACAAGCTGCTTTAAACTCCTTCTGGACTAAGCCCGAAGGCTGCTTTCCACATCAACCACTTAGAGAGCTTTCTAAGTTTGTCTAAGACCACTAAAATCACCATAAGGGTTATCTGGATTGGTGCAGGGTGCCCACTAACATAAGTGTGCATCATATACCAAGCCAGCTTCCCACAATGAGGTTATCCAGTGGGCTGCCTTCTTCCACAAGGTTGAGCTGTATAAAGTCCAAGAGGAAGAGAACTTCCTTGTGGAGACCTCATCTACCACCCAGTACTTAAACATGCTCCTGGACGTATTCAAGGAGCCAGTTAAGGCCAGCATAATCACCTTGGGTTGGATAACATATATAAGGTATCTCCCTCAGACCCTGCATATATCAAAGGGCAGCTCCCTCCTGAACTCCTTGTGGTACTGCCTGCAAACACACACAAGGAGAGCAGAAAGCAAGTAGGTTGCTTCTGAATCAGCCAACCATTGGTGCATCGCTAATTCCATCAGCCTGCTCTCCCGGTATGACCGGCCACACTGGGACGAGATGGAGGAGCTCCTTCAACACCTTCTGAACAGTGTAAAAAGTGAGCGCATGAGCTTGTTTCCAAGGGCAAACTGTTTCTAACTACACCTTTCAGTGTGGCCTGATCGCCACCAACACTGCAGCATGCAGTATTAATTCCAGTGTCCTTATTCGCCGCCACACCGGACTGTGTCTCTCCAGCTTCAACCCGTAGGTTCAGCAGCATCTGCTCAACCCTCTGTTCGATGGGGAGCACTTCTTTGGACCACAGGTTGGCCATATACTCGAAAAAATCAAGGAGAACATAGATACCGTAAAGGCCATGAGGGCTTTCTAAACTGTCACCCAGAGTCTCCTTTTGGAGGTCCCAGTGCAGAGGGAAAGCAAAGACCACCTTCCCCGAAGCCACATCCTCTTATCGGAAGCCACAGCAACAGCAGACCTCTTCATGGGGTTTTAAGGGCTGGTTATACGGGAAACAACTGAAGCAGTCGAGAGAAAGGTGAAGCGACTGAGAGAAGAGGCAGAACAGCTAAGGGAGCTTCCACTGCCAAAAAGTGACTATCTTCCCCCAAACCCCCCCCCCATCACACAACAGCTGTCACTGAAAGACTGCAGGGATCTCTATTGCAGTGGCAAAACATCACCTCTGATCAGTGAGTTCTCTGTTATAGAGCAGGGCTACTGTCTAGAACTCATTTCACCTCTGCCACTTATAATCCCCCTCCCCCTCCAAACACACACTCCAGAGAACACCAACACCACCTACTAGTAGAGGTTCTCCTTTGCAAGGGAGCCATAGAGCCCATACCTGCCCACCATCGCGGCAAAGGGCTTCTACTCCTGCATCCCTAAGGTCTGCTTGCTTCGGCCTATTCTTGACCTCAGGCCACTCGACAAATACATCCTGTCAGAGCACTTCCACATGGTCACTCTTTATGATGTCATCCCTCTGCTACAGCAAGGTGATTTTACAATTGCACTTGACCTAAAGAACGCCTACTTTCACATCCTTATCCAACCTGTACATTGCCAGTACCTCATTTTGTAGTAATTGACCAGCATATCTGACAGAGAATATTAGTTGTAGATTCCTTACCTTAGAGTTTCCCCTAGGCCTCAGTCTGTATCTGGAGATTTTTTCTTTAGCAGTACCCCTGCGTGCTGTCAGGTGGCATCAGTCAGCTCCCCATCTGGTGTCGTGGGTGCTGGGATGACATTGCAGGACGTACATAGACGCCACCCATGCCCGCTAAAGTCAGTTTTCTTTTTACCGTGCCAGCCTAGCGCAGATCCGGAGAGAGCTACCCCTAGCCACTTTTTTGCTAATTCTTTTCGAGTCTTAGACTCCTGCTGCGTTGAGGATGTCCCAGCGAAGGACCGGCTTCACACCATGCGGTTCCTGCCACCAGATGATGTCCGTGACTGATCCACACCTTGTGTGCCTTAGGTGTCTGGATAACGACCATGACCTGAAGTCGTGTTCCGAGTGCCAGGTCATAAACCAGAAGGCTTTGCGGGAGCCGTCCTGAAAACTGCTGGAGGCCCGGTGCTCGGCTCCGCGTAGCTCTCGTTCTTGTTCAAGGGAAAGCTTTCGAATGATTGCAGAGCCTACACTCCAAGTCGTTGGGGAGATCTTCGGATAAGTCAGGGAAGCTCAAAAAGAAGTACTTTCTTCTACTTCTCCCCGTCGTCGGTCGGCTGATGCGATGCAGGATCCGAAGGCTCTGACTCCGGAGCCCACTTCTGAGACTGCTCCACGCCTCCATCCCTTTTCGGGAGCCAGAGCGTCTCCTGCCCAAGTCTAGAAGTTTTACGAGGCCGTGCAGCTCATATTTGGGCAGCCCGGCTCTGCCAGTATGTCTTTGGGCCCCGCAAAGTCAGTCTGGGGCCCTGGATCTTCCACGCCGGTGGCTCCGGCTGTGGAGGGTCCCAATGGATCCAGATCGACGGTGGTCGATCTCACTCGACCTTCCCCTGCATAAATTCCTACAACGCTCCTGACATCGATTGTCCCCCCGGTCGGCGCCAACCCCATCCCCGAAATAGACACAGAGCAGGACCGACGTCTATCGATGTAGATACCAATGCTGGAATGGACTTTCGTCCCTGTTTATTCCTGATGTTCCTTTTGGGACATAAGGTGAGGAAGAGGACTGGGAGGGGGCACTGGATCCTTTGACTGACCAGTTTGAAGACCTGGACTGGAGAATGGACCTGGGTAATGCCAGTGGTATGGACACTTTCCCTGACACTGGCCTGCTTTCACCCACTGCCATGGCTACAGAGGAGGGATTTTCCTATGCTGTGGTGATGAGGAGGGCAGCCGAGGTCTTTGGCCTGAAGCTCCTTATGGTGGCAGTCTGGACTAACCTCCTGACAGAGGTGCTTCAGCCTGTGGCTTCCTCTTCTGAACCCCTTTTGCTGTTCAATCAAGTCCTAACGAATGTCTTTCTGGGCACTTGGTCCAAGCCCAGCACAGGGGCTCCTGTGGATAGGACGATTGCCCGCCGCCACCTACCTACTCTGGGTGACCCAGAGTTCCTCACCAAACACCACTCCCCTGAGAGCTTGGTAGTCCTAGCCTCTTCATCAAAAGGTGAATTCCCTTCTGCTCCCCCATATAGGGAATCCAAGAAGCTGGATCATCTTGGGAAGATGTTCTCTTCATCCAGCTTGTCATTGCGTCGGCGAATACCTCATGCCTCTAGGGCCGATACTCCCATACTATCTGGGACATGGTCACGCAGGTGCTGTCTCAGTGGTCGAAGGAAACCCGTGCCATTCTCTCTTAAGCAGTTGCAGACGGGAGAGATGCCACCAAATTCTCCATATGATGTGTACTGGATACCACAGACTCAAATCGGCCAGGTGGGTTCTGCAAATAGTCCGAAGGGGCTACTCCCTCCCCTTCGAGACTACCCCTTCCTCCATGCCACCTCCTTACGATCGCCTGACGGAGGATCATTTGGCACTTCTCCACCAGGAAGTATCGGCTCTCTTGGTCAAGGAAGCTAAAAAGAGGGACCCTGTTTGAGAAGTAGGTTGTGGTTGTTATTTCCGCTACTTTCTGATACCCAAGAAGAGCAAAGGCCTGCGTCCTATCTATGACCTCCGGCCCCTCATCTTCTTCCTCCGGAAGAAGTACAAAATGCTCACTGTAGGAAAGGAGGATCTGCTTCTTATGGATAACCCCACTTTTTACTTGATGTGATGCTATGTTTTACTAGTCTGACTGGGATCCTGCTAATCAGGACCCCAGTCTATATGCTTTCTCCCTAAACACTTGTGTTATGTACTTGGGTACACCCCAGATTGGACATTGGGGTACCCTTGTCAGTCCCTAGTATATGGTACCCATGTACCCAGTGCATAGGTACCCCAGAGGTCTCCCATGGGCTGCAGCATGTATTATCCCAACCATGAGAGACTATTCAAAATCTAACTACAGGCCTGCCATTGCACCACTTACCAAAGATATAGGTTTTGTATATCTAAGGTTCACTGCACTTAAAACGTATAAGTCACCCCTATAGCAGGCCTTTACAATCCTGAAGGCAGGGTGCTTGGTACTAAGTGAGAGGGTGCCCCTGCATGAGCAGGACACCCCTGCAGCCTACGGAGTCAATTTTCCCAGGTTGTCAGTGAAGCAGCCATATACTTTATAGAGGGGCATCGCGTGACCACACAATGACCATCTTGAAAACGGATGCAACGCATCCTATCATGTTTGGTATCAAAAATGTTGGAATGCTACCCCCCACATCGTAAATGGTTGGGAGGTAAGATTCCAAGCACTGGAAGAGCCCTCCGTTAGGCTCTCAGTGTTCCCAGTACCAGCCTTATAGTCCCGGAAAGTACAAAATGGTTGTTTTCGACCAGAGACACATTTCTGCCCTCCTGCTGCTGAGCCAGGCTCGAGCAGGGGAAGGCAGAACAATAGGCATCTTTTACAGGAATATGTCAACCACCTCCCAGACAGGGATTACTGTATTAGTGCTGGGTGGGTGCGCTTGCCATTGCCTGAATGTCTGCATGAGGGGCACATTTGGTGTCCCTGTGCATAGTCCAGTTCAAACCAGTCCCGCTCTGGTACGAAACTGGACAAAGGACATGGGAGAAGCCTTCCCCTGTCCGGACCCTCCCCTGGGAGGGGCCTGTGAATCTTCCCAACCCCTTATCTAGGGTACGTAAGGGCTTACCTGGGTGTAGGTCCCTAGATTCGTTGTGGGATAAGATTCAGAACTGAAACCACTGCACTTCTATTGTCTGGGCACGCTGGACTTCGTTTGGGCCTGACTTGTTCTCCTTTCCAGTTTACCGCATCGTCTGTGGCTATGAATCATACAGGAACCTTCCAAGACCTGTGAATCATCAAGGATAATCAAAGTATCACCCTGGGAGTGAAGGAGTCACTCCCCTACATTTGAGGGCAGCTCAACACTGCTGAACGGCCTGCTGGTCCCGAGCTCCTGTGGTCACCGAAGAGTTCAACAACACAAGTGGTGGTTATCTACATCTCCTGAGGCCCGAGCTGCCCTCTCACCAAGTTTGAGGTCAGAATCCATAGTGGAGGCTGCATTAACCGAACCCCTGTGCACTGCATACTTTTCAAAGTGCATCTGCTTGTTGGCAACTTGTAGACCAAACCCAATTGGCACTCTCTGGCCACAGGTCAGCCACTGGTAAATGGTACCCCAGGTACCCAGGGCACTGTGACCAGGGAGGGCCTCTAAGGGCTGCAGCACTTATTGTGCCACCCTTAGAGGTCCTGTACCTTTACACTCACACACTGCCTTTGCAGGCTGCGTGTTTTGGCGCACAACAAAGTGAAGAGTTGACATGGCACCCATCCCTGAGTGCCATGCCTACAACCCACTACACTGGCATAGATCAGTCACCCCTCTAGCTGGATGCACTATATCAGTGGTGAGGCAATGGGTGCATGAGCCCTGTGCCCCTACAGTGTCTAAGTCAATTCTTAGACATTGTAAGTGCAGTTCTGCCATTAAGAGTATATGGTGCTGGGAGTTTGTCATTCTGAACTTCCCAGTACCATAATGGCTGCACTGAAAACTGAGAAGTTTGGTATCAAACTTCTCAGCACATTAAAACCACACTGATGCCAGTATGGGATTTTATCAAAAATGCACACAGACGGCATCTTAGAGATGCCCCCTGATAAATGACCTAACACTAGTGTCCAGGCTGCGTGGCTGCTTTCTGGACCCCTGGGTCGAGAGCCTGCTGCACTCGGGGTGGGGGGGTGGGGGGTGGGGGAGGCTTGAAAAGATGCACACCTTGGGACGAGGTGCTAAGCCTCCCTCCTCCCCGGGCCAGGTAGGGTCCACGAAGGAGAAGCTTCAAAGACCTGCCGCCTTTGTGAGCTTCCCCAGGCCCGTTGCTGCTTTCAGCAACTGGCAAACATCGCTTCTGACTCCCACTTTGGGTGGGAGAATCGGCGGGGAACCTAAGTGTGGAAGAGAGGTGTGCCCACCTATGCCAATCCCACCCCTCAGGTGGGGGAAGTGAGGTGAAGCACGACTCAGTCCCCGCCATCTTGCAGATGGAGGACCCTAGCCAACCAGAGTGAGGCATATGCCCCCCTCACACTGAAGGGTGACCTAATAGGGGTTGTACCCACCCCAAGGAAGTGACCTATTGGTCCCAATCTTTACTTACCTGAAATGCCACTAAATCTAGAATTTAGGGGCCACCCGAACCATGCCTCCTCAGACAAGAAACAACTCCAAGAAGAAGTGGGACTAAGCATCTAAGAAGCTAAGAAGAGGAGGACGCCCACTGACTTGGCCCCTGCCCTACTGGCCTGTCCCCACCTCGAACCTGCAGAAGCAAAACTCCGGTGTGCCCTGCAGCCAGCAACTTCAAGAACCCTGAGGAACTGCCCTGCCTTCCAAGGAAAAGACTTTGTCTCTCGCGAACACTGGATTTGTTCACCCACAGACTCCAGCTCTGGCAAAATCCGCGAGTCTGCACCACTCTGCACCCGTTTCCCACGGCCCGAGTACGAGTGGCGCAACACCACAAGGAGATCTCCCCAGTGATCCTGACCTGAGATCTGGTGATCCCTGACCTGCCTCAAGCCTCCAGACAACACCTGCAGCTTCAAACCAGAAGGTCCCTCCAACCGCGACCCGGAGCTGGTAAGAAGATCCGACCCTAAAAGACAACCCTGCCCCCGACACCCCACAGCCTTGGGTGGCCCAACCAACGGTGTCTAGCCAACCCCCAGCATACCAACGTACCTCTCCAAGTGGTGGTCGCACCCAGAAGACCTTCGTCCGCATGCCTGCAGTGTGTTTGCAAACCAGAGAAACTCCATTTAAAGTAACAGGCACCCAATGCCAAAACAGCACTCTGCACCCAGCTCCCCTAGTGCCGCTGAGGGTGCACTTTTGGTGCTCTCTTGAACCCCCATTTGCACTGAGCCTAAGGCCAGGAGCTTTGCTCCCACAACCATGTGGCCTGCTCGTAAGCAGCCACCAACCGGAGGCCCCATATCCCCCATTGGATAACATTGGGCCTCAGCACTCTGCAGCCGGCCACCCAGTAACTCAACTCCCACAAAAAAATCCTTACCACTCAACAGATAACATTATTTTCTCCTATAGGATAACATTGACTGTTTTTCTATGAAAAGTTGGTAAGTGTGGAGTTGGAAAATCTATAAAAGTCTTAAAAAATGTCACCAAAAAAAACGCTTTTACTTACCCGTTTACAGGAAATGTCCCAGTGCAGTATCCAGGTATACTACACTGTGTAAGAAAAGTAATCTGTAAAGTAATTTACTTGACATCCTATTGAAAAGTCAATACAAAGTATATGTACAACAATTCAAAGTATTGCATTATCAGTAATTCTGCTGTAACTATACCAAAGTATATTTACAACTGCAATTCAAAACTGTATTATTACTGCAAAGTATAAATCGCGTACCTGTGCCAGACTTGCTTGGTTCTAGGAAATAAAATAACTAAACAAATATTTTTATACAAAACCAATTGGTCTGAAGTTCAGTCTTTGAGTGTGTGCAATCATTTGCTGATTGAGTGTGTATAACAAATGCTTAACCCTACCCTCTGATAAAGCCTTACTGCTCGCCCAGACTACCACAACTAGAGAGTAAGGTGCTATCTACTTTTACCTCTGCCTACCTTTGGGGTTCCACTGGACTCTATGAACACTATACCTCACTTTGGTATAGTATATACAGAGCCAGCTTCCTACAGCAGCTAAGCGACAAGTGCATTGGGCTCCAAGTAGCCCCAACCTTCGGCAGCTTCTTCAATCAAGATCTTCAGCCAAAATGCCTCGTGGGCACCGTGGCCTGCTCCTTTTGATAAACTGCTCGGGGTCCTCTCGCGACTCCTGTGCCTCCAGCCTGTGGTTTCTCTTGAGGGTCATCTTTGTCTCCCGTGGGCTCCCCTGATTGCCCGGGGCCTGCCCTGACTCCCCTGCTTGTGGTGAGTCTCCTGGACCTTGCTGGACCCAACCGTGTAGCTTCTTGACTTCCTGCATGGGTTGCATTTCTCAAGGCTTCTTGGTGCTCCCGTGGGACACCGACCCCTCAGCACTAGACATCCTTTGTGGGACAGCTCGTATCCGGGGCCTGGTCTTCCTTAGCGTTGCCTGGTCCTTGAGCAGCAGAGTCAAGGTCACCGTCATTTATCCTAAAGCATCCGACATCGGAGGGCATTCGTCTTCCAAGTCTCCTGGTCACTCCCAAGTGACATAGACACTGTCCCCTCTGTTTTCAGGTACTCCTCTTCGAGAATCTACATTTGGATTTCCACGGATTCCCACAGACACTTCCCTATTCCCACAGCGGCACTTTCCTGAAGTCTTCCATTGGGTTTGACGGTGGTGTCCGACACCACTTCACACCTATGCACCCGGCTTCCCTGGGATAGGTAACTTGGGTACCATGGTATGCACGGGTGGGGTGGCTCTCCAACCTTCTGTCTTAAAATGGGGTTCTTCAGGGTCTACTGGGAAGGGTCCCTAATCTTTAAATATGTAAATGTAAATGTAGGTGTATTTATATAGCGCAACCTGTCACCCAAAGGGCATCCTGGCGCTTGCCTAGGGAACCCGTCCTGGTATTCCCCTGTGAGAGGCCCCGGCAGGGTGTCCACAGGGTGAAAGCCAGGCATCCCGCCGCGAGGGGCCGTCGTGGAGATTAAGCAAGCTATTGCCCAGAGTTGCAGAGTGAGACCCCGTGAGTCGAGTAGGCACCGGAGCGAGAATTGTCGAGGCCGTGGAATTTTGAGCCCGAGACCCGCTGAGGCGGGGAATCGAACCCTGGTCCACGGTCGATCCCAGCTCCGGGTCTGAACCCACGCACACAAAGCACTCTACGAAATCGGTCCCGAATGCCTCAACACACGACTGTCCTTCTACACCCCCTCCCGCCAGCTACGATTCTCCAACCAAGCCCTTGCCACTGTACCTCGCATCAACAAAACCACCACGGGAGGTAGATCCTTCTCCTACCTGGCAGCTAAAACCTGGAACTCACTTCCCACTCACCTACGCCTTACTCAGAACCACCTAGCATTCAGAAAGCAACTTAAAACGTGGATATTTGACAAGTAATTCCCTTCTCCAAGCGCCTTGAGACCCTCTGGGTATGTAGCGCGCTATATAAATTTATTGACTTGACTTGACTTGACTTGAGCCACACTTCGCCACCACTTCTCCAAATATCCAACCTCGACTTGCACATAGACTTGTACGGAGCACGCAGTTGTGTTTATTCACTGCACACGCTCTCCGTGGGGTCCCTATCTACTTACCTTTGGTGGATCTGTGGGTCTCCAGCAATTCTACGTCCTCTTGACATTGTCCTGACTCAAGTCATGGTTCTTTTTTACTACTTTGTTAGTGTATGGTTTGGTCCCCCCCTGGGGCCCACTGTGTATTGGTGCTATTTACCGTGATTTCTTTGATAAAGTTTTGTGTGCTTTGTGTCTATCTCCGCATGGGAGATACTGTAACGTACTAGATAGTGATATATAATAAATACATATGCTTTATAACTACTGTGTGGTTCTCTTTTCATTCATTCTGTACTATAAGATTGCATTCTGGTAAAACAAGCTGCTTTACACTCCTTCCAGACTAAGCCTGAAGGCTGCTCTCCACAGCTACCACTTGGATAGCTTTCTAAGGTTGTCTAAGTCCTCTTAAATCACCATAAGGGTTGTCTGGACTGGTGCAAGGGACTTGGAAGAAGAGCCGCTGCTGGAAGGATTGAAAGTGTCCGTTGGGATCCAAACATGAATTCCTATTGAGGAGTACCTGAAAGCAGAGGGGACAGAGTTTGGGTCACTTGGGTGTGACCAGGGGCTCGGTAGACGAATGCCTACTGCTGTCAGGTGCTACAGGATAGTTGACGGGATCCTTGACTCTGCAGCTGCAGTGACCAGGCGACGTCGAGGACAACCAGAAGTTGGATACGAGCTATCCCATGAAGGATGTCGAGTGCTGAGGGGTCGGTGTCCGGCGGGAGCACCAACAAGCCTTGGCAATGGCAACCCACGCAGAAGGTCATGAAAGTGTATGGTTTGGACCAGCAAGGTCCAGGAGACTCACCACACACAGGAAAGTCAGGGCAGGCCCGAGCAATCAGAGAAGCCCAAGGAAAACAAAGATGACCCTCAATTTGACCCAATGACCGGAGGCACAGGAGATTGGCGAGAGGACCTAAAGCAGCTTTACAAAACAGCAGGCTACAGAGCATTCAGTGCAAGGTTGTCAAAGATCTTTATAGTAGAAGTTGCCAGAGGTTGGAGCAACACGGAGCCCAATGCACTTGTTGCAGAATTGCCAATAGGCACTTGCAAAAGTAAGCGGTGCACAGGGGTTTGGGTATTGCAGCTCCCACAAGGGATTCTGACCTCAAACTTGGTAAGGGGGCAGCTCGGGCCTCAAGGGACATAGGAACCCAACTCCTGTGTTGATGAACCCTTCAGAGTCCATAGGAGCTTGAGATCAGCAGACCAGTCAGCAGTGTTGAGGTGCCTGCAAATGCAAGGGAGTGACTGCTTCACTCCAAGGGAGATTATCTTCAGGTGTCTTGGATGCTCCACAGGTCCTGCACGGATCCTGTATGGTGCACAGGCACAGATGATGCAGCAGACTGAGAGGAAGACCAAGTCAGGCCCAAACGAAGTCCAGAGTGCCCAGACGGTCGAAGTGCAGTGGTTTCAGTTCTGAGTATTGTCCTCAATTAATTTAGGGTCCTACAACCAGGTAAGCCCTTAAGTACCCACGGGAGAGGGTTGGAAAGATTCAGGGGACCCTCCCAGGGGAGGGACTGGACAGGGGGAGGTTACGCCCATGTCCTTTGTCCAGGTTTGTGCCAGAGTTGGACTCAACGGCTTCCAGGACTGGTTTGAACCGAACTATGCACAGGGGCACCAAATGTGCCCCTCATGCAGACGTCCAGTCGCTGGAAAGCTGATCCACCCAGCCCTAATACACCACATCCTGTCTGGGAGGTAGTCACACTTCCCTGTGACAGGATGCCTATTGTCTTGCCTTCCCCTGCTTGAGCTTAGCTCAGGAGCAGGAGGACAGAAATGTCTGTGGTCAGCAGCAACCTTTTTGTGCTGTCCGGGACTAGAAGGCTGGTACCAGGACCACCAGGAGCCCAATGAAGGACGCTTATGAGGGGTGGAATCATACCTCCCACACATGTTTGACACCAAACAAGATAGGGCTTGTTTCAGCCATTTTAGAGTTGGTCATCACACGATCACATAATGCCCCTCTATAGGAGTATATGGCTGCTATACTGACAACCCAGGAGAATGGACTCCGTAGGCTGCAGGGGTGTCCTGCTCATGCAGGGGCACCCTCTAACTTAGAACCAAGCACCCTGCCTTCAGGATTGTAAAGGCCTGCTATAGGGGTGACTTATAGGTTTTAAGTGCAGGGACCCTTAGATAAAGTAAACCTGTATCTTAAGTAAGTGGTGCATGCACCAATTTACACAGGCTGCAATGGCAGGCCTGTAGTTTCATTTTGCATGGCCTCTCATGGTTGGCATAATACATGCTTTGGCTCATGGAGGCCTCTGAGGTACCTATGCCCTGGGTACATGGATACCATATACTAGAAACTGACAAGTGTATCCCAGTATCCAATCTGGAGTGTACCTAAGTACATTACATAACAGCTTAGGGAGAAAGTAGATAGACTGGGGCCTGATTAGCAGGATCCCAGTCAGACTAGTCAAAAACAGCATCACATCAAGCAAAAAGTGGGGGAACCATAAGAACTAGATCCTACTTTCCTACATAGAGCAACTGCGGAAACCTGGCATTAGCACATAGAATTCCAGTCTTTGACATCTATCAGGCATCAACGTTGGGACCCCTGCACATGTTTACCAGACACTACTGCCTGAATAGCCAAGTCCAGAGGGATGGGTACTTTGCCCGTTCGGTCCTCCATGTCTTTCTGGTTTGATCTTGGTTCACAGACCCTCCTACTGGAATGGTATTGCTGGAGTATCTATTCTAAGGTAAGGCATCTACAACTTACAGTCTCTATCAGATGAACAAGTTACTTACCCTCGGTAACAATATATCTGGTAGAGACATATATTAGTTGTAAATTGCTTACCGCTCCGCCCATCCTCCCCGCTCTGCGAACTGATTTCTAGGGTCCTAGTTTTGACACACCAGTGGTCAGTGTCTTTCGTGGCTCTGCGCTTCTGGCATGGAACGTCGTGTTAAGAACTGACATCAGCATGCATGAGTGGCGCAACGTTATCCTGGCACTCACGATGCCACTGACAGATGCGGAGCCGAGCGACTCCACCAACAATGCACAGGGATACTGCTGAAGAAAAAACCTCCAGATCCAGACAGACCCTGGGGGAAATTCTAAGGTAAGGAATCTACAACTAGCATATGCCTATACCAGTTATATTGTTACCGAAGGTAAGTAATTTGTTCATTAGTTCACATTGCTGCTATTTGAAGTCACCACAGGCCCCAGGGTGTTCACAAAGTGTCTGGCTATGGTAGCCGCTTATCTCAGGAGGAGCATCCATGTGTTCGCATACTTAAACAATTAGCTGACAGACCAAACACAGTGCTTTGCTCATACCCATACCACCATACATCTCCTCCATTGTCTCGTGTTCTCTATCAACACAAAGTTCCACCATCAGCCCCTTGAGGTTGATCCCTTCTTAGGAGCAGTCCACAACTCTGACACTGGAAAGGGGTATCCCAGCCAAGCACAAATCCAAGTCTTCCAGTACTTATTGCATCTTTTTCAGACAGATCCTCAAGTCACTGTCAGGGCTCTCAAGCACCTCCATGGCATGATAGCCTTCTGCATTGCAATAGTACCCCATGGCAGATTACATATGAGCCTGGTCCAAGAGTGCCAAGCTGCACAATGGATCACTGGGAAGATCTAGTGTTGATTTGGGTCAGCACCCTTCGTTCCCTGCAGTCTTGGAACAGCAACCAATCAATCAATCAATCAATCAGGAAATTTATATAGCGTGCTACTCACCCGGAGGGTCTCAAGGCGCTTGGGGGAGGGGGGTCTGCTACTGCTCGAAGAGCCAGGTCTTGAGTTGCTTCCTGAAGGAGAGGTGGTCTTGGGTCTGACGGAGGTGGATGGGGAGGGAGTTCCATGTCTTGGCTGCCAGAAAGGAGAAGAATCTTCCTCCCATGGTGGCTCTTCGGATGCGTGGTACGGCGGCGAGGGCGTGGCTGGTCGAACGAAGCTGGCGGGTGGGAGTGTAGAAGGTCAGGCGGTTGTTGAGGTACCTGGGTCCCAGGTCGAAGAGGGCCTGGTGTGCGTGGGTGAGGAGTCGGAACATGATTCTCTTGTTGACGGGGAGCCAGTGCAGGTCTCTCAGGTGTTCGGAGATGTGGCCGTGACGGGGGATGTCCAGGATGAGTCGTGCGGAGGCGTTCTGGATGCGTTGGAGTCTCTTCTGTAGTTTGGCTGTGGTTCCGGTGTAGAGGGTGTTTCCGTAGTCCAGTTGGCTGGTGACGAGTGCCTGTGTGACCGTCTTCCTGGTTTCGGTGGGGATCCATCGGAAGATCTTCCGGAGCATGCGTAGGATGTTGAAGCACGAGGACGTGACGGCGTTGACTTGTCTGGTCATCGAGAGGGAGGAGTCCAGGATGAAGCCCAGGTTGCGTGCGTGGTCCGTTGGTTTGGGTGCGCTGCCCAGGGCAGGGGGGCACCAGGAGTCGTCTCAGGCGGAGGAAGACGCGGTCCCAGGATGAGGACTTCGTCTTGTCTGAGTTGAGTTTCAAACGGCTGTTCTTCATCCACTCGGCAACTTCTTTCATCCCTCTGTGTAGGTTGGTTCTGGCGGTGGCTGGGTAGTTGGTGAGGGAGAGGATCAGCTGAGTGTCGTCGGCGTAGGAGATGATGTTGAGGTTGTATTGGCGTGCGATGGCCACGAGGGGGCTCATGTAGATGTTGAAGAGGGTGGGACTGAGTGATGATCCTTGTGGTACGCCGCAGATGACTTCGGTGGCCTCGGATCTGAACGGGGGCAGGCGGACTCTCTGGGTTCTTCCGGCGTGGAACGAGATGATCCACTCCAGAGCCTTCTCTTGGATTCCGATGTTGCTGAGGCGTTGTACTAGGGTGCGGTGGTAGACAGTGTCGAACACTGCGGAGAGGTCCAGGAGGATGAGGGCCGCTGTTTCCCCGTTGTCGAGCAGGGCTCGGATGTCGTCAGTGGCTGCGATGAGGGCGGTCTCGTGCTGTGGTTGGCTCGGAAGCCGGACTGCGAGGGGTCAAGGGATCCGTTCGTCTCGAGGAAGGCGGCAAGCTGTCGGTTGACGGTCTTCTCGATGACTTTAGCAGGAAACGGGAGGAGCGAGATGGGGCGGTAGTTCTTGAGGTCGGTGGGGTCTGCTGATGGTTTCTTCTGGAGGGCGCCGAGTTCAGCATGCTTCCAGCTCTCCGGGAAGGTGGCGGGGTTGAAGGAGCAGTTGATGACGTCTCGGAGTTGGGGTGCGATGACGGAGGCGGCCTTGTTGAAGACGTGGTGGGGGCATGGGTGGATGGTGTTCGTTGTGTGGATGGTGTCTTCGGTGCTGACCGGGGTCCAGGCGCGGAGGGTGGTGGTGGTGGGCGTCGGTTCGGTGGTTGGGTTCGTGGGCTGTGTGCCGAAGCGGTTGTGTATGTCGGCGATCTTGCTGTGGAAGAACGAGGCGAGTGAGTCGCAGGGTTCTTGCGATGGGGTGATGTCGTTGGTTCCGGCGCTGGGGTTCGAGAGCTCTTTGACGATGCTGAAGAGTTCTTTGCTGTTGTGTGCGTTGTTGTCTAGTCGTTCCTTGAATGCTGTCTTCTTGGTGGCGTGGATCAGCTGGTGGTGTTTGCGTGTGGCGTGCTTGAGGGCAGTCATGTTGTCTGTAGTCGGGTCTTTGCGCCAGGCTTTCTCGAGGGTGCGGCATTTCTTCTTGGAGTTCATGAGATCGTCGTTGAACCAGGAAGCCTTCTTGCTGCCGGGTCTGCTGGGATGGTTTTTCAGGGGTGCGAGGTCGTCAGCGCAGTTGGTGATCCACTGTGTGAGGTTGTTGGCGGCCTGGTTGGGGTCCGTTGAGCTGGCGGGAGGATTCAGGTTCAGGGATGTGGAGAGCTGGTCGGAGGTGATCTTGTTCCAGCTCCTGCGGGGAACCTGTTGCGGGTGGTGGTGAGTCGAGGTCTTTCTGAAGCTGAAGTGGACACAGCTGTGGTCTGTCCAGTGGAGTCCGGTGGAGTGGCTGAAGGAGACGTCCTTGCTGGAGGAGAAGATGGGGCCAAGCGTGTGTCAGGCGTAGTGGGTGGGGGTGTTCACCAGTTGCTTGAGTCCGAGGTTGGCGAGGTTGTCCAGCAGGGTGGTGGTGTTGCTGTCCTTGTTGTTCTCTAGGTGGAAGTTGATGTCCCCTAGGAGGATGTAGTCAGCGGAGGAGAGTGCGTGCGGGCTGATGAAGTCTGCGATGTCTTCGCTGAATTGTGTGCGAGGTCCCGGGGGTCTGTAGATGAGGGTGCCTCCGAGTGTGGTCTTGGGGTCGGTGTGTATCTGGAAGTGGAGATGTTCGGCGGCTGTGAGGGTGTCGTCGGAGTTGGTCGTGATGCAGATTGTGTTCTTGTGGACGATGGCGATGCCTCCTCCTGTCTGGTTGACGCGGTCCCTCCGGGTGATCTTGTATCCGTCCGGGATGGCGATGGCGATCTCGGGCGCTGAGGAGGCGTTCATCCATGTTTCCGTGAGGAAGGCGACGTCTGGAGATGTGGTGTCGAGCAGGTTCCAGAGTTCCACGGCGTGTCTGTGGACGGAGCGGGTGTTGAGCAGGATGCACTTCAGGTGGTTGCTGCTAGTGCTCGGCTTGGCGGGTGCGGTGCGGGTCCGGATGCAGGAAAAGTTGCAGGATCTCGGCAGCAGAAGGGTCCGTGGGTGCGTCGCGGGGTGGCTCGGTAGCATCCGGGGATCCGGCCGGTGTTGAGTGCGTAGAGTGTGGCGGCGTCGTACTTCCGGCGGGTGGGATGGCCTCTGCAGGGGCCAGGGGTTCTGGTGCTGGGCGCGGTCCAGGCGCGGACGGGCTTGCCTTTGGCGCGCCTTCGGTGCACAATCGGCGCGCCCGCTGCGCGTACGCGTGGGCATCATAAGTAAGGAGCCGGGTGGGCGGATCAGCTGGTTGGCGGGAGCGGGGCGGCAAATGGGCTGGCGGGGGGCGGGGCCGCAGGGAGGCAGCGGCGGGAAGAGGCTGGTGCGGGCGGGTGGCTCAGCGGCGGTTGGGTCGCCCTAGACATGAACCAGGAAGCGGCAGCAGGGAGCGAGGCAAAAAGCAGCAGAGGAGCGTGGGGGCGACCAGGCCTGAACACAGGCTCATATTTACAACAAGGGATGGTGAGGGACAGAGTCTCTGAATTAAGCAGAAAGCTCTCACCCAGTCAAGAGATCAGGGCTAGATCCAACACTGTTTTTTAGCTCACTGCACCATCCCAGTTTCAGAACCTGGCTGTATGCAAATTAGTCTGTTCCTGTCCCAGTGCATGATGGGAACAGGGCAAACCAAACTACAAAAGCCAATTCTTACACTGGGAAGGAAACAAGCTCCCGGGGACCGGTTTCTGGCATTACAGCCGTCTTCGGCCCGGTTTGCTTGAATCCTGATGGTGCAATGAGCAAGGGTCTCACATCTGAGAATACCCTTCCACGCTTAGGGTGGACAAAAATATTTACAACAAGGGATGGTGAGGGACAGAGTCTCTGAATTAAGCAGAAAGCTCTCACCCAGTCAAGAGATCAGGGCTAGATCCAACACCGTTTTTTAGCTCACTGCACCATCCCAGTTTCAGAACCTGGCTGTATGCAAATTAGTCTGTTCCTGTCCCAGTGCATGATGGGAACAGGGCAAATCAAACTACAAAAGCCAATTCTTACACTGGGAAGGAAACAAGCTCCCGGGGACCGGTTTCTGGCATTACAGCCGTCTTCGGCCCGGTTTGCTTGAATCCTGATGGTGCAATGAGCAAGGGTCTCACATCTGAGAATACCCTTCCACGCTTAGGGTGGACAAAAATATTTACAACAAGGGATGGTGAGGGACAGAGTCTCTGAATTAAGCAGAAAGCTCTCACCCAGTCAAGAGATCAGGGCTAGATCCAACACCGTTTTTTAGCTCACTGCACCATCCCAGTTTCAGAACCTGGCTGTATGCAAATTAGTCTGTTCCTGTCCCAGTGCATGATGGGAACAGGGCAAACCAAACTACAAAAGCCAATTCTTACACTGGGAAGGAAACAAGCTCCCGGGGACCGGTTTCTGGCATTACAGCCGTCTCAGACACTCTGTTCATCACCACCCCCTTTTCTAAATCGTTTTTGGCCACTATAGGTGTGGCAGGGTATACTCAGACATGAGTCCCTTTCTCACTGCTCCATCAGGATTCAAGCAAGCCGGGCCGAAGAAGGCTGAAATGCCAGAAACTGGTCCCCGGTAGCTTGTCTCCTTTCTGGTGAAGAATTGGCTTGGTAGTTCAGTCTGCCCTGTTCCCATGATGCACTGGGCCAGGGACAGACTGATTTGCATATAGCCAGGTTCTGAGCTGGGATGGGGCAGTGAGATAAATAACGGTGATGGATCAAGCCCTGATCTTTTGACTGGGTAAGAGTGGTCTGTTTAACTCAGACACTCTGTTCATCACCACCCCCTTTTCTAAATCGTTTTTGGCCACTATAGGTGTGGCAGGGTATACTCAGACATGAGTCCCTTTCTCACTGCTCCATCAGGATTCAAGCAAGCCGGGCCGAAGAAGGCTGAAATGCCAGAAACCGGTCCCCGGTAGCTTGTCTCCTGTCTGGTGAAGAATTGGCTTGGTAGTTCAGTCTGCCCTGTTCCCATGATGCACTGGGCCAGGGACAGACTGATTTGCATATAGCCAGGTTCTGAGCTGGGATGGGGCAGTGAGATAAATAACGGTGATGGATCAAGCCCTGATCTTTTGACTGGGTAAGAGTGGTCTGTTTAACTCAGACACTCTGTTCATCACCACCCCCTTTTCTGAACACAGGCTCAGCGGTCACTCCCGAACAGCTGGACGCGGTCCCCTTAAGTAAGGAGCCGGGTGGGCGGATCAACTGGTTGGCGGGAGCGGGGCGGCGAATGGGCTGGCGGGGGCGGGGCCGCAGGGAGGCAGCGGCGGGAAGAGGCTGGTGCGGGCGGGTGGCTCAGCGGCGGCTGGGTCGCCCTAGACAGGAACCAGGAAGCGGCAGCAGGGAGCGAGGCAAAAAGCAGCAGAGGAGCGTGGGGGCGACCAGGCCTGAACACAGGCTCAGCGGTTGCTTTCTTGATCACATCCTGCAAGTGACCATTGCAACTGATGCCTCCCTTACTGGTTGGGGATGCATCCACATGATTTGACAATTCAGGGCTTGTGGACACTCTTCCAGATGGACCTCCACATCTGGCCCACCAGCTAGCTCTCAAATCTTTCTTCTGCCATCTTCAATACAAGGTAATCATCACCAAGACAGATCATATGACTGCCATGTATTGATTCCAGAAACAGGGAGGTACATATTCACCACAGCTGTCAGTATTAGCACAGGTCATCTGGCAGTGGGCACTCCATCTTAAGAGCCACCTTCTGATGGATTGCCTTCCGGGACAAGACAATGATTTTGCAAACCTCCTCAGCAGGATGCAACAAAAAGTCCACAAGTGGGAATCCTGCCCTCCAATTTTTTTTTTTAATCTGTTTTTATTGCAGAGTTAGAAACAAAGCAGCAAAGTAGGTCAACCTTCTCACTCTTGACATCCCATGGCACATTCTTGTCAATAAAATTGCACACAGCCATTCAGCCCACATCCCGGAGGTTGGGCGGCGTACCCGTTCGTTCCAGCAAAGATGTCATGGTGGCCATCTCACAGAGATGTCTGGTCAACAACATAATATAGTAGCTGCATTTTTTACCCTCCAAACTCCCCCCCTCCAATTCACCGCCAATTACAGTCAGCCACCCATTGTGGGTGACACCAGTAGCATCAGTGCCCGCGCTATTCGGTCTATACTAGTGCCCTCCCGTGGTGGTGTTCTCTGGGGACTATCGATGACCAATCCCTGTGTGCCCAAAGTGTCGTGGCCCGGATACCCTCTCTCTTCAGTTGTAACCACAATTCCCTTCCGCAGGCACCCCTCCTTTCGCTACAGCGGATCCCTAGTGACTCCCCCCCCTTCCCTCCCCCAACTGCTGCTGATGTGGGTTGTAATTGTAGGTTCTGACTCTAGAGGTCGCCACTTTGACAATTCTATGCATTCGTTCTTACAAGCCCCATGGAACCCCCCTCTCCGGATGTCTCTACTCTTCATCCTCTGTCATATACTCTTTCAAAGCCTGCACTACCGTTTCCCAAGCCCTCGCCATCTCCAAGCTCTTATCGTTAGCGGTCCTAGCAGCCTGCCACAATCTAATCACACTTTCACATCTGGACCATTTCAGCAGCTCATTCATCCATCTCCTAACTGATGGCCCCTCCTTGGATTTCCAGTGCCAGGTAATCTCTCTCTGGGCTAATATGAGTCCTAGATCAATAAATTTACTTGTAATTTTCGTTCTGGTCGTGTGAGGGAACCAAAGCAGTAGGCAAGTCGCCATATCAAACTCCACGTCTCGGTCCGTAACTGTGTTCAGAAGCTCCATCACCTCAGGCCAATACGTCCCTAACTTCAGGCACCCCCATAATAAGTGGTCAAGCTCTACCTCAGGCGCTAGGCACCTCGGGCACGCTGCATCTTGTACCCGGAAGTACCGTCTGATCTTTCCCGGGGTCAAGTAGGCTCTATGTAGTACAAAGAAATGCACCAGCTGGAAGCGGGCATTTCTGCAACCCTTCCACGTCCTCTTCAAGATATGTCCCCAGACCGTGTCTGGGATAGGTTTGCCTATACTCTCCTCCCATTTCTCTTTCAGTGTAGTTAGTGGCTCTAGTCCTTCATGTAGCATTCTAGAGTTGAGGCAGGTAACCGCTTTGATCGTTCCAGCAGCCATCACCACATATTGACAGGCCATGGTCGTGTCTGGTTCCGCCAGCCCCCCTTTCCAGTGTTTCTGTATCGCCGCGACCACTGCTGCGTGCAGAAGGTAGCTCCCATCCGGGAGACCAAACTGATCTTGCAACACCCTATAGGGGACCAGCATCCCATCAATATATAAGTCTCCCACCATCTGTAAGCCCAGATCTTCCCATTCCGACAGTGGAGACCAATCGCCTCCATGTGGTAGTGCCGTCAACATCCCCAGAGGGATCTCTGGCGCGTATGGCCTTGTTGCCTTTGCCCTCTTCAAGCTCCTGTGCCAGCACAACCGTAGGGTTCTCTCTTCCATGGATAAACCTCTCAATTCTAATTTCTGTTGCATAATTATATATGATAAGATGTGTCTCTGGATACCGGTCCCCCGGTCCTGGTCTGGGCCTCTAAATTCTTTTGCAATGTTTGCATTAAGATCTGTAATTGTGCTGCTAGGTAATATAATTCAAAATCGGGAACCGCCATCCCCCCTTCCAGTTTGGGTCTTATCAGAGTATTCAATGCCAACCTGCGCCTCCCGTGCCCCCAGAGAAAGTCAATAACCATCGTCCTCAGTTCTTTAAAGATCCGCTGAGGAACCCACACCGGTAAGGTACGAAAGTAATAGAGCAGCCTTGGCAAAGCCACCATCTTCAGTAGTGCCACCCGGCCTTGCACCGATAGAGGCAGGGAGGCCCAAAAGGTCATGCTCCCCCTCAGAGCCCTGATGCAGCGCCCTATATTTCCCTCGAGCAGAGTCGTGGCATCGTGGTAAATACGAACCCCTAGATAGGTAAAGCAAGTACCCTCCCAGACCACATCCACTGCAAGAGGGGGATATGGCGTATCCACCCGCAGCGGGAAAACGCAGGTTTTATTCCAGTTCACCTTGAGGCCCGACAGCCTACCAAAGTTTGCCAACATCTCCACCGCCCCTTCTAGTGCTCTTTCCGTATCCTCCAGGTACAGCAACAGATCGTCTGCCTACAGTGATATGTGATGAAACTCCCCGCCATGTTCAATCCCATTGTACAGCGCCCCTGTTCTTGCCTGCGCTGCCAGTGGTTCCATTGCTAATGCAAACAACAGGGGAGATAGCGAGCATCCCTGCCTCGTTCCCCCTGCACACCGGGTAGGGGGAGGATAAAACAGACCCCAGTCGTACCCTGGCCGTAGCAGAGGAGTAAAGAACTCTCGTCCAGCGCCCGAATCCGCCCCCTAGGCCAAACTTCTCTAGCACCCTATCAAGGTACTTCTACTCTAGGCTATCGAATGCCTTTTCGATATCCACCGATAAAACTGCTGGTTTGTGATCTGTTTCCAAGGTGCCGTCTAGTAGGCGGACCAGTCGGCGGATGTTTATAGCGGTGTTCCTAGTAGGAATAAACCCGGCTTGGTCGCTATGGACCAGCATGGTCATGTGCGGCAGTAGTCTGGTGGCCAAAATGCGACTCAGAATCTTGTAATCCACCGTCAGCATAGACAGGGGTCTATACGACGTCACGTCAGAGGCCTCCCTACCAGGTTTCAGTAGCGGTACCACCAGTGCTTCCCTCATCGATTGGGGTAGACGCCCCAGTTTCATGGCTTCAGAGTATACCGCTAGTAGCTTGGGCGCCAGAGTGTCAATATATTTCACATAAAATTCAATCGGTAGGCCATCCACCCCCGGTGTCTTATTTCTAGCCATCTGCTTGATGGCCACCAGAATCTCCGACACCGTTATGGTACCGCCCAGGTCCTGCGCGGTAGCGTCATCCAGCACTGGGATATGGACACTCTCCAGGTAGTCGTCAATGGTAGAGACGTCCACCTCTAGCCGACTTTCATATAGAGTTGTATAGTACGACAGGAAGCGCATCAAAACTGCTTCTTGCGAGTAGACTACCGCTCCTGTCTCCGTCTTTATGCTCATGATCGGGCAACCTCTAGGTTCCGGATTGGCAAGTTTAGCTAGTAGGGTTCCCACCTTATCCCTTTCCGCATGTACCTTGATGGTATATAACTTATAATCATAGCACCGCAGTCGCTCTGTTTCTGTTGCTACCAGTTCCTTCGCCTCTAGCAGCCGGTCCTGTAAATCCGGTCGCTCAGGCCTTCGCTGTTCCAGCTCTCTCAACACACATTCCGCCTTTTCCAAATCGGCCAAAACCGTTTTCCTTTCATTCGAAAACCTGCCCATGCAGACGCCCCTCACTACTACCTTCATTGCATCCCATTCAATCGATCTCGTGGCAGCTGAACCCTCGTTCTCATCAAAATAGCGCTCGATGCCCTGGTGGACCGTATCACCGAACACCAGGTCCTCTAATGTATCAGGCCGCAGTCTCCATGTTGGAACCGCCGACCTAGTTCGCTGCCACTGCAGTCATCAGTAATGGATTATGGTCCGAAATGGTTCTAGCCAGGTATTCTGTGTGAGCTATCAAGGCAGCCAGGGGACCACTACACAGGATGGAGTCTATCCTAACATGTTATGCATGTAGCGCCGAGAAGGAGTAGTCCCTAAGATCTGGATGTTGTTCCCTCCATACATCAATAAGGCCCCACCTCTCCTGCCAGTCTTTCCTGTGTGTGGCTAACCTGCGCACTGGGGAGTCGGCTAATGGTGGGTGTGATCTATCTAGTAAGACATCGGTGATCGAATTGAGGTCACCTCCCAGTATGATGGGGCCCGCTAAGAAGTGTGCCAGCGAACCTGTCAATCTATCAAAAAAGCGGGCCTCGTCAGCATAGGGGGAGTACACACTACATAAGACCACGTCACGGCCATACAGCCTTCCCTCCACCGCTACGAATCGACCCTCAGGGTCCACCAGCTGGTTCGCGGCCTGGAAAGGGACCCCCGCCCTCACCCATATCAACACCCCCCTGGCAAACGCCGAGTACGATGTGCCAAACACCTGGCCATGCCACCTCCTCTGCAGTGCAGTACATTCCTGCTTGGTTAAGTGAGTTTCTTGCAACAGTGCTATTTGAATACCACGCCTTACCAGATAGGCGTGCACCTTATATCGTCTTGACATTGTTCGAAGTCCACGGACATTCCATGTAAGGCATTTCAAATTAGGTAACGTCCCCATTGCAGCCATCCCCCAACCATCCCAGCAGCGTTACTCGGCTACCCACATCATTGCAGCAAAAACCCCCGCTCAAAACACCCCGGAAAACTCCCCCAACCCCTCTCCCCAGAACAGGACCTAATAACACAACATCAGCCCCATCCAAACCTGTAACAAAACACACATTCTACTACTCTGTAGTCGTCACTACAGAAGGCCTTAAGGGCAGCGAGAGGGTGATTCAGAGCCGACCGGGGGCAGGCAAGGCCCGAGCCCGCGACCCCATGCGGTGTTGCAACACAATATCTGCCTTTCCGCAGCACACCAGGGCAATCTGCACCAGCAGGATTAATGAGTATGGTCCTCACTCTAAATGTCATTCATTAAAGAGTCCATCTGCTGTCTGTGGGGTGACCGCCGGCCCCCCAGAGCTATCAACGTCCGAAATGTCTCCTCCAGATTTTCCTCCTTCCTCTTCAGAGTCCGAACCTATCATTGTCCCTCCTGTTGTGAGCCCGCGATGATCGCCGTTGCAGCCAAAGCTCCTTTTCTGTCCGCCGCCATCTGATCATCCCGCATCGCTCTCTTGAGTTTATTCCGCTTGCGGATGCGTTGGGCCTTTCGCACCTGGATAGGTTTTTGTCTCTCCTTCTCTCCCTTACCCCTGCGGTCCGTACCAGCACAATATAACTCGAGCCATGACCACACCTCATCGGGAGTCTGAAAGAATTGGGTCGTCCCATCCAGGATCACTCACAACTTGGCCGGGAAGAGCAAGGAATATTGTATGCCCTCATCCCTCAGTTCTTTTTTCACTACCAGATAAGAGGCCCTACGTTTTTGGACCTCGTGCGTGTAGTCGGGAAAAACCGTGACCGAATTGTTGTCCACCTGGAAGGGGCCCGTCGAGCGTGCCCTTTGGATCAGCAGGTCTCTGTCTCTGAAATGCAAAATCTTGACCACTGTAGGTCTGGGTGGGCGGCCCTGCAAGGGTGGGCGGGCAGGGACCCTGTGCGCCCGTTCCAAGGAGAAGAAAGGGGAAAGTCCCTCTGGGGCCACAACCGTTTTAAACCATTTCTCCAGTTAGGCTACCGCGTCATCTCCCTCAACTTTTTCCGGCAGGCCTACCACCCTCACGTTGTTCCTCCTATTTCGGCTTTCGGAATCCTCCGCCCGCTTCTCCAGCGTCGTCAGGCGACCAAGGATATCTGTCAGTTTGTGCTCTGCGGTCACCACCGCCGGTTTGAGTTCTTGAAGCAGTAGCTCATTTTCCTTCACTCTATCAGTTAGTTTAGTATGATCCGTCCTCAAGAGGCCCAGTCCCGTGGCAACCTGTGCTATATCTTGATGCAGGGACTCCTTGGTCGTGGCTATTGCCTCCAGTATGCCATCTAGTTTTTTATTCAGACGCTGTTCCTGCGCCGAGCCTTCTGAGTCAATATGGGTCCTGCTATCCGTTTCAGACCCTTTCGCCTGGTCATGCCCCTGCTTCATTTTCAGTTCGCGACCATTGGCGGCCATCTTGATCATCGAGAGCGCCGTTTCGGTTTTGCTTCCAGGGGCTTTCTCGGTTCCTACGTCCATCCGCAGAGGAATGGCGGCCCCTCGATCTTCTTCCCCCCGCACAGTAGTCTCAGTATACCTCCCGAGCAGTGGCTACCTCTCTCAGGGGTTAGATCGTCCTCAGCCTGAGGGCCTCATTACCGTGTTCAAAATGGCCGTTCACTATCCGTTGCACCTCACTCCGGGCGGGCAGCGATCACACCCAACAGTACTTCTGTAAGCACCTAGCGGCCCAAGAGCCTTTCTTTGCACAGCCTGTCGTCACCCGCTATGTGGGCTCACCAGGTCCCCTTGACAGTAGATTCGAGGAGGTCCCAATACAATATTGTGGAGAAGCCAATAGTTCGCACCAGATCTAGCAGGCAGATGCCATGTTGAGCCTTATCTGTGGTCTGTGTGGAGTGTTGCTCTGTATTGATCCGGTGTGCAGACCCCCAGCGCCAGCCGATCCCCACACTACCGCCTCCTGTGTGGCCGTGCAGTGTCAGATTGCCGCTGCTGGTCGCCGATCTCGTCAACAGGCGACGGCCCGTGTCACCTCGTCCCACCGGTGAAGCCCGCCCAGGCTCACTCCTCGCTCAGCACAGCAATCGCTTTCGTGATCTGTCGCCCTGTGCAGGGAGTGATGCCCTGTCGGAGTTCTTGCAGGGTGCTATCAAACAGCTTCGAGGTCGGGTTTAGGTTCTACTCGTTCCTATTTCCGCTCCTTCCCCGTTGTGCACCTCTTCACAAGTCCTCCATGGCCCGTTGTTGTCGGACTCTCAGCTGCAATGATCGTTTCGGGCTGCGTTCAGGAAACGAGGTCTTCCTCACACGGTCGCCATCTTAGGCAGCGGGGATCGGCGCCTCGATCGTAAGTCTCTAAAGTGGCGGAGAGCGAACTTTATCGCTGCCTCATCCGTTGACCGGTGCCCCATTCCGCTCACTCCTTCAGATGTTCTCCTTCAGCATGTTCCAGCCGCGGTCCTTCGCACCTCGTTGTTTAGTCTCCTCCGCTCGGGGCTGCTGCCATCTTGCAATCAGAACGCAGCACCTCCTGCTCTGAAATCGGTTCTAATTACACCATTTGGCCTCCTGCTACTTCGAAAGGATGCTCCTCCGCTACACCTGGGGTTCCGTGCAGATTGCTTGCGCTGCGAGCGGCGCGTAGGCGAAGTTTATCAGGAGAAATTGCGGGACCGGGCACGGAGCTAAAGGCTCACGCCACCATCCCTATCGGCGTCCAAGCCACGCCCCTGGGAATCCTGCCCTCAAAACCTCCTCCTGGTCGATCGCCAATGGGGATTATCCAGTGTAGACCTCTATGCCACCACAGAAAATGCCAAATGCCTAAGGTTTGCCTCCAGACTCCCACAATCACCGTCCATGGGCAGTTCATTATGGATGAACTGGTCAGGAATATTTGCTTCTACTTTTTCTCCTCTCCCTATTATTCCATTTATGGCAGAGAAGCCTCACAAATGTCCCTCACCCTCATTCTGGTGGCTCCCACAAGGGCCAAGTAGCCTTGGTTCACAGTCCTTCTCAACCAGTCCCTACTTCCCCAGGAGAACCTGCCCAACTGGCCAAGTCTTCTCATTCAGAATTGGTGCACATACTGAAACTAACTGCTGCATAACCTTATTCAGTCATAATGCAAGAATCTTTGAATATAATTTGACATCACTATTTAACATTGTTATTGGTCTATAAGACCCCATGTTCAAAGAATCCTTCCCTTTCTTTAAAAAGATAACAATATTTGCAGTCTCCCATGAGGCTGGAGGACTAGCCCCCACCCTAACTTCTTTAAACAAATCCAAAATCTCCTGGACGACCTCCTTGACAAAAACTTTATAAAACTCAAGCGGTATAGCGTCCGTGCCAGTGACCTTACCAGAAGGAAGGTCTTGCAGTGCCCGCTGAAGCTATTCCTTAGAAATTTCAATGTCCAGAAGAAGAGTCTCCTCCTGTGATAGCCTCGCCTTAGGTGGCAAGTCAGACTCATAAGTGATGTCATCTGCAGCAGGTGGGACTGCCGCAATATAAAGTACCCCATAATATTCTTTGAAGGGTTCTCTAATCTTGGTGGCAGCAGACAAAATGTCCCCCTGCATATTCCTAATTTGTTTTATATACCACACCGCTGTCTGTTGCCTGGACCTAACTGCCAATAGTCGACCTACTTTCTCACTATAATCATAACTCTGTTGTTTTTAAGCAAGGTATTTTCCGGCCATTTTAACTACATAAAAATCATTTAAGGCAGCTTTAGTCACCATAATTGAGTCTGAGATTATAGAAAAGTCCCCACCATTATTTACTGCAGAGTATAATTCAGTCTCCAAACAAGCTAGTTTCTGATAGTAACAATTAATTTGTTCAATACTTTCCTTTTGTTTTTAAGGCTAAATCTCAAGGTCTCGCCTCTAACTGATGGTTTGAAGGCATCCCATACCATTCCTGGGGATGCGCTATCTTTGTTTAACCTAAAGAATTTTCAGATCCACCCTCTCATATGGTTTACGTACTCCTGGTCAGAAAGGACTGCTCTCTCAAAAATCAATTTTTTCTGTGTCCTTGTTAGACTCACTAGAGAAAATTCATACACTACAGGGTTGTGGTCTGACATTACCTTAGGAGATAATTCTATTCGAGCATCCTTCAAAAGAGACGGTGAGACCAAGAAATAATCTAACCTGGCGAATTTCTGGTGGGGGGCAGAGTAATATGTATATCCCGGCTCCATGCCCCTCAGGTTAGGCCATGCGCCTATCAGACCTACATCTCTTAATAAATCCTTCAGTGCCCTGCAGACTTGAGGCTTGCGAGTTGTGGTTGCTGCCCCGACTCCCCCCCTGGATCCATTCACATTTAAATCCCCCACATACTAAATAGGAGGAGGGCCAGGAGGGGAGCTCAATGGATAGGTGGGTCAGTACTGAAAGATCATCTAAGATGGGAGCATATGCGGAGCATGAAGTGAATGCCCCAGCCCCACACTTGATTTCCATAATTATCCACATGCCATGCTTGTCTACAGTCTTTCTCTCACAGATAATATTTTTATCTCTAGACAAAACTGCAACCCCATTAGTCCTGACATCCCGAGTTGTATGCGCTTAAACCCTGGAGTATCGAGTATTTTATAATCTTTATAAGCTACATGTATCTCTTGTAAACACACCAGATCCGCTCGTAGAACGTTAAGGTCCTCTTGTATCCTTCTTCTTTTACTCCCATCATTGAGGCCACAGATATTTATAGTGGTCAATTTGGATATTAGCCATTATTCATTAGAAGATTCCCAGCCAAATTAAACAGATCCTTCGGACACAACAGCACACAATGTCTATCAGATTTTCCAAAAGAGCCCTGAATACGTATTCTGACAGATTCAGCATTTTTACCCATCAAATACAAACAAAAAGTCCAAATAAAAAGTATAGCTTCATTCACCTGTAGTTTGTTCTCAGCTCTGACACCAGAAAAAACACCAGCCCCCCACCACTCCCACCCAAGCCCCCCACCCTGTTAAAGCTAACAGACCTCCCAGGTCTGAGTGATAGAGAAAGCACACAGCGCCACGGCACCCCATTCCCCCCACACGGAGAAGAAAGAAGAAAACCATATCCAAACTAAGGAGATAAAGCATGTAAGAACACTATATGAAGCCAGGGCTGTTCATAATCATTCTTATTCTTTTCGTTTCTCCCCGTGAGCCTGATCAAGATACTCCCTAGCTTGAATTTCGGAAGTAAAAAAATCTAACGGCCGCTTTAACAATCGTTTTAAGCCTTGCTGGAGCCAGTAGGTACGCCTCAAACCCCTGCATCCTGAACGGTTTTATTAGTTGTCGCAAACGCCACCTCCGCTCCACGGTTACATGACAGAAATCGGGGTGTACAAAAAAAAAGAGAACTCCTTAAACTGCCTTCTGGCCTCAGGGCAAGCTTTTTCAAAAATGGACTGCCTAAGTGCAAAGTTGCCGAAAAATACCAGAATTGCCATAGGTTGACTGGTATCTCTATTTGACACCTTCTGGAGAGCGAAGGGGAATCTATGTACCCTCTGGATTTCTCGCTCCCAGTCCCACCCGTTAAGCTCCCGAAAGGATTCCCTGAAAATACTAAGCATAAAGCCCCGAATGTCATCTCCTTCTATGCCTTCCTTGACTCCCAAAACTCTGAGATTGTTTCTACGTTGTCGGTTCTCTATGTCCTCTTATTTCCAAAGGTTATTCAGCAGTTAGTTTAAGTATGGCAGCATGGCTTTATTCAGGGTAGGGGGATGGACGACCACATTAGGGGCTTATTTCACTGTTCGATGCATCAGATGTTCTAAGGAAACCAATGGTGGCGGCCTTTTTAGATGGCGAAAAGGCATTTGACCGCGTGTCATGGAGCTAACTGTGGAGGTGTCTGGAATCCAACGGCCTAGGCTCAGGGTTCATTAAGGCTATGCAGGCTTTGTATAATAAACTCACAGCTCGGCTACAGATTATGGGAGGCGAGTCAGAGCCTTTTGTGATTGCTAGGGGCACAAGACAGGGGTGTCCATCTTCCCCCTTGTTGTTCGTGATATATTTGGATCCCTTTCTTAGGCGTCTCGAGGTTTCTGTGAATACCTCCCCGCTTAGCCTACACAGTGGAGACACAAAATTATTGGCGTATGCCGATGACATGGCCATTATCACCTCTGAGCTGGGTAGTGCAATGATTTAATTCGAGACACTGGCTGAACAGTTGGGGTCATTTTCTGTCTATCGACTTAATAGAGCAAAAACTCAGATTTGAGTTAATAGGCATATCTCTGCTGTAGACAGCAGGATTGTGGAAGAGGCTACATATTTGGGGATACGAGTAAGAACTAAGCTCGAAGATATTATAGAGAGAAATCTTACTCTCAGAATCGGCAAAATTAAGAACGATATGTGATGCTGGGACAATCTAAAGCTATCTATAATCGGCAGATGTAATCTAATTAAGATGATGATTCAGCCTAAACTGTTATATATCTTTCGCACGATTCCTTTAGAAATACATAATGCATGGTTTAGGCAGATTGAAAGGGTGGTAGCCAGATTTATATGGTCTTATAAGCGGACACGTAGATTGAATATATTTTTATCTCTTTCGAGGGAAAGGGGTGGTCTTGGCTTACCTAATTTTAAATTTTATTATTTAGCAACATCTCTAAAATACTATCGGCCTTCATTCGGTATTATGGAAAATGCGGATACCGACTCTAATTATGAATTTTATTTGAAAACTTTATTGGTCCACACGCTAATGGCTGTTTTTGAAATAATTAGGATCATATATTTTTAACAAAGACTCGCTTCAAGACTCTTATAGCAGCATATTGAAACTGGGCGGGGATCAGAAAGAAAATAGGGCTTGGTAGATTTAGTAGATATACCCCATTAATGGACAATAATCAGATACCGGTGACATTGGCAGACGAGTGTTGGACCCGGCCCTTTAGGCAGGTTCACCCCTAGACTTTTTGCTTTTTCCTAGCCTGTTTATGGAACCTGGTGTTGGTGATTATAGGCCTCTGCGCACTTTTTCACTGTGGTACAGTGTACAGTGCTTGAGATCTCTGTGTATGCGTGGTGAGTGGCCTGCCCTCCCATAGGAATGAATGGGGAATATGTATGCCCATGGTAGTTCCTGATGTGTGGGGAGTGCAGGGTCGAGTTTGGTATGTACGAACTCGTGAGACTGAATGCTGCAAAATGGTATATGCGGCATGATTGTGTCTAGTCTAGAAGCGCCGCTTTTAGAAGTTGGCATATTTGTGTAAGTTGGTTCTGGCGTGCGATTGGCTGGTGAGCCTGGCCCAGGGTGCCTGGGCCTGCTGTGGATTAACTGTCTGGTTGGAGGGTGACAGGGGCTGCAGAGCCCCGGAGGTTGTCTGAGTCAGCCCAGGGGTGAAAGGCAACATCTGTTGCCAGGGAAGGGGGAGGACGAAGCGCCTGATAGTGCCGGGCTGTGTCTGCCTGACCCCCATGCTGGCTCACTCCCCTGCCGGCACACTGTCACCTCTGGCCCTGAAGCTGACAGGAAGAAGAACACCAGAAACATTCCAGTGCTCAGGGCCCCCTTGCACCAAGACTTCAAAGGGCTTCAAAGACTTTTCTGTGTATAAGAAGGGGCTGTGTCTTCTTCCAAAATGTTCTTGTTTCTGACTTGAATCTACCAGGGGCGGGCGCTGCCCAGCCCCTGTATGCCTGGAGGACTCCTGGGGGACCCCTCTGCCTTGCCTGGGCTGATGGGGGGACTTTGCTTTGCCCTGGGATCCTTGGGGACCTTCTTCTTATCCCCCCAGGACTTTGCTGAATCTCCTGAAGGACTTTGCCTGGACTTTGCTGGCTTCCAGTGCCTGGAAGCGCTGCACCTTGACCAGTAGCGCTTGAGAGCGCTTTGCTTTGCACCCGTAGCGAGCGTGTCGCTATCACGCATTTTGCGTGAGGTTTTGCAGGTGCCACCCTGCTTTATGCCCGGTTATTTGCTTATTTTTGCGAGTGCCCACCTCGCGTCTTTATTTTATATTTTAACTCGAGGGAGCCCACTCCTCGGTTAATTGAGACCCCGCCTAAGAGTGTCTGAAACGGGCCGCCACGCTGCCCGCGACGACCCGGAAGTGCTTGGCCGGCCGGCCAATCCCAGCGCGGCCGGCCGGAAGTCCCACCCCGCAGCCTGTGAGGTGGGGAGAAGAGGAAGAAGGCACCAGAGAGATGGCGACCGGTGCCGAGAGGAGAGAGAGCGGAGGGGGACGCGGGGCACATTGTCGGTGCCAGCCCCCCGCCGCCGGTGAAGCCTCGAGTGAGAAAGCGAGCGGCTGCCTCCCAGCGAGAAGGTGAGAGCCAGGGGGCCCGAGGCGCATTGTCGGCGCCTGCCCCAGGGAGACAAAGGAGCCGCCTCGTGAGTCCCGGTGAGTGGGGCTTTGCCTGGGAGGTTCCCTTCGTCAGAGCGGCCCCGTATGGCAGCGGGCCGCTCCAACGGTGTGTAGAGCCTGGGAAGGCTCGAGGGGCCAGTGTTTGTGCCGAGCCCAGAAAGGCTCCAACGAGGGGGCAGAAGAGAAGGGAGGGGCGCCGGGACACATGGTCGGTGCCCGCCCCTCCCCAGTAGCGCGAGCTCGCGCTTCTTGTAGTAGGAAGCCACGAGGGCTTCAAGGGCGGCCCCAGTTGGCAGTGGGTCGCCCCAACGTGCGTGAGCCTAGAGAGGATCAGAGGGGCCATATTATGTTTACGAGCCTGTTTGGCTCCAGAGTGGGCCATATTCGATAGCGGGGGCCTCGGGGCACATTGCCGGTGCCCGTCCCCTCCTGCCTCCGAGTGTGAGGGTTAGAGTCCGGTGAGGCTCATGGGGGCACCATTGTTTTTAGAGCCTGAGAGCTCCAACGTCTGGGGCATGGGCGATATGCCCAGAGCCTGTGTGGCTCCAGCAGTGGCGCAGTTGGCGCCTAAGGGCCAGTGAGGGCCCTGGCGCAGTTTTGTTGTTCCCCAGCTGCCCAGCACTTTGTGGGCAGCTGCCACTTTTAGACTTTTTGTACTTTGAGACTGGCGCTGCATGGCAGCGCACCCTGACTTTGGACTCAGGGCGTCTGAGCCCCACCAAGGCCAGTTGGCCTAGGGACTGCCACAGGTAGTGGCTTATGTGAGTCTTTGCACAATTATATGGTTATTGCACCTCTGAATGTTTTTAGACATCATGTGATTCTTGCGCTATTGTATGGCTCTGGCACCTCTGAATGTTTTTATGCATTATGTGTCTTTCTTTTCATGCGCTGCACCTCTGAATGTTTTAGGCCTCATGTGTCTTATTGCGCTGCACCCCTGAATGTATTTTATTGCATCATGTGCTTTACTCTTGACACCTCTGAATGTTTTATGCATTATGTGTCTTTCTTTTCCTGCGCTGCACCTCTGAATGTTTTAGGCATCATGTGTCTTCTTGCGCTGCACCCCGGAATGTATTTTATTGCATCATGTGCTCTGTTCTTAAACACCGCTGAATGTGTAGGTTTATGCGTCATGTGTTTCCCGTTACTACTCCTCTGAATGTATATTTATGCATCATAGGTAATGTGTTCTTTCCTAGACCCCTAAATGCTGTGTGATACTTAGGTGGTTGTCCTTTTTAGTACAGGTGGTCCTAGTGAGGTCCTGGTTCCCTGCGTGACATGCTCCTAAGGGGTTTAGGGTTGCGTAGTGGGTACTTACCTGTTCCCAGTAGTTACTGGATGTGATTCATACTGTTACTTGGTGCTACAGTGATTTTATATTCTTTTATTCTAAGTTCTGACAGTATTTCATTTCTACTAAGTGCTGATTGTGACAGTGGCCCATGTGGCCCTGTCTTGTGAATAATCCCATGTGAATATTGCCCGTGCCAGTTGGCACCATGTATATGTATGATTTTATCTGATGTGTTTTTACAATACAAAAGTTATTTTTACAATAACCTTGTGTGGAGTCTCTTTTGTGGTGTGCCTAGTATGTTGTTGCTGTTGTGCGCTGACACAAATGCTTTACACATTGCCTCCGAGTTTAGCCTAGACTGCTCGTGCCAAGCTACCTAGAGGGTGAGATGGGGTTATTTTGGCGTGTGACTCCCTTGCCCTGACTAGAAGGGTGGTTTCTGCCTGGCTTTGGCATCAGCCTTAGCCTACCAGAAATAGCCAGTTCTAACAACGAGTATTTAAAGAGGTGGAGGAAATTAGGGGTTTTTAGGACAGGCGACCTATTGGCTGGGGAACATATTGCTTCTTTTGACATAATTATGGCTAGATTTAATATTAATCGCCGGGACTTTTTTAAGTTCTTACAGGTAAGGGAATTCCTTCTCAAGAAAGCGGGTGGGACATTGGGGTTTTCAGTGACTCTACTGCTGGAAGTCCTCAGTGGTATATCTGGCCCGTCAATTTCATCAGTGTATAGCATACTGCTGGATGGGGTAACAGATGATATTGAAAAGCACTCTGTGAAATGGTAGGTCAGGGTGGATGTCGCAGACTTGTATCTTCATTTATTAATAGAAATGGCGAACGCTGTGCTATGCACGACAAGTTTACGGGCTCAACATTTTAAGTCTATTTATGATCTATATATCACCCCGGCAACAATTGCTAAATGGGGTGGTACGGAAGGGGCCCACTGCTTTAGGTGTAACAGGCATGGTGCGGATGTGACCCACATTTTTTCCACATGCTCTAATCTAGATATATTAAGAGGCGAGGTCACTAGTTTTTTGCAAAATGTTTTAAAAGGAGAAGTTCAGCTGACTCCTCAGTTTATGTTTTTAAGGGTAACTGCTCAAGATGACTCTAGTATAGAATTTGTATTTATAGCTATGTCTGTGCTTAGATTATGTATTGCTTCAGCTTTGCTAGATCCTCTATCTCCAACCTTTGGACAATGGAAAGCTTGGCTTATACATATTTTTAACTTGGAAAAAGCACTTTACGAACAAAAAGGAAGGAAAGGAAGAGCTAAAGGGCTAAAGATATGGAGCCCGCTCAAAGATTGGGTCGAGGGATTAATCTAGAAGAGTAAGCCTTGAACTTAGGACGAATAATAATAATTATCGGTGCTTTGAAACCTCCTGTCTGTATATGGTATGTGTTTACCGTTGTTAGTTTTTGCCCTGTAAAAAAAAATGTTTACATTTTTTATTTTTGTAAATTTATTGGTGTTAAGACAAGGAAAATCTAGCTTATGTTAACTCTCCTGTAATTTGTTGATTGGTGTTCTTCTGTATTTTTGTTCATATATATGTTAAAATAAAATTTTAAAAAAAGATCAGAATTGGTGCACAATCAGGCACCCCATCCCCAGGCAGCTGAATCTTTCGATTTGGCTTCTGAAGTTCTAGAGTTCAGCTATCTCAATCTGCATCCTGCGTTTATGATCATCAAGAAAGCTCGCAGACCTACCACATGGGAATACTACACAGCCAATTGGCAACATTTTGTTCACTATTGTCTCCCTAAACACATTCACCCTACAAAACCAGCAGTCCAGGGCATAGTCTGCTACCTGCTTCATTTGCAGACGTCAACCTTGCCTACACTTACATTAAAGTCCCCTTAGCCTCACTTGCTGCCTATCTTCATAATAGGAAACATACTTTACTGTTCAGGGTGCCTGTCATCAAGGCCTTCATGGAAGTGCTTAAACAAGTTTTTCCAACCAGTGTATCCTCCTGCCCCTGGTTAGAACCTCAACATTATCCTCACATGACTAATGGACCTGCCTTTCAAACCCCTCCATTCATTCCCAATGCAGTTCCTCTCTTAGGCGAGTTAGTGAACTTCAAGTCCTCACTCTTTAGGACCCTTTTTTCTAGGTCCTTTATAATAGGGTCATCCTTATGATAAATCAAACATTTCTCCCTAAGGTAGTGTCTTCCTTTGACCTTAATCAAGCAATTGGCTCACTGGTATTTCCCATATCCTGTTTCTGTAGTGAAGAAGGCACTTCACACACTGGAAGTCAAGAAGGGCCCTCGTTTTTTAAATTGACAGAACAAAACCTTTCCGCAAAACTCAGCAGCTGTTTATTTCTTTTGCCAAAACACAGAAGGGCTATGCTTTCTCAAATGTGGGCATCACCTGCTGGTTGGTCAAATGTACTCAAACCTGTTACACTAAACATAAAAGGCAATAGCCCGACCCACCCCGACCCCACTCTGCTTGCAAAAAGGGAGTATCTGTGGCTCTCCTGGATAGCATTCCCATAGTCGACTTGTTTAAGGCAACTGTAACTGGTGAATTGCAGTGATTTTGTTCTTTTAAATCAGTATGTTTTAACTGACATTGTTACCAAACTAGAATGCCCCTGAATTTAAGTTTTTTTTAATGCACAGTAACATATTCCCATACCTACCTATAGCGCCACTTAAATCTTTGTTTTTTTTCCCCCAGTGAATTTTTTATGCTTCTTTAACATAAAGTAAAATGTACAGCGCGTGTTGGCCACACGGTCTGGTTTAACGCTGGGCCTTGCGTTTAACCCCCGCTGTCGACCAACCCCACAATGCTCATGGCGCGGCAGGGAGTTGAGCGCAGGCCCTGACTTCCGACCAGGCCCTCTGCCCAACCACCCAATGGAACACACAGCTGACTGTGTAACAATATAAAGGGTGTCATTTTAAGTAAGGAAAATATACCTGCTTTATCAAAAAGTCGCCAATAACAATAAAGAAATCATATTTCATAAGTTCAAACATTGCAATGATTAATAAAGGTGATTGGCTTATTACTGAATTTTTTTTTATAATGTCTGAGTATTTCTTTTAACATTTTTCAAGGCAGAAAGTGCAACCACTAGAAGTCACCAGCTGAAGAGCATACAGCTCTATCTCGGAGTGCATTTAGAAAATATGGTTAGTTTTGCTGGGGTCATGGATTTAATGACCCAGGAGACTTCCTGTTGTTTTTTTAATGTTGCTGGGAAGCTGCTGCACTCACTGCTGCCCCTCACAACATTACAAACATGTTTGGTGGTGCCCCTGCCTCTTTTAGGGGCACCACCTGCAAGAAAATATCTACATGAAAAAACCCCAGGGCATTATGGGGTGCTCCTTGCTAGGAGCCATGAATAACAAATGAGCGTCTCCTGCAGCTCATTTATTATGAATTTCTTCCTTTTTAAAAAAATATTTTAATTTTTATTCTTGTGTCCGAGTCCCACCCAGGACACCCACCACTTTTTTTTCCCAATGGGGTCATTGCTGGTTAGGTGGACCAAATCAACTGTGCAAATTGTTTTTTTGTGCATCCGCTCCCACCCCGAGCCAACATTGGCCTGGGGTTCCCCATCGGGCCGAAATTCCCTTAAAGAGGAGGAGGGATCCCCACCCCCGAGGCAACACTGGCCCTGAGACACCAGCAAAATATGCGTTGTGGGCTGCGGGGGAGGTCCATGGCCCCTGCAGGCTTCCCTGTACACACCCATCCTGGTGTTTTTTCTCTGCTGGTAACAATCTCCACCTTATGGGAGCATATTTGCAGCTCCCACGGGGTGGAAGTCTGCAGATCCTTTACTGCCCGTACTCCTGTGGGCTGGCAATCAGTGTCCCAAGGGTGGATTTCCCAGGACACAACAATTGAGCCGCCGTGGGGAATGTTGTTCCTGGGACCTCCTAGAGGCTCGGGGAGGGAGGGGCAATTTTTTAATTGTTTTATTTTGCCACAGGTTTGCAGATCCAACGAAAACTCTCTGTAAAATGTAAAAAAACATATATATTTTTTTGCCCTGTGCGAGGCAGAGTTATCCCTATCCTGCCCAATTACATATTTAAATGTTTTGTTTTCCAGGACAAGGGACTGAGTTTCGACTCCTAAGATGACTGCTGCCACATTGTTGTTGTGGTGGCAACCAATCAGATCTTATCTCAAGATCTGCCACCGCATAGATCGTTTGCAGTGTGGAATACACAATGCTTTTGAAGCCTTAATATTTCAAAAACTACTAAACGGATTTACACCTAATCACAAACGTAAGCTTTACCGACCTAGATCTAGCTTTCTACCAAATTTGGTGTAATTCCATTCAGCCCTTTGGGCTGTAGCTGGGTCTAGTTTGCCTATGTATAAATGAATGGGTTAAATGTAATAATGAACATCCCTTTTTCTCATCCCCTTCTGGACACCTCACCCCTAAAACTTTCCAGTTCGGAGCAGAAGTGGAAGAACATTTTTTGGAAAGTTTTGTGGAGATTTGTCAAAGGTCGCTGAAGTTATTGGGAAATCGAAAAATGCTTTTCCTATGGAAAATGTAGTCCTAAGTAACTACTCTGGGCAACACCACTAGGTTATAAATATATGTATCTATCTATATAGATATTTTCCTATGTGTTTTCACCGCCCGCCTCCCCGCATGCAGTGGGCGCGGCTTCCTGTGAGAGTGAACAAGGTTCGTGGCCCAATCCTGGCCACACAATAAGCACACTCGCCTGAGCTGATTTTCAATGACGATTTATTGCCACCATGACAATCACACTGGAAAGCTGCGTTTCGGCACGGTTCCCTTTCTCAATGTCAGTGCGAAAGAGATTTGTATACCAATTTTAAAAGAAAAGGCAGCTCATTTGTTCATATCCATCAGCAAAGACAAGGGACTGCCATGGGCACATGCTTTGCCCTCAGTTAGTGTGGCCCTATGGCCTATTTATCATCTGGTGAGAAACATGTATAGAGGCTGAGAAGTACATCACAGCCTTGAACTGTAATGATTTAAACCTACAGTTTACAGGCTGTATCAGTGCCACCAAAGTAACACACTTGGATTATTCAATGACCCAGGAGATTTATTCAGTTTTTTTAATGTTGCTGGGGGACTGCTGTACTTCCTGCAGACCTTCACAATTAAATAAAAACGGTTGGTGTTGCCCCGAGGGGTTTCACCAGGAAGAAAAACTATAATTTAAAAAAGACCTTTCAGGGCATTATGGGGCGCTCCTGGCACAGAGCAGTGAATAATAATTAGTTTTTTAAGGGTGCCCCGTTGCCCGCCTGGGGCACCCATGACAGCAGAAATATGGCTCTTACGCTGTGGTTATGCGTAGAACAGCTGTAATCCTTGGCCTCCACCTCCCTACCAATGCGATGAAAACCAAAATATTGACCAGAGCCTTGCAGCCTGGCTAGACTGCTTCTGAGCCACTGTTTGCTTTCACTGATGCATTGACAGATACCTTCCTAGTGCTTGGGCTAAGCCTTGTTCCAGCCCTCCAGTTAAATAGCAAATTGCCAGGCGCCACCATCCTGTATCAGGTGACAGGGCTTTTTTTTGTCACAGCAACCATTGCCGAAGAGTCATGTGGTGGAAGCTTCCACTAGCCAAACCAAACTCAAAAATCTTCCTACCGCTCCTTTCTGACAGGGAATCAAAGAGTGGAGACTTTTGGGAAACACTTATTCTGTTCAGCCAGTTTGGCCCAGCAATCCATTAAGGCTCCTGTGAGTTGTGCCGGTATACTCATGCCCTTTGCTACTCAGGGACAGAAGTCCTCTCCGGTGTTCCGAATAACCTCAGTTCTGTACTTTCACTTCCAATTTAAGATGCTTGAGTTGGGTCCAGCTGCACAATTTGTTGCTGTGTGTAGCTGCGATTAACTTGGTCCTCGGACATGCATTTCAATGAGACTTGTTTCTGAATGTTTCAAGTTTAGTAGGGCCTTGCTCTCTCGGCCTCTACACCCAGCCTTTCCAGCAACAATTCCAGCTACTTTTCGTGGCTTCAGGTGAGTCATTCCTTACCATAAGCCTGTCCCTCCCCAGTAGAAAACCCAGCTGGGGTGCTCAAAGCCCCTGTGGCAGAGGTCAACGTGCCACTCAGACCACTTGCCCCCCTCCCCCCCCCCCCCACATGCCAAATCCTTTTACTGTTCCCTTGCAGGTTCACAACTACCCAGTGGGAGGCAGAACCCACCAATTCTATCTGGTTTGACAAGCGGTCACATCAGACATGTGGGTCCTTCAAATTGTTTTGAAAGGCTACGTCTTCCCCTTCCTTTCGTCCGGCCGCACCATCCACCCGACCTTCTGACAGAGGACCATCTCTCGATTTTGCGTCAGTAAGTGCCAGCTCTTTTGGCCAAAGTAACTATTGAGAGCGTGCCAACACAAGAAGTATGATGTGGCTGTTACTTCCGCTACTGTCTGGTGCCTAAAGAGGACAGAGGTCTTTAGCCTATTCTAGATCTGCACCTTCTCAATCTCTTCCTCTGGAAGGAGAAATTCAAAATGCTCACTCTGGCCAGGCCCAGCATCTCCAGCTCTCCTCTCCTGATACACTATGGAATTTTCCTGGTAGTAGTAGCACAGAGGTGAGAAAGGGCAACAGGAGGGTAAATTTCTCCATTTGTCATTTCAGTGAAACCCTTGCTTTTAAACATGAGATGTGTTTGGCAGCAGAATGAGCAAGACTGCAATTATTAAAGTAAGCCTCCTGTGCAAAACGTAATAATCCTTTACAATGAAATTACGTGCACTTGCCCAATGTATATTTTTTTATTATATTCTTTTTGACGCAATTGGAGCATGATACTTACGAACATTGCAATTGCACATAATGTACTTACACCGCAAGTCTATTTTGGACGATGTATGCTGTTATTCAAAGTCATGTGTGCATTTGGATTTAAGGCCTTCAAGATTATGATCATTACTATGATCCAGCTCACTAGTGAACAAGGCGGATGGTGCAGCCGAAACACGTCAGGGAAGAGAGAAGGAAATGCTGCCACTTTGAATTTAAATAAAGCTGATGTTTCACGGATATGAGCTTCGACATTTTTTCTGTTGGTGATTTGAACGTCAAGATGCTCCATTCCTGTCCAAACAAAGCCCCCTTACAGGGATGGGGGCTCCCAGCAAACGTGGAGATTATGTGTATGGGTACATACATAAATGAAAATTAAGAAGTCAGGTAAGTCTGTTGTATGAGTTGAACTGTAGGAGATTATAGTTTTGGGCACAGGGCACTTTAGGATTGAGAATTGGTGAACTCAGTGAGCAGATGTAGATAACTTTTGAGGATAGGGCCAGGGCCGGCTCTAGGCTCATGGTGGCCCTGTGCAGGGAGCGTAGGTGGGGGCCCCGGAAGAGGAGGTCCGGACGGGGCAGAGCTCAGGAAGTTGTTTTAATAATACGAGCACAAGAACAAACGTTACGTTCGTAGGCAAAGGCAATGGCGGCACTTGTGCAAGTATCAAAGCAAACAAAATGCCATTACCACGCAGTCCCCAGCCTAGGGCCGGCCCTACTTACCTTGCTGCCAACACCAATGGTTTATCTTTTATGTCCAAGAGGGCCAATTCATGAGGTGAAAGTAATTTTAACAATAAATGAGCCAAACAAGCCAGGATCCACAAAGACAAATCCAACATCTGTAGATATGAAGTTTGTGCTGCCAACATAGTCAGATCCAAGAACGAAAGTAAGACCTGCCTAGTGAGCACCAATTCTATCCTGCCTGAAGTCGCCTTCTTTTAATGTTCAACAATGAAACTGAGTTACCACTACCCAGTGACACTAGCAGTAGTACCTGTGGCCTAACAGGAGTATCCCCTGGGTTTTACTGACCCATGGTCAGTACAGCTTCCACAGCATGTCTCTGCCCCTGGTCAGATTAATGCACCAACCCCAGGTTGCACCACTGTCCACCCAAAAAAGAAATCTAAACAAAAGGGCCCGCAATTAGGCCATTCCAAAGTCAGAAAACTAAAGTGGAGATAAGAGGCTTGATAATACGCCCTTGAGAATTCCAATAGAAGCCCATGTTCTGCTGTGAACATGGGCTTCTATTGGAATTCTCAAGGGCGTATTATCAAGCCCATCATTGCCGATTTAGGGACAGTTTTCTGCCGCTGAAGCGGCAATAATTTTAACTCAGTTTCTAGATGATATGCCCCTCAGTGCGTGAGGTCGTTTTTTTCCAGCCATTAAATCACAAGGAACCCCATATTCCATGTGGATTTGCCACCTACATTTATCACCTGCTGTAAGTAGGTTGAACATTTATAGGGGGACCTGTGCATAGGGTAAGGGGTACGAAAGGGTGTGGGTGTTTGAGGGGGGGTGATGCATTGTATGATTTTTTTTCTGGTTAAAAAAAAGTTGGTCAAGATCTTTCACATCAAGTAAATCCAGATCCGGAAAACCTAAATACTAATAATCAGTCAGAGAGAAATTGAGGCGCAAACATCCCTTAATTTTGACAGTTTGCCATATATTTAACTAAAGCCAGGTAGTCGTCAGGAAGGGAACCTAGCCAAACAGCCAGTTTACTTTACAATTAAATGTCATTGTAATGATAAGAAGTGTGTCCCTTTTAATGTCTGAAAGTCTTTGACTACTTCCAGAAGGACGTTTGATGTCACACTTTTCTTTTGGCGCTCCCTATTTATCATTAACATGGTACATTGTCAGGAAAATAATAAGTAGCCTGTGAACACTGATTTGGAAGAAAGAAAGCAAAAGACTTTGTGATATCTAGCCAGCATCTGCATTACAAATATGTGCAGATTTCACCGCAGTGACAATGTGGCTCTGTAAAGATGGCATGTGCTGCGGGATGGTGACAATGTCCGACCTCAGTCAAAGTAATTGTAAAGATGCACTGCAGTAAGTGTACTGTACACAGTCATGAGCGCATTGCAGAACTGCCGGCAATACCTGGCAATCCGGAGACTCATAGTCGGACACGGGACAGGTGTTCTTCTCTGATGATCGTTGGTGGCCGCGTAATATTCTCAATCTCACAGTCACACTGCAGACACGATGACGACGCACAGTCAGTGACACCACCGCTCACGTACTCTCCTGGGCCTGGCGGGATAGTGACCCACCGTGACGCGTCAGAGCGGCAGCAGGTGTGCAGTTCCGCACAGCGCGCGGGGGCTGTCCCAGGGCCATCATGTCATACGGTCATTGGTAGTGGGCTAAGATTGACGGCCCTGGGACCCCGTCGCTGGGCAAAGTGAAACTAACAACAAGATTGTGAACAACGCTGCCATTGCTAGCCGGGGTCGGAGCCGGAGGCTGCCAAATCCTGCCAGGGGGCCGCCACTGCCTTTGGCGGCCCTGTGCAGGTGCACACTTTGCACATGCCTAGGGCCGGCCCTGACCCAGGGCACACCAAGGAAAAAGTGCATCAGGTATCAGGCAAAAATTGTGGGGGGGTACTGCAACAGAAACTCAGTTTCTTACAGTGGGCATAACTCTTATATATGGAAGTGCATAATTATATAAGGCCATGGTCATATGTCAACTTTTTTTTTTTTGCTTACCTGCATAGTAAAAGCAGTGTGCTAGTTGATTTGTTTGCAGTTCGTGGGTTGTAAGCTGTAGATTACACTTGAGGGTTTGACTATTTTCTAGGCTACGTTGCTGGGATACTGGTGGTACAGTTACCTAGGAAATATCCAAGTTTCCAACTGTCTATGGAAGTGTATATGGTCTTGGGTGCTTCTAATACTAGCTTCTAGTGTGTTGCAGAGCTTGACGGTTTGAACTGAGAAAGCAGTGTCACCTACGGATTTCTAATGTAAAGTGGTATAATAAGTGGGGCAGGTCTGGAGTGCAGTTTGTATTGCTTGAATTTAACTTGTAGGTGAAGCAGTCCTTTTAATGTAACTCGATGCACTTTGCCTGAGCAAAAGTACATGCATTTCGTGATCGGACACAAGGGAAACTTGGGACAGCGCTAAATATATGACTGCTGGTTTTTGCAGTGTGAATATTAGTAAATCTGCTGAATATTAGTAAATGTAATAGAAAGATGTATGTGTGATTTGGGAATAGGGATATGAGTCGTAGCATGCGTTTTCCTTGCAAACTACATGAAGTTGTCTCAGTACTTAGCTTCATGAAGTTAAGCGAGTAATTAAAAATCCTCTGAACAAAGACCACAAAATAGGTTTTGCCAGAAAAAGCATTTCCAGAAAATCATATTTAACTGGAGAAATCTGCAAAAAGTTTTTATGTCAGAAAATTCTTCCTAAAAAAATTCTTACAGAACTTTTCATTCACAGTTTAAGTTTTGGAACAAAGAGAAAATTCACAGAATTGCAAAATGGATCCCTCTTGCAAAACTTTGCTTTCAGTTCCTTGTTGAGAATTATTATCTTGAGAGATGAGTTCTAGAAGGCTCTGCTTTCACTTGAACAGAGCATCAGCGATGAGGGCAATCAACAAAAGTGTTGGAGGCCATTCAGTGATGTTCCAGCTACATTTGGCATGCAGACAGATCCCTGTAGCACATACCACCATTTCCTGAGTTTGTGCATCTAATCAGGTAAAGCACCACAGCATTACCTGATTCATGTTTTGGGGAACTTTGTGATTTTGGCAAATAGTGAAGTCTTGCATCTTCCTTTAAGCTTGTTTCCTCGAGGATCTGAAGCTCTTTCTAACAATACGTGATTTTTCCGGTTGGACAAGTAATGACACCAGGCGTAATATGTTTTGCACAGTTGTAATTATCTGGCCTTCAACAAAGATGTATGTTTTTTTTATTTTTTATAATAGGATGATTTTGAGTCTTAAAGTATATACAGCGACAAGCATTCACACTGCAATCTGCGCATGCGCTATTTTGACAGTTTGGAAATGTAAAATGTTATTCCCTGATAATGAGATATCCGAAGTTCCTGATAGGGCTAGAAACCCTGTCAAATGTCCCATCAGGAATTATGAGGGCTGTGGCGTTAGTGAGAACATATCATGCTTTAGCGGGTCCAAGGTCCGTGGCTGAAAGCAGCTGAAATCTCCAGGAAATCTGTAGGGAAATCCTGGGAATTACTTGCGGTGTTAGACATGGAATTATCAATCCCCTTAGTTATTTCTTATTCTTTAGAGGATTCTCAGTGTTCAACCCAGAATCTCTATTCATTTTTTCACTCTGAGAATTAACAAGACCATTTGTGTCGTTAATTCTGGAGGTGTCGACTTTACACCCCTCATCCAGGGACCTCGTATTGAGGTCCTTAATGGTGGTGATGTTTGTACGCCCACACATTATATGTTTGCTTGCACCAGTGTGAAGGAGACAGGAAATCTGCTGGTTCTAAATTCATTTGCACGCAGGTTGCACAATATTTTAGATTAGCCGGAAAAATTACTGTATACCAACAGTATTGGAATTTGAGAGATTTGTGCACATTTTTTTCAAAAAAAGGCCTAATTGCGTCTTATTTCTAAACTGTGCTAATTTGTGTGTTCAGAAGTAAACTGCTGAAAACATCACTTAAACAACACGTCTATAGATCAAGTTGCACGCTGCTATTATTTACTTTCTTTTCCTCAGTTTACTTTGTAAAGAGGTAAATAATTCTCTCCAATCTCCCTTCCTGCCATTAGGACTCTGCCACCTGCAAATGAGCGCTAGATGACTTTTAAGTGAGCCGTCAACTTTGTGTTTGTTTTCACGGTATACTTAAAAGGCAGGATCCATTAAGTTGATTTGTGTTTCTTTTGAACTGTTTGGACTCAGAGCAGATTTTGGTGTTGCCATAGAAGTTTCAGAATGACAGAGTCCGGGGTGTGACAGGAGACATGCAGTGCGAGCTGAAGCTTTCTTCTTGCCAAACACAATAGCGACAAGCAGGCATTCATATCTAGAAACTAAAAGCAACATTTAACACTCCTTTCCTGCATTGCTACAACATTATCAGATCCTTCCGATCCGATCCTCGTCTGGCGGTCCCTGGGGTTTGGCGGCCCTGTGCAGGTGCACACTTTGCACATGCCTAGGGCCGGCCCTGATAGGGCACTGGCCCTTGATGGATTCAACAAGCCCATGGTTATTCTTCATTTGCTGTTGAAATACATTGGGCTGGCACTTGCATATGTGAAATATCGGGCATTTGCACTTTAATTTATTGTATATGTTTACATTCTGATACAGGCAGAGTAATAGCATTTAAAAAAGGGCTGCCACTAGGATCAGTATGTGCAATCTTTAGAACATGGATTATAACTATATAAACCAAGGCTGCTCACATATTGGAAAAGTTCACTAATGGATTTGCTTCAAAAGAATTTGTTTACAGCTTTTACTGTCACATGATTGGTGAAGTGACGATGTGAGATGATTTGCCTAAGTTACTTTAATATGTATATATATTCACTGAAAAAACCATAGGTTTCACACCAGTTATAGTTGGGAATTAGCATTTAAAAAACCTATTAAATTCACTGAAAAAACCATAGGTTTCACACCAGTTATAGTTACCTGGAAATTTTACTGACATAAAACCATTGAAATTCCCACGTTATAGTTAGTTGGACTCACTATAACTTGCGCGCCTGCAATGCACTGCTGATGACGTCACATATTACATCACTCATGACATGGTCAGTGACATCACTCATGACATCACTGATGACACCATCCTTGTGACAGAGTGACAGACCTCCTTTCAGTGTAATGTAAGCCTTGAAACACATATTCAAAAATAGTATTTAACATTTTCAAAAAAGTGGAGATACCCATACCAGTTACAACAAACAATTCAGTAATTCCACAATCTATATACACATCCACTCATTCACAAACAGTTCTATATAGTTATTCATACATATACTCACTCATTATATGTAGTGATACACCTATACATCCTGTTACACACTGATAGTCATCCAAAAGTTACTCACACACATATTCACACATGCAAAAAAACTAATGAACATTAATTTATTTGCATATACAGCTATACACACACTACCACTTTACTTCTAAGAATACTTACACATACTTACTCTCTTAAACAATCACTTATATAAACACATACTAATTTAAACAGGAACTCTTATAATCTCTCACTCTCACATATACTCAGTTTTATAAATCAATACTCACACATACTAGATTAAAACATATGTCGTTACTGAAAAAGACAATAGTGAGACAGTCGTTTACTCACTAACATACACGTACATATACACACTCATACATCTATACAGTCCTGTACATATGCTGTCTTCAAAACACATCAAACAGTGAGTCAGTCACCAACCCATACAGCCACTTATACACAAAGTGAAACACTGATACATACATTTTAATATATAAAAGTTACTTGCTAATATATGTATTCACTAAGATACACTTAATAAGGCAGTTAACCAATCAATTATTTTAAAAACAAACATCCATTTACACACTTATTTAACCATTTATTCTTGCATCGTACTTTACAAATACATATAAAATAAAAAATAATAATTTTTAAGAAAGACAAACATTCACTGGATGGTGTCATGAGTGATGTCACTGACCATGTCATGAGTGATGTAATATGTGACGTCATCAGCAGTGCATTGCAGGCGCGCAAGTTATAGTGAGTCCAACTAACTATAACGTGGGAATTTCAATGGTTTTATGTCAGTAAAATTTCCAGGTAACTATAACTGGTGTGAAACCTATGGTTTTTTCAGTGAATTTAATAGGTTTTTTTAAATGCTAATTCCTAACTATAACTGGTGTGAAACCTATGGTTTTTTCAGTGAATTTCATAGGTTTTTTAAATGCTAATTCCTTTCTATATCGAGTTTCTAAACTTTTTTTTTTTTACAATTTGCTGCTTTGTGTAAGTATTCATTTTGGATTTTTTTTTTTATATCATTTTTTCCTTTTGCGCTCTGGGTGCGCGCTCCGGTAAGCTCTCCGGTAAGCTTTCCGGTAAGCTCACCGGAAAGCGCACCCAGAGCGCTACTTTCGTTTGTGAAAAAAAATATGAATGAAAAGTTAATAATAATGCAAAACATTTCGTACCATACAAATAAAATCAGTTTTTTTAAATAAGGAAAATGATTATGCATTTCCGTAAAAGTATGATGACGTCACTTCGGCGCGCAACGTAAGCGCCCTCGGAAGCGCCTACGTTCGCGCGGCGTATACGCCCCCGGAAGCACCTACGTTCGCGCCACGTATGCGCCCCAGAAGCGCCTACGTTCGCGCCGCGTGTGCGCACCCGGAAGCGCTCCGGTGCGCGCAGCGTAAGCGCGTCGGGTCATGTGACCTTAAAATAACACTTTTCATTGGTTGCTAACAGTTTTTTTTACAAAGAATGAAATCCCCACCCATTTCCTTCACTTCTTCTTTCACTTTTGTGACTGCAAGACCTGCCTTTTTGCTCCTGGATATTTCTTGGTTTTACAATGGCTGCCAGACAATCCAGCAGTGAGGATGACCCAAAATTCATCAATGAAGAGCCTCCTCAACGAAAAGTTAAGGAACATTTCATTTGGAAATATTTTAAAATCCCACCTGGCCAAAAAAAGGTGAATGCTCCAAAAGTGGAGTGCAGGATCTGCAAAGAAGAGCTGTCACGGGGTAACCCTTTAAAAAAAAGTACTCTTTTGGGAACTTCACAATGATCCGGCATGTGGAGAGGAAGCACCCCCAAAATTTTGCCCGGGAAAGTGTCAGGGCTCTGGCACAAGAGGTTCCCAGTGATGGGGCCTCTACATCCACCGGAGGAGCAACTTCTTCTGGGAGGGGGCAATCGCAGGAGCAGGTGCCAAACATTCAACCTGCATTTAACCATGGTGTCCTCAGATGCAGATACTGCAATCAACTCCTCACCTATGGGGAGCAAAGTGTCCAGCTCATGGTTCGAGCATTGGAGAACCATCGCTGCCCTTCCCACCCCTAATTTTTTTTGGTTTTTTTGCTCCTGTTGAGCAGTTTCCATTCCCTGTTTTTGTTCCTGTTTAGAAAAAAGAAGAAAATCAAAAGTTCTTTTCAGAACTACCTCCAATTCTCATCAAAGAGCTATATTCTTAAAAAAATGAAAAAGAGTAAGTGAAATAGAGTGCATTGATAATGGAAAGGAGAATGAGTAAGAAAGAACAGAAAGGTATGAGAGGAAAAAGGAAGTGAAGTAGGAGGACTGAAAGAAGGTGAGTGTTAGGAAAGAAAGTTATGAGAAGAAGAGTGAATATGGGGAATGTTGATATTCAATGAAAATGTTGAAAAGGAACAGGAGTGTGGAAGGATAAGAAAAGATGCATTGCTGGAGTTGAAGGCAGAAGGCCTCATTTATGAAGCCATGCGTCACTTTAACGCCACCAAAGCATCACTTTTTGTGACACAACAGTCCAATAAAAAATGCACCTTATTTATTCATATTTACAAAGTGGCGTTTCTAGGTAAATACGTCACTTTGTAAACCCCTGTGCCACATTATTCCTACGTCAGGTGTAATGTATGCAAAAAGGACGTATTGACGCAAGAAAGGGTCGTAGAGGTGACACAGTAAATAAACTGGAGGCCTCATTTCTGAAAAGTGACGCATCGCTACGTGAAAACAGCGATGCGTCACTTTTCTGGGCGCACTCCTTATGACATTCCAGATGTGTCATATTTAATTTATGACTAATCAATTCGCAAGTAGTGACAGATACGTCAGTATTTCTGACGTATCTGTAAACACAAAATTGACGCATTACTGGAGTGCGTCACAAAAGTGACGCAACTCCAGTAATGCGTCCTTTCACATGGGGAAAGCACCATATGAAAGGTCTTGCGTCAATCTTACACCTGCTGTGAGGCAGGCGCAAGATTTTGACGCAACAGCATCCTAAAAGTGACGCAGTGAAATCTCATAGATTTCACTGCGTCACTATTACAAAGCTTTTTGCGGGGGAACGCCCCCTCTGCATACATTATACCTGACACAGGTATAATGTGGCGCAGGGTTTTAAAAAGTGACCCATCTACCTAGATGCGTCACTTTTTAAATATAGCGCAACGAGGCGCATTTTTTTACACCGCTGGTGCGATGCGTCACTTTTCTGTGCGCACTCCTTACGACATTCCAGATGTGTCATATTTAATGTATGACGAATCATGTCGCAAGGAGTTACAGATACGTCAGTATTTCTGACGTATCTGTAAACACAAAAGTGACGCATTACTGGAGTGCGTCACAAAAGTGACGCAACTCCAGTAATGCGTCCTTTCACATGGGGAAAGCACCATGTGGAAGGTCTTGCATCAGTCTTACACCTGCTGTGAGGCAGGCGCAAGATTTTGACGCAACAGCATCCTAAAAGTGACGCAGTGAAATTTCATAGATTTCACTGCATCGCTATTACCAAGCTTTTTGCGGGGGAACGCCCCCTCTGCATACATTATACCTGACGCAGGTATAATGTGGCGCAGGGTTTTAAAAAGTGACCCATCTACCTAGATGCGTCACTTTTTAAATATAGCGCAACAAGGCGCATTTTTTTACACCGCTGGTGCGATGCGTCACTTTTCTGTGCGCACTCCTCACAACATTCCAGATGTGTCATATTTAATGTATGACTAATCATGTCGCAAGGAGTTACAGATACGTCAGTATTTCTGACGTATCTGTAAACACAAAAGTAACGCATTCCTGGAGTGCGTCACAAAAGTGACGCAACTCCAGTAATGCGTCCTTTCACATGGGGAAAGCACCTTGTGAATGGTCTTGCGTCAGTCTTACACCTGCTGTGAGGCAGGCGCAAGATTTTGACGCAACAGCATCCTAAAAGTGACGCAGTGAAATCTCATAGATTTCACTGCGTCGCTATTACCAAGCTTTTTGCGGGGGAGCGCCCCCTCTGCATACATTATACCTGACGCAAGTATAATGTGGCGCAGGGTTTAAAAAAGTGACCCATCTACCCAGATGCGTTACTTTTTAAATATAGCGTAACGATGCGCATTTTTTTACACCGCTGGTGCGTCACAAAAAGTGACGCACAGGCGGCGCAAAACTGGCAGCGCAAGGCCTTCATAAATATGGTCCTGGATTTTCCCCTTACTTCGCTCCCCGGTGCGCGTACCGGGCGCTCCCCCCACGAAATCGAAAAAAAATATTTTTTTAAAATGCCCCGCGGGACCCTATTTTAGCCCCCACATTAAACCTAGGGGGTCAGGAGGGGGTCTACCCTGCCCCCTTATGGTCAATTCCCCCCTTTGTTTTTGCCACCTCTTGTGTCTCGATTTTACCGAGACATAAGATGGCGGCTGCTCCAGACTGTTTAGAATGTTTACAGACACCCAAGAGCCAATCAGCTTTCTGCGCGCAAGTCGCGTGGCACGCCCGGTGCGCTCCCCGGTGCGCGTACCGGGGCGCGCCTATAGATATATATATTTTTTTGAACCTAAATTACTCAAAATCCACTGGAGCACATATCTTGAGACATAGCAAAGGCACATCGGGCTACTAGTCCCTACAATTTTACCAAGTTTGGTGTAAATCCATTCAGCCGTTAGAGCTAAAAGTGAAATCGACCGCCCTATGGAAATTAACATGGGGAAAACGCGTTTTGGGACCCCCCTTTTATCTCGGTCCCCGCTTGACGAATCCCCCCCAAACTTTCAGGGAAGGACCGGAACTCGACGAGGCCATTTTGAGGAAATGTTCAAGCAGATTCGTCAACCGGTGCCAAAGTTATTCCAAATAGAATTTTGAGATTTAACATTGAAAAAAATCCTAACTATAACTACCTACTGGCGACCGCCAGTAGGTAATATATATATGTATATATATATATATATATATATATATATATATATGTATATATATATATGTATATTTCAAACACTTGTTGGCGTTTGCTCGAGCCTCTCACCGCAGCGGGCTCCCGGCGGGATCGCCACTCCCCAATTATCAGCACACTCCGAAGCTCATAAATCAGCCACACACCAGAGCCGGGGCCCAAATGTTCGTTCAAAGTGCTAAATATTTATTGGCACACGGACAAAACCCTACGCGTTTCGAAGCTTGCGCCTCTTGCTCACGGGTGAAGTGTTTTGGTGGCCATTCCTTATTTAAAGTGATACAAACATTGTTTCTCGTGCACGTGATCACAAATAAACATGAAAAAGTTACCTTGTTGCATGCATGGTTTTGATAACGTAATACAGGGTTGCAAATAATATTGCACACAATACTTTTTGGAAATAAGGTGAAAAAACTGTTTTCACATTAAACAGTAAAGTAACATTTGCGTGGGCAAGATATTACATGAAAAATGAAACCCACATTTTAGTTATTTCGATGCGCGCTATTCAAACATGAATAGTTTCCTGAATGAACAAAAATATCAAAGTTCATAAATTCAGTTAATGAAGGCGTCTCGCCCCAGTGGGCATAATCCTCAACTTCCTTATGCGGTGGAAACATAATCCATAACCCATGCTTGCTGGTGTCTTGCCCCAGTGGGCTAGTCAGTTCCAATTGTAGCGTGTGTATTCAGCATACCTAAAAAATTCAAAGTTCAGAAACCATGCATCAGAGTTTTGCTATATCTTAATATTGTGTCACGTAGCAAAATGTGCATATTAAAAACAGACAGAATGGAAATTATAGGAAAGCAAACATGATAGCTCAATTATGTTTGTAAGTGCACTGAAAGTTCTTCCCCCATATTATGCCCACAGGGCTGCGTGGTGTTGTACCGGATGATGTATTTGGATTCCAGTTTGCGTAGCTCTAATAACCTGTTACCACCTCTTTCATTTCTGGTTACACAATCAATCACATAAAATTGCACCAGGTTAGGGTTTTGCTGATGCTCCACTGCAAAATGCCTAGCCACAGGATATTGGGGATTTGCATTTTTGATGGCACGAAGATGTTCTAGTGCCCGCAGTTTTGCTTTTTTAGTTGTCATCCCAATGTAGAACTTCTCGCATGGGCATTTGAGTGCATACACTGCATACTCAGTGTTGCAGCCTAGCATTTTCGTAATTTTATGCTCAGCCTGGTCTTTGCAAATTCTGAGGCTCTTACATTTGTGACTATTTCTGCATGCTTTGCATTTGGTGCAGGGAAAAAATCCAACCACTTGGGAGGATTTGGCGGGTTCCTGTAGCGTGGCACTGCTGAGAGAATCCTTTAGGGATTTCACTTTCCTAAAAGTAAGGGAAGGATTCTCACTGAGTACCTCATTGAGGTCATGATCAAGTTTGAGGATGTTCCAGTGTTTGTCTAAACTTTTCCTCAGTAGCCAAGTTTGGCTGTCAAAATTGGTGATAAACCTGATCTGTTCAGACTCCTTGCGTGTTTTTGGCACTAACAGTTCAGTCCTTTTCATGGTGTCAACCTTGGTAACAGCCTGCATGATGTCTAAGTTGTTACAGCTAAAGTGACTGATGTTGGCGATGAGACACTGCCACCCAGCTCGCGGGTGGATGATGTAAAAAAGCTTTGGGACGCACTATGGAAAGTGCTGAAAAGAGAACAATCCAAGTGGTGGGAGGCGGCTGCCCTCACGAAATATGTGGAATGTGGGCGTATTCCACGAGGTCTTCGGATTTTCATAATCCCCACGTTTCAGAAGCCAGATCCCGAACTGATCAATGAGTGGATGACCAATAATCATTCTTGTTCAATGAATATGCTCCACATTCTAATAAAATATGCCGAAAAAGAATGTGGTGAGCTCAACATTGAAAGTGAAACGCTGATAACAAAGTTGAAAGAAAAATACACAGAAAGCGAGTTCACTACTGAAATGAATAAGATGGAAAAGAGATTGGAAAAAGTGGAAGAGGAAATAAAGGCCAAAAAGCAAAGGAAATTCGTAAGAGATGAAATTGATTATAAAAAGGGACAAATCCTCACCTTTGCCAAGAAATTTGAAGCACTACGGGTGTCAACAAAAACACCTAAAAAAACTAAACCACCTGCAAATGAGTCAGCGGCGCAAGACGAAACATTGTTGGAAGGTATCACCACATTGGATCAATCTGATGGTGAAAGTGTGGAGAGCGATGTCTCAGTAAGCATGGAACCGCAAAATGTAAAAGACCGCATTTTAAACGAGGTTGTGCTACTTGCCAGGGAACGCCAAACACCGCCAAGAGGTCGTGGCAGAGGCGCAAGAGGAGGCAAAGGAGCAAGAGGAGGATTATCAAATTCAGCACAATCAGCAAGCCCGGTGGGAGTTCAAACAAGGGGCAAAAAGGCGAAAAAATGAAGAGTCAAGATAACAAGACAGTGGTAAACCTTTCATCTCATATTTTATCTTCTGAACAGTTGTATGTCCTGTCACGTGGATTGTCTTTTTGTCCCACAGCAAAATTTAACTTTACCGAAACACGCATTGACCTGTTTAAGTTTACTAGAAAGCTTAAGCTCAGAAAATGGTTTGCTCCTCGGCCACGGCTTAAACAGGATAAGAATGACAATGCGAGTACCCTTTGCATCAATGATGCAGAAACATTACAGTTAGTACAAGAATTGGCAGGCTGTGAAGATGTATTAGACAATCCAGTACTTAATTTGTTGGACAGTGACATTGACATTGGGGTGAGCAGTGGGAGTAACTTCAAACCAAAATCCCTATTTGTTCCACAAATTAATAGCAACTGCATTGAATGTTTTGAAACAGGAATGATTAATGAGATGAGAAAAATTGACAAACGGGTTTCACATCTAAATTTTAACTAGAACAAAAAACAGTACTTGGCGTTAAAAGAGATGCAGGATTGTTCGGATGTGGTAATTAATAACTCCGACAAAGGAGGCAATGTGGCCATTTGGCCTCTTGATATGTATTTAAAAGAGGGTCTCATGCAGTTAAGTAACAATGAAAATTATAAAGCATCTAACATGCATGAGTATATCTCATCTAAAGAAATGTATTTCTGCAAGCTTAGTGACTGGAGGGATAGAGGAGTCTTGGAGGAAGATGAGTATAATTTTTTGATGTGCAAATACCCTCGCATTCCTGCGCTCTATTTACTCCCGAAGTTACATAAGAACTTTGAAGTGCCCCCGGGGAGACCCATTGTTTCCTCCAATGGTAGCCTGCTGGAAAATACCTCAAGGTATATTGATTATTTCTTACAGCCGCTTGTCCAGTCACTTCCCTCTTTCATCAGAGACACTTCTGACTTTTTGAAAGTCATTAGTGACTTAGTATGGAAAGATGAATACTGGCTTATCAGCTTCGACGTCACAAGTCTTTATACTTGTATACCCCATGACTCAGGCGTCGACGCATGTAAGCACTTTTTGGGAAAAAGATCTGTTTCTCATCTACTCCACACACACATGTTACTTGACATGATTGAGATTTGTTTAAAGAATAATTTCTTTATCTTTAACAAACAGATGTATCAGCAAACCCGGGGAACTTCGATGGGCAGTTGCTTCGCCCCCAGTTTCGCAGGGTTGTACCTGGGCTGGTGGGAGGAGCAGGTGGTGAATAACATCTCCCACTTTACTGACCACGTAGTTCTCTGGGTACGCTACATCGATGATATTTTCTGTGTGTGGAGTGGAACTTTGAATCAAGCCAATGATTTTGAGAAAATCCTCAATGACAACTCATTGAATCTACAATTTACTAGCCACATGAGTACCAAAAAATTGGAATTTCTAGATGTGACTCTAGAAATTATCAATGGGTCATTAACCAGCTCTCTTTTTCGTAAACCCACTGCAGGGAACAGTTTGCTCCATGCCAAGTGTTGCCACCCTCCTAAATTAATACGGAGCATCTCATTGGGAGAACTTATCAGAGCCAAACGCAATTGCAGTGCTCAAGAGAATTTTGAGGCGGAGAAAATTACAATGTGTGAAAGGTTCAGGGAAAGGGGGTACAGTAGCAAGGTTATCATGCAGGCTGTTACCAAGGTTGACGCCATGAAAAGGGCCGAACTGTTAGTGCCAAAAACACGCAAGGAGTCTGAACAGATCAGGTTTATCACCAATTTTGACAGCCAAACTTGGCTACTGAGGAAAAGTTTAGCCAAACACTGGAACATCCTCAAACTTGATCATGACCTCAATGAGGTACTCAGTGAGAATCCTTCCCTTACTTTTAGGAAAGTGAAATCCCTAAAGTATTCTCTCAGCAGTGCCACGCTACAGGAACCCGCCAAATCCTCCCAAGTGGTTGGATTTTTTCCCTGCACCAAATGCAAAGCATGCAGAAATAGTCACAAATGTAAGAGCCTCAGAATTTGCAAAGACCAGGCTGAGCATAAAATTACGAAAATGCTAGGCTGCAACACTGAGTATGCAGTGTATGCACTCAAATGCCCATGCGAGAAGTTCTACATTGGGATGACAACTAAAAAAGCAAAACTGCGGGCACTAGAACATCTTCGTGCCATCAAAAATGCAAATCCCCAATATCCTGTGGCTAGGCATTTTGCAGTGGAGCATCAGCAAAACCCTAACCTGGTGCAATTTTATGTGATTGATTGTGTAACCAGAAATGAAAGAGGTGGTGACAGGTTATTAGAGCTACGCAAACTGGAATCCAAATACATCATCCAGTACAACACCACGCAGCCCTGTGGGCATAATATGGGGGAAGAACTTTCAGTGCACTTACAAACATAATTGAGCTATCATGTTTGCTTTCCTATAATTTCCATTCTGTCTGTTTTTAATATGCACATTTTGCTACGTGACACAATATTAAGTTATAGCAAAACTCTGATGCATGGTTTCTGAACTTTGAATTTTTTAGGTATGCTGAATACACACGCTACAATTGGAACTGACTAGCCCACTGGGGCAAGACACCAGTAAGCATGGGTTATGGATTATGTTTCCACCGCATAAGGAAGTTGAGGATTATGCCCACTGGGGCGAGACGCCTTCATTAACTGAATTTATGAACTTTGATATTTTTGTTCATTCAGGAAACTATTCATGTTTGAATAGCGCGCATCGAAATAACTAAAATGCGGGTTTCATTTTTCATGTAATATCTTGCCCACGCAAATGTTACTTTACTGTTTAATGTGAAAACAGTTTTTTCACCTTATTTCCAAAAAGTATTGTGTGTAATATTATTTGCAACCCTGTATTACGTTATCAAAACCATGCATGCAACAAAGTAACTTTTTCATGTTTATTTGTGATCACGTGCACGAGAAACAATGTTTGTATCACTTTAAATAAGGAATGGCCACCAAAACACTTCACCCGTGAGCAAGAGGCGCAAGCTTCGAAACGCGTAGGGTTTTGTCCGTGTGCCAATAAATATTTAGCACTTTGAACGAACATTTGGGCCCCGGCTCTGGTGTGCGGCTGATTTATGAGCTTCGAAAACTACCAGGAGTGTGCTGATATATATGTATATATATATATATTTTTTTTTTTTTTCAGGTGCACAGATTAGTATGATTTTCTTTTGTCCAAACCAGTTAGATTTTAAGCTATTGTTTTATTGAGCAGTTTACATTATGAATGATTCATGAGTTGATACTGTAAGATATTGCTCAACGAGGATGTGAGAAACAGTTACACTGTCACTTTAAGGATTTGAGTGAGTATAAAAGGCACAAAATAGCGTTGGGAAAATGTTGTGAAAAAGACCACGAAGATCGAAACACGTCATCCCAAGCCATAATAAACTGTTGGATGTGAACCTGAGAGTGTTGGGACCTGTCTTTTGATACTGAACGGGTGTGCTGAAATATATTACCTACTGGCGGTCGCCAGTAGGTAGTTATAGTTAGGACCTATTTTCCATAGGAAATCTGCAACATTCTATTTGGAATAACTTTGGTGCTGGTTGATGAATCTTTGGGAAATTTTCAAAACTAATGGCTAGCTCCGTTCCGCTCCTCCCCTGAAAGTTTCGGGGTGATTCGTGAAGCGGGGCCTGAGAAAAAAGGGGGTCCCAAAACGTGTTTTCCCGATGCAATTTTCCATAGGACCTTTAGCCACAGCTACAGACCGAACTGCTGAACGGAATTACGCCAAATTTGGCAGAGATGTAGTCCTCAGTTCAGACTAGTGCCTTTTGCTTAAATGGTGTCAATCTGTTTAGTCGTTCCTGCGAAAATTACAGTTAAAAGCATATATATATATATCTATGGGCCCGTGGATCCGCGGACTATGAGCGCACCCTATGTGTATCATAAGCGCACCCTTCCGATCACGCGCTGAATGCTAATTGGCTGTCAAGTGGTTGTCAACATTCGAAACCAGGAACTGTTTGCAGCCATTTTGTGCCTCGGTAGAAGCGAGGCTGAAGAAGTCAGTGGAACAAGTGTGTGGTTCGTGTCATTTCTATCTGACCGTTCCTTCCAGGTGCACGCTCCCCCGTACTCATCCAGTAGGCTCCCCTTTGAATGTGGGGTGCCTCAGGGGTCTGCGCTCAGTCCCACATTGTTTAATGTGTACGTCCGCCCCCTGGCCGTGATGGCCCGGGAACGTAAGATACAATTAATATCATATGCGGACAATACACAACTTATCTTTAACTTCTCCAACAACAATGTGACAGACCAAATGAAGTTTCAAGAAGACATTTTGGCCATTTCTAAATGGCTATCTAACAACTGTCTTTAATTAAACTCCTCCAAAACAGAGGTACTTCTGATTGGCAATGGCACACAGACATGGGATGAGCACTGGTGGCCTCCTGCGCTGGGACGAGCTCCCATACCCAAGGAGCTGGTAAAAAATCTAGGAGTGATGCTTGACAACTCGCTCAATTTGGACTCCCATGCCAAAAAAGTGGCGGGCATCTGCTACGGGCGCCTGCGCTCTCTCAGACCCATCTTGGGGTTCTTCGAACCCCCAACTCGTCAACTCATAGTCCAGGCGTCAGTCCTTTCTCACCTGGACTATTGCAATTCTCTAATGCTAGGATCCAACACGACTACAATAAATAGGATGCAAAGAGCGCAAAATGCTGCTGCTCGTGTTTTATTTGCTCTGCGCAAAACCTGTCACACTTCCCCTTTTCTTCGGCGATTACATTGGTTGCCTATAAAGCAACGCATTCAATTCAAAACCCTCTGTCTTACCCATAAAATCTTGTATAGTGCCGGCCCCCAAACTCTTCAAGGACTATGCTCCTTTTATACCCCTACACGCGCACTTCGCTCACCGGACCTTTTCTTAGCACGTGCCATTAAGATACGGAGGAGCAGAGCTGGTGGCCGCTCCTTCAGGTATTTGGCCCCTAAACTTTGGAATTCCATCCCCTTAAAAGCTCGAGCCACCTCAAATCATCTGTTATTTCGCAAACTTATAAAAACTTGGTTGTTTGCATCCATCTAAAACACCCTCTGTCGCATTAGTGGTAGGCATGTCCGCAAGCGCTGGGACGCCCCGTTGCTGGGGTAGCCATGCGCTATACAAGATTCCGTAACATAACATAACATAACAAGTGTGTAAAACATATAAAGAGGGCAGGGTAGAAATAGTTTGACCCTCTAGACCTGCTTAGGGGGTCCCAGAAGGACCCCCAGGGCCCACTACTTTTTATTTTTTTGTTGTTGAAAAAACGACAAGTGGCGTAGGGTGCGCGGAGTCTGCTGTAAAATAAATGAAATGGCAAACAGCAGTGTCCCGGGGGTAGGCACCCCGGGACACTGCAGGAGCCGGCCCTGAGGGGTGGAGGTCCCCACGGCCCTCGAGGGCTCCAGGCGGAGGGCCACGCAGCCTCCCACCCACAATATACAAAGCCCCAGGGGCGGTGGTTCCCGGGGCTTGAGGGGGGGTAGTTGAGACCCCTCCACTTCTAGTTTTGCAGGGGGGTGGCATTGGAGTCCCCCCAACCATTTATTTTATAGCCCCGGGGGTGGCTCTCACTCCTGCATAGCAAACAGCAATGTTGAGAAAATCTTCCGGTAAGATAAAGGGTTTTGAAGTCCATTTTCGGCATTTCTGTTGTAGTTTGCAGCCGTTAAAGCGGCGACAATTTTAACTCCGTCTTTGTAAATATGCCACTAAGTTTTGTAATGTCGATAATCTCGTCTCCCATTTAAATAGGCACGAAGTATATATTGAAGTGCATTGTGAATCGTAAAGCAACACTGTCTAATTGTGATCGATAAAGAATTGAATAAGTTATGTACTTCTTTTGCTCGTAATGTGCATAGGGGCAGATTTACAAGTTCATTGCGTTACTATTGCATCACTTTTAAGATGGGAAAAGTGATGCGAAAGTGGTGCAAGGGGGTTGTAAATCTGGTACGCAGTGTTCTGTTTTACTTTGCTTTCCTTTCTGTCATGTAGAGGATCCTGGGTAAATATAACGGTTTCTGTACAGCCAGTACCTTTCAACCCTACCCCCAAACTGGTTACTGCCTATTACCATAGTAACAGTTCATGAAACACTTAAGTGAGCACAGAGGTTAGAAGTTCACCACACTATGTTGCTAATCGAAACTGTTACTGTGCTGGAGTTTTAAAAGTTTTCCATAGGAACCGTTAGTCGTCGCTATAGACTCTGGTAAAGAGCTGGTAAAGAGTTAGCCTCAGTATTATACTTGTAGTTATAAATATCATTTCTATGTTTAAATGTTTTCTAACTGTATTATTGTCACACTAAATAATAGGGAAAAGTCATTAAAAAGAAGACTTATATACTTTTTTTTATTAACTTTTATTGAAACAACAATAAATAACTGGAAACATAACTTAAAGATAACAATATAATGAATAACTAGAAACATAACTTTAACAAAACAATTTAATAAACAAAATGTGATATGGACTCCAATAGAAGTAGTGTAGGTAATCTGCAAAAGAAAAATGAAAATAAGTGTTCAAAATTAGATCGATGTGACTAAATGAGGTCAAATATTACAAGTTAAGGTAATACTTGGCAATATTTTTTCATTTGCATGTCTGCAGTGTGCTTGATACATTCCATCTCTCTTATAGGCTCGCGTTCAAGAGGTGTCTGTACGGAAGTGCCTACTGCATCAGATTTACAGTATGGACCAACAGGTCTTTAAAATGATTCAGAGATGAGATAGAATTAGGTGAGAGATCAAGTCATTATGCAGGACAATATTCTTTGGGGCTTATTTACAAGCAGCTTGCGCCACTTTTGCGTTAGTTTTCTCATGTTAAAAGTGACTGAAAAGTGGCGCAAGGGCCTTGTAAATAAGCCCCTTTATTTCTAACACATTTAATCGGAGGCATTGAGTATCTAGGACGCTCTGCTTACTTTGTGTAAACACTATGACCAACAGAGTTCACAACTTTAACTCAGCTTTGGTTCTACACTGTAGAGTAATAAATTCAGCCTTGATTTTTATATCGGCAGAGTGGACAGCATCATCCATAACTTTAAAAGAGAAAGAGAAACAATGTGAGAGAGTGAGAGAGAGAAAGAGAGAAAGAACGACATTAAAACGTAAGACAGAGAAAGTTATAGATGAAGCAGTTAATACTGGCGAAAATCTTTGTAGCTCCCCTTTGCCTTCGTTGTGTGTCCAAGCATGTGCTGGTTCATAGTGCGCCCTCCAGTTTAGTGACGGAAAGATAGTATATAGAGTTAGTAAAAGCATAGTACATACAACTGCACAAGTATATGTTTGCTTTATTTATTTGTACACTAAGGATAATGTATTTCATCAACTTTCATTGTAAGGAGGTGTCTGTGCGCTGTTTTTCTTCCAAAGTACTAAATCCCATGCACTCCGAGTGCATAGCGGTGAGTTCTCAATATTGCGTACATAGACTGTTGCATCCCATTGACTCGCAGAGTCCGGAGGTGAGTGCTTTTTCTTGCAAACTCAGAGGCAGATTTACAAGCTCCTTGCGCAACTTTCCCCATGTTAAAAGTGAAACAAAAGTGGCGCAAGGGCCTTGTAAATCTGCCCCTCAGACTGTTGTAACCTATCTAGTCTCACAGCTCGGAGGTAATTGTACATTCCTACACAGTGAAGCTGCTGCACACTACCCACTCTCTCCGTCCACAGATGACTTGTTGTTGTTTCAGAAACAAGCTTCTTTGCTCACCTTGTGGCATTGGCGTGATTCAAAGAGGGTGCACCACGTGTCGAAGCAGCCTTCTCAGACATTGTTACGATGGTCACGCATCATCGCAGAATGCACAAACGTAGAGCTTTGGAGGTGTTTGGGGGGGATGATGCCAATTTGTGAAACACAACCTGTAATATAAAAAGGAAGTTAACATTGTGTGTCATTTCTTTATCAAAGGAGAGAGGAAGTGGGAGAGTGATTGCAAAGAATATTCGCAGCTCACCTTTTTATCACCGGTATGTTTTTCACCACATGCCAGGACATAATACACCCTGAAGCTCTACATCTAAAACATTGTAAAAGAAAGATATTATGATTGGTATTTGTTACTATCTTAATGTGGAATAGAATTACATCGCCTTTTCAGGCATCTTTCCTCCCGCATTTTCGTGGACAGGACACCTTCTACATCATGCAGCCCCGCTCTGCCACAAAGAAGTCTGACATATGGTGCTGAGTTTTAATATTGCTATGGGTAAGGACAAACTCGTGCTCCCATCATCTTCGCAGGTTCCTCACCCGCTCAGTCCTTGTGGTACCACTAACTCAGTGACCAAAGAGGCCACACACGTAGTAGTGGGCCGTTGTAGTCGGTGGTTTGGGGCCTACATGAGGCGTCTTAACCACTAGGACGGGCCACTACAGCGCTTGAGATGGGATCAACTCTAAAATGGCGTAGAGCACGTGCGCCCCATCTTTTTTATTGGTAGGGTCACATGTTTAGTGACGCATGTGCTGGATGGGTGTGGTGTGGGTGTATACCAGCCATGAGGGAGTGTGTGAGCCGTTCTGACAACTAGACCTGGAAGTAAGAAATCACTGCAAAGGAAATCTGGGCCATGTGGCGTTTTTGTTTTTTCCTGGAAGCGTAAGCGGAGTGGACTAGACTGACGTATGGCAGTGCTGCGCGAGGCTCTGAACCATGTTTACGGAGCTATGGGCGTGGTTCTGTTGTTAGCTATATGAAAAATCAAGTGAATCGGGTGTCCGTTTTGTAGTGTTGACGTCACCCGGGTCTTAAACGCAAATGTATCATGTCTGTAAATTTCCACAACATGGCCAATATGAAAAGGTACGGGGTATCACTGACTCTATGTTCATTCATAGTTGCACACATAAAAGATGGTGGACATGACACATTTTTTGTGATTATGAATGTTTGTTGTACATTCAGTGGAGTGTTGTAGATGTAGTAATACAGGGCTGTGAAAGGTTTAAGTCCAGTTTTTGGCACATGAAGGGCAGCTAATATATATATACGTATGTGGTCATTCAGATATACTGTCGAACTTGGTGTTGGAAATCAGTGTTTGAGGCTTGGAATTGCGTCCACATCCTGTTATTGTAGACTAATGACGTAATCTATGAGTGCCTGAAAATGTACTGTAAATACGGTGCTCATGTAAATTGCTGATATAGTTTTGGGTTGATTTTGCGCTATATAAATATGCCCCCCAAAAAAAGGAGGAATAGTCCACACTTACTGTCAGAGGTAAGATGGTTGCATACGCTATTTATAGCACAATATAATGTGGTAGAGCGTAGAAGCAGCATTTTAGAAACGCAATAATTACACAGACACAGATAGATAGTTGAAGTGGGTATGGGCATATGCGCTCGACTCCATTTTATTACGTTGCTGTTGGTAACAAGTAGAATAGCAATCATGATATCATACACAGATATTCAATCGTAAACGGTTTATGACTTCTGCTGTACTAAGGTGGGAGCACTATATGTGAAATAATACACAGAAGATTCTATCGTAAAGTGTTCATGAGTTGTGGTACACTGAGGTAGGGCCTGTGATGATGCGTGGTTCAGGCAGAACGAACTGGTAATAATGTCTTTTGGCAAGTGAATTTTGCCTGAATAAGGCCACGTGGCGATCATTTATGGTGTACTGAGTTAGTGGTAAGGGTGGTGCTCAGTGTGTGCTCACCCTGTGATGATGCGTAGTTCGAGTGGTCTGTACTCAAAATATTGAGTGTTGCATACTGGTCTGTATGAATTTTGAGGTTAAAAAAAACTATCATCAATGGTTATCAATTGCTCTGCAGACTATGTCTAATGATTGTTCTCCATAAGAAATTAGACAATTTCATTTCACGCAGTGCATTCTAACTTTCTCAAAATGGGGACGTACGTCTGGTTGCAATGTTGAAGGTGATATCCCAGAGGTACTTGGTATTGCCGGTGGTGCAGGTACATTTGGCGCTGTGTTCTACTTTCTTTGTAAACATTATTCATCTGATGTAGGGATTAAAGGTGCTTGTGCATACTAGCAGTGCCACAGGAATATTTTTTGTCTGTGTCTTAAATAAATCAAAGCTAGATTCCTTACTGTCTGTAGTGTAGATACAAAACTGAATTTGAGTTGTGAATCCTACTGTTCGCAGTGTACATCAAAGCTACTATTCAGCACAGTTATATAAGAATGCTTTCTTTTCACTTATTTTAACAAAATCTAAATACATAAAGTATAATTGACTCTGCATTAAATACATCAAGACTGAAATTCCCTACTGTATATAGTGTAGATGAAAAGCTGAATTGAAGTTGTAAACCCTGTTGTCCGCAGTGTAGATCTTAGGGTGGACTGCTTTATCTGTAATCATGATTGAAGTGGAAGATAGAACATATATGCAGCGTAAATTTTATTATTCAACTAAATCTATAAGTGATATAAAAAAGTTTTTCAAGGAATCATACTAAAGGGATATTGTGTAGGATTTGATAGGTGTTATACTTAGTTTGGGTTGCACTGAGTTAGTGGTATCTGAAACAACAAGGTTCTGTGGATCCTGCGATGATGCGCGGTCCGGGCAGGCCGTACTGATTCTGCCTTAGTAAGGCAACGTGATAATGATTTTTGGTGCACTGAGTTACTAGTACCTTTGGCGCTTAGCGTGTACATATCCTGCGATGATGCGTGGTCGGGGTTGCAGTAATTGGACTAATGTGTTTTCTCAATTGAATTTTTCATAACTTCCATTTAAAAGGGACAGTATGTCTCACTGTGAGATAAAACTGTTCACTCTTTTTTGCAATGATTTATAGTGCACAGAGTTAGCAGTATCTTTGGCGCTGAGCTTGTACATATCCTGCGATAATGTGTAGTACAGAGGGTCGAACTGGGAGCAATGTTTTTTGCCTAGTAAATTCTGCCTTAATAAGGCTACGGAGAGATGACTTGTGGTGCAGTGAGTTAGTGGTACCGAAAAAACTTAGTGTGTGCGTACCCTGTGATGATTCGAGGTTCGGGGTATCTATCTCTTGTCTACTGGAGTGCGTCATGTACAATCGTCTTTCTACCTGAATGGTGATCCCTCACAATGTAGATCGAAGGCAGTAGTTATCACTGACATCAAGAAATTCTTTGTCGTATCTTTTAACAAAATCTGAGGACATAAAGTACAATTCACTCTACCTTAAAAAAAACAAGGCTAAATTTCATGCTGTTCGTAGTATAGATTGAAATCTGAATTCAAAATGTGAACCCTGCTGTCTGTACTGTAGATCGAAGACAGAAATATTGACAAATGATTTTTGTCACTTATTTTAACAAAATCAGAACACATATAGTACAATTGTCTCTGCATTAAAGTAATCAAGCTGAATTCCCTACTGTCCGTAGTATACATGCAAAGTTGACTTCAAGTTGTGAACCCTGTTGTCCGCAGTGTAGATCGAAGGCAGTAGTCGACACAAACATCGATGAATGCTATTTTGTCACAGTTAACAGAATCTGAGGACACAGTACAATTGTCTCTGCCTTAAAGAAATCAAGACTGAATTCAATGTTGTCTGTAGTGCAAATACGCCACTGGTATCAAGTCCTAAACTCTGTTGATCGCAGTGTACATTTGAAAACAGTACTCACTACAATTATTGGGGAATGTTTTTTGTGGCATCCTTTGACAAAATTGTCTCTGCGTTACATATATCAAGGATAACTTGAATGCTGTCCATAGTGTAGGTGAAAAGCTGAATTCAAGTTGTGAACCCTGCTGTTCGCAATGTAGATCTTAGGTTGCACTGCATTATCTGTAATGTACTCTATACATTGACTGTTGCATACAAGACTTATGAACTGGTATCAAGTGGTGAACATGGGCGAATTTTGCGAATTCGCGATCCGCAAATTTGCGGATTTGCGAATTCGCAATCCGCAAAATTCGCGAATTCACGTGAATTCGCGGATTTTTTATTTTTGTGTGTTCGCGGGGAACTTTGCGTATTTGCGGGGCGCTTTACATGTTCGCGTTTTTTTTTGCCTGGTTCATCACTGCCACCCTCTCGTTTTTTATGCCCTTCTGCCCTCTGTACCACTTGTTTTTGTGCCTTTCTGCCCTCTGCCCCACTCTTGTTTGTGCCCTTTTGCCCTCTGCCCCACTGGTTTCTGTGCCCTTCTGCCCTCTGCCTAACTCATGTCCTCTGTCCCACTTTGTGCCCTTCGCCCTCAGCCATAAGTCAGCTTCAACAGGAAGCACTAATAGATAAAGTATAGCAGGTGCTTGAGTTGAAGGTCAAATTAAGTTACACAGTCATTAATCACCGCAAGTTTGGGGTGATTAATGATTGTGTAACTGAATTTGAGATTCAACACTAGCACCTGCTTTACTTTATCTATTAGTGCTTCCTGTTGAAGCTGACTTTTGTAACTATTTTAGAGGCTCTGGCAGCTTGCCGGCGCCCTTCTAAAATAGTTACAAAAAGTCAGCTTGAACTTTTGACCCAATCCGTTCCGCTCGCGGATTTTGCGGGATATTCGCGAATCTCGCGGATAGTGAATTTACCGAAATTCCGCAAAATCTGCGAGCGGAACGGAATTTCCGCCCATGCTTAGTCTGTTGATCGTAGAGTATATTTGAAGGCAGTACTCAGTACAGTTATTGAGGAATATTTTTGTCACATCATTTAACAAAATTGTCTCTGCCTTATATAAATCAAGGCTAACTTGAATGCTGTCCGTAGTGTAGATGGAAAGCTGAATACAAGTTGTGAACCCTGTTGTACACAGTGTGAATTAAAGGCAGTAGTTAATACAGACATCAAGGAATTTTTTTTGTCACTTATGTAAACAAAATCTGAACACATATAGTAAAATTGTCTCTGCATTAAAAAAATAAAATCAAGGCTGAATTTCTTACTGTTGATAATTTAACAAAATATGAGGTCGAGACTGAATTCAATGTTGTCTGTAGTGCTTCTGCAGCACGTATCAAGTTGTAAAATCTACTGACCGCACTGTAGATCGAAGGCAGTAGTCTTTTAGTCTCCTCATTTCCTCTCTTGCGAAGTTTCCCGGATGTTTTGTCTGACGATATCTCCTCATACTTGCCGTTCCACAAGAGTATTTTTTTGTAGGGTCACCCCTGCACAGGACCGCCTTGCAGATTTTGAAAGTGACTTTAGTGGCATTAACCTTCTTCTGCATCGGAGGAAAAGTTAAAAAGTTTCAGACAGTTGATGTATGATTCTCTGGAGTGGGAGGTTCAGGCACAAATTCTTCATTTCCAGAGTGTTCTGAATTAGAAGATGCTTCATTAGTAGCTATTTCTCCAACTTTACTGAGAAACAGGTGTGCAAAATTGAGAAAGAGCAGATCTTTCTAGAAGATGTCTTCTCCTCAGAAAGGTCTAACAAGAGTGATTGAAATGGGTGGGGTACTTCAATACTTACAATAGGAAGTGTAATGAACCAATCAAATCTCTTTCTTCCTGGTCACATGGTGTCTACGCACGGTAAGCACACGCTGGTGGCACCTAAGTCACACCGAGCGTGACTTCGCAAAATTGCATTTAAAAGAAATGTAACTTTATTGAAAGTTAAAGAATATTATTTTTATAATTTGCTCAGATAATGTCTTGTCTTAATATTTATACTAAATACATATATATAGGCTTTTGAACATTTAAAAATTCTGCGGTAGTACCGCACCTACCGCGTCCCTCGCATACGACGTCACGCGCAACCGTCACGTCAAGTAATACGTACATCTCGCGTATACGCCACGAGTCGTGTACCAGTCCCATAGCGTCCCCGTTCGGAAAGTCATACTCGTCGCACACCATACACGGACCCTACACTTAAATCCTAAAATGGCGGATATGTTCCACGCAGTGAACGAGAAGGGTGCGCTTTGGGTGCGCGACTGTCAAACAAAAAAAGAAAAATATAAGTATATTTAAAAGAATATAAAATAATTTTAAAAATAAATATATTTATTAAAAAAATTGAAAAAATATGTGTAGAGTAATTTTTAAAAAAATGTATCTAAAAATAAGTAGATTAAAAAAGTGTACTTAAAGAATATAAAAAAAATGTAACAAGAAATATATTTGAAAAACTTTAGAAATTCACTGAAAAAACCATAGGTTTCAGTGGTGTTTTGGTTAGCTAGATGTTTCACTCATACAAAACCATTGACATTTTTTGTTATAGCTAGTTGTACTAACTGTAACTCTCGCGCCCGCAATCCACTGGTGATGATGTCACATATTACATCATTCATGACATGGTCAGTGACATCACTGATGACATCACTGATGACATCATCAACGTGACAATCAGATACACCTCATCATACACTACTATAATCCTTCATCACTCGCTGTAAAATAAAGAGTACCATATTTTAATCTATTGACACAGCAATACAAGTATCTAAAAGCCTACTCAGTGATTCCTAGATCTACACACACATATAATCACTTACCTATACTAATAATAATAATAATAATAATAATAATAATAATAATAATAATCTTTATTTGGATATAAAAGAAGATATCTTTAAAAGCACTTTCCAGTAATTCCCACCAGTCAATAAGTTATTAAAAGAAAACACAAAAATTTTAAAGAGCACATTTTAAGAGCAATTGATCAATAAGAATCATTACCTATAGATTCAGTCATGCATGTTGGCAATGATCAATAGAACACTAACAAATATACTTATACACTTATATTGACATTACACACCAGCACACATCCTATTTAGTTACGCAGTTATCCTACTCACTTTTGCAAACAATGTATCCTATTTACATTTACTCAGCTACACACTTATACAAATAGCACTTCATTTATTCATATAAATAGTAACTCATACTTAGTGTATTATGAAATCACTATTACAAGTATACAATTATCTATACATTCACTCATGCAATCAATGAGTTTTATGTACGCTTATTTATATACAACAACTGTCACAAACACTGCATTTTATTTTTCTACTTTGTTGGACATGTACCATTGAGGAATATATTTGCTCATTACCACACCCATGAAGATATTCACTCATTTAAAGAACTATTATAACACGTAGTCTTAATGTCATATAGCTACTGAATTAACTGCTCACATATCTTTGGGCAGCCACAGATCTCCCACCGAACCACACACACATTCACTCTCCCATATAAATAGTCAGTTAACTAATCAATAACTAATGTAGAGTTTCACGTAGCTAATAACCAACTGGTGCAGGAGTTTACACAACAACTAACAAAGTGATACAGATATTCACACATTTTAGTCACTATCCAATATATTTAATGAGGCACTATACATTACTCAAGTAAACATTCAATTACACTGCTATTAAATCCTGTATCCAGATATTTATATATCTACTCATTCTTCAATACAGATTGTATATATATAATACATATTTAAATAACAAACCAAACCACATTCACTCGATGATGTCATCAGTGATGTCATCAGTGATGTCATTTGAGATGTCATCAGTGATGTCACTGACCATGTCATTAATGATGTAATATGTGACATCATCACCAGTAGATTGCGGGTGGGAGAGTTACAGTTAGTACAACTAACTATAATGAAAATTTTCAATGGTTTTGTATGAGTGAAACGTCCAGCTAACTATAACACTCCTAAAACCTATGTTTTTTTCAGTGAATATACACACACTTTTTTGCGTCTTGGATCAGAACACAAACTGCTCTCACTCCAGGATAAAGCTTGTCAAATTAACTACTTACAGGCTGTATCCTGGAGTGCAAGCACTTTGTGTGTCTGGATCCAAGACGCAAATCTTCCTCACATACATATATTCGTAGCATTTGTGGCTGTAGATGCATCTGCAGTGCATACTCCTCTCATCTAGTGTTGGATCTGGATGTTTGCGACTTATTCTTCAAAGAAGTTTGAGTCACAAGACCTGTTGTGACTGCACACTTAGTACACAATGCATCAGCATACTGGCTTCACTTCATATTGTTTTCTTCCACCTTCGGACTTGGAATTTCAGAACGCTGCTCCAAGCTATATGTGTTAATATGTACCAGATCCTCCTTCTCGGTTCCAGTGGGTTCCCTCTTCAAGCCTTGTACTGAGAACAATACTAAGCCGATGAAGGCTTCTGCTTGTGACACTTGGATGCCTGATCTGGCGGTCAGCGACGGGGGGTCTTTGCATTGCAACCTTGAGCCTCCATCTACGAGTTCTGTAACATTTGCCTCTATCTAGAACTCTTTGAGACTTCCTGCAAAGTCTGTCTTGCCTTCAACTGTAAAAGACTCATAAGGAACTGAAGGGAAAGAAGATGGGCATATCAAAAGATGCACATGCAAACTTTGTCAAAGGCCTGGCATTTTTTAAGCCAAATACAAGCCTTTAGCCGAAGAGGATGAAGTTGGCCATTCCAGTAGCTCATGGGCAGAGGTCATCTACTCCAAGGGCTCTCTGACATGGATGGGGTTGTTGAACTCAGTGAGCCAGCATACACCACGTGCCAGCATTGGGATCTAAGACCAAGTCAACACCACATGCCTCACCGGCACTCCAAGGTCAGTCTCGAGCCCTAAAACCTTCCGCTCCTCCAGCCAGGACACCCCAGACTCCAGAGATTGACTCAACACCAGCAATGTCTCATCCCAGGGTACCAAACCGCACTGCCTTTCAGCACAGTTTCAGCCCTAAGGCTCCTAAAAACCACATGCTGAACTGAACTTGATACTGCATCATCCCCAGAAGCCATACTCTATGCTGAAACCTCCACTGCAACTGGTGTCAAAGCTGCTGCCAATGTCGGTTCCTCAATGGAAAGTAAAGAACCTTTTCATCCACTCGAACGCAGACAGGATCCTAGCCAAACATCCAGCTCCAGGACTCATCCACAGCCCTAGGAAACGCTGGCTGGCCTTCGAAGACCCACGTTTCGACCCTTTGAGGCTGTCCTGCCCCAGAAGGGTCAGAGACCTTGCCACCAACCCTATGCCTTTCCCACCATTGCCATCCACATCTTGTTCTCCAACGCCACCACGGTACCTGCACTCTACACCGCCTGACCCACACAACACTAAGAATCAGGCTGCCCCCAGTACCCACAGGACCTCATGAAAAGCCCTTTAGACCCTTGGAACACTATGTGACAGTCAATATTACTCAGATCTAGAGCCCTACCTTGCCAAGCCATTCCCACCAGATGAATCTACTGCACATCATGTAGTAACAAAAAGGGCTGCACAACATCACCAGGTCAATTTCCACACAAATGGGAAAAAAGTTTGACTTCCTAGTCGAAACCCTGTCTTAAGAGCATGCCGTCTGCTACCTCCTCATGCGCAAGGTAATGCTCGAGGTGGCTACTAACAACTTTAAGGAGACATTGAAAGCCAGGGTAGCTACTTTCATGTGGAGAAAAATACAAGCCTGCCACAGGAAAATCTAGTTTATATTTGTGGATGAATTGTACCCTATTCCATAATTGTGGAGCATAAGCAAGTTGATGCTGCAGGAAAGTGGGTGGTGCTTGGGGCGGTCATCCACACACTGGTGAATTGCCAATTCAGTGGGCCTCCTTTCCCTGTATGTCTGGTACCACTGGGAGGAGATGAAGGACCTGATAAAATATGTACCACAGGACTACTGGAAATGAGCACAAGACTTGGTTGCTGATGATCTTATACTCTCTCACCTGGACTATTGGAATGCCCGCTACCTAGGAGCCCCCAACTCACAATCTCCAAGCTCCAGATTCTCCAAAACTGTGCAGCTCGTATGCTTCTCCAAATCCCTTATCGACTATCTGCGAAACCTGCACTAAGAAGCCTTCACTGGCTACCTGTCTTGGAGAGAATCCACTTCAAGGCCATGTGTATCACACACATGGCCTTCTGGGGGAAGGGGCCAACAATCAGTCGTTCCATGATTACCCCAAACCAGCCTAGTAGAATTCTCCATTCCGCGTCCTTCACTCTTGCCACACTCCCAAAAATAAAGAGAGCTGGATGTGGCGGACGCTCTTTTTCTTACAACTCTGCCAAACTATGGAACGCACTCCCCCCTCATATACGTAAGGAATCCAACCTGCTGCCCTTCCGGAAACTCCTCAAAGCGTGGTTCTTCCAAAATCCCACGTAATCATGGTATCTCTCTGTACGCGTCCAACCCCAGCGCTGGGATGCCTTAGGGTAGCCATTGCGCTATATAAATGCTTTTTCATTCATTCAAGGAGCTGATAAAATATGTACCAGAGGCCTACTGGAAATGAGCACAAGACTTGGTTGCTAATGGAAAAACCATCAGCAAGCCACTATTAGATGTTCCCTTGATGCGGCAGATACAGCCGTGAGGGTTATTAATACTAGCATCTTCCTCCGAAGGCATGCCTGACCTAGGATGTCAGTATTTAGTCTTGAGGAGCAACAACACCTATCAAACATTTTTTTTTATGGCAGGCATCTGTATGGCCCCCAGGTCTATCAGATGCTCAAAACAAAAAAATCGAAAAGGGTGATGATGTCGTCACAACGATTGGGCGCCCGATAGTCCTCCAGTCCCAAATCTGCTTTTCATAAGCTGCAAAGCTGGGGGAGGTGCCTAACCAGTAGGCACATGTGGGACACTTCCATGCCATCAGTATCAACAGGCCTTTCAGTATTTCCCGCCGTCAACCTAAGACTGTCCAGAAAAGGACCTTTAAGGAAAATGGGTGTGGGAAAGGCAGAAGTGGCTTCACTGGGGATTTCCTATCGCTTCTCCCTCCTCACCACATCTGTCCTCCCCATTGTGCTCGTAGGTTGCTGCCTCAGATTTCACACAACCCTCCCCAACATCCTTCCCCACCACCACATACCTAATTTAGACCACATGCAACTTCTGGAGGAAGAGATTCTGGCGTTTTTACAAAAGGGCGCATTAGAACCAGTCCCTGTACCAACGCAGCATAGGGGTGTATTCACTGTACTTTTTAATCTCCAAAAAGGAAAACTCACTCTGGCCAACTGTGGACCTCTGGCCATTGGACAGGTTTGTCCTCTCCGAACACTTTCACATGGTCCCTCTACATGACGTGATCCTGCTGCTACGCTAAGGTGACATCATGTTGTGGTTCCATCTGAAAGATGTGTACTTTCATATCCTGATCCACCAAGTACCTTAAATTTGGGGTAAGTGGATGACAGTCGAGTTAAAGATGATAGCTGTTTACAAAGTGCTTAGTGCTGGTAGCAGCTCACCTGCACAGAAACATCATATATGTCTTTCCATACTTAGTCTGGCTGATCAAGAGCACCATCAAAGGACAATGGCTAGCACACTCAAAAAGCTGTGTCTCTAATTCACAGACTAGGTTTCACCATAATTGTAAAACAAAAAATCACATCTCCAGCCACAGGAAGTTAAGCTTGTCCTTGGCTCAGTCCTAAAAGTAGTGACAGGCAAGACATACCACAAGGAATGGAGGGCAATGGCATTCCAACAGCAGCTGTCCTTTGTTTGTTACATTATTTAATAGACTGCCTGTCCCATTACTGTTCAAACTGCCATGACACTGTTGGGGATGATGGCTTCATGTATACAATCGTACAGTACTCAGGCTGCACATGCACCAGCTACAGGAATGACTCACAAGGCAGTTGTACAAGTGAAAGGGCATTGAGAGGATCTAGGGTTTTCAACAACGAAGACACAACACTCTGCTTTGAAGGAACATCAACAATCTGTTGCTCCTCAGGCCATATGTTGTTCATCTGCAGTTGACCATCCCCATGATTCTTCACGTCCAAGGGATGACTGTCAGAGGCACCTGTACCCTCAGCACCAAGGGTGCCACATAACCCACCAAAAGCTTCAAGGCATCAGACTAGGTCTGAAAACGTTCCACCTGATTCTGGTGGGGAAACAAAACAGTACTAATAAAGACACGGAAAATTATAACTGTGTTCTACATCCAGAAGCAGGATGGCACCCACTCCCTCCTGGTCTCTGCACTAGCTCAGATTTGCTACTGGACAATCCACAATAGCATTGACCTGTTGGCGGAGCAGTTGCCGGCAGTGGGCCTGCTTATCAGGACATATCAAAACGGACATGAGAAGGAACTCCATTCACAAGTCCTTGACAAGTGCTCTCAACAGCGGGGGACTTCAATGATAGGCTTGCTCACCACTCCTGAAAACATGAAATGGCAAAACGTCCTCTCTGGACCGCCTCCACAGTCCAATGGCAATCCGCTACGGATAACCACGTCAAGGATATTTGCCTATACCCCCCATCGCCCCATATCTTCCTCACCATGCACGGGATGAGACAGGTGTGTAAAATCCTTATCCTTGTGGCAGTAACCTGAGTGAGACAGCCCTGGTATAAGAGGCTCCTAGAGATGTCATTCCTCATGAGAAGTTCACACACAAACCAGATCTTCTGACTCAGCAGTTGAGTTAGTTCAGGAGAAGTGTGGCTCAATGATTAGAGCGGCAGACCCTGATGCAGAGGTCTAGCCTGGGACCAGGGTTCAATTCCCCGCCTCGGTGGGTCTTGGGCTCAAAAATTCCACTGACCTGATAATTCTCGCCTCGGTGCCTATTCCAATCATGGAGTCCCACTCTGCAACTCTGGGCAATAGCTTTCTTAATCTCCACGACTGCCCCCACTCCACTAAGGAAGCCTGGCCTCCACCTTGGGGGTGCCCAGGAGTGGACGCCTCACAGAGAAAGCCAGGATGGGTTCCACAGCGGTATTTGTACAAGCGCCTTGAGACCCTTGCGGGTGAGTAGTGCGCTATACAAGTATCAATTTACATTTACCCATGGGGATATTTACAATGAAATGGTGCAGTGCGGTGCCGCAAGCAATTTTGCTGCTCTGAGCTGGATCATTTAAAAAACGCAGGGATGCGACATATTTACAGGAATAAGACACACCCCTGTGCTCTCCCCTGCCCTGGTGCTAAAACAGCAGCCGTGCACCAAAGCAGGCACCCTTGCACCATGGTGCACAAGGGTGCCTACATTGCAGAGATTGGACACCTTCCTGCACAAAAACCAATAATTAATGGCATTTGTCTCCTTCTATGTGTGCTGCAGAAAGTAGCACACATAGAAAGAGAAAAAACAAGGAGAAATAAAAGTATTTCTACTCGTTGCACCACTTTAACTCCGCTCCTTGAAAGGCGTTCGTTTTTGGCGCTGCCTCTGATTTAAGTGGGGTCTAGAGACCAGTTGGCTTATATATATCAGTAACCTAGTCCAACATGGCGCCCAATTTAGCCAGATCTCAGTAACTCGCACCAGTTGCTTTCAATCCGCCAGCCCACCTATCGTCTCGCGATAGTTGTCAAAGCCGGCAACAGCGCTAAACTACAAAAGTCGGCAATACTCATTCCCCTCCACGGGCGGAATCACAGACGGTCACACGGGCCACGACGAGAATCCACAAGCATCGGTAAGTACTTTCGCGAGTCCGAGCTCCTCTTTTTCCGCGTTATTTAACTTCCTTAGAACGCGCATGACACAGCTATTACTCAGTACCTGTCTAAGCCCAACATTCTTGGTTGCATCGGGTCCAGAGCCTTAAAGATGCTTGCAGTACGTGCATCTTACACGGGTCCCTCGTAGATATACTATTGTACCGTTTGCAATCACACAGGAGTAAACCCTCACTTGGAGCAAGCTCGTTTATCAGGAATAACTTGTTCAAGCGTAAACGGGAGAGCACAAGCATGTTTAGCCCACACCTCCGTTTTTTGTGATCATGTAGGGAAAGAGACAGGCACTTATTTAAATGTCGTCAATTAGGATGTACACTTTCCTACAAGCTAACAGTCCACCATTATTTTAGATGGTGTCCCTGCCGGAATTATGACGGGTTACATCTTTCCCCAGTAATAATGGCGTCCCCGCATTGATGAGACAATACTCTTCAACCCAGGTAGGAAATGTTGTCTACACAGCCCAGGTCAGAATCTAGCATTCACAAACCATTGACAGACTATATATAAGCTTTGCTTTCTTTTTGCCCAACAGTACTTCCCGATTGGAGGAATCCCACAACTTTTTATATTTTCAACAAACCTAGGAGACTTTATCAAGTGGGAATCCAACTACCAATAACAGGTACTCTATATTACCATCAGTGGAGTCAGTTTGGAGTTAGGTTTCCCTGTCCAGACTAATTAGAGTTCTCCTCTCCGTTTTATCCATGTCATTTAGATTATACCCATCAACTAGCTGAAGGACAGATACATAGATTATCCATCAGACCCCAGAATCTCATCGTGTGTCACCCCTGATAAAGGTACCAGTATAGTTGCTTACATATTCTTTTCCAGATCCTGGACATCTACCCCCCATATTGCCATGCTCTTAAGTAGGAGAAGTTACCACAGCACCTAGAGCCATTATACAGGAATGTAATTTCCCTAGTCTAGTCCTTACATATACAGGACCCCCCTTCTGTATCTTCAGATATGACTTTGTGGTCACTCTGTATAAGTGAGTCAAATATGGATTGGAGGATGTTTTAATCCTTCACCTCGAATCATGAGCCTCCTAGTTCCTGCACTATGAGTTAACTATATGTATATATGGAGTGCACAGAAATGTGTAGAATGTATATAGCACAGTTTAACAAACTAGCGACTTAGTTCTTTCAAGTATAATATGTACCAACTGAAAGACCAAAAATGTATATAGTGTAGATAACATAGTTGTACAGAATCAGTTCAAGACGTTCTCTATTTCAATTTTGTATATAAAGGATATAATATGTGATCAAAAATGTCAATTTTAAAATGTGTGTCTAGACAGGGAATCTTGGGTTCAGGCTGGTTGTCATCATGAGATGTTACTAGAGAGATCTATTCACAGCGAGCAAAGTATCAAATGCAATGTATATATAGAACATGTGAGGAATGAAAACATTACATCATACTAATGACATATAATCTCTGTCTCTTAGCTTAAGACATTGGTGCATGAATACAGACCTCCTGAAGAAGGCTCACGCCGAAACGCGTTGAAAAAGGAATGCACTTCTGTATTTTTTTATAACAATTTATTTCACTGTTTGTTATCCCACATTGTATATATGTATTGTCACTTTTATACACAGTTAATTACAATTAGAATGAATTCAGAAAAATAATTTTCATAAAAAAAATGTCAAAAAATAAAATATCAAAACAGATCAACACAATCAAAAAGTGTCTTTAGTCATTAGTTTATTAGTTTTCTTTCCCTCTTTTTAACAAGCACATAACCCGGTGCACTTGCGCTCTCTTTTTACCCCACTTGCTTTTCCTTGCTAGGGTTCATCCTATTAGGCAGGGGCCCCATTCTTCCTAAATTAAGCTGCCTCTGATTTACCAATCCTTGTACATCTGGAGCAGTGTCAAAAAGCCATGGATGTTGCGTGCGAACACCCACAGCAACTATCTTGACACGCCCCTTTAAAACAGAAGACTGCATGAAAGAGAGCCATATTTAAAAAACTGTGTAAAGCCACTCAAAGTGAATTTGCGTGGGCAAGCAAACCGCGCCACCAGAGCATAAAAATGAATGCACTCCAGTAGCCCTAGGGGCTTGTAAATATGTCCCCTGAAACAGCGAAACCTCACGATCTGGCACCCGAGTTCCAAGAGTCTGGATTCCTCAATCTCACAAAGGAATAAGGAATGTATGGGTATCCTTCTGGAGGTGTGAAAGCCCACTACTTTCGCTAAGTGGGAAAGGTTCATGCATTACTGTATCTCCAAACAGTTAAACCCCATTAAATGATCTGTTCAGGAGATTTTCTTGCCTCCCGCACTGTCATCATACTTTCCACAAAGACAACATTCTTCTCCATTTAAAATTCCTATTATTAAAGTCTACATGGAGGATCTGGAGTATGTAATATCCCCAAGGACTCCTCTGTCATTTGTCTGGAACCAAAATGTGGTCCTCGTATGAATCCTGGGTCTTTCTTTTGAAAACCTACCATCATGTCAATTGCAGTTCTTGTCTTTAACAGTGATTTTCTTAATCAAATTCAACTCCTTCAGACGCGCTAGCGTGCTCCAAGCTCCGACACATATATTTGGTAGTTCTTGGCACCAGCTTCCTCTTTCTGCTCAAGGTGGTTTTGTTTTTCCACTTGAACAAGATCATTGGGCTGCTTGCCTTCTTTCTACAGCCATAGTCTACAGCAGATAAGTACCTTCACACTCTGGAAGTCAAGAGAGCTCGTATGTACTTATGTACTACATTGATAGAACTAAGCCTTTTAGAAAGTAGACTCCATTTTTTGTAGCCTTTGCCACACGTTAGAGGGGCAGTGGCATCTCTAAAGTTGGCTCTGCCACGTGGATAGTTAAAAACATCCAGATTTGCTATACCAAGGCTAAGCGCATACTCCTAGTGCTCCCAAGAGTTGGCTTCTCAAGCAAAAAGGGCATAAACCTAGCTGTTTTGGGCAACATCTTTTTAGTGGCTATCTGGAAGCTGTTACTTGGTCAATACCACATATCTTCATGAAGCATTATTGTGTTGACTTACTAGCACATTGACATGCTTTAGTTGGCCAAGCGGTCTTAAGAACTAATTTTCAAACATTTGCCTCAATCAGCTTGCTAGCCCCTGCATCTTGAGAGGGTCTGCTTACAGTCTATGCAAAGAATGTAGATTTACAGCTACACATGCTACAAATGGAAAATACTACCCCATAACCATTTGTTCATGATTAGAACTGGTAAAACAAGCTGCTTAACACCCCTTCAAGAAAAGCCTAAAGGCTGCTCTCCACAGCTACCACTTTGAGAGCTTTCAAAGGTTATTAAAGGCTACTAAAACCACCATAAGTGTTTGCAGTGATTAGTACAAGGTGCCTCGCTTAAATAAGTGTGCACCATAGGCTAAGCAAGCATCCCACAGACATGGTCACTATTCAAAAGGTCCTTGTGTCCACTTTACTTTGTAATCATCAAATACATGTGCTATTGTATTCCTAACTCGAACTGGTAAGCGGATAATGCCGCTATCATCCCACCGTGGGTATTAAATCCCCAAATGGCATGGGTGCCAGTAAGGCACTCAGTCAGGATTAGCCCCTTCCCACGTTCCCTTCGGCACAGTAACTCTCAACTGACTTAGAGAGCTGCATCGTCCAGTCAAGTTCTATAATCTTGGGTCTGTCATTAGGTCTCGCGTAGGCAGCACATGCGCTCTGTCTCTTTCAAACCATGCTGTATCTAGTCTGCGGGCTTTGAGCACACTCATCGTTTTTCATTTGTGCTTTTGTGCCATTCGTAAATCCTTGGTTTTCACTAGTGATGGGCCCAGAGGTTTGCAACTTTTTTTTTTAAGAACTGCGAGTCATGTGAGCTGTTGTGATTTCACCCATGGTCCAGAATGCACCAGCACATCAACTCCATGTCAGACTGTTTCTGCTCAACAGCAGGCCAGTAGTAAATGCACAATTGCCAGTAGTGCAAGTGTCAAAAACAGAATGTCCTATGCGTAGTAAAAGGGTTTAAAAGAAATGGAAAATATATGATCATTGCTTGCTTCCGGAGAGGAGGTGAGGTGCATGTGAATCAACAGCACTACACATTCCGAACACTTTGAATTGCTGTATTTCTTACAGAGACATATTATGTGTGCTAATTGTAAGACCTTGTATACAGAGAACTAAAATATGCCTATGTGGGCACTGGTCAGCCTTATGGTCAGATTGGATTTTGGCTAATTTGTTTGGTGGACAGTTATACTTACTGGGTTACCTTTTTGGATAATTTCCAGGTGCCTGTCTTATTTCATTTATATCGATTTTCTAGGTCAAGTCTTGTCATAGGTACTTGCTTATAGCAAGGTGTCTATCTCATGTGGTTTTTCATTGCATATTACCAGCCTGTTAAGATATTTTTGGCAGGCAGCATTATCTTTATGCTAAGCCTCCCAAGCAGTTCCGTAGAGGGTGCGATATTTATTTTAATGCTATACTGTATGGTACTTTGAGGTTGTTTTTTAAATTTCCCTTTATCCATGGGTGAATATAAAGGATGCATTAGTGTGATACAAATGTAGTTACACCTGCTGGGTTATGATTAACTGCTATAAAAAAAACATTATTGTGAGATGTGATTGCATCTCTCTTTGTCAGTTTGGCTTCAGATCTATATGTATGCATGGAATGCAGTGATATAGATATGGACATAATTGTTCAATTTTTATGACAGATTCATAACTGCTGATTGTTCTCTTCCTTTTCAACGGGCATTATACATTATTTTAGCCTTTGGATGGTCATTTTAGCTAAAATGTGTTTCTTTTTCAAGGATGGACTATATTATTCATCTTCCTTGATACTTGTTTTGGTATTTGTGGTTATTGCCACTGTTTTTATAAAGAGCCATCCTCTTTTTCGTCTGGTGTGTGCCTAATTTTGAAAACACAAATGAGATGATGGACGGAGCGCTGAAACTTTTCACCCACTCACCCCCAGTCACAGATCTGGGTTGAATCCATCATCATTCTTTAGCTCACTTTGCCACCCCAGTTCAGACACAGCTATATGCAAATCAGTCTTGACCCTGTGCTCATGGGAACAGTCCAGCCCGAACTGCCAAGCCATATCTTCCCTGAACCGGAAACAAGCATCCTAGGACCGGTTTCGGGCTAACAGCCATCATCAGCCAGGCTAGCTTGAATCCAGTGGCAAAGTGAGCAAGGGATCCACATCTGGGCATACCCTGCCAACTTAGGGCAAACAAAGCAAACTCAGGGAGATGATGGAAAGAGCGCTGAAACTTTCCAGACACTCACCCCCAGTCACAGACCAGGGTTGAATCCTTCATCATTCTTTAGCCCACTTTGCTACCCCAGTTCACATACAGCTATAAGCAAATTAGTCTAAACCCTGTGACTCATGGGAACAGCCCAGCCCGAACTGCCAAGCCATGTCTTCCCTGGACCAGTAACAAGCATCTTGAGACCGGTTTTGGGCTAACAGCCCTCATCAACCAAGCTTGCTTGAATCCAGTGGCAAAGTGAACAAGGGACCTACGTCTGGGCATACCCTGCCAACTTAGGGCCAACAAAGCAAACACAAGGAGATGATGGATGGAGCGCTGAAACTTTTCAGACACTCACTCCCAGTTACAGATCTGGGTTTAATCCATCATCATTCTTTAGCTCACTTCGCAACCCCAGTTCAGACACACAAATATGCAAATCAGTCTTGACCCTGCGCCTCATGGGAACAGTCCAGCCTGAACTGCCAAGCCATGTCTTCCCTGGACCGGAAACCAGCATCCTGGGACCGGTTTCGGGCTAACTGGCCTCATCAGCCAGGCTAGATTGAATCCAGTGGCAAAGTGAGCATGGGATCCATGTCTGGGTATACCTTGCCAACTTAGGGCAAACAAAGCAAACACAAGGAGATGTGGCTAATTTTGACCAGCTCGTTCTCTTTAGGAACATTTGTAGGATTAGTTTGTAGACCCTCCTCCGAGTGGGTATAGCTGTGGTATTTAATTCAGAGGTTAAGGAACCTGCGGCTGGATGTCTTTATCAGATGAGCAAGATACTTACCTTCAGTAACGTATTACCTGGAAGAGATACAGTCTATCTGCAGATTCCTTAATGCCCTGCCCATCCTCCCCACTCTGAGAACTATCTGTAGTGTAGGGGTTATACTCCTTTTCACTACTGGTTTTATATACCAGTGTTCACTGTTTCACGTAATTGTGTGATTCAATGGTCCGTTGGATCTTATTCCTTTATATTGTCATACCTTTGGTTATGATTGATTCCACAGTCCTTTTAGTCTTTCCTTATGGGCCTTGCCTCATTATGGTCATACCATTTATTTCCATTTTCTGATTATGCTTTTAAAGCTATATTGATCTTTTTTTGGCATACTGGTCCCACAGCCAGTTTCTGTAGTGGCTCCGTGTTCTGGCGCAGAGAGTTCCACAGAAGAAACTGAAGTCTGCCTGCCAGAGGGGATTTTTATGGGTCTACTGACGTTCACAACTGGAGTCGATGTCATCCTGTACTGCGTCATTCCCGGTGCGCAGAGGTACTGCTGAAAAATTTCCGAATCCAGTCTGACGCCTGGGGAGAATTCAAAAGTTAAGGAATCTTTGGCTAGACTGTGTCCCCACCAGATAATACGTTACATAAGGTAAGCAACATGGAGCCATATGTAGGAGGCCCAATACTGGTCGGTAGCGGCCGAAATTACCGAATTTCGGCCGTTACCGACCGGTATTTGGCATTTGGAATGTAGGTGGCATGATTGTAGGATTCGGCATTTTACCGAATCGGTAACTTAAGGAATCTGTAAATTACCGAATTCTTAACATACTGATTCGGTAAATTACCGAATCCGTAATGTAGGGAGCACTCAAGATAGTGCTTTTCTGAGTTAAGGATTCGTTATTTACCACCAACTACAAGTTGGTGGTAAATATCGAAAACCTTAGAAAAAGCACATTTTTTGCTTTTACAACAGTGCAATGTGGCAGACATACATGCCCTTAGGGCATGTATGTGTGCCACATGTGCACACATGGACGATTCAGTGGTGCAACAGGGTGTCAATGTGACACCCTGCCACCCTTGAATATGTGCCCCCTATTACCGATTCGGTATTTACAGAATCAGTAATTCCCATTCATTCCTATGGGCCTCCAGGCCCATAGGAATGAATGGGGAATACCGAATCAGTAAATACCGAATCGGTATTTACCGAATTTTACCGATTCTGTAAAAATTACTGAATCTATACCTACATACCATTTACCGATTCTAAAATACAGAATCTGTAAAATTCGGTATTTTAGAATCGGTAAATAGTATTTACCTACATATGGCCCTAGGTCTTCAATGAGAATTCTTGTGCAAACAAGAAGGCTTGTTCAAGAAGGTTGTACAGGTCTTTGGGAGCAAGCACCCTGAAGCAGCGGCTCCAGTACCATGATACTGTGCATGCTCAATACTCTATGAAAGGAAGTTAACCCTTACTTAATGGATTACTGCACAACTGTTTCCTCATCACCCAGAAAGAAGCTTCAAGTTCTGGAGTTAATCTAGTCATTCACTCTAGTCCCCAGTCCTACTTCCAGCTTGCCTGTGCTGATTTTCTGCATATTTCTACATTTTTGTTGTCTTCATCATGCCTAAAGTATTTTGGTGTATTTTTAGAGTTCCTGTTGTGCTTCCTAGCCATATTTGAGACAGTTATACTCCTAGAATCTCGATGTATCTTCCTTCTCCATAAGACATTTTCTGCCATTGGATCATCCTGCAACCTATGAAATAAAGATTGTTTTGGAGATGCATTTGCAAATTATAATTCCTAATACCACTTTGCTCTGTTTTTGGGCTTCTCCTTTTGGCAACAATCACCCGGAAGCAGCAGGCCGCCTATTATCTAGCAAGAGCCTATCACTTGGAGCTGCTGAATCGCTTCTATCATGACTTTGACCGATTGTGAAGACTTCTGGGTGTGCTAGGGCCAGCTCCCAAAATGTATGAAACTAGAAGAATTGTGATATATAGCAGATTCCTTGGGGTGCAAAACGATTCCCCAAAGACAGAGTTTAAAGACGTTCAGGTAATACATGTTGGATTTTCTTGATGTTCGATGGCTTTGTCCCTTCACAGAAGTTTGATGGTGCTGCACAAAAATATAAAATATTTGCAAATTAATACATTATGCAAATTATTTTCAGTGCAGAAGATGTTTCTTCAGAATTATCTAAAAATGCATATATACTTGGAAATTGAACTCGGGATGCTGCTTTATAGGGGCGCTCCTCTACTAGCCAATGCTTAAACATGCATTATTTTCAACTTTTTCTGACTTCGAGAAAGAATTCTGCGTGATTTTCAGAGGCCATCAGTCATTTGAAAAGTAATAACTAGGCCTAAGACAAAAAATCCAGAATTAGTTACTTATGAAACTCTTCAAATAGGCACATCATCAGGTTGAAATGATCAAACATTAGTAGCTCCCTCCCACTGCAGATTTGTCAGATGATGTTTAAGATGAACTTACAAGATACCCAGTGCTGTGTACATATACTCCTTTAGGATATCTGGTGGATCAAATTGGCCATTACAAGAATAAAAGAAGGCAGGAACAACATTTGACTACTGCTTCTAGATCCATTGTACTTTACAGAGGATATTCCCTGTATCTATTTCAGATAAATCTAATAATACATCTCAACTTATGCAAAGTGGTGGAAATATATGACCTCCTTGAAATGGGAAGAACAACATAGGCATATGTCAGAAGATCTGTTTGTAATGTAGCAAACAGGATTGAATTCTATGCAGCTGTCCTACTAGAACATGGTTGGAACACTTCAAGGCTTGCCTGTGAAAGGGGTGTCAAAGTCGAGCAAAAGACCAGCAGTATGACTCTTCTTGGTATCATTATGCTGCCAGTTTGAATAGCGAGTGCTGCGTCCATGTTACTCCGTTAAAGATAATAAATGTCAAAGGATCTTTGATACAAGGAAGAGTCTTACTGCTGGTACTGATGGCACCACTCCGCCTCCTGTCTCGGTGGAGTCGGCACGGAATCTAGGTATCTTCTATGATTCCTCACTTTCTTTTGACCTCCATGTAAGAAATATGGCAGGCTGCTGCTTCAATATCATAAAATCCTTGAAGAAATGTTTTGATTTTCGCCCTATCGAAGCTAGAAAGTCTGTCGCAGTCTCTCTTATACTCTCTCGCCTCGATTATTGTAACGGGCTGATGGCAGGGGTAAAGAAACAAACGCTAAAGAAGTTACAGAGCGTCCAGCATGCAGCAGCACGGTTGGTGCTCAAACTTCCTAGAAAATCTTCAGCGTCTGCAGCTCTCAGAACTCTGCATTGGCTGCCGATCCACAAAAGAATTCTTTTTAAGATTCTACTGACCATTTTTAGATCTCTAAATTATATTGGACCAAGGTATCTAATAAATAGGTTTACCCGCTATAATCCCACCAGAGCTTTGAGATCAACAGGGCATAATCTTGCTAACATCCCGAAATTTCTTCGCAAAACGAAAGGAGGCAAAACACTTGGTGTTTTGGTCTCCAAGGCCTGGAATTTGATGCCAAATGATCTTAGAATGCAACCTACGGAGGCCACTTTCAGGAAAAGGCTTAAAACTTGGCTATATAATCTGACAGACACCTATGTATTAACCATCATCTAGTGCCTCCTCACAGTTCTTCTCTACCTTTCCATAGCGCCAGGATGCTCCTTTCGGAGCGACAGTTTCGCGCTTTATAAATACCACATAACATTAACATTAACATTATTTCGCTCATGTTATTACCCATAATTGATTTTCCTTTTAAAGGATGAAACACGTTGGTTGGGCTGCCATATTGTTTGTTATATGACAAAAAGAATATTGAAGAAGAAAATCAGATGATATTTTTTACAATAATTAGTGCTTGGAATTTATTTGATGTTATGAACACAAATGGTATTATTATGGAGAAAATGAAATATGAAAACAGGGCGAAACAGCAGCGAGCGTCACACAGCTATATGTGGTGAAAGAGCAGTGCAGGCCAAAAACTTATGCTGATGAGAAAAAGGCGAAAAGTTCACTTGAGGACCTGTAAAGTCGTATTTAAAGGAATACTTGTGTTTAGCAAGCTTGAAGGAATTTATGGCCTTAGCACACAGGCATAGTGGCATGTATTCTGTGTTTTCAATAAATTGAAACATGATTAGACAATAGGAGCAGGAAATTGAATTAGCCAAGAACACACAGAACCTGATAAGAAGTCTTAGGAGCACAGTGATAAAGCACACACACAAATACACATACACTCAACCCAAATACACAAGCATTCAAAAGTAGGATAATAGTTTGTTAAGCATTGTTATAACTGCAATAAAAGATTTATAGAGAATTAGATTCAAGTTTAGGGTCACAGGCGACTTCATGTTTAGTAACCAATGTGTAACTTTTTCATTAACTTAATGTTTGAACTTTTGTAAGAAGCATTGTCTGACTGTGGATAAAAGTAGCTTTGTGTAAGGCAACAAATTGAGACTGGCTTTTACCTGTGTGGGGATGGTCGCTCTCCCTGCCGTGACACTAAAGAGCTGTTTTTACATTGCCAAGGGGAGTCTGTCTTTTTCTTTATTTTTAAGCTACCCTCAAGTATTGAGCATGCCCCCTGAACCAGTGGCTCCAGTTCCTTGCTACTGCGTATGCACATTTGCTCTTAAACCACAAAAGAACCTTTACTTCCTGAGTTCATCTACTCTTTGACTCCATTACTGAAATCTGCCATTTGTAGTTTTGCCCAAAAAACAAAACCTGTAGCCGAATTCCTAAATCCGTAGGGTTTGCAAGTGTGTAAACGGTAATTTCAGATCACTGTCGCTGCACTGTGTTCTGGATTCTTCTCTGTCTACTTTGTAAAGACACTTATTGGACGGAGCAGCTCCTGTTTATCTGAACACTATGGGGCAGATTTACAAGCCCCTTGCACCACTTTTGCCTCACTGTTAACATGGGAAAAGTGACTCAAAAGTGGCGCAGGGGGCTTGTATATCTGCCCCTATGTGGCTGGCTTCTGGCTTTAAAGATAAGTGACTGGGTGGATGCAGCTGAAGTCACTTCGAGGACTTAATTAAAACGCCTTGTTTTCTGTTGCTAATGAGATTGAGGGCAACACAAAAATGATGGGTGGATTGCTTTAATTTATTCTGACCACTGATAATTACTGTGTCAATCCAATCCATCATTTTTGTTCACCATTCCACCTCAGACATGAATCAGTCATACAAATCGTCCTGCTCCAATAGGAACAGTCCAGACGAACTGCCAGGCCAAGTACCCTTTGAACAGAAACACAGGCAGCCTATTTGGACCTCATCAGTAGGGTGCAGCCTGAGTCCGATGGCTCTGCCCCACGACTGGGCATACTTGTTGCTCTGAGGACAACAAAAGGTAATAAATGGATGCTTGGACTAATCTCAGCCAGCGGAAAGTACTCTGGGGCCACAGTCGTTGTCCAGAGGTGGCATACTGGCAATAAAATGCATGGGGCAGGGAAATGCGGTCCCTAGGAGGCTGAGGTGAATTCAAGCATTCCGCCTGTCTGTCACGTTTTTGTTTTTCAGAATTAGTATTTTTACACAGTCCCTACATTTTTACACCATCCACAAGAGGGCAGTGTAGCATTGCTCTTGAAAGAGAGTGCTCGGTACGCGTATTTTCGAAACCGAGTTAAACAGTAGTAAAATTGCTATTCAATACCATTGCAAGAAGCGGAGGACAAGGAAGTTCCTCGTGAGTAGCTGAACTACACCCCTAACCTTGGCATCTTGAGTAGACGAAAGAGGAGTGCCTGTCTTAAGAAATTCTTGTACATGACGGCTTAAACAACACAATGGTCTAGGAAAACAAATTAGTAAATCAAACAAGGATTCAGATCACGTCTGGCCAGTAAGACAGTAGGGCATTAGAAACAAGCATTGGCATAGCCAATAGGTCCCGCCTTTGGGACCTTATGTGTTTAGCCAGAGCATTTGCCTATGTTGTAGAGCAGTGGTTCCCAAACTTTTGACTCCTGAGGACCCCCATTGAGTCACCACTGGAAGCCAGGAACCCCCAAGCAATTTGTAGGATTTAAATTTCCAACATCAAAATATTAATTCGAAAAAAAATCACACACATGTGCACACAAAACAAATACTTGAATTACTTAAGATTTTAGAGCCATATTTACAAGCTCTTTATCACCATAGGAACATCACTTTTTGAGATTTTACCATGGCGATCGGGGCTTCGCCTTATTTACAAAACAACGTTAAGCCACTTAACGTGGCTTAACGTTGCCTTGTAAATAAGACCCCCCCTTTCAACCAATGCTTTGCGTGAAAGGGGTGGGCAGTGAGTCTGGCGGTGGGCGTTTTCCCTGCAACACGCATTGATTTTGACGCTGTCCCCTATTTACAAGGGCAGCATAAATGGGAGGCAGCGCCAAAATTAGGGCCAGGGAAACCCTGGTCTTAACTTGGCAAAACAAGGTGAAATCCATAATTTCTCCTTGTTTTTGCAAAATGCCTTGGATTGTTTATATTCAGGAAGGTGACCCTTCCTGCACATCAACAATCTTTTTTAAAAAAACTACATTTTGTAACTTTCATGTGTGCTGCATTAAGCAGCACACATAGAAGTAACAAAACGACATTTCAAGATTGTTTTTGTGCAGGAAGGGGGGACCTTCCTGTACATAAACAATCTTCCCCTGTTAAGTGTAGCGCCAGCGCGGGGAAACGCAGGGCTGCACCATATTATTGTACATATGGTGCAGCCCTGTGTTTCTGAAGTGGCGGAGTGTGTTGTTAAGTCAAGGAGGCTAACGACACTCTCTGCCACTTCTGTTGTATTTTATATTGAAAGAATTTGCAAGAAAAGGAAAAGGGTTAATGGGAATGTTGGTGCTGCGTCTCCATGACTAACTTTTAAATGGTTGGTTTTATTTCGCAGTAAGAGGCTCCTGCTCCTGCCAGGCCAAACTGGAAACCCAAAGTAGCCCTGGCAAATGATTTCAGACCAGTCCCCATACGGTGCATGCCAAGTGCAGTGAGTAAGCCTGAGCACTACAAAGGGGGCTTTGGGAGGCTCCCTCCCTAAGAAATTTAGGAAACAATGGTGCAGTCTACAACACATTTACCATTATATATTGAATTGTATTAGCTTTTAAAGAATTGTAAATGAAGACCTGACTATGAACCAGAATACGAAAATCTTTCTGGGGGTTCTTCAATGATTCCCCACTATCACCCTCCAACAGTGCTTCTCATCTCTCCATAGCAACTCTATCACGTGTATTTCATTTTTTTATAGCATCTCTCATACCATAAGGCAAAGGGGACTACAAGGTGTAGAACTCACATGTCATTCATACTGGTAGGCATTTTTAAAGAGTGCTTGGTCTGGAGAAGCACAGACTCAGGATTCATAACAACAGTGGTTAGCATTGACTTTAACAATAAAAAATGTATTTCCACCCAAATAAACCTTTTTAGCAGCATCAGGATAATGAAAGACTGGGAAAAACATACGCCACAAACTTGTATCTTGCAGTTTGCAAGCAGTTGTTTGATGAAAGTTTATAGGTCACTGTGCTAGATAACGATTGTCACTTATGAACTGCACTTTAACAAAAGAATCTCTCTGACAAAAGCGGTAACCCAATAAAATACAGTTTTTAAAATGCATGGTGCATGTTCTTTGCAGTAGGCATATTAACCCTCTGTGCTACATTAGATAAGTCCAAGCTGCTACTGGACAAAACTCTCATCTCTCTCCAGCAGGGACAATAATCAATGGTGTTATCTTGACACTTTTATTGTTCTTTGAAAACTGCTAATGAAACAAGATACTTTGCAGTGCTTTTAAAACTTCTGCCTGCGGACCCCCTGAGAATGTGTCAGGGACCCCTGGGGGTCCGCGGACCACAGTTTGGGAAACACTGTTGTAGAGCATTGTGGTTGCTGTGCATTATGTTGAAAAGTAATGATAAAAAGTGTTAAATATTTTTGTTACCTTTATACAAACGAAAACGACATTATATACAATTGAAAAACCTGATTAAAAAAAGATTTTAACATAACAAAATGACTTCTACATTTTTTGTACTTGCACTGCTGTTAACTTCTTCCTGCCTGTTCTTATGCTTGTTTGTTATAATTTTTTTTGTTATGGGGGAGCAGGACATGAATAACAGGGGAGTGGAGTTTGGAAAACAGTAATTTAATTAGAACCCGAGCAGCGTACGGACACTAGGGGAGAATCAACAGATGCTAAATTCTAAGGGCAGACTGACGTGATGCTTAGGTGGTGCGCTGATGCAAAATGGTGAGGCTGAATGATGTTTGGTGCTCAGGTGGTGACACTATATGGTGTGCATTAGAGGTATGTTGTGGATTGTGAAGTTGTGTAGTTGAAATATGTTGTTTGTTGTGTAATTATGCAATGTGTATTGGAAATGTGTGGAGTTGAATTTTGTGGCCTGGAACTATGATGTTGAGTGAAATTCTGCTTAGTGAAATTGTGTCATGGTGTGGAGTGCATTTCTGTTGTTTGGTGGTATGTGGTATAGAGTGCATTTATTTTGCATTGAGTACAGTGCAATTATGTGGCGTGTAATTATGTGTCACTGAGTGGTATTATGTGGAGTGTATTTATGTCACATTGAGTAGAGAGTAATTATGTTGCATGTAATTACGTGGTACTGAGTGGTATGTGGAGTGTATTTATGCTGCATTGAGTAGAGTCTAATTATGTGGCGTGTAAGTATGTGGCACTGAGTGGCGTTATGGGGAGTGTATGTTGTATTCAGTAGAGTGTAGTTATGTGGCGTGTAATTATGTGGCACTGAGTGGTATTATTTGGAGTGTATGTTGCATTGAGTGCAGAGTAATTATGTAGCATATAATTATGTGGCACTGAGTGGTATTGTGTGGAGTGTATGTTGTATTTAGTAGAGTGTAATTATGTGGCGTGTAATTATGTGGCACTGAATGGTATTATGGGGAGTGTATGTTGTATTCAGTAGAGTGTAGTTATGTGGCGTGTAATTATGTGGCACTGAGTGGTATTATTTGGAGTGTATGTTGGATTGAGTGCAGTGTAATTATGTAGCATATAATTATATGGCACTGAGAGGCATTATGTGGAGTGTATTTATGTTGCATTGAGTAGAGTGTAATTATGTGGTGTGTAAGTATGTGGCACTGAGTGGTATTATGGGGGAGTGTATGTTGTATTCAGTAGAGTTTAGTTATGTGGCGTGTAATTATGTGGCACTGAGTGGTATTATTTGGAGTGTATGTTGCATTGAGTGCAATGTGATTATGTAGCATATAATTATGTGGCACTGAGTGGTATTGTGTGGAGTGTATATTGCATTTAGTAGAGTGTAATTATGTGGTGTGTAATTATGTGGCAGTGAGTGGTATTATGGGGAGTGTATGTAGTATTCAGTAGAGTGTAATTATGCGGTGTGTAATTATGTGGCACTGAGTGGTATTATTTGGAGTGTATGTTGAATTGAGTGCCATGTAATTATGTAGCATATAATTATGTGGCACTGGGTGGTATTGTGTGGAGTGTATGTTGCACACAGTAGAGTGTAATTATGTGGTACTAATTGGTATTTGGAGTGTATGTTGCATTGACTGCCGTGTAATTATGTAGCATATAATTATGTGGCCCTGAGTGATATTATGTGGAGTGTATGTTGCATTCAGTAGAGTGTAATTATGTGGTGTGTAATTATGTGGCACTGAGTGGTATTTGGAGTGTATGTTGCATTGAGTGCAGTGTAATTATGTAGCATATAATTATGTGACACTGTATGCTATTATGTGGAGTGTATTTATGTTGCATTGAGTAGAGTGTAAGTATGTGGCGTGAAATTATATGACAGTGAGTGGTATTATGTGGAGTGTATTTATGTTGCATTGAGTACAGAGTAATTATGTGGCATGTAATTAAGTGGCACTGAGTGTTATTATGGAGAGTGTATGTTGTATTCAGTAGAGTGTAATTATGTGGTGTGTAATTATGTGGCACTGAGTGGTATTATTTGGAGTACATGTTGCATTGAGTGCTGTTTAATTATGAAGTATATAATTATGTGGCACTGAGTTATGTTTTAATCCAGTTTTAAACAGCGCAAACTCGACACAAAAGTATTGACGCCCTTTCATAAGCGCCAGTTATGTTACACAAGGATGTATTCTTTTTTAGGTAAAATCCCCAACTTTAAGAGTTTGGAAAACTTGCAAAAATATGTGGCGTAACTGTCTATAAATAGTGGGTGGGTGGGGGTTTTAAAGCCAAAACTGTCGCTGTCTGCATGTTTGCACTTCATGCCGGATTATGTTTTAATCAAGTTTTAAATAGTGCAAACTCGACACGAAAGTATTGAAGCCCTTTCATAAGCAACAGTTACGTTACACAAGGATGTATTATTTTTTTGGGTAGGCACAGGCGATTACAGAATTTATTTGCCAAAAACACAACATATTACGCACACTCTCAAACTCGAAACTGGTTGCCCAGTTCGAAAGTTGCCAGCTTTAACAGTTAAGCCACTAAGAGGGGGGCATAAGTGGGCACACAGCAACCCTGCCTACCAAGAGAGGGATGGGCTTCTTAAAGATGGTTCAAAATACTAAGGAGCTCAGAGGGAATGTGGAAAGGGTCGCCCTCCACTCACAATCTACAATTCAAATAAAGACCCAGTCCAATGGCGTGCACATATATCAGTGACAACCAGGGTTTTTTTTTTTAAAGTCCTACTCCCCACTACACTCTTATACACATTATAAGGAGGTAATGCACTGTACTCCGCCCACGTTAAAAGACCTGTTCTCTCTGGCAACACCACAGAACACCCACTCAAAGTGAGCCAACCCGGAATTGGTCACACAAGTAAACAACAAACATTAGACATTCCTCTTAATAGAGGAAAAAATGTGCGAGAAACAAGTGACCCCTCACGGAAACACCACCAACGGGGTAACTGGTATGCAATTTCCAGACAGGCCCCTGTCTCATCATCGGTGGTCACTTGCTTCTCAAAGAAAAGTGAGAGGAAAGAAAAGACGTGTCCAAAACAGACAACACATAAAGTGACAAATAGTGAAGTGCAGAAAAATCTGCTGGTGACAAACAAACACAAGTATAACTGAGTGCTTAAAAACACACACAGCACACCAGTCCCTTAACCAATTTTATTCATAGGGCGGTGATCGTGTGCTGTTGGATATCAAAAAGGCTGGTAGCTAATCATGCGTACCATTACCTACTGCCAGTGCCGACATGTTTCACTGCTATGTTTCGTTAAGCAGTTTCATCAGGGCTGCACTCAAATGCTGCCACTTCACTTTTTTGGACACTAGTTCTGTAAAATGCTGCCGGGAGAGAACAGGTAAGAAAACATATTTAAAAACATGTAAACCCTAGGGTGGCAAAAAACACATTAGGGGGATAGTAAGTATGGTAATGTGTGGAATATTACCAGGAGACAGCCAAGCTACTCATACCGGCCGCTCCGGTATCAACAAGGTCACTGGGTACTTCTAACATGAGGATATCCTTTGATCCTTGGAAGAACTTATAATCTGCAAGGAGAGAAGACGTACAGGGGCTTGTATACTGTACTATATAGGGCGCTGTTCTGCTATCTTTCAATGTGCACATTCATACTTCAAGTTGGATGCATATCATAAGTGCCCTTTATAGAGCGCAAAGCACCCAGCACCCTCATAGCTGCATTCCTATAGAGGTGTAAGGGAGAACTACCCCCTCTAAAGAGGTCATAGTGCTGTTGCTCGTACCACCGATATAAAAAACCTAGCCACAATGCCTCCCAGGTGTATACTGGCGAGTGCGCTCTATAAAGGGCACTTATGATATGCATCCAACTTGAAGTATGAATGTGCACATTGAAAGATAGCAGAACAGCGCCCTATATAGTACAGTATACAAGCCCCTGTACGTCTTCACTCCTTGCAGATTATAAGTTCTTCCAAGGATCAAGGGATATCCTCATGTTAGAAGTACCCAGTGACCTTGTTGATACCGGAGCGGCCGGCATGAGTAGCTTGGCTGTCTCCTGGTAATATTCCACACATTACCATACTTACTATCCCCCTAATGTGTTTTTTGCCACCCTAGGGTTTACATGTTTTTAAATATGTTTTCTTACCTGTTCTCTCCCGGCAGCATTTTACAGAACTAGTGTCCAAAAAAGTGAAGTGGCAGCATTTGAGTGCAGCCCTGATGAAACTGCTTAACGAAACATAGCAGTGAAACATGTCGGCACTGGCAGTAGGTAATGGTACGCATGATTAGCTACCAGCCTTTTTAATATCCAACAGCACACGATCACCGCCCTATGAATAAAATTGGTTAAGGGACTGGTGTGCTGTGTGTGTTTTTAAGCACTCAGTTATACTTGTGTTTGTTTGTCACCAGCAGATTTTTCTGCACTTCACTATTTGTCACTTTATGTGTTGTCTGTTTTGGACACGTCTTTTCTTTCCTCTCACTTTTCTTTGAGAAGCAAGTGACCACCGATGATGAGACAGGGGCCTGTCTGGAAATTGCATACCAGTTACCCCGTTGGTGGTGTTTCCGTGAGGGGTCACTTGTTTCTCGCACATTTTTTCCTCTATTAAGAGGAATGTCTAATGTTTGTTATGGACTTGTGTGACCAATTCCGGGTTGGCTCACTTTGAGTGGGTGTTCTGTGTTGTTGCCAGAGAGAACAGGTCTTTTAACGTGGGCGGAGTACAGTGCATTACCTCCTTATAATGTGTATAAGAGTGTAGTGGGGAGTAGGACTTTAAAAAAAAAAAAAACAGGTTGTCACTGATATATGTGCACGCCATTGGACTGGGTCTTTATTTGAATTGTAGCTTCTTAAAGATGGGACAAAATAAATACTCTTTGCAAATTCACCAATTCAGAAACAAAACAGAACGGGCACAGTAAAAACACAGAACATCAAAGTAAAATAACTAAATCCAGCTACATCTGTGACACCTGGTGTAATCTCCATTCTCAAATACTAAAACTTAGCCCAAGGCAGTGTTTATAGGCTATTGCGGGGGTATAGCTACCACGAGGTTCGTTCTTACGGGCAACAAAAACCCCAAAAAAGGGAGCACCATCTGTTTGCAATTATCACCAACGCAATCATTGGAGACAGATAAGGTTGAGGCTTGTGCCCGAGGACCTTAGGCCATACAACAAACAAGGCGGGACAATCACCCACCTTGCACCAATTGCGTGCTGTTTTAAAAAAAACCACATGCATAAGCCAATTGCGGGCTCAGAAAAAAAACACACGCAAGAGCGTCTGTTTAGAGCTCAAAAGCCCTTACGTAATGCCCCACAGAGCAGCGCATGCGTGCTGGCAAGGCCTAAAACACCAAGGTGCGTGCCACATACTAGGTGATCCTTGATTTGATGACTGCCAATTAACTTTATCAAAGGAGTAAGCAGAAAGAGAGAATTCACAAATCTTATGGGCTGATTACGATGGTGGTAAGTCCGCCACCGCTGGGTCGGCGGTGGCGGACTTCCCACCATCACCCTTAGAATTCCCACCGCCAAATTAGGATAGTGGTGGGTAGGGGAAAAGTACCTCGGCGGACGGAAAGACCGTCCGCCATGGTCCCGCTAGGCGGGCCTTTTCCGCCCACCTTGCGGGACCAGGTACAATGGGTCTATGGAGGCGGTGTTTTGCAGGCACCGCCATGGGCATTATGATGCCTGTCTAAAGGCGGGATTCCGGTCACAAAAAGACAGGTGGAAAATGCCTTTGGGGCCTGTTGCATTTGCATGTACAAGGTGGCAGGCATCGCACATTGCCTGCCACGTTGTACATGCAAATGTAACACATGTATTTGTACATTGTGGGGGGTGCTGCCACCCGCCACAATGTAAACATACAGGATGTGCCCGCCAGTGTGGCGGGCCATCCTAATTCATTTTGGGGGACCTCCGCACCTATGGCGAGTGGTCCCTTTTCCAGCAGCGATGTCCGCCTGCCATCGTAATCGGCCCCTAAAATCGTCTACCTGCCGGATATGGCTCTTGAGATGAAAATATAAATGTAAAAATCTGTGATGCTTGTGGGCGTAGGTGTCCATGGAACCATATAAACGTGCGTGAATCGAGGTCACATTGATAAGGAAAGAATCACCAAAAGAGTTTACCTGCAAGTATTAACTTATACACCCCAGTCGATCAAGATTATCTAAATTGATCTATATCGTGAAAGAACTTCTGGGGTTAAAAAATGCATATGAACATATATCCACGTGCAGTAAGAACATGAGCGAACATGGACTAGTACCAATAATTGTACATAAAGTAGGCTATGGGAAGGCATTGGATTGTGCATGAATGTAAAAGATCAGAGGGCCAGAGGGTAGGCATAAAAGTATCCATAAAGAAGATAGAAGGAGAAAAATATACATTATGGCTACACACTGGTGATGGGATGTTTGTACAAAAATGGGAGTTGATCAAAAAGATGAACTTTGTGCATAAAATGTAAACATGGGGGAGCTACAGGAGTGTCTCTGCCAAATATGCATGGTCAATAGATGATGGCCCTGTGGGTCGGGTCATGAGTTCACATTCATTGTAATTTGAAGGTATGAATATTTACATAATTCGTTAAAGACAGGGCCAGGTCTGGTGTGTACACAAGAAGAGGGTGCATCTAAAAAAAAGCCACAGGAACTAATGTAGGTTATGAAAAACATAAAATGAATAGAGTGTAGATGGCAATGATTTTTACATTTTTTTGCTGTGCAGAAAGAGCATCCAGATTCTAGAGTTGGTTTCAGAGAAGTGAGATGCATGGTATGCAGATTTGTAGAGTGCACTATCACCCAGGAGGGTATCCTGGGGCTGAGCAGGTGAGTCTTGCCACAACTAGGGCCTAGTAGGACTACTCGAAAAGCCAGGTCTTCGGCTTCTTGTGGACTTCAAGAAGTGGGGAGGAGGCTCCTATGTGTAGAGGCAGGTCGTTCTACACTTTGAGTGATGAAGGAGAAGGTTTCAGCATCTTGGTTCATGCCATGTTCTACTGTCTGTAGCTCCATAATTCAAAAGATCTCTTGTTTCTGTACCAATAGTTCTCTGTCCTGGCCACATTTATTTTGCTTTATGTGTTACATACCAGGAAAGGTAAATGTGATGTTCTTCTGAAGCTGTTTGTAGTGGTCTGTTAAGCGATGTCCTGAATCCAATTTGTTTAGTGCTCTTTAGTGTTCCTGGATTCTTATCTTCGGATATCTTGTGTTACTTATTACATATGCTTGAGAACATGGACAGTACATGATGTACATTCTAAAAAGGGTTAAGTGCTTAGTCAAACATTTGATGTCATATTTATGTTTTCTGTGATCTTTAAATTGCATTCTATTGTTGAGACTTGATTTATAAATCGAGCATTGTAGGTAAGTATAAAACCCATAGTTGCACTACAATTTTTTGCCATCTGAAGATCTGGCCAGTTGTTTGAGATTTCTTGCTTTCTGTAAGTAATTGACGGTTAATACCCGAGGATTTGATTTAGCATAGGCTCGTATTGCAACAAATGCCAGTGTCTAGTAAGCATCTTGCAGACATCTCCAGGTGACAAATTGTAGGTTGTAATGAACATTATGATTATTTTCTGAGCCACGATTTCTCTTATTTTACTCAAAGAGTTCTTTTATCCATGATTTCAGTTTCTTTTAAGACTTTCTGAAGTGTGGCGGTCGAATACTCTCATGTTTGAAATCTTGAGATATATTCATGTACTTTGAAAATAGAAGCAGTGGCTCATTTGGAAAAACTTAGCCTGATAATTGAAATCATGATACCTACTGTCCTACACAATCAAATGATACTAACCACTTTTAATATGCAACCCTATCTTAAAAATGTTTTAAACACAGGTCACAGGTTTGTGCTCACACGCCTAAGATTGGATAAATTTCACATATTATGCACCTTTCCTGAAATGAATGATTGGTCACGAGACCTGGTAAATTGTCCATGTGATGGCATACTGCGCCAGAACACGATGCATTTGGTTGTATTGTATACATTTTATTCTAAGTATAGGAAGCGGTATTTTCTACCAATTATAAGGCACCTAAATGTTAAGCAATTTCGTCCAGCTTATTTGTACTTACAATCATTGCCAACACTAGAGATTTGCTGCAGTATGTCATCTTTCCTCTGGGCAGTGTTTTATGCTAGAAAGAAGCTGACAATAGGTGCCAGATAGAGTACAATAATGGGAACATATACCTATGAGACATGATCAGTAAGGTAACCGGGATTAATAAAAATGGGAAAGGGGAAATGAAGAACACTGTATAACATGCACTTTAACCATTTTAGGATTTGTAGAATTGAACTCTGTGTAGTGGCGGTTTTATATGTACTCTATTGAATCTAATGAATTGTCTTTTAACATTAGTTTTTATGATGAACTTGTCTTTTAACTTTTTTTAGAAATGTAGTGAAATGAATGTGATGTTTGTTGCTTTTAAGTGTGTCAATGCTTGTATAGATACTCTGTTATGGCTCCGAATAAAACTATATATAACTCTACTTTTTCTTGGAAAGCTGGTTGTTTACAGCAATTTATTTTGATTTGCCAACATTCTCATTTAGGGATATTTCTGATTTAAGGGCCAGGAGGTCCATTGGTGGCCTGTAAAACTGAATTCATAGCAGTTTCTTTTCTGTGTAGTCTTGATTGTAATGTACCATTTTATGACCTACAATTTTATAATTAATGGGTGACAAAATCTTGACTAATTCGACTGACTAGTTTAAGGTTGGAATTGTTTATTAGGTGAATATAGTCAATCAATTTGGATTTCTTGCCCCGGCACATCCTTATTTTATAGAGTTAATGATTACCAGGAGGATTATCTTAGGAAAAGTTAGTTCTTATACTCGCAATATCATAATCATACGTTGTAGCAGCTCCACTTTGCCAAGCTATAACTAGACTTCATTGTGGGCAGAGTTATCACCCTGAGTCCATATCTAGACATATCTATGAGATACAGCGCATTCCTGTCCTTTTCCCCTGTGCCTGCACACAATGGGCTGCTGTGTGCCAATGCAGGGACCTTTGCACCATGGTGCAAGGGTGCCTGCATTGAGGGGATGTTTGCTTATGTGCAGGAAGTAAACCTTCCTGCACAAAAAGTATCACAAGAGCCTTTTTCCTTTTTCTATGTGTGCTGCATTGCTTACGCCTCCCCTGAGGTCACCAGTTATTGTTCCATACTGGGGGTTCCGTACCAAATTCAAGTACCTCAGTTTCATCTGTATTTATTTTTAGGAAGTTTGAACTCCTCCAACTCATAATGTCCTTCATACATACATAGAAGCTTTTGGCCACTACTTCGGCTGGTTGAGAAACCGAGATTGTAAGCTGCGAGTCGTCAGCATACATAATCATGGGAAAGCCATGCTTTATAATTAGTGTAGCCAATGAGGACACGTAAATGTTGAAAAGAGTTGGTGACAAGGCAGATCCTTGAGGCACACCACATGGGAGTTGAAAGGTGTCAGACTGGAGATTCTCCCAGTAAATGCTTTGTTCCCTATTTTCTAGGAAGGAGGAAAGGAGGGCCAGAGCGGTATCCTCCACCCCTACGTCTCTCAGCCACTGTACCAGCATTGTGTGGTTCACGGTATCAAAAGCCGCCGAGCGATCCGATAGGATCAGGATCGCTCTGCCCCTCCATCTACTATCCTCTGAATCCCCTCTGTAGCTAGCACCAGGGCTGTCTCCGTAGAGTGACACGGTCTGAACCCGTGTTGAGTGGGGTCCAGCAGTACATTCGCTTTTAAGTAATGAATCAGCTCTTTGCTCATCGCTTTTTCCAATATTTTAGCTGCCAAGGGTAGCCTTGAAATTGGCCGATAATATTTCGGCTCTAGGGGGTCCAGAGTTGGCTTTTTTAGGATGGGCCTTATACAGGCTGTTTTCCACACACTGGGATATATACTGTGTCTATAACTTGATTCAGGAGAGGAGTAAAATGTGTGATGATGATATTAGCTACTAGCTGGTTTGTACCTGGTGGGCATGGGTCGGATGGCGAGCCTGTTTTTATAAATATCAGGAGGTCATAAACCTCCTCCATTGTCAAAATTTCACTTCAAAAAGTTGGTCTGTATATCCACCATGGCACTGTAGTCATGCACGCTTTGAAATTAAATATTAAACAGTGTGGAGCTCAGAGATGGGCCTTGGGGAATGCCACAGGTTATACTCTAAAATTTTGAGTTGACAAGTGGAGTGATTACTTCTGATTGCCCCCTGTGGGTATGACACAAGCCAGTCATGTGCATTGCCTCTGATACCTGCCTGCAATCAACAGGATGATAGAACTGTGTGCAACACAGTGTCAAATGCAGGTGGCATATCCAAGAAGATGAGGACAGCCACCCCCATCCATCCTGTACCACCCAGAGCTTATTCATTACAGATGCCAGTACTGTTTCTGTACAGTGGAAAGCTCAAAACTCTGCCTGCTCTTTTTCCAGGATGCCATTCACCTAATTGAATAGCTCACAAAAAGTGGCTGCAGTGGGAAACCTGCTGCTGTCCATGCTCTAGGAATAAACGAGTGGCTCAAAACATTATTTTGTATTATTGCCTTCTCCCTTCTTTACAATTACATATTTAAATTGCTCAGACTGTCAACATTATGTACTCTAAGACTGTTTTTACTGCGTTTAAAATGTCTCCTTTTTCTGTCTTATTGACTATATTACTGTAAAGTTGACTACACAAAATTGACAGTATCAGCGGTGGAAAGATTAGAGCTGGTATTGGAGGTAGAAAGATTTTCAGATACACTGAAACCACCATGATCCTCGCAATGAATAGAATGAGGAGTAGGTGAGATCTCAGACAAATTAACAGAGTTCTGTGCCAAATCCTTTTTGCCTCTGTAGATAGCAATTCTTTTAAGATTCCACACCTTACCATCACTTAAAAGAACAGCATTACGCAGAATCTTCTTAATCATCAGGGGTTCAGAAAATTGAGAATCTCCCTTGCGGACTTTCCAAGGTTTTTTCACTTTGACCCACATTCCAACATTTACATTGGCAGTACCAGTGCAACATTTCTTGTCAAAATTCCTCTTATACTCTAGATGTTTATCAATAACATTAGATCTAACTTTGCTCATACAAATATCTAAACAAGATTTTTTATGCAACCATTTGGGATTACACTTGGTTCTTGCAACACGACCTCTCATGATTTCGAAGGGTGACATTTTTAAGGCATCATGAATGTTGGTTCTGTAAGACCAGACTGCTTTGAAAACTGAAGTCTCCCAATCCTCACCATTTTGCATAGCTACTTGTATGGCATTCTTCAGAACTCTATTGAATCTTTCACAAAGTCCATTACCACTGGGGTTATATAGGGAGGTAGTTTTATGGACAATACCAACCCTGTCGAAATAAGACTGAGTTAATTTGGAAGTAAATTGAACACCATTATCACTAATGACCTGGTTGGGAAGACCTTCTTCAATAAAAACTTTATCAATAAAGTTTAAAACAGACAAAGAATCAACTTTGTCAACTATAGTGATACTGGGCCATCTTGAAAACACATCAATCACAGAGATTATAAATTTATGATCTTCCCCAATTGGTCCCATAATGTCGATGGCAACAGTATGCCAAGGACCATCTGGTACTAAAGGTTCACACATGTCAGGTTTGAGGGTGTTGAGTACTTTGTCTGAATTAGAACACGTGACACATTCCCGAACAATTCTCTCTGTAAGAACATCAATTCCTGGCCACCAATACCATTGTTTGACATTTTGCTTGGTTTTCACAATGCCACAATGATCTTTGTGACACAGTTCAATAATGCCATTTCTCAAAAGTGAAGGAGGAACAGCTCTGTCACCTCTAAAAATGGTGTCATCACATGCAGTAAGTTCATTTCTAACCTCCCAATACGGTTTAAAATCAGGTAACAGTTCCTTTTTTCCTGTCCAGCCTTCACGAATGAAAGAAATAACAGAATTTAAAATTTTATCTTTCAAATATTCTTCCTTCCACAACTTTTTCTCAATACAAAAAGGACTACTATCAAGAATATAAGCAACATGAAGGGAATCCCACTCATTCACCTCACATTCTTGTAGGTCAGTAGGCATCCGGGAAAGAAAATCGGCAATAACATTGCTTTTCCCAGGTAAATATTCAACTTTGATAATAAAATCCTGTAAACGCATGGACATTCTAGCTATCCTAGCTGTAGCATTATAAAGGCCTTCAGTAGTAAGAAGTTTGGTGAAGGGTTTGTGGTCAGATCTCACTACACATTCCTTTCCCCAAACAAAACTGCGAAAATGCTCAAGGGCCCAGACCACAGCCAAAGTTTCCTTTTCTATAACTGAGAACTTACTCTCTGGAACAGAAAGTGCTCTCGATGCAAATGCAACAATGCGTTCTTTACCTAAGCCATCAATTTGAGAAAGAACACTTCCCAAGCCTTTGTTGCTAGCATCAACAGTGATCACAGAGTTTAGTTCTAAATCAAAAGGGCATAAAACAGGAGCATTAATAATGTCTAACTTGATACTGTTGAATTCATTCTCGCAGGAGGGAGACCAATCAAATCTGACTTTGCTTTTCAAAAGTTGTCTAATATTGAAAACTTTGCTTGAAAAATTGTTAACAAATTTAGAATAAAATTCCACCATTCCCAGAAATGATCTTACATCATCTTTACAGGTAGGAGGTGGAGCTTCTTTTATGGCATCAACCAATTTAGGTTTGGTTGAAACACCATCACAACATAAAACATGGCCAAGGTAAGTCACAGATTTAACCGCAAAATTGCATTTTGAAAATTCAATGGTTAAACCCTTTTCCTCAAGGATACCTAAAACCTCTTCCAAGATAGCATTATGTTCATCTTTGTCTTTACCATAAACCAGAATATCATCCTGAAAGAACTTAACCTTAGGATATTTTCCAAATAGCTGGTGCATGATGCGCTGGAAGATGGCAGAAGCAGATGCTAAGCCAAATGGCATGCGTTTAAATTGGAAACACCCCATGGGAGTAATAAACGCAGTAAATTGCCTACTTTCAGTGTCAAGAGAAATCTGATGATATGCAGAAGATAAATCTATTGTGGAAAAGAACTTAGCACCATTAACCGAAGACAGCATTTCATTAATTTTAGGTAAGGGAAATTTATCTACGACAATATTTTCATTCAAATGACGAAGGTCAACACAAAGACGGATTTTGCCATTGGCACGCCTTGCGATAACAACTGGCGAAATCCAATTGGAAGATTCAATTGGTTCAATAATGTCTTCTCTGACAAGTTTTTCTAGTTCTTTTTCAACATCGCCTCGAACTAAAATAGGAATATTTCTGGCTTTAAAAGTTTTAGGGTTGGCATTATCTTTCAATACGATGTGGTGGGAAAATCCTTGAAAATTGCCTATTTTACCACTAAACACTTTAGGAAATTTTTTAAGCATAAAATCTCCAATCTCAGTTCCTTCATTGACAACTAAAACAGGATCTGGACTGTTAGGATTTAAAACAATATCTAAATCCCACTGATCTCTCCACCCTAGAACTGAAGGTCCAAGTTTTGCCACATACAATTTGCCCAAAGATTCCCTACCTTTGAACTTAAATTTTAAAGGTTTGTAACCAATCACATCAATCTTCCCGCAGGAAAACCCTTCAGCAGAAATGTCAGGTGAATAGAGATCGTTTCCTAGATAACGTACAAACTTAGAATTCCAAACATTTTCATTGATGATGGTATATGGGGAACCAGAGTCTGCATAAATATCAATAGGGACCCCACCAATAAGCATATTGCATATAGGTTTTTTAAGAACATTCCTTTTACCTGAGTCATTAATATTAAAAATGTAAACTTTCTCAATAGGTTTAGCAATGCAGTTATCATTCATAGAACAAGGTGTAATACTTTTTATACAATCATCATCAACATAACAATGCATAACTTTGTTAGTTAAATCTTCTTCGTCATCAGAAGATGAATCATAAACAACTTTAACTTTTTTACTTTTGAGTCTATTGCAAGCCCTGGAGTAATGCCCAATCAAACAGCAATTCGAGCATTTCTCCTTAATTGCAGGACAAAGCTTATAATTAGCTAAGTGCGAACTGCTGCCAGTATTTCTGACGTATCTGTAAGCGCAAAAGTGACACATTGCTGGAGTGTGTCACAAAAGTGACACAACTCCAGCAATGCATCCTTTCACAAGGGGGCTAGCCCCATGTGAAAGGGCCTGCATCAGTCTTATGCCTGCTGTGAGGCAGGCGCAAGATTTTGACGCAACGGCGTCACTTCTACGACCCTTCCTTGCGTCAATACGCCGACCCTTGCATACATTATACCTGGCGCAGGTATAATGTGACGCAGGGGTGTACAAAGTGACGCATCTATCTAGATGCGTCACTTTGTAAATATGGTGCAACAAGGTGCATTTTTTACGCCACTGGTGCGTCACAAAAAGTGACGCACCGGCGGCGTTAAAGTGATGCACGGTCTCATAAATGAGGCCCCCGTGCTCCAGTAACTCAGTTTACCCAGATGTATTGAATTTCCAGGAAAACTGGGCAGAAGTAAGCTGTTCATAAAAGCTTAAATGAACGCATCATCACAGCTTTGGTGGCCTTCAACTGGTCCTCTTTTCCATCTTTGTTTTGAAGTACACCACTCCACATTACCACTGAGGCCTAACAACCTTACCATTCCAGGTACCAGCCTGTGTTGGATCCTATCTTCCAAAAGACCTTACATAACAACACTTCCTCATTCTTCATCCATCACTATCACCTGGGAGGCTGGCATTCCACAATATTCTGCTACTAAACCTCTCCTGTTCAGCGCCTCCTCCATCATTCGAACCTCATGAGTCTCACTTGCAATCACTATGCAGGTAAAACCAAGTTCATCATAAAACTAGACAACTCCTTAGAATCGGACTGCTGTACTCTAAGCTACTGTTTTCAAGTAGAGAACCATTCATGATTGTGCATCCGCCTCAGGCTTATCATCAAAAACTAAGACCCTCACATGTGCAACCTGGATCAAGAACCAACCCACCATGGTCCCAAGGACTTCTACTGTGACGGACGCCCTTTGACTTAAGTGATTTCAAAGCACGAGCATATCACCCCCTTAAGGGTTTCAAGGCGCTGGGGGGCCGTCGAACAAGTTACTTACCTTCGGTAACGATATATCTGTAAGAAACATTAGTTAGTGTTCGATTCCTTACCTTAGAATATCCCCAGGCGTCAGTCTGGATCCGGAAACTTTTGCGTAGCAGTACCCCTGCGCGTCGGTAGGCGTCGTCTGCAGGCGTCCCCTGCGGCTCCGCGTCCGTCGTCGGCGTCGTGCGCCGTGATGACGTCGCTGGAGTACATAGACGCCGCCTCCGCGCGCTGACGTCAGTTCTTTGCACACAGCTTTTCCGCGCCAGGAGACGCAGAGCCATGAGAGAACCAACACTGGTGCCATGTAAAAACTAGGGCCCTGAAAGGGATGACCTTAACCCTAGGTATCAGTTCGCAGAACGGGGAGGATGGGTGGGTTCGGTAAGGAATCTAACACTAACTAATGTTTCTTACAGATATATCGTTACCGAAGGTAAGTAACTTGTTCATCTGAAAGAAACACGTTAGTGTTAGATTCCTTACCTTAGAATACATACCCCAGCAATACCAACCCCGGTGGTGGGTCTGCGAACCAATACAAAACTACACCAGAAAGTCCTGGAGGACAGAACGGCCAAAGAAGCCATCCCTCCGGACTTGACTGTCCAGGCAGTAGTGCCTCGCAAAGGTGTGCAGCGAGGCCCACGTAGCCGCCTGGCAAATGTCCTGCAAGGGGACTCCCCGGCCCAGGGCAGTAGTAGCCGCCGTGGCCCGAGTGGAATGGGCCCTCAGCCCAACAGGAGGCTCCTTCCGAGCCAAAGAGTAGCACGCTTTGATGCAGAGGACGACCCATCGAGAGATGGTTCGTTTACAAACCGCCCGTCCCTTCTTCGCACCCACGTAGCCAACAAACAGTTGGTCATCCACCCGGAACTGGCGTGTGCGATCCATGTAAAATGAAAGCGCACGTTTTGGGTCCAGACGATGGAGCCGCTCTTCATCCTTCGAAGGATGCGGAGGCGGGAAGAAAGAGGGGAGGGTGATGGACTGCCCGATGTGAAAGGCCGAAACAACCTTGGGCAGGAAAGAAGGTCTAGTCCTCAGAACCACCTTGTCAGGATGAATGGACAGGAAAGGAGGTTGGACAGAAAGAGCCTGGAGCTCACTCACCCTCCTGGCAGAGGTGATGGCAACCAGGAAAGCCGTCTTTAAAGTCAGGAGACGGAGAGGGCAAGAATGAAGGGGCTCAAAGGGAGCACACATCAGGAAAGTTAGAACCAGGTTCAAATCCCACTGAGGCATCACAAACGGAACAGGTGGAAACATGTGAGTGATGCCTTTCAAGAATCGAGTTACAATCGGGGATTTGAACAAAGAAGGCTGATCAGGAAGCCGCAAAAAGGCTGAAAGGGCAGAAAGGTAGCCCTTGATAGTGCCCAGAGCAGAGCCCTGCTGGGCAAGAGAAAGAAGAAACAGAAGAACCTCAGAAAGAGGGGCAGAGAGAGGATCCACAGCCTTTGCTGTGCACCATGCCACAAATCTGTTCCACCGACAGGCGTATACCGACTTAGTGGAGGGACGCCTGGCTGCCAGAATAACATCACAGACTTCAGGAGGCAAGTCAAATGGCCTCAACTGCCGCCGCTCAATCTCCAAGCATGGAGGTGGAGACTGGACAGGTTCGGGTGGAGGACCGTCCCCTGCTGCTGCGACAGAAGGTCCTCCTGAAGGGGCAGGCGGATCGGGGGACCGACTGACATGCTGAGTAGCTCGGGATACCAGTACCTTCGAGCCCAGTCCGGAGCCACAAGGATAACTTGGGCCCGGTCGCGCCTGATCTTCTTCAGCACTCTGGGCAGAAGTGGTATAGGCGGAAAGGCGTATAACAGACCGCAACTCCACTCGCGCCGAAAGGCGTCGCCGTGCGAGTGCCGTCTTGGAAACTCCAACGCGCAGAACTGATGACATTGCGCGTTCTCTTCTGTGGCGAATAGATCTAACCAAGGCTCTCCCCATCGCAGAAAGATGCCTTGCGCCACGTCCGAGTTCAGACGCCATTCGTGATCCATCGAGCACCGACGGCTGAGTTCGTCCGCCCTGGCGTTCAGAGAACCTGCCAGGTGTTGAACCGTCAGAGTCACGCCCTGACGTTCCAGCCATTGCCAGAGGCGCAGAGCCTCCTGGCAAAGGGTCCACGACCCCACTCCGCCCTGTTTGTTGCAGTACCACATGGCGGTGGTGTTGTCGGTGAACACCTGCACTACACTCCCGTTGACAAAGGGGAGGAATGCCTTCAGTGCCAGACGAATCGCCCGCAGCTCCAACAGATTGATATGGAGCCGGGACTCCGCCGGAGACCAGATGCCTCTGATCTCTGCCTCTCCCAAGTGGCCACCCCAGCCCTGGAGGGACGCGTCCGTCACGACAACGTGCTCCGGTTGGGGAAGGGAGAGGGACTTGCCCTTGACCCAATCGCGGTCCGTAAGCCACCACTGCAGTTGTCTCGCAGTGCCCTCCGAGATCAAGACGTGGTCGGACAAGTTGCCCTGATGCTGGGCCCACTGAAACTTCAGGTCCCACTGCAGAGCCCGCATCCGCCACCTGGCGTGATGCACCAGAAGGATGCAGGAAGCCATCAGTCCCAGCAGCCGCAGCGTCAACCTGACCGAGACTCGGGATAGCGGCTGAAAGATGGGAATCAAAGCCTGAATATCCCGAACCCGCCGTTCCGGAGGATAAACCCGAAACTGCGCCGAGTCCAGAACCGCTCCGATGAAAAGGAGCTTTTGAGAGGGACACAGGTGTGATTTCGGCACGTTGATGGAGAACCCCAGGTCGTGCAAGAGGTCTGCCGTCATCTGAAGGTGGTGGACGACTGTTTGGGGCGAGCCCGCCTTCAACAACCAATCGTCTAGGTAGGGGAAGACTGAAACCCCCAACCTGCGCAGATGGGCTGCGACCACCGCCATCACCTTCGTGAACACCCGTGGGGCGCTGGTAAGGCCGAAGGGGAGCACGATAAACTGAAAGTGCTCCAGGCCTACCGTGAACCGCAGGTAACGCCGGTGGGCCGGCAGGACGGGGATGTGAAAATAGGCGTCCTGCAAGTCCAACGCTACCATCCAGTCTTGTGGGTCTAGAGCAGCCAAGACCTGAGCTAACGTCAACATCTTGAACTTCTCCTTCCTGAGGAAGCAGTTGACGTTCCTTAGATCCAAGATAGGACGTAGGCCCCCCTTGTCCTTCTTGGGCACCAGAAAGTAGTGGGAATAGCAACCACGCCCTACTTCTGGCCCAGGAACGCGCTCGATGGCCCCCTTGGCCAAGAGGGCCGTAACTTCCTCCTGCAGAAGTGTCAAGTGGTCCCCCGACACACGGTGGTTCTGCGGTGGCATGGCTGGAGGAGAGGTCTCGAAGGGGAGGGAGTAGCCCCTTCGGACGATTTGCAGCACCCACCTGTCCGAAGTGATCGCGCGCCAGTGAGCGTGGTGATGGCGAACCCTGCCACCCACTGGCGTCACATGGGGCCGAAAGCACGGACTAGGAGGATTTTGAGGCAGATGCTGCGGGGGGAGGTGTGGTCTGACCCCGCCTTTGTCCCCGACCGCCACCACGGCGGTTTCCACGGCCGCCACCGCGTTGGAAGGATTGTTGCGGCGCGTGGCTGGCAGCACGTGTGGGGGCGCCCCTTCCTTGGCCACGAAAGGGACGAAACGAACCCGTTTGCTGACGCTGGGTCGAGAGACCCAAGGACTTGGCCGTGACCCTGGAGTCCTTGAAGCGTTCCAGCGCGTGGTCCGCCTTGTCACCGAACAGGTGACAGCCATCAAACGGCATGTCCATCAATGTATTCTGGACATCAGCCGAAAAATTGGCGGATCTCAGCCAGGCGTGGCGACGAATCGCCACCGTCGTTGACATAGCTCTGCCCAGCGAGTCGGTCGTATCAAGACCACACCGTATTGAATATTTCGCTGCATCCCGGCCCTCAGCCACAGCTTGACCGAGTTTTGCCCGCACCTCCATGGGGCATTCTGGCAGCAGTTCCGCGACCGTATCCCACACAGAGTGGGTGTAGCGGCCCAAGAGGCAAGCGGTGTTGCAAGACCGCAGGCCCAAACTAATGGACGAGAAGACCTTTTTGCCAAACTGGTCATACCTCTTGGATTCCCGGTCGGGCGGGGCCGACGGGAATGCGGACTGGGAGGTCGAGGCCTGGATCACCAGACTCTCAGGAGTGGGGTGGGTAGACAGGTACTTGGGGTCGTCCGGACAAGGACGGTGGCGCCTGGCCACGTTCCGATCAACAGGCGCACCTGAAGCGGGCCTGGACCACGTGCCCAACAGAACGTCTGACAAGGCTTCATTAAACGGCAGCAGTGGCTCCAGTGGGCATGACTGCGGTTTGAAGACCTCGGTGAGGATGTTAGGCCTCACGGCCGCGACGGGGAGCTCAAGGTGTAAGGCCTTGGCAGCCCTCATCAGCACCACAGAATAGGCAGCTCCCTCCACCGATGCCACGGTTGGAGGAGAGATCAAACCAGGGTTAGGGGAGTCGTCCAAACCACTGGCATCCCCCAAGTCACCTGTCCAGTCCGGGTCATACTGGCACTCGCGAGCCAGAGGGTCCTCGGACCCCTCCCAACCTTCACCGTACTCCTCATCCTCTCCGTATTCGGAGTCAACGATGAAGACCGGCTCCTCGGGGTTCATGGGCCCCATCGGCGCCGGGACCGGCGTCGAGCGACGCCCGTCCGGCGCCGCGTCGGAGAAGGTAAGGGGACGGCGTCGCCCGGAGCCGGCGCCGGAACCCCACCGCCGGCCGGAGCCGGCACTGGAGAACCGGCGCCGCGCGGGGGCGGCGTCGGGGGCAACCCCGATGGCAACGGCGCCGGGGAGGCCGGAAGACCAGCCGGCGCCGATCCCGAAGGCCCTTGCGGCGCGGGGGTCGGAGCCGTCGGCGGCGCCGGGGCCGGAGCACCCGACGGCGCCGAGGCAGGGACACCCGAACCGCCAGGGCCCCCAGACGGTAGCACTGGGCCCGAAGGCACCGTAGGCCCCGTCGGAGAAGCGAGCGCCCTCATGGCCATGAGGAACGCCTCTATCTCCTCAGGCGTCGCGCCATGCCCAGGGACCGGAGGGTATGAGGCAGGCCGCGCCGGCGACTCTCGCTGAGCCGCGGGGATGGGGTCACCCGAGCCCCCGGCCGCATCGCGCGAGCGTCGGGGGTACGATGACGACGCCCCGACTTCTTGTGCTTCCTACCTGACGAGCCTGACGAGTGGTGTCGACTTCCGGAACGCTCGGCGCGGCTCCGCGACCGCTCCCTCGAACGCTCTCTCGACCTCCGGCCGGACCGGGACCGCTCCCGGTCCCGACGTGGGGCCGACACCCGGAGCTCCAGTAGCTTGCGGGACCGCTCCCGCCTAGCCTTGTTGGTGAGGGCCCGGCAGTCGACACAGGAGTCCACGTCGTGGTCGGGCCCAGACACCGGAGACAGAGGCGGTGATGATCCGTGACCGACATCGTGCGCTCACAGTCATCGCAATTCTTGAACCCAGGCATCCTATCAGGCACAATAAGAGAAAAAACAATCGAAAACTTGGTCAAAGACCGGAGTACTGCTCTTCAGATCTGCGTCCACTGGCGCGGAAAAAAGAAGAACTGACGTCAGCGCGCGGAGGCGGCGTCTATGTACTCCAGCGACGTCATCACGGCGCACGACGCCGACGACGGACGCGGAGCCGCAGGGGACGCCTGCAGACGACGCCTACCGACGCGCAGGGGTACTGCTACGCAAAAGTTTCCGGATCCAGACTGACGCCTGGGGATATTCTAAGGTAAGGAATCTAACACTAACGTGTTTCTTTCAGATGGGGAGATTAAGTGAGCCATTGCACAAAGGCACATGATGCTGAACTGAGCTGCCGCCGGCTATTGAACTGTGAAAGCCGTGCTCTGGAGTCAGCCTCTCTGACCGCTGCGCCACACTCACCCTCGACGTGAGGACATGGACTCCGACCACTCTCTTGCTCCACAGGTAAGTGACCAAAACTACTACATTAGAATGCACACCCTGCGCCTCATTTCGCCCCACTTTCAATTCCCTCACAGAGTGCGGGCGACTGTGCCTTGTTCATGCAAATGGTTGCACCTTGGGGTTCCCTTCTTCTCTGTTGATTTCATCAGATTAGAAATGCAGTCATCAGGTAACACCTATGACCCAGCCCTTATAGCTCTCTGCTTGCTGCCTGTATCAAGATGTTTTTCACTCTGCATCACTCACTGGCCATCAATATTCATAGCATTGGATCAATGATTGTAGCACTAAAACTTAGGGGCAGATTTACAATTACTGGCGCATCCCTGCATATCAGCAGGGATGCGCCAGTAACTGTGCGCCGCAGCTCTGCCTCCCTGGATGCGCCGCATTTACAATGCGGCGCACCATGGGGCAAAAACGGCACAGATGCGTCACGCATCTGTGCCGTAAAAGCGGCGCATTGCTGGAGTTGCGTCGCAATCGCGACGCAGCTCCAGCAAGGCTTGGGGGGCTCTATCTCCACAATGCTGCGTCAACCCTTACTCCTGCTTGACGCAGCATGGACCCAAAAGTGACTGAGTGAAATCTATTAGATTTCACTCAGCCATTTTTGGGAGGCGTTCCTGCACCGAAGCGCCCCCCCCCCCCCCCCCCCCCCCCCCCCCTGCGATGGAACGCCTCCTTCTGGCGCAGGGCTATACAACGTGAAGCATCTGGGAGATGCGTCACGTTGTAAATACCCCAAAACATGGTGCATCTTTTGCGTCACCGCTGCGCCACAAAAGTGACACAACTGCGGCGTAAAAGAGGCGCAAGGGGCTTGTAAATCTGCCCCTTAGTATCTACTACCAGAGAAGATCCCTCAGATTTATACTGCCCCGCTACCTAACAACCCTTCATTTAGAAAATCTTGCAATAGTGGTACATTATTACAGCTAAGCTTTACATCTTGCCCCCAGGAAGAACAGAGCTTCTCCACAAACACCTCGAGCTCTGAAGAGCTGTAAAGACCTGGCTGTTCCCAAGCAGTGGACCCACTGTTCATATGCCAGACAAGAGGAAGATAATATGTTCCACAAGCATGGCTATCTGCCTCACGCAGTTGCTTAATCTTAGTTACAAGTTCATTGCACCCATTTTACGTTCTGTTTCCAAAGTGCACAACTCAATGAAATAGGGAGCGATCCTTTGTGCTTGCTCCGCTAATGCACACAATTTTAGGCTGGTCAACCTGTGGCCTGGAAGGAAACATCACAGTATTAAATACTGCAGCAAAGGGCAAGGCCACTATAACACCAGGACAAAAATGTACTAATTGCCCCCCTTTGCTGTCAGTTCTGGAAGAAAAGCATCAAGTTTCTCATTTGCATGGTCATATTATGGAATGCCTGTGAACACCAGTGAGCTAGAACTCATAGACCATTATTAGATATTTGTCTCAACGAAACCAACCCCCAGATGCATAAAAAACCTGATTAGATCCTCTTAGAATGTCAAGTGCAACACTTGCTCTGTGACTGGTTTGGTTCCCCAACTGCAACTCTCCAAGTATATGAGCTAGTTCTGTTTGCCAGGGTGTTCAACTTCACTTCCAGCAGAAGTTCTGTACCTAGGGCGGGGAGGGGGGGGAGGGAGAGGAAGACTGGCTGTCTATCTCCACAAATTGGGATCAGGCTCATGAACCTCACAGATAGGTTGTGTGACTACAAATCGGAGGAGTACAGGAGGTCGAATACCCTACATATTAAACACCTGCTTTATCACTTGAAAACACAAAAGCCCAGCGGTTTATGTTCTGCTCTGGGACCACTATCATATACGTTGTGTGTTGCTGAGGCCATCAACCTCTGCAGCTGCCCAGCCTGCCCTCAAAATGACCATTGCTGAAAGCAAAGCTCCTGCCAATGTCTGCCAAGGGTCTAAATTAAAGACAATCTTCTACCAGTCCCCAGAAGTGTGGTGGAAGAGCTTGAGACCCCAGTGGGGCGACTCGCTTTCGCAGCAGACCTTGTCCAAAGTTGCTGTTCCTCCACCGCAGACTGTATGCTGCATGAGTGGAGATCACAACATGAGGACCTCCCAAAAACCCTTGTGTGGTTCCCATAAGACCCATCTGCTGATCACTAAGCTCATGTCTCACCCGTGAGGCGTTCATCTCCCCCGCCCTTTGCGAAATGGTATGGTGCTGTGACACGCCCCTTGCCAGGTAGGGTTGTAACCAAGTCATACAGACTTGCTCAATTCACCACCAGCCAATGTCTTGCTGCACGCCAGCTAGCACCTATGGATTGTGTCTACTTCAAACACACCTGCCAACTACAACACCAAATATACAGAAAAGTGCCCAATAAAGACAGAAGGTTTTGTGGGTGGCCTGAATGAGTCTTACAAACTATGCTCCAGGCCAGAAACTTCACACCTACACACCTAACCTTGCAACCTTAGATTAATATTTATAGCGGTTCCCCTTAATTTCTGAGGGCGATAGACTGTCCACGTTAATGTGTTGAGTGACATGTACTGTGCTACTAAAAGTTTCATGTGAATTACCATCTTATTGTTTTCTAACGTTATGATGTTGCCAGGACGTCTATATTGATTGTGCACCATTATAGTTTTGTTTGTATCTGGGCATTCTAATGATTTTACCCCACACTACCTCAGCAGTAAATCTCAGCTGTTCATCGGTGCCACTCAGTCATAAGGAGCTTATTATCAGCATATTCCGCTATGCAAGACAATAAATGCCCCGCCCCCTCCTGGGCAGGGACATTATAGATAAAGCAACCGGAACACGCCAGCAGATTTAGGTGGCATTTACGCTAAACATACAGCCCACATCCATCTAGAGGCTGCAGGGGCATATTATCAAGACAGGCGATAAAATTATCGCTGTTTTAGCGGCAGAAAACTGCCGCCAAAACGGCGATAATAGACTTGATAATATGCTCTATGGAATTCCAACTGAAGCCCATGTTAAATGTGAAGGACAGGTGTCCCTTCCTGTACATAAACAAAGCTTTTAAAAAATGCTGTTTTGTAACTTACATGTGTGCTGCATGAAGCAGCACACATGTAAGTTAGTAAACAGCATTTTAGGTTTGTTTATGTGCAGGATAGGGACACCTTCCAGTACATAAACAAGCCTCCCTGCTCGCAGACACCCTTGCACTCTGGTGCAAGGGTGCCTGCGTTGGCGTTAAGTCGTGCGACTAAGCACCATCACAGGGGGAAACACAAGGCTGCATCACATCCTTGAGAATAGGGGCAGCCTGGTGTTTCCGAAGTGGCGGTGAGAGGCGTTAAGCCAAGGAGGCTAACGCCTCTCACCGCCACTTCCTCGTGCATATTCCCCTTAGAGTCAAATGCTTAAAAGGAGGTTAGTTGTGAGTCTGCAGTAACATAGGGTTTCTGTTGTTCCATATAGATTTAATAATATTTGTTACAAGGGTTAGTCTGCTGCACACTTGTTCCTTTGCATGCTGTGATGACAGTGAAGGTTACCCTTTTTAAACTTTAACTACTACAACTTATGGTTATTGAAGAGGCGAATTTGCATAATATTTAGGTGCATATTTTCTGATGTTTTCTGTATGGATTAATATTGCTTCTTCTTTAAGGTCATTTGGAACACTTACAGTGTCAACGACATAATCTTCAGCTCTAGGATATTGATACGCATTACAGCTTTATGGGTTGCCCCATCCGCCCCACATTGGCAGACCCCTAACATGTCCCCCTCACCCTGTAAGGGACACATTGGTTGTAATTGTCTCCTGAAATACAAAGATCTTACTTTGAGTACATTTTGTACTGTTCCCTACTAAGGCTCTGATGAAGTTTCTCTGTGACAAACACTAAACCTAATTGGTCTCCAGGGCATTGGTACTATGGAGACTTAATTGCTGTAACACTGTCTATGCTGAGGCAATGAAGAAATATTGCAAAATATAAGATTGCAGAATAAAGCAGCCAGACTCAGGTCTTAGAAAAAAATCAAACAACAATGGGTCTTTCAGAGTTACTCATAGATACATTTAACAACTCTTAATTGGGCCAATAAATATATAGCCATAATATCACATTTATATGAAGTGTAACTAATAATTCTAAACCACAGTTGTAAGAAAGTGAAAACCCCAGTGGAGGAACCCCTCCTGATGCGGACCTCTGCCCCTTGCGAGCAGCATATACCACACTGCCAGTGTCCGTTGATGGGTTTGGAGGGGGGGGGGGGGTGTAGGGGGGTGCCCCAGGCATGCACTGCCTGACCCAGGACCCCCCTGATGCTCAACGTGCGCCAGTTGGCCATGGGTCGCATATGCTTGGGAACCCAGCCTGTGATGCTGCGACAACCGTCTGTTTTGGAGCGTCAATCTGGAGACCTTGTGACAACGGGCCCAACTAAGTCCCTTGCCACTAAACTGGACACTGTGTTACAAGCTGTGAAGAAAATCGGAGAAACCCGAGCAGAATCGCACATCACTTAAAAGCAGAATTGATAAAGTGACGTCGGACTTCACCCTGTCACATGCTGCTCACCGCAAGCTGGTGGACTATGTACAGTGTTGAGCACACGCTGTCTGAACTCCAACCGACAACGTTTGAATCAGCATCTCTAGTGCCGGCCTTGGTGGATCGTGTGCATACACTGGAACAAGGATCAGAAGATGCGGCATGCCGCTCTAGGAGGAATAACATATGTGCTGTGGGTCTTCCAGAAGGAGTGGAGGGCCGCGATGCATTGACCTGCGCGGAGACCTGGATCCGTAGCTTCTCCCTGATGCCACGCTCTCTCCCTTCTTCTCGATTGGACGAGCCCACTGCCCACAACCTGGTGCCAACCCCAGAGCTTTTCGTTTCCATCTGCTTAGGAACACGAACCACAACTCCATCTTGCACGAAGCGAGTAAGCTGCAAGAGATACAAGTGGACAATGCCTCTGTCACGGTCTTTCCTGACTATACCTTGGCAGTACAGGGACAGAGGAGCTCTTTTCTCGCATGACCTTCTAGAATGGATTTGGTGGCACCACCAGATGTGAATCCCCAAACTGCTTAATATCTGATCTAGATCATTGATCACATCACCCGTATAGGCCGATCTGTTTTCCTTTTATCACTCCTGTATTGTATTGTTTATACATCTGCTAACCTCTCTTATATTACAGCTGACTGGTCCTCAGGGGCATGCTGTCTATTCTAGCACACATGACCTCTACATCATTATGCACTGTTTCTCTATATGCACTCATCAATATAGTTGGGATCTCCATATCTTGTTACTTGGTGTGCTGCAAACCTGGTTCTCGCAATGTCCTGTGACGCTTCTTTCAGCCAGCCTGTAAGTCTGGTACTTGCCACTAATAGTTTGGGAGGACACCTGCTGTTCCTCCACTCTAAAAATGTTATATGTTATGGATCCCTTTCTTTCCCCAGCCCCCCCCTTGTCGCACTCTCCCATCAATTATCATTGCACAATACATGGACCTCTGCCCCATGTGGATAAGCTGCAGGAAGGGCTTGGACCCAGTTCTCGCATGACCCACACTAACATTAGTGCCGTTATGCTCTATATTGCTAGGTTACACTCAGGTCTAATCACATTGCGCTACTGCAGCAGAAACACTTGACCCTGGCTAAATCCCGCAAACTTCAAAGGCGGTAGAGCGGACACGTATTTCCTTATGACTACTCCTCCTATGCCAGAAGAGTATTGGTCTGGGTAAAGCCAGGGATCTCCTTTGATGCTCATACACGGTCGACTAGATAGCCGTCGCCTTTTTTTAGGGGTGATATATGACCCCAACACAGATCAGACCTCATTTCTGCACACATTATCTAGCAAACTATCCTGTTGGTGTGGGGTTCCGTGGCTTCGCGGGGGTGGGTGGTGGAACTTTAACTTTGTACTGGACATGGCCCTGGACAGCAGTTTCTCTCCCCTACCACGCACGGTAGCCATATCTGATGCTCAAGCACTAGGCGACTGGCTCCTGCATTGGCAACTTGTAGATATATGGTCCACCAGCAACCCTAACACACGTGTGTAGACCTTTTACTCCTCACCACACACCTTGCATGTTAGACTTGACAGAATCGTGTGGTCTGTCTGCCTCGTTCCAACTGTTCAGCAAACTATTTGGGGCGCACACACTTGGACCAGATCCCTCAATTCCTGCAACTCGCATGGGAAAAAAGCTTACCTGCCATACTCACTTGGCGACTACAACCTACAGCATTAGAAGACTTGCCCTTCCATGCATCTTTAGGTACCGCCACAGCGGACTATTTTGAGTTTAACAACAACTCTGCCACTGATAGGTTGAAAGAATAGGATGGCTTTAAATATTCCAATTCAGCTTGAGGCTGAATTGGAATATTTGCAAACAATTAGATAGTGACATCACGTGCATTAAGTGCGCACTCCTGAGACATCTTCGGTAACTGACCCGGCGTACACCCGCCGACTGGCAGAGGTGCGATTCAAGCATACCTCACTGCTGGAGCGGCTGCGATGTCTGAACTATACTGCACACAACTCGCACCCATGTAATGGCAGATCATGCCGGTCGACTTCAGGCATGGCTGATACGCAAGGATCAGCCTAGGCAGTCTATTTTCTCACTACACTCCCCTGAAAGGCACCTTCTACAAACCCAACACAAAATACATGCGGAACTGACAACAGTACACCGCGCTCTACAAATTGGTCACAGACACCGGTTTGGATCACTAAGAGGTATTCTTCTCCACGCTCCACCTGCCCACCATCACGCCTGAGCAGCGTGCAGAATTAGACAAGCCCAGCACGCTCTTTGAAATTCGTGAGACCATTAGGGCCCTAGCAACAGGCAAGTCCTCAGGGGCAGGTTGGCCTACCGGCTGAATACTACAAAGCCTATACCCGTTTTGGTTCCTCAACTGCTCACCCTCTACGAAGGGTCCCTCTCAGCCTCCTCTCTCCCGGTGTCAGTGCGTGAGGTCCTACCCACCTTCCTACATAAACCTGACAGAGATCCCACTCCCTTGGGTTCCTACTGACCCTTGGCGTTGCTCAGTACAGACTATAAAATCTAGGCCTGAACCCTAGTGGACCACCTGATCAGGACGGCCTGCAACACCTCATTCAACTTGCAACGCTTCTTCCAGGTCTCCAAATATTCCACACAACGATGGCCTCACTCAGTACGTCTGCCACTAGACCGCAAGAAGGCCTTTGATTCACCGGAATAGGGTTTCCTGTTTGACACTCTGCCTCATTACGGTATTGGGGCTCGCATCATTCGCTGGGTTAAACTGCTTTGTAGAGCTTCGTTGGCTACAGTCAAGGCAGGCTTTTATATCACAGACCCTATCCCGACAGGCAGGGACACCCATCAAGGTTACCCACTGTCTCCATTGCTTTTCTCCTTAGCTATTGAACCGCTTGACGTGACTATTCAGGCGCACGGCACAGACTGGGGTAACCTCCTAGGAGACAGAATGCACACAATCTCTTTGTATACCAACGACCTTCTCCTGTATATTCAGGATATGCGAGTGGTGCCTAGCACACTAGCCAGGACTCTCAATTACTTTGCTGTCTTTTCCAGTTTGTGGGTTAACTGGACAAAGTCTTGCTTGTTTCCGTTTACCCCTGATTATCCTGATCCTACCTTTCCCCTTAGTGGTGCTCGAGTGTTATGGCAACTCAACACTTTTTGATATTTAGTGGTCAGAGTGTACCATCAGCCAATGGACTTGTTGGAGGGCAATCTTGTGAGAGCATCAACTGCCAATAGATCCGGATATTGTTCTGGCGCACACTCCAGCTGTCCGTCATGGGCCGCATAGTTCTACTCAAAATGGTGGTCCTACCCCAGCGACTATTTTTTCACTAAACTGCCACTATATATTCCACCTCTCTTCCGCCCATCCTGAGGGGACCATGAGAGAGTTTATTTGGAACAAGTCTTGCTGTAGGGTGGAACTATCTAAATAGTATTTACCTACAGATCAAGGCGGACTTGCTGTACCAAATATGGAACAGTACTAACTTTCCTCACAGCTCCAGTGGGTGGGCAGATGGGTGGCGTGGTCGCAGCTCCAAGACGCTGCCATGCTATTGCCAACCTGGAACCTCTCGGCGATATTCAGATTTTTTCACCCCTGCACTCACAGAAGGCCCCCAGAGCCATTGCTACTAGAGGTTGCACATAAGTGCTATTGTCGTAGCCTATACATCACATGTTCCACTCTTCCATATGCACCACCACTACCCCTGCTGGGTACGCCTAGGGGTGGTAACACGACCTCACCTGAAGAGCTTTCTGCTTGGCTGGAGACAGGCCTGCACACCGTAGGGGACTTCTACAGAGATGGCGAACTGGCACCTTATGACACGTTAGTGGAGGAGGGAATACCATCAGACCAATTCCTTTTACACACTGCATTGTTTGCAGCGTTGGGTAACAAATGGGGCGACATGTCGAGGGAACCTCAAACACATCTTACTGTCGAATATCTGCACATTGTGGGGGTAGGTAGGCACCTCACAAGATATTTTGCAGCCTAGCTGCGCCATCACATGGCAACCCCACTCACATCTTTGAAGCGACATTGAGAAGCCAATTTGCCCCGTCAGAGTATGTACAAAGAGTGGGCTGCCATATTACAGGGTCCAGTCCGTGTCTCTCCGAAAGCTTGCTTTCGCCTCAAACAATACTTTATCATTCGACGGGCTTACCTCATCCCAGCCAACATAAACAGGTACTTTAACCGTGCCGATGCACATTGCCCCAGATGTCACCTCCTGGATGCTGACCGCCTTCTCATGTTCTGAGCCTGTCCATTTCTTACAACTTACTGGCAGCACGTAACGACTACATTGCTTGCATGCACGGAACGCCCAGTATGCCTCACGTAGGAGATATGCAGCTTGGATCTCTTTCACAGGAGTAGGGGGTCAGAGGATCACTTTGTGCTTTCTTGATTTGGGACTGCGGACGGCCAAACATCTAATCACCAGGTGCTGGAGGTCACAGAGAATCGTTCATGGTATGGTCTCCGGCTGAAAGTAATGAATTACAAATGGAAGACACCCTAGGTCTACGTAAGATCCCTATAGCTTTTAACCGGTACACTATACTACATGACTTTCAAAGCAAACCGCACCCAGACCCAGACCACTCAGTTACCGTAGCGGGAACCGGTGTGGCAGATGTTGCACTCTAACCTAACACATCGCAAACACAAAGTGAGGCAATAACACCGGGCTCGCCCTCACAGAGTCCAGGATTAACTGAGTTTGCGATGGGTAGCATGCGCCCTGTTGCTTCCTATGGGGGATTGGGAGAGATGAGGTGGGCCAGGCAGATTTGAGTTGGGCAGAGTTGTCGCTTAGTTTATGTCTTTTCCCCTCTCCCTCCCTTTTCTTCCTTATCTCTACGACAATATTGCGGATTTCTGCCAATGCCACATGTCGTAGGCCCTGCAGCAGGAACTACATGAGCGCCTATAAGCGACTCCCATACATAGTGAAATCTATACCTGCAGCCTTTCAATGTGACATGCATGCTCTTTGCAGCATGTGCCACCCCTACGTAGAACGTACTTTGTACTATTTTGCTGCCTCAACATTTTTTTCCATGTAATGTTGATGAATATTTGGCAATATTACTGGTCCTGGGATGTCGATGCCTTACCATGTGCATGCGCTTTTTAAAAAAACATTAAAACAGGTCAAAAAAATTACAAAATGAGGGATATCATCAAGGAAACAAAATTATGTCTCCCAGTTTGTGGGTCTTTTATGAGCAGACACAGAAAAGTTTAAAAGGCATTTGGTTACCGCCTTATTAACATGTTTGCTCTAAAAAGCACATGTTTCTCAACTAGAGGTAGCCTAATCAGTCAGTACGGAGGGTGATTCAGGACTCATAGGAATAATTTAACTTGCAATAAAGTTTTTTTTAATGCAATGTTACCAAGTTTCGCAATACATTTTCTGAGTGTTGTAGGATTGTTTTCATTACAGAGAGATATGGTGCACCCTTTTCAAACCCTACACATATGGAAACCAACTAGCTTCTGATAAAGTCCTAAGATCTCATGTATAGGATCTGGTCTGAGTCTCATCAACATTCTGCAGAGGTTTGACTCAGTCTTTGTGACTCTGTAGGAACTCACGTGGCAGGTATCACTGAAAAACCAGCCCTGTACTGCTACTGGAAACAACATTACAGTTTTGTGTTTACATACCAAGTCTGGTACCCTAAAAACGTTCATTCAATCCTGTTGCTTAATCTTGAATAGACTAGATACAAAATGGTAGGCCAAAGAAGCTTCTCAAAATGTAGATGGTGCCCTTTCTCACCATATCCATTAGCCTTTTCCAACCAGGGATTTGAGGCAGAATCAACCACCAAACATCATGAATGCAATACAGTACAGCGACTGTAGTGTCGGCCAGAACAAACTTCAAAAACGGTGCGGCATTCAGACTGGTTGGATCAGAGCTTGCTAGAAACATGTTTAGTTCTCTGGCCAACCTATGGTGTTAGAGCTGGAGTGCGGAGTTCCACATTGCTGTTCATCAGGCACTATGTTTAGCATGCCATAAATGTTAATGTGCTGTGTACAATCCATGCAAAAAAACACAACGTTGTAAAATAGCTACAATTATTTTATTGCATGTATATGTGTTTAATAACTTAAGTTTAATCAAACCTCTGTTGATTTCACAGACGTTTACAAAAACATTTACTGATATGCGAACAAGATTGATATAAAAATCTTTAACACTGTTGTGTACTGCGCACAATTTTAATACTACTGTGTACATCATTTGATTAATCAGGAGAAATTATGGGCCAAAAAAATGTACTTCCCTTTTAAAAATATGAAAACATTCTGCTGAAGTGCCATGTGTGGTAATAACGAATGGTCACCGTTTCAAATATAATAAGGACGTTCAAACATGGAGAACATCTTTTTGAGTTTTCTTGGTACTTCTCTACTAGCGCACTTCATCAAACACTCAGAAATCTGTGCCTAAACTTAAGACTCTGTACTTAACATTAAAAGAGCCATCAAAGTTTATAAAATGCTTATGCTACACTGAGACCAAAGAAGATATGGCTGAAAAGAATCACTCTAAGCCTGATGGGCGCAGACCTCACATTCGGAAGACAGCAACTAGCCTAGAACTAAAAAACTCAACAGACCTAACGTTTCCTTTAAACAGGATTACCTACATCAACAACACTTCGTGCTGTAGTTTGCCTTCTTAAAACGTCTTTCAGGAAACTCAACAGAAACTGAATTGTATTCTACAGAGATCTCTTCTTCCCCACTTCAAGCAGAGATCCTCAATGCAATGCTGAGTCCTTTGAATGAGAGGAGAGATGAAGACTTGAATTTGTAGATACAAAGCATAAGAAAGGCTACTGTGGACATTAATAGTCATGACATACAATATGACAGACCAATAGCACTTGTATTAATCACAATTAAATAGTGGTTAGTTGATGGAACAGAAAACTGATCAAATACACCTTTGAAAAGGCTTCAAGTGTTATAAAGGTAAGCGACCAATGACACATTTTGCACTGCTACCTGGAGAAGGCTCTTTCTCCCCTCTGGATTCTATAAGACGTTTCTTTATTTTAAAAACAATTACTAAACGTGTCCAATTTTACTAAGGAATAAAGTAGCTAAGGATTCTTAGTTGCATTGCACCCAGTCAGGGTGCTTTTAAAACAGCCTGGCCAGCCAGTCCTGTGGCTCACTGGTAGGTGATATGCATTTGATGTCTGAACCTCAAATCCATTTGATTGGACACTGGCTAGTGCTTATGAGCACTTGCCAAACAAAGTGCTAGAACTGTGCCATTTAGCAGCTCAAGACTACAGTAAGGACTGCAAGAAAGGATCTTCGACTGAGACTGAAGCCTTACTCTCTCAGCCAGAGGTTCACATTAATGATCATTTGCTACAGGATAAAGCAGAGAGAAAAGGATTGCCAGTCAAAAACTAGTTTAAGAGCAATGGACTCTGAAGGAGAACCCAAAGGATGCTCAAGTGCAGATTCAACGAGAATTGAAGCTGGATTTTGTAAGTTTCGTGCGATGTGGTTTTAGGTATAGGGTCAATCCCCATCGCCAATCCCATTACATAACTCTCTCCTGAAAGGGGAGAGATGAGAATCCTATAACAACATCCAAAACATTATGAGATCATTCATTCTTCTCAAATCCAACAATTAGAAATAATAACAGAGTACTGTAGATCTCCTATGGAAAAAAGTCTTTGGCATGTTCAAGCAGTATCAACATTTGACGCACGATATACACCAATACTGTAAGGGACAGACCCTCTCCTAGTCCCTTTGATGCCAGTAAATTTATCATGCAAAATACTGAATGTCTTGCTTCCAGATTTCATTTGTTGTGGTTTCAATACAAAGCATGAAACGGAGGAAGGGCATCTCCAGGACGTCATCTTGTCCGGTTTCTTTTCACTACGATGGTGCCTGCGACAATGTCATAAGCTGTTCGGTTGTGCTGAAAGAACAGTAACGTGATGAAAGCAGGAAAGAAGAAAGCAATGGAAAAATTCTTGATCAATGCACGAATCGTCGACCTGAAAGAAAAAAAAACATTGCTTTTAAAACACTTGGCATTTACAGTATCATCATACTTTCACTTCATACCAAAGAAATCACCTGGTATCTTCATTTGACATATAAAATTTAACAATTATCTAGCAAATCCCACCTTCATCCCAAGGCACAGAAAAAGAACAAAAAGGGTACTTTAAAACTATAAAACGGTCTCAATCACCATTTCTTTTGACAAATTAGTTTAACAAATTTGTATTAACGGAGATCATTCCAACCCATACCTCTCCAATGCAACCTGTTTTTGAAAATGAAATCTATTGGGTTTGTTCCTTGAACGTTTGAAGTTTCCATTCAGCTGGTCTCTACAGAGAGTCAAAGTAGGCACATGGAGTTCTAAAAAGATGAGCTATTAACGATTGCATTTTATGATAGTTAATTTAGTATTGTCGACTTTTCTGACATCTACGCAGTTCTGCAATACTAGCCAATAATTTTAATTGGGGGCTGCAGTAAAAGAGAAACGATATTTTTCACTCTGGTAAACATTTGCGGTAATTCTTTACTTTAAATCAGATTTGTCACTCCATCAAAAAATTCAAGAAACACCATTGGCTTCTTATAATAAAGTAGCTCAAGTTTGAACATATGTCTACTAAAATAAATGGGAGAGCTTAAACAACCATGAACAGTCTTCATGTTACAAGCTTCGACATGAACGCTGATTTGTAGATACAACACATTATGTCATGTCTTAGGGAGGCAAAGTGCCCTTTGCCTGGTGAATTTAGGTAGACCAGGTCATGTGTTGCTGGCTGTATGCTATCTTTAAAGTAAACTGCTGAATGACGGATGCTGTGTCTGGCGTCCTCTGATGAATGTGTGCTTGGTATAACTTAAAGGACAGTGATTTTGGAGGAAACCTGGTAGCAGACTATATTTTGTTGAGTTGACTAAAGTGGACTTGGGGGGAGAGAGACAGGGGGAGAGAGACAGGGGGAGAGGGAAAGGGGGAGACGGAGAGCGGGAAAGGGGGAGACGGAGAGCGGGAAAGGGGGAGACGGAGAGCGGGAAAGGGGGAGACGGAGAGCGGGAAAGGGGGAGACGGAGAGCGTGAAAGGGGGAGGCAGAGAGAGGGAAAGGGGGAGATGGAGAGAGGGGGAGAGGGAGAGTGAGAGGGAGAGTGAAAAGCAGCAAGTAAATGAAGTCCTTGTGATAATGTCCCTTTGATATTCTAGAATTTCTGAGGGCCTGGATCCTTCCAGATGCTTGTCTCAGAGATATTTGGTGTGTGTTTGTTTTTCATGGGCTGAGAATGAATGAAATCACTCGATGGATGAAACAGCAAGCCTGAAGTGCAATGTTGGAAAGTGTGCATAATCCACGAAAGGGCTCAGCAGCAATGAGGCACATATCTTTGAAACTCCCTGTAGAGCAGGATTACCAAATCGCATTTCACATGCAGAGACTTTGGAGCTTACATTTATTATGGAAAAAAGTCAATCTACACACAAATCGCGGAAGGCAAAGTGTTGCTCCCTAAAAAAGTACAGACTGCTTGAAGGCGTGACTCATGACATGGGGCAGCTTGGCAACAGTGAAGTCACCTGTCCGGTCTGAAAGTCGGTCAAACTTGCAGCTGAAACTATGACGTCAGCCTTACCACTGCCAGGAGTTAGCGACAGTGGATAAAGTGTAAGAATCAGATGACCAAGTACAGAAGAGCTGATCAAAAGTCAGTCATGTTACTTTGTGAAATACTAACAGGGTTTTTTCAGATTCAGTCGCATGTCAGACCACTGACTGATTTCGTTGTAGAATTCCTTCCTGGGCAGTCAATCACATCTGAAAAGCAGACTGTGCAGTGTGATGAATCTGTCCTATGTCAGTACTGCATCTGAAAGGGTGATAGGTTTGGAGCAGAGTCATGCCCTAAGCTTCTGATTGGAGCAGAGTCATGCCCTAAGCTTCTGATTGGAGCAGAGTCATGCCCTAAGCTTCTGATTAACTCCACCCAATCACTACTGTATTTTATTGATTTAAAAGGTTTTATATAGCGCTGGCTGGACCAAAGAGTATCAGAGCGCTTTACAGGAATTAGGTAAAAACAGAGTTTCAATATACATTTTTATATATAGAAGAAAGTGCTGAAACAAGGCACGCAAAGTAACAACATATAGGAGGATGAAGGGGTGGGAGAAAAAAAGCAAAGGATCATTATTGTATAGGGAGAGGGGGAGAAAGTGTAGGGCCACTAAGGAGGGAGAGGGCTAAGGAGGAGAAGGTTATCTGTGCTGTGAGAAGGGGGAAGAGGTGGACTTAGAAGAGCGAGTTTGTGGTTGGAGGGAAAGGGGGGGCGAGACAAAAGAAGAGGGATCAAATTAAGTCAGGGCTAGGGTAGGAGTAAGTATCCAGTGACAATGTAGTTAAGGACCCCAGTATTTTCTGAGAAGGAGCCGTTTGAGGTCTTTTTTGAAGCTGGTGTAGGAGGGGTTACAACGTAGCTCTTTATGGAGAGCATTCCAAGCGGTGGGCGCATTTCCAGAGAAAAAGCGAGACTGTTTTTATCTGTATCACATGATGAAAATTAAGGAAACATAAAAAAACAGGACACGAGCATTTGTGAAGCACATGGTTACCTGAGGGCCGCTTGGTAATATTGGTAGATATTACATTTTTATTGTTACGCAACTCGAAAGACATGTATTTTATCAACCTGAAAAGGACCAAAGGCTATATGGACCTGCTCTGATTTGACTCTGCGACATTAGCTTTAATCACAGATCCCTGCGAGCATTAGTAGTGTGAGCCACCAGCAGCAGTTTGCCAGCTCAACGGATAATTTAATTTTGACAAATTAAAAATTCTGTACCTATAACATATTGTATTCCTACTTTAATTTTCTCCTACTCAAAGATGGCAGTTTTTTCCCCTCCCACATACATTATAATTTATTCTTTCCCCTATCCGTTTCTTTGTACACACGGTGTCTTTTTGGCTCTTTAGCTTTTCTTCCATTTACTGCGACACTATTTTCTATTTAACCTCTTCTCCTTTTTTACATATATGTAAGATACTATAAATTGTAAGAACAAACAAACGGAAGAGTTTTTTGCGTTTTTTTAAATATCGGGTTTGGGATTGAAACCCTGGTCAAGTCTACCTATTCCATGAAAATCCAAAGATTTACGTCAAAGGTATTTTTCAAATTCTGACATTACTCCAATATGGAAATTCTTCAACTTAGCGTTGTCAGGCTGGCATTCTACATAGTGGGTTTCCGTCATAATGGAAAAAATACTACAGGTCATAATCAAGGCAGGGTTACATAGGATATTATTGCTCTAAAGCAGAAAAGGTGCTGAAAAAGAGAACAAACAAAGGTATGTATTTGTAATGTCTTCCATAGTGTCATAGTGCATCCTAGGAGGACAACAACTTCAACCACTGGCTCCACAATAGATTTTAATGCCTAGAACTTCTGCAGCTGTAAAGAAATGTACCTGAAAATGATGTGTGATTCTGCAATAAAGTAGAAGATAATTTAATATGTATATAGTAGTATATTCACAGGCAGAACACATTATGGGTAGAAGAGAGCTGTGCATTTTTACTATACACGTGACACAAAAATTGAGTACATACCCTGTCAGGCTGACATTTGTGGAAGGAATAACCAAGACGCGATTGGGTGCCAAGAGCACCGATGTATCACAGGTCACAACTCGAAGACCAAGCAGAAATTTTCCTGGTGTGGCACCACCTGCTCCCCATATGCAGATAACCTTCAAATTAAAAAAGATCTACAATAGTCATAATGTAGGCCACATGATTAATATTTTTTTTCCTTGGAATATCTAGATTAGCCAATACTGCAGATAAGCATTAATATTGCTGCTTTTTAAGTTACAATGATTGGATCGATGTATGGTTTTATGACACGATTGGGTGAGACAAATGAGAACATGTCGGCAAAGTATATAATTAAACTAGTAGTTGAGAGGAGAAGGCATCAAGGTCATATCAAAAGTCAACAATCATCATTTTAGATCGCTTTCATTAAGCTCTTCAGAACAAAACCAGCGGCAACTCTTCCTGGTGTAGGGCAACACCTAGTCTCTGCACAGTTGGACCACTGACTTTCAAAATTGCCAGCAACACTATGGATGCAATTCACAAACTTCCTTTGTGCCCCCAAGTAGCACTAAGGGCCACATGTATCAAGCCTTTTAGAGGTCACAACCTGTTTGTGAACGCAAAAAGGCATTTCAATATGTATGAAAGGCTTTGTATTCGCAATTTAGGTAACCGCAATTTTTTGCGATTACCTAAATTGCTAATGCAAATAGGTAATCACAATTTGCAAATCCCTAATGCACAGGTGAGAAGTCTTTCCTGAATGGAAACTGTGCATTTAGGAAATGCTAATTACCATAAACTTCAAGTTGAAGGTAACCATGTGCAAATTGTGAAAAATGCAAAACAGCACATTTTTCAAAGTGCCATGTTGCGCACACATGCCCCTAGGGCACCAAGAAGCATACGTGGGATTCTATGATCAGAAAGCGTTTTTATGACAGTGGAAACCACAGGCCTGGTGACTTTCCCACTTATTTTAACTTTACCATAAAACCATATATTTGTTGGTATTCACTTACCTTTAGCTAGTAGTTGCCCACTCTGGCAATGCATGCACATTTATTTCTCTGATAAACAAGATCAAGGGCCTTTTAAGACCGGAAAAGTGAAGAGAACAACCATATATTTAAAGGAGGTTTAGGGAAAGGGCTTCTTCCAAACAGAATAATAGCCTCCCATGGAGAGCAAAAATTGTTAATAGGGCAAATACACAATTCCTCATAAATGTGAGAACTGGAGAACTATTCGAAACCTATAGGTGTCACAAATTTCTTAGACCCCTCCTGGAATTCCTTTTGATCCCATGAAAGACAAATCTTTTCCAAATGTAGCAGTTAAACAACAGAAGTGGATTCACAGTTTTTACTATGAAGGGCTTTGTAAATCAAGATCCACGTTCTTCTTAGTTAGCAACCACTAAGGTGCTTTTGCAAGTTAAAAGTACAACAGTGCCATTTCTCCGCATTTTATTTACGTATTCAAGTAATTTACCTCGTAGAAACAGACCAACAATCTGTAGATGAGGGCAACAACCATCATCTTCTGTAAGTCTTCCATTGATGTGTCTTCGTCTATCTCTTCGATTATATAATGCATTGCAAACTTTGAAATGTCCCTGCAGAGGAAACACACTGAAGACTTTAATATATTCACTCACAAATATGCTGTTTCGAATCATTCTATATTCTAGTACAGTGTTCAGTTGAGGGAAGAAGATTGGCTCAGAATGTGGTTTCATTTATTGGTCACATTTACATTGTACTATGTCTTTACACACAAACTTTAGATTACATTCAGTCCACATTAAACTGTTACTTAACTTGTAAATTCTTAACATAAACTCTAACACCAGGTGGCCATTTTACTTTATATGTTCCACTGTCACAGGACCAATTCCCTTCTATTGCCCACTAAAGTAGAAGCCTGCACATCTTTGAAGCTACCACCACCACTGCATAGTGGCAACATAAATAACAAACCTTCATATTACATACTACAGAATGTGTTTCCAAACATCTCCTGACCTTCTTTAGTATGACATCCTCGTTCCAAGAATACTTAAAGTTCCAAAACAGCATTCTCATGCCCTACCTCATGTTGGGATAGGAAACCAGTTTTATTGTATACCTGAAATTATTGACACCAACATTTAAGTTCTAACTTACAGATGGAGGGTGGCCCTCGACAAAGAAGATTACCTCCGTTTAACAGAGATTCAGGTTCCCCATTTCCATACACCATCAGATGCAAGTCACTGCCTGTCTCAAACTATGACCTGCTTAAGTCTATCCACAGCTTTCCGCAGGTGGATATTTGTTAGAAACAGAAGTAATGCATGTGTACCTTGATTACTAAGGAGTCAAGTGTTATCTCAGAACGGAACATTCAGGTTATTTAAATGCCATTTAGGTCTTCATCCTGCACTTGATTTTCTCTTATAATGAAATAAAAAGAAAAGAATTGGGTCAGCCCAAACATCAGCCAAAACATTGGAGACATCTGTCGATTAGACCAGAGATTAAACTATTTTCCCAATTAGAAACTATCAACAAATCCTGCTTGTGCCTGAGAACAGAAAAGCGTAACACTATCTCAGCATTTGTTAAATCAAACAGGTCCATATATTGGTTCCAAGGATCCCAAATCCCATTTAACTTCTTTGGGCAGCCTCTGGCTTCATACACTACCATTTTCACCGGATGAACCCGTCCATGTTGCTACACCAGACATCAAATTTGTTTGGATCATCGCTTCTCCAAAGCGGTATTGAGTTGTGTCTCCCCACTACAATCCGACTGACCCACAAGAGTTTGAGTATTTAGGCCCGAGTTACCACAGCAACAATTTTCCTTCCATGGTAACAGGCGATCCAGTCACCACTTCTAGGACATTTTGAATTAATATATAAAACATTGTAATCCTGCACATGGGTACATGGTATGGTGCAGGTGGTATGGTATTGCTGCCTCTCAAACATATAACTCCTTGTGCCCACCCTACTTTATACAAGACTGTGTGTTTACAGCAGAACCTTTAAAACTGCTTGCACTGCACCAAGTACAACCCAACTAATATTGATTAGCAAATATAAAACTGGTTCATTCAGGCTTTCTGTGCCCATCCTTAGACACCAAACAATCCCACAAGCTCCCATCTAAAGCCAGAAAATCCAGAATCACATAAGTATAACAGTACATTATAAGCCACAAACTGCCCTTTTGCTTAGGAAAAGTAAGGGCCTCTTCTGCTCTTGCACCAATATATCCCTTTAAATAAGGTGGATTATTCTACACACTACCAATCACTGGCAGTGTAATCAACGAAGTGCTGAACTCTAATAAAACATGTCTTGGTGTTTCCTCTTTTGGTTAACAGCAGCTACCCAAGCAAGACCGGGCAAAGGGAGAGAAGGGTTGCATGGATATTTTCGTCTACTTATTTGGCGAGTCCACAGAAGAATAACACCACAAATAATCTGGCCTCGGTCAGTGAACTAACTACCCATCAACATAAATGTTGGCTCACCAAAGTACTTTTTGATGTTACTTTGTTAACTATATCTTAATTGCATTTTCAACTACAATATTTGCAAAGAATAGAGGAAGAAATGCCTACCATAGAGAAACTATTATAGGCAAGCTAAACCTAAGCAAAACTGTCAGCATTCCGTTATCCACCAATCAGAGCCAGTCTTGGAAGTCCACATTCTTTTGATAGCATTAAACCCCCTCTTCATTGTTTCTGCAAATGGACATATCCTGTGCTGCGCAATGTCCAAGACCTCTTTGCTTTTAACTGCTACAAGAATTCTCTTCCAGGCTCCAGGAGTCAAGAGACGTGCCCTGCAGGTCTCCGTTTCTGCTTCAATACATTGGACTCCTTTTTCACCATCTTTTGTGGTCTTGATCTCTCAGGCAGTTTTGCTTTCTCAGCATTGGTTCTTCTGTTTGACGTTAGCCCTTTATCGCACATCAGAATGGCACTGCTGTGCTTACATTTCACTGAATAATCATATGCGCCAAGCAGGTAATGTGTTTTTGTTGGCCTACTGCTACAAAACTCTGAGTGAATGAATATGGACTATCTTGCCACAATGTAATCCGATTTAATTTGACTACTTATGGAAGGCCTGTCCACAGTTTTTTTCCCTAGCTCCTTTATAGTGTCCGGTTGAATTCCACAAGGGTTACTATAACCCAGATAAAGCAGGATGTTAGTGATTCAGTTTTGAAGCAACGTTTAAGTCAAATCATACCACTTAGGGCCTGGGAGAAGATCTCAACCCAATGGTGGCTATGGCACAGAGCAGACATCTTAACATAGGGCAATAATGTAAAGAATTTATGCAGTACAAAAACAGTAATAAAGTCGTAATGCAAAACAATAAAAATGCCAAATGAATTAGAAATAGAGTTATATTCAATAAAACATAAAAAATAAACAATTAAAAAAAGTCAATAAGGCAAACCAGAGATCTCAACGTTTCAAGTTTTAAGTAGCAAAAGAGCCAAGAAGCACAAAGTGCCAATAATAGTCAATAGTCATGGTAGACCATAACATAGGCGCAATATGAGACTAACCACAATGAAGCACTGGTTGGGTACACTAACCAGGTTTGTCATGGTAAAAGATTTGACATTCTGAAGTTAGTCCTTTAAGTCCCAATCCACCACAGGAATACACTTCTAAATCCTCCCATGACCTCAAGGGAGTCAATTAGCGACTCATAGGTTGTTAGGAAGAGGCCAACAACAGGTTCTGTCCAAGTCCACTGGTCAGCTAGCCAGTAGCTGGAAAGGCCTCTTGTACAATGGTGTACAGCTGTATTGTGAACAGGAGGTCAGCCTTATGACCCTTGAAGCCCAATTGTTTGTCCTGGGTACAAGAGAGAGCAGGTCCAGTAGTTCTCCAGTCGCAGACAGCAGGTTTAGTCCTCTTCAGTTCTTCCTCAGGTGCAGAATTGTTCTGAAGTGGGTGCCTGTGGGTGCCTGGAGATGCCAAATTTACACCTGGCATGATCTAGTGGATGGGGCTCCTAGACCTGCCCTAAACAAAAGTTCCTGGAGCCAACCCTACCCAGTTTTGCGATTTTCAAGATGGCAAAAGTCTTCTGCCACATTCAACTTGGCTTCTGAGGGACGGTGAGGTATGTGGGGAGTGTCCTTTGGTAATCCTCCCACATTTAACACTAAAATCCAGTTTGACAGCCACAGTGCCCTCAATAAACCCAGAGACAGCAGTCTGATAGAACAAGAATTGTTTTTCCAGCAAGCAGACAGTGGATACAGAAGAATTGTTTTGTCATCTTGTTTCCCTTCCTTCCAAGTGCACCCCAAGGGTTATATGTAAAGCCCAGAGACAGAAGTCTGCTGTGAAAGAGCAGGTCCTTCAGCAACCAGACAGTGGATACACAAAAATTATCTTGGCATCCAGTTCTCTGCACACCGAAATCCTATTTGTAAACCTAGTAGACCTGTCAAGCATACTTTGACATTTAAGTAGGATTTTTTAAAACTATTTTTATTGGAATTTTGAATCAAACCACAGATAATTGGTACATCACAGTTCATTTTCCAGCTCACCAAGCCCCCCCCCCCCGTCCCCCCGCCCCCCATCCACTTCACTAGAATTGCATGGATCAATTCAGCACTGTCCGTTCCTGTCGAGCACCATGTCCCCACGTGTCCTCTGCCAAAGGGGGCAACTGTATGTCTAGTTTCTTGAGCCATAGGCCAATAAATGCACCAAGGGAAATGTTCTGGCCGATGTTTCCAGCATCTTCTCAGGAAGTCCCCAGCCCTGCATCAAATCCATGGTACTTCCTCAACTTCCCCAAGACCTTGTGAAACTTTCGGGGGCAGCCCCTAGCTTTATATGTCACTCTCTCTGCCGCCATATACATCTCCATTCCTCTCTACCAATCTCCCACCTTTGGGGGCAATGGGGCTCCCCATTCACGTGCCAAATCTCTCTTTGCCACCACTAGGGCTAGCAGGGCAAAGATCGTGTGCGGGCGAGTCAGATCTATTTCCGTAGGGATTCCCAGTAATACAAACTTAGGGTCCATCGGTAACGTCACCTCAAGGATTTTACTGAGCTCACCCAGTATATGTGTCCAATAAGTGTTTATGGTGGGGCATTCCCACAAGGTATGGAAAAAGGTTCCCTGCGGGCATCCGCATCTCAGGCAGCAAGGATCACTAGCCCTTCCCATGCGGTGCATTCTAACCCGGTCGTAATAGAAACTGTGCAGTATTTTATATTGGATGAGACGTAATCGGGTCTTGATTGCAACCTCCCTGTGGTGCATCAGGGCAGTCTCCCAGTCTATGGTGTCCATATCGCCCACATCCTGCTCCCAGGTTGTCCTTAATTTCCCTAATCCGTCCGGTGCATTATTAATCAACGTTTTATATGTCAAGGATACCAGTTTATTGGGAACCTATTCTTGTAGCAGTCGACCCTCCAGGGGGGCATACTCAGGTAGCTGTGATGCTAACGCCGCCTCGGCCTTCCAGGCATGACGCAATCGCGCATATTTGAAGAACTGTCCTGGGGTTAGCTCATATTCCGCCTTCAGGGACTCATATGTCCTGAGCTCTCCTCCTTTCACTAAGTCTCCAAGCGTTGAAATTCCTATGACGTCCCACCCACCAAAGCCGGCAAGCTTGTACAGTTCTTTCAGCCACGAGCAAGTCCAAATCGGTGTCTGCTTAGTCGGTTTGTGTGTCCACCCCATCATCTTCGTCGCCCTGTCCCAAGTATCTATGGTAAGCTGTGTGGCCGGTAGTAGCCTTCGCCTCCCAGTTCCCCCGTACAAATAGTGCAGACTAGTGCGGTGCGCCAGGGTGGCCCTCTCTAACCTATAGGTCGGGTGATCCGCTGGTGCATGCAGCCATTCATTTATCGGTGCAAGATGCTCAGCCCAGTAATAGGCCTCCTCATCCGGCAGGGAGATCCCCCCCATTGTGATGATTTCGTTGGTGTAGCTAGGGCTACTCTAGGTTGCTTCCCCAGCCAGAGAAGGGCGTGCAGTTCGGCATTAATTGTCTGGAACGTCTGTCAGGGTAGGGGAAAATATTCGTTCTGTAGGGTGTACAGAAATCGTGGCAACGTGATAATTTTGAACATTGCTGCTCGGCCTAGTATCGTCAAAGGCAAGGACTTCCATCGGAGGGCGTCTTCTGCAAAGTTTAGAATTACTATAAGTATATTTTTTTGATAGGAAACTTGTTTGTCAGTTGTCAGGTAGACCCCCAGATATTTAAATCCAGACTGGGTGACCTGTAAGGCTCCCGAAAGTGGGGGCCAATCTTCTTCCAGGCGTGGGCTATATAAGATCGATTTGTGCCAATGTATCTTGTAGCCTGAGAAGGAGCCATACCTATCTAAAAGTTCAAACAGCGCCGGGTTCGTGATCATCGGCTGCGTCACGTATAGAAGGATGTCGTCGGCATACAACAAGATCTTCTCCTCCTGTTGGTCCTCCTGTGTGATGCGGAAGCCGTGTACCCTCTCTGCTTGATGAATATTACACGCCACTTTTTCGACCGTGAGGGCGAACAGTAGCAGGGACAGGGGGCATCCCTGGCGGGTCCACCTCCGGACAGGGCAGTTCTCCGACAATACACCATTTATTTTTACCCGAGCCCTGGGATCCGTATATAGTAGGCTCACCCATCTTCGAAAGTTGGGGCCGGCCCAAAACTTGATCAGTGTCTCCTCCAGAAAGGGCCAATAGACCGCATCGAATGCCTTCTCGGCATCTAATGAAAGGAACATATGTGGGTCTTCCCTCTGCTTCACCTCCATAAGCCAGTTATGGGTCCGTCGGAGGTTTTGCCTTGTCGCCCTAGCCGGTAGGAATCCTGTCTGGTCCTGGTGCACCAATCCGGAAATCACCCGGCGTAATCGAAGAGCCAGAACCGTAGGCAATAATTTGGCCTGCACATTGAGGAGAGAGATCGGTCTATACGACTCGCAGGCGTCTGACGGCCTGCCCTGTTTATAGATCGGCACAATCGTGGCCATTCGGAGGTCCGGCGGGAGCTCTCCATCTTGGGTTGCGTCTCCATACAGTGCCAGAAGGCTGGGAGACCATTTGGGCCTGGTGCCTTCCCCAGCCGAAGCCTAGTTATCGCCTCCCTTATTTCCGAAGCCGTGATATCGGCTTCAGTAGTGTCATTATCGTCCGCATAGAAATCCCGAAAATAGGAGGCAAACGCATGGGCTATCTGGGTGCCCCCCTCCTATGTAATTGTCCCTGCTGATCAGTCACATCATCTATCCACCGTGCGTCTCTCTCCCTGCGACTCAGCTAGGCCAGGAGCTTCCCAGATTTGTCCCAGACATCGTACAGTCTGTGCAGAGTGGCAAGTGCCTGTGCTTTTGCTTCGTTAGTGGCCAGGTCCCTGTACTGTTGCTGGGCGTCAAGCAGGTGCTGAAGCACCTGTGGATCTCGATCTGTTAAGTGTTGTCGTTCTGGCCTGACATTTTAGTTTCCAGTGTGCACAGCTCCTCTTGAACTTGCAGTTTCTCCCATGATACCCTACTCTGCGCCCTATCTCGGAGTACTGTTTTGTAGGCTTCCCATAAGATGACCCCTGACTGCACGGAGCCTGAATTTTCGGCGAAGTAAACCTTGGTGTCGGCCTGGAGGCCCTGAAGTATTGTGTGGTTTTGTAGGTCCCATGGTGTCAGTCTCCAGCCCCCCCCCCCCGTCCGCGATCGCGGCCTACCTCCCAGTCGGGCCAACAGCGGCGAGTGGTCAGAGATACCTTGTGCCAAATAGTCAGCTTCGTCGTCAGTCCCTAGGGCGTGTCGGGGAAGGAAGACATAGTCTAGTCGTGAATATACGTTGTGCGCCCCTGAATAGTAAGAATAACTTTTCGTGCTAGGATGTAGCAATCTCCAGGCATCTGTCAACCCCAACGTTCCTATGGTTCTGGCTAGAGGCGTCGTGTGGGAGACGTCCAGTCGTGTCTCTGACCGGTCCGGGGGGTGGACATGACGTCATTAAAGTCTCCGGCCATGATATGCAGTGAATCTGGCGTGTCCAGCACTATTTCTGCCATCCAGGTCAGAGTCCTGGCCTGTTGTTTTGGGGGGCATAGACCGAGACTATAGTGATCCGCTGTCTCATTCATGTTCCTGTCACCCCTACATAGGTCCCCTGTGGATCTATCCAAATTCGAGTCACAGTAAACTTTTTAATCAAAATAGCAACCCCCCGGGACCCGGATGCGTATCCAGCATGTGCTAAGACTTTATAGGCTCCTCGTGCTAAGAATCCACATTTTGTGCTCTTAAGATGGGTCTCCTTGAGGCAAACTATGTCTGGGTGCAACAGTTTAATATGTGCCATCATCAACCCCCGTTTTATCTTGTCCCCCAAACCGTTTACGTTCCAGGTGAGCAGCCAATAGGGTCCCATCCCCTCTATACTCTCAGAGGCATCGTGGGTATCTGCAGCAGTCACATTGTAGTAGTAGGTTTATGTATGTCATGGGCGGGTATGATTGAGTGTGTGCCCGGATGCGTGGAGCTGTATGCCATATGCCAATCCAACTGAGACCTGAACACAGAACAACTTTCACATAACCCATAACCCCTAGTAATTTCCTCCCTCTCCCAACCCACCCCACCTCCTCCTCCCCGATGACCCCCTCCCGGCAAAAAACACATGGAGGTAGACTCTAGGGCAGGTGGAGGTCTGTCGCCCTCCCTCAGGAATTTTAGTTCACAGGTTCCAACTCCTATGGGTACCCCGGAACCATCAGGGTCAAGCCCCAAAGAAATAATACAAAACTAGAAAGGAAGAATCAAGGCAAACAAAATCAAGTAGTGAAAAAGTGAGAAACAGAACAAACAAGCAAGGGGAGGGGGGGTGGGGGGAGAGAGGAGGTGGGGAGGGGGGTGTCCCACTTGCGTGCTCCAGGCTTGTTCCATCGTCTCTTGGTCGGCCAAACCGGTCCTAGCTTCATGAATTAGAGTCCAGGGGGTCCCCCTGGGAGGCCACATCTTCTGGCATCTGTCCTTTCTCCAGTTCCGTTATTTCCAGCGCCAATGGGTGCAGAGACTGTTCATCCACTTCTTCCCCCTTCGAAGAGGTACACTGCAGATCTTCGTCCCCCTCGGAGCGTGTTTTCCCTGCCAGACACTGGAAGCGAGATCCCGAGGCTCGCTGGGAGCCCAGGGAGGCCGCGCTTCAATGTCTTCGTCTTGTATGGCCATCCGTGTGATACAGGGTTGCAGCCAAGGAACAGGCTCGCCGCCCTCGTCGGGAGCTGTGTGGCTTAGGTACCACTCCAGGGCCCCCAGCGAGCCCGTCCAACTTATCGGCTGTTGAAGCCCCAGGATCCCTCCGGGTAAGCGTTGGGCGCTCCTCGAGCCAATGCCATGCCTCCTCCGGGGTTTGAAAGAAGAGCGGCTTGCCCTTATGAATCCCCTTCAGTTTTGCTGGAAAAAATAGCATGTATTGGATTTGGAGGTCTCTTAGTTTGGATTTTACTGAGACATAGGAGTGTCTCTGCCTCTGCACTTCCTGACTGTAGTCCGGGAAAATCATTATGTAGGCATTGTCAAGACGAATCTCCCCTAGTTTTCTCGCCTCTCGGAGTATCATATCTCTGTCCACAAAGTTTAGGAAACGGGCAATGACCGGCCTAGGTCTCGCTCCCACTGGCGGTTTAACCAATAACGCACGGTGAGCCCTTTCAATGACGAAACAAGTTGAGAATGTCTCCTTGGGGAAGGTGCGCACAGGGATTCCGCCATGTTGGCTCCCTCGATTCCTTTTCTATATCCCACAAGGCGGAGGTTGTTGCGTCTTGCCCTGTTTTCAGCATTGTCCACCTTCCACTGTAGTTGCTTATGGGAGGACTGGAGCTCCGTCATTCCTTTTCTCAGGTCATGTATTGTGTCCTCCGCATCACCTAGTCGCGTTTCTGATTCTGTCACTCTTGCTGCCAGGTTTCGGAGGTCCTGTTGTAGCAGAGTTACTTCTGACCCCACCGCACCAATTTTGTTCTCGAGAGCTTCGCGGGAGGCCTGTATTGCGTTCATCAGCAAGGCTGTGTCCGAGTGGGTGGTCGCAGAGACTTCTTCCTGCGGAGAGCCAGCCTTAGTATAGCGGTCCAATGTCCCCTGTCTGGGAGGTTTGGGGTCTTTATCCCTTGGCTTGCAAAAGTTGCCTCGCTGTGTAGCACTCACCCCCAGGTATCTCTGTAGTGCAGTGTCGTTCGGGCCCGCGCCTCAGCCCCCGCTCCCAGGCCCCTTGATTGGAAGATCTCCCTATATGCTTGATCGGAGCACAAACGCAGAATCCCCCTGAGTGAAGGAGGCGGGGGGTGAGGGGGGCAGAGGGGGCAGCAAATCTGGGTGCACACAGGTATCTCAGCAGTCTCAATTAGCCGGGTCTGAAGCTAAAGCCAAAGGGGGGTCCTGGGCCCGTACCTTCCAGGCAGCCCAGTCTCGCCCAAGCAGGTCATTCACAGCTGCACCCACACCTGCAAATCACTCTGTGTGGCTCGCCAGTCGGCAGTGTTGGGGACCACTGTGTGTTGCTGGGGGGCCTCTGCTGGCCAGGCACTCCTTCGCGCCACCCAGGCCCCAGGGTGTAATCCTACCTCTGTCCGCCGCGTGGCTCGCCCCTGTCCCCCTTGGTCGGGGTGCGCCCCGATTCGCAGCAAGCTCCTCTCTATATTTCTCTATATTTCCGTGGACCTCTCTGCTTGGTCCCTCGTAGTGCCTCTCCCCCTTCCAATCACTGCCACTAGGCCTCAGCCCTCATCAGCCACCTCTCCCAGCGCCTCCAGGCTGGCCTCCTAAGGCGGTGTCAGGGACTTTTTGGCGCGGACTCACCCGCTGCAGCCTCGGGGTAGGATCCCAGCGGGGGCTCCGGTCGCTGCAGACAGGCTCCTCCGTTAGGTGCAGGGCGCGGCGGCCGCTCCGTGGCGCCCCTCAGTGAAGCGCCGTCCCGCTGTTCTTGTCGGGCGCTTTGTCCGTCCCTCCTCCAGGTCGGATGTCCGGAGCAGCGCCACAGCTCCCCAGGCCTTCCGCACTCCCCTGTGATACCTCAGGTGGTGCGGAAATGCGTCTCCAGGCTCATAACAATGCCGATGTTCTCTCTGGTCTCCGGCCGCCTCTCTGTCGTCCTACTGCTCGTCACCAACACAGGCCTCCGCCATCTTGAAGGCCGCTCCGGGGACCACGCACCGACCAGTGCTGCAGCGGATTGTCGGCGATCTGTGCCCTACCCACGCTGCCTGGTGTCGTCGGAGTAGAGGTAGGACCCCAATGATGTATTTACGTCGATTTTAGGGACCGTATGCCGCCAGTATGTTCGTCGGATAATTTCTGCCTGTCGGAGCAGAGTCAAGACACGTCTCACTCGGCCATGTTGCTGGCCACGCCCCCGACATTTAAGTAGGATTTAACTCTAATCTCGAAAAGGATGCTCACAGACCCTACCCTACATACAGTAAAGTTCAGAGGAACTCCTGGGAAAAATTTCAGGACTTTTTCAAACCTATCCAAATGCTTATTACTAGCTGGCAGAATGGAGAGGAAAAAAATGCAAATTTAGCCTCCATTAACTCGAACTTTAGGCAGTGAAAAGGTAACTTTCTAAGATGCATTTTTTCCTTACTATTTATTAAAAGTCAGACTTCTCCGCTAAATTAAATTTTCAATAACTTAAAAATGGTTGTTTAAATATTTTTCTAGCTATTCCCATTCCTGAGATACAATATTAAGGCTTTAATCTGTACTCAGGTTTTCTATATAGGCCAGCTAGGCCTGCCCGAGTAAAACCAGCTTTTGGGTGCTAGTTACTGTAAGGACATGCTAACATTACATTTCTTCATGTCCTGCTTTTAAATGCCATGCACCTGTCTTGTGGACAACTAGGGGTGTCTTATTTATATTTAAAAAGGAGGTTTTGATGTATTTTGACAGGTTGAATTGAAGATTAAACACTAGTACAGTCTGACTACACAGGGTAGGCTCATGCCCTGTTTGTACTGTTGCTGTAGTGGATATCACAATAGGTTCTATAGTCCACTGATGACATCTTCTATCATATACTATGTTCCTATGTTCTTATAGTTATGTTAACTATACCAATTAGGAATATGCAAATTCGACCATGTATAAAGGGGGCATAGGCCCTTTACTTCTGATTCACAGGGGAAAAATGCTCAGATTTATAAAACCAGCAAAAATATGGGGCCCAGCAAGAGGTGAAAAATAAATCTGAGGTAACCATGCAGAAAAGGCAAATGTCCTACAATGGGCACTCCAGGATGAAGGCACCAAGTACTGAATATCCTCCAAGAAGTAGGAAGCTAATTTAGTGATTGTGGTGCACATCACTTCAGTAGGACACTAAACGTGGCAGTTCCCACAACGTACCCAAGTCCATGAGCTTATCTAAAACACTGAAGATTCCAGTATCTTTCAAGTATAACAGCTGCATGCTCACCTGGGCCCAGGGGAGATTCACTTATTTATTCCACTCTTCTTTTTTCTGTCACTTTGTTGTGTTGTAGGACGCGGGTGATAATGAGATAATTAAATACTGGATTCGATTTTGACATAAGTATTGCTCTTTTAAGTGGAAATGTTTCAGTGTGGGCAGTAGGTTGATCAAGAAGAAAAGAGTATCAGGAGTACGAAGCAGAAGCAGCCATTTGGCAGAACTACAAACATCTTAAACCAAACAGAGGGTCTCAATCTAACCCGGAGGGAAATAGAGCTCCAAAATACTGTGTAGTAAAAAAATATTTATTCCCTTCGGGAGGTAAATAAACACAAGTTCAAACACTCACTTCACTCAGTCAGGATCTCACACTCAATGGTATGTATATCATACTGTTTGGGAAATACTCAACAATGGAAAAACCAGTTATCATAAAAATGTACAATTTTATTCAGCATACAATATAAATATAAATCAGTATACATTTACATTAAAACCTAACACAATACATTTATGTTAAAAAAACACCTAATGTGCATAAGGAGAAATATAGACCCAAGCAATAAACTTTGTCTTGGTATTGTTAATTTGGACACTTTGTGGTCAACATTGGGAAGTTTTTCATATCTTATACCCAAAAACTAGCTGACAACTCCAAATTTAACCATTCTTTAGTGTGTCGACGCGTTTCGGAAGCCCTTGATGATTTTGGCCTCCTTCTTCAGGACAATGTTTATAAATTTCTCCACATTCAGTCTTTCACCTAATATATATATAGAATGTCGCTATTAGTAAACATTTTTTAAATAAAACTTATACACTATGTATAAACAATTTTAAACTAAAAACAATCTGCTTTTTATGTATTACAGTATCCAAAAACCTAACAAGGCCATTGCTATATATTCTGAATCGGTACCATCATGGTTATACGAACATTTGTGGTCTTGTTTAGTGGCTCGTTTTTTTATATAGACCTTCCATTAGTATAAAGCCAACCCTACATAGAACCAAAGGCTATGTTTATTTCCATATGTCTCTTAGGGACCGCTGGTCATGGCAGCAATATAATGACATTTGATCTGAATATACCAAGTATTTTTGTACCAAAAACATTTATTAAAAAGACCCTTCATTAAAAGTGTTTTTTCCTTTTAATTCGAGCATTTCCCAACTTAGTAGCAACTATACATTTCATCATACAGTCAACACTCTTACACCATTCAATGCTGAATCATCAAATTTGAATATAACTCACCTATGCTAATGCATCTGGGTGAATAGAAAATATATTCGGATTGTATCTTATTTGGGATCATGTTCTTCGTAACTTTTGATTTCCCAAACTGGTGATGGATATAAATAAATAAATACAACCTATTAATACTCCATACTAGTTGGACCATAAAACGCCTCTTAATTAGCTGCAGTAATCTATTGTTTACCTGAGAAAGGCTGTTATGGGCTTAGAACGCGGTATTTCATAACACTATTATTTGTGTCTGTAATAGGATGCCCTCGTGCTGCTCCCAATTAGGGAAAATAATAATTGTAGTTTGTTAAAACCTATTATCGGTGCGAGCTAACCTGATTTTGTCTCGCCTTACAATACAAGATAATTACCTTGTTGCTCTTTTCTGTCTTGTATGTATTCGGGTCCCTTTTATTTTGTTTACGTTGCAATTTTCACCTTATTGTTCTAAAAGAAAAATAGTAACTATTTAACTCTTATTTGTATTTGTGATGGCGGATGTAATGTTATAAATTCGTACAAGCTCTCACCTGTTGTAGGGGACTCTTATTCCGTGATAAAACTGTTACATCCGGGTATTTAAATGCTCACGGCTGCAGATTCATAAAATACAAAAAACAAATTTTCCTAAATTATTACTGGGTTTCCTACTTAGGTTTAGCGTCATTATTTAAACAAATGTGTACGTTTTCAATAAAATCGTCGGTTTAAATCTCGATTTAATGGGGTTTCTTACATTATCACCAATCAAGTTACTGCCGCGGTAGTCGTTTTACAAAGCGTGCAGTGCTATCCCAAACATTTTTAACTGACTCCGCTAACCGACTTTGTTACAAGGGTTAAATGCAACCACTCGGGTTGCGTGATTAACGACACAAATCTAGTTGCCGGTACATCAGGTTACAAACGTACCTCGTATCGTCGCCTGGCAGGTTTTTAGTATAAAATTGTTTATACATAGTGTATAAGTTTTATTTAAAAAATGTTTACTAATAGCGATATTCTATATATATCAGGTCAAAGACTGAATGTGGAGAAATTTATAAACATTGTCCTGAAGAAGGAGGCCAAAGTCATCAAGGGCTTCCGAAACGCGTCGACACACTAAAGAATGGTTAAATTTGGAGTTGTCAGCTAGTTTTTGGGTATAAGATATGAAAAACTTCCCAATGTTGACGTTGACCACAAAGTGTCCAAATTAACAATACCAAGACAAAGTTTATTGCTTGGGTCTATATTTCTCCTTATGCACATTAGGTGTTTTTTTAACATAAATGTATTGTGTTAAGTTTTAATGTAAATGTATACTGATTTATATTTATATTGTATGCTGAATAAAATTGTACATTTTTATGATAACTGGTTTTTCCATTGTTGAGTATTTCCCAAACAGTATGATATACATACCATTGAGTGTGAGATCCTGACTGAGTGAAGTGAGTGTTTGAACTTGTGTTTATTTACCTCCCGAAGGAAATAAATATTTTTTTACTACACAGAACTACAAACACACACAAACACCCCAGCACCTACAGAGATGCAGCTATAACAACAAAGATAAGATTGACTTTTATTTCCTTTATCCAGCCCCCAATTTTTATTTTATTTTAAATGTTAAAGAATAGAAAAGCAATGCACTTTGTGAAAGAACAGTGCAGCCTACATGTGCAGCTGTTCTCTGGGATGTTGGCAGTACGGTACCATCTCCCAACATCAAACACAACAAAGCTACATAAGCCTTCACCGACCGAGCTATTCCAAATCTGTGGTTAATTTTCTGAACTCCTTAATCAGGTTTGTGTTTCCTTGCAGTCACTGAGTCTGTATGGTGTACGAGTCTGTATGGTGTACTATTCTGGAATACCTCCAGATTTTTGTGGTTTCTGCACACCAAATCTTATTAGATCTGTAAAAATGTCTTCTAAGATGTTAACCACTTCTATTGGGTCTTCACCAGTTACTGTTTCCTTACCCGCAATGCACTTAGAGGAGCTGCAATGCTTACTATAAAACATGTTTAACAAACCTGTGCTTATCTTCTTGCAACAAACGTCATGGCTATTTACATTCTCCTTGGACGACCAATAAGAAAACAGCGAAACATGTCCTACTGGAGAGTGTGCAATGGTGTAACAAGAGTGTATGGTATTCTCTGAGCTATAACAAGCAAGAAAGACAATCAGAATTAGTGTTTCCAACACTCAAATCAAATTAGGTGTTCCTTATACAAGTGTACATGTAATTAAAACAATAATATAATTAGTATGAACCAATAAGACATTGCTTATCCAAGAATAAAATGCTCACTGAAAATGAGAAAAGCAACCTTCAACACATTCTAAGAATTCAATTCAAATTGAAATCTGGTTTGGGGAGAACAACAAGAGAGAGCACCAGCAAATCCTCCAATTTGCCTCCTTATATTCATAGATCCAAACACATTTAAGTACAGTGGTACTAAACCCATATCCCTTTCTACTAAAGGGAGTACATCTTTGGCTTCCAGGGAAGTCAGTTGAACGTTATTATACATAAAATGGGCAGAACACACACGCACTTTATCTGTTAAGTAATTCTTTGCGATTGGCGAATAAAATATCAAAAGTCCTGTGAACCTGTTGTAGTTTTCAAATGAAGCAGCCTGATTAAAGAACAAGACAAGTAGTGTCAACACGTTAATTCCCACACTCTAACTTTTTGAAAGGCCCAAAATCTTGTACTACAGCAAGACGTGCTTAGAGCTCTATAATCAGAACGATGTTTGGAGGTATAATTTGTACTGCTTTTGTTATGGCAACCGAGCAAGGGTCATCCTTCTACTACTAATGATCTGCTAATCCAGTCCCAGTAACCTTGAAAACCCAAAAAGTTACTCATATCAGCCTAATCACCAAGGCATTCCTGAGTATGTAAAGTAGTACGTTTACATGCCTTTGTGAAATGGTCCAAAACATCTTAAATGGAAATATTTAAGTACAAACAGAGAGGACACTCTGTCACTTTACTAATAGGAAGTTTGAACGTTTCGGGGCTGACTGACAAAGGCATACAAGACTATAGAAAGAGTACTTGTGTAGTAATACTGCTGGTATTCACAACGTACTCAAATGATTTTGTGAATTGGTCCCAAATAATAGTAGAAGAATTAAGTCTTAAGAAAGGATGAGTTTTAGGAGAACTTTAATTCTTTAGAGCAGGATTGGATATGTCACAATGTATGTGGAACATGGAGTTTAACCCCTAGACAACTTGTATTATGTCATTCAGATACTAAAAAGTTGAAGACTCTCATACAATGTGTGTTTTTGCGCTACCCATTTTTCTTTTTATAAAACTAGTTTAGAATCCAAACAAAGTAGCCCATCCATCAGGGTTGTATAATGGAATCGGAGATATATTGATTTTTAACTCAGTCAATTCATTTTGGTGAGAAAGCAACCACACTATCTCTTGTTGACGAGTACAATAAAAATGGTTTATTTTGTTCTCACTTTTTGTAAATTTGTTTGCGCCAAAACTTAAAACGTCAAACAGAAATGGGAACAAGACCAGAATATTTCAAATTACTTCACTATTCAATTTTCGCAGGGCTCGTGAACTTTTTACACTTGTTAACCAATCATGCAATGAGTCAGGCATTCCCTCGGTCTCAGCATTTTTACTCTAAGAATCTTCATGTATTCTACAGACACCTTATTGGATGTGGGGCATAACCTAAATATTGCTCTTTTAGGTGAATATCTGTTCTACAATGTACTTTTTGATATTACTAATCTGCTGGGCCTTTGCTTCTTATATTTCGGTCAACTGACTGTTCCCTTTTTGCAGTGGCAAACATGCAACAAACCCCCCCCATGAAGTTCCACTCAGATGTATATTAAGACAATAAAATACAACATCATGCAGTGCTCTACTTCGCAAAGACCATGGACGGCTTCATACAAATTCATTCTACTTACCGTATCCCACTGAAATGCATGATACTTAAAATAACAGCAGCTTTTATGAAGAAGAGGATGAAGAAATCCACCAGTTCTGCAATAAACCTTTGCACCAGGGATGGGATGACATATTCACGACCTGCAACAGAAGAAGATAATCACTGACAGCTTCAGAGAAGTGAACACTGAAAGTCTGGTCAATCACACTCAACATTATTGGCTATAAAAATGTTGCCCAGTAAAGAAAAAACACATTTTCTGTTGCAGACTCTAAGAGATTATATACAAAAACATGCATTTGCAATGCAATAGGTCTCGCATGTTTGCAGTTTAAGATATTGACATTGTAAATGGCAATGCCCTTTATTAATGTTTTGGTTTTCAAAGTATAAATAAAAGGCATTGTCATTTACAATGCCAATTGCTTAACACCTTGGCTGCTAGCAGTTTTCCCGTCCTGTGCTGGATATTCATATCTTACATTATTCATGACGAGCTCAGCTCGTCATCAGCACAGCTCAACCGTGCATCATGACGAGCTGAGCTCGTCATCAGCATCGAAAGGGTTAAACCAGCGTAAATGCGAGACCTATTGCATTGCAAATTTTTTTTTTTTCTTAAGCTCTCCTTGAGACCGCATTTGTTTTTTTGCTGTTTCCCTAGTGTGCTTCTCCTTCCCACTCGGTATTGCTCTCTTCCTCATGAGCTTCACCCACTATCTATTATGCGCTTGCCTCCCTATGCCTTTCAACCCCACTCCAGGTTGTTTCCCTCACTCCAAGCTCCATGTTGCTTATTTGCCTATTTGTCGCTCCCACCCCATCGGACTCCAAGCTGATCTCTTTCTCTCGCCCATTTGCTTTTCTCCATAAAGCCCCCATCCACTTACCCCTCTGCACCCCCACACCTGCCCCCTTCATGTTGCTTCCACTTCCAGGCAGTAATCAGTTTGAAACTGCACATATTTCAGCTTTTTATTCTGGTGAATCTGCACTTCAGTGAATTATTGGAATATCAGTGGTAGTTTGCTTCAGTGAGTCATTCCTTTCTTGAGGGTAGCATTAGAAAAAGGAGAAGAAATCAACGTTCAGGTGGCAGTAAATAAAAATGTGTTTTTGGATGGACAAGTGATTGCTCCTGGCCTGATTCCGCATGAGTGAGTAAAAGGTCCGAGACTTATCGTGACATCTAGTCATGTGGTAATTAGAAACCGGGGTCGAAGTTGAAGGAATCTTTGTAAGGAGGATGTAGCCGTGAGCTGTGGAATATGTGAACCCTCTGCAACAGAGATGCACGTTGGTCCCGCTTGAGTTTGCCAAATGAGTGACATTTCACATACGTCGAAACACTGTGGCATATAGATGAACATTTCTGAAAATGCCAACGGATGTGCCAAGTACATGAAACCCAGTTCTGTAGTAGTTTGCTAACAGTTCTTAAGAAATACCATTGTATTGTTAGATGGAATCGGTGTGCGCTGTGGCTTGTGATTCATTCTCACATTCACAAACGAGCAGGAAGTGACATCTTTGCTTAAATGTTCATTATGGTGAAGGAAACGTAATTCACATGGCCTCTTTTTTTTGAAACCCAATTATTCCTTTTAAGAAAAAGTGCCCGGAGTTCTGCATCATAACTCAGTGCTCTGACCAGATGTGTAGACCGTAATAATGCTGTTAACAGACTGCACCATAACTACGGACTCGGGCAGCTTTGTTTGAAAACACGAACACGCTGAGCTGCAGTATCGGTGACCCAGTATGCGCCGTCTGCTTTGGGGAAAAAACTATTTGCTTCAATTAACAGAAAACAGGCCCATGCATCTCAGCAGCTCAGGCTTTGAAGCATGGAAGAAACAACTGTAGCTCTGTAGGTTAATTTACCGGAAGCCGCAATACGTGTGCAACCTGCAGTCACCGGTTTAAATCCGAGAAGGTAGGACGCAACCTTACATTTTACATTAATATAATTGTTTGAAGTATACAAATCTGTGTTTACGATAAACAGGTATTACCTTCACCGTCCTCCTTCTGTTTATTTGCTCCCTGTGAAATGGATCCAAACAAGAACAAGAAACGTCCCCAGCACAGACTAGTCAAAATAGGTCCCGATACACAGACCTACGCAACCCCGATGGAAACCCCCGTGCAAGAGACTGGACACATTCAAACCTCCACGGTGTTTATCTCCCTATATTTACGCACTAGCCCAGAGTATAACCCACAGCCCCATCCATCCCCAGCAGCCTGTGCCCTCCAATGTCAATACTGCACGTATGGTCTGAAAACAACAGGCTTCTATTGACGGGCTCCAGCCTGCGCCCATGGTTAACTGTTTCTAGGCCGCCCTCTGGTGCACGCGACTCTGCCATGGATATCCCAAGCCCCACTCCCCCCCTCCAGGTCAGAGAAGCAGCCCCTGATGGAGACCAGACGGCTGAGATCACTTACCCTGTGCCGGCGGGACTGTGTCTGTGGCCTCCTCCACCTTGGCGAGCTGGGGCATCATATACTGAATATGTGGGTGCACCCCCAAATCCACCTGCTCGGAGACCGTGGGACAGGCGGACAGGCGGATGCAGTTTAGGCGCTGCGTCATCCTCAAACAAGTCGGCCTGGAGAGGAGAACAGCCTAAGAGACGCGGGAGGGCATGAGCGTGACGCCGTGAGCGTGCACGTTGGCGTTCCCTGCGGCTCCTGCCATTGGCGGCCCTGCAAAGCTAGAAGCGCGTTCACAGACCGGTGTCACAACACAGAAAGTGAGAATTATCACAGCATGAGGCCCCAAAGTAATAATTATCACAGCATGCCGAGAGGCGCCCCATGCTGCTGGAGCACTCAACTGTGCATTAATTATAGTTGAGTGCTCCAGCAGCCTGGGGCCCCTGTTGATATGCTGTGATAAGTGGGGTCTCATGCTGTGATAATTGTTACTTGGGCGCCTGACGTGCTCCGCATTAATTAATGCGCACAAGCCGATCCACTGTGAAGCGTGTTCACAGACCTGAATCGGCTCGGGCCCATACTAGAATCGGCTTGTGCACAGGTCTGTCTCCAGGTCGGTCTCCCTTGGAGGCAAACACGGCAGCTATAAATCTCGTTGGCGGCAGAGCTTCGCGCTGCAACGCCTGCGAGACCTACAAATGGTGGCACTCACGCACTCTGAAAAGACATTCTGCATGCCAAGACCATTGATTTTTGTTGCCTTTTGGAAATAAACACCCACTATGAGGACTGTTTTCTGAAAAGCAAAAATAAATGACGAGGGCAAAAAACTAATTTAATAGTGATGGAAATGCAGCTGCGCAGCAGCGGATACATTTTCATCAGCAGGGCGATCTAAAAGCTCAGGTGGAGATCTCCAACATGGCGACTAATGGAAGCAAAGGCCTCTCTAACCTACTGGGCCGCTAGCCATGGTCTCAATGACCCCCACAGGGATTAGCAAGTATGTTTTAGGATTGAACTGAAGGCACAGTATTCTCTGTTTACTACTAAAAATCCCTATGTGCTATCAAGGAATTATGATTTTGAGGGGTGACCCTCCTCAAAACATTCTTAGAGATTGTGGTCCCATACACCCAGTGAGTGTTAAGTTTTCTAATCCGATTTTTGGAAAGCACTGCACATTTTTTAATGAGTATACTGGAGTGCTATATTTGGAAAAGTCATGTATACAAAGAAGATAGACCATTTTGAACAAGCTAACAACACATTTCATATGCATATTATGCATACTTGAAATTAAATGTGGTTATTAAGATGCAAATAGGAGTAGGGCTAGAATGAAAACTGAAACTGCTCTACGTCTTCCAAAACTATCCATAACATATTTCTCCTTCCTTATTTTCTCAAACTCAATTTACTTTTGTGAAGCGTCTTACAGGGATGTTGGGCTCCAAAAGTCTTGCTGGACAAATGCAATAAGTTTTCGTATGCCGGACACTGTACTCCTATCACTGTGCCTCACACCAATGCATCAGTAATAACAGGCTTTTTGGACTTCAAGGCAACTCTCCCTATTTGATGAGAGGTGGGTAATGAGATAACAGTAACCTTTCCAACTTTTTGGAGGACAACTCTCCTTCTGCTTACCACTCAGTGCCAAAAGATCTTTAGTCTATCTGGTAAATCATTAGAGCAACACAATGTGAGGGGAAGCGGACTAGTGAGACTCCATTTTGTAGGGGAAGCAGATTTTCCTCTAGGGATTCTTGGCTTGGGATTGATTTCCAATCCCATCTTTGATCCTCTCAATTAGAAAATGATCAAATTGATTGTTGCCTACAAATGCGTCATGCCATCACCCAAGAAATGAAGGGGATACTGTAGAATTTAATCCACTCGAAGTCAAGCTCGCGATGAGTGCAATTGGTGAAAGAGGAGTTTTGCAGCCCTATAAAACTATTGTGGATCCTTTTGTCGCCTTAAGGGAGGACTTGACAGAAGATGCGGGAGGTATGCCCAAGGAAGCTTGTTAGGAAACCCTTATAACACCTCACAAAGTGGCCATCTTCTTATATACCACTAACGCTAATTTAAATATCTTCAGAGGGTCTATAATACCCATCCTAAACTGTACAAAAGGGCAGGAACTCCTTTCCAACATGCCCACGATGTATCAATTTATCAGCACATTCTTTCACACAACTTGGAGCTGCCAGTATGTCCAGATTGTCTGCAGGGGAGGACTATGACATCTTATCATGGACTTGCAGCTGGCAGTTCCCAGAAATTCCCCAAGTTAGCATTTCTGCTTGCCATGTAGGATATAAATGCAGCCGGATATGGAAAATCACTACAGCACTTAGGGTTGGCTGTAGACGACGCAACACAACAGTGGAGGGCAGAGTACCTGCGAGGATAAACAGGTGGTTGTTACTTGAAAAACCTATCTATAATGCAAGGGCTCCCCACAGAAGATTCGGAGCTGTGCTGGCAAAACTTGCATATGATATAACTAGGGTGGGTGCAACCATGTGTGGCAAGGTGAAACTCATGGGAGGGCCGTGCTTCTAGCTTACCCTTCTTCAGATGGCATAGCATCTGTTTGAATGTGTAGCTCTATTGTTTTTCTGAGTGTTGGATACATACTACTGATGATTGTTGTGGATTTTAAATCGGCTATTGATTTCCCCGCAATGCTAATAACAATTACCTATAAAAATGTCAATTTTGAAAAGTTTTTCTGGACACAGAGTATTCAGAAGAATATCTACTCCACTCAAGGTTAATTGCTTTGACAAATTTTCTTTAGCTGACAATAATAGTGTATATTCACATTTTCAGGGGACAGCTCCATTAAGCACCTACTCACCTAAAAGTGGAAGCCTTTACTGTTTAACTACAGAACTTGTGATTTAAAAAATACATGAATACACAACTATCAGCAATACTGTAAGAAGGCTAAGGACTACTTCACCTTGGAAAGCAGAGAGTGAGAGGCCCTCTCTTATTCATGCACAGTACAGTGCCATTTATACAAACGACGAGGAGGAAAGGCACACTTTGGAGAACAAAAGGCTGTAGTATGGTGCTTAGGGAACAGTAGAGTTCTGCAAGATCACACAGGTGCTATACAAAGACATACGCATGGCTAACTTCATGCATTGAATTCAATTAGTCCAGTTCAAAGCCTGGCCACAGTTTTCTTTCTATTCTTGGGAACAGCCCTGCTGAAAATTCACCTGGAAACTAACCTCGAATTAAAGGACGTAAGGTTCAGGCAACTCAAACAAATAAAAATCCACATGCTTGACGATTGTGCCTCGTGTCTCTAACATCGACAGAGTCCAATGCGAGGATTGTAGGATCCAAAGATTAGGATTAGTCAGTAGCGACGACCAGATAAGAACATAGTGAAATCTACAGCATGTTGGCAATTATTCCTGGCATATTCAGAGAAGGTGCAGCCTGATAAATGTGCTCCTAAGTAGGCACTGCAACATAGTGTTCAAGAAAAGAAATTAAGCATGTTTTTTCTACAAGTAGAGTCTACCTTCAAGGCAATATGGGGAATTTGCCTGCATTCTAACCTGAAATCCTTTCAAACGGTGAGCTCCACCACACATTTTTCAAAATGCGTTGGTTCTAAAGCAAATAGGTCTTAAGTGAAAATATTCTATTTGTTCTCGAAATGGCCACCCAGTGCAATATTTCAAAGTAGCAGAAAACCATATGTGTATTTAATTTGGTTACATTCCAGACACAAAGCACTTGATGCACAGTAAGAAAATATTTGTGACACGAGAGAAGCCACAATCTTCTCCACCAGGAAAATGGCCATCGAAAATCCAACACCAGTAGAAGTACAACCAATTTTATAAACCACGCCATGACATAAACCAGGCTTTGAAACTGATGGGTTCTGAATGCTAATTTGCTCCTGGTTATGCTAACTTCGCACCTGATAAGCTCTCTAATTGTGAATATCAAGAACTGCCATCAGCCCCTAGTAGTAATTTTCTACTTATTAGGTCAGAGACTAATAGTTGACAGAAGAAACTTTGCTCTTTGGGTCCACTTTACAAAAGTAAAGGTGTAATTCTGTTTGAGTTTGCAACATCTGCGGAACGGTTTGCAGTGGTATTCCTATAAAAAGCAAAACAGAAATATGGGTTCACTATTTAATTGAACATACACTCTGGTTTTAAAGGTTTAACTCTCTCTCATAAATCATCCCTGACATTTTGGTAATATACATGGGCGGCATATTTTTATTCTTACATACGAATCCATAAAACACCATCTATTCTACAACATACCTCTCGTTCACAAACACCGAGAACCTTTAACTACTAACAAACCTCTCCATCAACCTTCCAACTTTTCCAAATTAAAACAATCACAATACCACACAAGCTATCACAAACAATTTAACAATTCATTTTCCACAACCCAAAAAACCTGCAAAGACAAAGTCACATGCCAGAAGGAAACAAAAAAGCAAGGTTTCGGGATCACACTTTCGAACCACAACACCCCACACTTTACATAAATAAATAATCTCAGAAGTAACAACATCATGGCCCATCACAAAAAAGCTCCCCATACACACACACATATCTCGAAGTCCACATTTCTCTAACTACACAACCTCCATTCCGCCTCCAACAACAGCTACAAGCACAATTCACCGCCAGACCAGCAACATCAAAACACCCTATCCCCCTCCACCCTTATTACAGGACATGAAACACAACAACTAAATGCCTAGTGTGCAATACAAGATCCATGAATAAAAATTGCTTTAACATCTTTGACCTACTCTCAGAAACAATAGTCAACCTTACATTCATTAAAGAAACATGGCTCAGCGAAGATTCTCCACCCCTATGCTACAAAGCCATCCCTCCCAATTTTCACATCAATAACAAAAATCGTATTGCCAAAACTGGAAGAGTTCTAGCGGTCATAAAAAAAACACTACAAATAACAATCAATGAAAATCTCACTATGGACAGTTGGACTCCTTGATGACAAGATGTCACCCAACTTCAACTAGTACCTATTCCTTCCTTCTAATATATAAACCACCAGGCAGCAAAGCCAACTTATTACAAGATATCCTACTTGATACAGTAACTAGCACACGTCTGGGCCACCCAAACCTATACATTCGAGGAGACCTCAACATATGGTTTGACAAGAAGAATCTAACAGTAACCACAGATATCACAACAGAACATGAAGCTCTCACTCTACAACAAATTGTTTCTGGATCTCTAATGCACAGGACAGATACCTACAAAACCGCATCCAGAGTTAACCACAAAAAGAACACAACAAGGGTTAATAACATCAAAAGAATGAAAACACAACTCAACATAGTACAACGCAAATGGAGAAAATCAGGAGATGAAACAGAGAAAAGCATGCTCTGGCACTACAACAGAGCCAAGAACCACATAAAGACACAACCACTCCATTGCATAACTGAAGCAGACTGCCCTTCCAAAGAACTCTCTCAAACACAACTCCGCAATCCAGAGTAATTAAACACAAAAAAACATGATCACAAAACTTCTATGACACTATCTAAAATTAATTGATCTAAAAAATTACACAGAATGAAAATTACCTGAAGGAGAACACAGACAACAGCACAACAATGTGTGACCTAACCACCACAGAATGAAACACCAATAACCATACATCAATACATACCTTCAATATCCTGAAACAGAAAGATGTTCTCAAACTTATCATTGCAGACAGACCCTCGGGATCACCATCAGACCCAGTACCACCAAAAATCTTTAACCACATGGCTGCTAGGCGTTTTCCCGTCCTGCGCTGGGAATTGCTGTTTTACTTTATTTCATGACGAGCTGGCCTTGTCATCCGCGCACGGCAGGTAAGCGCCATGACGAGCCCAGCTCGTCATTAGCTTCGAAGGGGTTAAAGCTATCCTTCGCTCAACCTGAATAGGAGAGATAGCCAGATGCCAGCTCAAGTAGTCCTTGGTACAAGGTTCATTCTGAACGGAGCTCATGACCTCCTACATCAAATCTCTTCTCAAAATGAAAAACCTCACCCACTTGGATCCAGCAAACTACATTCCTATATCAAATGGACCATACTTATGAAATTCTTTCGAGAGAGCTTTGTTTACTCAGCTCTCTAATTCTATCAAACATTATGGCTCACTGTCAGACCAACAGTCTGGTTTCAAACTAGGTAGTGGAACAGAGTCAGCTATCATATCCATCTGGAATTATCTAAAACTCACAATGAACTAAAACGGAGTAGCTGACTTACTATTTCTGTATTTATATACTGCATTTGACACTGACCACCACCACAACTACTGAAAAGACTTAACAATAGGGGAATCCATGAAAATGCTCAAAATGGGTGCTTCTCATCTCACAGATAAACATAGTGTAGTTTACCGACCCTCTTTCATATCACCCTCTCACACACAACACTGTGGTATTCCTCAGGGGTCTATAACACCCCCTCTATTATTCAAAATCTACCCAACCCCATCGCAAATCTGATTAAACCATACAACCTCACCTGTTACAACTATGCAGCTGACAATCAAGTCATATTAAAAATGGATAAACCCATAGAACTGTACAATTCGAAACTTGATGACTGCCTTGATGAATTACCATGTAATGCTCATTACCGCAAAGACAGCGATTATAACATGTGGACAATGGCAAAACTACCAGTCTACTTCCACATCCCCTATGGAGTTTGAAGCCCCTCCGATAACCAAGAGAATTTATGAACCTAGGAGTAACCATGGATTCAGACCTATCGTTGATACCTGTTGCTAATACTCTCAAACAGTGCCTTCTACACAATGAAAACACTAAGTTGCATCTTCCCATACCTTGCATGCCAATATAAACTGAAAGCCATACTCACATTCGTAATCACAAAGCTTGGCTATGCCAAAACCCTATACCTTGGCACACCCAAATTCATTATGCGCAAAATACAACTCATCCAAAATGCTTCCCCGAGGCTTCTTCTCCTCCTTGACAGAGGACAATGCATGACCCCAGTCCTGCAATTGCTCCACTGGCTACCTATAGCTAGATGTACAACGTTCATGGCACTCTACATTGTCCACCGAGCATCCAAAGTGAAAGGATTGCTATACCTACAAGTTAGATTCAAACAATACAAACCAAACAGAACACTGCACTACCGGCTTGCACCACTTATCATACCACCATACCATATGAAATCCACAGGAGGCACTGCTTTCTCAGTACAAGCTGCCAGACTCTGGAACTCACTACCAGCCAGCATCAGAAACACCCAAAAGCATATACACTTCCGAAGACTTGCCTATTTCCTAGATAACTGCATCACCTGCATCCAGGCAACAGAGCCTAGAAAACAATCACACTCTCAAGCTCAATTTGCAGCTTACAACCCGCGAACTGCAAACAACTAAACTTGCAAACTGATTTTATTATGAAAGTAAGCAAAACAAGCATTGGCATAGCCAATAGGTCTCACCTTTGGGACCTTATGTGTTTAGCCAGAACTTTTGGCTATGTTGTAGAGCATTGTAGCTGCTGTGCATCATGTTGATATTCCTGTTATAACACCCCATCAATACTCCAACAAGAAGGTATACACAGTACGACGTTTCCCATAATTAAACATCTAAAGAAATAGGACAGAATCACTCACAGTGCAAGAATTCAACTGAATCCCTGTACCTGCAGTAGGATCAACAAAAAGCTGCTGTAATCTCCACAAAACAGTAAACTCCATAACCTTGTGGTATCCAGTAAGCAAGTGAACGGTCATGCAACACGTGAAATAGCATCACATGGCTTGAGACAAAAAAAGTGCAAGGCAGAGCAGATGAGCCATCAGGCTTTCTCCTGTTAAATAATCCAGGTCCGAACTCTGATTCAACCGGCTTTCTTACCAATCCACTTCTAGAAAAGTTGAATACATGTTGCTTTATAGATATTAAAAACTATGAAGCACACAAGAGGTGATGGGAGGCCACTTGCAATAAGTGATCGGCAGTTGAAGGCACTTAAATGCCACCCCCACCAACCACCACACCCTATACCAAGGGCAACAGGTACCAACTAACTAAATAGCAATGGATCACAGGGATGGACCGGTGTATGGAGGCAGAGAGGGTCTATACTGGCAGAAGTTGCCTGAGGAAATTTAATAGGGTTTCGGACAGGCCTACTGAGTATTATGTTCTGGAAGGAAAGGCTCTGGACATATAGACTTAAGCTTAGACCCACTCTGCTAGCTGTAAGACAAGGACCTCACACATTAACACATCCACGCAGGGCACCCTTCGCATAGTACACAGGGGTGGCTGGGATTGAGTATGTTATTGAACCCATGTGCTAATAACAAGGCGGTCTGTACTAATGAACGGGATGGAAAACAGAAAAGGTTAAAAAAAATCAATTTGGATGTTGCCTGTGTATGTTTTGAAAAGCACAATAAAAACAAAAAAACCCGCAATTACAGGAAGAAAAATCTTACAACAGCATAACAAATAAAATATCAGCATTCCACGGATGGAAAGTGTTGTCAGTAGCTAGTAATTCCTTTGCTGTGAATCAAAGATAGAAACCTGGTGTACTGCTCGTCCCAGAATACTAAAGAAATCCAGAGGACGCCAAGTTCAAATAAAGATGCTTAAACGTAAAGAGGTCATCGAGCCAACCAGCCAGGGTCACTGTTTAGGACACCAGCCTTCAACCTACACAACAGACTCAACAGCGGCAGCTCTAGGGACACAGCACAGGAGTCACCATCGGCCAATAAGCACAGTCCGCGCCTAGCACGCGCTAATAAAACGCATACCAGTGGAAGATACAAGTAAGCACAATACCCAAGTTCAAAGGATACACCACCTGATCACAGGGCAGTTGCTGCTGCCGCCATGTGCCTGTTTGCTTGGAGGCGAGCAGCAGCCCCACGGTGAACGCCTACCAAGAGGACTTCCGAGGTGCGCTCGGACGAAATGTGGAATGCGTGGCTTCGGGCACAGCCACAGCCATCACAAGGAGGGTGGAGCAGAGCCAAGCTCCCAAGAACCGGTGGGTAAACAGCAGTAAGGAGAAACCCCTCAGCAGTGGGAGGACTGAGAATGGCACGCCGGCTGGCAGAACAAGTGCTATTAACCACCACATGGGAAAACTAGACCAGGCATAAAGCATACAGTGACATAGTAGTCCCCAACCACTGAAATAATAATTCTTGTGCAGACGTACCCCTGGTTAATGCTCTTACAGTGAAGTTTGCCAATGGCTTAAATGAGCAGACATGGCCAATAATGTATGGTGTAGTGGGCGGAAGAAAAATTTGTACAACATCACTAGAACAATGGATACAAATGCTGGCTTAAAGCCTACATAGGTCAATTATGCATATAAATGTTAGCAAAATCTAAAAGGTCTGATGTAAAGGCAGCCCTGAAGAAAAGTATGAACCCAGTGCAAAAATCACTCAGCCTTAGTCAAGTAAAGACTCGTTTTAAAACACTTCAGTAGGGGGCAATCACTCAACTTGGTTATTTTTCCATACTTTGAGGCTGGAATGGTTCCATGCATTTAGAAGCACAAAATTGTTGCCCCACTGAGTAATCGAGGAATATTTGTATTTTTGTCGAGGCCCTTTGTCGAGGAACTCTGCTTGCATCACTGCAGCACAAAGGGCAAGAGGGGTATGCAAAGGGAGGGGCATGCAAAGGGAGGGGCATGCAGAGGGAGGTGCAGGCTGTGCAGCAGAGCCCCAAACTGCGGCTGAAGTCATGGTTGTGTTTTCTGTCACTTCCAGGTCATACCAGTCCGCCTGCAGAGAGGGCATGTGCCAGGGAAAGCCGCACATCAGCGTTGACGCTTCTGAAGAGCCTGAAGTGCAGAGTATTTTTGCTGCAGCGCTCTTCTGGCGGAGCTATTATTCAAACCGCTGGAAGTTTCTAGTGTGGGAAGCGGTATCACACGAAGTCATGGCTGCCAGCGCCAGGAAAGCTGCGAAGCCGGGTGGCGATGGCGGAAACGCAACATTTGGAGACCTCGTTAGAGAGCAGTAAAGTTTGAGGGCAGAGAGAGCGGAGCACATCCCTCCACCTACGCAGGTGATCCCGATCCCTTCTCCAGTGGGAATATAAACATCACATTTGGGGTACAAAGTATCGACCCCATAGCTCGAAGTGCGAGTCAAAGATGCAAATATCAACACAAACAACTCACCTAATTACCCCTTACATGGACCTGGACTTGACACGTAATTGGACAGAATGAAGAATTACTCAAACCTGTGTCCGTGTATGGAAGGCGGGTTCTTCGTCACTTAAAGCCAGGGATAGCATTCCCATGTCAATTATTTACCTAAAACGTCAGCACAGCTAAAACAAAGCAGCATTCAAAGAAGATTTAGCACAGATAATAATCAGATACAGCACTTAGAAAAGCAGCTAGGAAAACAAACAAGTGAGTGGTGTGCGGTGCACACGCTAATTAAATCAAGCCTGGAAGAGGTATGCGAGTGTGCTTGTGCCCACCGCTGCATGAGAAGACCGCCAACTGTTTCCAATTAACAGGTGCGATAATTGGAAACAGATGGCGCTCATGCTCGCTCCTGAGCAACCTTTGACTTTCTTAGAAAGACAGCACGCAAAGCACAATTACCAAGTGATAAAAAAAAGCATGTGTTTGGAATTTAAAAGCCCTTACTAAATGTGTTGCTGGGTAAAGCATGTGCGCTGGCTCACGCGAGACCTAAAAAGGACTGTCCTATGGTTCGTTGTGAAAGCAAGCTACAGGAGGTTACCCGTAAACCCAGAAGAGACCAGGGTACTTAAGTATAGCATGAACAATGTCTCAAAGGGTATCATTCGCAAGGCAAATAGTTAAAGAGCAGGATAAATTGCTGTGGGAAAGCATAGGAAGACACAAAAAAGTTTAGCGACACTGTTTTGTTAGAGGAAAGGAGAGTCGCTTTCCACATATATTTAAGTAGATCAAATACTCAATGCAGAAACTAATGAATTCACCTATAAATTGCACTGTGTTACATTGAATGCCATGTAACCTGTGAGGAAGTGCAAATATGCTTGTAAAAAGTGAACGGCAAAAGTGATACGGGGGGAATGTACAGCGGGAAGGAAGGCACAAACAGGATCATATATACAGTTAGATAGAATGTGATGCCTGTACAGTTAATACATTTTATTTACAAATTCTTCTGGGCAATCACAATCAAGGCGCCGTAAATTACGCTGTGGAGGTCGACCGGCGTTTCGGCCTTTATGCTAGTTGTGATAGCAGGAGTCCCTCCAAATCAGCAATGATTGCTCTACCACTGGGCACCCCATATCTTCAAAATGGAGATTAAGACCACCTACCACAATGAAATTAGCATCGTACAAGATCAGAGGGGGTAAACCTCTATCAAAGATTAAACATAGCTAGAGGCTAAACCAGGCAGGCTATAAATGAGAATCCCTGATAAGGTGACACTACTAGAAGAAGTCATACAAAAGAGCTACCTAGAAATAGCTCAGTAAATGAGCTTAGAAAAGACAGATTAAAAATAACGTCAAAATAAGCCTGCCCCCACCCCACCTGAGCCTGGTCTATCAAGCAGAGTTATAGCACTACCTAAAGGGAAAGTTAAGAGAATGTCTGGCTCCAAATTCTCCGACAGCCAAGTGTCCATTACAAAGATGGCGGCAGGAGCATAATCCAATATAAAATCATGAGTTTCTATTTTGTGCTTGGCCAAGGAACAACAGTTTAGAGAGCAGAAGGAAGCCGCGAGTGAGTCCGACAGCACACACCTTAAGGGTAGGGGCAGGTTCAGTTGGGGGCACATATCCACAACCATCGCATCTTAATCGAGCGCCACACAGATCCAATTTTTGCTGGCAAACATGGGGAGATCTAATGGGTAGCTACTTAAGTTAGACTGAGGAGTATTGCCTAAGGACTCTAGTGTAGGAACCAGGGGTCCTGGCCCCTTGGAAAAGATGGTTAGGAAATCGATTTTAATCACATTGAACCGTTCTCTAATACACCACAATAATGCTAATTATAATACAGTAGTGCTCATAATATCAGACTTCAGTTAACAATACTTAGTGTACTAAGCAAGCCGATCATATGCACATCTCAAATTGGATAGAATGGCGATCACTGATGCTTAAGCAGATTTCGATTGCTCATAATGCGAGAACCCACAACTCACCCGGTCATACATGCAATCATGCACATGGGAATGGGCGGACTCCTGGTCACCTGGCTTTACAAAGCTATACGGGAGCTCATGAACAAACCACTAGATGCGTTGCTGGCAACGTGGGAGGAGGAGCTGGGGCACCAGCTACATGAAAAAGAATGGGAGACCGCACTCAAATACCCCAAAAAGGTGTCCCGAAAGGCGCGATTTAAAAAACATACACTTTTACATATTACACAGAGCAGAACAAAAGCCAGGGCATCTTCAACGATTTTACCCTGCCACTCAGTTCCTATGTCCCAGATGTCAATCACCGAATGCAGACCTCCAACACATGTTTTGGACATGCCCCGCTATACAAACATATTGGGGCACTAGTCATGAAACGCTAAGGAGTCTGTCTAACATGAACACATGGGAGGCCTGTGCACTCGGAATGTTCCGTAGGTGGAACAAACCCAAAGTACAAATCCGCTTTGCATCGCTAGCAATAATAATAGCAAAAATAGGTATCGCTATGCACTGGCAGGCTCCTGTGGGACCCCCGATAGCAGCTTGGGTGGGAGCAGTGAGCAAATGGCCAGAAGAGGAGGCAATTAGGTATCAGGAAATAAAATGAATACGCAAACACCGCACATCCATGGAGTGGACCTTACTGGTACACCAATTCAAACAACAAACAACGCAAGGTGATACCAGCATATCACCGCAGGCCCCAGCTGGCTCACAGACCCAGGACATAGGCACCTGTACAAGACCTCACACAACTACATGTGCACCACGACGAGTGACAACCCATCCACACACTAACCAGATTAGCTAGAACAGCAGCGAAGGCTGGACAGGTTCCAGTGTGACGAGAACCCCCACACCCACAGACAGGAAACACCGCAACCCCGGCACCCCGCCTGACTCCTTTCTCGGACCTCATGACCACTGCCCCAGTTGAACAACCCAGTTAATAGTTCAGAACCACAACCGGTAGTTGGTACACCGGTAGTCAAAAGGAAGGAGTTGCATATTCATGTGTTCAGCCATGCATACTATTGTGATAAGGTATATTGAAATGATCATGCCGTGTTTGAATTGAGGTCCTCCCAGACAGACATCTGTAATCACAAATGTTTCATGTATTAATAAAAACATTTGACAAAAAAATTAAATAAAAAAACAGAAGCCAGAATTCATTTGAATTGGAATCCAAGAAATTCTAGACCCACATGGAAGTGGCCCAAGTTTTCTGCTGAGCAGCACTTCCCCTCTGGACCTCTGTACTTAAGCAGGTGACAAGATCATCTCCTCCCATTTAGAAAAAAATCTAAAAAGTATACTGTTCATCAAATCCCTCATATGCTAGACTCTACACACCTCCTCTAACAATTATAGTAAGTTATTCTGATCCCTGTAACCCCCTCCCTGCCACACCCTATCCCACAAAGAAAAGGAGATGTAGGTCACCAAATTCTGTTTGAGGTAAATCAGACTAAATAAATAAATGCAAATGTTATAGCATGCTCTCCTACAGGGTGATTATATTTGGTGACAACGTCGATGGGCAGGTAAATGAAGAAAGAAACCATCTCTAAAGAGTCACTACCGGTTATAAACTTTCTTTTTGGGGTATACTTTGATTTCATTTTACTTCATGTATTTATACTTATCTGTGTGGTAAAGGAATATGCGTGGTAAAGGCTTGTGTTGTAAAAAATGTGTGGTAAAGGCATGGTTGGTAATTGCATGCTTTATAATGCTGTACATACCACATGAGGACAGTCAACAAATCAATGGGTATTCAACAACAGCCCTTGGAAGTATGTTCGACGGAAATAACTTACTGGCTTCCTTTTCCATAATTGACATATTTGGAGCTTATTAGGTACAGCTAGTTTAACTCCTCGAGAGTTCTCACCCCCTTTGTAATTCCAGCCTTATCCTTGGATAAGATTAAAAACTGTTTCCCGAAAAACAGACTGAAGCCCTGATCAGTAAAGCTGATCTGTAATTATTCAATTTGTCATGGAAAGTGGCATTATTTCTGACCCGTTCCTGTCGCTACATCGGCAATGAAGTGGGCACATTATAGAAAGGCCCCAAGTTCAGGTTCTGCCTTGAAAACATTAATCATAGACACAATCAGGGTCTGGTGCTTTATTCAATAATCTTTTATCACTTCATACACAGTAAAAGGAGGGGCTGCAAAAGAGCATTATTACCTTGTGGGTCTAGTGCAATTTATTGAAATGAGCATGCTAATTATAAGTACAGACTAGGGAGTTATTGCCTTGAAACATATGCTCTATCCCCCATGCAACTAATTTACTTAACTCCCCAGTGGAGCACATCAGTGCAGTTTTCTTCAAAGCAGTCCACACACTCGTGTTTTTTTAATTTACATTCATTCTTTCATACTAGCTATTAAGGAACGTACCTCAGAGGCACAGAGAATTTACCAGAAAATGTACTTCTTTGCAATCACACGTTTCTCATCCAACCATACAAAACTGGATTTGGGAACTCATTCTATAGCACTTTAGATGAGTGCTATTTCATTACTTCTCCAAGGGCCTCTAACAGAAAAAAACTCTGTCTTGCCAAAAAAAGATCTATAAACACAGTGCTGTGATGGATGACTGTCCTATACTTTATGAATAATAAGCATTGGCAAAGCCAGTAGTCTGGCTTATGAATGTGCTATCGAACCAGACCTAAAAATCCATGCAAGTTAATGACTGCCCTCCTCCCATCTGTACTGCTGTCAGAGAAAAACATCATAAATTAACTAGTTATCAAAGACACTTTAATAGAATTACAATGTTACGCGTTATGTTCACAGCTGTATGGAGGGCAAGCACTTTTTGGGCAGAAGTACACAACTTCTGCCCAATGAGAACATGCACTCCTGATTCCCAACATGTGGGTGAAGCGAGAGCGCCTTTCTTGTGATGCATAATTGTCTGGCGACAGCTCACTGTCAAACCATACCATAAAACAACATTTGCAATGCTATTGGTCTCGTGTTTGGGACGTTATAAGTTTTTAGCTATGCAACAAATTATCCTGGGTGCTGCAATATCTACTGTTGTTTAACATGTACTTTTTTTGTTTTGCAGTTTTATATTGGGCAAATTACTCTAATGTATTGGAGCGCTGAACATGAGCACCAGTTACATTACACAAGGAAACATAGGAATATTATAGAACTGCATTGAGAAGGACTCATTCAGGTGTTATTTTTGTATAACTAGCAATCTGAACTTACATATCTGGAAGTGCCACACTTTACGTGTTGTTGTAATGTGAGCGTCTAGGCTTGCTGAGCTCCCATACTAGATGGGGGCAAGCTGTTTTTGCATGTTTCTCCCGCACCGGTAACGAACAAGTTCTGGCCACTGAGTGTCCATCGCCAACTAAGGCCAGCAGTGGGGGCGGGAGGATTGCAGAGTGTCCCTTAATAGTTTGGTTGGGGCAAAAATGGGGAGCGTTGTGTTCCCCTGCCTTTTTGGACTGGGAAGGAACGAAGCCTGAATAGGGAGATTTTATGAAGGTTGTAGGTGTGGTGACATGCGCGTCACGTGCTAGGCTGCCATGGGGTTGGGCTGTATGACCGAAGTAATAGCCATTTTGAAAGAGCGCTTTATAAACACAGCTCTCAAGGCAGCGATGATTTACATGTTCTACTCTGGACAGCCATGTCTCTGAAGCAGTGTGGGATCATGCTAAACAAAGGTCACCTAGTAGGAAAGTGATTATTTTTTAAGAAAGAAAATGATGATTAGCAGGTTTTCAATACATTGATACAAATCATCGTTAAGAATCCGGTTTTCCCAAAAGTGTATATAAAGTAGTATAAAGCTACAGGGAAAAGGTAGTTAGTGGAATGAGCGAGGAAGCCCCAACCCCCTTACCTTGTGGTAGGGGCCTCTGTTTTTTTTTTACATCATTGGGTGTGGGTGGTGAGATTTATTTATTCCTAAAAGGCTCAGGGATTTGTCCCAAGCGCCTCATACTTTGTGCCGAATTTGCGGCTGCCATGCAGTGTATAAATTAAGAAAAGGCGTAGACTCACAGAGCTTGCTTAAACCTGGAGAGCGGGGTCTGTGAAGTGGCGCTGCCCTATTAAAGTGAAATAGGAACATTTGGTGGAAGAGTGACATCGAAGGAAGCAGACAGTGGTCGCGCTGTACTGACAGCAGCAGAAAAATAAGCCACTTAATTAAACAAAATAAATATAACACCTTCGTGGGCAAGTTGTGGAGGGGGTTGGGGAACAATGGCACATTCGAGTAAGTGGCTGCACGGTTTTCTTTGATCAACACGGCACATGGTGAGGAGAGCGAGTGAAGCCACTAAATGAAAATAAATAATATAATGTGGGCAAGCAACACGAAGGGTACGGAGGTGGGGAAGGGACAATGGCACATGCAAGTAATTCTATGATCAACATGGTGCACGGGGAGAGTGAGCGAGCGCCTGTAAATGATAAAGCATGGCATCATGAAGGGGGCACTGCGCTGGGCCAGGAAACATCATGCAAAAATTGCGCAAACACAAAGAGAACAAGCATTGGCATAGCCAATAGGTCTCGCCTTTGGGAACTTAGAAGTGTTTAGCCACGCAACAGTTAATGTTGTTGCACCAAGGATATCGTGCTGCATAATTAAATACTTACAAGGTCCCAAAAGCGAGACCTATTGGCTATGTCAATGCTCGTTTATTTTGATAGCACAAACGCATTTGCAATAGATCTCATTTTTGCGAGAGTTTAAGCTATTGACATTGTAAATGACGATGCCTTTTATTTATCCCATTTAAAAACACAAATAAAAGGCATTGTCATTTACAATGCCAATAGCGCAAACTTCCGTAAATGCGAGACCTAATGCATTGCAAATGCTTGTTCTATTTGCAGTTTGTTCATTTTCAACCACAGAGTCGTTCACAAGCATAGATGGACGTCCCCTGGGCAGACATCTGTATGGACAGATAAGACCAGCAACATTGTTACATACAGTAAAATTACCAATGGTGTGAAATGCTTGGATTTTAATTTATCGGACTACTTATTAGATAAACAGAACCTCTGGCGCACTGAACGACATCAGTTGCCTGGTATGAGCTTCTGAAGTATTATTTGTTGTTGGGTTCCCTGTCCTTTTGATTTACACGTTCTATGGAAAATGTGAGAATGTGTTTTTTAAATTAGTGCCTTGAGGACTCTTAAATCAGCAGTTGTTCTACTGTATACAAAAAGAACAGGTATAAATGAAGCTGATTAGTTTTCAGAAGTCCGCAAAGACAGATTTTTTTTTAAATGTTCAAATATCTGCAAAGTAGAAAAAAACAAGTGAAGTTTTACAAGCTTGGGGCTTAGCAGAAATACTCTATACACATGCTTGTTTCTCACAAAAACAATTTGTTGCATGTTTCCACCACCTGCCCCTATCTTACATGAATGCCGAAGCTTACTTCGTTGGGAAGACAGGAATCAGGGACCTTTGAGGTAGTGCTGGTTCAGCCTTTAATTTGGGAACTATTAAGGTGTACCTTCGTTTTTCAAATGGGCTGGTATAATTGGCTGATAGATAGACTTATATGCCACATCATAATGGAAATAATGCACACCCAGGCACAAAAGATGGATTGGGAAGAAATGGGGCTACGCAGACCAACTATTTAAAAAGTTGTATAGTAAGGAAACTTGGGTTTTCTAGTGAATTTTGTTAGTGCAGAGTGCATTTGGAAAGACGATCCATAAAATTGTGCTGTGTTAGGAGAAACAACCTGCTCCTCAGAGTAATGAAACTCATGGCACAGTCCGCAGGGAGACTTGGCACCATGATCCATATTATTGTTATATTTCGAGGCACAATGTTGACATTATGGGTTTGTATTAGTCCAGGAAATGTAATCCCAGCAGAGCAGAGATTACTGAGACAGTCTGGTCATTTCACTTAGACAAACTGATGGGAATACCAGTCCCACGCCAAACCATGACCTCACTCAGAGGCCTACAATATTCAGTACTATGCTTGCAAATTTTTTTTGGTATTGTCAGAGGATACACTAATGCACAGCGGGTGTGCAGAGTAATACAATAGCAATACTATGTGGTTGATAAATGACCCAGAGGCAGTATTGCCTCCTCCTTGATCGGCTTCCAAGAGCGCTGGTGTGTTACATTTAACTGGATAATCAGGAGCCACTTTTCCAATTTTCAGATTTTTATTTCAATGTTACTGCTCTCTTCTCACAACGACAGTGGATAGGGGGGCAGCCAAGCTCATATATTGTGTAACCGTACCAACATAGCCAATGAGGTCTGCAACCTTGTAACGACTATGCGCTGATGTTATATGTTTTATGTTGTAAAAACAATAAAAAATAGGGGGGCAGCCAAGCTTATATTTTGTGTAACTGCACCACCATTAATATAGCAAATGTGGGCTGCAACCTTGTAACGACTATGCACTGATGTTTATATGTTTTATGTTATCTGCTGTAAAAACAATAAAAAATATATTGAAATAAAAAAAAAAATGCAGAAGCATCCTCTTGATGTGAGACTGCTGGCCCTGTGCCCGGTAAGACATTTCAAGCAATCGGTTCATGTCTGGAATGCCAATTGAGCAAAGTAGTGGTTTAATCAATTCTTTTCAGATAGGTCAGCACTGTATTAGATCAGAGTGCTTCAAGTGACCTACTTTACCGAGATTACACATTCCTTCTCTTTACCTTGCACCACCTTCCAGTCATTACGGGAAGATGAACGTGTACAGCATAACGGCCATTATCGCTTGAGTAAGAGCTTTAGTAATGATCCGGCCTAATTCCACGTGGAGTAAAAATGAAACATGTATGTTGTCACTATTTTTGGCACTAGGCCAGACTTCTAGTCAATTCTGTGTTTAAGACACAATGAATTTATGCAGGACATTTTATGCGAACTCCTTAATTGCGATGCCTGTGTTCTGGTCTTTTTAACTTTACTAGATGGCCATCAAAAGTGGTTTATTCTCAATTGTGTCTGCAGGCTGGCTGGTGGCTGCACAGAGGACTCACTGCATCCTGTTATGTTCTGCACAGAAAATGTTTGCGGCTACAGCCGCTTTCTTTGTCTGAATTGAGCCTGCCAATGTGGAGGTGTGAAAGGAGGATCCCAACGGATGGGTTCATCGTTCCGTTGTTGTCAGTGACATCATTAAGCAAAAGTTGGGAAATTCATGATTTTTGTCAAAAGGCTTTGGCATTCTTCTGTGATGCATTTTTTGTTTAATTGCATTGTTTGGGAGATTTTGTGATAAACTTGGAGACATGATAAATAATCGTGGTACCAGCGCTTTACTTTTAACAATAAAAGTAAAGCGTGGGCGCCGCAATTATAGCAAAAGTAAAGAAATAGAAAAACAGTTCTATTTCTTTACTTTTGCTATCATCGCGGCACCCGCGCTTCACTTTTAACGTTAAAAATAAAGCACTGGTGCAGCGATTATAGCAACATTAAAGAAATTGAAGTTTTTTTCTATTTCTTTACTTTTGCTATAATCGCGGCACCCGCGCTTTACTTTTGATTTATTTATTTTATTTATTTACATCATTTATAAAGCGCCTGAATCACCCCAAATGTTAATGTTAAAAGTAAAGCGCTGGTGCAGCGATTATATCAAAATAGAAAATAAAACTATTTATTTTATTTTGCTATAATCGTGGCACATGCCTTTAAGGCGCCGCAAAAGTGAAAGGAAGCGTGGCGCGCGTGCTTGTGCAGTGGAGAGTAAGCTGTTGGCCGCTTTGGAAGCACTTCCAAAAGCGGCTTACTAAATGACTCGCTAGACCAGCGCATGCGCTGGGCTCTAGCGAGACCTAAAAACCCTTTTGTGAAAGGATACCGTAATAAGCCAATACACCAGTGGAGGAGCAAGATACAAGAAGGTAGAACATAGAAAACAAATAAACTATTGAGAATCAAGCTTTTGCGAGCGACGCTCTCCTTAACCAATCTTCCAGCCAGCACGCGCGCTGTCTAGGCTCAACCTAAATAGAGGTGTGTGTTTTAGGATGAAGCTAAGGAGCTGTCTTATAATGGATATTTGTTTCCTTTTCTACAAACATACTTAAACTTAGGCCAGGACCTTTCACTGTCAATTGCAAAAAAGTTTTCCTCCAGCCCCTTTTGGTTCTAGAACCAGCAATTGATATACATTTTATTGTCCTGGAAATCCAGGATGCTCTGTGTCCCTTCTTTACAGTAGAACCTTTCAATGTGGAACCACAGTGAACACGTCTGAATTACAGTAAGGGTTTATAGAGCTTATGGAATGTCAAATTGTGTGATATAACAAACACAATATGCAAGAAAATACAAAGAAAACATTTATGATTCAAGTAATAGCCCAATTAAGATAAGTGTGAACGGGCAGGTATTCCGGAGAACAGGGTTACATTTACGATATTCAAAGTCTTCAAGGGTTAATCTTGATCAGCAGTTCTTACTTAACCTTATCACGTCTGTGGACCACCACTTAATCACTACTGAAAGCTGCGGTCTCAGGCCTAAGAAAGGTTTACAATCAGACCCCAAAACAATGTACAATAATACAAAAACAAATATACATCAAACAGATATTTAAATTAGGAAATATTTTATTTAATTCACAAAGGAAAAATACAACAACAAAAAATCGACTTTAGTTTAATGGGAAGGTTGGAGCTATACAAAATTTGGTTGTATTACTAATTGACAACGCGATATGCCAGGGGTACTAAAAGAAATGGGAAATATTCTAATTTGGACCAAACTACTGGAAGGAGGCAATGTTTCTAAAAAGAGAAGAGGCAAATACTGAAAAAGTAACAACATGATTCTAGAAGGGCCAACCCATTTCAGAATAAGAGAGTGCAGTGGACTGGGTCACTCTAGGTTTCAGACTCTGTAGTATTTAAAAGCTAACATTGAAACAGGTCTTTATCTGGCCCTCTAATCATGTCATTAATTTTACAGACCAACACACTAATCGAATTCTGAACAATGAAATAGAAAATACTTTAAGTTAATCCATGTTAGCGATTTTGTTCCTGTTTATATTTCACATTTTACTTCACTTTCCATTCCTTAAAAGGCTTTGCTATTTCTTGGATGTTGTGTTTCTGAAGTATTTTTTGTGAAGCATATAACGCTTGTATGTTGCATGCTTTGAACTGAGTCCATCCATGGGTTTATTAACGGCTATAATTGAGAATTCAGCAACTGAGGCTGAAGGCAGAACGAGTTTCTCAGCATCAGTGATGGCTGCTATTTAACACATCGGGGGAGAGGGAATGAAAATAAATTTTTATTTTCCGGTGTGCCACTGCCGCCTCTCGGTCCTTTTTGCCTGCTTCCGGGACTCCAGGGCTAGAAGCAGGAACAGGAAGCACCAAGGCTTCCATGCTCCCCTAAGCCATTCACTTCTCAGCATTGTGATTGGACCGAGCACCGTGGTTCGGCACTCAGATGGGGACAGGGAGCCTGGGCATGTTCTCTACCGAGGCTGTAATGGAGCCTGGGTGGAGAACATGCAAAGTGCGCATGATAGTTTGGCTGGCCCGAGACGGCTGGCCAAATCTTCTTGCGCACTTAAGAGTGCGAACCACTAATACTTCAGCTCCTCTGTAAGAGCTCAGCCCCACCCCACCCATACTCAGCTGAGCAACAACGAAAAATAAAATGATAATCACAATGAGTTATTGTCATTTTATTTTATCCTTTTTGGCCTACTCAGTGGGGCGACGCTCCTCTGCCTTACTGGAGGAGGTGTTCAGGATATATGGTCATCTAATTCTTTGCCTCTTTGCAGAGCGCACACATCAATGGTCAAGCATTCCAGTTGCAACTGTGTAGTTGTGCAGATGTGTGTGAAGGAGATAAGTAGTGGTCAAAATAAAGGCAAGGCGTAAGTAAAAGAAAATGCACTGCTTATAGGCGAGTGGTGAAGTGAAGGAAATGTGAGAATGTATATGGTGGGGAGAGTGACAACACAGTGCTGAAGAGGAAAGAGGAGAGGTGTGAGACTGAGAAGGCAGTACCTGGCCCTGCTTCGGCCAAGCCCAGCCCCGCTTCCGTTGAACCAAATCTGTGGCCCTGCCCCTCCTTTCGCATTCCTTTTCACCTCTGCCTCTTGGGCTTTGTCTTGCTTTAACCTCTTTCCGCCTTTACCTCTCTGCAGTTTCTGCTTTACCTCCAACCACTTTCCACCTTTTTGCCTACTTTGGCACCTTAAGCCACTGTTTGCCACTTTTTGTTCCTCTTTCCATTCATTTTTGTCACTCTCTTTGTTCTTCACTCGCACTTTGCCTTTTTCCACTTTTTTTTGCCCCACTGTTTCTTGCACTCTTTCATTGGCCTCGTTTGCCACGTTTTTGCATCTGTTTTTGTTTTTTCATTCCAACCCCTTTTTCCACTCTTTCTCTCAGAGACTTGGCCCCTTTCGCTCCTTTTTCGCACCTTTGTAGCCTTTTTCCCACCTTCATGCTGATGCTGCACTCTCATCTGCCCCTCGCTTTGGCCCCATCCCACCTAGCCGCGACCACTGCCACTAGGATCTCCTCACCCTGCAGGACCTTCTTAATGGGGGCTGCAGTGCAGACGAGCACGGTGGGTGATCCAAAGGCAAGCCCATCCGTGCCCCGCATTCCCCCATTACCAGGACCACTGGTCCTCCACCCAAGATGCTATTTTGTTGCAGCTCTCTCCACACCCTGAATCCCAGGTGACTCTCCCTGTGCTGTAGCCTAGCTGCCCGACCTGCAATGAAGGTGCATTCGCCTGTGCTACGTGCCACTTCATCGATTACATACAGTTCCACCACGTACACAACCCACCACAGGCTGACCTGTCCCCTCCTCAACACACACCCACTATCCAAACACAGCATCGAAGTCTGGTAACCCTTGCAAGGCAAGACCTCTCCTCAGACCTACTCTTCCTCACCAAGACCCGGCCCGCACCAGCTTCTACTCTGGACACTGCGACAGCCACTCCATCACGATACAAGACCACAAGACACAACAGAACCAGCAGACCCAGAGGAGAAATCACAATCACTTATAAGTAAAATGTAAAATATTCCCTCACCTCGGCCAACTCCTATGATAAACTCAAACTCCTCGCTTTCAAACTCAGCATCTCGAACAACATCACCCTAGGAGAAGCCCTACTGAACCAGCCGCATGGACCAAGAGACGACTTCGGAAACACCTTCACAGAATCATCACCCCCAACTCCATCTCGTTGATCTACCTTGGTAACCACCACCTGGAGAACCACACAGACCCAAACACAACCTCCTTCCTGAAAACCCTGAACACAAATGGTCTCACCCAAGGAACGAAGGACCTCACCAAGACCCAGCCTGCACCAACTTCTCAGACATCGTGGCGGACAAGGCCACTGCTCTCACCTGTACTGACCATTCCTCACCTATAGCTAACCCCCAATTAAGAACGGTTCCTACAGGATACCCACCGGGGTGATTTGAATGCTCTACATTTAAACATAACATACAAGGATGGAGGATTTCAGAAAAATAGTAAGAGAAAAAATGCACACCTGTATAATCACTGCGCCTTCTACAGACCTCAGTAATGTTTAATTCACAGTCTCAAAATTCGGGACTCAAACCATGTTCAATACCATTTACAACAAAATCACTGTTGTTATATCTTATACAGCTATTATCAACTTACATAGCCAATAGACCTGGCTTGTTTTAGGAGTATGTCAATTATTGTGCTGCAGTCGCCACTGAGCAGTTATAGTTAGGTCAGCTGTTCCATAGGAAAATCACTTTTTTGTGTTGCTAAATACATTTGGCACTGTTTGACGAATCTCCAGAAAACTTTTCAAAACTGTGCTACTTTTTGACTAGTTTGTCCACTGAATGTTTCAGGGTGATCCGTTAGCAGGGGCCAAGAAAAAAAGACTGGTTCCAAAACGCAAAATCCCCAAGTATTTTCCATAGACTTCTTTAAGAAGGGCTACAGCAAAACCTGTTTCACTGAAATACACCAAATTTGGCAGGACGCTAGATCTTGGTAAGCAAATTGTGCTTTTAATGATGATTAGGAGTAAATTTGTTTCAATCGTTTTTGAGATATTGAGGTTAAAAAAAATGAGGATATATCTGAACAGTTAAGTTTGAGGGACTTGCGAGAGCCCCCTTCGAACCTAATATAAAAAATAGAGTGTTCCAATTGGCCCAGGGAGCTTTTTATTTTTTTTTACCTTGCGACAATTCGTTTCCATGGGAGCCAAACTCCTGTGTGAGTGAGCGCTCTAATTGGCGGCCAGCAACATGAGAAACATTTTTCTGGCAGCCATTACAGCACTCAGGGACTTAGTCCCCTATCCCAAACAAACAAACACACACACAATAACTTGACCGCCCTCCCCCCCCCTCCCCCCAAAAGAAATAAGCACAAATTGCCGCAATCCTGAGGACTCCTGTGGGACTGGAAAGACAAAACATACCGGAGGCCAGAGCTGCTTTGTTTTATCAATGGGAGGGGCGCCATATTTCCTCCCCTAGCTTTTACAGGCGTTGGGGAGCGCTCTCCCAGGACTAAGCTTAATGCATACGGGGACCATTACAGGCCTTAGGTACCCCTAGGGCCCCAATTAGTCAACATGGGGAGTGGTGGCGTTTTACCCCCCTCCGTAGGCCATGACAGGGCCAGGGAGCCCACCTACAGAGGCCAAAATTAATCAAAAGGAGAGGGGAGCCACGCAGCCCTCCTTCCCGAGCATCTAAAAGCCCTAGGGGTCCCATCCACAGGACCACAATTACTCAAAATGCGGAGGGGGCCGAGTGTACCCCCTCCACGAGCCTCTAATGGCCCTGGGCACCCCATCCTATGGGGCAGCTTAACTAATTTAATAGGGAGGGGGGCTGCGCTGCTCTCCTCCTTGAGCAATTAATAGCCCCAGGGATTTCGCCCCCAGGGTTGGCTCACTAGCAATGACCCGGGGAGCCCACCCCAGGACATAGCAGTTTTGGTGCCTGCACCATGCATACAGGTAACCCGGAGTGTGCTCTCACCCAGCTGGTGGGAGCATTTTTTAATCCACTGCCAAGCAGGAGCAAACACAAAGTCGGCTCCCAGTGGGCGGGAGCCTTAAAAATTTTCCCGCTGGCTGGGAGCAGATTTTTGATCTGTTTTCCGCCCGAAGGGAACAGCATAAGTAGCTAATCCCTCTGGGCAGTAGCAATGCCAGCTACCGATGCATGCAGGGTGCCGGCTGGAGCACGGGGTCCTTGGGGCTCCACACGTGGCCCCTACAAATGTATGGTGGGCACCAGGGCACCTGCTTTTAATGATCTGGGCCCCTGGAGATGGCTTCCCTGGGACCGAAAAAGGCTCGGAAGGAGTGCGAACTCCTCTCCTTCAATTTTAGTGGTGGGCTCAGGTGGATGGAGTCCCAAAGGCCTACCAAGGCCACGCGTCCACCCCTTTAATTAAAACAATTGACCTGGAGGATGTGGCCCAGGGCATAATAAAGTTTGGGGAGGTGGTCCATGCGGACGCCCCTCACCTTTCATAAAAAAATGGCAGAGGGATTGTATATCCAGGGTCAAATAAGGCTTGGGGAGGTGAAGCCATGCCCCCTCCTTCAAAAATAAATGGCACTTAAGGATGGGATTCCCAAGGTATAATAAGTCTTGTGGAGGGGGGCCATGTAGCCCCGCCCCCTTTAATAAAAAAAAAAGGCCCTGGGAGATGGGGTCCCCAGGTTCTAAAGAGCCTCGGGGAGGGAAGCTGTGTTGCCCCCTCCTCTTTTTTGTAAGTTTTGGCCCAGGATGTAGGCTCCCCGGGACAATAATAGGGTGGGGGCCCTGTGGCTGTCCTTTATAAAAAAAAAAGGGCCTGGGTGCCCCAGGGCCTAATAAGACTCAGGAAGGGGGTTTCAGTTTCCCCCCCTCTTAAATAAACACAGCCCTGGGGCATGGGGTCCCCAAGGCCTCTAAAGGCTCGGATAGAGTAGTTGCACAGACCATCTCTCCTTAAAAAAAAAAAAACATTCCTGGTGGATGGGCTCCCCAAAGCCTAATAAGGCTTGGGATGAAGTCACTTTGTCCGCCCCTTTAAAAAACATAATGCCCTGGGGGATGGGGTCCCCATGGCCTACTGAGGCTCGGGAGGCAGGCCATATGTCTCCCTTCTCCTTTTTTAACAAAAATGGCAAGGATGGATGGGGTCCCCGGGGCCAATAAGGCTTGAGGAGGGGGGCCAAGTAATCATCCTCTGCTCGAAAAAACATAAGGCCCTATGGCTGACACGATGTGAGCAGCGGTAGGCACGTGGCTTTACATCTGGTAATAAAATATTACTTTGTGTCTAAAAAAATCCCCAGAAATTCACTGAAAAAACAAAGGTTAAAGTAACGTTATAGTTAGGTGTGATAAAAAGATCTGCTTTTGTTTAAAAAAACAAAACGTTATAAATTCACAGGAAAAAACTAAGTAATGTTATAGTTAGGTGAGTATGTCAGCTACAATATTAACATTTTGAACACAAATTCACCAGTTATAGGTAGCAGACCTAACTATAGCTAACTATAACATGCACCCCCACCATGCACTACTCATGACATATAATATGACATCACTCATTACATCATTCAAGTTTCTTTTGTACACATTGCTCTAAGGGTATACGAATAGAGCTATGAAAGTAAGGGCACAATAGCTCAGAAGAATATGAAGTGCCTTTACTGTTATCATACATACAACCACCATAGGTAAATCAAGCTTCAGGGAAAATGAAGTTCCTCTAGATTCTGAAGCCCTGTTACATAACTAATGACCTACTACGGATAGTCTTCACCTGTATCAAATCCCTGACAGTCACTGAACCTACATTGAGAAATGAAGTGGATAGATGTAGAAAAGTGGGTACCGTAAACACTGCATACTCTATGGAGAGAGTTTACTCTGTACCACACTGAAGTCATTGAAACTCATGAGCAATACACCACAGAGTATTAAAAAGTGTATACTGAGAACAGTGATTGCTCTATGCAAATCTTGTTCAAAGAGCGACTGTTCACTTATAATCAAGTTCTGAAGGTGCTAAAGATCATACTACATACAGCCTTCATGCTGTGGTGCAAACTTATGGATAGCTCATCTTCGTTAGCAAAACAAGCACATGTACATAGGTTAGTACCTAGTGCGCACAGTCTTCTATGTTAAGCATTAACTATCATGCTAAGACAGTTCTCTCTAATAACTCAAAGCTGCTTGCAATAGTTAGTATGCAGTACATAGACTCTTTGCCCAACTGGAACCTTTTTTCTGTAGTATCAAAAAACCTATGGGGAACATGATGAACACAAGTTGTCAACTGTCACCTGCACACAGTTACTCATAAATACAAAGATTTATAACATGTTTAATACCTCTATTAATCTATCAGGGGTTTATAAAGCGCGCTACCCACCAGTGAGGGTCTCAAGGTGCGGGGGTGCAGCTCTGGATCAGTCGAAGAGCTAGGTCTTGAGTTCCTTTCTGAATGTTTGCAGGGTAGGGACGCATCGGATGTTCACCGGGAGCTTGTTCAGGTCTTGGGTGCGATGTAGGAGAATGCTCCCCCGCCTGCTCTGTTTATGCCAAGGTGAGGGGGTCGGCGGAGCGGAGGTTCCAATTGGGTACTTGGAAGGAAACTCTCTTGTTGAGGTATTTGGGTCCGATGCTGTTGAGGGATTTTTAGGCGTGGGTGAGAAGTTTGAAGGTGACCCTCTTCTTGACGGGGAGCCAGTGGAAGTCTCGTAGGGGTTGGGTCATGTGTTCGTGGTGCAGTGTCCCGAGGACGAGTCTGGCTGCAGAGTTCTGGATGGTTTGGAGCTTGTGTAGAAGAGTTCTGTTGATTCCGGCGTAGAAGGCGTTGCCGTAGTCCAGTCTGCTGGTTATCAGTCCGTGGGTGATGGTCCTTCCGCAATCGGGGGGGGGGGGGGATCCACCTGAAGGTCGTTGCGGAGGATGCGCAGGCAGTTGAAACTGGCGGAAGCGACAACGTTGATCTGTTGGTTCATGGAAAGGGAGAGTCGAGGATGATGCTGAGGTTTCATTTGTGGTCTGTAGGGGTGGGTGGATTCCCGAGAGCCTCCAGGTGTTGTCCCAGGCAGAGATGCAGGGTCCGAGGATGAGGACCTCTGTTTCCTCTGAGTTGAGCTTCAAGCAGCTGTCTTTCATCCAGACTGCAACATCCTTCATTCCTTCCTGGAAGCAGAGTCTGGTACCTTCGGTATTCTTCGTGAGTGAGAGGATGAGCTGGGTGTCGTCGGCGTAAGATACTATGCCGAGTCCATGCTGTCTGACAATGGCGGCGAGGGGGGCCATGCAGATGTTGAAAAGCGTTGGGCTGAGCGATGATCCTTGGGGTACTCCACAGTTGATATCAGTGGGTTCGGAGATGAAGGGAGGGAGTCTGATCCTCTGTGTTCTGCCGGAAAGATTAGATCCAGTAGAGGGTGGCTCCCTGTATCCCTGCGTCGGTAGTCTTGCTGCTAGCGTGCGATGTGAAAAGGCGTCGAAGGCTGCGGAAAGGTCTAGAAGGATGAGGGCCGCAAAGTGTCCCTGGTCTAGTAGCATACGGTCAGTGGCAGCGAGGAGGGCGGTCTCAGTGCTGTGATTGCTGCAGAATCCCGACTGGGAGGCGTCTAGGATGGAGTTCTCTTCGATGAAGGCGGTCAGCTGAGCGTTTACGAGCCTCTCGGTGACTTTGGCCAAAAAGGGAAGTAGAGAGATGGGCCGGTAGATTTTCAGGTCTGTCAGGTCGGCCGTAAGTTTTTTGAGGAGGGATTTAACCTCTGCCCGTTTCCAGTCTGGGAAAATGCCAGATCTCAAGGAGGCGTTGATGGTTTGTCCAAGTTCGGGTGCGATGGCGGCGGCCCTGTAGAATATGTGCGGTGGGCAGGGGTCCGTCGGGGCTCCTGAGTGGGTTTCCTTCATAGTCGCGGTGATGTGTTCGAAGGTGGCGGGGTTCCAGTTCGTGAAGGTAGGCTTGTCGGCGGCAGTAGAGAGGGGGGTGTTGTCCGGCGTCTGTTCGCTGAAGTTGTCACAGAGGACCTTGATCTTCAGATGAAAGTAGGAGCTGAGCTTGTTGCAGTGTTCCTGGGAAGGTGTGACGTTTGTGGCTTCGCTGGGGGGTTCGGTGAAATGCTGTAGGACGTTGAACAATTCTTTGCCGTTGGTCATGTTGGTGTGCGTTAGGAGCATATGCGTTTTGTAAACACACTGATTAGCTGAAAGCAGGGTGTACAAAATTAGCAGGGATGTGGAATTCATACAGCCCGACACCCAGGACATATAGTTTGGGGTCAAGGGCAACAAGTTTTCATGTGTGTTTTGTCAATGTGACAAGTAGGTCCAACCCTCTACAGCAGTGTTTCCCAAACTGTGGTACGCGGACCCCCAGGGGTCCGTGACACATTCCCAAGGGGTCCGCAGGCAGCAGGTTTAAAAAGCACTTGAAAGCATCTTGTGTAATCCTAATCTAGCACAGTAAACCATGAACTGCCATCAGAGAACTGCATGCAAACTACAAGTTAGTGACATGTTTTGTCCCAGTCTTTCATTATCCTGATACTGCTAAAAAGGTTTATTTGGGTGGAAATACATTGTTATTGTTAAAGTCAATGCTAACCACTGTGTTATGTTCGGAATCTTTAGTTTGTGCTTTTCCAGACCAAGCAATCTTTAAAAATGCCTACCAGTATGAATGACGTGAATTCTACACCTTGTAGTCCCTTTTGCATTATGTGACATTTTTTATACACTGATTTATATGTATAATTCACTGTCTCTATATGTGTGCGATGCAAAGTGCTCTCTCATACAATGGTATAAGAGATGCTATAAAAAATGTAATACATGTGACAGAGGGGCTATGGAGAGATGAGAGGTACTGTTGGAGGGTGATAGTGGGGAAATCATTGAAGAACCCCAAAAAAGATTGTCGTATTCTGGTGCATAGTCAGGACTTAATTTACTATTCTTTAAAAGCTAATACAATTCCAATATGTAATGATAACTGTGTTGTAGACTGCACCATTGTTTCCTAAATGTTTTTTGGGGGGGGGGCATCCCAAAGCCACCTTTGTAGTGGTCAGGCTCCCTCCCTGTACTTGGTGTGCACGGTATGGAGACTCGTCTGAAAACATTTGCCTGGGCTGCTTTGGGTTTGCAGTCTGACCCTGGCAGGAGCAGGAGCCTTGTTTTTTTTTTTTTAAGAAAAAGTGTTAAGTGACCATAAATACACAGTTAATATCCTATAGCAAATTGAACCAATAGAGACAGAATATCCTATAATAAATTATACAAATGAGTTCCATCTAGGTAGACTAATATATTACCTTAATCCAGAGTCAGCTAATGAAGCTGGTTGTGGATCAGCTCTAAGCCCTGCTACCCAATTTATAACTGGGGACCACATCTTCTCACCCATCCTTTTCTTCGTGTAGCCTTTACCTTTATATAAGCTGACCTCCATGTTATAGATCGACATGAACCTATTCCTCCACATTACAAATGTTGGAGGATCAGGTTTTAGACAATTACTCTATTTTTAAACTGATTCTGAAATACAGCTCTTATACTCGTGCTCTCCTCCAATTTTGTTAAGAAAGGGTCAATATAAGGTGCAAATAATGAAGGGGAGCAAGGACAGCCCTGTCTAGTTACCCTTGAGATATGTATAGTCTCGGATTCCAGACCTATAGCTTGCACTGTAGCTTTAGGGTATTTATATAAAGTTTTAACTGCCTCTATAAATCCATTCTTGAACCACTTCCATTCCTGAACTGCCCACAGAAACCCCCAGGCAACACGATCAACTGCCTTTTCGGCATATAATAAATTCAATCCAAGGGGTGTTTTGTGGGCTTCAACCAGACCAAATAACGTGATCACCCTCCTGATATGAACTTCTGTGCCCCTCCCTGGAATAACTATTCTTTAAAAGCTAATACAATTCCAATATGTAATGATAACTGTGTTGTAATGATAACTGTGTTGTAGACTGCACCATTGTTTCCTAAATGTTTTGGGGGGGGGCATCCCAAAGCCACCTTTGTAGTGGTCAGGCTCCCTCACTGCACTTGGTGTGCACGGTATGGAGACTCGTCTGAAAACATTTGCCTGGGCTGCTTTGGGTTTGCAGTCTGACCCTGGCAGGAGCCTTGTACTGCAAAATAAAACCAACCATTTAAAAGTTAGTCAGAGAGATGAAGCACCAACCTCCCCATTAATTTTCTTCATTTTTTCCAAATTCTTTCAATATAAAATACAACAGAAGTGGCAGAGAGTGTCATTAGCCTCCTTGGCTTAACGACAAGCTCCACCACTTCAGAAACGCAGTGCTGCACCTATATTTACAAGAGTATGAGGCAGCCCTGTGTTTCCCCTGCGCTCACGCTAAAGTTAAATTTGCACCATAGTGCAAGGGTGTCTGGATGCAGGAGAAGATTCTTTATGTACAGTAAGGTCCCCCTTCTTGCACATAAACAATTTTGTAATGCCGTTTTTGTAACTTCTATATGTGCTGCTTAAATGCAGCACACATGGAAGGTACAAGATTTTAAAAAAAGATGTTTATGTGCAGGACGGGTCACCTTCCTGAACAGAAACAATCGAAGGCCTTTTGTGAAAACAAGGAGAATTAAAGCATTTCTACTTGTTTCGCCTAGTTAAGACCTGGTTTTCCCTGATCTTAATTTTGGTGCTGCCTCCCATTTACGCCACCCTTGTTAATAGGGGGCAATGTCAAAATCAATGGGTGTTGCAGTGGAACGCCCACTGCAACACTCACTGCCCACCCCTTTCACGCTAAGCATAGGGTGAAAGGGGGTGTTATTTACAAGCCAGCGTAAAGCCATGTTAAGTGGCTTAACGTTGCCTTGTAAATAAAGGGAAGTCCCTATCGCCACGGGAACGTCGCAAAAAGTGATGTACTCATAGTGATAGGGGCTTGTAAATATGCCCCTAAAATACTTACTAATTAGAGTATTTGTTTTGTGTGCACAAAATGTGATATTTTTTTCGAATTACTGTTTTAATGTTTGAATTTTAAATCCTACAAATTGCTTGGGGGTCCCCGGCTTCCAGTGGTGACTCAATGGGTGTCTGCAGGAGTCAAATGTTTGGGAACCACTGCTCTACAGCATAAACCCTTTGGCTGCCAGTTTACAGTACCACATTATAGGTCAGGGAAGAGCAATGTCTGCAATTAAGGTAATATTTGTGCCCATGTGTTAATGCTGTTCAAACTTGTATTTATGGTTCATTAATGCAAAGCCTTTATTATTAGGGTGCGCGCTCTTACTCTAAGTAAATGTTGTAAGCTCGGACTGCACTACTGACAGTTGTTCCAGTATAAAAATGTGTACAGATGTTTTCAAAGGCGTTGTATAAAGCTCCCAGAATGAGCTTGGATTAGATGCAAATATTTGCAGAAGCTTGAAAGCAAGATTGATGATTCTTTGCTTTCAAAATAAATGTTCACAAAAAAAATGCAAGTAGGAAAAAAACATTTAGCTAAACTACTGTAAAATGTTAAGTACCATTTATTTGCAGTATCATTTAGTAAAATATGTTGATGTATACTAGTATTTCCCAAAAATATTCATAATGGAAAATCAGTGCAACCAGTTTCAATAAGATTATAGGAAACATACAAATAAACAAGCATTGGCAAAGACAGTAGGTCTGAATTTGGTTGTCAGCCTTTTAGATTTGTCAATGCATGACTTGTTTTGGCATGGTTTTTGTAAAACCCTTTTTGGTGTGGGGGCTGCCAGTCCCTCACAATTATACCAAACATTGGCAAATGCAAAAAACAATTTAGGGTCTCAAAAAGCACACTTTGCTGCAGTATTTCTTGGCACTGTGCAAAACTACTTTGTGTGCGGATATACTCATTGTGATAGAGCAGAATGCTCTCACTCACAGTGAAGCCAGCTGACAGACAGAGAGAGATAGATATAAATAATTGTAATAAACACAAAAGTCATGGCTAATGCAAGACCACATTAGGGGCCCAATTAAAAAAGAAAGCCTCAAAAGTGCACCATGGTATATGTCCTTGCATTAAGTGCAGATATATACAGCTTTTGTGAATTTACAAAAGATGGCCAAGAAATTGTACGCCTAGAAAATATTTTTGAACTGCATTTTAGCATGAACAAATATGCATGTGTAGGTTTGCTCATGCGGAAATCTTAATGTTTGCAAGCTCACTTTCACTCCAACCACTTTTTTCCCCAACCCTGGAAGAAGTTTTACATTTACCATGGTCAGGAGTAAATGTCCAACCTTTCTCAGTATGGGAAAAGATTAGAGAAGAGTTGGTAAAAACCCTTAAAAAACATCCAACCACTACCTTCAGCCCCAGTATGTAGATCTGCGGAAACGTGGCAACATAATGGAATTGCAAGTATTTAAACCTTACTATGGTATGATCCCTGGCATAATCAGAGAAGCTATATCAGAGCTCTTATATAACGAGATTTCTGCCATAATTTGTTGCCGCATTACATGGCACAAAGGAGACGGGTGTATTTTGAAATAGGAGAAATAGATTTATTAAACATCATGCCCCATGGAGAAGTAGATATTTTATTAAATTCCACACCCCTGATTGTGTAGAAAGGTAATATTGTACATAGCAGCCACTAAGTAAACTATAAAACAAACTAACACACTCATTGGATGATGTTGTCAGTGATGTCATTAGTGATAAATGTAATAACAGAACATGTCATGAGTGATATAATATGTGAGGTCATAAGCAGTGCATGGCAGGGCACAAGTTATAGTTACTATAACTAGTGAATTTTTGTACTTTTAAAACGCTAATGTGATCACTGACACATTCCTCTAACTATATCTTTGCTTTTTTCAGTATATTTCAAAGTTGTTGTTTTTTTTTAAACCAAAAACAGATCTTTTTAAAATACCGAACTATAACATAACTTTAACCTTTGTTTTTTCCTGTGACTATATATGCAATATAATTTTAACAAAAGCACAAAGAAGAAACAAAAAGCAAAATACAAGTTGGGCAGCATACTATGGCAACCACAGATTTTTATTTTACCTATACGTCACTCTCTAAATTACAACAGTCAAGCCACTTTTGGAAACCCACCAGTTTTTTTTTTCTATCCCACTTAAGGCCATGATGGAGAGCATTTTCCATAATGCTCTTTTTAAAAGAACGACCGGTTTCTAAAAGGATATGGATAAACTTTAGAAAGGTGAGGAAAGAGTCAAGAGTGGATGGTTTAAATTCCAGAAAGAGAACGGGGCATATTACATATGGGATTGATCAGTTATTGAGAAATGCTCTTACCTGCTGATGTGGGTCGCGCTGGCTCCCTGGCCGGTGGGGTCGATGTTGTTGGGGGAACGGCAGGGATCGGGAGCGGCCATGCAGTTTGTGGGGGCGGTAGTACTAGTGGGGGGTGCAAGCTGTAAAAGGGGTTAAGGTACGAAGCCCCAAAGGCGCCGCTCTGAGGAGGCCACCCCAGGGAACCGCAGTAACACTGCCATAGCCACTCCTGCACCTGCCGTGAGTACTCCCGTGCGGTTACTGGGGGACCCGATCCCGCACCCACATCCCCCATAGCACCAGCTGCTGTCATTGCCAGAAGGCAACAAGACCAAGTACGCGGATCACGCCATAGAAAGGAAAAAGGGACAAAGTGACAGCACAACGCTTGCCATGGACACAATAGAAAGACTGTAGCGACGGAGATATTTGTGGGCGGTTACATTGTCTCATCTTGCTTTAGTAATCAGAAGAATTAGTAGAAAACACATTTATAACTAATAAGTAAGTGCATTCTTAGAAAAACATATATTAGTTTAGAAGAACATTATTGAATGTGATCATGTGTTTAATTCTTGGGTACTAGCTTCAATCGATAAAAATACACTAAAAGCAATTGGAATATATTATAATTATATTCCACATTCTAAATGTCATTAATTAGACTGTCAGTAGTCTATTCAACAATGGCCACAGCATTATCTGACAAGAACAGGCCCGTACTAGCCTCGTCCTTCTTTAGTTTCCAAACCAAAAAATCGTGAGGTTTCTGACGCAGGGGAATAACAGCGAAATGAGCGAATATGTCTACAGTAATAGACGATCCAGTTGTTTGCTTGCTGACCATCTTAACTTTTAGTCAAGTTCTTTTTCGCATTGGTAAAATCTAGCTGATGTGACATGTTTTAATTTTACCAAGAGCCACAGGGGAGGATTTTGCCTTTCTTTATTTACTTAAACTCCACAGCAGCGAGTAACATTGCATCATTACCACAATGTTTTTGATATTAATAAGAAAAACTGCAAAGCAATGTAGCCATTCAGCACAACATCTTATGAAGCCAAATAAATCTGTCACCATCTTGACAGTCTTTTACTTTGCTGCAATGACGGCTCCGGTCAAGGAGCACCAAAGCCAATATTGGGACTACATCGATCCCGCTCCTAGTTTTTACGCGCCCCAGGAGTTGTATTTAAGGTGGTATGTGTAGTGTCGCGCACTAGTTGTTGCACGTCACGCCGTGACGTGACGTGCGGGCGTCCATATTGGCGGCTGCGCGCGCATCTAGGATTAGAGGCGCGAAAGCCGACCCGAGGGACATATCGGCTCGGCGCTCTTTAGGGCATTAGCTAAATAAATAAGAGTTACAACAACACACTGCTGCAATGTCTTTATTGAGCAGAATAATAACGTTACAATGGCGACGAGGACGGGAGCCTGAACCCCTGCACCCTGGAAAACAAATATATCAGGAACAACAGTATACCGGTGAACCCGCATCCAAACCAGGAAACAGGACAGTAAGGCCAAGCAGCCAAGCGAAGCACGCAGTCGAGGAGGGGCAAACAAGCCACCACACGAGGTACCATACCCTAAAGAGCGCGGCAGAGCCCAAACATACGCCGTAGGGAAGACAACCACGCAGGGGGGAGAGAAAGGACCCAGGTGTAGTCAGGAGTGAGCGCGCCGAATCCACACGGCTAACCTAAACAAGGGAAACCGCGCTGGCTACCTTAAAAGAGGGCGAGGGGGCTGACACAGAAAGTCCCCAGTTACAAGCTGGAAAACAGGAGCCAGACAGCACTCCAGGTAGTCCCAGAAGCCAAGGGAGCACAACGCCCACGGTCAAAGGTGAGAAGATGAGCGCGCAAGCGGGATATGCAATGGCGCCAGTTCAATTCCTGCCCAAACCAGGGGAACCACTTATGAAGTGGGAAGATTGGAGGGAGTATATAGACAACTTCATAGAAGTCCTAGAAGACGAAAATGAGGAACAATTTAACCCCAAGAGGAAAAAGCGCATCCTACTACCCAATTTAGGCCCGGAAGGACTCAGAATTTACAAGAGCCTGGTACCAAAACCAAGAGGAAGCACAGACGACGATGTGTATGCCCATGCCATTGATGACTTGAACAAACACTACCGGCCGGCAGTGTGTGTATCAGTCGACAGATTTCATTTCCAACAAAGGAAACAACGTCCAGGAGAGTCGGTAGAGGAGTATGTGGCGGCCCTGAAGAAACTGGCGGCCACATGCAAATATGACGCATGGGAAGATGAGTTCATCAAAGATCAAATAGTGATGCACACTACAAGCACAAATGTACAGAACAAGCTGTGGGCCAGTGGGGAAACCACGCTGAAGGAGGTGATGGTCATTGTCAAAAGGGCAGAATTGGCACGCAGGTGCGCAGACGCTGCAAAGAAGGAAACGACACCCACTCCCATGGTGAACAAAGTGGACGATGAGGAGCCTCGCAGAGACTATAAATACAAAAGTTCCTCCTCAAAAGGACCAAATAAATGGCAAGGCAACCCCGGACCACCAGGAAAACAAGCGGCGAACAACAAGAAAGTGTGCTACAGATGCGGAAGCTGGTCCCACGAAGCACACGACAGGAAATGCCCAGCGTTCGGGGCCAAATGTATGTACTGTGGTATAATAGGTCATTACGAGAAGGTGTGCCGGAGAAAATCTTCCAAGAGCATGGTGAAATACATTGACCAGGATCATGAAGACCAAGAGGGAAGCACAGAGGAAGAAGTAGTCACCGTACTGTGTATATACGACCAGGTGTTGAGTGTGGATGGCAAAAAGACAACCAAACCAGTATTAGAAATGACGATCGGCGGAATACCAATAAGCGTAGTGGCAGACACCGGCTCTCCCTACACCATCGTCCAGAGAGCGGTGTGGAATGAAACTTTCAGGCCACACTCAGGCGCAGAACTGGAGAAATTGGACATCCGACCAGTCACATACAATGGGGACCGCATACCGATGGCTGGATTCCAACCCTTGAAGTTCGAGTTCAGAGGCCGATCCGCATTTTGCAAGCTGTACATATCAGAGAAGGGACCGTCAGTATTGGGATGGCTGGATCAAGGTGACCTGGATATCAAACTGGATTCAGGCAGGAAGGAGCAGATACTTCTCACAGAACCAGAAGCATGGCCAGACCTGGTCAGGTGGAAAGAAGAATACCCCAAAGTATTCGGAGGCACAGTGGGGAGGCTGGAGAAATTCCTACACATAATAGTGCTGAAGGATGGAGCTGTACCAGTTGCCCACAAAGTGAGAAACGTGCCCCTTGCGGTGAGAGATGCAGTTCAAGGCAAACTACAGGACTTAGAAAAAAAAAAGGAATTATCGAACCTATCACGTGTGCAGAGTGGCTCGCGCCATTAGTGGTGGTATTGAAGCCCAGTGGAAAGGTCAGGTTATGTGTTGACCTGAGGGAGTTGAACAAGAATATCGTGGTGGGGAAGTTCCCTTTACCAAGAATCGAAGAAATGTTGGCAAAAACCAGAGGAGTCAAGTGGTACTCCACCATCGATTTGACCTCGGCTTACCATCAAATTGTCTTGCACCCTGACAGCAGGAAATTAACATCATTCATCACCCCATTCGGATGCTATCAGTTCTGCCGCATGCCATTCGGACTGGCCTCAGCGGCTGCAGTGTTTCAGAAACTGATGCACCAGTTGTTTAGGAATATGGACGGCATCCAGTACTTCCAGGACAACATCCTGGTAATGGGGCGAGACAAAATGGATCACGACTCAAAGCTCAACAAGGTGCTGAAGACCCTGGAGGTCAAGGGCCTCACAGCAGAATTGGCCAAGTGCCGATTGGGCATGGAGTCGGTAACCTACCTAGGCCACGAGATAGGGGTGCAAGGGATCACGCCTAAACCAGAAAACGTAAAAGCTATTTATGAGGCACTGCCACCCACCAACAAGGAGGAGATCAGGTCATTTTTGGGCATGGGGGAATATTACAGTAAATTTGTGATGCACTTCGCCTCAGAGACACACCACATGAGGATGCTAACAAGGGAGAGCACTGCGTTCCAGTGGACAGAAGAGGCTCAGAGCAAATTTGAAACCATCAAGAAGGACGTTGCAGGAGCTGTGCCACTCCAGGGATATGACCCTCAGGGCATAACGGTGCTCACAACCGACGCCAGCGACAAGGGGCTAAGTGCAGTACTCATGCAAGATCGAGGACTAGGGGAAATGGAGATAATCAGCTTCACATGCCGCACATTGAGTGACACTGAAAAGAAATACAGTGTTATTGAAAAAGAGATGCTGGCCGTCGTGTGGGCAATGACAAGGTTCAGGCAATTCCTATGGGGCACTCGATTCCAGCTGAAGACAGATCACAAGCCCTTACTGAAGGTGTTAACATCCAGCGGACATGCCAGTGCCACGCCCAGGATCTCGAAGATGACCTTGAAATTGCTTGAATTCAGATACGACATAGAGTACATTCCAGGAAATCGGAACAGAGTAGCCGACTACCTAAGCAGAGCGGCAGCCATGGAGCCAGGAGAAGAACTCCAAGCAGGAAAGGAGGAGATGGTAGCACTCACGGAGGACCAAGAGAGAGTCATCTGCAATCAGGAGTGGAAAGAAGCATACGAAGAAGACCGCACCATACAGGAAGTGAAGTTATACATTGTCAAGGGTTGGCCGGACAAAAGACAAACGAACGAGAACCTTAAACCATACTATGAAGTCAGGGAAGAGTTGTCGTTGGATGACCGAGGAGTATTCGTGTACAGAGGAGATAAAGTCATCCCCCCAGAAGGCATAATTCCCAAGCTATTGGACATACTACATGAGGGCTACTTGGGTATAGGAAAAATGAAATTAAGGACCAAGCAAAATTACTGGTGGCCAGGTATGGACCTACGGGCGGAGAGACATGTCAGAGATTGTCTACAGTGCCAGGGAGCAGACAAGACGCTCAAACCCTTGCGTCCAGCATTAGGAAAATTCGACCCTCCACAGAATCCATGGGAAGAATTGTCGATAGACATTTTGGGCCCGATTCTCGACAGCCAAGGTATCCAAAAGTACGTATGCGTCCTTATAGACAGATACTCAAAATGGCCAGAGGTAAAAGTAGATGAGGCAATGGATGCCGAGAACATTTTAAAGTTTCTGTTGGACACTTTCGTGAGAGAGGGCATCCCCAAGTCCATCCTGAGTGATAATGGCCCCCAATTTACTTCCGATAAATGGAACAACTTCATGCAGAGGAATGGCATCCTTACCAAACGCATGTCGATCTACCATCCGGCCGGTAAGGGTCTGGTGTAACGATTCAATAGAGTGGTGATGGGAGCAGTGCAGGCAGCAATCTCCAGCAACAAGGACTGGGAAAAAGAAATATGGTACATGGTGTGGGCGTACAGAATTACCCCCACTGGGACTGGAAACAGCCCCTTCCAGATACTGAGAGGTCGTGAACCACTCACTCATGACAACCGCGTATGGAAGGAAAAAACCATAACGAGTGAGTGGTCCCCTGCAGTGGTACAAGCCAACTTGGAAAGGGCACAGACCATATATGCCAACCACTACAACAAACGCAGGAATGTGAAAAGTACAGAACTGGAAAAGGGCGAGTGGGTGCCAGTAAAGTTGGCAACGTTGCCGAGGAAGGGGGACAGCAAGTACAGTAAACTGATGCAGGTTAAGGAGGTGTATGACCGAGCGGCCTTGCTGAGTGATGGGAATGTGTGGTCCCAAGACCGCATGGCCAGATGCAACAAAGTCTTACGATGGCATCAAGGTGGAGCAGAATTGGAAGACATGGAGGAACCCAATGAGGAGCAGGAACAACCCTGCGTAGAGTTGCAGGAGAGGAGAGGCGAGCAGCAAGAGGAGAGAAACCCTGACAGCAACCAAGAAACTGCAATGGAATTGCAAGTGAGGAGAACTGATGGAAGCGCGGCGGCGCTGAGAGAGGGAAGGATAGGCACAGAGACCCAGGATAGGGGGACGCCGTCCACCCCAGCAAGGGTAACCAGAGGAAGAACCGAGGTGAGACCTGCAAGGTTTCGAGACTTTGATATGGACAGCGGACTGTAAGTTACATGTTCTTTGTTTGGAAAAAAGGGAGATATTTAGTGTCGCGCACTAGTTGTTGCACGTCACGCCGTGACGTGACGTGACGAACGGGCGGCCATACTGGCGGCTGCGTGCGCATCTAGGATTAGAGGCGCGAAAGCCGACCCAAGGGACATATCGGCTCGGCGCTCTTTAGGGCAATAGCTAAATAAATAAGAGTTACAACAACACACGCTGCAGAGTCTTTATTGAGCAGAATAATAACGTTACAGTATGTTCCGCTTTGACATTAGCCAGCCAGGTCTTTATCCACAAAGTTATCCTAATCCTTAGTCCCAATGGGTCCCGGGGGGGACTTGGCTCGAGCCGGTGTCCCACTGGGATAATTCGCGCGGTGGAACGGTCCACGCGACGCGATTGGGGTAGCTTGGGGAGAGGGAGGGGCTTGGTTGGCTCGGGGTGGGAGCGGGAGAGCTGACGTCACTCGGAGGAGTGAAGGAGCTGTGGCGTCTTCGTTTTTGTCCAACCCACCCATCCCATTTTAGGCTTGGTGGGGTTTTTTGTGTAAACTATTCTTCTGTCCTTTAAAAAAAAAAAAGATGTCACTCTAGGGCAGTCTTGACAGTTCTCCAATTGTGTTCTATTTTCTTTTAGGCGTGTTTTTGGGTATAGGATAGTCTAGTGCGGACGTATCCTTTCCCTCTGGCAGTGGGGGGGTAGGTGGAAAAGGGAAAGGGAAGTTTGAAGGAAAACATTGGTTTGGAATTAAACAGTTTTGGAGTTTTGGAAAATGATGAAATCGTTGGGGAATTTGTGATGCAAAAACCAGTAGGAAAAAAGGTTGTGGAAAATATCCAAAGGTGTGTTTATTTAATAAAATGCAAGAGTTGGAGTCTGTCTTTGACTGTCCTAAAATAAAGTGACCTTTTATGCTACTTGAGAGAGATGTGTGGAGTGTTCTTATTGCACGATATCGGCACACTCCCCATCCCTCCCACAGCAATACTTCAGAGAAATAATCAGACACAACAAATTTTTAGTGGAGAAAATTGCTGCAGGTTTATTTGCATAACAAATATGCCAACATGGTGGGTTATCTTATGGGCGATCCCGTCATCGAGATAGGCTTTGCCTTCACACTGTGTTAAGTTAGCATGAGCTTATTAGAAGTTTAAACGCAATCTTTCCTTTTTGCTGCTTCTGCACACGGCACATATTGTTATTAGTGCTTTGAGCCTAGTAGACTATTTTGCTTCACACTAGAATAATATGTTTTCCTATAGTATCAGCTTTGCTTGGTAAGCTATGTCTGTACAGTGAGTGCCGAGGCCTTCAAGGTTATTTCAACACAGTGGTTGTTGTTCGGTCTGATTAGCGCACGTCCTAGACATAGCACATATACAGCTGTGGCCAACTCTGGCTTTTGGCGCGTTTAATAATGCAATGCGCAGAGCATGCACACACACTTGATGAATATTCGCATGCAGAGAGTTGGTGTAGAAGATGATGTGATTCCTTTCTACTAAAACCAGAGATATAGGCCGCCTTGCTAAAACCCAAAGAGACCTTCTTAAGATATAATATAATATACTAGCAAGGGAGGGTAAGACTTAGGTGTAATTTAGCCTTCTTCCCTTTAGCATTTTACCATGCTTTCTCCCTTTGTATTTTATGGAATAGTAACTATGCTGATAACCTTGTTGCTTATTATATGTTTGCTTGTATTAGCTAAAATACTGCGCCTGAGAACACGGCATTAGAAATAAATATTTCAAACTTGCACGTGTCCTCATTTACTCCTCGTTCTGGACTGGTATGTTAGTATAACGAAAGAGTGTTCATGTGTTCCACGTGACCTGAGGTGTTCTAAGTTCATGTTCTGGGTTGTCTAATAATTGGGGGTTTGTAAGAACCAATGAGACACTGATTGCTAGTCTGGTAGGGGATTTTGGATACTAAAGTGAGTTTTGGCACACCCTAATTCACTGAGGTTCCAAGCCTCTATGCACAGTTCTGTGTAGGAGCAGAATCCCTGCGACATGGCGCCCAATCATTGGTGGTCTTATTACATGACACTTGAGTAGTACATCATTCAGTCCTTAACCCCCTTCGCTATTGTTTCCGGAAGACAGTGGTGTCGGACAAACCTACCTATAATTACATAGGTCCTTTCAAGCTTGAGTCTATTCAAACGGTTTCCTTTTGAATTACTACCCAGTTGTGCTACGTAGGTTCTTATTGTACCGCTTTCTTTCTGTGTCCTTATGGCTGGCATTGACGTACCACAGCATAGATGCATTGCGGTGCGCAATCATTTGCAGACTTATAACATCCCCGTGGATGGCATGGCAGTAATTTTGATGGTGAGTGCGGAAGTAGCTTACCCTTTTGAGATTTTCTACTCATGGGTGACCTTCCCAGCAGTGAACGCAAATACTAATGTGTTGGACGCGTACACTCCCACTGCCGTGCCACAGGAATATGTTCCGTATAGGACACAGGAAGTTCCGATTAATGCTTGGCAGCACTGAGTTTGGTTTAATGGCGCCCTACCCCACACTTTATTGACTCCGAGACTAGGTCCTTTGTCCATTCCAGGCGCTACTTGGCCTGTTTTGGCTGGATTTACACCGCATCATCAAGCAGGAGCGTGCCCCCTTGCAGATATAAGCCAACTACATACAGTCGCAGTTAGCGTTATTAGGTTGTTAGTACAGTCCATTACCCGCAATCTCCCGGGCGGGGCCCCAGGTGTTGCGGCGCTTCCAGCCGGACAGGGTGGAATGAAGCTTAGCCCTCTGATGGTAAACGCAGTGATGGGCAAGCGCCCCCAGAATAAGAATGACTTTCCTTTCTGGCTTGCCGAGAAGTTTGACCAGCTGGAAGCAGTATTTCCTAACACGACTCCTGGTGAAAAACACAGGATTCTGACAATTAGTATGCCTAAAGATTTGATCCCAGAAGCTGGTGACTATGAGTCTTGGGGTAAGATTTTTTCAGCAGTGTATACGGGGGGCTTCGGCACCCCTTCATTGACTGTCCTTCCCTCGGTCATTAAGCGTGTTCAAGATGAGCATGGACCTGAGGCAGCGGTTGAATTGGGTATGCACCTATGCAGCAATTTTGACGTAGTTTCTGATCTAGTACTTGCTAATGTTAAGGGAGATGCAGTAAGCTTTAAGGTGTCTAATGCTTTGCTGGCGGTTCCCGATGCCGATAAACCCCGACAGTTACAGAGAATTATTGTGGCCGCTTATAAAACCGTGGGCAGCAATAGTTTAGGTGTCAAGCCTTTCTCTGTTAAAGAGAAAAAGCAACCCCAAGGGCCAAAGTCAGAAACAGATGAACAGCTCAAGGCTAAAAAACTAAATTGGCCCAAAAATAAAAAACAGGGTAAACAACAACAGCAGAAACAGGAGTCACGTCCTGCTTCTCCAGTGCCTGCGTCTACAGAACGTGTTTATGACTTGCGCGATCGTGCAACGATAAAATCACCTGCTCGTTTTTAGGTTTCTGAACAACGCTCTCCTCGTTCTTTTCAGGACTCAACTGCCTCATCGACCGGTGGTGGAGGAGGCGGCAGAGGTCGGGGTGGCCAGCAAGGACGCGACCAACCCCGCTCCAAAGACAGTAAAGGCAAGTAGGACGATTCGACACCGAAAAGACCCCAGTTACAGAAAAAGAAAGTTGCCGCTTTAACAGCGAGATATGCCGCAGAGTACACATTGTTGTTCCTGGGCTATGAGCTCAACAATGAAGGTCGAGGATTGGCCCTTCACTTCTTGGAGAAGTGCGCACAACTGCACGCTCCAACAACTCTGAAAAAATTACAGCCATTGCTGAGACTTTTGAATTTCGGGCGTACTTATATTCCCGAATATGCCCAGCGTATCAAGCCTTTGTATGCTTTGATACAACCAACTTTTACGATGTGTGTATATATAGGAGGTATCCCCGACTAAAGTTCCTAAACACAACCAACTTTTACCAAATCTTGCTGGCTGCCAGAACATTCAGCTGTTGTGGAGAAGTGTGGCTCAGGGGTTAGAGGCGGCAGACCCGGAAGCTGAGATTGGCCCTGGACCAGGGTTCAATTCCCTGCCTCGGCGGGTCTTGGGCTAAAAATTCCACGGACTCGATAATTCTCGCTCCGTGCCTTCTCGACTCACGGGTTCACACTCTGCGACTCTGGGCAATAGCTTGCTTAATCTCCACAACGGCCCCTCGCGGCGGGATGCCTGGCTTTCACCTTGTGGATACCCTGCCGGGGTTATCTCACAGGGGAATACCAGGACGGGTTCCCTAAGCAAGCGACGGGAAACCCACTGCGGGTAGCTGTGCGCTATATAAGCTCAAATACATTTACATTTACATTGCAATCTTTGCAGGCTGATCTTCTAGAATCTAAATTCTTATAGACTCGTGACAACCACACCAACCTAGTGATAAGAATCATCCCTGGGGCGGTGGTTTTCACGTACCTTACTTTTAACGAAGGAGACACTGTACCTATTGCTTACAAGTCACACTTGTACACTTCGGCGAAATGTGGGTTTCCTCTGTGGAAAAAGTTTTGACAGCAGTGCAAATGGCGATTCTTAAGGAACGTGCGCTGTCGCAGGGAAAACGCATATTGGTTGTTACCCCGTATCCTGCACTAGAAGCAGTGACAAAGGCCAGTGTACTGAATTCTAAAGCTTCGCACCTACAGTGGATACAATGGGCAGCATCATTGACATCTCCGGATGTCACGTTTATTTTTGATGCCTCCTTACAGTCGCAGGAGTTTTTGCAATATGAATTTGTTCATCCTGCTCCTTTAGCTATGCGGCTTTGGAGGATTTCCATTGCATCATATACACTGATGTTTCAGGGCAAGTTGCTCATGGGTCTAAGCACGCACACGTTTCCGCTTGCACCATTGTGGTAGGTGTCATGGTGAATGATGAGTTCAAATCCAGAGTTGTGCACACGCAAACTTTAGGGGACTGCACCGCACAATTGTCAGAGCTTTGTGCTCTGATGTTTGCATTAGAGTACGCTGATCCTAGTGTGACAACTCTTATTGTGAGTGATTCCTATTATTGTGTCCAGTCTTACAATGAAAACTTGTTCTTTTGGATTCAGAATGATTTTCGTGATTCCAAGGGTAGCACAATAAAACATAAAATGAGCTGGGTCCGAGTGGCTGAATTTAAAGAACAGTTGCCACTTGTGTTTTTAATTCACACTCTCGGTTATCAGCGCGTGGGAGTCCACGCTGTTGGCAATTCGTTGGCTGATGAGACCACGAAATCATCAGTATCAACATATTTGGTTGCAGAAGTTACACGTTCCAAAAGTAAGATCAATGACGATATCTTGGCAGCTGTTGCTGCAACTGAGAGGGGAAGTAAATATCCTAAAGGATTCCCTTCGAAGTATTCATACCACTTAAGTCCAGATAAAGTTCCTTATGTGAAAATTCCTGAGGTTGGTGAAAGGTTAATTCCCAACGCGGACCGCAGGCCCAAACTGCTTACTGCAGCCCATGAAGGTGTTGCGTCTGCGCATGCGGGTGTTTCGGCTACTGTAGCTCAGTTACAACAAAGTTTCTGGTGGCGGGGACTGTACAAACAGATGTGTGATTATGTCCTTCAATGTGACATTTGCCAGCAGATTAAGCCTTCAACTGCTACGCGTCTACCCCAGACACAGTTGTACATTTCTAATAAACCACTTGGATGTGCTTACTTAGATCACTGCGGTCCTTTTTCTTCTGATACTGCGTATAAGTACATCTTAGTAGCAGTTGATTCATGCACACGCTTTGTGTGGGTGTGGCCACACCACAGCGCTGATTCACAAACTGTCATAAGAGACTTGCGTGTCTTTGTAGGGATTTTTGCCTGTGGTACCTTCCATTCGGATCAGGGTCCGGCTTTCGCCTCTAAGGCATATAAGGATGCCATGACTTCGTTGGGGGTCCAAGTCAAGTTTCCTCTCCATACAGACCTGAGGGTAATAGTGTTGTGGAACAAATGAACCAAGATTTAAAGCAGTCTTTGACAGCTAGAGTTATAGGCACTGGCAGGAACTGGTTGGCCCACCTCAATGGCGTGCAGCGTGCTCTTAATAATCTCACTAGAAGGTCTCTGGGTGGGCGGACCCCATACGAAATGCTCTTTGGTATCAAGATGTTTGTAACGGACCTTGATGGTCTAGACCAGGTGGCTGTTGCTGCCTCCTTTGACGTAGATGAACATTGCAATGTTTTACAGAATCTGCAAGAGACAAGAGACAGTCTTGCAAAGGAACATTTGCCCCCCACCTCGGATGATGCGTTGCAGATCCCGGTAGTTGGCTGGCTACCCCAAGTTGGAGAACTGGTTCGAGAGAAGATTGAAAACAAGAAAGAATTTGGTCCCTCTTATCAAGCTCCGGTTCCAGTGCTTGGTGTGAAGGGCACTAGAACAGTCATTTTACCACCACTTCCAGGTCACAAGGAAAACAGGTACATCTTCATTGACAATGTCAAGATACACAGAGTGGCCGATTCTTCTTAGTATGACACTGGCGGTCTCATGTCCTTCGATTTTGAGAAATTCTGTTTTGGCTCCGGCTTCTAATCTAATGCCTGATGTTGCCATCAAGATTCCTACAATTTCTAGTCCTTTATTGAGTACACTGCCTGGTACTCAACTTAATGAAACAGACTACACTTACCCAACTGACTTATCAATGCCTGATTTGCAAACTCGTTTGGCTACGGAATCCAGATTTTCATTTGACACTGATTCACAAACATTGGGGAAACATTCAAGAATTTCGGTTTTGGCAAGACTGTTTAAAAAACATTTTTGATTCCCTCTTGGACCTACATTTGGCTGCTGCTTTTTCCAATGTACCTTTTTATGTCAATTGGCTTTGTGGTGTATATTTTCCGACTCGTGAATGGACACTATGTCGAGGAGAGAAAATGCATCCGACATATCAATGGAACATTGGCTCCCCATTCCTCATCACACAGATTGAAGAGAGACTTGGCCTTTGTTAACATCACTGCCTGGCCTGTCTTAGATGGCATTGTATGGGATGCTGTTCGATTTCAAATCCATGGGCCCACTGAGGTTATAAATGTCCCTAATGTGCTTAGAGTTTCTATGGGGGATGTAACTAAACAAAATATACGTTCTGATAATTGGGATGTTCAGGCCGTAGAAGCTTTGTTTTCTGATTTGAAATATTATGCTGCCTTTGATGCTGAAGATTTGTATTTAGAATCTGCTAATTACTGTGATTTATATTGTTACCAACATTTTGGCAATCATTACCTCCATAAAGCTAATACTAGGAGGAACACTGTGAATTATACGCAATGGGAATATTGTCCAGCTCCTATACAAGGCAGTTCTGCTTCCTTTTTGAAAAGGTTCACTTACTTTACCGATTTTAATCAGTCAAATCCCAATGTATTTTATTTTAAGATGACTGAAAAGTCCACATCCAAAGTTAGACTTACCGATACTAAATTATTGTATTCAAAGTCCTTTCTAGACCAGTTGGCTGTTGGGGGCTAGGAGTTGTGGAAGGATACCATTGACCTTAAATCAGTTTGGGTTTCTAAAAGCTGGCAAGTGCAAGGCACTGAGGCTTTGCACCGTGCATGCCTCATCCCGAAACATATGTTGTTTTTGAATTCTTCGATTTCACAGACAACTTACTTTGGATTGGCTACTATTAAAAAATTGAATGCTTCTTCTTTTCCTGAATTAGAAGAATATTCCGGTTGGAATAATGCCACAAAATTTTCAATGAGAGAGTTACAAACTCTGTTGTTGAATTCTTCCTTTAACATTTCCAGTTTGCATCCCAAAGGCTGGTTGCTCTGGCACTCTTGCCAGCATCGTTTTCTGGGTTTAGCAGAAGGCTTTACACAGGTCAGGGTGGATCCCCGTTTTGAAAGTGGCCATTCTGTGACTAACTGTTCTGTAGGCAAATTGTGTCAGAATTGGCTAAAACATTCTACCTTGGCGTCAGTTAAACTACATTTGTCTAAACTGACTGACGATGTTGATCTGAATGATTTTATTGAGGGCCCAGCTAACGGTAGATCTAAAAGATGGATATATGCTATTTACAACAAAGTCTGGAAAACATCCCAGATTGAGGCCGCTACCCGCATTAGGGCTATAGATCAAGCCAATTTAAAAAAGTGCTAGCAGTTGTAGATAATAGCATAAACACGCTCTCTTCCCGCATTGCCCCATTAGACAATATTGTATCATCTGTTGTTGATATTGTGCAAGATGAAGTGTCTGTTCTGTACCATGGCCAAAATCAATTGCGTTCTATTATGCAGTTTGCATGGACACTGCAGACCTTAAAGGCAGGAAAAGTGCCCTGACATTGCATGAATACATCTTCCTTGTTTGCCCCGTTTAATTTAACTGACAAGCAACGTTTACTGTCGATGAAAGATGCATCTTTTTCTATATTACACATTGAAAGGTTGGAACCTTTACCATTTTCTGTGGCAGAAGCCAATACTGCAACATGGCTTATACACAGTTTAATAACTCTCCCGTTTCCTTTGTTCAAGTACGAGGGATGTATGAAGTACTTTGCCATTGGTAGATATGAGCCTCTTGGCAGTGCTTATCTCCATGAAGCTTGGTTGCTTCCTTTTACCTATAGATGCCTTAGGGAGGGAAAGGAAATTTATTTGAATGGTGAAGATTGCACTGAAACACGGATCACTGGTTGATGTGTAGACATATCCAATTACGCGGCTCCTGTAATCAGAATGAGACAAATTTGGCTTGTATTTTGAAAGGTACACCTGTGCCTGCTATCGTACCCACATTCACATTACTGGCAAACGGGAGTTATTTACTTTTAAATAATGGAGATTGTTGTGGGTTAGTAGCGGGAATTGCATATGTTGTTACCGTCAGTGAAAGGGTGGTTTGCTGTAAAAATGTAATGTATCCTCCTCTGCATGATAGACTTGATGTTTCCATCTGGCCCAAGATTCCGACCTTGAAAGCAGAGTTCAACAAGATGAGTCGCATAAGAGCTCTATTGTCTCAAAAAGAAGTTGCCCCCACATCTGCTCGTGAAACATTTGTCCTTCACGTGGCTAACACCCGCACAGAAGTGCATGCTTTATTGAATACTGATTTGCCATTGCATTTCGGTGAGTTAATTCATACTATCTTCAATGTATCCTCCACAACTGGGCTGGCTCACTTTTTTAAAGTTGTAAGCAGACTATATTTGGTGTCTTTCCAGCATTTGTTCAATCTATTTTTTCCAGCCTGTTTGGTGGATTTCCTTACTGCTGGCGTGCTTTTACTGTATTGCTTGTTTCAAAATGGATGCTCATCCTGTGTTACAAGGAGAGCTGTCTTGGCTGGGGCTGCTTCGCGCCTGAATGCTTGAGTACTATGGAGCGCTGCCTCTTGCTACATTGAGTGCAGCCTATGGATTATCATTTCGATTTTCCTACTTTACATGCGTCCAGCCTGTCTTTCATTGCCTGAGTTGCGACTTCGAATGGGCCTTTGATTTGTGTCTCTGCAATATGGTGTCTCCCGATGCGGATTATAATCAACTTATGAGCCCCTTAGTTGGTCATGAATTGCTTTGTTCTGATGGAGGGATCATGGCCTTTGCAGCGATGCATGGAGTACTGGGTATTTGGAATGTATTCGCAGTGGCGCAAGATTTTTTGGCACGCAGCTTCATTGAAAACCCACCGAGTTGTCTTCTGATGGTGCTAGAGGCTCCGGTAATTGAGGAACATGTATGTTCTTTCCCTTTGATAAATTGGATCGCCGAGTTATTTTCGGATGAGAGCAGTGACTTCCTGTTGGAGGCTGTTGCTGCATATTTTGCATATTCATTATTCGGATGAGTTATATCTACTCTCTCTCCTCTATGACTGACGCTACTTATTGGACATCAGATTTTTTTGGGCTTTTTCATCAATATTTTTTTTTTTTGGCCCAGACCTATTGACTTTGCTATGCCCGGACGTTACATTTTAATTTCTTTTTGACACATTGAACTGTTGACGGACTATGAGATTTTGGCTTCAAAATGTATTTTTAATCTCTATCGATCTAGGAACAAATTGGATACTTATGTTCGGACTGTTGCTCTTGAACTCTTCATTCCTAAATATGCCCCTTATCTTATCTTATCTTATCCGTGCTCGGATCAAGGGAGGGTGTCATGGAGATAGGCTTTGCCTTCACACTGTGTTAAGTTAGCATGAGCTTATTAGAAGTTTAAACGCCATCCTTCCTTTTTGCTGCTTCTGTACACAGCACATATTGTTATTAGTGCTTTGAGCCTATTAGACTATTTTGCTTCACACAAGAATAATATGTTTTCCTATAGTATCAGCTTTGCTTGGTAAGCTATGTCTGTACAGTGAGTGCAGAGGCCTTCAAGGTTATTTCAACACAGTGGATGTTGTTCGGTCTGATCAGCGCACGTCCTAGACATAACACATATACAGCTGTGGCCAACTCTGGCTTTTGGCGCGTTTAATAATGCACTGCACAGAGCATGCACACACACTTGATGAATATTCGCATGCAGAGAGATGGTGTAGAAGATGATGTGATCCCTTTCTACTAAAACCAGAGGTATGGCGCCGCCCTGCTAAAACCCAAAGAGACCTTTTTTCGATATAATATAATATACTAGCAAGGGAGGGTAAGACTTAGGTGTAATTTAGCCTTCTTCCCTTTAACATTTTACCATGCTTTCTCCCTTTGTATTTTATGGAATAGTAACTATGCTGATAACCTTGATGCTTACAATATGTTTGCTTGTATTAGCAAGATACTGCGCCTGGGAACACGGCATTAGAAATAAATATTTCAAACTTGCATGTGTCCTCATTTACTCCTCGTTCTGGACTGGTATGTTAGTATAACGAAAGAGTGTTCCACGTGACCTGAGGTGTTCTAAGTTCATGTTCTGGGTTGTCTAATCATTGGGGGTTTGTAAGAATCAATGAGGCACTGATTGCTAGTCTGGTAGGGGATTTTGTTGGATACTAAGGTGAGGTTTGGCACACCCTAATTCACTGAGGTTCCAAGTCTCTATGCACAGTTCTGTGTAGGAGCAGAATCCCTGCGACAATCCCAGGGCAGGCAGCCCCTCGCCACCTGCCCACCTGATGAGCCAATCTGCCCGGTGGCCCTCGCCAACCGGTGTTTGTCGACTTGGGGGAGGGTCTAGCCCCTCCCACCGGCGGACCGCCAGTCCACCCCTTACTAATGCCCCTCCCAGCTCAGGGGGAGCGGAGAGTTGTAGGCAACCCCTGGTTGCTCAGTTCCACACCCGCCCAAAGGACTAACAGGGCGCCGTCGCTCCTCCTGGGTCCAACGTGAGGACCTCTCTGGGGATTTTGGCTTTTGCACCCTTACTGTGCTCCTGCAGAGGGTGGTACCCTTACTGTACCTTACAGCCTCTGGATCGCCCTGTAACTCCGCCACAGCACTAAGTGTGGCCACCGTCACCCCAGGGCCCCCCACCACTATAGACCTAGTTACCTACAGCCTGTTTATTCAAAGGCCTCTCTCAGATCAAGCCAGGAAATGTCCTTTCCTCCTCTGGACAGCTGTGCTGACCAGCAACCAAAAGCCCCTATCAGTTCTGCAGCTCTACAGGCCTGTGAACTTGTATCCCCTGTCTGGCTTCTGGCCTCCTAACCCTTCCTTGGACATACCTGAGCTAAAACCCCACATACAAAAGGCCTGCCAGCCGGCTGACCACCACAATGCCGATCCTAATGTTAGCTGACAATCTCCCAAGGACACTTCACTTAACTGAAGCAACTGGTAACATGCAATCCTTTTAAATCAGGGGACATGAAGTGAACATATGAGTAATGTCCCTGATCCTCTCAACTATGACTGCAAACTGTGCTCTGGAGTTGTCCGTATTAGTGCTCCATCCCCTCCATTTCAGCACTATCAAGGCCAATTGCACCATCCTGGGAATGGCTCACTCACTCCCCCTGCTCACAGAAAGGCCTATTTATGTGTTGCCCATAACCTTGCATTTATTCCCGGCAGTATACCAGGGTTCTGCTGAAACTTAGCTTGCTAGACTGCTGAGTGTTCATTGTACCTTCACAGATATGATTTTTCCTACTCCGTTTCCGGCCGCCAAACTAATGACCTTGCCAGCCCCAACCCTGGGCGAACTAAACAAAGCTATATTGCTACCCATGTGCGCAGCTGCTGTTGCTAATGATGGTCCCATACAGAACCGGTAAACTAGATGCTGTACTATATAATTTACTCATGGTGCAGCACCTCAGGTCTATGCTGCACACGCATTAACATAAGGAGCTCTACCCAATGGAACATTCATCCCAACAGAACTGACCCATCTGTATCCAAGGAGCTCTACCCAACAGAACATTCATCCCAACAGAACTGACCCATCTCTATCCATTCGAAGTGGGTCAAAAGAAGTGGACCAGGCCCCCTTAATGCTAAAAGGATTCCCTGGGCCGAAGGCAATTGTCCACCATGATCTTGACTTACTGAGTGAACAACATTATTAAACCACCTAGTCAAATATATCCCAGGAGAACTTGCTGCTGAAAATGTTTGTGGCGGGCCCTAGCCGCGCTTACGGAAATCCAGACTTGACAATACCGTTGCTCCTGACCACCTGGACAGGTCCGCTCCCCTGCTGTGTGCAAACCCTAGTGTGTCACAAGTACTGCTCTTCAGATAACTTCTGGAAAAGACCCCTGGGCACCCCTCAATGAGTACCATACAAGTCTTCTGCCCATCTACACTTGTGGTTACTCCTCTTGTCACCTATGAGCTGAGGCCAGTAGTTGCAAAAAGTAATTAAGCACAACTGGGGCTGATGTGTAAGGATGTCATGGTAATTGGAACACCGCTGCACTTAACACTGCTTCTACTCCCCCCTACAAGAGGTCTGAACCGGGTTGTCACCTTGCTCCCCAAGAGCACTTAACCAGTGACAGCATTCAGGCTCTGAGCCCGGAGCACGCCCTGGCCATTCCTGATTCCGTTCCCACCTGTCCTTCTCAGAGTGGTGCCTATGTACTTGATCCGATTGTCCTGAAATTAGAAAAAAGGCTACACTCCATTCCTGGACGTGCTGACCCAGAACCCCACACACTGGCCCCAGTACCTGCTCCGAGTCCTGGCAGGCCAGCCTGCTAGGGTTATGGAACGAAACCTGTGCGTTTTTGGAAGAGAGACCAAATTCATGAAAATAGCCCATAACCAGCAATGACAAGTACGCCTATTGCTAACTCGATCGCCAGGATCCATGCCCCTTACTTGAGCACCAGTTGCTGCACCAGAGAACACATTCCATTATTGCACAGGGGATGCATGATATGCCCAGACTCACCAGTTGATTAAGAAAACACATTTCAATTTTGTCACAGGGATGCATGATTTGGCCACACTCTGCCATTACTTACCAAGAGAACACACCAATTATTGCCCAGGAAATAGAGAAATTGCCCAAACTCATCAGTTTTTTTACAAGAGAATACATCCAATTATTGCCCAGGAAGTACCTGCTATGCTCAGACGCACCAGTTGACTACCAATGTATTACTCCCATGGGGTGTAACCTGAGCATACCCCCCAGGCAAGGTGCAAGGAGAACGGAATGTTCGCGCCCCCGTCTATGGCAAGGAATGCTGTACACTGAAGCAACCTGTAACCTACCCCTGGGTCCAGCGGGCAACTGCCTTTCCGATGTGGACCAGACCTTTGCACAACCCAATTAGAATGCTCAACCCTGGTGCACACCAGTCTGTTGTCAACTCAGGTTTGAGGCAAAGTTTGTATAGTGGCCACTATAGCAGTCACTGCCCATATTGGTGGTGACTAACAGCCCCACAGGCTTACCTGTAGTCCTGACCCAGGCAAACCTACCTGCTGACCACTGGCTCTGGGTGCGTAAACCGGTAATAGCCCTAGTCCGCTTTGTTATCCCCGGACATGCTAGCCTTTCCCTGCAAGTAACCTCATAACTAGAAAACGCACATCCCAGCATAAATCATGCATTAAATCCTCCGCTACACTTTTGAGGTATGTAAACCAGCCCCAGACTCTGCTTTTCCTTGCTCCAGGTGTAGCTGTGCCTGCACTGTCGAAGTTAGCCTAGGTGTCCCCCTGAAGTCTAGTATGGGGCCTGCTACATCCTTAAAGAAAGGCCTACTCTCTTGAAGGAGCCATTGGTTCTCCATGTGTTTGTTCCCTGTCCTTACCCCATTGTGAAGGAAGCTTGCCAACTGTTTCCCCAAGCACTATCACTGTGGGCTGTAACTTGTACCTGCCTGCTACCCTTGGTGTCACTGTACTTAACGTCCAGGTAAAGGCCTGGCCACCTATCCCTAACCTGGCACGTGCCACATAGGAACGCAACCCATTAACTGCCCATATAAGAGCAGGCTTAGGCCCCTAGGGGTCACTGTGCTCCGGTTGCTGCTACAATAAACTGAAGATTAAATAAGAATATATTTCACATAAGCATTACTCATAAAAGCCTTCGTAACTGGATGCAAGCTTTCTTCTCCGCCAGTGATAAGTTGATAAATCCAAATGAAATGTGCGCTGCCGTCCTCACCGCCACACCCCGATGAGAACCTCCACAACCCAAGAATATGCAAGATGTGCACATCTGAACCGGAGCTGCAAATCCACCGAGCCACGGCCTGCTAGTGCCGCACCCGTGACTGTCGCAGGAGAGGTGCAGATATCCACATCACTTTGATTGGGCGCCTATGGCATCTGGCCTTGACCTGTGTAACCTGCCCACCATGACCCAGGAATCCGAATACACCACTCTACAGTCTTGGTTGCTCTAACATTGTGTCTAAACATTCACCCTCTTCTGGTGAAGTTACTGAACACACTTTACAACTGCAGCCTGCTGCAGCATAAAGCTCTCCAACATCTCAGAAGCATGGCCAGCCTCATAAAGTGAATCAGAATTGGTGAACAATGAACATCATGAACTCTAATCCCTTGAGGTATGTGGGGCAGTATGTGAGTGAGCCACGTTAATAACTTCTTACTGCTCACAATCAAGCAACATTAGACCTTTTAAAAACATCCCAATAAAGACCACTCGCGAAGCACTACGTGGCCCACCTGGAGATTGAACCGGCAACTTAGTTATTCTCAGTGCCACACTGTAACCGCTTGAGTTATTTGTACATGAAACAAACAAATAACTCGGTTCAAATGGACATCAGCATGTGATAACATGTAAACAAACATTATATATATTTATAACATTTAAAAGAGAGGTGGCAACCAGCCATGTGCACCTCGTCGTTAATGAATTATTTTTTTTTGTTAGCCAGTTACTAAACCAAAATCTCCAGCATCGTATATTGAGACTGCATTGTCAGGCTTCGGCTCATTGTCCTGTGCCACCAGCGGCACCAGATATACTATTAGGCCTACCCAACTCCCCTGACCTCAGGCTCCCAAACCGGGAAACAGAATCAAACCCTTAGGGAGGGGAGCAGGGGAATTGTTAGTGCCCCGCACTCCTAGAACCGCCGCCCTTTGAATAGCCCGAACAAGGGGATCAAATAGTCCCAGACCTAGACAGTGGAGGGTTTGTAATAACTTAATTACATAACCTAATTATATTACATAGCCGCACCTGGGTGCGGACTTCAGGCTCGCGGGTCAACTAAGCGCTGGCTAAGAGGGGGAAAGGGGGCCACCTTGTCCCAACGCCTCCTCCATGTGCCACACTGGTACCTCGGGAACAGCAACCAGCAGCAGCCAGCATGACTCGGGGACAAGGCAAGATAGCGAAGGGGGGGGAGGACCTGGTCAGCCAACATTTTCACGGTATTGCAAATTGTCTAAAACAGGACGAAACCCTAGGTGGTTCTCAAAGTGCATATAACCATTTATTTATGTATTTGTATTTAATTCTATTCTATTCTATTCTATAGTTTTGGTAGAGCGCAAACAGCTGCCCCAGTAATGAGGCGTCCCGGCGCTAAGAACCAAGATCCTGGCCTGAGCGGAAGAGGGATGAAAGGGAATTACGGGATAGGGAATAGATACGTTTTTACTGCTTTCCGGAACGCCGGTAGGCTTTCTATGGAGCGGATGTGTTGCGGCAGATCATTCCAAAGTTTGGCTCCAAGAAACCTGAAGGAGCGGCCGCCCATGCGGCAAAGTCTTATGCGCGGGATGCATAAGAGGTTTTGGTTGGAAGATCGTAGGTTCCGTGGCGGCGCGTAGGGAGTGAGAAGTGGTCGAAGCAGAGGGGGGTATCGAGTTTGAGGATTTTGAAGGTCATGATGAGGGTCTTGAATTTGATTCTGGAGTCAACGGGTAGCCAGTGTAGTTTTTTGATGGTAGCTCTGGCTGAACACCTGCGGGGGAGGCCGACCAGAGTTCTAGCCGCAGAGTTTTGCACGCGTTGGAGTCGTGCTACCTCACTTTTGTTGGCGCCAAGAAGGAGTACATTGGCGTAGTCAAGACGCGAGAGGATGGTGGCTTGAATAATAAGTTGGCGAGTTTTGGCGTCGAAAAAGCCTAGTATGTGGCTGAGGCTCCTCAGCAGGCCAATGCAGGTGCCAGCAACTTTTTTGGTGTGGGCCTGAAAGTTGAGTGAGGCATCCATCCAAACGCCTAGGTTTTTCACTAGGGATTTGGGAGAGGGGATGGTGCCTAGGGAGGATGGCCACCAGTGCTCATTCCAGAGGCTGGTGTTTTTGCCAAGGAGTAGCACCTCTGTTTTACCAGCATTGAGTTGTAGACAGTTTATTGTCATCCATTGGGCAACCGCGGAGAGGCCGTTTTTAAAGCTAGAGGATGAGTTGGAAGGACCTTCTGAGAGAGCGATGGCCAGCTGTGTGTCGTCGGCGTACGACACTAATGTCAGGCCCCACTCTTTGGCCACTGCCGCCAGAGGCTGGACGAGATTAAAAGGGATGGGCTCAACGCAGAGCCCTGTGGAACTCCCTGTGCAATGGGATGGGGTTTGGATAGGAAGGGGGGGGCAGAGACTCGAAAGGATCTGTTTTCGAGGAATGATCGGAACCAATCCAAAGCATGGCCAGATACTCCAAATGTCTCCAAACGATTGAGAAGGATGTCATGGGATACCGTGTCAAAGGCCGCACTGAGGTCCAGAAGAATCAGCGCAGCACTTTGACCGGCGTCTAAAATCGTTCGGAGGTGCTCTGTGGTGACCAGGAGAGCAGACTCAGTACTATGGCCTGGTCTGAACCCGTTTTGAGATGGGTCCAGAATGATGTTTTTGACCATGTGTTGGGATAGAGTACTGTTCACATGCGCTTCAGCGAGTTTCGACAGGCATGGGAGCAGGGAGATTGGTCGAAAATTCTCCGGTTTTGATGGGTCTAGGGTGGGTTTCTTGATGATGGGTGAAACCCACGCTTGCTTCCAGGCAGATGGTACACACGCTGAAGTGAAGGAGAGGTTCAAAATAGAGGTAAGTGCCGGTAGGAAGAAGTTGAGTGACTCTAAGAATTGAGCCAGGCGCATGGGGTCAGCCGGGGAACCAGATTTGACTTTTTTGCATAGATTGATGAGGTTATCGCCAGAGATTTCCGGGATGTAAGACAAGGTAGAGTAGTTGGGGGGGGGGGAGAAGGGCTGCTGGTAGGGCTAGGGGAGTGCTGAGGAAAAGAAGTATAGATTTTCTGTACCTTGTCGACAAAGAACCTAGCAAGATCTTCGTATTGTTGCGCGGAGGAGATACTAGGGAGGGGAGATTTGCTGCTCTGAAGTTCTTGCACAAGTTTAAAGACTTCTTTAGCAGGGGTGGGACTAGATTCGATTTTGTCAGCATAAAAAGCAGTCCGGGCAGCACGGATGGCTTTGTGGTACGCTGTTTGTAGAAGTAAATAGTTTGTTTTTTCTTCCTTGTTATAATCTCTTCGCCAAAGGCGCTCCGCCCTTTTGCAATCTTTGCGTAAGGTTTTGAGGGTACCGTTGTACCAGGGGTTGGATGGAGAGTTACGTCCTTTTGACCATTTTGCTGGAATGAGGATATCTAGCCCTCCTGTGATCCACTCGTGAAACGCACTATAGTTGGCATTGATGTCAGAATTGGTGTCATGGTGGAATTCCCCTAGGGTGGTGTGGAGGTCATTGCGAGACAATTTGTGCCATGGTCTTTTTAGACGACGGGTCGATGCGGTATTGTTCCTGCTTTTATTGACCAGTATGGCCAATTTAATAAGGAAATGATCAGTCCATCCCATCGGGAAGGGTGTCTCTGAAGTAAGTTTCTCCAAGTTAGAGAAAACTGGGTCTAGGATGTGGCCAGCTAGGTGCGTTGGAGAGGAAATAAAAGAGTTAAGTTGTAGTGCGGAGAGATCCGCGAGGAGATTTTTGATCGTAACGTCGTTTAGCAGGTCAAAGTGAAGATTGAGATCTCCTAGAATCGTAAAGTTTGAATTTTTAGTGATTAAAGAGGTTGTAGTCTCAAGGAGAGCCTCAATAAATTTTGATTTTAATAAATAATGCATTTTTATAAAGCGCAGACTTTACCCGAAGGTGACAGAGCACTGTACAATAGAACCAGTTACGTGACATGAGAGAACTGTTGGTTACTTAGAGTTTAAAGAACTTTCTCCATGGCTCCCTCAAGAAAGCCCCGACTCTGCCCGATCCCGTTAGACACGTGGAACCCAGGCAAATAACACGGCCCCTCAAATGGGGTGTGGGTGGCAGACTCGCCGCATTAATCACCGACGCCTCAGACACCACGCAATCTGAGCAGGACAAAACGCATCGGCGAGACCGCAAGGACGACTAAGTCCAGAAAAGCCAGATTACATGTCAGTGTCCCTGTGCTTGTCGACGTGTAGGTGCAACCTGGGTACAGACGGAACCAGAGCCTCCGCGCCTCTGCTGCACGTGCACGAGTAGCTCTTACCAACAGATTATCCACCTTGGACTCCGGGACACGCAGCCTTTACTCTATAATGCCTCAACCAGTGGATTTCCCGTCCCGCACACTAATACAAGCAGCCCGACCCGCGATACACCACAGCTTGCTCATCGCCTAGAGCCTCCTCCGACCCCAGACCTGTCGGCACGAGCGGCGCCATTCCTCACACCCTAGTCTGTGGCAGGCCTAGTCACCCCACATAGGGGGTCGGAGTGAACGAAGACATAAAGCCCAAGGAGCCGCCCCTCCGACAACTGGTCAAGCCCCGGGATTGTCCAAGCCCCCTCCGAACCAGCAATTTTGCACCGTCGACCAGCTCACATTATCCCCGCCTAACCCAGCCTGCAGTGCGCGGGGGGCAACAACCAGCCGAAATGGGGCCAATAATGGCATATCGGAACTGGACCCTACCGTCCTGTCACCAAACGTTCCTGGTGTACACCCACGTCTCGGCCTCACTCCGCGAACCCACAGACACGAATCCCTGGTCAACGAAGCGACGGCGACACTACTGGCCAACGTGTCCAGAGGAGGAACAAAGGGCCAAGAACTGCAGACGGCATGTCTGGCGCGCAGGTGGCCGACCCCACCGCCAAAGTTGCCAGCTACGTCCCCCTGTTCGACCTGAGATACCGGGAGCGCTCCCCTCCCTCTCCCCCTCCATGTGGGCCTCATACCCAAACGGAGGCCGGATGTGGATGCACTCGATAATTAAAGGAGGGGGGTAAACGGGGGTGCTAGAGACTCACCGCGCGAAGAGCTTCCAGACCCGAGCAGGGAGACGGTGGAGGAAGGATGGAAAGATGCACAGGCCGGCAGCTGCATAAGACAGCTGGATTACAACACTAGTATTGAGAAGTCTGAACATATGCATGGAGCGACATCTCGACGTCACATGCGGGCGCGGACAGCATCACTCGAAGTATAAAGGATGCACACACAGGCAGCAGCTGCATAAGGAAGATCGGCCCCTACGATTTCCATGTGGCGCTCATGGAAGTATGATCCACCAGCTGTAGTGTCACCTCTAAAGACTTGCGCTGGCTCTCTTGTCATCAGTGATCCCTATCCCTTAAGGTTTACACAGCGCGTGTCTTTATGGAGTCAGCCGAGCTTGGCTGTCTCTACAGGGCAGTCAAAGTGTCTCCTTTGGACAGATGCACTCCGGAATCAATCAAGAGCCGACTGATTGTTCTCCAGCCATGATAAATAAAGCAAAGCTTGGGCAGAGAATTTTCATTTCCAGAATGGCATTGAAGCACATTCACAAAACACTTTCCAAATGCACCAAAGAGGAAAGCAAATCCCCGCAACACATCACCCGGCAGTTCCGACCCCGGTGGCCTCCCGTGGTGGGCCAGACCAAGACTTGCTCCACAAAACTCTTTCTCTCACTGCCCCCTCCCGAGCCTCGTCAGGACACCGTGCCCAACAGGGCTGCCCACACCGCAAACCCTGCACGCAGACAGGCTCGGGGACAGGAAACACCAACACTCACTGGAATACCTTGGTCACCAAACACGACGCGAGACCAGGATGAGCCAAACAGCGTCCGGGCAGCAGAGAAAAAAAGGGAGCTCAGAGGGCGGGAGAGGTATAAGTACCTCTCCCCCTGCCCTCTCCTGCCCGGAAGTTGCGTTGGCATAGGGGACCCTCGAGGATCCCAAACACTGGGAGGCTGACTCGTCGTGTGCCATCCTGTGGCAATAAGTGTGGCCGCCCTCTTAGAAGGGCCCCCTGCATTCAACTTCCTGTTCAGAACTCTGCCTTTAGTCTTTTGTTCAGATCCTGCAATAAAAGACGTATGGCAGACATTCTCTAGAGAAATCAAACCTCTATTACGTATCAACAAAATGTTTGAGGAAAAATAGTCCTCTTGGAAGAATTTTATAACAATTGCACCAAGAAGCATTGTGATAAATAACACTATTGTAAGTGCAATGCAATGGATCTGTAGTAAGGCTTCATAGTCCTTAGACTTGAAAAGGCTTTGCTGCTTCAGCTAGAGCATTGTTTTACACACTGGTAGATTTGTGGCTCAGTTTATGCTTGTTCAAAGCTTTGCAACCACCACTGATATGACGTTTGAAGTAAAACATTTTAATGGTATGATTGGAAAATCAGTCTGATGTATTTCAGCCTGGTACCTAAAACAAACAATTGTGAAGTCATGGTTTGCAGAAATTGCGCCAAACACATTCAGATTTAAGCCCGCTTCTCTCATTAGCCATCTTACCCACCTGGAAAATGTGGCTGATGAAATTGATTTAAATGGCTTCTGAATGCAATGACAAGTTGACCTTTAGTGCATGATCTGAACTCTCCAGTACAATTCTCATATGCTTTGAGGGAACAAACCCACCCAATTTTGGATAACATGGAAAACTCTGGTATGTGATACATTTAGGATTCGCTTTAGCTCTCTTACAAATATCAAAAGAAACTCTGGCAATAATATACTACCTGCTAAAGCCAATGCTTTTACATCTGTTACTCTTCTGCAAGGTATGAAACACAACAGTTTAGCTGTCAATTTAGTTGAAAGTTGTTTGCAGGACACATCTTAATTTGCCGACCACCTTTCAAGGAAACTCAGGACCACATTGCCACCCTACAGTGCCGCATTTATGGGGTCCAGAGGTTTCGACAGCCTAATTCCCTTAAGCAGCTTACAGAACAGTGGGTATTGTCTAGTCGGCTTATTAACTACTGGTGGTGGCCATGCTAAAATGGCCAATATCAAAGTGTTTAAAGTTAGGTAGGCTAAACCTTCGGCTGCCAATTGAGACAAGAAATGTAAAACCTGGGACATATATTTCCCCCACAGGATCCACACCCTGTTCAAAACACCAAAGAACCCATATGGCCAAGATGAAGAATATTGTTTATGTGTACCACAGGACCAAGCTTATTTCATGTAAAATGCAGCTTCGTCTGAAAGTCCTGACATTTGTTAGTGACCTCAGAAATTCTCTGCTCCATGAGGTGTAGCTGGGCTGCTACACTAGTTAATAGCGCTGGCCGAAGGAATCTGTTAGAATTCTTGGAACAAGAATAATTGAAATTGGGAACTGTATTGCTTTGAGCTTAGTCAGATAATAAAGAATTTTACTCTCCCACACGGAGGCTCAAACACGACGAAGCAATAAACACAACACAACACCACCTGGAAATGAAACACATAAGAGACTGTTCTCAGCATAAGAATTGGGGTTTGAATTATGCAATGCTCTCTCACAGAAAGGCTTTCCCAGATGTCAAATGAACAACATTCAAATATATATACAGATTGAGGCACTCTCGAGTCACTTTTCAATGAAATAAAAAAAAATTCTGCAAATGCGAAACCTGACTGAAGCGTCCGTTTCTCCCTGGAGGTGCTGTGCAGCATTTATTTGGAGCTTTTTTTCGATATATATATATATAAAAATATATATATATATATATATATATATCTCGAAAAAAAGCTTATATCTTATATATATCTTATATATATATATCTATCCGATTCAAGCTCCTGCTACGTCTCGATAGAGGAAAAGCATTCCAAGAAAGAGAAAGCCACAGGTACAGACCACTCCACAGCGCTGCACATGAAATTCAAAGGTTGTTTATTGACTCCTTGTCGCCAGCATGACGCGTTTTGGCTACGTCACGGTAGCCTTGATCACATGCCTGGCAGAACCATTAACAGTGTTTAAATAGGGTGCACAATTAACACGTAAGGGGCGTATCCAACTATGAACATCGAAAACACACATGATTACACAGTATCCTGTTAGAAAACAGATCCAGGTTTAACAAATACGTTAAAAATGACAAATATAATAATTGCTATATAAAATATATAGCTGTCAGAATAACATTTTTCAATAAATTTATAATCTATATTACACGGGATCACAAAGTTGCAAAAATTATTTACGTAATGATTTCCACAATCAAACATGTGCTATAATCTGCGCAAAAATCTTACAGGATAAAAACAAGTTATGTGGTACCGGATGGAATTGATACTGACATACTGCCCCTAGGTATTTTAAAGTGCAAGTGCTAAAATTCATAAAAAAATCGTGCAAACACACGTGCAAAGTGCAAAGTGCAATATCAGCCATGACAAAGAGGTAGATCCCTGCCTCAGTTATAACTCATGGGGCACTGGCTGATTGATCAAAAAGGAAGACAAAGTGATTTTAAACATGTTAAGCCAATTAAGAGGTTTACATGTATATATACATATATATATATATATATATATATATATATATATATATATATATATATATATATATATATATATATATATATATATATATTCCGGAGCTAATCTCCCTCTTACGAAATAGATTAAGGCGACACAGCGGGGTTAAAAGTTCACCATTTATTCCATTTCCATCAGGCATGATGCGTTTCGGAATGTCCTTTATCAAATGCCCTTACGTGTGAAAAGTGCCACTGGTGTTTACAGTTCCTTTGTTAATCCTTTATATTCTCCCAGTTAACTGAAGTAGTTGTGGTTTCCTGGAAAACGTTGCACAGAATCACCTATTGCCTCCTGAGTAGGACTGCAACTCCCAGCATGCAGTGTTTCCATCACACTGGCTGGTGGCTCTGTTAAGTTGGTACTTTGCTTTCTCCCCCCATTGGAGACATGACTTGCAACGTGTCCAGGCAGGAGCTGCTACATATATATATATCATTTGAATAGTTCATCCTTCCCAAAGCACGCTGGGACATGTAGTCCATTTTGCAATTTTCTTACCTCCTGTGGGTTGGGTTCCCAACATATTCTTTAGACACCTTTTTACAGCCCTCCAGTGGGCTCCAGGATGAAAGGCCTCTGATGAAGAAGTAGAAAAGGCTTTGAAACGCGTCAGGCCACGAGACGAAAAGCGGGATGGAAAGCAGCTTGTGTGTCATAAATAAAGTGGATACTTACCTGCAGCGGAGTGCGGCTTCATCTCTGGGCAATCTTGTTTGAAATATACATATATATATCAGGCCCTGGGGAATGGGGCCCCCAGGGCCCAAAACATATTAAAAGAAGGGGCCACACAGCACACCTTCAAAAAATTATTTTTTCAAAAGAAAAGCCCTGCATCACTCTGCAAATGCGCCCCCTGGCGTGTTCTAAGTTGGGACCTCAGGACACAAGTGAACTTCACCCCCGAGCAGCAGTGCACCTGGAGCCACTTTGCAGAGTGGTGTAAAAAGCGGGGTGGCCTTTGAGCACTCTCAGCAAACCAGCTGTATGGGGGTTACTGGAGGTAACAGGAGGGCTAGTTGGCCCCCAGGGACCCTCAAGGGGAAAGGGGGCTTCATCTCCCAACCAGGAGCGCGCCAGGAGTCGCATTTGCAGAGTGGTGGAGAAAAGGGGCGTGGCCTGTGTCCACCTCTCAGCAATCCCACAGTGTGGGGCTTACTGGAAGTAAGACGTAGGCTAGTTGGACCCTAAGGACTCCCAGCAGCGAAGGGGACTTCAATCCCTATCCAAGAGCACGCCAGGGATCACGTTTGCAGAGTGGTGGGCAAAGGGGTCGTGGCCTGCAATGAGAACTTAGCAATCCTGCTGTGTGGGACTTACTGGAGGTAATAGGAGGGGGTAGTTGGCCTCCAAGGATGTCCTTGGCGGCCAACTACACCTCTTGTTACCTCCAGTAAGTCCCACACAGTGGGATTGCTAAGACGTCTTCGGAGGCCACCCTCCCTTTCTCCACCACTCTGCAAATGCGCCTCCTGGCAGACTATGGGAGGGGGGATGAAGTCCAGTTTACTCCTGAGGGACTTTGGGGGCCAAGAAGCCCTCCTGGTACCTTCTGTAAGTCCTACGCAGCGGAATTCCTGAGCGCTGGTTAGAGGCTCAGCACCCTTTCTCCACCACTCTGCAAACGCAACTACTAGTTAAAGAAATATTTAAATGTAATAGGTTTCACATTTGCGAGAATTAGAGCTATCGGCGTTGTAAATGTAACAGTTTTTTACTAATGTTTTTTGGTGTGGAGTGGATGTTCGTTGTGTGTAGTGGAATTATGTGGTATGTTGTGCAGTGAAATTATGTGAATAGAAAGTATGTGGTATTTAGTGTATAGGAATTATGTGGAGTGGGATTATGTGTTTTGGAGAGTAATTTTCACATAATTAAATTTTTTTCGCATTTGCCAAATATTCCATCGTCTGCTGCCTAATCTGCAGATTTGAACAAAAAAAGTCTTATTTTTAGCTCAAACGGCTCAAATGTTCCCAAAAATGCAGCTTCACTTGTTACAACGTGATGGAAAGCCCTTGGCAAAGCTGGAATTGTTGTGTTACTTATTGCTAAATGTGGGTGTTAAATTGGTACTAATGGTGCACAAACCTCTCTTCTTTCTGCATTTCTCTTCGATCTTTCTGCACCTTTCTTCCTCTTTCTGCAACTCACTGTCTTCTTTCTGCACTTCACTTGCCTCTTTCTGCACTTATCTTGACCCTTTCTGCACTTATCTTGACCCTTTCTGCACATCACCTGCCTCTTTCAGCACCTCTGTTGCTTATTTCTGCACTTCTCTTGTCTCTTTCTGCACCATTCTTGTCTCTTACAGCACATCTGTTGCTTCTTTCTATACTTCTCTTCCATCTTTCTGTACCGCTCTTGCCTCTTTCTGTACCCTCTTGCCTCTTTGTGCACATCTCCTACCTCTTTCCGTACCCCTCTTGCCTATTTCTGCACCTCTGTTGATTCTTTCTTCACTGCTCTTGCTTCTTTCTGCACCTCTTTTGCCTCTTTCTGTACCAATCTTCCCTCTTTCTGCAATTCTCTTGCTTCTCTCTGCAGTTCTCTTGCCTCCTTCTGCACCTCACTTGCCTCTTTCTGCACTCCTATTACCTCTTTCTGCACCTCTCTTGCTTCTTTCTGCACACTTCCCTTTTTTGCATCCCTCTTGCCGCTTTCTACTGTTCTCGTGCCATTATCTGCACCTCTCTTGCCCCTTTCTGCACCTCACTTGCCTCTTTCTGCACTTCTCTTGCTTCTTTCCACATTTCTGTTACTTCTTTCAACAATTCTCTTACCGCTTCCTGCACTTCCCATGCTTTCTGTACCTCTCTTGCATATTTCTGCACTTCCGTTGCCTCTTTCTGCACCTCACTTGCTTCTTTCTGTACACCTCTTGCCTCTAATTGCACCCCTCTTTTATATTTCTGCACCTCTCTTGTATCTTTCTGCATCCCTGTTCCCTCTTTCTGTATCTTTCCTGCCTGTTTCTGCACCTCTCTTGCCTCTTTCTGTACCTCTATTGCTTCTTTCTGCACTTCTCTTGCTCTTTCTGCACCCTTCACACCTTTTTCAGCACCTCTGATGCTTTTTCTGTACTTTTCTTCCTTCTTTCTGCACCCCTCCTGCCTCTTTCTGTACTTGTCTTGCCTCCTCTTTGTGCACATCTCCTACCTTTTTCTGCATCTCTCTTGCCTCTTTTTGTACCTCTGTTGGTTCTTTCTGCACTGCTGTTTTTCTCTCTGCCCCTTACTTGCCTCTTTCTGCATTTCTCTTGCTTCTTTCTATACCTCTGTTGCTTCTTTTAGCAATTCTCTTCCCTCTTTTTGTACTTCTCTTGCTTGTTTCTGCAATTCTCTTGCGTCTTTCAGCATCTCTGTTGCCTCTTCCTGTACCTCACTTGCCTCTTTATGCACCCGCTTCCCTATTTCTCCATCTCTCTTGCTTCTTTCTGTACTTCTCTTGCTTCTTTCTGCACTGCTCTTGCTTCTTTCTACACCTCTTGCAAATTTCCGTATCCCTCTTATCTCTTTCTACACCCATGTTTCCTCTTTCTGTACCTTTCTTGCCTGTTTCAGCACCTCTCTTACCTCTTTCAGCACCTCTGTTGCTTCTTCCTGCACTTCTCTTGCCTCTTTCTGTACCCCTCTTGCCTCTTTAAGAACCTTTATTGAATCTTTCTGCACTTCTCCTGTTTCTTTCTGCACCCCTTCTGCCTCTTTCTGTACCCCTTTTGCCTCTTTATGTGCCTCTCCTTCCTCTTTCTGCACCTCTCTTGCAGTTTTCTACAGTCCCCTTGCCTCTTTCTGTAACTCATTTGCTTCTCTCTGTACTTTTCTTGCCTCTTTCTGCACCTCTGTTGGTTCTTTCTGTACCTCTGATTTAAAGGTAGTTTTAATCCCCCTGCCCTATTATGTACTAGGGCCTTACAGAGGAGGTCATGCCAATCATAGGGGTACCCCAACCCATAGTGTACCCTAGTGTATGTAGGTATTTTCACTGTATTCTAAGTGTCTTTCAGCATAGCACTGGCTTCGGGCCTGGTTAGTCAGAGCCAGTTACCAGCAGTACCAGTCAGCAAGAAGTTGGGTGCACAGGATGACTTTGCAAAAAGGCCTCTTTCTGCACCTCCAATGGTTCTTTCTGCATATCTTTTGCTTTTTCCTGCACCTTTCTTCGTCTTTCTGGACTTCTGTTGCCTCTTTTTGCAGTTCTCTTGCTTTTTTGTGCCCCTTTCTGCACATGTCCTACCTCTGTAGGCATAGTTAGAAATTAGCATTTAAAAAAACCTTTGAAATTCACTGAAAAAAAACAAATGTTTCAGGGACAGTATAGTTAGAAATTAGCATTTAAAAAACCTTTGAAATTTATTGAAAAAACACAGAATTCAGGGATGTAATAGTTAGAAATTAGCATTTACAAGAACCTTAGAAATTTCCAGAAAAAAACACAGGTTTCAGGGACGTTATAATTAGTTGGACATTTCACTCGTACAAAACAAGTGAAATTCTGCCGTGATAGTTAGTTGAGGTAACTATAACTCGCGCCCCCACAATGCACTGCTGATGACGTCACATATTACATCACTCATGACATGGTCAGTGACATCACTGATGACATCATCCATGTGAAAATCTAATGCACCTCCTCACACCCTAATATAACCTTTGATACACCCACTCTAAAATACAGACTACCATTTTTGAAACCAAAGACACACCAATACCAGTTACTACATACCCACTCACTGATTCCTAGATCTACACACACATCTACTCATTCGCCCATACAGTCACTCATACATGCAATCACTCATCAATACAGCACTAACATATACACTCATACACCTATACAGACACTCACACACCACCACTCACCCATAGAGTTACTCACACACCTAGTCAGTCATGCAAAGAATCAATCACGCTATCATTTACTCACCTACACAATTATACACACACCACCTCACTTATTCATACAGATACTAACACATACTTACTCTCTTATACAATCACACACTCATCCATACAGGCACTCTCACAATCACTCACCCTCACATAGTGTCATTTATATACTCTAACACTCACATATACTGCTTTTCACATATGTAGTTACTCACACATGTACCACTGACATCGAAACACTCACCAACACACCAATTCACACACTCACCCACCCATACAGTCCTTCACAAATGCACTCTTGAACCCATACATCCAGTAAATAAACCACTCACACACACAGACACTCAGGCATCCATACAGATACTCAGACAACCAATCAATAACCCATATAGACACTCATGTAGCTACTCACCAACCCTTACAGCTGCTTACACACCAACAGACAGACTGATACAGATATTCCCACAGTTTAATCACTAGCCCATGCATTCAATAAGACATGTTTAATCACTCATCTATACAGTCAGTCACGAACCTACTAAATCATTCATCCAGACAGTAGTACACCCATTCATTCTTCAATACACCTTGGCTTATATATGTAAATAAAGCATACTTAAACTCTATAGAAACACACAGTCACTCAATGATGTCATCAGTGATGTCATTTGAGATGTCATAAGTGATGTAATCAGTGATGTCACTGACTGTGTCATGAGTGATGTAATATGTGACATTATCAGCAGCGCATTGCGGGGGCGCAAGTTATAGTTAACTCAACTAACTATAACAGCCAAATTTCTCTGGTTTTGTATGAGTGAAATGTCACACTAACTATAAAGTTCCCCGCCCTCCAGCGATGTGAAAGGAAGGAGCTACAAACAGGGAATTTCAGGTGAGGCTGTTTAGTGGCAACTGGGCAGCGTAGGTATGATGCATTTCGGATTTACTCCTTCTTCAGACACCTCTTGCTGCCGCGCCTCATGTCCGTATTGATAAAATTAGATGTCCTTGACTTTTAAAGCGGTACGCTGCCAAACGCCACTCCAACCATGTGATCATCCGCCATGTTGCAGATAGTGTAGAACTCCAACACCCAGAATGCTGTGTATCTGGAATGGCGTGATGTGGGAAATTAAAGTTATTTCTTATAGTTTGTCCTGGCCCCTCGAGTCCCTGCATACCGTTCTAACCTGCAGGGCGCCGTGTAGCTGGGTCATAGGTCGGCGAGATTGCACCAACACTCCCGTGAAGTCACGGTCTGCGCTTAAGCTGTGTTGCATTCGCCAAGTGTATTATTGTTGTATATATATATATATATATATATATATATATATATATATATATATATATATATATATATATATATATATATATATATATATATATATATATATATATATATATATATATATATATATATATATATATATATATATATATATATATATATATATATATATATATATATATATGTATATAGCGCTGAAGCCAAGGGACACTGCTCAAAAGGCAGCCCGTGACTACACGGGAGAGTTTGGTGCAATCTCGCCAACTCACAACCCAGAGGACCGGCGCTTTGAAGGTTGGAGCGTTTTTGCAGGGACTCGAGGGGTCAGGACATTAAGAAAAGCACTTCATCAAGTGTGCCCGGATTTGTGAATGCCAACAACGAAAAGAAACGGCTTTGGTTACCCACAACACGCACTCCAGACACATAGCCTTCTGGGAGTTGTAGTTTGACATTGCCTGCAACTCAGCGGTTGATCACATGGTTGGGGCGGCGTCTACAAATGGATTTGTTATTCAATCACGAACATTGCAACAGGGCACTACGGACATGAGGAGTGGCAGCGAGGGGTGTCTGAAGAAGGTGTCATCACCGAAATGCATTATGCCCAGCTGCCTGAGTTTCCATTAAAAAGAACCCCACCTGTTAAATCCCTGCGTGTGGCTTCTTCCTTTCATAGCTTTGAAGGGTGGATGTTGATATATATATATATATATATATATATATATATATATATATATATATATATATATATATATATATATTACCTACTGGCGATTGCCAGTAGGTATATATAGTTAGGACCTAGTTACCATAGGAAATGCCGAACATTCTATTGGGAATAACTTTGGCGCAGATTGAGGGATCTGCCTGTAATTTTCCCTAAATTTGTCTCGCTGCGCTCCGCTCCTTCCCTGAAAGTTTCGGGGGATTCGTCAAGAGGGGGCCGAGACCAAAGGCGGGGGTCCCAAAATGTGTTTTCCCCATGTTAATTTCCATAGGGACATTCTGACAAGGCTACAGCTCGAACGGCTGAACGGAATTACACCAGATTTGGCAAAATGGTAGGGACTGGTATGGAGCAGTGCCTTTTGTATGCTTGGTGTAAATCCCTCCAGTAGTTTATGAGAAAATTGAATGTGAAATTGAGTCCAATGCAATTTTCCATAGGACCTTTAGACACAGCTATACCCGAACGGCTGAATAGAATTACTGCAAACTTGGCAAAATGGTAGAGCCTGGTATGCAGAAGTGCCTTTTGTATATTTGGTAAAAATTCCTTCAGTAATTGTTGAGAAAATCGACTTTTAAAAAATTATATATCTATATAGCGCACCGTCCTTGCACAGTCATAGCACGTGCGCGTACCTTAGCGTGCGCGAGCTACATGCTGATTGGCTGCCAATGTCTGTCAACTTTCCAAAACAGAAATTGTTGGCAGCCATCTTGTGCTTCGGTAGACTGAGGCACAGGAAAGCAGAAAAACAAACGTGTAGAACTCAAAAATGGGGCAGGGTAGAACTACCCTGACCCCCTAGGCCTGCTCAGGGGGTCCCACATATATTTTTTTTAAATCGCTGGGTCCGGGGGGGTCCTTGTTGGCCCCCCTGAGCAGGCCTAGGGGGTCAGGGTGCTTCTACCCTGCCCCCTTTGCGTGTTTTGCACCTTTGTTTCACTGCTTTCTTGTGCCTTGGTTCTACCGAGCCAATCAACATGCCTTTCACAGGAAAGCAGCATGCTCATTGGCTGTCAACACTTCTAACCAGGAAGTGTTGGCATTCATCTTGTGCTAGGTAGACCGTGGCACAAAAGAAGCCGAAAAACAAACGTGTAGAAATCAAAAAGGGGGCAGGGTAGAAACACCCTGACCCCCTAGGGCTGCTCAGGTGGTGCCAGAAGGATATTTACATATTTAAACGTTATCCGCTAATAGAATTAGCATTTAGAAAACCTTTGAAATTTATTGAAAAAAACTATAGGTTTGAAGCCTGACATAGTTAGGAATTAGCATTTAAAAAGTGGTCCCAGAAGGATATTAACATATTTAAACATTATCCGCTAATAGAATTAGCATTTAAAAAACCTTGCAAATTCACTTAAAAAACATAGGTTTTAGGTCATATATAGTTATGAATTAGCATTTAAAAAACCTTGCAAATTCACTTAAAAAACCATAGGTTTCAGGTCATATATAGTTAGGAGTTAGCATTTAAAAAACCTTTGAAATTCACTGAAAAAACCATAGGTTTCAGGCCTTATATAGTTAGGAATTAGCATTTAAAAAACCATTGAAATTGCTCCTATATAGTTAGTTGTACTAACTATATTTCGCGCACCCGCAATCCACTGCTGATGATGTCACATATTACATCATTCATGACATGGTCAGTGACATCACTGATGACATCTCAAATGACATCAATGATGACATCACTGATGACATCTCCAAGTGACAATCACATACACCTTTTCATACACTAGTAAAATCTTTCATCACTCTTTGTAAAATACAGAGTATCATATTTGAATCCATTGACACAGCAATACAAGTATCTAAAAACCCACAAATTGATTCCTAGATGTATACACATGCTGTCAATGATCAATAGAACACTTTCCCTGACTTGATCTGCTCTTTTGTGTGTTATGTACGTTGATATAGGGGAGCGAGCAGACAGGTCTTGAAACATTCCCCTTGACCCTCCACATACCGTTTTGTTTCCAATGATCAATAGAACACCATCAAAAATACTTATATACCTATATCGACATTACACACCAAAACACAACCTATTCACATATAAAGTTATCCTACTCACTTATGCAAACAATGGATCATACTTAAATACTTAGCTACACACTTATACAAACACCACCTCATCTATTTATTAAGTCAAATTTAGTGTAGAATAAAATCATTATTACAAGTATACAGTTATCCATACAGTCACACAGACAATCATTGAGTCTTATGTATACTTATTTATATATAACAATTGACACATACACTGCCTTTTATTTTTATAGTTTATCTACTGAATCAACTAGTCACACATCTTTGGGCAGTCACACACCCTCCACTGAACCACACACACATTCACTCTCCCATACAAATACTCAGTTAACTAATCAATAACTAATATAGACTTTCACATAGCTAGTAACCAACTGGAGAACCAGTTTACACAACAACTGACAAAGTAATACAGATGTTCACACAGTTTAGTCACTATCACTATATTTAGTGAGACACTATAAATTGTTAAAGTCCTCCATTCAAATATTTATTTTTATATATACACTCATACTTCAATGCAAATTGCTATATATAATGCATATTAAAAAATAACGAAGCAAACCACATTCACTGGATGAGGTCATCAGTGATGTCATCATTGATGTCATTTGAGATGTCATCAGTGATGTCACTGACCATGTCATGAATGATGTGATATGTGACATCATCAGCAGTGGATTGCGGGTGCACGAAATATAGTTAGTACAACTAACTATATAGGAGTAATTTCAATGTTTTTTGAAATGCTAATTCCTAACTATATAAGGCCTGAAACCTATGGTTTTTTCAGTGAATTTCAAAGGTTTTTTAAATGCTAACTCCTAACTATATATGACCTGAAACCTATGGTTTTTTAAGTGAAAAAAAAATATATATATACAACAATAATACACTTGGCGAATGCAACAGTTAAATGCATGGATAATAATATAATAAAATGAATTCAAGCAGATAATAATGGACATCCTGCAAGAAATCAGAAAGATATATACACTAAATACATCAGATGATTACCTTGAATGTGCACACAGACACTCACACATCACAAAGTCAATACTCAAGGAAAACACCTCAGATGATCATAGCCACTGGAAACTGAAGGTGCACACAGACAGTCACGCATCACAATAGCAACAATCAAAATTAAAATACATCATCTGGTGCAAACTTCATCCTGGTCCACACCAGGCTGGGGGATTCACAGCTGGGTCAGGAGACTCAGCAACCAAATGTATGCACTGACAATGCGTCCACTGTTCAGGCTCATATCAAGAACCCCCTGCTTTATAATCTCAAAACACACTAGAAGGTTCCGAGAGACGTTCGTCTGCACCATGGAAACTTACTGTAATTGGCCACTTTCCATGCAAGCATTCAAAAGGCAAAGGAGTTCTCACGTTTCTTCTGCATTCTCACATGTTCCAGCCTTTATCTTAACAAATCTTACGAAAGTCTCAGGCAATACATTAAAAAATCTCCAAAAAAGAAAGCAACTTTGAACGTGAATAACCTAAACAATTCGAGTAATCTGGGGGCCTGCCTGTGTGTGCAAAAACCTCAAACAAGACAGAGTCAGAATTCAAGATGACACAAGGGCATTTCAAAGCCTTAGGCAGGACGGCACATATGTGGCCACCTTAGGCACCCATTCAGCTGAAGTGCAGTGCACAATGTCTTCTAAATTAAAGTTAGTCTTGCCCAATAGTTGAGTGAGCTGGTCCTGACCTTCTCTACTTTGTTGGTTCCTGTGTTTTGCTCCCTCTGCCAGTGGGTGCCAGAAACTCTACAAGTTCGACAGACCAAATTCATACAAATCTGTGTATGAATCACTTTTACCCCAGTAGTTGCCTTTGGATTGGGTATGTCTCAATTGCTGCCTCAGGGGCTATTTCACCTTACCCAGGGCATATGAGTGGGCCTGACTTTTGGATTTGTGTTTCACCTTTTTTGCTGGCTGCAATGCACCTGCTTGGCTGAGGGTCATCTGGTTACTTTGGGAATCATCACTTCCTCTGGGGTAAGAGTGTTGTTTAGGTGCCCTGGTAGACAGCTTTATGACTGAGGACAATGCCTTGTGAATGGAATGTTGATAAAGTCAGATCGTATTCTTGAAATAAAGGAGTGACCAGTCTGGAATTAAGCATTACGTTTATTTATATCGTTACAGCGAATGTCTCTGTGTCGAGCGACCAGAGAATCTGCATGACAGAAAAAGCAACAATCATAAATATGCGTTTCATGATTGCATGGAATGTGGACAACAATGATCTCAGCAGGAAAACATTAAAGGGTGATGGAGCAGGGTGAAGAGCAAAATTTTGTTCTAACCTGTGAAGTTAATCTCCCATAATATATAACATGACTAATAAGCATGTGGTGGAAAGTATTAATCAACTTAGTTTAAATTTGCAAACATTATACGCGGGATTAACTAATGTGCTTTATGTTGCATACGCAAAGAAGAAAATAATAAACTAACCTTGTCTATTGTGTTTGTCAGTATTAAATGCGGCTGTTTAGCTAATGGCATGTGCTTATTATATGTGCTTATGTTATGTCTTGTGTGACAAAAGCCTTTGGAGTTCATGCAGATCCTGAAGAAAAAAGTAGATATATTGCTGCATACATGTGCTTCGGCTAGGTAACATAATTAACCCGGTTAATTATTAGAAGGGGGGCGGGTAACAGAATGGGTCTCAATTCTTCAATTAATTGATGTCTTGTGTTTGTTTAATAATAGTTTCCAAAGTGAGGCCTGAAAAGTGGCTCGGAAAAATATGGCTGACAGAGATGCAGACGAGTAACCTTGTCCAGAGTGGAGCCTTGCATTTACGCAATGGAGATTTTTGCTGCATAAACATTATTAATAAAAAGAAAAGACTTTGCTTGAATAAAATGTGCTCACGGAAAGAAGGCCCAAGGACAGGATTTGTGAATGTCTGCCAAGGTTAGGAAGTAAAAAGTACAGTACTCGAAGGAAAAAAGTTACACTTTTGAGGAAGCCAAATGTCTTGGAAGAAAAAAACAATAGGGCTTATGTGAAGCCCGGACTTGGTCAAAATTCGATGACCTAATGGTGGACTGACATGGCTCAGCCAATGAAAGACCTGGATTATGTTGAAAGAATGTAGAATGTAGAGAGTTTTAGATAGAGAAAAGGTATAAAACCTGACATCATGAGCAGGGCAAAAGCTCTTGCTTCCCGATTCCTGAATGAGGTGCTGATGGACTTTTGGCGCACGTAAGGATAGCAGACTTTAAATAATATTTTTCTTTTTAGGTGAAGCGAGAAATAGACAGGGAAATAGAATTAGGGTATGGAAACTGTTATTTGCTAATACTTCATGTTTCTGATCTTGCTCTAATAAATGTCAGTTTAATAATTAATTTCCTAATAAAATGTTGCTTTCTTATTTGCTTGAAAAATAAAGATTCTAAAACGTAAATGCTCTTTCTTTATGAAGAATAAAGATAATAAAAATTAGATTCAAAAAGGCAAGCTGGTCTTGTTTATTCATGGTCTAGTTACTATCAGTTGATCCAATCGCCATAAATGGTTTGGTTTAATAAATGACAAATGCTTAAATCCATGGTAAAAGATGATAAACTGCAGTTGTAAATAATATTGTAGATATAATGTGAATAGTTTTTATAAATCAAACCACTAGATTCAGTTGCTCAAAAATTGTCTCATTGGTGTTATGGGCCTGTTTGAGTGTTTCATAATTAATGGTGATTATTGAGGTAATAGGTAGTGTTTGTGAGACACTTTTTCAATAGAAGCGCTGGATCAAGGGTCAAGAGAGTCATGGAGATTACACAGCTGCATTAAGGAGGTTGCCTGACAGATTTCACAGTTGTGGTTGCCAACAATAACAACATTTCTTCAGTTGTCGAGTTTCAAGACATACATTATATAACATCGGATTGTAAACCTTGAGAGAGCAAACGAAGAGCTGGAACAGCGGTAGTTAATCACAGGAAAGGAACTGCACAACTTTGCCCATCTGACAGGCTTCCCTTTGTCTCTGGATAACAGGGTTTTAGAAATATGTGACAGATAAGTACTTCCCTAGAGACTTACGAACCCCAGAAGTAACATTCTGCAGTAAAAGCATTATTTAGGACATGTACTCCAACTGACATTCTCCATGAACCCATGTACAGGCATGAACATGGGCACAAGCAGGCGGATGTAATATCTCTGCTTTACAAAACTCATGATAAGCTAAAATGGCTTCTATATGAAAGAGAATAAAATGGCTTCTTCAGTGTTGTACCATGTTATCTATTGCCTCTGAAAGGCCGTCATCTAAGTAGTGTGATGAGGAAGCTTCCTCAAAGTATTCGTCCTAATCATCATAGTGCAGATACTCGCTATTTGCATGCTGATTTCATTGATTTAGGGGCCGTATGTATCATCAAGCTGATTTGCGATTCTGAAATAGCGATTTTTTAGAAATCGCTATTTCAGAATCGCAAATTGGGATGTATGTACAAATTCGCATTTTTATTTGCGAATTCTTAGTATTCCTTAATTGCGATTAGCAAATTGTGAATCGCAATTTAGGAATACTTTCCCATTCATTTCCATGGGCCAGGAGGCCCATAGGAATGAATGGAAAGTTATTCTCAATTTGCGATTCGCAATTTGAGAATCGCAAATTGAGAATAATTTCAAGGGTGCAGGGGTGTCCAAAGGACACCCTGTTGCACCCCTGAAATAAGCATGGTTGCACATGTGGCACACATACATGCCCTAAGGGCATGTATGTGCGTCACATGGCACTTTGAAAAATGCAAAAATGTGCACTTTTCAAGTAATTCGCAACTTACCACCAACTTGAAGTTCGTGGTAATTTGTGATTCCTTAAGGACAATTTGCATTTTTTTTTTGCTTCATACATTGCATTTAAGGAAACGCAAAATTTGAGATTCCTTAAATGCAATTGCAAAGTAAGGAATCACAAATTTTGCGATTCTTTGTTTTGCACCAGACTTTTCTTCATACATACCATTTAGCAAATTCGCATTCGCAAAGGCCGAAATTCTGTGAATTTTTTGCCTTTGAAAATGCGAATTTGCTTGATACATATGGCCCTTAGTACCTTCCAGTTCAGAAATCACCCCTTAATTATGTGAGGCTGACTCACCCTAGAGTGCGTGTGAGTCCAACTAACTATAACGTGGAAATTTCAATGGTTTTATGTCAGTAAAATTTCCAGCTAACTATAACTGGTGTGAAACCTATGGTTTTTTCAGTGAATATATATATATATATATATATATATATATATATATATATATATATATATATATATATATACAACAATAATACCCTTGGCGAATGCAACAGTTACATGCATGGATAATAATATAATAAAATGAATACAAGCAGATAATAATAATACTAATAATAATAATAATAATAATGATAATAATAATAAGTGTTCACTTCCTCAAAATATTCCTCATAATCATCTGGGTAAAAGGGCCCACCAGATGTCATGCAGAGTTCACTGGTTTAGTATTTCACAATACAGAAATAAGCCCTTAAATATATGTGGGCTTGATGCACCTCACTTTACTTGCCGCTAGGGCTGAGGTCTTCAAACTGTGGGGCGTGCCCCCCTTGGGGGGCGTGGATAGTTTCCCATGGGGGCGCAAATGCCACTGCAAGTACATGTAAATGAAGATCGCCTGGAATTCTGCAATGTTTATCAGCTGCATTTCCAGGCTGCATTAATTTACTCCAAAGCCCTTGAAGTGAGATCAGAGTGCTGTGGGCCCGAGGTTAGTGCGTGTTCTGCTGTGGGCTTGGCTGGGCCATGTCTGAAAGTCTTATCTCCAGCACACCCTGGTTTTTCACATGTCTTTAAAGACCCTTTGCATATTTACATACCTTTGTAAACTGGATACGCAGGCTCAGTTTTTTTTCAGGTTCCAGCACCCCCTGGGCCCCCATTCTGCCTATTCCTTACCTTTGTATTTTACATTTACTAGTATGAGAATGCATTTCCTAGAAAGGAATATAAAGTAGAGCTGCCAAAAACAATATCAGCTATGTGTTGTTTAAAGAGCCTGCAAAGACCTTGTTTTCACACTAAATAGGGTTATAAATAAAAATTCATTCATTTGTAATGTGACTTTTCTGTCTTTGTTCCCTTTAATTATCAGTCATGAATCATTCAGGCTGCCCAAGACCACAACTAAAAGTGCTTTCTATGTATATTTGCTGTTTGAAGTACGCATACAGAGGGCCAGGGTAAAAGTTAAAATGAGCTTCTCTCCAAGAGAAAGTAAATCCATCATTCTTACTTAGGACAATACATTCCAACATCAAAGTCATTGTATTCCTCAAATGGCATATTGTTAGCACCAGTATCTAATGCAGGCTTTGGAGACACTCAAGATATTTCATTAACTATCATGAGGACTATAATGTAAGCCATATTATTTCAACCATGACAAATTATTTTCATATGGAGGACCCAACTATAAGTTCGTGAGGACCTTCAGATGGTGTGAACCTCTTTTAATGCCAAGCAAAATGAATGAATGTTAGTTTAACTTACCATATAATTTAATGAAAGATCGAAGAATGATTGAGGAATTCTTTTTTTTTTTGTCTCAGCAATGCAGAGTAATTCTCCTCAGCAACACTGCCACCGCTGGTCAATGAGTATATTCTGCAGATGGAAAAGTCCACTGTTAGTTCAGGTATCCTTATTTGGACTTAAATAATTTCAAATCAGTGCAATACAAGAAAACAATAATTTTTATAATGCCCTAACAGATCAGTTTTATGACATCTGAAATATTGCACAATGCATAGCTCATTAGAAATTCACATCTCAATTTCTGTTTTCAACACAGCATACTTCTCTCAATGCAACGCCTCATGTGCTACCACTCTCTACACAACTCTAGCCCCTATATGAGGACAGATAAAAAGATCTTATTGCCAGCCAAGTGACAGCATACCATCTCACTGCAATTCTTTTTACGTTATGCTAGACAAATTGCAATTAAGGCAGCTGCTAAGATGCGAGATGACGGTTTAGGCTACAGTAAGTGGAAATATTAAACATTATGTACAAGAGCAAGGGGCAGATGTATCAAGATACCATTTTGCACTTCTCAAATAGCGATTGTTAAGGAATCGCTATTTTAGAAGAGCAAAATGGTATGTATGTAGAATTTCGCTATTTTTCAGCGAATCCTTAGAATTCCTTAATTGCGATTAGCAAATTGCTAATCGCAATTAAGGAATAATTTCCCATTCATTTCTATGGGCCAGGAGGCCCATAGGAATGAATGTAAAATTATACTCAATTTGCGATTAGCAATTAGCTAATCGCAAATTGAGAATAATTTCAAGGGTGCAAGGGTGTCTTAAGGACACCCTGCTGCACCCCTGAATTTGATATGTGCACGCATATGGCGCACATACATGCCCTAAGGGCATGTATGAGCGTCATATGGCACCTTTATAATTTTAAAAAAGTGCTTTTTGAAAAGAATTCGCAAGTTACCACCAACTACAAGTTGATGGTAATTTGCGAATTCTTAGTCAAAAATCGCAACACTGAAATTCTTGATACATTTCAAATGTAAAATCGCAATTTGCTATTTCTTAAAAGCCTCGCAATATTAAGGAATCGCTAAATTAGCGATTCCTTAAAATTGCGAGGCTTTTTGCATGATACATTCCAAATCCCGTTTTTTTTGTCGCAAACGCTGCTATTTTCCGAATCGCAGCGTTTGCGACAAAAAAAACGGATGATACATCTGCCCCCAAGTTTCTAGCATTTATGCAATAGTTAAGTTGAGAATATTTTGATCAACTACACCTTCATACACATTTCTAAGTCTCAAATAATGCCCTCATTTCTTTCATCTCGCCGTCGTACTCTACATGTTGGTGTTTTGTCTACCCTGGAAACCATTTTAATAACAAGATAAATGTATCCTAATGCTTGCTAGGCAACTGATTGGACCTCATGTCAGATGAAACCCTGCTTTAGCAATATGATGTCAGGGCACTTTTTGACTAGTTTTTTCAGGGTGAAGAGTACAAACTGGATGAAAATGTGTTAGCAATCATGCACTAGGCTAATATCTGTAATTATGACAGCAAACTATGTAGGAAGCATTATCGGAAACTACTCTGAACCATTCAAAGCATTGTGGCCTTTCTGAAAGTAGGTTTGAGTTCTAAATCCTGAAGTATCCTGAACAGCAATCCATCTTGAGAATCAGAGTCCCATATATTGAGGGCCAGGGTAAAAGTTCAAATCAGCTTCTCTCCATGAGAAAGTAAATCTCTCATTCTTACGTAGGACAATACATTCCAGCAGCAACGTCATTATATTCCTAAATGGCATATTGCTAGCATCAGTATCTAAAGGAGGCTTTGGAGACACTCAAAGTATTTCATTAACTGTCATGAGGACTATAATGTAAGCCATATTACTTCAACCTTGACAACTTATTTTCATACGGAGGACCCCACTGTAAGTTCGTGAGGACCTTCAGAAGATGTGAACCTCTTTTAATGCCAAGCAAAATGAATGAATGTGAGTTTAACTTACCATATAATTTAATGAAAGATCGAAGAATGCTTGAGGAATTTTATTTTTCATCTCAGCAATGCAGAGAAATTCTCTTGTGCAACACTGCCACCCCTGGTCAATGAGTATATTCTGCAGATGGAAAAGTCCACTGTTAGTTAATGTACCCTTATTTGGACTTTAATATGTTCAAATCAGTGCAATACAAGAAAACAATGATTTTTATAATGCTCTAACAGATCAATTTTATGGCATCTGAAATATTGCAAAAATGCACAGCTCATTAGCAATTCAAATCTCAATTTATGTTTTCGACACAGCATACTTCTCTCAATGCCACGCCTCATGTGCTACCACTCTCTACACAACTCTAGCCCTTATATGAGGACATAGATAAAAAGATCTTATTGCCAGCCAAGTGACAGCATACCTTCTCACTGCAATTCTTTTACGTTATGTTAGACAAATTGCAATTAAGGCAGCTGCTAAGATGCGAGATGAGGGTTTAGTCTACAGTAAGTGGGATTATTAAACCTTATGTACAATAGCAAGTTTCTAACATTTAAGCAATAGTTAAGTTGAGAATAGGTTGATCAACTACACCTACATACAAATTTCTAAGTCTCAAATAATGCCGTCATTTCTTTCATCTCACCATCGTAATCTATATGTGGGTGTCCTGTCTACCCTGGAAACCATTTCAATACCAAGATAAATGTATCCTATTGCTTGCTAGGCAACTGATTGGCCCTCACATCAGATGAAACCCTGCTTTAGCAATATGATTTCAGGGCACTACTTGACTATTTTTTCAGGGTGAAGAGTACAAACTGGAGGAAAATGTTTCAGCAATCATGCACTAGGCTACTATCTGTAATTATGACTGCAAACCAAGTAGGAAGTATCATAGGAAACTACTTTGAACAATTCAAAGCATGGTGGCCTTTCTGAAAGTAGGTTGGAGTTCTAAATCCTGAAGTATCCCGAACAGCCATCCATCTTGAGAATCAGAGTCCCATATACAGAGGGCCAGGGTAAACGTTCAAATCAGCTTCTCTCCATGAGAAAGTAAATCTCTCATTCTTACTTAGGACAATACATTCAGCATCGAAGTCTTTATATTCCTCAAATGGCATATTGCTTGCGCCAGTATCTAAAGTAGCCTACGGAGACACTCAAAGTATTTCATTAACTATCATGAGGACTATAATGTAAGCCATATTACTTCAACCTTGACAAATTATTTTCACACGGAGGACCCAACTATAAGTTTGTGAGGACCTTCAGATGGTGTAAACCTCTTTTAATGCCATGCAAAATTAATGAATGTGAGTTTAACTTACCATATAATTTATTGAAAGATCGAAGAATGCTTGAGGAATTCTTTTTTTTTGTCTCAGCAATGCAGAGAAATTCTCCTGAGCAGCACTGCCACCGCTGGTCAAAGAGTATATTCTGCAGATGGAAAAGTCCACTGTTAGTTCATGTACCCTTATTTGGACTTAAATATTTTAAAATCAGTGCAATACAACAAAACAATGATTTTTATAATGCCCTAACAGATCAGTTTCATGGCATCTGAAATATTGCAAAAATGCACAGCTCATTAGAAATTCAAATCACAATTTCTGTTTTCGACACAGCATACTTCTCTCAATGCCACGCCTCATGTGCTACCACTCTCTACACCACTATAGCCCCTATATGAGGAAATAGACAAAAATATCTTATTTCCAGCTAAGGGACAGCATACCTTCTTACTGCAATTCTTTTATGTTCCGCTAGACAAATTGCAATTAAGGCAGCTGATAAGATGCGAGATCAGGGTTTAGGCTACAGTAAGTGGGATTAATAAACATTATGTACAATAGCACGTTTCTAGCATTTAAGCAAGAGTTAAGTTGAGAATATTTTGATCAACTGCACCTTCATACAAATTTCTAAGTCTCAAATAATGCCCAAATTTCTTTCATCTCGCCATCGTACTCTTCATGTGGGTGTCCTGTATACCCTGGAAATCATTTCAATAACAAGATAAATGTATCCTATTGCTTGCTAGGCAACTGATTGGCCCTCACATCAGATGAAACCCTGCTTTAGCTTTATGATGTCAGGGCACCACTTGACTAATTTTTCAGGGTGAAGAGTACAAACAGGAGGAAAATGTTTCAGCAATTAGGCACTAGGCTAATTTCTGTAATTATGACTGCAAACTAAGTAGGAGGTGTCATAGGACACTACTCTGAACCATTCAAAGCCCTGCGGTCTTTCTGAAAGTAGGATAGAGTTCTAAATCCTGAAGTGTCCTGAACAGCAATCCATCTTGAGAATCAGAGTCCCATACACAGAGGGCCAGGTTAAAAGTTAAAATCAGCTTCTCTCCATAGAAAGTAAATCTCTCATTCTTACTTATGGCAAAACATTCCAGCGTCAAAGTCATTATATTCCTAAAATTGCATATTGCTAGCACCAGTATCTAAAGCAGGCTTTGGAGACACTCAACGTATTTCATTAACTATCATGAGGACTATAATGTAAGCCACATTACTTCAACCTTGACACATTATTTTCATACGGAGGACCCAACTATAAGTTTGTGAGGACCTTCAGAGGGTGTGAACCTCTTTGAATGCCATGCAAAATGAAAAAATTTGAGTTTAAGTTACCATATAATTTAATAAAAGATCGAAGAATGCTTGAGAAATTCTTGTTTTTTGTCTCAGCAATGCAGAGAAATTCTCCTGAGCAACACTGCCACCTCTGGTCAATGAGTATATTCTGCAGATAGAAAAGTCCACTGTTAGTTCATGTACCTTATTTGGACTTAAATATTTTCAAATCAGTGCAATTCAACAAAACAATGCTTTTTGTAATGGCCTAACAAATCTGTTTTATGGCATCTGAAATATTGCAAAAAGCTCATCAGAAATTCAAATCTCGATTTCTTTTTCAACACAGCATACTTCCCTCAATGCCACGTCTCATGTGCTACCACTCTCTACACAACTCTAGCCCCTATATGAGGACATAGGTAAAAAGATCTTTTGCCAGCCTAGTGACAGCATACCTTCTCACTGCCATTGACGTTATGCTAGACAAATTGTAATTAAGGCAACTGATAAGTTGCGAGATCAGGGTTTAGGCTACATTTGTGAAAGGCAGCGAGTCTTCTAAGACCCCCAATCCTACCCGGTGGCAGGGTCCCACCTCTAATTCCCCTTAGGTTCGTTACCAAAATAATGAGGCACGCGCTGGAACTGGAAGACAAGAAAAAGGTTTATTACTCTCAAGAGGAGACCACGTCAACTGCAGACACCGAGATGTCTCAGGGAGGTGTTCTGATGGCAACACCTTTGGCTCTTCCTTTTATACAGGTTTGACACAATGCATTTGTTTTCATCAACATGGTTACACAAGCTTGGATTCCCCGCTCCGGGCAGTTTGTCACACAAGCCCAACATTGTTTCATCAACATGGTTACACAAGCTTGTGTCCCCGCCCGGGCAGGTTGTCACACAAGTCCAACAATGTTTCATCATCCCACCCAGGCCAAACAGACAATTTTATCTTGCAGCTGGACCTTGCTTCAGGGTCTAAAACATGTGAGACCGGCCAGATCTAAGAGTCTGTTCTGTTGATAAAAAACAGGTCATATTGTTGGCAAAAACAAGTCTTGCTGTGTGCAGTGCAATAAACCATGTTTGCAAGAGTTTGTTTGGTAATTGGAACCTGTTTGTTTAAGAGTGTCCATGGGTTTGCCTGTAAACATAGATGAGAGGAAAAACGAGTTTGTGGCAGCAAGCGATGTTGATGTTCGTCGTGGCAATAGAGTTTATAGCCCCCAGCTCACATACCAGGTTGGTTAGAGGGGTGCTAGTAAGGGCAGGGTGAAACAAAGGTGACCAACAGAATACAAAATGGCTGCGGTCGGTCGGTCGGAATGACTGCAGCTTATGTGCACATAGGAACTTCCACCAGACAAGATGGCGCAGGTAATGTTTATGATTGTCATTTTGCTTTTAACATCGTAAGTGGGATTATTAAACATTATGTACAATAGCACATTTCTAGCATTTAAGCAATGTTGAAATTGAGAATAGTTTGATCAACTAAACCTTCATACAAATTTCTAAGTCTCAAATAATGCCCTCATTTCTTTCATCTCGCCATCGTACTCTACGTGTGGGTGTCCTGTCTTCCCTGCAACCCATTTCAATACCAAGATAAATGCATCCTATTGCTTGCTAGGCAACTGACTGTCCCTCACATCAGATGAAATTCTGTTGTAGTTGTATGATGTCAGAGCTCCACTTGACCAATTTGTCAGGGTGAAGAGGACAAACAGGAGGAAAACATATCAGCAACTATGCAAGAGGTTACTATCTGTAATTATGACCGCAAAGCTAGTAGGAGGTGTAATGGGAAACTACTCTAAACCTTTTAAAGCATTGGTGCCTTTTTGAAAGTGAGATGGAGTTCTAAATCCAGAAGTATCCTCAACAAAATCCAGCTAGAGAATCAGAGTCCCATATACAGAGGGCAGGAGAAAAGATAAAATTAGCTTCCCTCCATGAGAAAGTAAATCTATCATTCTAACTTAGGACAATACATCCAGGAAGTTCCGGCTGAGACCTGGTCTGGTATCATCGCCAATTTTTTTACTACCAAAATTAGGCAGATACAGGACTCTTTTCCTCCGAGACCGATAGCTGACCCTATGACCTCGCCAAATGAGATAGCCCACCTGCCTACTTCCGGCCCTGTCCTGCTGGACTTCCCGCCTCTTACGATAACCTCATCTTTAGCATTGATGAGGAATCTTAAACCTGGCTCACCATGCGATCCCTGTCCCGCGAAATTTCTGGCTAGAATGGCAGATGTTGTCAATCCTATAGCCAATCCGATTCTCAATCTTTCCCTGAGTCAGGGAGTCCTGCCACACTCCTGGAAACAGGCCATGGTTATTCCTCTCCTTAAAAAGCCCAACCTTGCCCCAGAAGTCCCTTCTAACTATAGACCGATTTCGCTCCTTCCAGCACTTACTAAAATCTTGGAGAAACATGTCCACAGCGTGCTCTCCAACTTCCTGGAGTCGAATGAGCTTCTTCATGCATCTCAATCGGGCTTTAGATCCAACCTAAGTACCGAAACGGCGCTTTTGGAAGTCTCAGAGATTGTGAAGGAGGTGCTGGACACTGGAGGCAGGGTGATGTTAGTTATGCTAGACTTGTCGGCGGCTTTTGACACCGTTCCCCATGAGGATCTCCTCACAAGACTACATGACATCGGTCTAGGGGGGACGGTGCTCAACTGGTTTTGTTCCTTCTTAGCCAACCGCCGACAAACGGTCTGGGCCTCTCCGGGATCTGCCGAAATGCCGCCATTGGGAGTCGGAGTGCCCCAGGGCTCAGTATTGAGCCCTACTCTTTTTAACATCCTTATGACCCCTCTGGCGACATTGGTGGAGTCCTACGGGGCCCAGATCGTCTCATATGCTGACGACACCCAGCTTCTTTTCACCTGCCGCAAGAGCGAAGATTTCGATGGGGAAAGTATCCGAGAGTGCCTTGGGGCTGTTTTTAACTGGTTCCAACTGAACAGCCTCAAGTGTAACTCGGATAAATCCGAGATACTTTTCTTCGGATGCCCATCGGAACCGGACTGGCGTGGTTGGTGGCCTGCTGACATGTTCCCTCCAGCCCAGTCCTCTAAATGGGCTAAGAACCTGGGAATTAAAATTGACAACGGGCTTATGCTCAAATCCCAGGTGTCCACCCTCACAGGGAAGTGTTTCGGCATCCTCAGGATGCTTCGAAAGTTTGTTCCTTTGCTTTCTGAGGAACATCGGAGAATAACTGTACAGGCCCTCGTCGGATCCAGATTGGATTATGCTAACATTCTGTATCTGGGTCTTCCAGAATATCTCTTACAGCGAATGCAGGTGACCCAGAATGCTGCAGCTCGAGCTATTTTTGGTCTGCATCGCCGAGCCAGTGCTTCAAACCTGCTGCAGTCTCTCCATTGGCTCCCAATACGGAAGAGGATAATGTTTAAGGCTTTGACATTAGCCCACAAAGCCCTCCACGCCACTGGTGCAAAATACCTATAGAAGAGGCTGGATTTTTACAGGCCGACACGATCTCTAAGATCAGAATCATTGGCACTTGCTGTAGTTCCCCTTATCAAGAAGGCCCGTGTAGGCGGTCGGTCATTCAGATTCCTGGCCCCTCAGTTGTGGAATTCTCTACCGCTGTCTTTACGGTCCACATCCAATCTGCTTGCCTTTAGGAAGGGTCTAAAGACTTGGCTATTCTCTGGTTAGTGCGCCTCTTTCCTTATTCTCTGTTTCCTCTGTTATGTTTTTCAGTCTCCTTTCTGGGTCTGGAGCTCAAAGCGCCGGGACACTCCTTTGGAGTAGCCGTTGCGCTATATAAGACCCATAAATAACATAACATAACATAACATAACATTCTAGCCTCAAAGTCATTATATTTTTCTAATGGCATATTGCTAGCACCAGTATCTAAAGAAGGCTTTGTCAGCTTCAGAGGCACTCAAAGTCTTTCATTAGCTATCATGACCACAATAATGGAAGCCATATTACTTCTACCGTGACAAATTATTTTTATACTGAGGACATGACTATAAGGTTGTAAGGACCTTCAGATGGTGTGAACTTCTAATAATGTCAAAAAAATGATTGCGAGTTTAACTTACCATATCATTTAATAAAAGATTGAACGCTTGAAGACTTTTTTTTTTGTCTCTTGAGAAACACTGCCACCACTGGTCCTTGAGTATATTCTGCAGATGGAAAAGTCTACTGTTAGTTCCATCTACCATTATTTGGACGTAAATATTTTCAAACCTAATGCCAAACAACAAAAAATTGATTTTTATAATGCATTAACAGATTAGTACAATGGCCTCTGAGATATTGAAAAAAATGCAAAGCTCATTAGAAATCCAAATCTCAATTTCTGTTTTCAACAACACATACTTCCCTCAACGCCATGCCTCATTTGCTACCGCTCTCTACACAACTCTAGCACCTATCGAGGACATAGATGAGAAGATCTTCTTGCCAGGCAAGTGACAGGGTACCCTTCTTAATTAAATTATTTTAGGTTATGGTAGACAAAATAGCAATTAAGTGAGGTGATAAGATTCGAGATGAGGGTTTAGGTGACAGTTAGTGGGACTAACAAATATTATGAAAAGCAATAGTAAGTTTCCAGCACTTAAACAATAGTGAAGTTGGAAATATTTTCACCAACTACACCTCCATACAAATTTATAAGACTCAAATAATGCCCTAATTTCTTTCACCTCACCATGCTAGTCTTCATTTGGGTGTCCTGTCTGTCCTGCAACCCATTTCAATTCTAATCAATCAGGGAATTTTGAAGCGCGCTACTCACCTGTGAGGGTCTCATGGTGCCAGGGAGGGTGCAGCTCTGAGTCAGCTGAAAAGCTAGGTCTTGGGGCTCTTCTTGGAGGTGTGCAGAGCTGGGGAGAATCTGATGTTGACTGGGAGCTCGTTCCAGGCCTTAGCCACGATGTAGGAGAAAGCTCTTTCACCCGCTCTGCTTCTGCGGCTGCGTTGGGTTTCTGCTAGGGCGAGATCGGCGGAGTGGAGGTTTATTTTGGGTATGCGGGAGGAGATTTTTGTTGAGGTATTTGGTCCGGTGTTGTGGAGGGATTTGTAGGCATGGGGAAGTAGCTTGAAGGTTACTCTCTTCTCTATGGGGAGCCAGTGGAGGTCTCGCTGGTGTTGGGTGATGTGCTCATGTCATGGGATGCCGAGGACGAGTCTAGCCGCTGTGTCCTGGATGGTCTGGAGTTTGCGTAGCAGGGATTTGTGGATTCCAGCATAGAGGTCATTTTTGTAGTCTAGTCTGCTTGTTATCAGTGCGTGGGTGATGGTCTTTCTGTCTTCAGGGGGTTCCGCTTGAAGGTCTTGAGGAGGATGCAGAGGGTGTTGGAGCAGGTGGAGGCAACAGTATTGATCTAGCGGGTCATGGTGAGGGTGGAGTCGAGTATGATGCCAAGATTCAGGGCGTAGTGCGTGGGGGTGGGGTGTTTCCGAGGGCAGTGGGCCACCAGGTCTTGTCCCAAGCTGAGGGAGTGGGTCCAAGGATGAGGGCTTCTGTCTTCTCTGAACTGAGTTTCAGACAGCTGCTGCTCATCCAAGCTGCAACGTCTTACAATCCTTCCTGGAAGACGAGTCTGGTGGTCTAGGGGTCCATCGTGAAGGAGAAGATGAGCTGGGTGTTGTCGGTGTAGGAAACTCTGCTGAGTCAATGCTGTCTGATGATGGTGGCAAGGGGGGCTATGTAGATGTTGAAGAGCATGGGACTGAGCGATGATCCTCGGCAAACTCTGCAGTTGCTCTATGTGGGTTCAGAGAGGAAAGGCAGGAGTATGACCCTTTAAGTTCTGCTGCGGGGAAGGAGCGGCCAGTCAAGGACGGTTCTCTGTATGCTGCGTTGTGGAGTCTGGCTGTGAGAGTAAGTTGGGGGACAGTTTGGAAGGCTGTTGAGAGGTCTAGGAAGATGAGGGCCGCGGTGTGGCCTTGGTCGAGGAGCATGAGGATGTCGTCTGTGGTGGCGAGGTGGGTGGTCTTGTGCTGTGGTTACTGCGGAATCTGGATTGGGAAGAGTCGAGGATGGGTCCTCTTTGATGAAGTTTGCCAGCTGGGCGTTGACAATCTTCTCAGTGATTTGTACTGCGAAGGGAAGGAGAGAAATGGGTCGGTAGTTTTTCAGGTCCATCAGGTCTGCAGAGGGTTTCTTGAGGTGGGGCTTGACTTCTGTGTGTTTCCAGTCGTCGGGGAAAGTGCCGGATTCAAAGGTAGCATTGATGGAGTGTCGTAGCTTGGGCGCTAAGGCGGCTGCAGCTCTGTGTAAGATGTGTGGCAGGCAGGTGTCCATGAGGGCTTCTGAGTTAGTGAGATTCATGGTCATGGTGGTATCCACGGTGGTGACCGGTGTCCAGGCAGTGATGGTGGTCTGGCTGTCGTTGCTGGTGAAGGTAAATGTATCCTATTGCTTTCTAGGCAAATGATTGGCCCTCACATCAGATGATATCCTGCTGTAGCTTTAAATCAGTGCACCACAGGACCAATTTTTCAGGGTCAAGAGGACAAACTGGAGGAAAAAATATACACCATTATGCACTAGGTTACTATATGTAATTATGACTGCAGGGCAAGTAGGCGGTGTGATGGGAACCTGATCTGATCTATTCAAAGCATTAGGGCCTTTTTGAAAGAGGGATGGAGTTATACGTTCAGTAGTATCGTCAACAATCCACCTTGAACATCAGAGTCCCGTATACAGAGTGCAGCTGATGTTGAACTTCCCTTCGTAAGAAAGTAAATCTAATGTTCTAACTAAGGATAATACATACCACCCTCAAAGTCATTATATTGCTCTAATGGCATACTGCTAGCACCAGTATCTAAAGCAGGCTTTGTCAGCCTTGGAGGAAGTGAAGGTCTTTCATTAACTATGAGGAGCACCATAATATAATCAATATTGCTTCCACCCTGACAAACTATTTTCACATGGAGCACCCGACTATAAGGTCATGAGGAACTTCAGATGGTGTGAACGTCTGTTAATGCCTAACAAAATGAATGAATGTGATTTTCACTTACAATCTAATTTGATAAAAGATCGAAAAAGCTTGAGGATTACTATTTTTTTTGTTTAGTCTCAGCAATGCACAGAAATTCTCTTGAGCAACACTGCCACCGCTGTTCATTGAGTATATTGTGCAGATGGAAAAATACACTGTTAGTTCATCTACCAATATTTGGACTTAAATATTTTCAAACCTAATGCAATACAACAAAACAGTAGATTTGTATAATGCGTTAACAGACAAGTACTAAGGAGTCTGAAATATTGCAAACATACACAGTTAATTAGAAATTCAATTCCCAATTTGTGTTTGCAACACAGCATTTCGTCTCTCAATGCCATGCCACTCTCTACACAACTCTATCACCTATATGAGGACATTGATAAAAAGATCTTATTGCCAGGCAAGTGATAGTGTACCCTTCTGAATGCAATTCATTTAGATTATGGTAGATAAATAGCAATTAAGTCAGGTGATAAGATGCAAGATGAGGGTTTAGGTTACAGATAGTAGGAGCATTTATGCGAGTTTAAGCTATTGGTATTGTAAAGGACAATGTGTTTTATTTATGTTTCTAAAACCAAAACATAAATAAAAGTCATTGTCATTTATAATGCCAATAGCTCAAACTAGGGCAAATGCGAGAGATGTTGCATTGCAAATGCTTGTTTTAATTTCAAATTATGACAGCAATAGCATAATACGCAAAGACATTTCTTTCACTAAGGAAAGGGTGCAGATCCAGGGACCCCTGGTAACAGTCTGTGGTACTGCGCCATTTTCTTTGTGAAAGGAATTTCTTTGTTTATTATGCTACTGATGGCATACTTTGAAATGAAAAAAAATAAACAATTTACATGACTGTTTGTCAAAGTTGCATTTAATTTTACGCGTTTTGTTGGTCTTCTTGTTTGGACAATGTTCTGTTGGTGTTGCAGATGCTAATAATTTTTTTTGTTTCAAAGTAAGCTGGGACATATTTCATTCCTTCCTGGAAGTGGAGTCTGGTGGTTTCACGGTCCTTAATGAGGGAGAGGATGAGCGGGGTGTCGTCGGCATAGGATAATATGCTGAGTTCATGCTGTCTGACGATGGTGGAGAGGGGGGCAATGTAGATCTTGAAGAGTGTGGGACTGAGTGATGATCCTTGGGGTGCTCTGCAGTTGATCTCTGTGAGTTCGGAGAGGAAAGGCGAGAGTCTGATCCTTTGTGTTCTGCCGGCAAAGAAGGCGCGGAGCCAGTCAGGGGCAGGTCCCTGTATGCCGGCATCATGGAGCCTGGTTACGAGAGTGTGGTGGGAGACTGTGTTGAAGGCTGTGGAGAGGTCTAGGAGGATGAAGTCAGCGGTGTGGCCTTGGTCGAGGAGCACACGGATATCGTCTGTGGCAGCTAAGCGGGTGGTCTCTGTGCAGTGGTTACTTAGGCAACCAGATTGGGAAGAGTCGAGGATGGTGTAGTGTAGTTCCTATATTCCCAATGGGCTCTGCGCATTGGAATAATATATCCTATAAATTTAGGCGTAGGACTGAGGTCAATTAGGTCTCTATTGAATGTATTAAACTTAATAGTGAGTGCCAGCTAGCTCAGAGGTCACTAGAAACCTTTTCGAATTTACAAGAAGGGATTAGTTTCTGATAACCGCATAAACATGACAACTTTGTTTCAAGAATAAGAAATATATCTCTGGAGTCGTGGAAACAATAGATAAGTATTTCACCCAGTCAATCGTGCATGCTTCGTTTCGACAGAGGTGCAGAGAAATAGAGAGAAGGGCGTTTTCAATAAAAAGGTTTATTGAACAGTCTTCTTTCTCATGCAACAAAGTGAACTGCTACAATCGTAATGCAGACTGCAAAGTATAATGCGTACAGCGAGAACAATATTATAAAATAATACTGTAAGAGCATTGTATGTCTCTTAATAATAATCTTTATTTGGATATAAAATATCCTTGGAAGAGCACCTCAAAAGATTCCACAACAGTACACATTATTCATAAAGAAAATCAATTAAACAACAGTGATTAAATGAAAATCATCCAAAACGCATTATGCGGCTTCTATTACATTTGGGTAATTAAAAAAGAAAAGACACATGGTGTACAGGTCAGCAGGGTCAACATAGTATTAAAACAGCAGAAAATTGTGGTACTGACAAGTAGCAATGTTGCACTTGTAGAAACAGTCTGATGTTCAACAAAAACTGCAGGTTATAATAAGATGCAATCCGATAAAAAAACAGCAGCAGCAGGCGGATCAATAGCAGCGGGTTATAATAAAATGCGATCAGATAAAAAACGATTTTAGCAGCATAGAAATGAAGTGAAGTTTAATATGAACTATTACTTAAAAGGGGAAGGCATTGGCAGGCCCTTCCTGTTACTACGTAAAATTGTGGTATGCATGACGTATGTAGGTTGTAAGGCCTTTATTCAAAGCTGTGTTTTCAGGGCTCAAAGCTGCAATGATTGCCTGTCTGCAGGTCTGAATACCCAGCCTATTCCACTCAGTTTTTAATTTACGTCTGCGCAGTGACATAAGGGCGGGGCAAAGACAAACCACGTGCTCCATGGTTTCAGCCGACTTGCCGCACCCTCTGCACAGTAAGACTTCTGACGTGCGACGCCAAGAGGGCAAATCTTTTAGAAATTGCCAGTCACCCAATCTGATAGCCATAAAGCAGAGTTTTAGGTACAGGGAGTAAGTGCAGGACAGGTAGGTGGCAGGAGATAGCCGTCCGTAAGAATTCATAACTGCCCATGCATGTCTGCGTTTAGCAAAGTGGGCTTTATCCTTGATAAGGGAGCACATTCTGACACATTTCTTAATGCTAGATTTAATTGCTGTAATGCTAGGTTTGAGGGCCCATAAGTCGCCCGCTGACATTTCACGGCTGGAGTCCTTAAAAAGGCGGCCGTACGAGCCACCTGGATTTTTCTGGGAGATATCTAACCAAACTAGTGACTCTAATGAGCCTATGTCTGCTTGTCTAAGTTTGTGGCAAAGATTTAAGTACGTGCCGATATTAGAAACTTCATAATTTAATAAGCCTAGTTCTAATCTGATTTGGGCAGCAGAGGCAGTTTTAGGCAAGTAAAGAACCTTTTTATAGAATTTGGTCACGTGTTGGTTTAGGTTGGTATTAAGTTTACCCCTGAAAATCTCGATGCCGTACGACAGAGTCGGCCCAATTTTAGCTCTCATAACTTCCAATATTGGAGGTAGACTTGGGCCAGACAGATTTTTTTAAGCTTAGAAAGGGTCACCTGTAGGGTCATGGCTTTTACTGAAATATCATTGCGCTGTTTGGCAAAGTTGCCCCTAGAGTTAAGGTTGACTCCTAGGTATTTGTATGTGCTTCCTGTTGCAAGGCTCATATTGTTGTAAGACCAACCACCACCGACGTTACGTTTTCTTCCGAAGGTAACCACTTAGGTTTTCTTTAAATTAACCTCTAATTTATTTGCGGTGGTGTAGCTGTATAGTTTGTCCAAAAGCCTTTGCAACCCTACCCGTGTGAGACTAAAAAGGACTAGGTCGCCGGCGTATAGAAGGTTGCTTATTAGCGAACCTCCAATTTTGGGTGGGTGACTATTTGTTTCTTCCAGGATCGGTGACAAGTCTCCTATGAACAGATTAAAAAGAAGTGGAACCAGCACACATCCCTATTTGACACCTCTAGTTGTCATGATTTTCCGAGAGAGATGTGTGCCGGACCCCAACTTCACTTGAACCCATGTGCCTGGGTGCAATTGTATGGTTTCTAAACCATATATAAATACATACATAAATAACAATGGCTAAAAGTACTTAACTGGTGCTTCTAAAAAAAGCCTACCCCAATGTACCTAACCTAAGTCTAGTATGCAGGAGGGAGTAAGTATTGTGTAGCATAGGTTTGGTTTTCTTTGCCAAGAATTTATCCAAGATTTCTCTTAGGTTCTAATCAGCTCCGTACCTTGCTTTAGAATGAAGGAGGTCTGGTATCTCTTGTATTGGGACTCGATTTCCCAACACCCAGCAAGGGGAGCTTGGAAACACTGGAGCTGTATTCTCAGCTACAGAAAGGACAGCTTCTCGATCAGTGCGTCAGCTGGAGGAGCGGCTTCCTTCAACACTTGCTGTAGCGAGCTGCGTCAGGCAAGTAGATGGTCAAACTGCTCCGAACCACTGTGTCTTGCTAGAGCAAATGAAAGCATATTTATACCTTGAAGGTGCCTAGTTTGAAGTAAAGTCGGGCAAATTAACATCAGTAAAGAACCCCAAGGGAATAGTAGTTCTTTGTAAAGTACATGAGTTCTTGGATAAATCAATATCCAAGCAAGGGGAGGTCCTTGACTGCTTAATCCGATTTTCCAAGAAATCATTGTGACGTTTTGGTACGGATGGAAGTAGCCATGCCTGTATTTGGACTGCATGGGCTATGTCTAAATAAGGGAATGATTTCGATGCCTATATTAGGGCAATATGAATTGTACCTATATAAGGGCATAAATCGGGAGAATTCACTCAGATCCTAAAACGCCATACAACACCCACTCCACTTTATTATGTACGACATTTCTAAGCGCATAAAACATATCTAAAACATGATGTGTTAAAATCCCCACCCTAAATACATAAAAAATGCATTCGAAATGGTAGTACATGAAAAGAGCATTTGTGTTTTACGCATTTTAAAGCAATATTTTCATTCAAAGATGCCATTTCTTTTTTTTTTAAATGCTAACCGAATGAATTATGAAAATTCAGTTTATGAAATGTCTCTTAAATACAGAAGAAAAAGTCGAGACCATTCCATGACATAATATATAAATTGTTTGGTTGTGGACAAGGTCAAATATTGTCTTTAGTAAGGATTCAAAGAATTCTTGTTCTCTAGGAATAGTTCTACTTTAAGTAGATTACTTTGTGCAAAAAAAAAAAAAAATCAATTTTGGAAAAAAGTAATAGAGCTCCAAAGTTAGAAGTTTGTATTTGAAAAGTGAAGGTCGAATACAGAGTCCCAAAGAACACTGTGTGCTTACTACAAAAGTCAGTCTCATTGTTTGTAGAAAACATAAAATCTTCTAAGCTGGTAAAGAATTTGTCTACCACTGTAGGAGAAAGTTGGACAACCTGGATAAGCAGATCAACTGCACAAAGATGAGAAGCATCGCCGTCAGCATCAGCCGCATTAGCAATGTTCGAAGTAGATGGTACCTGTGTGCCTGTCGCTCCACGTATCTCACCGTATGCAGTTTGCATCTGTGAGATTTCAACGAATGCCGTCATCAGAATCGGTAGCCGCTGGGGACAACACAGTGCATGAGCCATTACTGGTCCAAGCAAACTATCAACATCCGTTGGCAGGACTGATGGGAGTGTTCGACAGATGTCTAGCATGCATTCTTCTCCACATAGCAGGCATCGTAGAACAGGTAAGATGGAATCTTGCCAGATTGGTTGAATTATAGAAACCACGTGGTATTTAGATCTCTTAAACGAGCCAAACACAGAATCTGTATCATGCGCTCACGACACTTCATTGCCAGGTGAGTGTTCGCTAAGGCAATATGGGTGTCGATGGTGACTTGACTTGCCATATCGGAGAAGAAAATAGTATTCCTGCTGCTAGTCCCAAAATGAGAGGCAGGCCGCCGAACACAGAGTGCACGAAGTTTGGAAATATGCCTAGGACTGCTTCAAAGGGTGCTAACATTCCTGAAGAAATCGTCTTAAATACATGTACAATACCACTCGTATCAGACATGTTTAAGATATGACCTAACATTTCTGAGAAGGGCATGTATCTCTGCAGAAGTCCTTTGCAACTTGCAGTTCATATGTTTTTTGGACAAGGTCAGTTGCACAGTTTTTTGTAAAAGAATGGCTTTTATTTTGCTTAAAGTATCAATTCAAATAGAAGAGATGTTCAGTGAAGGCCATAAGGGCGACTCCCCGTCTGTCTTCGTTTTAGGAAACAATACTTAATTCCGGTCCAGGCAAGACATGGCTTGGCAGTTCGGGCTGGACTGTTCCCATGAGGCACAGGGTCAAGACTGATTTGCATATGGCCTTGTCTGAACTGGGGTGGCGGGGTGAGCAAAATAATGATGGATTAAACCCAGATCTGTGACTGGGGGTGAATGTTTTGCCAATGTGCAACATTCCGTCCATCACCTTGTGTGTTTTGCAATTTCTGGCAACATGCCACAGCAGCTGTGATCATTCAACTTAATATAGCTTCCATTAGAAAGCTACCTACCTACCACTCTAACATCTGTGTGTATATGGTAAATCCCAGGTTGTCTTGATGTATTCCTTACCCAACCTTTCATATACGCTTGCTGGTTTATGTTTCAAACAATACTGAAAATGGAAAATTGTGACCGGCAGTGTGTTCCGTCTATTATCCATTCTATTGCTGGTTTCTCAGACACAGTTAATGGTAATCTTTCCAGTTTCTCAATGCTCAGCACCGTATAGTCTGCTCCTCTTTGTGCCAAAGTGATTTGTTTATCTGTAAGGTTAAATTCAGAAAACAATGACGTGGTATTGATTAGACACCATGGCACATAGCCAGAACTAAGATTTTGTAGCCTCCATGCGAAAAGCATTATAGAACGCAATTGTGACCGTCCATACTGTAACATCACCAAGTCCTGTTCCATTATGTCTATGGCAGAGGATGGTGTGCAGTCTAAATATCGACTGGACAGAATATCGACTCAGTAATATTGAGATGGCAGTAATATCGAGGTAAGTTTTATCGATTTAAAAAATATATATATATCGAAGTTAGAAATATCGAGTAGTTAATATTGACTGTTTAAAATAGAGTTTTTTTTGTTAGTTAAAAATATCGAAACTCAAAATATAGAGTGTTAGAATATCAAAAGGCAAAATATAGAGTGTCATAATATCGATGTTTGAAATATAGACTGTTCATAATGTCGAAAAAGTTAGGTGTTTGTAAAAAAAATGTTATGTTTGTTAATTCATAAAATTAAATATATATGTTTTTTTATTTACATTTTTATACGTTTTTAAAATTATTTTAAAAAAATGTATAATACATTTTAGGAGCAGGATGTCGGTTTTTAGGGGTAAAATATATATATTTGAATTAAAAAAAAATTGTAATTTTTTGACAAACTTTATGTTTTGGGGCGGGTTGTGTGTTTATATGGGAATAGGGTGGGAAGTGTTTTAAAATATATGATTATATGATGATGATAATTTTTAAATTATTTATTTAAATTAAAATTTTTAATATGTTTTAGGGGAGGGTTGTGGGTTTTTAGGGGAATAGGGTGGGGAGTGTTTTAAAAATGTGAATTTTTATTATTATTTTTTTTAATTGAATTATTAATATGTTTTAGTGGCGGGTTGTGGATTTTTAGGGGAATAAGTGGGGATTTTTTAAATATTTATAAAAAATAAATTTAAAAATTGTCGATATTTTAGGAGTGTAATGTGTGTTTTTAGGGGAAATGGGTGGGGAGTGTGCTAAAATATGTGAATATTAATTATAAATATAAAATTTTCATTTTTGAAAAAATTGAAAATTGTTTTCTTTTTTAGGTGCTTTATTTCTTTTTTTAGGTGTGTAGGGTCTGTATTTTGTTTAATTTTGAAATTTAATTAAAAAAATGTTTTAATATTTTTTACATAGAATTTTTTTATTTAGAATTTTTAATTTAGGAAATGTGAGTTTTAATTAAAAATTAAAAATGTTTTACTACATGTTTTAAAATTTTTTTTTAAACATTTACATTTTGACATTTATTTTAGGGGTGTTGTGTGTTTTTAGTGTAATAGTGTGTTTTTTTAATTACATTTTCACATTTAATTTTTCAAATTAAAAATTATAAATATGTTTTTCAAAAATTTTAAATTTTAAAATATCAAATGTTAAATTCATTTAAGTTTGAATAAAGTATTACGTTTTTAATAATTGTGTAATAATTAGCAATAATTTAACATAGTTCTTTATTTGTTAGGTTTTTTGAAAAATAATGTTATTATGTATTTTTAATTTTTAAAATGTTTACAATATTGTTTGTAATTAAATAAAGAGGTACAAAGTATTAAAAAAGCATGTAAAATTATTTGAAATATATTTTTAAAAACATTATAATAATGATAAAAAATGTGAAAATTAGCTTTAATTTTTATTTTTAATTGTGAATTTTAATTAGGTTTTATATATTTTTTTAAATTGCGATGTGAGATGTGTGTAATATTTATGAAGGTTCATTATATGGGTTTATTGTCCTGCACATTCTTAGAGTATATACTTGGTGGAGTTAGGAATAGTACATTTTATGGTTTTACTGTCCAGCACCTCCCTAGAGTATATAGTTGGTGGAGTGGAAATACTAATTTATAAGTTTTTCTATCCAGTACCTTTCCAGAGTATATACTTGTTGGAGTGGGAATAGTAATTTATATGGGTTTAGTGCCAAACACTTTCTCAGAGTATATACTTGGTGGAGTGGGAATAGTAATTTAGATGTGTTTAGTGTCCAGCACCTTCCCTGACTTTATACTTAGTGGAGTGGGAATAGTATTTTATATGGGTTTAGTGTCCAGCATCTTCACTGATTTAATACTTGGCGGAGTGGGAATAGTAATTTATATGTGTTTAGTGTCAAGCACCTTCTCAGAGTATATACTTGGTGGAGTGGGAATAGTAAATTATATGAGTTTAGTGTCCAGCAACTTCCTTGACTTTATACTTTGTGTAGTGGGAATAGTAATTTATATTGGTTGACTGTCCAGCACCTTGCCAGAGTATATACTTGGTGGAGTGGGAATAGTAATTTATATGGGTTTAGTTTCCAGCACCTTCCCTGACTTTATACTTGGTGGAGTGGGAATAGTAATTTATATGGGTTGACTGTCCAGCACCTTGTCAGAGTATATACTTGGTTGAGTGGGAATAGTAATTTAGATGTGTTTAGTGTCCAGCACCTTTTCAGAGTGTATACTTGGTGGAGTGAAAATAGTAATTTAGATGGGTTTAGTATTCAGCACTTTCTGTGACTTTATATTTGGTGGAGTGTAAATTATACAGGTGTGGGGGCCCATTACGATGTCAGGCGGATTGCCCCCGCCAGGCTGGCGGTAACCACCGCCAGCCTGGCGGGGGCAATCCGCCCGACATCTTTGCACTAAAGACCCCCGCCATATTAGGATGGCGGGAGGGACCTCAGCGGACCGAAAGACTGTCCGCCGCTTTTCCGCCCCGGTCGCCTTGCGGCCGGGGCAGAGATGGAATAAAATGGTGTCGGTTTCTATCAGACACCGCCAGCCATATTAGGATGGCTTCTCTGAATGCCTTTGCGTGAAGGCTTGCGGAGAATCCCTGCGGGGGCCCATTGCAGGCCCCCAGGGACTCCAGGGGGTGGGGGGGGCACATGGGGGGTACCTATGGTACCCCCCAGCAGTTCCATGCACAGCATAGCAGGCACCGCGCGGTGCCTGCCATGCTGTGCATGGAAGTGCACAGCATGCTTTCCTGCCTTTGTGGCGGGCGGTGCTGAGTGCACCGCCCGCCATAATGGTATGAATGCAGGATGCGCCCGCCACTGTTGCACGCGCATCCTAACAATGGCGACGGGATCCCCGCTCTTAATGCAGGCGGTCCATATTACCACGGGGATGGGGAGCGGGCAAAGACCGCCCGCCAACCTAATGAGGCCCTTAGTGTCCAGGACCTTCACTGACTTTATACTTGTTGGAGTGGGAATAGTAATTTAGATGGGTTCAGTGTCAAGCACCTTCTTAGAGTATATACTTGGTGGAGTGGGAATAGTAATTTAGATGGGTTTAGTGTCCAGCACCTTCCCTGACTTTATACTTGGTGGAGTGGGAATAGTAAATTGTATGGGTTTAGTGCCCAGCATCTTCACTGATTTAATACTTGGTGGAGTGGGAATAGTAATTTATATGTGTTTAGTGTCAAGCACCTTCTCAGAGTATATACTTGGTGGAGTGGGAATAGTAAATTATATGAGTTTAGTGTCCAGCAACTTCCTTGACTTTATACTTTGTGTAGTGGGAATAATAATTTATATTGGTTGACTGTCCAGCACCTTGCCAGAGTATATACTTGGTGGAGTGGGAATAGTAATTTATATGGGTTTAGTTTCCAGCACCTTCCCTGACTTTATACTTGGTGGAGTGGGAATAGTAATTTATATGGGTTGACTGTCCAGCACCTTGTCAGAGTATATACTTGGTTGAGTGGGAATAGTAATTTAGATGTGTTTAGTGTCCAGCACCTTTTCAGAGTGTATACTTGGTGGAGTGAGAATAGTAATTTAGATGGGTTTAGTATTCAGCACTTTCTGTGACTTTATATTTGGTGGAGTGGGAATAGTAAATTATACAGGTGTGGGGCCCATTACGATGTCAGGCGGATTGCCCCCGCCAGGCTGGCGGTAACCACCGCCAGCCTGGCGGGGGCAATCAGCCCGACATCTTTGCACTAAAGACCCCCGCCATATTAGGATGGCGGGAGGGACCTCAGCGAACCGAAAGACTGTCCGCCGCTTTTCCGCCCCGGTCGCCTTGCGGCCGGGGCGGAGATGGAATAAAATGGTGTCGGTTTCTATCAGACACCGCCAGCCATATTAGGATGGCTTCTCTGAATGCCTTTGCGTGAAGGCTTGCGGAGAATCCCAGCGGGGGCCCATTGCAGGCCCCCAGGGACTCCAGGGGGTGGGGGGGGGGCACATGGGGGTTCCTATGGTACCCCCCAGCAGTTCCATGCACAGCATAGCAGGCACCGTGCGGAGCCTGCCATGCTGTGCATGGAAGTGCACAGCATGCTTTCCTGCCTTTGTGGCGGGCGGTGCTGAGTGCACCGCCCGCCATAATGGTATGAATGCAGGATGCGCCCGCCACTGTTGCACGCGCATCCTAACAATGGCGACGGGATCCCCGCTCTTAATGCAGGCGGTCCATATTACCACGGGGATGGCGAGCGGGCAAAGTCCGCCCGCCACCCTAATGAGGCCCTTAGTGTCCAGCACCTTCACTGACTTTATACTTGTTGGAGTGGGAATAGTAATTTAGATGGGTTCAGTGTCAAGCACCTTCTTAGAGTATATACTTGGTGGAGTGGGAATAGTAATTTAGATGGGTTTAGTGTCCAGCACCTTCCCTGACTTTATACTTGGTGGAGTGGGAATAGTAAATTGTATGGGTTTAGTGCCCAGCACCTTCACTGATTTTATACTTGGTGGAGTGGGAATAGTAAATTATATGTGTTTAGTGTCAAGCCCCTTCTCAGAGTATATACTTGGTGGAGTGGGAATAGTAAATTATATGAGTTTAGTGTCCAGCAACTTCCTTGACTTTATACTTTGTGTAGTGGGAATAGTAATTTATATTGGTTGACTGTCCAGCACCTTGCCAGAGTATATACTTGGTGGAGTGGGAATAGTAATTTATATGGGTTTAGTTTCCAGCACCTTCCCTGACTTTATACTTGGTGGAGTGGGAATAGTAATTTATATGGGTTGACTGTCCAGCACCTTGTCAGAGTATATACTTGGTTGAGTGGGAATAGTAATTTAGATGTGTTTAGTGTCCAGCACCTTTTCAGAGTGTATACTTGGTGGAGTGAGAATAGTAATTTAGATGGGTTTAGTATTCAGCACTTTCTGTGACTTTATATTTGGTGGAGTGGGAATAGTAAATTATACAGGTGTGGGGGCCCATTACGATGTCAGGCGGATTGCCCCCGCCAGGCTGGCGGTAACCACCGCCAGCCTGGCGGGGGCAATCCGCCCGACATCTTTGCACTAAAGACCCCCGCCATATTAGGATGGCGGGAGGGACCTCAGCGGACCGAAAGACTGTCCGCCGCTTTTCCGCCCCGGTCGCCTTGCGCCCGGGGCGGAGAAGGAATAAAATGGTGTCGGTTTCTATCAGACACCGCCAGCCATATTAGGATGGCTTCTCTGAATGCCTTTGCGTGAAGGCTTGCGGAGAATCCCTGCGGGGGCCCATTGCAGGCCCCCAGGGACTCCAGGGGGTGGGGGGGGCACATGGGGGGTACCTATGGTACCCCCCAGCAGTTCCATGCACAGCATAGCAGGCACCGCGCGGTGCCTGCCATGCTGTGCATGGAAGTGCACAGCATGCTTTCCTGCCTTTGTGGCGGGCGGTGCTGAGTGCACCGCCCGCCATAATGGTATGAATGCAGGATGCGCCCGCCACTGTTGCATGCGCATCCTAACAATGGCGACGGGATCCCCGCTCTTAATGCAGGCGGTCCATATTACCACGGGGATGGCGAGCGGGCAAAGTCCGCCCGCCACCCTAATGAGGCCCTTAGTGTCCAGCACCTTCACTGACTTTATACTTGTTGGAGTGGGAATAGTAATTGAGATGGGTTCAGTGTCAAGCACCTTCTTAGAGTATATACTTGGTGGAGTGGGAATAGTAATTTAGATGGGTTTAGTGTCCAGCACCTTCCCTGACTTTATACTTGGTGGAGTGGGAATAGTAAATTGCATGGGTTTAGTGCCCAGCATCTTCACTGATTTAATACTTGGTGGAGTGGGAATAGTAATTTATATGTGTTTAGTGTCAAGCACCTTCTCAGAGTATATACTTGGTGGAGTGGGAATAGTAAATTATATAAGTTTAGTGTCCAGCAACTTCCTTGACTTTATACTTTGTGTAGTGGGAATAGTAATTTATATTGGTTGACTGTCCAGCACCTTGCCAGAGTATATACTTGGTGGAGTGGGAATAGTAATTTATATGGGTTTAGTTTCCAGCACCTTCCCTGACTTTATACTTGGTGGAGTGGGAATAGTAATTTATAAGGGTTGACTGTCCAGCACCTTGTCAGAGTATATACTTGGTTGCGTGGGAATAGTAATTTAGATGTGTTTAGTGTCCAGCACCTTTTCAGAGTGTATACTTGGTGGAGTGAGAATAGTAATTTAGATGGGTTTAGTATTCAGCACTTTCTGTGACTTTATATTTGGTGGAGTGGGAATAGTAAATTATACAGGTGTGGGGGCCCATTACGATGTCAGGCGGATTGCCCCCGCCAGGCTGGCGGTAACCACCGCCAGCCTGGCGGGGGCAATCCGCCCGACATCTTTGCACTAAAGACCCCCGCCATATTAGGATGGCGGGAGGGACCTCAGCGGACCGAAAGACTGTCCGCCGCTTTTCCGCCCCGGTCGCCTTGCGGCCGGGGCGGAGATGGAATAAAATGGTGTCGGTTTCTATCAGACACCGCCAGCCATATTAGGATGGCTTCTCTGAATGCCTTTGCGTGAAGGCTTCCGGAGAATCCCTGCGGGGGCCCATTGCAGGCCCCCAGGGACTCCAGGGGGTGGGGGGCACATGGGGGGTACCTATGGTACCCCCCAGCAGTTCCATGCACAGCATAGCAGGCACCGCGCGGTGCCTGCCATGCTGTGCATGGAAGTGCACAGCATGCTTTCCTGCCTTTGTGGCAGGCGTGCTGAGTGCACCGCCCGCCATAATGGTATGAATGCAGGATGTGCCCGCCACTGTTGCACGCGCATCCTAACAATGGCGACGGGATCCCCGCTCTTAATGCAGGCGGTCCAAATTACCACGGGGATGGCGAGCGGGCAAAGTCCGCCCGCCACCCTAATGAGGCCCTTAGTGTCCAGCACCTTCACTGACTTTATACTTGTTGGAGTGGGAATAGTAATTTAGATGGGTTCAGTGTCAAGCACCTTCTTAGAGTATATACTTGGTGGAGTGGGAATAGTAATTTAGATGGGTTTAGTGTCCAGCACCTTCCCTGACTTTATACTTGGTGGAGTGGGAATAGTAAATTGTATGGGTTTAGTGCCCAGCACCTTCACTGATTTTATACTTGGTGGAGTGGGAATAGTAAATTATATGTGTTTAGTGTCAAGCCCCTTCTCAGAGTATATACTTGGTGGAGTGGGAATAGTAAATTATATGGGTTTTGTGTCCAGCAACTTTCTTGACTTTATACTTTGTGTAGTGGAAATAGTAATTTATATGGGTTGACTGTCCAGCACCTTGCCAGGGTATATACTTGGTGGAGTGGGAATAGTAATTTATATGGGTTTAGTGTCCAGCACCTTCCCTGACTTTATACTTGGTGTAGTGGGAATAGTAATTTATATGGGTTGACTGTCCAGCTACTGGTCAGTGTATATACTTGGTGTAGTGGGAATAGTAATTTAGATGGGTTTAGTGTCCAGCACTTTTCCAGAGTGTATACTTGGTGGAGTGGGAATAGTAATTTAGATGGGTTTAGTGTTCAGCACTTTCTCTGACTTTATACTTGGTAGAGTAGGAATAGTAAATTATATGGGTTTAGTGTCCAGCACCTTCACTGACTTTATACTTCTTGGAGTAGGAATAGTAATTTATATGTGTTTAGTGTCAAGCACATTCTCAGAGTATATACTTGGTGGAGTGGGAATAGTAATTTAGATGGGTTTCGTGTCCAGCACCTTCCCTGACTTTATACTTGGTGGAGTGGGAATAGTAAATTATATGGGTTTAGTGTCCAGCACTTTCACCAACTTTATACTTGTTGGAGTGGGAATAGTAATTTATATGTGTTTAGTGTCAAGCACCTTCTCAGAGTATATACTTGGTGGAGTGGGAATAGTAATTTAGATGGGTTTAGTGTCCAGCACCTTCCCTGACTTTATACTTGGTGGAGTGGGAATAGTAATTTATATGAGTTGACTGTCCAGCACCTTGCCAGAGTATATACTTGGTGCAGTGGGAATAGTAATTTAGATGGGTTTAGAGTCCAGCGCTTTCCCTGACTTTATACTTGGTGGAGAGGGTATAGTAAATGATATGGGTTTAGAGTCCAGCACCTTCCCTGACTTTATACTTGGTGGAGCGGGAATAGTAATTTATATGGGTTGACTGTCCAGCACCTTGCCAGAGTATATACCTGGTGGAGTGGGATTAGTAATGTTATGGGTTCACTGTCCAGCATCTTTTCACAGTACATACTTGGTGGAGTGGGAATAGTAATTCATATGTGTTTAGTGTCCAGGATCTTTTGTGAGAATATAATTTGTGAAGTGGGAATAGTAAATTAGATGGGTTTACCGTCCAGCACCTTTTGAGAGTTTTTGTTTGGTGGACTGGGCATAGTGAATTATATGTGTATTATAAGGAACTATGTTTTAGTGTTTTTCATTTGTAGTGGAGGAATTGAATGTGATATATGTGTGGTGTGTATTGTGTTTTAAGACTTTGGCCCCCATTAGGATGGCGGCGGACTTTGCCCGCCTGCCATTCTTGCGGAAAACGGCACCGCACTCGAGCTGTGCGGCAGTCCTGCCTAGCATATTATGATGCGCCCGCTACAGTGGCGGGCGCATCATGTATTTATAACATTGCGGCGGGCGGTTTTCACACCAGCACCCGCCACAATGCTATAGATGCTTGTGATGCATTTGCATACACAAAGCGACAGGCACCGCGCGGTGCCTGCCGCATTACATATGCAAATGCAGGGGGGTACCACAGGTACGCCCCATGCGCACCCCCCCTCGCCTTCACCATGGAGGCCCACAGGGGGCCCCCAAAGTGAAGACTGCATGCCGCCACGGAAAGGCATCTGATCCTGGCCATCCTAATAGGGCTGGTGGTGTCTGAAAGACACCGCCAGCCATATGAACCCTTTTCCGCCTCGGCGGCAAGGCGACCGGGGCATAAAAGCGGCGGATGGTATTTACATCCAGCGTGGTCGCCCCTGCCATTGTAATATGGCGGGCGGAAATGGGTGGCGGCCGGTGACGGATGTAGGGGGCAGATCGCCACCGCCATGCAGGCGGTGGCGACCCGCCCAACATCCTAATGGGCCCCTTTGTGTTTTTGAGAGTGGTAATATTAGATTATATGTGTTTTGTGTTTAGTTGTTAGTAGTGTTTATATTTTGTGTTTTAGGAGTATGTAAGTAAGTAGTTATATTTATGTATAAGTTTATGTGTTTAAAGTACTTATAGTTAATATAAGAATAGTAATGTGAGAGGTAAATAAATACAATGATATTTACAGTATTTAAATACATAACATACAGTAAAATGTATATAAACAATATTAATTATTTATTATAATTGACAGTAAGTGAAATTAAATTAATCAGACTCAAAGCATGTTTTAAAGATTTTATTATGTCCAAAAGAGGGTAATAAAATGAGAAAATAATGTTATTGACATTTTTCAATGTTAAGTACACATTTTTATTTTGATGAAATATAGGGGTCCATTAGGATATCGGGCAGATTGCCTCCGCCAGGGTGGTGGTGGCCCGACAACCACTCTCGTTTTCCCCTCCGCCAGATCAGGATGGCGGAGGGGACAGCGGCGGACAAAAAGACCGTCCGCCACTTTACCGCCGCGGTCGCCTTGCGACCGCAGCGGTAATAGATTAATATGGTGGCGGTGTCCAATGGACACCGCCAGCCATATTACGATGGCAAACTGTGTGGGCCTTTCCACGCGGCAATGCTGCCACGGAAAGGCATGCGGAGATTGATGCGGGGCCCCCTGCAGGGCCCTCAGGTTGGCGCCACTGTCGGGGGCACATGGGGGGTACCTATGGTACCCCCCACATGCACATATGCTAAGCGGCAGGCACCGCGCGTTGCCTGCCGCTTTGCATGTGTGAATGCGTCAACTTATGTTTTACATTGTGGCAGGCGGTGCAGAGAGCACCACCTGCCACAATGTAAAACATATAGGATGTGCCCGCCACTGTGGCGGGCACATCCTAATACCCAAAACGGGACCCCCTTATGGCGGGCGGTCCCGATCTCCGTTAGGACAAAGTCCGCCCGCCATCTTAATGGACCCCAAAATGTAGTAACATATTTGCATTATAATTACAGTTGTATATTGGTAAAAATTCATTTTTACTGTTAACACATTTTTAATACAGTCGTTTTAAAGAAAAGTATCACTTATTCAGTGTACATTTGTTTGTTTAATTCACATTTATTACTGTAAAAATAAAGATTAATTTTACAAGTCATATAGAACAATTTTTTCAATAATTTTATAATACGGTGTCTGTATATTTAAACATTTTTTAAAGCAAACATATTTATATATATCAGGAAAAAAGTAGGTATTGTTGACATTGATATATAATTTTAAAAAAAATCCAAGAAATTATTATTATTAATATATAAAATATTAATAATAATAATTTTTACAGAGGTAAAGAGTTATTAGACAGATAATGTTTTTAGGTACATTATTTGTACATATAAAGAGTAAATAATAGTAACATGTATTACAGTATTTTACATTCATACAGTCATGTAAGTAATTTTTTAATAAAGTAAATGTTTGTTTTATTAATATAAAGTATTTCAGAATAACATATAGGACATTGTAAATAATTTTTTTAACATTGTTAGATTTTATTTTAACTAAAAAAATATAATAGTTAGATAATATCGACTGAAACATATATTAAATAATCTTAGAAGGTTATTTAATGTTAATATGAATGGGACTATTTGTTTTTGAGGGACTATTTTGTAACTGCGTAATGTTATTTTGGGTCATTTCGACTTGGAAGAGCTCGCGGTTGGAGGCTGCTTCGCGTATGGAAGGGTAAGTTTAATTTTGAGTATTTTATTTAAGTTAGATATATAGGGACCCATTAGGATGTCGGGCGGATCGCCACCGCCATGCAGGCGGTGGCGATCCGCCCGACATCCTTTGCTGCCCACCACCCATACAATATATGGCGGGGGGACCGTGGCGGACGGCGCCAGCCCTATTATGATGGGCTTTGGGGAATGTCTTTCCGTGGCGGCAATGCCGCCACTTAAAGGCATGCGGAGACTCCCTGCGGGGGCCTGTTGCGGGCCCCCTGGGACTCCGGGGGGGGGGGTGGGGGTGCACATGGGGGGTACCTATAATACGCCCGTATTTCAAAGTGCAACATGGCAGGCATGGTGCATTTTTACCATTTTACCATTGCGTCGTATGGAGTGTGGCGGGTGGCGCTTTCAGGACCGCCGCCACAATGGTAAAAATACAGGATGCGCCCACCAGTGTGGCGGGTGCATCCTAATGGCCAAGGCGGGACCGCCGCTCCGATGGCGGGCGGTTCAGTTTTGCACAGGGATGGCAGGCGGGCAAAGTCCGCCCGCCATTCTAATGGACTCCATAGTTTGAGTGTTTGTGGAGTGTGTATAGGTTTTCTAGTGTTGGGTACTTGTAGGATGTGTGTGTTTTAGACGGTAGTTACGGTTTTCATTTGGTTCCGTTTTACTCGTTTTGGGCCTACTAGGTTGAGGTAGGAATAGGGTTTGAAATGTTAATTAAATGATATGTATAATGTTTAATAATGTTTGAAAATGTATGTTGGGGTGCATTGTGCGTGGGCGGATATGTTTTTTTCAATTTTTCATGTACTTCGCATGGAAAACGTTTTTTGGAGAAAATTGCGTTTTTTTTTTCACTAAGAAGTGTGTAGAATATTTTTTTAACACACTTTTTTACATTATCATGTTTTTAAGGAACGTTTCTTAAATTTTTAAACTATTTTCGGGTTTTTAACGGTTTATCGTTGGATAGATTTTGGAGAAGAATCGTTATGGATATGTTTTTATTTTTACTTTTTACATCTGGTTTCCTTGCAGCGTTTTTTTATTTAAGCTAACTATTTTTGGGTTTTGAAGGGTTTCTCGACTGGATGGTATTGGAGAAGAATCGTTTTGGATTTCTTTGCATTTTTGCATTTTTTTATGGGTTCCTTTGGATTGTTTGGATGGCTTACTACTATGGAAGGATTTCTTCCGTTACAAAGGTTTGTCTTCAGCAACAAAGTGAGTAAGTTTTATTTCTTTCCTTTTTGGGAGGGATTGTCAGTTTCTTTGTTTAATTATTTTATGTTATATGTCAGAAATTATAAGAAAACTGTTCAGATATATTTAAATAAAATGTATTAAATATATTTGACAATTTTGTTACAGTTTCTAACATCTATCTTTATATATATTTTTTGCTTAATATTTGCTCAGTATAGGTATGTTAGATATGTTTAAAGAATTGTTTTTGCTATAATAGACAGATATTGTAGGCCTCTGGTAGTTGGGTATAGGGTTACTTGGTCTTGTAAGGTATTAATCATTTTTTTAGTTTGTTTAGTTAGCTTAGGGCCAATTAGTGTTACAGATTTCTCAATTCAGAGTTCTTGATAACTTTGTTCCTTTTGTAACAAGGAGTAGTTTATGTAGTGTAGGGGTACCTCTGCCTTTAGTTGCTTGGAAAGCATTGTTCCATCCTTCAATTGCGTTGTTACTTTTAGCCTGTTTATTTAAGGTACTTAGGTAGACGTTCCAGCAGGGAATTTGAAATTTAGGTTGTCTTGTATGTCCTGATCTGTGTAGCCTTCCTACCCATGTGTCTTCAAAGTAATCTAATAGAGGGCTTAATTTTGTTTCATTTTTTTTATAATAGGGGCTATCTATTAGTAGGTTGTAATGTTCTGCTACGTCTGTTACAGGAACATAGGCTAGGGCAATTCAATCAATCAATCAATCACGGCATTTGTAAAGTGCGCTACTCACCCGGGAGGGTATCAAGGCGCTGGGGGTGAGGGGTAAGTTACTGCTCGAACAGCCAGGTCTTGAGCTGCTTCCTGAAGGAGAGATGGTCTTGGGTTCGCCGTAGATGGGTGGGGAGGGAGTTCCAAGTCTTGGCTGCCAGGTAAGAGAAGGATCTTCCTCCGGCGGTGGTTCTGCGGATGCGTAGTACGGTGGTGAGGGCGTGGCAGGTCGATCATAGCTGGCGGGTGGGCGTGTAGAAGGTCAGGCGGTCGTTGAAGTACTTGGGGCCCAGGTCATGGGGAGCCTTGTGTGCGTGGGTGAGGAGTCTGAACGTGATTCTCTTGCTGACGAGGAGCCAGTGCAGGTCTCTCAGGTGTCTGGTGATGTGGCTGTGTCGGGGGATGTCCAGGATGAGTCACGCGGAGGCGTTCTGGATGCGTTGGAGTCTTTTTTGAAGTTTGGCTGTGGTTCCGGCGTAGAGGGTGTTCCCGTAGTCCAGTCGGCTGGTGATGAGTGCCTGGGTGACGGTCTTCCTGGTTTCAGTGGGGATCCATCTGAAGATCTTGCGGAGCATGCGGAGGGTGTTGAAGCATGAAGATGAGATGGCGTTGACTTGTCTGGTCATCGACAGGGAGGAGTCCAGGATGAAGCCTAGGTTGCGTGCGTGGTCCGTTAGTTTGGGAGCGGTGCCCAGGGCCGGGGGCCACCAGGAGTCGTCCCAGGCGGAGGGTGATGATCCCAGGATGAGGACTTCCATCTTGTCTGAGTTCAGTTTAAGGCGGCTGTTCTTCATCCAGTCGGCGACGTCTTTCAAACCTTCGTGTAGGTTGGCTCTGGCGGTGGTGGGGTCGTTGGTGAGGGAGAGGATCAGCTGGGTGTCGCCGGCGTAGGAGATGATGTTGAGGTTGTGTTGGCGTGCGATGGCTGCGAGGGGGCTCATGTAGACGTTGAAGAGGGTTGGACTGAGTGAAGAGCCTTGTGGTACGCCGCAGATGACTTCGGTGGCCTTGGATCTGAATGGAGGGAGGCGGACTCTCTGGGTCCTTCCGGCGAGGAACGAGATGATCCACTCCAGTGCTTTCTCTCGGATTCCGATGTTGCTGAGGTGCTTCACTAGGGTCCGGTGGCAGACAGTGTCGAACGCCGCAGAGAGGTCCAGGAGAATGAGGGCCGCTGTTTCCCCATTGTCGATCAGGGTTCTGATGTCGTCGGTGGCTGCGATGAGGGCGGTCTCGGTGCTGTGGTTGGCCCAGAACCCGGACTGCGAGGGGTCGGGGGATCCGTTCGTCTCGAGGAAGGCGGCAAGCTGTCTGTTGACGGTCTTCTCGATGACTTTGCCCGGAAAAGGAAGGAGCGAGATGGGACGGTAGTTCTTGAGGTCGGTGGGGTCCGCCGTTGGTTTCTTCAGAAGGGCGGTCAGCTCTGCGTGCTTCCAGCTCTCCGGGAAGGTGGCGGTGTGGAAGGAGGAGTTGATGATGTCTCGGAGATGGGTTGCGATGATGGCGCTGCTTTGTTGAAGACGTGGTGCGGGCATGGGTCGGTTGGTGATCCGGAGTGGATGGAGTTCATCGTGCGGGTGGTGTCTTCGGTGCTGATCGGGGTCCAGTTGCAGAGGGTGGTGGTGGCGGGCGTTGGTTCGGTGGTAGGGTGCGTGGTCTGTGCGTCAAAGCTGTTGTGTATGTCGGCGATCTTGCGGTGGAAGAACGAGGAGAGTGAGTTGCAGAGGTCTTGCGAGGGAGTGATGTTGTTATTTCCGGCGCTGGGGTTGGAGAACTCTTTGACGATGCTGAAGAGTTCCTTGCTGTCGTGGGCATTGTTGTCCAGTCGTTCTTTGAGTGGCGTCTTCTTGGTTGTGCGGATCAGCTGGTGGTGTTTGTGGGTGGCGTGCTTGAGGGCGGTCCTGTTGTCTGTGGTCTGGTCGAGCCGCCAGGCTTTCTCGAGGGTGCGGCAGTTCTTCTTGGATTCCTTGAGTGCGTCGGTGAACCAGGGGTTTTCTTGCTGCCGGGTCTGCTGGGAGGGTTCTTTAATGGTGCGAGGTCATCGGCGCAGGCGGTCAGCAACTTGGTGAGGTTGCTGGCTGCTTCGTTGGGGTCCGTTGTGCTGGTGGGAGTGTTCTGGTTGAGGGAGGTGGTGAGCTGTTCGGCGGTGATCTTGCTCCAGCTTCGGCGGGGAACCTGTTGCGGCTGGTGGTGGGTCGTAGTTCTTCTGAAGCTGAAGTTGACGCAGCTGTGGTCGGTCCAATGGAGTTCGGTGGCGTGGCTGAAGGAGATGTGCTTGCTGGATGAGAAGACGGGGTCAAGCGTGTGTCCGGCGTAGTGGGTGGGGGTGTTCACCAGTTGCTTGAGTCCGAGGTTGTCCAGCAGGGCGGTGGTGTTTCGGTCGTTGTTGTTCTCCAGGTGGAAGTTGAGGTCCCCTAGGAGGATGTAGTCGGCGGAGGGAAGGGCGTGCGGGCTGATGAAGTCTGCGATGTCTTCGCTGAATTGCGTGCGTGGTCCCGGTGGTCGGTAGATGAGGGTGCCTCGGAGGGTGGTCTTGGGGTCAGTGTGTATCTGGAAGTGCAGGTGTTCGGTGGCGGTGAAGGTTTCGTCGGAGTTAGTTGAGATGCGGATGGGGTTCTTGTGTACGATGGCGATGCCTCCTCCCGTCTGGTTGACGCGGTCCTTCCGGGTGATCTTGTATCCGTCCGGGATGGCTATGGCGATGTCGGGCGCTGAGGAGGCGTTCATCCAGGTTTCGTGAGGAAGGCGACGTCCGGTGCTGTCGCGTCGAGCAGGTCCCAGAGTTCCACGGCGTGCCTGTGGATGGAGCGGGTGTTGAGCAGGATGCACTTCAGGTGGTTGCTGCTGGTGCTCGTCTTGGCGGGGGTGGTGCAGGTCCGGTAGCAGGTGAATCGGCAGGCTTGGCAGGCGAAGGGTCCGTGGGTACGTCTTGGGGTTGCTCGGTAGCAGGCAGGGTTTTGGCCGGCATTGAGTGCGTTGAGAGTGGTGGCTTCGTAGGTCTGTCAGGAAGTCTTGCATCGGCGGCGGGGGCCAGGGGTAGTGGCGCTGGGCGCGGTGCAGGTGCGGACGGGCGCAGAAGGGCTTGCCTTTGGCGCACCTTCGGTGCACAATCAGCGCGCCCGCTGCGCGTCAACGCTGCACGTGCGCGGGGTGACATAAGAGGGCAGCCGGGAGAAGGGTCGGCGGCGGGTCGGCAAATGGGCTGTTGGGGGGCGGGGCCGCAGGGAGGCAGCGGCGGGAAACTCTGGTGCTCTGGTGCGGGCGGGCGGCTCAGCGGCGGCTGGGTCGCCCGGGCGAAGGCAGGCAGGCAGGCAGGCAGGCAAAGTTGAGGCAGCAGGAGGAGCGTGGGGGTGACCAGGCCACAGGAGTGTACCTGGTAGGCAAAAGTGCTGTCATTGCAATATTGGGAGCTTAGGGCAGATTTTTGTATATGTTTCCATATACATTGGTTGAAGTGGTAGTAGCAACCTTGGATTGCTGTGTGAGGGTAGGTTTTTAGAATTGAATTTATCATTGCTTTCTCAAAGTCAATGATAATTTTTTGGGAGAAGTAATTATTGGTTTGTTCTTTTATTTTATTTAGGAGCTCATCATAGGTTGTTTGCTGTTTGTTGGGAAGTAGGCTATATATGAAGGGAATATTGCAGTTCTGATAGTGTCCATGGATGGTGTATAGTTGATAGAAAGGTTTAGGGCATACTGAGAATGTACCATCCATCATCTAAGTTTTACATTGGTGTAATTTCACCATATTGTCTGCTGTAGCAAACATTATAATTTTTTTTCATTAGATGTATTGTCATACAGGATGAAAGGTTTGTTACTATGAGTTATTCTCAGTTCAGGGGGAATTTGGACTTGCTCAAAGGTTGCTCAAAGGTTTTTGGGGCAGTTGGAGTAGCCGAAGTTGTTCTTTTTTGCCTAGCTATTGTCCTTTTTAGAGATTCAAAGGAAGGTAAATGGCTTGATGCATGTTGGGGGAGAACTTTTAAGTGTTCTTTAAGGATAGTTGAAGAAGGTAGGTCTGTGCTAGTACTTGCTTCTTTTAGTGAGCCAAGCATTTGTCTAATTTCTATTTCTGTCAAGTTGGGAGGGTGGTTATGTTCTGTCGTATTGGTTACAGTTGTTTTGTGTGTTATAGCTCAACCATAGCATTTATTAGAGTTGTATTTGCTGCATTTCCAAAACACTTTCAGTTCATGCTGCTTTTCTTGTGTGTATATATATATATAGCCCATATAACATAAAAGCATTTTCCTTTCTGTGAAGTTATAAATTTGGCTCCTTCAGTCATGTTTCTTTTTTCTTTCTATAGTAAATAAATGTTGTATAGAGATATTTAGTATGCTTTCTAGGTTAATCATTTGCATTTATAACATTTTAACTATATCTTTACCTCTCTCTTAGTTGTTTGGAGGGCTGTGCTGTGTGTTTGGATGCTTTACTTCTCTTCATTTGTCGATGGTTCTGTTGGGAAAAGAAAATAAGATTTATTGTATATGTTTTATTTTGTATTACAGGATTTTTTTGCATAAGGACGTTTTCTTGATTGTTTTTCGTTTAAAAGTTCTCTCTGTTATTTCAGTTTATATACTTACTTTTGTTTTAGAGTTGATAGAGTTGTAGAAGTTGGCCTTTTTTTCGGCAATTTTTGTATATCTGCAAGACATGGTAAGAAGGAAAGAAAATGTTTCAGTTATTGTTGTTTAAATTTTTATTTTTAGTGCTACGTTTAGTAGATATTATAAGGTAGTGGAACTTACTTTTCTTTTGTGTAGCCCCTTTTTGAATGTAGCAGATTTCTCTTCTGGTGAAAATCAGGCAGAGTTTCCCTTTCTTCACGTTTGGTGGCGTAAAGTGTTATCTAGTTGTGTATTTTCTTTCTTTTTATAGTGTTTCTATAATGTGTTGGTTGTTTTCATTGGTCGGCATAATTATTTGGTGTTTTAATTAGTTGCTTGAGAGTGTTCGAATTGTTTTGGGAATTATGTGCCTTATATGGAAGACGGCAATTAATGTTTTTTTTATGGTGGAGCCTTTTTTTTCTATCTTTTTTTTATAATTCTTTTATAGTGTGAGATGTATAATGTTTTATATATTAAAATGATGTGAATGTATTATATTTTCGCATTTTTACTGTTTATAAATTTCTTGATGTTTATTTACTCAGTGATTATAGTATATTTATTTTTATATAGTTATGTTACCATTTACGATGTTTTTTTCGTTAGATATTGTGTTATTTATGATGTATAGAGAAGTCAATAGAATGTTTTTTGCGATATTTTAGTACTCTATATTTTTGTTTTGAGATTTTTTAGGCTATGTCTCTGTTGAAAGTCGATATATTTTGATTGCGATATTATTTTGGTTCGATAATGTTGTAATCAAATTTTTTGTTGTTGCGATATTGTGAAGTCGATATTTGCGTACTTACTTGTTTAATACCTTGGCTGCTATGGTTTTTCCCCTCCTGTGCTGGAGATTCGTGATCCCCATAGAGTATGACGAGCTCAGCTCGTCATAAGCACAGCTCCAGTGTGCCTCATGACGAGCTGAGCTCGTCATGAGCATGGAACGGGTTAAGTATTGGTAGTCGATATTTTTGTAGTCGATAATTTTGCTTCGATATTTTGGGTAATCGATATCCGGTCTGTCGATATTGTTTCAGTGATCCGCAGAGGATACTATGCTGTCCAAAGAATAAATTCTGGATGACAGAGTCCTTAACCCATTGTCAACCACAGAGAGAGATTTCTCTAAGTTAATATGATCAATTTCCCGAATTCGTTCTGCAGTCTCTGCTTGTGTTGCCTTCCATGCTTCATTATAAATGACATATACCAGCGTATATAAAACGTTTATGACGTGGTTTCAAAGGTCCTTGTAAGAAGTCCCTCCAAATCAACACCATCTTTAAGTAAAGATAAGTGTTGTTTTACCTCTATTAGTGTGGACTTTTGTAGCCACTCAAGGCACAGTTTGTCTACACTGTATGTTGTTACTATCCTTGGATGTTGTCTTTGGACATATCTTGGATCTGGCCTAGTGGATGTGAACCCTTGTGTCTTATTCAGGAATCTATCTTGACAGTCTGTGGGCCAGAGTAACCATTTTTTCCAATCAGGATCAGTTCTGTTTTTAAATTCAATAGTTTTCTGTTGAACAGTGTCATGAAAAAACATTATTTGTTCAGGGATGATGCAGGCTCTAAATAAAGCTTCTAATCCCTGTACCTGCCAGTCTTTTGTGCTCCAGACAGTTTTTGTCTAAATGTTGTCTTTTAAAATGTCGAAGCCTAAAATAGACAGCTGAGCATAAAAGGCCGCAGAATAAATTTGCTTGGTATTTGTCAAAATACTTTTCATTCCTGTCTTATTAACCATTTTAAAGTAAAATGCTTCTGGATATGAGACATTAAAACCTGAAAAGTAAGGAAATTTGTCATAAAATGTTTTTGAGCTACCTTTTAGCGGTGTTGGACAATTTTTCCATTGATTATAAGTATAAACATTTCTAGGATTTGCAGATTTATGCAAAAAATTATGGCCATAGTGACTATAACAGTATATTTGTTCGTAATCTGATGAACCTTCTAAGTATTCATGATTTGTACATTTTGCAGACATTTCTAAGTCTGACATCATATTATTAACAGGCTCAAAGTCCCAATCATCAGAAAAAGTGCTGGGTGAAACAAAGTCACTCAAGGAAACCTTGAATTGGTGTGGAATCTTCAAAAGCTCTGCAGGACCAAAGATGTCATAATCAGTTCTGTCACAAGCTATACCACCAGGTATAGGAACAGCTGTGATGTTCACTGATGACAAGTCTCTTTGTTCACGATGAGATGATTTGTGTGGTGTGAGGAGTAAGTTGATGTTCTTACTTGCTGTGTCCTTTTTACTATATCTTCCATTGATCAGCATCTCCAAAGTTAATACCGGACTCAACCAAAGTAGAAGAAAAAGTACACACAACACAATCCAAAGTTCAATCCATGGTGAAACCAGATAAGTCTTTTCCAGTTGATGAAAAAGTTCTGTAGCTTGTTCTTTAAAAGTTCTTTTACTTGGCGTTGTTTCAGGTTCAGTGGGACCCCTCGGAAAACGTATCAAGGTTTACGAAATCTCCAGAGTTAGTTCTGTCAATTGTAGCGATTGCATCAGGATTATTTAAAATCGCTGGAGCATCTAACTATATTAGTATAGTCAGATGCTATATCATTGTAGACAGGCATTTCTTGATGAACTGTTATTTGGGTCTCAAGAGGTCCAAGTTCCATGGCTTTGTTGCATAGTCCTTCTATTCGCACTGCAGATTCTTCAAAGGTGATGAGTCTCTCAGTTTGAACATCTTGGATAGTAGCCAGATTTGGTCATCTGCCACATCTTTGGAGCCCACTTGGCCTACTACTTATGATCGGCCACATGATGTGGTTTTACCAGGTCGATAGATACAAACCTGTTCTCCTTTCTTCTAGCAAGGGGCGGCAGTAACACTATTCTTGATCCGTGGATTGCTAGCACAGGTACTGGTTGTCTCTATGAAGGCTCAAATTCCTTCTTGTCTGCGATTTGTTCTCTGACTAGATCCCCAATCTTTGGAATCCAGGCAGGTCTTGCTGGGACGGGTGGTTCCCCTTCAGTGGTCGTTGGCTTCTGCAATGTGTTGCTTTGACTTCTCCTTGTTTCAGTTAAGTCCTGCAAAATAGCCAAACGGCCTTTGACATCAAAAGGTTTCTGTTCTACCATTGAAGTGTGATGATCAAGGTCCTCGACAATCATTCTAGTTCCAAAAACGATTTCGTATGGAGTGATTCCACCCAGAGAACTTCTTGGCAGATTGTTAAGACTTCATTGGACACTTATTAGATGTTTGACCCACCCGTTACCCGAGCCTAATACCCTAGATGTTATAGATTGCTTTATGTCCCTGTTTTTTTCTCTCAACAACTGAATTTCCCTCAGGATGGAATGGACTAGAATACCGCAAATCAACGCCCAGATTGGCCATGGCCTCCTTGTAATCCTTTGAGCTAAACACAGGACCCTGGTCAGAATGTAGCTTGCCGACTGCGTATGTGCCGATAAAGACTCGCAAATCTTTTATACCAGTTCGGGCGTCAGCCGAGCACTGAGGCCACATCCAAATGAATCTTGAGCATAAATCCACTGCGACCATGATATATTTGTAGTTACCATCCCTTTGTAAGGGACCGCAGTGGTCCAGGTAAACGCACGCTAATGGTTTATCTGAAATTAACAGGGGCGTCTGCACAGGACATTTCACTGTAGAGACTTTCATCTTTTGGCAGATTTCACATTCCAAAACATAGTTTCTGGTCTGTTTCCTCATACGTGGACACCAGTATCTCCGTTTTAATAACGACCCTGTGGCGGAAACACCTGCGTGTGCTGAGGTAAGCCCTTCATGTGCTGCTAAGATTAGTCCTAATCTATTTTCCATGTTTGGAATTACTCTATCTACCACTCCAGGGATTCAAGCAAACTGAACATTATTTGCATCAGTTACATATGAGTATTTGAGTGGAAACCCTTTTGGTAATGTTTTTCGGCTGATTTTGCTGGAAGCAGTGACAGCTTGCATTATTTCGCTGTCTGTTTTAATTTTTGAACGAGTGATTGCAGCTACAGAAGCCATTTGCACAGCTGCCTTCGCGGCTTCATCAGCCAATAAATTCCCTGCAACGTGAACGCCATCACTTTGATGACTCAGTGTAGGGATCACATGAGCTTTTTGTAGTTCTTTTTGTAATTTAACTACTTGTTCCCTAAGCAACTCATGCTTGATTGTGCCACCTTTTGCATCTTTGAAACCGTTTTGAATCCAGTTCTGCAAGTATTCATTGTAGGATTGAACGCACACTATGAGTGTGGGGAATTTGTGATCAGTATTTTCAAGCGCCATATTGAATGCTTGCAGTTCAGCTCGCTGAGCTGTACAGTCTCCGAAGGATTGTGTTTTAGTGACCTTAGGTCGGAATTTACCATCGCGCCAGCGACCTTTAATGATCGCGCACGCAGCACTATAAGCTTGTTTGCCCCCAATTGCGGGCTGTGCTGATCCGTCTGTATAAATTATACATTCGTACTGTTCTAGAGGCAGAATCTCAGTAGGCAGAGGACATTCTTGTTCGTATTGTAGAAAGTCTTGTGTTTTCAAATATGGGTCAAAAACATATTCAACGTATGTTGCAGCAAGAGAGTTAACCCATTTTATCCATCTCGTATGTAAAGCCTTTGCTTTTGGAATGATAGCTTTTGTCACTGCTTTTAAAGCACGTACAGGAGTAACAACCATTATGCGTTTTCCCTGTGCAAGGGCTTTCTCTTTTGCTACTGCAGTTTGAACTGCTGTCAGAATTTTTTCTGTAGAGGTGAATTTCATTTCAGCTTGTGTGTGCAAGCGTGATTTATAAGCTATTGGTACTTTTTCTCCTTCATTAAAGGTTAAGTATGTAAATCCGCATCTTCCTGGAATGATTCGGATGACAAGGTTGCGTACGTTTACGTGAGTCTGTAAATGGGTTGTTGCTAACATGTCTGTTTGCACTGAACGTAAAAATGTCCATGTGTTTTTGAGTTCAATTAACTGTTTTGAAATCAGGTTTGATTAATTCGTAGAGAGGTTTAACCTTTTCTGTGTAATTTAGAATGTATGTTCTTACGAAATTTAGGAAACCTAGAATCGATTGTAAGTTTTTCAGCGTTCTTCACTTGATAACTCATATCCCAGAAAGAGGACATTGAGGTGGGCAATTCTCGACTTCTTAAAATTGAATTTATACCCTTCAGAGGCGAAGTCAAGTATTATGGTATTCACTCTGTTCAAGTGCCTGTCCAAGTCATCGTCTATTAGATAGATGTCATCAACATAAGATAATGCCTCATCATCATACGTTTGTAGTAACTCTGGACTATTCTTGAATCCCTGGAGGAGACAACAGAATTGACGCTGTGTCCCCATTATTGAGAAAGCGGTCAAATACCTACTTTCTGGTGCAATGTTTTGACAGAAAAAAAAGTCTCTAAAGTGGTTATATATTTTTTACGCACAATGTTATTCATTAGTGCTGCACTATGTGCATTTTGTACGGCAAAGGTTTTGCAACAAGAGTTTAAATGTTTGTAGTTCAAAACTAGACAATATGTATTGTCTGGTTTGGAGACAGGAAACAAAGGATTGTTCATTGACGAGGTGCATGTTTCAATCACTTCTTGGTATTCAAGTTGATCTAATATCGACCTGACTTGTTTTTTAGCTTCTTGCTTAACTGGGTACTGCCTTTGTGCAGCCGGTTGAGTTTTTAACTGGATTTTATGGTGAGGGGAATCCTCATTCCGTCCTACATGATTTTTATATAAGGCTGGAGCCTGGGCTACAGCCCATTTTCTAGCATAAGTATATTTATTTGAATTGGAATATGATTGGAGAAGGCTGGCATAATGTAAATGTAAATGTAAATGTATGTATACTTGTAAAGCGCACTGTTACCCCATCACTCGGCGCATCCTGGCGCTGTATACCACTGTATACCACTGGGGAACCCGTCCTGGCTTTCCCTGTGAGAGGGCACCCCCAAGGTGAAGCCAGGCATCCCCGGCGCTGCTAGGGCCATTGTGGAGATTAAGCAAGCTATTGCCCAGAGTTGCAGAGTGGGACCCATGGTTAGCGTAGGCACCTAGGCGAGAATTATTGAGTCCGCGGACAATGACCCAAGACCCTGCCGTGTCGGGAATTGAACCCCTGGTCCCGGGCCAACCTCTGCTTCAGGGTCTGCCGCTTCTAACCAGTGAGCCACACTTCTCCACTATAATGATATCTTCACCATGTGGGCACTCCCTGACAAATTCAGGTGGCCAGTCTTGTTCAGCTAGAAGAATGTCATAGCCCTTAGAGAGCTTCTCCCAAAAGAGTGCTCTTATTTTTCTTGTTATATCCCCGCCATACGGAGTGTTACTTCATATAACTTATGGGGTACACTAACCCTGGTATCAGCCGTTTCAACTTGGATGTACTCATCCAAGTCCACTGTCTCCAGATGATCCTTCAAGATCTTGTGAGCTACAGTTACTTCTGCTGCGCTGTCCAGCATTGTCTGAGCCCACTCCCCATTCTTGAGTTGTGTCCTCAAGATCCTCGGCATGTCTTATTTTTAGACCTGCTACCTTCTTTTTGGTGAATTGGGTTTTCTTATTTTTTGGAACGTGCTGATCGTCTATGGACTTCACACATTCTTCCTTTTGTTCTGACCGTCCTCTTCATTTGGATTTCTGTGATGAAGTCTTAAAGGTACGAGAGGAACATGTATCAGTATCTTGATATCTATCAGGTTTTTTCAAATTATCCCTATTCCTGAGGTTATACCTCCTTTCAGAGGGCTCCTTTTGCGGAGACCTACCTCGGGATTGAGAACGCTTCTCTTTAGAAGTTTGTTTAGTGTTCTCCCACTTCTTTTTAGGAACAGTGAGGGTGTTTTTAATAAATACCTTTTCAGGACCACATATCTATGGGTCACTAAACTTAAAACCTATAAGTCACCACTGTAGAAGGTCCTAACAATCCTGAAGGCAGGGTGCTGGGTTTTACATGAGAGGGTGGCCCTGCATGAGCAGAGCCTCTCTGCAGCCTACGGAGACCATTCTCCCGGTTTGCCTGTGACACAGCCAGACATATAGATAGAGGTGCATTATATCCTCACTGTAAATGCTATCTCGAAAACGGCTGAAACAAAACAATGTGTGCTTTAATATATGATTTGGTCTTCCCCGGGAGCCCACTGTGTATTAGTGCTACTTATGATTGTTTCAGTGCTACAGTATTGTGTGCTTTGTATTTATCTGTGTGTAGCAGATACTGTGAGGTATTTAAGGTGTTATAATAATAAATATATATTTGTAGAAAAGTAGGGTCTGCTTCTTATGGTTACCCCCACTTTTTAGGTCTCACAGAGAGACCTATTGCAGTCAAACCAGAAAGCTGAGTTCACGATGCGGATTTGTAGAAGTGCACATGCTCGTGAACGCGCTTCTATCCCCCTGCCTTGCTCTTCAAAGGCTCCCCTTACCATTTGCTCCTGCCTCCCCTCCCACTGCTTCACACTTCACGGCCGCCAGGCTGTGACTCGCATTTCTGCCCAGCCCCCCACCCAGCGCTGCCTTGTTTAAATGCTGTCAATAAAATAAATCTGTGGGAAGCTGCTAGCTACACATTCTGTATTGTCACAATTTTGGGATTAAAAAGCCATCAATAGCAACTCCAAGTTTGCTTGTTTAACTTTACTTTTTGAGTTGGAAGTCAGCCCTATTACCCCCTGCCACAGCAATGCCGTGAGCTTGTTGTTGCAGTGACTCCCATTTAAGTCCCACACTATTGTGCATAGTCCATTGTCCCCACGTTTCTGTGCACATGTCAATTCCGGTTTTCTGTGCCTAGTAATTTTTTTTTGTTTTTATTGTTTCAGTTACTCCTATTTAATCCGCACTTTTCTGTGCACTTTCATTGCCGCTATTCTGTGCCTCGTACGGACAGAGCCAACCTGCAGCCCCTTGGAGTCTGCTTGTTTTTCCGTCATAGCAGATGCTCTGACCTGTGACCTCACATGCTCTCCACTCCTACTCCACTGCGACTGTCCCGGCAGGCACGCGCATTTAGAAATCCCATCTCTTCCTTCCACGTTTCTATAAAACACGCTTGCATAGTCCGCACCTTCACTCAGTGGCCCCTCTCCCCGCGCCAAGCCTTTGAGGACACAGCGCTGCAGATCGCACCTTTCAGTCTTTCACCTCCTCTGAACACTCCCAATGTGGAAGAGCTCTTTTCCCACGACCACTACCCCCGAATCCCCTTTTCCCCGTGCAACCCCAGCCCGCAGCAGGAGGCTTATGCAGCACCGAGGCGCTCAGGTAGTGCAACCATCCTGCACAACCATAAGCACAGAAAAACATGTTCACTAGGGATCAGCGTTACTGAAAAACGCTGCTTCTTTATAATTCACCAGCAGTAAAGTAATCTTCAGGTCTCAACTTTAAAACACACAATACTAGCCATTTAATGCAATCCAAGCCCATACTTGTTTCTATTCCCAACTGCCTTATTAGTCCTTAACCAATGTTCCTGTTTTCTTAGTTAGTGCTATTCACTGGCGGCTGCAAGACACAGCAGGAGCTAATTATCGCCCCTTTTCCTAGTAACAGATCTGACGCCCCCCTGCGGCCATCAAGTATCAAGTGTATCAATGTCCATGAGTGGGGTGCTCTGTGCTGGATTATAAATAGTTTGTCTCTGGGGCCGTGTGCGCCCAGCATTGGTGTGCACTGGGAAGCGCTTGTTCCATCGAGGCGCTATTGTGACAAAAGGTAAAGACTCAGTCAATATACACCGTGTTCTGTCTCCGACACTGCATGGCGTGTCAGGCGATAATACACATCTGACATGGAAAGCAGCTGAGAAATGATTACTCGTTGCACGCTGTTGTGTTTCCAACCTCTCCTCGGACCGCGTGAGGAGAGAGGTCACAACATTCCGAGCCAGCCTCCCCCTCCCAGATGGCATCGGCTGAGAGGCATTTGTAGCCCTGCCCATCCTGCCATTCTACAGAGAGCATCAGCAGAGGGGCCTCAACAGCCCAACCCTCTCCTGCATCAGCAGTCATAGCTGGCAAGGTTTCAGATTGTTTGTGTGTGACATTTTCATATCTTCACTTTCATTCTGAGTAGCATTCAGCGATTATGAGTGACACTTTGTTGCAAGCAAAATTAAAATTAAAAAAAAGGCAAGGCATACGTCATCACATCAGGCCGCCATAGCAATCTTGATGATTGCACTTCATCCCGCTGTTGTCTTTTTGCTGCTGCTCTACAGTATTGGCAAAGCAAATACTTTGACAACCGTTTGCCAAAGCTTGTATCCTTCTGAGTAATAGCGGCGGTACATACAACATCTACAATGACAAATACTATGTCTTTAAACACTATGTAGTAATACATTCATCTTTAACTTCAATTGAATTGTGTGCTGTGACGATCAGTTTATTGAGAAGGAGCGACTAGCCTTTTGCAAGTGTCTAAGGCCTTAGTTTTAACAACAGAAGAAATCCTCTACTGTTAGTGTAGGACCTCCCTGTTTTAATGTCACTTGTTTCTTGTTTTTACAATGCTACATTCTTGAATACTACGCATGTAACAGACAACAGTCGCCAATTGGCCTGAAGCCAGACAGAGCCATCCTGCCATCCTGCTTGATGAATGGATTTGCATTTGCTCGTGAAAGCAGTAAACATGCCCGAGGCGCCAGCAGAGCTCAAGCCACACGGAGACATTCAGACATCCTCCTTAAGTGTTGTTTCCTCTGGGTGCTGAGTTATTTTACACATAACTCCTAACATACAAAAAGTTCTCTTTTTTATTTAGAAATATATAGTACCTTAAACAGTAATGTGTTTGTGGTAAAATTGGAACGGCACTATGATGGGTGCATCTAAGTATTTCCCCCTGTTAGCAATATGTTAGGGCTTTTAGCCAATGTAAGTTTTTTTTTCCCCAAAAAACTTTTTGTTAGTCACAAGCAACGTCAAGGAGGTTTTGTATTATTTTGCTTAAATGACATTTGTACTTTATTTTAAGTTTACACAGTACACTAGATGATTTTCTCTTCCTTATCTCTTTTTTTTCTGTCACATTAGCGCAAAAGGTATATAACTTTCCATTATGTATCTTGAATGGAGTTTAAAATTGCTCTCACATCTTTGGTCTCTTTGACTCACACTCTACACTTTTATTTTACACTCATTATTTTTGTTTCGCACTTTTTCTTTGGCACACACATTACCACCCGTCAGTGCACACTTTCGCCAGGCATACACCACCAGCCGTCAGTACACGCTTCCACCAGGCATACACACCACCAGCCGTCAGTGCACGCTTTCACCAGGCACACACCACCAGCCATTAGTGCACGCTTTCACTAGGCACACGCACACCATCAACTGTCAGTGCACATTTTAACAGGCACACTCCAGCAGTCAGTGCAAGCTTTCACTAGGCAAACACACCACCAGCTATAATTGCACGCTTCCACCAGGCACGCACAGAACCAGTTGTCAGTGCACGCTTCCACCAGAGGCACACCACCACCCGTCACTGCACACTTTCACCAGGCATACACACCACCAGTTGTCACTGCACGCTTCCACTAGGCACACACACCACCTGCCATCATCACCAGCCGTCAGTGCACGCTTCCACCATGCACACACATTACTTGCGGTCTGTGCACGCTTCCACCAGGCAGACACAAACAGCCGTCAGTGCACGCTTTATAGGCACACACACACACACACAAACCATTAGCGTCAGGCATTCACAAGCGTGTCTCTCTCTCTCCCTCTGCCTGTCTCTCCCTCTGCCTGTCTCTCTCCCTGTCTCTCTCTCTCCCTCTGCCTGTCTCTCTCCCTCTGCCTGTGTGCCTGTGTCCCTCTCTCCCTCCCTCTGCCTGTCTCCCTCCCTCTGCGTGCCTCCCTCTGTCACCTCAACCCAGCGCACAGGGCACACACACAGCTACACCCGAATACTTTGCAGGTCTTTAAAAGACCATTTACTTCTTAATGGGGCTTTGTTGTGAATCACCGCCCTCCATAGAGCAGGGTGTCTCGGAGTCCGCGCTGCGGCAGAATCCGAGACACTCTTTCAAGGGAATGCCTCTTAATTAGCAGTAAGTGCCCTTAATACCGGTGGTGTCATCCCGCGACACACCCACCACTTGCAGGTGACACAGATCTGTGTCGAGACAAACAGTTTGGAAAGCTCTGCCCCACACACACACACACACTCTGTGCCTTTGACCTGTGGTGGGTCCTCTTGAGGGTCAAATTTGCATTATTTGGGCTCCCCTGGTTGCTCCATGCCTGCCCTGACTCCCCTTGCTGTGGTGAGTCCCCTTGTCCTTGCTGGGCCAGATCAACACTGAATTTGACCCTCTACGTTATTTGAGGCTCCCCAGGCTTGTTGGTGCTCCCGGCTGGACACCGACCCCTCAGCACTCGACATCCTTCCTCGGACAGCTCACCTCCGGTTCCTGGTTGTCCTAGACGTCTCCGGGTCCTCGCAGCTGAAGGATCAAGATCACCATCAACACACCTGATGAAGGATCTAAATTTCTGAAGGCCGGACTATACTTACTGATAGTCCAAGGATATATATATATTCTATAATCACAGAATAACAAGGCAGTCGACAATGGAGCAGGTCGAATCGTTTATTGAATCAAAATACAAACCCTGACAGGGGAGCCTCTGTCTACACGACCCATGGAGGTGCGCAGAGGGGACTAACGAGTCACACATAATACAAAGTATATATACGTTTCACATATTCTGGTTAACACCCAAAAAGGAAGTACACAAGTCGTCCGTTAGTCAACAGGAAAACCCATTTAAGGTTCTTACACATTTGTCAATAGCTAAGCTAAAAGCTATTCCAAGGGTAGGTCAGTGAGGTGCCCTTTTCGTCTATCTTAGACCCGAGGAGTACAGAAATGGACCCTGCTAGAATGTGTGCATCCTACAGAAAGGGCAAGTGTGACCTTGGGTTTCCCTGCGCCATGTTCGAACGAGAAGAGAAGCAGACTTAGCAATATATCCTCGTTTCGTATCCTGCGTTATGCCATGTAACTTCTGAGACTTTGTATGTAAATGAAGGGGGACGAAACAAGGTGGCCCTGATTATATCAATAGGTCTGAACGGACCTTCATAACCTATCATTAAGCTACCATACAACATTAGTTTATTCACGATTATTAATACGTATATGCGGTTATATGGTGCATAGTGGTACAATCATGATTATATATGATTTCATATTCCAACAGACAGCCCTTTTGGCCCACTATGGCCAATATAACTACACTACTCTAATCTACAAATACCCCTTCATCTATCTGCATAAGATCCGCTACTTCCTTCTGAATCATTTGTTTTTCTACCTTCTTTTGTCGGGCCTGGGTCAAAGAAGACGGTATTTTGGTAGCACAAAAGGTACAACATGCCAGGCACAATGGAGGCATAAGCAGCAAGTGAAAATTATTCCAAATATCCCTGCCAAGATCATAAATGTCTTCCAGCCCCATGTAGTTAAAAGGCTCCAAAACCACCCACTAAGGGACCAGGTACCATTCTCTTCATGTAGTTCGCTAGCTAATAGATGCAATTTTTTAATAGCGAGGTGTATAGTAGGGGCTGAATCAGGTATGTAAATACAACAAGAGCTGCCAATCACATGACAAGCTCCACCCCTATCTGGCAGGATGACGTCTAGCACCATCCGATTTTGAAGAGAAACGAGTCTCGTAGCCTGAAGCTCTACAGTGATGTTAGCTAATATTTCAGTCGTTGTTTGGACCACATTTTCCACTATTCTAGACAAGCACCTTATATTCCGACTGTAGAAAATCGGACCCCAAAATGGAACCAGGCCCTTAGAAATATCTTCGAGGTATCTGTCTGATTAGTTTTATCAGTATTATAGCTTCTAATAGTTCTATTTGTTTCTAAGTCTCTCTTTATCAGCTGATGAGTCTTATGATAATTGGAAGGGGCAACATAAACAGGAGGGTAAAGAAAAAACAGATAACATCGTCCTGCCCATCCCCGGGGAAGCCAAGTATAAGCATTCTCCCCACAAACGAAATACACAATAGGGGGGGTGATCATCGGAGGAGTACTATCAGTTTGCAACGTATAGGTGTAATTACAGGTACTACTCCCTACCTTAATGTGACCTCACCCCCTAATACAAAACAAAGAAGTGGAATTTATAATGGGGACTGGCAGAGCTCTAGCTCTATCATTTGTAACATTACGTTCCCTAAAATGTTGAAAATACAAAGTGGAATTAAAAAGCTCAAAGTCTTGCATCTCTTCTTGTAACAAGGTATCATTTTTGGAGTCTGTATATACATTCATGCAAGCAATTGGATCTAAAGAACCCTGACCTTTATTTCCTTCAGCATCAAATCCTTGGTGTCTCTAAATATATATTTTAAAATAGCTTCATAATCTCTATCAGAATATATTTTGGGATTTACAACATAATGGGAATACATCAATGATAACAATTGCCACCATGCTTCGCAACTAGCTAAATACGATAGAGGGAGAGATATAAATAATTCATGTTGATGCATAACGGATGGCAACAAACCACAAACTCAGCAGTTTGTTTTGTTTGTGGTACTGTGAGTCTGGTGTAACATCTCTATGAATACGTTTTTCGAATAAGTCTCCCTATGCCTAGCCTTATGCGGGGGCAGAGAATAACATTGATGCTCCTCTGGGGCAGGAGTAGTTTTCAACAATTTACAAACTGGATATTGAAATTCTAAGTCTACAAACACACACATCATAATTACAGTAATTAAGGCAATTAAAACAACGAATGCCACCTTCACTCTGGTGGGCCATCCAGAAAACATTTGCATATCATGAATTTGGCGCCGAGGGGCCAGTGGTCTTTCATCCTCCATCATAATTCGACCAAAGGGAAATATACTCTCTAAAAGTCCAAATCTATCTCGGTCCCTTGCTAAAAGTCCAAAACTAATCTTTGTATCCACAAAGCTCGCCAACCACCAAAGGGTTTCTTCTTCCCCGTAAGAGATCTTCTCCCTGTGTCCGTTTTCTTCCTCTTAGAGCCTCACAGGCAGACTCTTATTTCTAATCCAAGGAAAAAGCAAACTTTCAAATTCCAAAAGCACGATCGCGGCCCTTATTGCAGTCTTTCTTTCTGAACAGAGCTTTTTACACAATGTTCCCAGCTCTCTACGAGTTCAGTCCAGTGTCTCGCTCAGTACCCCAATCACTCTACTAGATGTTTTTTATCACAATGTCTCGTTCTATTTTCATTCATTAGCGAGTGGGGTACTGCGCTGTTTTCGGGGCCGCAGATCGTATCGACAACGGCCAGGTTGCTCCTGGTCAGAAAACAATTCAGTGGCATGGGTAACAGGCCTGGTCTCCTCTCGTGCTGCCTCGGGATTAGCAGTTGCTTTTGATTCAGCTATTTCACCTTCCCCTTCAGGCAACACAGCACTTGATCGCCCTTTCTCTCAAGCATCCGAAAAGGGCACAAAGCTCCGAATCAGTTCTCCTTCCAGACTCGGCACTCCGTCTTTGTCCTGTTGAACAAAGGGCAGTGGTAGCGGGAGGCGCTTGACGTGGCTCACATGTATCCAGTGTTTGCGGCCATGCACCTTCACCGCCGTCCTGGTCACCAGCAAAATCTGGTAGGGACCAGACCACCTGGGCTCCAAACTCGATGTTCGCTAATAATTTTTCCCCAATATCCACTTGCCAGGCTCCAATCGATGTCCAGGACCCTCCGGTAGTGGCTGCAATGTGTCCGATACCTGTTGATGAATAGAACGCAGATCTTTAGTCAGCTCATAAAGGTAATCTGTCATTAATGGATAATCAATATCTCTAAAGGATCTATGTCTAGGGACTCCCCACACGTTTGCAGGACGGCCAAATGTGATCTCATAAGGGGACAGGCCTGTCCTTGAATGAGGAGTCGTTCTAAGAGATAACAGAGCTATTGGGAGGGCATCAGGCCACTTTAGTCTAGTGTCTGCACAGACTTTGGCCATCTTGAGTTTCAGTATGCCGTTATATTTTTCAACCAGTCCCGCAGATTGCGGGTGCCTAGCGGCATGAAACTTCTGTCTGATCTGCAGGCCATCGCAAACACATTGTACAAGGGTAGCATTAAAGTGGGGTCCGTTGTCCGACCAGATAATTCGGGGCAAACAATATCTGGGAAAGAATTCTTTAATCAGAACTTTTGCAGTGGTAATCGCAGTTGCATCTTTGGTGGGGTAGGCCTCAACCCACTTACTGAAAGCACACACCACCACCAAGACATACTTTAAAGTATTTACACGTTCCATTTGTATGAAATCTATCTGTAAAACTTCAAAGGGTAAAGATGGCGGAGCAAAGTTGCCACTCAAAACAGATTCTCTACCTCCAGGATTATGTCGTAAACACACCGGACAATATTTTACAATGTGGGCTGCTGTTTTAGCAATATTAGTGTTATACCACACCGGATCTAGTACTGTGCTAATTCCTTTAGCACTGATATGGGCCGGTCCATGCGCCATCATAACTACTGCATATACCATTGCATTAGGGAGCAACCATCTCTGTTTCTCAGATCGGTCTATCCAGCACCCTTTCTCATCTAATTTCCCAATGTCCTGTTCCCACTTCTGTATTTCTTCAGGAGTTGCTTCTATCTGTAATTGTTTTACACTTTCAAGGGTATTATCAAATAGGGATGTTTCAGTGGGCCATCGGGTAGATGCACTAGAAAACATAGAACTTCCTTTAGTCTGAGCTGTCTCTTTTGCTACTGAATCGGCAAAGGCATTCCCTTTTCCAATGGAGTCTACAACCTTCTTATGTGCACTACACTTAATGATGGCTAACTTCTTTGGCAAGGTTAAGGCAAATAACAATCGATCAATCAAGGAACCATGCTGTATTTTCTGGCCATGAGTAGTAAAGAAACCCCGCTCCCTCCACAGCCTTCCGAAACTATGGGCGAAGCCAAAGGCGTACTGGCTGTTTGTGAAAATATTTACTTCTAGACCTTCACTCATTTCACAGGCTCTTAACAAGGCTATTAGTTCAGCTGCCTGAGCTGAGTGATGTGGAATCCTTGCGGTTTCCACTATGGTCTTCAGAGTAGTGATGGCATACGCAGCTGTCGTAGTCCCATCTGGCAACTTGAATCATATAATTCTCCATCTGGTTCAAGTAAAGGGGTGTCGGTTAAATCTACACGTCCTTTTGTTTCTTCTTCTGTTCTGAACACACAATCATGGACATCAACTCTTTCGTCTTTGTCAGGGAGAGGTAATAACGTAGCAGGAATCAAAGTAGTGCATTTCTTAATAGTAATATGAGGGGCAAACAGTGTCAATTCATATCCTGTCAATCTAGCACTCGTGAGGTGTTGTGTTTTGGTCCTGTTTAAAAGAATATCCACAGCATGCGGTACCATGACTGTGAGATCAGTGTTAAGGACTATTCCTTCCGACTGTCGGATGGCCAGTGCTACTGCAGCAGTGGCCCTCAGACAGCTTGGGAGGGCTCGTGCTACAATATCCAAAATCGAAGAGAAATATGCACATGGTCTCTGTTTCTCCCTAAAAGTCTGTGTTAACACTGATAATGAACAACCGTCTACCTCATGCACATAAAGTGAAAAAGGTTTCCGGTAATCTGGGGTTCCCAACACAGGTGCAGAACAAAGAGCAGACTTTAAAGAAAGGCTTCTTGACATTCATCCGTCCAGGGCAGGGGTTCATGCACATCTTTGGTTGTCAATTTCAACAAGGGTTTAGAGAGAAGTGAATAGTTAGGAATCCACTGACGATAGTAAGAGGTTATGCCAAGAAAAGCACGAACATCACGTTGTGTACGAGGGACAGACATGTTAGTTATTACAGATATTCGCTCTGGAGTCAATCGTCTCCCTGCTTTCGACAGAAAATGGCCTAAGTAGGTCACTTCCTGTCTACAATATTGAAATTTAGAAAGGGACACTTTATTTCCTTTCTTAGCCAAATGGTGTAACAATGTTACCGTAGCCTCCTTGCATCCCTCCTTAGTATCGGAAGCCATTAATATATCATCTACATACTGAATAATGGAATTTCCGGCAGGCAAAATCAATTCATCTAGGACTGCTTTTAAAGCCTGACTATAAATACTGGGACTTTCAGTATAGCCTTGAGGAGCACGTGTAAATCTGAAACTTCGGCCAGCCAATGAGAATCCGAAGATATGCCTACTATCTGGATGAAATTGGATGCTAAAGAAGGCATTCTTCAGATCAATTACCGAAAAGTATTTGGCTGTGGGAGGAATCCTGGTTAAAATAGCAGTTATATCAGGTACCACTGGATACTGTGGAACCACTATTTTATTAACTGCTCAAAGGTCAATCACAAAACGGTAAGTGTTCTTATAATCTGGAGCACCATCAACTGGTGTCTTCTTCAGAATCGGCAAAATCGGGCTGTTACAAGTATTAGCTGATGTTTCGTCTACCACCCCCTTTTGAATAAGGTCCCGAATAATGTTTAACATAGCCCGTTCACCTTCAGGTGAAATCTTATATTGTGGAATGCGAGGCAGCTGCGCATTAGGTTTCAGAGTAATGGACACAGGGGTTATCTTTAACAGACCTTCATCAGTGTCCCTTGTCGCCCACAAGGTCTGAGGAATGGTAGAGAATTCAGGGGGCAAATGCTCGTTCCTTGCAAAATATTGAGAATCCTGCAAAGAAGTTTTCTGCGTTGTCAAGTATACACCATCCGGTGAGCAGTAAATCCGAGCATGTCATTTTTTAAAGATATCTAAACCCAAAAGGTTCTCACCACAGTTAGATGTTAACAAAAAAGGTGACTGTATAGAAATCGGTCCTATAGTGAAGGGCAGAGGCTTGGAAATGGGCTTACCACTGGTATTCCAGAGAACCCTACTGGTACATTTTTGTGGCCAGACAGAGCCGCCCCTGAGACCATGGTATGAGCAACTGAACTATTCATTGCTCCAGTATCCACTAGGAATTTTCCTGATGCACCCAACAGTTCCCTTTGTACATAAGGTCCCTCTTGGTCAATTGGTACTGTAATGTGGCCCCTCTCTGTCCTTGGCTGTCTCATGCATAATCTTGGTCATCGTATTCATCATCCACGAAATTCTCATTATAGTACTGCCTGTTCTGTGGATTATCAAAATAATTTTTCTGGAAATCCTCATCTTCTCTTCTCATGCTATTTCGATCAATGTTTCCCCGGCCTCGGCCTCGTCCCCTACTGGGAACATTTCTGGCCATTAACAACGGGCAGTCCGCTCTCCAATGCTCCTCTTGTTTACAATACGAGCATTGATTCAAACCAACATTCGGGGGACCTCCTCGTCCTCTCCCGGTCCTTCTTTGGAAGGAACCGCGCCCACTTTGTCCTGAATTCTGTCCTCTACTAACTTGTTGCACCAAGACTCTAGTCTTCAAATCTTTCGGTTTCTTCTCCGTCCTTTCCTTATTTTCATTCTCTCGGTGCTCGTAATACTGAGCCATACTAAGGATCACAGATGGGGTGGACGTAGTCCATGTACTTTCGGTCGCCTGAAGGCGTGTCATGATCTCTGGTAACAAATTCGTCACAAATCTATTCACAAACAATCGTATTCCCCTATCCGTGGATAAATCCTGCCCGCTAAAATCTATAAATATCTTCTCAAATCTGGTGAAGAAATCCGAGACACTCTCGTCCTTTTTCTGTTTACAAGCAGCTAACTTATCCCAATCTATTTTCTTAGGAGGCAGGAGTGTTTGCATGTACGCAATTATTTTATCTGGTACTGCTAATATTTCATCTCTGGGTTTTTCTCCAGGCTTCCGTTCTTTATCCCAATCTTTTAATTGAACCCACGTTGCTCCTAACTCGGGAATATGATCCGTATCATGTATCTGTCTCCAGATATGGACCGGGATCAAAAGGCCAAAGAATAACTCAATGTCGGGTATAGTCATGATCGCAGAGTTAGCAGCTTCGCCCAATTCTTTGTAGTAAGCAGTGGGATTCTTACGAGGGTCAGGGAGCTGAGCTTTTAATGTAAGGACCTCGCTCCGTTTCCAAGGGGTATAAACCCATTGTTCCTGAAGCCTTGCGTCCTCCCTAGGTCTAGTTACATTGCCCCCGTTATCCCTAAGTTCAGGTAATTCTGGAAAGAAAAGAGGATGCACTTCTCTCATGGGATTCTGCGTTCCCCAATCGGTACATCTCCGATGCATTCGCTCATGATACTGCAAGAGAGTTGCCACATTCTGATATACTTCATCGGCCTGCAGGTGGAATTTGTGGGCTCTGTCTCTTATATCCTTTAAAATTTGTGGGGCATACCCCTCCTCAAAACACTGTTCCCATAGCGAAATCAAACGAATCGCCATATTTTCTAAAGCTAATTGTTGTGCAATAGGCTGGTAATCTTTCATAGTACTCCAAATATCCTCCATTGTGTAAATAGCATTCCGCATCCATTGGGACGCCTGGTTTACTATAGTTTTTCGTTCTTCCATACCCAGCGCAGATCTGGTATAAACCCGTGGGTCACTCAGATCCGACCCCAAACGTTTAGGGGTCGTGTCTAGGGTAGCCAAAGCTCGAGGATCTATCATACTTCGAGCCGGAGGGGTGAGAAATATTGGACTCGATATGGACGGTACAACCGAATCCGGTTGTAATGTAAGCAGGGGTGAAGTAGAGGGTCGGAGCGAAGAAGGGGGAAGCAGTGCATCCCGTACAGACCCATCTAGCGGGGCCGTAGCCATTGCTCCTACAATATTTCGTATGAGAGGTGCTGGCGGAAGTGGGGGCGCCGGCGGAGGCGCAGGCGCAGGCCCTTGGTGAGCCAATGGCACTGCTGGGTATAGGCCCTGTGGGCTATAAGGAGGAGGTGGGCGAGCTTCTAACAACCCTTCTAATTCATCTCCTGTATCGGGTCTAGTCACGTAACTTTTGTCTGTTCCTAACGAAACTGTCTATCCATTTGAGTAATATTTTCCTCCAATTTTCCTTTATCATAAGCTATAGCTTTTTGAGTTATGGTTTGTCCATATTTAATCCATCCCAATTTCTCTTAGTTTAGTTTAGTTTGTTTAGTTTGTATAGCGCAAACAGCTACCCAACAAAGGGTTTCCCGGCGCTTGTGATTCAGAGGAGGAAGTTTGGACAACTGACTAGATGTTAAACAGCCAAGTTTTAATGGCTTTTCTGAAACTGATATGATTAACCTCTGAGCGCAAAGCCTGTGGCATGGAGTTCCACAGGGAGGGGCCAAGGTAGGCAAAGGATCTACCTCCCATGCGTGATAGTCTTATTTTAGGCACAGCAAATTTGTTTGCTGTTGCGGATCTCAGCGTCCTGGATGGACGGTAGTGTTGTACCAGATTTAACAGGTATTTAGGGGCTTTATTTGCTGAGATTTTATGCATAAAGCATAGTGATTTAAATTTGATTCTGCTCTCAATTTTCAACCAGTGTAATTCTCGTATGAGTTTGGTAGTAGGTGCATGGATGGGAATTTTACCTAGCAATCTAGCCGCAGCATTTTGTACGGTTTGTAGTTTGCGGACAGTGGCTTTTTTGGCTCCCAAATATAGTATATTGGCATAATCCAATCTGGATGTTATGAGGGCGTTAATGACAGTTCTTTTGGTGTGATCTGGTAGCATCCAGCAGATTTTCTTTAGCCACTTCAGAATGACAAAGCAGGTGGCTGATGTTTTGATGGCCTGCTGGTGCATACTAAGAGTGTCATCTACCACAAAGCCAAGATTACGGGCCTGGTTAGTTGGTATAGAAGGAGAGCCCATTTCTGGGGGCCAGTGTTGGGGTCCCCAGAGTTCTTTATTTTTTCCTAGGATTATGAGTTCGGTTTTTTTACCGTTTAATTTAAAAAAATTATTTTTCATCCATCCAGCAATTTTTGTAAGCCCAGTTCTCAAGATAGAGGGATCATTATTGTCTGTAGGCGGAAGGGAAAAGAGAAGCTGAGAGTCATCAGCATAGGAGAACATTATCAGTCCAGTATCCTTAGCTATTTTAGCAAGAGGGCTCATGTATAAATTAAAAAGTAATGGGCTTAAAATTGAACCCTGGGGGACGCCATGTTTCAAGATATAGGTATCTGAGTACGTAGAGTTTGAAAAAATTTGGAATGTTCTGTTTTCAAGTAGGGATGTGATCCAATTTAAAGCAGGGCCACAGATGCCCATTGAGCGAAGGGTTTTTATTAGTACCGCATGTGAGACAGTGTCAAAAGCGGCACTGAGGTCTAAAAGCACCAGTGCCACTGTTTCACCCCTGTCTATCATTTGAAGAATATTTTCGGTTACACCTAAGAGAGTGGTTTCGGTTGAAAAACCTGCTCGGAAGCCAGATTGAAAGGGAGGTAACAAGTCATGTGTTGTTATATAATTTGAGAGACAGCGGTGGACATGTTTCTCTAGAATTTTTGCAATTATAGGTAGGAGAGAAATTGGTCGAAAGTTTGCGGGTACCTTCGGGCCAGCATTAGCTTTTTTTAGGAGGGGATGGATCATGGCATGTTTCCACTCCGATGGAACACATTCTTCTTGCAAGGATTTATTTAGAAGCTCTGTGACAGTGGATAGGGCTTTTCTGCTAAGTAGTTTTAAGATGGAGCATGGTAGCGGGTCTTTTGGCGAACCTGATTTGATCGTGCTTAGAAGTTCGGTGACAGTGTCAACGTTGAGTGTAGGCCAAACACTCAGAGAAGGGGTAGTGATTATATCCGAAAGAATGGCAGAATTGGTCTCTTCACTATCTGATCTATAAGCATCACTACCGTCAAAATGACTTTCCTCATGATTGTTCTGATTAAGTTGGATGGTCTGATAAATTTTATCAACTTTGTCGACAAAAAATGCGGCAAGTTGATTGCATTGGGTTTTATTTAAATCAGGTGGGGTTGGTGAGGTGTTAGAGCCAGCTAGCTCTTTAACTGTTTGGAAAAGTATTTTAGCTTGGTTTAAAGCAGCAGTAATTTTAGAGCAGACAAAGTTGGTTTTTGCTCTACTGCACAGCTTTTGGTATTGATTTAGTTGATTTTTGTATTCATTCTTAGCTTCAACGGAGTAGGACTTTCTCCATTGACGCTCAGCATTCTTACATTTAGTTTTTTCCTGCTTTAAAGAGTCATTAAACCACGGAGCAGGTGGACGTTGGAAAATGCCTTTTAGCTTAGCTCTTCCCTTATTCGCCGTCGTTTAGCCTCCTTCAACCATAGGTTCAAGGAGTCAAACATAGACTGGCGACTTTTCTTCATAAACATTTTATTCTGTAAATAGGATATTTTGTTTTCATCAAACGACCCTGTAAGGGGCCATTGCAATTCAGCATTATCTCTTGTATACTTATTCCATAACGTATTAAATAAAATTGGTGTAAGACCATGTTTAACATACATATCGAAACTGGGGCTTCCTTCGGGAGGGGCAGGCTGTCTTTCTTCCAGCCGAGCATCTCTCCGACAGCAGCACCCAAAACATAGTTTGCTAAAAGAAGGCATGTTAACAACAATATTACAACTTTTATTAATTCTTCAATCGCTTCTTTCATACAGGCGCGCCCTCTTCACCATTCACTCTCATATACTCTTCCTTTGTCTCTTTATACAAAGCGTCGCAGAAACTGCAGGGTTCCAAAAATGAGCTCTGCACAAAATCAAATACAAATGACATGTCCTTTAATACGAACGGAGCCCGTCGACTCCCGTTCGGGGAATCAAATTCCAAAGAATTCCAGCAAAAAGACCACAAACTCACTACTTGGATAACCCCTGGTCGTATTCTGGTTGGGCCGGTGCTTCGGGGCACAAGGCTCCAGAACCCTAGCTTACCCAGCTACTCCCAGGGCTTCTCCTGAGTGAGTTTGGCCGAGCGAACACCCCGTGCTTCGCAAGGTACCAAGTGCAATTTTACAAAATTAAGACAAATCCCAAAAGGTGTCTGCCCGTGCAGCCCCTGCACCGCAAAGCCAGACCCTTTTCCTGATTCTCTCGTGGTCCGGCTTCCCCGGCCACCGACAAACAAACAGTTACAATTTCCAAATGGACACTTCCTTCAAGTATCCGTTTCCAATCTTAATCAGAAGATTCACTCACCAGGTGCACTCAGGTCGATCCCGACTTCTCCACTGCCGATTTCTAGACAGACCGACACAGTCTGTGTTTCTCTCGGGTTAAGCCCCTAGGACTCCGGCATAGGGTCTTCGACAACCAGGAGGGATACTGGGTTAGAGGGCGGACTTTTTACTAACGGGTGTCTTTAAATAAATACTTCTCGTCCACCCATCCAGCCAGAACTCCTCCCTGTCCCTTCTACCCCTGATTACAGGAGGGGACGACCCTAACGCGGAGTCCCGGTGGAGTCGCCAACTGAAGGATCTAAATTTCTGAAGGCCGGACTATACTTACGATAGTCCAAGGATATATATATATATATATATATCTATAATCACAGAATAACAAGGCAGTCGGCAATGGAGAAGGTCGAATCGTTTATTGAATCAAAATACAAGCCCTGACAGGGGAGCCTCTGTCTACATGACCCATGGAGGTGGGCAGAGGAGACTAACGAGTCACACATAATATAAAGTATATATACGTTTCACATATTCTGGTTAACACCCAAAAAGGAAGTACACAAGTCGTCCGTTAGTCAACAGGAAAACCCATTCAAGGTTCTTACACATTTGTCAATAGCTAAGCTAAAAGCTATTCCAAGGGTAGGTCAGTGAGGTGCCCTTTTCGTCTATCTTAGACCCGAGGAGTACAGAAACGGACCCTGCTAGAATGTGTGCATCCTACAGAAAGGGCAAGTGTGACCTTGGGTTTCCCTGCGCCATGTTCGAACGAGAAGAGAAGCAGACTTAGCAATATATCCTGGTTTCGTATCCTGCGTTATGCCATGTAACTTCTGAGACTTTGTATGTAAATGAAGGGGGACGAAACAAGGTGGCCCAGATTATATCAATAGGTCTGAACGGACCTTCATAACCTATCATTAAGCTACCATACAATATTAGTTTATTCACGATTATTAATACGTATATGCGGTTATATGGTGCATAGTGGGACAATCATGATTATATATGATTTCATATTCCAACAGACAGCCCTTTTGGCCCACTATGGCCAATATAACTACGTTACTCTAATCTACAAATACCCCTTCATCTATCTGCATAAGATCCGCTACTTCCTTCTGAATAATTTGTTTTTCTACCTTCTTTTGTCGGGCCTGGGTCAAAGAAGACGTATATTTGGTAGCACAAAAGGTACAACATGCCGGGCCACAATGGAGGCATAAGCAGCAAGTGAAAATTATTCCAAATACCCTTGCCAAGATCATAAATATCTTCCAGCCCCATGTAACTAAAAGGCTCCAAAACCACCCACTAAGGGACAAGGTACCATTCTCTTCATGTAGTTCGCTAGCTAATAGATGCAATTTTTTAATAGCGAGGTGTATAGTAGGGGCCGAATCAGGTATGTAAACACAACAAGAGCTGCCGATCACACGACAAGCTCTACCCCTATCTGCCAGGATGACGTCTAACACCATCCGATTTTGAAGAGAAACGAGTCTCGTAGCCTGAAGCTCTACAGTGATGTTAGCTAATATTCAGTCGTTGTTTGGACCACATTTTCCACTATTCTAGACAAGCGCCTTATATTCCGACTGTAGAAAATCGGACCCCAAAATGGAACCAGGCCCTTAGAAATATCTTCGAGGTATCTGTCTGATTAGTTTTATCAGTATTATAGCTTCTAATAGTTCTATTTGTCTCTAAGTCTCTCTTTATCAGCTGATGAGTCTTATGATAATTGGAAGGGGCAACATAAACAGGAGGGTAAAGAAAAGACAGATAACATCGTCCTGCCCATCCCCGGGGAAGCCAACTATAAGCATTCTCCCCACAAACAAAATACACATTAGGGGGGGTGATCCTTGGAGGAGTACTATCAGTTTGCAACGTATAGGTGTAATTACAGGTACTACTCCCTACCTTAATGTGACCTCACCCCCTGCGCCATGTTCGAACGAGAAGAGAAGCAGACTTAGCAATATAGCCTGGTTTCGTATCCTGCGTTATGCCATGTAACTTCTGAGACTTTGTACGTAAATGAAGGGGGACGAAACAAGGTGGCCCTGATTATATCAATAGTTCTGAACGGACCTTCATAACCTATCATTAAGCTACCATACAATATTAGTTTATTCACGATTATTAATACGTATATACGGTTATATGGTGCATAGTGGGACAATCATGATTATATATGATTTCATATTCCAACACTGAAGCACCCGACATCGGTGGGCATTCGTCTACCGAGCCCCTGGTCACTCCAAAGTGACCCAGACTCTGCCCCCTCTGCTTTCAGGTTCCTCTCATCTAGAATGCACCCGGCTCCTCTGGGTTAGGTAACTCTGGTACAAAGGTATCCACAGGTGGGGCGGCTCTTCAAACTCTTAAGTTCCAAGGGTTGTCCTCGTACTCTGCTGGGAAGGGTCCGTAATCTCAAAATTTCCAACCGCGACTTTCCCATTGAATTGCACAGAGCAGGCAGTCCTGTTCTCACTCTGCACCTGTCCTCCATGGGGTCCCTATTCACTCACCTTGGGTGGTTCGTTGGGGTCCCAGCGATTCTACACATTCTAAACTAGGTTTAGCTCCGAGTCGTGGTTCTTTTACCACTTATTTAGTATATGGTTTGGTCTCCCCTGGAGCCCACTGTGTATTGTGCTACTTATGCTTGATTCTTTGCAACTGTATTATTTGATTTGTGTTCTATCCTCTTGTAGAGGATACTAGAGAGTGTTATAGATAATAAATACATATTTTTATAACTACTGTGTGGTTTCCCTTTCATTTTACCAATACTATAAGGTTGCATTCTGGTAAAACATTCCTTCAAGACTTAGCTTGAAAGCTGCTCTCCATAGCTACCACTAGGATAGCTTTCAATAAAGGTTATCTTTGACCTAATCACTATAAGGGTTGTTTGGACAGGTACAAGGTGCCCACTTTAACCCTGTGAGTGTTCATGACGGAGTGGTTCCGTCATGAGCCACGGTTGGCGTGTGCTCATGACGGAACCGCTCCGTCATGGCACCCACCCATGGGGGAAGCGCTGGCGCTCCCCCATGGGCAGCCGATCTAACCCCCACAGAGGGGGATGGCACCCCTGACCCCCCCCTCTGGGCAATCCCATGATGTCAGCACGCACAGCGTGCACCAAAGTCATCAGGAAGGCCCGGACGTGCTGGAAGCCATTTGCTTTCAGGTGTCCAGGGAGGAAGGGTGAGTGTTTGCTGCTAAGGTGAGGCGAGGGGGGATTTGTGGTGCATTAAGGAATCGGGGGAGAGGAAAGAGTTTTTCCTCTCCCCTGATGTCTCAATGCAGGGCATTCCTGCTGCACGATCACGCACAGCGTCGCGATCATGCAGCAGGAATGCCCCACTAGACAGCAGGGATGTTTTTTTCATTTAAAGTAAGGGACCCCTTGGGCAAGGGTCTCTTCCTTAGGGAGGGAAATTATTCCCCTGGGGACAGATTGCCCTCATTTTTTGGTTTTTCTGGCCCGGGGGGGGGGGGGGGGGCGAAAAGCCCACTCGAGCCAGGGATTTTAAAATAATTGAAATGGAAGCGACCCCTTGGGCAATGGTCGCCTCCAGGGGAGATATATTCTTCTTAAGTGTATTCTGCCCCCACTAGACACCAGGTAGTGTTTTAAAATTTAAATGGAAGTGTCCCCTTGGGCAAGGGCTGCTTCCTTATGGGCCATGATCTTTTTAAGACTTTTCTGCTCCCCTGGGGACAGATTGCCTGCATTTTTTGGTGTTTCTGGCCCGGGGGGTCGGGGGGGTGGCAGAAAAGCCCACTAGAGCCAGGGATTTGTAAATAATTAGAATCAAAGCAACCCCTTGGGCCAGGGCCGCTTCCAGGGAAGATATACATTTTTTATGTGTATTCTGGGGGGGGGGCAGAAAACCCCACTAGACACTAGGGAGTTATTTCAAATTAAAATGGAAGCAACCCCTTGGGCAAGGGTTGCTTCCAAGGGGCAGATTTTTTTGTGTGTGTGTATTTTGCCCCTCCCCCTCCCCCGGGGGCAGATCGGGCTGTTATTTTGGCCTTTCTGGGACTTATCTAAAATTAAAATGGAAGCAATCTCTTGGGCAAGCGTCGCTTCCAGGGGGCAGATTTTTTTTATAGGTGTTTTCTGCCCCCCCCCCCCCCCCCCGGGGCGGATCGGCCCTTTTTTTGTCCTTTCTGCCCCCGAAACCCCACTAGTCACCAAGGATTTTGTTTTGTGTGTAATGGAAGTGACATGGTTGCTTACAAAGGGGTACAATTTGATTAATTTTTTTTCTGCCCCTCCTGAGGATAGATCTGCCCCTTTTTTGGTCCTTTCTGCCCTAGGAGGGAGGGGGTGGAAGAAAACCCTACTAGGCACCAGGGATTTATTTATTTTGCAATGAGGGCACATTTCTGTCTGCTGTTTTCTGCCCTACCTGGGGGACAGATTGGCCTGGCAGACAACCTCAACCGATCCCTTGGGCAAGATCACCCTCCACTTTTCTCAGCCCTATTTGAAGGCCCATCTGGCAGATTGACCATTTGGGTAGTGACATAGCGTCTTATAATGTTAATTATTTTATTTCTTGTGAATTGCAATTGTAATGCTTTATTTCACCCTTTTTGTTCTAGTTCAAGGCTTTTGCTCTTTAGACTGTTCCAGGCTCCGGTTTCATTACTGGTGGTTCTGCTGTTTGTGTAGTTGCATGTGTTTGGTAGGAGACTTTTTTTTTGCACAACGTAAATGAGTTTCATTTCTCTGCATGAATGTGTTTTTTGCAAATGGTGTAATAATAGCAGTATGTTTCGCTTCTGTTTTTTGAGTGTCAAAAACTTTTTGCATTTGTGCTCGATGTGTTTTTGGTTGTCTTGTGAGTAATCGCTTTTGTTTTTTTCTTTCTAGTGGGATATTGTTGTTTTTTGCTGTGTCTCTGCAGAGTAGGTGCAGGTGAATGTAGCTGTCTCTTGCAAGTGAATCATATAGTTTTTGAGTATATAGATCTTTGTGATAAAGGCACACATTTTTTTCACTTACTTATTTTGCACGGTGTTGGTTGTTGTTGACTTGTTTGTGCAGTCTCCTTTCTTAATAAGGATAATGGCCAGTCACAGGATTACTGCTCAGCAGGTTGTTGGTATGCTTTTTGAGTCTTCCTCTGACCATGGTTCAGAGACTGACTCTGCATCTGAGGCAGAGGAAGGAGGGGAAGATTCAGGCAGTGAGTTTTCTCTCCACATGGAATCATCGGATGATGAAGCTACTCTTAGTGCGGATGAAGTGCCTGTTTTAGAGGAGGACATTGATGTGACGATAGTGCAGCAAGAGGCATCTGGGCAGCAGCCTGGGGCTGCAAGGCTTCCAGTTGGAAGTGATAACTTCTGGGTTGCCCCAGGCATGGTGCAGCCGGCATTGCCAGACTCTACTGGTGTTCCAAGGTGTAGAGTGAATACTGAAACATTTTTGTCTATACATTTTTTCAGTTGTTTATGGATGATGTATTTTTGGCAGAGATTGTTGGGCAGACTAATTTCTATGCGGAACAGTTTTTGAGGGACAACAGTGCCAGCCTTAGGCACCACTCTAGAGCTATCCAGTGGACTCCCACAAATCTGGAAGAGATGAAGAAGTTCTTGGGTTTCACTTTTTTGATGGACTTGCTTAGGAATCCATCAATGTCTTCATATTGGTCTACTAGTCCCCTGATGGCAACAGCTATATTTCCGGCAGTCATGAGTCGTGATAGGTATTTGCTTCTGCTTCGGATGCTGCATTTTGTCGATAACGGTTTAGCGCTGTCACAAGATCACCCTGATTGTAACCGTCTTTTTAAGATTTGCCTGTCATTGATCACTTTGTAGACAGATTTTCTGAGATGTATGCTCCAGGGAAAGAAATGAAATAGCAGTGGATGAGTCTTTGGTCTTGTTCAAGGGCCTCTTGGTTTTTAGGCACTACGGGGCATATTACCAAGCAATAGCGATAATTATCGCTATTGCTTGGTTAGCGTGAAAAAATTATCGCCGAGCTGCGGCGATTTTTATTGCAGATAAACCTTGGTATTACCAAGGTTTATCGCAAATGCGATAAAAATCGGCCGCAATTCATGAATATCGCTGAAAAGTCAGCGATATTCATGCATTAACGAGCTAATGCTCTTAGCCATGTTATCCACCTCCCATTGGATAACATGGCTAAGAACTGCTCAGGGCAGGTGTTAGCTTTTGGAGATATTCGCACTTAGCGCGAATATCTCCAAAAGTTGGTAATAGGAGATAGCGATGTTAGCGACTGTTTCCAGTCGCTAACATCTTGGCACGCCCTCTTTGCATGTCTTTAGTGATAAATATCACTGACATGCAAAGTGGGGCCCAAGATGGTCGCTATCTCCTACTAGCTGTCGCTAACTGGTGTTAGCGACAGCTAGGTAATAGGGAGATAGTTTTATCTCCGCCTTCTTGGCTTTTAAAGCCAAAAAAGAGGAGATAAACCCCCTTGATAATATGCCCCCAAATTCTTAGTAAGAGGGCACACTATGGAATTAACCTGTATAGGCTGTGTGACAGTAGGACTGGATATGTCTCTAATTTCAGGGTGTTTATCAGTAAGGAATCTAGGATTAACCCCCCTGGTTGTCCTTCCGCTTTTGAAGTGACGGAGAAAATTGAGTGGGAACATAGTAGAGGACTTTTTAACAAAGCCCACCATTTATATGTAGATAACTTCTACACTGGTGTGTAGTTGTTCAGGGAATTGGCCAAAGTGGAAACTGTTGCTTGTGGCACAATCTGCTTTAACTGCAAAGGTTTCCCAAAAGAACTTGTTTGTCAAAACCTTGCGTGGGGACAGTGCAGTGTGTTGTGTTGAGAGGAACTTCTAGCTGTGAACTTTTCAGACAGGAGAGATGTCTACATGCTGACTACCATCCATGATGATAACCCTTCACCTGTGACTTTTTGGGGTCAGGTTGCTGAAGTGCGCAAACCTGTGTGAATTTTAGACTATAATAGGCACATGGGTGGTGTTGATAGAGCAGATCAGAGGTTTGAACATTACACTGCTCTTCGTAAGGCTTAGACTTGGTATATGAAGTTGGCTATCCATCTTTTCCTCTTGGCAACCTTTAATGCTTTTGTTGTATTCAAGGATTCTTGTCCTAAGTCATAGATGACATTTACAAAGTTTCAGTAGTCTGTAATAGGCAACCTTGTTGTACTGGAAGAGGGAAGTGATCCTAGAGTTGGAGTGGTGGAGGATATGTCTAGATTGAAAGATCACCACTTTCCTGATCACATTCCTCAACACACCCTCCAAAGACTTTCCCAGTAGGAGTTGTAGAGTCTGTTGACGAAGAGGTACGCGGAAGGAAACTTGTATGTACTGCCCGAGTGTCCTTCTAACCCTATGCTGTGTGTGCCTGCTTGTTTTAAAATGTACCAAACGCAAAATTATTTTTGGGAGCATCCATGAGTGGTAAAGTGAACTGCCTGGTGTCTATTCTTTTATATTTTTTGTTCAGTTTCAAGGATGGCATTTGTGCAATGTATTTAGTTTCAGATTGTGGGCCATATGTAGGTGGCCAAATACCGATCGGTAACACCGAAAATGGCTCATTTTCGGTGTTACCGACAAATAATTTGTAATTCCAGATGTAGGGGGCCTGAAAATTACCGATTCTGTATATTTACCGAATCGGTAATTTTACCGAATCGGTAAATTACCGAATCGGTAAATGTACAGAATCGGTAATTTGGGATGTAGGTGGCACTGGAAACAGTGCCACAGGCCCTTAGAAATTCGTTATTTACCATGAAATACAATGGCATGGTAAATAACGAATTTCTGTGTACATGCACATCTGTGCATGTACACCTGTGCCATGTGGCACACATACATGCCCTAAGGGCATGTATGTGTGTCACATTGCACACAAGCCAGAATCAGGGGTGCAACAGGGTGTCAAAGTGACACCCTGTCCCCCTTAACAAATCGGTAAAATTACCGAATCGGTATTTACCGATTCGGTATTTACCGATTCGGTAATTGCCATTGATTCCTATGGGCCTCAAGGCCCATAGGAATCAATGGCAATTACCGAATCGGTAAATACCGATTCGGTAATTACCGAATATTACCGATTCGGTAATATTTAAATAATAATTACCTACATGGCATTTACCGAATTGTAAATACCGAATCGGTAAAAATCGGTATTTACGATTCGGTAAATGCCATTTACCTACATATGGCCCTTTGTGTTAATAGATTTGTATCTATTTGCAATTTGTTTGTATTTTCTGTTTTGTATCAAAAAATCCTAAATGTGATGGTGGTGTGTGCAGGCGTGTGCTTGGCTGGTGGTGTGCGTGGACTGGTGCTGGGCTGGCGGTGTGCATGGACTGGCGTTGTGCCTGGACTGGTGCTTGGCTGGTGGTGTGCCTGGACTGGCGCTTGGCTGGCGGTGTGTGTGGACTGGTGCTTGGCTGGCGGTGTGCATGGACTGGCGCTTGGCTGGTGGTGTGCGTGGACTGGCACTCGTCTGGCGATGTGTGTGGACTGGCACTTGGCTGGCGGTGTGTGAGTAGTGACTTGATGCTGGTCACTACACACGCTGCTAGTGAAACGCCACTTTATTATTAACAGTGCATTTCCTTTTTGTGAAATCTCTGGTTAATACAACTGTATGTACTGAACCATCACTCACCCTCGTGCCAAATCCAACCAGTATGTATGTGTGATTGAGGAATAGGTGGTTTTGCAGAAATATTTTTCTTTTCTGTCTTTCTCAAGCAGGGTGTACCTCGTCCCTTTTTGTGAATGTTGTAATATGTTGGTTTTGTGTCTGGTGGTGTGAATGGTCTTGTGTGTATCATGTATGAAAGGTGTGTGAATGGCTTGTAAAGCGGTTGGGGCCTTGACGTGACTTTACAGCTCACAAGGTGCGAGTCACTGGTTCAGTTTTTTGTCCTTTCAATTATTGACAATGCATTTCATTTTTGTGAAATCTCTTGTTAATAAAATGTTATATACTGAACCATCACTCGCCCTTGTGACAAATCCAATCAGTATGTGAGGAATAGATGGCTGTGCAGTAATCTTTGTCTTTTTTATCTCTCTGCGAAGGTGTGCATTTCCAACTGTAGATATTGTCGTTAACTAAATTCCCATGCGATTACATGGTGATGTCTCTCTTGTGGATCCCAACAAGTTATCTTACCCACAATGTCCTGCAAACCTCAAAATGTGACTGTCACATTTTCCTTGCATTATTGTGCCCAAATTTTCACGCTGCAGAAAGTAAAAACACATTTACAGCCCCCTATCATTTCTCCAAGTATGCCAATAGAAATGGTACCTTACTTGTGTGGGTGGGCCAAGTACCCGCGACAGGGAGGGCTCAAAACCTATTGAGGCTTTGGCTGGAGCCGCCGACAGAGCGGGATCCAGATCCTGACATATGACTGAGCTCGTTGATTGGATGGGTGTGCGAGAGTGACGTGAACGATCGAAGGCTGTGCGGGGGGAGGGATCGGGGTGGGGGGAAGGGGATTGGTTGAGGGGGGGCTCGAGGGGTTGGGTGGGGGGAATTGTTTACTGTGCTTGTTCCCACAGTTTGACTACGAAGATATGACGGATTGCGCTTTTGTACGATTGTTTTGATATCTCGCAGATACCTCTGGGTTGCAGAGCTCTGTGGCTCCTTATGTGATCTGTCAATAAAATCTGTTTTGAAAAAAGAAACCTATTGAGGCAATGTCAAAATGACCTATCACAAAGCAACCTGCTTTTGCACCAGGGGTCTCATGAGTTTTTGGCCCTGGGCTCGGTGGCCATCTAAGGAAACCTACTAAACCCACACATTTCTGGAAACTAGACACCCGGGGGAGTTCAGTGAGGTATGGCTTGCGTGGGTCCCCCAACATTCTTCTACCCAGAATCCCCTGCAAACCTCAAATTTCTGTGTGGAAAGTTCTGGAATCTGCGTGGATCCACAAATTTCCTCCCTCCCAGCATTCCACCAGGTCTTCAGATAAAAATGGTACTTCAGTTGGGTAGGTGGGTTAAGGACCCGCGACAGGTAAGGTCCCAAAACTTATCCAGGCGACATCAAAATTACCTTATCACAAACCAACCTGGTTTTGCAAGGGGGGTGCCATGAGTTTTTGGCCCGGGGCTCAGTGGCCATCTAGGGAAACCAGTTATACATTTCTACAAACTAGACACCCGGGGGAGTTCAGTGAGGTATGGATTTTGTGGGTCTCCCAACATTCTCCTACCCAGAATTCCCTGCAAACATCAAATTATGCTGAACAAAATCCCTTTTTTCTCAAATTTCTGTGTAGGAATGTTCTGGAAGCTGCGTGGATCCACAAATTTTCTCTCAGCCAGTGTTCCCCCAGGTCTTCTGATGAAAATGGTACCTCATTTGTGTGGGTAGGCATAGTGGCTGCAAAATGGCCCAAATCGTACTGTGGAGACTTCAAAATTACCTATAACAAAACTACCTGGTTTTTGGGGGAGGCACCTGGGCGTTTGGCCCTGGGCTCGTCGGCCATCTTTGCAAAGTATCAAACCCAAAGATTTCTGAAAACTAGTCCCCAGGGGGGGTCCAATGACGTATGACTTGCATGGATCCCCCACCGTTTTCCCAACCAGAATGCCATACAAACCTCAAATTTAGCTGAAAAAACCCACAATTTCCACATATTTTTGTGTAGAATCAATCAATCAATCAATCAATAAACTTGTAGAGCGCGCTACACACCCGTGAGGGTATCAAGGCGCTGGGGGGGGGGGGGGCGAGTGCCGCTAATGCTCGAAGAGCCAGGTCTTGAGGCGTTTCCTGAATGTCAGGTTGTCCTGGGTCAGTCGTAGGTGGGTGGGGAGGGAGTTCCACGTCTCGGCCGCCAGGTAGGAGAATGATCTTCCTCCGGCGGTGGTTCTGCAGATCTGTGGGACGGTGGCGAGGGCGAGGCTGGCGGAGCGGAGATTGCGTGTTGGAGTGTAGAACGTGAGGTGGTTTTTGAGGTATTCGAGACCTATGTCATGGAGCGCTTTGTGTGCGTGGGTGAGGACCCTGAACGTGATCCTTTTGTTGACGGGAAGCCAGTGCAGGTCTCTCAGGTGGGTTGATTTGTGGCTGTGGCGGAGGATGTCGAGGATGAGTCATGTGGATGCATTCTGTATGCGTTGGAGTCTTTTCTGAAGTTTGACTGTGGTTCCTGCGTATAGGGCGTTTCCGTTGTCTAGTCTGCTGGTGACGAGGGCCTGGGTGACTGTCTTTCTAGTTCCGTTAGGAATCCACCGGAAGATCTTACCGAGCATGCGCAGGGTGTTGAAGCATGAAGATGAGATGGCGTTGACTTGTTTGGTCAGCGTGAGAGAGGAGTCCAAGATGAATCCCAGGTTGCGTGCGTGGTCAGTGGGTGTCGGTGCGGTGCCCAGTTCTGAGGGCCACCAGGAGTCGTCCCAGGCGGATGGGGATGGTCCGAGGATGAGGACCTCCGTCTTTTCTGAGTTCAGTTTCAGACGGCTGAGTTTCATCCATTCAGCGACGTTTTTCATTTCTTCCTGGAGGTTGAGCTTGGCGGTGGCTGGGTCTTTGGTGAGGGAGAGTATCAGCTGGGTGTCATCGGCGTATAAGATGATGTTGAGGTTGTGTTTGCGTGCGATGGTGGCGATGGGGCTCATGTAGATATTGAAGAGGGTTGGGCTGAGCGATGAGCCTTGGGGTACGCCGCAGATGATCTTGGTGGCCCGGAGTAGAAGGGAGGGAGGCGGACTCTCTGGGTTCTGTCGGAGAGGAACGAGGTGATCCAGCCCAGGGCTTTACCTTGGATCCCAGCGTTGTGGAGGCGGGTTATTAGGGTGCGATGGCAGACGGTATGAAAGGCTGCTGAGGGGTCTAGGAGGATGAGGGCGGTGGTTTCCCCATTGTCGAGTAGGGTCCTGATGTCATTGGTGGCTGCGATGAGGGCGGTCTTGGTGGTGTGGTTGGTTCGAAATCCGGACTGGGATGGGTCGAGGGATCCATTGGCCTGGAGGAATGCGGTCAGCTGTTTATTGATGATCTTCTCGATCACTTTCGTCGGGAAGAGAAGAAGAAATGCTCCCTAACACCCCTCACCATTAACAATGCTGAAGCTGGTGCTTTTAACATCACCATGGGACCCCAAACCTCTCTCTCAGGCATTTTGGTTTATAGACCGCCTGGCAGGATGTTTGAGTTTAGCTCCAGCCTCTTGGAGGCTTCTACTCATCTAGCCATCAGGAAAAGGAGCTTCCTCGTGCTCGGTGACATGAACGCTCATTTCAATGACCCTACGGATATGGATGCTAAGGACATCTGCTCCAATCTCCATTCCCTTCAGCTTGAACTCATCAACCAGGACCCTACGCATAGATTAGGTAACCTTTTAGACCCTATCTTTGGTCATCGATCTGAGGTACAACCTCTTACTCCGATTCCAGTCCCTTGGTCGGATCACTTTGTGATTCCGTTCCGGATTGAGATTTCAGAGGCGGAGTCTAAGAGAGACTCTGAGCAGAGGTATCAGCGACGGAAATGGAAAAACTTTTCGCAGTCCACCTTCAGCGAACTAATTACAGCAAGTGGCCTTTTAGAAGGGACGGATTGTGAAATAGCCCATCACGAGCTTCATAACCGCATTTTAGGTGCACTGGATAAAACGGCCCCTATGCGTACTGAGAGTAATACGAAGAAGGTGAGGAAAACGGCCCCTTGGTTTACTCCGGAACTTCAGCTTGCGAAATCTGTCTGCAAGCAGCTGGAACGTGAGTGGCGAGTCAGATTCTGCCCAAAGATTAAAACGGATTACAAGAAAAAGCAAAAAGAATATTATAAGGCTATTAGGGTCTCTAAAGCCACACATTATAAACAGCGTATTGTGGAGGCTGAAAACTCCTCGAAGGAACTTTTTAAAATTTATAAAGAGATCTCGGTAGTCTCGAACAATAGTGGGCCGTCCGCAGACTCGGTGGTAACCTGCAACAATATTGCCCACTACTTTGCAGGCAAAATTTCTAACATCTATGCCAGCTTTACGGGGAATTTGATCAATGACCCTGATCTTGCCTGCAGCTGGGTGGCAGAATCATCTGATTCTGAATTATCCACCTTCTATGTCCCTGCTGCAGAAACACTTGGTGCTATATGCAAAAAAGTTAAATCTGGCTCCCCCCGTGATCCGGCCCCCCCCAAAATACTTAATGCCAGTCTGGATGCGCTAGAGCCGCTGTTCAGATATGTTATACAGCTATCTTTCTCTTCGGCCACTCTGCCGGGCGACTGGAAGAAAGCCATAGTTTTACCTATAAAAAAAAAACCTAATGTAAGTCAGGATATAATGGAAAATCTCCGCCCAATATCCCTTCTTCCTTACTTAGCTAAAGTGACGGAAAAATTGGTAAATACTCAGCTCATGGAATATCTAGAGTCTAACAACATGTTCCATGGCTCTCAGTCTGGCTTTCGCAAGAACTACTCCACTGAGACTGCCCTGCTGAGAGCAACCGAAACTTTACGGATGGGTGCTGATGAGGGGAACACCATGGCACTTATCATGCTAGACCTCAGCGCCGCGTTCGACACCGTAGCACACTCCACCTTGCTGCGGTGTCTGAGCAGCGCTGGGGTTACAAAGGCTGCATGGAGATGGCTCAAGGATTTCCTCTTGGGCCGCAGTTTCCAGGTTCAGAGAGGTGTGTTCCTCTCCGACAGTGTGGCCTTGGAACAGGGGGTGCCTCAGGGCTCTGCCTTGAGCCCCACCCTGTTTAACCTGTACATGGCTCCACTGGCAGCGGTTGTTCAGTCATACGGCATAGATCTTGTATCCTATGCCGATGACACGCAGCTGCTCATCTCCCTGTCTCAGTCACCGAAACTAGCAGCGGCGAACTTTAAAACCTGCATGCAAGAACTTGCTGGATGGATGAATCAGCACTGCCTTAAGCTCAATGGGGCTAAAACGGAGGTGTTGGTGATAGGGGGAGATGGGGCGAGCTGGTCTCATGAATGGTGGCCGCCCTGCCTTGGCTCCCTGCCCATCCCTTGCAATGAGGCTAGGAACCTGGGGGTCTGGGTGGACCCTAAACTCTCGTTTGAGAGCCACGTGGACAAGGTGGTGGGAAAATGCTTCGGGGTTATGAAGACCCTGAATCGCACTTTGGACCTACTGCCTCTGGAGGCCAGACGTATTATGATCCAAGCCCTGGTCACCTCTCGCATGGATTATGCGAATGTGCTGCTATTAGGCACTACGGAGAGAAACTTGAGGAGACTTCAAGTGCTGCAAAATACGGCGGCCCGTTTAGCCCTCAGGCTCCCTAAAAGAACAGCGTCCAAGCCTACACTGGCTGCCCTCCATTGGCTGCCTGTAAGGAAAAGAATCCTTTTTAAAGCCCTCCTCTTCTGTTACAGAATAACCTATGCAGAAGCGCCTGGTTATCTGAAGGAGCTGGCCATCCCCTATCGTCCCCAAAGAGCACTTCGTTCGGCGGGCAAGGGTCTTCTGAAAGTTCCTCATGTTAGAAAGGCCAGGATGGGAGGCCGCTCTTTTCGGGTGCTGGCCACTACCCAGTGGAATAGCCTTCCACTTGGGATTAGAATGGCCAAAAATGAAACCCTGTTCCGTAAAATGTTGAAAACACATCTGTTTGCCAAGGAGGGATAGTCGGATCCTCCTCCTTTATGACTCTTTCTCCACAGCGCGGGGACACGCCGTGATGGCGTCACCAGGCGCTTTAGAAATGCCTTTATTATTATTATTATTATTATTAAGAGAGATGGGGCGGAAGTTTTTGAGGTCTTTAGGGTCCGCTGTGGGTTTCTTCAGTAGGGCGTTGATTTCTGCATGCTTCCAGCTCTCTGGGAAGGTGGCAGAAGCGAGCGAGTTGTTTATGACATTCCGTAGGTGGGGAGCAATGATGGTGTCGGCTTTGTTGAAGATGTGGTGAGGGCATGGGTCGGAAGGAGAGCCGGAGTGGATGGTGTTCATAGCATGGGCGGTGTCTTCGGTGCTGATGGGAGTCCAGGCGCTGAGGGTGGTTGTAGGGGGCGTTGGTTCAGGGGCTGGGGGCGGAGTCTGGCCCCCGAAGCTGTTGTGGATAGCGGTGATCTTGTGGTGAAAAAACGTGGCGAGAGAGTTGCAGAGGTCTTGTGACGGTGTGATGTTGTTGCTGTTGCCGTTGGGATTGGAGAGCTCTTTTACAATGCTGAAGAGTTCCTTGCTGTTGTGTGTGTTGTTGTCCAGCCGTTCTTTGAACAATGTTTTTTTGGTGGTGCGTATCAGCTGGTGGTGTTTGTGGGTGGAGTTCTTGAGGTCTGTCATGTTTTCTGTCGATGTTTGCAGAGCCAGGTTTTCTCGAGGGTTCAGCAGGATTTCTTTGATTCTTTGAGGTCGTTGGTGAACCATGTTGTTTTCCTGTTGCCGGGCTTGCCTGAAGAGATCTTCAGTGGTGCCAGGGCGCCGGCGCAGTTGACGATCCACTGTGTGAGGTTACGGGCTGCATCGTTGGTGTCAGTGGTGGTGATAGGTGGGTTCTGGCTCAGTGATGTGGTTAGCTGGTCTGCAGTGACTTTGCACCAGCATCTACAGGGGATCTGTTGCGGGCGGTGGTGGGATGTGGTCTTCTTAAAGGTAAAGTGGATACAGCTGTGGTCGGTCCAGTGTAGTCCGGTGGAGTGGCTTGCCGGCACAAATGTCCTACCCCACAGTATTCCCCTGAGTCTCCCGAGTTTTGGGCACTTCCCAGTCATGGGCCAATGCTCCACCCACACAAGTGAGTGCTTCCCTAGATGGCTGCCGAGCCCTGGGCCAGAACCTCATGGGACCCCCCATGCAAAACCAGGTTCGTTTGTGATAGGTAATTTTAATGTCGCCTCGATAGGTTTGACCTTGACCCACCCTTGCAAGTAAGGTACCATTTTTCTATAAACACTTTGGGAAACGCAGGGTGGGTAGAATTTTGTGGATCCAAGCAGGTTCCAGAACTTTTCACCACAGAAATGTGTTTTTTTGACAATTTTTTAGGTTTGCAAGGGATTCTGGGTAACAGAACCTGGTGAGAGCCAGTTAAGCCACCCCATCCTGGATTTCCCTGGGTGTCTAACTTTAAAAAATGTATAGATTTGCTAGGTTTTCCTAGGTGCCGGCAGAACTAAGGTTAAAAAACTACAGCTAGGCACTTTGCAAAAAATGGGTTATTTTTCACTGTGAAATGTGGTGTGTCCACATTGCGTTTTGCGCCATTTCCTGTTGCGGGCACTAGGCCTACCCACACAAGTGAGGTACCATTTTTCTCTGAACACTTTGGGGAACGCGGGGTGGGTGGAATTTTGTGGATCCACGCAGATTCTAGAACTTTCCACCACAGAAATGTGAGGAAAATTTGTTTTTTTGGGATAATTTTTTAGGTTTGCAAGGGATTCTGGGTAACATAACCTGTTGGGAGCCAGTCAAGTCACCCCATCCTGGATTCCCTTAGGTGTCTAGTTTTCAAAAATGTATAGGTTTGCTGAGTTTACCTAGGTGCTGGCAGAGCTGGTAATCCAGCGGTTCACCAATAACATATACTCTACTACCATATACTTACCTGGGTCCATCCAACACACAATTGTGTAAAACCTCTGGGTGTCAAGTTTATATGTTTTCACCAATGTTCAGGATTAGTTTAAAATACCTTTACGAACCCTTCACAGATCAAAAAGTCATTTCCTCTGGTCGATGGACCATTAGTCGAATTAGTTGATAGTGATAATGACAAAGTTAACTTACTTATCCTTTTAATTGAAATAACCACAGACTCCTTTGGCTTTTAAAATTTGATCTAAACTTTGAACATGTGAACCACTTCAAAAATACAATACATTCGCCTTCACTCATAGGGAAGAAAAATCAAAATAAGCATCACTACATACTTCAAACACTTGCAATGACTTATGCTCAGAAAAAAGAGTACAGAGAGACAAGATCATTCAATAAAAAGCAAGAAAAATTCTTTACCAAGAATGGTGTGAAGAGAAAACCACTGCCCAAAGGTTTGGTAGGGGTCGCCCAGGATAGTTCATGTGACAAAGATTTAAGCACAGGATAGATGACCTCTCTATCGCCGACGGTCATGTCACACCCATCTCTGACACTCTCTTCCTCCTTGAGATTTTTCAGCGATCTTCTTTCTAATCCTAATAATTTAGGATATCAGGCTTCTGCATTCAATTCTTCATCAGCATCTCTTGCTATTCTGACAGCACCCACTGCTCACAGCATCTCAGCATCGAAATCTCTCACTAACTAACTAATTAAAACTAACTCAAATATTCCTTTTTGTTCCTCATGTACCACCCATTAATGTTTTAATATCATAAAAATACTAACTCTGATCGGTCAGGCAAGAGGGAAAGATCATCACACCATGCTTACATATCACTCCTTTCACTAAACCCATTGTTAACAAACCAATCCCTTTAATTTTTATTCAAATTTTATTTTCCCACCCGCATTCACATTACATCTGTAACAAATGTTGAACCTTAATATGTGGTCTTATTCATTTAGGTCTTGTACTGCTGAGTTCTCAGGCTTCAGGCAGGCTGTGGCCTTGTACTTTTCTTGACCCATACAACATTCTTCCGGGCTGACTTTCATTTGTGATGTGCAAAAGCCATGTGACTTAGCTCACTCCGGACATACACGAGTGGCCCAAATGAGCACTGGTGATAAAGTCAGAAAGATAGATTTTACTTTCAAGAATAAATGGTTTCACTGTATACCACCCATCTCTACTCTAATTTCCTTTACTTATTAATACTTTCCCCGCATTACCATCAATAAATTTACTTGATTTAATTTCAAGCAAGCAGATGCAAAGCTTGTGAGTTTTCAAGACTCCATATTAGTACCTTCTGCTCATGCACAAGAATTTCCTTCCAAGCCACAGCTCGTCATACTGTGTAGATGCAGTTGATGCATGCGCAATAAAGATTTCCAATTAACAGCCATTTTGAGAATTAATTTGAGTTATTTATGTTAGTAAACACATATGCAAGTATCACTATCCCTCATTTTTATGTGGTGCACATTAGTTTACACAATACGAAATTAATAACATGTAAGCGAATTAAATGAGAGGATTATTTTCGAGCAAGTCTCTTTTCTACGAGTCCTTGCTCCATCTATTCCCTCCCTGATGGCATTTTAAAGCCATTATAAATTACCCATCCCAAACCAGGTGCCAACTTTAGCACATCTCAGTTTCTTTTCCCTCTTTCTGATCCTTGTCAGTTTCTTCTCCTTTTAAATCTTTCATTTTCTTATACATTTTTCCTTTCATTTCTTCTAGTTCGATCTCCTCATACTTCCTTTTCATTCCCTTTCCATTTACTTCATTTCTCCTTCTTTTCAATTTATTTCTGCAACATTTACACCATATTACTATTGTTAAAACTTTTATTGTTATACCAACTAACGGAAGAACTATTTGACCTACGAAACTTTTCCCTAATTCAGTAAACCAATTCCCTATTGAAGAAATACTTCTTAGTAATCTTTCCCATACACTGTCAACCTCCAGTGGTTTCAATCCTTCTTGAGAAGTTTTGTAATATTCTTAATGTACCCCCTAATTTCCTTACTTTTGCCAGGAATATATGTGCAACAATGATGCCCTTCTAACATTATATAGACTCCGCTCTCTTCTGCCAATAAGATAACAATTGCAAGACGATAGAACCATAGACCTAATCACAACCATCTCTGTATTAATCATCAAGAAACCCCCAGCAGTATCAGTCGATAGACAATCAACTACTGTTGACAATTTAAAAATTCTATGTGTATTCAGAACTACTCCCACTGAAGATATCAATGCACCAAATATGTCACCTACTATTTCTCAAAAACGATCTCTCTTTATTCGTGTTAGTCCATTAGTTTTTTCATTGCTTCCAGTGATATCTTTTTCATGATAGATTTTCGGAAATATTACAATCCCAAAATAGCAACTCCCATACCACCATGCAGGCAGCTTGTAGTAACATTATTCCCACACATGTGGTAAACTTCAGGAAATACTGGATCAGTTCCCCCTTTTAGTCCCCACCCTCCCAAAATCAGGAAGTTGTGTTCACATTCACTGGAACCTATAAAAACATTATTATGATCTGTCTTTAATCTATGGAGGCAGGTTTTCCCTTTCTTTACAAAGTCTAGGGACATCGCAGCATGAACATTGCCAGCTGTATAAATTCCTTCTTTTTCAGCCCATGGAGGCACATGGGTTTTCTGTTCAGCAGCCTTCTTTTGGAAATCCTGTCTTCTTTCCTCAACTACATTTAAGAATACTTTCTCTTCTTCACATTATGTACATGTTAGATAATCTTTATGTGCTTTTGCTATACCTATTGTTTTCATTGTTAAGAAAAGTTCACCCATAAACTGTGCATGTTGACTACTAAGCACTGGATTAATATTCTTTCGAATAGGAAGTTCTGAAAATACTACATCTAAGTTGGAATAATAATACTGAAGTTTTCCTGTTTTATAAAACAGACTTGTTAGAACACTACATGATATGCCATATGTTAGAGGTAAATGGTGATATGTGACTCCTTCTGACACTGACACTGGTAATTTCATACAAACACTAATCTCCATTGTATCTACATATTGAAGTAATAATTTTGTGAATGCATTTAAAGAAGTATCATTATCTAATACTGTGTGATGAAAATCTACCTCATCTGATGCTTTTAATTCTCCTTTCATGGTAGCTGTCTTTTCATTAGTAACTGTATCATTCTTTCTATTTGCTATCATTAGTAAAGGTACAGCTATCGTTAAAAATAACCATATTTGAACAACTAATATAGTACTGCTTATACAAGCTTAACAACATCCTTTCAAGAAACTTTGTTTTGGTCGCTCAGTGACTCTGTTTTCAGCAGTTTTAGCCTAAGAAGATTTCTCTTCTTTTCTTTCTTGTTAAGTTCCAACTCTTGTCTTTTTCAAGGAGGCCTCACTTTCCCGTCATCAATCTGTACAGCATCTATTTCTTCAGACTCTTCACTCAAGTCTAAATATTTGAATTCTTCTATAATTACGTAGGTCCACTCAGGAGCCTTACATTTATTATTTAAACTTTTCAGTCTTGAGCTCCTTCATATGCTTCTCTCAATTGTTTGTTTAGACTGATTTTGGCTTGGGACCTCATTCACTTGTTCTGGTCTTTCATGCGTTTTTCTTTGATAGTATCTCAATCTTTTCACTCTACCTGGCCAGTTATCACCTCTCCAGACCCTCTTAATTTGAACTGCACTTTCACCCTCTTTGTCTTTTTCTAAAGTTCTTTTATTATCAGGGTGCCTAGGCACAATCCGTTTTTGTTCAGAATCACTTTCTGACTGTTCCTGTTCAGGTTCTGTTAATGTTATTTTATCCACCTGAACCTGTTCTTCTTCCTCTATCTGTTCCTGTTCGGGTCTTATTTCAATTTGATTTTCTTCTTCTGCCCAAACATATTCTTCTTCTCCTAACTGGTCCTGTCCCGGTCTTAATATAATTTATTCTTCTTCTGCCTGAACGTGTTATTCTTCACCTGTCTGTCCCTCCTCAGGACTGTGAATGTCTCTGTTCTCCTCGGCCTGAGTATGTTCTTCTCTCCATATCTGGTCCTGCTCAAGGTTTACAGTATTCTCTGTTTCATGAGCGTGTTTTTCTACACCTATCTGGTCCTCATTACTTTCCGGTCTCTCTAATCTTGTCCTTCTTCTTGTTTGAATCCAACTTCCGGTATGCCAATCACTGGTATCCAATCCCCCTAACTGGTGCCCGGTTGTTCTTCATCTATCACTTCAGAATATGTCACTCTAGATTCTCCGACTTCACAACCTTTAGCAGTTACAACTGGTTCAATCAGTTGTTGTCCCATTTCAGCAGGGTTGGGTACCCTTTTGGTATGGCTGGTGTGGATCCAATTGGGCAAACCTGCACACTTCTCTGCTGTTGTAGTGACCAGTATGACTTGACGTGGTTCATCCCACTTGGGTGCTAAGCATGACTTTCTGGCATGAATCTTCACTACCACCCAGTCTCTAGGAATCAAATCAGGCACCTGGGTTGGCTCCCTGGCAACTGCATCTTCTCCAACCTGGTGAGAAACAGAACGCACTAGGTCAGTCAATCCTTTGCAATAATCCAATACCAAATCATCAGTTATATTTATCAACCTGTGTCCAGGCACGAATGCTTGTCTCATTGCCCTTCCCATGAGAATTTCATGTGGACTCAATCCTGTTTTTTGTCAGGAATACTTTGGAGTCCCGTCAACACAAGGGGCAATGCGTCTGGCCAACTCAGGGATGTGGATGCACACACCTTTGCCAACCTTGATTTGACTGTGCCATTTAATTGCTCAACCACTCCAGATGCCTCTGGGTGGTATGCACAGTGCAGTGTCTGTTCAATTTTGAATGCTTCACATATTAAGCAGATTATTTCATTATTAAAATGAGGTCCTCTTTCTGATTCCAAAGTCACTTGGAAACCAAAACACGGTATCAGTTCCCTCAACAGTAATTTAGCAACTGTAAGGCTGTCATTTCTTCTAGTGGGATATGCCTCCACCCATCTTGAGAACAGGCACAATAGGACAAGAACATACTTCATTCCATTGCTCAGAGACAACTCAATTAAATCCAATTGCAATTTTGTGAATGGTCCTTCAGCCTTTCCAATTTTACCCCAACTAACCACAGTTTTTCTGCCTGGGTTTAGCTGCCAACAAATTAAGCATCTCTGGCATAAGCTCTCTGTGACTACCCTAAACTTTGGATTGTACCAATTTTATCTGAATAGTCTACTCATGGCATCCCTACTAACATGAGTATCTCCATGATACATCCTTGCCATTTGGGAAAGTAAGCAATCTGGCATGACTGCTCGGCCATCAATGTACACCCATACATCATCTTCTGTCTTTCTTTTGTAACCTGACTTTATCCAGATTTCCCTTTCCTTTGGCTCAACTTCATCTTGCAATTGTCTAACCTCATCCCATGTCCCTAGAGATGAGAAAATCATAAGTTGGCAGCTAAATTCACTTGTTCCAATTTTTTGGTTAAGTGCCATTTTATTCTTTGCACAATACTGAGCAATTTGGTCAGCATATCTGTTACCTGCCACCACATAGTCATTTCCTGACTGGTGGGCAGGGCACTTAACTACTGCAATTTCTTTTGGCAATTGTATTGCTTCCAATAATTCTTTTACATTTTTGCCATTACTTATGGGAGATCCTGAAGAAGTCAGAAATCCCCTCTGCATCCAGAGCTGGCCAAAGTCATGAACAACCCCGAAACCATATTAACTATCCGTTAATAGGGGTACTCTCCAATTGTTCTTAATTTTGCATGCCTTTGTGAAGGCCACCAATTCAGCTACTTGTGCAGACTTGACTCCCGGTAAACAGGATGCTTCAATGACTCCAGATACTTTACATACAGCATAGGCCTCACTAAGTCCCCCTTCCTCAGTTCTCAGGCAAGAGCCATCCACAAATAGCTCACGATCGGGCTCTTTCAGGGGCTCCTCCTTTATATCAGGGCAGGGCATGGTACACATTTCAGTCACATCCAAACAATCATGATCCACTTCATCCTTCACCTCCTCGCAACATGGGTCTGGTAATAGGGTACCGGGGTTTATTATTGTACATCTGATTACTGTCACATTTTCTTCTCCCAAAATCACTCTTTCATACTTAGTCATCTGACTAAGGGTAAGGTGCTGTGTTTGAGTTCTTGTTAAAAGAATCTCAACTGAATGTGGAACATAAACTTTAACTGAATGTCCCATCACAATCAACTCACTTTCCTCCAGATTCATACAAGTAGCAGCAACTGCTTTTAAGCAGCCAGATAAAGCTTAAGCCACAGGATCCAAAGTAGCAGAAAAATATGCTACTGGACGTCGGCTTAGTCCATGTCTTTGAGTCAAAACTGAAAGTGCACAACTCTCACTCTCACAACAGAACAGTGCAAATTCTTTCGTATAGTCGGGCATGCCTAAAGCAGGGGCCTCACACAGACTATTTTGCAACTTCACAAATGATCATCATTCCAAACAATTGGATCCTTTGCCTTTTTCAAAGTCAGCTGAATTAATGGTTTTGCCTACAGGGAAAATACTAAAATTCACTGCCTACAGTATTCAACTACTCCAAGGAACATTCTCATCTCTCTTTGTGTCTTGGGTATCTGCATTTGCATTATTATCTTTATCCTTTCTGGGGTGACTTTTCTTACTCCTCTTTTTATTTGGTGGCCTAAATATTTTACACGTGTGAAAGATAAAAAAAATAATAAGCCCCTTTGGTGAAAGGATATATTAAAGTGAACCATAGTTGTACATTAATTTCTGTGTTTCACCTGCTTGCAAATAATACGTGCCCACTCATCATAATGAGGGACAGCTTCATGATACACAAATGGTTAAACTAAACTGTCTGAAATTCAGCAAAAACCAAATGGATTGCAAATTAAAGTGTATGTGTCCCTTCTGTTCTTTTTCAAATATGTGAAATGGCTCACTAGCCTTCACCTGTGTACAGAAGGTGGTTCAGCGAGTTAATTCTTTGAAATGGCTTTCTGAACTGGTACATGTCAATCTGCTCTGCTCCGGCTTGGTTTTTGTTCATGACAAATATTGTGTGTGGAAATTGTAGGTAGAAAGCAGAGAGCACTAGCATCTTGAGGAAATAGAAATTTTACGTGGCCAATGTGTCCCCCACATGCACCCTATGTATGTACGTATACCCCATGTATGTCCATGTCACCATGCAATTCCCCTCTCACGCCTGTAATAATAATGCCTCCGCATTTCCGTTCAATGTTAGCATGTTAGTTGCCAGGCCCTCCATGAAAGAAACGCTAATTCTGCACTGAGGCCTATGTTGCCAATGCATTTACATGGTACACGTTTTAAAGTCGATATGAACTCGTTTTTGTGGCACAGCCGAGCCAGGACCCGAATTCAGGCTCCAAGCCTCCTGACACTCTGAAAGCTGCAGTTTAGCTATGTATCCCTGACCTCTCACATACTTCCTGCTCAGCCGAGAGGTGCCCAGCCTGGCCTGCCAAGACAGTACTTTGCCTACAGTTATCTGCTCTGCTCCACAGAAACACATTCCTGCCTAATGAAAAGGGTAAACATATTCCGCCTGCAGAAGATAGGGCCTAGCCTTTCTGTCTCCATTCAAGTGATTTACAGAACCCGAATCCATTGAAGGCCCATGGCCCCATGCAATGCACGAAGAAATATAGGCACACACTAGCATTTAGTGATGAGCAGTCTTTGCTCCAGCGATCTTTAAGTCAGATAATACATCCTCCAAACTCAAGATATCAGATAATATCAGAAATGCAGGTCGTCCTGACATCCAAGACTCCTCTACTAGCACGTAAAGTCAGCTCCCCCCAGTTTTCTCCAGTTACACGTCAATTCCACGTCATGACCAATTTCGCGCACAAGTAGGGTAAAGGTTCCTGCTGACCATGCAGACCCATGTATCCACCCACCTATGACACACCTATGACTCATCAAGTGAACACCCACGTGTACGCCTTCTTTCATGCCCATGTGCTCTTATCTCTCTCTCTCTCGCACTTGCTCCGCCTTCTCTATCCAAGTCAATGTATGTTTTAACTATATATATTGTGTTCTGTGAATAAAGATCCAGATGACGATCCTTCCTGATCCCTAGTGGTGATGGAACCCGATTCTCCCTTAACTCGAGTTACTGAATTAAAGCCCTTCTGAATCGGACACCACGGACTCTGCCTCTCATTATATGCATGATTCTTATTAATGTATAGAAATTATGACAGGGTAATTAATTAATTTACCACATTAATCTGGCGCCCGAATAGGGACCAGTCCCCTTCCCCACGCGCCGGTGATGTAGGTCCAGCCCCTGCCCCCTTCTACAGCCGTGACGGACTTCAAGTGTACACGACAGCGGGACTTCCTGCCTACTCCCTCAGGCCCACGGAGGAGATGGAGACTGCGACCAGGCATCCACACGAGGCGGTGAGGATCGCGGACCATCCCAACCAGAGCCCAAGCCGAGAGAGCAAGGTCCGAGGTATCCCGAGGGCCACCTGTTCCGAGGCGCATGCGCAGCAGCAGCAGAAGCAGTCACGCAGTATCGAGTTTCCGAGGCCTTCAGTTCTGCTTCCCGGTGAGTACCGTTATTGGGAACGCATAGAGACGGGTTCATTTATTTGAGCCCGGTAAAGACGTGTCTGGGTACACAGATACGGTAAAGACGTGTCCATTTCGGTGGACGCGGTAAAGACGTGTCTCTTTTCGAGACCAGTATGGTTGTACTGTTTTGCAGTACATAAAGTAAACAGTTTTTCAGGTTCATGTTTTTTCCTATGTACTAGTTAGGATGTATCTGTTTTTAATGCTTTAATGTTGTAGTGTGAATGGTTGTTTCCAGTCTATTCTTGTGCATATTGTGTTTTCGTTCAAGTTAGTTCCAACATGCCACTGTTTTCGAAATTACGTCAGATAGGGACCAGGAAAGGGATACTCGAAGAGTCAGTTCCCGTCCCGCCTAGAGACACTCCTGGCCATTTTATGTATCAGAAGCATGGGCTAGATGCCATACTGTTCTTAGACTTATGGGTAGATTACACGAAGGATCTAGAAGAAAAGTATAGATGGCCTGTCTCAGGAACATGGGATGCTGAATGCATTATGAAAGTAGAGGAAGCGCTATGGAAAAAGAAAGCTAGACAGTCCCAGAAAGATGCCATTGAGTTATGGCGTAAAGAAGTGCATAGGAGAGCAGAAAAAGAATTCCACAAAGCAGAGAGAAGTAAAGAAGCAGCAGAAAAAGCCAGAGAAAAAGAACTAAAGGAAGAGGGGGAACGGGTCAAGGCAGAACAAGCAGATAGAGAAAGAAATGCCCTTATCAAAGGCATGTATCCCGTCCTCGCTGAAGGACTAGCTAAAGTGACCCCGGAAGTACCCGGTAATTTGCCGCCACCATTGATCCCGACTAAAGTACGTAGGCATAAACAGACAGAAGCTGAGGCTTTTTTTTCCTCCTATTTAGAGGAGGCCGCTCCGGATTATGTTAACGCAGGTTTTCCTCCTCCTCCAGGCAACAATCCTTTTCTCCCTCTGCCCGCATCGCAGGATCAACTTATACAAGTGCGGCCTTCAATGACAGTGACAGTGAAAGACGATTTAGGACAAGGGGCAGTGGGAGGGGGGACTACAAACATACCGGAAACACCGCCACCAACACGAGCACTGCAAAAGCTAGGATTACAACGAACGCCACAAATGACAGCATCACCCTATAAGCATAATGTAACGATCTCACATTGTATATACGATCCAGTACCAGGTGTGGGCCCAATGCTCATGTACTCACTACGATTAAGACGCGCTGCAGAGTATCTGATCACATTACCAGGCATGAAGGACAATTTAGACAAAATATACCATTTCATTAGAACGGGGAGGGACCCGAGAGTATACATGAGGCCATGGAACAAAGAAAGGTGGAGGTTCAACGCGCAATTTTACGTTTTTTAATTAATTGTCTGATCAGGGAACAAGACCAGCCAGATAAAGGAGTAACTAGAGGTATGATTGATTGGAGTGACAATATAGCTGCCGGTAAACATGATACAGTGGCAAAGACAGAATGCATGTACAGAAAAATACGAAAAGAAATTCTAAACTTACACAGGAAAGAGTCAGACGAGAAAGAGGACGACTTAGCATCAGATGATGCTGAGCCCGAAACAGAGGAAGTGGATAAAATGAATTACGTAGGCAGAGCAAGACAGTTTGACAGGCCCAAGTGCCTCGACTACAGCAAACATGGACCTCCCATACCAGAAAGATATTCTCTCGAACATCTATTCCAAGCTACCGAGAATGCACTGAAAAGACGAGCAGGGGGCGGGGCGGTAGACCCCACACTATACACGAACAGGAACTAGCCCGGTCAGCCGTTCAATGGGTGACTAATTCTAACATATATAACAGTGACATAGTGGCTCAGAACTTTTTGAGCCTTCCCCCGGAAGAACAGCGTTTGGCTGGTATTTACATGGTTCAACATCTGATCACGTTGTACGAGAGTCAACGTTCTGATCCCGGTCCCTTGTATAAACTACTGGACGATATACTCCTAGAGAGATGGATAGGCCTAGGTACCGAATTAATTAATGTCATTCTAGATCAACGACATAAGTACTTGACTTTTCTGACCACGCACCTGATTCCTGCCCCACACCACGACAGAAAGATCTTACACATAGACAGACAGAACCCCCTACGAGAGGTACATCCCGTCAAAAATGAAAACAATGAGCTTCAACGAGTATATGTTTACACACCCTTAACGAAAATAGAAATACTGGAAATGAAAAAGTTGCTGCCCTGCCATGATAAAGACCCGGGGGGATTCCACCGTGAATTAAAAGACATTCTCCGCATAGGGGATTACACATACGCTGACATCATTAAATTATTAAAGGTACTGTTACCAGCAGGCATTTATGAAAAGCTAAAAGAAAAAGACTGGGAGGTGGGAGAGAAAAAGATAAATTGGACTGAATTGGAAACAGAGGATAAAGGCCGGCTCCCTGGTGTTGGTCTTGGGGAAAAAGCAAAAGCACTACCTGAACTCTTGATACAGGTCTTGCCAAGATTATTGGTTACTAAAAAGGAAGATTGGGATGCTATTTCAGCCTGTAAACAGAAACCAGATAAAGACACTAGTGATTTTTATTCCAGATTTGAGAAATGTTTTACTATTAATAGTGGCCTTAAGCCAAATAGTGAATCGTATCCACATCTTTTTGTGAGCAAACTAGTAGAGAATTCCTTACCCCCGATCAAGAATAGAGTACTGAAGGTTGAAAGTACCTGGCAAGCGAATAGCCCTTCCCAAATGTTGCAAATGTTACAATACCACCAGAATAGAATTAGAGAGGAACAGGAGCATGAAAAGAGACGCATGAAAGATACGAAAATGAAAGTGCTAGTTGCACAATCAGTACCAGCTGATGGGCATAAAAAGGGCACGGCACCTGTTAAAGGGAACTGTAATTATTGCAAGCAACCAGGTCACTATGTAAATGAATGTGCTGTCCTGAAACACAATATAGCTACAGGCAAGACAAAAGAAAGGCCGCATCCTCCCAGACAGAATAGCACCCCCCAGAACACGCAAACGCCACAGAACACGCAACAGACAGTAGCTCTACCGCAACCAATAGCTGCCACACAACATGTCACGCAACAAATGTACCAGTACGCACAGTCAGACTATCCAGAATATCAACAATATTCATGAAACAGCCTAGAGAGGGAGGTTGGCTTGCCCCTTATTGAGGTTCCTGTAGATCAAGAGGGTCCCTATGTACATAGTCATGTACTGGGAAAAGACAGAAAATTTCTGATTGACACAGGGGCGAGCAGAACTACCATCAGTCATGACGAGGTTCCAGGGGCACCCCTCTCAGGCTCACAGAATATTTCCCTGGGATTTTCAGGAAAGCCTATTGTTAACGAAGTGTCAAAGCCAGTTTCCCTAGGAGTCGGTCCATTGTCCCGTACCACAGACTTGTTACTTACTAAGTCATGTCCAGAAAATGTGCTTGGTATAAAGACATTGAATGAACTAGGAGCAGTAATTTGTTGTTCTCCGGAAGGAGTGCGATTGTTTTTACGTGATTTTAAAGGACATTATGTGTTGAAAGATTTTGATCCCAGACTCCAGAATGTACCACAGCATTTATGGGCACAAGGCCCGACTGATGTAGGTTACATGCACATTACGCCACACCGTGTCACTCTCAAACCAGGAGTAGTACTGCCACGAATCCGACAATACAAGTTACCACCTGATGCCGTAGTAGCATTACTGAAAATTGTTGACGAACTCATTGCACAGGGAGTGGTAGTAGAAACTGACTCAAATGTATGTAATTCACCTGTCATCCCTATTCTTAAACGAACTGACCCTAATGCACCACCAGTCTACAGACTAGTGATTGACCTTCGAGAACTGAACAAATGCATAATCCCCTAATACCCAGTGGTCCCAGACATTTCTTCATTACTGACTGCAATTGATTCCGAAGCGATGTTCTTTACTGTAATCGATCTAAAGAACGCCTTCTTCAGTGTCCCAATACATCCAGAAAGCCAATACTTATTCGGATTCTGTTTAAATGGACGCAGTTTTAAATTTACGAGGGCTCCTCAAGGATTCACAGAAAGGCCTAGTATTTACAGTCAAGCATTGAAAAGACAACTAGACAGTATTCACGTGCCTGCCAACACCTCATTGCTCCAATAGGTGGACGATATCCTGATCACAGCACGTACAGAACAAGACTGCGAACGTGCATCACTGACAGTCTTATACTTTCTGGCAGACAAGGGGCACAAAGTGTCCCCTTCAAAGTTGCAATTCTGTGCACAGCAAGTGGTGTACCTTGGACACTTGCTGTCCAAGAGGGGTAGACAGCTGACACAAGACAGCATTCAGTTAATTGCAAATCTTTCACAGCCCAAGACACAAAAGGAAGTACGGGCCTTCATTGGCCTCACTTCTTACTGCAGACAATGGATTCCCCAGTATGCATATCTAGCCAAGCCACTCATACAGTTAACAACACAGGAGACAGCGTCTTCGACTGTCCTCCCTTGGACACAAGAACATACACTTGCATTTGAGGAACTGAAAAAAGCTCTATGTCAAGCACCAGTTTTAGCGACTCCTTGTTACAGCAAGCCTTTTACACTTTTTATCACTGAACGAGAAGGTACAGCATTATCTGTCCTTACACAAGATCAAGCAGGAAAACACAAGCCTTGTGCTTATTTTTCTAGTACATTGGATCCAGTGGCCCAGGCTCTGCCTGCGTGCCTGAAATCAGTTGCAGCAACAGCCCTAGCAATAAGACAGAGTGATTCCATAGTGTTAGGACACCCCTTGACAGTACAGGTTCCACATTCAGTGGAAATTCTCTTGAACAGGACTCAGACACAACACCTGACTGTAGCAAGACTAACAGGATATGAACTGACATTATTTCAGCCACACATAGAGATCAGAAGATGCAATATTTTAAACCCTGCTACACTCTTGCCCTCAAGCACAGCAGACACTGCACCACATGACTGTGTGGAAGTAGTAAATACAGTGACGAAACCAAGACAAGACTTGACAGACATTGCATTGCCAGACCCAGACCTGACGCTTTATGTGTGAGAACGAGCACAGGAGAGTTAGTGGCCTCATATGCCGTGACCACTGATACTGAAGTCATAGAGACACATCGAATAGACAAATTGTCAGCCCAAGCAGCAGAGCTCATCGCTCTGACACAAGCCTGTATCCAAGCCAAGAACTTGAAAGTAAACATATATACAGATTCACAGTACGCTTTCGGAGTCGTTCATGATTTCGGAGTGTTATGGAAGGAGAGAGGTTTCCTGACCTCTCATGGGGCCAAAATTCAGCATGGCCCCCTCATTCAGGCTCTGTTAGAAGCTATACACTTGCCAACAGCCATTGGCATCATGAAATGCAAAGCACATACGAAAGCCACTGACACCATTTCCCAGGGTAACGACTTGGCAGATCGAACAGCTAAACTTACAGCCCAGACTCCAACAGACACGACAAAGACAAAAGTGCCAATACTGACAACCAGCATGACAGTCAGGGATCCCTCACAAGACGTACTAGACATACAGACACATGCCACTCCAGACGAAATAAAGAAATGGACTGAACAAGGAGGGGTCCAGACTGACCAGGGTTGGATGACAAAAGGCAAAGCTACATGGTTTCTTCCTGACTCTATGGTTCAAGTAATCATAAACACAGCACATAGTCCCGCACACTTAGGAGAAAAGGCTATGCTAGACAGTTTACAGAATATTTGGTTCAACAAGCACCTGCGTGCAGCAGCAAAACAGAAAGTACGTACCTGTATGATCTGTTGCCAGTTCAATCCAGGCAAAGGCATTCCAGTGGAACCAGGTGGATTTCATTCTCCTGACCACACTTTTGAAGTCCTCCAGATGGATTATATCCAGATGGACAGATGTCGAGGATACAAATATGTCCTAGTAGTTGTATGTGCACTATCTAGATGGACAGAAGCGTACCCAGTCCCAGATTACACTGCTGTGACCACTGCCAGGCAGTTGGTTCGAGAGTTCTTTCCGCGGTACGGATTGCCCCATGTCGTGAACTCAGATAACGGTCAGCCATTCTCCTCTGAATTAATGAAACAAGTATCTCTTCTGTTAGGGTACCAGTGGAAGTTCCATTGTGTAAGACACCCAGAGGCAGCAGGCCTTGTAGAGAGACACAATCAGACACTTAAGACAAAATTAGCGAAAGTCTGTGCAGAAAAAGGCGTGGATTGGATGGTAGCCTTGCCGGTTGCCCTCTTTTACATGCGTATGGTAGCTCATTCCAGAACAGGACTGTCCCCTTACGAGGTGGTTTTTGGTAGACCACGAATATGTGGGGTACACCTATGCCAAAGAGAATTACCGATGTTGACAGTAATATGCTGACAGATTACCTGGCTTCCTTGATGTCTGCACTCCTCTCTTGTCATTCACAGGTTGCAGCTGCCTATTCCGACAACACCCAAGTTAAAGAACACTCCATCGTTCCTTGAGATACAGTGTTAGTGCGGAATTTTGATCGTTCAAGTCCTCTCGAGCCCCGCTGGCGAGCACCGAAGTTAGTACTGCTTACAACGAGGACCGCCGTCAAGGTCGAGGGAAGGAAGGGCTGGATCCATGCCCAACACGTCAAAAGATTCCATGGACACAGAACTGTAATCGAAACTAAGGACTGCCCAGAAACCAGTGACTCAAAGCCCCCTTTGCTAGAAAAGACTCCGCAACAGGAGTATAGGTCAAAATTACGGTCTAGTAAGTCAGACAGCGTTTAATTGTTTAAGTCCATCCTGTGGTGAATCGGTTAGACAGGTTCCTGACATGTATAAGATCGTAGACCAGAATAGTAGACAGAGAGATAAGAAAGAGAAATACTGCAAGACCTTACGCAGCAGATGCATAGTAACTCTGATCATTATGTTTCTTCTAAGTATATTGGTTATATGTATAAGCTTGACGCTACATGTTTTCTTTCCTCCTCTTGGTTCACATATACATTCTTCCTTTAACGACACTATAGAGCACACATTCAGTGATATGCCACCCCATGAACTATCATATCGACTAGCACTACGCAACAATACTTTTATTCACATGTTGCACCATTCTCATCAGACCAGCAATGTAACGAATTGCTGGGTATGTGGCCGACTCCCACCTTACCAGAAAACAAAGGGAGTTCTGCCCCTCTTTCCTTTTCCGTTCTCGCACAATGGTTCGTGCGGAGCATGGTTTGCTTTAATGTCATCACAAGACAGAAAGTTCCCAGATTCCCAGAGTGAAGGGATTTGGGGAGATTTAAATAAAGTAATGAATGAGGCATGTTTTCCAGACAAAGATGGTCTTCCCCAGAGAAAAGGAACAGATCTAGAAAATGAAGTGTACGACCAAAGAAATGTCTCCCTTAACTTTATGATTCTGAATGTCCAGTCCGAGACAAATACAGGTTCACCGTTCATAACAGTCTTATCAGTAAAAGGTGAATTATGCGTTAGAAAGAACGGCTCAGTGCATTTAGGACACAGTGATTGTAATACTGTGGTCGAGTTTAATGATAAAGGAAAGTCTACTTTCAAAGCTTCCCGCCATTCCTATTTCATCTGCGGTCAGACAGCCTATGTACGTCTGCCCTTAGACTGGGGTGGGACGTGTTATATAGCGTTCCTACTGCCACCCGTTTTTCTAGCCCCATCCCATTATCATCGAGATTCCCGACTAGTACATGTTAGACACAAGAGGGAGACTGATTCCCCAGTTGTCGATCAAACTGAGACAGCTTTGGAGCAATATACAGATTTCAATAAAGGATTCTTTTTCTTCATAGGTCCCGTCCAAAAGAGTAAATTAATACGCAGGTTAACAAGAACACTTGAAGCAGTAGTGAATGAGACTACTTCTGCCCTGGCTAACTTGACTGAGGAGCAGTCTGCTATGAGACTTGTTGTTCTTCAGAATCGTCTTGTTCTTGACATCATCCTGGCAGATAGGGGCGGGGCTTGTAGAGTGATCGGCTCCAGTTGTTGTGTGTTTATTCCTAATAACGCACCATCCGTGTATGCAGCAATAACGAGACTCCACAATATAGCTCACGAGATACATCAGAACCCAGGCACATGGACTTTGTCCGGTTGGCTCTGGAGTGTAATATCAGCATGGGGATGGAAAGTATTGTCGTTCCTAGGAATGATACTGCTAGTTATATTCAGTTGCTGTCTCTGTCTGCAATGTGGCCCAGCGATTTGCGGTTTGTGTGCCACTGCCTGTATTCCCCGTCCACGTATTCAAAAGAAAAAAGACGAGCAAATGATGCTGTATGATCAGATATATGGTATCATGAATATAGATGTGTCCTGAAGGGTACAGTAGGGGACAAGGAGGGAATGAGGAAATAGACATTTTACGTGGCCAATGTGTCCCCCACATGCACCCTATGTATGTACATATACCCCATGTATGTCCATGTCACCATGCAATTCGCCTCTCACGCCTGTAATAATAATGCCTCCGCATTTCCTTTCAATGTTAGCATGTTAGTTGCCAGGCCCTCCATGAAAGAAACGCTAATTCTGCACTGAGGCCTATGTTGCCAATGCATTTACATGGTACACGTTTTAAAGTCGATATGAACTCGTTTTTGTGGCACAGCCGAGCCAGGACCCGAATTCAGGCTCCAAGCCTCCTGACACTCTGAAAGCTGCAGTTTAGCTATATATCCCTGACCTCTCACATACTTCCGGCTCAGCCGAGAGGTGCCCAGCCTGGCCTGCCAAGACAGTATTTTGCCTACAGTTATCTGCTCTGCTCCACAGAAACACATTCCTGCCTAATGAAAAGGGTAAACATATTCCGCCTGCAGAAGATAGGGCCTAGCCTTTCTGTCTCCATTCAAGTGATTTACAGAACCCGAATCCATTGAAGGCCCATGGCCCCATGCAATGCACGAAGAAATATAGGCACACACTAGCATTTAGTGATGAGCAGCCTTTGCTCCAGCGACCTTTAAGTCAGATAATACATCCTCCAAACTCAAGATATCAGATAATATCAGAAGTGCAGGTCGTCCTGACATCCAAGACTCCTCTACTAGCACGAAAAGTCAGCTCCCCCAGTTTTCTCCAGTTACACGTCAATTCCACGTCATGACCAATTTCGCGCACAAGTAGGGTAAAGGTTCCTGCTGACCATGCAGACCCCCTCCATGTATCCACCCACCTATGACACACCTATGACTCATCAAGTGAACACCCACGTGTACGCCTTCTTTCATGCCCATGTGCTCCTATCTCTCTCTCTCTCGCACTTGCTCCGCCTTCTCTATCCAAGTCAATGTATGTTTTAACTATATATATTGTGTTCTGTGAATAAAGATCCAGATGACGATCCTTCCTGATCCCTAGTGGTGATGGAACCCGATTCTCCCTTAACTCGAGTTACTGAATTAAAGCCCTTCTGAATCGGACACCACGGACTCTGCCTCTCATTATATGCATGATTCTTATTAATGTATAGAAATTATGACAGGGTAATTAATTAAATTACCACAATCTGCTGACTAGATCAAATAGTGCTAGTTTGACAAAACAAGATAACAGACTCGAGCTCTAGGTCAGGAGAGAGTAGCATAAGAAATTGGCTAATATTAGCATGGTCATGTACGTCACATATAAAGCAAATGTACAGGTGGACATATTTGTGAAATTCTCACACCATGGTGCTGATATTAATGATTAACGTATCTGAAAGTTCTGAAAACTGTATATAATGACTGGTTTTCCTTTCTGTAAATGGATCTCTTTGCAGTCCTACTTGCAAATTATCTCAGCTGCAGTTCATTGGCAATAAAGAGCCACTCTATAAGCCTTTGTGTGTGTCCATCTTACCTATCCTTAAGGAATTGTGCTTTTACAGATGGTGCCGTGACTCACTGGGGACTGTTGGTATCTGCAGGGATTTGATATACTGAGGTCCCAGTACTCTTCAGGGGCCTTCCAGTCTCGGTGTATGCTGCTCAGCTGCTGATTGGACTTCGTTTCCTGCAAAACCCAGGTGAAAAGGCTCCCGTTGACCAGCATGTGACATCAGACACCGACAGCTCCCTTCGAGCCATCAGGTGATTTTTTCCACAAAACAGAAGGACGCACACAACAGCGTTACTGGTCCGATGACCAGGTAGGCAGTGTGTAATAGCACTGAACCCAATTCAATAATTGTATGTTGTTTTTCTCATATCTCAAAGGGTACGCACTGGGATTCATTAGGGATCCCTAGGGGAGGTCTGAGGGCGACTTTTAGATAGATGCCAGAGGAGGACTGTCCAGTCGGTGAAAGATCACTAGGGTCTCAAGGACAGAAGTGGAGCCATGGGTGGTTGTCTCAGGAGGAGCCGTGAGTGGTTGCCTGAAGACAAAGCATGACTGTGTGTACAGCTCTGAATGACGTCTAAAAATACATGCATATGCTAAAAAAATAGGTTGTACAACAGTGTTTGTCTAGTATAAAAAATGCTCAGTAAACTATTTCTAAGTACAGTCAAAGGGCGTAGAGCACCCTTAGATACCACTCAAAGTACGTCTCCCTGCGGTACACCAGCCTGGTATGTGATACGTAAAAAGGGATACGCTACGTCAATAGACTGATTGTGCCAGGAAAAATCCTGATTTGCAATGGCCAGAGCATGGCACTTTTGATAGAGATAGGTTGCTTTATTTAGAAGATTGTTTGAGGGAAAGAGAGAAGAAAGGGAAGAAAGTACATTTATTACAATGGGATGCATTTCATGCATGGTGCTCATATGCAGCTGGAAGATGGTCAGGGGAACCTAGGACAATAGGGTGAAAAGCCATAAGATATGATATCAAGAATGCACAGGAAAGATGTACTGCAGATTGCAGGGCCAAAGAAATGGGAATAGACAAATGCTTCACAGTTCACAAACCTATACCAGATGTTTACCCCATTCTACCCAATGCTCCATTAGAACAGGAAGTAATAGAAGCAAAATTAACTACCCCACAACCATATAGTCCACAAACATCACAACCTCTTACAGTATTAGACATGTTACAAGAACAAAAATACAAAACTACTATACAACACAAAGAGATATCCTCTAACTCGGATTTCCAGATAGGGAGAAAGAATATGCGATCACGACTTGCACTTTCACAGAAAGAACAGAATGAAGTAAAAGGATGGATAGACGACGTTATGAAAAAAGGATCCTCTTTGTGGTTGAATGAAAGGTGCAAATTCCCAGCACATTACACACCCACATTTCAAAATGTTGCCTTGATAGATTTAGACAACAAGGCGTTTCACAGGTGCAAGAGTTGGGAGAGATTTTGGCCCTCTTCCAACGGATACCCACAAGTAGAACATTTGCCTAATAAAATATATAACAAATTACTAACAGTACTAGAAGACACAGGGGCAACAGAAAGAGAAAGATTAGGAGCACTACAGATATTAACTGAATGGATAGACACACAAATAATAGTAAAAAGAAAATGTGAACAGTTGAAAAAGAGGAGGGAGAACAAGAACAGTCACTGACGTCTTGTGGCCTTTCACTTGATCTCGCCATGCCCTTGAGAGAAGTACCGGGAAGTCAACCAGGGAAGCCCACTATTAAAGTTCACACACCATGGCCTAACATTGAGTTACACAGATTTGCCCTTCAATTTCCAGATATTAGACAAGATAGAGAAGCATGGTATAGACAGACAGAAATAATACTAAGAGTTGGCACTCTTACCCTGGAAGACATAGAACAATTTTTTTCTATAATATTGCCACCAGATATCTGGAGGGAAATAAGAAGAGAAGATGATGAATGTTTGGAAATAAATTGGGAACACATTATAAAAGCAACAAGGGCACAAGGAGGAGACATTCCAGCAGATGATATTAAAAAATGACCTGCCAAACTGATGGCCAAAGTAAATGTACTGGTACCATGGAAACAAACAGATTGGTCAAAGCTAAATGGATGTATCCAGGACACTGAAGAAACAGTGTCTGCCTTTTTCGCTAGAATGCAGAAAGTGTTCACAGCTTCAAGTGGAACCCCACAATAAAGAAAGGAATTTTAGAATACAACCCAACTTGGTCATGCAAACCACTGACAGAAATCTTGCAATTAGCACATTATTACGAGATGCTAGGGAAAAAGGATTTGGATTTTAAAAATAGCAAAAATAAAGGATATAAAAATAAAGGTTTTAATGCAGCAGGCACACCAGTATAGTTGCCGTGGGTAAAGAGGCAGGGGGAGAGGAAAAGTCTGTGGAGGCCCACAAAGGTCCTTTTCGGCTCCCCCAGCACAGCAGCAACATCAGCAGCAATACCACACCACCACAAATGGTCAGACACACACACACAGATGTTTTAATTGTGGGGAACAAAATCATTGGAGGGCCCAATGCCCACACCCCCCAAACAGTCACAAAGAGGGGGTGGGATGGGGAGATCAAGAGGCCGGGGAGGAGTATGGGAAGAGCTGGATATCAACAACAAGGACATGACTTACTTCCTGGCCCAACCCAATTACCCCCCAGACAAACATCTTTGATAATACAGAAATGCCAAAAAGCAGGTACATCAACCCTATGATGGGAATTTTCAGGAAGGGCGCCCAGGGGAATGGGACTATTACGATGCATAGGGTGGCCCAAGAGAGTTAATAAGCGGATGGTAGTCCTTGTAGATCCAACTGGACCATGTGTAAAGGGTAAGGTTGAAGGTAAACCTGTGGAATTATTAATAGATGAAGGGGCCACCAATTCCTCCTTGACAAAGAAAAAGTTTCCAGATGTTCCTCTCTCGGGAAAAATGAATGAGTCAGTGGGATTCACTAACATACCGGTAACAAGACCAATTTCGGCACCCTTGAAATACAGTATAGGCCCAATACAGGCCACACATTCCGTTCTAATGTGAGACAAACGTGTGTTTAATTTTTTGGGTTTGGACTTGTTAAAAAAGATGAATGCAACAATTAAGTGTAGTGCAGAAGGAGTTTTCTTGGAAGTGGTTGAGCCAATGACAGAGAAAAAGGGTAACTGTTTTCTGCCAATAGGAATAAAGAATATGACAGCACAAATAACGGACCAGATAGATCCAAGAATTTGGGAGAAACATAAAAATTATACTGGGAGAATGAACATCACACCTGTAACAATTACAGTCAGACAGAATGTGAAACTACAAAGGATACCACAGTACAAAAAAGCTTCAACGTGCAGAAAGCATAATATTAGGACATGAAGTTGATGTCTATGTTCCACGTGCTGTAGAGTTGATACTGAATAAGACACGTACTCAGCACCTCACAAATGTCAGGCTTTTGATTTAGTGGACTCAGACCATGATTGTATTTTGTTAACTGAGGAACAAACAAAGGGTAGAAAGGATTTGACTGATACACCCTATGCAAATGCTGAAGGAGAATTGTGGATGGATGGGTCCTGCCTGAGAACAGAGGATGGCTATACATCAGCAGCCTATGCAATTGTAACAAATAACACTGTAGTTGAGTCCTGTAAGATACCTGAGTTGTCCGCATAAGCAGCAGAGCTTGTGGTGCTCACACAAGCTTGTGAGTTATCTGAAGGAAGGTGTGACAGTCAATACACATTTAATGTGGCACATTCCTTTGGAAGGCTGTGGAAGGAAAGGGATTTTATTACCTCACAAGGCACAAAGATACAGCATGGAGTACTTATCATCAAATAATCAATTCCTTGGCACTCCCAAATAAATTGGCCATAGTTAAATGCAGTGTTCACAAAAAGTGACAGACAAAGTAGGCCAGGGAAATGCATTTGCTGATATAACAGCAAAACAGACAGCACAAAGTCGTTTAGCACTAATATTAACAGCCTAGGAACTGCCTAAAGAAGTAAAATCACTAGATCTAACAACTGAAGGTGTGAGGCTAATGCAACAAGGAGCAACAGCAGAAGAACAGATGAGCTGGTCAAAGAATGGGTCATTTGTTCAAGGATTCTGGATGAATAAGACAAAGGAGAAATACATGTTACCAGATGGAATGGTCTACTCCATGTGTTTGGCCATGCATAGCATGGCCTGGCCCACAAATGCAGGGATTGCATAGACAAATTCTGGGTGAACAATAATATAAGAAAAACAGCATAGGAGATATTTCAAGCATGTATGGTATGTGTACAGTACAATGTGGGTAAGACTGCTTCAGTACCCAAGGGCCGTTTTGAAAAAACAACAATGCCATTTGAAGCCCTGCAAATTGACTATGTGGAGATGCCTCCTACAAAAAATTATAGGTATATCTTGGTGGTGGTGTGTATGTACTCAAAATGGATAGAGGCATACCCAGTAAAACAAAATGAGGCCATTTCAACAGCCAAGTGCCTGATAAAAGAGTTGATCCCCCGTTTTGGGGTCCCAAAAACAATATGGTCAGACAATGGCAGCCACTTCTGTAATGAAATAATAAAATAGACATGCAAGGCTCTGGGAATACAGCAGAAACTGCACTGTGCCTATCATCCAGAGGCTGCTGGTGCAGTGGAGAGGAAAAATGGCGTATTGAAGAATAAAATAGCAAAAGTATGTGCTGATACAAAATTTACCTGGATTGATGGCTTATCAATTGCCCTAATGAGCATGAGGAGCACACCAGTTGTCAAGACCAAACTCAGTGCACATGAAATAGTCACTGGGTTGCCAATGGTAGCGTAGGGAGTTCCAGACAAAAATGCTCTGCCAATGATGACCAATGAATTCTTGAATGATTACTGCATGTCACTTACACATACTCTTGCTTCTATCAACAAGCAGGTGAAGAGGACCCTTCCAGAGCCACTGCAATTTGAAGGGCACAATTATAAGCCAGAACACTGGGTACTGATCAAATCATTCCAAAGGTCTAACTGTCTCAAGCTCGCTGGAAGGTTCCGCAGCATGTCCTGCTCGCAACAAAGACAGCAGTAAAGTGCACCAACAACAAATCCTGGATCCACGCCAGCCATAACAAGAGGGCACCCCCTGAGACTGCATCCAGCCAAGACCCAGGTCAGCAACACATGCCAACATCAGAACTGATTAAAGAGGAAAAGAGGTACAATTTGAGGTCCATAAAGAAGAAGGAGATGAAATGTCAGTAATTCCGGTAATTGATATTCTACAGAAAATAGACGGATTATTACTGCTAGATATTATCCTAACATATATTTTGACACCCATTGTTTACTTTGGGAATAGTGGTGTGTAAAAAAACGAAGGCGCACTTACTTACCTTCAGGAACTATTTGATCAGCTAGAATATCTATTAATGCAAGATTTAAACAGTATAGCATATCAAGAAGCTTTGGGTAGAATACTTTCAGACTGAGAAATAATTTTAACTAGGGTATATAGCACACTACCACAAGGGGTAATAGCTTGTTTGCATAACAAGAAAAGTTTAAGAACATTCATCAGGGAGTGCTTGGTCTAAAAAGAATGTTGTGTAGCAAAGAGTGTGCCATTGCAGCATTGAATAGACAAACTGATCCAGGAGGTATTTGCGAGTCCTCTTGTCACTGCGAGCAACCGTGCTGCTACAGCATCTAGCAAATAACTTTTTCCAGGTCAACAAGACAGGCAACTTTATACGGCTACCTTTGGGGTGAGGTACATTGCACTCTCCTATAAAATAAGTGTGGCTGCCCTAAGGAGTGCTCCTGTCACAGGAGCACTCTGGACAATTTTATGAATTCCGTAAAAGCCAAAAATGTAGACTTGAGGGACTACATTTCCGGCTTAATCTTGTTCATCATAGTTTTATCAAGAAATCTCTTCATGCAAATGTATTAGTTATTTCAACAAAAATGGGAGATGAGCCAAAGGCGCCCGCATGAATGCCATTGAAGCTCGGCTGCTTGCGTAAGTTTGTCAGTCTAAAAAGTGTGGGGGGATTCCAAAGTTTTGGGAAATACTGGGTTACAGCACAAAGATTACAAGTTATTACACAGTCGACATTCCCATGAATTATAAAAGGGCAGGCTAGCTGCAAGTAAGGTTTTCACCATGCCAGTAGCTTTTCCATTCAGTTGTCTGCATTCTGGTATCATCAGCAGAAGCGTGGCTCTGGGCCTCTCATGGGAGGGTGGGAACATCAGCAGGGCGACTCAGCAGCTAAGGATCACAGTCAGACGGTGATCGGCTTGCAGGCAATCATGCCATGAAGCAAAATACTGTAAAGAGGAGTGTGGTTAAAGGGTTCCGGCATATAAGCTATATACCCTGCAGCCATTCAGCTAGGTGGGTTATATTAGTTTGTCATTCCAACAAGTGTGCAGTGGCTTTAATAGGGTTGAGAAATTGGGTTTGGGGCAGAAATGGTGACTATCACCAGAACCAGTGGCGGCTGGTGACATTTGAAAGTGGTGGCCGTAAAATGATAATCATACTGCACCGTAGCGAGCGAGCGTAGCGAGAGAGTCCGAACCCCCTAAGGAGGGTTCGGGGGAATTTCCCCCCGAGAAAATTTTGAAAAAAGAGTGGACAAATGATGCATTTTCAAGTAAATTTGAGAAAACAGGAAGGTTAATAAAGCAATTGTGAAAGTGCAGTTACTACATTGATAAATGTAATAAATTAACATTATAAACACCACTCTCGGTTCTACTAATTTTAAACAACATCCTTAAAATCATCCACATAGCACCAACAGCACTCTGGCCCTCAGTACAAGTCCAAATCCTGGGGTGGGACATTAAAAAAACGCAAGATAAACCTACGAAACTAAAAGAAAAGCCGCCTGTCAATGAGAATATATGGATGCAACTGAGCAAAATGGATTGCAACAGGAGCTGTATCGACGGCTCGATTGAACAGATCTTGCTGGGTGCAACTACTATGGGTGGAAGTAGACAGCTGAAAGCACATAGCGCTGTGTCAAGTGTTTAAAGGTCGGAGTGTGAATGCAAGCTTGGGGGCAAAGGCCACTCACTGTACATGCCTGCCCATATGTTACAGTTTGTTTGAATGCTTTTTTTTCCCAGCTCAAAGGACAGTGGTTAAGGCCATCATTATTTCAACACTGGACTATGGCATCATACTTTATCTGGGGGCGGATAAAGCCTCCATCAAAAGGTTGCAAGTGGTCCAGAACTCGGCGACTAGGATGCTCTATAGATTCCAAAAAGGGCCTCAGAAACTTGTCTTTTAAAGGGACCTCCACTAGCTTACAATGGAGTAGAGAATTAACTTTAAGGCCGTGGTACTATGTACACAGAGCAAGATCAGAGGCTGGTCAACAATGTCTACATGAATTTGTTCATTACTGCTTACAAACCTTCCCGTTCCTTCTGTTCCAGTGAACTTTCCCTGTGCGGTGTCCCCATAGTCAAACACACACGGATTGGAGGTTGGTCTTTTGCATTTTAGGGCTCCAAGTTATAGCACAACCTGCCAGAAACTCTTAGAAACTGTCCTTCACTGAGGTTTTTTCGAAGACAGCTGAAGACCTGGCTGTTCTGAGGTGGCGGCAGGGCTTGGATAGACCGGACATGTTAGCGTGGGGAAACCCCAATAGGGTAGCTGAGCGCTTTATAAAATGTCTCTATTATATTATTATTGTGGGGTAAGAGAGGAACCTCCAGCCAGAGTCATGCTGTCATATTCAAGAGTTTTGCACACGGCATTTTGCAAATAAAGGGTGATTCATTTCAATGTGACTGTTGAATGACTGCGTCTCACCTCAAGTCTTTTGATGTCTGGACATCTACCGAATAGAACATGACTGGAGAAAATTTTAACTGAGAGAGAAGTCCTGGGCATAATTATGAGGATTATAGACAGCTGTGATACTCAAACATATTTAAACAGCGGAAATATTACATGATGTGCTGTCATTGATCCAGTCATGTGGTGTAATGCAGTGCCACGCCACCGCACAACCAATTCAACCGAAATTCAAAGCCTTTGGCCTAATTGTTTCCTCACACAGGCATTAAGAACACATGATGTCTGTCCTTCTGACTGCAGCTAAAAGGCTCGTTCCTCGTGCAAATAATGCAACCACTTAATCGAGTTATGCCTACTCTGAAAAATAACGGAAAACTCCATGATGGTGTACTGGAGTACTAGGAGGTGTATTGGTAATGGTAATGCAGCCAGAATCGCTTTCTCGCATGGGGGGCACAGCTCAGGTCAGGAGAAGAATATAACCAAGTCAAGTGCAGAGACTCCCAGCTCACACTGCCCACACTGACACCCAAAATTAAGACACTCAAAGTCAAGAGTACTGGGTCAGGTACTGTGACCCCATGCCAGTCACACAGTCACTCACATGTCTGATGATCTTCTCGAACGATCTCCACGAGTCGACTGCAGTGCACGTGCTCTTGTGTTGTAGAGAGGAGGAGGAAGGGTGCCTGGCCGTGGGCCGGCCCGATTTTCCCAGCAACTGCAGAATGTCCAATCACTAAATGGCTTAACACTAAGCCATTACAGTGATTGAGCATTGCCATTGCCCCACGTTGGATGCTCCCACCCCGCGGTGCGAGACTAGACTGCAAAAATGACAACCGCATATTAAACACAGTGTCTAGACAGCACTACATGCTGCAGCAGTACAGTAGCCAATCCTGACGCTGCTCTCTTCAGAGGAGAGCTGCTCTTTAAAGAGAGCAGCATCAGGATTGGAGTGAGCATGGAAAAAACGCCACTCATTTTGGGACCACTAGAGTCTGTGGCATTGGGCAAACCCCGTACTCAGCGGTGCTTGCTTTACAAAGGCCACTGGGTTTTTAGCTGAAGAAAGGCAGCCGGGCAAACACCACATGCGCAGTGCGCACCTGCAGCGACACAGACTCAGTCAATGGGCCAGCCATGTCACGTCACGTGATTTGAAGACATGACGCCGCAGCTCTATGGAGCGATGTTTTAATAAGAATCGGTCAATTTATTCGAGCGGCGCGTTAATTAATAAAAGTTTTTATTAAATCGCCGCTTTAATAAATTGCCCGATAATTATTAGTGGGGCAACGCCCCACTGCCCAAATGGTTAACCCGCCACTGGCCAGAACACATCTTGCAACCTTAGTTAGGAAGGTGCAGGCAATCTTTGTTCATAAGTTACCCTTGGTTCTCACTATCCAAAAGCTTTGGCACGTTTTTTGCACAATGTGGCTATCGGCTACATAAGCTAGGGTGAGGACACCAGCATGGCAACACAGCATCTACAGATCACAGTCAGGTGGATGGGTTTTGCAGGCAATAATGACGTTATGTGTAGCATTATATTTGAAGTACACTTGCTGGACCTCAACCCTGTTTTTAGATCTATCTTGTCGTGTTTTAGGAGGGAGAGGAGCACCAGGCGTCCTTGAAAGGACATGATGCAGTTTAGATCCTAAGCAGGTCTACATGTTTACTTGCTGGTGCGGCACTTGGTCATCAGTCTGAATCCTCGTAATTGGGACCCTCCAAGTAGGGGGGCACACAAGGGCTTAGTCAACTCCCAAAAGAGAACACACTATTCTGTAATAAACAAAAAGGTGGGAGATGGAGATAGACATTAGGTTCATCCTCCAGGCTGTGTATAGTTATTAACAAATCTGTAAATGACAGATCAGAGAACCAAACCAAAGGGAAGGGCTTCCGCTAAATGTGTTAAACAATGCCCTGAATCTAAGAAGAGAAAATTCTTTTCTGTGTCCCCTCACACATCAAGGGTTGTCCATAGGTGACATGCTTCATCATTGGGGCCATCCCAGACAGCTACTGTCTGGGGCGTGCTGCAACCTGTGGAACTACGTAGGAGCACTGTTTATGAAAAAATGTGTAGTGCAGTGTATGGGGGGTGGTGATGGTGATGCTAAAAATACATAGCTAGTGAGCGTTTAATTTATTCCTGCTCCTAGTTGGTATGGATTAAAAGGGGTTAATAGTAGGGAGGAAGTGTAACTGTTATGTGTTCATTTTGGCTTGTTGTATCTTCTGTATAGTTCACAAGCTTGTGTCTCTGCCTGAGTTTTTGTTTATGTTTTATGTAGTATGTTGTTGCAAATGGATGATACACAGGCCAGGTGTATAAGCAGGATATCTTTATTGTAGCTTAGTCCCATGATAGATGAGTAGAAGGATATAAGAAGATGAACCATAGCCTCACCAGGAGCAGCCTCCCTGCTTTTCAGCCTGCATTCACCAACTGACTCTCCACACGCACACAGGCACCCAAACATTCTATGAGGTCATCACACATTCCAGCTGAGCAGTAGGGAAGAGACAAGAACTAGTTTATGACACATCCTCTTTCCTTAGGGAATAAAACAGCAAAGGAGTGGAATAGAGGAAATGTCATTATAAACAAAACATCAGAAATAACATAAGCATCGAAAGAAACACTTCAAAGGGCATATGACAATAGGTGTAAAACGGTTCACTGACAGAATATCGATTAGCAAATTATCGACCTGCCAAAATATGGAGGAAAAAATATAGAATGCCAAAATATAGAATTCTTATCTACAAACAGGTAAAATATCGAATTTTTTTAAATGTATTAAATGTAATGTAAAATTAATGAAATAATAAATATAATTAACTAAACCATACTTAAAAATACTTATATAACATTAAAAATATAAATAATTAATGTAAGTTAAAAAAATAAACATACATTTTTATTTTTTAATACAAATATATATTAACGTAATATTCATAAAAAAATGTTCTATATTTTTAGCGTAGGATAGCTACTATTACCACTCCAGTGAGTGCAACAGTAAGGAAAGTGTTGGATAGTGGGAGGGTAAAAATTACTATTCCCACTGCAGAGAGTGTAACAGTAGGGAAAGCGTTGGATAGCGTAGGTGTAAAAATTACTATTCCCACTCCAGTGAGTGCAACAGTAGAGAAAGCATTGGATAGCGGGAGGGAAGAAATTGCCATTCCCACTCCAGGGAGTGCAACAGTAGGGAAAGCGTTGGAAAGCATAGGGGTAAAAATTACTATTCCCACTCCAGTGAGTGCAACAGTAGGGAAAGCGTTGGATAGCGTATGGGTAAAAATGACTATTCCCACTCCAGAAAGTGCAACAGTATGGAAAGCATTGGTTAGCGGGAGGGTAAAAAGTACTATTCCCACTCCAGTGAGTGGAACAGTAGGGAAAGCGTTGGATAGCGTAGGGGTAAAAATGACTATTCCCACTCCAGTGAGTGCAACAGTAGGGAAAGCGTTAGATATCGGGAGGGTAAAAATTACTATTCCCACTCCAGGTTGTGCAACAGTAGGGAAAGCGTTGGATAGCGTAGGGGTTAAAATTACTATTCGCACTCCAGGGAGTGCAACAGTAGGGAAAGCGATGGATAGCGTAGAGGTAAAAATTACTGTTTCCACTCCAGTGAGTGCAACAGTAGAAAAAGCATTGGTTAGCGGGAGGGTAACAATTACTGTTCCCACTCCAGTGAGTGCAACAGTAGGGAAAGCGTTGGATAGCATATGGGTAAAAATTACTATTCCCACTCTAGAGAGTGCAACAGTAGGGAAAGCGTTGGATAGAAGGAGTGTAACAATTACTTTTCCCACTCCAGTGAGTGCAACAGTAGGGAAAGCGTTGGAGAGCGGAAGGGTAAAAATGACTATTCCCACTCCAGTGAGTGCAACAGTAGAGAAAGCTTTGGTTAGCGTAGGGTAAAAATTACTATTCCCACTCCAGTGTGTGCAACAGTAGGGAAAGTAATGATTTTATATTTTGATAAAAATAAATTAATTATCAATACCAATAAAAAATGTATTAAAATGAATTACCAATTACATAATATGTAATCATTAATTAATTATAAATACAAATAAATATTATTTATTAAAAATGAATTCCCTATGAATAATTAATTAACAACCAATTAAGTTTCAATACCAAAAATTTATAAATAATACAAAAATACCAATTAATAATTAACAGTAAATTAATTATAAGTACACAAAAATAATTTCAATAAATAATTAATTACAATTAAATTACTTCCCACCCTATTCCCCTATAAACCCACAACCTGCTACAAATAATACATTAATACAATTAACATAATGATCAATTAATCAATTAACAAAAATGAATTACCAATTAATAAAAATTAATTACCAAATAATAATTAACAATACATCAATTATTGATACCAATAAATAAAAATAAATATTTACTTAATTACAATTTAATTACTTCCTACCCTATTCCCCTTTAAACCCACAACCCGCTACAGAACTAAAACGTAAAATTAAATTAAAAATAATTAATAATTACTAAAAATGTATATTTAATTTACTGTAATTAAATTACTTCCCACCCTATTCCCCTATAAACCACAACCCACTATGGAATTACGTTACACAAAAATTGAATAACATAAAATTGATTACTTAAAAAAAATCAAACATACATTACAAAAATAATATACACTTTTAACACATATACTAACATACAAAACACTTATAAAAATTCGAAATTATTAAAAATGGGATAAATTTTCATTCCTATATTTTGTACTTCGATATTTTGACAGTCGATATTACTTACCTGCATTTCGATATTATTAACAACTATATTATGTCCATTCAATATTATGTCCATTTTATATTTTGGATTCGATATTATGTCCATTCGATATTTATTTTTTGATATTGTGTCTAGTTACCCCTCCCCATACATAGGTACACTCTAAACATAAATGACACTGACCGCCCATACCACCTCCCCATCGCAAAATTGTCGCAAATGGATGATACACAGGCCTGGTGTATAAGCAGGATATCTTTATTGTAGCTTAGTTCCAGGATAGATGAGTAGAAGACTATTAGAAGATAAAGCATAGCCCCACCAGGAGCAGCCTCCCTGCTCTCAGACTGCATTCATCAACTGACGCTCCATACACAGGCACCCAAACATTCTATGAGGTCATCACACATTCCAGCTAAGCAGTAGGGAAGAAACAAGAACTAGTTTATGACATATGTTTTGAGTTGGACGCAGGACTGTGTCCCACTTTATTTTGTGTCTCGAACTGAAAGTATCATTAAAATAACCCTGTCTGTCTGGACAGCTTTAATATAGTACTGATTCAGAGTCTATATTCATTCCCTTCCTATGTTTTCTCCCTGTCAGGGCCAACTGTGTTTGAAATAAACCTGCAGCGAAATGTTTCCCAACAAACATGTCTTGTGCTTTTATTGTATTGCTGTGCATGCTATGCTCTTCTTGCGGGGGGAGATTACCTGCATCAGCACTGAGCAAACACATGCCCTTCCAGGCTGCAGATGGAGACAAGGGAAACGCTGCCTTTGGGCTGGGAGGGAGGAAACAGTGATGATGGAAAGCAACTGCACTCACAAACCTGCACAAGGAGGAATTTTCTTTTACTAAGTTGCAACAAGGGACTCACCCATAAAAGGAGGTTACTTTGTCCGTGCTCATTCACCGTCTGAGTAAGGGAAACACTGCGTTTGAGCAGGGAGGGTGGGGGGAGGGCGAAAGCAGCGATGATGGAAAGCAACCTTTAAACAAAACTATTTGCAAAGCAATAGGTCTCGCATTTAAATGGGAGACCTACTGCATTGGAAAGAAGTGGCCGCCATTGTCCCAGCTGCCTGAAAATCAATAAAGAAAATAGTGCTAACAGACTTAAGAAGACGGACCATGTAACAACTGGAGTAAAGGGGCCAGTCGCCATGGGAGGTGACAAATGAAGAGGAGGTGGTACTAAGGAGGGACCAACAAGCCTATTTACGAATCAGAAGCCAACATTTAGGACAGACAATGACACAAGCCAATGGCAACTATGGGCGGAGAGTGGGCGGGGCTTCTATTCGCTACTCCACCACAACAAGTCACATGCGCGCTGGCTCCAGTGCTTAATTTGTGCCGGTGCTTTCCGGTGCTTAGCACCGGCACTTAATTATCAGGGCCGGGTCTATGCATCTGTTGCACGTCACACATTTGGTGTTTTTTAAAATGTACTGTACTGTGACTGCACTCTGCTGATTGCGTTGAAACTGCCTACGCCAGGGTGCTAGCTCACGCTCGGTGCCTCTGACACCTGTGTGTGCGCTGGCTCTGCAGCTGCTGTGCTCCCCACAGACTTAAGTTGCCAGCATGCGGCTCACAAACAGTTAAAGATCCTCAGCTCTGGGTGAATCAAGTGCTACAATGTTACAATTATATCTGCCCTGGGGCTTGCCTGCCGTGAAATTCGCGCCTGTGATTCACTGACTCACTGCCCAATACCGAGACCCCGGGTCGGTCCTTAGCCTGAGCAGGTCATTGCATTAATGGCTGTGGCGCCGTGGGGGGCATGTGACCTGGTCACCTCACGTTGTGGAACAGTTAACAGGAAGGAAGTCGTCGGTCAGAAGCGGCGGGAGTCCGATCGGTGCCGTGCCTGGAGGATGAGATCGAGAGGAGACACTTGTCTCTAATTCCTTTCTGCAGAGGCACCGCCACCGGCTACCTTCCTATTCCAAATTAAATATTGAGTTTCAAGAAGGCTTTACAAAGTAGCTGTATAAACTAGCACCAAACCTGCTTTCATTATCGGGTCCCATTACGTTCCACGTTAAGCACTGTTGGTTGGGGAGGATCCGGTTCCGGTGGGTCCAGGCTGTAGCAGGAATTTTCAATTTCCTGCCCGCCAGCCGGGCCCCAAGGCACCCAGGAATTACTTGCTGACTGTTCTGCTGTGTGCCCTGCTGCATGGGCGAGAAAAGGAGAAAGCCGGTGTTCGAGAACATATCAACTCTGCTCACCTCCTCTTGACCTTGCCATGTGCTGTTGCTGTGTCCTGTCCAGGTAGAGCCCAACTTCTGCCCCGGACTCGCCACTAACAGGATGAGTCTCACAGTGGGAGCAGGTGCACAGGCTGAGGCAGTGCAGCACGGCACGCTCTGTCTCTGAAGAAGAGACAGGCAAGCAATCTCCACGGCGCACAGCAGATTCTCTCGGTTGCTCCTTCTATCAAGAGACTTAGTAAGTCATATTTTAATATAATTTACTCCTGTCATTTAAAATGCTTGTTACGAGAATGGCAAGGGGCCTCCAGCATAGCATAGCGCCTTGCAAATGGCACACTCAAGTTGTCTGTGCCGTAAATACTGGGTCATCTAAGGCGGGAGTTTTGTCTAATCAAACTTGCAGTTGTTATGCTGATTTATTAGTTCGAACAGTTTAATATCCTTGCTTGACAGTAGGAAGCATCTGGTTTTATTTTCGCAACACTAAGAGACTTACTAAGTGAAAGTCACAGATAAGTAGGGTGATTAAAGTTCCCGCTGGATAGAGGTCATACTATTCTCTACTTGCAGTTTTCACTCTAACAAGTGCAAATGGTTAATATGCTTGCTTTAAAGAAAGTCTACCAGCATATTACAGAACTGTATTGTATGTGGTTTGCCAAGCGGGTTACTGCTTTTGTCACAGATTTCCCTTTGATACTTGTGGTTCAGCCTCACTTGGAGGTGAGGTTGTGGTGGAGGGTGCTGATTATTTAGAAATAAAAAAATAGCTTTAAAAGCACTTGCTGCAGAGTGTTACTTTCATGTTGTACAAATGAGTGTGTTTTCTGATATTTGACTGTTTCCATGGACTTCATTGCAGGATTTTGGTTGCAAGAAAGTGTCACTTTAAGTGTCACGCAGTTAGTCACTGAATGTCTAAAATATTCACTGAATCAATTAAATTGCCACGCTTAAGCAATCTCAAACATTAGCAGCTGTGCTTTAATGGGTGTAATTTCTGATATTTATATATTCCCCTTGTCTTCATTGCTTGCAAGAAAGTGTCACTCATATTTGTGGAAATGTCACTCATAATTACACTGAAATTATGAAAATGTCACACATAGCAATCTGAAACCTTGGCAGCTATGATTATAATGGAAAATCATTTTTAAACACCATCCAGAAAGTTCTGTTACCTTGGTTTAATCTTTGTTCCAAAATATTCTAGAAACATCTTTAACCTTCCAGAAAGGTCTAGAACCTTTCTTCAGTTTTCCATCCAAGATGAAAGAGCATCCTGTTTCAGCTCTACATATACAGCTTTAGAACAGCTTCTCCTTGCACCGCAATCAAGTCCAAGTGCTGTGCTGAACAGTTTCCCCGTCTTATTCCATAGTTCCAGAGCTTCGGTGCCGTGTTGGAAATGGTTTTGTCCAGTTCACTGATTACCTTAGTCCACCCTGAACTACTTTCTTGCCAGTAGTGACAGAATTTAGATTACTAAGGTAGGAATTCAAATCGGGTATTACATGTGACTTTCAGCCGAGCAAGTTGAAGATGTGGGTGGAGCCAGGGAAAGAAGTGGGTGGAGACAGGGGAAGTGGGTGTGGCCTCCCACAAAAATGTGAGCACCTGCACTTCATATTTTACAAATTAAGCACTGGCTGGCTCAGGCTTGACCTAAAAATCACTGCCAAGCGATGGCAAGAGGTTGTTAAGGGTCAATGGCAAATGTTAGTTCAGGCCTCCAAGCTGGGCAATAGCAAGTCATTATGGGCAGCTGTGACTGCCCTAAAGGGTAAAAACAGACCATCTAGTACCATTTCCTGTCACATTGTTGGCAGCACTCAGGAAGAACAGTTTGAGCACAATTTATGCTCCACCTTCTTCCTCTACTCCATTTATTATAATTTATTCTTTAGTGTCATGGTTCTTAACAAACTTAGAGGAAGTTGAGGGTACTGTTAATGAAAGTGTGGGTGAGAAAGCACCAGACCCCGATGGGGTTCCCATTGACCTCATGAAAAGTAACATCGCTAAATGGGTTCTGCTGATCATGACTGTTTTTAATAATTTCGCACAGTCCTCCTTCCCTGACACCTGCGGTACCTCCATAATAGTCCGCATTTTTAGGACTCGCTAGAGTCAGCGCACGTGCTGCTCTTGCGAGAAATTTAGTAGGGGCTTTAAAAATGCTACCCAGGCCGGCCACCAGCTTGCTATTACGCACACAAGCGCACGTGCGACGTGCACAGCACTTTTTCCTGTTGCGCGCGCGCAGTTTTTTTTATTTCATTCATTTCACGGCCTCACTGCGTTACTTTTACGGCCACGCGGCCAATGCTTGCTTTTAACTTGCAGCGCGAGCGCGCGCTTCAACAGGTTATTTGAATGTCATGTTTAATTTGTAGACTGGATGTCCCTACGTGTTTTACTCTGTTTAGTTTTTGCAGAAACGAAGAGTGCGCAGAGAAAAACAAATTGCTTTTTGTGTTCATAAATATATTGTAAAATGTTGTAATAACTATTTACAAATTGACCGAAATGATTTGGGCCAAGAAGATAAATGTGAGTCGTAGGACATTGAGAAACATATGGAGGGCTTTGATTTATTCTTGTGGTACACCAAGTTCTTCAGACAACCACTTGAGGGCGCCCAAACACTTCCATTGTAATCCTTATCATTGGATTATTTTAAGGCTTGGATGACCATTCAGGAAAAAGAACGTTACTGAATTTCTCTTGGTTTGTTTGCCTCTGTTTGAAATGCTATCATAAATAAACACGTCATGTTTTAGCTGGCAGAAGGGAGGCAGGCTCTCATTGGGGCTGTGATTCGATGTATTGTCCTCTGTCTAACCAGCACGTACACACGAGTGAGACGATCTAGACTTTGTTAAAAACTTGTAAACATTTATGGCCGAGCATTAATTAGGGTAAAAAGACGTCTTTCATTACGTTCCGGATATTAGCTTGCCATTGGACACAAACTCTTGTATCATACCTATGATTTAATTCACACGATGCTTATGTAAGAAGCGCCGGGGAGCCCAAAGGCTGGGAAACAAGATATCCTCCCTCCTAGCCCGCCGCTCCAATCAGCTGTTCTGCAGCATTTACGCGCGAGATTTAAAAAGTTCCACTGAATAACCCTGCGGCACTTTGGAACTATCAATAGAACGGACTTGTAGGTCTTACACTGAACTTTAAAAACATGAGATTGAAATTGAGGCAAATTAGCACCCCTGTTGAGAAACAATAGGTTTTCTTTTATGTAGCACTCGTACTGCACTTCTGCAGTTTCTGTGTTCCTACATTATCGACACTCAATTTACCCACTTGGAAAGGCTAGAAGGCAGAGTTGACATTCTAGCTTGTGACCTGTCCATCACAAAATGTCTCAGAGGCAAGCGTTCACCCGGAGCAGGAGTCGCGGGTACCCGGCGTTATACATGATTAAAACTTGTTGCAGGCTGACACTCAATGTTTACTCACTATGAACTTTCTAATCAAGCACCCTGTATGTTATGGATGAAAAAAACATTCAAATCATTACACGGTAAGCTGTTGTTGTAAACATAGTCGCAGAAGTTTAAATTGTTCTAGAGGCAACCATGTATATAAAGTAAAGTAGCTGTGCAAATAAAACTCACTGTTTATAAGTCTAAAAGCTAGTCTGACGAAAGATTCTGGTAACTGCTTCTCCCACCTCACATCTCAATAATTCAAAATTTGCAAAAATACGTGCAAGAATTTTCAATTCTATTAAGGACACGGAGGCGAGGATTATGCTTACCAATTTTCTTTACTGGAAATAAATGCACACTACAATACCCATAAACACCACTGGGTATCACATGACAACCATAGAGTAGACCCCTATATAAGGAGCACATGAGAATACCACATCCTCTTTCTTTGTGTGAACAGTCCAATAATAAATATATTATGACATCTGGAAACAGTTTGAAAGCAGAACCAATTCTTCGATTTCAAACGTTTTTATTGGTTGTTTCAAAACATAGCATACAGAGGTACGACAATAAAGCAAGTATAAAATGCCATATCAATGATAAATGATAGAACAATAGTAATGACGGTTTGCTTGCAGAGAAAAGAATAAAAACAGTAAGTGAAGGGAGGGATAAACAAACAGAAAGTCGATGTGAGAGTGATGGATAAGCATTGCAGACCAATATAATGTATAGGCATCATCCCGCAGTTACCGTGGCCGACAGTGAGCACATGTAACAGCCGCATACAATGTGTAATGAGTAAGCAACGCCATACAGGTACAGTGGCCAGATAAATAGGCATGTGCGTGGGAGCTGCTGCGTTCGAGGGTGTGACATCTAGAGGCTGCGTGATGGGTGTAGAGTTCAAGGAGGTTTATGTGCACTGAAGTAGTTGAGAGCCGCCCACATTTGTCTGTGAGGGGGGCGCCAGGGAGTGTTTTGAAGGGAGATATTAACAGCACCTCTCAAGTTGGTGATCCAGTTCATCAAACATTTAAAAGATGATTTCCTAGTGTCTTTCCAATTGCTAGGAACGGTTTTCACGGCGGCAGTGAGGAGTTAGTCCAAGAGGGCCAGCCTTGCCGTTGTCCGTGAGGTCAGGGTCTCTTAGGAATCCAAATACCAAGGTGGAGAGCTCTCTGGTGGGCGAGATATGGAAGAGTTTGGAGAGGAAGGTGAATATTCGATCCCAAAAGGGGACAAGACACTCGCAATGTAGTAAGAGATGTTCTAGATCTCCGTGTTTGTCATTGCAGTTTCAGCAGGTTGCGTTATCCCTAATCTTATGTGAGAAGAGGCGCGCTGGGGTCCAAAAAGCTTTGTGGAGAAGCCAAAACTTCGTCTGGGAGAGCGTAGGGCTTATTTTGTGTCTCGTGGTTAATTCCCAGGTTTTGGACCAATCCAAGTCTGAAATAGGAACAGAGGAGTGAGAAACCCAAAACTGTGTAAGGTGTTTGTTAAGAGACGAGTGTTGCGGGCGTAGTATCTTGTATAGCCTAGAGACCAGGTGACCCAGTTTATTCAGGTTAGCTAGGTATTTCGGGAGGGATGGGGGTTTAGAGGATAGCTTAGCCTTAGATATTGCTGCTTTGATACTCAAAAAGTTATAAAACTCCAATGGGTCTAGGTCATATTTGGTTTGTAGCTCCTTGAAGGTGAGGGGATATTGTTCACCGAGGAGCTGGTGAGGGAAGAAGATGCCCTTTTTGATCCATGTTTCATTATGTAGCTGTTTCCCTTTGTAGAGCAGTGTGCTATTATATCATAGCGATTCCCATTGCGAATGTCTTATTCTATGTTCTAGGGACTTGTCAATTTTTAGCAGTGCTGTTTTTGTATTCTGAAAGATAGGTTTCGAGCCGGTGGCCGTATTAGGGTTAGCAGTCAGAGCGGCCGCTGGAGTGAGATTTTTTGAAAAGAGCTTTCTCTATGGCTAGCCACACCGGAGAATAATCAAAAGGGGGAGAGAGCCAGTAAGAGCCTTGCTTGGCAAGGAAGGCGGTATGATTTAAAGTCCGCAAAATTAATTCCACCCAAGGATCTATCAAGGCGGAGCTTGTTCAGACTGATTCTTGTCCTCTTACCCTTCCACAGGAATTTGTTCAGTAGGGCATCTAGTTTGTGGTGAAACCCCTGGGACAGGATGAGAGGGAGAATAGTAATAAGATCATTTACTAGAGGGGAGATCATCATTTTTATGGTCTCGATCCTTCCCCACCAGGTAAAAAAGCGGGGGGACCAGCCGTCGAGTTGTGATTTAATTTTTTCTAATGTGAGGGACTCATTGCGTTGAAGTGTTTCGAGGAGGGTGCTGGCAAATTCAATGCCTAAGTACTTAATAAAACCGGTCTGCCATGATAGGCCCGAGTTACCTAGCATGTCCTTGGTTCCATGGATGATTAGGGGCTTAACCTCTGATTTATCTCTGTTTAATTTATAACCAGAGTGTGCCGAATATTCCTCTATCGTGGACATGAGTGCCGTGATTAATGCCTCAGGGTTTTCTGTGACCACCAGGATATCGTCCACGTAAGCCGCCAGTTTAACCAGTGTGTCCCCGAAGAGCACTCCTGTAATGGCTTTATTTCGTTTAATTTTATTTTTTTATTTTTTTATTGAATCAAAATGCATCACATAAGAAAAATACATTATTAGATTAATCCGGACATAAAAACAACAATTGATCAACAGGTTTCATTAAATAAATACCTAAAGCCAATAATTGAAAAAGCGCATAAAACCATCAATATTCAGTTATAAAAAGCCTATTTCCAATAAATATATTGAATATTGTGCAAAGCAACAATTCATACATTTGCTACATTAATCTGCCTCCAATTAGTAACCGGGGCCCAAAGCCTTCTTCCAAAATCCCGAGTTTTCACCCCCTTGCACTCATATAAGCAAGTCTCGATATTATGTATTCCAAGAAACCTGGATAGCCACATTTGGAAAGACGGTGCAGCAGTATCCTTCCACCCTGCTGATATCGGAATCCTAAGCACAGCCACAGATATAAAGGCCAGAGCTTCTTCCTCCTTGCCCAAATTTAGATTAGAATCAGTACCCAAGATCATCAGGGTCGGGATAGATCGATCTTATGACCTAGCAGCCCCTCCCAAAATTTTTCGATCTCATTCTTCACTGGGGTCAGGAGTCTGCAATTGAAAAACATATGCAGTAAGTCTGCTTGTACCCCCCCCACATCTTGGGCAAGTATCATCTGCTCTTGCCACCATGCAAATAATTTAGCCGGGGTATAGTACAGGTTAAACACCGTTTTATAGTGCTGGGCTCTTAAATTTGTGGCTCTAAAAATCCTTTTATTCAATGCCAAAGTTTATCAACCCCCCTCTATTTATGAGCTATTGCTAGGAAGAAAGGCGTTGGGCATAATGCTCTGTGAAGTAGATCGAAGATTTTATAAAAAAGCGAGATATAAGATTATTGACAGTGTCTGGAGGGTATGGAAGTCTAGTAGAAATCTGTCTAATATCCCCAAAATTAATTCATATATTCATACTTGTAATTTTAGCCTTTTTTCAAGATTAGGGGTAGAGAGGACCCTAAAAGTTTGGAGTGGGATGGGAATTAAGACTCTACGGGAATTAATGGATGGAGATGGGATTATAAGCTTTGAGGCTTTACAAAAGGACTTTGGAATTCCAGATAATCATTGGTTTGTATATGCCCAATTGGCTCGTTCCCTGAAGGCTATCAAACCAAAACCGCTACCCCCAGGTAATAGTCCCCTTTTGGACGCATTGACTAATGGGTGTAAAAAAACTTAAGTCTATATATAACATCCTTATTTCAGAGGCTTAATTTCGTTTAATATCCGTTATGAGTGGTTCGAGAGCCAGGAGAATTAGTGCTGGCAAGAGGGGGCAACCCTGTCTTGTACCCTGCTCTAGTCTAAATGAGTCTGACAGAGTGCCATTTATGGAGATCCTGGCGGATGGAGCAGAGTACAGAGCCATTACCATGTCGATATAGGTATCACCCAGATTAAAGGCTGTCATGCAGTGTCTTAAAAAGGATCAAGACACCCTATCGAATGCTTTTCCCTCGTCCAGGGTGATGGCAACAGACGGAGTGGGAGTAATTTTGGCTTTTTACAGAATATAGCAGAGAAGTTTTGTATGGTCGTTGGACATACGGTATTTAAGAAAGCCAACCTTGGAGTTGCTGATCAGTTTAGGGAGGATGTTATTAAGTCTGTTGGCCAAAATGTTTGCGTAAATTTTGCAATCCAGATTTATAAGCGAGATCGGGTGGTAGTTTTTTGTTAAGAGGGGCTCTTTACCATCTTTTGGGATAACAATGATAGTGGCTTCACCCATTGAATCAGAGACGCTCCCTGTGGAGACAAATGAGTTGAATAGTTTTAGTAGAATGGGGCTAAGCGATGTGTCAAACGCTTTGTAGAAGCTTTCCGAGAAGCCGTCAGGTCCCGGGGCTTTGTTGCACTTGAGGGATTTGATAGAGATAGAAATTTCTTTGGCAGTGAAGGAGGATCCTAGGGCGGAGCTTTCCTCTTCTGAGAGTTTAGGGAGGTTTAGAGAGTCCAAATGTTTAGTACAGGCTTCCGGATCACATGCCAGCTTGTTTTTGTAGAGGTCCTCGTAAAAGGCCTGCAAGGAGGCCAATATTTTGTCGTGTTTGGTGTGAATATTGTTGGCGGAGTCCCTAATCACAGGAATGGAAAATTGTTTTTGTCTTTGTTTGAGATATGAGGCAAGTAGTTTCCCCGCCTTATTACCCTCACACAATTTCAGTGCCTTAAATTTATTTATCCAAACACCAGCGCGTCTGCTCACAATCTTGTTATATTCGTATTTCTTTTTAGTGAGTTGGTCTAGGAGGTGGCTACTATTTAAGTTAGCTGAGTGGGCGATTTCTAGAGCCTTAATGTCGCTTTTGAGTATTTCGAGTTCTGCGTGTAGTTTTTTGTTAGTACGCGCCCTGATGCCTATCATGACGCCCCTATTGTGGCCTTGAGAGCGTCCCAAACCACAGCAGTGTTTGTATCTGGGGAGTAGTTTAGTGTGATATATTCCCTGATCGCTTCCTCAATCTGATGTTTATTCTCAGGGGGAAGTATGGGGGAAGTATGGAGCGGGAGCCTGCGAGTTTAGTGCTAATGCAAGAGTGGTCAGAAACTAATTTGGGTGCAATGTCCATTTCATCTATAAGGTGGGTGAAGGAGCTGGAAATTAGGATATAGTCGATTCTGGAGTAAGAGTTGTGCGGCACAGAGTAAAAGGTGATATCCCTCCCATCAGGGTTTGGATGCGCCAGGAGGCTTTGAGATGAAATTTGGAGCACATGCGTTTGAGCGCCTCATGAGAACGGGATGGTTGATAGCTGCATTTGGATTGTCTGTCTATGACGCAATCTAGCGGGAGGTTGAAGTTGCCCCCAACAATTAGGAGCTCATCTTGTGGTATGGTCTCCATAGAGGTTGCAACTGAGTCCCAAAAATCTGGATCATCAGAATTGGAACCGTATATGTTCACTACATGTATGGGGTCTTCCCCTCTCAACAAATGTGTAATTACTAATCTGCCCTCTGCATCATGAGTATGTGAGGTGACGGAGATATTTGATTTTTTTGAGATTAGAGTGATCACCCCTCTTTTCTTGTGGATGGCCGGGGAGCATAGAGTGTATGAGGCCCAGTTGAGGTTTAAAAAGCTCAGATCTTCCTCTGATAATTTGGTTTCTTGGAGTAAGATGACATCTCCTTTGGACTTTAGTAGGTAGTCAAAGACCTTCCTTTGTTTCACTGGATGGTTGAGGCCTTTGACGTTAAGGGAAACAATATTGAGATTGTCAACGAATGACCTAGTATGGGTCATCTAAACGGGTTTGTTCGCTATCAGGGTGGGCGGCCAGTTGCTACCTGTGAACATGATTGAGTATGTAGAGGGGAAGGACATGCCTGAGAAATTTACTCCTTTTGGTGAGACCGCTCTAGCTGTGCGAAGTCTGAGATAGAGCCTATATACCACGAGGTGCTAAAGAGTGGATGGTGGTGCCTGCAAAGAATAAGGAGCAGCAGCAAAATAAACGGGAACAATAAGTAAACAGAAGGGAAACAACCATTGAATTAAGTACCCACAGTCCTACAACTCTACCCCCAACCCACCCTCCCACACCCCTCCCACCCTCCCCTTCCGAAAAATTGAACGAAGGAGTTGCGACGGCAGTACTGTCTAGAGGCAGCACAGAGGTAACAAATTACATAGCAAAACTTCAGGAGGAATCTGAATAAGTACAATGTCCCAACTTTGAGGCAGTGGTGATAGGCACAGATGATGGGACTAAGCGATAACCTGACATTCACCTAAAAATGTGTAAGGCAGTTTCAAACAAAGGGTGGAACGTAAGTGAAGGAGTACGACATCGAGCCAAACGACTAAAGGGCAAACTTAAGCGGAATATGGTCTATGAGTTAGAGTATCATGAACCCTTCCAGGTCACAAAGCATATAACACATACCAGGAAGCAGAATCATTGAACGAGGAAACCAAGAGAGGGCCTGTGATTGGCCCCTGCAAAGGCATATAATATCGTAAGCAAGTATTAGCAATAATCAGAACTGGCAACATTACCAATGAACAGAACACCTAACGGGTGTTCTGGCAACAGAGGAGAACTGAGTCGCCGTTTTCTCTTGCTATATGAAGCCCTGGACCGGACCAAATGGCAGCATGAACAAATATTAACAATGCACAAAACTGACAACAATACCAGTACGTAGTTCACAAGCAGGTCAAGGGACAGAGGAGTCCTGGATTTCTGTTTTCCTCTTGATAGAGGAACCACTGGACAGGTCCATGCTTTGTGAGGGAGAGACTTCTAGATGTCGTGCGAGCTCTTGACGTGAAGAGTAGATGCGCGGTCTGCCATTCTCGATGATTTTGAATTTTGAAGGTCCTGCAAATGAGAATTGAATACCTTTCGCATTCAGTTTGTCTCTCAGAAGAAGGAAACCTTTCCTCGTTTCGACTGTTTCCTTGGAGTAGTCTTGGGTGAATATTATAGTAGTATAGTAGTAGTATAATATAATAGTGACTCCATTGCTAAAGAAGGCTTCTCTTGACCCACTCTGCCCAACCAACTACAGGCCTATATCGCTTTTACCATTTGCGATAAAAAAAAATTGAGAAATGGGTGACGAGAGCCTTGTCCAACTTTCTGGAAACAAACTTCTGTCTGGATGCAGCCCAATTTGGCTTCAGGCCGGCCCATGGCACCGAGACCGCATTGGTTACCGTGCTGGACGATCTGCGAACGCATGTCGACAGGGGCAAGTCAGCATTTTTAGTGCTGCTTGACATGTCGGCCGCGTTCGACACGGTGAGCCATGAGGTCCTCTTGGCGCGTCTTCAAAACGTGGGAGTAAACGGTCTGGCCCTAAGTTGGATAACATCTTACCTTAGCAACAGACAGCAAGCTGTGGCGTTACCACCATTTAGATCAGCCACACGTCAGGTGAATCAAGGTGTCCCTCAAGGGTCGGCGATTAGCCCGATTCTTTTTAACCTATATCTCCGACCCCTGGTAGACCTAATCAAGTCATTCGGCATAACAGTCATCAATTATGCCGATGACACTCAATTGATTTTCTCACTTGAGGGCACCGAGACAGTTTCGAGGGACACCTTTCACCGCTGCATGTCGGCGACAGCAGATTGGTTACGAGCTAACTCACTCCAATTTAATGGATCAAAAACGGAAGTACTCCACTGTTCCCTAGACCGTCTCCCCCGTGGGTTACCGGAAAACTTTTGGCCTACCTCCATCCCGGGCTCGGTGGAAGCTACAGAATCGGCTCGCAATTTAGGAGTTCTGTTCGAACCAAATTTACAGTTCGACGCTTCTGTAAACAGGACCGCAGCGACTTGCATGGGCTTGCTGCGTGCCCTACGTAAGATCTTACCAATACTTCCCCGGGATGCCATAGCAGAGGTAGTGCGGAGTTCTATCCTCAGTAGGTTAGACTACTGCAACGCACTACTTCTGGGAGCCCCTTAGACCCTGATCCTAAAGTTGCAGAGGATCCAAAATATGGCTGCTAAACTGGCTTTATCTTTGCCAAGCTCGGCCTCATCGTCTGCAGCACTAGCTGATCTGCATTGGCTGCCGGTCCAGCAGAGGATTGCCTTCAAGGCTTTATGCCTTGTATTCAGGGCCCTGCATGGACTAGGACCAATACCGATTCAAAATCTCTTTTCATGGTATCAAGCTGCCAGACCTTTGAGATCCTCCTCGGCGTTCCTGGTGAGAACTCCCAGGATCAATAGAGTGAGGATGGGCGGCCGTGCCTTCAGTTTCACGGCCGCCACACTATGGAATACCTTACCACTGACATTGAGGAGCAGCCAAGATCTGCCCTCTTTTAAAAGGGACCTTAAGACCTACCTGTTCCCAAGAGCAATGTAAAATACACCTCGCCTGATGGTTAGACACGGTCTCAGCGCCAGGATACCCTTTCGGGTGACAGTTGCGGTTAACAAGCATTAAATACATACATACATTATGCTTTGACCTTCCCATTTGACCCGATGGTTCTTTCTGGCAAATTCCAGAATGGCTTCCACGTGCTGATATCTTAGTGGCTTGCAGATCAAGGGACTGAGACCTTTACTTCCTTGGGTATTAAATGTAGGGATTCTATGAGTTCTATCGAGTTCTAGGCCATGTTGGAAAGTGATCCCTATGATCATCGGTATCCATGCTCCGAGAAAGGCAACACATGAGCCCGCATCCTTCTCAGAGTTCTCTGGAACGCCAAAGATGCGCATGTTCCCCCTCCTGTTGCGGTCTTCCAATTTGGCGTTTTGTTTTATAAGGTCATTAGTAGTGGTTTGGAGATGCTTTATGATTTTGGAGGATTGGGGGGTTCTATCTTCCACGTCGCTTATGCGCTGTTTCGCTTTGTTGATGCTCTTGTTCATAGAGCTCATATCCGCTCGGATCGCCGTGAGTTCTAGCTGCATAGTGTCCGTGTTACTTTTAGTTGACTTGGCTAGGTCATGGACTTCAGCAAGCTTTTTCAAGATAATGTCCATGGTGCTTGTCAGGATCGATCTGGCTTTGATCAGAGATTCTGACGGAGAGGGCTCCGGGCGCACCTTCCTTTTGTTTGTTCTGCTTTCCCTATCCGCCAAGGTGGAGTAAGATGAGAGATCGTACGGAGAAATTGTACTTAGTTTAACTTGAACAGTGTCAAAGTGGGATGAAACCAGTGACTGGGTGGTTAGCGCCCTATGCTGGTAGGGTATGCTAGGGTAGCCTTGGTAGGGTTGGGCGGCTCCACTGAGCTGTGAAGTCCCGAAGTAGAGAGACTCAGGTGTGGCCCTTGTGATGAGTAAACCACTTGATCGGAACACAGGCAAGGCAAGGCCTTGTCGATTGGCTGTAATGGAAGAACAGGGTCTGGGTGACTGGTAGGCAGGTAAGGAAGAAGTTAAGTAGGCACTGTGCCCGCTAACTCTCGGGCAAGTTGTATTTGCTGCACTTCCTGACGTTTAGGACTAGATGAGTTAGTTTCCAACCTTTACCGCTGTGGGAGCTGATTAGTGAGCTGGTTATTGAGCACTGGGGTGTCACACCGAATCCGCTTCTAATGTGCGCCCACTCTACGTAATCAAGGAAAGCGCAGTATGTAGTGTGAGTCTGGCACTTAGTTGCCTGCCACCTGTGAAGCACAAGCTTCATTTGACTTGCTATGACTTGGCCCTGGATTAGAAGAAGGAGCGCTGTTGTTTGGGCTAACCCAGTGGGTATATTGCTGGCCCTGGTGCTAGTTATTGCTGGTGCTGTCGCTTAAGTGCCCATCTCCTGTGCAGTAGAGGCTTTATTTGAGCTGCGACTGGGTTAAGAGCAGGAGCGCTGTTGGATAGGCTCACCCGGTGAAGATATTGTTGGTGCTGGGGTTACACATCAGGTGGAAAGCGTCGTGAACTGCTTCTCGTCGCCATTTTGAGTACGCCGAAAGGAGCACCAGATAGAACAAGTCGTGGTCGCGTTGAAGGCACCTTCTACGCTCGAGCTGGAGCTAGGAGCACTGGGCAGGCTAACGAGGCTGAAATCAGAGATGCAGGGTTGTTGTGTGTGCGGGATGTGGAATCGTAGAAACAGGCTTGTATGGTATTAGCAGCAGTCAGCCTCAAGCCGCCATTTTAGGTGTGTTTGGCGCGGTAGCGTTGCAGAGTCTTCTGGCCATTCGGGGCTTGTGCAGGGCATAAGAGGAACACCTTCAAACATGAACAGGCAAGCACGGGTGGCTGCGGGTTGTACCTCAGGCAGAGGGATGAGTGGAGCGAGATTGCACTGTGCCAGACGCTATGATTGTTGGCGAGCACCCGCCATATTGAGGTCAGGCAGCGCGGGTCGTAGGCGCAGGATCCAGGGTTCTCATAACTGGGCACCCACCTTCTGAGGCATCGGAGTAGAGAAAAGAACACCGCTTTTCAAGTTGAGGAGGTTACCGTTGATTCCGGTGAATAATGCCGGTCCAGGGTAGGTTCGTCCCGCATCTCGTGTCACGCCACCATCTTAGACTGCAGCTCTCGGGATCGTGGACGGCTGTAAATCAGCCAGAATGTAGCTTCCACCGGTTGTTTAAGCAGAAATGTATGGCATCATTACGGGCCACCTGGTAAGGTGAAGCGAAGCCCGATAATCTGGATACCACTGATGACCTTGATCTCCTGATAGCAGACTTATTCGCTCCCCTGTATGCCGAGCGACGCGTTCAGGCAGCCATCACAGCTGCCGTCCAAGCCACGCCCCAACCCGAACCAATTCTTCTGAAGGAAATCCACCGGCCAACGGGCAGCAACGATAGACCTGAAGTCAGCTTCAACGGAACAGCTTCCCCATGTAGAGACTTGAAAACCCCTCAAACTGTGAAAATCAGCAAACTCTGTTTGAGATCAGAACCTGAAATTGAAAGACAGAGCCTTAATACCACACTCCCAGCAAGAGGGACTCATAAATACAGGGAAGGGTAGAAACAGCATGATCACACAGTGCAATATACAAATAATGTAAATCAGAAATCACAATACTGAATTATGGGTGGGATAATCCTCGCCTCCGTGTCCTTAATAGAATTGACAATTCTTTTCGCGTATGTTCGCAAATTTTTAATTCTATGTCAGGACCAGAGGCTCTGATTATGCTTGTTTAAAGCTGCGCCACCACAACAGATGCAATATTTACAATAGGTTTATAATATCAAGTATTAAATGTAGAGTCAGATGACCAGTCAGCTGCATTCATAATGTCCAATAAACTGACTCCTACAGAAACGGTTTTGGATGCCATAGCACCACGAGCAGAATGAGCACCAAATCTTGAAACATCAATACCAGCTTCGCCCATGAGCCAACGCACCCATCTTGCTAAGGTAGCTGGGGTCACTGGGCGAAAAGGTTCCTGCAAAGCGATCAACAATTGCCCCCCCCCATATCCTGGCGAAAGCCTGCAGTACTTACCTCATAATTCCGGATACATTGTACCACACATAGTTTAGGATTATCCAGAAACACAGGATATGTGACAGAAGAGGTGTTACATTTAGTGTGTCTGGTGACCAAAAAAGTAACACCCTCTGGTGGAAACCTACAACCCGCTAGATCGAGAGTGCAGATATCGGAAACTCGCTTGCAGGACACTAGACGAAACAGCATAGCTAGCTCAGCAGAAAGTTGTTTACGAGACAGAAACTGATTAACCGGCCAGGCGTCCAAGAAACGTAAGACAGTGGAAACATCTCAAAGCTCAGAATACTTAGAACAAGGTGGTTTTACCAACCGGATCCCTCAGAGTAATTTACACAATAAAGGATGCTCACCAATCGGTTTGCCATCAATCGCTATGTGACCCGCAGAGATGGCTGACCGGAAATTATTGACAGCGCGATAGGGAAGGCCCAAAGCAGCTATGGATTCAAGAAAATTCACTACCAAGGAGACATCCGCTGTAGTGGGATCCACCTCCTGTTGAGAGCACCAATCACTCCTTCGTTTCCAGGCTGTGGCATAACGCTTGTGTGTGTTGGGCGACCAAGCCTCACTGATAAATCTGATAGCGTCTCGCGAAAGGCCTGGCATTTTCCAGCGATCCCCGAAATTCGCCAAGCGACCAGCATGAGTTGTCCTGATGCTATCAATGTATGCGGGGATTTGAGAGGGTCCAGCAACAGATTCCACCATTGGGGAAGAAGGATTGGAACCACACATAACATTTCCAGAAGTACTGGGAACCACGCTTGAGCCCTCCAAAGAGGAGTGACCAGAATCAACTCCGACTGATAACATTTGGTCTGGGCCAGGACCCTGGGAATCATTACAAATGGAGGAAACGAATAACATAGAGTTGGAGACCACACCTGAAGAAAAGCATCTGTGGCAAGAACCTCCAGATCCGGATGCCAGCTGAAGAATACTGGAATCTGTTTGTTGAGTCGGGAGGCAAACAGATCGATCTGACAAGGGACCCATGTTTGGTTCAACAACCGGAACACTCGAAGGTGAAGCCGCCAATCGCTGAAATCCCGGAGATGTCCGGAATTCCAATCGGCAACTTGGTTGTTGCACCCTGGAAGATACTCTGCCACTACAAACAGTTTGTTCTGAAGGCAAAAATGCCAAAAATCGATCGCAATCTCCGCTAGCAGTCGGGACCGTGTCCCGCCCAACTTGTTCACATAACGAACCGCTGACACGTTGTCCATGCGGAGAAGAATGCAACAATTCATCTGATGGGGCGAGAGGCAGTGAATCGCAAATGAACACAGCAGAAGTTACAGGCAATTGATGTGGAGATTCAATTCTTCCGGAGACCAACAGCCGCCCGTGGACACTTGACCGCAACGGGCTCCCCAACCCCACCGACTGGCATCAGATTCGATCGCCACCTCCGGAGTGGTGCCGAATAGGGCTCGACCGTTCCACGACTCCATATGCTCTAGCCACCATAACATCTCCCACCTCACCTCCTCCATGAGAGTAATCTGATCTTAATACCTGAGGCCTTTTTGGAGATGGCGTATCTTGAGCCGTTGAAGCGCTCAGTAATGTAGGGGACCCGGGAAGATCGCTTGGATAGAGGAAGCTAGCAGCCGGACAATCCGGGCTACAGACCTCAAGGACACAATCTGCTTGTGCAAAATCAATCTCAATTCTCTCTTCATAGATCTGATCTTCTGATTGGGCAAGAGGAGTTGACAAGTGAGGGAGTCTACTAGAAAACCCAGGAACTCGACAGACTGAGACGGAACCAACACAGATTTCTGAGGCTTGACCAAGAAGCCCAGATTCTGCAACAGGTCTATGGTCCAAGCAAGATGTTCCATGACTAGGCAAGGGCAATGACCCATGATGAGAATTCGCCCAAATAAATTATGAAGCGAACCCCTCGGGCTCGAAGAAGTTCGACCACAGGCCTCAGAAGTTCAGTGAAGCACCAAGGTGATGACGAGAGGCCGAAAGAAAAGACTTTGTGCTCGTACCAGACTCCCTGCCATTAGAATTGAAGAAAACGATGATGAGACCTGTAAATGGGCACTGACATATAGGAATCTTTCAGGTCTAGGTGGACCATCCAGTCCCCTTCCTGAAGAAAATCGCGAAGAAGATTGATCCTCTCCATCTTGAAGTGACGATATACAACCATCCATTGAACTCCCTGAAATTTAAAACAAGCCTGGATCCACCCCCCTTCTTCTGAACTAGGAAGACGATGTGACGAAACCCTGAGGATGACGAGACGTCCGCACTATGGCCCCTTTTTGAAGCAGAGACTCGATCTCTCTGGAAATGAACACCTGATCTTGAAGGGAAAAAGCATCGGGTGAGGAGGGAGAGTCTGAGAGGGGGAATGAAAAAACTCTATTTTGTAAACCTGCACCGAATCCAGGATCCACGCATCCTGCGAGATCTTTTGCCAATTGTTGAGAAAAAACTGGATTCGGCCTCCCAATTGAACCTCTGAAAAGGGAAGCAGGCTCACCTGAAGTTGCGGCATCACGTTGACCGCCCTGGTTACCTCCATAACGTCCTTTCCTGTTGTTATTGCGGGATCCACGTGTTCGATAGGAGGAGGAGGAGGAGTTGGAGTCCTGATACTTTCCACGTTGGGAGTTATAACCCCGCTGGGTGCCTTGCTGGTAACCGTGGCCGAACGAACGCCCCTGGTGTAATCCGGCCCGGCCAAAAACCGGGCATAAAACCCGCTTTAGGGAACCCTGCATCTTGTCAAGGCCACTGAAAGTAGTGACTCAGAGGTAGATAACTCTGCCAACTTAGAGTCGAGTTTCAAAAGAATAGAGCGGCGACGCTCGCAGGACATGGCACAATTGGCATTGCCCAATTGACAGATGGCTCGCTGAGCCCATCCGATCAGATCATCAGGATTAATAATTTGCCCCGAGGCTTTAGATTTGAAACTTAAGTCCAAAATTTTGGTAAGGGGACCGGTCAAATCAAGTAGTTTATCCTGACAGGACCTCCATGCACGATCGATTCCTTTTTTAGGATCTTTCGTGTATTTCTTTAGATAGGTGAGCATGGATGGATCCACTTCCGGAGTGTCTGCCACTTTGTCCACTACATCAGGTCTTGGGCATTCCGAGCGCTCTGACATCCTTATTAAAGGCTTGACGCAGATGTGACTGCACACACTCACCAACCTCAGTAGAAGGGAGCCATAAGGAGGAGTTAGGGTGGACAATCGCAGTGGGATCAAAATTAAGTAAATTTGGATGGTAAGGAGCATCAACAAAACACTCTTTGCGATGCTTCTTAGCTGGGGGAGGAGAAACCTCCGGCTCAGACCCCGTATCAGAGGAGGTATTACCATCATCTCTGAGAGGCGAGTTAGAAGAAGTATCCTTGGTTGAAGAGCCATAAGAATGGTCAGTACAGAAGGCTTTAGCCAATTTTGCAAAGTCCGAAGAATGTGGGTTCTTGGAACCCTTTCCGCCAGATGTAGAATGGTACGTAGACCCGGGAAGCCAGCCCTGTTGCAGGGCATAGTTACACAAATGTCGTTTTAAGGGTTCAATAGCCCTAACCATGGCTTTATTTACGGAGTGCTGGACTCCCACATCAAGAGCCTCGACCAGCTCATGCTCCAATGACCCAGAGGGGTCCTCATCAAAGTATTCCTCATCATAGTAGTAGTCAGACATAATGCCACATTAGAAGTGACTGGTATACCCACCAGAGGAAAAATGGAACAAATATGCACTGTCTGCACAGAAAAAAGACACTGTAAACTTTGAGGGATGAACAGTGATATGATAAGGGCCGAGTGGCGAACCCAGGCAAGCCAAAGCAACACAAGGACGCAAGACCCACTATGTGCAGTAATAATTGAATGTGGAGGGAGGGCTTGCCTAGTAACACCACTCTAGGCAATGCCTATGCAGTAGTATATAGCCCAAGTCTCTATATGTAGACCTGAGCGTCAATTGAGGGCTGGCACAGACTGGTGGGTGAAGAGCAATTCCTCGCGCTGCCCCTGCGCTCACTGAAACCCGAAAAACGGAAGAAATCGGGTAGAAAAAATGGCCGACGCGCATGCGCGAACTGCCAGATAGTAGTGCCAGAAAGAGGACTACGCGTCGGAACAGCGCGTGTCCTCACCCTCGTCTCCCGCTCCACTGCAAGAAACATGGGCACACAGCGCCCGGTCCGGGAGGCGATCAGCGCTCCCTAACAGACACCAAAACAGGCAAGAATGCAACAAAAGCACGCATTCAGCTCGAGAAGAACTACCATTAAATGCCAATAATTACGGCAGCAGTGTAATGAGATAAAGCAGTTGAGTGCACTAACAGCGCTAGAGGCTCACAGTGGGAGCAAGCGTCAGAGCGCGAGCAGCGCGGCTTGGAATACTAAGCAAACCATGCCATCATGCGTGGCAGTAGCGCGACGAGGCAAAGCAGTCGAGCGCACTAAGAGCGCTAGAGGCTCACAGCAGGAGCAATCGCCAGAGCGTGAGCAGCGCGGCACTGCACATCCAACAGACCATGAAACAGGTGAGAAAGGCAATGAAATGCAAAGCTCATAAGTAAAAATGTAAATAAAGCGCAATGAACTACAAATCAAGCAATGTGAATAATGTAATGCACTTAACTGGCGGTGGAGCAGCAAAGAAAGAGGATGTGGTATTCTCTTGTGCTCCTTATATAGGGGTCTACACTATGGTTGTCATGTGATACCCAGTCGTGTTTATGGGTATTGTAGTGTGTATTTCTTTTTACTTTATCTGATGGGCTGCTGAGAATTTTCAGTAAAGAAAATTGAGAAGCATAATCGGAGCCTCCGGTCCTGACATAGAATTGGAATGCACCTCTATTGTTACATATCATGTTTGTACTTCAACCTCGGTCAACATGACATTCTTTGGTGCTCCTCCATTGTAAACCTAAATGCTGAGCAATATAAAACAATGTCACAGTGACTTAAATGTTCTTGATTTTTTTTGTGTGTTTTTTAATGACCCCCACACTTCTTAATGCAATGATAAATCATGACGTACATTTTAAACTTATGTTGCCTTGTAGATTAGCCATCAGACAGAAGTTTATTAAGCATTCAAAAATGGAGCCATGATGCGCAGATTAAGCTGTCGTTATGCAATTTAACCCCTGTAAGGATGACTGCTCTCTCAAGACGTGCAGTCAGTCCATAAAACCCAGAGACATGCATTCTGGGGGAATGACTGGCATTTAATGTCACAAGTGCACTTCTTGCAAAAAGTCATAACAATCCAAACCTGGATGTAAACAAACTGTCTCAAGCTAAACCCATGAAGGTCTACTGCCTCCTTTTTTCCAATAATGTAAAACAATATTTGGTAAGTCATGGATCTACAACTTAAATGTACTGACTTCGCGCTCAACTGACAGAGCACACTAAATGCCATGACCTGATACACAAATCAACCTCTCACTTAAAGAACACTTTGCCAGGAAGACCGGAACTGTTTCTAACTCTCACCTAAAACAAGCATTGGCATAGCCAATAGTTCTTGCCTTTGGGACCTTATAAGTGTTTAGCCATGCAACAGTTGATGTTGTTGCACCCAGGATATTGTGCTGCACAACTAAACACTTATAAGGTCCCAAAAGCGAGACCTATTTGCTGTGCCAATGCTTGATAAAAAAGGGGATCGTTCGTCCCCTTTGCTATCGGGCAATTTCTGTTATTGATAACACTGTCAAGATTTTAGGAAGAATCCTATATAATAGGGTTATGACATGAGTGATAGAAGAGTCTGCCGTACACCCCTGTCAATAGAGGTTTAGGCGTGCAGTGGGAACCATAGATCAATGCCTAACCTAAACTTGGTTTTAGGAAAATACATGGTTGCAAAACAGTCCCTATTATATTTGGCCTTTATGGACCTTTCATCAGCATTTGATTGCATGAACCGGGCCAAACTGTGGTATCTGCGTGTTGTTAGAGGTTTGGATATAGTCTTGGTGCATTTTCTTGCTCATTTGCACAAGGATATGAGGAGCACAGTGAGGTGTCTGGGGATTTTGGCATACATTTTGTAGTGAGACAGGGCTGTGTCCTGACTCCAATTTAATCAATTTTTTATATTAACGAGCTACACATCCATTTAATTTGCACCACTCCAAAGGTACGAATTATAAAAGGCAGCCCACTCCCTTCGCTCCTTTATGCGGACAGTGCACTGCATCTGGCTCTTACCCCTTGGACACTGCGCTTGCATGTTCACACTTTTGTTGCTTTATGTCCTCCCTTGATCTGCAGACAAACTTTTCTAAATTTCAAATCATGTCCTGTGGCCCTATGTGGTACCTTATCGAATATGTCATTTGGTAACCATTGCTTGAGCAGTGTAAACAACTTTCCTTTTCTGAGAGTTACCTTTTCTGCCCCAGGATTTTGGTCTTCTAGCATTGCTCTTCGCGTCACTAAGTTCTCTTTGGCTAAAGGCTCATAACTCAGTCTCCCACAACTTCTGGGGGCGGGAGGGGGTGTTGGTGGAGGGCTCGCTTATTCCCATGCTGAGAATATATAATTCACAAAGTATACCTATGGCCATGTATGGGACAGAGGTATGGCGGACTTTGAATTGCATGGCCTTTTCAGCACTCAGAAAATAGGTTTTGCAGATCACTTCTATCTGTCCCCAATTCACCCTTGCATTTTAACTGTCAAAAGGAACTGGGTATCCCTTACAAAGCAGATTTAATCGGGGCCTGGCCAGTTCTGTTGTGGCTCTCTATATGGCGAAATTCTGAGGCAGCCCTAACTAAGGAGATAATATTGGATTGCCTCTTCAGACAAGGAATGATTAATCCCTTGGCTCGCATTTGTAAAGGCTGTACTGAGTAAAATCGGGATACATTCAATTTTCACTGATCCATTAACGTGTGAAGGTGTCAATAAGAAGGCTGTTGCTAATGCAATTCGTGATCATGTGGAGGAGAGGTGTCTGAGGGATTTGGAGGACAAGCCAAGTATCAGCCAATATCTTTATTTGTGTGAATCAGATTTGTCCACTGATTACATCAGCTTGGCCCATACACATTGGGAGCATTCTTTGCTGTTCCATTTGAGATCTGAAACTGTGAAATACCTGATTTGTTTCCATTTAGGTTATGTATCTAATCTTGAATCCAAGTTTTGCCTCTGCGATGAATCATCTTGCCAATCTTTGCTCCATTTCGTGCTTTTGTAAATTTTATAATAAGTATACTCGACTGTTTTTGAGTCCACTTTGAAAGAAACATTGTTTTAATATTACTCACAGTAGACCTGCTTTAGGATTTTAATTGTTGCTTCTAAATGAGGAAGTTGTTCTCTATGTAGGTTAATTTTTAAAACACAATGTTCATACACGCAGGTCCCTCCTGTTTTAATATCATGTGCATGCTCTTTTATCATGTTATGGTGCTTTTATGCTGTTTATTGTGTATACTTTTATGGATGATGTAATTAGTTCAATTCAGCATACATAGAAAAAGCAAAAAACGAGGAATAATAAATGTTTTTCTTCTCGTTGCGCCATTCTAATGCCTGCTATTGCATGACATTAGTTTTTGGTGCGGCCTCAGATTTACACATCCTTGTATATCTGGGGCAGCGTCGAAATGCAATGGGTGTTACAGTGGAATGCCCACATCATGGCCCATTGCATGGACCTTTCTAGTACAGTGGTCCGTGTAAAGGGGCCCTATTTGCAAGGCTGTGTTATGCCACTCAAAGTGGCTGAGCGCAGCTTTGTAAATATGGAGAAGGGCATAACGCCACCAGAACGTCAGTAAAAGTGACATTCTGGTAGTGCTTTCCCCTTGTAGATATACTCCTACATATCCCTTTATCTCACTATTGCAGGGTCTTTTTCTTCTATGCTTTCCCTCTTTTTCACTGTTTTTAAATCAGTCTCTCTCTCTGGGTTTCTCTTTTTGTGCTTTTCTTCCTCTTTCTCTGGGTAAAAGTCTGATGAGGAAAAATAATTGCCTGTTCCCCATAAAGAGTACAACCAATCGGACCCATCTGCAACCACCTGCTCAATTTAAGTACTGGTGTTTTTCAACTGATAAAGTCTAAGAGGTCAATAGGACCCTATATTCTTATAGTGCTTTATGCCGTAATGCATACCTATCAATCTTTTAAGTCTTTGAGGATGGTAAAACTGCCTTGTTTCGGAGAAAGAACACACTGAAATTAATAGAGAATAAATATTGTATGATCACAGTGAAGCCTATGGAGCCATTTTGGGTTAAGATTAAGCCTGGGAGTAATTTTAAGTATGGGGGCAAAATTCCTAGATTACACAGTACACAAATTCTCTCTAAGTTTGCATTATACAATTCTGTGTAACCTTTTTTAAACAAGCACACTCTTTCCTTATAAAAGTTCCACCTAGTACCAGCTAGAGACATTTCTGGTTCAACCAGTCTCCTGCTGGTATCTCGCATGCCTTTTTTACACTAGCGGTCTGCTCACTTAACAAAATGCACGCCAGATACTGGTAAACTACATTTCGGCATGAAAATATATTTGTGCAAACTTTTCATGAAATTTTGTGAAATAAATTACAACATTTCTGCTTCCCTTTTGTAGATGAATCCAAGGAGGATGATATTCTCCAAATAAGAGTCAGTTGAAAAGTTTATTAATCTGTTCTGGCCATGTAGTATAAAACACTTTTGCTGCTCTATTTATGGTGCAACATACTATTGGTAAATTCAGCTTTTGTTATTTTTGGATGGAACACTCTGTAAAGTGCAAGGTTCTCTCTTAAAAATAACGTTAGTGCTAGGAATAGATTTGAAAAGCCTAGTTCATCTTAAATTCCTAGCACTGCTAGTGTAACAGACACAAGCTTTAACATACTTTCTGGAATAAAATGGAGCACATGCTGGCAGAGACACCTCCGTCTTTGTGATATAGTCTGTCATAGTGCAATGCTAACTCTGCCAAAGAAGGCAGTGGTTCATTCACAGCATCTGCATTACCAGATCCCCTCGATATGGTGGGAGTTTGAGCTGTTAGAGTGCCATAATGGAGGGTCCGACTTTCACTTAAACCCGAGTATTGTGTCCATAAAATACTGTAAACGCCTAACCCTCAACCTTGTTAGGCAGAATGTTGGACCTGGCCCTTTTTTGCAGGGTTATCTCCAAACCTTTAGCCTTCCTCCTGTTTTTTTTTCGACCTTATTGTTGGCGTTAGGATTCAGGGCCCTTTAATATAGCTAATCAGTGCTAAAGTGCAAATGCTCTCTTGTCTAAAACATGGTATGATTGGTTTCTCCATTATTCGCATATTTGATTTACTAGTAATTCCCTAGTACAGTGCATCAGGTGTGCCCAGGGCCTGTAAGTCAAATGCTGCTAGTGGACCTGCCGCACTGATTGTGCCACCCACATGAGTAGCCCTGCAAACATGCCTCAGACCTGCCACTGCAGTATTCTTGTTTACAGTTTTAAACTGCCATGTTGACCTGACAAGTGCACCCACAGCCAGGCCCAAACCTTCCCTTTTATTACATATAAGGCACCTGTAAGGTAGGTCCAAGGTAGCCCCATGGGCAGGGCACAGTGTATTTAAAAGGGAGACATGTATTGTTGGGTTTTACATGTCCTGGTAGTGAAACACTTGTAAATTTGTGTTTCACTACTGCAAGGCCTATCCCTCGCATAGGTTAGCATTGGAGCTGCCTTGTAACCTTTTACAAGTGCATCTTCCATTTGGGAGATGATAGTAAATTGGACATTGGTGTCTCTGGAATCACAATTTAAAAATACATCTTTTATTGAAGTTCGTTTTTAAATTACAGGTCTGAAAATACCACTTTTTGGCATGTTCTTACTTTACCAATTTTGTGCCTTTGCTTGTCTCTAAATACACGCCTGGGTCAGGATGACAGTTGGGCTGTTTGTGCATTCACTCTAGACAGTCACACAAAGTGAGCTGAGGTATGCCCTGCATATCCTAATGGCCCATCACCAGGCTGATGGGCGTTCCTGAGCCAGAGTGGTGGGAGGTTAATACGACTGTGCCTGTCCTCACACAAAGGAGTCTCCAGCCCCCATAGTCTTTGTGGAGCCAGGGCAAGGAAGTGCAGGGTCTGGGGTACCACAAATACCTTTATTTGAAGTCTGACTCTTTCAAAGGGTAAAATGGGTATAAGTACTGGATCTGTGACACCATATACTCAGAACACTTCTTCCTGGCAGAAATTATTCAACCCAGAAGAGCTAGATAGCTGTTAGAATGGACTGACACTTTGGGGTTGGCATTGCTATGTTGGCCTACTGCTTGCTGCTTCTGTCCTGTGAGTGAAACGACTGGACTTTGCTTTCTACATCCTGCTTCCAAGGTTCTCCAAGAGCTTAAATTCAGCTCGCCTCCTGTTAAGAAGTCTCAGAGCAATCAAGGACATTACCTGCAACCCCTGGCCCCTCTGCTGAAGAGTCCTACTTGCCAAGTGGTGCCAATTCCAGTTTCAGGGCCCTAGAAGTGAGTTTGGGGTGCTACTAAGCAAAAATCAAGGCATCAACACCATTCAATTTTGGTTCCAGCACCCATCTGCAACTCTGACAATGTGCCATTGCCTGCACCTGAGCCGTGGTCACACTCAATGCACCGACTGCGACTTGTACCGCAGTCTCTGTCGACACCTCCAAAGCTCCGCTACTGCACCGCCAGAGTTCATGGCGCATCGCTCTGACTCTGATGTCTGTGGCCTGGACCGACATCGACACCACAGAAACCAAAGCCTCGCAGGTTGACTTTTGACACCTCGACACCTCATCAACACCGCTTCACAGTAAAGAACCGAGGTACTGCACCGGCAACCACAGCTTCACCTCCCCTGCAGCAGTAAGGAACTGACACATAACTTCCCCTGCCTGGCAGTAGGGATCCAATGCACCACCTCCAATGCAACAGTAAGGAACAGACGCTGTGCTGGCCTCCTCGACGCCTCACCTCCTCTGTGTTTTGCATGATCTTTTTTCACAAAGCATCAGAGGTACTGTACAGGGTTTCTGCCTGACTCTGTAACCAGCTCTTGCTCCATTGAGGTTGGAATGACTTTGTTGAGTAGCCAACATCATCCAAATGGCCCCCCTTGGAGCTCTTTTTGATTTCTAACAGCTATACCTAATTTTTTTTAATGATATCTTGATTTGTGCATGTTGGATTTTTACTGTTTTAGTTATGTTTGATTCAGATAAATATTGGCTGTTTTTCTAAACTGATGTGGGGTCATTTAGTAGGGTTTTCACTGTGCTACTGTGTGTGTGTGTGCATGTACACATGCTTGCACATTGACTCTGGGAAAAGCCTGACTGCTCTGTGCCAAGCTACCAAGGGGGTGTGCAGGGGTTATCTTAGGTGTGTAAGTTAGTTACCCTGACTAAAGTGGTGGTCATTCAGAAAGCCCATTTCTAACACAGACATATTGGGCCAAATTCACAAAGGTAATCTGAGACAAAAGTCTAATTTTACATTTTTTTTGTATTCACAGATGTCATTTACAAGTCCTATCTTTACGTCTGCATTCAGTGCGGAATCTCCGCAGTCGGGGAGGAATCTCCGGCTTGGGACGGAATCTCCGCACCAGGGCCGGGATCTCCGCAGTCGTGCAAAATACCTGGCGCAGACCAGATGAAGTGTAATCAATGGGCAGTAAATCAATTTTTACAAAAAGGAACATCAGGAACCTGAGATAAATGGTAGAGGATGTCATGAAAATCTGTTTGGGCAGGGAAAAGGGTGTGGACACTACATCACATCCCAGAAACATTTACTCCTTTGCATCATGGAACATGCAGTCCACAATTTGTGCTCCCCTCTGTGTTGACTGTAGTGTTACACCAAACTTTTTGCTGCTGGGTATGAGGGAAACTTTTACCTTGTTTCTCCCCATTCCAATAAGAAGTTGTTGTTAACCAGTGAGGAAATACCTCACCATTAAAAATAATTCCTGCAGTATTGGTACTTTACAAATATTTCCAAGGAAGAATAAAACAAAACATTGTGCCTTTGTATCAGGAGTCTCATGTGGTTCCTACTTGTCTTTGCCTGCTTCTGCTTAAGGTGCATATCTATGATCCCACGATCAAGTCAGCTTTTGTCCCATATCAGATCAGCAGACAACAATGGTAAAAGGTTTTCTTTCTTTTTCAAGTACATAAAACACGGAAGTGACTATTATAGTCAAGTCCCCTGTTAGACTTGGTTTCTTTTGGCATGTTTCCCCCGAGTTTTTGCTTCATGACCTCCCGGTTTTGATTCTGTTTTTGCTGGCTTAGTTTTTCTGTGCACTTTTCTCACTGCTGATCAGTGCAAGTGTTCCTGTGGTAAATTGTGTTATGGATTGGTGTTTCCATGATTGGATAGTTGATTTACTTGTTAGTTTCTGGTAAAGTGCACTGAGTTTGCCAGGGCCTGTGAATCAAATGCTACTAGCGGGCCTGCGGTACTGATTGTGCCACCCACGTAAGTAGCCATAAAAAGATAACCCAGACCCACCATTGCGGAGTCTGCAAACAGTTTGTAACTGCCATGTCGACTTGGCCAGTGCACACACTTGCCAGCCCCTCACCTTCCCTTTTCTTACATGTCAGCCACCCCTAAGGTATTCCTAAGGTACCCCTGTGGGCCGGGTGCAGTATATGTGAAAGGTAGGACAGGCCCTGATGTGTGTGGCATGTCCTGATATTGAATTACGGCCAATTTCGTTTTTCGCTATTGCAAGGCTACCTGTTCCCCATAGGACAGAGTGGGGAGTTTGTTTATAACATCTTATAAACATGACTGGCCCGGGGAATTAGGCAGGAAAATAAAGTTTAGTAGTGCTACTTATTTACTTCTAAATACAATTCACAAACTTACATGAGCAAATCTTCATCTTGCCTGTATTTTCCATGCAGAGATCTCTGCACATGTATGTTTACTACTTAGTACTACATTTGGGAGGGACCATTGAGAGTGGTTTAGAGAGGGATAAGGAGGGGTTTAGAAAGTAGGAAGACAGGGTTTAAGGAGGGGCAAGCAAATACCAACACCAACCCACAAAAATATAAGACCATTGGTATCCACAAACTACAATACCAAATCTCATTTCTTACACTACACTTCAAAAACTCAGTCCTACAGGTCACAAAACAGTAGAAGGTGTACCCAAGCCTAGCCTTGGAGCAACTCTATCTACACACATTGCCACTCACAGGTACTGTAACACACTACTATAGATGAAAATAGAGGTAGGGAGATAACACAAACCCTAATAGAAATAATGTTAAAATAATTACATTATTTTTACCCAAAATTAGCATGAAAGCGAATGACAAGAGAAGGTTTTCTACAGCTCTTGTAGACCCTCCATTAGAGAGCAGAAAATGTCACCCAACTCCGTAAACCATCCTGTGCACATTCAAAATATACAGCACTCCCGTGAACCCAGATCTAATTGCCTTAAGTCCACACCTGATCATTGAGCAACTACCTAGCAATCATGAAGGCTCTAACACCTCAGCGAAAGAGAACTTAAATCATTCAAAATGTTGTGCTACTCTTTTGGATATACTAAAGACAACCGTTGATGCTATGAACTTTCAGTCATCCAAACTCGATATACAGGGTGTGAGAAGTTGACCTAGTATATGATGTCCACAAAATAAAGTGGGCACCTTGCACCAGACCAAACAACCCTTATGGTGATTTAAGAGGTCAATGATAACCTTAGAAAGCTATCCATGTAGTAGCTGTGGAGAGCAGCTTTCAGGCTTAGTCTTGCAGGAATGTTAAGCAGCTTGTTTTACCAGAATACAATCTCATTGTATTGGTTAAATGAAAGAGGAACCACACAGTAGTTATTAAAATATATATTTATTAGTATAACACACCTTAAATACCTTACAGTATCTGCTACATGCAGATAAACACAAAGCACACAATACTGTAGCACAGAAACAGTCATAGGTAGCTCTAATACACAGGGGGCTCCTGGGGGAGACCAAACCATATACTAAAATAGTGGTAAAAGAATCACGACTCGAGTTGAGACAGTATCTACAGGATGTAGAACCGCTGGGACCCCAAGGAACCACCCAAGGTGAGTAAGTAGGAAATCCAAGGAGTACGGGTGCAGTGTGAAAACACAACCGCGTGCTACGTACAATTCAATGGGGGAGTCACAGTTGCAGTTTTAAAGTTCAAGGGCCCTTCCCAGTGGATTAAGAGGAAACCCTTTGGAATATAGAAGGTTGGAGAGCCACCCCACCCGTGGATACCGAACTATCAGAGTTACCTATCCGGAAGCCAGGTGCACAGGGCTGAAGTGGCATCAGAAACCGCCGTCATTTTCAATATGAATCTTCAAAGAAATGCCACTGCTGGAAAGAGGAAAAGTGTACAGTGTAATCCACTGTTGGATTCTTGATGGAAGGAACCTGAAAGCATAGGGGACAGAGTCTAGGTAACTCAGGAGTGACCAGGGGCTCGGTAGACGTATGTCCACCGACGTTGATGCTTCAGGTGTGAAGATGGAGACCTTGACTCCACAGCAGCAGGGACCAGGAGACATTAAGAATGACAAGGAGCCGATACGAGCTGGACTGGGGTGAATGTGTGACATTGATCCACATTCGGTCCATCACCTGTTTTGTTTGCAAATTCCGCCATAAGTGCGCTGGGGATGCTCAGACGTGGGTCCCAGGCACTCCACACTACTGGAGTCAAGCTAGCCGGGCTGATGAGAGGTGTTACCTCAAAAACGGTCCGGTCCTCGGATGCTTGATTCCGTTCTGGGAAGGACATGGCTTTTGTAGTTCGGACTGGACTGTTCCCATGGGGCACAGGGTCAGAGCTGATTTGCATATCGTCATTGTCTAACCCAGGGTGGTGTGGAGTGCAAAGAAACGATGGATTTGGGCCCAGATCTTTGGACTGGGGTGAATGTGTGACATTGATCCACATTCGGTCCATCACCTGTTTTGTTTGCAAATCCCGCCATAAGTGCGCTGGGGATGCTCAGACGTGGGTCCCAGGCACTCCACACTACTGGAGTCAAGCTAGCCGGGCTGATGAGAGGTGTTACCTCGAAACCGGTCCGGTCCTCGGATGCTTGATTCCGTTCTGGGAAGGACATGGCTTTTGTAGTTCGGACTGGACTGTTCCCATGGGGCACAGGGTCAGAGCTGATTTGCATATCGCCATTGTCTAACCCAGGGTGGTGTGGAGTGCAAAAAAACGATGGATTTGGGCCCAGATCTTTGGAGTGGGGTGAATGTGTGACATTGATCCACATTCGGTCCATCACCTGTTTTGTTTGCAAAGTCCGCCAGAAGTGCGCTGGGGATGCTCAGACGTGGGTCCCAGGCACTCCACACTACTGGAGTCAAGCTAGCCGGGCTGATGAGAGGTGTTACCTCGAAACCGGTCCGGTCCTCGGATGCTTGATTCCGTTCTGGGAAGGACATGGCTTTTGTAGTTCAGACTGGACTGTTCCCATGGGGCACAGGGTCAGAGCTGATTTGCATATCGCCATTGTCTAACCCAGGGTGGTGTGGAGTGCAAAAAAACGATGGATTTGGGCCCAGATCTTTGGACTGGGGTGAATGTGTGACATTGATCCACATTCGGTCCATCACCTGTTTTATTTGCAAAGTCCCACGAAGGATGTCAGTTTCTGAGGGGGTCAGTGTTCGGCAGGAGAACCAACAAGCCTGATCAGCGGCAACCCACGAAGAAGGCCGAAGAAGGTCACGGTCTCTCCCAGCAAGGACCAGGAGACTCACCACAGTAAGGGGACTTCTAGCAGTTTCACAAAACAACAGCTTGCAGGGCACAGAGTGTGAAGAGGCCGAAGTCCTTTGTACAAAATGTGCACAGAGGTTGGGGCTATTGATAGCCCAATGCACTTGGTTGGGGAACGCCAACAAGCATATGCACTTGCAAATGTACATGGTGCACAGGTGTTCGGGATATGCGTTCCCCACGGTGAGAGACAGCTCGACCTCAAGGAATATAGGAACCCACCTCCTGTGTTGCTGGAGCCTTCGGAGTCCGCAGGAGCTCACTATCAGCAGACCGGTCAGTTGCATTACGTTGCCTGCAAACACAGGGGAGTGACTCCTCTACCCCAAGGGAGAGCCTTCAGTTGTTCTTGATGCTCCACAGGTCCTGCACGGAGCCTGTGTGGTGCACAGGCACAGACGATGCTTTGGACAGAGAGTGAGATGAAGTCGGGCCCAGTCGAAGTCCAGAGTGTCCAGATGGTCAAAGGTCAGTGGTTTCAGATCAGAATCTTGTTCACGTTGAATCTAGGGTCCTGCAGCCAGGTAAGCCTTTTTTGTACCCATGGGAGAGGGTTGGATAGATTCATGGGACCCTCCCAGGGGTGGATCAGGACAGGGGGGAGGTTACTCCTGTGTCCTTTGTCCAGTTTCATGCCAGAGCAGGAGCCAAAGGCTCCCAGGACTGGTTTGAACTGGGCTATGCACAGGGACACCAAATGTGCCCCTCGTTCAGACTTTCAGACACTTTGGAAGTGCACCCACCCAGCTCCAATACACTAACTCCTGTCTGGGAGGTGGTCACACCTCCCAGTGACAGGATGCCTATTGTTCTGCCTTCACCTGTTCGAGCTTGGCTCAGCAGCAGGAGGGCACAAATGTGTCTATGGTTGGCAGCATTAATTTTGTGCTGTCTGGGTCGAGAAGGCTGGTACCACGAAGACCAGGGTCCCCACGAAGCTTACTTCTGAAGGGTGGAATCATACCTCCAGAGGTATGATTCCAAAGTGTTTGATACAAAACACGACATGGTTTGTTGCAGCCGTTTTTGAGATAGAATTTTACATGAGCATATAATGCACCTCTACCTATATGAATGGCTGCGTTACCGACAACCCGGGAGAATGGCTGGGTGCTCTGCTCATGCAGGGGCACCCGCTCACATAAAACCCAGCACCCTGTCTTCAGGATTGTCAAGGCCTGCTATAAGGGTGACTTATAGGTTTTAAGTGTAGTGACCAATAGATATTGTAAATCTATATCTAAAGTAAGTGGTGCATGCACCATCTTACACAGGCTGCAATGGCAGGCCTGTAGTTCCATTTTGCATGACCTCTCATGGGTGGCATAGTACCTGCTTCAGCCCATGGGAGGCCTCTCGGGTGTCTATGCCCTGGGTACATGCGTACCATATACTAGGGGCGGACATGAGTACCCCAGTATCCAATCTGGAGTGCATAACATTTGAGGGAGAAAGCTGATAAACTGGGGTCTGGATTTGCAGGATCCCAGTCAGACTGGTCAAAAACCAGCAAAACACCAGGCAAAAAGTGGGGGTAACCATGTAGTCAGATCCTACCTTCCTAGACAGGGTGATCTTTTAAACACCACTGCAGTATTCATCTTCCAACTCAATGCAAAGCTGGAGGAACTAAGCCTGATATCTAGGGTGCAGAGAGATCTTGAAACTAATTTCATCACCTGACTGCACCCAAATGATGGAAAAGTTCATTACACTGCCCTATTTCTTAAGCAGCTCAGTAAAGGAGATTAAAAGAGCTCTAGACAACCAGCAGCATCAAACATCACAAAGGAAAGCACCAGCAGAAAGGCCGACACGCCGTTCAACACAGCAACCAGGAGTATGCTGTTCTAGAAGACAATCTCCAATCTGAGAACAAACCAACTTGAACAGAAGTGGCTGTGCATGGTGTGAGTATTATCTCCTGCCTCAAACCAAGTTTTAGAGAGTTGAGCGTTATTCCATCTACATCTAGAGCTATAACAGACATCTATTTTATATCAAGCACCTCCCACACATCACAAGCACAAGAGGACTCCCAGAATGGAATATCTCTTCCATTTCTATTGGTGTGGTCCCAGCAAGAGAACCACAATCATAATGGTAGCCAAATAGACAATAAAGGGAAATAGGTGTAAGAACTCCAATTAATGTCCAATAATCGGGGACCATAGTGCACAGAGAAAAAGCACACAATACAACTGAAAAGTTCACAAGGCCAATCGGGTGGATGACCAAGAGAGAACGCAAAACGACTACATAAAAGAAGAAAAGGTGATCCTAGAGCAGCGGACCAAGTAGTGAAGTTAATCAAAACGTACCTATTCCCAATATTCACCAATTAGCAAGCAAGGCAGGATGGGCCAGGCACACTCGGAACAGTTTCTCTCCATAAAACTGGGAGGAAAGGCTGGATGCAGGGGATTACCGAGAATTAATAGACCACTTGGTGACCTATGACAGTCCCCCAACTCCATCAAAACAGCTTACCCACCCACAGAATGCAAACCTGGCCGTAAGCGGTAAAGTTTTTTCTGAACGGCAAAGTGGATATAGGGTCTCACAAAAAGGTATGAGTGCAAAATGGGGCAACTGCTCTTATTTTCACTTTGCTTTGTTATATATGTAATGATGATTTGCAACCACAATGTACAGACATTTTTTTGGGACCAGTCTGTTTGTAATTTGGCCACAGTTTGGGAACTGAGAAGGAAAAACTGAAATGTTTTATATTTAAACAACAAAGTAGTATTTGATTAATAAAACCAAGCATTTGCAATGCATCATTTCTATAAACCTTGAGCAACATTTCTTACCAGTGGGTGGCTTTGTTGTCTCTCTCGCTTGCTTCTTCTTGGTCAGCTGCTGTAGGCTTCCTGCCTCTTCAGGTGGCATCCCTCCCCAGAGCATGAATGCATTACTTGTGTCCTTCTACTGCTTATTCTCTTAAGTACTGCTTTTATCTTTAGATTTAAACATACTGGTAGTGTGGCCTTTTCAGCTGAATCCCTCATGTACTGCTCCCGCTCTGTCCCTTCCTCCTGCGTTTTGCTTAGCCCCACCCTCTCTCCATACCTTGAACACCATGTTGTTGCTTGCCCCAGCTCCTCTTCCACCCTCATTGTCCATGTGCTTGCTTCCACCTGCTCCTCGATACCTTCCTCTGTTGTCCATATTGTCCCAAGTCCATTTGTACTTCCGCCGTTGTTTTGTTGCCCTTGACTTACCCTCCCTTCCACAATGTTGCCTACCGACCCACCGCCCCTCCATAATAAACCTAAAAAAGCATAATTATAAAGCCAGCACTGGCCATGTCATGTTGTTTTTTTCCCCCACCTATACAGTTGTCGGTGTTACTCCTGCTCCCACATGCCGGCCCTCCACGTCGCCCCCACACTACCCTCATGCCGGTAATTTAAAAAAAGCTGGGCATGTCAGTGTTTTTTTATTTTTATTCAGCCACCTTTCCCTTTGGGCAACTCCCAGAGATTGGTAAATAGAAATAATTTCCAGTTGGGAAGTTTAGTGTCTGCCTGTGAATGAGTCTTCTTTATATCTGCATGCAGCAGCACACGTACGCTAAGTCAAAGCTTCCTGGGTGGACTTGGGCAGCTCTCTAAAGTGTTAAATCATGGAAGAATGAAGAGTATGATTGGACTTCCAACAGGACATATTTCAATTACCAGCCCCTAATCACCTGCTAATTCGTTTGTGCTGATGCAATCTTAACCGTCCTGCATTCCTGTCAAACTTTTCTGTTAACACCATAGAATAATCATTGACCTATTATAGTTGTACTATTTACAGTCATCTCGTGTGGTGTAAAAATAAAAACCAGTGGGGCAGGAGACAATTGGCTCTTCCTTATCACCTTTTAATCTAAGCAGATTGAACATTTCCAACAGGGCCTCGGTGTTTTCTTCGTTCATATTTATCTTTTTTTATTCTATATAATAAACAGGTAGTTCCTCCGCTCAGTAGGTGTAGTACTGGTATGTGACAGGCTCATCTACCTCATGGCAGGCCTTGAGACCGAAGCAGTAGTCTATCTCATCTTGGCTTGTGGCTGCGCTTGCATCAGTAGATTTGACTCGCACAAAAGTTCTCATGGCGAGGCAACAGAGGCCACGTCTTGCGTACCTCTGTGAATGCCTCATTCCCACCAGTTCTGTGCCTGTGTCGCTCCACTTTGGAGCACTTAGGTTCCACTGTTTAAATATTTAGAGGCTTATTCATGAGAGCCCTGCTTCACTTTTGCACTATGTAAAGTGGTACATGCGTGATGCAGGGCTCTCCTATAGATTTATGAAGCAATGCAAGCCACCCTGCATGGCTTTGAGTGGACTCATAAATCATACGCTACGTCACCTTACTCTGCATTGGGCGTTGCAGTGGGTTTTCCCAAGCAGCACCCATGGAATTTGACGCTGCCCCAGATTTACAAAGTGATGTAAACCTGGGGTAAGTGCCAAATCCATACACCTCCCGAGATGAGGAGTGTAACAATGAGAAATCTGTTAATTTCTCCATGTTTTTTCCTCTTTGCCTGTGTGCTGCATTCAGGCGCACACAAAGAAAGAGAAAAATCCCTTGTAGGATTGTTTTTCTATAGGAAGGTGCCCTTCCTGCACAAAAGCAATCCTGCCTGCACTATGGTGCAAGTGTTCCTAAGTTGTCACTAGGCTGACAAAATGGCACAAGCGCAGGGAGAAAATACAAGAATGCACTGTTTGCTTAAATAAGGTGCATTCCTGCCCTTTCACTTTGGCATAGGGCAGCACAGTAAAGTGCTGTGCTGGGCTGTCCTATGCCAGAATACCATAAATTAGGTCCTTATTGTAGATTTGCTGCAAAGTAGCCAGGGGTACATTTGTGTGTCCCAAAATAAAACACTCGTACAAGGTACTGGATAGCAAAACACTTTTTATTAAATGATTACTCTTGGTTTTATTATATCACTGACATTACTATTTTAAAGAACAACCAAAAGCGTAACATAAAAAGAAGGAACTAATGTACTTCATTGTAGTGGGCGCAGGCCATAGAAGAAGGATCTGGAAGATTAACATTTTAGTTATCGTACTCTATGGACTGCTGTGTATTCTGTTTTTCTAAACCTACAAATTTTACAATTAAAGAATCACACAACTACAGGTGTTGGACGGATAGACCGGGGGATAGCATTGCGGTACCATCTTGCAATTACTCAGAATTGTTTTGGCCTTTTCTCATCATTATCCCAAACCCTGGCGAGTGGTGCGATCCTCTCCCTCCTTATGGGGTCATCATATAAATAGACATGTCTGCAAGACTGGGTGGGGAATTAAGATGTTGTCCAATCATCTTTAAGACCAGTTGCTACCCTTTTGCCACTGTTCTTAGTCACATTCCTAACGAAGGGCCTTATTCTCAAAACCTTTGCTCCAATTCCATCTAAGTCAGCAGTTAGACACGAATGTATAACTGAACCACGCATGCCATTACCAGGAATGCTTTTACAACGCGCCTGTTACAACGCAGGTATTGTTACCACGCATTACTTTTGCCAGGCAGGATTTTACAACGATTATTCCTTTACTATGCATGCCTTTACTACGAATTTAGTTGTAAAAGCATGATTTGTAAAGGCCATATACGTGATAAAGGTTTTAGGAGTAATTGTATAAGTATTAACAGGCAAGTATAAAACATTTTATGTATATATCAAGGGTTTATATTTTCCTGCAAAATACTTAAATTTTCATGGTGAAAGCATCCATAGTAAAAGCATATGCATAAAAAACAACTCTGTTGTTGTATAAATAAATATATATATATATATATTCATATATTTATATATATATATATATACACACACACACGCACACGAACACACTCATAAAAATATGTGAGTGTGTGTGTATATATATATATATATATATATATATATATATATATATATATATATATATATATATATATCCTCTTAAAAACCCACAATTCCTTAACCCATATCCAACCCTTGCATTCAAAAAATCCATACCCACCGTAATCCCTAACAATTCCCTTGCCACCCAAAAACCCAAACCCACCCTAAACACTAAAAAATCCCTTGCCACCCAAAAAAACACACGCCCACCCTAAACCCTAAAAATTCACTTGCCATCCAAAAACCCATACTCACTCTAAACTCTAAAATTACCCTTGCCACGCAAAAACTAATAAACACTCTAAACACAAAAAAAGTTTATTTAATATATATATATATATATATATATATATATATATATATATATATATATATATATATACACATATATATAATTAAAGCACTTAATACTTATCTGCAAAATATTTACATTTACTTGTAAAACCTTTACCATGCATACACCTTTGCCATACATGCCTTAAAGAGAGTATTGAGTGGTAACGGCCGCGTTGTAATGGCTGTTTCCTGTTAGAACTACTTACTAACAGAAAAAACCTTGTAAATCACTCCCAATGTGAGGCTAGGTTTCCATCTGGAGGCCAACATTCTTGCATCTGGAACCCAACAATCTCACTTATTTTAACATAAATACAAAACACAGGTCTATCACCCCTGGAGACTATAAAAAGACATAATCTCCCATCACATCTTGTCTTTTGTCTCCGCACAGGGAGGTGGGAACATTTCTCTTCATCCAGGTGCACACTAAGTATTGTTATTCTATAAAACATGTTTGTGTGTTGCTAAGGTTATGTTTTCATATATATTAAGAAACATTGTTGTGCTTGGCAGGTGGATGGTAGTGGAATGAGCGATTGGAGAACCTGGAACCTATTCTGAATTGGATCCACACGAGATGGTTTAACAGTCTGCATGTCTCCACTAGGAGTAATCTGGTTGGCAGGTGACTTATTGATGCTTCTAAGGTCCTTTGTCATTCCATCTCATCCCTGTCCTGCTAAATGCTGTGTCCGAACAACATAGGGTGCAATAATCACAGACACACCATCAAAGGGTGCAGCCCCATGTTGTTTTTGCGAAGCAGCCTTGCAGTTTGCATGAGAAATAAAACCACTGGCCTCCAGGTTGGGAATGCTGGATTTTGAGAAGTGGACATGCAGCTCCAAACAGTAACAGTTAGATGAGTATGGCCCTGCCACGCTGCCGTTCTTAGAGGATTGCAAAAGGAGAAGTTTACTCTGCATGATTCTAGATTACTGGGCAGGATTGTTCCTATTGAAGCAGAGATAATGCTGATTTACATATGGCTGGTATCCATGTGAAGTGGCATAGCAGGTTAAAACCAATGGACTGGAATGTCGTCTAGAACAAATGCTAGAGGCTGACACTTCTGCAAGTATTCCTCCCATCACCTCTGTGTTTTTCGCAGTGATCTTAGAGCACAGCGCCTGGCCTTGCAAATCCTCAACAGTGAATGGGCAGCTGCATTAATTTCAAGGTTCTGTAACTAAACCCTGGAGTGGTTCCAACAAATATATTTCCTATGAAACGTGGAAGAGTCAATCACTTCTGGATGTAGAGGTCCTGCCACGAGAAGAATACAAGTACTCCTCTTGAATAGAACCCAACCAGTTTTCAGTTTCCAAACATTTTAGTGGAGACGACAGATGGACTAAAAAGCATTCTACTGCTTCTGAGCACATTGACTTTTCAGCATGACAACCCCTCCACACCACAGCCCCATCAGCGGCCCCACCAGACTTCTTAGCAGTAGTGGATCTGCAGGGGAGCACACAATGGATCACAAACACTACTTGGGAAATTCTTACATGATGAGGAAGTGGTTGCTATGGCTCGTTTCCTTGCTGGTTGTCTTAATTAAACCAAGTTATACTCTTCATCATCACACACCTTTCTTCACTAGAACCTTGCCTCCCCTATCACCAACCTGTCCTTTGATTGCCTGTGATGTAATATTGCTAGCAAGTGAGGACCCTTTATGAGTTTGGTGGAAGTTAAACACAGTGAAAGCTGTTTAATGTAGTCATTTGAAGGGGAAGTGTGGTTGCAGGTCTCTGAGTAGGCGATCACTGTACCTTGGTTAAGACTAGGAGGAGGAACATTCCTTGGTGCAATCAAGCCATTATTCAAGAGTTGTCCCTTTGTGGGTCCATAAATGATTGTCTTATATGTCATGATCTGGCTTTGCCATGTGATTCAGCAAACGATGTCTCTTGAGTGTCCAATGCATCACAAGAGTGCACCTTTTAAATGTAAGGTTGCACCTCAATGCAGTAGAACAGGTGAGGTGCTAAATAGCCATTAAACATTCATCAGTGCCTAATTTGTAAAAGAATAACTACAAGGGCCCAAAGTTTTTCTCAGAGGCCCTAAGCCAATGCTGATGAATGTCAGGATTGCCATGGCCTTGATTCCACCTCATGCCTCTTTCTTCCACCACCATACACTCCGTGGATCTTCATCTCACTCTTGAAGGTTCTTTTTAATCCCTGCTATCTCCCTTTGTCACGGTTTTCCACCTTTCATTTCCTCCTTCTTTCCTCCTTTTGTGTTTTTCTTGTTCTTGCTCTGCGTTAAAGTATGATGAGGAACAGTATGTGCTGGTCCCCAAAAATTAGTGCCGGTGGGTGCCACCTGCAAACACTGGCTCAAACTAAGCACTGAACACTCTGAAGTATTTTGCTCTAGTTTAGCCAGCACCTCCCTCACATTGCGTGCTTTGTGCCTCTACGTCGCCCAACCTGGACCAGACTTATTTTCTTACTGATCACACTCATTCCATCTGCGAGTTTGTGGGGTATCCCTTGTAAAATTAACTGGCAGGGAACGCTTCAATCCCTGTTAGTACATACACCACTTCACACCAGAAAAAAAATCACTGTAACAATTTCCATTAACTGCCACATTGGCTACAAGCCTTGGCAAAGCGATCCAACATCCCCTTCTTGAACCTGGTTGAGTGTTGTGCGATGCTAACGCTGCAGTCAGTGGGCAAGTCCTGCTTTCGTTGGTCTGGAACTGTCACTTTTCATGAGCATTATGAACCTCAAAAAGAAACAATTTAGAGTGTGTTACATAATGAAAACTTCAGGGATTCACCTATGTACCATCTGTGCACAGAAACACACCTAAAATGCAGACAGAATTTTACCTGCAGTCCTTTTGTTTCAATATTAGTTTGAGGCAAGTCATGTTCAAGACATTTCCAGGGCCCAGTAGAATACTTTTTGAAATAACATGTGATGTGCTAAAATTCCAAAATGGCACCCTTCGCAACACTGACTGGGATTAAAGGAGATTTTGAAGTACTGGACTGCTCAGTTACAACAATGTACGCACTTCCCTCCATTGGTAAACAGCCTCCTGTGCTACCTAATGAACATGCACAGGGCCTAGGCTGTGCAATGTTGCAGTTCCCAAGCGAGAACAGAAGATGTCCTAGCCAGTGGATGAGGAACCATCCTTGTAGTAATTAAAATTGCCCATAAGTAATCAGCGCAATAATGCACAACAGCCCACACCCCATGAACAAGGGCAACGTGGACGTAGATAAACTTAAGGAAAGCAAAGAGTGGGGAGGTTAGAAAGGAGATGTATATGAGTCCATGCATCTGCTGTGGACACCTAGTGCAAAAGAAGCTTCAACAGGCACCGGAATTGAAACTTTTTTACTTTACAGTTGCCGAAGATTGTGTGTCAAGGGTTTGACCACAAAGAGGCGGAAGCCTGGAAGCATTGCATTTCCGTCTTCCTGCAAAGTATATTGTTCAATTGCTCATGTCCTTCGCTTGTTAATTGGCGAAGACGAGACCGTGTATTTAGTGTTTGCCAGTGCTTAATTTGTAAAAAGTTAAAAAAGGAACCAGTAAGTTGAAGATCTTCAAGTTTCCCTGCTGCTGAACAGCGGTACTGACTAGTTTTGATTCCACTACATAGCTCCTTCATACACCACCCTCCTCTCTAACTCACTCTTGCAGATTCTTTTTCATCTCTTGTTTCTCCCTCTCTCACACTTCCCCTGTCATTTTCTTTCTCCTCCTATCTGCATTCTCTTTCTCTCACCCTCTAGCTCTGGCTTAAAAGCTGATGATGAAAAGTAAATGGCTTATTTACAAGCCACTTGCGCCACTTTTGCGTCATTTTTAACATGGGGAAAATGACGCAAAAGTGTCGCAAGGGGCTTGAAAATATGCCCCTAAATCCCGGTCCCAAAAATAAGCGCAGGCGCCCACCACCTGCAACCACCTGCACGTCGCTCAACCTACGAAACACACTGTAAACAAAGTACCATTTGCTAAAATACCACCAAGGCGGTATTTACACAGCACGTCCAATCCCCCGAAAGCCCCCGAGGCGCTTCACAAACAGCTGAAACAATGTAATTAGCATATTTACTGTTTAGAGTTATCACTCAACTACAACTTTGACCTAATAATATCTAAAGTGCGAGTGGCAGTCGGCACCCAGCCACGCCTGGAGTAGTTAATGCCTGTCACCTCATGATTTCAAAAGGCCTAATGACCAGTTAGCCCTCGTGCTTCAGGTAAGTCCACTGGCTTTAAGCTGCGAACAAGCGAAACTCGGCAGGAAGGAATGCAGTAAAAATACACAAGTACCACATAAAATGTACCATTCAGCAGTTTGGCATTGGTCGTTGACTGCAGCGTCGAAAGGGGAAGAAGAAAACAAACTATACCTTAAAGTTTCAAAGTTACATGACATTGTGGACTACTAAACATGAAGAGGAAGGAAAGGGGAAACGAAAAGAGCTGAATGCCTAATAAAAGCATGAATTGAAAATCATTTCGCTTCTGGCTTCTGTGTACAGACTGGCGGCTGCTGCTGGCAAGGCTCGGCGGTATGAATCAGTGCCACCCCGGGCGGACTTGGCAGGCGCAGCCAGTGGCGTTGGAGGCACGGGCGGCGCTTAGCCCATCATCTCTGCAGGTTCCGTGACCAATCTGGACCCGTCCCAGGCGGTCTTGAACTGCTCAGGAATGGGAAATTCTTTCTGCGGAAGAGCAAGAAAAACAAGGCTGGTTAGACAAGCTGCATGAAAAGCACTGTTACTACTGGCAGGAACAACAAGAGCTTTGAAGCTCGTGGGGGCACGGCCTCAGGGAGGGCAGTGTCGCAATATCGGGTACAGCAACCCCAACACTCTTTCTGAGCATTTACACATTTTCTTTTCTCCAGTTTTATATAGCGCGAACTCGACCCACGGGTATCGGAGCGCTTTACATGATAACCAGTTGCATTACAGACGGATACATTAATTTTTAGACAATGGGAGATTACGTGATTTGCCCGGAATTACAAGATGTTTGAGCCTCCCGAAAGACTCGAACCTGGTACACTAGCTTCAAAGTCGGCCGCTCTAGCCGTTAAGCCACACCCTATCCCCACTTACATATGGCAGGAAAGGCTGAATGTGTTTTTCTATTGTAACTCTTAATACACAGGAAATGGATGCTCCCTGACACTCCCTACAGGAAGCACCACAAAGGCTTTCAGTTTAACAAATGATAAGCAAGTCTATTACCATTGAGATCCCTTGTTTTAAACTTATCTCATGAATATTAATTGTGGGACTCCTAAAGGCGAGACTGGATTTAGTGCTTCAGGATCATCAGTGAGCGGTGTGCCCCCGGAATAACGAATCAACAATATCGATGGGACAGAATATCGAGGACTGAATATCCAAAACAAAATATTAACAAATAAGTAAGTCTAGATTTTCTATACCTTTTTTTTTCTTGCCGGAGGGTACATAATATTCAAATTGAAATACAAATAAAAGAGACAGAGCAAAACAGAAGCAATACAAAAACAGAAGTACAAATTCATTTAGATGCAAACAAAGTATATGGGTATGCACTAAATACCCTAGTTAGTACTAAAGTATTTCCATATTCGTTTTGAATCTTTGCATTGAACAAATAGATCTTGTTTTCGCCAATACCCGCTCTTTTGCATAAATATCTGACAAGAGCGAGAAATTCTTATAAGGTATGAGGATTAGGACTAATCCCTCCCCTCGCAATGCAAAGGTGTGCAGTAGCTAATAGAATGGTCACAAAACGCATTGTAGCCTTATTATCATGCTTCTTAAGCCCAAGAATAACCTCCTTAGTAGAAAACGACAGATCCAACCCTAAGTGTTGACCAACGAAGGACGTAACCCTCTCCCAAAAGTCTAATAGTCCAGAGCACGTATGAAACATATGGAGGATGTCTGCTGCTCTCTGACCACATTTAGGGCAGCATGTCCTATCCCCGCCATCGTGGAAGTTGTTGCCACCCACAAATGTTCTCCGGTGTATAACATAGCATACATATTGTTCTGAACTGTTGCAATTTAAGATTCACAGAATATACAGAACCTTCCAAAGTATCCAATACTAATGTAATTTCGGATACGTCAATGATCGATCCAAATTTCTGACTCCATTTACTAGCCAGAGGACGAATATCTGGCTCCCTTAGATCAGAGAGTTGCAAATACATAGAACTTATATTAGCTTTAAATGAAGGATTTACATAGTATGCAAATAATAAGTGAGAACATGGGTTCTGAAAAGATTTCCGTTTAAATAGATAATCACGGATTTTTAAGTATTTAAAGAAAGACTGATGAGGCAAATCAAAAGACCGTTGTAAGTTCGAAAATGTTAATAGGCCACTGTAATCGAACAGCTGGCCTAATCTTTCTATCCCATATCTTGCCCAACTACGTGCTGTAGAATCATGGAATATATATGGAAAGATGGATTACTCCATAGGTTTAGATGTTCATGATTAAGAAGGTCTTCAAAACAAAATTTGGAATAACTAAGAATCTCATGCCATATGCGGACCATATCCCTAATGGTCTTGAAACAGACTCTTTTATAATAATTGGGGTCATTCACCCTAAATAAGAACATTCTAGTGTCTGCACCAAGAGCCATAGAAAGACCATAATATGGAAGTTTATCAATTAGCAAAGTTTGCAGACACCCAGTGAAAGCTGCCCAAAAGTAAAGTTTAAAGTCGGACAGTTGTAAACCTCCTAATTTATAAGGAAACGTAAGTGAATGAAGCACCCTACGTGCTTGTTTAAAGCTCCAAAGGAAGCTGCTACTTGCCCCTTCCAATTTTTGAAAAAAATAATTAGGCACCCTTAGAGGAATTGCCCGAAATAAATATAAAAACGTAGGTAGAATAATCATTTTGACTATATTAACTCTGCCTAAAATGGATATAAGCAAGTTATTCCAGCACTTGAATTTTTTCATGACTGATTGAAGTAGTATTTCATAGTTGTATTTCCAAATATGGTCTATATGAATAGTAATCCGAACTCCCAGATATGTTACATCACAGCAAGCGCAGGTGAGAGGTGTGATAGACTCTATATTATGTAAAACCTGTGTTTTGTGTGCATTTAATTTGTAACCTGAAAAGATACCAAAAATTCCCGCCTCTTCCTTTATTAAGCTTAGTGCAGTTGCAGGGACTGGTGTGAATACTGCAATGTCGTCCGCATAAGCAATAGTCTTAATACCGTAAGTGCCATATGTGAATGGAATAATACAGACATTACGGTTTAAAGCTTGGATGAATGGCTCGATGTATAATGCGAAAAGCAAAGGGGAAAGTGGACACCCTTGCCTTGTACCGCGTTGAATCTGGAATATAACAGACTATAAGTTGGCGTAGATCAATTTAGCTTGCAGTTTAATATATAAAGCCTGGAACCAGTTCATTAATCAATCGGGTAGTCCGTTATTGATCAAGATTTTCCATAACGTACCCCATACTACCCGGTCAAATGCTTTTTCATTGTCTAAAAGGATCATCCCTAGATTTCTAGAAGTTTTATTAGCGATGTCAAAGACTGTAATAGCTGTATTCATATGTGCTGTAGTGTCCCTGCCGATTATGAATCCGTGTTGGTGTTCGGATACCAAGTCTGGCATATAAGGAGCAAGACAATGGCTAAAATCTTGGTGAAAATTTTAGCATCAGTATTTATACGAGAAATTGGGCAGTAAGAACCGCATTCATCCGCTACCTTCCCTTTTTTAAGGAAAAAAACAATATTTTTCTGTTCCTAGGATTCGGGGGCCACAGAGTGTATGCCAATCTTATTGATTACCAAACAGAGTAATTGAAGGATGATGTTTTTAAAAGTTTTATAAAACTCTATTGGCAAGGTGTCATCCCCAGAGGCCTTTCCCGATGGCAATGAGGCTATGGCAACTGTAATTTTCTCTTCTGTTATATTTTGTTTGAGACTTTCGACAGCCTCTAAGCTAAGAGATTTGGAATCCCCAATTCGTAGATATGCTTCCGCCAAAGTTATAGATTTTCTCTACCTAACTCCTAAATGGGACATATATTCTCAAGGTATCAAGGTATGTAGATGTGGAGTTAGGCATAGTAAATCTTTACTTCTATAAATTCATTTCCTTTCAATATTTTGTCCCTCGATGTTCTGTCCTCGATATTAGTATGCCATGATATCATTGGTATTTATATTCAGTAGTACAACTTCGGTGGGCACCCATCATGTAGTATCACCACTTCTATGAGTACCATCACATAGGACTGCAGTCATCTTGTGACTGATCCATCAATAGCTTCATTTTAGCTGTTAACAAGATAAGTGTGCCTCTATCTGTGCACCCATTTGCTCTCTTCCGACTGTATTTACCACAACTTCTATTGTTCCTAAATGGCTCCAGCAGATGGCAATGACACTAGTAGCTGATATTTTGAGTATGGTGTAAGTTGCTGGTAATGAGAAAAAGCCATGACGGTAACGTACAAACTTTGCACAACTCACTACCATTCCAACTGCCAGGAACATACTACTGCAGATAAGAGAAATCAACATGTAGAGAGAATGGGACCACAAAGGCTCCCTACAAATTTTCCTTTCCAAAAAATATCGCTGAAAAGTCTATCATGCCATCTTGTCTCCGAAGGCATTGAACAGATGTATTCTGGCTTATGAGGCCATTTTATTTAATTTAGGCATATAATACACCATTTTTAATTGGGTGGTGGTTTTTAGGGTACTGAGAAAGACAGTGATAACTGTAATTTATCAATGGAATATAATAAAGCCTGAGATGCAGCTGTACTATAATAGAATTACCAAGGTCTCCCTTCGTAAACTTGACTCCAAATGGGTAGTGAGGTTGACCAATCAAGGAGGTGGTAGTAGGTTTGAAACTCTGATACAATATGTAGAAAATTTACCTTTCGGATCAAGTGCGACAGAATTCTCACAGTTGAAACGCCATTTTCAGAGGTGCATGGTTAGGACATACAGTAAAGTTGGCTGTTTTTTTGAGCATGGGACCTTATCCGCATTTCCAGCCTTAGAGATGTTTGGGAGGGAAATCATTTTTTTTTTTTTTTTTTTAATATATTTGTATTGCAGGAATCAGTAAAACAATACAGTAACGACCAGTATCGTATTATAAACAACTTATACAAGATATAGCCCACCGACCCCCTTCCATAACGTTGCTATATAGCCAATCAGCCCATATCCCTGGGGTTGGGCGACAAATGCAGCTGGGGTCAGTAGGATGCTGGAGCTGGTCCGGATAACACACTGTCCGTCATCTGCTTTTCTAAACAAACCCCAAACCCCAAAAAGAAACTCCCCCCCTCAAAATTCCCAGTTACTGTGAAACCCCCCCCTCCCCCCCTCCCCCACCATCAGCGCCAGGGAGCTCATCAACATAGGATCCACTGCTTGACCCACGGGGAAGGTAATAGTGCTGTTAATGCTAATGTTTAACGGGACTCGGGTCGAGTTGCTTCTTCACTTTCGGAGTCGCTGGGGGTACAATAATCTCTGAGGGCCTGCACCAGCGTTTCCCATTCTAACGCGGCCTCCTGCGCCTTCTCATTGCCCTGCCTCCAAGCCAGCTGATACCGCAGCGCGCTCTCACCCGCCGCCCATTTCAAAAGCTCACTGTGCCATCTGCTGCCTGTAGGACCAGCTCGTGCCTTCCAGTTCCTGGTCACCTCTCGCTTAGCAAGTAGGAGCCCCAGGTCGATAAATTTACTGGTGATTTTATTCCGGGGGGTATGGGGGAACCAGTGCAATAGCCCTACCGCCACATCGAATGATAAGTGCCTCCCCGTCACCTCTTCCAGAGTCGCCGCCACCTCCTGCCAGTAGGACGTCAGTCCCGGACAGGCCCATAGCATGTGTAGGAGGTCCGCCTCCTGAGCCGGGCACCTAGGGCATTCCGCCGAAGCCGTGGCAAAATAACGCCTGATCTTTACCGGGGTCAGGTACGCCCTATGGAGAACATAATAGTGGACCAGTTGGAAACGGGCGCCACGTGTGCCCTTCCAGGCACGTCTCACCAGCTGGGACCAGGTCGTCTCTGGGATCTCCCTACCAATGTCCTCTTCCCAGCGGGACTTCAGTGTGGCGAGAGGAACCAACCCCTCGGCAATCAACCTGCCGTAGAGGCAAGTGACCGCCTTCACCGTGCCCGCCGACATCATGACGTACTGGCACACCTGAGACAATTGAGGTTCCTCTAGCCCGTTTTGCCAGTGCGCCTGGATCGCTCGCACAATGGCCGAGTGCAGCAGAAAGTCGCCCCGGGGGATCCCAAAGCGGTCAATGAGATCCTGAAAGGACAGGAGCGCTCCGTCCTCGTACAGGTCCCCGACGAGCTGTAAACCGGAATCCTCCCAGTCCGCCAGTTGTGACCAATCTCCTCCGTGTGGGAGGGCCGTCAGCATCCCCAATGGTATTTCAGGCGCATATGGCGTCCGTAGGCGACCTCTGTTATGAGCTCGATTCCAACAGAGTCGGACAGTCCGCTCCTCCATCGACAGGTCCCGTAGGACTAAGCGCTGACGCAGCGCGATAAAGGAGAGGACGTGCCTGGCCATACCCGTCCCTCTACCGTCCTCCGGGCCTCTGAACTCCCTGGCTATCTCCTGGGTGTAGGTCTGGAGCTGCGCCGCTAGGTAATACTTCTCGAAGTCCGGCACAGCGAGCCCCCCCTCGTCTTTCGGCCTCATCAGGGTATTGAGGGCCACCCGCCGCCGGCCCGTTCCCCAAAGGAACCCGACCACCATAGAACGCAAGCGACGAAACGTAGCCGGTGGGACCCAGATCGGCAAAGTCCGAAAGTAATACAATAGTCGGGGGAGCGCCACCATTTTGAGCAGGGCGATGCGTCCCGCCACGGAGAGCGGCAGCGTGGCCCAAAAGTCCATGCTACCTCGGAGTGCTCGTATGCAACGGGCAATGTTTCCATCTAGGAGGTCGGGTTGGTCGTGGTACACAAATACCCCAAGGTATTTAAAGCAGTCGGGCTCCCATCTGATCTCCTTACTTAGCGCAGGAGTGGGGGTACCCCTACGCATCGGGAAGAGGCAGGTCTTAGACCAATTCACTTGGAGGCCTGAGACCGCTCCGAACTCCGTTAGCGCTAATTCCGCTCCCCGTAATGCGTCGACCGGGTCCTCCAGGAAGAGCAACAGGTCGTCCGCATAGAGCGAGACGTAATGTGGGCCCGCTGCTGTCCATAAGCCCGTATAGTGGGCTCCCGAGCGAAGATGTATCGCTAGTGGCTCCACCGCTAGTGCAAAAAGAAGCGGGGATAAGGAGCACCCTTGCCGCGTGCCACGCTCTACCGGATATCGCGATGAAATCAAAGGGCCCGATCTAACCCTGGCCGAAGCGGAAGCGTAGAGGACTGCTGTCCATTTGACAAATCCCTCCCCGAGGCCGAATTTCCGTAATACCGTGCATAGGTAGTCCCACTCCAGGCTATCAAAAGCCTTCTCCAGGTCCACCGACAAGACTACCGGGGACGGGGCATCCACGAATGGTTCCCCAAGCAAGCGGAACAACCTTCGGATGTTCATAGTCGTATTTCGCCGTGGGATAAAACCGGCTTGGTCTTCATGCACTAGGGAACTCATATGTCCTAGCAGCCTCGAGGCCAAGATGCTGCTCAATATTTTGTAGTCCACCGTCAGCATTGAAAGGGGACGGTAGGACCCCGGGTCAGCCGAGTCTCGGCCTGGTTTGAGGAGAGGAACCACCAACGCCTCACACATCGAGCCAGGGAGACGACCCAATCTCTTCGCCTCCCTGTAGACCACCAGTAATCGAGGGGCCAAGAGGTCAGCGTAAGCTGCATAGAACTCCACCGGAAGGCCATCTAGGCCCGGGGTCTTGTTCCTCGCCATCCGTTTGATGGCCCCGCGGATCTCCCCTAAGTCGATGTCAGAACCCAGGGTTTCCGCCACTTCCTGTCCTACTGTGCGGAGTTCCAGTGGGCTAAGATAGTCGTTAAGCCGGTCTGGGTCACGTGCGGAGCGACTGCGGTATAAACTTTCGTAGTAATGCCGGAAGCAACTAAGAATCTCCGGTTGGGTGCACACCTCGGTCCCATCCGCCCTACGCATATTTGTCGTCGTTTGGGACTGGCGCGTAGGGTTGGCCAACCATGCCAGTAACGCGCTCGACCTGTCGCCCTCCGCAATAGACCGGACCGTATAGGCCTTATAATCGAAACAGCGGAGCCGTTCGACCTCCACCGCTACCTTCTCCCTCGCCTCTACCGTTTGTGTTTGCAATTCCGGGTGTCCGGGGCGGCTAATTTCGAGCTCGCGGAGCGCTCGGTCCGCTGTGTCTAAGTCAGCCAGGATAACACGCCGCATGCCCACCTTCTTAGAGATACAGTAGCCCCTCACCACCACCTTGAAAGCGTCCCATTCGAACGCCCTAGTACTCGCGGAGCCGCCGTTGGACGCAAAATAATCCGTGATTTTCTCCCCTAGGTCCGCCTTGAAGACACTGTCCTCGAGGATCTCGGGACGCATCTTCCAGGTGGGTACTGCCGGTGTCCCAGGGAACCAGCGAATGTCCAGTAGGAGGGGGTTATGGTCCGAGATGGTCCGCGATAAGTACTCCGATCGGACCGCTGCCGAAACTAATTCGGACGAACCAAGAAAGCTATCTAGTCTGACATGCAGCTCATGAAGGCTCGAAAAGTATGAATAATCTCTAGACGCGGGGTGATGCGCCCTCCAAATGTCCGTCAAACCCCAGCGGGTCTGCCAATCTTGACGGCCCTTAGCCGCCCGCCGGACCGGGGAATCGGGGAGCGGGGGATGCGAGCGGTCTATGTCTACATCCACTACGGAGTTAAAGTCTCCCCCCAGCAGGAGGGGCCCGGCGAAAAAGTGGGCCAGCGAGCCCGATAACCTGGAAAGGAAGGCAGTCTGGTCCACGTTAGGAGCATACACACAGCAAACGTTCAGGTCCCTCCCTCCTAGCGTGCCTGATATGGCCACGAAACGCCCCTCTGGGTCCAACACTGTCCTCGTGACCTGGAAGGGGACTCCTGCTCTAATCCATATTAGCGCCCCCCTGGCATAAGCAGAGTACGCCGTAGAAAAGACCTGCCCTCGCCACCTACGCTGAAGCGCCGCCCCTTCCGCCTTGTTCAGATGCGTTTCCTGCAGCAGCGCCATTTGCACTCCCCTACGCACTAAATAAGCATGGACCTTGTGACGCCTGGACATAGTGTGAAGCCCCCTCACATTCCAAGTAATACATTTCAAGTTAGCAACATCAGCCATTGTCCCAGAGTGTTCTTGCACAGTCTCCCCGTTCGGGTCCCCACAAAGAAAAAGCATCAATCCTCCCAGCGCTGACGGCGGCCATTTTCCCCAACCAGAACCAAACCACCCAAAAACTAACAAAGCTCCCCCCCAACCACCCCAGAACAGGACCCAAACTACACCATCTAGATCCCATCCAAACCTCTACGGAGATCAACCCCAAAATCCCCACTAGTCCTACGGTCGCCACCGTAGGAAGGCCTTATGGGCCAGGTGCGGGCTGAGCGGAGGCAGTGGGCCCTCGTCGCCCAGGCTACCAGGACTATAGTAAGCCCCCCCCTGTGTCAAAACCTTCCGGGGCAAGAGCAGCAGCCCCCCAACCCTCCCTCCTTTGTTGTCAGCAATAAAGAACGGCAACCGCCTCCCCCCTGCCGGGCCCCCACCCAAAACAAGGCTGCATATCCCGTTACCCTTGTCCGTCCAAAAGGTCCTCCACCGATTTCGGTGTGATCACCGGTGTATGGGTACTGTCTGCCACTGAGTCTTCCGAGTCCGATGGTGCCCCCTGAGCACCCGGGTTTTCTTCCTCCTCCTCGATGACTTCGCCTCTTGCTCCCGACAGTTCCGACAGAACTTCCAACACTCCCCTCCGCTCCGATGATGTCTCCGCAGTCGAGGGCCCTCCCGTGCGGCCGCGGCGGTTCCTGACCCTCTTAGAACGCCTCCTTTGTTCCGGCTCCTCCGCCTGATGGGTCGAGGCGCTATAACCATCTTTCCCTGTCCGGTACAGTTCGAGCCAGTCACAGACCTCCTCTGGGGTGTCGAAGAACTGGGTTTTGTCGTCGACAATGACTCGGAGCCTTGCGGGAAATAGGAGTGAATATTGGATGCCCTCACTCCTGAGTTCACGCTTAACCGCCAGGAAGGAGAACCGCTTGCGCTGCGTCTCGTAGGTGTAGTCAGGGAAAATATTCACCTGACTGTTTGCAACCTGGAACGGGCCATTGTGCCTGGCGGCATTTAGGATCAGGTCTCTGTCCCGGAAATGTAGCAACCGCGCCACCACTGGCCTTGGGGCCCGTCCCTGCTGTGGGGGCCGTGCTGGGACTCTGTGGGCCCGTTCTAGAGTGTAAAAGGAGGACAGGCCCTCCGGGACCACCGTGTCTCGGAGCCAGGTCTCCAAGTATCGCACCATATCGCCATCCTCGATTTTTTCCGGCAGGCCCACCACCCGAATGTTATTCCTCCTGTTGCGGCCTTCCGCATCCTCCGCCCTCCGTTCGAGGGTCTCGATTCGGGACATGGCATCCTTTATCGTCGCAGCCAGGGTTCTCTGCGCCGGTTCTAAAGTCTTCACCGTGCCCTCCACCTCCTTGACCCGGTCTGAGAGTTTACCATGGTCTGCCCTAAGGAGGCCCAGGCCGGTCGCCACCTGGGCAATGTCCTGTTGGAGGGCCGACCGAGTTGCCTCTATCGCTTCCAGTACACGGTCGAATTGTTGCTGGAGTGGTGCGCCACCAGGTCGTTTAGGGTCTCCATGCTCTTCCTTGTCTTGGGCTTCAGAGTCTGAGGTGGTCTGGCTGGATCCCTTGGCTCCTTTAGGTTTCCCCATGCTGCCAGGGGGTCTCCGCGAGGGTCCCGGAGTGGGCGTCTCCGTGTACAAGTGTCCAGCACGACCTTCCCGGGATTTCGTTCTCAAGTCTGGTACGGGCGACCTCCTTCTCCAGAGCCTGTGGAGACTCCGCCGCTTCGGCTCACGCCACCGCCACGGCGTCCGAGGGCACCGATAAGGGGGCGGAGACAACCGTCGCCGAGTCGGGCAGGCCCGTTCACCCACTATAGCTCCGGGGCGAGGGCCACCAACTCCCTCAGTTGACTTGTGGCGCCAAAGTGTCGCGCCATCCATGTAGTTGGGCTGGCCAGGGAATCGTAGCTAGTTGCGGAGTCGCGGTGCAGGCCACCGCCTGGAACAGGGGGCACCCGCGCCCGGTGCCCTCTAGTGCGTGGGCACCCGCCCGGTCGTCTAATCGAGTATGAACCCGTTGTAGAAGGTCCGAACCTGCCAATGTCCAATGTCTAAAACAACTGCGGATGGTGAAGCCGGGTGCCAAGCGACACCCGCGCGACCTCCTCAACTCCGTATTTTCGATCAAGGGGACAAAGGGGTCCGGGCGCCATGTTGGGTCGCACTCCGCAACTCCGCAAACTTCGGCAGTTCCTCGAAGCCACCCCCGTCCAAACTCCACCAAGGCCCCCGGCAGGGTGTCGTCGCCTCGCTCAACCGAATGCGGGGTCTGGGGCGCCCCTCAGCCTCCGATGTTCAGGATAATTTCGGGCTTAGTCCCGGAGCCGAGCTCTCAGGCGACCATCGCCATCGGCGCCCAAGCCACGCCCCCTTGGGAGGGAAATCATAACAGAACTTTCTCATATTTGGTGAGGATGAATAATATGCATCATGTGCAATTTCAAGAATATTTACAATTACGCCATGCTTTGGAAGCACACACAGATCTACTTGCAATTCTCCCAGACTTTAATTCAGCGGGAGTGAAATTCACATTGTCAGCTTCAGAGATCAAAGGCATTTCTAGACGTTATCGTACATTGATGGCTAACACCCCATATCCTCTGTAGCGTTGAAAGGCAGTTGGGCACAAGATGGTGCCATTTAGAAGATGGGGACTGGGATAAAGAGAAAATGGCCCCTCAGATATTGCTGATTTCTACGAGACTACATATCATTCAGTTGAAATACCTACATAGAGTATATAATAGCCCATCCAGGTTCAGTAAAGTGAATGAGGGCTTTGGTTCTACCTTCCTTAGATGTGGAAGTGAGTTTCACACCTTCTATCATATGGTGTGGACATGTCCAATCATACCAGGATACTGGACCCATATTCAATTGATTCTTATAGAGGTAGTGGGCAGATTAGTCGTAGTCAATTCCAGGATGGCATTTTAAGGACTAATGCATGGATGGTGCGGCTCGCAGGCTACCATAACCCTGGTGGCAATGGGACTTATAGTTGGTAAACGCGATATAACACATCATTGGCACCCTGCAAGGGCTCCTCCTGTATAGGAGTGGATGCAATTCCTAAATGGGTGTGCCAGGGCAGAGGAATATGTCTATAAATATAGAGGATGTTCTCAAAATATGGGGTATATGGTTAAATTATTCCTCCACTACAGAGGTCAAGGTGGGGAAATGTTTTATGATCGTGTATCCAATACATCAGGCTGTTTTCTTGAGTATAATGACAAGCTGTATACTGATGCCTACTATGTTTTGTTACAATTGTTATCCATGCTTTCCTTAAAATCAATAAACAGTGTAATAAAAAAATAGTTTTTAGCATGTTACCCCCACCCCAGACTTTTCATTTTTATAGACTTAGATTGCTGAGAGTTTGACATTCTGTCAAGAGGGAGGCTGCTAAAAGCATCTTAGTACATGTGCTCTACCTTTAACACAGACAAACTAGTTGTCAAACCCATTTGTAACTAGTTGGCAAACTGCCATATTTGACACTTAGGTAAGTCCAACATAAAAATGTAAAAAAGCTAGTATAGTAACACAAGCATCCACTGTCAAATATGGAAGGTTGTGTGGCCTTACACCACCCACGTATGTGATTTAAGAAAAATAGCAACAGGGACAATAAGAAGCCATGTGACACTGCAGGTTAGACTAGTATTAACACGTCAGATTAATTCATTTATGTTTTTTTGCAACAGATGAAAAAAGGTCACAGCATTTTATTATAAAAATATTAATAGGTAAAGGAAAAAGGAGGAAAAAAGAAACCAATTAGGGTTAGATATTACACTTTAATATAAATAGTCTCCATCCATGATTAAATGTACATATACATTTATATATAGTTCCTCTTGCAACGGCTTTTTGGCACTCTATTTAAAAGCTGTATTAAATTCCTTCCAACATTCCTGATAGTTCCAAGCTGAATGGTCTTTACATTTCTTTGGTTCAGTTGACCATGTTTGATCAGAATTTTACTTAACTTTTGAAAAATAGCAGCCCAAAATTAGCCCAAAGTACCAACATACATAAGAATGCTGTCTGCATTGTCCTCAAAGCATCTCAAGTCCTCATGTTTACTGCCTATCTCACAGACTTTGAGGCTGTCAGTTCAAGCCAGCGGACCACCGGACCAGTCACACCAGTTTGCTGTTCCTGGAGTTTGTTTATCTTTTGTATCTGTATTTGGCTCTTGTATTTAGTTTTAGCTTACTGGTAATTCTGGGCTTTTGCAGGTTCTAGGGCCCACTCCATTTTTCCGCACTTTTTTTTCTACCGCCCATTGCCCTCCCACCTCCCAGCCAGCCCCTCACAGGACTACTTATGGAGGCTGCTGCATGACCTCCAATGAGTAGCCTCTGACCCCTGTACTGCACCACACCCCCACTGCCGCAGCCTGCTCTTCATGTCTGCTGCCTAGCTCACAGACCTAGAGGCCACTGGTTCAAGCACACTGACCACTAGGCAAGCCACACTGATTTGCTGATCCTGGAGTTTCTTTATCTATCCGTATTCGGTAATTGTATTTATTTTTGGCTGTTAATTTTGGCCTTTTGCTGGCCCTAGTGCATGCTCCGTTTTCCTGCCGTTGTTCTCCCCCCTGCTGCCCTCCCAGCTCCTCCTACATCCCAGAACTACTTATGGAGGCCGCTAAGTGACTGCGCTGGTGGAGTCAAGTCAAGTCAAGTCAGATAATTTATATAGCGCACTACATACCCAGAGGGTCTCAAGGCGCTTAAGGAGGGGTGGGGAATTACTTGTCAAATATCCACGTTTTAAGTTGCTTTCTGAATGCTAGGTGGTTCTGGGTAAGGCGAAGGTAAGTGGGAAGTGAGTTCCAGGTTTTAGCTGCCAGGTAGGAGAAGGATCTACCTCCCATGGTGGTCTTGTTGATGCGAGGTACAGTGGCAAGGGCTTGGTTGGAAGATCGAAGCTGGCGGGAGGGGGTGTAGAAGGACAGTCGTGTGTTGAGGCATTCTGGTCCGATTTCGTAGAGTGCTTTGTGTGCGTGGGTTAGGAGCCGGAAAGTGATCCTCTTATTGACGGGAAGCCAGTGGAGGTTTTTCAGGTGATCAGAGATATGTTCTTTACGCGGGATGTCTAATATGAGCCTGGCTGAGGCGTTTTGGATTCGTTGGAGTTTTTTCTGGAGTTTAGCGGTAGTCCCGGCGTAGAGGGTGTTTCCATAGTCCAGTCGGCTCGTGACCAGAGCGTGGGTGACCGTTTTCCTAGTTTCGGTGGGGATCCAACAAAATGTTTTTTTGAGCATGCGAAGAATGTTGAAGCAGGATGAGGAGACGGCGTTGACTTGTCTGTTCATTGAAAGTGAGGAATCCAGGATGACGCCCAGGTTCCGTGCGTGGTCTGTCGGGATGGGTGCTTTTCCAAGGGCTTCTGGCCACCAAGAGTCGTCCCATGCGGAGGGGGAGGTACCTAAGATGAGGACTTCTGTTTTATCTGAGTTCAGTTTCAGACGGCTGTGTTTCATCCATTCGGCTACTTCTTTCATTCCTTCGTGTAGATTAGTTTTGGCGGTGCTAGGGTCATTGGTGAGGGATAGGATCAGTTGAGTGTCATCCGCGTAGGAGATGATGTTGAGGTTGTGGTGGCGGGCGATGGCCGCGAGGGGGCTCATGTATACGTTGAAAAGGGTGGGGCTGAGTGAAGATCCTTGTGGTACGCCGCAGATGACTTCAGTGGCCTCTGACTTGAATGGTGGGAGGCGGACTTTCTGGGTTCTTCCGGTGAGGAACGAGGTGATCCATTCCAGTGCTTTTCCTTGGATTCCGATGTTTCTGAGGCGCTGTAGAAGGGTGCTATGGCAGACTGTGTCGAAGGCTGCGGAGAGGTCGAGGAGGATGAGGGCGACTGTGTCTCCATTGTCCAGTAGAGTCCGAATGTCGTCTGTTGCTGCGATGAGGGCGGTCTCAGTGCTGTGTTTTGCTCGGAAGCCGGACTGTGAGGAGTCGAGGGATTTGTTGGTTTCGAGGAAGGCGGCGAGCTGGTTGTTGACAGCTTTCTCGATGACTTTGGCCGGGAATGGAAGGAGCGAGATGGGGCGGTAATTTTTGAGTTCGGTGGGGTCCGCTGTGGGTTTCTTCAGAAGGGCGCTGAGTTCAGCGTGTTTCCAGCTTTCCGGGAAGGTGGCTGAACTGAACCTTTTCTTCACTGAGAAAATCGCCACCATTAAATCCAGTATCCCCCGATGCCCTAACCCCTCCCTTCTAGACTCAGACTTCTCTACCCTGGATTCAGAACCTATAGCAACCAGCTCACTGTGTGAATTCACCCCTATCACCCCAGAAATATTCCAGGAACTACTGATAAGAGTGAAATCAGGCGCTCCTTCTGATAAATGCCCCCCCTACATCTTAAAAGAATGCTTATCAGCAATTCCGGCACCTGCCTGTTCCCTTTTAAATGGTTCACTGACTACCGGACAAGTCCCACGTGCCTTCAAAGAGGCAACAGTAATACCTCTTTTGAAAAAACCGGGCGCAGACCCCACTTGCAATTTAAATTACCGACCCATTTCCCTCCTCCCCTTCCTGGCAAAGGTTTTGGAAGCACATGTCGCCAATTGCTTGTCCAATTTTATTGAAACATCTAACTGCCTCGATATCCATCAAGCAGGCTTCCGCCCTGCGCACTCAACCGAGTCTGTGGTAGTGGCTGTCCTGGACACACTTAGGGACTGTGCTGACAACCGGACCCCGCAGGCCTTAGTGCTCCTGGATTTATCAGCCGCTTTTGACACGGTCGACCACACCATCTTGATCGACCGTGTCACACAGGCTGGCATCCAGGGCACGGCAGCGGCCTGGCTAAAGTCCTTCCTGTCGAACCGTTCCCAAGCAGTTCGACTAGGTAACTTAGTGGGCACTAAACAAGCTATCACCTGCGGCGTACCTCAGGGCTCGTCCCTATCACCACACCTGTTCAACCTCTACATCTCCCCCTTAATTCAGGCCCTCAGGAAAAAACAGGTTACGGTGTTAAACTATGCGGACGACCTACAGCTTCTATTTACAATTGACAACTCAGCCACGTCCATCGCTTTTTTCCAGTCTACAATGAGGTTCATCCAAGCTTGGATGAACCAGAATCATCTTAAATTGAACCCTGGGAAAATGGAGCTGGTCCTCACTGGGGACAGTGCTAAACACTGGGGCCCACATTACTGGCCATCAGATATGGGCCCAGCCCCATCCCCCTCTCCATCGGCAAAAACGCTCGGCATCACCTTAAACAGCGACCTCTCGCTCAAAACGCAAGTTGGTCAGGTAGTTTCCAAATGCCTTTTTCAACTAAGGAAAATCCGGAAGGTTCGCCGACTTCTGACCCGCGATGCCTTGATACAGGTGGTGCTTGCCACTGTGATTTCCCACTTAGATTATGCCAACTCAATCTACCTGGGTCTCCCTCAGTTCCTCCTCAAACGTCTACAGATGGTGCAGAACCATGCTGCAAGACTGATTCTAAGCCAGCCCAGATGGCACCCAGCAACCCCCCTTTTGAAATCACTCCACTGGCTCCCGGTAACGCAACGCTGCATTTTTAAAGCCAGCTGCTTGATGTTTAAAGCACTCTACGGCAAAAGTCCCAAATTCATCTCCAAACTGATCATAAAATACAACCCGCCTCGTAGTCTACGCTCAGCACACCTTTGTCTTCTACAAACGCCCTCCTTCAAACGCAAAAGGCTGGGTGGCTGCAGATTTGGCATCCTGGCACCTTGCCTATGGAATTCCCTCCCCCTCGAGATCAGATTATGTCCTGACCTCCTGTCATTCAGGAAGCTACTAAAGACCTGGCTTTTTTCACAAGCTTATCACTAATCCTTAACCTCCTCCTCTGACCACACTCTGTTCTCACAGCGCCAGGAAACCAACCGGTGGCAGCGCGCTATACAAACCTTTGTTAACATAACATAACATAACATTTGAAGGAGCAGTTGATGACGTCTCGGAGGTGCGGTGCTATGATGGAGTCTGCTTTGTTGAAGATGTGGTGAGGGCATGGGTCTGTGGGGGATCCTGAGTGGATGGAGTTCATCAGGCGGATGGTGTCCTCAGTGGAGATTGTGTTCCAGTCATTAAGGATGTTCGAGGGGCAAGCCCTTCCACTCCTGGACTGTGCCCAACACCAGGAACACTGGCACTTTGCACTCCCACAGATACTCCCCAGCAGATTTCCGTTCCCCCTAACCCGGACGCAGCAGCAACTGCTGCTTCGCATTACCACGCTCCACAGCTGGATGATTAATCTGCATTCACTGCCTGTACTCTTCCGCCCCAGGACCGACCACCATCACAGCAACCAATGCCTCGCCATCCCTGCCGACCAATGCCTCCCTGGAACAACTCAGCTGGCTACTGATCAACACCCAATTGCACTGCAATGCAGAAACTGAAGTCTGGGACACCATCTCCACCTTCACCCAGATGTAACCTTCGTCACAGAGACCTGGCTCACCCCCACATCAGCCCCTGACATCGCCACAGCTAAATTCTTGCCGGCTACAAGATGAAACACCACGACTGCACCACCAGACACAGAGATGGCATTGCCATCGTACACAAGGAATCGATCACCCACACCACCACCGATGATGAAACCACGCCACTCATGGAACACATGAAGTTCCAGGTCCACACCAACGATAACACTACTATCAAATGCACTGCCAGGACCATGAACAGACCACCAGGACACCGAACAGGCCTCAGCAATGCCATCACTAAATTCATCACCGCGCTCGCTATTGATTCCGAGCACTACATCTTCCTGTGAAACCTCAACTTCCACCTGGACAACTCCACTGACACCAACTCCACCAACCTCCTGGAAAGATTGGAAAACTGCAGCCTCTAGCTGCTGGTCAATACCCCACGCACAAAGAAGGGCACACAGTTGACCCCATCTTCATGTTCAGCAACAGAATCCGATACAGCCACACGTCGAAACTCACCTGGTAGGACCACTCCATTGTACACTTCTGCCTCGCCAGACCTCCCCATACCACTCCCAATTGCCACAGTGCACCATTCCACAGTGTACCAAGGTCACTCAGCAACAATGGACTGACACCCATCGCAACACACTGTCCAACGTGACCACTGACTTGGATCAGGCAGTCTGTTGACCGAGTTGCTGCAGCCAAACCAGTCAAAACCCACAGACCATCCAAATGAGCCAACTAAAACACCCCGGAACTCAGCACATCAAAACACAGGTGCAAACAACTTGAAAGAAAATAGTGCACCAGCAGGAACCACAATGACAGAGAAACCTTCAAATCAGCCCACGACGACTACCACTGCCTGATCAAAGTCATAAAAAAAGGAGGCTCTGACCCAACGGATCGAGACCAGCACCAATAAAGCCAAGGAATTCCTCACCATCATCAGAGAGTTAACTTGCCCGTCAGCCACTGAAAGCTCAATCCTTGCCTCACAGGAACTCTGCAAGGCCACAACAAGATAACAACAATCTATAGAAACTTTGATCTCCAACCCTCTGACCTCCACAGCACCCCATCAACCACAACTGCCAACCTTCCACTTACATTGCAAGGGAACAACTCAGCACACAACCACACTTATGAACTCCATCCACAAGGAAGCACATGACCCCTGTCCCCACTCGCTTTTCAATCTCGGAAGAGACAAGATCAGTTGCAAGCTCACCACCATCCTCAGTGCCTCGTTAACTACAGCCACCTTTCCCGATTCATGGAAACACTCGCAGATCAGACCCATCCTCAAGAAACCATCCACAGACCCCAGTAAGCTCCAGAACTACCATCCAATCTGACTGCTCACGTTTCATGCCAAAGTTCTGGAGAAAGGCCCTTAACCTCCAACTCACCGAACACGTGGAAAGAAACAACCCACTGGACCCGTCCAATCAGGCTTCAGAATCAACCACACCTCCGAGACAGCTCTGATTGCTGCCCCTGAAGACCTCCACAACCTACTCAACAGAGATGAATGAGCTGCACCGATACTGCTGGAACTCTTCTCAGCCTTCAAAACCGTTTCCCACCACAAACTCATTGATCCAATATGCCAGATTGGAATGACAGACGATGCGCTCAGATGGATGGCATCTTTCTCACGGGGTAGACTCAAAGAGCCCGCCTCACTCCCTTCACCTTGCAAGACAAGCACACCATCTACAGTGTCCCTCATGGGCCATCCCTCAGTCCAACCCTCTCCAATGTCTACTTGACACCACTCATATACATCACCAGATCGAATGACATCAACATCATATCCTACGCTGAAGATGCGCAGCTCGTTCTCTCGCTCTCAGTGGCCCCACCTTCCACAACTGTATGAAGAACGTACCAGCCTGGATGCGGGACAACTGCCTGAAGCTCAACACGGACAAGACAAGATCTGATTTTTGGCAGACACACAGCCCTCTGGAATGACTCCTGGTCGCCGTCAAGACTTGGAACAACCCCTACACTGAAAGATCAAGCCCACAACCTCAGCATCATCCTCAACAGCCAACTCTCCATGAAAAGTCAAGTCAACACCATCTCCCCACCTACTTCCACACACTCCACTGGCTACACAAAGCTTCCACTTTTTGGGAACTACTTTTTTCTTTTTGCTGAGTGCATGTGTTTTCCAGCTCTCTCTCGTGTTCTTCACCAGGATACCTTGGTTGATGTATATCTGTAAATTTTCTAGGGATCTAGGAAGACCCGAGTTCTACCTCCATCCTGATTCATTGTGCAGGATATCGAGGAAGGACTTGAAGCAGTTATGTTGGTATCACGTAGAATCTCTTAGACTAGGAGTGGAAAACAAAAAAACTTGTAATACAGCATTAACTCACCCTAGTCTCTTACACTATCCAGCCTTATTTAATTTGGTGTTTGGAGGGATTTGACCGCTATTTATTAACAAGATTCAGGTTTGATGTTTTCTTCCGTTTGATTACATTTCCTAAAGTAAACGATTGGGGAAGAAATCTCTGTAAATGCCCGTGCGATAACTCGTCCACCCAATCTACGTTGCATGTAATTTGCTTTTGTAAATTTTACACGGTGGAAAGATCTAGATGGATTAAACCACTTTTAAAAAAGCACGGCACATGGAGACAATGCCGCCCAGCTTTATTGTTTTTAGTATCTTTAATTGATGTAAATTGTGTAGCTGTAATGCTGGGCTTTTTAAAAAGTATTTTAAGGAAAAGGAAAAGCTTAACTAATTTTTAAACCACTTGTATATATTTTAAAAATTATGTCTGTATGATTCCTTTGCTTGTTTATGTAATGAACTTGCTGGTTTTATGATTTTATGTACTTGAAATCGAATAAAGCTTTTTCATTCATTCATTCGTGTTCTTCTCTCCCACGCTCCGTGTTGCTGTCACCCTCGTGTTGCAAACTCTTTTTGTGTGCTTATTCCCTGGGCAAACTTCCTGCCTCCTCAGTTTTCCGTGTTGCTTTCTTGCTCATGTGCTTTTCCCTAACACACTGTGGGGCATATTATCAAGGACAGGCGATACATTATCGCCGCTTTTATCGGCAGGAAACTGCCGATAAAGCGGCGATAATAGCCTTGATAATATGCTCTATGAATTCCAATCGAAGCCGATGTTAGATGTGAACACATCGAACATGGGCTTTGATTGGAATTCATAGAGCATATTATCAAGGCCATTTTCGCCGCTTTATCAGCAGTTTCCTGCCGATAAAAGCGGCGATAATGGATCGCCTGTCCTTGATAATATGCCCCTGTGTTGCTCTCCCTCGCGTGCTGCTTTCCCTATCACATCCACCAGCTCCTTTATTGCCTCACACTACCTTTAAAAAAAAGAAATATATATATTTCGAGGGGGCACATGTACAGACAATCAAAACTACAGACATGAATAGGCACGTAAAGGACTCCCAGACGTCAAATAAACAGTCTTATGCTCCTTCATCAGTAGTCAGCCATCACCAACGATCAGTCTCGCCACAGGCCGATGTGGGAAGCAGCTGTCAATTGCCATTTTGGGTGCTCCCCTTGTCGAGCAATAATCACTGCTTGTAGAGCAACAAAAACGTAAAAGCCCCCTTACAGACTATATGACATAGAGAGAATGGTACAGGACATGCCAGAAAAATAAACACGATCACGGGATACACCTTCTCTAAAAGTGCATGGAGTTTCATCCCACCGTATGTATGGCAATCCTTCTTTTGCATCCATGCCAGCCTCAGTTTTTTTTTACTTTAAACAAAAAAGAATAATAATTTTACTAATCAGTAACAGGAATATGGGTACCTACTACCGATAAAACCAACGCAAGCAAGGTCATTCATACTTAAAAATGTCCACGAAACAATAACACCATTAATAATACAGATTATTTGGGACTTCCATACCATAGCATCATCAATCCTGTAGATAATTTCATCGGATCTGTTGGAGTGCGTCACCAGTAAAAAACCGACAGCATATTTGGTTTCTCGAAATAAGTGCAAATCTGAGAGAAACGTATTTGAAAGAAACGCAGAGTGTAAACAACCTTATTCCTTTACAAAAGAAAACACATATGGTTTAGGAGCCGAGGAACAAAGGAGTTGACTGATTCTCCTGGCCGAAGTAACAATAACTAACGTTTGCAAGATAAACAGCTTCAGAACACAGGCTGTCATGGCTCGACCGGGTTGATATTCTATTTCGGTTAAAGTCCCGTTAAAGGCGGGAACACGTAAGGGGCTAAATCATGCTGTGCCTTTGGTCATTTTCTTTGCCCCTGGTTTTGGGTGACCTGACTTCCATGTTGCCTGTAAACAATAAACTTGCAAGTGCGAATGGCTTTAAGGATTGTGCCCTCGTTGTTTTCATATAATTAACTGTCAATGCAAATCTCTGCCTAGCATTATAGTGGTCTCCTGGGAGGGCAACACCTGTTCCACACTTGGCATCAATTAAGGCGACACCCTGGGTGAGACTGCTTTTACACCTGTCCCAAGCCAATCAACTTCATTTCAAGACATGTAAAAACGCCAGAAGCAGCTACTGTTGTTCTAAACAGCGTCACATTTTTGGATAGACGGCTGCTGCAGAAGGATTTAACAATAAAATAATAATAATAATAATAATAATAACAACAAGCATTGGCAAAGCCAATAGTTCTGGTGTTAGTCACCAGCCTTCTGGCAATACTTGTTTTGTCATGGTTTTGTCTTAAAAAAAACGCACATAGCCATAGTACTTTCTGGCGCTGAAGGGCACTTCTTTGGGTGAGGAGGTATTTCTTGTGAAAGGGGGGCATGCTGTAACTCATAGTGAAGTCAGCCACTGACTGTAATGGGCTGATATTTTCCCATTATTGCATACTGGAATGGGTGGAAGAAAAATGTGAATGACACCAGACACAGACTAATGGATGAAGTCTGACTAAAACACCCCTATAAAACCATAAGTTTAGTAACTTCAAAAGGTCTTGGCTAACATAGACCTAAAAAAGTAAAGCATTGGCTGCAAGCCTCAAGAAAGGAAGAAGGAGAAAGGAATGAAAGAAAAAGAAACAAAGAAGGAAAGAAGAGAAGACACAAAGAAAGATAGAAAGAAAGAAAGACAACAGAAAGAAAGAAAACAAAAGAAAGAGAGAACGAAAGCGAAGAAAAGGAAGAGAGAAGGAAAGCAAAGGGAAGAAAGAAAAAGAAAGAAGAAAAGGAAAGAAAAAAGAAAGAAGGAAAGAGAGAGAGAAAGAAAGAAATAAGGCAAGAATGAACAATAGCAAGCAAGAAAGAAAGCAGGAAAGAAGAGAAGAAAGAAAGAGAAAGAAAGAAAGGAGAAAGAGAGGAGTAAGGAGAGAAAAGGAAAGGAAAGAGAAGAGGGACGGCTTCCGGTGAAAATAATAATCCCCTAGAGAATTGTCAATGTAAAAAAAACCCAAATTGCCCCCTCCCTCAGCAAAGGCTTCATTTTAGGGAAAAAGAAAAGCAAACAATACGTGACCTTTGAGGAGTGTTTCTGCCTTCAGGACCCTGTCCAAAACTGCACAATCAAAGTACTGGCATCTAAATATTAAACCATTTCAGAGCTGCCTATGGCACAGCTGCCTATCGCACAGATGAGGTCCAATGTATCAAACATGCAATACCAAAGATGTAAGCATCATTGTTTTATACAGTATTAAGGATTGGGATTTGCATAATTATGACAGCTCCCAATTTTACCAGAGAAAGGAACTGTGGACTGGCACATGAAGTAATTTCCCCAAGATGACACAAAGTGTTTAAATCAGAGTGGCTGAGATTAAAACTTAGGATGCTTGGATCTGACGGTAACGTTAATCGCATCACTCAACAAATACTCCAACTTGATTTCACTTTTGAGGGCTGTGCTTTAATTCAGAAAGGAAGTAGAATGCTATCCAGTCTATATATTACCTCATATTGATTCAAACCACTATATAACTAACCAGCATCAATAGGGGCCTACATTCAAAGTATAAACATCTCTCACACCCTGGACTAGATGATCTCTCCACTGTGGTTTGTAGGCAAAGTTATACATGATGTGTGATTATTCTGTTACCAAGATAAAAGAGCGTTGGTCCACTGGGGTCTGTTTCATTGACCCTGAGGGAGAGTGAGGTGGCCCCCTTTTATAATAGGTAAGCACGATCTTGATAGGAAACCTATGGGACGGCTCTCCTGGAACTTATTAACTTTTGCTGTAAATTATAAATTCTCGAATCTCCTATTTGACTGGACAGCAGAGAATATGATTTTTTTTATGTGAAAAGGTGTTTCCAAATTAGAGGCCCTACTACACATAATCATCTCACATTGGCTGCTCTGGTCGATAAGACGGTGTACTAGGGCTACTCCCCAGTCCCTTAGTTCTGTAGGATTCCCAGTTACTACACAGCCTTAATAAGGTCAATAGACACTTATTAAAATGAAAGTGAAATACTAGGGACTTTGATGAAGGGCACCCTTCATTCACAACAGCTCTTTAGTAAGACACTGTATTAGAACTGCACAACCTACAGAATTAGTTCTTGATAGGATAGGGTTATCTTTAACTTGTTAGGTAGGTGCTCTCTTCAAAGAAGGACTCCAGTAAGATTTTGGGTATATCTTCGAGACCAACTCTGGTATCCAGTCTTATTAAAGTTGACAATTCGTTCAATACATTAGCATTGAAAGATGCCGCTAGGTTAAACTCTTTGATGACCATCGTCCACCATAAATCCTGTACCCACAGAAACGTGTCCACCAAATTCTGTCTCATGAGCATGTAGGAACACACATGCTCAGAAAATTGTATGCCTACATGTGTCATATTATATCGAGTATCCACTATATGGGGATTCCACTCTGACTTACTCTGGAAAAGTTAAGTTGGGCATCATGCAATGTCCTAGTTGAACGTATTTCCAAAAAATTCTCACTCTGTAAAACAAATTTAGAACAAATGGAGTCACTAGTGGCAAAGGAGGCCTCTTTGTTGCTGTGTTTCAAGAGCTACACAACTTAAGAACCTGTCTTTCCCAAAGACAAGTCAACTGGTTATTCAGCCAGATTGCGGAGGAAGCTGTGAGGCAAATGTTTACCCCCACCCCAGCTCATTGACTACCCTCCATATTTCTTTTAAATGCTCATATATCATGTTAGACCTAATTAAGAGTCTTAGATTACTTGATCCATTGCAGTTTGAGAAAAGAACTCGGGGGAACATCTGCATTGGTCTTTGTGGACCCATGTAATTACTAGTAAGTGTTGTACCATCCTGTATGCCCACATGAACAGTTTAATATTGGGAACTGTTAGGTCTCTCCTGTGTTGATTAAGCATGACAATGCTTGGGGTTTGCTTTGGTCCATCACCCAACCACAAGAGGCCACTGAGCAGTGAAGACATTTTCGTCAAATATTGGGTGTCGCAGTGGAGGATAATGTTAAGCAGATAGTTTATCTGCAGGCATCCGCCCATTTCTGAGAGTGTTAAACTTCCCATCAGTGATATGACACAGGTAGCTATTACAGGCTTCGAAAAAAATATTTAAAATATTATCAGACCTGCAGGTCTGGTAACATATGTAATGAATTCAACACCACAGTAAAGCATGTGACCCAAGAACTGAAAATAATTTATATTCAATTGAGGAAAAATGAAAATACCTGCCTAGCTTTCTAGTGGTGAACCCCACGCTTAAAGTAATATCGGATGAATATCGTGGGGACCATCTTTTTCATAAAAAATGGGTACAGAATTTCACAAAATACATTATACTCTATTTTGTAAAAAAAAGAAAAATAACTCCTTTGATGACAACACAGAGTTCAGTGTTTGTTCAGGATTGAATACAAGACACAGCGGGATCCCGGAGATTGACTGTGCCACACCGGCAGAGATTTTGAGAGCAGTCTGATGGGGAGGTTAATAACAGTCCCACACTAGACTTGAACTAAACTTGCAAACATGACAGCAGCATATAAAAAAACACTCTCACCCCACTGAAAAAAAACTTGATAGTGCGAAGACGTGCCTTTTCGCAAGACCTTTATTATTATTTAAGATCTTCCAATGTCATGTGGTCACATTAGGCCCAGACAGGAACAACACCATTTTACATGTTCATGTTTAAACTTCACATCTTTTTTGAACGTTGACACTTGACTTTTCTCTTGCGTGCTTGTTCTGATAATGTTCCATGAAATAGCTTTGCTAACATTTACACATCTTCGTAGGCCCATTATCAAAGTCTTGAATATTCTACATGAAAGCTAAAGTTCACTGTGCAAAATGTTATTTATTATTGTTCGCTCAGCAACAGCTTTGTCCGTGTGGGTATATAATAGCAGCCTGACTGGTACTTCGACATGGCAACATGGGTGATGTTTATTTTATAAACGACATCACTCCTTTGTTTAGTTACAGTAGAATTTGACTGGCACTCTTGAGATCACCCCATGGCAGGATTCCAGCCCAGCTGCTTCCTGTTCACCTACTGCGAGGGATTATGCCCAGGTCTCCACCAATGCCTTATTTATAAGTAAGAGGTGAATCAGTAACCCTTTGTATATTCGGTAAATCATTTCTTTTTTTTTTTTTTTGTGAACCTTTATTCATCTTGCAATCAATTACAGGTACGGGCCTACAACCTTCACGGCCGGCCACGAAACAGGGTAAAAATGCAGCAGTCAATACGAAGAATCAGAGCAATGCATAAGCCGGAGAGATATATATACCAGGAGACACCATACAGGCATACGGTCAGGTCCGAAGTCAGGATTACAGAGGTTAATTTTTGATGTAGGGAACTAAAGAAATGCCATACAATCACTCGTGGTCCTAAAACACAGTACGCAGATCAGGATATCCACAATTAACATAAATATCGACGAAGTATTGGGGATATGGCACACAAATCAGGAGATACATTAGCACAAATCCGATGGAGAGCAATCCCCGATCCCACCCCTCAAGCAATACACGTCACAGGAACCACGAACAAGACGACACAATAGAAAAGACATAGACTAAAGGGCCATGGAAACAAAAACCGAACAAACCCCACCCCCCTACCCCCACCCTGCACACCAGCGGAAGACCAAGGCCTACCCCCCCAGCCGCGTGCCTGTCGCCCTAATGGAACCCGAAATTTAGAAAGAGAAGAGAGAAACAAAGAATATGGAAGGAGGAGGGCCCTCATAATCGCCACCCGGCCCGCCCATCACCCCTACACATAGAGAAAGGCCAACAGCAAAATGGAGGATTGCGGAGAGCGTCAAGTACCAATCACATCGAAAATACACCCCCAGTACCACCACACCCAAAGCACCATCAGTTAACGTGAGGGCCGCCGGAATCTAAAGTGCATCACCCCTGGCCTCGTCTAACAACGGAGCCACCCAACATACCCTTACCAAGCAAATTACAGTACTTTCTGAGGGATCTGAAGGATCCAAGCGAAGCAGTCCCAAGTAATACCAAAAAAGGGGGTAGCAACTCGAGTCCATCCAGTTGTATGCAACTACAGTCCAAGGGCGGAAGTAGCACTCCCGCAGGTGTCACAAAGCCCAAACACAGTAGTACCATCCATGAAGGAGAATTATCACTGTCCGGCGAGTGCCGCGGTGTTACTGAGGCTACCCAAGTAGAAGAGCAACAGTGCGTCCCCCGGCTCAGGTTAGGCATGTGTCCCCAAGAAGCATTCTCGTGTGCATCCGCACTGTCCAGGGGGGGCAAAGCAACCAGGTCTCTCGGCAATTCCCGGAATCCAGGCGGGGCCAAAGTCCTCCCCAAGGAAGTAGAAACGGGCCCAGAGGCACTACAGTGAAATCGGACTGCGTCCTCACAGGGCAGCGAAGCAGCAATGGCGGCCATTTTTCGATCCAGGCCCCTGACGTTGCAGATCAGGGACTCACGTAGATCCATTGAGGCGGCCAGGACTTCCTTGGGTGTGGGCTCCATTGTGCGTCGCCAGCATCCCATCACCATGTTTACAGCAACCATCCGATCGGGACATGGACCATGTTGAGGGGTGTCAGCCGCCATCTTCGACAGTTCGGCCCCGTGCCTCCGCACCTCACAGCGAGGACCGGCCCCAGCCCAGGGCGCCGCTAAATGTACGCCCGGAACATAAAGTGATGATGCGGGTTCCCCAGGGAGAGCCACCAAAAGGCTAAACAAAAGACCCTGCCGCTCCCTGGGGGCTGCCCGCCTGTCTCGGGGGCGATCCTGGTTGCGTCCGGGCACGGAGTCCGAAGAGGGGGGCCAGGAGCCACGCACCCCCCTCGACTCCAGTATGCCCCACGGGCCCCCAAGGCTCTTTAACAAGGGACCTGGCTGATGCTGCCTTCAGCGGCAATCCAAGACAACGGCACCCGCCGACCGACTCCACACCACCAGAGGCGGCCGCTGTGGTTGCGATCGCCACCGGCCGCCCGTTGCAATCGACACCCCGGCTTCGTCACTGCACGGGCCGCTGCGCGATGGGTGGGGAATTCTCCGGTTTCACAGCACGCCGGAATCTCAGGAGCAGGCGGTAAGTGAGCGCTCACCTTCTAATATCCATTATGCCTTTTTTGGCCAGAACGAACAACAGGATAGGCATGCAGGGAGAAAGGGCTCACGGAGCCGAGCGGCTAAGCGGCCATTTCGGATGCAGGCTTGGCTCTTTCTGGGTAAATCATTTCTTGAGCATGCTAAAGAAACATAAGTCTGCTCATACTACTTAATAAATTATTCAAACAATACCAAAGAAAATGCAACAGACCAAATTCTAAAAGCACATGCAATTTATTTTCATGTACGAGTTACTATACACTATACATTTAGTATATCCATGTACGGGTTGCTCCAGGGGAAACGTGCGTAAAAGAAAGTGCTCTAGTGTGAAGTGGTGAGGAAAAGGAAAAGTTTCAAAGTGGTGACATAAAGAAAAACGGTGGTACACTTTTTAGAAAGGGCGGACAGGTTGTAAATCACCGTCCTTTTTGGGCCTGGCCACATTGGCAGTTTTACGCAGTATCTAAACACAATTTTATACACAGAAATACATTCCCATGTGGCACATTGGGTATGGAGGTAGGGGTCCAGACCATGTGTTAAGGGGGCGTCGACGTTTCGACCCGTCTTGGGGCCATAAGGGTAAGTTAGACCTTGGCTATGCGGGTCTTCGTCAGGACGAAGTGGGGCAACCCAGGATAGGGTGAAGGGACTTCAGAGTACCCCCCTTAAAGATTCGCGGGATGCGTTGAATCCAATTCTTAACGATAGAGGTTCATGACTACCTGTGAATGTGCTGAAAGAAGCAGGGTTGGTTTGTGTGTTTGATTTTCAGATATGCCAAACGATCAATCTGAGCGGGGGATGGAGGTTGGTCCGTAGTATTGGGACAATCCTCATTAAAGCAGGAATTTAATTCCAAGGCTTAAGCTGCATCAAGTCAGTGTCTCAGTGCCAGCGCACTGAGGCTGTTACAAAGGCCAGTGCTCCAAACGCGAAAGCTTTACATTCAAGATGGACACAATGGGCCAACTCGCTCATAGCAACAGTTGTACATTACAAAATTGACTCTGTACTACAAACACAAGCATATCTACAATATGAACATGAATATCCTCTGCCCAATTAAGTCATGCTTCTAGATCAGTAGGATTACATCATCTACACTGATGGTTCTGCTCCACCTGCTGCCATAGGATCAAAGCACCAATTCTCTGGTGCATGCACAGCAGTAAAGGGTAGAATGCAGGATGCAGAATTCCACCCTCATTAAACCTACACCCAGTCACTTGGTGATTGTACAGTTGGCTGAACTGAAAGCTCTAATTCTGGCACTTGAGAATACGGATCCTGGAATACCCACATTCATTGTGTGTGATTCTTATTATTGTGTCCAGTCTTACACTGAGACTTACACTACTTGAGCCACAACAGATTCAGAGATTCTAAAGTGTACACAATATAGCACAAGGTGCTTTGGGGATAAGTGGTCAAACTAAAATCAGGTTTGCCAAAGACTCATGTGATTCACACACAGAGTCATCAGCGTGTAGGAATACACTTTGCAGGGAATTTAATAACTGACAAATCCGCAAAAACTGGGCAAGCTGTTGAAGTCACTGCAATTACTCATTCTAGTATGAGGCTAAATGTAGACATCATGACGGCTGTCAACGCTACGCACAATGGTACGCTCTTGCCAAAAGGATTTCCAGCTAAATACTTCTACCAGTCAAGGGTGCAAAACATTCCATTTGCTCATATTCCCGGAGTGGGGGATACAGTAATACCTAAGTTAGATCGCATTTTAGGATTGATCTTAGTACCTCATGAGAGCCTACCATATGCCCATACAGGGGAGGCAGCTACAATTTCACTATTACAGTAAAGCTACTGGTGACCACGTTGATGCAAAAAGACCTAGAACTTTTTCCTTAAATGTAAGATCTGCTAGTAGATGAAAGTTTTCCACCATAGCACGCCCATCACAGACACTTCTATAGATCACAGACAAGCCTCTGGCTTGTGTTTATTTGGACCACTGCAGACCCTTACATTGAGATGGGTCCTACAAATACATCATGGTAGCAGTGGTTTCTGCTCTAGATTCCTATGGGTATGGCGACAGTGATCGGCTGACTCTTGAACAGTTATAAAAGACTTGCAAGTCTTTATCGGTACATATGCAGTAGCCACATTCCATTAAGACCATTGTCTGATGTTCAACTGTAGAGATTACGGAGACACCATGGGAAAATTGTATGTGACTGTGCAGTACATCTCCCCCTATTATCCTGAGGGAAATGCGATAGTGTAGAGATGAAGAACCAGAATGAAAGCAGTCTTGAACAGCTAGGGTACTAGGTTCAGGTCGCAGTTGGGTCCGCCACCTATATGGGGTCCAGAGGGCCATAAATAATCTGCCTAGAAAATTCCTAGGTGCTCAGACTCCCTCTGAGATCCTGTTCAGGGTTATGATGTGTGTTCCAGACCTTGACCGTCCCAGTACAGTGATGGCAGAAACACCTTTTGATACCAGCAAACGTTTGGATGTCTTACAAGAACTGAAAGACTTCCCAGACTCTCAGAGCAATGTCCAACAGAAACGTTCCGCCACTGGTGAAGTGAAGGAAGCACCAGCAACTCCTGGTTGGAATCCAAAGATTGGTGATCTGATCAGGGAGAAAGTTGTAGACAAGAAGGAATTAGGCCCATCCTACTGAGTGCCTGAACCTGTTGTTGCTGTTGAAGGTGCCAGAACTGTACTTTTACCACCCCTTGCTACCAGCAAGCACAAACGATTTGTGTCAATCGATCTCATCAAACCACATTATGTGGTCAGTTCTACACAGAAGGAGAAAAGGTCTCCTGGGTAGTTAAATGTCTCCTCTCACTACCCTACAAGAGGTCCAGTTAGAAGCTTTAACCAACGATGAAGCTTCTTCTCCCCGGCTAAGGACAGCTAACACTGAAGTATCACTTCTTCCTGTTATATCAACAAATATCATACAATCATCATGTACGGAAACAAAGATTTAAATTCTGCAAACAGACAATGATGGTGTTCTGCCATTAGAGTCATCACCCAGTTGTAAGCAGCTCCACCAGTCTCCCAACTTTGGCTACTTTATCCTGAGGCTACTTTATCGACTTTGATGACTTCTCTTCGCATTTATCAGACCCAGATCCAACTCCACAAAGGGGACCGCGTGAATTTTACATTTGGCTCAAAAAGACATACTTTATCCCACCTTGGATATACATTTGGATGACAATTTCAGTACTTTTCCTCTTCATCTGGATTGGTTTTGTGACACTATTTCCCAGAACGCTCTGGTGTTGAACTGGTAAGAAAGGTTTGGAAACCCCATTCTTCATCACACTAAGTGTAAGGAGACCTTTCCCTGGTAAACATTTCAGCTGTTCCGGTTCCTGATGGAATTGTTTGGGATAAGGTATCCAATGATATATTTATACTGACTGAAACTCTACAAATATCTTATGTCTTTTAATTATGTTATCACTCTTGGTACTATCTCTGATGATTGGGGCATTAACACAGTGCATGAAATGCTTGATGATATAGAGCACTGCATGGTATTTAATAGTGAAGAAAAGTATGATGGTACATTTGATTATAAAGAAATATTCTGTTTTCACCATTATGGTCACCATTATTTCATAAAGCAAATACTGCACATGCAGTATTTGATAACGCACAATGGGAATACAGTCCTACACCACCACACCACCACAGGGTAGGTTAAAAACATTTGCATAAAAATCTGCATATTTTCTGGGCACAATCCAGCTGACAAAGAGTCATATTATTTATTATTATAACCTCATACCTTCACAGGAATAGAAAACTATGCTCACTGATACCAAATTGGTTTATTTAGCATCTTTTATTTCCCAGTTGTCGAAACAAAGGTTTGACTTTTGAAACGACAATGTAGATTTAAAATCTATATTGGGAACGAGAGATTGCTGGGTTCAGGGGAATGAGGCTTTATTTAGAGCATGACTTATACCACAAGATTTTCCTGAATAAAACTATGCAGTAGACGCCCTGTCTTGGCCAAGATAAAGGATCTTAATAAACTAAACATTCCCACATTTGCATGTTTTGTGAATTTACAGCAATTCACAAATTACACAGAGGAACACGTTTGACAACATGCTTAGAAATGAGACGTACAATTCTTCATGTTCCACTCAAGAGAGATGGTTAGTGTGGCTGTTAGATACTAAGGGATGTAAGGCAAGTTTTCTTGACAACACAAAAGGGTAAAGGATAAATAGGACAGACCCACATTACGTGCAGACAGAATATGCAGCAGTGGTCACAACATACAGCGATGGAAAGTTGTGCTTAGATTGGCTAAAACATTCAACGTTGTCTGAGGGGAAACAGTACCGGTCTCTTCTTTCTGATGGCATGGTCCCCGAAAGCAACCTCACAAGCACTTTCTGTGTGCCAAATACAATGAAGTGTGGAAGGTTTCACAGCAGGAAGCTGCTGAGAGACTGCGTGAGATTGACAGAGCAAATCTAGATACGGCTCTAGCAGAAGTAGACAATGGTATGGCCACCTTATCCACTAGGCTATATTCCAGTGGCGGCTCCTCCGTTACGGTGGAGTAGCATCGTACCCCTGCCAGCAGATATAAACTTGAACAATAAAATGATAATAAATCAGTTTGATTATCTTTTTTTCTTCTTTACCAAGCCAAGTCTCGGGGCGACGCCATCCTGATGACAGCACTGCAGCAGGGGGAGGAGAAGTGGTGGGCACTACTGCAAGTGTGCATGTTGGGTTGGCCAGCTGTTTTAGGACGGACATACCGACATGAGCACTGAGATCTCTCTAACCCAAGATGTGTTGCTGGGTGGAAAACAGCAGTCCTAATGGGAGCGCAAAACCAGCCCGCTCAGTCCAATCCCAGCTTTCATGCTTATAATACGAATATGCAGAACAAGTCTGGATGGGCCACAGGTGAGTCCAGGAGCCTCAGCCTGTGCACTAGCAGTAGAATCAGAGGAGCAGAAGAGCAGCGAGTGGCAGATAAGTTCTCTTTTTGTTTGTTTTTTGTTATTGTCCCCACGTGCTTCCCGCCACTTGTCCCTCATACTAGCCACTACTGATATATTCTCTGGTAACATTGTGTTGTCTGCTATCAACATCATACAGAGTGACATGTCCTCTATGCAACATGAGACATCACAACTTAGGTGTATTATCCCACTGAGTTGGACTCTACAGGCATTACGTGCTGGTCACATTCCATGGACACACCTAAATGCCACTGGTTTGTTTTTACCATACAATCTGACAAAAGAACAGACCATTATGGGTAAGAAACATGCAACATACACTGTGTTATACATAGAAAAGGGCAAGCCAACCTCAAGATGTCAGAGATTTCAATGGCGGACAGATGTTAATATCATTCTGTAAAAGCAAAAGAGGCCAAGGCCGGGATAGTTTGCCTCATTCCGCAACATCCAAAAAAACAAAAAAGCTGTAGTAATACTGTGGGCAGATGAACTGTGCCACACTGATGCTTTATTTTTCTTATGAAGTGCCTCACAATGATATACTAAAATACCCAGTATATAGCAGTCATATGATGACTGTGTGGTGATTTATTGTGCAAAAAAAGAGTTTCCAACAGCCCAGAATTGTGAAGAAATATTGGTTCCATGAAACAGGTTTATAAATGCACCTGCATGGACAGTACAAGATGGTTTACCTTTTATCACAGCAGGTACTTGGGGGGCGATTTATTAAAGATTCACGCAATGCAGTGCAGCACGGCAAGCTGCTGTGTTGCATTATAAGAATGTGTGAAAGCTGAAAAGCATCATATTTAGTAAGATATGGTTCTCTTCAGCTCTCTCCATGAGCTGGTGCACTTGAGGCTGCCTTGTGCCAACGAAGACATCCTTGAACAGTTGTGCAAGGGTGCCTGTGTACTGGGACGAATTGTGTTTGTACAGGTATAGGTGCTCAGACATCTCTCTTCTGCTTCAGTGTGGCCTTGACCTCACCTTGCCCTTCTGAATTGTGTTGGTGTCTGACTCCTGCCATTTTTCCTGATAGCTGCCTGTTCCGCCCCCAACCTGGTAACTACTCTTTCTTTGTTTGTGTAATTCATTCTATTCACCCACAGTCTCTGTTTAACTGCTCCTTTTTGCATCCTTTGTTCTTCTCAACTGCCCCTTTTTGCATATTTTGCTCCTCTTACTGCTCCATTTTGCATCTTGGTTTCTTCCATTCGTTTTTGCCCCCAACTGACTCTGCTGAATACGTTTTCTCACCTTGCTGCTTCAACCTGACTTTCTCTCTCTCCCCATCAGTCTTTTCCACATTGACAGAGCCCGCCTATCTTCCCTGAGCTCCTCCCACTCTCCAAGGCCCTACTTAATTTAGGCAGCAGTGCAGCCATGCCACAAGTGCGCTGAAGACATGCCAAAGGTAAGCCTATCTTTCCCTTGACCAAGCCCTTCACCAGGAACTCTGGTCTAAAGGTCTCCAGCAGTTTCATTGCTGGAGAACTCAACCTCCTCAACCTTGGATGCCATCAAAAACACTGCTGCTGAGCTGCACCTCAGTCCACGGTGGGCCCCTTTGCCTGTTTGCACACACACTGCACATCTCATCAAGTCAGAACTCAAGGCCCGCATTCACACAACACCACATACCCACTCTGCGCAACAACACTCACTCACATGTATACTCCTAAAAACACGCTCACTCATGAAGCACTGCACCGAAATTTGGGAACTAATTGACTCCAACACACTGAGACCGCCTCTTCCTCGCTGAAACCTGGCTCAAACTCACTTCAGCACCAGACATTGCATTAGCCATCCCTACTTGATACAAAATCCTTCACCAAGACTTACCCCATAACCCAGGACATGCCATTATCCACATAGACGCCATCATGTGTACCTCTTACATTGACCCAGAAGCCACTTTTATGAAACACATGTACTTCATGCTTCAGACAGATAGTAAAATCACTATCAGTGGCACCCTCACCTCCCAGCCCACAGGACCTCGCACCCACTTCAGCAACCTCCTCACCAACCTCAAAGCACCCCTCACCATGGTCACCTAAGACTTCATACTCCTAGGCGACCTCAGCTTTCATCTCGACGACCCCACAGACTCCAACTCTACGGACTTGCTCAAAGACTACAGAACAGTGGCCTCACCAAGCTTGTACAAAGCCATACCTACATCATTGGAAACACCCTGGACCCTATCTTCTCCTCCAGTGAAAAGGTTAAAGTCATACATATCACTTAACTAACAAGATGGGATCACTCAATCATCCACTTCCACACCCACCCTACATTACATTACAGGAAGGAATACCTTCCTGCAAAATACTATTCAAAGAGGCATCTTCCTCTTTCTATGCGTGATGCAAAATGCATCACGCATACAAAAACGGAAATAACAAGGTGAAAAAATATGTTTCTCCTTGTTACACGTCTCTGTGGTAGGGGTACCAATTTCCTGCAATTTTAGCTTTACAAAACTTAGCAAATCCAGAATTGCGTAAAAACCATGGGTGGATGCATGGGGAACACCCATGATGCACCCATGGAAAGGCTACAACTAAGAAATGTGGCACAGTACACATTTCTGGAAAGTACATCAAGGCTAAAAAAGAAACATTTCCCCAATGCTTCGATGTCTGGGTCTAGAAAAATAAATCATCTCTCCTCGAATATTTAAGGGTATTTCATATGGATAAGTACAGAAAGAAAGGCACTTCTGGAAGCATGGACGAAGGGAAAGTATGAGTGGTTAGAATACCAGCACTTCCGAATTGCCTGTACTTTATTTCAACTCATTATTCTTTCTGCCACCGCCCTATGCTTCCCGTGACTGTATCGTATTTTCACAAGTTTTGTTTCGTCCCTGCTTTCGCCCCTCTTCCTCCTTCTTTCGCCCTCTCCTGCCTTGCACTCTCTTCTATGGGATCAAAGTTTAATGATGAAAAATAATTCCTGGTCCCCAGAAATGAGAGCTGGTGCCAACCACCTGTAACCACCAGCACAAATTAAGCAGTCTTTGCAGTACTATGAGCATCTGTACCCTGGGACACTGCTTTTTCCAGTATAGATACAACCAATTTGGCTCGTGAAAATATGTTTTGTGTTTTCGAAGTCTAGATTCCTGGCACTCAGGCAACACTCAAACTTCAGAGCCAGAATTTCTTCTTGCTGTCAATCCCAAGGCTGTAGCTTGGGCTGCTGCTCCTTCCTAGCTGAGCAAAAGATAACAACAGAAATGTAATTAGCTTGTTTATACAAGACAAGCGATCAGTCTGCGTCCTCCCACATATTGGCTCCCGTTGGCATCTTTTAAGCCTTTAGATCTTTTAGAATTTACTCTAATTTGTTCTCGTTAGTTCCTATCCCCACTTGCTAGTAAAAACACTTTTTCATTTTTAATAGTCCAAATAAGACAAGAAGAGGAGAGCTACTTTGACACAGTGAATTAAGGGCCCAAATTTGATCTCGGTCGGAAGGGCTCTGAATCGGATTTGGTTTTACCTAAACCGATCCGGAGCCCTTGTTTCCAACTGACTCGTTCCCAATTCAGAACGACCAAGTATGATGCCTGGAAACGCTTAGCATTGATCAAATCGTTTTCGGAAGGTAAAAGGAGAGATTGAGCCCTCCGGAGCTGAATCGTGCAGCTCTATGGAGTAGGTTTTCCAAGCAAGCAAGTACAATGAACGATTTGGATGGCCTTTACAATTCCTTTTTCCCGGATCGAAAAGGCTGCTGGAATCTGTCTTTGGGGGCCCGTAGCAGGCCCCCCAACACCCGGGCGCTTTGACTTGTGCCCGTGGGGGTACCCATGGGTCCCCCTTTCAGACCATGCACAGTGTGGCAGGCACCAAGGGGTGACTGCCACAGGGTGCACAGTGATCCCAAACCCCCCTTTTGTCAATGGGAGACTGTGTATGCATTCGGTACACAGGCTTCCATTGAAGTCAATAGGAGTCCAACCAAATCGTATCCGAAGGCATTCAAATGCACCGTACTTGTTCGGTCGGACTCCCTTGACACGAATCGCAAGGAAAGCATTCTGGACATGAGTCGTCCGGTTTGCTTTCAGAACGAGATCGGAATCAGGCCCTTAGTGTTTCCTCACCTAATAACGCTAGGCAAAATTCCCGTTTTTTTTCCTGGGGAGACCTTAAACAACCCCTCATGGGGAGACCAAATGAATTGCACTGCAATTCAACACTCTTTCTGCCGAGGTACTCACCTGGGTGTAGCACACCACCCATCCGCAAATGTGCTTCATTGCCTCATCAGTAGTATGAAGAACTAGTGAAATGCGATCACAATACAATGCATAACTTTTGACAACTGTGTCGTGATATTTTGTTGGATGAGAGAAGCTCCACACTCATCTATGCCCTGCAACAGAGTTTTCTGTAACTTCACTCCCCAAATTTTCAGCAGCATTTTGTCTTTAAAATATTGCAAAATTTGTGGAGGATTCTAAAATTGTCCCTCCTTGTGCTCCAGTGTGACATACCAGAACCACAGGGAAAAGCGTAGATCCTTTCCTAAAGAGGTAGATCAAATGGAGCCTGGCAAATGGGGCATCTGGGGAGGGCGATGGAGTACACATAGAAGTTAAACAGGTGTGGGTTTCTAACAGTGATACCCTCAACTGAGTATGCAACTCACAGGGCCATCTATAGGAATGCAAATGCCCTCTTATCTCTTCGCTCCATTAGGAAAAATTAAATGTCAGTGCTGTCACTTGAACTTTGATGAGAATACATCTCATCACATTAAATAACTGAAGACTCACCATCTAGAGTACATGATAGTTTATTACATGGAACAGACCATGTCCACTCCATGGCAGGGACCTATTTGTAGGGTATGTGACCTACCTAGGCGTGCCATATGAAGCCTAGGAGAGTCATTTAGAGTTTGGCAGTGTAGGACATCCGAAAAAAGTGTCCTCTTCACCTCTATTAGTCAGGCAGAGTTGTTGGGACTTGCTGCCCCTGGGGACCAAAAATGTGAGTTCCTGTCACCTCTCTTTCTCTCATCTGTTTCTCCCACGTTTCTTCTCTTCTTTCTAAACCCATATCCTATCTCCTCCTTACAATTGGCTCCCCTGCCCACTTCTCCGCCACAACCTCTCCTCCTTTTGTACCCTTAATTCTCTCCCTTCTATGTATATTCCATCTTCCTAGTTCTATTCCGCCACCTCTCTATCTGTCAGCTCTTTTTCCCTGAACACCCCCCCCCCCCATTCACCTCGACCCAAGATTCAGGGATCATATTCCCACAGTTTGGTGGAAGGTTCTGAATCCCTCATGGAGACATGTGCTAGAAGAACACACAGCCTGCAGTTGTGTGGGCACTTACACAAAGGTGAAGTAGAAGGGGAATGGCTAGCATGCTTTTATGAACAAGCCCCCCAAAACCTCGTGATTGGCCAGCGAGAGGAGCACACTCACTCATGGGTTTTGGTTATTGTGTAAAAAAAATACTGTAATGTTCTGAACCGCTGTTCTTAGGTCAGAACCTAAAAGATGAGTAAATGTGTCTCTGAAAACGGCCTCTTTACGAAAATATATAAAGCCATCCATGAAAGTAATGCTGGGAGGCCAAGGACAAGGTTGTGTTTCTCAGAAAGCTAGCAGGAGAAAGGGCAGGCTAAGATAAAGCTGCAGTGACCAGGCCTCAGCAGTCTTGTCCAACACCTAGAGATGACCAGGCTCCCATTACCAGAGGGACTTTAATTCTGGACGGCAATTTCGGACCAGGCAGTTTACGAGCTATACCCTTCTCGGAACTAACGGAATGAGGAGACACGTGAAAATTGGTGACTGACTCAATTTCCATATTTTACCCTGATGTCCGGTTCTTAGCAGGTGGATATTTGCCAGAAATATCAAAAACAGTACTTTTAACTAGAACCAGAATTCTCCCAAAATCTTTTCATAGATGCAAAGAGTGTCTGACTACATGTTTGGATTCCAGCAATATGTCCGACTGAGTCACAATGCCACTTATCACCTATGATAAAATACCAAGAAAATTATTTTCGAACTACAATGTGGTCCCTGCACTTACGCGTAAATAGTTATTAAGTTGTGCCTCTAAGGATTTGTTGATAATCTGTGTTATAAGTGTTAGGAAATGGCAATTTGACCCATATTGGACTAGAAACATTTGACAGCACAAGGTCTAGAATGATACTCTCTTGCCAACTCTTACTACAGCACTTACGTAGTCACCATCCTTTGGGACAAGGATGTTCATCTCAGACGACTTGGCACTCACAATCTCGCAGTCGATTGACTCCTCACTGAGGTATATATGGCAGCCATCTGTCTTATTAATAGAAATGGTTGGCACTTTCCCCATCACCTGGAACAAAATAAACAGGTGGAATTAAAATAATAAAAACAACACACTGGTACCCTCTGCTATCAATAACTGATGCATGTGAACATACTGGAGGAAACTCTTAAAATCCAGAGTTCCAGTACACTGATGGGATTCTGTACATCTGCAAACAATAGGTCGGGCTTGCATTTTGGTTTCTGACTAAGGGCCAGATGTATCAAAGGGTTTTACCCATTCTGTGTCTATGAGAAAATGTGTTCATACATATGGCCCTGAAACATTAATAAAAACCTGTTTAAGTGACGAAACAAAACAAAAAACAACTACTTTCTGTATACAATGCATACATGAGAGAAATACTTTAATGAAATTGTAATTGTATGTATATTACAACTCTGTGTATATTTTAAATAGTTCGTAAAAAATAGGGTTAGCAGACCTAAAGGGCTTATGTTCTGTTTCTGAATGTCTGCTGTGTCACTGATAAACAAAGATGGATCATTGTGCAGATTCGCAGGGTGCTTCAAAAGCCCTCCACTCTACCCCGAGTAAAGTTTGTTCACTTGTGTCATGCGACTCCTGTGACTTAGCCGTTTTTATCTGATTTCACCAAACTAGAACCCACAGGTGAGGCTGCGCAACACGCCTAGGATTGTTAAGGGTACATCAAGAACTCATCCATGGGCTGTCTTTGAATCTAATTTCTTAGTTGCAGAATATTATTTAGATTTGTGTGTATGATTAAGTATAAAAAATAGGGGTGATTTTTTATTTTCATATTTTTATGGTGGTTTGTATATGAATTATTGCTATTAAGAAAAACGATTTTTAAATATAGAAAAACTAAAGATGCATACTTACCAACACTGTTTGTATATTATAATTAGTGTGTAGAAGAATTGGAAAAAGATATTTGATTGTACTTTGTATTTTTAAATTGCCAGCATATGTCCTTTGTGTTTTTAAACATAACGCAATCTCTGATTTAGTATTGCAAAAAGGGAAACTATTTTCTTGTTTTAGTTCTGCCTACCCTGACCCTTTTGTTTAAGAGGAGTGACTCTCCTTTTGTTGAGGATTTGACTGGCATAACTTTGCAGGATCATACCATACTTCCAGGAATCCTTCAATTTTTTGGTTTCTATAAAGGGTATTAGTCTTTCATGTATTTTCCATAGTGCACTCCACTGCCTCAGAGTGCCACTACCTTGGAGGCACTACATCAACATTATCAGCACTGAATGCTACTACTCATGATGTGACCATATCTAATAAGGTTAGAGCAAGAGTGGGTATTAGAATGGGGTTTAGAGTAAGGGATAATATTAGCTTTACAGTTAGGGCATTGTTTGTGTTAGTGTAAGGATTACTGTTAGGTTTAGGGTTAAGGTGTAAGATTAGATTTATGGTTTGGGTAAGGTTATGTTTGAGGGTTTAGAGTTAGGTTAACTATTAGGGTTAGTAAATGTTAGACTGAGAGGATGGGGCTGAGTTGGGATGAGATTTGGAGTTGGGGTAAGGTCACATTTTAGGATATTGTGTTAGTCACAGGGTTGGGATCTTGTTAGGACATATAGGGCCTGATTTAGAGTCTGGATGGAGAAATGTTTGTTGGGATGGTGTAGGACGTTACCTCTGCCATACCCATGTTATTCTCCATGCTAAATTTAGAGATGACTGTTGGCACTATGATCATGTGGAAGAGGTGTGGTGCAGCGGCCAGGGTGCCTGACTCCAGACAACGGGGTTCACGGTTTGATCCCTGGTGCTGACGGCAGGTCAGCCCAACACCATGTGACTCTGGGCAATAGCACGCTTAATCTTCCTGAGGGACCCCAGTGCCGGGAAACCACTTTGGAGGTAGTTGTGCGCTTTACAAATTCAAGGTTATTATTATTATCTCTGCACATTGAAAGAAACCACAGTTAGAGTGGTTCCTTTCAATGCACTAAAACTTTGGTGAACGATAGCCGTCAGATTTGATGACCATCCACCAAACTTGTAACTTTTTTTTTTCATTTGTAAACTCCAAAATTGGAAGTTTGTTTACTTAAAAAAAGATAATGCCTTTCACACCCTGGAAGTTTCCTCCAGGGTTATTATTGTTTTTTCCTGTCCCTCACTTTTTCCATTTGGTGATGGACAAGAAAAGAAGAGCATTACATCATTCATCCTAAATAGGGCAGACAGTGTAATCTCATTCCGCGATGGCCCCTACTCGGTCAGGAGGTTAGAGGAAGTATTCCGTTAACAGAGCCAATGGGGGTCTGCATTAAATGAATACTTATGGTCTGCCCAACTCTAAATGAGGTGGGGGGGCATGAGATTGGAAGGCATGATAATGCGACATGTTTGCAAGGAAAAATCTTGTCTGCCAAACTCTAAATTGGGACCCTAAGTTTGAGCTTTCCAAATTAGTTGGAAATGGTAATTTTGATGTGATGCCTGCAATTTAGTGCCATTTTCACTAACAAAAATACAATTTTCCACTAGTCTGTGAACCATAAATGCACAGGTCCATGGTTAGCAACTTTCCTAAATGCCTACAATTTTTGGTACAGAACTACATCAATGAGTATCGACTGAAGAAGTTTGCCAGTGTTACTGCTGTACATCCCGAACCTCTCTTTGAGACATAATGTTGCTATTGCATGTCTAAATCTATTATACAGATAATGTACTATTACTGCATTACAAATTAAGGAATCCCATATTTGTAAAGCAGTGAAAATACACCACAAAATATTAAAACTGTGTGATCTTCACATTGGGAAAAACTGGTGGTAATTCCAGTGGCGGCTCCTCTGCTATGGCGGAGGAGCATCACACCCCCCTGCCAGCACTTTCAAAAGTGTGAAAAATAAAACATAAATAAAAAGAGTTTAAAACCCGTTTCCTTATTCCTTGTTCCGAGGTTTGGGGGTGGGGCCTGGGTGGTGATAGGCTGGGTTTGGAGAGAGCAGGCACAGGCTCCCAGTCTGTCCTGGAGCGCACATCATCGGCACTTAGGCCAATCCTGAAGCTGCTCTCATGATGAGAGCAGCTTCAGGATTGGCCGCAGGGCAGGCTGTGAGTCTGTGCCTGCCTGGCAGTGGAAAGGAGAGGTCAGCAGAAGAGCACAACTAGATCATTGAGGGTGCAGGTTAGGTATTTTTTTTTCATTTGTCTCTGTGGCCTTTCACGACCCACCCCCTCTTTCATATCCCCCCTCACCTGCTTCTTTTGTCAGGCACGAGCCACTCATGGATAATTCTAACACATTAATATGAAAATACCTGCAGAAATCCTATTTGTGCAAATAATTCATTTGTTAGGGACAGAACAGAACATTCTAAATTAGGGTAATTCCACATCTCCTGATGGCAATAAAAATGTACCACATATGGTCTTGGTCCTGATTAAGCATCCTTTTCCTTGAAACATTTCACTCTTATCATCCCCCATCATTTTTTTTATTAATTTTTTTTTCAAAAAATGATGACAAGGTTTACCTTTGATTTTGAATGGTTGCGCTATTGTTCTAAATAAACTCAAACACCTTATGCCCAGCTACCTCCTGCTTCTCATAATTAATTTGCAAGTGGTGTCGTGAAGATTCGTGCAGCACCCTGGTCTATTTATATTTACATGTTATTAAACCAAATTATGTTCAAGCCTGAAATTAGAGCAAGTACCAATTTAGAGAAAAAAGCCATGGACAAAGGATAGATTAAGGGGAATTGATGGATTTTTGAATTGAGCACAACGATGGCTACAGGAGGGACAGAGACCAAGAACAGAGATAAGTGCATTTGCATGCTTCCTATAATCACTATCAATTGTTGAAGTAGCTGTATCTGGCTTACTTCATCCGGTTCCGATGCATATGAACCATATGCCACATGCTGGGGAGTGAGATGGGGGGGGGGGGGGGGGGGCAACGTGACAATGCAGGGGTAAGGGGAAACGGTAACTGACACAGGAGAAGACAAAGCATAACAGTTAGTGAGAGCAAAGGGAGATGCTTTAGGGTGTGAGTTGGGGCAGAATATGGGGGGAGCCCCAAAAGCCAGCCAGTTCCACACACAGGGGTCTGCCTAATGCCTTAGAGGAAAGACTAAGGAGAGAATAAAAAAGAGGTGAGTTAGGGGAGGTGCTCCCTGTTGAACAGCTAAACTATCAATGCAGCCACTGACATCTAAGCTGCTGGATGTAGAGTTTATGAGCAAAGAACAGTCACAGTGGTCTAGTACAAGAAGATATGATGGAAACAGTGGGAGGGTACACAGAGATCACCATCATGCTGAGATCAAGGAAAGCTGCCACAATAGATGAAGGACAAACAGCAGCAGTTAGATGTTGTATGCCCCTGCCACCACAACAAGCCAGAAGACGCATGCTTTGAAGCTTGGAAAGCAAACAAATAAACGTTGAAAGAATACTCTTACCTGTATTTGAACATCCTTTGAATTAATCACTTCAACAATACCCACAACATTGTCGAACACAAGGCCAAGTTTTTTACAGTTGTCTGAAAACAAGCAAAGGTTGCAGTAAGGTTTCTGTCCTATCCAAGCTGATTTTTCTCTCATTTTTTTAAAACTCTTTTAATTAAATATCGTTCACATAAAGTTAAGACAGTATTTGAAGCTGTCGTTTAGTATCCAATTTGATCAGCACATACTGCTTCAGAAATGTGACACGGTAAAGCATTTGAAATAGACCCTGTATGAAATTCAATTAGTTTTGGAGTCCACAACAGGTAAAACAGGAAAAGTTCAGTAAATCAACCCCTTCCCTCCCCTTCCCAGCACCACACCCACATATTCAGTAACTCTGAAAGGTGCACCAGTTGCCTCACACATTTTCGCACTTCCAGGGACAGCTCCTGCTTTGATAGACTTAATCTAGGATGAAGGATGCAGCTGATAACAGGGTGTGGTGGTCAATCCTCTATCCCACAGAATAGCCAATAAAAATCGATTAAAAGTCTTTGCTAAGAAAGAGTCCAGTTTATACATTTTTATTATCCTTCTAAGTAGTTCTGGTGAGCCAAAGTATAAAGCAACACAGTGAAGCGAACATGTGTTTCGACCCCTATGGCGCGTAGTCCTGGAGCTTTTTCAAGGCTGAATAAAGTACTTAAGTATACAAACAAACACCATAATAAACCCCAATGTGTACAAAAATATAATATTCAGTATACAGAACAAGAGAACCCATTACATGTTCAGTTACCAAAGGGTCAGACCACAACCAAAGAAGTTTTTTATACAAGGTAGTCATAGGTAGTTGCAAAAGTAACCTAGAAACCATCCGAGTCAAATATAGGTAACATAAAATCATAAGTATTATAGACATTGTGATAAATTGAACATCAGCCAACAGCATATTTAACTATGGATATTTGCTCTTGAATATGTGACCAACTCCTTTAGAAACTGTGATATACACATGACTTGGTTTGAACTTAATATGTTTTTATATTAATAGGGAGGTGTACTAATCCTACAAATGGATATATTAAATGATGGACATTTGATCTTGAAAATACAAGAAATTCATATATCGTATAATTAGGAATAAGTGTCTATACTCAATGTTATACATTACCGAATTGTGAATCTCGTACTTTAACAATTTGGTATCTGATTGTGACTTGGTTCATATTTAATATGTTACAGAATTAATAATACCATTGAACAATTATACTTGCATATAGTGCATATAGTATAATAGGAAGTATTGTGAACATTTCCAATTTGAATGATATATCGAGGACTAAGCAAATACTATTGGCTGAATTGGCAGTTAGACATGGTCCTATTCAATCTATACTGCTATCTGAAAGTAACATGGTAACTTTATGATAATATGTAACGTGTATGATGTCTGCACCTGTGTCCTGTGATAACTATTGGTTCTCAATATGACACCCTTCTCCACCTTTTCCCTCCCTCCTCCTGCTTTATTTTCTTGTTAATATTCTTTCCAATGTACTGTTCTTTCACATCCGATATGACCCACAGAACTCTAAGGTGGCACGTGCCTTCTCAGCTTGCCAATAAACATATTTTATTTTTATCACTTCCAGATCAGACTACACTTCCTTTACACACTACTGGAATATTTGTGGCGTATATGCCAAAGCGCACCAGGGACTGCAGAAATACAAACGAGAAATATCAGGCCGATAAACTCTGCACTTCAGGTACAATTCTTCCTGATGGCCAATACGGCCTATATCAAGTCTCTCTATACTACGCTTGAATTCATTTTTTCTCGACTTGTTGTTGATCCTTTTCTTTCCCCTACTGCTTCTAGACCTTTACGCAGCATAGGGCCTCTGTATTCACGCCTTTTCCATGAGGGCCAAGAGATTTAGTAAGTACTGATTGACTCCTCCCATATAGTTTGTCCACGTTATATCCATGTTACCCAATCACTTTCAGGAAACACGCACGCTTTGTTGTTTATGTGTACCGTCAACCGGATTTTACAGTAATCCTCTGACTTTATCTCCAAATGCATGACTGCAGTGCCCCCTGGGGTTGGATTAGTTTCTAGGTTGCACATGCGCACTTGGTACAATATACTGATACTTTACATTTCACAGGCTGATTATCACGCCCTGATTCTTGTTAACCTCTACTACCACACAGCACTGAATTCCACCACGGACCCTCTATTTTCTAATCAGATTGCGCACAATGTAGAGAGTACACTAGTTATCGGTGTCTGCACTATCACTAACCCTGCAAAATTTAAAGTGCCTAAACTAAATCGGCTTCTGGTTTTATCTCTTTACTTGACTACTATTTCCTCTTTTTTTCCCCTTGATTCCATGGTATATAGCATGTGTGGTCCACCTGACGCCTTCTGGATATATGACTGGACCTACTGTGTAGCACTGAATCTTTAGATAGGACATGATTCGAATTATGATGGACATGTACTATTATTATTTTTTTTTTTTACTTAAAGATTCTTTTGTCTGATGTTCAATTTATCACAATGTCTTATGTTTTTTTGTTACCCTTATTTGACTCGGACAATTTCAGGGTTATGTTTGCAACTACCTATGTCTACTTTGTATACAAAATTTCTTTGGGTGTGGTCTGACTCTTTGGTAAGGGAGCATGTAATGAGTTCTCTTGTTCTGTATACTTGAATACTGAATGTTTGTACACTTTGAGTATTATTATGGTGTTTGGTTGCATACGCATGTACTTTTTTGAGCCTTGAAAAAGCTCCAGTCCTCGCACCACAGGTGGCTAAACACATGTGCCCTGCACTTCTTTTCTTTAATCTTTGGATCACCCAAGCTATTTGGATGGATAATAAAAATTGACTAACTGGACTCATTCTTAGCAAAGACTTGTGATCGATTTTTCATTGGCTATCAATTGGGATAGAGGACTGACCATCACACCCTAGTACCAGCTCTGTCCTTCACCCTAGTTTCAATTGTTTTCCAGTGGGCTAGGTGTTTCCCATTATAGTGACATCTGGTGCTAGCAAATTATCCCATTGAAAGAGGAAGGACACCTTCATACTTACAACCTCTTCACTATATTGTGCCTGCTTTGATAGACCACTGGCTCCACCTGCACCAGTGCAAATCTGATTCCCAGTCTTCGATTCAAAGGGGGGTCGCTATGTCGCAAGATCGTGCAATGTTTCGCTTAGCCACTCTCACTGCCGCCACCAGCCGAATCTTCTGAAAACTTTCTCGCATTTTAATTAACTAGCTTTGGATTGAAACAAAACTGTCCTAGCAGAAAAGGCTACTCACCAATTATGATTGAATTTATTTTGCCTTTGATCTGTAGCGTAGACTTGTTGCACTTAAAAATGTAAGCTACTTGCTTTAGCTCCGTTTCAGAAATCACTAGGTTGTTCACGCTATCTTGGTACTCCTGAAATGAAAAATATTTTTGCTCAACAAATTGCAGTAGTGCTGTTACTTAGCAGTATAGCAATATATGGCTCGAAATTAAAGAGCTTAAAAATACATCTCTGTCCAGCTGATAAGGCATTTGTACTGAAAACTACAGCACTGCCTTTTCACCATACTTCCTGCACGGAAATATACTTACCTATCACTCACTGGTGCAATGGACGACCTGGCTCTATGCATGCCAACATCTACACACACAGGCTTTTTTCTATGCCCATGTTTTTGAATATCATCAGTTAAGCCCTGCCCCTATTTCAAATAAGGGATGGGCTCAGCCAGCATACATGTTAGCCGTGGATAAGTGGATTATGGTCTATTTCCACTTATGCAGTCTTTATTCAAAGCGATGGGTCAGAGTTACATTTTTAGTGAGTGACTACATAAGAGGGACACGGGATCAGAATGATAGAACCAACAATCAAAATGGAGACACAGTGGGTCCAGTCAGAAATATGTGTTGACCTTTTTCTGTATGGTTTCTCCTACGTCTGAAGTACATTTGCCACTTTTCTGGAATTACAAAACATTTCCATAAGTACTCCTGAGAAGCTGCAAGTCACAGTTTTCCTAGGAGTAAACAAGTAATTATTTTGTGAATTCTATTTTCACATGGTCAAATATACCTGTTTAGATTTGGTTGAGCAAAAATCTGTGACCAAGTGAAAAAGCAATTGCAAACTTTTTTCCCATCCGATTACCACCCAGAGATACAGACATGAGGTGGGCTTCACAAAGGTAGCTTACACTTTTGAGTAAGTTAACTACTTTTGGCTATTTCCAAAATCCAAGAGTAAATTGCTGCTAAAAAAAAGAAGCAGCACTACATCCAGCAAAGCACGAGGCCTATTATTGGCACTACAACACCCTCCTAAAGAAAATAATGGAGGTAGGGTCTTAAAACAAAACCCTAAAGAAGATATTCGTATGTTAAATTATCTAAATTAGTTAATATTATAAATGTTGTCAAACAAATAATAAAATAGTACATATTTAGTATTAAATTAGAAAATATGTAATAACTTATTTTGAATGTAAACAATTACATTAAAATTATGTTTTATTAAAACAGAACAAAATTATTTATTCATTTTATACGTCACTTTTAATGAATATTAATGCATACAAAAATGCAATTTTTTTTATCTAAGTGGGAGTTTTTTTAATTTAAACTTCAGAAAATAATTTTAATGTAATATATTGCTTTCAATTAATGGTTTATTTCAATATTATTTATTAGTGGTGTAGCCTTTCTTTATTTTGTTCTTCATTAAAACATATTAAATGTGTGTGCATTATTCAGTATAAACTATTTTTAATATACATTTTTGAGTTAAATATATTATATTTTTCTCTATACTTTATCATGTGGAGATCTCTGCCCCAAGTGTTGAGTCTTCCTATTGTTATGAATAGGGAAAATGTAAAGAAATTGTCTAACTTCAAAATAGGTTATTACAATATTTTTCATTCAAAGAATAAATATGTTCCATTTTTACATAAGTTTCAATGTTAACTTCTATTTATTTATATTTTTTACTATTTGAAATAATTTAGTTTAATTTAGCATTATTTAATAAGAGGTTTTATTAACGTCCCTAACTCCATTAGTCTATAAGATGGTATTGCAGTACTGGTGGTCATGTGTGGTGCTTAACTTACTCCTACTTTAATAGTAGTAACTTACACTGATAAATTTGGCTCCACCCCCTTTATCATTGGTGATACATGTAAGTTAAACTTTTTGAGTAACTTTACACTCAGATTTTGTGGGTAGCCAAAAAGTAGCAAACTTACGCAAAAGTGTAAATTGATCAAAAGTTTCATTTACATTTGTGAATCAGCCCCTTAGTTCTGCACTTTACACATGTAAACCTCTGATTAAGCAAACATTTTGGTTGAGCATAAATCAATAACCTTCTGTGATAGAATTTGAATGCTGCAAACATCTGTAGTTAATTTGTTCCACTTGACCTGTTTTATCTAGAAGATAAAAGATTAAAATGGATAAAGAATGTTTTCATCTGCAACCTTCATTTAGATCCAGCATCTGATTTCCTTCTCATAAAAAGCACATGAAATTCCTCTGCTGTTTGGACACATCAGTCAATCCCTGTCAAGATTAGGAAGAATACAATTTATAGCGGTTCACTTCAGATCACAGTGCCTCTATTGTGACATTCATATCGAAGAACCTTTCTGCTTACTCTGTAAGGCCATAACCTACCACCACTCCCTGAGTCAAGCTGAAGCAATATGTATTGCCTCCTCTTCCCATCATTGTCCTCATATTTGAGGTTCAACCCTTACTGTGACAGGTGTCTATCAAGCTCAGATATACTTATACTTACCCTGTGAAATACGGATTTCATCATAACAGTGACAGCTACTACACCACTCTACAGAGCATTACCATTGGCAACACCAAATGATGTGGCAAAGTTATCTCACTGAAACACTCAAATCGTGTTGCACATTTTCTGGAAATATTGTATCCACTTGAGCTAGAAACAATACTTATTTTAATTGGAAAATGCGCTAAATCTATTAATATGAGATAAAAGCTAAAGCAACATATTCATATAATTCCATTAGCTCTTGCGCATTGCTTTATCAATATTTTATTGATAAAAGAGAAACATTCTAATTCCAAGAAGTGCTCATTGTCAGCTGCACTTGGTAGAAAACATATTTTTTTAACCTTCAGCCTTACACACACATATATATATATATATATATATATACATATTCACTGAGAAAACCAAAGGTTAAAGTAATGTTATAGTTAGGTGAATATGTCAGTGACAACATTAATGTTTTGAACCCAACAAAACACAGAAATTCACCAGTAATAGTTAGCAGAGTTAACTATAACTTGGCCATGCTCTGCTTATTACCTACTATTATTATGTGCTATGACGTAATTTATGACATTACCGATGAGGTCTTAAATGACGTCATTGATGACATCACTTACTCATCCAAGCTTCTTTTGTACACATTGTTCTATAAATGAGTATGGTATTAGAGCTATGAAAGTAAGTGTAAATTGCTCAGAATAATATGAAGCGTCATTACTACTATCATATAAACAGCCCCATTGGTAAAGCAAGCTTGTGTTAAGTGCAACATTGACCCTATACCATACACTTCATGGGTAGCTGCGCTCATGTTGACTATAAATACGGCTCCCTATTTTCCAATTTTACTGCTTTTTACAGATAAATACAGACAGAAAAATATTTATGTTAATGTCTGTATTTATTTTTAAATATGGATAACAACGGAAAATGGGTGCTTTTTGAGTGATTCTAAATACACTTTGCCATGACTACCAAGCCAATAACTGTGTAGATTGATAGGTAAGGGTGATAAAAAAGACCAACATTTTTGTAAAAAGGCTTAAACAGCAGTAGATATGCACAAGGCTGATGCTGAAATGTGTATATTTTCATTTAAGTGCATTGATTTATCTTCTGCTGGTGTTCATATCACTGAAACCTGGCAGGCATTCAAGCATCACTGCATATTTATTGGTTAAATAAATGCGTAAATGGATCACTGAAACAATATCGATGTCAAAAATATCGAGATACCAAAATATCGAGTAAAAAATATAGAATGCCAAAATATCGACTTCCTATCTCCAAATAGGTAAGTACAAAAAATATTGAATCAAAAATATCGATGTTAAAAATATAGACAGTCAAAATATCGACTTTTTTAAATAGTTAAAAGTAATTTAAAATTAATAAAATAATAAATATAACTAACTTAAAAATACTTAAAATACTTAACTAACATCAAAACTAATAGATAATTATTATAATACATTTTTTTTTAAACACATATATATATTACTTGTTACTTTACCAACTGGAGGAGTGCGTCTTCATGCAGGGGCAATTTGGGAAGAATTTAATATGCGGCGAGCCTAGCCGTAGAAGTTCGCACCACCCTTGAAAGATTCAAAGGGCTCGTCAGACCTGAAGGTCAGGACTGGATTTACGGCGCAGTTGGTTCCGTGGAGTGAAGGAACAAGTTAACAGCTCTGGGGCCCACTGGAGGGCTATTATCGGTCCAAAAATGCTTTTACTCAGCAAACAACCACTGGAGGTTGCAAATAGACACGAATTTTGCACTACAAATCCCAGCGTACATTGACACTGCAAATGAAAGAAAATGGCACACCTGAGACCAATTTAAAAGAAAGAAGCACGCAGGGGATTGGTGCAAGCTTGGAACTGTTGCTGTACAAAGTCACCTCTGAAGAAAGTGCGAGAATGCACTGAAACCGGTCAGGTGGATGGACAAACTATGCGGAGCTGTTACCCTGTTTTTTGGAATAAACAAAGTTGTTACTTTACCAACTGGAGGAGTGCGTCTTCATGCAGGGGCAATTTGGGAAGAATATATATATATATATATATATATATATATATATATATATATATATATATATATATATATATATATATATATATATATATATATATATATATATATACATACATATGCAGGCTCCGAATTCCTTTACGATACCCAGCCGGGTTGAAGGAAAAACAGCACTCACGGGTACAGCAGCAGTAGTTCAGCAGAAAGTTTATTTCAGAACAAACGCGTTTCGGGAATAGAATCCCTTCGTCAGTGAACACTGACGAAGGGATTCTATTCCAGAAACGCGTTTGTTCTGAAATAAACTTTCTGCTGAACTACTGCTGCACCCGTGAGTGCTGTTTTTCCTTCAACCCGGATGGGTATCGTAAAGGAATTTGGAGCCTGCATTTAGTCACGCGGACACCATCGCATGACAAGCACCCGCTTTGGAGAGTGACTCGTTTGTTTGGTGTTATTTGGAGCTTCATATATATATATATATTTTTATTAATACTATGTATATATATATATATATATATATATATATATATATATATATATACATAGTATTAATAAAAAAAAAATACAATATATTTACCATAGGATAGCGAGAGGGTTAAATTTACTATTACCACTCCAGCGAGTGCAACAGTAGAAAAAACATTGGATAACGTAGCAGTAAACATTACTATTCCCACTCCAGTGAGTGCAACAGTAGGGAAAACGTTGGATAGCGGGAGGGTAAGAATTACTATTCCCACTCCAGTTAGTGCAACAGTAGGAAAGCGTTGGATAGCGTAGGGGTAAAACGTACTATTCCCACTCCAGAGAGTGCAACAGTATGGAAAAGGTTGGATAGCGTAGGGGTAAATATTACTATCCCCACTCCAGTGAGTGCAACAGTAGGGAAAGCGTTGGATAGCGTAGGGGTAAAAATTACTATTCCCACTCTAGAGAGTGCAACAGTAGGGAAAGCGCTGGATAGCGTAGGGGTAAAAATTAGTATTCCCACTCCAGTGAGTGTAACAGTAGGGAAAGCGTTGGATAGCGGGAGGGTAGAAATTACTATTCCCACTCCAGAGAGTGCAACAGTAGGGAATGTGTTGGATAGCGTAGGGGTAAAAATTACTATTTCCACTCCAGTGAGTGCAATAGTAGGGAAAGTGTTGGATAGCGTTGGGTTGTAAATTACTATTCCCACTCCAGTGAGTGCAACAGTAGGGAGAGCGTTGGATAGCGTAGGGGTAAAAATTACTATTCCCACTCCAGTGAGTGCAACAGTAGGGAAAGCGTTGGATAGCGTAGAGGTTTAAATTACTATTCCCACTCCAGTGAGTGCAACAGTAGGGAAAGCGTTGGATAGCAGGAGGGTTAAAATTACTATTCCCACTCCACTGAGTGCAACAGTAGGGAAAGCGTTGGATAGCGAGAGGGTACAAATTACTATTCCAACTCCAGAGAGTGCAACAATAGGTAAAACGTTGGATAACGTGACGGTAAAAATTACTATTCCCACTCCAGTGAGTGCAACAATAGGTAAAACGTTGGATAGCGCAGGGGTAAAAATTACTATTCCCACTCCAGTGAGTGCAAAGGTAGGGAAAGCGTTGTATAGCGGGAGTTTAAAAATTACTATTCCCACGCCAGAGAGTGCAACAGTAGGGAAAGCGTTGGATAGCGTAGGGGTAAAAATTACTATTCCCACTCCACTGAGCGCAACAGTAGGGAAAGCGTTGGATAGCGTAGGGGTATAAATGACTATTCCCACTCTAGAGAGTGCAACAGTAGGGAAAGCGCTGGATAGCGTAGGGGTAAAAATTACTATTCTCACTCCAGTAAGTGCAACAGTAGGGAAAGCATTGGATAGTGGGAGGGTAAACATTACTATTCCCACTCCAGTGAGTCCAACAGTAGGGAAACTAAATACTTCATATATAAATAAAAATACCATAAATATTAATACCAATTACAAATTAATTTAAATAAAATAACACTTTTATATAATATATTAGTTAATCAATTAAAAAAACAAATACAAATTAATTATTATTAATAATTACCTACTAATACAAAGTATTTACCAATTAACAATAAATTAATTAACAAATTAAAATTATTAAAAAATTAGATCAAAAAATATTTTTTTTTTAAATGTAATTACTTACAATTACATTACTTTCCACCCTATTCCCCTATAAACCCACAAGCCACTACAGAACATAAATTAATAAAAGTAACATAATTATCAATTAATCAATTATTTAAAATTAATTAACAATTATATTTTAATTAATTACCAATTAATAATTAATTAACAATTAATTCAAAATAAAACCAATAAATAAATTAAAATATTTAACTAATTATAATAAATTACTTCCCACCCTATTCCCCTCTGAACCCACAACCCGTTACAGAAAATAAATGGCTACAATTAGCATATATATCAAATAATAAATTAAAATAAATTACCAATTATATTTTAATTAACTACAAATTAAAAATAATTAACAATTAATTCAAAATAAATACCAATAAATAAATTAACATATTTAATTAATTATAATTAAATTACTTCCCACCCTATTCCCCTATAAACCCACAACCCGCTACAGAAAATAAATTACTAAAATAACATATTTATCAATTAATCAATTAAAAATAATTACCAATTATATTTTAATTAATTACCAATTAATAATTAACAATTAATTCAAAACAAATACTAATAAATAAAATAACATATTCAATTAATTATAATTAAATTTCTTCCCACCCTATTCCCCTATAAACCCACAACCCGCTACAGAATTATATTACGCAAATATTAAAAATAATATTAACTTACTTACCTCAAATTCGATATTTTTGTTGTCTATATTCTGTCCATTCGATATTTTTGTATTCTATATTCTGTCCATTTTGATATTTTGTCCATTCTATAGTTTTGATTAGATATTAATGCTATTCTATTCGATATTAATACTATTCTATACGATATTTTGGTAGTCTATATTCTGTCTATTTGATATTATGTCTATTCTATATTTTTTACTACATATTATTGCTACTCAATATTAAAAACTCCATATTTTGACAGTACACCTGCATAAATATACCAGTTTCGGCTTTATTTTTTTTCACAAAACCCATAATAAATATGGATAACTACAGATAAAGTTGACAAAAAATAAATATGGATAAATATAGATGGAAATGCCCAAAAAATAAATACCATAAAAGCGGGAGCCCTAACTATGAGCCACAGATAAAAGGGAAACGGAGGCAGCCTACCCCCGGAGGCAGCCCTCACCTTGCGCACAGCCCTTCATCGCGAGCGGTGAGGGGTTGGCCGCAGGCAGCCACCCAAAGGCAGCCAATCCCACACCGTTCATGGCATTTGCTTGTGCATGTTGTGGGGTTAGCCTCAGGGCCTGCTTCGCAGCCAGGCCCCCAACCCCACACCGCGCAGAGCCTTTGCTCATGCATGGTGTGGAGTTGGCCACAGGGACTGTGTTGGAGTCAGGCCGTGTTTCCTACTCCCACAGGCAGCCAACACCACACTGCACACAGCCTTTGGCAATGCGCAGCAGGGGGTTCATCACAGGGCTTGGCCTGCCACCTGGCTCTGTGGCCAAACACCCAGCAGGCTGCCAATCCCTTCCTCCAGGGCCAAATATAACAAAAAATGGCAAGGGGGCGGCACAGCCCCTATTCCCAATCCCTATTGGGACCTGCTGACCCCATCCCTGAGGCAGTGTGATTTTTTTTTAAATGGAAATGTGGCCATACAGCATCCTTCCCCAAACCTTCTCAGGGCACAGACACCCTAACCCCAGGACATCTATTTTTTTTTAAAGAGAGGGGGCTGCATCCACAGGGCCATTTTTATTCTAACGGGGAGGGGGGCCGCATGGTCCCCCTCCCAAGCCTTATTAGGCCCTGGGCACCCCATTCCTCAGGGCTGTCTTTTTTTAAAGGGGAGGGGGGCCACGTGGCACCCCACCATGTGCCTATTATGGCCCCGGGGACCCCAATACTTGTTGTTCCCATTTTAAATAAGCGATTTTCCTGGTGCCCGCCCAGGGCATCCACCAAGTACACGTTGAGGGCTGTGGAGGGATCCCAAGGGCCCCCTTGGCCTCAGAGTGCTCCCCACACATTGTGGGAGCTGGCATTACTCCCACCCGGAGGGAGCCAATATTTATGATGTTGCTCTCTTCAAGTGTGAGCAAGCTGTTATTCTGTATCTCTGCCCGTATCAGTGCGAGCAGGGAAACACACAAGTCTGCTCCCAGCCGGCGGGATCATTTTTAAAGCTCTGGTCTGCTGGGAGCAAACTTTGTGTTTGCTCCTGTTTAAATAACATGGGAAGTAGGGAGCAGACCCTTTCTAACTATAAAATACATGGAGCCCAAGGGATGGGGACCCCGGAGCTGTACACGGCTCAGGGAAGGGGGTTGCCTGCCCTCACCCTAAAAAATTAAATTGGGCCCCATGGTATGGGGTCCCCAGGGCCGAAAGTAGCTCAGGGAGGGAAGCAACATGCCCCTCCTCCCCTTGAATGGCTCAGGGAAGGATTCCTACTGACAGCCCCCTGCCCAAATTAGTATAATTATTTGGTGCTCACCATTTTCTTTTGTTTTTTGCCACGATCCCACAGGACTCCTACGGAATTACTGCAAAATGTGGTTTTTTTTTTGCCCCAAGCAGGCATCCCTCTGGATCGTCCCATGGGGCCTGTGTGGGCAGGGTATCCCTACCTGCCCCCTTATATATTTTTTTTATTTACTTCTGGACTGGGGACTAAGTCTGGCTGGCAGCAAAATTTTTCTCATGTTGCTGGTAGCCAATCAGAGTGCTAGCTCCCATCGGAGTCTGACTCTGGCGGGAGCAAGATGGCACAAGGGAAAAAAGCTCCCTTCGGCAATCAGAATGCTCTATTTTTAAACTGGAGCTCCCACAAGACTCTTGTGAGCCTCTCACAGACTCAATCGTCCAGTTATACAAATATACTTAAACCGTAACTTCTCAAAAACTACTGACTGGATTTACAGCAATTAACAAAAAGCACAATCTGCAGGCCAAGATCTAGCTTCCTGCCAAATTTGTGGGCATATTTACAAGGGGATAGCACAACCAGAACATCACTTTTAGTGACGCTCAGGGAGCGCTATGCCCTTCTCCATATTTACAAAGCGGCGTTAATCCACTTTTTGTGGCTTAACGCCGCCTTGTAAACATGGCCTCTTTACTTGCGTCACTTTGCGTGAAAGCGTCGTTTAATGGATGTTGCTGCGGGCCTTCCACCACAACACCCATTACTTTTTGAAGCTGCCCTAGATTTACAAGGATCTGTAAATCTGAGGCAGCGCGAAAAACTCCATGCATTAGCAGGAGTTACAATGGCGCAATGGGGAGAAATACTTTTATTTCTCTGTGTTTTTGCTTTTTCTATGTGTGCCGAAAGAGCAAAACGCCATTAATGATCGTTTAAGTGCAGGAAGGTGTTCCTTTATTTATATATATATATATATATATATATATATATATATATATATATATATATATATATATATATATATATATATATATATATATATATATATATATATATAACCTACTGGCGGTCGCCAGTAGGTAGTTATAGTTAGGATTTTTTTCAATGTTAAATCTCAAAATTCTAATTGGAATAACTTTGGCGCCGGTTGACGAATATGCATGAAAATTTCCTCAAAATGGCCTCTTCGAGCTCCGGTCCTTCCCTGAAAGTTTGGGGGGATGCGTCAAGCGGGGGCCGAGATAAAAGGGGGGTCCCAAAACGCGTTTTCCCCATGTTAATTTCCATAGGGCGGTCGACCTCACTTTTAGCCCGAACGGCTGAATGGATTTCCACCAATCTTGGCAAAATTGTAGGGACTGGTAGCCCGATGTGCCTTTGCTATGTCTCAAGATATGTGCTCCAGTGGATTTCGAGTAATTTAGGTTCAAAAAAATATATATATCTGTAAGCGCGCCCCGGTACGCGCTCCGGGGAGCTCTCCGGGTGCGCTACGCGACTTGCGCACGGAAAGCTGATTGGCTTTCGGGTGTCTGTAAACATTCCAAACGGTCTGGAGCGGCCGCCATCTTGTGTCTCGGTATGATCGAGACACAAGAGGTGGCCAAAACAAAGGGGGGAAAAGACCATTAGGGGGCAGAGTAGACCCCCCTGACCCCCTAGGTTTCATGTGGGGGCTATAAAAGGGCCCCGCGGGACAAAAAAAAAACCAAAAAAAAATTCGATTTGCGCGGGGAGCGCCCGGTACGCGCACCGGGGAGCGCACCGGGGAGCGCACCAGGGAGAAAAGAGAATGGCAGAGTTTTAAAATTTAAGTCATTTTAAATAAATGGGAGGTAGTTCTGAAAAAAACTGTTTTTTTATTCTTTTTGTTGTTTTATATTTTTTGGGGGGGTTTTAAACATTTTTTTCTTTTTTTGGTTTTTCTGAACATTTTTTGTTTTTTTGTATTTTTTAAGGGGATAAACAAAAAACAGGCATTTCAAAAGGGCTCAACAGGAGAAAAAAAAAGTGCAACAAATTAATATTTCCTTTGGCACTTGTGGTTTTCCCAAGCACGATTAATAAGAGTGATGCATTGCTCACCATAGCAAATCGTTTGACCACAAAATTTACAAACCATTTTAAAATTTGAAAAGTTGGTTTGTATGATGGAGCATGTCTCCCTAACTTCCGGTGCTGATGGGATGGAAACAGTAGTTTGGGAGGTGCTGGCAGAAGATTGGACAGGGATTTTGGCCAGTTCCCTGACCTCTGCCCTAGAATAGTTATTGGGATGCTTTCTAAGCATATGCCTAATCATTGTGTGGTTGCCAAAGGAGTATTTCTTGTTGGGATTCCCCCTTGACAGCTCCTGATGACAGATTAGGCAGGTTGCTTTAGGTGCATTTACTTTTTTTTGTCACTCGGGATAGAAAAAATTGCCATATGATGTGCTCTTTTGGCTTGTAGGTTATGTTGTCCTCTCGGACGAATCTACTCTCCTCTTCGTCCTCATCCTCCTCCTGTTCTTGATCTCCACCACTGTGAAGTTGTGGAGGTCCTTGTGGTGGTGGTGGTGGTGGTGGTGGTGGTCCAGAAGATCCAGCAGCTGCAGCTAATGTAGCCATTTTCGACAGATATAAGTAAAGGTCTTCCTCTCTCAAAGCAAAAAGGTAGAATAAGGAAAAAAGGTGTGGGCTTTCATCATTTGGAAAAAAAAATATCCTGAACCAATGAAAAGTGTTAATTTTAAGTCACATGACCAGGGGTTTCATCATTATGAAACCGAAACTGTTATGAACCAATGAAAAGTGTTATTTTTAGGTCATATTTATTTATTTATTTATTTATTTATTTATTTATGCGATTTTATATAGCGCAAACTTTACCCGAAGGCGTCAGAGCGCTTTACATAGGACCCAGTTTCAACCATAAGGACTGATGGTTACAATCGGAAAAACAGATTTGCAAATTTTTGACTTACATAAGAACCAGTTGAAAACAAACGGACTTAGGATTACATGCGTTATAAAAAAGGTACAAACAGAAAAAATTGCAAATGTACAAGAGATAAAATCACACAAGGAGGAGATACAAATGGATAAACTCTAGGCATATACTAGTGATATCTCTATCTACTTAGGGAGGGGATACACATGGATATACTCTAAGAGTCACAGAGGAATGGTAGAGAGCACAGCGGACTCCTGCATAAACTAGTGATTAGAGTTATCTCAATATACATAGGGAAGGGGTAAGACTGGATATACTCTAAAAGTCACATAGGAATGGAAGAGAGCAAAGCGGACTACTGCATGTCCTAGTGATTAGAGTTATCTCTATATACAAAGGGAAGGGATACACATGGATATACTCTAAAAGTCACATAGGAGACTAGTCATTAGAGTTATCTCTATATACATAGGAAAGGATAAGACCGGATATACTCTAATGGACACATAGGAATGGTAGAGAGTACAAAGGTCTACCGCATACACTAGTGATTAGAGTTATCTCTATATACATAGGGAGGGGATAAGACTGGATATACTCTAAGAGTCACATAGGCAAGGTATATGGTGCAAGGTCTAAAGCAAATACCATTGATTAGAGTTATTACAATACGTCAAAGAGCAGAGTTCCATAAGTGTGGATGCAGTCAGAGAACAAAGGGAGGGTGGGAGGGGTGCAAGGGTATGGAGAGAAGGGGAAGCGGAAAAGGGAGGGAACATTTGAGGATCATCCACGGGAAAAAGGGTTAACGGACGAGGGAGGAGGGCTAGAGTCCAGCGAAACTGTCCGAAAACAGCAGCAAAGTGATGGTCAGGACAAAACAAAAAGTCATATGACCCGACGCGCTTACGCTACGCGCCCCGGGGCGCGCCCCGGGTCGCGTCACGTAAGCGCGTCGGAAGATTACGTTGCGCGATCGTATTCGCTCGAGTGCTTCCGGGTGCGCTTATGCCGTGCGTATCACACGGACGCGGCTACGCGATACATCACGATCATGTTTTCGTTCGCGAAAATGGCGCTTATGGGACGCTCCCCGGGGCGCGCTCCGGGGCGCCTCATAATAGTACGCTTTCCGTTGCGCTCCCTAAGGGACTACCTTCCTATTTTTACTCACACACACCATCGGCAAGGAACAAAAGAACTCCGCCAAAAGAGTGCCTCCTGGCATTCCGTCAGACATTGCAGCGCCGGTCTGACGAGGAGCAGTGAGCCGATGATGAAACTGGACATCCTACAGTCAGGGTGTGTTTCACACCTAGCACTCTGGGTGTGTGAGGCTCTCTAGTTCCAACAAGGGAACTTCCCTAGTTCCTTGACTCTGCCCTTCTTCTAGTTCTCCATACTGCTGCACTCTCCCCGGGGAACTCTGTATCCTTCTGTGTGCTCAATATCCACCTGTAGCCAGCATCCTGCAGACCTTCTCAAAGAAACCCACCCACACCTAAAAGCTGACATCCTGCTATTCTCCATTCACCCAAGCAAATGTTTTACTTGACCCTCAAACCCACAAATATTGTCCCTACTCTGTCACCTACTACACGTTTCACCTACTCAAAAGTCAATTCTATTCATGCATACCTCCATAATGAGTTAATAGTTCATATCGGACATCCTGTCATCCCCTAAGCACCATACCTGGTCGCCTTTCACCCTCATAACAGATCCCCATGCTTGGTATCCTGCCAGCCTTTAGTCCTCAAAACAGACCCCTATAGCTGTTTTACTGCAATCTTCCTACTACATACCTGTGTCCTACCACCCCAATGCAAAATCATACCCCATATGAGGCTTCCTGCTACCCCCACCCTCAAAAAGAGACATCAGTAACTGGTGTCCTACTAATCTCACAGCTCCAAAACAGACCTGTATACCCAGAACCTTATGATGCCCTCATCTCCACAAGAGTGAGACCTTCCATAAGCTTCCTGGTATCCCCAAACTATTCCCAATCTTGTGTCCTGCCACCCCCGCATGCCCCCAAACCAGACTCCATATCTGGCAGTCTTCTAACCTCAGGCCACTCCCCATTCTGGCATCCTGCCTCCCTCGAAACTGACTTATTTAACCAGATTTTTGCAATCCCGCACCATGAAAGCAGACATTTATCCCTGATGTGCTTTGCTGCCCATTCCAACACGAAAGCATCCCCTGCCATCCCCCACCCTGAAAACAACCTGCATACCGATGGCCTAACAACCCCTACCACTCTGAGCATATCAGTATACTGGCTGTTCTAAAACCTCATGCCCTGTAATGACCCTACAACTGGTGTCCTGACACCCCTCATCTGAACCATAAAAGTCCCACACCTAGCCTTCTGCCATATCTCCACCCCAAAAAACAACCCCCCATCATTATGTCTCGCTCCACAACCCCAATAATAAAGTCTATAGCTTCTTTTTCTGAACCTTCATCTTCTGTGCATGAGTGTTGCAGCTGCTACAGCATATATCTCTCCATCCTGGTACACACATGCTGAGGCTGCTGTAAACCAAACTCCAGCAGCCTCCACCCTACCTCCAACAGAGCAGCTCCCTTGGCAGATCTGCCCCAGTTTGGGGAAGCCATTCCGAGACAGCTGTGGCTCACTGGAGGCAGCATGGAGGAGAAGGAGGAACTTAAGCGGTGGGTGAGGCAGCCAGAGACCCGGCTATACGTTCACGGCAGTAGATCCCTTGACGTAGCTGTCTCTGGAAAAATGCCAAATGATATGCAACGACTTTGTGGATTTTGCATGAGCTTTGTGAAAAGCATTAGCGTTTTTCAAAAGAGACTAGTTTGCGATTTTTTGTGAATCACAAAATTCCAATAAATCAGTCTTTCAGGCTTTAGTTTAACCAGTTTCTGAAGTACATGTTTGTAGTTGTTCTTTGAAAACTCACCACTCTCCATTTCTTCCCTTCAAGCTCCAGTACGGGTGAATGGGTCTGATTTTGGATGTTGGCGGGAGAGTTAAGACCTGGACTTTGACTCTTTGTAGGAGAACGAACTGGTCCACTCAGGCCACGCAGCAGAGGATTTTTGTGCGTCTTCAGATCATCTGAGACATGTCGAAGCCCTAAAGAGAAGAGATTTCTATAGAAATTATATTCTGTAAGCAACATCTAGATTATTGTTTTCGACAACACAAAAGTTGCAGTTGTCTGTCTAAGAAAGGATAATCTAGATGTATGTGAGCACTTTTTTTGACATCTAAACAAGGGCCCTATCTCACCCATTGTGATCATTTCATGGTAATTAGAACAAAAACAATAAAAAAAATAGGTTATATGTACAACTTAAAAAAATGTTGTAAAAAAAGGAGGAATTATTTCACAGGTATCATTTTAAGACATTATGTGGAATGAAAGGTTCGTGCCAAATATTATTTCATTGTAATTCTGTTACCAGCAGTACCCAATAACCAAAATATGAAGCAAATCATAATAACATATATACAAAGGTATTTTTATAATTGAAACCGAATCTATACGAAAATAATAAATGCAAAATACATACATTTACATGAATTCCTAAGTAGGTAAATTCGGAAGGAACGCGGCCTGGCCCTGGCCAGGCACAGTACATTCGTGACCTCTAACTGGAGGCAGTACAATCAAATGGTTCTAGCCTTACACAAAGGTCATCTGGCCCAGTCTGAAGCCTAAATAGAAGAAAGAGAGGATGGAAGGCAGAAAGCTGACTTTCTTCTTTAAGGAGATAATGGTTGGAGGCATACTCGCTATCGAGAAGAATGCACATTACTCTACCACCCACCCCTATGAAAAAAACCTCAGCACATCAAAAACACCTAAAATGGATGACCGGAGATGGATCTTGAGCAGCAGTGGATGATAGAGGTCCCAGGACGTCGTAAGCTGTAGCGTGAAACACGAACCCGCTCTCTACCCACCAGTGACTTGAGAGCAGTGTTGCATATCGAATGTCTGTAGATGCAGTGCCTAGAAACTGAGCGGAGCAAGCCATAAAGCCCTGGTAGAGTTACAGGTAAACTGGACCAGGTCTTTGGTGACCACGCCCAAGTTGACTGCTCCATCTCCACAGCCCACAAGAGGAGAATGGTGGGAATACGCTGAAAAAGCAACATCACTGAAGGACCCACAACACAATATTGGCTACTAGTGCTCAGAGAAGATATTGAGACAGTGAGCTTGATGGAGGGGTAATCATCGCTGAACAATAAGCATAAGTTGTCCAAAGTATTGATTTATGAAGACAACACTTCTTATAAAATCAAAAGATCTGAAACTTTTGAGAGTGCAGTCACTAGACTGCAGGGGACAGATTAGTGGCAGAACACATTGGCACAGAAACATAGTGCAGTTTGGAGGCAGATCAGAGTTTGGTTTGAGCCAAAAGTTAAAGGCCGTGTTTGAGGTAGCATGCCCTAGGAGTTTTCCCGATTAAGGGCACAACCCTCTGAGGTGACAGGGACTGCAGTTTTCCTCCTGAAGGGTATCAATCTAGGAACCTAGCCGTGTTCCCACATTTCACATCCTGTGCAGACTGCTCACATGCTTCACATCCTTTTTACACTACACTTTCTATTCTCTCTTATCTCCTGCATTGTGAAGCACTGGCCATATTTTTGTATTTCAGTCTGTGCCCAATTAAATCTATGTGCACTAAGCTGTCCCCCAAGCACTGGCACTGGGTTTTTGTAGGTTCTGTTTGTCAAGCAGCTCCAACTTTAGGATCGATGTAGTGTGCCTATCCTCCAAAAACCTCCTCTCCCGTCTCTGTCCTATATACTGGTGATGGCTGTGCATTGCTTGGTCACCTTGATGGCGCACCATATCATGTTGGAGCTATTTTAATTCTAGTGTCATAGTCAAAGTAGTGCTGTATGGCTTTGCAATAGGTGCTGTCTGAACCAGGTCCCTGACTGGTCCCACCTGTATCTTCCAATAAAATGTCCCTGTGTTGCATATAGTACCCTGCAAGGTAATTTTTAGGTGGGCAAAGTCTAAACATAGTCACATCGGTGATGGCTAGGAGCAGGGAGTGAGAAATCAGCATTTAGGGAATATGTGGTGTGAGCATTGGAGAAGAAGCATTATTAGTGCCTGATTTATAGTTTATCGTACGTGGCTACTCTGTCACACATGTGGCGGATATACCACCCTCCATTTTACAATTCCGATGTAATCTGGAACTTGTACAACGGTGGACAGGATATCCGCCATGTTTGTGAGTAAATAACCTGCCCACCAAACTCTAAATCAGGCTCTTTGGGGTATAATATCAAGAAACAGCGGTAAAATTATCGCCGCTTTAGAGGCAGGAAACTGCCGCTAAAGCGGCGATAATGGGCTTGATAATATGCTCTTGTGAATTCCCTTAGAAGCACATGTTCTGGTGTGAACCTGGGCTTCTATTGGAATTCTCAAGGGCATATTATCAAGCCCATTATCGCTGCTTTAGCGGCAGTTTCCTGCCGCTAAAGCAGCAATAATGTTAACGCCCTTCTTGATAATATGCCCCTTAGTCTCCTACTTCAGGGTTAAGGTACCTCTTACCATCCACCAAACCTAGGTCCACTATCTCCCTTTTAAGAACTTCCGACAAGGCCCCCTTGTACGATTTGTTTGTCTTTGTCTCTTATTTTTGCCCTCAAAAATAGTGGTCAGGGCAGTAACAAAAAAAAGGCATGCATCTCCTACAGGGTCAGGCCGTTTTCATGTAACTTCAAAGGCGCTGGAAGCAAGGGTGTTGGAGGGGAGAGGGGGGCAGTAAGAAGCGCACCAACAATAACTGTGCTGGATTTCAGAAGGTGAATGAATATTAACACCATGCGCGCGGGCCGTTTTCCCGCTGTGCGCTGAAGTTTTCAAAAACCCGCGGTTCATGACGAGCTCAGCTCGTCATGAGCGTACAACATGCGTAACTCATGACGAGCTGAGCTCGTCATGAGCGTCGAAGGGGTTAAAGATGCCTACAACTTTTTTTTGTCTTGTCACATTTGCTGTAGGTTCAGAGCAGAGTTCAAATGTCAGACTATGGCTTTTGACAAATTTCTGCTTGTTCGTTTAACATGGAAATTGTTCTTTACTTTTCTACCTCTGAATGTAGAGTGAGAAGATTTTGTAAAACTAACTATGTGACAGTCTTGCTGGTATGAAAGGAAAGGCTGCTGAATGTATTTTTTAAACACACAACTTTTTAATACCTATAAATGAACTGAAAAATATTTCAAAATATATCAGCAGTTAGAAAAGCACAAATGAAGCATTTTTTGTAATCATGAATTCTGATGGAAACAAAGATTTTATATGGGATCAAAACAAATCAAACACTCGAATTTGTGATTTGCAAATTTAAAATATTCACTGAAACCTGATTTTCACACATTGTTTATACGCTATATAGTTTTAACAGTCAAACTGTATGCCTTTGAAAATGTAATGCCCATTTCAATGGAGAATGCGGTATCTGTAAATGACAGTGCTCTACCACACTGCGCTTAAGTGATATATTTGCAAGTGTGCTACAAAAAACACCACTAGCTGTATGCTACTCTTGCTGAATGGGTGAAGCTCATTTGCTATTCATATTTTTTGTGTGACGTGTGGATTTTTCATAATCTCTATAAGTACAATGATGTAACATTGATGCCAGCACCCCCACTCTGAAAATTGTTCCAGCACCACTGTGCAACTTTGCAAAGTTCGCACCCCAGGGTACGATCAGGGCAGCAGATGCACTGAAGGCACAGATTAATGCTGAGTGGGCGCCATATTTGCTAGTGCTGAGTGGGCGCCATATTTGTTTGGTTCACTCATTTATTTTTTGTTTCACTAAGGCATAGAGTCTGTCTCAGTACAACAACAAAAACAATTGCCTGGTTTGTAGTGAGTTTTGAACATCCGGGTCAGGGCTATTATCTGTTTTACCCATCCAAGGATCCATGCAAAACTTTCTGCTGACCCTGGTGGAATACACACATTTTGAGAAACATATTGAAAAGCATTTGGGGGCACACACGACTACGCTGTTCGCTCGCTCTTGTTTCTTCTTTTCACTATGGCCGATATTTTCTATTGTTATGTATGCATTACAACGATTTCAATTTTGAAAAATACATGTAATCAAAATGGCTGCATTCATTTATTTATCTATTTGTTTTTAAACATCTGTGTTGTGCTATTTTGTGGTTGACTACAGAATGCTCAACTAACAAATAAGAAATGCCATTCTTAACCTTAATTTAACATATACTTAAATTAAGTTAGCCAGTAAGTAACATTACTATTTATAACTCAAAGTGATTATGCTTAATATTCCCTGTTTTCCAATTAAATGTCGATTCGGAACATCCCTGTCTCTCTTATTCAACATAATTTTGCATATTTTATAGCACGAAATGAGGAGTATTATGAACGGGTTGCAAAAATGAATTAACATCTTAGAAAGCTTAAAAAACATTGCCACTCAAAATCTGCTCTCCTCACCTCTAGTGATTTGTTCTCCCTGATTAAGCTGCGCGAATAAGGCTGACCGGTTTTTAGAAGAGTCGTCTCGCACAGGCTCTGCATCGAACATGGGCGGGGGTCCTGGGGGCGGAGGGGGTGGTGGCGGAGGCGGACACTGACCACCAGTTACGCCTGGACCTGGAGATACCGTGGCTGCTGTTGGACCCTAGAAAACGCAAAGTTGAAGAAATAAATCACTATATTGTTTATTACAATGGTGTGAAAAATAATCACAGTAGGGTTAAATATAAAATCTTGCACAAATCCACTACGGCCCAGATGCACTGACAGTGGGAGTAGTGATTTCCAAAATACACTTTTCTGTGAATCGGAATTAGGAAGACCATATTCCTAACCTATTAAACTTTTATTCTTAAAATAGCTATTTCTAGGGTGGTCGCAAATTGACCTACTTCGTGAATATTAATAATGTACATTGCAGTTTGCAGCCCATTAGGAACGATAGCCATCACTGGAATGGTGGCCTGCTGGGATCAGCAGACCACCATGTCTGTGATTTTTTTTTAAAGGCGGCCTGTTTTTTTTAAGGAAAATGGAACGTGTTTCAAAAACAAAATAAAAAATGAAATGTTAATATTCATTATGTATAAGAAAGTAGTGGTCGGTGGGACCACTGCGTGGTCTTAAAATCAATGGGCCCGATTCACAGAACTAACTTAAGACAAATTCGTAAACTTACTACCATTTACTCATTTTGGTATTCACAGTAGGCACTTACTCATTGATGAGTAAGTGCCTTCTGTGAATACCAAAATGAAGAAGTGCCTTCTGTAAATACCAAAATGGCAGTAAGTTTAGGAATTTGTCTTAAGTTAGTTCTGTGAATCGGGCCCAATTTCATTTACATTCTCAAAGGGGGAGAGGTTCCTTTGCAAATGCCTAAACACTATATTTCAGTATTCAGTACATACTACTGTGAATTGGCATTTGGAAAAGATGCCCTAAACACTCCCCTTCCAAATACCGATTAGTAAACCCAAATCGCAGTTTGAACATAAAAGAAAGCATTTTTGCAGTCGCAAATGGTCCTTTTCTGCGAATTGAGCCATTTTCACCTGCGAAAATGCTTCGTACATTTGGCCCGCAGACACTTACTTGTATGTTGTTTGAAATGCAGCATTTTATCTATCAAATGGCTGAGTTCATTACACCAAATCTAACAACAAGGGTATTACTTACAATAACTTTGAGCATTTTTACGTGGTTAGCCACATACACAAGATTGACCTACTCTGTCCTGGGTCTTCTGCAACGAACAATCATGCACAGCAAGTCAGTCCCACTTGTAGTGGATGGAGGGGAATAAGGGTGTTTTGTGGGACATCAAAATAGGATCATAACCACCAGTTAAAAGCATGGGAGTTTCACCAATAATTGTGTTTTTAAGGGTTCCATACAATTCTTTTTCAAAATATACTGCCTATAAGCTATAGGTTTTACGGACCTTTAAAATAGAAATGTGTTAACTATTTCAATACTTCGAGGTCTGGCATTAGACCAAGGAACATTATTTCTCTTCAGTAGGAAATCATGCACCTATGCAATATCCATTCAATATTGTAAACAGCTCAGTGTCCTCAGCCTACCATGGACTTCATCTCTGTCCAACAGACAAGTTAACTCCTTAACCGTGGCGCAAATTCTGCTGTGGTGCGGGAGTTCTAATGAGTGGGCGGGGCTGCGTCGGCCAACGGATGTGCGCAGCACTACCCAGGTAGTGCTCGCGACGGCCGTTGGCCGACGCGCACACGGAAAGGGTTAAGACTAGGTGTGAGTTAGGTCTGAGTTAGAAATATTGGGGCGTTTTGAAAAGAACATAATTGTTCTATAGAATTCACCTTAATGGGTGGGCGACAAGTAAGGATGTTGTGTACACCTTTCAAAATTGCATTCAAGTATCTTAATGAGAGCAATGAAGTTTCCTGTGTAAATAGAGGAAACGTTGTTATTAGTCTAGGGTGAAAAGACCTTTCGAAGAAAACTTAAACAGAAAGTGGTGACCTCACTTTTTAAAGACAATAGCAGGATCCCACTGGCCCTGTCAATTTTTCATCTGTAACCAGTCTGCGAGCTTTGGCAAAATCTCTTGAAAAGGTAATCAATGAGCACATTCATGAACTTGTATAAAATAACTCAATGAATATTTGGTCTCAAACTCTTTAATGGATTGCGTAGGTATTGCTGAAGATTACAGCTGTGTCACAGCCTTGACTCTGCTGAGTCTGCCATCTGATTTCAACACCATCCTGCAACTTATTTGTATTATGCAAGTTGTATTAGAGAGCTGCACTTCTTTCCTGATTTTACGCAACATACGCCTTTTTGGTGGCACTGACAGCCGATGTACTTCAAAGCTGACTAATGCTTCAACTCCTTGTCACCAGAGGTGTAGCTTGGTCAGTAAGATTGGAGGGATGTGAGCATCAGATTTTTACCAATAGTGATGCTGGGATATTTTTGTTATAACACATTATATGAGAAGCAGGACATGAAGGGGATTAAGAGGCAGTGGAAAGAGAGAGGAGGGGGCACTTAAAAAGCAACATCATTCAAACTAATCAACATTTTTATGGCCTTCAAAACAGAGACGAGCATGAGTGTGTGTGTTTGTTTTTGTCAGTGTGGGCATGTAAAAATCCTAGGTGAAATCCGACAGACACTTCATCATACCCGACTGAAAGCCCTTTTACCCAACTATTTACTACAGAATACATTTTTAGTGGGGTCACTGCCCATGTACAATGTGTACCAAGAAATGAGTCACGCCACATCTTGTGACTCAAAAGACTTCTTCGAAGAAAAACAGCTTGCAAATGTCTGAACCCAATGCTAGATGCCAGGAGTATGCATACCATGTGCATCTACTGCACTACGCTCTATGAACAGACATGATATTGTTTTCATTTTATTTTTAAAGTTTAAAAATATAATTTAATGTTTTGTTTTAAATAAGTTAACTATTGCTTTTTAAAATAACATTTAAAAAATGAATTTGTATAATTTTTTTAATTTAACTAAAAATAAAATTATTTATATAAAAATCCTATGGGGACATTATTTTCTATAGGAGTGTGTGGTAGTACCTATGAGTAGCCTTGTTTGGTGCTAAACTTACTCCAAGGCTGGGCTGGTAAATTTGCATCTGTTTTGTGGCCTCTAGGGCTGTGAATTTAGAAGTGTAGTTTGCGAATACCAATGGTTCGACTCTTTTGTGGATGTATGTCTGTATTAGCATGTCCCTCCCTAAACCCCTGCTTGTATTTCCCTCAACCCTTCCACTTTAGGAGTAGAAATTACTGCTTTTCTTACCGCTTCTCGGTTCCTCCCACAGTTACACCTTAATTGTATACATACATGTGTGCGGAAATCTCCATCACGGTGGCAGAGATAGCTGCACAGAAAAGATAGGAGAGGTGAAGGGGGGAACATCCTTTACAACGCGGATTTTACTCCGCAAGGCTTTCACAACGCGTCCGTTACAACGCAAGTCGTAACCACGACTTGCGCTGGGGGGCGCTAGAGGATTTAGAATAGTATATTTACTATTCCAACACCTTCCCTAGTGTCCACGGGGACTGGTGTTAGAATAGTAAATTATACTATTCTCAATCCGCGCCCCCAACGCAAGTCGTGGTAACGACCTGCGTTGTAAGGGACGCGTTGTGAAAGCACGCGTTGTTATAGTACGCGTCGTAACGTCGTACATCCAGGTGAAGGTATCCGTCTGTAGGTTATTAACTAGCATTTTGTAGTACATGAGTAGTACTACTGTAGAACTAGAACACATACTACAAAATGTACTTTGTGAACAGGGCCCCCAAGAGTACAAGTTGGTTCATGCAACTGCACTGACCTGTAGGTCAGGGAAAGTCAGATTCCAAGAAATCAAAGTTTTCAGTGAAATCGTGGAGCGCTGCCAAGGTCCTCAAGTCAAATGTCAGTTTTATAGTCTCATTATTTGTCACTATTATCCCTCCTACAACTTGACACTGTAAGCTTCATCCAGTTACAACGCAAGTCGTAACCACGACTTGCGCTGGGGGCGCTAGAGGATTTAGAATAGTATATTTACTATTCCAACACCTTCCCTAGTGTCCACGGGGACTGGTGTTAGAATAGTAAATTATACTATTCTCAATCCGCGCCCCCAACGCAAGTCGTGGTAACGACTTGCGTTGTAAGGGACGCGTTGTGAAAGCACGCGTTGTTATAGTACGCGTCGTAACGTCGTACATCCAGGTGAAGGTATCCGTCTGTAGGTTATTAACTAGCATTTTGTAGTACATGAGTAGTACTACTGTAGAACTAGAACACATACTACAAAATGTACTTTGTGAACAGGGCCCCCAAGAGTACAAGTTGGTTCATGCAACTGCACTGACCTGTAAGTCAGGGAAAGTCAGATTCCAAGAAATCAAAGTTTTCAGTGAAATCGTGGAGCGCTGCCAAGGTCCTCAAGTCAAATGTCAGTTTTATAGTCTCATTATTTGTCACTATTATCCCTCCTACAACTTGACACTGTAAGCTTCATCCAGTTTCATTGTTAACACTATTTAATGATCACCCATCTGTGAATGACCACTGGCTATTCATCTAGCAATGTTAGAATATCAAGGGCCTGCCTATAAATCACCAGATCAGAAGATCCGAGGAAGGCTGGCAGTGGGCACCAATAAAGGTGACAAACAGGGGCGTAGCTTTAGTGGGGACATTTCGGGTGTTGAGTGTGAAATGGGTAATAAAGGAAGAGATCTGCAATCATCACAAGCTTATGGGGAGGTAGGAGGGCACGTGAATCTATAGCAGTACATGTTATAGATGTTTCAGGGTAGCACTTTTCATTTGTAGCATGTGTGGCTGTAGTTAAAAATGTTACGCATCAACTGTAAAACAATGGCCTTCACAAGAGATGGCTAGTGAGTTGAGGATGCAGATGTATGGTACATAATGCTTAAAACCATCTGGCCAAGGACAGCTTGCTGGTGGACTAAGATGACTGATTATTAATTATTTTTAAAAGTGTGAGGTGTTGACCAGGTGGCTGCCGCTTTGCAAATGTTAGCTAGTTGGATGTTGCCTATGAAAGCCATTGTTGCACTTTTTTTTTATGAGTGGAGTGCATCCTTGGCAAAACAAGTAGGACTCTCTTAGCTTTGTGATAGCAGGTTTGGATGCACTTAACAATCTGTCTTGCTAGACCTACCTTAGAGATGGGATGACCCGTGAGAGGTTTGGAAAAGGCTACAAAGATATAGTCAGACTTGAGACATGGCCTTTTCCTGTCTATGTAATACATAAGACCTCTTTTCACATCTAACATGTTTAGAGCTCTCTCGGACACTGAATCTGGCTGATGAAGAAGACTGGAAGCTCTATTTCCTGACAGAAGTGAAAAGCTGAAACCACCTTGTGAAGAATCAGAATGAATGATTCTTAGAAGTTGAGTGCTTGTGCTCACTGTGCAGGAAGTAAAGGCTACTATAAAGGCCCCTTCCAGGAAAGGAACTGACCAGGGCATAAGTGTAAGGGTTCACAGGTTGCCCATACGGGGGTAGGAGGTAATCTGGGTAGTATGACCCTCTGAGGTTCCTCCATGAAAGCCTTGACTATTGGAATCCTAATTTCTAATTTAAAACATTTCTAAAGCGCAGCGTGCACCGTGCGGTTTCTTGGCGCTGGTGGGGGGTTCGGCAGCTGAGGGAGAAGACAGGAGAGAAAGGTGGGAAGAATTAAACGGGGAATGCCTGATTGAAAAGGAAAGTTTTTAGGTCTTTGCGGAAGGGAAGATAGTGGGTGGCAGAACGGAGATGGTCAGGGAGGGAGTTCCAAAATGTGGGAGCCAGGGTGGAGAAGTTGGACCCACCCCACTTTTTGCGTGTAAAACGTGGGATCTGAAGGAGGGACTTGGAGGAAGACCGGAGCTCTCTTGCGGGAACATATTCTTTTATTAATGAAGAAATGAAGGCGGGGGCAGTGCCCTAAAGCAGAATGTTTGTTCCCTCTTTTTCACGTAAGCTGCTACGGTAAGCAGACATACTGATATGTAGGGGAGACCTGACTACTGCAGATGTAAGAGATAACAGAGAATTCCCTGGACCTGCATCTTGAGTTTTTCAAAATGCAGTAGTGCGCAAACCCCTTCTACTTTGCTGCATAACAGGACTGTGCAACAGACCTGTGCACTTCCTGCAGAATAGTAATGCATTCCTGAGGAGGTTTAAATTCTAGGACCTCAGGGGCCATATCTCTAGGTTGAGCTCTCTGAGTTCTGGGTGTGTGGACTGGTTGTGTCTTGGTGTGAGAAGGTCCAGCCTGAGCAGCAGACTGATGGGGGCTGATGTGCATCTATATTAATCCATATTTGTAAAGCGCAAACATAACACCCCTTAAGGTTTCAAGGCACTTTGGGCATCGGGGAGACTAAGTGAGCGACTGCCCAGAGTCACATGGACGTGCGCTGAGCTGAGCTGCAGCGGGTGCCAGGTTCGAACCGTGAGCCCCACGCTCCGGAGTCAGTTGCTCTGGTCGCTGCACCACACCTCTCCAGGAACATGGAGTGCCACAGCTGCCTGGCCCACATGGAAGTCAAAAGGATAAGCATCAGGGATGATTGTCTCATCTTCCTCTCCATGTATGTGGAAGTGGGAGAGACGAAAACCTGTAGGCAAATATCCATGACCTGTTAAATCATAGTGCTTTGCCCATGAACTGTGGGTGTTGGTATCTGTAGGCAAAGTCTGGGAGTTTTAAATTTTCATGGGAGGTGAACAGGTCTATATGCAGGGTGCTAAAACACTAGATGTACCTGTGTAAGACTAACAGGTGGAGTTCATACTCATGGATTTGTTGATGTGTCCTGAATAGCAGGTCTACAAAGTCGGCCACTTCGAGAAGATATTCCACTAAGAGTTGTATGATGTGGCAGATAGCCCAATACCTAATCCCATACGCTAGCGGTATGAGTAGGGGAGAAGGAGTGCCGCCATGTTTTTGCAGGTTCTCCATGGCAGTCATGTTGTCAGGCTCTATTAGGACTACTTTGTATGTATGTATGTATGTATGTATGTGATTTGTAAAGCGCCCTGCTGCCCTGAGGCGTCGTGGCGCTGTAGACCGCTGGGGAACCTGTCCTGGCTATCCCTGTGAGATGGTCCCTACTGGGTATCTCCAAGGTGAAACCAGGCATCCCCGGCGAATGTGGGGGGCCGTTGTAGACATGAGGCAAGCTAATGCCCAGAGTAACCGAGTGTGATCCCTGGTTAGAGTAGACACCGAGGCGAGAATTATCGAGTCCGCTGACCCTGGTCCACGACCCTGCCGCGTCGGGAATTGAACCCTGGTCCCGGGCCGTTCTCTGCTTCCGGGTCTGCCGCCTCTAACCAGTGAGCCACACCACTCCACTTTCCCTCTAATGGTCTAAAAGAAGGCCATCAGGACTGGGTGAATGGCCAGCAGTTCTAGGTAATTGATGGGTTGAGGGGCCCACACTCACTGTATGATCATGACATTGAGATGCTACCCCCCCCCCCCCCCCCAGCCTGTGAGGGAGGTTTTTGGTAATGGTCACATGTGGAATTGGATCTGACAAACACCTGCCCTCCAGCAAATTGCTGCTGTTCCACCAATCTTCCAAGTGGCCCTCTGACTGTGACCATTGCCTTGTGAGGAACTCTTGTAGGGGTGCATGTGGAGCTTGGAATGAAGTATGGTAGTACAGCACAAAGATATCACCCCTAGAAGGTGCATTTCGGTTCTGATCCTCAGCTGATGAATGGGCTGAAAAAGAGGCAGCAGCAGCTGAAATGCCAATACCCCTTGTTGTTTGGGGTAGGCTTTCCCTGTAACTGCGATCAGCACAGAATCCTGGAATGGTTTATCTGTTGTGGTTAGAGGTGGAATTTGGTGGCAGCCGAAGCTGTGGACAGGGAAATTGCTGCGTTGAGTGTTAGCTAAGCACTGATGTCTCTGGCAGCTTTTGATCAGCCAATTGTCAAGAAAGGAAAAGATGTAAGTGCCCCTGCTTTGCAAATGGGCAGCCACTACTGCTAGGCACTTCAGGAAAACCCATGAAGCCATAGTGATTCCAAAAAGAAGCACTTTGAATTTGAAGTGATGTCCACTTAACACAAAGCCAAAGTTTGGTCTGGGTTTGTGAAAGAAGGCATCCTTCAGTTCGAGCACTGTCATGTATTTGCCTTATTGGAGCGGAGGGATGATGTCTTCATATGGAAATGTTCAGACAGGATGTATTTGTTTTGACGCCTGTGGTTCAGGAGAGATCAGAGCAAACCATCGTTTTGGGGAATCAGGAAGTAAAGACAGTAGATGCACTTTCTCTAAAAGTGTGGAGATACTCTCTTTATTGCCCCTTTCTGGACGAGTGCTAGCACCTCTTCCTCAAGAAGGTGGAGATGGTCTCTGCAGAGTACATTTGCGGGAGGGGATGTTGAGAGGGGTTGTGAGGAGTTCTAAGCAGTAGCAATAGTTAACCACTGCTAAAATCTACAGGTTTGATGTGATTTTCTCCAAGCGAGAGAGGATATCTTGTATTTTTCCCTGACAGGTGTCATCTGATTGGGTGAGGCAGGTGAGGCAAGTCACTACTTAGATGTGGAAACTCCATTACTGGAGCCACTTCTGCTCTTCTGTCTGTTATACACTGTACGCAACCTTGGTGTAACCCCAGCTGGCTTTCTGGTGGAAGGTGTGCTGTTGTCTCTGATAAGATTGTGGCTGGTCTGTTGAAGTGACCTGTCTTCTCCTATAGGCTCTTGCTTGGGAAAGGAACCTCTTATGTCAAGAGTTTGCAGGGCACTCATAAACTTGTCAATCTCTGTGCTCTTTTTTTAATGTTTTCTAGCCTTTTGTCAGCCTGTGAGCTAATGAGATGTTTCATATTGAATGAGAGATTGACTAGATGCTCCAGGACTTTGGGTTTGAGCCCGGAGTTGCCAAACCAGGCGTTTTATCTGAGGCAGGCATTGGTGTTAATGCCCTTGGAAACTGTGTCCACTGTGTTGAGCGTGTGATGAATGCTGGTGTTCAAGATGTTCTTGCCCTTGGAACTATCGCCTACCTCTGCTTCTCTGGGAAGCATTTTAAGAGATCCTACGTCTCCTTCCACCGGGATGTGTTGTACGTGCAAAGGAGACCAAATGAATTGGCTAGTTATTGCTGCTACGACCATCCTCCTGCCTTCAGTCTTGATTTTGTTGCTCTCCTTATCAGACAGAGCGATGTAATCTGTGATTTGAACCAGTCACATCAGGGTCATTGAATGAAATAAAGTTCAAACCTGAAGTCTTTTGTTTCTTATTACTGATGAGATTTATATTAAAGCATGAATACTCATTTGCATGCATAATGGTGTTCCTATGAAAACAAAAGGTGTTGCGGCGTAGTACTTGTTATAGGTGATAAAGGGTTGTTTATAAATAGATACAACAGGAAATCCAGATAGGTATAATAAATATTTATAGATGTTTAGCCAACACTTCTTAATCGTGGTTTTGCTAGTCATATTTCACAATATCCATGCAAAACTGTTATTATGCCCACATTTTGACTCATAAATACATAGACTTAATAAACAAGGGGGGTTCATCGGGACCAAAGATATGGATGCAATCTCACAGAGAAATATTAGTGTAGCCGATAGCATAAGCAATGATCAAGCCTTCAATTAATGAAAAGGCCACACTTTCAAAGATAGGTGAACCTGTGGAATTTTTTAGTTATGAGCCTGTTTTGGTCCCCAATTGTTGAAAAGTATGTGCGGTTTGTATTCTTCCATGATACATGTGCACTAGAGTTCCTGCCTTCGCTGCAAAGAGTTGCAGGAAAGCTCCCTGAATGACCTTATAGCAGGCTGTGGTATCATCCGGCGGGATGGCCTAACCGTGTAGCGGTCCATATCAGTGTCGCCCAAGTGGTCGATGTTATAGTTTCCTAGGGTTCATCAGTGGGTGCTGTGTCTAAAGACTGGTCATATGGGTCAGTAAGATCACATGGACTGCCTGGATCTAAAAAGCTGGGGACCCCTCAGTTAACTATGGAGAAGGGAGAGGAGTTAGTATGTTGGAGCAGGGTGGTAGAGGTGGTGGAGTTGGTGGTACAAATGGAGGAGGCAGAGGAGGAGCAGGTGGAGGTGGAGGTGGAACAAACAGGAGAGGGCTAGTGCCCCTGTCCCTTTGTTTTCTCTGTGAGAGCTCTGAAGGGACATCCAAGGAGGATTCTTCTTCAAAGAAAGTGTGTCTGATGGTTTCAGCAGAGGTGTTTTTACTGATTTTCCAGGTGACAGGGTGAATGAATAGAAGCTTCTGCCGGCTTCAAGGTTCTTCTAGAGTTAATGCCGAGTCAGTGCCTCCAGTTTCTCAAATCCGGCTGTCAATGCAGTTTTCGGTGTTGATGGGATCTTTGGTGTTGATGGAATTTTTGGCATCAGCAGGATCTTTGGCTCTGGTGCTGGTGGGGCCTTCAGTACTAGAAGAGGAGGTGCTTGATGTCCCTGGATCTAGTGGGGCTCGACAGCTAGTGAGGATCAAAACCCATGGGCAGAGCTTTACTTGACTCAAAAGCCTTTCTTCTCTGATGATTGGAGACCTAAGACAGTGAGGACCTTGGAGATGATAGCCTCTTATGGCCATGCTTAGGGCTTGATGCCTCAGCATGGGACTTTCTATGCAAACCTATCTTGGTCATGTGGGTCTCCGAGACAAGTATGACACTTACGGCTCTGGGTGTTGTCTTAGTGCATGGGTCAATGGTCTTCAGTATTGGCTCAACGTCCTCTCAGTCCTTGTGCTCTGACACACTCAAGGGTTCTGTCACTGGACTGGCCTTTCACTGGGCTGCTGGGAATCCAGATGGACCTGTGATTTTGCCTTCTTCAGCACTAAAGCAATCATATTCTCTAAGAATATATATAGTTTCGAGGAATGTTGGTTAGTGCATTTGGTGATATGCCCAGGGCCTCTCTCTTTGATATCTTAAGGCCTTCTTCGTGTAGAAGGTAAGGTAGGACTCACAGGAGGTGTTGCAATAGATTGGGGAGAGACGCATGTTGCAGACTTTGTGGTGAACCGACCAGGTATACTTTGAGTTGAACCAGAAGCAGTGTTGGAAGGGTGTCCATTCCATCACTCACTTTCAGCCTGCATTCTCCTATGTCGATGGTCGAGGGAGAACACAGGGACCCTGACGGACAAAGTAAGGCGTGGAGCATTGATTGGTGGCCCTCCAAAACTGCCTGATGAAGTAGCATGCTAGACAGTTGTTGAGATGTGAATTGTTCTTCCAGAATGTCAGAGTCAAAAGGGAACCATGTGGGCCCAAAACACTTGCAAAGAGCACGAACTCGGATGCCTCTCAGTAAACATCAGAACCTGATGGCAGAAAAAAAAATCTAAGATGGATTAAGTGACCATGCCAATTGAGAACCAAGGGAGAAGTTTCAACACATCTTGTGGCTCAAAAGACTTATTCAGAGAAAAACAACTTGCAACCATCTGTACCCAAATTTATTTGAAAAGGGGATGCAGAACGTGTATCTACAGCCACACATGCTACAAACAAAAATCATACAATAATTAAATACATAACTGCAATTAAATGTAATACATAATTAACAATATTATGATAGTGAGAGTGAGATTTTAACATGTTTTTAAACATTACTTTTTTGTAAATTAAATAAATAGATTAAAAAAATTATTTAAATCATTTTTTTGAAGAGTTAATGTGCTAACAAACAACTTTCCAACTATCTTGAACAACACCACCTACAAGACATCACACAGCCTGGATTCCACAGCAACCAAACCGCTCTCATCGCGGTAACTGATGCATCTGTACCATCATGGACGAAGAGGAAACTGTAGCACTCATACTACTCGACCTCTCCGCGGCCTTTGACACCGTCCCCCACAGTACCCCCAACACAAGACTCCACATCTTCAGTGTACATGGACCTGACGTGAGATGACTGGTCTCTTTTCTCTCCAACAGGATCTAATGAGTCAGGTTCCCCCCTACACTTCCGAACCTAAGAACCTCATAGACGGAATCTCTCAGGATCATTGCTGAGTCCTACCCTCTTCAATTTCTACATGGCGCCACTCGCCCATGTCATAAGATCCCACGAACCAACACTGTGCCTTACCTAGATGACACTCAGCTCATCCTGTCCCTCAACCACACCGCCAGGACCAGCTTCACCACCTGCATGTCAAATATACCAAACTGGATGAAACAGAACTGCCTAAAACTCAACACAAATAAAACAGAAGTCATGATCTTTGGGAACAACAGATCCACATGGGACTTCTCCTGGTGGCCAACAGACCTGGGACCCACGACCACCCCCAATGACCATGCCAGAAACCTCGACATCATCTCATCATCTTGTATGCTCTGTAAAATATTCCAGTGACTCCACGCTGACATCAGATGCACACTCACCCAGGCGCTCATCACCAGCAGAGTATACTACAGCAACACACTCTATGTCGGCATTCAGAATAAACTCATAGAAAGACTTCAGACCACTCATAACATCGACGCCAGACTCATCCTCAACATCATATGCCGTGCACACATCATACCCTACCTCAGAAACATACACTGGCTACCAATCCAGAAGCAATGCCAATTTAAACTGCTCATCCATGCATGCAAATTCCTTCATAATGTCATACCCGCCTACCTCAACCCCATCTCCAATTTCCACCAACCCACCAGGCAACTGCCCTCAGCCACACTCCATTTCGTGCAAATACCAGACATCTGCAGTGGCTAATCAGGAGGACACTACCTCTCCTACATCGCTGCCAAATCCTGGAACTATCTTCCACACCACATCAGGACCTCCCCATCCCTACTCGAGGTCTGAAGGAAGCTGAAGACCTGGCTATTCAACTAAGAGCCTGATCGATCAACTCAACTAATCCAGTGCCTGGATACCCATCGAGTGATAAGTGAACTATACAAATCCTCGTAACATAGACATAGCAACATAAAATAAAATTTCTTTGTATTAGTTTTAGTTTAAACACATTTTTTACATTTATATTTTACATTCAAATAGTTTCAATATTTTTATTTTTGTTAATTATTATACTTTAAATCCACAACAAAGATGTGACGAGACAGGTTTCCTTCTCTTATTCTCTCACCAAATATATATAACTCACTTTACGAGTAGAACCGCTACTTAGGGGTAACGAAAGGTAAAATGAATCCCCCACTTTAAGGATGGGCCGATTGGCCCCACATGGATTAGAAGAAAAAAAGAGAAAAAGATGTTTTAAAAAGCCCTGGGAGGAGGTCGGAAACATCAGTGCAGGCGTCACCTCCGGAGGTAGAGAACCTCTTGAGGAATCCCAGAGGGTTGTAAATACTGTCCTCAAGCACTCAGCCTTCGGGTGAAAACTTTTACACTCGCAAATTCAGTCTTAGATGTCCACCCCCCTCGAACAGATGGGGTGGAGACATGTAAGTGTACACTTAGGTATAAATCTCCTTTTAGAAATGGTGAGTACCACAAAAGCGTAGCATTACACCTAGGTGCAGGTTTAGCTTACCTTCGTGAATAGGCTCCTTGGTCTTTAAGCACAACCTGAACTACCTCATACTGAAGAAACGGAGCAAAACGACAAAATGGACTAAAAAAAGCATGGGATAAAAAAAGAGAACTGGAAGACTGAGTGGGCAGCAATATATATTGTACAGACAGCGAGTTTGCATGGTGCAGAATTGACAAAATACATGGTTACAAAATGAGCTGGTAATTGCACCACTGCACTGTGCAGTTATTACGTGGGGATGTGTTGTTACTGGGTCCTTTATCATATTCTTGTCTCTGTTTCTGAGAACTTTTTCATTTCCATTTACCACCTGCTTTAACAAGCTGGTAACTGGCTGGTGGCAGGTCAAAAGGTGTGAGTCCACCCCACATATCACTCCGACCAACTCGTAATCGGTTCCTCATGTCATGATTAAGGAAAAAGCAGGCCAAATGGATGGGCCAGTAGTCTATCTCCAGAGCCGTATTCTGTATCTTTACTGGCCTGCGGAATGAACTGCACTGTCGCGTGCACGTGATTAGGTGGATTACGGTATTTCACGCTACTTTTCTACTGTGAAACAGGTGCCACTGGATTTGCGCAGAACAATACAGGGCTCAGACTTTAAAGCTTCAAGCAAATGTTGAGTGTTCGTTTTTAAGTAAGATCGACTGTCTACGTTAAGCCCCATATCGTTTAGGTTTATTTCAGCTGTCACTCTTTGCGGCAGCTGTTTTATTTTTTATGATGCCCTAGCGAATCTACTGAAAACTGCCTACAGTGACGTCTGTCTCCTATAGTGTATTTATGTGAACAGTTGTGATATAGCTATGAGTTTGTTTTGAAATGTGGCCCTGAACATGTTCAACAATAGGTTTGTCAGGAAAATGTACTATTATTCCTGCAAACTGCATATCATTAGGAACCTGTATTTGAAAATGTATCTGATCGCTGAAACATTAACACAACTTTACATGATTTGAGCATCTTTCTCCTAGTAAAAAACACAACTACACAGAAAACGCTAAGAGGTAGTAGACTCACGTTATTCACACACCTACATTTTCACGGAGATGCACGAAAAAAGCTATTTGCTAGACTACATTGGTGGGCTTTTTACATTCATAAATAGTAATTATGAATGTGAAAATTCTGACCGAATTTTGGATTTTTGGCTTTTGTAATTCCTAAAAAAGGAGGCCCACTCTCAGAAATAAAGGTCTTTTGACCTTTTTGGTTCTTTTTTCCAGCTCATTTGTCAAACCCCTTATTCCTTGTAAACGAGCATTGCCGTAGTCAATAGGTCTTGCCTTTTGGACCTCTTGACTTTACCAATGCTGTTTGCCAATGCTATGCAGCCTCAGACAAAGGAAAGAAAAGGAAAAAAAGGAGTGATGATATAGCCACTGCTGGCAACGTGTAAGTTCATAGGTGTGTGCGTGCTGACGTATGCACACGTCACCATGCATGCATTTTCTAACAAAATGATGCAGGTGCCTTCTTTTGATATAACAATACAAGAAGGAGCGGTAAACAAAAAAGTTACATTTGGCCTGTGTGAAAGTGCTTTTGGTAAACCACAGTGTGAGAGCAACAATTTTCTACCAGGCCTTTCCAGTTTTTTTTAAAGGATCATAAGTGAGTGGGTCGGTGGGGGAAGGTGTAGGCCACTTGAAGCTGTGCTGGGGAACTTCCAAAAAAATAATAATAACAAGTCAGGAAAGGGCAAGGAAAACAATGGACGAGCCATGGGGGAGGGATCAAGGAGCAACAGGCACATGGTGGGTGAGTGTTTTTTGGGAGGGAAGCAGCACACTAGGAACAGAGTTAGGCAACACATGTACTCTAATGGAGTGCTGAAAGAAAAAGAAAATGAGGCTCCATAAATGTAAGTAGTGGAAGGATACAAGTCATCCAATCAAACGGATGGCAAAGAGGGTATGTAACAGTTGAGGGACAAACAAAGGAAGGAGAGAGACAAACACAAGATGGACATAGAGAGCCAATGAATAAAAACAAGCAAATAAGAGTGACAACAAAGGCAACCAATACCAAGCAATGGGTTCAGCCAAAAACAACTGTTAGTATAGTCCACAGTAGGCTTTCACCTACCAGACATCTCTGGTAGGCGAGACCTAAAACAGTCATTTGCATCCTTATGCTTACCTATTTACTCATATTGTATGCAGAAGAATATATCCATTGAGCTGTAACCCCATCTCCTTAATGTAAATGTTTTATATGTGTCCCCCTATACTCCAGGAAGTAAATATTATAAATTGGTACGTTAACCATTGGTGTTAGCTCAGTTTGACAACATACACAGTTGTTGACTCAGTGCTTCAAGTTGCTCTTCCTAATTTAAAGTCGATATCCAGTGAGTCCACCCCATAGCGTACATGCCATTTGGGCTCTACTACAGGGGTGTTTGCAGTTACTTGGATGAAAAGACATGCTACTTCTCCTGTGATATGGGAAAGATAGGACAGGCTTATCTTTTTATGTGCGGAGTTGTCTGGCCCGACTGTGAAGCCTTCACACTCATGAACTTACTAATAAAATTCCATTTTTTGAAAAGTGAAAAAGCATGAACTTACACAAACGTGTACGTTTACCTTCGTAAATCTGGCCCAGTGTCTGTGCCACTGCCAGCAGTCTACTGGAAGAGGAAGATTTCTAACAAACATGCTGCAAAGGCCATGATGCCTTTGCTTGTTGGTACTATTGGGCTGCACCCCAAAATTGTATTGGTGCGAGGAGTAATACATGAACAACGCCTCCCAAGCCATGACAGGGAGAGGCGAACTAGGGTAGTGGAGTTGGGAGACATGTATTTAGACCATGTATGTGGTATTTCTATAGCGCAAACTTAGCCAAAATGTAGTAGAAAGCTGTACAGGACCAAAGACAGGCATACAGTCAACGAGTGATATTATAGGTAGCTGGTTTATGGACAGTTAAGTTGTTGTGATGTAATAGTGTTCTTTATATGAAATATTTTCTAAATTGGAGCAGAGTTGTAGCAGTCCTTATGGATACGGATAAGTTGTTCAAGACCCTGGCTGCATGGGTGGAAAAGGCCTGCTGCCATGTGTTTTTTTTCTTTTTGACTGCCTCTGCTGGCTGCGATGGCTGGTAGCTGGCGAGGTCGCCAGGCTCTAGCGTGGGTTTCCTTAGGAGAGGGAGGATCTGCCCAATCTTGATAGCTTCTGCCAAGATGCCTTGAGAGGGGGAGGCGTGGACAATGGTGGGTACGTGTGAGAGAGAACCCAAAAGAGAACCTTGATGAAGGATCAGGATAAGACATCATCTTCATAAGAAGTGACCTTGTGGGATAACACAGAGCTCTAAAAGCAGCACATCAGACTCTCTTTAGCTTCATTCCTCCGACCATTACCACACATCCTAAGACAGGCTCTGTGTCTTTAAACAGGCTTGAGTGTGAAGTAGTAGGACAAGATAACTTTTAGCGGATCTGTGGAACATAAGGTAGCTTTCAGGATGTGGCCTCTTTATCAAGGGCGAAACCATCAATAGTGCAGTAGGTGCAGCGATACCAGGGCCAGTGAGTGTGATGGACCCTTTATAGCCCATTTGTGGTTGTCTTTTGCTACCAAACCTTGGTTAGGATAGAAGGCCTATTTCCCTTTCTTTCAATTCGGCCCATGCATCCTTGCTACCCACTGCCCTCTGTGGTAATGCACACTGCCCTTTGGTTTTGTGAAAACGAAACAAAATAAGAACTAAAGAAGCGAAGGGGGTGTATATATCAGGTTACTGTCCTGGAAACAGGTGGGTCTTGCCAGGGTCACTGCCGTGGTGCCAGGCCGCCTCTTCTGTGAGCATAGCTCATGGCCTGCCCCATTAGCTCCTGGTTTTGAATGCACCTGTCTTTACGCATTGATTGTGACCGGCAGCGTGGAAGTTACAAGAGGAGGCAGCTGACAGGCAGAGATGGCTGCCTTTGTGTTGTTAAAACAAGGCTTTGTTTTTCTGCTCGCAGACTCGGTAATAGATCTGCCTCGGTGCGGAGCTCTGGGCCCCACTCTAACCCCTCTGTGCCAGTTGTCACCTGCTGCTGAATGGCTCTGCTGTCGGCGCGCGCGCCTGTTAAGTGACTGCGCCATTTGTCCCGTAAATCAAAGGCCTTCACGGCTCGCGCAGAAGCGAGTCTTCTTTAAATACCAGAAAGCAGTTTAATTCCTTTGCTTTTCAGGCCACTCGTCTCGTTGGCGGGGAGGGGATGGCAGTAACTTCTTGCTGTACGATTAATAAAACGGGAACGGAGCACCGTATGCTCTTAGTGTCGCAGGGGCAGGGAATTAACAGTCGACAGTCGCGCCGCCATTTTCTTGATTGTAATATTTTATGAATGCGTTCCTTCTCTTCCTTTTACAGTCAGGTGATTACTGACCGGCCATTGTCTCAAGTGGCTATTTAAAAAGGTGGCAGCTGCCCCCCTAAAACAGCACCTTTCCCAGTTTATTAACTAAGACAGCCTCCCCCACAGAGGTCCCTGCGCTACTTCGAGCTTTCAGGCCTTTTACTCACAGTAAAATGCTTTTTGTACCAATTAAATGCCCCAAAACAGCAATTTTCAAAACTTTACATTTGAGGCCTTCACTAACTTTAAGATGCAAGACAAACGGCTGAGACACCATCCCCCATCCACCAGACTCTACCGGTCTATCCTCACTGGCACTGAAGTCTGCAAAACTATATGGTAGTGCAAAACAAAATGACAGGCCCCATGCAAAAAATGGCGGCGAGCTCCTGACATTCCTAGCATCTGAACTCTCATGAAAATCACTTCCTAACCAAAGATGTGGACTACCACAAGAGCGACTGGAGCCATGTTTTTCCTCTGACTCTTCGTTTCATTTTATGACAGCTTTTACCCTCCTCTAAGAAACTTACAGTAAATGATTCCGTATTCATGAAGTACTCACCTAAATAGGGAGGCGGTAGAGCAAGCTTCAGGCATGGCCACAGTATCCCATAAAAGCAGATGAAAGAGACAGATTATACACTTAAATTACGCTGGCACAGGCCAAAAATCATCTAGTATGTAAAATACAACCAACAGGAAGGTATAGCAAAGATCACACTCTTCTACAAGAAACAGCCTCCTCCCTGCTCCAAGACACTCATGTTGATCCTCTATACTCCTTATGCATGGGTACATGAACACAAGTATTATTTGTAAGAAAGGATCTTAGCCGAAGAGCATAGAACACTGTAAGGAATGAGAGAATAGAGAGGATTCATGAATGAGGAAGATGAATTGCTTCTTTGGCCATGGAGGCTGGGAGCAAGGAGCTCTCATATCATTCCTTGAGAACATAAGTATCAAATGAGGCATATTGAAGGTCTGACGTTCTTCCAGATAGTAGGATACTGCTTCTTGCTTTGCATTTTGTATTGGTTGAGATGTTCTAGCTCCAAATTGAGTGCCAGCCTGCAGCAGTGGTATATATCTAAGTCAGTAAGGTTGCTGAACTCCTTGCTACTGACTTACATGTGAAGCAGTAGTTTTGAACAATGCAGTTGGGGAGTCAGTGTAATTCATTCAGAGCTGAGGAGACATTGTTATATTTCTCGTCTCTATGGAATCTGTTGAACCTTTAGGATGCTCTTTAATGGTGCCAGAGTGGCTTCTGCAATGCTGGTGAACATGCCCCCATCCCAGCCAGAGATGACACCGACTAGGAGCATGGTGTGGGATTCTTCTCAAAGGGTATAGGCTTTTAACTTCCAGAGCAGTGACAAAGGAAACTGGGCTATTTGTGTTTTTTTGCCATTGTTCTAGAAGGTACAGGTTTTAATGCCCATCGTCTCTGGGGATACATCGACCATAACAACATCACAACAATCATGCACCCTTACATTGTCTCTCCATCAGTTTCTAGAACATCTGCACATAACTTCATTCCTGGCTAGGACCAATCCAGGGAACTATTTACCAGTGCATCAGGGACTGGAAATAGGTCACCTCTGTTTCAGGTCATATCTGGAGACAGGTCTCAATAGGTCAGATTATTCAGATCGAATACATTGGTCATCGGTGCCACTTGAGAGCTACCTCCCTTGCTCACTGAGAGACAATATTCATAGCCCAGCTTGCCCACAGTAATTGTTGTGGCTTACACCTACAGTACTCCTGGCCTACCCATGAATTCGAGGAATATGCCATGATTAAATCAAGAGTACTCTTAGAATTTAAGATTAAGCCAGGAGTACTACAAGAGTAGTTCTTACCTACTCACAGCAAAATCGATATGAATTGAGACATTAATGCCAACTGCTGTTGATCAGAGCCATGGATATGCTACTGAACCACTGGCACAACACAAAGTTTGAGTGCGACTCAATGGCCATGACACTCCGTGGACGCTAGCGTCCCTAGGTATATACTTTTTAATTCAAGCGAGAAACTCAGCACTGTGGACCTCACTTAGAACTCTTGATATGGACGTATTTTTTCATCTGGTTACAGCAGGGAGTACTTTTATTCTACCTTAGTGCCATTAGAAGTTTCAGTTGTGGTAATAGTAATAGAATCAGTAGGACTAGTAGCAGCAGCAGCAGTGTTTGTAGTAGTAGGGATAGCACCAGAACCAACTGCTGAGACTCGAACCCAGTTCCCCAGATTCAAGGCCGACCGCCCTAGCCGTTCGGCCAACTCCTCTCCCCAATCAGAAGTGGAAACAGCAGCGCTGGCCCCAGCAACTTTAGTAGCAACTGTAGCATAGAAGAAGGGGGAATACACTGCCCACCAGTGCCACTTACTGACCAGTAGACGAGAGTTCATCCGTTTGAAGGCAGAAGGCCTGGGACATTGCCTTTCAAACAGAGGGAAATAGACTATATAAATATGAATTTGCATATAAAGACATGAGAACTCTGAATATATAAAACATATACCACAGTAATGATGAATGCATATGAAACACCTGGGGGCATATGATTGGTGGGACTGCACCCATAGCAAAGACTCAGTCATTGATCCAGAGTCCTACAGGAATGCCATTGCTATCTTCAGCACATCTGATGGATTAAATTGACCACCTATAGAAAATCTTGCTCTGTTTGACTTCCTCAGTCTGTGCAGTTCTCCGATGACCAATTCCACGAATCGTATATTAAACATTGGTGGTTTTACAAGCACAGCTTCTTTTTAAGAAAACATTTTGCTTTGTGGATCAAACCCAGGTTGTGGCACCTTTGAAAACGGCGGGACTGTCCTCAAAACAAACAGAATATACACCTATGACTACAATGTGTGTCAATGTACGCATTTTAGTGATTACAAAATATCCAAACGTATAGATATGTCCACTTATTGTAGTGCACTTGTTCCCTAGGTTTGGCAGCTGTGCGGAAAATCACAGGTGTAAGTGCAGTAGAAACGTGCTTTGCACCCATGCCGTCTTTTCTTTTTTCTGCATACATATACACCTAGGGTACTCAGAGTTCACTATGCATACTTCACTGGATAGCCTGCTGCAGTATGTGTGGTGGAAATGTAAAGTAAACACAAAGCAGCAGATTTACTATCATTTTACGCAACACAGCAAAGTAGCTAGCTGCGCTGCATTGCGTCAAAGGGAGACATCAGAAATGTGCAATTTTAATAAAGGTATAGTGCATTTCTGCTGCCTCCTTGCATTGGCAAATGTGTGCTGCCAAGTGGCAACACAACCATCCTTGCACTATGGTGCATGGGTGCCTGCAGTACGAGTAGGATTGTTTTTGTGCAGGAAGGAAAACCTTCCTGCACAAAAACAATCCTTAAAGGCATTTTCCTTTTTCCATTTGTGATGCAGAATGCATCAAACATGGAAGAAGGAAGTAACAAGGAGAAATAAAGATATCTCTCCTTGTTACTCCTGGAACTGGGAGGTGTAACATTTTGATGCATTCCGAGGCTCCCAAGTTTTGTAATCCGAGAATGCATCACAATCTATGGGTGAATGCTTGGGGACACCTACACTCCACCCATGGAACACCTCCCTTCTGCAAGATAACGCCAGGCAATGGAATGTGCTTCTTTGAGTTACCTTGGATTTACTAAACCATGCAGAGCCATTGAAGGTGGTTTTGCATGTTTTTTTAAAAATCCCAGTTAAAGGGGTTGCATTACCTTGAATCTTCTTGTATGACGCAAGGGCAATGCAAGCCCTTTTTAAATCTGGTCCATAGTTTCATTATTTCCTCTTTGCAGTAAGTTACCAGGGTGAGAAAGGACCTGCTTAACGTTTGTTGATTCCGTGAACATATGAGTCAGTGGGCCCAGATCTATGATTTTTCCACGCAACGCAGCACAGCACCTTGCTGCACTGAGTGAAAGGGTAAGGACAGGAATGCACCATCTTTATCAAGATATGGTGCATTCCTATACGCTCCTTAAGCTGGCACACTCATGCCATGGTGCAAAGGTGCCTGCATTAAAGATAGGATTGTTTTTGCACAAAAACAATTCTTAGAGGCGTTTTCCTCTTTTCTAAGTGGGCTACAGAATGCAGCTAACTTAATAATAGGAAACAAAGAGGAGAAATAAATATATTTCTTCTTGTTGCGCTTCTGTTGGGAATGCCTACAATTTTGATGCATTCCCAAGTCTACCAATGTTGGTAAATCTGGGAATGCTTCAGAATACATGGGTGTATGTGTGGGAAGACCCACGTCCCACCCATTAATCGCCTTCCCGGCACAGTTAACGCAAGGCAGTGTCTTGCGTTACACCAGAGTTACCAATCCAAGCGTGGCCACGTAGAGTGCCTCTGAGTCTCTGGTTCATCTCATTCTAGATTGTGCGTCACACTGCATTGCCATGCATGGCGCAAGGGCGATGCAAAACCTTGATAAACCTGAGCCTGGGTGTTTACCAAAGTTTTGCTGTGAAGGACAAAAACTAATATTGGGGATGCATTTATTTATTTATTTAAGAAGTTTTATATAGCGCTGGCCTGACCCTAGGGTATCGGTGCGCTTTGCAACAGATACATTGCAGAGATTCACAAAAAACAAAACAAAAAAGAAAAACAATTATATTGGCACACAAATAGCAAAATCATTTTGCCTAAGGGTGGTACGTAGCTGTTATTAAAATTAACTAAAAGGAAAGCAGAAAGATACAGTACGTTTTAGTGGTTGCCAGATGAAGAACCCTTTGTGTGCAACATGCCCAGCCTTTAGCCGTACTGTGTTGTCATAAAGAGTGATGGCAGATTGCAGTGGCAATATGTTCGAATCTGTGGCACTATCCGTAGCATGCCAGAGGGTGGTGCTCTAACACCACTCCTTCCCGACCTAAACCGAGGCTGTACAGTGAAATAAATATCTTTCAATGTATTCGAATTTCCAACCTTAAAATGTCATGGTTAACAATGAAAATATATATTACCTTTTTCACTGCTTTACAATACTGCCATCAGGAAAGAGAATTACTTCTGTAATGGATAAGGAATCATCTTAATCTCATTGTCGAAAATTAGGGACTAGGGATATAAATGTTCATTTAAATATTCCGAATTCAATACTTTATGTGGTACCCTTCCTGGAAAATGTGACATGACTTGTGCTAAAAAGAGTTCACAGCTTAACCCAGAAGCCAAGTGTCCTTCATATGACCTCAAGGCACGATACCACAGAGGGCATCTCCCATGTTCACCACTAATTAGCATTGAAGATTGGTGGAAAGTACTGGGCAGGCGCTATCCGATTGGCCGACATTCTATGAAAAACATGCCCTTATCACACGATCTGCTAATCAACACAGCTAACGAGGAATTAGACATTAATAATGCATTTAATGAAAGGTATTGAGTGGGCAGAAATTCGTGTTTACAGATTCTAGTATATCATGACTAAATTGGCTATTCATATTTTAGGTAACAACCTAAAATATCTGAATAGCCAATTTAGTCTGCACAATCTGCATAATTTGTTCAGACATAATCTGTTTGGTTGGATGTCTGAATGGTGAGTCTTGTATAACATATTCAGGGCCACATGTATGACCGTGTTTAGCGGTCGCAAACAGCCCGATTTGCAATGTGTGATCGCTAAAAACGGTCTGTAGCATGTACAAACCCTATTTTACGAGTCCGTAACCTATTATCGACTCGCAAAATAGGGTTTGCGACTCGCTATTAGGAAGGGGCGTGCCAAGGGCATCCCTTCTTAACAGCCACTCGCAGTGCCAGGTACAAATGTTTTGGGACCAAAATGCAGTTGCAAAACATTTGAATTTTTGTGCCTATGGAATGTTTGGGGTAGACCAGTTGCAAATAGGAAGGAGCCCCCAGGGGACCGCTTCCCTTTTGCGAATGTGGGTGCAAATATTTTTAAGAGCAGGTAGTGGAACCACAGACCCCTGCCTGGTCTTAAAAATTTAAACTGAAACGTTTCATTTTTCTTTTTGAAATGCATTCCTTTTTCCTTTAAGGAAAACATGCTGCATTAAAAAAAAACAAAAAAACCAGATACATTAAAAAAAGCAGTCACATAGATGGTGGTCTGCTGACAGTGGCGGTTCGTAATGTCGACGAGTAATGGGGCGGGCACGCACAAGCACACTCCCTTCCTCCCATCCCTCACAAGCACCCACACACACATACTCACTCCCACCCATTTACATGTGCACTCACACCCATCCATTCACAAGCGCGCAAACATACACCCATCATTCGCTAGCACATACCCATGCACACACCCATTCAAAGCACACAGCACTAATTCACATACATTCTCATGCGTGAGACCTAGGCCTCGATTGGGAGGCTGCGTCAGTCAGAGCACCCGAGCAGACACCCGCTTGCACAATTATCGCAGTTACGATTTCTGACCCCCTCAGAGGTTAATTTTGGCAGGTCAAACCTGACGTCATTTGCTTGTGAACAAAGGCCTGGAAAATACAGAGAGGCGTATTTTGGTGCAATTACCACCGAAACCTACATTTTAAGGGAAAAATATATATAAAATAAAAGTTAAACTTACCGTCCCGCTTTTGCTCAAGTCCCGAGACTCCCGACTCCCACTGTCCTGCTTTTTGAGTTCTGCAGCGCTCATCATCAGGAAGGCTGCAGGCAGCCTCCCTCCCCTCCACCAATCACAATGCTGCAATGGCAGCGTTGTGATTGGTGAGACCGCTGCCCCACACGGGCATTTTCTCTATGTATGCTGCAGCATACATAGAGAACAGGGAGAGAGGGCGGTGTTTCTCGAGGGCAGGGGGAGTGGCTTGCCCACTGCTGTTCATACTGAATGTTTGGGCGGCCTCAGGCTGCCCAGTCAGTATGAACAACAGTGGGCAAGCCACTCCCCCCTGCCCTCGAGAAACACCGCCCACTCCCAGCCAGGAACTTCAGCTTTCTCGCCGTGCGAGAAGGCAGAAACAAATGGTAGTTATATCCATTTATGTTTCTGCCTTCTCGCACAGCGAGAAAGCAGGGAGGCGGCGCCCAAATGCCCATATAGAGGAGCCGCCACTGTCTGCTGATCTTAACAGGCCACCATCCCTGTGAGTGTCGGTCTTCCCAATTGGTTGCAAATTGTGGCCTGCCTCATCAATATAAATGAGGCAGGTCCCTTGCGACCCATTTGTGAATCACAAATGGTTGTATGTCAGAACGAGTTCCTCAACACCGCATACCTAAACAACGCAGTCTGTACAATGACCGCGTGTTAACCACGCATGCCTTTCCCACAATTTATTGTGGTAAAGACATGCATGGTAAAGGGGTATGGGTGGCTAAGGCTAACACCCCCCTCCCCTCATCTCTAAAAACAACCCGCCATCCTCTAATCCCTAACAACTAACCCCATTCCCCTCCCTGAGCCCTAAAAACAACCCCTAAAAAAATACCCGGAACCCCCCTGAAAACTATCCCAAATCCCCCTCACCCTGAAAACTACCCCAAATCCCAACCACCCCTGAAAATTACCCCAAATACCCCTCCACCCCTGAAAACTACTCCGAACCCCCACCCCTAAAAACTATCCCAAACCCCCCACCTCTAAAAACGACCCCAAACCCCCATCACCCCTTAAAACTACCACAAACTCCATCCCCCCCCCAGACCTGGCCCCAGCCCACTTACATGTCTGTGTCCGTTTCCCCAATGCTCCTCTTTCCCCGCCCATTCTGAACACCAGAACACTTTTGCCTTAACCGCACGTGTGTGGTTAGGGCATACGTGCTTACGCTTGCGAGCTTCCAGAACTCGTGGCTCCGGCATTGTTTTCCTGGATGTTTCCCATCATAAACAGTGTCTCAAACATTGTTGTACATTCCATTTTGTGAGTCGCAAATTACGAGTTGACAAAAATCACAATTTAAGACTCGTAAAATGGAATGGTCTTACATCTGGCCCTCAGTTTCTAGGGTGCGAGCTAGCTCATGGTGGATATTCGCTTACTTCATTCTACCTTCAAAATCACCTGTCCAGGTAATGAAGTCACCTGAATGCTTGTACAATACACTATTCTGTCGAGACTGAAATCCATTAGCTATTGCTTTAAACATTCTTAAACTAAGCATATATCATAGGTTTGTGATAATATAGCACACTGGAATGTCTGCTCTGCTCCTGTGCTAAGCAAATCGCCAAGTCACCGCTAGGCCTCGGCCTTAAAATGCCAGGCTATAGAAAATTTGAAAAGTGGCCAGGCCTCTTGGAAACAGAAGATTTGAAACGTGTGCCTGAAACTTAAAATAAACATCCGAATTAAGATTTTCCTTGATACTGCGATATTCCAATAAAAGCAAGTCCAGCGATCCGATTTCTGTAAGTGACTCCAAAGGTTAGACTAGTCATACATTCTGGGCATGTAAGTAATAAGTGATTGCAAACCAATCTGGATCATACATCCGCTAATGGCCATCAGCCGGGTTTCTGCCCCTTTTCTGTTCAACATAATTCTAATGTATGCTTAAACCACTTAAAATGACCATACTTGGAAAACAAAGAAAATGTAATTGTATTTGTGTGCTCCAAATTCCTTCAAAAAGGTTCCTCTATTATTGGGAGTGGGGGGATGCAGTGGCGGATCTGTGGTACATTTTAGCAGTTAATACGACACATCCTGGGTTACTATGCTGAAAAATTAGCGTTGTATTATATAGCTATAAGGTATAAGTAGTATAATCTCTGTGTATAATGGATTAATAATGGAGCCACTTGTTTTGAAATTGCGCTGTTTGTCTTGGGTTTAACCATATTATCAGAGCTAGAACATTATCACAACAGTTGATTACAAAATTGGTTATCAACTGTTGTGATCTAATTAAGGCCTTCAAAGCCACGTGATAGGCCTCTCTGAGAGCCTGTCAGGGCAGCTCTGCTTATCTGCCTTGAACTGAACGCAGAAATCACAGTTGCAGGAGGGGGAAGGAAAGCAGGGAAGGTAGAGGATTTTGATTAAGGATAGCAGGTAAGGTTGAATGTTAACCTAAGGTTTTCCTGGGCTAAAACGGATACCCTGCTGACAATGTTGATGATGACATAGAATTGACATTATCTAGGAGGTGCACTCCTCAATTATGATATTATTTATTTAACTTGATGTTTAAATGGTATCTTTTAAATGTTTTTCATGACGTAAATGGAGAATTTACTCTTTATTCAATTTGATTCACAAACTGTATCTCCTGAACGTGATTCATGATGTAAATAATAGCTGTAACTCAAAAGCTTGCATCTGTTACTTTACTGTTACTTTACCACTATTTTTTGACTGTGGTTCAACTAAAAGGTATTCTTAAATATCTGTCTTTATTTTTCGGAGTTGAGAGCTTTCTGGGTGTAATATATATCGAGTAGATTAGACTTTCATTGCGTTGAGACAGTATTTACATTTTTTTTTATCTGTTATCATTTTTTAGGGTACTCAAGATATGAAATCCATGTCCTGAGGATGGTCTCCTACACGGAAGAATAGAGACCGAAACGTCGAATGTGGCTTTATCTACCATTGAGTATTTAATTAATTTTGTGTTAGGTAGAGAAGCTTGAGCAATTGATGTAATAAGGGCTGTGTAGATTAATGTATTTACCCTTTTACATCTTTGCTGTTTATCTTGTACCCAACTTTTTAACTTGATTTGAAAAAAAGATTAAATACTCTTTGTTTATATACACCCGTTTTTCAATCTCTTTTTGCTCTCTCCCCTGACTGATTACTAATAAGTAACAGCTTTGAATATATGTCAGTTTTGTTGTTGCATAACCAGCATTAGTGATCTCTTAAAATTAGGATTTTTCTCAACTTTACTACTACTAAACTGACAAAAATCCTAATTTTAAGACTTTCGGTATTCACAGAAGGCATGTAGGAGTCCTAAAGTTAGGAGTCCTAACTTCTGTGGATACCAAAATGAGTAAGTGTCTTCTGTGAATACCAAAATGAGTAAGTACCTTCTGTGAATACAAAAATGGTAGTACGTTTAAGATTTTGTCTTAAGTTAGTTCTGTGAATCGGGCCCCTTGATAGCCAGTACAATGCTGTATGCTTAAAGACTAACTATCAGTAGCTGAATAAGTAGTGAGCCCACCATAGCAATATAACAAAGCCTGAGGCCGATACATATCTCAGCAGAACAGCACAATGTCATCTCCTAATAATCTGACAGATAATAATTCTGCAGGTACTCAAAGTCATTTCAACACCAGATAGTTACACGCATCAGTCCATTTAATAGACAGAAGACGTATTACAGTGAGCGTGGAAATCACAGGATGCGTCACATTCAAGACCACTAAGATTCAAGCCCAGTTGGTATGTGCCGGAGAGGGTAATATCTTAGAAGTCCCAGAAATCCATTGCCCTGGACATAGGAAACACCATGTCCCAATAGGCTTGCAACAGCTTATTGAAGTAGGTTATATTTTGGAGCAAGTCTTTAGTCCTGGGTGGTGGGCCTTGATCCCAGGGGATTGTGTCTCGACTTTTGGCCAACAGTAATGCTAGAACAATACATTTTCTACAGTGGTCTTGAATCTCCCTGACATAGCCCAGCATAGCTGTGAAAAATGTAAGTGAAAAGTAGCAACTAGTCATTTCACTAATCACTTGGTAGGTGTCATGCCAAAATGTGGCCACTATTTTACATGACCAAGTTTAGATGAAGAATGCGTCATTAGAGCTTTACATCTTCTGCAGCAAAAATCCTCCAGTAGCCTGAGGTTTTAAGGAATGTAAAGCGGTGTAACAGCATCTTAGTGGGAACAGGACAACCATTAGCTGCTTCCACTGCTTGTCCATCAGCAAGCAGTATGGCATGGTCTGCCCTCCATTTTGCTTTTAAGCCAGGCACACTAACAGGCACTTCTGACTGCATGCTTTGGTGAAGGAGAATCATAAACCAGTGGTAGTGCATCGAGAGGCATAGGGTCCTCAGCAGAGTAGAAATTGTCATGTGTCACAATTCATAGAGCTTTGAATACAGTACTACATCTAGAAGGGTAAAAGGTGGATGCTCCTGTATTTTTTCTATTAGACGGAATATGCTATCTGGGAACAAATCACTAATTTTGGTAAGGTTTAGTTTTATACGTTGATTACAGGATTTAATGTTGCGTGTTGGAGTGAGCCGTGAATTATGTAATAGCAGAATACTAGGGTGTAGAGACTTTCAAGCTTGGTTCTTACACTAAGCCTGTCTCTAGACTGTGGCATACCTAACACTGTATGAATTGTTTAGGAGGTGTGAGTGATGGTCTCATAGAGTGCCGTGCTGAGAGGGGCCGGACAGATAGTGTCCTTTGCGATGATGGTTGTGGCTGAAAAGGGACTGGATTTAGCCAGGAGTGTGCATAGTGGGCTTGTGCACATAAATAGTATAATTCAAAGTCAGGCACTTTATTGTCACCTTGATCGTCAACTTGATCAACGGATAATGTTTAAGTCTCCCATCCAATTCTAGGACTATACTGTTAATAGCATTATTATTGCTGTTAATCCATTGATAAGGGTATCTAATTATTATAATTGTTTTAGCACTAATATTTGATTGTGTTTCTTTAATTATTTCACTTTGCTACTAAGATACACCACACACAATCTCACAAACACTTCATACAGCATATTTCACATAAACCAATGCAGCTCAAACATGCAACTTAGCCAGCAAAACAACAGCCATTGTTTTGTTTCTAGTCATCAGACAAAGATTATGGACCAGCCTTAGAAGATGTGTGAGAAATTGGAAAGATCACTCTGATAAACCCTTCCAATACCTAAGTCTTACCCACAGCCTGGGACATTTCTGAGTATCCGTGCGCGTTATAAATGGAGGTTAACATTCAACAACACACTGTCACCCAACAAGCTATGGACCAAAGCACAATATCCAAAATATATCACCACAAGACGTCTTTAATTTCAGTTTGCACTCGAAACCCTGGGTCAACCAGCTGTGGCACCACTATGGAGCAGTTCAAAGTCATACTAACAGAATAATCTATGTTATACAAATGCAAACAACAATGAATAATATAGTATTACATGTACTTTAACATGCCATATTACTATTTCAAGGTGTTATTTATTATGTATTACATTCTCTTTGTGACTCATTTATTGTATTGTTATAGTTGCTTAAGTATTATTAATAGCTCTTTTCAGCAGCTGCCAATTGCCAATCTGGCTTGAAGCCCATTTTCAGAAATCTTTTTCATTTATGAAGATCATTGCTGGTCGGATTTTTCGTGACCTGGTTTTCAAAATAGTTTGCAGTATTGAAGAACTTTGTGCCTTTAGCTTTTTGATTAAGCAATTTGGGATTTACTATTTAAAGGTGGGACATGGTTTAGTATAGTGATGAATTCCTTGGTTCCTCAGGGGTCTGTCCTTTTGACTTTGATTTTGTCACTTAGTCCTAAAGATGATCTGTCTGGCTCTTAGCCCTGCGAGAAAGCAGTGGGGGTGACGCTCCTTCGCCCTAATGGAGGAGCCGCTCCTACACTTACTCAATGGAAAATTTACCATACTGACAGATTTTCTGTGGTCATAAGATCTAGCTGCATATCCTGATTCTATGAATCAAAGTACGACTTGTATACATAGGCAAAACCGAGGTGAACAAAACTTTCTGTGACTCCTGTGTGCCCTGTTAGGCAGAGGATGGTAAGGGGAAATAACTGACTTTCTTCCCGCAGCCAAGGGCCTGCCCTAGGCTGTGTCTAGTGCTTAATTTGTGCTCGTGGTTGACTGTGGTTTCCACCAGCACTTATTTTTTGGACCGGGACACTTACCACTGTCTTGTGTGCAACAGTCCCGATCCTCTGCCAGAAAATGCCCTACTCGCCTGTCTTGTCCAAGAGACCAGCTCAGGCATTCATATCACATGCATCGGTATGTGACGTTCAGCAGTGGGCACAGTGATTTTGTGATGTGGATTGGATCTTACTATGTGAGTAAGTATTCAGGGAATCATTAAGGCAATAATGTAAGGTGGCTCAAAACAGAAGAGTGGCATCCACTTCCCACAGCACTGGCCCACTGCCTGATGCAGTCAGCTGGGTGGGCTTTGTGTACACATGACATGCTTTTTCTACCCATACCCTGCAGATATTGTACTCGAGCCCTGCAGGGTAGACCCAGCCTTGTCCAGTCGTAGCTCCTGGTTGTGCTACATGTGTGTCTTGTGCTTTTTTTTTATAGCGACCCAATGGCCCTTGATAGCTTCTTGAGTCAAGGCTCGGCCTGCATATTGCTGAACGGTGCACGATTTAAGTCTGCATAACCACTCAGGCTGGCTATGGGTCATTAATGATGTGGCAGATGTATCGGAGAGCCATGCAGAGTCAATGACTGGCCATGTGGTCTGAGGCTTCACAAGGAAGCCTGTCAGACTCATGACACATGCACACACCCCGCACTGCACACCAAAACCCAGCGAGAGCTGTCTAAAGAGTGCTCGACCTCAAATGCTGCTGCTTGGCTGCCTGCTTCTAACCATCACCAAGTAGAGAAAAATTCCAAGGGGCAGATCTACAAGAAAGTGCCGCAGCGTGGCACCGCAAGCCCTTTGGCTGCGCCATGCTGCGGCACTTTCAGAGCACAGGAATGCAACATATTTACAAGAATATGTTGCATTCCTGTGCTCTCCCTGAGCCGGCGAACAAACAGCTGCCAAGCGCTGGCGCAGGCACCCTTGCACCATGGTGCAAGGATGCCTGCACCATAGGGAGATTGTTTTTGTGCAGGAAGGGGCACCTTTCGGCACAAAAACAATCAAGGCTTTTTTCCTCTTTCAATGCGTGCTGTAGAATGCAGCACGCATTAAAAGAGGAAAAAACGAGGAGAAATGAAAACATTTCTCCTCGTTGCACCTCACAACGCCACCTCTAGGGTGGCGTAGCATTCAGACGCATCTCCAGATATACGATTTCTTGTAAATCTGGAAATGTGTCTTGTTCCATGGGTGTTGCGTGGGAACACCCGCAGTAACACCCATGGAACGTCCCTTCACTGCAAAGTGCTGCGTGTGAAAGGGCCATATTTACAAGGAGAGGAAAAGTCACGCAGTGGACTTTTTTGGTTCCGTCCAGAGGTGTCAGGGTACAACACCCGAAGACCCCGGAGTTCCACCTGCCTTGGTGCACAAATGAACAGAAACACGGGCTTCTCGATGGTGGCGTCAAAGACCAAAGGTTTATTACTGCAGGGACACAGAAGTCACAGAATCTACACACGGGCAGAGACTAGGAGCCTGTTCGATTTGTACAAAGTGGGTTGCTCCTTATATACTAAAAATTGTGCTCTAGGCAAATATTTCACATGTCGGTACTTTCCCAAACCTTTTGTGTCTCTAAACAATAAATATTTGGCGTTACACAGGAACTGTCGATAATATCTGATACCAAACATCACGAAGAGGGGTTCCCACCAGTCCATCACAATCCCTTGTCAATATTGCATTCAAGACCCGGACCGCCTCATCGTAAAGTTCGTTACCTCCCCCTAATAAAGGCCCAGAAGGAAAGGAGTAGAGCCAGGTGCAGGAGATAGAAAAGCGGGATAAGAGATGTTTGTGGGTTGTAAATGGGCAAGGCTACCGGCTTCGGCCGCCTAATCATGATCAGGTACAATGGACACGAAGACCAGTTTGGCAGGACTGGCCTCGGGCAGAGGAGGCAGCCTTTGTCGAGTCATGCAGCTACAGCGTGATCTGGTTTAAGGTGCACGTGTCACGTAAGAGGTGAATCTCCGGCTAAGGCTACGTGTCTTTAATCAAAGTGAAGTGAATGAAATGATCAGAGGCTATTGCATATGTGAGGGCAAGGAAACACAAAATGGCGGCCACGATCTAAGATGGATGCCGTGTGTATATCAGAAATGTGTCAGTGGAAGGAGTGCTCTTGCTCGTAGCGTAGCGAAAACACTAGGATATACTAAATGGATCATTTGCGGTTCACTGATACCATTTTTATGTATTTCCGACAAACTTAAAAACACGGGTTCAAGTCGTCACGGAACCGTCACGGAACCTCAGACCCTCCTTTTGCCCTTACATAGGCAATTACTCAATCTATGTCTGAATCTAGTTCTATGCTCATCAGGTCAGTGACATGTTGTTGTATCATCATCCTTTCTCGTGTCTTTTCTCCAAACGCAGGTGGTTTCCTAAAACAGGTTGTAGCACAAAGACTACACAGAGCAGGACCACACTGGATAATCAGACAACATGAGAATAGTAATATTAAGATGATTCCAATGACCATTAGAACCTTCCATCCCCACGCTGAGATCAGAGTCCAAAACCACTCCATGAAGGACCAGTTTCCCTTGTCTACATGTATGGAGTCTGAGATCTTGTGCAACTTAGAGATCGCCTCGTAAACTGTTGGAGCATTATTAGGAATAAAGACACAGCAGCTCGATTGGATCATTCTGCATACCCCACCTCGATCTGCAAGTATAACATCTAGAACCATACGGTTCTGCAATGTCATGAGCCTATCCGCCTGAAGCTCAGCTGTCAGATTGCTAAGGGCACCAGCAGTTTCGGTAATAGTAGATTCAACTACCCGTGTTAGCTGACGTATGTTTCTACTATTGGCCATAGGCCCCCAGAACGGAAGGAAGCCTTTGAAGAAGTCTCCAGCTTCCTGACCAGCGGTATCTTCCTTGCTGAAGACACCTCTCGCTACTCTTGTTCTGTGGTAATCAGGTGAAGCAGTGTATGTCGGAGGCAATAATCGAGCAATATAACATGATCCTGAGAAGTCGGCAGGCAACCATGTATAAGCTCTGTCTCGACAGATGAAGTAGGTACCCCTAGCAGTGAGGAAGGCAGGGGAGGAGTTAGCCGGAAACACATAAGTCTCTACGCACTCACTTCTCCCTAGCTGAGCTCTCGGATTTCTCCCATTACCTTGCAGACAGACCTGACCTCGGTGAGGTACGACCCAGATTGGAGTTGAGCTTTTACGCTTGCTTTCTCCTAAACTAAGGCGATACTCTGAAGTATTCCAACTTAAATATACTCGCAATTCGTCTCTAGGGTAAGATGGAGTATTATTGACGTCTTTGATCATGTCAATAATTCCCTGGACTAAAGCTTTGTTAGCAGAGTTATATTTAGTGGAACGTGGTGGACGTGGAGGATAAGTTTCAAGGGCATAAGCAAAGATGGTTTGGAAGGCCTGAAATGATCCATTATAGCTGTAAGGCAAAACCAAATAGGGAATACCTTTATCCATAGTGTGAGGTATCAAGCCACACACCCAGCAGTCTGTAGTGTTAACTACCAGTTGGTGTTGATGCAAGAGCTGTACAAAAGTATTATTAATGAATTCTGAGCGTCGAGCTTGCTCATGTTCCGGAAACGAGTGAAAAGAGTGTATAGAAGAAACAGTAGAAATAGCTGGATCAAGGGGAGGCACTGTAGAAACTGGCACAAAAATCAAATTTATGCTAAAGACAATTCCACCCACCAATGTTGCTAAAACAATCAAAAATGTAATGGCACATTGCATCAAGAAACATTTGCTGTGAAGAATTCTATTAAGTCTGTTTCTGCGAACGTAAATCACATTCTTTCGTTGCAGCGCAGGAAGCTCCATCTTCTACAATCCGCTCGCGACCACTGATGATGTGTACGTAGATGAAAATGCCTCTATCAGCCCTGGGAGTTCCCAGAACCAACAGAAAGATCGACCTTGTGTCAGACCCCTGCAAATTCAAACTAGGCACACAGCCACGACCCTACGGCTACCCAGACGGCAAGGCAATTTATTAAAAACAATAAACAATAGCAAACTTCCTGGCTGAAAAGAAAAAAAAAGTCCAATGTATATAAATATCAAAATCACAATATGCAGTTGCCTGCTTTATTTGTCCTTTTTATGGCTTCTAAGGTTGTATTTCTGCTTCGCTGGTACTGTCTGATCGGAAAATAGTGTATCACTAGCAGCTGTTGCAGAGTTTACGTTCGCAGATGGCAAAGTTTCTTCTGATGCTGGAGACAAATGTTCAATGTTCAAAGTAGTCTTTTCAGGAGGAGAGTCACGTTTCAAAGTGTCAGAAATCAAATCGGCATCGCTGAAAGGGACAAATTTTGGAGTTATTTCAGATTCGGAGGCACCAATTCCCTTCTTCACCCAGTCGTCGTAGGGCAGCGGCAGTGGAACACGCTTTACGTGAGAAGCGTGGATCCAGTTCTTCCGGCCAGCAACACGTACAGCTGTCCTCGTTGCCAGTAGGATTTGGAAGGGGCCGATGTAGCGAGGCTGAAGATTCTTTGTCCTCGCGAAGTTCCGGACCACTATGAAGTCACCCGGTTTCAGTTGATGCCCTGGACTCTCCGGAGGTTTTGGTAGTGCATCAAAAACCTGTTGATGAATAAGACTTAATTTAGCAGTCAAGTCGTAAAGGTAGTCTATCAACATAGGATATTCAATGGAGCAAAATTGTTTAGGCCTTGGCACACCCCAGACATTTGCCGGGCGGCCAAATACAATCTCATATGGAGAAAGCCCTATTCTAGAATGCACTGTTGCTCTCGTTGATAACAAGGCCAAAGGAAGTGCGTCTGGCCAAGCCAAACCTGTGGATGCTTGAATTTTGGCTATTTTAAGCTTGAGGGTGCCATTGTAACCCTCGACTAAACCAGCAGACTGGGGATGGTTCGCACTATGAAATTTTTGTTTCAATCCTAGACCAGCACACACACTCTGCATAACTTTCCCTATAAACTCACTTCCGTTATCTGACCATACAATCCGTGGCATTCCATACCTAGGAAAAAATTCTTTGAGAAGAATTTTGGCAGTTGATAAAGCAGTGTTGTCCTTTAGTGGGTATGCTTCTATCCACCTGGAAAAAGCACAAACTACCACCAGGACGTATTTTAAATTGTTGCAGCGTTCCATGTGAATGAAGTCTAACTGTATTACTTCAAAGGGGCAGGAAGGAGGAGCAAAATGACCAGCTGGAGTTGGAATTCCCTTGCCAGGATTATGCATCAAGCACACCATACAATTTTTCACCACTCTCTCTGCACATTTACTGATTCCCTCATTCTTCCAGACCGGAGCTAACATCTTACATATCCCTTTAGAACTTATATGCGCTACTCCATGCGCCATCGTCACTACTGCAAGCACATATGCATCAGGCAACATCCAACGCTGCTGTTCTGTCAAATCGATCCAACATCCATTCGAGTCCAATTTGCCCGTACTTTCTCTCCATACGCGTTTCTCTTCCTCAGTCGCTTCTTTCTGAATCTCTTTCACACTTTCCATAGTGTCCTCACACATTCCAGACTCAGCAATCCATCTTGCAGACGTAGCAACGTACATTCTACTCATCATGTCTCTAGCTGTCTGTTTAGCGGTTTCATCAGCAAAGGCATTTCCCCGACCAACATCATCCGTGATTGCTTTATGAGCACTGCACTTCACAATCGCAACTTCAGTCGGCAAGGTTAGAGATTCTAACAAGTCGTTAACTAGCTGACCATGTTGAATCTTAGTCCCATGGGACGTAATGAAACCCCTTTCTCTCCACAACCGACCAAAACTATGGGCCACGCCAAATGCGTACTGACTATCTGTAAACACATTCACTCTCTTTCCCTTAGCTAAAACACACGCTCTCGTAAGAGCTATTAACTCTGCAGCTTGGGCAGAATTCTGACTCACTCTTGCAGTCTCCACAATCGTCTTCAAAGTCGTTACTGCGTAGGCAGCAGTCACATCACCATTCTCCAATTTAAAACATGACCCGTCCACATACAGCGTACCATCCGGGTCGGATAGAGGAGTATCTCTCAAGTCGATACGACCTTTTGTCTCTTCCTCCGTTTTGAAATAACAGTCATGTGGCTCAGAATCACTCGACTCTTGATCAGTCGGCAACAATGTTGCTGGATTCAATACATTGCATCTTTTGATCTGAATATGATTTGCTAATAACGTCAGCTCGTAACCAGATAATCTCGCACTAGTAAGGTGTTGTGTCTTCGTTCGGTTCATGAGTGTGTCCACTGCATGAGGAACCATGACCACTAGCATATTGTTCATCACCAAACCAGCAGATTGTCGAATGGAAGCTGCAGCTGCCGCTGTAGCCCTCAAACAACTCGGCAATGCTCTAGCTACCGGATCTAATGTTGATGAAAAATACGCACAAGGGCGTTGTTTATCACCAAACTTCTGTGTCAAGACACTCAACGCGCAACCTTCTCTTTCGTGAACGTAGAGCGTGAATGGCTTACTGTAATCAGGTGTGCCCAATACAGGAGCTGAACACAAAGCTTTTCGTAATTCAGCAAAACTCTTTTGACATTCATCAGACCATGGCACCGGACTCGGAACATTTTTCCCAGTCAAAGCTACCAATGGCTTTGCTAAAAGTGAAAAATTTGGAATCCACTGCCTACAGTAGGAGGTAATACCTAGAAAGGCACGTACTTCCCTCTGTGTGCGTGGAACACTCATCTGCGTAATTGCTTTTATTCTTTCTGGGGTCAACTTCCTTCCCTCCTTTGATAAGAGGTGACCTAGGTAGGTTACTTCTTGGCAGCAATATTGCATTTTGGAAGGTGACACCTTATGATTCAAATTAGACAAATGATGCAATAGTGAAATTGTAGCTGCCTTGCAAGTTTCCTTGTCATCGGCAGCCACCAAAAGATCGTCTACGTACTGTACTAGGGCAGAGCCTGGAGGAAGGACAAAAGAATCTAGCTGACTTTTTAAAGCTTGACTGTAAATGGATGGACTTTCACAATAGCCTTGTGGAGCGCGTTTAAATCTGAAACTCCGACCTCCTAAACAGAAGCCGAAAATATCCCTACTTTCTTCAGCTATCGGAATGCTGAAAAATGCATTCTTGAGATCTATAACTGAGAACCACGTAGCTGTAGCAGGAATCAATGTTAATAAGACAGTAATGTCTGGCACTACAGGAAACTGCGGAATTACAATCTTATTAACTTCTCTAAGGTCTATGACAAACCTATAAACTGGAGGCTTTGTAGGGTCAGTTCGCTTCAGAATCGGTAAGACAGGACTGTTACAGACATTTCCTCGCGTTTCTTCAACCACATCTTTCTTAATCAAATCTTGCACAATCACTAAGAGTGCACGTTCACCTTCACTCGATATTTTATACTGGGGAATTCTTGGAAATTTTACATTCGCTTTCAAAGTTACTACATACGGTGGAATTTCTAGTAGACCTACATCATTGGGACCAGTCGCCCAAAGAGAATCAGGGAGTGAACGTAGCTCCGGCGGGAGTGCGTCCATTGACAAGTACATCGGAGAGGTGAGTCTTTTACCCAAAGTAACATGTACTCCTTCCGGAGAACAGTACAATGTCGCATATAGTCGTTTTAACAAATCTAAACCAAGCAGATTTTCATTACAACCTGTAGTCAGAATCAGGGGTGCTTTCAAGTGACACGGTCCAACAGAAATAGACAAAGGACCAGATATCGGGTTGTACACAGGGGCGCCTGAAAAACCTACGGAAACATTTGTTGAGCCAGACAAAGGTGCGCCAGGGAGTTTCGCATGCATGATAGAACTTTTCGCGGCACCAGTATCCAACAGAAACGGTTCGACTACACCTGATGTTGCTACTGCGACATAAGGCCCACTCTGATCCACTGGAACTGATACTACTCCCTCTCTCTGTCCATGGCTGTCCTAGTACCCATTTTGTTGAAAACCCTCTTCAACTTCACAATAATCCTCAACAAGATATTGCTGAGATCTATTTTGCTGAACAGATTGTCCATTTCTCTGATCAAAGTGATTGGAAAGACGATCATTCGTTTGTGGAGGCATAGCACCTCGTCCTCGTCCTCTAGAATTCTGCGCATAACCACCACGACCTCTCTGAGCTGCTGCCGCATTATTTTGCGCTAAGATCGGACAATCATTTTTATAGTGACCCTCTTTCTTACAGTACGCGCACTGATTCCACTGATATTGAGGCCTGGTCGAATTATAATCTGTCTTTTGATACGAATTCTGTTGCATATTAGTCTGATTCGTGCGAGGCGGATACGCCTGCTGTAAAAGAACTTTAGTCTTTAAATCTTTCGTTTTCTTCTCTGATTTCTCCTTTTCCTCTTTATCCCTATTTTCATAGTACTGTGCAGTCGCAAGTATTTGCGCTGTCGTAGATACAGCCCACGCACTTTCTGAGTCTTTCAATTTATTGCATAATTCAGGTAACAAATTATGCACAAATTTATCGACAAACAATCTCTGTCCCCCTTCAGTGCTCATGTCCTGACCACTATGGTCTACAAAAGTCTCTTCGAACCTCGTGAAGAAGTCCGAGACACTTTCGTCTTTCTTCTGCTTGCATGCGGATAATTTATCCCAATTAACACGCAATGCTGGCATCAGAGTCTTCATTAAATCTATTATTCTACCTGGCAGATTAGCGATCAAAGGTTCAGGTTTCGCACCACCTATTTGTTGATTATCTGCTGCAGTGATAGCTGCCCAATCACCACCTAAAGCAGCCTGATGATCCTCTCTACGAATTTTAGCCCACACTGGTTGTGGAACTACATTACCAAACAACATATCAATGTCGGCTAAGTTCATTATACAAGCCTCAACTGTCTGTGTTAATTCCTTGTAATATCCGGCTGGATTCTTACGTGGATCTGGCAAGGCCTGTTTCACTGCTAACACTTCTGCTCGCTTCCATGGAATATGTATCCATACTCTTTGGAACTGTGCTGGAGCAGCTACAACACCCGCAACCGCATCAGCTTGCACGGCTTCGCGCCAAATTGGAGGAACCTCCCTCATAGGATATTGGCGACTTAGCTTCATTTTACCTTTCTCTAAATCTCTCGGTGAACGAAGAGATGGATCATTCCTAAAACTCAAAATGAGTTCCATCGCTTCCTTTATATTATCGCCCACTATCATTCCAGCAGCAAACTCTTTCTGCACTTTAATTAAATCTTCCAAATCTGATTCGACATCGTCTTCTTCTATTTCCTCACGTAACAACGAGCACATCTCATCAAAGACGTATCGTTGCGTTGGTTCTCCCCATTGCATAAATGTCTCTAACACATCTCTCGTACTATATCTTCTAACTTTCGTAATCCATCTGAGAGCCGTGGAGTCTAAAACTCCCCGTTCCTCAGTACTTGGAAGCTGACTCCGTCTCTGAACAGAGTCAGGAGTAGGAGTCTTAATCAAGGTTTTATATATAGGCGACAGCATATTAGTAACAGAATCAGTGATTCTTCGACGAACAGAAAGTGGAGTTAGTACACTCGCAGACATAGAAAATGCAGTGGAGGTAGGAATAGATGAGGAAGCAGTAGGAGTATCGAGGAAAATAGTTTCTGGAGCAGTAGGTACAGGGGTAGGTATAGGGGTTGGCAGTGTAGGAAGAGGAGGAGCTGTAGGAACATTTACATTCACCACAGGAGGTATAGGAACTTGATTCTGAGGAACAAGAACACCAGGTTGTCCAGCAACCGGCAATTGAACATTCGGGATCAGTGGAGCCGTAGCACCTTGTGCATACGGTGGAGGTGACCGTAACAGATAAGATAGCAGAGGATCGTTTTCGGAGTCCTCCAGTATCTTAGCCATTTTCGATGGCAAGGCAGGATAGCACTTGTCAATCGCTAAGTTACGCTCTCTAATGGCTACATCTATGGCTTTCTCACACTCGTCAGCCTGCAACTGTTTAGTCGCTTGCTCTAGAGTTAACTCTTCTTGTTCTTTTTGCTCTTTCTTCAACCTTTTCATTTCTCTCTGTTTGGATTCTTTCCGCCAATAACGAAAAGAGTCAAACATTGCCGGCCGGGCTTTCTTCCTAAACAATTTCGCTTCTAAGTTGTCGAGAATCTCTTGTTCAAAACTACCATGCAGTGGCCAACTAAGGACACCATCCTTCTTACAATAGCGGACCCATATCTCATTATAAGTTATAGGACCCACACCATACTTGCAATATAAATCATAAAGGGGAGTCCCAATCGGAGGAACCAGACAAGAGTCCTCTAATTGTGAGTCACTGTTGCAACTAAAACAAGACAACATTTTCCGACTTACCATTTTCAGTCCGGAACACAAAACAAACAAACACGAAACAAATTTGTGCACTTGAACCAAGAACTTAGGCCTACCAAAAACGAACTGATGTATCGATACCCAAACTGAACCAAATAGATTATCGTAACTAGAACAACCAAAGATAATCTTACAAAACCAAACCAAACCAAGAACCGATCAAGGATTTTTAACAATCCTCACAAAAAATAACCAGCTAGCTATCACTAAATACTTAACTGAGTCACTGAAGACGTCACCAAGGAGAAACCCGTCACGTTTCGCCGTACTAAGGACTGCACCACTTCGGGTCCAAGACAGGGCGACGGTCAAGGCAACGGCCCACTGCAGCCGTCCTGAACGGGAACCCTCGTGGAAGAGAACTTCAGGGCCACTTTTGCGATATGCCGGGATCGATGAAGTGGGGCGCCTCCCTCAGGAATCTTCACACGAAGCTTCTCGAACTCTTCAGGCTTTTGGACCGGTACCGAATGACGTCGCCCCACGTTGGGCGCCAATTGGAGTTCTGGACTTTTTTGGTTCCGTCCAGAGGTGTCAGGGTACAACACCCGAAGACCCCGGAGTTCCACCTGCCTTGGTGCACAAATGAACAGAAACACGGGCTTCTCGATGGTGGCGTCAAAGACCAAAGGTTTATTACTGCAGGGACACAGAAGTCACAGAATCTACACACGGGCAGAGACTAGGAGCCTGTTCGATTTGTACAAAGTGGGTTGCTCCTTATATACTAAAAATTGTGCTCTAGGCAAATATTTCACATGTCGGTACTTTCCCAAACCTTTTGTGTCTCTAAACAATAAATATTTGGCGTTACACAGGAACTGTCGATAATATCTGATACCAAACATCACGAAGAGGGGTTCCCACCAGTCCATCACAATCCCTTGTCAATATTGCATTCAAGACCCGGACCGCCTCATCGTAAAGTTCGTTACCTCCCCCTAATAAAGGCCCAGAAGGAAAGGAGTAGAGCCAGGTGCAGGAGATAGAAAAGCGGGATAAGAGATGTTTGTGGGTTGTAAATGGGCAAGGCTACCGGCTTCGGCCGCCTAATCATGATCAGGTACAATGGACACGAAGACCAGTTTGGCAGGACTGGCCTCGGGCAGAGGAGGCAGCCTTTGTCGAGTCATGCAGCTACAGCGTGATCTGGTTTAAGGTGCACGTGTCACGTAAGAGGTGAATCTCCGGCTAAGGCTACGTGTCTTTAATCAAAGTGAAGTGAATGAAATGATCAGAGGCTATTGCATATGTGAGGGCAAGGAAACACAAAATGGCGGCCACGATCTAAGATGGATGCCGTGTGTATATCAGAAATGTGTCAGTGGAAGGAGTGCTCTTGCTCGTAGCGTAGCGAAAACACTAGGATATACTAAATGGATCATTTGCGGTTCACTGATACCATTTTTATGTATTTCCGACAAACTTAAAAACACGGGTTCAAGTCGTCACGGAACCGTCACGGAACCTCAGCAGGGTGGCTTTTCCTGTCCTTGTAAATAAGGAGGAGCCCCCAGCGCCACCAGTACGTCATGAAAAGTGACGTACTAGTGGCGCAGGGGCTTGTAAATCTGCCCCCAAGTTTTCTATGTGCACACGTTACCCCTCTTCTCCCGCCTTGCATTTTCCTAAGCCTCACTTCTCCTGACACTTTTCTGCCTCCTATTCTCCTTGGCGACAATGACCGCTGATCCAACCAGCCCTCTTAACACTCTGCCACTCCCTTCTCCACCTGCACATTTTTTAAATCATATTAAGTCCTGCCATTGCCTGTAGTTCCGCCTGCGCACTTTGGAGGTGTGAACCCTGCTGAGGCAGAGGGAAGAAACCCCCGCAAGGCTCAGATCGGAGTTTCTCTGCAGATTGAATCCTTTAACATAATTGTTTCACACGCCTCGCAAGAATGCATTTTAAAGAATGCCTAAAGAACAAGCGCGCGGTAATTTTACAATATCGTTTGCATAATGGCCTCTATTTAGCAAAACCACAGGTGCATTGGGTTTTTGTACTAAATGGCATAGAAACTGCTGCTTGTCTAGAGGAGCAATTTTCTGAAGTGCATTTCTTTTAGTGCATTACAGCCTCAAGCCCGCAGGGTTGGTGGGTGTTCGAGGTGATTCACACTTTACTTTGCCGTCGCTGACTAACTGTGTGGGCCCTGGCTGCTTCTTCTGGGGAGTGGAGTCTGTGGAGGTGCTACCAGGCCTGCTGCGCCGCTGAGCTTTCGCTAATAGAATACTGTTTTTTATTATCCACAGCTAGAGAAGGCGACGGAGGGGTGGCTGCCTCTGTGCGTGGTGGCGCATTTCTGTTTTGACAGGAGTTTTCTCATGTGCACCTGCAGCACTGGACAGGTGAAGTCTTTCCAAAACTGGAAAACGGGAGATAGTGGGCATACCGCGTGAGATTCGCCCCATCCATAGCGCCCCAATCTCCCATTCGTTACCCTGCCCCCCACAAAGCAAAACCAGGCAAGTAAGTGGTCTACCAAGGTACTGGCGACCCTCCTAGAAGAAAAGGGATAAAAGGCCGGGGTCACGAGGTTGTTATGTATTGTATTTACAGTCTGAATCTCCAGAACCATACTTGATGCATGTTGCGCCAGCAGGCCACAACCAATACTTTTGCGTGTTGCCCCAGCAGGCCACAACCAGTTCTTCACAGTTCCCCTTTGGGATATCTACCCGCCGTCTATCCCCTAGACGTGGCCACCAGAGCACTGCTTGGCGCCTTTCTTGCGTGCCAGCACCCTCAAAGTTTCTTACCACAAGCCCCGGCATCTCGGATAGGGCCGGAGAGTCCAGGACCACCAGTAGGTCAGCCCCTTCTCCCGCCAGCCCAGAGCCCCATATACAGCCCGCCCTGTTTTTTCCAGGATCAGACGTCCCTGCCAATCCGGAGTCCCTGCCATTTCTCTTGCCCAGGACCCGGCCACAGGGCGAGAAGCTTGCTGGTGCTCTCCCCTCCCCCCAAATGCCGCTACCCCTTCCTTATCTAAGGCCATGGCCCGCAAGATGGTTTGAATGAACAATTCCAACCCTGCCTCAGACAGATGCACTCCATCCGCCAAATAATGTTCCACTTTTGCTGCCTGTATCAAGTTAAGCCTGATGGCCCGTATGGGTGAAACACCCCCTTCCCCCTTAACCTTCGAACCGGAAGTTGTTGTCTCCCACCCGAGGTGCCACTAAGGGCCCCCCACCCCATGGCGTCAGGGGGGCATGCCATATTCGTCACTGTTGATTTGGGGTCTATTTTTACATTTCCAGAGCATTATTTACGAATTACAGTATTTTTAGATAATTCAGAATACTAGCCGCTCGAATTCTCTACTTGCTATTTAATTACCAGGAATTGCGATTATAGGACTGTTTTTTCGATTCCCCATGGCTCCGTGTCCACCCATTGGCCTATTCACTTCTTGCTCCTCCTATTTAATGACAAGCTATCATGTTTCACTCCTCTTTCTTTCCTGTTTGCCCCTAGAGGCTTTACCTTCCCAGTATTTCTATTTAAGCATGCTCCCCTCTTCTTCCCTCGTCCCCAGGGTGCTTTTCTGTTTTTCCACAACAGTGCTGGAAACTAATCGCTGGTAAATTGCTCAAACCAGTCCCACCCCGAATGGGGCAGGGTGGCTCTCATGGTTGGGTCATGGCAGCCTATTCAGCTTTGAAAGAGTCCCCTAGCCTCCAGCTCACAGAGAAAATACCAGATGCAGAACGGCCACCCTAGTCCTGCCTTTCAATTGCTAAACTTTTCTCCCTCTCAAATACCCTTCTCTGCCCGCTGAAGGCATCCTGACCTGTTCACCTGTATGCCCCTCCTAGGTACCGTATGGCCTGATAGGTTTGCCCATTCACTCACGCCTGTGATGCACCTCTTCCGCTTCTGCTCCCAGTAGTGTTCCCATTCCTGTTTTTTTGCATCTTCTCTGAGTGCCGCAGAATGCAGCACAAACGAAAAGAGCAAAAATGAGGAGAAATTAATAGGCATCCTGACCTGTTCACCTGTATGCCCCTCCTAGGTACCGTATGGCCTGATGGGTTTGCCCATTCACTCACCCCTGTGATGCACCTCTTCCGCTTCTGCTCCAAGTAGTGTTCCCATTCCTGTTTTTTTGCATCTTCTCTGAGTGCCGCAGAATGCAGCACAAACGAAAAGAGCAAAAATGAGGAGAAATTAATAATTTCTCCTTGTTGCGCCATTCTAAAATCTGGTATTCCATGGCTTTCATGTTTGCCGCTGCCTCAGCCTTGTACATCTGGGGCAGTGTCAAAAAGCAATGGGTGTTGCGGTGGAACGCCCACAGCAACACCCATTTTACGCATCTTTGCGGCAGAAAGGGGCATATTTACAAGGTGGTGTTAAGTCAAGCAAAGTAGCTTAGCGATACCTTGCAAATATGTAAAATGGCGCTGCACCACCGGAGCGGGAAAAAAAGTGACCTTCCAGTGGAGCTGAGGGCTTGTAAATAGGTGTCCATATCTCTTGAAATTGTAAGAAATTTTAACTACATCCATATAAAGGCACACCAAATCTTCTAGATCTATTGATCCTCTTTAAGGCTATTCAAATACAAAAAAATAAGCAAAAAAATTTTCAATTACACAAACTCATAGGGCTCTTGTTATACCTGAAAAACATAGCCTCCTCTCACCAACTCTTTGTACAAGAAAATCAAAACCTTTTTTGCAAGCCACAGCTCCATGAAAATGCTTGTACTACTGAATATCGAGACTAGAAATATTGTAATTCACTAACATCATGGACAGACTATCGAGGGACAAAATATTGAATGGTAAGCGCACATAGAGGAAGTATAGATTCACTATTCTCAACACCACATCTATGCACCCTGAAGATATCTATCGTCAAAGTTCATATGTCTAGTTAGGTTAGATAATCTATACTTACCTACCTGCTGATATTTTGTCCCTTGATATTGTGCCCACGATATTTCGTGCCATCGAGATTCCTACCTCGATAATCCACAATTCTTCTAAAAGCATAGTGTTCATGCATTTATACAACCTCCTCCACAACAAACCCCTCATCATCCCTTTTTATTCAGACATCTGTCCTCCAGCATTGATAGGCTACCAGCAGTTTATCTTAGCCCTTTCAATGCTTTCCCAGGTTTCCATTATTTCTGTAATTTCCCATCCAATGTCTTATTCGATTTCCATCTACTGTTTCCCTCTACCAAAGTTATTTCTATTTCATTGTGATTTGCTCTGAAGCCTTTGGCTGGGACTGTGCGGTACAATAGTAATGTGTCAAATAAATAAGATAACTGATTGACTTTGATGAGGTTGACCAAATTGGTATGAGCCACTTTTAACGTTAGGTGACTCAATGTCCAAAATGCAGTTGTGTGCTAGACATGGCCGGGGCTTTTAATTTATAGTTTACCCCCCTCGGGAGGGGGACATTTTTTACCCTGAAGCAGCTCCAGGGCCAGACTAGCCTTTAATTACCAACGAAGATCCACAGACGCCTCACTTTAATACGCTACCAAAGATCCACAAAGAGGTAACCCCCCCACCGGGCCGCCCGATCGTGTCCGGCATCGACTCAATCCTAGAACCACTGAGTAAGTTCTGCGACTTCTAGCTGCGTCCCTTGCTGAGCAAACCCCCCTCCTATCTCAGGGACACTACAGAGGTACTTAACCTGATAGAGAATTTCCCAGAACCAAGCAACATTGACCTGCTGGTCACCATGGATTTGGAGGCTCTTTATACTAATATTCCCCAAGACGCCACTCTGGAGGTACTTGAAGCCACCCTACGGAACATCGAACCGTAGCCCTATGAGACACCGATATCATTTATCTGAGAATGTGCATCCATAGCACTCAAAGAATTTTTTTTTGCATTCAAATCACAACTATAACATCAAATACAGGGCACCAGCATGGGAAGCACTTTTTCTCCCTGTCTGGCCTGCCTGAACATGGCTTCCTTTGAAGAAAAACACATCCTAGGAGGGACCAAACCATTCCGTCAGCACATTTTATTGTGGCGTCGTTTCATCGACGACATCATCCTCTTCTGGAGAGGGGATGAAGAACTTTGCATCACTTTCTGCGGCTCGGTCAACAACTTGGATCCCTTTTTGAAATTCACGAGCTCTAGATCGCGGAACAAGATTCCCTTCCTAGACCTACTCATATCTCTGGACAACGGCTCCCTGCACACTACCAACTACAGGAAGCCCACAGACAGGAACAGTCTTCTTATCTACAAGAGCCATCATCCCAAGGCACTCAGGAATAACGTATCAGTCGGCCAATTCCTGCGCCTATGGAGGAACTGTGACACCATCATGGAATTCGAAAAACAATCAGAAATCCTCAGAGACAATCTGCAAAAACGCATTTACCCCACAAACATCATACGTCTGGCACAAAAAAGAGCAAGAAACAACCCGAGAGCTGCCCTTCTGGAAGTGAGGGAGAAACCCAAATCAGACATTCACCACATTCACGCCCAGTTCCAACAAAATTCGAAAAGCAGTAAGGAAACACTGAGACATATTGAGATCCGGCACCTTCGCACCTGCCCCCTCCCACACTTTTTGCATTCAAATGCACGCAAAATCTAAGGGACCATTTAGTCCACACCACAACCTAAACCATCCCTTACAAGAGAAACCACACTTTGGGCATTACCACCCGTGGTAGGCCATTTCCCATGCGGTTCCTGCTCCACTTGCGCCGAGACCACTACTTTGAAACAAATTGACTTTGGTCTAGCTACACCCTGGCGCCAGACACACCAATTGTAACACTACAAACTGTGTCTACACCATCCTTTGCCCTTGTGGCAAAAGATATATCGGCATGACAGCCAGACAGGTCAAGATAAGAATTGGCGAACATAAAAGCACTATATGACAGGGCAAAACCAACACCAAGTTGCTCAACCATTTTTTGGAACAGAAACATCCCGCAAACCGTATCAGGTGGACAATCATTGTTCAAACCCCAACTGTACCAAAAGAACCCTATTTTAGGCAAGAACAACAATGAGTTCACAGATTGAAATGTGATACGGAGGGTCTCAATGATGAGATCCCATGGGCAGAACTGATTTACTGATGCATTACACCAGTACTATAGGGAGTAATGTCCTGGGTTAGTTTATGAGAAACCCATCCCATCTATGCCCCTGCTGCTGATTCTCTTATGCAGTAAACCAACACTATAGGGAGTAGTGTCCTGGTTAAGTAAATATTAATCCCCCCCTTAAACTCCCCCGATACCCCATCAGATATAGGGCACTATGATGAAAGCGTCTTTTCAGCACACCACCCTAGTGTCCACAACAAGGGAGAGGCTACATGTGGCTGTGTTGAGGAAAATAGAATCATCCTCCGGGATTACCATGACTATACTTACAGAGTGACCCAAGCCTCTATTCCCTCACTTGGATTCATGTTTAGGAAAATAGAACCATCCTCAAGGATCACCATAATTATACTTACAGAGTGACCCAAGTCTCTATTCCCTCACTTTGATTAATTTTTACCACATGTAAACGCCACTACCCCGGTACAACTCTAGAACACTAGCATATTGCAGTGTTTGATTTAGCTTCACATCCATTAGGATGCAGCACATTAGACATCTGATAAGAATAGACTCCCTTTGTATTCTCCACTACTCCAGGCAAAGATGGCCGCCTGAGTTACTCCCGAAGCGCCACACTTCTACTGCTGCCCTAAACACGCCCCCCCCACATAGCACGTCACCGCGCACAGACCCGCCCAGACAACCCGGACTGCTTTACTGCTATGGTGAATATATACAGTCGTCCACCCTACTCCATTGCCGGCATTCCACTACAGAGGGGTAGGTTACTGGACCCCAGGATAGGCGAGCACATGTGAGTACATGTGGGCACACTTTACCTTAGTCCGATGGCTGGTTGGCGTGTCTAACCCTGGTCACCCCTCATTAATTACACCTCAATTTTCCAGCACAGTTACTCAGCCTTTAACCGAGAGGGTGCCGACGGAGCCTGATCTCCTGAATGGAGGGGTAGGCATATAGGAATGTATGTGTCTGTGTGTATGTGGCAACTCAATGCGTTCCCTCCCTGTGGTTATGGGCGCATTTTGGTGTGTTTGACAGTGCATGCACATTACGACCTGTGACAACGGCAGAGTCCTAGCAGGACTGAAGTAATCAACACGATCGCCTCTGACCACATTATTCTTGGCTCCTGTCCCGTCACTCACTTTATCTGCTTTGAGCTACAGAGACCCTACATCAAACAGCAGCGGCCAGTGGAGGGAGTTCCATGGGTCAGACAGGCGAATTTCATTGCGAGCCCTGCATCGCATTTAGGGCACGCTACGAAATTCGTTTTATGAATTTAATTGTTTACTTACCTGCAATCATCCATATTTCGGTGTTTACCATCCCCCACCCTGCCCCTCCCCCGCCCTGCCTGTCTGCCCCACGGAACTCCCTCCACCGGCCGCGGCTGGCATCAAACCTCACCCGTTTTCATTCTGGTGGAACCATTGACAGTTGGCAATGTGCATGAGGGATTTATAGGGCACCCTATCACTGACAGCACCTATAGACTACACCCCCATTTTTAAGCTGGGCAATATGACTATATGGATATACAGAGTGCATATGAGAATAGCATAGCACACCTTTGATTGTGTTTCAAAACTATATAAGACACCATTGTAACTATGTTTTCCCTATATGCTAACATAACTTTTATGTGCATATGTTTATCTTCCTCTACATTTCATTTTTTTTCTCACCAGGTTGGGGATAGGTACCTACAGTAAGAGTCCCTATCAGCGCAAGGACGCTAATACTCTTTATGAATAAGGTATCAAAGGTCCACAGGCTCTCTCTTTCCTGGAGCCTGTTTCATGTTGTGTGTTTTTCACTTCACACCCCTGTCCTTACGAAGCGCCACAGAATCCTTTAGGGACCACTTGAGAGCGCGAAACATGTTGACCTTATTTTAAGTAGGACTTTTTCACCATAGCACACATCTTGAGAGCAGCGGTTAGACACACATCTGCCCTTTATATTTGTTCTAAAGAGGAGCTCCAGGATCCACTCCCTTTTAATTTCCAATATGGACCTATGAATAAACACAATTTGGTAATTTTAACATTCACTCACCTTTTTTAGAGGCCCACATACCCGCATGCACAACTGCGTCGTCTCCTTGAAAGATATCCGCCAAAGAGCCCTCTCGCTAGGCCCGTGAGGGACTGCAGTGCCAACCCCACCAGGACCAATGCCTGATGATGAAGCATGACACCCGCAAGGGTGTGTGAGGGCACCATATTCAAAAGGAAAAAATTCCCTCCATCAGTAATGAAGATGCAACCTGTTGTGAAGCTTATGTACCATAATTTGGTAACTTTCTGAGGAACTTTCACCCCCCCAGTGTACAAACGTTATCTTGTGGGAGCATGGGTACCGGACCTCCTTCCTTTCTAACTTCGGTCCCGGTCCCCCATTCTTTTGTGTGATTATTAGCCTTTAATTACACCTGGCATTTCGCCGGTGGAGGCTGGTTTTGAAGGCCTAGGTCTGCTTCTGCTGCCTTTGTCACTTTCCCCAGCTCCCAGAGAGTAATTGTAGCCGGCACACTGGGGTTTCGAGAGAGAGAAAGAGAGGGTTAGTGAGAGATGAAGAGACTGAGACCAGTGAAGGAGAACAGAGAGGGGCAAGAAAGAAAGAGACTGGATGGATGAAAAGAAAGAGATAGAGCAAGGAGAGTGCGGGATAAGGGCCGGTATAAGCATTTTTGCCATGGCTGCCTTTGGAACCCCAACCCGCCCTACAGCTCTCATATAGATGGTAGAAGACCGGGAGCCACTTCATGGAGAAAATGATTTATGCCAACATGTCCCTCATGTCATGCTGGTATAGTGAACGAGATGCTGGCTTAGTATCTCAAAAAGAAGTGGATTATGATGGATCCAATTGGCCTTGCTTAACTCCACCTAAGAGATCAGTAAACTAACTTATCGTTAAGTTTCAATCATAACCTATTTCAGTTGTCAATCATAACCTATTTTTTCTTAGGGAGTGGCTTCCTGTTAAAAATATATAAATAGCACATGTATCACTGTAGACCATTTATGACTCTCATTTATGTTTCCTAACAAAAGTCATTGTATTTACAGCATTAAAATGGTTGATAATTGTAGTATATAATTTGTGTCAAGGAAGAATTCTTCTACAGTTCTTAAAATATCTATTTAAACAATTCCTTAATGATTAGTTTCATTCTAACAACCATGATGTTATTATTGATCTAGATGTGACTGGCATCATCCCAAAGCCAACGTATTTCAAGAGTTGTCTCTTCTTCAGGGCTTCTGCGGTTTTATTTGTATCAGAAGGAAGTTTCTTATAGTTGTTAGGAGCAGCAAGTCTAATCATTTTCTAATTCACGCCATTTAAAACAAAATATTTTTTTGAACAACACAAACCCTTTACATGTCCATATTTTCTAAATTGACACAGCCGAGTCCTTGATGCAAAGTATCTAAATCTAAGAGGATTCATTGTCAAACTTAGTCCATTCAATTGCCATCGCAAATGGTTGTACTAAAAAAAGAGGAAGATGCATTGAGGGTTTTACAGTTCCTAATTTCACAGTGCCTCTCTCATTATACGGAGTATTTCAGCAACCACTGCCTTGTCAACTGATCAATTGGAGAAGCCAGTCGCTTCGTCAGTCATGTCACTTATGCTATTATTGAAACCAGACTCTCAAAGAAGGTGCCCACTTCAGGTTTAACATGACTAACGGGGGGGGGCAAGAGGATTTGAAGGAGATTTTCTGCCTAAAATCGCCATGGGTTACACAGTGGTCCGGGACAGACAGGATGTCACTGCCAGCAGCACCGGATCTGCTGAAAGGATCTATACTATGGTGGAGCTTCAGGTGGTTCTGCCACACTGGAAACACTGAGTTTACCTATACTGTAAATTTGTCAAAGAATCATAGAGACGGGTGTCCAGTGGTCTTACGAGCCCACTATACTCCAATGATAGCTGTTTTTTACAGCCATCACCACGGATGAGAGGGATTATTTTTCTTGCTTGCATTAGGGCCGGCGGCACCCTTGCTATGCCCCAGGGCCATATTTGTTTTCCTGGGACGGCAACTGACTATAACATTTTTGGGGAGGATACAAACTGGTTTGGGAAAACTCCACTTGCTCTGCTTCAAACCACAGAATCCAGCTCCTTCAGGAAACCATCTGACATTGCATATTTTATGGCCTGGTTTAATAATCTAGATAACCTTTTCATTTTCCTCCTCAAGAATGTAATGACGTTTTTCAACAGCTCGAAGTCTGTTGTTATCCTTTTACTAATCGTGGCATTTTCTTTTAATTTTTAAGTGCAGTGTCAAAAATGTAAGCCCAGAAACCTCTTAAAACATACTGACCAGACAGTGTTACCAAAAACACACACATTTAGGGCGTCATAAATGATTTGCATTCCTTTTTAATTTGAGATCCCCCACCCAACCTCCGCTGCATAAAATGAAATAGAGCAAGCGGTCCTGAAAAAGGTGGACTGAATTATTTGTATCCACTGAAACGTGTGTCGGCCTGAACTTTTTTCTAGCTGGCCGGATAACCATGGACATTTATGAAGAATTTTCACCATGAGTACTCAGTAGCAAGCCATTTTTAGCTGGAAAACCATGAATGTGAAGTGATTTGATGTGTGTATTAGTATGTTTGGTATGAAATGACTGTATGTGAGGTGAGTGTAAATGTGGTTAAGGTTTGGGGACATAATTAAGATTATTATTTTGTATATATTTATTGCATTACTCATGTTAAATTTGTATATCCAATTGAATTAAGACAATGTTTGATCACTATTGATTTGTTTTGTACATATGGACGCAGAAAAAATGATGGTGTTTTTACCATACAAAAAAAGTAATTGAAAAAATAAGATTGAAAAATAGACAGGAGAAATAATAAATAAAAAAGTAATGTATGTATTTTTGTAAGTTTTTCTTTGATATTCTACAATCAAGGGATAGCCCAATAGAGCTCATGTGGCCAGAGTATAATTAGTGTTGATCGAGTGGGAGGTATATGTATATTTCTGTTTTCCCATTTTCTCCCAGACCACATAATTACAACTTAAGGGGTACCTACGGTTTTGTGTACCAAAAACACACTGTACAGCAGGGCACAAGTCCTAAAAAAAGAAGTGGGGTGACTAACCTAGTTAATCAGAATGCAAGTGTTATCACGGCGAGTGACATCACGGTTCGTGACATCGCGGCGCGTGACATCGCGGCACGTGACATCATGGCGCGTGACATCACAGGAAGTGGCATCATAAGAAGTTAAGCCCTCACATATATGTTTAACATGTCAATCATGAGTACCTTGGAGCACATTTTGAGTACATAGGGAAACCCTCCTGATTTAGGCAGAATATTTACACTTTTGTAAGCTACCCATAAAACAATGCTGTCTTTTGTCAGCATAAACTTCCTCTACCCGTAGTGCTTTAAAAGAAAAAATAGAGGTACTTAAGTTATTTCAACGCCTCCTCAGGGGTAGTAAGCACTATACAAATTACACGTTTTTTGTGTAAATACTGGGAAAGACCAACACATCTGACATTCTTAGAGTGCATGCATATCCACCTAAACAGAGTCTGAACAAAGTGAAAATCTTCCTCTCTTAAGTATGTGAGAAGTGCTAACAAGGTGTGATCCTTTGTTTCCCCTCTGCTGCATTTGCTTCTAGGTGTGAGGCTCCTGGCTGCTCCCAGCCAGAAGACTCCAACAAAAGGAGGCCTGATGACCCCTCAGATTCGGCCTTTGTTATGGGCCCAGCAGGTGTCTGAACTTAGAAAGCCCCTTCCCGCCTGCACGTTGTTATGGATCGAAAGCAGATAACAACGTGCAGGAGCAGCTGAATGTGTGCCGGTGTTGGCAAATTACACCGGGACAAGTTCAGCATATTTTTACAGTGGGGCCCAACTTCTTGGCAGGGTGGACGGCGTCCACCCTGTGAAAATAGTGAGTGGACTCCATCCAACTGAGTCCACCCCCCGACTCGTGCCCTGCTCTACAGTTATAGCTCTGCCGCAGCAACAAATGAGTGTGCGTATATGCAACTCAGTGTTGCTGGTAATATTTTGATGTGATTTATTAGGACATGCAGGTGGAGCCATCAGACAACTGTAACATTGTACCTGAATTGGGAAAATGTAAGGAACATTATAATATATGCAGCAGTGTTACAGTGTGCCATGATTAACAGTGTTAAAATGTTTTTTTTTTTAAAAGAAACATATTGATCCGCGCGATGCATAACACTAATGCAAAAAAGTTACAAGGTCTCGTTTTTACGTCTGCCTAGAAGGAGCCTTAGGTCCATCAGGTATTTTAACCGTCAAGTAATGAGGTAATTGGGAGACTCACAGGAAGGGTGAAGGGCACCATGGCATATGACAGGAAGTCTGGAAAGGCATCATTTTACAGGACAGAAAATCCTCGGACGCGGCCAGCTCACCTGTGTCTGCTCACGAAGCACTGTATACAATTTACAAGTTCTGTTTTGTTGCAGTATTGCATTGCATTGTAACATTTATATAGTGCTTATCAGCCCTACGTGGGCCGTCGAAGCGCTTGGAGGATTTGTGATGTAAACAACTATCAACAGAAATACATACACAAATACTTTTTCATTGTTTGCAACTATGTATATTTTGACAAACCTGCTTTATTACTAAATTAAAAATACACCGTGGGACACCACAGAATCATCTACAGACGTTTGCAAAAATAGCCGAGCCGAGCAAGATGTTCTTTCTTGGAGTAAGGCTGTAAGGCATCTCATGAAATGAAATGAAAAAGACTCTTCTATAGCGCATGGCTACTCGGGAGCATCCCAGCGCTTAGGAAAGGCCCAAAGGGGAATTGAAATGCAGAGGGCCAGGGCCAGAGGCTCTAAGTCCTAGGAAAGAGCCAGGTTTTTAACTTTTTCCGAAATGCAAGCAAATTGGGCTCCTGGCGAAGAGATGGAGGAAGGGAGTTCCACAATTTTGCTGCATTATATGAGAATAGACGGCCACCAGAGCGGGACCTGTTAATTCTAGGGATCACTGCTCCATATGTATCTCTGATTGACTCCAATCTGATGTCTTTTCCATCTGACACTTGCCCCACATTATCGGAATTTCCATCTTTATCAGAATCTACCTCTCTGGATCTTTTACTCAGATTAAATCAGGTTCTCCACTTGACCCCTGCCCGGCGAGTTTTCTTGCTAGCAATGCTAAGATTCTAAATTCCCTGATCTACCCGGTCTTGAACTTATCCTTGTCTAGCGGCAATGTTCCCCCTGCCTGGAAGAAGGCAATGGTTGTTCCCCTCCTAAAAAAACCAGGCCTCGATCCAGAGATTCATGCTAACTATAGACCCATATCTCTCCTGCCCAGTTTAGCTAAGATCGTCGAGAAGCACGTCCATTCTGTGCTTTCTTCCTTTTTGGAAGATCATGGGTTACTCCACTCTACCCAATCTGGTTTCCGCTCCAATCTGAGCACTGAGACCGCTCTATTGGAGGTTAATGAAGCCATAAAGGAAGTTCTCGACGCAGGTAGAAGAGTAATGCTGGTGATGTTGGATCTGTCGGCAGCCTTCGACACCGTCCCACATGAGGCCCTCTTGAGAAGACTTCATGAGATTGGTCTACGTGGGACGGTGCTTAGCTGGTTGAGATCTTACCTAGCTGGTTGTCGACAAGTGGTCTGGGCCCCTCCTTACTCCGCAGAGGTGCCGCCTATGGATGTCGGAGTCCCACAAGGGTCGGTGCTTAGCCCGACCCTTTTTAACATCTTCATGACTCCATTGGCGGTACTTGCGGAGTCCATGGGTGCCCAGATCATATCATACGCTGACGACACCCAGCTTCTCTTCACCTGCAAGAAGGGCATGGAGTTTGACGGGGAGAGCATCCGTGGTTGCCTTGGGGCTGTCTTCGACTGGTTTCAGCGAAGCAGCCTCAAGTGCAACCCTGATAAATCTGAGGTGCTCTTCTTCGGCTGTCAGGCAGATCCGCCTTGGCAAGAATGGTGGCCGGTGAGCATGTCTCCACCTTCTTCTTCCTCTGTGGTCGCGAACAACTTGGGGATCAAAATCGACAACACCCTTTCGCTGAAAGTACAGAACACAGGTCTCACCAGCACCTGTTTCGGTCTGCTAAAAATGCTGCGAAAATTCCTTCCTCTGCTTCCTCTAGTTCACAGGAAGCTGACAGTACAGGCTTTGATTTGTTCGAGGATTGACTACTCGAATGTTCTCTACCTGGGTTTACCGGATTATCTACTGCATAAACTTCAGGTAGTTCAAAACTCCGTGGCTAGGGCTATTTTTGGCCTACCTCGGCAAGCCAGGGCATCAGAGCTGCTTTCTTCCCTTCATTGGCTTCCTGTCAAGAAGCGGATTACTTTCAAGGCTCTCACATTGACACACAAGGCACTCCATTCGGTCGGGGCCTCGTACATTCAAAAACGGCTCGTTTTTTACAAACCCACCAGATCTCTACGATCGGAAAGTCTTGGCCTGGCAATGGTTCCCCCCATTAGGAGGGCCAGGATAGGAGGACGCTCCTTTAAACATCTTGCCCCTAAACTTTGGAACTCCCTTCCTGTTGATCTCCGTCTTACCACCAATCTTTTTGCCTTCAGAAAAGCTTTGAAAACTTGGCTTTATAATCAGTAAGCTGTTATGTTCTGTTTCTCCTTTTCAGTTGCGGGTTAGAAAGCGCCGGGATACTCCTTGGAGTAGCCGTGCGCTATATAAGCAACCCCATTAACATAACATAACATAACATTGGAGCGAAGGTTTCTGAGAGCTTTGTATGGTCTGACCATCCCATCTAAAATAGGAGGGTCTTTCCCATAGAAAGTTTTATGTGCCATGCAGAGTGTCTTAAAATGGATCCGCTCCTTCACCCGGAAGCCAGTGAAGGGCGTTCAGCGCGGGTCTAGCTGAGGAGCGATGACTGGTGCCCGTTAGCAATCTTGCTGCCGAATTCTGAACGATCTGAAGTTGCTGGGTCACCGATGCTGGAGCTCCTAAGTAGATTGCGTTGCCATAATCTATCTTAGAAAGAATTAATGACTGGATTAGAATTTTTTTGGCTTTTTCTGGCAATTGAGGGAGGATTTTGCGGATTGTCTTTAATAGCCCGAAGCAGATGGCCGCTGTTTTTCTTGCCTGGGGCCTGAATGACAGTTCCGCATCAAGCCAAAAGCCAAGGCTCTTAATCTCAGTTTTAGGAGTGGGGCCAGGACCCATACAGAGGGGCCAGGATTTAGAGTTGTCAAATGTGGCCCGCCTTCCGAGTAACATCAGCTCAGTCTTTCCACCATTCAGCTTGAGATGGGACTGGTCCATCCATCTTGCAACCGCTTCCAGACAGTTGCACAGGTTCATAGAAGGATGTTCTTCCTGGTTCAAGGAGACCACCAGCTGGGTGTCATTGGCGTAACTTACCAGTTGAATCCCGAAAGGGGCCACTATCTCCACCAGGGGAGCCATGTACACGTTAAACAGTGTGGGGCTGAGGGAGGAGCCCTGCGGCACCCCACACTGCAACGGAACCGGGTGGGAGCAGCTGTTGTCCGCAAACACCTTGAAAAACCTATCCCTAAGGAAAGATTCAAGCCACCTAAGGGCCTTGCCCGTGACTTCGATGTTGTTAAGGCGAGATAGGAGGATACGGTGATTAACCGTATCAAAGGCGGAGCTGAGGTCCAGGAGGATGATGGCCGCGCTGCCACCTGCGTCCAAAATCCTCCTGGACTCCTCAACCACCTTCAACAGAGCTGTTTCTGTTCCCTGACCTCTTCGGAACCCTGTTTGGGATGGATGAAGCAGATTGTGTAATTCTAAGAAAGAAGCCAGTTGGTTGTTGATAAACTTTTCAGTCAACTTACTGATACCCGGGAGCAGGGAAATGGGGCGATAGTTAGAAAAATCACCTGGGTCAAGGTTAGGTTTCTTTATCAAGGCCTTGACCATAGCCATTTTCCACTCTCTAGGGACCATACCTGACTCTATAGAAGAATTAACCAAGTTGACAATAGGTTTGCTGATGACAGGCAGGACTGAGTTTAGGATGTTCATTGGAGCGGGGTCAAGCGGCGAGCCTCTCTTTATGGCATTCAGAAGAGGGGGTAGAAGATCTTCCTTGAGAAGAGAAAATGAGGAAAGCTGAGGAGAAGTTGATTTGACCGGGGTAAAAGACAAGGAGTGGGGTTCAACAGAGGATGTGGGAGAAAGCGTGATGGGGATCTTTTGAATTTTAGTGGCGAAAAAGTTTGCCAGTTCTTCACAGCGGGCACCTGTTTCATCTGAGGTGGGCAGCGGATCAGGGGCTTTTAGCAGGGACTTTACAATTCTAAACATCTCTCTAGGGGCGTTAGCGGAGGTCTTATAGTTCTTTATAGCGGCTCTATATTTACTTTCTTCACAGGATTGAAATCTTTCCGCCATTGCCTCTCCTCCCGTTTACACTCTTGTTTAAGAGTCCTAAGCTCAGAATTAAACCAGGGTTGGTTAATGGAGCCTTTCTTTTTAATAATCGTTTTTTTTGGGAGCACGCTGTCTAAAGACTGTTCTATCCACTGGTTAAAATCCCTGTTTGCTCTATCTATGTCCAGGTTAGCAGGAGGTTCAGTCTTCTTCAAGATTTCTGACCATTCATGGAGCTCAAGTTTGGGCCAAAGTCTGGCTAATGCTCTGTGGGAGGATGTGTTTGGACTGGGACAGGGCACCTTCCAGGTAAAAGGGATTACCATGTGGTCCGACCATGGGATCGGATATGGGTCATCCGTAGTTAAACCTCATATTGAAGCACATAGCAATTTGGGAACTAAGGTGAATATACCCACAAAAATCTGTTATCATAATTTAGTTCTGCCGTGTAGGCTGTGAAAAGCAGCGAAAGAAAACGCCTATTGCTTTTGCATACATAGAAGCTGTATTTTGTCTTGGTGGCCCTTGAATCTCAGCGCGCACTTTCAGCAGTAGTGCAAATACAGCACGGAATCAATCACACACACAAGTAGTTAAGTTCCACAGAGAGATCATATATTGGTATAAAACGCAACCAGGCGCGCTCAGTGACGCAGTCACCATTTTTAAAAAAACGCACTCAATTTATGTTCACATTTTATTTTATTATCACAGGACCTCATGTTGTATATCTGTATCACAGCAGTACAGAATGTACGAAATCCTTATAAAAACAGGAACGTATTTTCTAGCGGCACTCGCTGTTCCCTGGCGCGCATCTGACAGACGCCAGGTGCTGCGCCACACGTCCCTAGGTCGAAGGGGGGCACTTCCTTATTTAGAGCCTGACAGCGGTCGTTGCCCTCAGCCCAAACTTTTATGCGGCAGTCCTGCTAGATTAGGCGGCAGCTGCTGACCTCCTGCTCCCGGTGGGCAACAAGGAGGCGAGTGTTGGCAGTAGAGCGGCGGCATCACTCCGAGAAAATCCCTTGGGTTTTGGCACGAGCGCCTGAAAGATTGGGCAGTTGCCTGGCACAGCTGGGGGTTTAATGAGAAGGTCGCGAGGCGGTAAAGGACACGCCCGCTTTGTATGTATTTATTTAGTGAGTATCTTGAACAGAAAAGCAAAACAAGGGTTGCATCAAATTGCACTTATGAATGTGCTCAAGTTGTGTAAGTTACACGTAACACTTCTGGAGAGCAGGTGGCGAGTGATATATTACAAATCACGAACAGCAACTGCAATGAATATTAAACAAGCTAAGGAGAGATCACGAGGCTCTCTGCTTTGTGTCTGGGCGGTCCTTAAAGCAAGACCCATGGTCCACTCCGCCTTCAGAAGCACCACACGGACTCTTCCAGGTAAACTCCCTACCTTTGCCCCCTTCCACGTGTATATCGAATGCATGCGGGAGTTTGATCTGGTTTATTCCTCATCAGAGTAAAACCGAAGAACTGTTTTATTCTGCTTCACAATGTTCATTTTCAACTGTTAATGTGATAATATTTTTTTCCACGTATGAATGCCTGCGACCTATTTTATTCTGCGTTTAGGTGTCATCTATGAACATTTTACTTGTTATCCAGGCCCTGCCTTTGATTATTCTTACCTCTCCCATGTGACTCTTTTGCATTACTTCTCTATATGGCTGCTCCTTGAAACTGCTCTACTTCTTGACAGTGCCCTGTGTGAGCTGTTCGTATCCAGATGTATCCAGCTTCTGCCACCGCCTCACTATTTTGCCACTGATCCTGTTGCTTGCTGAGCTACTGGCAATGGATGGCGCTAAAGCGAGTTTGCATTCAGTCAACACCCTGTTGACAAATGCTCCTGTTTTTCTCTCTTCCCACTTTAACCCACTATTTTTTACCCATCCTAACGTTCATCCACCCTTAAACTTCCTCCTCTTCTCGACCTCTTTCCTCTTTTAAAATCTTGCTCCCCTTCCCTTCCTGTCCCCTTTTCAACTCACTCTGTGTCAATATTCTTGCTGCTCATCCCTCCCCCTTGCTCCCCACTTTGCATAATTGCTCCTAAATCCAGCAAAACCTTCTCTAACCACTCTATCCACAAGCTTACTTCAATCCTGCTTCCTGACTACCAGAAATTCTCCAGCAATTAACCTTCCTCCCCACTCCACCTTGACATTACACACACCCAACCTCTTCTCTCCATAATTCATCCATATACTATTCCCAATGTCTTCAATGCTAACCTCCCCCTTTCTTATCCTCCCCAAGCCAACACCCTTCTACATTTCAGCAACCACACTGGGGTGTGCTTCGGGTCCCTAAAAGCCATGAGGAAGATTTTTCCTTATCTACCTTCTTCAGCAAGAGAGTCGGTCGCAAGAGCCCTTATTCTATCACGACTCGATTATGCCAACTCTCTGTTGTGTGGCTCTCCGGCTTTTTTGGTCTCAAAGCTCCAGATCATCCAAAATGCGACTGTTCGCCTACTGTGCAATGTGCCATATAGAGAAAGTCCTCGGGCTCATATGAAGGAACTACATTGGCTGCCAGTAGCACAGAGGATTACCTTTAAAATTCTTACTATAGCTTTTAAAGCAGTTCATGACCTTGGTCCTTCTTATTTGAGAGACAGATTTTCCCGCTATGTCCCTACTAGGGCTCTGCGTTCTGCAGATTGTAATTTCTTAAGAGTACCCCGATTTCAGCGAGTTCGTTTGGGAGGCCAATCACTTGCTGTCACCGCGGCCAGGACTTGGAATATCCTCCCTCTCTCCCTGAGATTAACTGAAAATTTTGTGACATTTAAAAAGGCACTTAAAACATATCTTTTCAGAATGGCTTATTAATTTCTGTTCTCTTTTCTCCCTCTGGCCACATGCTTGTTTCTTCTTACGCGCCAGGACACTCTGGTAGTATTTGAGCGCGATATAAAACAGCTAAAATAAATAAAAATAAATGCTTTCAGCCCCTCGTGCCCAGTCTTCTCATTCCACTCTCAAACCAACGTGACCTGTCCTTGTCACCATCCCTCCCAACATTTCCCCATTTCTCCTCCTGCATCTGCCTCCAACCCTCTATTGCATGCTATGTTGCCACCAACCTCCTTGTCTCATCCCTCCAATCACCTTTTGTGTATTTGTTGCAATGCACTAAATGGCAGAGGGTATGTCCAAAGGTGGGTCCCTTGCTCGCTGTGCAATCGGACCCAAACTGTACCTCACTGATGAGGCCTAACAAGGCTGAAAGCAGTTGGGGCTGCTTGTGTCCCCTTCTGGAAGGGTCCCCACCTGGCAGTTCAGGATGAACTGTTCCCATGAGGGACAGGGGTCGGAGTTGATTTGCATAAGGTAGTCCTCTGTCTAGAGAGGAACAGTGGTCAATAAACAATAGGTTGGGATGCTACCTGGAGTGATTACTAGTGTCTCAGACTGTTTGCAAGCATTCCTCCAATCTCATTTTGTGTGTTTGTATTTTATATTGGTGACAATGACAATCAACTTGTTGAGAATTATGGAGAGAATGGGTAATATAGTCAGGAGGGCACCTGTATTTGAATGAATTGGGAATGTAGAGCTTTTTTGAAAATGTTTCGGGATGGGTTTCATCTTTGATTGAGAGGGTGGGAGATTCCAGTAGAAGAGCACCACAAAAGAAGATAGTCTGAATCCTGAGGTGGTACATGCGATTTAAGGGTGTCTAGACTGGAGACAGACAAGCTTTGAGGAAGTTTGTTCAATGTAAGTAAGCCAGGGCATAGATGGAATCATACACAAGAATGATGAATTTGTTGAAGGCGTTGTGGAACACAGTGAACCTGTCGACCGAAGACTGTAGAGAAGGAGACAGAGGAGGTGGCCTAAAGGCTAGGGAGGTCAACCTTGAATTTGGGGAACTGTGTTCGTGTCTCGGCAGGGGCGCGCACCATCCTGTGATTCTGGGCAAATTACTTAATCTCCCTGTGCCTAACAAAAATGAATGTGTCCTCAGGTAATGCAACTGGTGCTCGTGTTAAAATGCTCTGATACCCGATACCTTAGGGTCAAGTTCGCGCTACATAAAACCGTAAAAAAAATAAAAAAAGATATGAGAAGGCATAACAAAAGTTGCATAAATGAGGGCTTTTCCCAAGAGACTGAAAGAGAGAGTTACAGTATCAATAGTTTTCTGTGAGACAGGTGAAATTAATAAGGGTGTTCACAGAGGATCTTCACAGATTGTGAGGTGAGGAAGGCAATACTTTATGGATGCTTAACATAGGAGGCGTAAATAGCGGTGAGGTATTACGAGAGGTAATTAATTTGTTGAAGTGATTAAGTTTCAAGTGTTATTGGGGCAGCAGGATTGCAACCAGCATAGGGTGCAGCTTTTGTTTTAAGAAGAATGTGCAGGGAGGTTCATTGGTGTAGTGATAAAACTTGGCACATGAATGTAGTAAATTCCACTGTAAGACGATTCTGATCAATACAACGACGGACTTATTTTCAATGAGTGAATTGATGTAATGCATGTGAAATGTTTTCATTTTAGATGCAGAGCGGACAGAGTACAGCTAGCTCAAATTTAAATTTCCTCATGGTCCTGCTTCACAGTACTAGCCTCTTCCTAGCTGTATAAGGCACCAGTGGCGCCAACAGTGGACGTATTCATAGATAAACAGGGAAACTGATATAAAAGGCAGAAAATGCCTCACAAGACTAATCTAATCTCCCTATTTCCCTGCATGTTACTGTACCATAGATTCAATTTGTCTCAAGCTGCATCTTTGGCTTAGCACTATTATTACTTCTTGAGCATTTCTCTTTTTTAGTTTCATTGCTGGTGCTCCAGCTTACATATTCGTATTAATTTACTCCTCTGCTGACATATGGTCACTCAAGTTACTGTGTCTAGAAAGTTGAGTTGTACAAGTCCCTTATCCCTCTCGCCATCCTCTCTTCAGGACTCATGTCCACACTTCCATCTTTTTTCTTAGCATAATGTGTGCAATCATGGACCCAAATGGAAAAGTATTTTTGATATTGCCTCTAATCTGTTCTTATATTTTTGCAGCCTCGCTACAGACTGGCACTTGCTGTCCATTGCAGGCTGCATTGTATCCCATACTTTGCAAGGTATATTAGGCTCTTTCATTAGATGTTTTTCTTGTTTATTTCAATGTTCTGCTTTGGATTTGCTGTTTCTCTCTATTATATGTATGTCCTGCCCATGAAGCATGGCTCTCACCGTGTCTTTTTGAGAAGATACATTGTATCCTTCTATGGCGGAGGTCAGTGGGTAATCTTTTCTCAGTGCTCCTCTACATATCATTTGTCTTTTAGCACTCCATGGGAGTGCATGTTTGTTGCTATTCTCCTCTGAAATATTAGATTTTTTGCCTCTTTCCCATTGTCCAGGTTTCCTCTAATTTTTGTCTTTCTTAATATTGCTCCAGATACCAGTTCACTGCCTTCTTAACATTATTTTCCCTACAAACCTCTCTTTTTCTTGCTTCTTGCTGCTCCAGAGCTGCACTCGCTGCATTGTATTCCGAATATTTTTCTCCCCACCACGTTTCTAATGCTCAATGGTGATAGTCACTATGGACTTTGCCAATGCTACAAGATGTTAAAATACACAAACATTGGTAAAGCCAATAGCAGAGACCAGCTTTGTTAAAAGTATAGAAAATAAGGTTTTCCATATTTTCAAGATGGCCACAGTTTTGCATGATATAATGTGTACTGCATCTTGACGTTGCACCATGCAATGTGGTGGCCATTTAGCATATGTTTTTCTATACCTTCAAAATGGCTGCTGTATTGAGTGTCACAATGATCACTGTGCCATCAGGTTGCATTATGCAATGCAGCAGCTATCTTGAAAGTATAAAAAATATTTTCTATACTTTTAACATAGTCTTCTTGACACTGGCAAGCCAATCACGTCACTTTCTCAGTACAGGCAAAGTGAAACAAGTTGGTTGTGCCAATGCTTGTTAATGATGTAGCCACGCAAACAGCAGAGCCTTTTCTGTATATAACATCTCACTGTACCAGCCAACAGAACATGTTGGCTAAGTCAAACCACACCAACGCTTTATAACTCGGAAACGTTGCTGCCTCACCAAAATACACTTGTACTGCATTGGGGTAACCCAGTAGACTTCAGGACCTGGATAATGCTTAGTACAAAAAACATATTGTCCTGTAGGGCAGAACGATTCACAGAATAACTCATTGTGGTCCAAGCGAGATTTGATTCCACAAGCCTGACAGTGCTCATTCCTGATGCCACGGGGAGGGCCTGTTGACCATACTTAAATGAAACTGTAAAGTTTAAACTTTTGATGCTGAGGTTCCCAGCTCTCAGACGAGCAGATACGCCATCTATTTACCAAAAGGAAGGGCCCTTAAAATACTTAAACGAAACATTGAGTCTCATGTGACTCTAGGATGCCTCTCACACACATCCTGATGAAGACCTGAATAGATGGTTCTGAGTAACCGCGTTATTTTGTGTTGAAACGTCGATGAGATGATTGTTGGCCGGTACTGATTCAATATCCCCCATGGGCATTCAAGAATAATTACCTATTACCCTAGATGTATGGGAACATAAATCATAACATTCAAGACAGGCACTATGCAGACTATGAATGCACTTCAATTTTAACTTGTATCTTATGTCTTCAGTCACAACATTTTTATTTGCCACTCTGAACAAACCCTTTTTCCCTTTTGCACTAATGGCGCAACCTACATTATTCAGTACATATATATTCTAATTGTATGGTTGCCTTAATATATGCAAGTAATAGAATTCCATTTCTGGTTGAGTATTTCTTCTATATAGTCCTTATGTTTCTGGGAGTTTTTGTTTTCTTTTAAATATTTTTAATACTTATTGAGCTTTTGTTTTATAGGGGATCCCTACCCCAAATGTCCAGTTTCCAAACAATTGTTATTTTGTGAATTGACCTGCCTTGACAGGACTGTATGTTTTTTGCCTTAACAATGCAGATACTACATGCAGTGCAATTGACAATAGTTCATCCTAGCATATACACCCATGAATGAAGTACTCTATATAAACACAAGCCGGATCAAACTCATCATAACTACACTATTGAAGAACTACAAACCTCACTAAACACAACATAAACTACATCAATTTACAGTAACCAAAATCAATGATACCAGCCCATCCACACTCAAGTTAATGAACAATCCTAGAAGCATGCAGGAAAAGGAGATCAGACTCCAAAAGTACTAGTAAGTCATACAAATGACAAACATATACCATATAAGAGCTGGTAACAAAACATAACATACATCAAGTGTGGTCCAGGAGTCATTAATGATGTGTCCCTATCCCAATTGCATGGCATTTCATTTTATGCTGTTCTGAGGAAATTCATAATTTGTAACTTTTTGTGCTTAATATTTTTCCTAACCATTCCAATCTGTCATACATAGTATCAAGGGTCAAAGGCTGAGCGATTTTAAAATGTCACCAGAACTGCCGGGTGAATTTATTTTACTTTAACGCAAAGTGAGTGAATTATGGTGCCACATGTGCTGTGTGGCAAAATGTGTAATAGCCAATTTCTCTTCGAAAAGGTATTAAAAGAAAATGCCAAAAACTAATCTATTATGGAAAATTATTAATTGTTGAGCGAAAAATAATTCACTACATAAAAGGAAAAAAAACGAATTAAAAAATGAATCTTTGACAAAAATGAATTAATTGTTTAAAACGACCAAATGATTTAAAGAAAAATAGTGGGTGATCGAAATAGGATAAGTTCTCCAAATATACCAAAGCAATTTAAAGTACCAAAATCAAATCCCCAAAATAAATTTACCAAATTCGCATGTTAGGGTATCCTTTAATTTTACGGGGACTGATTTTTCAGGGGTATTTAATCCAATTTGCAATTAGTTACATAGGAACAATAAAGAATATTTTTGCACTGGTCTTGTCATTAATACATCAAAATATCGTTGGGAGGTAACATAGTCCTAGAGGGCAGAATGCTCTAATTTGTAAAACAAAGGCCTTACGGAACCCGCAGGGTTGAAATCCCCTCGGACTCGATGAGGCTTAGGTCAAACAGTTGAATGCTGATGCTCCGGGCTTCTACTGGCCATTTGAAGCCCAGAACACTCCACTGTTTTCAACGGGCCTTTCAACGTTCCAGTGTTCTAATAAATATTATTCTTTGAATATTTCCCCTCCTTTTGCAACAAAGCGTGTTTAAGATGTATATCAGTGCAACCCCTGCTGGAAATGAGAGCCTTTGCTTAATGCTCGATGTACAGTTTTCTGTTGCTTCCAAAAGCTATGACCACGCACAAAATATTTACTTTGAAAGCAGTCAACATCTGCTAATGCACCATAACTGCTGACAATCCTCAGAATTTAGTATAGGTAAGAAGAAATATACATTGAAATCTACAATGTTTAATTTAAAAGTCGAAAATCTAGACTAACACTTCACACAAATCGTAAGAGGAAATGTATAGTGTGCAGGTTTCCTGCTTTTTAAAAGGATCCTCATGAATCGGGCTAATTGATGCAATCAAAAATATTTAAGAAAACAAATACTGATGTTATTTGTAGTTCTGCTTTCGGTTCCAGCTGTAACATATCATATTACATTTGAAAATCTTTAGGAAAAATAAAAGCAATTATTAATGGCCATGTAACAGAAAATTTGACTGTATGTGTGTTAACACGTACACCTCTAGAACGATATTGAAGTTTAAGTCTGCCATCAGATGGGAAACATACATTAGAACAAAGCTAGAATCCTGCTGTGCCTTCTTAGCACCGGCAATAGAACGAACGCGTCTTTAGGATGCATTCGTTCAGCACGCAAGTAGGGTTATCGACTTGCTTTAGGGGGCTCTTCGGTGGAACGGTGTTGGATTTAAAGTTCAACACCTTACCTACTGTTGCACAGACTGGAGTTGGAATAGTAAATTAACCTATTCCAAAATCCAGCGCCCCCCAAGGCAAATCGGTATAATGACTTGCGTGTTGAACAAATGTGTACTAAAGAAACATTCGTTCTATGACGCTGCTGTGAAGGCACAGCACGATTCCGACTTGCAGAATTCCATCGTACATTCCCACCAGATGTCTGCAGCACATTCTACCATTACTATAAAAACTATACACATTTAAATTCTGTAATAATACAGCGACTTAGGAGGGCACATCACAATTTATTTAACAGGTAGCAGATACATTTGGTGGAAAATGGCCACAAAATTCCACTTACATCAGGTTTTAGAACGCTATTAGTCATTTTTGCATTTTCTGTTTTAATATTACATTTTTTCCCCAACCTCTCTTCCATGCACATACATCCTTTTGACTTCAAAGTTTAACAGTTTTTCCAGTTTCATGTTATGTTGGTATACCACCCTCAGGTGGCAACGAAGTGCAGAGGTGAATGGGGAGTGGGAAGAGAGATGGAAAGGAGGGATAAGGAGAGAGGGGAGGAAGCAACAAGATTAGGGAATAGTAAAGGCTTGAAGAAAGAGATTTGTGGATGGAGGAATTTCCCTCTATTGGCTAGGATCTCCCTGGAAGGCAATATAGTGGATGAAGTTAGCTAGTCTGAGACATGTAACTGATTAGTAGGGGCAGAGGGAGTGGGCTGAAAATTGGAGGAGTGGGAAGGAGAGGGAAGGGGCAGGATTGGCGCCGGGAAACCCTTTTTGGGTAGCTGTTGCGCCTTACAAATTCATTTAATAAATACATAAATAAAGGGGACACTAAAGGATATCAGGGCAAGGGAGGCAGCTTTAGAACTCATGGTAAACTCTCACTGAGATACAAGGGCAACCTACAGACACCCATTAAAGGTTGTCCTATTTACTTTCAATTTAGCATAACTGGCTTACATTTAATTCTTGACAGATCAGCGGCACTTAGAAACCCGGTAAATGTTTTACATGGAAAAAGGATTTTATGCTCTCTTTGGTCTTTGTCTGGCAGTGCTCTCAGATGAGGATAGGGAGAAGGTGTCCCAGACATCAAGTGCGTGACATGTGAGACCTGCAGTCTAAACAATCCTGCAGTGTAGCCTGCCTTGTAATTAATTCTAGGAGTCGTTTGATAAAACACAATGAATTGTAGTGCAATGGAACAAAATCCCTGCGACCCATGAAAAAGATGATTGAGGTGTAGGATTAAGTGTACAGTGCCTATTCAAGCTTGAGTGAGCTCAAAGGAAACACAATATGACTTGCTAGTAAATAATTCAAGGACCACTTCTTTATTATACCTCAGTTCAGAGGCCAGCAGCCAGCAGCCAGGCAGCAAAAACATCTCCCCTCAATGGTGCAGACCAGTGGGCAGCCGATATACATGCACAAGTTCTGCACATACACACACATCCTATAGTACAACATCACACTTTACATCACAATGCACTTACCACACTCAACTCAGCCCCACCTCGTCTTGCTCGCTGACTTTATGTTTGTCTTTGATCATGCACTGGGCTGCCTTTTTGCTAGGTTTACCCTATAGAAATACCACATACATACATACACAGGACCTATGTTCCCCAGGCTATTACAAGCAGCAACGCATGAAATCAGGTGAGAAACTATAACAATTCAGTGAATGTGAGAAGAGCTTTATTGAGTCTTCCGATCTGATATACCACTGCTGAACGAGCAAGCAGTATCAAGAGCTCTTGCGGAAAACTAGAGGGCCTCGCAATGCAGAAAAGCAACCTTCCATATCCAGGTTCAGGAAATGAGGTTCATTTAATTCACCACTGTAAATAAATGCATCTATGTATACATCTTGTGAGAACAAATGCAACAACTCTGGACTATAAAGAGCATACCGTTTGCTTCAATACATAGAGCTCTTTCACAAAACTAGTTTCTGTGTGCAAGCGTAATCTACATGTGGAAAAAGTGGCAATGAAAAACTTAAATCCAGAACAGAATTCACAAAATTAGGATCACTGGATATCTCAATTCATTACAACTGCAGAAAATCCCAGGACATTGTAGGAGAAACCTGGGTTGTGAAATGCCTGTTATGAAGAAGTGTTGGGGGAGTCTGATTGAAAGGGTATGAACACCCACAAATCATGTTTGCTTGTCCATGCATCATGAACATTATGTTCAGTGAGAGAAAAAAGTATACAAAAATAAATCTGAAGTTTCACATTTACGCTAATTCTACACCTTCTGTTTGTCCATAGGTGGAGCGTCTGCAGGCCAAGTGCTGCTATACAGTGGTATGCCTGAAGAAATGTATCAAAACCTATGTAACATATATAAATCCCAGCACTTCACCGTAGATTCTTTTAGATGGTCAGAATTTCTTATACAGTAAACCTGCACTTAAAAATTCTGCACTGAAATGCCGGCACATTGTACATTTTTTTCAACATTTTATTATGAAGCACCCATGTTGCCACAGATTCTTTTAATGGTCAGGCTCTCTTAAATAGCTAATTTACGCTTTAAAATTCTGCACTTTAAAACAGGCACATTGTGCCTGGTACATTGTATAAAGAAAAGAACAACTGAGGCATGTTAAGAAGCTTTAAAGCAAGAATATGCGGGTTGGGTCTTACAATTTCTTTCTCATATATAGGCGGTTCATTCAATCTCCTCTACATGCTCCTGTATAATAAGCACATCAGTACTTTTAGAGGGCAAGCAGCTGAAAGCCCATTTTATCCAGACTTAGCTCAATGGGTGTTAGATTTGGGGGTCTCTAGTTGGTATAGGTAGGTACCTGTGACAAAAAGGGACCCTTGCGTCTAGTCAGGGTAAGGGGGTACACTCCTAAAATAATCCCTGCTCACCCCCTTGGTAGCTTGGCACGAGCAGACAGGCTTATCTAAGAGGCAGTGTGTAATCATTTGTGAACACATACAGTAACCCAGTGACAACACTACAGATGGGCGCCACACAAGTTGTAGTATAAAAATAAGTATTCTTTATATAGATTTAACACAAGACCACAAACGACAAAAATCCACAATACTATACTTAAAATTCTCTTTAGATCTTAAAATGGGACACTTTAAGTTCAATGTACCTTTGGATGCGTAATGCTATACAGCAAAAGTGTTGCAGGGAAGGTGATGCATCGATCCCTTACACGCAGGGAAGGGGATGCGTCGCTTTCTTACTGCTCTTCCGTGGATATATGTGGCTCGCAACGCCAAGATGCGATGAAGATCCGGTGCGATGAAAACAAAGATGGCACTTTCTCCTAGATGCAATACGATGAGTGAACGCCCGACGGCTGTGCGGCGACTCAACAATTCTTCTGAGCCGGGAAAGGCCCTGCGATACGCTTCTCTGGTGATTAGGGACGCTCCGCGAGGCGATGCGACAACTGCAGCGGCGACACCCTTGTTCAGTGATGCGACGACAGCGGCTGTGGCACTCTTCTACGGTGATGCGAGACGCTTCTGCGATGCGTTGCGGCAGCTACAGAGGCGTAATCCTTGTTCAGGGATGTGACAGCAGCGGCTGCGGCAGCGACACTCTTCTCCGGTGATGCGAGACGCTTCTGTGATACGATGGGACAGCTACAGCGGCGACACCCTTGTTCCGTGATGCGACGGCAGCAGCTGCGGCGGCGATACACCTATTTCTCGTGAGTCGTGCTTCCAGCTACTTGCGACACGCAGTCCCTCAGAAAGCACAACACAACTTCAGGCACTTCTAAAGAACTCTTGGGGAGCTGGTGGTTGAGGTCTGTTGTCCCTGAGACTTCAACAGGAGGCAAGCTCTTTCTCAAGCCCTTGGAGATCCTTCACACGTTGATGAAAGTACACATAAAGTTCCTCTTTCCTCTCTTTGGCAGTTAGGCTACCACTGGAGGCCAATCCCCCAAGCAGCGCTTCAGCTTAGGGATAGTCTCTCCTCAGTCTCTCTGGTTCCTCTCCTCAGCAAAGGTTTCTTCTTGTTTCCCAAAAGTGATCTAATTCTCTGGGGTTCAGGTCCCCTCTTTAATACACAGTTTCTCTTTGTTCTCTGAAGGCAGAGAGGCCTTTGCCTAGTCCAAACCAATTCTGGTCAGTCCTGGAGCACTCTGTTTACATGACTCCTTCTTTCCTTTCACAGTGCAGGGCACAGACATCAGATGCACCACAGGAGGTGGAGCCAGCATTGTGGAGGGAAGGCACAGCCCTATTCAGATCCCAGGTGCAACTCCTCCCACCCATCTAGATGCAGATCTCTCTATTCAGCACTGTGCTGACTCTCCCTGTCTCCTGGAATCCCCCAGCCCCTGACAGTCAAATGGTAGACAAGGAATACACAACCTAGCAGAGGCAGGCTTGAATAGTTAGACAAGAAAATACCTACTTTCTAAAAGTGGTATTTTCAAACACAGAATGTTAAAACCAACTTCACTAAAATATGTATTTTATCTTTCTGAGTTCAGGCATACAAAATCTGAATTTCTACCAGGTTCCCTGAGTCAATTAGGATTATAAGATGTAATAATCAAACTGCCCATTCTGGCCTATGGGGAACAGTTAGCCTTGCAATAGTGAACAACGAAAATGGCTGTAATTCACTATTAGGACATACCACACACATCAGGGCTTGTCCTACCTTTTACCTACAATGCACCCTGCCCTTGGGCCTACCATAGGGGTGTCTGATATGAAGAAAAGGGAATGTTTAGGGACTGGCAAGTGGGTGCACTTGCCTGGTCAGCATGGCAGTACCAGACTGCACACAGGCTCTGCAATGGCAGACCTGAGACACATTTTACAAGGCAGCTTCTGTGGGTGGCACAACCAGTGCTGCAAGCCAACCAGCAGCATTTGGATTACAAACCCTGGGCACACTCAGTGCACTGTACTAGGGTCTGACAAGCAAAGCAAAGCATCCAATCATGGAGTCACTAATCCATACATCAATTTACCACAGGGAGCACTTGCACCGTGGTACAGGACAGCAGTGGCAGAGTGCCCAAAGCATCTAACACCAGCAAAAACACATGAGGCAACAGCAAAAAAATGGAAGGGAGACCCACGCCAAGGTGCCAGGTCTAACAATGGGTTGGCATCATTTTGGGAAACTGTAAAGATGTCAATGCATTCTGCACTTTTAAAGGATAAGCAGCTCTAAGCCCATTCTAATCTTTCTTAACTTAATGTGTTGGCACACATTTGGGAAAATGTAAACGTTTTAAAGTAACTCTACAACAGTGATCGAAGCTATTGCAAAGGATGTAATATAATATGCAAGAAGTTGTATGGGGTAATTTTACGCCTTTTTACTGTTTTTGTATGAATTTGGGTAATTGCAATGATCTTATGTGTTTGTAACTATTTGGGAAATTGCAATGCTTTTAAGTAATTGAGCAATATAACGTTTCCATCATTAATATGTAAATCCGAACAAAGTAATACACTTCTCCTTTCTGTACTACTCATAAAACTGAGCATCAGAGAATTTTGAGTTTTAAGTGAATCAAGGAAAGAAAGATTGAATCAAAAAATAAATTGCAGCTAGCAGCAGGAATGATCTGTCTGTTGAGGCTTTTAACTTTGCCTGTCTGCTTTACTCTGTAAACCTTGGACAAACCCCCCTCTAAAAACAATTTTGAGCAGAGGTAGGTAGGCAATGATAACAAACTAAAAATAAGAACTCACAGTTTTACTCCAAGACAAGCCAGTTGTGTGGTATTCTTTGATGTAAATTTGAAGCTCAGTCCAGATGTTAAGACAAGATTTCACCCAATCAACATGGCGGCTGTCACTGTGGGAAAAAGAACATCAGTACATTTAAAGCAAGGATTGAGAAGTACCATTTTCCTGAAGCAAGAGTTTAGAGAATGAAGAACATTCACCATTGTGGTACTGCTTGGGTAGTTCAAGGGTATGGTTGATCACATGTTTCTGTTCATGATAAGGGGAAGCACATCGAGAGCCCAATCAGCTTTTCCCAGATCTGCTTACCATCATGGACAGTCTGTGACAGGATGAGTGAACAGGGCTGTTGTGAATGGGTTCCTGCAGTTTCAACATTTCTGACTGTCTGTCCTCATCTTGAGGGTCTCTGGGGTTAGGCCTGTCTGGAAATGCTGCTGGCAATCGATTCAGGCAGTGGCCAGCTCATGCTTTGCGAATATTATTTGCAGTTCAGGGAGGCAGGGGCAGGCAAAACATGAACAAATTTCAAGTGCTCATTCCAGGAATCCACTCTTTTTCAAGTATGTCTGCAAAGCAGATTTTTGGGTTTTTATTTAGCTGTGATCCACTCTGCAAGCAAACTAAACAAAAAAGGCAGATTTTGCACCTTCATAAAAACATGTTGGCTCAGTGGTTTTCACCAGAACCTCTACGAGATGGCATACTCTATAATTTGGCTATATCTTAACATTCGCTTACATATTTTCTTTCATGTACACAGGAAATCGACTGCTCTGGGAAATCACCCTGGAAAACATAAATCACACAGGGACACAAAGATCATGCTACTCCATTCCCTAGGAGCTTACATTGGCTGCCCATGATCCAATTGTGCAATTTAAAGTAGGCTGCCTAGTCTATAGAGTCTTGCGCCTAAATTAACCCACGTACTTACTCAATCACTTCTCTGTTTTGCTAGCCTAAGCAGGTCCAGGAATAGGAATTCTTTGCATTTAGAAGTGCCAAGATTTTGGGCGGGTCAAGTCTATAATCAGCTGCAACTGATCGATAGCATCCCTTTACCGTTGATTTGAGGACCAAACCTTCGCTTATGTACTTTAGCACACATTTAAGTTCCTACTTTTTCTGTTACATTTGAATAAAGAATGTCCGTTGACATTCAAAAAACTACCATACTTCTCTAATCCTAGCGCTATTTTGCTAAGAGTTGTCTGTTGTTGCATTTGTAAATATACTTCAACACTGTACTCATTCGTGCCATTGTTCAGCACCAAGTGGTTTCATCAGTGCAAGAGCCACGCGTTACGTAAAATGGTAAAAGTGCAAACTAGATAAATGAAGAGAGGGACAACAGCAAAGACAACGTGACTTTGAACTGTGCATTAAAACTGTGGCTGGAAGAGAAGCCTCACAGGGGGCTTGGATTTCATAACATATTTTGCTGAGAAAAAGATTACTGAGGCCAGTTAATTTCCTTAGCTATCAGATAATTAGTATTACATAATCATTCTTTGTTCTTCAGTCACTTCTCCAATGTTTGTTACTCAAGCAAGAATACTAAGAGGGTTATTTAGAAAATACCCTAATGTGTATTGGTATAGAGAGGATTCCTACTGAGTCTTACAGCTTAATGAAAACCAGAAAAACGAATTACCTTTCACAAACCAGGGAATTTTCATCAAAATTCATCACAGTGCGCAGTACAAAATGAAGGACTCCTTCGGCGAGACGAGCAACGGCTGGATCCTGCACGTCCAGGCTCCGCACTCTTACGGACGTACCCGCCCGTTTGTTCCCATTTACCACCTGACAGCCACACCATGGCTGTCTCGACACCCGCACACCGGGTTGGAATTATCACTGGTCCTTCGATACCGCTTCAACGCAATTTAAGCCCTGAAGAGACACAGGCATTGACCTGTTGACGAAACACGTGTCGGCTGGCGTTGTTTTTCTCATAAACATCTTCACATAAACAACCATTAAGAAAACCACCAGTGTCAACTGTATCATATTTCCAACATTGTATCAACTGTTGAATGTAAACGTGTGCCCAGGATATGTTCATGTTTGTTTGGCGATGGACTTTTAGCTCTTCCCTCATTCAGGGGTTTTGGGTCTTCCCCTGACCTGGCGCACCACAACAAAACTCTCCATTTCAGTTAGTTCCCTGTAAGGTTTCCTGCCTGAGCGCCACTCACCTGCTACCCCAAAACCCTGTGCAGAATCTAGAAATTGGTATGTAATTCAATACTGATGCAATGCCTAAAGCTCTCATCATTCGGGCCTCTTCCCTATGCAAGAGGAATTTCCACTTTACAAGACTTTGGTTTGTGGTGCCATATTGTCTGGAGAATCAAAGAAGTCATAAAACGACACATTGCCTGAAAATGTGAATGTTTATGTTTTCCTTAAATGATTTAAAAATTATAATGAAGAAAATATATTTGATCTCTGAAATGTTTTCAGTTGCTTTGGATGCTGTAAGAAATGCACTAGGAAATTACAAGTATGACCAGGAACAGTTCACAATTATTTTTCACTTCACAGACTTCTTAAAAAGAACTTACATTGAATCTAGTTAATGAAATTCAAATATTTAGCTTATATAATTTAAGTGATTTAATTTCAGTACAAGAATGTGTATAATGGCCTTGTGGGGAGCGAATACCTCACCACAAATGCGGGATTGGGCTAGGGACATGGACCATGCTATGGTGGTGGAGAAGACTGCATATAAAGGTAAGGGGCTGCCCCCGAAAGTTGAACCAAAAGTGGGGGCGTTGGAACAAGTATAGGGTAATGTAAATGTAATGTAAATTGATACTTGTATAGCGCACTACTCACCCGCAAGGGTCTCAAGGCGCTTGTACGAATACCGCTGTGGAGCCCATCCTGGCTTTCCCTGTGAGGTGTCCACTCCTGGGCACCCCCAAGGTGGAGGCCAGGCATCCTTAGCGTTGTGGGGGCTGTTGTGGAGATTAAGCTAGCTATTGCCCAGAGTTGCAGAGTGGGACTCCATAATTGGAATAGGCACTGAGGCGAGAATTATCAGGTCTGTGGAATTTTTTTAGCCCAAGACCCACCGAGGCGGGGAATTGAACCCTGGTCCCGGGCTAGACCTCTGCATCAGGGTCTGCCACTCTAACCATAGCGCCACACTTCTCCCCCGTTAGATTAGGGGGGACATCTATATCTCTCCCACGGTGGAGCTGCGACGGGATAGAAGGGCAATACTGGTGTGTGCTGACAAAGACGAGACTGCGTAAATCCCTGGGCCGCCAAAGTAAACGGAAGCAGTGACTCTTTGATCTGAAGAAAAAAGTGTTGCCCTCTTTATTGACTATTCTACTGCGCTGTGTTATTTGTGATACTCCGAAAGGTGTGTGTTTTTTGCAATTTTCACCCCGAGTGGGCTGGGTATGCTCAGACGTGAGTCCCAGGCTCTCCACATCACAGGAGTCAAGCTATCCAGGCTGAAGAAGGCTGATAGCCAGAACCCGGTCCTTGGATGCTTGATTCCGGTCTAGGAAAGACATGGCTTGGCAGTTCGGGCTGGACTGTTCCCATGAGGCACAGGGTCAAGGCTGATTTGCATATAGCCAGTGTCTGACCTAGGGTGGCGGGGAGTGCAAAAAAACGATGGATTTAGGCCCAGATCTTTGTACTGGGGTGAATGTACTGCATTCTGTCCATCAACTGTGTTTTTTGCAATTTTCACCCTGAAAGGTTACTGCACACTATATTTGTACTAGAATGCCTGTATCTACAGCTGAACTGCCAATGTACTGTCTTTGCTGCTGCGGGTTTTTGTCGTTAATAAAAATTGTTTTAAAAAAAAAGAATGTGTATAATGGCCTTGTGCTCCTCTTGTAAAGTGAAGCATTTTATGATTCTTGCATTGTTTTATTATAATACATGTAGATGTATTACATTTGAAGGGTGTTTCAGATGGTACACACAACTGGGTATCTCATTTTTAATATGCATATGGAATATTCCATATTCAAATCATTGTTTCCTTAAAGAATATTGAGTATTTCTACATGCAAATGACTGTTCAAGCCCTTTGAAAACTACACTCATATGTAAAGAAATATTTTTTTTATGATGAATGCAACACAACTTCTTCTAAAAATGTTGGTAAACTAAAGAAATTGCCAAACACAGAGATTCCTGAGTTGCTAGAACAATTAACATTTGTTCTTATAGTGTGAGATTTAAAAGAAAATGTTGTTCACTTAAACTATTTCTATATTTACCGACTGTGAGTAATGCTGCACCTGCCACCACCAAAAAGTTATACATACACTCTGCTGGTCAAATACTAGCAAACTGTTATATGCAAATCTTGATAAATTGACAAGCATAATCTCAATATTGTCAATACAAGATTTATTGATTGAATCAGTGAGTGATTTATATGGAGCTCAAGGTGCACCAAGTGCAAGTAGACTAGTACTATTGTGACCGGGTACATATACACAATCATTTATTGAAGGGTTAGCAACTATGTTTCATTTGTTTAACAGGCATCATAACACATAGTAAGATAGCAGGAAATAATATACTAGGATTATTGAAAAACATTAGAGTCAGCTTTGCATACAATAGGGTATACATTTACAAATGTGTTTAGAGGATTAGCTCAAATAATCTGAGTGAATGTGATTACATTGTTTGTGGTTCTGAAATAAATTTACAAATAGTAAATTGAAGCTGTTCTGAATATAGGTCGAAGTTAGAAGAAACACATTAGCTTATAACCTGTAGCAAAAGTTCACAAAAAATAATAAAGTTTGAGCTCATCAGTCCTGAGAGTTGACCTTCTGGGGCCATGTGAAGACTGAAACTGGACACTCTCCTTACCCACTGAAGATTAACACCATGAAGCAAAATTATCTAAAGCAATGAGTGTTACTACTACAGAGCCTTTCTATTCCATTACATGTACACTACATTATATACACAGTCATGATTCTGTATTTCGAAAATAGATACTAGACAGGGTAGTCTGTTGATCATTATTCTCTGACTGAATATCAGAAACAAAAATATCACGTGGACAGAATATTGTGCCAAAAATAACGAGGACCAAAATATCATAAGGGTAAGTACAAATGGGTAAGTATAGATTTACTGGGCTTAACTCAACATCAATGTAACTTGAAGATCTATATATTGTCAAGGTACATATATGTTGAGTTATATAAAGTAAAACTTTGCTTACCTTTAGAAACTTATTCCCGCAATATTATTAAGCGTTACAACACTTGCCTTTACCACGCATGCCTTTACAACGATTTCTGAAGGTAGTAAAGACATATGTGTGGTAAAGGCAGTCAGCGCTCTAGATTCCATGCAAATGCGTGGAGATTAGGAGGTGTTGGAGACTTCCTGCCTGGGCGGAATGGAAGGAACAGCGTGATAAGTAGTTTTTTCTGTTGTTTTTAGGGCTGGGATCCGGGTACTTGTCAGGACTGAGGCCCAGGTTTTAGGGCTCAGGGCAGGGGGTTGGGGGAGTTTTTTCTGTCTGGGGTCAGTTTTATGGCTCAGTGTGGGGGGCTAGGGTATTTTTATGGCTGGGGTTGGAGGAGTTTTTAGGGCTGGGGCTTGTTTCAGGGCGTAAGGCTGGAGTGTTGTTAGGGCTGGGTCGGGGTAATTTTCAGGGCTGGGGGCAAGGTTTTAGGGCTCAGGTCGAGGGTCTGGAGTGTAAACTTTACAATGCATATCCTTTTATCAATCATGCCTTTACAACAAAATTAATTGTAAAGGCATACACCGTAAAGGGGCAGTCGAGGTAAAGCCCGCATTGTTAAGGCTGGCAAAGTAACATGTGTTGTTCTGTCATACAACCATTCTTGACACAATATTTTGACCACACAATATTTTTTATCCGATATTTTGTTCAAACACTGTTGATCATCACTCAAGTTGGGGTGACGTATATGGCAAAGGTTTTGCTAATAATAAATGCATGTTACATACAAATCAGGCCTTATTGTATGGCAAATATGAAACACATTAGCACTTTATACTGTTTAATGTGCAAGTTCTAGGCTCCAGAGAACTAATGTTCTGAAAGGTGATAGCAGCTAACAGAGATCGCTATATTGGGGGTGGCCTGGCCGACTGCCGAACAATGCGGCTGCATCTTAGGTGAGCTCTGGACCCGGGCTCAATGATCCTGTGATTTACCCATTACAAGCGGCGTGGAGGGGTCCATTTCAGCGTATCCTGACAATACAAAGCGCTGTGAGTGATCTGACCGGCTTTTCAGCCCAGCGCTAGAGTGCTAACACGGACTGGACCCTGTAAGCCGGCAGAGAGGGGGAGAGGAGACCCCTCATCCACAAGACTACTGCGCCGACTGGAGGACACGCCTGGGCAGGGGCCCAACACCGAAGGGGCCTAGCGGGCACCACCCCGCCTGCAGTAGAGCACCACCTGGATTGAGGAGACTCTTGTAGCTTGGTCCGAGCCGGGGCGGTGAATAAGATTGCGCCTTAGACACAGGCCTCCGGACTGGGAACTACGTGAGGTCCGTGGTTGCTGGGTCCTCAGGGAGACGCAGTGGGACCGAACTACATGCAGGGAGCAGCGGAGAGGTGCGGAGGACTGGCACTGCAGTGATGGGAGGCGCGTGAGAGCCGATGGAAGTGCGGGTGTTGACGTAGCACGCCAGCCTGCGCTACAATACACAGATGCGGGCCTGACTGTGGAAGAGGGGCCTCCAGAGTGAAGAGCGAACCGGCGGCTCCATTACTGGTCTTGACGGAGGAACGCACCGATAGGGCTATACTGTGGCTTAAACACCCAGGAGAGGGAGCCTTTTGCATGCCTGGCAGGACACCCTGGTGAACTCTTTGATCTGCTGCGGACCCAGTCGGGCTGGGATGCCTAGGCAGCGATGCAGGAAAGGAAGCCCTGGGAACTCCTGTTGGCCTGTGGAGTGCTCTGGACAGCAGGTGCCGTGGGTAGTGGGGACCACATACACAGTAGCCGCTGGATGCAGTGTAGCTCACATCCACGATTAAGCGCGGCACGATCGGCAATAGCAGCATGTGATGACCCTGAATGGGCTCTCCGGCAAGTCAGATAGCAATAACCTGGAACCGGGACACACCGGACTTGCCATGCCTTCACTGCCCGGTGAGGTTGTTGTTCGCTTCGCTCGCAGACCCGGGACTGTTGTGATGGGCCAAGACAAGGAAAAACAGCAGGACGCTGGCCCAGGCGCTGACCCCTCTATGGAGCAGGAGGATTCTGGCGAGACCTCGCAGACACCCAGCTGCATACCACCTACACTGGTGGCAGAGCCAATGGATGGATAAACTGGATCTTATCCTCCAGGAGGTTAGGGACTCAAGGAAAGCCATTGAAAAACAAATTGGCACCCTCACGACTGGCTTCACACTACTCAAGGCGGACCATGCCAGGCTTGCTGACAAGGTGAAAGACAACACGCCAGTACTGGCAGAGCTGTCTACACAACAAGCTCAGAACATGACCCATATACAACAGCTCGAGTAACCAGTCACAACCCTGATGGACCGCGTTGAAGACGCGGAAAGGAGGGTGAGGAGGAACAATGTACGAGTCATTGGGCTGCCGGAAAGGAGCGAAGGGGATGATCCAGCCCAATATATGGAGCAGTGGTTCCGTGAACACATCGCTTCGGAGGGTCTCTCCGCTCAGTACTGCATGGAGCTAGCACATAGGATACCCACTGGCCGGCCTATACCGGGAGCCCCCCGACCCTTCATTGTCAGGCTACTAAATTATAGAGACTGGGATACACTCTTACAGAAAGCAAGAGAGCGGACTCAGATTACCTTTGAGAACAGCAGAATATCGCTTTACACAGATTATACACTTATGGTGCAAAGACAGCGATCCTCCTTCATGGGAGTTAAAAAGAAACTACGGGACCTGAATTTAAAATATGCACTACTCTTTCCGGCTCAGCTGAAAATTATCCATGACCGGAAAACACACTTTTCGAAAGCCTGGGAGACGTTTAGGAATGGCTGGAGGTGACGGAACCCATAGCGACTGGGGACACTACCTCCCATAGCACGCAACATAGCACCACCCGCATGGAACTGTCAGGCACCCGCCGCAGCGGAAAGATTTGCAGTTACTCCAGACGGAGCAACCCAACGTCGCAACAGATGCAGCAGGGCAAGAAATAAGCGCTCATAGCGGCCGCTACTTTTCGACAGTCTACGCTAATCGAACACTCTTGCCAAATTTTGAGCAGGAGCGATTTCTAACCTCCCTAAACCTGGCATTAGCGGGCTGGGAGATGCATCCCTGGATTATAGGTGGGGATAGTAACACAATAAAGGATATTGCCCTAGACAGGTCCCATCCCCCTCTAAATGGTGCAGGCGTGATCAAGCAGGCGAAGGCACTCTGTGGCTGGGCGGAGGGCTGGGCATTATGCGATGTATGGAGGATGTGACACCCGACGCATATAGAATATTCTTTTTACTACCCGGTCCATATGCTGCATGCAAGGATAGATAGGACATTCTGTTCAAACACGATTGCGATCCAGGACACACATGCCACATATCTAGCTAAGACCTGTTCGGACCATAACTCACTCGAGATAACAATTAAATGGGGCAGGTTACCTACTCCAGTGCCTACCTGGAGACTCTGGCGCAGTTGTTGGAAGACACGGTGTTCCGTGCCACAATAGCTGATACCATCGCTCATTACTTTACTGAAAACAGTAACACAGCTTCTAGCGGTCTGATGGAGTGGGATGCTTTTAAAGCGGTCATACGCGGTAGGGCCATCAGCACGACGTGGGTGCTTGGCAGGAGGTACATAAGACCCTCACAGCAACAGAATGCAAGATGGACAAGCTGGAACAGGAAGCAGTGCATGATAGGGAGAAACAGGCACCACTTCAGGAAGTACGTATTCAGCACGCAGAACTGTTAGTATCCCTCCGACTCATAGATTATCAGCGGTACACGCAATTGTGCCACACCGAGGCGGACAAGTCCGGGACACTATTAGTTAAGATATTGCGAGACGACCCCCCCTACCATTGTAATTAATGAGAAAACTACTCTGACAGGCGAGACGGCACATACCCAGAACGACATTAACGCTGCTTTTTGCCAATATTATGCCACAGTATACAGTAAGCCTGTAGATAGGGAGGGCACATGCATAAACGACTTTCTACATGCACTACCATATCCCCAAATGACCGCAGCAGCCCTGAAAGGACTGTCAGGCCCTATCACAGCAACGGAAATTAAGATAGCTCTTAAAGGACTCCAACGTGGCTCAGACCCTTTGGGAAGCATACAAAGTAGTGGCAAGGGGAGAGGTCTTATCCTTGGTAGAGGGGAAGAAGAGGAAACATCAGGCTGAGGTGGCTAGGATGGAAGCTGAAGTACTGAGACTAGAGGAGAGGGTAGCTAGAATGTCGACACCGGAAGATATCCATCATATGAAGCTACATCAGGACGAACACAGAAGCCTAGCCAGAGATAGAGCTATAGCTCAAAATGAAGCAATACAGAGCAGAATATATGAGCATGGAGATAAAGCCGGTAAATTGATTGCGTGGCTTGAGCATGAGGAGCGGGCATCAATGTTAGTACCTGAGATAGAGGGAACCGATTCAGAAATAGTGACGGACCCACAAGCGGTTGCCGACACCTTCTTAGAGTATTACAGGGGTGTATATACTGCCGGCATTGGATTCACAGAGGCTGAGAACAGTGAAATGATCAAAGATATTGTCATGCCAGTGTTATCAGCAGAGGATAAGAACTATTTAGACTCCCCCCTCACAGACGATGAAGTGGCACGGGCAATCAGGGGGATAAAATCCGGTAAAGTGACTGGTCCTATCGGGATACCGATAGAGTTGTATAAGTTAAATGCTCAGAAGCTCGCCCCATACGTCCTTGCTATGTTCTTGGAGAGTAAAGAGAAGGGCCAGCTCCCTTACGACCAGCGGGTAGCAAATATAGTAGTTATTCATAAAACGGGTAGACCCAGGAAGCAGTGCTCTTCTTATAGGTCCATCTCACTCCTTAATGCGGAACCCAACATTTTGGCAAAACTGCTGGCTACTAGATTGGTCAAAGTGGTCACAACCCTCATACACCCATATCAATCTGGCTTTATGCCGCGTCGAAACATGGCACTGAACCTGTTGAGGTTGCATGGAATTCTTGGGGGTGCTTCGAAAATACTGGAGCCGGCGGTCCTGGTGTCTTTAGACGCCACTATGGCGTTTGACCGGGTTCTGGCGAAGTTGGGCTTTGGAGAAGAGTTCATTGGGTGGTTGCGGGTGCTATACTCTAATCCCCTGGCCAGAGTGGTAGTTAATAATTGTAGATCGAGTGATATTTCACTGGAGAAGGGCACGAGACAGGGATGCCCACTGTCCCTGCTACTTTTTGCAATGGCACTAGAGCCGCTGACGGCATGGGTCAGATGGGATCGAACGATTCGAGGCTTGAGGTGGACGCCAGGCTGGGAAGATAAAATCTCGCTATATGCTGATGATATCTTGTTATACCTTACCAACCCCAGAGCGTCTTTGATTTGTTTCCTAGATGTACTTGCCATTTTTGGCAGATACTCTGGGTTTGCTATCAACTGGTCGAAGTCTGTGCTTTTTGTCCTTGCGGGCAAACCCCTGGTGATTCCGCAGTCATGCCCCATTCAATTAGAGTCAACAGGGTTTAAATATCTGGGTATCTAAATAACGCTTGACCCGAAGCTTAGATACACCAATAATTTGGTCTCCCCCTTGAGTAGGTTTAGGAAAGATGTGGAGTGCTGGAGAGCCCTTCCGCTTTCATTACTTGGAAGGGCGACGTTGTTCAAAATGATGGCCTTGCCTAGATTTTTATATGCATTACAGAACTCAATGGACCCGGTGCTGGCCTCCTATTACAAGGAGATTGAAATGCTCCAGAGACAACTTCTCTGGGATGGCAGACCCCGAATAGCGTTCGTGAAATTAACTCTCCCGTGGTATGACGGGGGAATTGGACTCCCGGATTTACAGAAGTATTATTGGGCGTCGCAATTAGCAGCAGTGAACCATGTCGTCTGTGGTCCCACTGGAGACCTGGGATACGCGATGGTTCATTGGCTGGCGCCGGGTGGAGATATTAACAGAGCTCTGTATGCCAAGCCAGGGCGATTTGATTTGACAGGCCCAACGGCACATGGGGTACAGGTGTGGCACGCCGCTAATAGGTGTTTGGGGTGGGAGGATAAGTTGACCTTGGCAACCCCTCTGTTTAGTTCGGAGAAACTTGGGAGCCTGTGGAGAACCAAGGGGTTTGACAAGTGGGAACTTATAGGGATAGCCCAGATAAAAGATATGTGGAGAGGAGGGGAGGAGGGGAGATACATACGTTTGACTTTCTTAAGCAACAGTACAATATGCATGATAATGAACATTATCGATACCGACAGGTGAGACATGCTCTCCTGGCCCATGTGCCTAGGGGTGCCACGATCCCTGAGGCTTCCTCTCTTGAAGATCGGATACTTGATGGACACCTTCCTGAGAAGACTATCTCCTTAATATATAAGAAGTTAGTAAATAATATGGAGGACCCGTTGGGACGCATTAGAGAGCAGTGGAATGCAGATGGCTGTAATTAGATGATGAGGATTGGGTGGCTCCCCGAAAGTAGTGGCGATTCAGAAGAGGCTTCACTTGGTGCAGCTAAAGATCTTGCACAGATCATATATCACAGGACCCCGGTTAGTGCGTATGGGACGAGCGGAGAGTAGAGATTGTAGGAAGGAATGCGGAGAGCCTGGCACCTTCATACATATTCTTTGGCATTGTGGGGCGATTCAGGCTTACTGGATGAAAGTTCATGACGAGATGAAAGAGGTGCTGGGTGTGGCCATGCGCCCGGAGGCTCGGAGGTGCTTGTTGAACGTGTGGGAACCTACCGATCTGAATGTGAGCCAGAGGCAATGGGCTACACTCGCATACATGGTGGCGAAATGGAATATAGCTCAGCTGTGGGGTGCAGGCCAACCGCCTCGGGTTTCCAGATGGGCCGAAGACTTGGATTGGTGTATGTTCAGGGAAAAGTCTGTGTATGTGGCAAGGGGGTGCCCGGAGAAATGGGAAAAGGTCTGGGGGGCATGGAATAGCCACCGTGGAGATATCTGTGAACCACCGGCGCCATTAGCGGTATCGGATGCGGAGGAATCCCCTTGAACCCATATTATGTAAATAATTGTAAGTAATTCTGTACTTGTGATACACAAACTAACACAATAAGAAACTGTGGCTCACCTGATGATTGTTTAAGTTCTTTTGCATTATGTTTTTTGTCATTTTGTCAATAATAAGAACCTTAAAAACGGAATACAAGATACTGGGTAAAGTATTGGCAAACAGGCTCCTGCCCCTCCTGAATAAGGTGATACATATAGACCAAACTGGTTTCCTGTCGGCCTGGAGCACATCTCTGAACACTAGAAGGCTACACCACCTCATGTCGACTGCCCCAGAGCGTTACGCTTATGCGGGTTGCATATCCCTAGATTTACACCAAGCGTTCGATATGCTGAATTGGGAGTACATGTTCAAGGCGCTGGCGAACTTTGGGCTACCGGATGGTTACATTAAGTGGCTCCGTTTGTTATATGATGCTCCTACTGCCCAAGTTCGTACGGGGGGGTCATATATCGGACAGATACACAATATTTAATCTCACCTCTACTGTTCATACTGGCACTAGAACCCCTGGCACTTAAATTACGTATGGACGCGCAGGAACTGGGCATACAGATAGGGTCCACAACGCACCTCTTCTCCGCCTATGCGGATGACATTGTCCTTTATATCAAAGACCTTTGGTTAAATCTGGCCCCTCTCGCTGAGATCTTCAACACTTTTGAACATATATCGGGCTTAGACATTAACCCGACAAAGTCGCATGTCTTTTTTTTTTCATGAGCACGACTCGCCTATAAAAATTGCATTTGGGTCCACAATATTCCAAGTGGCTCCGCACACGTTTAAGTATCTGGGTATCCATGTATACAGGACCCCCGCTGATATGTTGGAAGGCAACCTTAATAGAGCTATTAGAGCCATACGTCTAGTATTGCCTTTTGGACCACGTTATCATTGTCAGTGATGGGCAGAGTAGATATAACCAAAATGGTGGTCCTCCCGCGATTGATTTACTATTTCACAAATCTACCTCTGCTGATCCCACAGCCTACCTTTAAACTCTTGTACACCATGCTTATCGACCTTGTCTGGGGAACTGGCAGACGAAGGATAAGCTTCAAAAAGCTCCAGCTTGGTACGAGAAGGGGAGGTTTGTGAGTGCCGGATCTTAGAACGTATTACTATGCCTGTCAGTTGCAATAGCTATCTTATTGGATGGCTGGGTGTAATTTGCAGGAAATAGGGTTTACTGAGCGGGCTATAGGAAGGGGAGCCTTACACACACTGCTATTGTCGCGATGCAGACTTCCTCAAAACCTTCCACCCTTATTACGCACATCGCTGCAGTGCTGGAGAGCGGCACTACACTATACAAGCCCACACCCTGCCTACGCAGGCAACATCCCCTTACTGGGAATACCACTAGCGTCTGGGAGAATAACGAGACGTACTATCGCCCCTTAGCTGGAAGAAAGGGTTAGCAAGGTGTCGGACCTGTTAAACGATGGGCAGATACTGGATCATGACAACTTCGTTAGGGAGACGGGGGTGCCGGGACACTTGTATATGGTACATGCAGCGTTAAACCAATATGTAAAAACACACTGGGCTCCGCACCAGCAAGAACCTACTACACACAAATTGGTTAAAGTACTCTATTATATGGGCCGAAGGAGACATTCAATAAGGTGGCTATATGTTGGGATCTGGGCTCATGCAGAGATTGCCCTCCTTCCATTACGCACTGCATGGTCGGACGACATAGGTTGAGCACTAGAAGACAAGGAATGGGAGAAAATCATAGAACACCCTAGGAAAACATCAAAGAACGCCAAATTCAAGTTAATTCAAACCGTGATACTACACAGGGACTATCGTACCCCACACAGACTAGACAAAATGTTCCCGCAGACTCAACACCACTGCCCAAGATGCCACTGGGAGGGAGCTGACCTGGCCCACATGGTGTGGTCTTGCCCGCACCTACGAGGGTTTTGGGACTCAGTTAGATGAAACACGCAGGCAGCCCCACACAGGGACATACCTAATACTATGGAAGAGTGTCTCCTGGGCCTCCACAAATCATATAACAAGCACAAAGTACAAAACAAATTTGTGAACCTATCATTTATCCAGGCAATACGGGCAATTGCTATGCATTGGTAATCCAAGAACCCCCCTCAGCATAGCATGGCAAAGCAAACTGATCCGATGGGGTAGTGCAGAAAGCGCAGTAATACGGAGGGAGGAGGCCAAGGGTCTACGTAAATAACCTGATAGCACTGGAGTGGGTTGTCATGTTGAAAGCCCTTAAAGCGCAAGACTTAGATTCTAATAACAACCCTCCTGTCTCGCAATGAAGAATAATGAACAGGATTTCTGAACCACCCCGAACGTAGCAATTGCAAACGTGTGATTATGTACCACTAGCAAGTTTACGCTGTACATGTAATTTAAATGTGGATGGGCTGTTTTAAAGTGTTGTTGTATGCCAAACTAAGGATAATATATATATTCGGAAGCTCTAAACGTAAACAGACGGACTAGAGGAAGGGGGGTGGAGGGTTTTGTTGGGGATCTGTGGTTTTATTGCAGACAGAGGCATGATGGGCTGAGGATTCATAAATGAGTTGGACGATGGGAGCTATAACGAACCGAGACACGATAGTCACTATTCAATAGATTATTTGAAATGCGCATATACTGAATGTAACGGTGTCACCTGTATCCCTCTGTCATAGATAGCAGTAACCATCGCAACTATGGTAATGTATGTATCATCACACACATTTCTTCTACTGCAACAGTTTTATCGTGGAAAAAAGAAACTAATAATAAAAATGTGTTTAAAAAAAAAATAGAGATCGCTACATTAGTTTAGCAGTAGTGTGGCATTCGCCTTGCTAACGAATTACAGGAACGCAACACAGAGCAATCTTCCATTCTTCTGTCTGGTGAGCTATGTGTAGTGAGTAAAATTGCAAAGTTATCCATGTTTGCACTCAACAAATGTGTAAGGAAGAATGGTTGGATACACATGCTTACTATATGTACCAAGGACCTGTAAATTAAATGCCATTAGTGGGCCCGCAGGCACTAATTGTACACCCACTTTAGTAGCCCTTTAAACATGTCTCCGGCTTGCCACTGCAGAGCCTTTAGGTGCAGTTTTTAATTGCCATTTCTACCTGGTAAGTTACCCTACTTGCCAGGTCCATACGTTCCCTTTTATTACGTGTAAGTCATCCCTAGGGTAGGCCCTAGGCAGCCCTATGGGCAGGGTGCAACATATTTAAAAGGTATGGCATAACATTTGAGTTTTACATGTCCTGGTAGTGAAAAACTATCAAATTGTTTTTTCACTACTGCACAACCTATCACTCCCTTAGGTTAACATTGGAATTACCTTGCTACAGTTTATAAGTGTAATTTCCAATCAGGAAAAGGTCGAAATTTGGAGTTTGGCATCTCTCTGGACTCACAATTTAAAATCACAACTTATTGTGAATTCGGACTTTTAGTCTGAATATGCCACTTTTTGAAAGTTAAAAACACGAAAAGGGAACCTGGCTCCGTCACGTCTTAAGCTCATATTGCTTTTAGAGCCACAAACAGACACCTATTCTTTCTGTTTGAATGGTTCATTTATTTTAACAACTCTTTTTTGCTATCAAATATTTTTTATCAAAGCAATTTTCAAATGTGTGAAAAGTAAAGAGACAATTATTTTTCAAATGACTTTCACTGATGTTTATAACATTCACTAAAGACAATAATCATAAACACACAACATTAATACAAACAATGTTTTGAACAACATAGACTTATTGCATTTGCATCAAAACCATGAAACAACCTTAATAAATCTCTTGCTATTCTAAATTCTATTCTATTCTATTCTATTCTATTCTATTCTATTCTATTCTATGTTTGGTGAAGCGCAACAGCTACCCCAGCAATGGGGCGTCCCGGCGCTGAGAGACAGACGCACAGCCTTCCTGGACAGGGTAGGGAGAAAAACTAGGGGGCAGGGAAGAGAAGGGTCTTGATTGCCTTACGGAAGACAGAGAGGGAGTCTATAGAGCGTATATTGAGAGGGAGATCGTTCCAAAGTTTGGGACCGAGAACGCCAAAGGAGCGGCCTCCAGTACGGCAGCGCTTTGTTCTGGGGATTTTCAGAAGAAGTTGGTTGGAGGAACGTAGTTCTCGGCCAGGGACATAGGGGCAGGCCAGATTACGTAGCAAAGGGGGGTTTCCCTGTTTGGCAATTTTAAAGATCGTAATGAGAGCTTTAAATTTGACTCGATGTTCCACAGGCAGCCAGTGGAGTTTGCGGATGGTGGCTCTGGCAGAACATCTGCGTGGGAGACCGACTAGTAATCTAGCTGCCGCATTCTGTATTCGTTGGAACCTAGCCGTTTCTGCCTTGTTTGCTCCCAAAAGAAGGATGTTCGCATAGTCAAGGCGTGACAGGATGGTTGCCTGGACAATTAGCTGTCGAGCCTTAGGATCAAAGAATCCGAGTATAGGCCTGAGGTTTCTTAGGAGACCTATACAGGTGGCGGCCACCTTTTTAGTGTGTGATTGGAAGCTGAGGTTGGCATCCATCCAGACTCCCAGGTTCTTTACACAGTTTTTGGGGAGTGGAGTGGTGCCAAGGGATGATGGCCACCAGTGCTCGTTCCATAGGCTGGTGTTTCTGCCAAGGAGGAGCGCCTCGGTTTTTCCGGCGTTGAGTTGGAGGTAGTTATCCGTCATCCATTGTGCCACTGCTGCCATGCCCTCTCTGAACTTGCATGCCGCGGTGGACGGGCTTTCCGTGAGGGTGACGACCAGCTGGGTGTCGTCGGCGTACAACACCAGCGTGAGCCCCCACCTTTTGGCCACATCCGCAAGCGGCTGGACATACAGGTTGAAGAGGGAGGGGCTCAACGCTGAGCCCTGGGGGACACCTTGCGCTATAGGATGGGACTTTGAAAGAAATGGGGGAGCTGATACCTTAAAGGATCTGTCCTTAAGAGAGGAGTGGAACCAAGCGAGCGCGAGGCCAGACACACCGGCCATCTCCAGACGTTTCAGAAGGATGTCATGAGATACCGTGTCAAAGGCTGCGCTGAGGTCTAAAAGGACCAGCGCAGCACTTTGGCCGGAGTCTAAAATCGTCCGGAGATGTTCAGTCGTGGCCAACAGAGCAGATTCGGTACTGTGACCCGCTCTAAAGCCATTTTGGGATGGGTCCAGGATAGCATTTAGGTCCACATGTTTAGAGAGAATGCCATTGACATGGGCTTCTGCTATTTTAGATATCCAGGGGAGGAGGGATATTGGCCAGAAATTTTCTGGCTTTGATGGGTCCAGGGTGGGTTTTTTGATTATAGGGGATACCCACGCTTGCTTCCAAGCTATGGGTACAGAGGCAGAAGAAAAGGAAAGATTGAGGATATCCATCATGGAGGGTAGGAATAAGTCGATCGAGTCCAGAAAGTGAGAAGGGCTCATAGGGTCCGCCGGGGAGCCGGATTTCCCTTTCTGGACAAACCAAGTGTCAAACACGGGGAAAGGATTAACATTTTTACATTTTTAAATGGGGGATGGTTTTCATCACAAACTCCCTCCCTGAATTTAACAAGAACAATTTTTAATTCTCGGTGTGACTAGAGTGCCAACACGTTTTGAGACCCAGGCGTGTAGTACTGGGACTCTCATCAGGGCTTCATTTCAATGGCTGCCAGTGCTTTCTAAAAAAATGATGCAAGGACAGACATCAGAATGTTTGTGCCTATATCAAACTCGAACTCCATTATTTGACTTTAACCCCATCTTTTTTACCTGATCTGTCCGGGCACTAGAGACCAAAATATGTGTATTAAATTTGTGGCTTAACTCAACTTTCAATTCAGAAGATTGCAGGGAACCTCGTTGCCGGTACCGCTATCAAGGTTTCTTGGGTATCTAAAACTAGTAAAAAATCAACACTGGCACTTCTCTCAAAGGTTTATCTGTTAAGGTTGTTTTGCCGAGTGCGTCTAAAAATAGATTTCTCTTACTGCTGTCTTGAGTCTTTCCAGTCAGGACATGTGCTTTCACAATCTTGTTATTCTAAAAAAACGGATGCAATATTCTTATACACAATTCCAACCTGCCTAATTAAAACAGGCTGGAAGCGGTAAGCGGCGCTCATTGCAAATGCTGGGCATTTCTTCCAGGAGCACTTTCAATGGTATATATAAACTTTTTGGTCATGGGAATTGTAGTGCCTCCATGGGACCAAATCAAAGGAAGTTTTGGACTAAACTCTTGACGAGCCCTGACTGGTGCATTATGGGACCTGTAGTGTTTTACCCCACATCACTATGTTTTCGACAGTTCTGTCATCCCATTAAGCCCAGTGACTGCGCTATTGAAGTTTAAAATGAGGTAAGCCTCTTTCTGCAACAAGGCAGCATCAATGTCAAGTGCATATTTATATGTGTCCAGGACCGCTAGAACCGTCCATGTAATGCGTGGACGGTTGCGTAATGCGCTGATTAATCTAAATGTACCTTGCAGAGGGTAGGATCTAGGTGTACAACCAAGAATGGTACCGCAAGGTCAAAGAACATCCCACGAGATCCACACACATTAATTGCAGGAATATTGAAGACAGGACTAAATGGTGGCTTTCTGGGACCCAAAAAGTTTTACTATTTATGCCCAAAAATTCTGAGGATCCCGGTAATTTACTTTCTTCCTAAAATACACAAAAGGGTAAACGACCGCCCTGGAAGACCGATAGTTTCAGGGAGTGATTCCCTGTTAGAACCAATTTCAAAATATGTTGATTTGTTCTTGAAGCCTTTTCTGGTGGTGGTGCCATCATATTTGAGGGACACAGCAGATTTTATAAACGAGATTGAAGGCCATGAATTCGATGAACAAACACAATGGATGGTTTCCTTTGATGTCACATCGTTGTATACACAAATACCCCAAGACCAAGCACTCCAAGTGATAATGGAGATTATCACGGAAAACTCTAACATTCACTCTAACAACATTTTCCTGGGTGATTTTAACTTACATTGGGACGACAGTAAGGACAAACTGATCAACACTCTGAAAGACTTCCTGATTGAGTTAAACTTTACCCAAGCATGCACACAACCAACACACTCGAAAGGAGGAACCCTAGATTGGATACTTTCAAGAAGCAATAACATACAGATCCAATCGATTATGCCATGCGACTGGTCGGATCACCACGCCATAACGTTCCTAATACCAATGCTGAAAAGGGGAAAGACTATGCAGACTACTAAACTCAAAAAGTGGACCCGGGAGATTAAAGATTCGAATATCGAACGATTAGTAGAAGAGTGTGAGAAAGATCTCAAGTTACCGAATAACATGCAGAACGTGAATGACCTAATAGACAACTTCAACACAACAGTCACAAATATAGTTAACACCGCCATGCCACTAAAGTTAAAAAGAGTGTCAGAAAAGGACAAAAACCCTTGGTTTAATGACTCACTAAACGAAGATAGACGGAAACTAAGAATGGCCGAAAGGAAATGGAGACAACATCCGGCAACACCAGAGCTGAAATCATTAAGAAAAATAAGAAATGAGTACAACAAAAAGATCCTAAAGTCTAAAAAGGAATATATTAGATCAGAATTGGATAACGCCAAAAACAGACCAAGGAAACTATTTGAGGTCCTAAAGCAACAATCCAACAAATCGGCAAAATCGGCCCAAGAAAATACTAAAACACTTCTGAGCTGTGAAGTATTCGCTAATTTTTTCACTGACAAGGCCAGCACTTTGGATACAGAGCTCAAATCCGAAGCGGACAACCTACCCATCCAACCTCACAATCTGTACAATAACAATCAGACAAACGACCTTGAGGAAACTAAAAACAAAGCGCATTGGGACACATTCAAGATATATGATCAGAACACCATAGCCAAAACACTAGCGGACATCAAACCAAATAACCACTTCAATGATCCACTCCCCAGCAAATGTCTACAAAACATCAACCACATCATCATCCCAATATGGACAAAAATAATAAATGCGTCGCTATTGCAAGGGGTCCTTCCAGAATGCCTAAAAGCTGGCCAAGTTACACCGATCATCAAGAAACCAACAGCGGACCCAGCAGATCCTAATAACTTTCGCCCAGTTACCAATATTCCATTACTGGCCAAACTAATCGAGAAATGCGTACAAAATCAACTAAGCCAACACATCACAAACTTCAGACTATTGGACAACTGCCAATCAGGATTCAGAACAGGACACAGTACGGAAACAGAGATTCTACGTATCGCGGATGACGCTTTACAGGCCCTAGATCTTAATAGAACATGCCTAATAGTCCTTCTAGACCTATCGTCAGCTTTCGACACGGTAAATCATGAAAAGCTACTAGACAGACTACACAAGAGGATGGGAATGTCAGGACTTGTACTGAAATGGTTTGAATCCTTCCTTCAGAACAGATCGCAAAGATTCTTGGTCAACCAGTCTTTATCCCCCTCCTGTCCAAACTCGATAGGGGTCCCTCAAGGATCTACCTTATCTCCTTCACTCTTTAACCTATACGTTGAACCTCTGACAGAAATCCTCCAAGACGCAAACATATCCTATCACATGTACGCGGACGACACGCAGATTTACATCAAAGTAGCATCTCTAGAGGATATCGAGTTAATCAATGAGGCCTTAAAAAAGACAATTCATTGGTTAACCAGTAATCACCTGAAGCTGAATGCACAAAAAACGGAATTCCTATTAATTTCACCGCCAAAGAACAATACAGAGACGATAGAATGGACCAAAATGATCACAGCACTAAACTGCACCCCCACGCTGGTGGACTCAGCCAAATCGTTAGGAGTCACCTTGGATAAGAATCTAGACATGAAAGCACACATCAAACTAATGGCAAAAAGCGCACGCTTTCATCTGAACTACCTAAGGAAAGTGAAACCGTTCATTTCGTCGGCAGATCTCAAACTGGCAATTCAATCTTTAGTTATCTCAAGGATTGAATATGGATGTACAACCTTAGCAGGCCTGCCAAAAATGTCCACGGCACCACTTAAAGCATGCCTCAATGCAGCTGCAAGACTCATCACCGGTTCGAAGAAATTCGACCATATTTCTCCCCACCTAAAAGCGTTAAACTGGCTTCCATATGAAGCCAGAATCCAATTTAAATTGGCATGTATCACCCACAAAGCAATCCATTACAAAACACCGAGTTACCTGGCCCAGAAGATCGAGATATCGGGAGGTTGCAGACCGGCCAGAAGTGCCAAGGAGCTGCTGCTGAGGCCACCCAAATTCAGGAAGAAGAAAACTTATGACAGAGCGTTCTCTGGGGCAGCCCCCAGAGTCTGGAACTCACTCCCTCCGAATATCAGGAAAATTACTAACATTTCTGCATTCAAAAAGGAAGCTAAGATCTTCCTAATGAGTAAGTTCCTTACATAGTCAAATACGGATTTCAACGCCACCGCATCTGGAAGGTGCCTACACGGAGCGGCGGATGGAAAATAGAAACAACGTCCAGTAAGCAGTATTCAACCTAGAGGCGCTACACTCGATTAAAACTAGAAGAAGACTGCACAATCAAAGCCAAATCAGTATGGCCTATACAGGAACTTAGCACGCAATTTAGTAGGATACCGAAGAACAGTTATAGCATTTATGTCAAATTGGGGAAAGACGCAGGTTGAAATTATAGCATTATGTAATCCCGGTGGTAGTACTAACCGAATCTTTAACAAACTAGTATACGTAGTTAAGTATATAGCTCGTGATGGACATATGTTATGTTATGTTATGTTATGTTAAAATGCGTTTGTATAGCGCTCGGCTACTCTAGAAGAGTGTCCCGGCGCTTTCCACAGTCCGCTACAATGTAGAACAACATAACAAGAAGAATGAATCCCAGAAGAAAGAAAAAGAAAACCCACCTAAACAGAAAGATTAAAAAGCCAAGTCTTCAGATTCTTTCTGAATTGAAGCAAATTGGGAGTGCTGCGAAGTGCCAATGGAAGCGAGTTCCATAACTGGGAGGCCTTAAGGCTGAAAGAACGCCCCCCCATACGGGCCTTCCTCACACGTGGAACCACAGCAGTAAAAAGGGATTCAGAGCGCAGAGAGCGGGCAGGGCGATAGAAAGCCAATCTCTTCTGCAAATATCCCGCGCCTGAGCCGAACAGAGCTTTGTGCACCAGCGTCAGGGATTTGAACATAATCCGCTTCCGGATCGGCAGCCAATGGAGCGTCTGTAGCAGTCCGGAAGCCCGTGCTCGTCTATGCAGACCAAAAATCGCACGGGCTGCAGAATTCTGTGCCACCTGCAAGCGCTGGACCAGATAGTCCGGTAGGCCTAGGAAGAGGGCATTGGCATAATCTAGCCTGGATCCGATAAGCGCCTGCACTGTAATCCGTCTGTGCTCCGCAGATAGTAAAGGAAGAAACTTGCGGAGCATTTTCAGAATGCCGAAACAGGTGCCGGACAGGCCAAGAACGTGCGCTCTCAAAGAAAGCTTGTTATCAAGCTTGACACCGAGATTCTTGGAAACCAGGGAGGATTGTGCCGGGGGGCACATAGCAGCCGGCCACCACTGCCGCCATTCGGGATCGGCAGCACAGCCGAAAAATAAAACCTCCGACTTGCTGGAGTTGGCCTTCAGACTATTACGCTGGAACCAGCCGAAGACCATGTCCAGACAGTCCCGAATTCTCTCCCCATCAAATGGCTGATCTTTGCCACAAGTGAAGAGGAGTTGCGTGTCATCGGCGTAGGACACGATCTGGGCTCCGTAGGCCTCCACCGCAGCCGCCAAAGGGGACATGAAGATGTTGAACAATGTCGGGCTCAACACAGATCCCTGTGGAACCCCGACTCCCAGTGGCGGCATCTCGGCGGAGCTCTGGGAAACCCAGACCGTCTGGCGGCGGCCCTCCAGAAAAGATGTAAACCATCTGAACACCGTCCCCCTCAGGCCGATGTCATAAAGCCTGGCGAGAAGCGCCTCATGGGGGACGGTGTCGAAGGCCGCCGACAGGTCCAACATGACTAACATGGCCTTGCCACCCACATCCAAGGTCTCCCTGATGATCTCAGAGACCTCCACCAACGCCGTTTCCGTACTAAAATTCGGACGGAAACCGGATTGGGATGGATGGAGCAAATTGTTAGATTCAAGAAAGCTCGACAAGACGCCATGGACATGTTTCTCCGTGATCTTCGCCAGAGCCGGGAGAAGTGAAATTGGCCTGTAATTGGCCAAAACCTCGGCATCAAGACCAGGCTTTTTCAGGAGGGGGATCACCATCGCCCTTTTCCAGGTGCGTGGGACAATCCCCTCCCTCAAGGAAGCGTTGAGGATCGGGTTGACCAAAGGATCCACCACTGCCGCCATCCCCGCCAAAAATTTGGCGGGGCAGGGGTCAAGTGGCGAGCCAGATTTAAGACTGGCCAACAGAGTCCGGGACATGTCACTGGAGACAGGTGGAAAGTCAGCCAGTACTGCCGTGGGCGCGGACGATGTACCAAGTCCTGCCCCAGGACCACAGCAATCCTCCATCAAGCTCTCCGAGAAGGAGACCTGAATTGCCTTAATCTTGTTGGTGAAAAAAGTGGCAAGATCACACGCCCACGCATCAGATGATACAGGCGGGGGTGAATAGGAGGTAGGGGACGTGAACTCCTTCACTATCGTGAAGATCTCCTTGCAGGAGTTCGCCGACGCCTCAATCCTCCTGGCTAGATAGTCCCGCTTGGCACCAAGAATATCTCGGTGATAGGCCTTAACCGCTGACCTATAGGCGAGTTTAGCCTCCGCATTATATTGGAGGCGCCAGGCCCGCTCAGCAACCTTACATTGACTGCGTGCCACACGCAGCGCCTCCGTGAACCAGGGCGCAGATTGCCGTATCGCGGTGGACCGGGGGGTTACCTTTGGGGCAAGATGATCTAACCTCTCAGTCAACCATCGCTGCAGGGCCTCAGTGTCTCTTTCCGGGTCCCCGGAGAGGGAACACGGATGTTCCGCAAGCGCCTGCTCCAACATAGCAGGCGTCACTCTGTGCAGAGCTCTCGAGGCCGATCTGGGCATAGTGGGGGCACAGGTATCAGACCGCCCGGTCTCCAACACGGAGAATCCAATCAGTCTGTGATCCGACCAGAGCACCGGCTGTGTATCGATGTCAACAATTGGGACAGAAGAGAACACTTGGTCGAGGGTGTGCCCTTTCTCATGTGTAGGCCCTAGCACAAACGGTACCAGGCCAAGCGGAGATGTGATATCCAGGAGTTTGGTCCCATCCAGATCGTCCAAGACATCGAGATGAAAGTTAAAATCGCCTGCCAGCAGGCAATGCTGTGCAGACAGCGCCAACTCCGAGATAGCTGTCTGTAGGTCCTCCCAAAAGGAGCCCACCGGGCCGGGAGGCCTATAGACCAGCAGTCCCTTAAGCGCTTGACCAGGAGACAGTCTAAGCATAAAGGCAAGGGATTCAGAGCCCTCGATGGAATTCACAGGAAGAACTGAGCAGGAAATGTTCTTCCTCACCACCACAGCGACTCCTCCCCCCCTTCCCTTAACTCTGTCTTGGCGAAAAATATTATAGGTTGGGGGGATCGCAGTAAAAATATCAGGATTCGACGCCTCTCCCAACCAGGTTTCCGTCAGGAGCAGGCATAACGGATTATCCCTGACAAGAAGATCGTAAATGTGCAGGGCATGCCTTCCTACCGACCTAGTGTTGAGCAGCAGACAAAGATGTTTCACATGAGCCTCGGGTGTCCTAAGGACGCAGCACTGTGCCCCAGTGGGCGTCCAGCCGCATGCCGGGCAGTGACGCTTCCCCTTGTGTCGACCAGGGAATACAGAACGACACAAGCTAGATGTAGTGCGCATGGCGTGAAGAGTCGCCGAGGAATAGTGGATCATCCTTACCCACACCTGACCAGAATCCTCCGCCGCCCTGCCGCCTCCGGGACGCTGACGGGCGCAGACGCTGACGGGCGCAGACGGGCAGGACTCCGGCCGAATCTACCTCTTATCAGTGTGTTACACTTCCTACTTAGAGTTATAACTGACCTACCTCAGTCCGGTAGGGCAATGTTATGTGATTTGTAGCAGTAGGTTACATCTAATATATGGAACTATAACCACCTACCTCATTCCCTTCATGGTAACGTTATGTGAATTGTATTGCTAATCTACCTCATGTATATGTATGCTGTATTTCTAATCTACCTCATGTATATGTGTTCTGTGAAGCGCTCTGATACCCAAGGGTCACGTTTGCGCTATATAAAACTTTCTAATAAATAAATAAATAAATAATACTTGGATGATAGACCACGTCCTTATTGGGTATTGGCTGAGGTGGCGCTAAAGAAGAATTATTTCAAATTTGAAGATTAAGTTTACATGCAGGTGAAGGGGACCGCCATGTAATGGCCTTTCGCTACATAAATGGCCGTTCTCTTCATGGCCAAGTATGAGGATATGTTCATCTTCAACAACAATCTATTTCACGCCAAGATAGCGCAATGGCTGCGCTATATAGACAACATTTGGTGTCTATGGAGGGGGTGGAGAGAAGTACTAGAAGCCTTTTATCGTTGGCTCAATACGCACCATGAGGACATAAAGTTCAGCCTGACATTGGGTAAGACGTTGTTGACGTTTCTTGATGTGGAGGTGTCTCCCCTAGACAAGCTGACCACTACATTAGACAGGAAATCCACTGATAAAAACACAATTTTACATCATAAAAGTGCACACCCCAGGAGTCTAAAAGAAAATCTACCATATGGTCAGCTACTACGAATACTGCAAAATTGCTTTAGAAAATCTGATTATGAACAGAATGCAGCCATTTTTCAATCACAAATTATACTTCGCGGTTATCCAAAGAAATTGTTGAAGGACGTCTTAAAAAGAGCCTGGTTCACGCCTCGGGAAGATCTATTGCAAAAGAAAGTCAAGCCTCCATTGGAAAGACTGGTCTGTGTTACAACGTTTCGGCCTGACACCAATAAGTGTAGGCAAATTGTGGTAAAAATTGCCACTTACTTGAAAACGTAGACTGTCCATTCCCTAAGCCTCTTTTTGCAATGAAAAAGAATCAAAGTATTGGTCAGCAAATTGTTAGAGCTGACATTTTTCCAACACAATCTAAGAGCAACTTGAGGTCCCAGTGGCATTTTAAACCAGTGATTGGCCACCATAAATGTGGCAATTGTGTTGCATGTGACTCCACAATAGAAGAGTCAGAATTCGCACATAAAGAGATCAAATGGCGCCACTCAGAGTTTACTAATTGTAAATCCAAAAACGTTGTTTATGCTGTTCTTTGCTCTTCCACAATGTTATACATTGGCAAGACAAACCAACAGATTAATCAGCGTATTATGCAACACCGTTCGAGAATCAAAAAAAAGGTGACAACAGCTTTAATGGTCCAACACTTTATTGAAAAATCCCACAGTGAAAGGGAATTCAAGTGGATGTTCCAGCAGTCCTGGACACATCTAAATGTGCACTGGACATTGATGCTGCCTTGTTGCAGAAAGAGGCTGACCTCATTTTGAAATTCAAAAGCGCAGTCACTGGGCTTACTGGGATGACAGAACTGTTCAAAACATAGTGATGTGGGGCAAAAAACTACAGGTCCCATAATGCACCAGTAGGGGCTCGTCAAGAGTTAAGTCCAAAAGTTCCTTTGATTGGGTCCCATGGAGGCACTACAATTCCCATGACCAATAGTTCTGCATACGCCATTGAAAGTGCTCCTGGAAGAAATGCCCGACATTTGCAGTGACTGGCAAATCGATAATGGTTTGGAGAAGGATTGAAGTGGCGAAATTATCACAAAGTAAGTGAGCCCCGCTTACCGCTTCCAGCCTGTCTTAATTAGGTGGCTTGGAATTGTGTATAAAGATATTGCATCCATTTTTTTTAGAATAACGAGATTGCGGAAGCACATGTCCTGGCTAGTAAGACTCGGGACAGCAGTAAGGTAAATCTATTTTTGCACACACTCAGCAAAAAACTCTTAACACGATAAACCTTTGAGAGTAGTGCCAGTGTTGATTTTTCACTCGTTTTTAGATATACAAGAAACCTTGATAGCAGTACCGGCTACGAGGCTCCCTGCAATCTTCTGAATTGAAAGTTGAGTTAAGCCATGAACTGAATACACATATTTGGGTCTCTAACGTTTGGCTAGATCAGGTAAAAATGATGGGGTTAGAGTCAAATAATGGAGTTTGAGTTTGATATAGGCACAAACATTCTGATCTCTGTCTTTTACATTATTTTTTTAGAACACGCTGGCAGCCATTGATATGAAGCCCTGAGGAGAGTCCCAGTACTGCAAGCCTGGGTCTCAAAACACGTTGGCACTCTATTCACACCAAGGATTAAAAATTGTTCTTGTTAAATTCAGGGAGAGAGTTTGTGTTGAAAACCCTCCCCCATTTAAAATCTTTAAATCCTTTCCCCGTGTTTGACACTTGGTTTGTCCAGAATTTAGAATAGCGACAGATTTATTGAGGTTGTTTCATGGTTTTGATGCAAATGCAATAAGTCTAAATTGTTTGTGTTAATGTTGTGGGTTTATGATTATTGTCTTTAGTGAATGTTATGAACATCAGTGTATGTCATTTGAAATATAATTTGAAAAATAATTTGAAAAATAATTTGAAAAATAATTTGAAAAATAATTTGAAAAATAATTCTCTTTACCTATCACACATTTGAAAATTGCTTTGATAAAAAACATTTGATAGCAAAAAAAGAGTGGTTAAAAGAAATAAACAATTCAAACAGAAAGAATAGGTGTCTGTTTGTGGCTCTAAAAGCAATAGGATCTTAAGACATGACGGAGCCAGGTTCCTTTTTTGTGTTTTGAATCTCTACGGCCCTTCCTGACCCCAGTCCTAAAGGGCCTATCCCCTCTAGCTTTTGACTTTTAGAAAGTTGCCATTTTCTTACTTTAACCATTCTGTGCCCTTGCCTGTCTCTGAATACATGTCTGGGGTGGGTGACAGCTGGGCTTTGTGCATTCCCTATAAGCAGTCACACATGAAGGGAGCGGTGTTGTGACACTCATATCCTGATGGCCCATCACCAGTGCCTGCATCATATGGGATTCAATGAGGATCTGGCTGCAAGGCTCGATGAGAGGCAGAGCCTGCAATGTAAGGGGTTCGACGACGACACAAGGGATTTGACGACAACTCAGGACCTGACTTGATGGATCGGAACCAACGCATCAAGTCTCCAACAAAGTTGCTTGCTCCATCCTAGGGACTTTTTCAGCGGGACCAGCATGGGTCCTGTAGCTGGCCTGACCTCTATCTTGGTCAGCTTGAACTCTGGATTTACCCCAGTCCAGCACGACCTCAAATAACCCCTAAGTGATATTTGCTTTTAAGCATAATATTGCAGTTTATTATTTAAAATTCATATATCAAGTTCTACTATTTGGATTTTTGTCATATTAGTCCTGTTTTCCTCATAAAAATATTTGCTATTTTTCTAAACTGGCGTGGAGCATTTTTATGGTGTTTCCATGGTGGTTCAGTAATTTAAGTGTTGCACAAATACTTTACACATTGCCTCTTAAGTTAAGCCTGACTGGTTAATTTAGGTTTTGTTATCCTGACTATGATTGTGGTCACTACTTGGACTGGGTGCATACTTCTGGCCAGCCATTTTATAAATCAGTTTTGACAGAATTATGCACAAATGAAATTCACAAGGACTGGCTCACTTGTATTATAAACACACTGTCACTACGAATGAAGGGCCGCTGTTCTTATGAAAAAAGGACAGAAGGAGTTGTTTTAGAAAGAACAGAGGGGAGATCAAAAGTGACTTTACTTGGCGCCCTCACAAATCCCATAGGATGTCATGCTTCATCCTAGAGCGGTTCTCCTCATAGGGCCGGGGCTGAAATGCCCTATGGTTCCCACGAAGGCTCGCTTTGTCAGAGATCTTTTTGGTTTTCACGCCATATGATGAGTGCGAGTAAGTGCTAATGCTGCGATGGGTGAGTTAAAAATAACTAGAGAGTATATGAAATGAGTAGGCTTAATGACAGAGATCCCTTTGTCATGGTTTAAAAACTGAGAGGTTAAATGCTGCCTAAGGGTGATAATGGTCCTCAGTAGCTGAGGGATATGGTACAGTTGTGAAGGTGAAATGCATTAGGTCGACATGTTTTGCGCTCTTAATGGTCTCAGGGGGAGAACAAGTTTCAAAATAAGCCTAAAGTCTCTATTTTGCTATGCAAATGTATAAGGATTTTACCTTAATTGATCCTTGGCACATGGACTTTGCAAATAGGTGGGAGTATACTTGCTAAGTGGTTCAACTCATCACGCATTGACCTTTTTCTGATATCTCACAAATGCACTAGTTGGAGTTGTGGGATCTCTGTAAATCCTTTTTTGGACTTTCAGGCTCCTTTCCTAGAGGTGACAGTGCACACGAAGAGGATTTCACTCCCACGTTGGCAGTGTTCTAAATCACTACTCACAAAAGAAGGCTGGGTATGATAAATGTGCTTTGAGTTAGAGGACTTTTTAAAGAAAAATATAGGGAGAGCTTCAACTTTTGCTGTATCTGGAGCCTGTAAAGCATTTATTATGGGTGAAGCAATTTCCTTTAAGGCTCTGGGTAACAAGCTGCGGCATGAGGTTACGTCATCTTTACAGTCTAAATTTGATCAGGACGTTTGATCTCATACAGTACACTCCTCAGCCGAATCTAAAGCTAGGTTTTACAACCCACACAGCGTTTAAAAGATCATTATATATCCTAAGAAGTAATAAGCCAGCGATCGTGCTTTCAGACATACTATCAAGAAAGTGAACATGCAGGGCGCTTCCTGGTGTGATCTATGAAGCACAAACAAAATCATGAAGCCCTTAAGTCCATCTTCGATGAAACTAGCAACACTATTATCACACAACCCAAGTCCATTGGACAAGTTTTACTCGTGCACTAAACAAGCCTTCATAGTCCACTGAGCTTGACCCCGGAGGACCGAATAGGAGATTTTCTTAATTAGTTGAGCTCCTACTTTTAAGTCAGGAGCTTCAAGCCTCAATCATTGCCCTAGTTTCACTAACGGAAGTCAGGGCGGCCTTTTAATCCCTACCAAACGCCAAAGCATCTAGCAATGATGGTTTGTCAAGGGAAATGTATAACATTTTTCAGGAGCAAAATGCATTAGAGGTTCACTCATTTAAGGATCTGCTATGTATTCAAACAGGGAGGTCAGGTGTGGAACTAAGTCAGAGCTAAACATCTTATAGAATTGGGCCGTGAGGCCATCCGGCACGGAGACTTATGAAGCTTTAGGGAGGAGATTGCTTGCTGGACCTCTTCTGTGCTAAGAGGTTCTCCTAACATCTTGTTTTGAGAGGTAGGCACCAGTGGGAGATCCACTTTATCCAGATAATCACACTGGGCTTGGGTGTTGACTAGTTCAGCCGTGTACAGTTTCTTGTAAAACTTGCAGATGTGGGCTTTCTATGTATCAGCGTGCTCTAATACTCCAGAATCTTGCATGATATCACCTATATATTACCTTTCCCATCTGAGCCTGAGCTGACACACCAAATGAGAACCCACCATGTTTCCCTGCTCGTAGGACGTGTGTTTGAGGCGTAATAGAGGGAAGTGCTGCCCTGTTGGTATAAATCACGTTTAATTTCCCCCACAGTGCTGTAACTTTCTGCTGAATGATTAGTGTCAGCGAGGTATTGTGGGACTGCTCGAGCAGTTGCAGTTCGTTTTCAAGTGTTAGGTGCTACATTGCTCTCTGTTTGTTAAGAGTTGAGACCAATGCAATACATTTCCCACATATCACTGCCTTGAACGAGTTCCAGTTGTTAGAGGGATTCATGTTGTGGGGGTTATTTAAAAGGAGGAATTCTCTAATATCTTTCCACAGGTCATCTCTAAAGAGAAAATCCCTCAAAAAGGAAGCTAGGGAAAAACCCATCTGCGCCATCACAGAGGCGGATCACCCGAATCCAATGTCACCACCATAGGTGCAAGGTCAGATATGGAGAATGGGTAGATAGAGGCTACCCTCTGGTCTTACCTCAGGGTTTGGCTAATGAACACAAAATCAACTCGTGAGTATGTTCGATATGTGTGTGAGAAGTAGCTGTATTCGTGAGAACTGGGATGCAGCATCCTCCAGGTATCCACCAGCCCCAAGTCCCAGATTGCTTGTTTAAGTGCTTGGGAAAGGCTTCCCATGGGTAATCTGTGGGGGTGCATGCTGTCAATCCCAGAATCGCAGGTAAGGTTAACATCTCCACTCAAGAGGATCACACCCTCAGCAAAAACCCCCAGTAAGAACTACAGTGCATGACGGGATTTGGTTAGAATCAGGCATATATAGATGCAAAGGTGCACAGTTTACCTCTAATTTGACCTTTCAACAAAACAAATCTATCTGTTTTGTACCTTCAGGCTCGAATTTTAGTGAAGAATGGAACAGGAGTGCCATACCATTATGTTTAGTTGAGGCAGAAGATTTATATATCATGGGGTATGATTTATGTCTCAATCTATGGTCCTCATCCGGTTGGAGGTGCGTTTCCTGTATTGCCACCACATCATGTCGCTGGTAAAGGAGATATTTCCACAATTTGTGGCACTTAGCTGGTGAGTTTAGGTCCTTAATGTAATGTAATGTAAGCCGATCTTGTATAGGGCACTATCACCCAACGGGTATCCTGGTGCTAAGATTACCATGCATTCCACCGTGCACATAAACAATCATAGCAGACAAAATTAATCTACGGCTAGGCTCCACTATATCCTTGGGAATAGCCATGTTTTAACCCTTTCGATGCTGATGACGAGCTCAGCTCGTCATCACCCACGGGGGTCGTGTGCTGATGACGAGCTGAGCTCGTCATGACACCAGCAAATTGGCAATTTGCCGCACAGCGCAAAAATCACCGCAGCAGCGATGCGGTTAAGCCTTTTCCTAAACTACAACAAATCTGTTATTTGTCTAAGTTCAACCGGGAGTTCATTTCACAGCCACAGCTGCAGAACTAAATGCCCTGCCTCCGATCCTGGTCTTTCTAAATTTGGGTGTGCCTATCAACTTTGCTGATGAGGAGCGGAGGTTTCTGGATGGGATATACCAGGTAAATTTGCTCTGTAGTGGTCATTGGACCCATTCCATGTGCTGCCTTGAAGACAATGCAAAGTGACTTAAACTGTATTCTTTGCATAATCAGTAGCCAATGGAGATCTTTCAGGGACAGGGAGGCAGAAGACCTACGTTGTCTCTTTAAAGCTAACTTGGCAGCTATTGTTTGAATTCTCTGAAGCTTCTTTATCAGAGAATTCAGTGCTCCAAATAGCACAGCGTTACAGTAGTCTAGCAGGCTCAGGATAACACATCTCACCACCTGCCTCCTGGCAGAAGTTGGCCACAACAGGAGTATTTTCCGTAGAGCTCTGATCAAAGATAGACAAGTACCAACTGTTTTGTTCACTTGGGAGTCTAACTGTAGTCTAGCGTCAAACATCACCCCCAGGTTGCGCACTGTCTTGGATAGAATTAGAGGTTTTTTTGTAGGGGTGGGCCAGAATTCGGCTGGGAGCAGACAAGATATTTTGTTCGCTGTACAGAATACAATATCCGTCTTATCTCCATTAAATTGTAGGGAGTTATCTTTAAGCCGTTTTGCAGGTCTTTGCATATACTTATGGAATCTGTCAAGCGATACTGCTTGATTCCCTTCCATTGAGAAAACAAGTTGTGTGTCATCTGCATAGTTCACTAATTTATTTCCATAAGATTAAATAATCAGAATAAATGGTCCCAGGTATATATTGAACAAGATCGGACTGATTGCAGATCCCTAAGGAACACCATGCTGGATGAGACTATATTTAGATAGAAAGGGAGGTTTGGCCACTGCCTATTGTCTGCCTGATAAATACGATGTAAACCAATTCAGTGCCATTCTCTTAACTCCAACATCCATAAGTCTGCTTAGGAGAATGTTGTGGTTGACCGTATCGAATGCGGCTGACATATCTAGTAACATTAGTATAACCGATTGACCTATGTCAGCGCGCATTCTGAGTGCATCTAGCACTTAATGTTCCATGATGGTGTAGTGATTACCATGGTGTGGGCAGGTCTAGTGGGTTCTCTAGGTGCCTCTCCACTAGGTCTTTTCGTCCTCCCCACCCACCTGTCCACTGCACCCTAACGTCCCATCCTCCCCACCCACAAAGCCATTGCTTTTGGCATTTCCCCCTCCTCCTGTTGCCATAGAAAAGTACCCGCCATACACCAAAAATAAAAAAAACAAATCCAACTAAGATAACAAATGGGACAACAAGTCCCAAATAGCAATCATTATGCAAGTACAAAGACATCATGAAAGGCCACTAGGTCAACAAATGTTAATGCCGCTTCGAAGCAGCACATTTAGTTAAGGCATTATGCAATCATGAATAAGAAAATCTGAGAATAGCAGCTCTTGTTTCATGCTGGTCACATGGTTATATCACTGCAGTCCCATCCCTCCATCAGAAAAGGAAGAAAAAGAAGAGAGTACAAAGGAGAGTTTGTTCTCAAAATAGTCCATGCATTGTACCGGACACTTAGCACCGGCTGGCCCTCAGAAATGCTCCTGTAAAATGCCTTTCAGGGAAATCCAGGCAGACTTCAGTTGAAGATCAATGAGTCTTAGGTTGGTGAGAATGATGCTGCAAGAGCCGGAGGCCAGTGTTTGGGGAGTCGGTGGTGTTGCTTCAGGAGATCCCCAGGTCATTCCCCGGTGGTGGGGCCTCCGTGAATGGTAGCTCCAGGAGAATCATGGTGTCCGCCAGTTCTGGGACATTGTGAGGTTTGCTAAGAAACTCGAAAGCCAATCTAAAAGGCTAGGTCCAGTGAGATTTAATTTGGTCTTGTTTCAGTTTGTCTGTCACTGGACGGAATTGCTGATGTTGGGTCAATATTACAGGGGCGCTGTCCTGGAAGAGAGAGCAAGTGATTCCCTGGAATTAGACTGATTCTGCCTTTCGAGCTGCCTGTAGGATGACTTATTTTACTTTAAACGAGTGTAGTTTAGCCAGTATGCCTCTAGAGCGTCACCTATCACCAGGGAACTGAGAGCCTACTAAAAGTACCATATCTATCTTAACTTTCAATGTTGTGCATCAAGTAGCTCCGCAAACAACCCCATGACAAAGGTTTCCAAGTCAGGAACTTCTGTCCCCTCCTCCAAGTTTCGGATTCATAAGTTATTGCATTGTGATCTGTATTTGAGATCTTCAGATTTCAAAAGAGACGCCTGCAGGTGAGAGTAGCGATTGGGTTAGGTCTTCCATCTGATTGGTGCCTCTCTCCAGGTCCAGCGTTTTAGTGTCAAGATCTACTACCTGAGTGTCCACTGAGCCCACATCTGGTTGGAGGGAGGCAAGTTTAGTGTTGAGATCTGACTTAAGAGCCTCTAGGGAGGAGGCAAGATCTGTTTTGATTTCCTCACATAGTTCCTTTTTAAAATCTTGCAGGCAGGTCCGCTAATCTTCTTTAGTGAGAGACATGTTGTCTTCTGTGGACATCACATGTGAGGAGTCTTGTGGTTCTGCAGGTGTGAAGTTGCTGGAAACTCAGTTGAGCTGTTGCTTCTTGGGAGGCATAAAGGCAGCAGTACTAGTCAGTGGATACTACCCAGAACTAAGGAAGAGAAACTTGCAGTGCCTGGGATGTATGCTGTGAGGCTTCAACAGGTGGATAAAGAAGGCGTCAAGGGAGAGGTGATCTCTTTAGCCATGCCTGTGGATTGGAGGAATCTCTACAGATGTGGGCCATACAATTAGCTGGTATGTGTCTCAGGTGTCAAGGCACAGGACTATTCTCCACTGCTCCACAATGCTCAACATGGGGGTCAATGTCCCCCATCTTCTTATAGGTGGTCCCTGCCGATAAAGAGGGGGGACAATGAGATGGATCCCGGAGAGGGCTTCCTACCCTCAAGTGTCCCAATTGTCAGAGCTCATAGCCACCGACCTTGCACTAGGTAACAACTGGCAGATGCCATAGAGAAACACTCCAGCTCAACATTAAGTATACCCAGGTGTTAAGTAATGAAGACACAGAAGTTACTTAACAAGTACTTTATTCCATAGGAAAGGCACGTTACATGACTTCTAGCTCCGGCAGCTAAGCATAAACTGTCTAACCAACGTCATGGCACAAACTTAGCATTTCCAGGATGGAATAACAAGTACGTGCTGTGAGAGCGAGGATAAAACAAAAGAAAATACACTACACATCTTCCTTCTTTAATAAAAAAAACCTGAAAGCCTTCAAGTGAACAAAGAAAAACTCCTCACTCTTTGAATTATTTATGCAGCTAAGTTTTCCAACAATGTCATCACCTTTCAATCTAACCTCAGCTTTCACTTCTTTTGCACTTCTACTTGCCATCTCAGCTTTTATTACTATAGCTAGGATACACTCAAGATTGGCATCTCCATTCAACCACAACCTTTCTTGGATGGCTGGATCCTTCACATGCCTGACCACTTGATCTCTGATCAAGTCCACCTGTAAACCACCAAACGTACAGTCTAATGATAATTTTCTAAGTGCAGATACATTATTATCTACAGACTCATCATTGTCCTGTTTCCTCTGAAGAATTTGTAATGTAAAACAGCTATACAGAGAGTCCTCCGCATTGCTGTCATTATTAACTCATACCTGCACTATATTGTGTTGAAGTATATGGGAAGCAGCAAGTTTGTACTTTAAAAACATTAACAAAATAAGGTCAAATAAAAAAATAAAAAGCTGTGCATTATTTTATTCCACTTTTTAAAGCTACTTTTCATGCTTAAACAAACCACTCAAATTTTACCAGCACAATCACACCAGACAAACATTCTTTAACTGAAAAACTGACATACCGATAAGTCAACTTACGTGTTTTTGTAGTCTTTCAAAACCCGGTTTGTATAAAAGGTGGCAGCGTCACTCATTTCCTTGACATAGGGACCTGGTTTAGGGGACTAAACCAAAAAATACTATTATCTTGTAGGAATGGAGACAAGAGACAGGAAAAGAAACATGGTGTTACAATGTGCTCTAAGCCCAATTAACGATTATTTACAGAGTGTACTGTGGACTGAGTAGAGTGTGTTGGACCGTAGTCTCTCGCTCCATCAGGTGAGGGCCTACTCAGCCTCTGTAAGACTGTATGCTACTTGGTACCCCACCAACTCTCCCAAGAGTGTTTCTGCATCTGGCAAAATTTCCTTCAGTGAAAACCATCTGAGCCATTCTGGAACAACTTATTGTATTCAATTTTATATTTGGCTTTTGTCTACTAGTGTTGCTGCCATTTTGTGTAATGTGAATGGTGTAATACAGTAACAATACCTTTGAGCCTTCAATGATGAAGCAGTTGCATGGGTGTGATTGTGGTGTTCAGGCAGTTAGGGTTGGTTTCTCTTTTCCATAGTATTAATAATAAGAGCCACAGAGATCTGCATCTTGATCTGAAACTGTTAGGGAGGCATGGCCAATACATTTTGTTCCAAGATGGCCAGATGCACTTATTGGCTTTGACAATGCTTGCAAAACAATTTTATCATCTTTGACAGAGCCCATTACTGCAGTCAGACACCTTGGAAAGTTATTTTCTACCTTTCTAAGACAATCGCCACTGGTATCAAAAGTAATGTTCTGCAATATTGGTACATTATTTTGTTTCCAATACAGCAGCTGCATTGGCTCTAGACACAACGTGGTGGCTACCTTAGAAGTATAGAAAATATCAATCCAGAATTGCCCAATGATTTTGACGTAGCTAATTCTTGCAATGCTGAGCAAAGCCAATACTAGCAGACCTTAAACTTTAAGTTAGGCTGGCAGGCTTTGTAACTCTTGTTTTTACTGCAGTAACAGGAACATCTCTAACATAAGGTGCTTTCATAGAACCGTATTATGGGTGTCCAGCACAGTTGAGACTGAATTACAAAAAATAAATGACTTAACATATTTATATTCTGACATGCAGGGAGGTAAAGTGGTCTATTCCAGAAGCACTACTATATTAAAACCCAGGCTCCTTGTCCGAAAGTCAGCAATTAAGCCATTAAATCACATACAGTATTCTTCAAAAACATCACTTAAAGGGGTGGATTTCCTGAATTGCCAATGAGAGGTGCTCAAAAACCACTATTGATTTTTTGGAGCAGTAAAACATCAAAGCTTTGTTTCTTTCATGTTTGTTAATTTACATAGCACATCAAACAATAACATCACTTGGATATTAGTAAAGCACAAGTTAAAAACGTGGGGCACCTTAGTGCTGAATAACCAATGTTTATTGTTACTCAACTCAATGGTACTCATTTTATGGACAATGGAAGGATAAAAGGCTGAGTGTATCAGTCGGTATTTTAACCTGTAGACATGCTTTCACAAGGAAGGACGTCAGGATTGCCTGTAATAGGGCTCACAATGTTCCAATTGGAAAATACAGAACTACTTCGTACAATGTGTTCCACTCACCAGTGCCACCCATCCTAATGCAGGAATACTTTCACTAATTGCAGAGAGGTGATTGAACATCTTGCTCCCACGATTCATCTCTCTGAACGCTTGGGTTTCATGAATCTTCTCTGATATGGGCTTGAGGAGCAGGGCAATCTCGTTCTGCGAAGAAACAAAGAACCTTGTTAATCCTGTATGAGCAAAACTGACAGAGAACTTTCAGATGTGTGGCACGCCGATAGTGATATCGAAACATGGTTGGCAAAATGACATCACAATATTGGACATGTTTGACAAAAACAGTTCACAGCATGATGGAAGTAGTTGTACTTTGGTTTCATCAGAATCCACCAGCACCACTTGTATTTTGCTGAAACATGTTTGAAAATTTGGTCTTGTAAATTGATTTTGAGGTTTTCTTAAGTTCAGCCTTATGTTTTTCAAATTATTTGCTAATTGTCTTGAATTATGGTATACCACTTATTCAAATCTGATCTTTCGAAATTTTAACCATTTATGTTAAAGGTCTTGTTAAAACCAATAGAACCAATACAAATGTATTTAGTATAATCCAACACTAAATAAAAAATTAATTGTGTTGTTAACGAAGTGCTTGTGTAAGTAATATAACAAGACAGTGGGGTGTCGTTTGAAAGTATTTCACCAAGACTGTGGAATGAAAAAAACAATTCAATTTGTATTCATGTAAATATTCTAATTAAAGTTAGAAGGCTTTATTATTATAATTTTAAAGAAAATTGACTCACTAGAACAGATCTTTTCAACCTCTGCCTTTTTGGCATAATCTCTAATGCAGAATGAACTGGTAGATATGTAAAGGATCCGGAAGGGGGGGTTGCACATTCAACTGCAATCCACTTGAAAGGATTATACACGAAGGTAATGCCAAGGACACCAAATAAATATTTTGCACTGCTGAGAATTTTCCCAATTTGCCAGACAAATCATGTTTGTGCTGTTTGGCAAATAATGAAATTGAGTGCCACGGTTCGTGGTACAAATTCCAGCTTACCAACGTAAAATGATTGTAGTTGCTGGCTTAAATCGCTAGGCAGAAAGATAATGTTGGATTCAGATGTATTTTGGCACTGGTTGATCCTGTCTAATGCCGTATGTTGGTTTCAGTTTGTATTGTTTTTAACCTGTAGTGATCCACTTCTGTTTTACCTATGGATAGTCACAATTGAATTTCCAAAAACCTATGTGCCACAACCCGAGTAAAAACCATTTGTAACTGGTCAGTTAGAATTTTAAACATGAATAATATTCTTCAATGTGGCCCATTATGTCCCATATGTGTTGGAGGAAGGGAAAAACGTTTTTACAGGCATTTGAGTAAATAGTTACAGTGGCACAAAAGGTACTGTTGCATTAAATAGTTACAGCAGCACAAAAGGTGCTGTTGGAGGCCAACTTGTGTAGGGCAGCCATTCAAATGCAAATTAAACTATCCTGAATTGCATTATGGGAAACAAACAACATTAAATGCTGCAGCCCTGAGATCTGTTTTTGCGATTGGCTAGCATTATTGATACTCCTGATACAGACAGCAGCATGAACATCTAAGTCTTCAGTTGTCAAAGGCTGGACCTGGGGTAAGGAGGACAACCTTCATTTTCTCAACTAGGGGCTCAAATACGAGTTGGGCGGAACAGAATTCCTGTATGGAATTCCACATCACGCCATGGGTTCCTGTACCAGGATTTAGTAGGTGCAGAAACAACTGACCCAATTTTGGAGGCCAGTAATTCCAACCAGTAAAATTGTGGTGCAGAAAAGGATGCATTGTGGTCTGGTCTGTTTTCCAGCACCTACTCCAATCTCAGCAATGGCTTGGGAATGACAATGCCAGATGACAAAATTCCCTTTCCTTCTCCACCCTTGCCGACCCTCTGCATCAGCTCATACCCTCTCACATTTGCCACCTCCTGAAAGCTGATGGCAAATGTGAACATTAACAGCTTGTATATTTTATTCATTTTACAGCTCTCTGCCAGTTTGGCCCAAGCACAAACCATGCAATCCACCGTGTTTATTTCTTTCCGGGGCCGCTGTTACACCTCCGTTATAATTGAGAAAAGCGTGAATGGGGATGCCAAGTCTCTCGCTTTACCATAACGTAAAATTTGTGCGGTTGTGGTACAAGTCATTTCCATGTTGTGCTTGTGGAACCAGATACCACGCCACAAAGTTAGGTGCTGCAAAAACATCACTTTACGTGGGAGCTAGAGTTATTGGCAGCTCATCCTTGGTTGTTTCCTTGTCTATTGGGCATGGCTTACAGGGCATGAACTTCTCCCAACATGTGCACCAGCCCCCCCATACCAAGGGGCATACTCTCGATCAAGTCTGGACCTCTAACTTAGAAATCACATCACTTTTAGTTTTCCCCTGCACATGGTGGGACCACCATTGTATCTCTTTTACCACAGCCTATACTCCCCCTACACCGTCGCCCCCTATTAGCAAACTCCTTGCCAGAAATTGGAAACGAGCTAATCTGGACGAGTTCCACACAATTTTAACAGCCACCCCCCCTTCAGAACAGGCCTCTATCTCACTTCAAGCCTCCAACCTTGACTACTGGCTAGAAGTGGCCAGTGACAAGGTAGCTCCTTTGAAAAAAATTTCATTTAAACGCCCCCATGACGCCCAACGCTGGTTCTCTGATGCCTTAAAAAAAGAAAAACTAGCACTTAGGCAGGCAGAATGCCGTTGGCGCAGAGCCTATGCACCTGAGGAGAGAGCGACTTATGTCACCTTACTAAAAAACCATAAAGATTCCATTCTCCAGGCCAAATCTGTCTACTTCTCCCAAAAAATCACGAATTCTTCCACGAAGGTCAACGACATCTTCGCGATCGTCAATGAGCTTGCTCAACCTGATAGGGTTACTCAAAAATCTGTGCCCTCACAAACATTATGTGATTCATTAAATTCATTCTTTATAGACAAAATAACCCTTATTAAGAACAATATCCCTACCCCCACTTCCCCTTCCACTCTTCCCGCCACTTGTAAAAACCCTTTCACGTTCGATCAAATTCCCCTAATCTCTAGAGAAGAATTCCTGACCCTACTAAACAGAGTGGGATCTGGCTCCCCCAATGATCGTTGTCCCTCGCACATCCTGGAAGAGGCCTTCATTACCTGCCCTGACCTGCCTCTCTTACTTCTTAATAACTCCCTTAAAACAGGCGTTGTCCGGGACATCTTTAAATGCGCCGTAGTCGTTCCCATACTAAAAAAACCCAACGCAGACCCCTCGGTGCTTAGCAACTTTCGTCCCATCTCTCTGCTCCCTTACCTTAGCAAAATCCTAGAGGCTCACGTTACGAACTGCATCCGCTCATTTATTGAGCATTTCCAGTTCCTTGATCCCCGGCAAGCGGGTTTCAGGCCTGCTCACTCCACAGAATCGGTCATCCTGGCAGTAATAGATGAGCTCAGGAATGGAGCTGACAAAAACATCACCCAGGCCCTGCTGCTTTTAGATCACTCAGTGGCTTTTGACATGGTCGATCATGAACTTCTGATCGACCGTGTCAGCAACGCCAGCATCCAAGGCATGGCTCTAAAGTAGATCATCTCCTTCCTCGATGGTCGCTCCCAGGCAGTCCGCTTGGATAACTTTTCGGCGGAAAAAACTCCACTGACCTGTGGGGTTCCCTAGGGTTTTGCCCTATCACCCCTGCTTTTCAACTTGTACATGCAACCTCTGATTGTATCCTTACGCAACGGTCCTGCCACAACCTTCAACTATGCTGATGACCTTCAGTTGGTCTTCAACATAGATTCCTCCAATACATCCATTAGTAACTTTCAAACCACTATGATTCTCATTAGTGTATGGATGTATCACATCCAACTAAAACTCAACCCCGATGAAACCGAGCTGGTTTTAACCGGAGGCTCCACCAACCCCTGGAGTCCCAGTTTATGGCCATTATCACTAGGCACCCCTTCTCACCCAGTAAACTCTGCAAAGAGCCTTAGAGTTATCATCTGTTGCGATATGTCCCTAAAGCCCCAAATCAATGCAGTGGTCTCTTCCTGCTTCTTCCACCTCCGCAGAATCCGTAAAATCTGTGGATTCTTGACCAAAGAAGCCCTCACTCTTGCTATTTTGGCCCTTGTTACCTCCTGCATTGACTACGCGAATGCTCTCTATGCTGGCATCCCAGCTTACCATCTCCAGCCCCTGCAACTTGTGCAGAATCAGGCAGCTAGGCTCATCTTCCGCCAACCTAAGCACCAACACGTTAGTCCTCTGATGCGGAGCCTGCATTGGCTTCCGGTAGCCAAACGCTGTGTTTTTAAATTAGGCTGTCCATCTTCAAAGCCCTTGCTGGCCCGGCCCCTGCTTTCATCTCTTCCCGGATTCAACATTATACCCCGTCACGTGAACTCAGGTCCGCTCACCTTCACCTGCTCACCATTCCCACTTTCAGACGGAAAAAACATGGAGGTCTGAGGTTTTTATTTGTAGCCCCCCGTCTCTGGAACTCTCTTCCCAATGACCTGAGACTGGTAACATGTTACACCAAATTTAGACCTCTTCTGAAAACTCTTCTGTTCTCACAAGCCTACGAATACCATTCCTAGACTCTCACTGCCACAGTTCTTCTCTCAGCGCCATGAAACCGCTTGGTGAAAGTGCGCTTAAGAAATACTTTTAACATAACATAACATAACATATTGGCCAAGAGGGTCTTCAATCGATCAAAGAACTTACAGTTTAATGGAACTGGAATGTTTTAAAATGAGTATATTAACTTCAGTAGTACTACCATTTTCACCAATGCTATTTGCCGAACCCCTGATGATGAGACTGTGTTCCATCTTTCAATCTTTCAATCTGCTTTGCTATGTTCTCCATAGAGTTGCCATAGTTATCTCTTATAATGAGTTTCATGTCAAAGTGATATTGTAGGCCCAACTATTTGACAGGTGAATCTTGACATTTTATTTGGAAAGTCAGGGTGGGCTGCATTATGATTCTTTTGAGTGGCATCTTTACTCTCTGGCTCCTGTTTTCCTTTCTGTACTGCCCCACCATAAACCCCACTGAGCATGCCTTAACTTCTTACAACAAAGGTGGCTGCAATCTTGCTCATCCCTGAGCAGTAATGAAGCAGCCGAGGTCAATGGTTTTGCGGTTAAGCCAGATATGTCCATAGTGCTCAACCCACGTCATCTCTGTATGGACTGGTATTTCATAAACTGGTGCAATGTTAAGCCGTGGATGTCAGCTGTACGATCAGGATCAGTGAAGGATTCTGAAAAGAGGCCACGCGCTCACGCAGAGAGCTGAGCAGCCGTATTGCAAGCCACGCTCCCTCGCTCACTGCACTTTTAAACATATGCATATTTTTAGTAAGTGTAGGTTTAATGAGTGCGTAAACAGCTACTTGAGTGTGGAAGTAAATAAGTCAATTGATCCCTATACTTAAATGTAGAAAACAGTTTCGACCTACAGGCAAGAAAGTTGAGAGGTGATACACCCATAACTTGACATGGTATGCTTCATAATAGGCAACCTCTCATGATGATGTAATCAGGATGTACTTGGGTGATTTTCCCCCTTGACTCTCCCTGTGGGGATCACATGAATGTTTAAATGTACACGTTCACTAACCTTATGAACGTGAATTGTATGCCATTTTAGGTCGAGCTTTCGAGACCTTTTGAATATACTTTAGTATATACTTCTTTGTGGGCTTAAAGCACAACCACTGCTTTTCATTTGTTTTTTTTAAGTGTCCTTAAAAAATCCTTGCTAACTAGTGGTCAATCCTTCCTCTTTGTTCCTCCTTTTCATCAGCTGTTTACTCCCACAGAGCAGCACCCTAGTACTTGTACCCTTCCGCCTGTTTCATTGTAGTATCTGTTTAGGGACAACTTTTCCCTTTCTATAAGACCATTTGACCCGAGGACTCTATGTTTTCAGTCACTCCAGGCCAATTTCTGTAAACAGGGCGGTAAATTATCTTCATCTATCAATAAATATGCTGTGCATTCAAAGACTGGGGTCAAATGTTGGAGGCTGTTTTCCGAGGGTGACTGTTTCTGCCCCTTCCCCCAGCCACCACGCAAAGAGAATTGTGACCACAACTATTTCCAGTTACACGCTGCCAACGCGTAGAGAAAATAGCTAATGTTACGATGTTTTATGAATATTGCCTCAATTTAAGAAGGCAGCCGCACGTCATGACATCATTAATGTCATGACAAGGCTGTCATGTTGTTTCCAGTAAGTAGGTAGGCCAATTTATTGTTCAGTTAATTAAAGCCATAACAAATTTAGCATAAAAAAGAAAACATTATAAATGTTTTCATAGTTTATAACAGGACTTCATTTTCAGGTCATGCTCTCTTGATCCTTACAGAAATAATGTTTGTATAATCAGGTAATGTTTGTGATTTTAGACAGTAAATTCCATAGGTGTCAGAGGCTGAAGATGAGCAAATGTTGTTCTTTGTCTGGGATATTGTAATAGATAGTTCTAAATTAATTCAATGTGCAAAGTCAACGGGATGAGCACTTGGTTCTTAGTCTGGGACAATATAATACATCTTTCTAAAATGAATTCAATGTGCAAAATCGGCAGGGTGAACACTTTGTCAACCATTAATTTCTACAGAGGCAAATTGATTATATACATTATGTACAATCATTAGATGATTAAGGTGGCTAGAGCTTTAGAGTGCAGGCTTCTTCCTTGCCTTGATATTTAAAGGGAGTTCATCTAAGATGGGTTGATGTGTAAAAGTGAGCAATTAATTATACATTTGTTCACTGAGCTTTAAGGTGCAGGCATCATTCTTACTTTGCTGTACAGTGAGACATTAGTTGAAAGGTGGTTTGAAAAATAAAATGGACAAGTTGGGTATACATTTATTCCTTGAACGGAGACGTAATGAGCCTTTCTTCCAGAACTCTGCACCTTGTGCATTATACATGTAGTGATATGTCTTCTCAGACTTAGTGCTAAAATGAAATGCACTTTCTGTTAAAAGGCAAATAAAATCAGTGCTTCTGTTGGGCTATGGTCTTCAAAGCCTGATCATGAATTCTGAGGTATTTTATCAGTTTGCAGTTCACTTGAGGATCTGAAGGATCAAGCCCTTGTATGATAGCTGCTCTACATGTCCTTATTCCTCTAGCGATGAGGGTTCTTCTTAGTAAAGTGACACATGCTGTATAAGATTGGGGCATATACAGAGTAAGTGAATGAACTCCTCTCTTCTCCTGCTACAAAGTATGCATGCTGTTTGCCCGTTATGCATCCAGCTTGGCTGGTCTGCTGTTGATGGTAATTTTCAAAGGCGAAGTGCCATCTTTTGTTTTTCATGTGAGCTGGTAATGTAAGATTTAAGTAAGGTGCTGGTATAAGGGACTTATAGTTTTTTTTAATGGTTAAATATTTTATTGAATTTACTTCAACATATAACAAGACCATCCGCTCTATGAAAGCGGTGCAGCATAAGTAGCGATAAACCGCAGCAGTAGAGATATAAGAGCGAAACAGGTGGGCCAGGTCAAAAATGAACATATAACAGTAAAGGATTTTTATGCTACCCTCCCCCTCCCCCACCCCATCCCACCGGGAAACCAAACAATGGAGGGTTAGCTGGAATCTCTATGATGTTAGGCAACCTCATACGTCCGATCGGGGTGGATCGGAAAGGCGTAAGAGCCGTAGGTACCTGGGACAGGAAAGTTCACGAAATTCTGCTGTAAGAAGGGATATAAAGGGTTGCTGTAATTCTCTAAAGTCTGATCCTTTACCCGCAGGCATAAGTGTTAACTTCTCCATACCCAGGATGTGTCACAAGCGGTGTAGCCACCCTGTGAAAGTGGGGACTTGGGGAGAACGCCAATGTATCAGTTTATTTTAGAGAGCTGAGCCTATTGCAATGGCAATCAAACGACCCCTTCTAGATTAAAGTGGGTAAGTAAGAGGATTAGGCAGTCCCAGTAAAATATATGCAGGAAATCTTGGATGTTGAGTCTCTAAGTGAATGTCTATCTCATCAAGAATCTGTTTCCAGTATGAATGAACATGTTCAAATTCCCATAAAAAGTGTGTCAGAGTCCCCTTTTTTTCGGCACTCCCTCCAACAATTAGCGCTTTGCCGTTATTCATATTGATGTATCCGTTCAGGTGTATAGTACCAATAAGTAGCAAGTTTTGTCAATGTCTCAGTGAGTCCCGAGTGGTAGGCTGATGTCGGGCCCTGTAGTAGATACCCTCCCACTCCTTATAAGTCAGGGACCTGCCCAGTTCCCGTTCCCAGCGTTCTCGACCAGCATTATAAGTATGTTTATCCTTCGTTAACATCATCTTATAAAGGTCAGAAATCCGTTTTTGTCAGAAGTACGAGTTATAAGCCATTTTTCATAGGTGGTCAAAAAGCATTGTGCTTCAGGTTTAATCTGTGGATGTAGGGCCCGGTGGAGGAGCTGTAAGTATCGCAGACGTTCAGCTTCTGCAAGGCCATATTCGGCTTTGAGCTGTGGGAAAAACATCATCCCATCCAGGTCAAAGAGATGACCCAATGAACGGCATGCAGCTGGCCTCCAAGCTGTGAATGCCTTTGCCTCCATACCCGGTTGAAAATCTGGGTTATCGAATAATGGGGTGAGAGGGGAGGGGAAGGTGGTTAAATTATACTTGAGGTTAGTGCGATCCCAGGCTTCCAGGGTCAGGCGGGTGATATGGGATGCGTAAAGTTTGGTGGTCTATGGTGTTTCGGGAGAAATGGTATTCTCTGCAGGGGCGTAGCAGCCACTGCTTGGTCTTGAAACAGCAAACATTTCTCAGATTCTAGGCCATGCCATTCTACTAAGTATCGCAGTTGGGTGGCATAATAATAAAGTTGGATGTCAGGGACTCCCAAACCTCCCTCCTCCGGTGGGAGAATCGCTATGGCGTGCTTAAGCCGGGGTTTTCGGCCTTGCCATATGAATTGTGCTAGCTCAAATTGAATCTGTTTAATCCAGCCAGTGGGTGGAGAAAGAGGCAAAGTCTGGAATAAATATAGGATCTGGGGAAGGATAGTCATTTTAATAGCAGTTATCCTGCTAAGCCAAGAAAGTGGATGGTGTTTCCATTCAGTCAATTATTTTTGAATAAGTGTGCACAGGTTAGCATAATTGGTGTCAACTGTGGACGGGATATCAGGGCCTAATTGTATCCCAAAATATGGGACAGTTTTTGAGGGGCATTGAAGGGAGTGTTCTTCTTGAAGGCTGGTTAAGGTGGGTGGATATAAAGAAAGAATGAGCGCCTCTGATTTGTTCAAGTTAATTTTAAACCCCGAAGCTAATGCAAAACTATTCATCTCAGCAAATAGGATCTCAAGGCTGGAATTGGGTCTGATAGAGAAATCAAAATATCATCTGCGTAGAGGCTTATGGTGTGTATGTCACCCCCAAATTTGATACCGGTTATGAGAGGGTTACGTTTAATCCGCAAAGCAAGGGGCTCCATATATAAGGCAAATAGGAGGGGAGAAAGCGGGCACCCCTGCCTGGTGCCTCTACTAATAGGAAACCGAGAGGATGTGTGCCCATTAACCCTAACAGTGGCTTTAGGAAATCGATAGCAGTTAAGTATCCTGGTCCGCAGTTTCTCAACCATGCCCACCTGCGTAAGAACCTGTTCCAAATATGGCTAATGGACCCTGTCGAAGGCCTTCTCAGCGTCAATTGTAAGCAACATGTACTCTGTGCGTCTGAGAGGCCACCTCAATCAAATGGAGAATTATTTTTGTGTTGTCACTCATTTGGCGTTGTGGGATAGATCCAGCCTGGTCTGGCTCCACCAAGACGGGCATATATGGTGCCAGACGAGAGGCGAGTATGCTAGTGTACAATTTAATATCAATATTAAGAAGAGAAATCATCCGGCATGCCCCACAAGATGTTCTGTCCTTACCGGGTTTGGGAATAACTACTTTGGAGGCCTCAAGCATTTTGTCTGGTATTGCTCCTACCTGCGTGAAAGAGTTGAATAGTTTTGTCAAGAGTGGGGCTAACAGGGGGCAGAATGTCTTATAAAAAGCTGTGGTGTAGCCTTCAGGCCCTGGGGATTTGCCCAATTTAAGATGTGAGATAGCTGCAATGACTTCCTCAGTTCTGATGTCCCTATCTAGATGATCAGCCTGTGCCAGCGTGAGAGAGGGTATGCCTGCCGCTGCTACATAATCAGCGCTACAAGAGGGATCTAAGCGTCCACCAGTGTACAGATGTGCGTCAAAATCACGGAAGGTCTCTGCTATTTCAGAATCCTCCGTAGTTAACTCCCCGCCCGTGCGGATAGCTTGGACACTCTGGTTCTGCCTAGCCTCTCGGAGTTTGTGTGCCAGTAGGCGACCACATTTGTCCCCTCCAGTGTAGGACGAGTGATGCAGCCGAAGGGCTGCGAATTCCGCTCGATCTTGATCTAAGGTTGCCAACTGCTGCCGAGCTGAGCGTAATTGGCGCCAGATCCTATGTGCCCCCGTTCTCTGGTGTATTTGTTCAACTCTTACACCTCTTGAGTGAGGTCCTCTCTCTTGCGACTAAGTTCAACATTTTCCACCGTAGCAATGACAACAACTTCTCCCCGTATGACCGCCTTGAGAGCTGTCCATTGCGCTGACAGAGTAGTGTCATTGTTAGCGTTGTGGGTGAGATACTCTTTGATCGCCTTCTGGACCTGCTGAACTACGGAGGCCTTCTGGAGAAGGGTATCTCACAGGCGCCAATTGCGGGTGAGTTGCTGCATAGGTGGGAGCTTGAACATTGCAAGGACTGGTGCATGGCCTGATAAAGAGGTAGTCATAATCTCAACCTACGTCGCCAGTGCACGCAAAGAAATTGAACAAAGAAAGTAGTCAAGTCTAGCATAGGTTTTATGTGCTCCTGAGTTATAAGTGTATGACCAATTGTGAGGGTGAAACTGTCTCCAGAGGTCTATCAACCCTAGGTCTGCTACCCGGGTAAGCCCGGCCATTGAAAGAGCTATGGCTTGTCCCGCATGCTGGCAGGAACGATCAGCCCTGTTATCAAAAACTAGATTCAGTTCACCCCCCAGGATGAGTCTGCGCTCTGTGGTGGCCATGGCATCAGTGAGGGCATTATGGAGGAAACTTTATTGTCCATCATTTGGAGCATAAATGGATCCCACTATGAGTGACATGCCCCCCACCCTAAATTGGTACGTAAGAAGCCGACCTCTAATCTCAGCTTCCTTCTGTAATACCTTGCCTATAAAGGACCGTGACACTAGGATGGCTACCCCTCCTATTTAGTAGTCCCTGATGAAAACTTTTTTATCAGAAACATTTGAGATTTCAGCCGATGACAGTCTTTGGGAAAGTGGTGCGTTTCCTGCAGGAGGCAGATGTCCACTTTGGTGTTTTCCAGATAGGAAAGAACCGTCCTGTGTTTAATAGGGTTGTTCAGGCCTCTCACATTCAGAGTGAAAATTTTGAGTGTGCTGGGAGGCATCAGGGAAGTGAGACTCAGAAAAAAAGCTACAATGGGAAGTACTACTGCCAGCAGGTAAAGGAAGTAAAAGGTGTGAAAATCCAGGGGAAGACTCTCCATGACGGACAAATAGGGTAGGTGGACGAGGAACACCAAACCCAAAATAAAAGAAAACTCTCAATAAACCATCTCCAACAATTAGCTAGATCATAAAAATATAAAATGAACAATAGTGGGAACACTAGTCCGTCATCGCATGATGACCAGTACATCAACGTAATGGGGTCCATATTGTGGCCAAGTGTGGAGGCACCGCCCCACCCGCCTGAAAATGCATAGTTAGAAAAATCGGGCTCTCCTGCCCCTTCACGAGTCCCCGGGTTGGGTCCCCGCTAGGGCCTCCAGCGTGGTCTCAAGAGCAGCTTGCTGTCCCCTGGCCATTTCTGCATTATCTGGCCGCCTATTTTGCCTCCTTCTGCCCTGCCGCTGCCAACCCGGGGGTGTAGACTCAGGCCCAGAGAGTGTGCTGTGACTATCATCTTCCTCATTAGGTGGGGATATTACCAAAAGGCGACAGGCTTCAGTAAGAGGACGTAATTGCTATCAGCTTGCTGTTGTGACGGAATATATATCTAAAAGGATGGCCCCAGGAGTAAGATGTCCCAATCCGGTGAAGGTGGTCTGTAACGGGGCGAAACTGCCGGCGTCGCTGCAGTGTTACTGACAACAGGTCCTGGAAAAGCACTGGCGTTTGGTCTTTGAATTGAATGGGGTGTATAGATCTCGCCTTGGTGAGAATGGCCTACTTCGTTTAGAAGTCGTAAACACAGACAAGAATGTCTGCCGGCGGCGCGTTGTTCGCTCGAGGAGCACCCACCCTAAGTGCTCTATCTAGTTTAATCTCGGTGTCAGGCAGATTACCCAGGATGGAGTTGAAAAGCTCCCCAGTGAATGTGAATAGGATGCTAGTGGCTTCCGTCTGCCCAACTCCTCGAATGCGAATGTTATGCCTACGGGAGCGATTTTCTAAATCTTCCAAGTGGAGCTGCAGGTCCAGGTGTTGATCGTGCAAACGTACTACTTCCTGTTGAAGATTGGAGAGCTCAGTCACACTGTTATCACCTCGGTCCTCCAGTGTCGCTACTCGCTCTCCAATACTGTCTTTGTCTCGGCGGATATCCTTTATCTCGGCAGTGAGGTCTTTCTTCCCTGTCTGAAGATCTTCTCGGAGATTCTAAGAATGCCTTGGTGATCAGTTCCTCACCTGAGGGGGTCCCCGGGCCCAGCGAAGAGCCACTTGAGGTACCGCTTGCCATGTTGGGTATGGATTGAAAGTGGCCGAAAATGTCCTTCAGTGGCTTGACTTTCATCGTTTTGATGGGGGCCATCCGTAGTTGGTGATGGTGATGCCAATAACCGGGAAGACAGAGGATGCCGAATGAGCCACCAGAGCCGAGCAGGGGAACCGAGGATCGAGCGAGCGAGCGACCCACTATAAGGGGTGCACTGTCCCAGCTACGTAGGCCAACTGGGTAGGAAAGGAGAGGCAGCCTGGAGGGTCCGAGGACTACTGCTGTGCCCAGCGATAAATGTCAATTAGCAGAGGCCGCAACCAGGCCACGGCGCTGAGGCAAAGATGAGGCCAAGAGGGGTGAGGTGGGCTCCCGCAAAGTCTCACGCTCAGGCCTCGTCGAAAGGGGATGTCCGCGAGCCCGCCACACCCACCGTCACAATATCTGCCACAAGCAGTGGGGGGAGAGTCCGCGATGGTCAGTCTATCCCCTCCTCAACGCCTACCATTGTCCGCAGCTAAAATGGCCGCTCCATAGGAGGAGTGCTTGCTTGTGCGGTGGATGGCAAGGTCAACAAGCCGCCAACGAGGCCCCGCAGTGGAGGTGCTCCGACGACCCTGCCAGCCCCGCCGTGATCTCCCCGATGACACAAGTAAGTGTCAAGTCCCTCAGTTGATTGGGCGCTACCCCAGCAGCTCACTGCGCCAATATTCTCCCGGGATCACCCCCGCAGCATTTTAACAATGTGGTCGGTGAGCTGGGCAAGGCTGCTGACTACATGCCACGAGTCCAGTGTAAGGGGTAACCTCTGAGGAGGTCCTCCTGCGCCCGCGTAGACTTTGGGCAAGGGCACTAAGCTGCAGGTGTTCGTCGTCTGCTTACCAGGCCATAAATCAGGCGATTCACCACAGAAGTTAGCCTTCGTCTCAGTGAGCCCCGGGTGCAGGCTAGCAGCGTCATCAGCGTCTCCCTCTAGGCCCGGCAGCCGGTCCTCCACTCGAGGTCGGGGATATTCGCAGCCCATCAGTGCTTCGGTCACTCCAGGTCCAGGCCCGAGAACCAAACCCCGGGTCAATCCTGGAAATCGCCTGCAGGTTCCGTCCAGAATGCCAGCACTGTGGGCAGAGAAGGAAGAGAGCAGCTCCGGCTACACTAGGCCTGCGCCCTCTGCAGTGACCAGCCCGCTGCGAGCGCCCGCAAAATGGAGGCGGCGCCGCTGCGATCTAGGCCCTCACAGTCCGGCGCCTGATGGAATGGGAGCCAGGCGCACAAAACCACAGCAAACGGAGCCCCACTGCTAGTGCTTTCCAGCGAGGCCATCGGGGTCTGCAGGGCTACTGGAAACCCGGGAAACTCAGCGAAATGACAGATGACGGGCAGGAGCTCGACTCAGTGCATCCTACCTCGCCGCCATCTTGGCCAACCCCCCACCCCACCCCCAATTTTTTTTTTTTTACTGTTTTTATTTGCAAGAAAAGTGCATTGGTGGATAGCATTGTACAATCATATTGATAGGTTCAATAAAAGGAAAAACAGAACATTTGCATCATCACATTCCATACATTTGGCCAAAAATACCTTAGTTCGCTGCCTCTGGAAGGCCCCCAACAATCTATGCCATACATCTCTAGGCAAATACGGTACACACCATGATACATTGTAGTGTTAAGGCCACACAAACATCACTGTGCTAAATCGTTGGTGGAGAGGACCCAGCTTCGTCTGTGGGGAGGGCCATCATTGTTTGCCGTTCACGCCTCAATTCAACTGAAGGGGAGATGCAAATGTCCCCCCTGTATTTGTTCCAATTTCCCCATTTATGATCCCATCTCCTGGGGCACCCCCGTCCCTTGAATACCATTTTTTCAGCTATCATTGCGCAGTCCATATCCTGTGCCCAATCTTTTACCAGGGTGCTAGCGGCCACCCCCCATTTCTGTGCTATATTGCGCTTTGTAATAGCCCAACCCATTGCAGCCCACGCCTTCTCCGCCTGGGAGAGGTCAGTAGCCTCCCATATGTTAAGGAGGCAGAGTTTGGGAGAGGGTCTCAGGGGTTTGTCAAATGTCCTAGCCATTTAGCGTGTCACCCTCTCCCAATAGTTCTGTATGCATGGGCATTCCCAAAGTATGTGTGCGAAGGTGCCAATTTGATTGCATTGTCTGAGACAGAGTGGATCAGGAAGTCAATCTAGTCGAAACAGTAGATTAGCGCCAAAGTAAGCCCTGTGAAGGATTTTAAGCTGGATAAGGCGGAGGTGCATGGGGATTGCTACTTCTCTGGGAGAGGCTAGGGCATCTCTCCAGTCTTCATCGACTATGTCACCCAGGTCAGTCTCCCAGCTCCTGCGTAATTTCTGCATCGGGTCAACACGGTTGTTTACCAGTTTTTTATAGGTGAGGGTGATAGCCTTGTCATCCATTGGATCTAATAACAGCTGGTCCTATAACGGGGAAGAGTCAGGGAGAGGGGTTTCCTTTGGTATGGCAGTTGAGTTAGCGTGACTGATTTGGAGATATCGAAAGGTCTCCGAAGGCGCAAGTTGGTACTTATTCCGGAGGTCGGCAAACGTGGCCAGTTTCCCTTTCACCCACATGTCCTTCACTGTAGAAATCCCAATAGTGTCCCATTTATCAAAACCAGGGCATTTTCTGAGTCGACCAAATATATTTGGTTCCCAAAGAGGAGTTGCTTTAGTTAAATGGTTCTGACACCCCAGTGTTCTCGTAACTCTGTGTCACACTTCAACCATATGGGCTGTGGTACCTGTCAAGTTCCGGGGATTGGTATACAACGCCCTGTTATAGCCACCCTGTCCCATGAGACAGCGATCAATGTGGAAATTAGGGTCATCATGTGGACCAAACACCCAACTGGCACTTATTGTTTTTAATCACCATCCAGGCATATGATCTGTGGGTGAAATTGTTTTTGTCCAGCAGCAAAGAGTGGAATTTTGAAACTTTGTTTATGACTTGTTTGAAGGTTGTGAAGGGTAGATTATTGATCCATAACTCAACAGTACATGTGGCTGATAGGGCTTTTCTGAAAATATTGGTTGTACGCTAATTCTTTTCTTTTTCAACTTCTGACCAAAGAGCCTGGTTGAGTGGGGGGTGCGCTGAGTTTTGTTTTAATCCATACCAATACTTTATTGTGGTGTATATTCTCCCAACTGTTTCATTTATAAGCCTGAATTCCAATCACACATGCACCGGTGATGCTGTCTGAGGAAGCTGAAAGACCTGTTTGTAGGTTTTGACTTGCAGCTTGTTCAAAAGTGCTGATTCTTTGCCTTGCAAAACTATGCTGGGATAGGATATCGTTGGTAGCATTTTTGCCACTATCACAGAAAGTAGTGGTTTGTAAGACGGACGCTCCAGTTTTTTAGCCACTGTTCTAAAAGCAAAAGCTAATGCGCTGGTTCTCTGCGATGTGTAGTTTTTCTGCTCTTGGTGATTTAATCCATTGTTGATGTAAGCTCCAAGGTATTTATAGCTGGTTACTTCCTCCAGTGGTTTACCATCTAACCAGATGTTCTGTTGAGGGCTAGGGCAATTACTAATGAGCATTATTTTGGTTTTAGATGTACTGATTTCTACTTTGTTAGCCTAATGTATTTAAACATTTCAGAAAGAGCCCTCTGGAGACCGACCTTAGTTAAGCTTATTAGTACCACATCGTCTGCATATGAGAGATGAGATAAGGATAGCTTTCCCAGATGCAGCAGGTGGGAGTTGATCTGATTAAGTCGTGGGGTTAGGTCAGACATAAACAGGTTGAAAAGGTGTGGTGCCAGCACACATCCTTGTTTCATTTTAGTATTTGTCTTCAACTTTCTTGATATTTTGGAGCCATCACCCAGCTTCACTCTAATCCCGGTATGGGAGTCAAATAGAATTATTCCTTGAAGTATTCTTTTTGGGGATATTCCAGGCTCTAAGCTTTCTCCTCAAGTAGTGACAATCTACATGGTCAAAGGCTGATTTTAGGTCTATGAAGCAGAGATGCAATTTATGTTTTTTCTGCTTGCATTTCTCTGCTATTAGAGAGAGTGGTAAGATGTTTGTAGTTGTTCCGAACCCTTTTCTGAAGCCTGTCTGGTTGATAGGGATCAACTTGTACTTATTCAACCAATCAATGAGCCCTGCCCAGATCAGGGAGACATGATACATCTAATAGCACAATAAGCCTGTAATTTGGCAGATTTGTTCTGTTCTGTTGATTGGTGTAATAATTGAGCCTTGTTAACTGGGTGGCATGCAACTTAGTAATTATACTTCTTTAAAAAGTATAGATGGATGATTTGTTCATGTTTGAAAATTGCTTGAAGAATACTGTTAGGCTCTGGTGCACCATCCCATAGATTTAGGCCCAGATCTCTGTACTGGGGTGAATGTATGACATTGTTCTGCATTCTGCCCATCAACTGGTTTTTACAATTGTCACCCCGAGTGGGATGGGTATGCTCAGACGTGAGTCCCATGCTCTCCACACCACTGGATTCAAGCAAGCCGGGCTGAAGACGGCTGGAATGCCAGAAACCGGTCCTCCGAAGCTTGTTTCCGGTCCAGGGAAGGCATGGCTTGGCAGTTCGGGCTGGACTGTTCCCATGAGGCACAGGGTCAGACTGATTTGCATATGGCCATGTCTGAACTGGGGTGTTGTGGAGTGCAAACAAACGATGGAGTTAGGCCCAGATCTCTGTACTGGGGTGAATGTATGACATTGTTCTGCATTCTGTCCATCAACTGGTTTTTGCACCATCCCTTCTGCCTTTGCCTACAATGTTGAATATTTACTCTGATGAGTAGAACGACAAATGTTTAGTAAGTAGAAAGCATCACTAATGTGGTTTGGAAATTTGAAACGATCCTCACTTTGGATAACATAAAACAGGTATGTTCTTGCCCTGCCCTCATCTAAAAATGATGGCAAGCAGTAACGAAATTGAGCTCAAAACTAGTACATGTGCATTCAATGAGAGAAAGGAGGTGGGTAAATGTTTGAATGTCATAACACCTAAGGTACTTGAGTTTTGAAGTAGACAAGTGGATCATGTCCTGTTAGACCTGTCTGCTTCTGGGAAGACTCTAACCGCCATGATTTATTTTTGTCCCCCTTAGCCTCCCAGAGTTTCTATTTTTATTTTTACATGTGTCCATCAGGAGTTTTTTAATGCTGTCAGGGGGCTAGGTGTTCCTTGGCGATGACGCCATTTTTCCCTCATCACTTGTGAGGCCTAGTCACCCCCCTTGAAACCTTAGGGATCTCCAGAGACCTAAAATGGTGTCCACCAACTGCCATAACGGACACTACTGGAGGACAGGTCCATAGGGTAACATTAGGGAACTTTCTGGAATCAACTAGAGACTTCTGCAGGTCCCAGGCCACCCTATATAAGGCCAGTGACCAGCAGCCATTTTGTGCTGACCAGAGTAGAGGAGTGAGGCAGTGGTGAGAGGAGGTGGACACACTGAGAGCAGCTAGTTTGTCACTGAGGCTGACAGTTACTTCAGAGGATTGTTCCCCCTTCAGCCTTTGACCGATCCCTCTCTCAAGACATCAACTATTGGTAAAGAAATCGAGCTACTTGAGGAAGCAGCCATTCACATCCTGGAATCCCATTAAATCCACTCGGGATACCATGAACTGAAGATATTCCTGGTTACCCCTAACCAGGGCTGAGCTTACCGGGGACGTGGAGTAGCTGAAGTGAATGTGGGTGTCTGTGGCACCTTAGCGCCCTGAAGAGCGAGGGCGCCGTGTGTGCACATCCTTCCTGAGAGGCCGGAGCTGAAGGTGTCTGAGGAAGAGTAGCGGCGCTGTGCTAGCGGATTGCGGGACCCCGGGGGCACCAGCCGCGTCAAGCAGAGCAGGCAGTGCTTCCGCGCATGCCCTCAGCGCGCTCGCTATCGAAAGCAGGAGGGGCCTAGGGTCGGGCAGGCCCAGGAGATCAGTGTCGACGTGAAGAGCAGCGTCCTTCCTGTGAGCGAGTGCGGAGGCGGGAGAGGTACGAGAGCGTCCGCGCATGCCCGGAGGTTCAGCGCGACTGCCGGCTTAACTGAGGAGGCGCCGGAAGATCTCCAAGAGTGCTGCCTTGTCCACAGTTACCCCCCCTGCGTGCGAGCGCTATCTATGAGGCCAGCGCTCAAGGCGAAGTCTGACCGGCCAGCCCTAGTGTCCTGTGGGTAAACGGACCATTGTGCTGAACTGCAACAAAGCCTCGGAGGCGGGCGCCAAGTAAAGATCTGTGAACTGTGGCGCACCGGCCGCCAAGACAGTAAGGAGAGAGGGGGGCTGAGAAAGGAAAGGGCTAAATCGCCCTTGGTGTAGCGCTAGTATCACAAAACACAGCGCTTAATCGAGTGACCTGTTATCCCAGCAACGTTAAGTCCTGAACTGTGTCAGAATAAGCGAAGGGGGGGGGGGAAAAGAGTCACATATCCCCAACCTCACTTCTGTAGACTTCTGACAAGCGGCTATTAAGCTAGAAATTAGTGGGGAACTTAAACTAATATCAGTAGAGCGCTGTCAGGTCTTGTTAGGAGGGAGCTTCCTTCTGAAGCCCCTAGCAATTGCTATGAGAAGCTGTAAAACCAGTGGTATTCTTGCAAGCCACTCTGTGTGTGTAAGCTAGCACAAAGTTAAGGTGCAGAAAAAGGGATAAAGGGCATAGCCCTGAGTGTTGTAAACTAACCAGTGAATTGGCAAGTTGTCTTGATGAAGTATTGCTGACATGGTGTACTAATGTAAGTAATCCTGCATAGGGTGAAACTAATGGGTTTCCCGTAAATTATCGAACGAGTTACTTTTATACCTTACTGAACCCTTGTTATTTGAATGTGGTTTTTCTGCCCTTTTTCCACAGCTGGAGGAGTGAAAAGTAATCTCCCTAGTAAAAGTGTAATGTGTATTCCTAAAAGTAATTGATGTTATAATCTGTATGATTTCAAATCCAAAGAGCCATATTATTTTTATAAAAGGTAACGGTATTTTTCCAAACAGAGGTGTTGTGTCTTTATTTTAGTGGTTCATCACTGTGTTACTGTGGGTAAGACTTGTAAGTACTTAGCCAACGCCTTGAGTTAGCTGTAGACCACTACTGTGCCAGGCTACCATATGTAGGCTTGGGTAATCTAGGTCCAACATAATTGGTGTTTCAGCGGTGGGATAGCGGATTTGTACTTACACTTACTTATTAGTAACGCAGTGCCAACCACGAGACCCCACCTGGAGTTTTCTCCCTGCGGCCCTCCTAATTTACATTTTTGGTTTTTCTAAATTGACTTCTGGCGGTGGGTGGAGGTTGACCTCAGGTCACTCTGTGGATTTCTCCTGTGTAGCATTTTATACTTCAAACAAAAATGGAGATAAATGTGGAAGAGCTAGACAATTATACTGTGCCTCAATTGAAGGAATGGTGTCAGCAGCAGGGGGTGTTTTTCAAGAAAGGCGCCAGAAAAGTTGAGCTGCTGACCAGTATTCGGGCATGGGTGGAGGCTCATTCCGGGGAGGAGGTAGATCCTGAAGAGAGTGACAAGGACACTGTCCTGGAGACCGCAACACTGTACCAGGCGGGAGGGGAGAACCTTGTAACAGGTCCTAGAACACCTTCTAGAGTGGGCAGTAGTGTGTCAGAGAGGGGCCTGACCGACGCCGAGTTAGAAGACCGGAGGGAGGAGAGGAGGATGAGAATAGAACTAGCCAGGATGGACATGGTGAGGGAGGAAAAGAGGTTGGAGCATGAGCGGACCATCAAAGAGATGGATTTGCAAGCCCTGAATTTACGTACCCCCAAACCAGAGAATGGTGGCAGCGATAACCAAACCAACACCAGAGAACCTAGACCGTACCTACCAAAAGACATTATGGCTTGTTATGTACCCAGTGACGACATTGCTAAATGGCTAGCCGCCTACGAGGTCTCGCTGAGGGCCCATGGGATTTTGGAAGTCCACTGGGGAGGTGGGTTATACAAATACATGCCCCCCACTGGCAGGGATACTTTTTTGGCCCTTGACCAGAGTGAACAGACCTACTATCCGGCTATGAAATCAGCGCTGCTCAAGAAGTTTGGGTTGACCCCTGAGAAATATAGACAAAAGTTCCGGGGCAGCTACAAGTTGGGCACACAAAACTGGGTAGATTTCTTGGACTACTCCAGGAAGGCCCTGGAGGGTTGGGTAAGAGGCAGCGAAGTAGGAGACTATGAGGGACTATATGACCTCATACTCAAGGAACACCTACTCGAGAAGTGTCTTCCCGAGCTAAGACAGCATCTGGTGGACAGCAAGCTGACCAGCCCCAGGAAGCTTGCTGAGGAGGCGGACATCTGGGTTAGTACCCGGGTGTCGACTAAGGGGACTGGAGGGAATTCCCAGAAACAAGGACAGGGCGCCCCCCAGAAGAAAGAGGGAGGGGAAACTAAGAGGGAGTTCTCAAAAGGGCCACAAAATACTTCGCAAGGAAGGGGCAGAGGATTCATCCCCAAGAGTAACCCCCCTCGCAACCCTACCCCTGGCCAAAGCCAGCAGCCAAGGGTTGTTCATTGTTTTGAGTGTGGTGGTGTGGGACACTATAAAGGAGACGTGAGATGCCCAAAAAGACCACCCCCTCCCACTGGAGGAAAAACCCCGGGAATCACTAGTGTAGTGCTCGGGGAGGAGATGCCTTTGGTTAATGGAGGGGAGCGGGCGGGTGTCACCTTAGTGTCCCTGGGAGATAAGGAGATGGTTCCCAAGACCCAGCTGCCCTCTAATACTACTAAGTATGAGCAGTGGGTCACCATCAATGGCCGTAGAGAGGAGGCTCTGAGAGACACAGGAGCCAGCATGACTATGGTAAGGAGTCGGCTGGTGTCTCCAGAGCAGGTCATCCCAGATGTACTCCATCCCGCCGTAATGGCTGACGGCAGATTGGGCCACTACCCTGTGGCTGAGGTTCCCTTTGAGTGGGGAGGGGTTGCAGGTCCACTTCGAGTTGCCGTAAGCCCTGCCGTGCCTGTTGACTGCCTGTTAGGGAATGATATGGAGCACAATGCTTGGAGGAGGGTGGAGTACCAGACTCACTCTGCGATGCTGGGACCCCCTGACTGGACTTGTGTCAGCACAAGGTCAGCGACTGCCCGAAGGGGAAGTTTGCTTACGCTGGAGCCTGGAACAATGGCCCAGCCGGCTGCCAGAGAGGAGAAGGACAAGAGGCCGGAGGACCCTGCCTCGACATCTCCACCTCGTGAGACAGCTGGACCACCTGCGGAGGTGGATCTGGAGTCCACAGGGGAGAATGTTGCTTCCTTGGAGAACCTACCCGTCCCTACGGAATGGCATGTGGAGGGAGGTCCTTCCAGGGAAGAATTATGTGAAGCTCAGAAAGAGTGTCCTACTCTCGAGGGGCTGCGGCAACAGGCCAACGCCCAGGCAGCAGGAAACATTGAAGGGAGTTACCGGATTTACTGGGAGGATGGACTCCTCTACAGTGAGCCCAAGGCACCTGGCCATGGTTCAGCTAGAGCCTTGGTGGTCCCTCAATGCTTTAGAGCCTTTCTACTGGAACTGGCTCATGAGATACCATTGGCAGGGCATCTAGGACAGGACAAGACCTTTGCCCGGCTTGTCCCCCACTTCTATTGGCCTCGAATGAAAGTGGCGTCTGACGCATACTGTCGGACGTGTGTGTCCTGCCAAGCTAGTGGGAAAACAGGAGTGAAGCTTAAAGCTCCCCTGGAACCACTACCTGTCGTTAGCACCCCCTTTGAGAGGGTGGGCATCGACATTGTAGGGCCATTGGATCCACCAACGTCAGCTGGTCACCGGTTCATACTGGTTTTGGTGGATCATGCCACACGGTACCCAGAGGCCATACCTCTGAGGACCATCACTGCACCTGTGGTGGCAAGGGCCCTGATGGGGATCTTTACCCGAGTGGGTTTCCCCAAGGAGGTTGTGTCCGACAGGGGGACTAACTTCCTGTCAGCGTACATGCGGGCTATGTGGAAGGAGTGCGGAGTTACCTATCGGTTTACCACTCCTTATCACCCACAAACCAATGGTCTTGTGGAAAGGTTTAACAAAACCTTGAAAGGTATGATACGGAGTCTACCTGAGAGCCTGCGGAGGAAATGGGACATCCTCCTACCCTGTCTCTTGTTTTCTTACAGGGAAGTGCCACAAAAGGGAGTGGGCTTCAGCCCCTTCGAACTTTTGTACGGGCACCCTGTACGGGGACCTCTCAGCCTGGTGAAAGACGGATGGGAACGGACTCCCAGAAAGCTTCCCCAGGACGTGGTGAGCTACATGCTGGCCTTCCGGAGCCAAATGGCTAAGTTGTGGAAGCAAGCTTCAGACAACTTGGAGGCCAGCCAAGCAGTGATGAAAGAGTGGTATGACCACAACGCTCACCCAGTGGAACTGGAGCCTGGACAGAAGGTGTGGGTGATGGAACCTGGAGAGCTAAATGCCCTACAGGACCGTTGGACAGGCCCCTTTGAGGTGTTGGAGAAGAAGGGGAAGTCCACCTACTTGGTGGATCTTAAGGCCCCGAGGCAGCCCCACAGGGTGCTGCATGCCAATCGCCTCAAGCCACATCATGAGAGGCCCGCGGTTGTCTTGATGATGGTAACCGATGGAGCAGAGAAGAAGAAAGCGAACCTCTCCCTGATCTTCTCTCGTCCCAAGAAAAGGATGGGTCGGTGGAGGGAGTAATTCTCTCGCCATCCCTAACTCCGGAACAGCAGAGTGATTGCCGCCAGATCCTGGAGCAATTTTCTCCTCTGTTCTCCCTTGTCCCGGGTAGGACCCACCTGTGTACCCATGACGTGGACACAGGAGACAGCCCACCTGTGAAGTCTAAAATCTACCGGCTGTCGGACAAGGTGAAGGCTAGCATCAAGAGTGAAGTCGCCAAGATGCTGGAGCTGGGAGTGATTGAACCTTCTGGAAGCCCTTGGTCTAGCCCGGTGGTTTTGGTACCAAAGGCTGCCCCACCCGGCACCACACCGGAATTGAGGTTCTGTGTTGACTACCGAGGCTTGAACTCAGTGACCAAAACTGATGCACATCCTATCCCACGGGCGGATGAGCTTATTGACCGGCTGGGAGCTGCTCAATACTTAAGTACCTTTGACCTAACTTCAGGGTACTGGCAGATTTCCCTTACCGAGGAGGCGAAGGAAAGGTCAGCCTTCTCTACACCTGAGGGACACTTCCAATTTCGTGTGATGCCCTTTGGGCTCAAGAATGCCCCTGCCACTTTTCAGCGGCTGGTGAACAGGGTCCTTTCTGGAATGGAAGCTTTTTCTGCTGCATACCTGGACGACATTGCTGTCTTCAGTAGCAGCTGGGAGGACCATTTGCAGCACTTGCAAGCTGTTCTTCATGCCCTGCAACAAGCTGGATTGACAATCAAGGCCAGCAAGTGTCAGATCGGACAGGGGTCGGTGGTGTACCTAGGTCACTTGGTGGGCAGAGGGACGGTGCAGCCCCTCCAGGCGAAGATTGAGGCTATCATCGCCTGGGAGCCCCCCAAGACTCAAACAGAGGTCCGAGCCTTCCTGGGCCTCACTGGATACTACCGTCGCTTCGTGAAGGGGTATGGCACTATTGTGGCCCCCCTCACGGAGCTTACTTCCAAGAAGCAACCCCGACGGGTAGTCTGGACGGAGGCTTGCCAGCGAGCCTTCATGACCTTGAAACAAGCATTGTGTTCCGCTCCCATTCTCAAGGCCCCTGATTTTACTAGAGAATTCATTGTCCAAACAGATGCGTCAGAACATGGCATTGGGGCAGTGTTATCGCAGCTAAATGATGAGGGCTTGGATCAACCCGTGGTCTTCCTGTCCAGGAGACTACTCCCCAGGGAAAGGAGGTGGAGTACAATTGAGAGAGAAGCCTTTGCGGTGGTCTGGGCTCTGAAGAAGCTGCGACCATACCTGTTTGGTTCGCACTTCCTAGTTCAGACTGACCATCGCCCCCTTCGTTGGCTGATGCAAATGAAGGGGGAGAATCCCAAGTTGCTAAGGTGGTCCATCTCCCTACAGGGAATGGACTTTAGGGTGGAACATCGACCTGGGGCAGACCATGCCAACGCAGACGGTCTATCCAGGTATTTCCGCCTTAGTGATGAGGACTCCCAAGGGGTTGGGTAGTTCTCCCCACTTTCAGCTGGGGGGGACGCGTGTTAGACCTGTCTGCTTCTGGGAAGACTCTAACCACCATGATTTATTTTTGTCCCCCTTAGCCTCCCAGAGTTTCTATTTTTATTTTTACATGTGTCCATCAGGAGTTTTTTAATGCTGTCAGGGGGCTAGGTGTTCCTTGGCGATGACGCCATTTTTCCCTCATCACTTGTGAGGCCTAGTCACCCCCCTTGAAACCTTAGGGATCTCCAGAGACCTAAAATGGTGTCCACCAACTGCCATAACGGACACTACTGGAGGACAGGTCCATAGGGTAACATTAGGGAACTTTCTGGAATCAACTAGAGACTTCTGCAGGTCCCAGGCCACCCTATATAAGGCCAGTGACCAGCAGCCATTTTGTGCTGACCAGAGTAGAGGAGTGAGGCAGTGGTGAGAGGAGGTGGACACACTGAGAGCAGCTAGTTTGTCACTGAGGCTGACAGTTACTTCAGAGGATTGTTCCCCCTTCAGCCTTTGACCGATCCCTCTCTCAAGACATCAACTATTGGTAAAGAAATCGAGCTACTTGAGGAAGCAGCCATTCACATCCTGGAATCCCATTAAATCCACTCGGGATACCATGAACTGAAGATATTCCTGGTTACCCCTAACCAGGGCTGAGCTTACCGGGGACGTGGAGTAGCTAAAGTGAATGTGGGTGTCTGTGGCACCTTAGCGCCCTGAAGAGCGAGGGCGCCGTGTGTGCACATCCTTCCTGAGAGGCCGGAGCTGAAGGTGTCTGAGGAAGAGTAGCAGCGCTGTGCTAGCGGATTGCGGGACCCCGGGGGCACCAGCCGCGTCAAGCAGAGCAGGCAGTGCTTCCGCGCATGCCCTCAGCGCGCTCGCTATCGAAAGCAGGAGGGGCCTAGGGTCGGGCAGGCCCAGGAGATCAGTGTCGACGTGAAGAGCAGCGTCCTTCCTGTGAGCGAGTGCGGAGGCGGCAGAGGTACGAGAGCGTCCGCGCATGCCCGGAGGTTCAGCGCGACTGCCGGCTTAACTGAGGAGGCGCCGGAAGATCTCCAAGAGTGCTGCCTCGTCCACAGTTACCCCCCCCCTGCGTGCGAGCGCTATCTATGAGGCCAGCGCTCAAGGCGAAGTCTGACCGGCCAGCCCTAGTGTCCTGTGGGTAAACGGACCATTGTGCTGAACTGCAACAAAGCCTCGGAGGCGGGCGCCAAGTAAAGATCTGTGAACTGTGGCGCACCGGCCGCCAAGACAGTAAGGAGAGAGGGGGGCTGAGAAAGGAAAGGGCTAAATCGCCCTTGGTGTAGCGCTAGTATCACAAAACACAGCGCTTAATCGAGTGACCTGTTATCCCAGCAACGTTAAGTCCTGAACTGTGTCAGAATAAGCGAAGGGGGGGGGGGGGGAAAGAGTCACATATCCCCAACCTCACTTCTGTAGACTTCTGACAAGCGGCTATTAAGCTAGAAATTAGTGGGGAACTTAAACTAATATCAGTAGAGCGCTGTCAGGTCTTGTTAGGAGGGAGCTTCCTTCTGAAGCCCCTAGCAATTGCTATGAGAAGCTGTAAAACCAGTGGTATTCTTGCAAGCCACTCTGTGTGTGTAAGCTAGCACAAAGTTAAGGTGCAGAAAAAGGGATAAAGGGCATAGCCCTGAGTGTTGTAAACTAACCAGTGAATTGGCAAGTTGTCTTGATGAAGTATTGCTGACAAGGTGTACTAATGTAAGTAATCCTGCATAGGGTGAAACTAATGGGTTTCCCGTAAATTATCGAACGAGTTACTTTTATACCTTACTGAACCCTTGTTATTTGAATGTGGTTTTTCTGCCCTTTTTCCACAGCTGGAGGAGTGAAAAGTAATCTCCCTAGTAAAAGTGTAATGTGTATTCCTAAAAGTAATTGATGTTATAATCTGTATGATTTCAAATCCAAAGAGCCATATTATTTTTATAAAAGGTAACGGTATTTTTCCAAACAGAGGTGTTGTGTCTTTATTTTAGTGGTTCATCACTGTGTTACTGTGGGTAAGACTTGTAAGTACTTAGCCAACGCCTTGAGTTAGCTGTAGACCACTACTGTGCCAGGCTACCATATGTAGGCTTGGGTAATCTAGGTCCAACATGTCCTATACTTAAATGTAGAAAACTGTTTTGACCCACAGGCTCATATTAAGATATTTGAGAGGTCAATTCACCCATAACATATCATGACATAGGCGACCTCTCATTATATTGTAATCAAGGTGCACTGGGGTTCTTTTATCTCTTGACTTCCATGTGGGGATTACATGAAGGTTTACACGTATGTCCACTAACCTTGTGACTGTGAATCGTATGCCTTATTAGAGTTAGGATTGAGAAATGCACATGAGGGAAACTACAAAGTCCAAGTTTTACAAACCTTGAAATCTTGCGAATCAGGAAAAATGTACACACATTGTAGGTGCAGGACTAAGGGCCAGATGTATGAACCTTTTTTTAAGGCTGCAAAAAAGGGTACTGGCATGTACAAATGCTATTTTGCAAATCACTGACTCGCAGAATAGCATTTGCGACTCCCGCTATAAGGAAGGGGTGTCCCTTCCTAATAGTGAGCCACCATGCCATGTACAATTAATTTGGGACCGCATTTGCGGCCGCAAAACACTCGCAGTTTACCACCTACTTCAGGTAGGTGGTAAACCACTCGCAAACGGAAAGGGGTACCCAGGGGACCCCTTTCCCTTTATGAGGATGTGAGAAAATATTTTTAAGAGCAGAAGAGCTGAAAAGTTTAATTTTTCTTTTTTAAATGCATCTCGTTTTCCATTAAGGGCTATGGTATAGTGAACATGTGTATATAATTATTCCTGTCAAACTCTTAACCAACCAAAATGCCATAATATTTTGGGATTGTTTTCACCTCGATAAAAGCAATGCAGCTGAAATTCAGATGAGCTAGGCCTTCAGGCGACACGTTAAAGCAGGGATTGCATATTTAAAACCACGGGTGCTTTCAGAGTTGTGCAATGTAATCGCAAGCAGACCTAAGTATAAATAAAGCAGAGGCAGCTCCTCAGTTGGAGCGAAGGAGTTGACCCACTTAAGTTACCTGCCAAAGATGACAAATAAAATGGTAATACATTACATTTTATTTTTCATCCTCCCGTCCTGATGCTCACGCCAGGATGGGGGCGGGCCGCTGCTGAATGACAGTAGCAGGGAGGAGAGTGGGCTGTCTTTGCACTTTTCAAAGTGTGTATGCCTTTTTGGCCAGCCATCTTGAGACAGCCAGCCACACATGCGCACCTGAAATCTCTAACCCAGCTGTGTCAGTGTTAGTGCAGGCATCCAGTGCCCTCGAGAGCAGCAAGTGAGGCCACTCCCTCCAATCACAGTGCTGCTCCCAAGGCTGAGGAAGTCGGAGGACAGCTTCTTAGCACCCTAACATCTGTTATTCTGTAGCACTAGACAGGGGTGTTCTTTTAAGTAAAACGGTCAAGTGGGACGCACATTGATGTAAGGAAGGATTGTCATTAAATTTTATTGAATCATTTGGTCCTAAGGCGTTGCCAGGGCAGATGGCTTCTGTTTATACCTAGTTTACAGTCTTCTTTTAAGACTAAGCTTCCACCATTTTGTATCAAACAAAGGGGAAGATCAGGAACCTCAGGTGGATCATAAGCAAGTTCATTGGTTTATTCAAACATACAATCAAGGCACATTGTATTGCAGGCGCCTATCAACAATAGGTTGGTATTGGCCATGGGTTCCAATCCAGTGTAATCAAGTGTGGGTCAACAGCTTTTCGCTATTAGGTGTTTATGGTTATTTCAGGGCATGAGAATTGTTGAAAGGCCTGTTTCCTCAGGACTGTGGTGAGGGAATGTTGGGTGGAGTATCAAAGGTCTACCTTAAAAAGTGATGGTTTCCTGGCCTTTTCAAATTACATAAGGTTCGGAAAAGGTATACTTTAATAACCATTTAAGATGATGAAAAGGTAAAACGCTTTACTCTAGTTCATTCTAATTTTTAAAAGTGCCCGTTTAGGGCAGACTTGAAGGTGTGGAGTGAGGGAATGAAACATATTTACACACTAGTTTTAATGACTATAATTTAAAGACTGCACAAGGAAGTTCAAATGCAGATAGCAGGGGTGTAGCTTAGTAAATGAGACTGGGATGTGTGAGCTTCAGATTTCCCAACAGTAACGCTGTGATATCTCCAGTGAGGAGACAGTCAGGGGGACCAGCAAGGTCCTCAGAAACAGTACCCTCGGCAGGTGAAGCAGTCTTCAGGCAGTTCCACGTATTTTTATCCTTTCCAGGGTTTTCGTATGAAAGTGGTCTTGATGCAATGGATGAAGGATGCTGACGATGCTCAAATGATGTTGTTGCAGCAATGTGGTTGACAGGGGTCTTGCTGCGACTACTCCTCATCCACGGAGGGGGTGAGGTGATCCTGGTCATAGGGTTGACATTCCTCAAACTCCTCCTGGTGATGGCAGATGTCCAGTCATCACTGGACTGCCGGTCACCCTATATCGCGGTCACAGGCCACTCCTTCCTGGGTTGATAACTCGTCCTCCGGGGGTCCCAGCTGCACTTCGATGACACTCGCAGGCTCAGTGAACTCCGGTTAAACTTTGTGCACTGTGTCATGGTCCCTGGTGCTTCATGGCAGCGGTAGGCAGATGGTTAAATACTGAGCCATCAACTTGGCCCAGTATGCTTCTTCAGCTGGTGTGTCCCTGTGCTACGAACAGGAGGCCAGTCAGCTGGCCTTTGGAGTCTCTTGGCTTCGGCTGGGCTCTGGGGGCGACTTCTCTTTGAGGAGGACATGGTAGGCTCAGTCTCTCTCCTTCCCAGCCACCAGGTGCATTCCACGACAATGCAGCTTCTTTCTGCCAGCTCCATGGTGCAGCAGAGTAGGCCTTCCTCTGTCCTTCTTTCATTACAGTTGAGAGACGAGTTTGGGGTACCAGGGGTGTCCTACTTATGCTTGGAAAATGTCCTCAGTCAATGGGCTACCAGGTTCCCTCCCACCTGATGACCAGTTCCTGCAAAATGCAGCTTCTGGGCATCCCAGGATGCACCATTCTGCCCTCTTCTAAGATGGAAGGACACACTCCCGGTGAGTGGAGCTCCCTAGTCCAACCCAGTGGTGTTGCTACCAAGGGAGCAATAGGCCCCTGAAAAACCACTTTGTCAACTGGTTTATCCTCTCCTGTCTCTAGTGCTAGCCTCTATGCCTAAACATGGAGCAGCCCCTCTACCAAGTGTTACCCACTTGCCCTTTAAAGGTAGAATATCCTTTGAAGCTCCCTTTTCGGAACAACATCTTGTGACTTCCTGCAGGAGGAAGGTGACACCTCCTTTCAGAGCAGGCCTTCATTGTATCCTTTCCTGGAGTCGTTAGCAAGTCTCCACAAGAGGTCAAAAAGCTGTCTTAGTGATAGCTGGTTTGGGCACATGGGTCCAAGGACAGGATGGTGCAACACTACAGCTTGTTACATTATATTTGGCTTGACAATCAAGTCAGACAAGATGTGAAGAGCTGGTTGATGCCTTGAATGACCCACTTTGATCACACCATTCCTGAGTTATCACAGCTGAGGGGTCAGCGTGAAACTCTGTACTAAATTGGGCCACCAAGCCTTTTCACAGTAAAAATGACAATTTTGCATTTTTACTATCAGAACATGTAAAATACATCTCCTGCCATAGACATATTGCACCCTGTCTTAGGACTTGCTACGCTGTCTTAGGGGTAACTTACACATACATCAGTGGGAAGTCTGGTTTGCCATTACTTTAACCACATGCGTGCGGGGGTTATTTTTGCGCTGTGCGGCTTTTTTCCAAAAGCCGCGTTAGATGACGAGCTCAGCTCATCATCCGCACACGACCACCGTGGCTGATGACGAGCTGAGCTCGTCATCAGCAGCGAAGGGGTTAAATGGCAAAGTCAGGCCGCAAGTTTGAACTACTCTTCCTGCCTTTCCATCCTGCAAATGGTGGGTTGGTAGTATAATTTTACTTGTATCACACCTATGGTGGCACAACCAGTGCTGCAATCCCTGGGGTAACCCTCTAATCAGCTACCGGTTTTCTTTACTGTCATAAACATAAGAGATATTTATCAGGGTATCAAAAAGAGTTGTTTATAAACCTCTTTGGTAAACACCGGAGGTTATTGAATTTGATTGGTGAAGTGCAGAAAAAGGACTCTCAGACCATAAAAATTGGGATGGACGCTCAGACCACATTCTTTAAAGCAAACAATTGCCTGACATTATCTTAAGCCCTGTTGAAGTTCCAGGTGTAAATGCAACGAAACGCGTTAGCTGGAATTTATTCGTCTTTTATGGAATAAACACAATAAAGGATATATTTTGGAATACACGAAGGACCTTGACTATTCTCTGGTGCACCTTCCCATTTGCTTTAATCTTTGATCTGCTGGACAGAAGTACCATACAGGGGCAGGTACCGGAAAGGTGGTGCACAGGACAATATATAGTATATGAATTAATACTGAGTTGCTATCATCGCTGGGCACTTTGACTCCTGACACGCTGTTCCAGACCGCTGTGTACCGCTGTGTGCCGCCCCTGCTTGCCGGACCCGCTTCGCGGGTCCCGCTTCGCGGAGACACAGCGGTTGTCACATCACAAGGGGCTGACTCAACCGGCAGGGCTGCGAGGGTAGAGCGGAGGACTCCATAGACCAGGAGTCCCCGCGCGCCCGTTACCAGCTGGGCTCCTCTCCCTGCCGGCCCCGCCCCCAACGCCGGGAAACTAGAAAAGGCTCCTGAACCTTCCCTACTTGGATTTCTCCTATCATCGCTGGGCACTTTGACTCCTGACACGCTGTTCCAGACCGCTGTGTGCCGCCCCTGCTTGCCGGACCCGCTTCGCGGGTCCCGCTTCGCGGAGACACAGCGGTTGTCACATCACAAGGGGCTGACTCAACCGGCAGGGCTGCGAGGGTAGAGCGGAGTACTCCATAGACCAGGAGTCCCCGCGCGCCCGTTACCAGCTGGGCTCCTCTCCCTGCCGGCCCCGCCCCCAACGCCGGGAAACCAGAAAAGGCTCCTGAACCTTCCCTACTTGGATTTCTCCTATCATCGCTGGGCACTTTGACTCCTGACACGCTGTTCCAGACCGCTGTGTGCCGCCCCTGCTTGCCGGACCCGCTTCGCGGGTCCCGCTTCGCGGAGACACAGCGGTTGTCACATCACAAGGGGCTGACTCAACCGGCAGGGCTGCGAGGGTAGAGCGGAGGACTCCATAGACCAGGAGTCCCCGCGCGCCCGTTACCAGCTGGGCTCCTCTCCCTGCCGGCCCCGCCCCCAACGCCGGGAAACCAGAAAAGGCTCCTGAACCTTCCCTACTTGGATTTCTCCTATCATCGCTGGGCACTTTGACTCCTGACACGCTGTTCCAGACCGCTGTGTGCCGCCCCTGCTTGCCGGACCCGCTTCGAGGGTCCCGCTTCGCGGAGACACAGCGGTTGTCACATCACAAGGGGCTGACTCAACCGGCAGGGCTGCGAGGGTAGAGCGGAGGACTCCATAGACCAGGAGTCCCCGCGCGCCCATTACCAGCTGGGCTCCTCTCCCTGCCGTCCCCGCCCCCAACGCCGGGAAACCAGAAAAGGCTCCTGAACCTTTTTCTCCTATCATCGCTGGGCACTTTGACTCCTGACACGCTGTTCCAGACCGCTGTGTGCCGCCCCTGCTTGCCGGACCCGCTTCGCGGGTCCCGCTTCGCGGAGACACAGCGGTTGTCACATCACAAGGGGCTGACTCAACCGGCAGGGCTGCGAGGGTAGAGCGGAGGACTCCATAGACCAGGAGTCCCCGCGCGCCCGTTACCAGCTGGGCTCCTCTCCCTGCCGGCCCCGCCCCCAACGCCGGGAAACCAGAAAAGGCTCCTGAACCTTCCCTACTTGGATTTCTCCTATCATCGCTGGGCACTTTGACTCCTGACACGCTGTTCCAGACCGCTGTGTGCCGCCCCTGCTTGCCGGACCCGCTTCGCGGGTCCCGCTTCGCGGAGACACAGCGGTTGTCACATCACAAGGGGCTGACTCAACCGGCAGGGCTGCGAGGGTAGAGCGGAGGACTCCATAGACCAGGAGTCCCCGCGCGCCCGTTACCAGCTGGGCTCCTCTCCCTGCCGGCCCCGCCCCCAACGCCGGGAAACCAGAAAAGGCTCCTGAACCTTCCCTACTTGGATTTCTCCTATCATCGCTGGGCACTTTGACTCCTGACACGCTGTTCCAGACCGCTGTGTGCCGCCCCTGCTTGCCGGACCCGCTTCGCGGGTCCCGCTTCGCGGAGACACAGCGGTTGTCACATCACAAGGGGCTGACTCAGCCGGCAGGGCTGCGAGGGTAGAGCGGAGGACTCCATAGACCAGGAGTCCCCGCGCGCCCGTTACCAGCTGGGCTCCTCTCCCTGCCGGCCCCGCCCCCTTGGGGTGATCAGCCCTCCTATAAAGCTATTGTAACAAACCCGCTGCGCGGGAGCGCGCGGGAGGGCGCCGGGAGAAGCCCGGGACAAGGGCGGGACCGTTTGAGGCCGTTCGAGGACTAAGAGGACTGGCCTGGCCCACCCCCCTTGGTTCCTTCCACGGCCATCGTGCATGGACTTTGAGCCTAGTGAGTATCATACATAATCCGTAACTGTCACACATTATGTGTACTCGGGGGAGCCGCAGTAAGACTGCGCTGGGATTAACCAAGCCAAAGGGCATCTTGGATGATTTCCTTGTAAAAACAAATTTGGCTATAGATGCCGAAATCACAAAAATGCAGAAGAGGGTTTCAATCGAGCTAGATGCCGCACGCAGACTTTCCCAAACATTTGCTAACTCTAAAAAATCTTCCCTGGGAAACATTGCGTCCGCTGCATCTCCCCAACGGGCGGCATGTCCTCCTCCTTTGTTGATTCTCGCCGACGTTCATCACTCCCCCCCTTCTTCCTCTCCACCACCATTAGACTCTTCCTTCATCTTCTCACCCATGACCGTCCAACCTAGTGAGGGTGAACCACCTACCGAACAGGGAAATTCTACCACCTTGCCGGTCATAACTGCCCCTTCCTTCTCTGTAGCAAAAAGTATAAACCCAGGCCGCCAAGTTTCGAAGAAGAAAAATAATGCAAAATCTGCCTATGCCCGTAAGAAAGCCAAAGTTGCAAGGCAGCAGTTTTTCAATCATAGAAGAACTCTACCCAACGCAGGGGATTCTTCTAAACAAACACCACCTCCAGCTATCCAGCCAACAGGGGGCGATAGCAACCTCACCACTGCCCCTGTGGTAGAGAATCCTACTATCCTTGTAGATAACCTAACACTGGGAGGGCTAAATGAGACAGGGAGGGACATGGATAAAGCGGGTGATGATGAAGACTTTCTCCGGACAGTCTGGGTCACTTTAAAACAACTATTGACACCGTTCGAACTCAGACTGTCACGTATTGAGAATCACCTACTTGAAATGGATAAAACGTTAGTATCCCTGGCCACGCTTAGCCTAAAACAGTTGGAAGCAACACATCCCCATATCAATGAGGGTCCACCCCTGGCTAGAAATGTTGGTATCCAACCTGCTCCAGTCTCTAACACTGGCATTAAAGCAGCTACAGTGCCTAAGGAGGTTCCCCCCGTCCCTTTGATTTTGCCCGCACCCTTACCCCCTCCGTTATCCAAACCTACTCCAATTCCCAAACCTAGGACACTTGTAAACGTTGCTGCCAACCCTCCAAAAATAGAGGAAAAACCTCCTAAAAAACATGTCCAGCCCAAACCTTCTTCTAGATCCAACCAGAAGGCGAATAACCCTATCACTCCTCTCTTAGAGCGCACACCAAATTTATATCCGAACCACCAGAACTTTCGCGGAGGCTATATTGATCTCCCCCCTGAGGCTGGGCCCTACGTGGTTATTTTGGCAGGGGTACCTCCGCTTGCCCCTGACATTGTTGAAACCCAGTGGTCCTTAAAAAACAAAGTGATCCACTGGTTAAATACCAATAGGCAGATCCCACACACCAACAGGAGTAGGGTACTAATGGTCAGGAGAGTCCCTTGGGTGGGCCGTACCTACAAATCGATACCAGGAGACTGTATCGTGGTGTCATTCGCAGACCCTCATACTGCCCACCTCATCACCACATGGGACCCATACGTGACCGAACAAACCATTGTCACCAAACCCCTTACCTTTTTCTACCCTCCAAAACAGGTAGCAGAGCATCCTGGGGCTTGGACCATAGTCCACAATCATAGATGGAAGGGTCAGGGGCAGGGATGGCAACCCACCAACAATTGGTGGGAAGGTGCACCTACTATGAATAGGTTTGGATGCCTAGATCAGGTGGACTGACTGGGAACCGTCGATCAATCACCCCGATCAAGTGACCAAAATCACGCAATGATTGCCAGTAACAGCAATACATCGCCACCCATTGTTAGCAACTCGACCCATTTGATGGTGGTTTCACCCTCCCCTGTCCAGGACCCGTTCCCTGTGCGAGCCATACAACACCTAGACAGGGTACATTTCCAAGACCAGGTAGACGTAATAGAGAGTGTGGGCCATACACATCAGGTAGTTAGTGAACTGAAACACTCATTATTATCCTGGAATGTAGCAGGACTGGGCAATAAGATCATGCATACACCTTGGCTGGAGACCGTCCAGAAGCATGGCATACTTTGCCTGCAAGAAACTTGGCTTGCAGAGGAAAGGCACATCATGGGGTATCAAACATTCCATTCACCCGCTGCTCCCTCCAGTCAGGGCCGCAATAAAGGGGGTCTGTGTATATACATCTCGAATGTAGGGGATATAAAGGTGTATAATTTCCACTCTGACCAATATTTTCAAATCCTTTCTTTTAAATGGGGCACCACGCAAAAGGTCATACTGGTGAACTTTTATAACAATATGCCAGTAAATGAAATGGAACTTATCTTAAATAAAATGTCAAACCATATCCATAAAGTGAGAGATCAAAACACGGGAGACCATACAGTTCTATGGGTGGGAGACTTTAATTGTGCCGTCTGCCCACTTTCTGAGTTAGGTTTGTGCGGCCTTGCAGATCGTGAGGAGGACGGCCCTTTTCACTTCTCACACACCAAGCTGGGGTCTCTCCTTAATAGTATTATGTTTACTTTTGACCTCACTTTCATTAATCAGGCATGCTCTCCCCCAGTTCCCTTTGCCCCAACATATAATGGAAGAGGCTGTGAAACCACAATTGACTTTGCACTGATATCCCCCACTACACCCAATTTTATAACCTTTTGGGAGATAGGGGATGACCCAATGAGTGACCATTACCCTATTACCTTTGGGGTTAGGCTCCCAGTGGAGAAAGCAAAGGAATTTAGCGGCCCACTTTATCCATTGGAGGTCACCTTAACAAAGATAAACGGCTATGTGCTTAAGTGGGAGAAATTGAACCCCACAATCTTCTTCCACAATCTAATATCATCTTGCTTTGCAGACATATCTGTCTGTTTAGAGGAAGATATTGATCCTAAGGCGATTATGGCAGCTTTCGCCAATATTCAGGAGTACATAAAAGGTGTTCTAACTAAAAGCCACAAAAAGAATGGGAAACGTGCATCCGGGTGGTTTGACTCTAGGTGCACAGCTGCCTTAAAGAATCTGAAGAAAGTTTTAAATGCCATTCCGAAAAACAGGGTCCAAATCTCTGAGGCCAGACGAGAGTATAAGAGAGAAATTAACCGCCGGAAAGCAACCATGAAAAAGGAGGCCTGGGAAGCGTTGGGAGAAGCTGCCAGGAACAAGGACACTAACCTTTTCTGGAAAGTGATAAGATCAGTATACAACACAAAAGATACTGACAATCGTATAGATGTAGCAATCACAGCACAGCTCTGGGTAGAACACTATGGGAAACTCTATACCAACAGACAGGGGGACAACATGAATCATCAAAAGGCACTTTCACCCTTGAACAAATTCACGCAGGGCTATCAGTCAAGTGATCCCCCAGTTTCCCCATATCCAATTGACTTGGTCTTTACCACCCTAGAAGTTGAAAATGCAATCAGGGAAAGCCCCTCAGGGAAAGCTCCTGGTCCGGACCACACACTAGTGGATGCCTATAAAACAAACCTGGGATTTTGGGCTCCGCTCTTAACGAATGTTTTGAATATGGGAAACAAATGCGGCTTAATTAACACCTGGTCAGATGCTATTGTGGTCCCCATCTTTAAAAAGGGAAATAGGGACGATCCGGCCTGCTACCGTCCTATATCCTTACTAGACGGCCTAATGAAAATTGCAGGAAGGATCGTCCTTAAGAGGATTCAGCACTGGGAGACAGAAAATAAGGTTATCTCGGAACTCCAATATGGCTTCCGAAAGGGACTGGGTACCCAGGAACAATGTTTAAATTTGTCCTTATTGATGTCCAAATATACTGAGGCCAAAAAAGGGGATCTGTTTGTTACATTTGTTGACCTTAGCTCAGCATTTGATTGTGTGGATCATCTGCAGCTCTGGTCAACATTGGAGCTCATTGGGGTGGATCCTACCATCGTGGTATTTATTAAAGAACTGTATAGAGATGCTGGTGCCAGAGTGAGGTTCGGGACCCAGGGGCAATGTACACAGAAATTTCCCATAAATAGAGGGGTTAGGCAAGGTTGTATACTTGCGCCCCTTCTATTTAGCTTTTACATTAACTCTGTTGTAGACCATCTAACAAATCTCCAGAATGACTATCCAGCTGTCAATGGTAGGCCTGTACCCATCCTACTATACGCCGATGACGCGGCTATTATGTCTAGGACTAGGGTAGGGTTGCAGAGAGCGGTAAGAGAATTTTCATCTTACATGGGGAAAAGAAATTTGAAAGTGAATACCCTAAAAACTTTCTCCATGCCGTGCACCCAAAAGAGTAAAAGGCCACAATGTTCGATATACCTTGACGATCAAAGAATTGAGACCACAGACACTTTTTGTTATCTGGGTGTTGTTTTTGAGAGAAAAGGAGCCTGGAAACATGCAGTATCGGCTAGGAGGCTTGCTTTTACCCGTGCTATTGGGGCCCTGAGAACTTTTGCAGCGAAAATTGGGGGCAAACCGACTGCTGAGATGATACAGATTTACCAAGCAAAGTGTGTAGCGACAGTCACGTATGGAGCAGGCTTATGGGGCTTTGAAGATGTGTCCTCACTCCAAATTTGCGAGAATCACTTTATTCGTTACTTATTGGGTGTGAGTAAATCTACTTCAACTTTTATCACTCACATTGAGACTGGCCTCAAATACCTTAGCGACTCCATAAAGCTGTCACCGTGTTTGCTGTGGCACAAAATCTGGACTACCAGGGAATGCCAACTTAATAGAGAACTCATCACGGATTGCATGAACTTGGATGCCGCATCCAAAATAAAATGGATGCGACATGTCCGGTCGATGTTCTCCAAGATTGGTTGTCCTGAATACTATGATGACCCAGAGTCCTTAGAAAATCTGTCTAGGTCGTCCCTCAAAAAACTTTTAATCACACACCTGGAAGGTGTTAGATGGGATGCTGAGAAACTCAAAAATACCACCTTGAGCTACCAAAGAATCACTCCCATCGAAGGTTTGCAATTGTATCTCAGGACCGAAACTGCACCTTATCCTCGTATGCTTATTACCAGGCTGCGCCTAGGCACCTTTTTCCGTATGGTCACTTTTCCAAAACAAAATGATTGGACTTCCCCGCACCTAATTTGCCCATGCGATGATCACTCATCACAAAGTAACATTCATATTATGTTCTTTTGCAATCTGTATTCTGCCCCAAGGAAATTGTACCTTTTACCTCTTCTTAAACATTGGGGCATAAGAACATGTAAAGACGCTTACTAAAAGTTACTTTTGTTAGATGAGGTGTATGTCATCTTTGTCGTTTCTCGCTTTTTAATGTCAGTGATGAAATATAGAAATTCTATGATGTAACCCTTACATGTTTAAACTTTTTCACACGTTTTTTACATGAGGTCGATTGCCGTAATTTCACCATTGACTGTTTTACAGATTTTTATAAAAGATTCGTTGGGGATAACTTTTTAAATTTGTTGTATAATATGTACCTGTATGCTTTTATGATTTTACCAAACAAATCGAATAAAGCTAATTTTGAATTTGAATTTGAATTTGAGTTGCAGTTGTTCTAGTCCGCTATTGTTCTTGGTTGCTAAATTCCGCTTCCAGACGGCAAATGATGTGTTGGGAGTATCATTTACTTGTATCACACCTAGGGTGGCACAACCAGTGCTGCAATCCCTGGGGTAACCCTGTAATTATAATACGCTGGGTACCATTTACTAGGGACTTACAGGTAAATTAGCTTAGCCAATTGGGCATGAGCCAATTCGACAGACCTGGTTAGAGGGAAGGGCACAGGCACTGAGGTCTGGGTTGGCAGGCCTCAGTGCACTCTCAGAGTTGAAAAATCATCAGCATCAGTCTAGAAACTTAGGGATGACCATACAAAAAGAGGCATTTACTTACAGGCTGTTAGGTTGGATTTTCCAAATATTTAGAACATGGTATCTGGTAGCAGTGCCTGTGGTAGTAATGAAGGTTTCCATGCACGCTGTGTGGTTGAAATAAACATCGAGATTTCTGGCTAATAGAGTCAGGTGACAGTTTCAGGAGGAAGGTTATAGGGAGTGTGAGAGATCTGGGAAACATTTTTGGTAAAAGGCAGATAGATAATTTCTTTCTTTGATGAGTTAACCACAAGACAGTGTAGTGCCATATAGTGCTGGATCACTGTGAGACTAATACTTGTGCTTGAAAGGGGATTGAATTATGAAAAGAAAAGTTAATCACTTTCATATGAGTGATAGGAGAAAAAAGTGTTTGGTATACAATGTAGAAGAAGAAGACCAATGGGCCCAAGGTTGAACCTTGTGGGACTACGACGGGCAAGGGACTGGGCAATAAGAGTGAGAACCACAAGAAACAGTGAAAGGTCTATTGAAGAGGTAGCAGACGAACTAATCAATATCTTTGTGAGGCTAGCAGAGTTATCAAACATTGCTGAGAGGTCAGGGAGCATAAACATAGAAGAGAGGTAATTATAATTCGCTGAGCCAATGTAACTGACTATGTGAATAATAACAGTTTTTGTAGGGTGAAAACCACAGAAGTCTAATTATAGGGGATTTAATAGATTGTGTTATGAAGTATATGAAACTCTTTGGTTGAAAACAAGATGATCTATGTTGTTATAAAAGATAGGAAGTTGATAGACAGGAGGTCAGTTAGATGTGGTTGAAGGGTTAACCAAGCTTTTTCTTAAAAAAAGGGTGAATGTATAAACAACATAAATGTTATGATGGTTAACTATTTCGGGCCTGGTTGAGAAAAAATGAGGGAAATGTGCTGTAGGTAGTCATGGTGTAGATTGATGCGTTTTGTTTCTGTAGGATTTGGTGGAGTGGGTTAGGATGGATTCACCCCTTCAACTATGATATCACTAGGAAAAAATTAAGAAAGATTATAACTACATTTCGCCAGCTTGAATCCATTAAACTGACTATTAAACATCAAAACTGTCAAATTTCTCAAGATGGCAGCGACCAAACTGGATCTAGCCAACTGCAATAGTGCTGCGGCAACACACTCTTGAATGATGTATTTATTGCCCCCTGTGCTCACCATTCTTAATCGCACACAAGGAGTCGGCAGAACCGCCACAAGAACGACATGTTTAGTACGCTGAGCCAGAGACTAATCTTACAGCGGTTTACACAAGGGGCGGGTCTAGCCACATTTTCAGTCTCTCACACACACTGTTCTCTATTGTATGCACATCCCAGCCCATAAGAGTTTTACAATGTCAAAAGCTGTTCCTCGACTTTCCTAGGGTGACCACCGTCTCATGTTTTTAGAACACTTCCACTCTTTACACTGATCCACTTTAAAATGTACTGTCCGAACTGCAGTAGGCCAGACTTTGAGCATGAGACCTTCTGTTATCTAGTCTCATTTAGCTAACTTTTCTATTCTTAGGCCAGTGCTCTGCGCAATTTGCACACTGCTTGTAACACTTTTGCGCAAATCTGGTTTAATTTTATGCTTTGTCTGCAGGTTTTTACTTACTTTTAACGAAGATCAGCTAACCCTTCTGTCCACCTCTTCATAACTGTTCAGTATCGGGTCATTGTTCTGTGCTTTTTGCCTTAGGCTTACTCCTCTAACCCTACCCACAAACATCCACCTCGCTATGTACTCTATTCATTTTCTACCTAATAGGAAAGCATGAACTATCTGAATCTTTTCCGTTGGTACTTGGTGTTGTTTTTATCATATGGTTTTATTTGAATGCTGAATGAATGTGGAGGTTGGAGCACCAACCTCAAGACTTGGCGCCAAATTTAACACGAAAACACAGTTTTCTTATTAGTTTTGTTTCAGTTTATTTGATTGATTCATGTTCATTTAGAAACGAATTTCCTGGTAAGTTAATCCATATTGATTTTTAACAGACATAATAACCATCTTATGTCATGCGTACATTCAATGTATAATCCATTTTTCTATGCACCCAATGCATTTCGGGTCAAACTAACAAACGTGACCCTTCGTCAGGGGTCTGTAAAGGAAAATCAGACAGGACCAGATTAGTCACTCGCTGCTGTGTAAAACAATGAAAATACTCTCAGCTTATCAACATTACATTACTGCGTTTGATATCGGTTATGCACATGATCTGTGGACCTCGTTGCAATCTACTCAATGCCTCATGATAATAAAGAGTGGATGAGCATATAAACACAGTGTTGACTCCCCTTGAATTGCTAAACTGGGTCTCAGTGGCATATTTAATCATAACGCTGAGTTACAGGACTTACGTGAGTTGGGACGCAGCGCGCGTCTCCGAAGGGTTTCTGAATGAAATTGACCGCGAAGGATCAACAGTCCTAATAGGCTGAATACTCGGTCACGTGCCCGCGACCACATCCAATCATGATGCGGTAAGCGGGACATGTGACATGAGTGAAACGGCTTCATAACAAAGTGAATATCGGAAATGAAGTTGCGTGATATACTGAGTATGCAATTACACTCGAAATTACTGCAGAATGATATTAATGGATAATGGGCAAAAAATTACGTAGTTAAATAAAACTAAATCGAAATTTGAAGTCATCACATCAACATTGAAAATGTACATTACCAATTGAATACGGGGTACAGTATGTTGCAAAAGACCATGCTTAAAGATCAGTCCAATTATAGAACCCAAGAATGTTCGATCCTGTCATTCAGCCCAAATGGGTATGAGGAGTTCAGTTTTTTCATCCAATAATATTCCGCTCTCAACCTTTGTTTTATTGGATCCATGTCGGGGCGCTGTTGGATTACCTCGACCACAGTAAATTTTAATTGCGAGATTTGGTGATTCATCTCTTTCCAGTGAGTTGCCACAGCTGATTTTAGATTGTTGAGCCTGATATTGCTCTTGTGTTCCGTGATTCGAATCTTGACTTTGCGCTCAGTTTGGCCTACGTATACTTTGCCACAGGGGCATTTTATTAGATACACACAATTAGCAGTGTCGCACGTACTTGAGTGTTGTAGTTCTATTGAAAAGCCTTTGGTGGGATGCATTAGCGTTTTACCACATATGACGTTGTTGCAATGGGTACAGTTAAAACACTTCGACATTCCTTTCCATGTTTTTTTCTCCTTAGGCGGAGTATTCAAAAGTTCCTTCAAGTTTTTTGATCTTTGGTAGGCGAAAGTGATGTGTTCACTATATAATTCTTTCAAATCTGGTTCTGTTTGGATCAGATGCCAATGTTTTCTGATGGTCTTTTTTATTTTTTCTGAATCCGAAGAATATTTTAGAACACATACCGTTTTTAGTTCAGTTTGTTTGATTTTAGGTGTCAATAAGTCTGTTCGTTTGAGTTTATCTACTTTCATAATGGCTTGTTTGAGAACATCCTCTGGGTAACCTCTTTGTTTGTACTTGGAAGTTTGATCTTTGATCGCATTAGGAACTTCTTCTTCAACTGATATGATTCTTTTAAGTCTTATATATTGTGATACTGGTAGATGTTTTTTTAAGGCTTCAGGGTGGAAGCTCTGAAAGGATAGGCAGGCGTTTCTATCAGTGGATTTCCGAAACACTCTTGTAGTGATCTCATTTTGATTAAGTGTGATGTGTACGTCCAGGAAAGATATGCTTTCGTTTGAAATGGTGTGGGTGAACTTGATCCTTTCATTGTGACTGTTCAGATTCTTAATGTTGTTTTCCAAGTTCTCTTTGGATCCGCTCCATATTAAAAAAATATCATCTATGAAACGTTTGAATGTCACTAAACCTTCAATCCATGTAGGATTTTCGAGAATGTGGTCTTTTTCGAATTTTTGCATAAATATATTTGCATATGAGGGGGCCCCCCCAAAGCCCATAGATGTGCCATTCGATTGGTTATAGAACTGACCTTTCCATTCAAAATAGCTGTGATACAGCGCAAACTGCATCAGCTCCATTAGGAAAATTCTCTGATAGTCTTCAAGTTCACTGTGTAGCAAACTCCACTCTATAGATTCAATGCCTTCTTTGTGCGGAATCGACGTGTACAACGAGACCACATCGATGGTACATAGCCAGTAAATCTCACCTTCTTTTAGTTCCACATCGTTCAAGATAGTTAAAAAGTCTGTTGTGTCCTTGATGTACGTTGTGCTTTTTTGAACAAGAGGTTGTAGAAATTCATCCACGAATTTGCCTACTGGTTCCGAGATTGATCCACAGGCCGAGACTATGGGTCTGAAAGGTGGTCTAACAGGGTCCTTGTGAATCTTGGGCAACATGTATAGTTGCGGTCTTCTTGGGTACTTGAGATGGAAAAAAGCATGGGTTTTTTGGCTAATCCATTTCATGGTAAGTGCATGATCAACAATCTGATATAACACGTCTTGATATTCTTGTGTTGGATCTGAAGATAATGGTAAATAAATGTCTCGGTTTTGAATGTGGTTATTGACACTCTCATTGTAGAATTCTGTGTCCATCACTATGAGTGCTCCTCCTTTGTCTGCTCTTTGGAAGGTTAATCCTTTGTCGTTGCACAAGTTTTTCAAAGTATTCCATTCTTTGGTGTTCAAATTGTGTTTTTTAGGTTTACTGAAAGGAATTTTTTGGATGTCTGACATCACAGATCTCTCGAAAGCTTCTAGAGTTTTATGAGTGGTGGGTGCACAGAAAGTACTAGGCGGTTTGAATTGCTGGTCCCAAGTAGGAATCACGATCTGAGGATTGATGTCTTTAAAGTGGTGTCTTAGTTTCAAATTTCTGAAAAATTTGAACAATGCTATTTCGGTTTCACCTGTATTGGACCTATACGTGGGGACAAATGTGGTGCCTTTGTTCAATACTTTCTTCTCCATATGCGTCAATGGTTTGGAGGAAATGTTGATTACTAAGTTGTTTTCTGTACTTGGCTCCGTGTCCTCTTGGCCACTTCTTCCTCTGTTTCTTTTCTTTTTTGCCCTTCTTGTTGTAGGGTTGGCGGTGGTTCGTTTGCTGCTGGGCTGATGTCTAAAAAAGCCGTCTGTTGGTTGCTTGGTTTACTGGTAGAGGGTGTCTCGGTTTGTTGGATGGTTTTAGCGATGGGTGGTCTGGTTTGTGCGATATCTGCGTCCGATACCACGCTTTCCTGTGATGATGTCGTCGTAGATTGTTTCTTTTGAGGTTGTGTTTGCCATTTGCGTTGGTGATAAATCTCCGCCCATGTATACACCTCTTCTAATTTATAGTCTAAAGTATCACGACGATACTTTCTGATTTTCCTTTCATTCACCTCTTTGGCGTAACGATCAAGTTTTAAATTAACCTCTTCCAATGTTTTATCAAGATCCGGAATTTTATTGAGTTCATCTTTTAAAGTTTTGATTTCTTCTTCTAGTTCAGTTAATGCCTTCGAAAGTTCTTCAACTATTAACAAGATCAGATCAAGAGAGCATTTGTTCAATATCTGGTACCATTTTTCTAGAAATCTTTTGTTATTGTTGCAAAGCATGGGCTTAAGCGCTATCCTGAGTCCCCTCGGTATTCTCTGATTTTTGTGGTAATGTATCAACGTGGTTGCATGTAACCTTTGATTGATTTCTTTCTTGCTCATGTATTCAAACTGTCTGAGAATTTGAACTGCAGTCGTTTTCTGAGGAGTGATGTGTCTGGTCTCCTGTATGAGCCCATAGATATCTTTGGCTTCATCTGCTGAGTATACTAAAGTTTCGGCTCTGTTGGTGGTTGTGAGTGCTATGTCATCCAATTGCATTTTGAGGGTTGGTGCTTGAAGGATTAGGTATGACTTGAAATAGTAACAACGGAACTGTTATCCTAAGCACTCTGTTTCTGTGAAGTTTTATCCGTTTTAATAATTCTGGAGGTAGGAGCCTCAGTCGTCGCACGCAGTCAATGGACGTGCCTAATACACGAATGAATGTGGAGGTTGGAGCACCAACCTCAAGACTTGGCGCCAAATTTAACACGAAAACACAGTTTTCTTATTAGTTTTGTTTCAGTTTATTTGATTGATTCATGTTCATTTAGAAACGAATTTCCTGGTAAGTTAATCCATATTGATTTTTAACAGACATAATAACCATCTTATGTCATGCGTACATTCAATGTATAATCCATTTTTCTATGCACCCAATGCATTTCGGGTCAAACTAACAAACGTGACCCTTCGTCAGGGGTCTGTAAAGGAACTCATACAGGAGACCAGACACATCACTCCTCAGAAAACGACTGCAGTTCAAATTCTCAGACAGTTTGAATACATGAGCAAGAAAGAAATCAATCAAAGGTTACATGCAACCACGTTGATACATTACCACAAAAATCAGAGAATACCGAGGGGACTCAGGATAGCGCTTAAGCCCATGCTTTGCAACAATAACAAAAGATTTCTAGAAAAATGGTACCAGATATTGAACAAATGCTCTCTTGATCTGATCTTGTTAATAGTTGAAGAACTTTCGAAGGCATTAACTGAACTAGAAGAAGAAATCAAAACTTTAAAAGATGAACTCAATAAAATTCCGGATCTTGATAAAACATTGGAAGAGGTTAATTTAAAACTTGATCGTTACGCCAAAGAGGTGAATGAAAGGAAAATCAGAAAGTATCGTCGTGATACTTTAGACTATAAATTAGAAGAGGTGTATACATGGGCGGAGATTTATCACCAACGCAAATGGCAAACACAACCTCAAAAGAAACAATCTACGACGACATCATCACAGGAAAGCGTGGTATCGGACGCAGATATCGCACAAACCAGACCACCCATCGCTAAAACCATCCAACAAACCGAGACACCCTCTACCAGTAAACCAAGCAACCAACAGACGGCTTTTTTAGACATCAGCCCAGCAGCAAACGAACCACCGCCAACCCTACAACAAGAAGGGCAAAAAAGAAAAGAAACAGAGGAAGAAGTGGCCAAGAGGACACGGAGCCAAGTACAGAAAACAACTTAGTAATCAACATTTCCTCCAAACCATTGACGCATATGGAGAAGAAAGTATTGAACAAAGGCACCACATTTGTCCCCACGTATAGGTCCAATACAGGTGAAACCGAAATAGCATTGTTCAAATTTTTCAGAAATTTGAAACTAAGACACCACTTTAAAGACATCAATCCTCAGATCGTGATTCCTACTTGGGACCAGCAATTCAAACCGCCTAGTACTTTCTGTGCACCCACCACTCATAAAACTCTAGAAGCTTTCGAGAGATCTGTGATGTCAGACATCCAAAAAAAATTCCTTTCAGTAAACCTAAAAAACACAATTTGAACACCAAAGAATGGAATACTTTGAAAAACTTGTGCAACGACAAAGGATTAACCTTCCAAAGAGCAGACAAAGGAGGAGCACTCATAGTGATGGACACAGAATTCTACAATGAGAGTGTCAATAACCACATTCAAAACCGAGACATTTATTTACCATTATCTTCAGATCCAACACAAGAATATCAAGACGTGTTATATCAGATTGTTGATCATGCACTTACCATGAAATGGATTAGCCAAAAAACCCATGCTTTTTTCCATCTCAAGTACCCAAGAAGACCGCAACTATACATGTTGCCCAAGATTCACAAGGACCCTGTTAGACCACCTTTCAGACCCATAGTCTCGGCCTGTGGATCAATCTCGGAACCAGTAGGCAAATTCGTGGATGAATTTCTACAACCTCTTGTTCAAAAAAGCACAACGTACATCAAGGACACAACAGACTTTTTAACTATCTTGAACGATGTGGAACTAAAAGAAGGTGAGATTTACTGGCTATGTACCATCGATGTGGTCTCGTTGTACACGTCGATTCCGCACAAAGAAGGCATTGAATCTATAGAGTGGAGTTTGCTACACAGTGAACTTGAAGACTATCAGAGAATTTTCCTAATGGAGCTGATGCAGTTTGCGCTGTATCACAGCTATTTTGAATGGAAAGGTCAGTTCTATAACCAATCGAATGGCACATCTATGGGCTTTGGGGGGGCCCCCTCATATGCAAATATATTTATGCAAAAATTCGAAAAAGACCACATTCTCGAAAATCCTACATGGATTGAAGGTTTAGTGACATTCAAACGTTTCATAGATGATATTTTTTTAATATGGAGCGGATCCAAAGAGAACTTGGAAAACAACATTAAGAATCTGAACAGTCACAATGAAAGGATCAAGTTCACCCACACCATTTCAAACGAAAGCATATCTTTCCTGGACGTACACATCACACTTAATCAAAATGAGATCACTACAAGAGTGTTTCGGAAATCCACTGATAGAAACGCCTGCCTATCCTTTCAGAGCTTCCACCCTGAAGCCTTAAAAAAACATCTACCAGTATCACAATATATAAGACTTAAAAGAATCATATCAGTTGAAGAAGAAGTTCCTAATGCGATCAAAGATCAAACTTCCAAGTACAAACAAAGAGGTTACCCAGAGGATGTTCTCAAACAAGCCATTATGAAAGTAGATAAACTCAAACGAACAGACTTATTGACACCTAAAATCAAACAAACTGAACTAAAAACGGTATGTGTTCTAAAATATTCTTCGGATTCAGAAAAAATAAAAAAGACCATCAGAAAACATTGGCATCTGATCCAAACAGAACCAGATTTGAAAGAATTATATAGTGAACACATCACTTTCGCCTACCAAAGATCAAAAAACTTGAAGGAACTTTTGAATACTCCGCCTAAGGAGAAAAAAACATGGAAAGGAATGTCGAAGTGTTTTAACTGTACCCATTGCAACAACGTCATATGTGGTAAAACGCTAATGCATCCCACCAAAGGCTTTTCAATAGAACTACAACACTCAAGTACGTGCGACACTGCTAATTGTGTGTATCTAATAAAATGCCCCTGTGGCAAAGTATACGTAGGCCAAACTGAGCGCAAAGTCAAGATTCGAATCACGGAACACAAGAGCAATATCAGGCTCAACAATCTAAAATCAGCTGTGGCAACTCACTGGAAAGAGATGAATCACCAAATCTCGCAATTAAAATTTACTGTGGTCGAGGTAATCCAACAGCGCCCCGACATGGATCCAATAAAACAAAGGTTGAGAGCGGAATATTATTGGATGAAAAAACTGAACTCCTCATACCCATTTGGGCTGAATGACAGGATCGAACATTCTTGGGTTCTATAATTGGACTGATCTTTAAGCATGGTCTTTTGCAACATACTGTACCCCGTATTCAATTGGTAATGTACATTTTCAATGTTGACGTGATGACTTCAAATTTCGATTTAGTTTTATTTAACTACGTAATTTTTTGCCCATTATCCATTAATATCATTCTGCAGTAATTTCGAGTGTAATTGCATACTCAGTATATCACGCAACTTCATTTCCGATATTCACTTTGTTATGAAGCCGTTTCACTCATGTCACATGTCCCGCTTACCGCATCATGATTGGATGTGGTCGCGGGCACGTGACCGAGTATTCAGCCTATTAGGACTGTTGATCCTTCGCGGTCAATTTCATTCAGAAACCCTTCGGAGACGCGCGCTGCGTCCCAACTCACGTAAGTCCTGTAACTCAGCGTTATGATTAAATATGCCACTGAGACCCAGTTTAGCAATTCAAGGGGAGTCAACACTGTGTTTATATGCTCATCCACTCTTTATTATCATGAGGCATTGAGTAGATTGCAACGAGGTCCACAGATAATGTGCATAACCGATATCAAACGCAGTAATGTAATGTTGATAAGCTGAGAGTATTTTCATTGTTTTACACAGCAGCGAGTGACTAATCTGGTCCTGTCTGATTTTCCTTTACAGACCCCTGACGAAGGGTCACGTTTGTTAGTTTGACCCGAAATGCATTGGGTGCATAGAAAAATGGATTATACATTGAATGTACGCATGACATAAGATGGTTATTATGTCTGTTAAAAATCAATATGGATTAACTTACCAGGAAATTCGTTTCTAAATGAACATGAATCAATCAAATAAACTGAAACAAAACTAATAAGAAAACTGTGTTTTCGTGTTAAATTTGGCGCCAAGTCTTGAGGTTGGTGCTCCAACCTCCACATTCATTCGTGTATTAGGCACGTCCATTGACTGCGTGCGACGACTGAGGCTCCTACCTCCAGAATTATTAAAACGGATAAAACTTCACAGAAACAGAGTGCTTAGGATAACAGTTCCGTTGTTTATTTGAATGCTGGGCATCCCCATGCTTTTTGCTGTTTGTAAAGGTTTTTATTAACCATACAATAACATTGACTATGACTATAACTACATGTCGGAGCAAAATGGTGAGAAAGGCTAAGAAAGCATCTTTAATGAGCAAGCCAGAGAAAAGGACATTTGTTAAGTAGAATCCTGAGGTACGGCCTTTTGAAGAGGAACAAATTCATTTGATGATTCTGAAAGGGAAGGTTCTAAAAAAGAGTGCTGGTGGTAAGAGAAGCAAACTGGGTTTAGAAAAGACAGCTTTTTCAAGAATTTTCTTATTGCCTAGGAAAAAAAGGCCTTTTCTGAAAAAAGGGTCTGTTATATAAAAGATGTAGGGTGATGATGGTTGATGATGCTAAGAGCCTTCATGACGGAAAGAATGTGAAAATAAAACCCACTAATATTGATTCTGGTTATCAGTTCTTAAAGGATTTTTGAAAATAACCCTTTCGCAGGGCCACCCCCAACCTTTTGCCTTCCTCCTCCCCTTTTTCTGACCTCATTTTTGTTGGCTTTAGGACTCTATGTACTTTATCACTGCTAACCAGTGCTAAAGTGCTTGTGCTTTCTTCTTAAAACAGGGTAACATTGGCTCATACCCATTTGGCATATTTAATTTACTTATAAGTCTCTAGTAAAGTGCAGAACATGTGCCCAGGGACTGTAAAGTAAATGCTAGTAGGGGACCTGCAGCATTGATTGTGCCACCCACTTAAGTAGCCCTCTAACCATGTCGCAGGCTTGCCATTGCAGAAACTGTGTGTGCAGTTTGCACTGCCATGCCGACCTGGCAAAAAAAACCTTTTCCAGGCCTAAACCTTTCCTTTTTATACATACAAGTCACCCCTAAGGTGGCCGTGGGCAACCCAGAGGGCAGGGTGTAGAGTATTTAAAGGCAAGACATGTACTTTTAAGTTTTGCATGTCTTGGCAGAAAAAAAACACTCAATTTCGTTTTTCACAACTGTAAGTCCTAGTTGCCATTGTGATTACCTAATTACATTTTATAACTGTAATTCTCAACTGTGACGAGATGGTGTCTCTGGAATCACAATTTAAAATCAAACTTATGGTGAAGTCAGATTTTAAATTGCAATTCTGAAAATGCCACTTTTAGAAAGTTGCCATTTTATTACTTTAGCCAGTTGGTTCCTGGTTCCTGCTTCCTGTCTCAGATCACTTGTCTGGGGTGGATGACAGCTGGTCTTTTTTTGTATTCTCCTTAGACAGCCAAACACAGTTGGAGCGTAGGTGCGACTTGGTGGACCATACTGGCAGGATGGAAGGGAGGAGCTGGACCAGCCTCACTTATACCTGAATTGGCTGTGTCATGTCCCCACACAAAAGGTCTGCATACCCCTCCAAATGTTGTCTAGAGCCAGGGCAGGAAGGGCAGAGCCTCTGTACACTTCAAAGACCTGTCCTTGAAATATCCCCCACTTCAAAGCCCAACTTGTATAAGTACTGGACCTCTGACACCACCACTTCAGTACACCCCTGGACCTGTGGATATTCTGTAAGGAAGAAGTACTGCTGTGCTGCTGAAAGGAGTGCCACTCTACTAGACTGCCACTTTGAAGGACCTGCTGCCTCGGTCAGGCAGTAACCACAATCCTAGTCAGGATAAGGCACAAGCATACCCTAAATTAACCTGTGCTCACTCTCTGGTAGCTTGGCGCAGAGCAGTAAGGCCTAACATTAGAGGCAATGTGTAAAGTATTTGTGAAACACTTCATACAGTGAAACGGGGAAATCACCACACAAAGAAGATTCCACACCAGGTTAGAACGTGAGATCGGAGAAGCTTCTAGATGGTGGAGTTATGAAAAGCTTTTGTGGGAGAAAAGACGTTTTATTATCATTCTGTTAGGGTTGTTGTTATTCTTTGAAGTCAGTATTAAAGAGGTTGCATTCCAGAAGACTTAGAATGTTTTGTTAGGGTATATGGCTACACATAATCTGAGCCTCTGTGTCTTTAATAAAATCTCGATTTTCTTGATACTTTAACTACAAATGGTGATATTAGAAGAGGGAGAAGAGGAGCTGATAAAAGTGCAGCAAAAGTAAAACTGATTATAGATATTTAGAAGAGAAACGGGTAGCAAAGGATAATGCAGAAAGATGAGATTCAGTTTCTTCCAATGTTTGACCCTTTACCATGGGAGGCTTTGAATACATAGGTAATTGTTCTAAATTGAATTTGTTGCTCTATGTGGAACCAATGGAGCTCTTTTATAACTGGGTAATTTGTTCCAACATCTTAACACTGAAACTTAGTCTAGTTGATAGATTCTAAATGCTATGGCATTTTAGTACATAATTCTTCTGTGCCCTGGCATGGGCACTCTCCAGAGTCTAATTTTATTGACGTGTGACCATGCCATATTCTGCATTTCTTTTTCATTAAGTCTTACCTAGTATGTTGTCCAGTGCATGAGACTCATGGCATGAGTCCCCCCTAACAGGTGCTCTACATGTTTTTGTCTACTTCTTACCAACAGAGTACTAGATTATGTTAGGCAATAGGGTATACCTAAAGCAGTAATCCTTTCATCCTGGTTGACTACTTACTGTCCCTATGTCCAGCCCAAGATATGCATAAATGTGGATTGCTCTCCTATTGGTTAGCAACACTGGTTTACACTATTACATTTCATAAGTGCTAAATTCAGGTTGGGAATAGCTAGGAAAGGGTTAATGGGCTCATTTTAATTGTCATTTTAAATCCATAGTATTGGTAAACTCAGATTTTCTATTACAATTTTGGAAATTACACTTTTAGAAAGTTTTCATTTTCCTGCCTAAAACCAAAAAGGTTTCCTGGTAGTGTCTCGCTATCAACTGACTCCTAATGGCCCGCCTGTGGGGAGATGTGTATTGCTAGCAAACAGTGGACAAAGGACTCTGGGGAGGGGGACTCCTCCCCTTGATGAGATGGCTTGGTGGCTGTGCCCAGGCCTTTCCTGAGCTTCAAAGGATGCCTACTTTGCCACTGGCACATGAAGCACCCACCTAGGCTGTCCACCCTTTTAGTCTCTCTAGTCCGGCTGGCACCAGGACTAGAGACTGACCTGAACTGGTTTAGGGGATAGACAAAGGCTTGCCCTCCGCTCACAAACAGCCACCGAGCAAAAATATGGACCCCAGAGACCTCTCCTCGTTACACACCTGTATCTGTGAAGATCAAGAAGAAGGACTGTCCTGCTGTCTGAAGAACCTGAAGGAAGACTGGAGCTACTTACCATGAACCCAGGATTCCAGAAGTGATTCAAAGGGTCAGTTAGATGACCTCTTGTTTGGGCTCCAGGACACAGCAATCTTCCAGATGGCTCTCTCCCTCCAACTGCCCAGCTGACCAGCTCCAACTGGACCTACCCTGGACCCTGCTGATAGTCTCTGCTGGAGTGAATACTAACCCCCAAGTGGTGCACCCCAGACTCTGGAACCTTGTCAGGTGTTAGGAGTGCCTCCTTACCCCAGACTGCAAGAAGTGGGACTCAGAAACCTTTTGGTAAGTTTCTGCCTGGAGAACCAAGGGAGACTAGGATCGCCGTTAAAGCTGCAGCTGTCAACTTTGAATTGTCAGTTAGCCTCCACTTGCCGGTTGAAGGAGATCAGACTTACAGAAAACTTTTCTAAAACCGAAATTAGAGGGTCATCAGGACCGATGCAACGCAGAGTCCGATTGATATGGAGGCCTTACTGGGCATGGATTTGGCTTTCCTGAGCTTTCTCGCCATTGTCTAGAAAAGCACCGGGACCCTGATATTCACTAACCTTCCTTCTCCGAGCCCCGCTTCGTAAACAGCTTGCAGCTTCCCCACGAATGACTCGTCGACAATCACTTTTTCTCCATGAAAGATTCCAAGTCAGAAGGTACATTTTCCAACCCAGTCCATGGTTCAAACCCTTGCTTAATTGCGGTCAGCATTAACTTTCGACTGACCCACTCTAAAGCGACCAAATAACAATGGTTAGCACACTGTGCTTTATGCATCTATTTATAATTCTTTTGTTTTTACTTCATATCTCCGGTTCTGCTTATTGGATTTTTGTTGTTTTGATGTAATGTTATTTAATAAAATATTTATTTTTTGTGTTGTGTTACTTTATACCAGTTTTATTACTGCATAAATACTTTATACATTGCTTGTAAATGAAACCAGATTCCTTTGTGCCAAGCTACCAGAGGGTTCAGCACCAGTCTATTTAATAACCCTATTGGTTCACCCTTACAAGGATTAAGATTATTATTTGAGCGGGCTCTAACCCCCTTAACTAATTCTTCAATTTCCTACAGGTACAGGTCAGTGTGGTCTCCCTGTATTTATGTAGGCCTTATAGTTGTAGGATGCACTTTAAGGTTCCTCATTAGCTGCTGCCTGACTTTCCCCTGAAGTTCCCCTGCTCTGCTCTTTCCCCCGTCCCTGATGTAACCATTATAAAGCCAAATGCATGTGTCTGGTTGGAAATCACTAAAACTTGAAAGGAGCAGGACAAATCTTCTTTATTCAGCTTATCTGGACCATGACAGTCCCAGAGGGTCAGGCTGTGGCCTGGAGAAGCAACTCCTGAGCAAAATACTGTGGAAAAGGGCATGGTCAACACAGCGCACTCACACTAAAACATAAGATGCCTGCCTATCTGTGGAGCAGCAAGGATGCAGCATCAGTCATATTTGATAGAGATTTTTCATCTTCAATTTACAAATTTAGAGCGACAGTTCACCTTGTCCGCTGGTAGTGTGAAGTTACATGACATCTGAAGCAAGCATACTTTGAAAAGTTGCCCAGGCCCAGGTGTCTCTTTTACTAGATATAAGCTTGATCCTTTCCCTTACCCAAGATTCCCCTATTTAATAGGAACAGTTCTATACAACTATAGAGTGAAAGACAGGGACTGAGTGAACAGCAGAAAGCTTAGGCTACAACACGTGGATGGATAAGGATCATAGACCAGGACTAAGGAAAATACTCTGCTTCTGTGACATAAATGAGAAGATAGATTGTGGCATGTACATAATCTACCTCACTTCTGACTATAGAGCAAGTCCGACAACCTAGTGTACTGCCCTGGGGGAGGTTTAGTGATTTGGAGTCTGCAAATACGGAAACCAGGCATCCAGTGGTTAATTTGTAAAAAAGAAATGAGTGCTGCGGCTCTCGTCAGGAGGCAGCGTGCACCAGCACATTTCTTCTGTTAGTACTGCCCAAAACAGAGCCATGAAAGTGGGGAGCGGATGTGGTGGAATCGTCAGAGCTGCCAACTTCGGAGCTGAGGAACCAAGTTCGAGTCTCTGCGTCGGCTCAACATCCTGCAATTCTGGGAAAATCACTTAATCTCCTTTTGCCTAAAGCACTAGTGTTGATGATTAAGTGCCAGTGCTGAGCACCGGAAAGCACCGGCTCAATTTAAGCACTGCCTGCATCTGCTGTCCAGCCCGACTAAGCCTGGAATAATGCTGACAAATGCCAATCAAAGGCAGTACAGCTGGCTGATCAGTCAGCAACATGTCTCTGTCCCTGTCCTGCTGGCCTTGCTCAGGTTGATGCGTGGACTGCCATGTGATCGCTGCGGCCTTAGTCATAACAATTGTTCAGAAACTATGGTATCAAAAATTCCAGAATTTCCCAAGAGGCGTCCTGTGCCCCTATTGAGTGAGCGTTGTCAATAATATCCCTTCTAAAAATATATTTTTAAATGAAGACTGTGTATTTCTATAAGGACAATTGTATGAAGTTTCCAATTTATCCACATAATTTCGATAACCACAATGCAAAGCGACAGAAGTTTAAGAAAATGTGCCTTTGACTGTGAAATTAGTTTGCTGACGTAGAAAGAGACAAGGAGTTATCAGCATACACACTGTGTGAAAAAGTCACAGAAACTGACTTCACAACTCTTTCACGTATATAACTTTATTATTAATAGATCTATTCTCCGATCTTTCACAGTTTTATATCCTGTGTGGATACACATGTAATACTGTTCATGTCCTGTATTTGTAACAAAACTCTGCTTGCAAGTTTTAATAAAGCTCAGTCACTTAAATCCAGAGTACTGAGATCTAGCTGTGTGTAACCTGCAAGTGAGAAGTTCAGATCTCGGTTTGGCCAACTCAGTCTCCCACACTTTGAAGTGCATGAAATAAGTACAGGGTTCGAATGGCTCGTATTCATTTTATGGAAAACGTCCTCTTCAAAGTGCTTTGTGTAAACATTATAAAAAAACAAGTTGCTATATTAATTTATAGGGAATTATAGAAGGGTAATAATACATAACGAGGAGATTTTTATGAAGGTGTTTTGAGTGACAACAAATAGACAAGAGTGAAGCTCGAGTATTCTGACATCACTCTGAACCCCGAAATGAAAAACATCTGTGTTGTTTACTTTTAATAGCTCTATAATTTTGTTATGTATGGCCCCCAGAATCATCTGCCCCTACTTTCAAGTGCTACGCAGGGGAAGATGGCTAATAGGGGAACCACACATAATCCTCCCCTCCCCACCAGCATCTGGTCCTTTCCTTTCCTCCCTACCAGAAGCTTTCAGAAAGGCTTGTTAGAGCAGCTTGGATTTTCTTTCTGGCATAGCAACAGTACCTAACAAGTTATGATACCCACTGTAGCTAAGCCATAGGAGTGAATCCAGTAATTTGTGCAAATGGATCTCTACCTACGAAAGCTATGCATAGCATACACAAGTATAGCTCAATAAAAGTGAAGTGGTGTTTTCCACCGAGTGGTTCTGTGTGACATCAAATAGATAACCAGAGCAAAGCTCGAACCATGAAATAATAATATCCCTTTTATTCATATTTTACATATCTGTAATTTTATGTTCTAAGTTGCTCCCTTCAAATCATCTGCCTCTGCTTCCAACACATATACAGGGGTCATAGGGCCCCATACACAACATGTGTGAAAAGAAAAAGGTGAAAAAAAACAGACTTTCTTCCATCCACCATCACCACCCTGTCCCCTAATTTAAAAGATCGGCAAATGGTTTCCTGCTACACATCCCCATCACCATCTGCACAAACCTCCATCCAACAAACTGAAAATAATTACCATGTCTCCAATCACACGCCCCTAACACCCTCTGAAATCTCCCTCCTAGCAGAAAGTCTCGGTCTGAGCCAGCAGTGCATTGAGGAGAAGTGTGGCTCACTGGTTAGAGGAGGCAGACCTGGAAGCAGAGGTCAGCCCGGGGCCAGGGTTCAATTCCCGGCTCTGCGGGGTCTTGAGTCCTAAAATGTCCATGGACTCGACAATTCTCGCTCCGGTGCCTACTCGATTCACGGGTTCACACTCTGCAACTCTGGGCAATAGCTTGCTTAATCTCCACAATGGCCCCTCGCGGTGGAATGCCTGGCTTTCACCTTGCGGATACCCTGCCGGGGTTATCTCACAGGGGAATACCAGGGCAGGTTCCCTAAGCAAGCGCTTAGAGACCAGTTGGTGATTTGCACTATATAACTTCCTGTACATTTACATTGACATTGACAGCAGCTCTATGAGAGCCGCTAGTCAGCACAGCTACCTATCTCCTCTCATGATCTCTCAGCACAGGTCTGGAGAGACCAGTGCTGACTGGTGACATGGTGGTTGTGGTGACACGGTGGTTAGTGGATGCACAGCTCTGCCTGTATTCTCCTAGGGGTCCCTGGAAACTCGGGAGAGGCGAGAGAAGCTGGGTGAGGCTCCCAACGGCCTTTCTGCTGCTGTGTATAGGTCGCTAGAGGCCCAATGAGGTGGAGGGACAAAGGGGGAGAAAGTGGTGTAACAACAGTGGGTAACCACTTTAGTAAACCACAATTCTGATGTCAGTCCAGTGAATAACTAGATTCTGATCCACTTGTTCACACTGAAGGCCTCCTATAGAAGCCATATATAATAGTATGCCATGTTCTGTTCTGGTGCTGAAGGTGATGCCACTGTTTGACAGCTTGGAGTTGCATATAAGGAGACACTTCCTCTTCATCTGAGTGTAAGGTACATAGTCCACTCTCTGAATAATTGTTGTTGGTGCTGGAGTATTTGGTGTGGGATTTGCCTTTCACTTGAGCCCAAACCCCACTCTTGCCCTGAAGATATTTGCCCCTATTTCACCACCCTGTGACCTAACCTTGTGTGCCTTGCTGAACGCTTTATTATTACAACTGTACTGTGACCCTATCTCTGCAAACAGCTATGGTGCAAGAAACAAACATTTACATGGAATAAGAGCAGGGCAAAAATAGATCCGAATTGAGCAATACTGGCACCAGTGCCAGCAGATTTTTGAGTCAGCTGATTTGATCCCAAAAGGCCACACTGTTCAAATGGCATGATGACATGTTTATTTTTATTATCATTACTTGGATCTGAGGTGAATGTATGTGTTTTGCATTTCTTTTTTCAAAGGTAAGTGAGTTACTGGCTCAGAACAAGCACTAGAAAGCTGAAAGATCTAGCCTTTGAAATGTGTTAACGATCAATTTGACTTTATCAATGCTTGTGGCCGATGCTGAAGGGCATCAGCAGGAACTAAGAAAAAATATAAAAGCTGCTGCCTCATGGTGTTGCTTCACAACATATGAGCCTGCAAGTCTCATGACAGCAGGGCTGCCATTTCATTTTTATCTTTTAATTTACTGTTAGAGGGTTGCAGATGCTAGTCTTGAAATGGTAAACTAAAAAACATAAAAAGACTGCTTGAATGCATAATTTTGCCAGCACAATGCAAACTCTTTAGCAGTCAGCATTAGAGTGTGTATCTTTCACCCATCACATTAGACCACCAAAGACAGATACAATATGCACTGAATCATCATCAGAAAGTAGGTGTCTCATGATACTAATACAGCACATATTATTGAAACACTGCATTGAGCGTTGCGGAAATTTTTTGGTGACGTAAAATATGTTTTAGCAGAGTAAGGGCTTGATTATGAGTCAGGCGGAGCACTATCCAAGGGTGAGATACTGCTAGGCCTGATCACACATGGTCCGGTATTTCTATACCCGGTTTTCCCAGGTGCGGGAACACTGGGCAGAACTGTAAATTGCAGCCAACAAAATATATAAGGCTTTAGCTGCAAAAGCAGCCAATTCTTATCTCTTGCAAACTTTTTCCTTTGTTCTCCCCCAGTCAAAAATGTTCTTTATTTTTCCCTTCCATTCCCAAACCCCCTCCATTCACCCCTGGCACACAACGAAGCCACAGCTCCCATCTATCATATACTCAGAGCAGGTGGTAAATGGAAACATTAAACCTCTTGGATAGTGAATACCATGTGGAATTCTGCAAGGTAATACTCTGTCTGTAGATGTCTTTCCATTCCAAGTGCTCTAATTCATAATCCAAAGACTCCACAAAGCCGACATAGAGGGGACTGTTTTCGACTGGATCGCATCCTATCTTCAATGTTACCGTTAGTCCTCCTTTCTCATCCAAATCCTACATCATAAAAGCAGGAGTCACTGAGGCTCATTCATCTCACCCATGCTTTTCAACCTCTACGTGAAGTCATTACCAGCATTGATCAAATAATTTTTGTTCACATATAACTATGCAGATGGCACACACATACTTCTTAAACTTGAAAGCCCCAAAGACATTGGAAAGTCAAAAATGTTCAGTTGCCTCTAAGGTATCGATCAGTGGATGACATGACGCCATCTCAAATTAAAAGCGTCCACCACTATCAGAATTTTTTTATCTGACAGTACAAGATAAACAGCTTTGCTAGTGTGTTACCTTCCCCCCTTCACCCCACCCAAAAGGCTTACTGGTTCCTATAAGAACTATTCAGTGAAATCCATACTCTCAAGTTTCATGTGACCCTGAGAACTTCACTCACTAAAGAAATCCTGCTACTGTGGGGGACACCCTTCCTCATTCAGTATCCCTCTGGCCACGAGGCACACCCCTATTTCTAAGGGTCTATCAGACTCTAGGAGCCCATACCCCTAAATGTGAGACTCCCTCTGATTTGATGATCTCTCTAACGCCGAAAATAGAGCCCACAGGGGCCATCTGCCTTATCATTGCTCAGCCCCTCAATTAGGTGACACAGCGAAGATGATGGGAGGAATGACTACAAATAGTATGACCTTTAGATTCTTTTCCCCAGCCACGCTAGAAGAACCTTTAACACTGACAGAGCTATATCATCCTCCTGGATCCCACCCTCTCCCAAAGTAACCATGCAATCAGCCTGCATCTCATGCCAGCTTAAGCCTGGCCTCCATATCTTGTATCCTCAAAGGTTTGGTCCATCTTTCTGGAAAGTCTTCCCAGGATGGGGCCTCCTACTAAGAATTGTGATGCATTCCTCCCGAAAGGGAACAAAAGCCAGCTCAGACCTTTTCCACCTTGTTGGGCCTCATCTGTGTTTTGCAACTTGAGACTTAAGACACAAAACCACTGGACCAATGTCGAAGTACACCTGTCACACTTAGGTCATCTCACAGAGAAAAACTAAACAAACAAAAAAAAAACAGCATTTGCAAAGTAGTAGGTCTCGCATTTGCGAGAGTTTGACCTATTGGCATTGTAAATGACAATGTCTTTTATTTCGGTTTTGAAAACCTGCAAGCGGCGCGTAAGCAAGCACTTTGTACTTATATTCCTTGCTTACAAGAACAAGGCTGGCAGTAAAAGAGGCGCAGTTAGTGCCAGCCTTGCTGCTCAAAAGCAACAACTATAAATACAAAGTGCGTGTTTGTGCACCTCTTGCAGGTTTTCAAAACACATGAATAAAACGCATTGTCATTTACAATGCCCAAAGCTAAAACTCTCACAAATGCGAGACCTATTGCATTGCAAATGCTTGTTGTAATTTGGTGTAAATATATTCAGTAGTTTTAGAGATATTAACTGAAAACCAAATATGTATACCTAGGGATGCGGACCCTCCGCAGATCTAACCGCTGTAAATGAGCACCTCCACGCGACACAACAAGGACTTTATTGGCTGGCCGCAACAAGTGAGAAAGGTTACAGCCACCATTTTAAATCTAGGGAAACGGTCCCCGGGACTGAAAAGTTGCTTGCATACTAATTGAAGGGGTCAGATGAGAGCTTTCCTGATCCTTTGTGTAAGGTTATATATGAGGTGAAAGCATGTTTGATGAGCAGAAAAATGCCAGAAAACAGCTTTTTTGGTCACTCGCAAGATCTGGGGAGCCGTCATGGGGCTCAGTGAAACCCCCTGTGTAAATCCATGAACCTCGTTGTGAAGTTATGTTGGGGACTGCGCTGGGCATCACGGTACATACATGAAAAAACCCAACTAAATTGATCCCTTAGGCTACTGTGTAGAGCTGATTTCAGATGCGTATAAGCCATAGTGCATGAGAGCTCAAACCACCAGCGTTTTTGAGAATTATTAGAAAATGTGGGTTGTGTAAGAACTGTACTTAATGTCCACGTGATCATATCAAAGGATGGCAATACATTTTCTTGGTCCACCACCATCTCCAAACAGAAATCGAACTCCACAGAGTTCCTTCGAACTAGTGATGTAAAACAGAACTAGGGCCAATCCCTGCCCATTTCATATGTGCACCTTTAGGCCTTACCAGAGCAATATTAACTACACATTCAGGATCTCTAAAACTTGTTGGCCCAGCAGGATATAGACAGAACAAGTGGGTTGTGATCGCTCATTACAGTTGTGATAATACACACAGATCTAACCAAATCATTAGCAGGGGAGGAAACAAGGGCATGGTCAATAATAGTACTGGCATTTCTACCTATAAAAGAAGGATCAACATTCCTTGTCAGTTCAACAACTTGTAAGTAAAAGAAGGTCATATTTAAAAATGTGTGAATTAAGTGTATCCCCATACTCATTGTGTGGGAAATGCAGGATACCTGCCCCTTCTGTATTAATAATCCCACAAATCCGCTTGGCTGGCAAAGCCCAGACCTGAATATTAAAGTCACCACTACAAAGTACAATAAAATTACAACGGATTGGGCGTAAGAATGTTTCCAACCCCTGATAACTTTATCGTTATAGCCATATAAAAGTAGATCAATAACATATAAGGTAATGAGTGTTGTAAGCTTATGGGTTTGTTTTTCTATAATACCGTCTGTCACAAAGTGTAAATATGATTATAGCAATTGTATCTTTAAATGCTTCACTATTGAAATATTAGAGGACAAAATATATTTAAAAAACAATAACTTCTTTACAGCAGAAAAGGGAAAACCTCCGTTTGTAAATATGTATCCATGCATTATGGGAATTTATATAGTACAATTTTATACCTCTTGATTATTTTGGCATATACAAAATAGTTACAATCTCCATGTATGTATAACTTTTATGTGTGGGCATGTATCTATATATTTATATATGTTTCTCCCACTGCAGAGAAAATAATATATTATACAACTCTGGCCAAAATACTACTCTATGACTCATCCTATACCTTTTTCAAACCATCCCCCTACCTCCACTGCCTGACTCATAATAATCCACATTTGTAAAGCGCGAACAATCACCTGTAAGGGTCTCTAGGCGCTGGGGGCCGTCTGGAAGATTAAGCAAGTTATTGCCCAGAGTCACATGGTGCTGGGCTAATCTGCCGCTGGTGCCAGGAATCGAACAATGATCCCCAGATTCCAACGTCAGTCGCCCTGGCTGCGGCGCCACACCCCTGTTACTACTATGAACTCCCAAATAACCATTTTCAAACTCGTCCCTCCTTTAAACCTTACTTATCCTATTCATCCAACTAACAGGCTTATATGTCCATCACTCCCAATGACAATTTATACTTTCCTCTACTAATCCACCACAGGTTCCGGAGTAATGGGCTACTCACTAAAAGCTCTTCAACGCCTCGTCAGCGGTAATAAGAGCCATAACAATACAATTACACTAATAGGTGTAATTCCATACAGGATAGTGGCCGGTAATCGTAATTCTGGCCACTAGGAATGTCTCAATGGAGTGCCGCCTAACTTGTAATCAGGGCCTTGCTGTCCACCCATCTTCCATTGAATTGTCGGAAGAGACTCTGGATCAATTACTTAGAACTGTGTGTTTGATTGGAGATGAATGGCTGTAGTATGACCTATGTGGGAAGTGCTTAGTGAAGTGCCTGAGGTCCTGACATGTGGTCTCCTTGTGTCGCTACAAACTTGGCACTCCAAGTATGTTTGCTCATACTTAATGCTCTGCCCGCATCGCCAGTAGCCATAGAGGTCATCTGTGAAACACTACACGAGGTTGAAGTGCCAGTGTTGTAACACAAACTGATGGGACCCACCTGAGGTTTGATGAAGAGATCCCTAAAATTTCCCTGAGGCTACCTGACCCATAAATATATACACAGATCGTGCACCAAGTGCAGATCCTCTGAAATGTATGCCACTCCACCCCTCACCCCATACCGCAGAAGCTGCAGAAGCCAAAACCCCTCCTTGGCATAAAAGCAGTGATAAACTTTACATCTTTCCAATTCACAGATTCGCGTGTAATACATGAAACAATGTAGGCTTCTTTCTCCCTTTCACTCAAACTAAATGCGCACGATGACAAGTAGATCAAATAATGTTTAAATCCCACAGCGGGATCAGCGCAGTGCTTCAGTTCTCGGTAGTATTAACTGGGTAAACCCAGGGAATCCTGTAGCTTCGCCGGAGCCTCTGAGCAGGCCCTGGCGGCTATATATACATAAACAGAGCTATCGTGCACAGGGTCCGCCGTGTGAGCATTCCCCCGTGCGTCCAAATATAGAACATGCCCATACAAAGCCGGAGCCCCCGGCTCGAGCTCAGACGTTCATCGCAGTTGCTGTGAGGCCCGCGCGCCAACTGGAACCGCACCCGCAGCTCCGGCTGCTTCAGAACAAGCAGTATCCAAAGGGTGAAAAAGACACACACCAGGGCCCTGTGCGAACCCCAGGCGGGCAGTTACGTAAAGGAAGGAACATGGAGGAGCCACACTCTGTGCGGAGCACGGAGGCAACCTCCACTGCACAGAGCGGTTGGGCAAGGCACACAGCATTTGATAGACACCTACGACGAGAATGGTAGATGGCTGAATGTAGGTAGTTTGGGGGAACTTTTTTGTGTTTTTTTATTTATTAATTACAGAATTGTCTTTATCTGATGGCGCAATGAACCATGGGTCTAATCACAGTGCAGATCAAGCGACACATGCAACAGTATCACCGGGGTGTGGGGTAAAGTGCTGTGTAATTTAACGGTACCTAATAAATAAATATGTGAAGTAAAAATACACTCCCTTCTGAGTATTGGGGAAGAAGGCGATTTACAAAGAAGGGTCAGACTTAAAATATGCCAAAATCAAAGTGCACCAACTACTGGCCGTTAAGCGCCCCAGCGGTTGCCATGCACAGATGCACTTATTCTCATCCACTACACATGAAACGGGCATGGCTTCAAAATGCTTGTAAATGAAGGGAATCAAGCAAAAAGTGCTTCGTGCCAGAAGTTACAAACGAAAGTCCTGAACAAGGGGAGCCACGGGAAAGAGGAGTTATGCCTGCATTTTAAAAAGGTAACACCGACAGGGGAGAAAGTGTTGACACATACCAAAAAAGAACATCATTTATTTCACCTAACCCATTCCTGTTCTCAGTGCAGGTTAGACCAGGGACGGCAACTATGATCAAATAATTTACTTCTGTTTTGTGAATCAGTAAACTTAAACGTGTGATTGATTGCTACTGTTTTGTTGTAAACATCTCTAACACTCTCTGGCATTAGTAAATCGTTGGACCGTTGTCAACTTTTGAGGTTTTCCTTTTTTTCCCCAACCCTTTCTCTGTCCTCTTATGCACAACTCACGGTTTCATATTGTGTAATTAAAAACATAGATATTAAAAATATAGACTACAACTGCGTGTGCTCTCTTTTTAAACTCATGATTGAAGTATAATGGCAGTGGAGGTAAAGCAGCGCAAAGTGCTTTGCGGTGAATTACACATTTTTTCTTCAAATGGGCGTAAAGTGTTTTGTCCAGAATCACACAATTTGTCCAAGTGGGAAAGCTAGGATTAGAACTCAGGTGTCCTGGTTCCACAACCAAAATCCTACCAACTAGACTAGTTCATAAGCGGCATCATCTACAAAGTTATCACAACCAGCACCCTGTCTATCGGGCTGACATGCTCACCATCACCTGCAGCCACAACAATGACCTGATAGGAAAACGAAGAAGTGTAAAAACGCAAAAACAGGTCTGCAGGCCTGCTCAATCTATCCATCCAAGGCCCTGGAACAACATCCCGGTATCCATCAGGCCATGCCGGAATCTGCTCCAATTTTGGGAAAGACCCAAAAACACACCTCTTTGAGGGAGGATAGATCACGACGCAGTACCAGTCCCCTTCTGCTCCCAGAAACAGGCTACTACTCCATTCACTTGTTCACTGCATCTTTGCCTTTGACACTGTACATCGCTCTACTCCGTTTGGACTCAGTTCTCACCATACATATATAACATCAGGGTCGGCTCTTCCATTACAACGTGGGGAGTTGATCCACTACTGTGAGCCTTTACACCCCAGACTCCTTACACCCATTTGTTCGTTCCTTTAGGGGGCGGCGGGGCTGACGAGGGCTCTCTCTCCTGGTGCCAATTAAATGGGGAGGCTGTGTTAAGTGAACTGTGCATGTGAGATTGGCCAGTGTTTTTCATGTGACCAAGCTGACATGCGCAGTTCAGGCTTCCTGAATAAATAATACATGAAGTTGGAAGAGTAGAAACACAGCCCCATCCTTCTCCGATGGAGCGTTGTGCCTCCATGACCCGGCCAATCTTGCACTGCTTTCATGCTGTTTGGTATTAAAAGAAGCATGACAGCAGTGCTTGGTTAGGCTGGGATGCCATTTCCCGGTATGCACATCTTTGATATGGCTGTGCGAGGCTCGAAGATAACGTATACTGAAGGTAAGATACGTTTATTACTATGTTTTTTACATTACAGCAATATTTTCAATATGATGCAATGTTACATTTGTATTGCAGACGTGGCTGGGGCACATTCGATTTGAATAAAAGGTACCTTGCAATGGAATGTTCCCCGATCACCTCTGCAAACAGTCTTGCACACCAGTAAAAAAGTGTAAACTGAGCATTTCTTCCCTCAATAATTACTTCTAAAACAAGCATTTGCAATGCAATAGGTCTCGCATGATTAAAGTTTGAGCTATTGGCATTGCTAAAGAATGCAACACCAATAGCTCAAACTTAATAATGCGAGACCTATTGCATTGCAAATGCTTGTTAAACAATCCCTTGCTCAAAATTGTACAGGGATTTTACTTGCTTTGAATGGTACCAATGTTTTGAACATTTTAATACTATTCCTATTTATACTTTTTATTATTTATAATGATCATTGTTTAATTAATTGTTTTAAGTGATTTTTTAATGATGTATTTAACCATTTTTATCTTAAAGTTATTGGATATTTAAAATTGTTCTTTTATGGCTGATATGCCGAAATAAAGATTGTGATGATGATCATGAAATTTAGCGGGTGGTCCCTCTGTCATGTGGACTGAGGCATTTACTTTTTCCCCATGAAGGAACAGCGAGCCGTCTGACAAGATATAAGTAAGGCCCTAAGTCTCCAGAATCTTCTGCAAGAAAATAAATGTGCTCCGTCACCTACACTATCAACCACCAGATGCATGGAGCCATATTCAAGCTGCAACTCTTCATAGATGGGACATACACTGTGAAACAGCCCTTACACCTGCTAACCATTAGTAAAGTGCCTGGGATCCCCCTTAAAACACGGTCAGATTGGCATTTCCCCTATTGGTATTTTTATTTTGTCCTATAAATCCCTACTATAGGACATATGGTGTAGCCAGGGCATGTACGTTAGATGGCACTAGTGGACAGCAGCACTTATTGTGCCGTCCACAACAGCGGCAGTTCAAACATGGATCCAGGCCGACCAGTGTAGGCTGGCTTTAGTATTGTAAACATTGCAATTCAATCTGTCAAACTAAATCTTTTTCACAGGACAAGACCCTCCCTAAAAGATTACTAAGTCACCTATATCTAAACTTATAAGCCCATAAGGTAGGGTGCATGGTATTTGAACTAGGGATGGGCGGAACTCATGGAGTTGTACTCTATGGAATTATGCAGCATTTCATTAAAACACTGTGTGATTTGGCTGCCGACCCGGACTGGCCGTTGCGGGCACCGGGCAATCCCCCGGTTCCCCACAAGGGTGGGGGCCGGTTTTGGGCCCCTGGGGGCCGTTTATGTTACAAGGCCTTTTTTGCAGCGTAGCTGCGTAAACGGACCTGTAACAAAATCGGCCAAAAACCGGCCCTGGCAACGAACGCGGTCGCACCCCCAACCCCCCTAGGGGGTGGGTGGACCGGCCGAGCACTTTGCCAGGGCCGGTCTTGGTTCTCAGTCCGGCCCTGTTTCGCTGAATTCCTTTCCGCCCAACCGACTCACAAATATATTCATGGCAGTCTGACAGAAGCATTTTAGTGCAACATACACCATGTAATAGGTTTCCACATTCAATACTAAGGCTTTACCAACACAAATAAAACACCTAGCAGGCTCCCTGAAAGACCAGACAGACACACTCCAACCACACAGTTGTCGTTATTGTCAACCACATCTGAAACCTATTGTCTTGCGGTCTTCAGGTCCTTCTCCTTTTGTAACCCACATAGTGCCCCAAATCAACCAGAAAGCCAGACACACTACTTATCAAAAGATGAGCAATAATCCAAATAAGTGAATTAGGCTGACAAATACTTTGTATTTACTTACTGGCTATTGCAGCACTAAAGTTCTTGTCACATGTTTCACTAATTCATTTTCCATAGAGCGCTTAGTGCTTGATTTTCCAGCCCCAAACCCATCTTGAACGTTGATGTCTTGATTTTAGCTATGAAAATCAGCAGCTAAATCTTATCCAAGGCGTTGAATTCCCTATAGACCAGCGAGAGAACAGGGAGCTGCTCGGAGATGAGGGAACTATGAAAAATATCGAAAAGCTGCTCCCGAGCAACATTTAAAAAATGCTCTTGTTTAACAGTAAGTGTTTACCCAAGCTAGGACGATCTGCAGGCTTGGGGGAGCTGCTGCCTGCGTTCCTGGGACAGGAGAGGGGGGTCGCAGGAGGTTTCCTCTGAGGATGAGGCGCAAGTCCCTCCTGTTACAGATGCTGTTGCGCTGCGTTGCCACGATTGGAGAGTGTTGGGACCTGACATTTAGGATTTCTCCTTCTGTGGCCACTGACCTGCGATCACTTCTTACTGCATGTCAAAGGTTTGGGGATGGCAGTAGCTTTTGTCTTTTTATCATTTGCACTGCGGTTATTCCGCTGAAAACAATAAAAGAGGTCTTTAAAAAAAGTGTTTAACCAACCTTAATGAATACTCCAGAGCACTCTATATACTCAGAATCAAAAACCCTAAATGGATATTTTGAATCTTGGCCCGGATAATGTACATTTACAGCCGCTTCTCTTAAAACCGACTGATACGAATGTGCATTGACATTCTTTCACAAGCTGTACAGACACATTTCTAAACCGAGCAACAGGTAATTGTTCTAGCGGTGAACGACCGTCACAACCCAGTCAAAACACTGCGGTGCCATTACGACGCGTTTGTTACAACGCAAGTCGTTACCCGCGTCAGGGGATGAAATGCGGTGACTCGTTTCTGCTGCCACCCTTAATGAGCCCCTGGGCTCCGTGCTGGCATCCAGACAATATACTGTGCGCATGACCTAATAATGCCACTGTCTGTGCCATCAACATAACAGAGAATGCTGTCTCTTGCCACTGCCGGTGGCACGTACGCCGGGAAGGGTGGCACGGGTGTGGGCGACATAGAGCACTGGATGGGCTGGCATAGATGACGCTGAGCCCTAGAAGGGGTGGTGTGGGCTACACAAGGTGCTGGGAGGAGTGATACTGGGGGCTTGCAACATAGGGCCCTGGGAGGTGTTGTGTGGGCGACACAGCACTGGGAAGGGTGGCATGGATGATGCTGGGCACTAGAAAGGTGGCACTGGTGTGGCCAACACAGAGCACTGGGAGGGGTGGCATGGGTGTCGTTGGGCACTGGGAAGGGTGGCACTGGTGTGGACGATGCAGGGCACATGGTGGGGTGGCATGGGTGAGGCTGGGCACTAGAAAGCGTGGTGTGTGCGACGTAGGGCACTGAAAGGTGTGAGACTAGTATGGGCAAAGCAGGTCACTTGGGCGGGTGGCATGGGCAACGTAAGGCACTGGCAGGGCAGGAATGGGAGGAGGGGCATGGCCGACGCAGGACACTGGTGGAGCTGGCATGGACCATACGTGTCAATGGGAAGGGTGCCCAAGGGCACTAGAGCGGTGGCACTGGTGGCAAGACCTAGGAAACTGGGAGGGGTGGCACTGGAGTGGGGTCTGCAGGGCACTCAGAGGGCTGGCACAGGTGGCATGGCAAATTTTGTATCTAAAACGGTTCAAAAGGTACTAAAATCACTCTAACGCATGGTCCTGCGCCCATTTGCAAAGTTTGACTGGTAATATTTCTGTTGCTTATTGCTTGTTAAACTGGCACTAATGAGGTGGATCTTTTGCCCAGACAATGTTAACAAGTATAACAAGAATTGTTTACACAAGGCAGACTACTGTAAAAAGAGACTTTAAAAAAAACACAGGCTGTCACACAACGTGCCTTCCCTCACCAACAATCAGAATAAAGCAGCAGCATGCCGACCACAGAAGCAAACAAGCCCACGAGTGGTGCTCGCGCCCGCGCCACTGCAAGCCATGGCCTATTGGTGTCTATTACGTGCCCCAAGCGCGTAATAGACACCAATAGGCCGTGAGCAGAGCAACGCGCCCGCCTTTGGCCAATTGCGTGCAGTCTTTTATAAAAAGACGTACGCAAAGGCTAATCACGTACCTCAAAAGGAATCGCACACGCACGAGCGTGTTCGATTCCTAGGTCACCTTCAATACCCCGTTTTTCACTAACTAAATGTCTCGCGCTTCGCGAACACTGCTGCACGAGCAGTGCAACGCTATGTGCGAGACCTAATAAAGCACATTCGCTTTGAAGGTGTCCTTACCAAGCTTAGTATTTTCTTCAAATACACAAGAACCTAGTTGATATTCTACTATAAAATGCTTTGCATATAAGGTGAGATTCAAAAATAGAATATCATGGAAATTTTACCACGGCTTCAGTGAAAAGCTGCTACTCCCTAATCAAAGTCAGGGCCAAACTGGCCATTTATTCCATCTCTGCCATTTCTTGAGGGGGAGCCATTGGAGGCCAATTTTTTAAGTCACTTGGATTGCTGCTGGTGCCAATGTCACTTTTTCCAAGTCACTGGGGTAATTACCGCAGGCACAGGGGGGGCTGAGAGGGAGTGAGATGGGGAAACAGGAAGAACGGATGGAAGAACAGAAATAGAGAAAGGCAGGAAGAGTGGGAGCTGGTTTGAACATTGCTGTGAGGGGCCGGGCTGCTTTTGATTCCCCGTCTGGCCCTGATCAAAGCAGGTTAGCTCTTTAACAGTGTAACAAGGCTAACATGCAGTGTAAGCGGATGAATGATAGACCCCCCTCTCACCACTTTTGTAGAGTGCTTCCTCATCTTCACTTGGTGCCTCGCCTACCATGGTGCACAGGCTCAGAGATTTCATGTCCCAGTCCTCTATTAAACTTTGAATAGTTACGGACAGTTTAAGGTTGTTAGTACCAGAAATTCCTGAAAATTATAGGGGTTAGTGCTAAATACGAAAGATAATCTGCTGTTAAAATGTCCTCCACCAAAGAAAGAGGTCACTTCCAATGTTCACTCACCACTGACCTACAGATACTGCACCAGTGGGTGTGCCATAACACCTAAAAGATGCTTACCCTTACGAACCTACAGAATATTAGAGCTTCGTGTACATGACACTACCTATTTACATTCCTACACAATTGTTCTAATAGGAACAATACCACAGCGATGGACTCACCTCAAGTATGGGATAGGAGAAAATCACCAATGATAGTAAGCCAAGTGTGGCAAACTAAGCTCAACACATTTGAAAGAGAATACATTCTGTGTAATCCCACGAGATTTGCTGGGCATTGATCTTGCAAAATTACATTATCTATAAGGAAAAATATGGATTGAAAACATGGCAGAATTAAATAAAACACTAGTCACAAGCTGCATAGCTTGAGTGAGTCGCGCACTGTTCACCTGGTGCAAAAACACTTCTTACTTATGCTCAAAATAAACACAATGTTTTTGTTCATGCAATTGTATTTTCATCATTTGTTTTTAGCAATCGAAATCATAAGTATACATAATTCTGTACATGAAATTCAAATCAATTGTTTGTCAATCTTACAAAAATACATTGATCATTATACTGATATGCTGATCATCCCCTGAAGAAGGAGCCTGTTAGGTTCGGAAATGCATTAGACATCATCTATGAAACTGTTGAATTTATTAATGCATATTGTATAATGATCAATGTATTTTTGTAAGATTGACAAACAATTGATTTGAATTTCATGTACAGAGTTATGTATAATTATGATTGCTAAAACAAATGATGAAAATACAATCGCATGAACAAAAACATTGTGTTTATTTTGAGCATAAGTAAGAGGTGTTTTTGCACCAGGTGAACAGTGCGCAACTCTCTCAAGCTACGCAGCTTGTGACTAGTGTTGAACTTAAGCTCACAAGGGTTGACAACCCTTGTCAGTCGCAGCACCTTAAGAGTAATTGAATAAGGAAAACTTTAAAGGAATACGTTTTGAGTGCACCCCTCACCCTCATTAGTTTATAGAATTAAATAAAAACCTCACCCATCTACTTAGAACTTGCTCAAGCTAACATAAAGTGTAGCACTTAGCCATGTGCCCTGGATTTGACAGGTACAAATAATGCCCATATCTTAGATTTGTTTAGCTGCCAGGAGAGGTGTCTAAAGAATAATGTTTGCTGTTGTTTGAAAAGACAGCCTGACACATTTTCTAAATGCTTATTCTGAGAAACTCTGTGAATTACTTCTTGATCGCCGAGCCAAGGAAGTTTGTGGACAAGATGCACTAAAACACAAATTTTCAATCTTGTGTTTTACTAAATGGATCTCTGACTAAGTTTAAGGTCCATGAAATCACTGGAGGAGGAACACTAATCACAGTGATCTTAATTTCTCTGAAGGTCTACTTTTCATCCAATAGTATCACAGTTGTTTATTCTGGTGGTCCCCTTATGGCCAGCAAGATAATAATTTTGAGAAGGTGCTTGGTTGCCACCACAAACAACATGAGAATTTACTCTTCCATAAACATTCATGTTTTGTTGAGTCGGGAAATGTACACGTCTGATATTGTCATAACAAATAGACTCTGAAGAGCAGTGTCTGATTTCCTGTCAGTTGGGTTTGGCAGGGTCCATTAGGTTTTAGTAAACAGAAACTGCTTTACTGCAAGCTTTAGATTTCTCCAAAATGCTTAATGGTAAAGTAATGCTACAGGACAAGTACTCAACACCGCTTGCCTAAACTATCTGGAGACCATTTTCAAACGACTTTAAAGTGTAGCTAAGTTTCCTGATAATGGTAGTATGATGTAACAGGATAAAGACAGAATAGCATACACAGAAAAATGGCAGTCTCTTTTGTTATCAACGACCAGCCCTCTAGCCCCTGTGTGTCTGCAGTCTCGGAGAGGCTGAGAGGAAAGTAAGAAAGTAACACATTTCATTTTTCTTAACATATTTTAAAATAAAAATCGAGCAAAGGCCTGACACTGACTCAGACAGTAATTTGATGTATTATTTATAGGGGACTTTATTCACCTCCAGGGCATCTTGGCGCTCAGAGCCATGGACAAAACCAGCTATGCTGATAAGAAAAGACAAACACAAATTAGCCGCAGAAAAGGACAGGAATCTGAGCAACCACACTATTAACAAATAAGAGCGTTTTCAAGGCTCTCCCGAATGCCAAGTGAGGATATAGACTCCTGATGTGAAGTGGACTATTGTTCCACAGTTGGGGGTCGAAATATCCACAAGAGAGCCCTCCCACTCAAGCTGTCTTAACTCTGGGAATGGCCAGGGGATACTTACGCATGAGTTTCTCCTGGCAAGTAATCAGTGAATCCTTGTCTTTGGCACAATATCTCTATATTATAATTAAGGCTCCCTGCTTTCCGTTTTTCTGGGTTTTTAAAGATAAATATAGACGGAAAAAAATGTGTTTTCTGTCTGCATTCATTTTTTTTAAGTGGATAAATACAGAAAATGGTGCTTCTTTTAAGTGACTCTCCGATCTGTCTTTCAAGAATTGTAGCCTAACAGCTGAGCAGATGGACAGCATGGGAAATTAAAAAACAGGATGAGATTTCTTTAAATAATGCCATATGTCAACATACAATTGTGGTATAATGCTAATATTTAGTGGATATATTGGGATGCAATATATGTCCGCTTAAATAACGAAATCACGACAGACATCAAAGTATGAGTGCGTGTCCTATCAGTTAGATAAATATGCAAAATTATAATTTTACAACTTCATTTATACCCAAAACAGAAAAGAAACATGGATAAATACAGAAAAATTGGGCAAAAAATAAATATAGATGAATACAGACAGAAATGTTAGAACAATAAATACCATAAAACCGGGAGCCCTAATTATAATGTACCTCATGCACAAGGGGGAGCATTGAAGGGATACTCTTCGCCTAACTGGAAACCAATGAAGTTGAATTTTGGCTTGGGAAATTCAGTCTGATCTATTACAATGTGCCACTTTTCTCACTGCATCGTTCTGTACCCTTTGCAGTTTATGTAAACTTGCTTCTGGGAGACTATGGTAGTCTACGTTGCAGTAGTCTATTCCCGATGGTTCAGTGACTAAATATAGAGGGACCGAATATCGACTGCCCAAAATATCGACTCCACCATACATTACAAATATAATATATATTTTTAACACATATACTAGAATACATAACACTAATTATTTTTCTCGATATTATGGAAAACAATATTTTAAATTCGATATTATGGAAATCGATACTTCTTACCTTAATTTCGATATTCTAACCAACTATATTTTGGTAATTCGATATTCTGTCCTCTCTATACTTTTAATTCAATATTTTGGGCAGTCGATATTTCTTAATCGATATTTAGGGTGTTCACCATTCCCGATAGGATATGGACAGACACCAGTCGAGCATGATATTTCAGAGGAAAAAACATGAAGTATTTTGCTTAGACATTTGAGTCTGTAAAAACAGGCTGAGGACTCTGAGTTAATCTGAAGGTTGAGGTAAAGGTAATAGTCCAGGGCTATTCGTGAGAGATTACATTTTTTTGGGTGGTGTAGGATTTGATCACACAAGGATTTGTCCGTGTAGTGTTTTGCCAGTGGTCTGAGTTTTTCCTGATAAATAGAAGGTCTGCCTTTTTTAGTGCTTAACATAAGGAAATGGTTTGACATCAAGACCTGAACTCCTTTTAGGCACTCTGTTAAGTTGATGGTAGAACTTGGAGATGACATTTTCACTTGAAAATTCAGCCTGGAATCATCAACATCATAGGAGACTGCAAGACTAGATCTAAATAACCAGTGGAGAGATTTTATGTATGCATTAAACAACACTGGAGACAAACAAGACTTTTTGGGGATCCCGTATTTGGAGACAGTAATGCCGATTAGTAGTGTGGAAGAGCAACTACTTGGCTTTGCTCTTCCAAAAATGAGACAAACCATGCATGAACTGTTCCTGAGATTTCCATCTTAGCAAATTGTTTCAGGATGATTAAATGATCCACTTTGTCAAACGCCGTGGAGATATCCTGGAATATCAGGGTAGCCGAATCTCTATTTTTTAAACATATTTATGAGATTTTATGCAATATGGTGCAATAGGTGTAATCATCAATTAGCGGTGTCAACAGTAGTATTGTCAGTGTGTTGTAACGTGACACGGTGCAAGCAAACATTCATACATAGTTTCATGGCAGTACAGATTTTAAGGAACAAAACAACTTAACCAAACCATGAGTTTTGGAGAAAGCGTAAATGTCAGTGGTGGTACATTGCCTGCCTGCAGCCAGTCTGCAGCATCAGGGGGATACAACATTGCGAAGTGTGTAACGCAGGGGTGCCTCAAGTGACTGGTGTTTGTGTGATAAGGGGTAATGGTGAGGCAGGTGGGAGATGGGGTTGGGAACCGGCTGCAAGCGAATGAAGTGTGCCGCTATTATGGGTATTCTCAATAGCCAGCTGTACAATGCGTCTTGCTAATTTGAAGAAGTGCTGCTCTCCGGCTGGCCTGAAAGGCAGACAGTAGGTCGTACACGCAGCAGTAATTGGGAGCTTTTATAATCCACAAGCCTTCTCGCAGTGGAGCACCATGGCCTCAGCCCTGCTCCATTTAAGAGTCGCCACTTGCAAGTTTATCGTGCTTGGAAGTGCGCTTGCCTTCCAGTGCATTGCGATTATATGTTGTGCCATTAGCAATACTAGATCAGTAAAGTGGGTAGAGGTGCTACCGGCTTTCTGACGTTTATGCAATTTTTACACAGTTTGACCGGGATAAGGTTTGCCCTGTGAAGAAAGTTATGCTGTATATAGTGAAAACGGGCATTACAAGGAAACCTTTTGTGTGTGCGCAGGGCAGCCAAATCACCTTGATCCCAGAACAAAGGCTAGCATGGTCTTCGTTCCTTTCACAGACTTAAAGGCTGGTTGCCAAGTGTCAAGATTACCTTCATCTTCTAGATATTTATGGAACAAATCTTTTTTATTGATTTCGTTGGTAGGTATCTCAACACTCTTACACAGCCAATCCCCTACAACCACAGGGGCCGGAGGCTAAAAGACAATCATAGAGTGTGTATATAGACACACAGCTTTAATACTGACATCCCGGAGGCTGGCAGCGCTCAAAATCAAGCTGAAGGAATAAGAACAGCAGAAACCGGCATGGGGCAGTGCAGGTACAGAAACGAGAACCCGCCAAAAAAGGAACAAAACCTCCCATCCTCCCATCAACCCCCCAGAAAAAAAGGGAAAACAAAGGGGGACCCGTACCAAGGTCTTCAGGAGTGGTATAGCGACTCGATCCACCTACCCAGCCTAACTCTGGTCCTCCCGCCCGCCCAGGTGGGTTACCCCTTATTCTGGAGCTGGTGGTATAAGATGTAGAACTTGCAGGAGTTTGGGGCAGGTGACCAGGCGAAGGTCTTTCGATAGTAAGGTTATGAAAGGAGCCCAAATTTATGTTTCTCGCTCTTCTGATCTTCAACCAGCGAGAGTCGTTCCATGGCAAGGGTCATCCTGAGCCCATGGAGCCAAGCTGTGTGATCCAGAACAGTGATAGGACCCCAGTGTACCATTATCGCTTGCGGCGCCGCGAGCAATGCTAATGCCATCTGCCTGCCTCGTAATGAGCGCAATGGAAAAGTGAGTGGGTTTGAGAGCCTCTGCAAGGTGTATGCCGGGAAGCGAGGAATCTCAGTGTCAAATGCTGTGTCGATATCATTGAGCACTTGCTCCAAAAATCTCTCTAGCCTCGGGCAGTGCCAGAGCAGATGTGCAACAGGGCCCGTCAGGCCGCAACCCCACCAACACTCCTCAGTGTGATTCTTATCCCATTGGTGTATCCGAGCGGGCATAAGATACCAATAGAATGCGACCTTGAATGCGTATTCAGTCCAAGCAGTGTTGTATGCCGTGTGGTGGGCTCTGTAATGGATGTTGTCCCAATCCTGGTCCATAAGGGGCCGTCCCAGTTCCGCCTCCCACCGAATTTGACCTTGTGAACGCTTCCCCGTCTTGTGCGGGGCAAGGAGGACATACAGTTCCGCTATGAGATGCTTGTCATCTTTCTTATTCGTTATCCACTTCATGAAAGGGGTGAGCTTACGACAGACATGTGGTAGATATGCCCCAGAGGTAGCCCAGTGCCCTAGCTGTAGGTAATAAAACTCGTCAGTTCAGGGAAGGTCACGGTCTTGGTGAACCCAGTCAAAGGGAATGATACCATTGAGGTCGAATAAGTGGCCCAAGCGCTTACAGCCTGCTTCCCTCCATCGTTGGGCAACAGCAGACTTACATCCCGGGGGAAAATCCAGGTTGTCGACCATCGGCGTCATCGGGGAGGGGAAGGTTGTGAGGCCTTTCGAGAGTGCTACCTTGTTCTTTACTTTCATTCTTGCAGCTGTGACTGGGGAGGAGTAAAGACCCCACGAACGACTTCACGCCATACATTCACACTGGCTACTGTCTGGTCCATGAAGGTCCAGTGCTTCTCGAAGAGTGGGCGGTTCCACTGCAGCGAATATCGAAGGTGCGCCTGTAAATATCTGTGGACTAATGGCAGGTTCACCCCCCCATCCCTTTTGGGACATGACAGTTGTGCCACAGAAAGGCGTGCCTTCTTATTGCCCCAGATGAATTTATTCATGGCCAGCTGTAGAGCTCGTAGGGCTTTAGGTGGCGGTACCAAAGGCAGGGTCTGAAACAGGTAGAGTAGTCACGGCAGGACTGTAATTTTTACCATGTTAATGCACCTGAACCAAGACAAATTGAGCTTAGTCCACCTGTCAAGCACTTTCCAAGTCTGGGCCACCAGCGTTGAGTAGTTCAGCTCCAAAGTACGTGGGAGCGAGGGGGTCAGGAGGACGCCTAAATATGGGACAGGGTCACTAGGCCAATGCAGGGGAAGAGTCTTCCGGAGGGCCTCCACCTGCGCTTGTGGTAAGGACAAGTTGAGCACCTGGCACTTCCCAAGATTGACCTTAAAGCCAGAGAGTCGTCCGAAGGCCTTGAGTTCTTCAACCAACGTGGGGCAGGAGGTTAGAGGATGCGCGAGGGAGAGGATGACATAATCCGCATAAAGGCTTATTTTGTGAGTGTCTCCTCCGAACCGGAGACCCTGGATGCCCGGGTGGTCACAAATTTTCTGCCCGAGGGGTTCCATGTAAAGGGCAAATAAAAGGGGCGGGAGTGGACACCCTTGCCTTGTGCCCCTGGCTATATCAAAAGAAGACAAGGACACTCCATTGACTCTAACAAAGGCCCAGGGGGCGTGGTAAATACACTGCACCCATTGCACAAAGCTGGGGCCAAACCCAAAGCCCCGCAAGACGTCGAAGAGATATTTCCAGTATACTCTGTCAAACGCCTTTTCGGCGTCGACAGAGAAGAGCGCGACACCTATCTGGAAGCGATGAACGCTGTTCAGGAGGTGCATAAGGCGTTTGGTATTGTTGCCACCTTGGCGGTTGGGAATGAATCCCACCTGATCCGGATTGATTAGGCCTGCCATTAAGGGGTTCAACCGAGACACTAGGATCGCCATGAAGAGCTCCGCATTGTTGTTGAGCAGCAAGATCGGGCACTAGGGACTACAGAGCCCTGGGTCTTTATTAGGCGTAAGGATTACGGAAATCGCTGCCTCGGACATAGAATCCGTAACCGCCGAACTGTCAAGAAAAAAGTTGAACAGCCGGGTTAAGAGGGGGAGCTAATTTGTGACAGAATGTTTTATAAAACAGGGCAGGGTAGCCGTCGGGGCCAGGGGATTTGTAGAGTTTCAGACAAGAGAAAGCTGAGATAACCTCCTCCTTCCGAATGGGCTCCTCCAGGGGATCTGCCTGTGCTTTGGGGAGGCGTGTAAAGTTACTAACTCCAGGTACTCTCGTGCGTCAGGGGGACAATTCGCATCCGCGCTATAGAGAGATTGGTAGACTTGTCGAAGTTCTTCTACGATCTGGGAGTCCAGGTGGATCTCCTTGCCTGTAGACCGTTTTAAGGAGGGGATAGTCCCTGCCACCACCCTGGTGCACAATCTCTGTGCCAACATCCTCCAACATCTATCATAATCCAAATAAAATGTATGGCAGAGGTGAAGCAAAGCATATTCTGCCCTGTCTAGGTCTACAAGTTCAAGAAACATCCGCTTCTTTTCCAATGATCGCCAAACCCTCAGGGCCCTGGTGCATTCATGTATTGCTTTCAGTTCTGCAACTTCCTTTTCCAAGCCCTGACGTGCTTCCTTACGCTGCCAGATGTCAGCGGAGGAGGTGGCTATAAATTCCCTGCGGATCATCGCTTTGAGAGTTTCCCAAACAGTGGCTACAGAGGTCTCGCCAGTGTCATTGTGTTGAAGGTAGTCTAAGAGCTTGGCACATACACTCTTTACAGTGCTAGGGGAATGTAAGCGACCTATGCGCAGCTGCCATCTAGCAGGGGCGCGTCCAACCCCTTCTGGTCTTATGGAAATAGAGATATGTGCATGGTCAGAGAGGGAGCGTGTGGCTATAGAGGCGTCGCTGATCCTGGGGAGAAGCGCATTAGAGACCAAGAACATGTATAGACGTGCGTAGGATTTGTGCGCCGCAGAGTAATGGGTGTAATCCCGCATGTCCGAGTGCTTAAGGCGCCAGACATCGTGAAGGCCGCTTTCAGCCAACCATTGCTTACCCTCCGGAGGAAGGGCACCCACCTGTCTGTAGCGCTAATCCGAACGGTCACAATCGTGGTCCATGACAAGGTTCAGGTCCCCACCCACCACTAAAGCAGAGTCCGGGAGGCCAGGCCCTTTGCGACATGCCTACGTAAAAAGGGCTCTTGATGAGTGTTAGGTACGCAGATATTAAGCAAAGGGAGAAGTGTGGACCCCCATTGAATTCGGAGAGCTAGAACCCTGCCCTTGGACTCAAAAAAGGTGGATAGCACCTTGGCGTAAAATTTTGCCCCCAGAAGGATGGCCACCCCATTCTTTTTCCCTGTTCCGGAAGACAAGTATTGACGAGGGAATCGCCGTGTACGCATATGGAGTGGGGTTCTTAGCAAGCAAGTGGGTCTCCTGAAGCAGACAGCTATCTACCTCAAGGTGTGTTCCAGTAAGGAAAGGATCGCAGAGCGCTTTGGAGGGTGGTTCAGGCCCGGCCATTAAGGCTCACAATTTTCAGGTCCCGAGTCATAACGGGTGGGGGTTTAGCGTGCGGGGCGCAGCCATAGAATGTAAGGAGAAAAGCACAAGTGCTGAGCTGAAGTGAGTGTGGGTCGATGGAAAGGAGATGGAAGCGCAGTGCCTGGTACGGGAAACCCCTACAAGAAACACTAACAATTACAAATAATAAAACGTCCCTCAGTAACTCAACCCCAAAAAGGAACAATAGACATAAGTCCGTCATTAAAGAAAGACCATAAGGGGTCGTGACTTTGGCAGTAAGTCGTAAAACAAAGAGTCTGGAAAGCCAAGAACTATGGAAGGGCATTCTGCTGTTCTGGAAAAGGTGACAGTCCCAGGTGCCCCCCGCCTTCGCTCCTTGTCGCCCATCCCCATGAGATTGAATGAAATGTTCAAGGGGAACTTGAATGCTAATGAGGCTGAGAGAGCGAGGAGATCATAGCCTTCCGTCCCTTTGCCAATTCCTCCAGGTCTGATTTCACAGAGGCTGATGGTTTACCAACAGTTTGCCATCTAGGAAGTCTTCGTGTGGCCCGGTTGCTAGGGCCATCCTTCCGCTCTGTAGTCATAGTGCTGTCCAACCGCAGCAGATCAAGAGCCTCAGCGAGATAGCAAATCTGTCTCAGTTTTCCTTGATGCTTAAAGATGATGCATGAATGAATCTAAATTCTGTCCTTTTGGTTAGCGTGGATGCAGCAAGGTCCTGGAAGAGGGCCGATGAGTGCCCTTGAAACTGAATCGGCTGGACCGCACGGGCTTTGAGTAGGATTTTCTCCTTGAGCTGGAAGTCATGCACGCAGACGAGTATGTCGGGCGGAGGTCCTTCTCTCCTTAGGCAGGCTCACATGATGTATCCGGTTCATCTGCACCTCCCGAGGGCCGTTGTCTCCCAACACCTGCGGAAAGAAGGCCAGGACGCAGGATCTGAGGTCATCCCCCTCCGTTCGCCAGGGCACCACGAGGATGCATATGCTGTTCCTCTGTGAGCGGTTCTCGAGATCCTCCGTGTGGGCCTGCAAGTCCAGGTTTTGATTCCGCAGCCGGAGTACTTCCTGCTGTAGCTGGTGAAGGTCATCTTCCCAACTGAATTTGTGTTCCTCGAGGACCACCACCCTTTCGCCTACATCGTTTATGTCCCGTCAGACATCTTTGAGATCAGCAGAGAGTTGGCCCTTCAGGTCTAGGATGTCCTCCTTGATGGCGGAGAATAGCTCCATCATGAAGGCTTCTGTAGCCGGGCTGTCAGTACCTTCCAGGTGTTCTGAGTGACCCGAGTCTCGGCCCGCTGGACTGCTTAAGCAGCAAGTCCTTGAGGGACTTCTTCGTCTTCACTCGGGCCGATGCCATGGTGTTGTGCTGTGCCCGAGAAGGTAGCTATCGGAGGACCAAGATTACGTAGCCCAGTATCCCCACCTGGCCCGAGGATGCGACAGCTCCGCTGTACAGGTCGTAGATTGTGGAGGCAAGCCGCGGCCAATGTGTGGCTGTGGTACGCAGCGAGGATGTACCCAGGCCTGCAAGTCCTCCCCGACTGGGTCCCGCGCTTCCCAGATGGCCCTGCTCTCTTCGGAGACCCCAGGGCCCATGTGGCGGGATGGCGCGTGGAGAGGCCTAGGTACGCCCGTGTGGTCAGGCAAATGAGGGGCTCGGTGTAATCCCAGGCCAAGGAGCGTCGTTCAGCCGTTCACAGGGCACACTAGTAGATCGTGGCCACCATCTCCAGCATCAGCTCTGCTCTCCCACCTGCAAAGATAGCAGGCCCACAGACTTCGCCCCCTGTCAGCAGTGGGGGGCACTCGGGGGGAAAATCGCGATGGTCAGCTGTGCCTCCACCCAAAGTCAAAGTCAATGCTAGGCCAGAGAAGAATGTCAGGCGGGCCCCCACCCCGGATCGCTAATGGCAGGCAGACCTTCACTCACTGGTGCCCCAGATGTCCGATGCGGTGCTCCACAGAAGGTCCGCAACTGCCCTGGGCGCCGACTCCTGCGCCAAGTCAGACAGGCCACTGGTCCGGTAGCTCTCTTGGGCCCTCCGGAGTGGTGCTCGCAGGCCCCAGGCCTAGAGGCCTAGAGGCCCTCAGAGCACGGGCCCGTCCATGGTAGTGGAAGAGACAAAATGGCATGCGATCAGTAGGCCTCCAGCAGGGCAGTCACCACATCCCCCGGGGGCACTCTAGCTGCAGGTCGCTGCAATCCTTGTGGGCAATAATCAGTCTGTGCGCTGGTTCAGGTGCTCTTCTGCACAGCGCGATTGCGGGCAGCACCCGGGCCTGTGTGGGAGTGCAGCCGCATCTGCTGCTGTGCGTGCCCCAATGTCTCTGCGGCCTAGCCAGGCACTGGAGCAGGGAGCGCCGAGGCGGCCGCCAACAAACTCCGATCAGCACCAGAGGAAGCGCAATGATATGCCGGTCCCCATGTGCATAGGGGGGGCTGGGGATGGGGCAAAACCAAGGCTCTGAAGTGGCAGCAGCTCTGTAGCATGCAGTACCGGCCCGCCGCCAGTAGTCGTGTAATGGCCGGCCTCTTTCTTCCCGCAGTGGCAGTCGGTCTCGGTGCAAGGGTCAGCGACTTGGCTGCTGTTGTTGGGTTGTAGCTTGTCAGTGGCACAACTAATGCGGATAGATCGGGGTCCCAGAGTCGCCCTCCTAAGCGCCCTCATGGTACGAACTCCGCCACCAGGGACGCCGCGGCCTCTCTGCTAGCAAACAAGATTGTGGGCGCTATCTCTGGGCCACTCCAGTATGCCGCCGAATACCTCACTCAGTGTCTTCCCCGGTCATTGCCAGGTAGGAGTGATACATAGCTGATTCCGCGTCTCCAGCACCTGCAGCCAGCTTGTTCTGCTCCTCCGCACTGGGGCCCAGTCGGCTTCCCCCGCTGTGCCCTCGGCCCGAGCTCCGTACCGGCTGGTTCCTAAAGTGGCTCCGTGGATTGCCGGATCGCTCGAGAAGCTCTTTGCAGGCACTCCGCCACTCCTCACAAGCACCTGGTTCTTCCCAATTGCTTGAAGGGACCTGGGATGGGCTGAAATACAAAGCTAGAGAATGGCTGAGCCAGAGGGACATGATTGTGCGTCATATCTAGCCGCCATCTTGGCCACGCCCCCTCTTCTAGATATTTAGTAAGCTGCTTGGATATGATCTATTCAGTTAGCTTGCCAAGAGCTCATAGTAGTATAATGGGCCAGTATTTTTCCACTAAAAGTCCTATGCAAATTATTTATTTTTCAGGACCTCCGCTAAAATAGAGTTTTCTAGAGTATAGAAACCAGTTCTGACTCTACATGCATTTTTGTTACATTTTGACCCCATCAGGTTTATTCAGAAATATATAACTATGAAGCCTTTTTGGCCAAAATAATTTCAGGAAACATGTTGCTTCTCTGGCGGTGTTGACATATATGTAGGATTGAAATTGATTCAGTGAGGAGATTGATTTGTTTTTGTTCACTCAGTAGTGCGTGTTGGTAGTATGTTAGTGGGTATACCATCATCTTTTATTTAAGCAACATCTCATAAGGCTTTAAGCACTTACACTGGAGCACAGCAAAAAGGCATTTCTGTCCTAGTCCCACCTGGTCTTTGCAGCAGAATAATGACCCATTTGCCCTCAGGCAACTATGGTCGAGTACCTAACTCATGCCTTTAGTCACAAATAATTCCAACCTGTCTGGTACACCAGCCAGCAAAATAACCACATAGGGCCAGATGTACAAGTCGCAAATGGGAAATTGGCAAAATAGGTCTGTGCAATGTACAAACCCTATTTTGCGAGTCGGTAACCCATTACCGACTCGCAAAATAGGGTTTGCAACTCGCTATTAGGAAAGGGCGTGCCAGGGGACCCCTTCCTCTTTGTGACTCGCAGCGAAAATATTTTTGGAGAAGAGGCAGTGGTCCCTCAGACCGCTGCCTACTCTTAAAAGATTAAACAGAAACGTTTCATTTTTCTTTTTTAAATGCATCCCGTTTTCTGTGAAGGAAAACAGGCTTCATTAAAAAAAAAAACTGCTTTATTTAAAAAAATGTCAAAGACATGGTGGTTAGCTGACCCCAACAAGCCACCATCCCTGTGAGTGCTTGCCATTCCAAATGGGGTCGCAAATTGCAACCTTCCTCCTGAATATTAATGAGGCAGGTCGTTTGTGGCCCCATTGGGAATCACAAACAGTATTGTACATTCCATTTTGTCAGTTGCAAATTGCGAGTCGTAAAACAATGCAATTAGTCACTCGCAAAACGGAAGGGTCGTACATCTGGCCCTTGGTTTCTCCCTCTTCCTTCTGCACACAACTTTTGCATGCACCCATGGGATCATCGCACCATAAATGCTCTAATTTCATACAAGTCACATTTCTTATTTCTCCTTCTCTCTCCATGTGACGCTATTAGTCCTGTTTGGTCGTTTTTCCTCTTCCTTGGCCTTTTTGCTCCCATATCCTTGCACTTAGTCACAATTTCTTAGTGTGCTTATGAATTTGTTTTAATTTTTATTTTGAAATGCACGTAAAATGTCTCTATCAAAAAACACAATACAAATACAAGTCCCACACTTAAATGATTAATCTTAATTTCTACAGGTGGTAAGGGAAGGAAAAAAGGCGTGGCTTGTTCCATTGAAAGTGACGGTCCTCTTTATCTGCCAAACATAGGCTGAAGTTTGGCAAATATAATATAAGAAGTCTAGTGCTACTTTAGAATAAGACTTAGCTTCATCTATAAAAATGAAACAAGCATTTACAATGCAATAGGTCTTGCAAATGCGAGTTTCAGAGCTATTGGTATTGTAAATGGCAATGCCTTTTGAAAAATTAACAGGTATTGTAATTTATAATAGTAATTTTCCACCAGTACCATAACTATCACTATTATTATTACTATCACCACAGAGTAGTAATAGTAATAATTGTAGTGGTGGTTATGGTACTTGTGGAGGTTGTAGCAGTGGTGGTAGTGGTGATGGTATTCGTTCTGGTGGTGGTGGTACTGGTGGTGTTAGTGGTGGTGGTACTGGTGGTCTACATGGATTTTTTCATTACCTATGCTACTACTGGAATATTCTTTAACAAAAAAATACAAAAACTAACAAACATTATCATTTGCAATGCCAATAGCTCAACATTTTAGTAATGCTAGCCCTATTGCATTGCAAATGCTTTTTTTATGTTGCAGGCATGAGGTGCACCATCTACTTCCGAAAATACAATCTTAGATTTGTAGGCACTCATAACAGTCCTATGGTAGGAGGCAGTTGTTCAGCCAGTGTAAGGCTTATAGCTCATACAACTTTGCATTTTGATACCTGAAGTTTTAAATTACAATAAATGTAGTAGATCTCAGGCAAGAGACTTGAGTTACCAGTGACTGTGGAAAGAGCAATAACTTTAGAAACTGGTGCTTTATTTCACCTTTTACGTGGTGTGAAGGTTACATAATTGTTTTATTGCGTTTGAATGGGCACAATGGTGCTTATTTACAAGTCCCTTGCACCCCCGGTGCTTCACTTTTTGTGTGGGGGGAAAAAGTGACGCAGCGACGGCGCAAGGGGATTGTAAATAAGCCCCAATGTCCTGTTTCTCTGGCTTTAAAGCAGCTTTGCTGACCTGGTTCTCTGGCTCGACAACGGCTCTGCTGACCTGGTTCTCTGGCTCTAAAGCAGCTCTGCTGACCTGATTCTGTGGCTCTAGAGCGGCTCTGTTGACCTGATTTTCTGGATCTACAGCAGCTCTGCTGACCTAGTTCTCTGGCTCTAGAGCAGATCTGCCTACCTGCTTCTCTACCTCTACAACAGTTCTGCTGACCTGCTCCTCTGGCTCTAGAGTAGCTCTGCTGACCTGGGTATATGGCTCTAAAGCAGCTCTGCTGACCTGGTTCTATGGCTCTAAAGCAGCTCTGCTGACCTGGTTCTATGGCTCTAAAGCAGCTATGCTGACCTGGTTCTCTGGATCTGAAGCAGCTCTGCTTACCTGGTTTCTCTGGCTCTACAGCAGCTCTGCAGAACTAGTTCTCTGGCTCTAGAGCAGCTCTGCTGACCTGGTTCTTAGGTTCTAAAGCAGCCCTGCTGACCTGGTTCTCTGGCTCTACAACGGCTCTGCTGACCTGGTTCTATGGCTCTAAGGCAGCTCTGCTGACCTGGTTCTTTGGCTCTAGAGCAGCTCTGCTGACCTGGATTTCTGGCTCCAGACCTGGTTCTCTGGCTCGAAAGCAGCTCTGCTGACCTGATTTTTTCCCTCTAAAACAGCTCTGCTGACCTGGTTTCTCTGGATCTACAGCAGCTCTGCTGACCTGGTTCTCTGCCTCTAGAGCAGCTCTGCTGACCTGGCTCTTAGGCTGGCTCTAGAGCAGCTCTGCTGACCTGTTTTTCTGGCTCTAAAGCAGCTCCGCTAACCTGGTTCTCTGGCTCTGAAGCAGCTCTGCTGACCTGGTTCTCTGGCTATAGAGCAGCTCTGATGACCTGGTTCTCTGGCTTTACAACGGCTCTGCTGACCTGGTCCTCTGGCTCTAAAGCAGCTCTGCTTACCTGGTTCTCTGACTCTAGAGCAGCTCTTCTGACCTGGTTCTCTTTCTCTAGAGCAGCACAACAGCTGCGCGACTGTGCAAAATGGCAAAAAAAAGATATGGACAAATCCAATAGGTCTTGCATAGGCGAGATCTATTGCCATTGTCAATGCTTGTTTGCCCACGTTCTCTGTAGAGCTCTTTCACAGTATGGATAGCTGAATGAGGGTAGGGCAACATGGTTAGGGGTACAGAATACTATTTTATCACTTCACTTGTGACCAGAAGTGCTTTCTGAGTAGGCATCAATGAGCACACAAAGTACAAAAACATATAAGTATATACTAAAGTATATACAAGAGGTCTCGAATGCTCGACCTAAAAAAGAAGACAAACAAGCAGTGGGAATGAATACTCATTTCATGAGACACTCTGTAGACCTCCCAACTGACTCGTGACATCAAACTCTTTAAGATGAAAGTGTTTTTTATCTATTATATGCAAAATAAAACACAGCATGCCACATTGGGATTTAACCAGCCGCCCTGACATGCTTTCGCTGACCTGAAGACGGTAGCCCTCATTGAAAAACAAGTTCAGAAAACTTTGCTTGACATTAAGAACATCAAAAGCACAGAAAGTGCTGTGTTTATTTTGTGAAAAGACAGAGCCAACAAATGAAACAAACAGTTGTATTTAATACTGCCTTCGTTGTGTATGTCACAATAGTATATACGTTCGATATAGGCTACAATGCAAGAGTGTAAAACAGCATTCTATAGGAAATCGAACTTATGGTCACCACACATCTGAAACACACTGCATTTTAAGGTCAAATGTCATCTTAACTGCACTACGGGAGAAACATATTCACACAGGGACATCTTAAGGATTTTTGGGGGCCCAGGGCCAAAAATATTTTGGGGGCCCCTGTTCAGAACAGCTTTGAATTTATTATCCAATTTGTGCCCCTGTTTCCCACACATTTTACACTTCCTCAGCTGCGTTAGCGATCCAGTTTGCATAATAGGCATTAGTCTATATATTCCCAATGAAATTGGACGCACGAAGCTAACAGCGGTAGGATTTAGTGTTTCCTGCCCAGCTACTAGGTTTTTAATACTTTTTAAATTGTATGTGTGTGGCTGAATTACTCTGTGCTTTTTAACAATTTCTTCTACCTATGTGCAGTTGCACCTTACTTGATTCTGCTTGCCTACCCCTCCTTAGCTGCTCCGATTCGCATCTCGCTTTTCCTCCAGTCCTGGTCTGCCGCAGCTCATACGCCGATTGTGCAGAGCGCTGGGGCTACTATTGGGTTCCTAACTTCCGCCCGCACAGTTTATGCTTCCTCAGCTGTGTTAGCGATCCAGTTTGCATCATTAGCCTATATATTCCCAATGCAAACAAAAGCGTGCAGTTAACAGTGGTAGGATGTAGTATTTCCTGCCCTGCTACTAGGTTTTTAATACTTTTTAAATTGTATATGTGTGGCTGAATTACTCTGTGCTTTTTAACAATTTCACCTACCTACGTGCGCTTGCACTTTACATGATTCTGCTTGCCTACACCTCCGTAACAGCTTTGATTAGCATTGTGCTTTCCCTCCAAGCCAGGTCCGCCGCAACTGATACACCGATTAGGCGGAGGGCTGGGGCTACTGTTGGGCTCTTCACTTCCGCCCACACAGTTTCCACTTCCTCAGCTGCGTTAGCGATCCAGTTTGCATCGTAGGCATTAGCCTATATATTCCCAATACAAATGGACGCACGCAGCGGGTGTGCCGCTAGCGAGCTGAAGGTGCGCCAAAGGCAAGCCCATCTGAGTCCAGAGGTGTCCAGCGCCGGTCATGCTGCCCACTTCCCCTCCAGTGAGTTTCTTCCACTATATTACAATACGGACAAACTGCTTAGCCTTAGGTGGCTACCATTATGTCAGTGTACAGTGGCTTATCCGAGGTTAGAGGTAGGCTTTCAATGCAATAAGTGCAACTGGTCTCTCCTACAGCCCAGGAAACTCGCACCCAAGATCCTCCCACGCAACAATAATTGTAAAAACAATAAGAAAACAGAGGACTTAAAGACCACCCTTTTAAATTGTCACTCTATGCAAAAGATGAACCACAAATGTATGGCCTATTTTTAGACGAACATCCTGATCTTTTATTTCTCACTGAGACCTGGCTGTTTGAAGCCTCCAACCCTACGATCACCTTGGACATCCCTATGGGCTATAAAATCCTTAGGAGGGACCGACCAAGTGGGAAGGGGGGGGGGGGGCGGTGTCGCCATAATTTACAATCAAAAATCAAAAACTAGACTGCTCTTCCATCCCAATGGAAAACAATGAGGCGGCAGAGTCCTTAGGCTTCCGCTGTACCTTATCTCCCCATCATAGCATAGCTGATTTACAGACCTCCCAGTGCAATTGGAAATGTTATTACTACCCATAATACAGCCACCACCTCCTTGGCCTTAAAATACAATAACTGGGAGATTTCAATATACATATCGACAATGGAAAAGACCCTCAAACAATTTCCTTGTTGGAGACGCTGCAGCCCTGCAACGTGTTTCCATCTATTTCTTCGGCCACCAATGATAAGGGCTATATCCTAGACCAAATCTTTCACAACTTTGATATATCAGTAAGCCTACCTCTTCCCATTATCTGATCTGACCGCCTCCTATTAAAATTTGTCATTCCCAACTCTGCCACAGCCCCTCGGGCTAATGCAGTGCTGAGGGTCCCTAATTACAGGACGTTCCATAAAATATCCATCCTGATGTTAGCAGACACCCTTGGTTGTTCCTCACAGGAGCTGTCTGGCTGCCCAGAATTGGACGCCCTCTAAATAGATTCATGGCTCCCAACCAACATTGATGAAGCGGTACCAGTTGTTTCCCGGTCCTCAAAGAGTTCGGCCCCACCAGCTCCATGGTTTAACAATTTCCTCAGATCAGGCAAAAGAACTTGTAGAAAAATGGAACAGAAATGGCGTGAATCCTATCTACCTGATGACAGGAAGGTGTATAAAGACAACCTAAATGCTCATTACATTCTCGTGAAGGCAGCCAAGAAAAACGTCTTTCAAACAAAAACCCAAATAAGAGTAAGGAATTCTTTAGCATAGTTAAATCCTTTACCACCCGAAAGTTGGCACAAAGGAATGGCCATGCACGGAAGAATGGTCTAAGCAAATAGCTCAATTCTTCCACAAAAAGATCTCTGTGATCCTACAAGCCTTCACTAACATCTCAGAGAAGGAACTGACCTACCTTGGTTCTAATAGCAAATTTCACCTCTTGGATCCTCCATCTTTACTAACTTTTCTCTGAGTTTCAGCTTGAAGAGTCACTGACCCTTCTCCAAAGCATTAAGTCTGGCTCGCCTACCGACCCATGTCCAGCGAATATCCTGAACCTACTAGCTCCCAGCATAAACTCCACTGTAAAAGCAGCTCTTTAATGCTTCCCTCTCCTCAGGCAACATGCCGAAATTATGGAAGAATGCAAAGATACTTCCAGTGATAAAAAAGGCTAACGCCATACCGACGGACCCTGCGAACTACAGGCCAATCTCCCTTCTTCTGGCCCTCGCCAAAGTATTAGAGAAGCATGTAAACAAGGCCCTCCAAAAAAACATTGAAGATGGGAAGCACCTTCATGAGTCCCAATCCGGTTTTAGGGCTAACTACAGTAGGGAGTATCCTCTGCTGGAAGTGACTGAATTTCACATGGGTAAGCTGGACCAGGGAGGCAAGGCTGTTCTGATACTGCTCGATCTGTCGGCGGCCTTCGATACGGTCCCACATTAGAGGCTCCTGGAGAGACTAGCTAACATCAGCCTGGGGGGACAGCCCGAACATGGATGTCATCCTTCTTGGCAAATAGATCTCAGGAAATCTGGTTACCCCTTCCTCATTCCTGGTTCCGGCCATGAATGTAGGTGTCCCTCAGGGCTCCATTCTCATTCCTACCCTTTTTAATATATATCTATTCCCCATTGCCTTTCTGGTAGAGGAAGAGGGCGCAAAATTGTTTCCTATGCTGACACTCAGCTGATTTTTACGTGTGAAAAAGGAACCGACTTTCATGGGGAAATGAATAGGTCTTGCCTCACAAAGGTTTTTAACTGGTTTAAGATCAATCAGCTGAAGTGCAATCCTGACAAAACTGAAGTTGTTTTCTTTGGTAATCCGGAAACACCTGACTGGAGCTCTTGGTGGCCAAAAGATCTGCAGCCCCCACCCGGGGAAAAGGAGTAAGTCAAAAACGTAGGAATTGTAAATAGGGTGCAACATGGCACATTTTTTACATGGTTGGTGCGTCTCAAAAAGCGACATACCGGCGGCATAAAAGTGAAGCCAGGCCTCATAAATAAGGCCCCTAGAAATTGAACGAGTGTTCCTTTGCACTGTCAGGGACCTAATAAAATGAAATAGTGTATTTAATAAAGAGCGCAGTTACTCTGACTAGAGTGTCCTGGCTCGTGACAGTGTGAGGAAAACGCGTGTAAAAGACGCATCAGTTATTAAAAAGTCAGGTTTTTAAGTTCTTCCTGAAAGAGTGTAGGTCTGTGGTTAGTCTCAGAGACTCAGGGAGGCTATTCCACAATTTTGCACCTAGAAAGCAGAGGGATCTGCCTCCAGTGCCGGCATATTTTAGGCACATGCTAGCAGATAAACCACTCAAACACACGAGTAGGGTGCTCTAAATGGCCACGAAAACGTGCAACCGGGCCCTTTTATTAACAGGCTCATGTCACTTGTGACGCCTGTGATGGATGGGTGTGGGGAGCATGTGTGCCCAATCACCCAAGGGAGTGGTTAACAAACTCAGTGTCGGCTGAGACACTAGAACGTGTCCAGCAGGACACAACAGGATTGACAAGTGCAGAAGGCTTGGCATTAGGAATTTCCAGCAGTTCCGAGAATGTTGTGTCTCAATTACAGATATATAAATAGAATCAGTTCGGACAAACCAGTAGATCTCTATGTGAAAGCTGCTGACACGTGGGGCTTAGTCACACTATAAAACACAGCATCAGATCAGGCGGAAAAGAAGCCCCTCTACAGCAACTAACAACATACTACTACGTGTTCTTTCACAGAGCTCCTAATGAATCATTCCTGGGTTTGTGGGGCTCTGGGATGTCGGGTCTGCCCACCGCCAGGAGCCATGGACAGAACATGATGTTTAAAAGGATTAGTAAAACCTTCAGACAGCAAATGCACTCTAAGTTGGGAAAACGATCTAAAGAGGACTGAGAGTTGGAAACAGTGTGTCTGTAACATCTAGACCGCATACATACGTTTAATGTTAGCTCCCCGCTTCCTGGTTATAGTTAGGACTTCTATTATTTATATTATGGGTTTTATTAAGCACACAGCTACTCGAATGAAAATCGCTGGACTGCAATACCAGGGCAATTAAAGCTGGAACAACCACGTTTTAAGTGAATTCCTAAATGCTAGGAGATCAGTCAACATCGTTAGTTTCAGCGGCAACTCATTCCACAGATTCGTGGCTTGCACCTGGAAAGAGCGTCCCCCCAATGCGAGCTCGCTGATACTACCAGTATTGAAAATCCATTCTACAGAAAGCTGGTGCATGTCATGTTGCATTGTTCCTAAAGTTCTCGTACTTTCGCTTGAGGACGTACCCATGTTTGTTACATCGCCTTTGTTGTGTTTATTCCTTTGCAGTTTCCCTCAGTGTAGTTCTCGAGTCCCCTCTCCCTTAATTTTTATGTTTCTTGTCCTTTGTTGTACCTCTAATTGTCCTTCCTTCTCACTGGTTAACTTTGCTCTGGCATCCAGGAGCTTTTGTCTAGCACCTGGTCTTTCAAAGGCTCATCCACGCACCACCCTCCAGAGAAATGAGTAAGCCTTGCCTTCACTTCAAATGTAACCTGTTTTCTGATTTTATCCTCCTTCCTAACTGTTGCTCTCCTCTTCCTTGTAGTTGGTTCCCTATTCCTCTTTCCATGAGAAAGAGGGCTTGCCTTCAGTACAGAGACAATTCTACCCATGGAAGCCCAGTCCCTCGTTTCTTCCACCCTTATTCCTGCTTCGCTTTGCCTTTTGTTCCCCCGATCTCGCTGTTGGCATGGTTGTATTCCCCACCGTGCAGCTGATAGGTAAACCCGTTCGACGCTACTCACGGAACCGTTCTGTCACGCCCCTCGGGTGGGCTGTGCTCATGACGGAACGGTTCCATCACGGCCCGGCCGCCGCGCCTGCGCAGCGCTGATTTCGCGCCTGCGCGGCGGGTTTCATTAAGCGGGCGGGGCCGTGACGGAACCGTTCCGTCACAAGCACAGCTCACCCGCGAGCCGTGACGGAACGGTTCTGTCACCAGCGCAGGTGAGCAGCGCGCCCGCCCGTGACAGTTAGCGCTGCGGCGGAATAGCCGCCGCAGCGAAGGAGTTAAGGGACCACAGAATGCTTACAAGGTTTGTTCTCTCTAAGTGCCCTTAGTGCTAGAGATGGAACACCTTTACTCTGGGAATTCAGCACAAAGGTTAACCTGACAGCCCTGCGAGAAATGCACTTTAGGAACCCATTGTGTATTCATGTTGAAGACCTTGTTGTGAAGGCTGTTTCCCATCAGTGAGAGAAATCCTAGAGTGTAAAAGAACGTGATAGCAACAAGAGCAAGACTGGAAAAGATAGGGTTTAATGTGAGAGGGAAACATGTTAAAGAAAGGAATGAGCAAATGAGAAGTTTGCACGTTAAAGGATAATCATAAGAGAAAGAAGGGAGAAAGGTATATGGGTCCAGACAGAGGACAGAAAATTCCAAATACTGGGATATATGAAGGTGACGAGAAGTAAAGGTGGAAGGTGAGCTGGGAGAGACAGAGGTAGAAGAATGAGGGAGGGAAACTGGAAAAGGTGGAGAGGAATGAAATACCTTATTTCTTTAAAGCGTATTTCGTGCCTTTGACATTTCCACAAATATATTAAGTAAATGTATTGCTTAGAAGTTCAATTTCCATTGTTATAGTTCCTCTTTTAGCTTTTTGGGTTGCTGCCAAATGTAACTAACAGAAACCTTAAACTTTACTCCTTTGTAGCCTGTGGAGGTGAATCCCTCCAAAATCACAAAGTCCAATGGAATAAATTGACTTTCATGAAATCCTTGCACCAAGATTAACACTCATTCGTTCATCGAATGTAAGCCTCAGTCAGATGCTGAGCCCTCATCTCAACTGTGGCTAGCATAAGCACTAGTAACAAGGTAGTTCATTTGGGATATTCATCCATAAAACATAACCGAACACAACACAATTTATCCATAGTAGTGTGTATATATATATATATATATATATATATATATATATATATATATATATATATATATATATATATATATATATATTCCTTGGATTCTCCACACTACTCACACGGTGAAGTCACGGCACAGCAGACAGGTAAAGTTTACAATTTTTTTCTTTTTATTCACACACCATGTGCAAATATGCGTGCATAGATATGGACGGCCTACGCGTTTCGGCTACTGCTAGCCTTCCACTGGATCATGGAGTCCCTAGTGTCTAGACCATCATTTAAAGTGCTCAGTGCTGTTTAAAAAAACCCTTTTCTCTTTCTCATATTGTCTAGACTGTTTAACCTTGCTTACAAATTCTGGCGCAATGATGATCGCCATTGTGGGTGTTAGCAATCTGTGTTGTAATCACTGTAAAGTACTTTTTTACAATCATAAGTATGCTATGCATATATCTAATCACCCTCAGATTCACAAACTGTATCCATTCCCACTTGGGGGTAGATAATTTCTATACCTGAAAAGGGACATTATGTTCCTAATCAGTGCACGTATATTTCATCTACTATGCAACAAGGTAAAGTAAATGTTACTACAGTTTTCTGAATTTCTCAAAATTTTTGTCCCTGAGATGAAAAATAATTATCAGTATTGGTGCACTTTTCCTTTTTGCATTATGGTAAAGTACCTCTATTTACAATTCTCTAAGATGGTTATCCCAATACTCAGAAAACCCCCTCTTGTGTTGATGTCTACAACAACCACATTATGTTCGTTAAGTACACTATTTACAATTCATTGATCGTCCATACATACTCCCTACATCTGGTATTCATGCAAAGCTCTAATTCAATTTCTACAAAAATGTATTTGATTTTTTGATTTTTAGATATCAGGTTTCCCCAGAGTTTGCAGTGTTCGATTTTAAGTTAGTAAAGTACTATTATTCACATGTAGGTTTCTTCAGAAAAGTTCTTGGAATTGTAAATCATAATTTCATTGTCAAATTGTGTTGAGTTGTTATCAAATTCGTTTTTTATGGAGTTTCTCTTGGTCTATATACAGATCATTTGTAGCGATCCTTCTCCTCAGAGTTCTCATTTTCTTTACCACTATTTACATCATCCGATTTCTGTGGAGTTCTAGATAGTTAATAATTATTCATGTCATTTTAAAGGCCTCACAGTTGTATAAACAATTCGGCATCAATGTTGTGTCCAAATGGATACTCTGTGCCCATTGCCATAATCATTCTAGACTCTAATTTCCGTAGCTGTAGAGTTCTGTCCCCTCCTCTCTCAGATGGTTTGTTGAGTTTGATTCCTGCATATTTCAGCAAGTTGGGATTCGACTGATGATGTTTTTAGGAAATGAATGGCCATAGGGTAGTGTGGATCCTCATTCTTAATAGCCCTTAGATGTTGTAGGATTCTGAGTTTCAGTTTGTTAATTGTACTTCCTATGTAAGATTTTCGGCATGGGCACATGAGTCTATATACCACATAAGTCGATTCACAAGTGATATGATCTCTTATCTTCTCCATCCGTCCACATTGAAGCCTTTACTCAGTAGTGTTTGTACCGTGTTCACAGGCCTTACATTTGGCACATTTCCAAAATCCTGGAGTTGTTAGCCATGTGGATTTCTTTGGGACTTTCAGCTGTAAATGACTTTGAGTAAGGATGTCTCTCAGTGATGCTGTTTTCCTATAGGTGATGCTAGGAAAGGGTGTCAACTTTTGTTTGAGAGTATCATCAAGTAACAAGATTTTCCAATTATTCCTTAATGACTTTTTCAATTCTTCACTCTGGTTGTTATAGTCGACAATTAACCGTGTTACATCTTCCTTATTTTCCGGGGCATTTTCAGTTTCACCTCTTTGATTGATCTTTGGAGAGAGGAGATATATATATATATATATATGTAACAATATAAGATAAAATCTCATATTGCAATGGATTCTTTTTTAAATGCATAAATCTATGATAAAACAGCACATCTATATTTAATTGCTCTTAAAAATCGTGTGATACCTAACGCAACATCAAAAAAGTGCATGTTGGCTAAGAAAACAATTATCCCCTGTCTTGACTGTATGTGGTATTTAAGAAAAACTGGCTCTAAAAACATTGTAAAAGCCATTAAATAAAGAGGACAATCAATAAGAACATGAGATAGAGAACAGTTGGTATTTAAAAAACATAAGCATACATCATTTTTCCCCGGTGTCTTATATACAACTGTTAGACCTGGCACCATTGGCGTGGGTAAATCCTTCCATTTTTTGTTGCCTCATGTGTTTTTTGCTGTGTTAGATACTGTGGGCACTGTGCCACTGCTATTCAGTGCCACAGTGCAAGTGTTCCCTATTTTAAATTGATGTATGGATTAGTGATTCCATGTTTGGCTACTTTGGTTTACTTGTCAGATCCTAGTCTAGTGCACTGAGTGTGCCAGGGCGTGTGATCCAAATACTGCTGGTGGGCCTGCAGCACTGGTTGTGCCACCCACAGAAGCAGCCTTGTAAAATGTGTCTAAGGTCTGCCATTGCAGAGCCTGCGTGCAGTCTGGTACTGTCATGCTGACTGGGCAAGTGCACCCACTTCCCAGTCTCTAAACCTTCCCTTTTCTTCATATCAGTCACCCCTATGGTAGGCACAAGGGCAGGGTGCATTGTAAGTATATGGTAGGACAAGCCCTGATGTGTGTGGCATGTCCTAATAGTGAATTACAGCCATTTTCGTTTTTCACTATTGCAAGGCTACCTGTTCTCCATAGGCCAGAATGGGCTGTTAGATATGTTACATTTTATAATCCTAACAGGCTCAGAGAACATGGTAGAAATTCGAGTTTAGTATGCCTGAACTCAGAATAATAAAATACATCTTTTAGTAATGTTTATTTTAATATTCTGTGTTTGCAAATACCACTTTTAGAAAGTATGCATTTGCTTGTCTAACCATTCAAACCTGCCTCTGTTAGTTTGTGTATTCCTATGTCTGGTTTTGTGAGTGATAGGGCTGGGGAATTCCAGGAGACAGGTTGAGTCACCCAGTGGTGAATAGAGAGATCTGCATCCAGATGGGAGGGAGGAGCTCACCTGAACCTTGAAAAGGTCTGTGCCTGCCTTCCACAATGCTGGCTCCACCCCCTGGGGAGCGGCTGATGTCTCTGCCCTGCACACTAAAAGAAGAGAAGGAGTCCTGTAAACAAAGTGCTCCAGGACTGTGCTTGCCTTCCACAATGCTGGCTCCACCTCCTATGGGGTGTCTGATGTGCATGCCCTGCTCTGTGAAAGGAAAGGAGAAGTCTGGTAAACAGAGTGCTTCAGAACTGGTTTGGACTGGGCAAAGGCCCCTCTCCCCTCAGAGAACAAAGGATTTCTGGGTAAAAATATTGGGACCCCGATCCCATGAAATTAGATCACTTTTGGACTACAAGAAGAAACCTTTACTGAGGAGAGGAACTTGAAGAAACTGAGGAGAGACTATTCCCAAGCTGAAGTGCTGCTGGGGGGATTGGCCTGCAGTGGTTGCCTTACTGCCAAAGGAAGGAGAAAGGAACTTTGTGTACTTTGCTTTCAACTTGTGAAGGATCTCCAAGGGCTTGGAAAAGAACTTACTGAAGTCTCAGGGACAACAGACTTCACCCCCAGGTCCCCAGATTTCTTGTGGAAGTGCCTGCTGCTGTTTTGGGCCTTCTGAGGCACTGCGTGTCACAAGGAGCTGGAAGCGCGAATAAACGAGAATAAGCGCGTCGCCGTCGCTGTGCCTGCCGTCGCAACTCCAGAGAAAGGAGGGTGTCGCCGCTGGAACTGTCACACTGCACCCCATCGGAGAGAAGCGTGCCGCAACGAAGAGGAAGCGTGTCGCCGTCGCTACTCCGAAGAAGGAGGGTGTCGCCGCTGGAGCTGTCGCACTGCACCGCATCAGGAGAAGAGTCTCGCAACGAGCAAGAGCTCCTCGCATCCCCGAGAAGCGTGCCACCGTCGGAGCTGCTGCCGTCGCACCTTGGATGTCGCCGCTGTAGTTGTCGCATCGTGTGGAAGCTTCACGCATCGTTGGAGAAGAGCATCGCCGCTGGAGCTGTTGCCGTCGCATCGTAAGGGTGTCGCCGCTGCACTCCACGCATCGGACTGAGAGTTTCTCGCATCCCCGAGAAGCGCGCCGCATCTGGAAGATCTTCACGTCTTTATTTCTTTGCACCTGACTTTGCCGCATTACCCATCGCTGCGACATTGCTTGTCGTGGAAGCGCAACGCAACTTAAGGTACATTGACGCAGAGTGTCGCATCTAAGAACTGAACTGAACTAAGCTTAAATCTACCATCTTAAAGTAATCATAGTGTGTATTTTTGTCGTTTATGGTCTTGTGGTAACTCTATATAAAGTCTACTTATTTTTTATATAAAACCTGTGTTACTGTATGTGGTCACAACTGCTTAACTTACAACGCCTCTGAAATAAGCCTTGACTGCTCGCGCCACGCAACCGAGAGGGTGAGCAGGGGTTATTTTAGGTGTGTAATCCCCTTTCCCTGACTAGAGGAGAGAGTCCCTATTTGTCACAAGTACCTACCTGTGCCAACTAGAGACCCCCAAATTTAACAATAACTCTTGTCTTAAATAAGTTGGATTACTACCAAGACGGATCTTGAGAGTTTCTAAGCACAGCTTAGGGTCAGGTAGATCAATGAAGGACTCTCAACAGGCTATAAAATATTATGAAGCTGTAGGGATAAGATTTCAGATGCAACTGGCTCCAATAGCAACACAACCCTTAAGTTAGAGTTATCAAGCCATGCAAGGCCACCTTGTGTGTGGCCCTGAGTGGCTTGATAAATCTAGAGTAACGTAATGCAGCGCAAATCACTGCATTGCGTTACTTTGCCCTAGAGAGGTGTTCCATGGGTAGAGCGTGGTGTTCCCATGCAATACTGATGGATTTTGGCATTACCGGTAGATCTGGCAATGCATTAAAGTGCTACACATCCCCAGTTGTGGCATAATGAGGAGAAATATCTTTATTGCTCCTAGTTTTTCCTCTTTCTATGTGTGATGAATTCTGCTCTATACAACACCATCAATTCCCTAACTGGTTCCTGCACTAACTTTGCTGCAAAGCGAGAAAAGTGCCTCCACTGCCTTATTAGCTTGCTGAATCCTTAGGGTTATAAGTAAATCCCACTTCAATTGATTATTGAAGGGGATCCCCAAATTGCAGAAACGTTGTACCTTATCTATAAGGTTTCCTTGTAAGAAAAAGTTATTGGTTTTAGATGTTTTGAAACTACACACCACTGTAACAGGAATTTTTAAGATGAACTTCCAAGTCTAAAGAAGACATAGATTCTGTGACGGCATCAAGGATTTTCTGCAGGCTATTTGTTGTCCTTGCTAGAAGGACAGCAATGTCTGCGTAAAGGAGCGAGGAGAAGGGCTAATTACCAATCCTTGGAACGTCTAGGTTCTTTTGTAGCAGAAAGACCTCCAAACCATTTATATAAACCAAAAACAGGAAGGGGGCAATGAAACATCCCTGGCGAACCCCTTCAGTTGAAAGTAGGGAGTCTTACAATGACCTTTGGGGCCAAAACGAACTTTCACCATTGTGTTCCAGTGAAGCTTCCAGAGAAGGGTGGCCAAGGGCTCCTCTTTCCCATACCCCCATCATACTCCAGAATTTATCCCGGTTTACAGTGTCAAAGGAGCTCGACAATTCCATGAAGGTCAGATGTAATAAGCACTTCATGGATTTGGTATACTTACTGACTATTAAAGCTACATTTAGACACTGTTCCACTATCACTCATCCTTGTCTAAAACCAAATTGGGTCCTTGATAATATGCTGTTTTCATTGGACCATGTTTCCAGACAACCTATAAACACCATGCCCAAGACCTTGGTCGTAGCATCAATCAAAGCGATCAGCCTATAACATGTTGGGTCGTTTTATCCCCCTTTTGAAAATTGGGACTACAATGGCCTTCCTGCGTACTACTAAACAACAAATAATAGCCATACACCCTCGCTTACCCGTGCTGAAGGACAGTTCTGTCCACTACTGCACAGAAATAAATAAATATATATGTTTAAATAATATATTATCTACAGTAATTTTAATGGTAAACACAGGGACCCTCTGTTCTTTGAGCTGCTGTTGCCGTTTGTTGCCGTCGGTGTGCTCTGTGTGCCCAGCTGACCAATCCACCGGATCTCTGCCTACACCTCGCGGTTCCCGCTTCGCGGGACCCGCTTCGCTGCCTGGACTAAGGAGGAGCCGAGGACCACTTAGGGTGAAGTAAGGGCCAAGCAGGGCTGCGAGAAAGCCCAGGGACTCAATGTCCCAGGAGTCCCTGCCGGCCGATTAAGCACACCTGGCCGCTCTCCCTGCAAGCCCCGCCCCCCTGAGCACCGGGTGACCAAAAGACCCACCTCATTCCTCATCCAGCGGGACCCTCTGTTCTTTGAGCTGCTGTTGCCGTCGGTGTGCTCTGTGTGCCCAGCTGACCAATCCACCGGATTTCTGCCTACACCTCGCGGTTCCCGCTTCGCGGGACCCGCTTCGCTGCCTGGACTAAGGAGGAGCCGAGGACCACTCAGGGTGAAGTAAGGGCCAAGCAGGGCTGCGAGAAAGCGCAGGGACTCAATGTCCCAGGAGTCCCTGCCGGCCGATTAAGCACACCTGGCCGCTCTCCCTGCAAGCCCCACCCCCCTGAGCACCGGGTGACCAAAAGACCCACCTCATTCCTCATCCAGCGGGACCCTCTGTTCTTTGAGCTGCTGTTGCCGTTTTTTGCCGTCGGTATGTGTGCCCAGCTGACCAATCCACCGGATTTCTGCCTACACCTCGCGGTTCCCGCTTCGCGGGACCCGCTTCGCTGCCTGGACTAAGGAGGAGCCGAGGACCACTCAGGGCCAAGCAGGGCTGCGAGAAAGCGCAGGGACTCAATGTCCCAGGAGTCCCTGCCGGCCGATTAAGCACACCTGGCCGCTCTCCCTGCAAGCCCCGCCCCCCTGAGCACCGGGTGACCAAAAGAACCATTTCTATTTGTCCTAATAACTTTTTAAGTGGACTACACTACCGCTGCGCGGGAGCGCGCGGGAGGGCGCCGGGAGAAGCCCGGGACAAGGGCGGGACCGTCTGTGACCGTCAGGGGCCGAGGGAGGCTGGGCTGGGCCAGTCCTCTGACATTGTCCTTAACGCAATATATAGTACTTAAGCGACAGATAAGTGCCTTATATTGTACATTGTAATAAGGTTGGTGATCATAATAACAATGTCTGCATCCCCAAGTAGTACTATTCCGACGACCCCACCTGCTGAGACTGGACCACTGGTAATTGGACCGTTGGATAAATTCTTCTTTAACCGCCCATCCCAAAATATTGACAAAGAGATAACACTTGCAGAGAGACGTGCTGAGCGTAGACTGTCTATTGAACTTTTTAAAAATTCTGTAGACAAGCGCCCCGCCCAAATCTACCCTGCACTGGTAACACCGTTATCCTCAGTAAATCTCCCTGTTGTAACCGAAATTCATGATGTACCCACTAAGGAAGCAAACAAGGACACTTTAACTGAACTAATTTCTCCTTGTGTGAGCCATATTGATCCCACGATATTTACAGCAGAACCATGTGCCCAGGTTTCCTTGCCCCAACCCAAGCTTGGATCGAAAAGAAAAAAGTCTACTGTACCAAGAAAATGTCACTCTGCTAAACCCCCACAAAAACATAGAAAAGTACATAAAAGTACGTGTCCTAGGAAGGCTGTCACTGAAGTAAGTTGTAGTATGGGAAGTGTACAAGACGGGGATGTTGTTCTATTAGACAGCCCAGATCCCAGTAGTATTAATTCCCTAGTGACAGGTCTGCCAATTGATGATAAGCTAACACCCCTTCATAACTTGATTCCCGACTTAGAAAAGTTGCTTCGATCAATTCTCTCCCCTATAGAGGAACGAATTAGTAAGCTCTCTGACCGGCTAGACCATTTTGAGCAGGTAACACTAGACAATTTTTACTCAACAAAAGCGTTGATAAAAACTCAAGTATGGGTGGACGGAAGTAGTAAGCCCCAGAACAACACCCATTGTGTAACTCAGGAAAAGGGACGAAGGCAACAAACTAACTCTCCATTGCCATCCATGTCAGGTAGTGCGGCTGCAAAAAGACCTTCTAAGCCTGTTGAATTAGCACCACCGGGTCCTGCTGTAAATCCCACTAACACTGTAATTCCAGCTCTGATTGAGGCGCAGCAACCGCCTCCAACTCTAAACCCTCTGCCTACTGCTGGATTAGTGGGTAACATGTGCCCTATAGTAGGCACTGCTCCAGCACCTACCTCACTAATTAATAACCAGACCATAGCAAATAAACCTGCACCCCGCCCTGTTCCTATAGCTACCAAACCGATCCCACCACCCCCGGTAAAGCCACCTCATAGGAAACCCCCCATGAACCTTACCCCAGATTCCTTCCCCTTTGTAGCAGTCCTCATAAATGTCCCACCACTACCAGTAGGACAGAGAGAAACCTTCCAGATGCTTAAAAATAAGATTATGCACTGGTTAAGGGTGAATCGGCCTCTACCAGGAGAAGTTGATGGTTTAATCCTGGGGGTAAGGAGAATAGATTGGATAGGCTATACAACCAAAAGCCTGGGGGGGGGATTGTATTGTGGTTAATTTTCAAGATCCAAGGGTGGCAGGATGGATAACTAGACAGGGATGGGGTATAAACAAGGGAGGAATTGGAATTGTTGACCTTACTTTCTTCTATCCTCGCCCAACTAGTGTATCGATTAGCCTGCTTAATGAACACATATGCCCTCCCAACCTCCCATGGCCAAGGATTCCCACATCGACTCCACTGCCACAGTGCCAAAACTATATCACTGGCCCGAATTACAATCCCCTGGTTGGATGGCAAGATCAAGGGTGGGGATGCTGACAAACGCCCCAATATATGTGTAATAGCAGGGGAGGAAGCAGTAGGAATAAACAAGGGAGTTGTGATGAACTCAATGTTAATGCTGGTCCAATGCCAAATGCCAGGAATATTGGTAACGAGAGTCTGATTGTGGTGGAAGGAGGTGGGGAAGCAAATGTCAACGACGGAGCAGGGGAGCTACCCACATCTACTGTAAATGAGGATGATGACATAGATGGTGGTTATGTGAGGATAACCGATAGTCTTGCAGGGAATGATGCAAGCCCAATGATTCCTCAACCATGTTCCAATATAAATAAATCATGTGGGGACGAGCCTAGCTTTGGTATGCTTTTATCCTGGAATATTGCTGGGCTGGGAAGCAAGTTAGACTCACAAATTTGGGTAGAATTTATTAATGGGTTTGACGTGTGTTGCTTTCAAGAAACACGGGCTTGTGACCCTGTTTTCCTCCGTGGCTACTTACATTTTTCAATACCAGCCTCTAGAGGAGGTAGGGGTCGGCCAATGGGAGGGCTCACGGTATGGATAAAGCAGGACCTGGAAATCTCTATTAAAGTGTTGGACCTGGGTATTAGTGATTTACAATTGTTAAGACTTTCAACAAAAAAGGGGGATGTGATTGACCTGTATAATATCTACGCAAGAGGCACTAATTCAGCTAGCTCTTCCACCCTAGAGGTGCTGTCCGCCTCCCTAGAAACTAAGTCCCAAGACAACAGGGTATTAGTAGCCGGGGATCTAAACAGGACCTTCGAACCTCTTGACAGTACAAACGATCCCTTAGGACAGGATGAGGACACTCTTTGGGGAGTACCATCTCTGTGTTTAAAGCCTGTCAAGCGGTGGACGAAGGATATACTGCTGCTAAATGCCATGTGTATGGAGCATGGCCTAAGAGCCCTGAATGGGAGAACACCAGGGGACAAGGAGGGCGGCTGTACCTTTGATAATGGCCATAGCAGGAGTAGAATTGATTATGTAATATGTAGTCTCCCGCTTTGGCAGGGAGTTCTTGATATGGTCACTAAGCCCAGATTAGAAAGTGATCACAATCCCCTTTGTGTGACCCATAGGTGGTGGAATGTTGGACCCCAAAACATGCACACAAGAAATGACCATACCCCAGTAATGGCCAATGACATGCGAAGGCTAAAATGGCCAAGGGTATTGGCAAATGAAGGAACAATGACCTTCATTAATGTTGAGGTGGATAAGGCAATTTCCTCTATGGAAGCGGTAGAATCTATAACCCCTGGTTCCAGGGATATTACAGACATCCATAATAAGTTTTTTTCCCTCCTAAAACCATGCTTTACACAGTCAAAAAATAATAAAGGGAAAAAACCCCCGGAAGTTGCTAGGTGGTTCAATTGCCGGTGTAGATCTGCCCGATTGACATTGGGTCAAGCTATTAGAGAAAGAGACAGGGCTGCAATTAGAGCGGCTAGGAAATCGTATAAAGCAGCCATTTCCCAGGCAAAGAGGAAATGGGATGAAGACCATTGGGCAGAGTTAAAGGAGGCTTCCAGTAGTAAGGACTCTAGGCTTTTTTGGAAAATTATAAAGTGGGGTAGAGGAGGTACCCTTGCAAGGCCCGATAATAATGTAGCTGAAGAAGCCTGGGTCGAATACTTCAGACCACAATACGCAGAAATAAAGTATCCTGGGATGGGGGAGGTCACATTGCCAGTCTTTGCTACTGACAATTTGTTTTCCCCCAAAGAAGTTGAGAACGCAATTAGCACTGTCCAATGTGGGAGGGCACCAGGGCTAGACGGGATACCCTCGGATGTCTTCAAGCACGACATGAAGAGATGGGCGAGGTATATTTTTCTGCTGGGAAATGCCATCGCCAAGGGTGGGGTGGTCCCTGAGCTTTGGCAAGGTGCAATCATCATACCCATCTACAAAAAAGGAGATCGGTCTCTCCCAGCCAATTACAGGCCTATAAGCCTGATAGCAACCATACAAAAAGTAATGGGGAAAATGGTTGTAAATCAGCTTATGGATTGGGTGGATGATAACAACGCTCTTTCCCCCTACCAGGCAGGATTTAGGCGGGCCACCAGCACAATTGATCAGGTCTTCCGTTTCACTATACTGCGGTGGAGGACAGTTTTGCTTGGTAAGGGCTGCCTGTATGTCGCATTTGTCGACCTACGGGCAGCCTTCGATTTGGTCCCCAGGTACAAGTTATGGCTGGTCCTGCAAAAGCTAGACATTCCGGTTGAACTGCTCACCTTAATCATGCGATTGCACGAATGCAATTTCGCAAGAGTTCAGTGGGGAGGGAATGGCGAATCAACATTGGACTTCCCAGTAGAAAGGGGGGTCCGCCAAGGCTGTGCCATGGCACCCCTACTTTTCTCATTATTCATTAATGGGATTGTGGAGCGGATGTTAGATGTGGGTGTAGATGCACCTTCGTTAGCGGGCGTCAGGGTCCCGATCCTGATGTTCGCTGACGATACCCTAATCATGTCAAAGACTCCTGTAGGGCTACAGCGTGCATTAAACATATTTGATGTTTTTTGCAAAGAGCACGGTCTAGAAGTAAACGTGGGCAAGACGAAACTAATGGTCTTCTCCCCGTGCCGCAAAATTCACCCCAGGGTATTTTTGAACAATACTAAGCTAGAGGTGGTTAGGGAGTTTACGTACCTAGGGGTCCAAATAGTAGAGGGCTCGGGTTGGTCCCATCACCTGGAAAAAACGGCACTAAAACACCAACAAACAGCAGGGGCGCTGCGGGGGGAACATAGAAAATCCAAGACTAAACCCATTAACCCTGTCCTTATAGTATATGATGCAAAGGTTCTAGGTGCGGCCTTCTACGGCGCAGAGTTATGGGCTTGGGAAAACCTATTGACCTTACAGATATCAGAAAATAGGTTCTTTAGAGGAATCACAGGTCTCCCTCAGAGCACCCCCTTAATTCCACTGTTTCTTGAGCTGGGTAGACGGTCAATTAGTGATAGAGCGCGACTGCGCCCTATTCTCTATTGGAGACGCCTTCGGATAACTCCAGAGATTAAGCACTACGCTGATGGCTTCCTGGCAATAATTAAGGAAGATAATTTCCACAAGATTAAGTGGCTAAAAAATCTAAGGGCCATGCTAATTAATTTGGGCCTTTCTAATCTCTGGACCAACCCGCAGGGGGAAGTCTTTCCAAGTAAGGAACCCCTCAAGTCTCAATATTGGGATTGGGTAGATAACAGCCTCCTGAGAGGTACTAGATCTGATTCTATGGCTGGTCGCTTCTTGGAAGTCAAAATCTGTCCTATTCTTGAAAACTATTGGGACAGCATTACAGTCCCATTGGACAGGGAGTTAGTCTTCCATTTAAGGTCCGGATCCCTCCCGCTAAAAAAACTTACTGCGGGATGGCAGAGACCGACCACTATGTGTTGTCCAGCGTGTGAAGCAGCTGTAGAAAGCTTAGGTCATTTTTTATTTGTATGCGAAGCCTATTCGTCACCAAGGAGGGCATGGCTGACTCCAGTATGCAAAAATCTTGGGACACGACATAGTGCAGTGGCTATGAGAATCCTATGTACATCTACTCAGGAGTCGATAGTTCTCGGAGTAGCCAAATATCTGGGGTGGGCTTGGGCAATCAGGCGGCGGCTGATGGGTAGGCTCAGTTAACCTGATCTATGTCTTTTTTTATATAAATTTTAATGTAATTGGTTATATATGTGTGTAATTTTCTACTTTGGTATTGTATGAGCTTGCACAACTGTTTTTTAAGAATACGCATGAGCTTGCACAACTGTTTTTTAAGAATACGCATATGTAAAATGACTTGTTTTTACTTGTAATGTATTTGATTTTATGCTGTGCTTTTATGAGAAAAATATCTCGAATAAAGCTTGTACTTATACATATATATATATATATATATATATATTAACACATTTATTACTATACAGTGCAAAGGTCAAAATCCATATAATTACTACAGTACAGCAAAATTGCCATGAGAAACACACTGTTTCCCAACTACAGTTAGCTGGTTACAGTCACTTTACACAGGAAAACAAGTTATAGTCACAAAGACTCGAATGTCACTTTACCTAACTGCACAAACCCCTTGCATTCTGTTTTTCGTAAAAATGCCATTAAAAAACAAATATACATTAAAATACCTTTCCAGAAACCACACATGCAAAGAAAATAATATGCTATTTTTAGTAGATGAACCCTCACAAGATTTCCTGCCTTGCGAGTTATGGCCCTTCCACATACTCAACAGGGGTAACACATAGACATAGTGCATATGGGGTATGACACTCAAATATAGACGTACATGTGTATATATTTTTACCTTAAAATAATACAATTTGAAAGGGGTTTAAAGATAACTAATATAATAAAAGTAACTTTGCTGTAAAAACTAAAAATACCTGAAATGCTCGAATTAAGGTGCTACCTTTACCTTGTGTCACAGCCTCACCATATTACATCAGCCTTAACTCCTGCCCTCGGTATACAGTCTAAACATATCTTGGACCTTTTCAAACAAATGCACAATACAATGTAATACATGATGGAATACTTCCTTTGCCATTGCACCAAACATCATGCCCGTGTCCACCAAAAACCATTTTCCAATATACACATCCCAATGTATATTCATTATGGAAGAATGCTTCTTTAGTGAGAAGGTTCAATAATAGAGTTTTGCAAACATTTCCTATTTGCAAATCACTCCGTACCACTCCTTTTCACACAATGTCACAAACTCCAGTATCGACATCTAGGAACGCATGGCATTTTATGCCCTACAATTGTATAAAATCTGATCCTCTCACAGACAAAACCACTGAATGTTATAGGGAAAATGGCAGAGAAAGCAAAGAGTTCTAGACAACATCTTTGAATCCAGACATTCAAGTGGCTCAGTTCTTAATTCACCAGATAGGAACATAGGTTACTGTAGTCTGTTATGTAGAACTCTTGTAACTTTAGCCACTGTGTCTTAGAAGCACCGACATTTAAGGCATCAAGGTCTAGCCACTAGGCCTGCATTAAAGAATGTGGCACGTTTCTAGGACAATGGTATCGGAATTACACTGACTTTCATTATAGGCACCTGGGCGATGTTGCATATGTGTGCAGGTGTAACCCCATATTAGAATGAGTAGTTTTATGGTTTTTATCGAGCACGGTATGGTCAGACTGCGATATAATCTGCATCCCCTGATTTAGCAGGTCAAAACTGCCAGAGGTTAAAGAGAAAGTTGAGGCCCAGAAAATACTGACAAATTTAGATTTTCAAGGCGCACGCACCAACTTGAATGTTGTGCTAATTTTAGGTGCTATTTATAGCATTTGTTAAATCATGTACCCAAGTATCTTTACTTGTAAGGTGCATAAACACCATATCTACACCAGGCCAATTGTAATTATGGCCATAGGTGGCACGGGCACAAGAGAAATTTGATAGCCACATTTGTCGGTTACCTAGGTACCATCTGCCCAGTGCAGAAATGTGGAATACAGGTGGCTCTGTAGACAATGCTTCGAAGGGATTTTGCCAACCAGACAAATCCTATTAAGACCCGTGTGGCCGAGTTATCAACAGAGAGGTAATGATGCACATGCATCTATAAAACTCCCAAACCTGATATCAGTATTTCTCTGGAGTAGGAGCTAATGTCAGTATCAGCATTATGTCAACATTAGCTCAAACTATCTGGTAGTAGTGGTTTCCCATGAAGCGCCATTTCTATAATTTTGAAACCTCAGAGGTTCAACAAAAAAGTACCTACACTCGCTCTTTCTTTAGCCTAGCTCTAAGAATATGAAACGATCTTCCTCCAGATTCAGGACACATCCCTCGACAAAATCCTTTAAAAAAGAAGTAAAAATGTTCTTTGTGAATAGATTCCTCCAGTGGCACACCTGAAGTCACATTGGCTTCTGAACTCTACCAGGCTATTTATTTATACATTTACCTGTATTCTTTTTTGCTTACATTAATGTTTGACTACTATCTTAACAGCTCTCTGATACCATCAATGGGTCCTGTCTGTGGTATTTAAAACCCTTCAAATAAATAAATAAATGAGCCCCGCAGCCCCTGCGGTGTGGGAAGGGGCCCCCAGCTCCAGGGGACCCCCTGCACAATGTGCACGGGCGGCAGGCCCTTGGCCTGTGAGCGAGGTCTGAGGTGGGTGGTGAAGGGTCTCTCCATGTACTTTGCAGGCGGGCCCCCTCAAGTTTTGTTACGCCACTAGATGCTTGTTAAGGAGCAGGGAGAGGTTCCCAGTCTTTGGCCATGCAACTGTCACCAGCTCTTTAAGCTTAATTCCCTCTTGTACCAGCTACCACAGGACTGCGGCACTATGTTGGCAAACTGTAATTGGTATTGATCCTTTGTACAGAATGATTCAAGTCATCCTCTGTGTGCTTTATGTAAGGCCCAACAATATGTTGTTTCTATAGTCCATTTGGGGCCAATCAACACATGAACGTCATATTGGAAGTACAAAGAGCGCATGAAAGACAGAGCAATCCAAGAGTTCTCAGAAGGATAGTGTACGTGCAGAACAGGGTGATTATGGGCATGGTAGAGCAGAGACGGAGATCATGGGTTATATCTCGGTCTGCTGTTTTCAGATGCTTCTGAGCAAGTCAGAGGTAGAGAGGCATTACACTGAGGTGGATACAGAGGAGATGACAATTGGTTTAGGATCTCAGACATTTTATTTTAGGTCACAAAACACTCTGCAATTTTAAATGATCTAGATGTATTTGCTAACAATGGTAGCAGCAACTATCTTACTGGGAAATACTGCCAGGTGTATATGTGCCTCACTGTTGTGCTACTGAAATCTGAATTTTAGTGGATGGGCAACACTGCAGTCCAAATGTTCTGTTGAGACAATGAAGAGACCCATGGTTGCCTCCTGCTCATAGTATTTGATGAAAAAGGCAATCTAGACATAGAGGCACAGTAAATGGTCCAGCTCCACTGAGAGATCATGCTATGTTAAACAGCACTTGTATAGCACACAGCTACTGCAAGGAGTGTCCAAGGAGTGTCGCGGCATGTGCCATGCTAGTGATTAGACGAGAAGTAGCAAGCTATATAAAAAGTAAGGTCTTCAGTCTCTTTCTGACAACCTTAGGGTCACTCAGAGCACGCAACTCCACGGGGAGTTGGTTCCAGGGTCCTGCAGGAGGAGGGTCTTGTGTTTCTAGGGGTCAAAAGCTGCAGAGAAGTCACGCAGGGACATCATTCCTCACACTCCCACACAACAAAGTTCACTAAAGTAGTAGAACACTGAACAGTGTGTGCTGTGGTGAAACCTGAAATCCGAATTAGAATGGGTGGTAGATGGTCCGGGTCAGTAACTATAACAGTCAGCTGTGCATGGATCAAGTATTTTATGATTTATGGGATGAAGGTGCTGTTAAAACCGGGTCTGCAAGAAGTAAAATGAGCAATTCCCAGGTGAGTCTTCTTTATGTGTGTAGACAATGATTTGCTTTATGTACTTAAGCACATGGTCTTTTGTGACTGGTCAAGATGTTATGGCAGGATCTGGGTCATCGACATGGATTGTGGCCTTAACAAGTCTTGGAATGAATGTGCAAACTCTAAATAAGCTGTTCTTAACATTTTGACTTCCATGAACCACGGAATCACTTCTTGAGCCTCAAAACAACACTCAAAATTTAAAAGCAAGTGTTGCACATCAAAATAAAAATGATGCTATATTTTATGTCATTCATAAACAAAAACATGTACAAATCTAACTATTGAATTGGAAGGTTGGAGCTTTTAAAATTTTTCTTTTATTTCTAAAAGATTAAATGATATGCTAGACTCGAGCATATCAATTTGCCTTTTTTGCTCCAAATGCATGCTTTTATTTCGTCGGTGTTTACTAATGCTTCAATTGGGGCCATTAATTGCAATACTAGATTCCTTTTGCTGTACTTGCGGTGCTCCCGCAAATCATTATAATGATACCAACATAACTTTTAGTCTCCAATTTAACATTCTTTCACACATATTATATTAAAAGTTACAATTTAGCTTTTTTTATGTATGTATACTTCTTTAATTTTATAATATTACTTAATTTTCTAAACAGTTGAGGAGAACCTGTGTAGGTGTAGTGAATCACAAGTTAAGAATCAATGCTCTAAATCACCAAATCATACTCCACAAAGCCGACACCTCAAGTCGAAGACTAACATACGTAAACTGTACTGAATGATACACCATTGACATATATACTGAAAGGTTGCTATTACAGTTGGACACCCAGCACTCTTACCTCAGGTGGTTGTTGACACTGAGACGCTATTAATAGGAATGTTCTCTGTGCCTGGAAAGCACTCTGCACCAGTCCTGCCTGTAAAAGAAAAATAAGTAAGAAAACTCTTAACAGTTTGGTAGCTGTAAAATAGTTGTCACCTACACGAAGTTAAGAGATGATTAACCGTTTAGGATACCTCAAAAGGTTTATTACAAAGCTCATCATCCACTGATCAATCGCCAACAAGTGCAGGACGAAATCTTCAATAATGTTTAACAGGGTAACAGAATTTAATTTGCTAGAGATCCACACACTCAGTATGGCATATAGCTTGCTTTATAAAATAACAAAAATCATGACAGAAATATATACTGAATGATAAACTGTGCTACGCTATGAAACTGTACAGAATTAAAATTAAACAATCATTCTAAAGGAATATACAAACTATAACTGGAGTTCTTAATTGAACTCATGAAGCAAAATCCACTTCTGGTAATATAATATTTTACATTCAAGAACACCGAAATGAATAAGTGCCTTCTGTGAATACCAAAATGAGCAAGTGCCTTCTGTGAATACCAACATAGTAGTACGTTTAGGATTTTGTCTTAAGTTACTTCTGTGAATCAGGCCCATCGTGTTTGAGGTAGGTTGACTTTCATGCCATTCTCTTCTGCAACTTATCTTTCAAATTCCTGTTACATTCCTCTGTATCTATTCTTTCTCTTTAAAACCCCCATTTTCACCCTCATCCACATTTGTTTCATGACATCTCTGATTCACACATTTTGACACAAGGCATAGAAATTCTTCAATCCTGTATTTTCACAGCATATTTAAATAATTTGATCACTTCCTTAGGTTTGGTAAATTTTGACCAGTCACATCTCCTCGCAGGAATCTTTATCTACACCACAGCTCCTATCTTCACTTCATTATCTGAAACTGCCTTTATTATGTCATAGTCAGACTTTCCCATCATTGCTTATCTAACTTTCTTATTCTCCATTCATCATCCTTACTCACACTCAGGTCACCCTTTTGCCAATCCATCTATCCAGGAGACTGCATGGTATTAGGCTTCCTCTCCCTAAATATTTGAAATGGAGCTTGGAATTGTAGTTTCTCCTTCGTCCGTTAAACTCTTAACTTTCCCATTAATTTCTGAGTGATGCAGTGCACTTTTCTTCTGCAATGTGCCACATTGTCTAAAAGAAATCTCCACTTCTATGGATGACATATGAACACCATTGTTCTCTAGTATCATGGTTGTGAATGTCTGAAGATTCCTTCTAGACATTTCATCCCAGTGCCTGACTTTACCAATGTATCTGACACGGGCTACTACATGCCATCTTGAAAACATATCTACCAGTACTACTAAATATCATCTATCACCTTCACTCGTGACAGAACCTATAATATCCAGTGCTAATTCCTCCAACCACTTGAACGTAACTGATGGCATAGAATGGGATGCGTTTTACAGGGGTTGCAACTTGGCAACACTATGCATTCTCTTACTTTCTTTTCAAATGCACTGAAAATACCTGGCCATCAAAAATCTGATTGTAGCCTTTCCTTAGCCTTAACAGTTCCTAAGTGCACTTCATGTGCTAGGCTTATAGGTTTATCCTTTAAGCCTGTGGGTGGTACAAGTCTCTTGCAGCTGAACCACAAGTCCTTCTGACCTCAAAATTCCTTTTGAAAATCCCAAATATGTTTTACACTTGTTTGTCATCCAGTAGATTCTGCCCTCCAATATGTTTTCTACAAATTTCAAAACTTTCTGCACACTGATAAACTTATTCTCTTCCTTTCTTTAATGTTCTTCTGTCACAACTCCATGAGTGATCAAACAGGGCATTTCATTGGGTCGCTCAACTTCTTCAGCATCTCATTCATTGTTATCCACAGCCAATCTCCAGAGACAGTCTGCACCACTGCTCTCAGCATCAGGTATATATTCCACCTTGATGTAAGATTCTGTAGACTGATAACTCCCCTAGCAATACCAGATGAGAGTGCATCCAGACCATTCTTCTTTAAAAAGAAATTGCGGGGCGTGGCCAAGATGACGGGCTGAGAGGACGCACCGTCCGAGAGCTCCCGTAATCCTGGGCCCTTAAACCGATGAAATTTGCTGATCTCCCCCCAACTGCGCGGAGATCGGCGCCAGAAACGAGAGAGCACGCAGCGGCACTGCTCAGAGCACTGAGTAGCCCGGTGGTTGCGGCGGCAGGGCTCCGGAGTGAGCCCGGGAGGAGAGCCGGTCGAGCGCTGAGGAAGCCGGAATCGCAAACAACGAAGCCGCGAGGGGCGACTCGGAGGCACACGGACCGCCTGGGGGTGATGAGCGGCCCCTGCACAGCCCCCCACCGAGACCCGGTGGGGGAGAGGCGTGCAACGTTCTTGGGACCCGGAGCTGATTCCGCTGTGTGGGGGACCGGCGTGGAGTCGCCACGCCAGGCCGGGGGCCAGGCCTCCCAGTGGGCCTGAGGCTGGGCGATATTCCCCTGTTACTCCGGAGACCAGCACAGGAGGAGGGGGTGAGTGGACGACCGCTCCCGGGAACCTCCGCACAGCGCAGGCTGACAGGGCACAACTACCGGACATTGCGCAGATCTGGGCCGGAGCCCTCGGTGGCTGGGTGCATGGAGCCCGGGGGCTGAAGTGGCGGATCGGTGTAGGGTCGCTACCCGAGTCCGGGGACGCGGCCGGAAGTGGGCCTCTAGCTCCACGTCCTCCCCGCGACCCGCTGACACTCGGCGCCGGGGGTGGGGGCAGGGCCGGCTTTAGGCATGTGCAAGCTGTGCACCTGCACAGGGCCACCAAACCCCAGGGGCCACCACACCAATATATATCCTTAATATAATAATCCTTTGAGGATGGATACATATTTGCGTGGCGGCCCCTGGCAGGTATTTGGCGGCCTCCGGCTCTGTTCCATTTCCAAACACCCTGACCCCCCCCCTCTTCACTGGCCTCCGCGCTCCGCCCAGCCAAGACCCCCTCTTCCGGGGCCCCCTACCTACGCTCCCTGCCCAGGGCCTCCATGAGCCTAGAGCCGCCCCTGGTGGGGGCACCCTCGAGGACCCCTCCGACGCCGCGGGGAAGCCCGGGGCTTACCATCGCAGGCACCAGAGATAGCGAGACTTGCGGAGACCTGAGGAGGGGCCGCGACACTGCGGTGGCCGAGCCACATGGCCTGTGAAACGCCTCGCTCCCTGATCGAGGGGATGCAGTTCTGCCGCGGTCCCGGCTAACCGGTGAGGGACCTAAATCCCAGCGAGGACGACTTCATCGGGTCGGCGGGAGGGGCCACACGGCCAAGCTCAAGGGACGTGTGATGGGCTGGCTGCACCTCGGGCGACCCGCTGCGCAGCCCTGGCGGGCCTTGACCGCCGGAGTCACACTGCCTTGCCCCTTGACTCAGCGCACTATTGCGGTGGCCGGCGCTGGAGGTGGCCCTCAACCACCCCCCTCGGATCGGGGCTCTCGGTGTGTCCTAGGGGCCTGCAAGCAGGAGAAAGAGCTTGCTGCGACACCCGTTGGTGTGCCATAAGACCCGGTTCCCACAAGGAGCTACGCCGGCCGGACAGCGGATACCCTTGACCTGGTGCCAAGTTGCACAGCTCCCGCCCGAGAGCCACATCATCTGGCGCGCTTTTCCACATTTATGCTGTCCAGTAACAGAGGGAGTAAGAAGGGAGATCGCACCTTGCCCGAAATGCTGGGTAGGGGTACCCCGAGACAGGACAAACATCAGCAGGCCCCGGGCCCCTCGAGCAGCTCCCGCAGAGCGGAAGGAGGGGAACCCCCGGTGACCAGATCCTTCATGGAGTCGCTATTCAGCTCCCTCCGGGATGATTTCCAAACACTAAAGCAAGAGGTGGCTGGAGAGGTTCGGGAGGTGCGGAGAGAAGTGGACTCCTTTGGCGAAAGAGTGGCTACTGTGGAGGACGCCGGCCACTCTCGTGACGAAGAGATAGCGCAGCTACAGCAGGAGGTGCTACGACTACGGGATCAGCAGATTGACCTCCAAGCGCACAATGAGGATCTCGAGGATAGGTCTCGGCGCAATAACATTCGGGTCCGGGGGATTCCATCTAAAGAGGAGGGCAGCGATGTCGCTGAATACCTGAGGGACCTGTTCAGGGAGATACTGGGCGAATCAGGGGACTTCCCTATAAGAATTGACAGGGCGCACAGAGTGGGCCTGCCGCGCCGGACCTCGGCGCCGCCCCCTGAAATCTTGGCCTTCCTACCAGACTTCCCATTGAAGGAACGGATTCTTCGTGAGGCAAGGAAGCAGCAATCCCTGCGTTTCCGGGGTCACCAGGTGGCCCTTTTTCAGGATTTATCAGCAAGCACGCTGCAAAAACGCAAAGCGTTTAAAATAGCTTTTCTGAGGGAACACGACATGCAGTACTCCTGGGGCCATCCCTTCCGGCTCATCTTTCAGTGGAACGGGACTTTGCACCAACTCCGGTCCCTGCATGACACCTGTGGAGTGCTGGGGATCACCGCGACGGACGTGGATGCACCTACCCCCCGCCGCCGGCACGGCACTAGAGACGGTTGGCAGACGCTCCAGGGACGGCGATCTCCTTCTACGCCCACACGACCAGACTCACCCACTATCAGGGCAGAGATGGACAGTGCAGTGCGGGAGGTGACCAGAGACACGGCGTCTGGTGATGTGGCCCTAACGGCCTGAGTGCACTCCGGGGGGAGAGCGACTTGGCTTCTTCATCAATGCAGGTTCTGGGGTTCCGGGGAGGGGGGGCGGTGAGGGGGTGTGTTGTGGCTGGACGTCCACTTAAATAACTTTCCACGGACTTGTCCACTAGGGACCGGACTTGGACAATGGGGGGTTTTGAACAGTTGACCGAGGGGGAGGGGAGGGAAGGGGGTAGTTGGAGAAGTTTCGGGTTTGGAGGGGATGGGAGACGAGTGGAGGGGGGGAAAAAGGGGAGGGGGAGAGGGGGGAAGGGAGGCTGGTTGTTTGCATGAAGGGACTGTTGGGGAGGAGAGGGAGGAAGGGAAGGGGTGGGGAGGGAAGGGAAGGGAAGTTCAAGGGATGTTCGTGGGAAGTTGGGGAGGCAGGGGCGGGGTCCGTACAGTACTTCTGATGCATTCTCTCTGCTCTTACACTACTCCTGCACGCTAATTACACCGGGGCCGCCCCTCCTGGGCCGTGGCCCACTGAAAGGGCTATACTTCTACCCACATCGATGACAGACCTTAAGGTCGTTACTCTTAATGTGAAAGGGCTGAATAACCCTGTGAAGAGGAGAGCAGTACTGTCCTTACTTGAAAACACACAAGCTGATATTTGTCTTTTGCAAGAGACCCACCTCCTGGCCCGAGATTGTCAAAGGATGAGGTCTCAAAAGTTCCCAAACCAGTTTTTTTCCTCCAACACCACCAAAACAGCAGGGGTAGTGATCCTAGTGTCCAGAACATTCAAGGGAGAGGGGAAAGGAAGGCTCCTAGCATATAGAGTAAAGTCGGGAGGTCTGGTGTTTACCATTGGGTCGATATATAGCCCCAACGAACACCAGGAACGATTCCTTCGCTCGGCCTTGGTGGACATCACGGCCACCCCGGATAGGCACATAATCATAGGGGGAGACCTGAACATGGTCTTCGACTCGTCTTTGGATAGATCGGCGCAGAGGCACCCACAGACAGGGGAGATCTCGCAGATAGGTAGGTCCCAACCAGACGAATTAGATCTCCACGATCTCTGGCGCCGCCTCCATCCCACAGCCCGTGACTACTCCTATTACTCGCACGCACATAAAACCTATGCGAGACTGGACCACCTTGTGGTCACGGGACCGTTCTGGGACCTGGCCATAGACTCTGACATAGGGGTTCTCTCACTGTCGGACCACGCCCCCGTCGCGGGCACTTTCCGTCTACCGCCGATGTCTCCCTCACGCGGGGTATGGCGCCTCAGAGACACTCTTCTGCATAAGACGGCGGTGGTGCAGCACATACAGGACTCGATTCGGGATTACCAGACGCACAATGATAATGCTGATACCACCCGGGCGACACAGTGGGCAGCACTGAAGGCGGTGCTTCGAGGAGAATTCATTGCTATCTCCTCGGCGGAGAATAGGGCGCGGCAGCAAAAGCGGGACGAACTCACCCGTAAGGTGCGTGAGCTGGAACAGGTACATCAGAGAACGGGAGCCCCCAGAGTCTGGAAGCAACTTAAGGCAGCGAGGAACCTCCTGTCAGCGTTAGATATGGACAGGGCGGAATACGCTGCGTTACGCTTGAAACAAGCGTAATACACAGGAGGCGATAAGTGCGGCCAGCTCCTAGCGAACAAGCTCCGAGTGGCGCATCAAAGACACTTAGTGAAAGAGCTATCGATCTCTGCTGGAGAGACCGCCACGGAAGATAGCCAGATTGCGGAGGGTTTCCACCGGTTCTACGCCGACCTATATGCAGGCAAGCCCCCATCGGCGCAGGCGGAGGCAGACTATCAGGACTCGGTTGATCTTCCCTTCCTCACCACGGAACAAGCGGAACATCTGGAAAGAGTCATTCGGGTTGAGGAGGTGATTACAGCCATTTCCAGGCTCAAACCCGGGAAGGCTCCGGGCCCGGATGGTTACACGTCCCTTTTTTATAAAACATTTTGCCCTGCGCTAGCGCCTATACTTACGCGCCTCTTTAATTCATTCTCCGCCGCTGGCGCTATCCCTCCGGATTTACTCCAAGCGACAGTGTCAGTCATCCCCAAACCAGGGAAAGACCGGACTCATTGCAGCTCGTACAGACCGATCTCTCTTTTGAACATCGACCTCAAATTGTACACCGGGATCCTGGCGGCCAGCCTGGCACTTCATCTGCCGGGCCTGGTGGACCCGGATCAGGCGGGGTTTGTCCCCGGGAGGCAAATGGTGGACAATACCAAGAGAGTGGTTCATATCCTAGAGAAAGCCTCCCGGATCCCCGGGGAGAGAATGCTGCTGGCTGTCGACGCGGAGAAGGCCTTCGACCGGTTACATTGGCCTTACTTGGAGAAGGTTCAATCGAAGGTGGGCATAGGTGAGAAATTTCGCACTCTAGTATTCAACTGCTACCGATTTCCATCTGCGGTGGTACGGTTGAATGGCTGTAGCTCTCAGAGGTTTGCGATAGAGCGGGGCACCAGACAAGGGTGCCCATTATCCCCGCTGCTTTTCGCACTCTATATGGAGCCCCTTGCCCAAAGGATACGCCAAAACCCGAACGCGACTGGCATAGGGATGGGGAGATACACACACACCATTAGCCTCTATGCAGACGATATTATACTAACGCTGTCGGATCCAAGGAGGGCGCTCCCTGCATGTATCGCTCAGTTAGAGGACTTCGCTGCTGTCGCAGGCTTCAAGATGAATATGGGAAAGTCGGCGGCCCTCGATGTTTCACTGACTGCTGCCACTAGAACCGATTTACAGGGCCTCTTCCCCATGCACTGGTCTACAGACTTGGTGCCATACTTGGGCATACTATTGGCACCCACCCTACCCGCTATGGTGACCGCCAATTATGCAGCCTTGAGTAAGAAAATTAGGGAGGAACTGAGCCGCTGGAACAGAGGAACACTGTCTTGGCTAGGCAGAATAGCCGCAGTGAAGATGACTCTCCTGCCGCAGGTGCTATACCTGTTCCAGGCTCTGCCGCTCCAGCCCCCGAAAGGATGGATCCAGCAGACTCAAGCGGACATTGCACGCTTCATCTGGCAGGGCCGCAAACCCAGACTCAAGAGAGCCTTATCCACACTGGCCCCTGAGGCAGGGGGACTGGGCGTACCGGACTTACGCAAGTATTTCCAGACGGTACAACTGCGATATCTGGTGGAGTGGAGCAAGTGGGAGTCAGACACGCACTGGCTTTTTCAGGATCAAGCGGTCGCAGGCCGGACTTTGCAGGAGGTGCCCTTCTTACGTAGGGCTCACCGTCCCCCCAACCTGTATGCGTCCTTCATCACGCGTGTTCCGATGAGAGTGTGGGACGCTACAAATGTCACACATAATCTCACTACTTTCCCCTCGCCGTTCACGCCTTTGGTTGGGAACCCAGATTTCCATCCCGGGATGGAACTCGGAGCTTTCGCGCACTGGCGGACTGCAGGATGCAGAACGCTGTTTCATATGTATAACCCGGACGGCGTCATCCCATTTCACGATTTCAGGCGAGAATACCAACTGCCCAAGACGGAAAGGATGGGGTATATGCAGGTGCGCCACTGGGCGCTACAGCCGCAAGTGCGCGAATTGGCGGACAGGAAGCTCCGGCCTTATGAGAAGTGGCTGGTGACGCGCACTTCGGACACAAAACTTATTTCAGATCTCTATAAGTTCTTGCAGCCTTCCTCCTCTCATATTTATAACCCGGGTAGGGAACGCTGGGAAAGGGAATTGGCGAGGGCCCTAAGTCACACAGAGTGGGACCACATTTCTTACCGAGCACGACATTCCGCGTACCACACCGGACTCACAGAAACGTTCACTAAGGTATCCACATATTGGTATTATACACCGGAGAGACTGCATGAAATGAACCGTACCATTGAGAACACTTGTTGGCGGGCTTGTGGGCAGATAAGCACACTTACACACATTTTATGGGACTGCCTCCTGCTGTGCCCCTATTGGAAAGAAGTCTTAGATGAGATTGATTCACGTTTTGACATTGAACTGCCTCGCTTCCCCGCGTATGTCCTATTGGGCTTGCCCAACGGGTTGATGTACCCTCTGAAGTCTCGTAGGGGTAGGCAGATAGTGATTGCATTGGGTTCTGCTGTCCAAAACATACTCGTTCACTGGCGTACCACCACACTCCCCTCCACTACTGGTTGGCTGCATAGATTGTGGCAAGTCCTGGGGATGGAGAAGTTATCGCTCATGGTGGTAGGAGAGGTGGAGCAGTTTAATGACCTGTGGCAGCCGTTTCACTCACTACTTGTAACGGAATTTAGAGAACTCACATGCCCCCGATATCTCCGCTTATTGAGATTAACGTCACCAGCGGATCCAGCTGACCAGTGAGTCTGTGGTTGCGGTCAGCTGGGAAAGGAGGGTGGCCTGAGGGAGGGGACGCGGGACGGCGAGTTTAGTACTGTACGGGGGGAGGGCGGGAGGGGTTTGAGGGGACGGGAAGGGAGGGGGGAGTTCTGGAAGGGGTTGTTTATTCTTGAGGTTGTTGTTGCTGCATACGCACCAGGTACCACGCTTAGATGGACATTGCATTTGCAGAACCTTTACGCGCTGGTTGTGCTCCTGTATGGTTGTACCATTGCACTGATTCTTAGCGACGACTGTCTCATTTTTCATTTGTAAATGTTTTAATAAAATGCTTTAAACCTAAAAAGAAATTGCAACGGTTTGTGGTCTACGAAAATGACAAATTCATTACTCACAAAAAGCTTTAGAATCTGTTTACTGCAAAGCAAGTACCAAATCCTCTTTTTCTACTTGGAATAGGTTTTTATCCCGCTCTTAAAGTCAGCAAAGTGAAAGGAATTATTCTTTCTTCACCATCCACAATTTGAATGAGAACAGCTCCCAGCCCTTTAGCGCTAGAATGAGTTACAACCGCCTTAGTGCCAAAGAACTGCAGAGTTGGTGAGGAATGTAAGCACTTGCTAAGATGAAGAAATTCTGTCATCATGTTCATCCCACATGAACTATTTAAAAAAAATCACATAATTTGGTAGTCTTACTCCTCTGAAGCAGAGGGTTCCTTACGTCTCCAAATCGGAAGGTAGAAAGGCATTGTAAACCGCAACTTATTGGCAGTTGCCCACAAGTGTCTTATGCAGATAATGTACAGCGTAATAGCTATAATTCAGTACAAAATTATATTTAACAGTAGGACAGAATATTACATCAAAGGTGTCCCACATGAACACTTTTAGAACTGGCATTTATTTTGCAGAGTTGTTGGCGCTTAGACCATTCACAGCAGTGTAATAATATAAACACTTGCAGAATAGTGTAAAAAAAAAACGAACGGCTCTAACATGCCACACGGACTTCCAAGCAATCTTTATCCAGCTGTGAACTCAAGGCATGTGGTCCCTCATCTCCTCCATCTGACATTTTCCATTCCAACAGAAGCATTACAGCATCTCCTTGGATCACAGCCTTCATCAATCATGCAAACATTCTTCCAGCCTTATTACGTACTTGTTAATTCTATTTCATGCTGCAACCGACAATAAATAAGTACATAAATTTAGCTTGCAGGTGATTTTAACTAAATTAAAGTGCACCTCCTCTGCAAGAAGGAGTGACTAGAGCAGGTAACAGGAAGCTTTTTTTGCCTGAAACCTGCTTCCGATGAAGGTTAAGGGAAATGAGAGCTTGTTGGTATTTCAGAAAAAAGTTAAGACTGGGCAATTTTTTTGCTCTTAGTGAGTAGTGCGCCTGCTGCCAAGTCAGCTGAGGTATGTCCTCTGCTCATTTGGCAGAGGAACATACACTATTTCTAGAGATCTCCACCCTCCTGGTGGGAATATCTTTGATGTGATGGGATCCACAGTGGCAGAGGCATCCTTCACAGCAGTGAAGTTTGCTGAGTGTGAAGCCACGTTTTCCAAGAAACAAAATCACAAAGTAGAAGTTAAACTAATGGCATTGATGTGCAGGGATATTTCCCTCTGCCTAGGGGGGGCAATATCAATTTTCCCTGCATGTGTCTGTAGTACATTGTGTGGAAGACACAGGAAGGGAAAAATAGTGACACTCAATACGGGAGGATGACCGTCACTGTGATCAGGCAGCCCCATTGGAGGACGGGCCACCAAGTGAAAGGTTTACACTGGTAGAGTCTAGCAAAGGCTCCACTAGTGTACACACCCATTACCTCCTCCAACTCTAAATTGATCAGAAAAACTGCGAGTTTGGCAGGGTGGGAGCCCCAACTAACTTATATTAAGACTTCCGCTCCATGAAACTCTAAATGATGCCCCAGGTTTTCTGTCCGCCACTTGGATGCCCTTTTTAGGTTTGTAATTCAAGACTATGGTTCCCAAGGATCCATCTGAAAGTTGTACAATATAGGCAATACAAGCTTCAATGATCTAAGATACAAAGGTAAGCAACTGAATTTAACGTCCAAAGAATAACATATTCAAAACTTAGGCAAATAACAGAGGCAAAACATTTGTAAATGCATAAGGAAAGTTACAGCAAACCAATCCTTTATCTAATACTTGTAAATGAATTATCTCTCAGGTCCTTATTTGAACTTTGGGTTGGCCCTCTCATTTTTATTACTTACTAGGTTTATAGTGCTTTAAAATTTCATATTGGAATCACCCTGTATTTTAAAAACAAACTGCATCACACCTTTCAGGCTCTTTTCCAACAAGGAGACACTTCTCTGTTTCATTTTTAGAATTTAAATGTTATGCTACCATTTGTTTCTATGCGAGGCCCTCTAATGTGTGTAAACACAAGCGAGTCTTCTGATGAGACTGAGAACAAAGTGGATGGCTTTTAAGCAGTGGCCACCATACTCCAGAGTTCCATTTTTACAATATATTTCTCTGATCACTAATGAGTAAAAAGTGCCATGCTTACCTGTTCTGGTAAGTTCATGCGATAAATTATCCACTGTCAATACCTACTGAGTAGTTATGGTTCAGATGGATGTTTCCTTTGAATATGTATTTTTTGAGTTGCCAATAACTTTTGACCCCATGGATGGGTTTGCAAAAAACCTTCCAGTCTACTTACTCAGTTAGATATTTTTAGCATGTTGAGATACGTTAAGATACGTTCATGGGAAAAAAGCTAAAGGAGGTTAAAAACGAGTTCCCATTTTAGCTCTCAGAGGGAATTTTGCCAAATGATAAAATAACGAGCATTGGCAAAGCATTTATGTCTGGTTTTAATGTCCCAACAAATGTAAACACAGGCATTCACAAGTGCTGTTTGGTTGTATTGTTTCACAAATGTTGATTATCACATTAAAGCTGGTCTTACTGGCTTGCAAATGCTGAGATAAGTAGCAAACAAAATTACTTTCTATGAATGCATATAGGATAAAAAGAACTGAATTTGGCAAACTGCATAGTTGAGTTTATTATTCAGATTTAAAATAATCCCTTGTGCATTCAAATGGAAGCACTTTCTGTAAAGCAAAATAATACATAGCTAGCTGACAGCACGAGGTGTAAGAGTAATAATCCTCTGGATAGAGCCAAGACAAGGGCCACCTTTTGCATTTGCATTGCTAAAAGTATATCATTCAGACACGTGCCTACTCAAACCAGACCTAAAAAGGGAAGCTTATCTTACCGAGATAGACTGTTATTACAAAATATTAGAATATTCATGCACTAATATTTGGTGTTTTTTTCACTTTCAGGTGTACATCAACTCCACAAACAATGAAAGTCAACCTTAACCGCCCAATGGGACAAATTAGATATGAATCTGAGAAGAGGGTTCCATTTTGTGCAACTTCCTCAGTTGGAGCATATATTTGCTAATCAAGAGGTGGTCAAGATGCACTAGACACTGTTGTGTCCATTCAAAGAGCCCTGTCTAGATACTGTTTAAAGACTGAACATTTTCTTGCTGTGTACAGAGAAATGTCTACTTATATTTTATATAATTACATTTTTCACAATCCAAAAACTCATGCATATGAATTCAAAAATATATTACATTTTTACCATTATTAATACATTTCGTGTCCATCTCGTCTTGTCCAACAACTAAAACACATGGAGACACAATTTAAAACTATTCTTCAAAAAACGTTCATAGATATAACATTTGGTTAAAAAAAAGTACTATAAAAACATTTGCTCAAGAGCAAGTACTGTCTATCAGGCCCCACTGAATTAAAAAGGAACTCATAATGAGGTCCATATTGGTAAAATGTTCTCTTGTTTACATGTTTATCATAATGAATAGGCAACCAACTAACTGCAGCGTAAACTATACTTAGGTGAAAGTCGAGAGAAACAAAAAACACTATAGGTTAATCATAGCGAATATCAAGACCCAAGAATATAAAGTACATTTCTATTGATAGCCGGCTCAAGAGCGTATCATTCATAAAAATCATCAAACTGCAGTACACTTCTATTAAATAAGTTGCAGCACCATAACTGTTGACAAAAGAAAGGTACTTGAGGGTATCTAACACATAGCCCTTGTCTTATCTTTTAATACAGCATTTGTAAAGAGAATAGGGGGGCAGATGTATCAAAGCAATTTTTAGTTGCAAACGCTGCGAATCGCAAAAAAGCAGCGTTTGCGACTAAAAATGTGCAAAACGGTATGTATGATGCAAATCGCCTAGCAAAATTAAGGAATCTCAAAATTTGCGATTCCTTAATTTTGCGTAAGCATTCAAGGAATCGCAAATTGCGATTCCTTGAATGCTATGCATCAAGCATTCAATTTTTGCGATTACTCATTAAGAAATCGCAAATTACCACCAACTTGAAGTTGGTGGTAATTTGCGATTTCTTTCACAAAAGCACTTTTTTGCATTTGTGAAGGTGCCATGTGGCGCACATACATGCCCTTAGGGCATGTATGTGCACCATATGCGCACACATGTGAATTTCAGGGGTGCAGAACGGTGTCCTTATGACACCCTTGCTCCCTTGAAATTATTCTCAATTTGCAATTCTCAAATTGAGAATCGCAAATTGAGAATAACTTCCCATTCATTCCTATGGGCCTCCTGGCCCATAGAAATGAATGGGAAATTATTCCTTAATTGCGATTCGCAATTTGCAAATCCCAATTAAGGAATTTAAGAAATCGCAAAAAAATTTGATTTTCTACATACATCCCTATTTGCAAATCTCAAATAGCGATTTAAAAAAAAATCGCTATTTAAGATTTGCAAATCAGGATGTTGATACATCTGCCGCCAGACTCATAACAAGGCTCCAAAGTGCTTCTGAGTGGTGGACTAAGAGAGTGATCAATTTGTTGTGCATGGTTGTTAGAGTCTGGTTTTATAGTGCGACCATCATGTCTGACATATCCAGTCGGTTGTTTACCAAAGGTCTTGTCACATCCAGCTGGACGACTGCCTCCCACTATTCCACTTGCAGGGTTTCTCAGAGCTCTGCACTTGTACTTGTGCTCGCTCATAACCACAGGCAGATGGTACCAGCTTTATGTTGCCTTCCTGTACCACTTTAAACAAAAACACAAGTGTTCACTTTAAATATCACAAATATTGTTAAGCCAGAAGCAAACTGTTATTGCACTTTATTTTACAATTATAGGTGTTGTACAAATTCTGCTCTGTCCCAGGTGTTGCACATACGAACATTGTCCTGCTACGAGGCAATTTCAAGGATTTTGATGCCCAAGGCCCAAGGCAGAATCTCATACCACCATTGTACAGAGTAAGTTTCTGGTTCTTTTAGTAGATGACAGCTTAATCTTGTCTTAACCAGAACTTCTCCTTATTGGGGAACGATGTACCTTCTCAGATAACCATCATAATCAGCTATAATATTATCGTAAATATCACTTAATTGTCTTAAAAATTAGTTACTTTCTTGTGAACCCTCGCCCAATGTCTCTGAGAGGGGTTTTTTTTTTACAAAAAAAAGCGCGACTCGAAATCTTCACTGGAGTTAACAGCAAAAACTGCACCCAATCTAGCTTTAACCTATGTGCTTATCACCATGTTTTAATTGGCTGTAACTGCCTGTGTAAAATGTAAATAAGCTATGGTAAAGCCAATACAAAATGTCTTGCCTTTTTGGCCTATCGGCTTTGCCAATGTATTTTGCTGATACTGTGGAGCATTGGCACTAACAAATGGTTTTTGTGAATGCTGTGCAGCATCGGTGCAAAATAAAACAAACCTAAAAAAATAGCAAACTGACACAAACGTACACTTCATAACGCTGCTGCAGGGTGCATCATTTGGTAGGCATGCACATGCATTGCCATACATGATGACCATGACTATGGACTGCATACGAAAACATGCACATTTTATTCATTTTAATTTGACATTCATGATTAAAGATGCCACTTTGAGTGGTAAATAAAAAAACTAAAACGTTTTGCGTGCACGAAAGCATTTCTTTTAAACAGAGCAGCATGGCAGAAAATGTCAGCTACCAGGCCTCTGAAAATAATCCAAAATATACAAAAAAAAGTTATATCTAGATAAGAGGGATGGAGAGCTAGGCACATGCTTGGAGAGGGACTGACGCCATTGCAGAGGCTGCAAGCACAGTGGGCGGAGGATATAGATAAAGAGATACCAGACTCGGCCTGGTCGCAGATCCTTAAGAGGGCATGGAAGGGCACTAGAAACGCCAGGTTCCAATTGATTCATTTTTTTATCTTGCACAGAGCATACCTCACACCAGCGAAAATCAACCAATATTTCCATGTAGACACTGCACAATGCCCCCGGTGTAGGCTGTGGAACGCAGATCTAGTGCACATGCTATGGGATTGCCCGCAACTCGGCACATACTGGGAGAAGGTGGCCACTTTGCTTTGCAATGTAACGGAGCTACGGATTACTCCGGATAAGGGGACCTGTTTGTTATATTGGTTTCCACACACTAGAAAGACAAAATTGACAAGGGCGTTTTTAGACTTGGGGTTGTTGCTTGCCAAGAGAGAAATTACGTCCCACTGGAGAGCTGCTACAGGGCCCTGCTACCTCAGATGGAAGGCTGCGTTGCTCATGTGGGCTGGCAGTGAGGGCGTAGTTCGTCTACAGCAAGCTCATAGGTCCCGCAATGATAAGGCAATAGAGGCAGCGCGAGCGTGGGAGGCCCTGGTTACTGAGATGAAGACAGCAGATTTAGACGCTGAGTCAGAGCTGAGTGCGCTCACTGGGGACGAGGACTGGCAGAATACTTGCCTGGAAGGTGCTGAGGAGATGCATTGAGGGTCCCCCCGCTCCCATAATGGTCACTGCAATTTATAAAGATGCACGACTGGTGACATACATAGGACCCATAATTGCATAGATTTGCCATTCTATTATGTTTAAGCTTCGTAGTTGACGCGCCGGCGGGCGGGAGGGCACTGGGGGTGGGTTGAGGACGGGAACGTGAATGACCTGATGCATGGAGTATTATGACACGGATGTGAGACTTTATATTTCTATCCTGTATCTGCTTTAGTTGTTACTCTAATGGGAGACTTGGGGACGCTTGGGACAATTACTATTGGTTCAATCTACCGAACAGTATGAACAATGGTCCTATAGGTTATTACATGTGTCGGGGAACTGCGTTTATGTCCACATGCTCAGTCATTCTCATGTTTGTTGTTTGTGTTGGAAAACAATAAAAAGATTTAAAATAAAAAAAAGAGGGATGAGAGCAATAGAGGAGCAGGTAGGGGAGGAGTTAGCGCAGTAAGTGAGTGGGAGCAGAGGAAAGTGGGCAGGAAGCAACGGCGGTCCTTGAGGTCTGGTAGGGAGAGAAAAAACACTAAAGCATCTGGAAACTATGTACTACTTGAGGTTGGGGAGGAGAGAGCAACACGAGGCAGGGTGTGGGGCAGAACTTGTCAGGGAGGAAATCAGCACATGACAGAGAGTGCAAGAATATACATTTTGCACTCTCATGAAGTGTATAAGGAAAAGGAGAAAAGTAGTTCCCTGTATGTGAGCTGTGGGAGGATAAACGTCATCCAATCAAAAGGATGGCAAAGAAGCCAGTGAGACAAACAAGAAAGCCACATTATATGCAGTTGTTTGGTTCTAAGCCTACTGTAAGTTTTTGGTATGATCCGCAAGGGGTCTTTTGCCGACCTGACAGCTAAAACTGTAGGTGAGATCTAAAAAGGCGGAAACAAAACTTGCATATGATCAGAAATAATATGCATGTTAATACCCCTGTTTGTTTCCGAGGAAACACCCTCATTTGTTTTTGCTCTTGATATTTTCTCATTAGTCTAAATGGATCTATTAAAGAGGAGTGAGCGTATGCCACTACTTTTCAAACACTACGAACCCACTGTGCAGAGGCCCATAGACTTAATAGTGTTCAGTGTTAGTTTTGCCAAATGCACATACCAAGGCAACGGATGTTTGATTTAACCTCATCCCTAATCTTTCCACTATCACACATTGTCTTCTGCTTTATCTTTTTCATCGTGATTTCTTTATCACGGTTTTCCTATTTGTATTTCCCTTTTCCTTTTTCCATCTTCTGCCTTTCCCCCTCTTTCTCAGGTCAAAGTCTGAGGATTAAAATGAAAAAACGTCCAGGTCCCCAAAAATAAGTGCCGAAGACCATAACCTGCAACCACCGGCACCAATTAAGCACTGCTGCAGGGTAAAAAGGTTTTCTATGAATACAAAGAACACACAAATCACCCGGCTGCACTTTTCAGTCTGTGCATGCCCAAACCCAAATCTCTTTTTTGTGCTATGGGCACATTTTTGCTAGAAAGTGAATGAAAAGCTTGAGCGCTGACCTCACTGATGCCATTTCTGCTGACAGCAACTTACAAAGAAGCCTTTGGCTTCATAAAGCCAACAGCTCTCCAGGCGGCTGGAGAGAATGAATGTCGCTGAAAAAATAACAACAGCGCCCACAGTAGGCAACACACAATAAAATTCCTACACTGAAAAAAACTGAAACAGGAAATCATAAATGCCAACTGACTATATTATGCGCTTCTGCCTCTCGCATTTTCCTCCTCCACCACACTGCTAGGCACTGCACACAACACAAGAGAATCTCTCTGGTCACACGCACAACTACAGAACTCTTCCCACATAGGATCACAACAAATCAGTGGCGGCTGGCATCTACCGGAGGGGGGGAAGGGGCAGGCACACGTGCACAATTATTAATATTAAAAATAAAACTTACCTGATCGACATCCTCCCCTTCGGACCGCTTCTTAGAAACTAGATGCTGCAGTGCGGACACCAATCCTGGTGCTGCTCTCTCATGCTGTGACAGCAGGACCCTGATTGGAGGGAGCGGCCTCACTCGGCACTCCCCAGCGTACTGACTCTAACAGCTGGGTTAGAGGTTTCAAACTTCGCACATTGAAAAGTGCGCAAACAGCCCAGCTTCCTCCCTGCTGCTTGTTGTGTCGTGTGGGGCACACACAACACGGGATAATGTCGGGCTGGGGGCCGTGGAACCAGCACTTGGGCCTAGTGCAATGACGACACGGACACTTAGGTGCTTTGCTCTTCGTCTTCCACGCCGTCGCCAACTGGCGTACGTGCGTGTGTAGACGCTATTTATTAAACTGAGATCACGTGACCGTGACGTGTTCCGTCGGCTACGCCACCGACTAGAACACTACATTCCTCCCCAACAAACATAAAACAACCATCAATGACAATGCCATAGTCTTTCAATATCTATATATCACAGTCGGTCAGCTGCAAACGCTTCTTCATAGTAGAGTAACATTCAGTATAGTAAAATAAGAACAGTCTCACATTACATAGTCTTTCAGGCAAATGGAGGGCACCGGGTTCCGTCGCAGCCGGTACTGGGACAGTCCTCAGCTCTGGGTCCCACCAACGCTGGACTCTTCCTCGACTCCACTGCTTTCAGACACTGTTTCCGGCCCCGGGCCACTGCGATCGACGTCCTCGTTTTCCCTTTTACCACTCCGGCGTGGAGTCTCATCGGGAGCAGGTGGAGATTCAGTGGGACTGAACAGGTCCATCGGAGCCTGAGGGCTACTGGTGTCTCTGATTGGTGATGGGGATCTGACCGGTGATGGCGCGGAGTCCTGGGCCATCAAGGATGTCGCTCTGGTTTCAGTGATCTGGTATTTTTTGAAATGCGACACATTGCGTGACACTTTTTCCCGGCCCGGGTCGCGGTGATTTGTGTACCTTTAACACTGACTACTGTCCATGGGTCAGACTCATAGGGGAGCCGGAATTTACCACTGGTGACCCTATTCTTCATCAGTACTACGTCCCATCGGGCATTCTGGGGTTGCTGGGCCCTTCTCCGTCGACTGGTTTGCGCATGTGATCTTTGGCGACGGGACTCTACCTGACATTCATCAGGAGATGCAGGCTGCCATTGCAGATGGTGAGGTATCGAATCCATGACCACACGTCCCATGAGCAGGTGTCCGGGAGCAACACCTGTGGTGGAGTGGGGTGTCTGCCGATAGTTTCTCAGGAATGTAAAGATGGTCAGTTCGATGGAGTGGCCCTTGTCATTGGCAATCCTGATAACCTTATTGAGAGTCCGCATGAACCTTTCGGCCTCACCATTTGCTTGCGGCCATCTTGGAGTGATCCGCCGATGACGGATGCCCAATGCATTCAAGTAGTTAGCTAGTTCCTGTCCTTGAAATGGAGGGCCGTTATCAGTTCGGAGCTCTTGTATGATTCCATGTGCTGCCATGATTTTTTCTAGTTTCGGAATCAATTCTGCAGCACTGATGGTGGACACAATCTCAACCTCCGGATACTTGGAGTGATCATCTATTACTACCATCGTGTGGCGGCCATCAGGAAGACTGCCAAAATCAAGACTAACGCAGGTCCAGGGAGACTTGGGCCGTGGTTCCACCATGATCGGGGCTGGTCTGGGGAGTTCTCCAGTTACTTGGCATGCAGCACAGGACCTAACGATGGCCTCAACGAGATCATCCATCAATGGAAACCACACCTTGGCCGAAGGCGCGATTTTGTCTTCATCATGCCTTGATGGCCTACATGAGCCAGTTGAACCACCTGATCCGTTAAGGATGATGGCATTACCAGCCGATGTCCTCGTAGTAGGCACCCCGTGTGATACTCATTCAGCTCGTCTCGCACGTGGTACAAACTGTCCATTATGTGTTGGGCCCCCGGAGTCAGGATCTTCCACTCCTCTTTTGCCTTGTGCCAGTTTCCTTTCTGCACGGCCATCATAGCTCGCTGAAGGCAGTCATCCTTTCTCGTGGCTTCTGCGATGTGTTCAATGGATATGGGCAGCGGGCATGATCTGGCAGTGATGCACCTTACATATTCTTCTGTGTCGGCTGCATCCTCCATTTCCTCCCTGGTGGCTACTCGGGGGTGTTGTGATAAGTAATCGGCAGGGTTGCGAGATCCGGGCTGGTACTCCACCCGGCAATTGTAGTTTTGGAGCTGTAGCATCCACTTTTCAATGCGGGGCGGCGGTTTGGTAGAGGTCCCGGAAAACAACGCAACCAGTGGCTTGTGATCTGTGGCCACGACAAAAGGTTTTCCATATACATACAGATGAAAGTGTCTGCACCCCCAATGTATTGCGATCGCCTCCTTTTCAATTTGGGAGTACCTCTGCTCTGTTTCTGTAAGGGACCGGCTGGCAAACGCCACGGGGGTCCAAACTTCGTCTGCTCACTGACGCTGCATCAGTACTGCTCCTAATCCAACAGGACCAGCGTCTACCACCACCAATGTTAATTTCCGTGGGTCGAAGAAAGCCAATGTGGTGGCTTCTGACAGGGCCTCTTTGATGTCACAAAAAGCTTTGTCTTGTTCCGGGCCCCATCTCCACGGTGTGGCCTCTTTAGTTAGTTCTCTCAGAGGTAGGGTCAGATTGGCCAGGTCTCGCATGAACCTTCTGCAATAATTCACCATCTTGAGGAAGCTTCGGACTTTGGTGACGGCGGTGGGGGGAGTAGCCTCTTTGATATCTTTCACTTTCTCTGGGTCCGGGTTTACTCCTCCGATTGAAAACGTGTATCCGAAGAATTGTATCTTCCGCTTCAGAAATTCAAATTTTTCCCGGTGCAGGGTGAGCCCTGCGTCTCGTAGCTTTCGGAGTACTTGTGTAAGGCGATTGTTGTGCTCCGGTATGGTCCTTGCGTGTATCATGATGTCATCACTGACATTTATTACCCCGGGGATATCAGCAATGAGCTCCTGTATCACATTTTGGAAGACCTCCGCCGCGCTCGAAATCCCAAAACTCTGGCGGGTATACCTCCGGAGCCCTAGGTGTGTTGAGAACGTGGTGATGTTACGTGAGGACTCATCCAGTACCAGCTGGTGGTACCCTGATCGCAGATCCAGTTTGGAGAACCAGCACGCTCCCGCCATTTCACCTATGAGGTCGTCGATAGTAGGGGTTATGTGGCGTTCCCGCTTGATGGCGGCGTTGGGAAGCCGCATGTCGACACATATCCGGACCGCCCCCGGTTGCTTTGGTTTCCGCGTGACCACGATTGGCGAAACCCAGGGAGTTGGGCCTGTTACCTTCTCTATTATTCCCGCATTTTTGAGCTTCTTCAGTTCTTCTTCGACCAACGGTCTCAGGTGGAATGCTATTCGGCGGTGCCTCAGAGCTACAGGCTGCACAGTGCTGTCAATGTGAAGGTGGATTTCCTTCCCTCGGAATCTTCCAATCCCCTTGAACACCTCGGCAAAGTCCATCAACAGTTGTTGAATGGATTCCTGATGTACTCCAAACGCGAAGGACACCACTCCTAGGTCTTCAGCCGCTTTGCATCCTAGCAGCATGCCCTGTCCATCTTCTGACACGAACACATTGGCGGTGACAGACCGATCTCCGTGGGATATGGAGGTCTTGAATTTTCCTTTGATCTTTAGGGGGGTATTTTGTCCATATGCAAACACAGTGATGGCTGACGGAAGTAGCGCCGGCGGTGGATCCAGAGTTTTGTACATGGCTTTGGCCATCAGGTTGATGGTTGCCCCTGTGTCCACGACGGCCAGGACCTCTTGCGTGCCAATCCTGACGACACACTGGGGTAGGCTTCTGGTCTAGCGCGCAGCAGTGCCAACCATGTGTACTTTATGCACCGGGCGCTCTTCCTCCTCATCATCATCCATGTCACTTTGGTTCTGGTCTCCTTCTGGCACCGCGTTTACAACCAACCTGGTGGGGTTTCCGATATTTCTTCGCTCGACAAACTTTTTCAAAGTGATTGAAACGGCCACAGCCCGAACACCGCTTTCCTTTTGCGGGACACTCTGCTGCTGGGTGTGGTAGTCCCCCACAGTAACCACATGACTTGGGTTGGCCCGTTGGAGGTGCTACAGAGCCCTTCCTGGCCCATTTCGTCAGGGATTTGACCGTGACTTTGTTGACTGGTTCGGCCTTCACAGGCGCCGTGAGGGCGGCTTCCATGTGCGCAGCCCGGGCCTTCGATAGTTCCTTGGTGCGCCCTAACGTTAGAATATCTGCCAGTGGTTTGCCCGATTCTTCAAGAATTTGTTCCCGCAGTTTGGCAGAGGAGCCGGCCAGAATGATCTGGCCCCGAACCTCTTTGGTGACGTCAGCAAACCCGCACGTGGACGCGAGGCTCTTTAAGATAGGTATCTAGCGATTCCGCTGGCAATTGTCTTGCCTGCCGGAATATAAACCTCTCCTAGTCCTGGTTAGCCAGGGGCTCGAAATGTGCATTCAGGGCGTTGATTAGCGTGTGATGATTCTTGGGAGTAGCTTCCACTAAGGTTTTTGAGATATGGTGGACGTCTTTGCCTACTAGATGAAGAATCATGGCCCTTTTTTGCTCCTTGTGCACTTTGGTGGCTTCGAAGAAGATTGTCAATCGGTCCACCCAGTCCTTCCACTTGGGGGCTAATGAAGACAGGGAACCCTCCACCACGAATGGCTCAATGGGGATATCGTGGCCATGCCGGGACGTTGTGTTCTAGATATGAATTGGCTCATTTCCTTGAACTTGATCTAGCGCGCTACTCATTGTGTCCCCTGACCCTCTGTTGTGTACTTGCTACTGCTGGTGTGGCCAATGCTTGTTGGGCGGCAACTCGGCTGATTGTAGCCGTGTGGGCGACAATGAACAATTGTCTGTCCTTGATGCTGGTGAATACCGTGTTTATTGCCCCGGTGACTGGATACGATTGGGGACCAGTTCCTGTTACACACCCCTGGTTGTTGCCCTCTTGGGTCTGGGTGGCCTAATGTATGGGTGAAGTATGGCACTTCTCTCCAGGTGAGGGAATGCGCTGGGACGCTTGGCACCTCAATTGTGAATTATATCCACCCACCGATGATTCTAGCACCTCGGTGCGATGTCCGGCGCAGTGGTTGGGATCGCCCCTCCCCCACTCGCCGTGAGCCACGTGGCGCTGGGCCTGGAGTAGGCCAGACCCGATCCTCGAGCGTGAGGGCCAGCGCGCCTCACCTGGTGGCTTCGCGCACTGCCAATGCAGCTGCGGTGTGTCCTTCTTCCCTCCGATGCACGGAGACAGCCGCACCCTGGGAGGGGTCCGCAGGGCACGAGCGCCGCGAGCCGGTAGCAGAGCTTGCGGCAGACGCGGCACTACAGCAGCGAGGGCACGCCCACCCTCGTCGCCAGCTGTTGTGTCGTGTGGGGCACACACAACACGGGATAATGTCGGGCTGGTTGCCGTGGAACCAACACTTGGGCCTAGTGCAATGACGACACGGACACTTGGGTGCTTTGCTCTTCATCTTCCACGCCGTCGCCAACTGGCGTACGTGCGTGCGTAGACGCTATTTATTAAACTGAGATCACGTGACCGTGACGTGTTGCGTCGGCTACGCCACCGACTAGAACACTACATTGCTGTCATCCAGCAGCGGTCCTAAACCCCCCCTGACACTCGGTTCAGGACGGAAGTATGAAAAAATAAAATGGTAATGAATTACCGTTTTATTTTTCATCCTTGAGGGTAATTTAAGTGGGGCGAGACTCATCCGCTCCAACATGAATTTAGTGTCAGACATTGTGTTATTGAGTAGAAGGAGATTACTGGGTATTACGTTACAGAACTCTTATAAAAACACGTCTGCATCCTCTGCTTATTATTTTTGTGCTGTGTAGGATATATTTCTTTTTCTATAAAAGAGCTCTGACATAGAAGTGCAGAAACTGGGCTAAATGAAGGGCCTCTGTCTGGGTCTTTTGAAATTCACTACGGCAATGATCAACTCAAATCCAAAAGATTCTGTAAAACATGGAGGATTGCCATTTACATTGTTCAAGATTAAAGAACTCAGGATTAACAACAGCTTCTCCCTACTTGCAAGAGGTGATGGCCCAGATTTCAGCTTGTCCATTGTTTGCACCTGGGTACATTTGGTGTTAGGATTCTACGTAAAACAAGGTTGTGCTACCTTAGTTGATCTGGCTTTGTGTGAAATGATAGGGGTCATTGCTAAGTTCCCACTCTGTTACACCATGCCAGTCTTAACAGCATTTTTAGGCCCCTGGGGAAAGCAGTGCACTGGGCTCTGCCTACACAACCACTCACAGGAATGAAACGTAATGTACAGCAAGATGAATCAATGCAAACAATTCTGGTCTGTGCATAGATTAGCATGGGGCCCCTATGCTCATGGGGCCAGACGCAACTGCCCCGCGTGCCCATGCATTAAGACGGCACTGTGTTAAACCCACTTTGCACAGGTTATCAGGGATTTAGTGAGAAAAGTTGATTGCTGCTATTGTTTGCAATGTTTTGTGCCACATGTTTTTAGTGCAAGCACCCATGCTGAAGTTTAATAAGTTGGGTGATATTAAATAACATTTTATAATAAACTAATATATATTTAGTGTGAGGTCATATTGGAACTATGAGTAGGGGTGTGTGCATTTTTCCCAAGAGCTTTGTAAAACTATGTATCTTTCTGAAGTTTTATGATTAGCCATTTCCCTGTGAAATTTGTGAATTTTTGTAACATTTTATGTTGCACATGTTCTTTGGTAACAATAATAGAATGATTTTGCATGTGATATACTTTTTAGACAAACATTAAATACCATTTGCATTAAAAAGATCTCGAAAAGAAAACTTGCAGAGAAAACCAGTATGCCTAAAAAAGTATCACACAAGGTAACTTGTAGAGAGCAGTTCATAAATGTTCCGGATTGGCGTGACTCAATTAGAGTTAAGTTTTTCTTTGCTATGTGGTGGACATTTGTTTTTGTTAGGCAGGAAAACTCTTAGCTTGGATGAACATAAGCTTTTGTAAAAAGCGAGACTAGGGGCTTTGTAAAGCTTTTTTGATCCACGGAGAGCCTCAGAAATCTTTACAAAACAAGAATAATGTTGTCAAAGTGTGCACCCCATATTGAGCGACTGTGACATTCTGCACCTTTGGGACTCTAAGAATCACTGTCTTAGAAAGACCCAAATAGACACAGTTGCAAGAGTCTAAACATGAGGAAAGTAAAGTGCTACCCACTGTCAGTGTATATGGGGAAGATAGATTTGAAGCGAAAGACTTGGCCCCTTGGGTGCCCAAGGCACACCTGAAGAAGATCAATCAATTCGTATGTGGAAAATAAATGAGCTGTCAGACAACCCAAGAGTACGAGAGGCTTCTACCAAGACAGATGACGATGACATCAAATATGTCTAGAAAATGGCTAAAAATGTAAGTAGTGCCGCTTCTGGAATCCACATCACAGAGTAATCTGCATAAATAGTTTTCAAATTTTTGGTTGACTGAAAATAGGTTTATTACCCCAGTTTAAGAAAACTGTAGACCAATTAGGTAATGAGTTTTCTCAACCGTTGCATGCATGTACTTAGCAGTAAGAATGTAGACCAGCTTTACACTAACTGTGCGAAGGCTCTTGTTCTTGTAGTATTACTAGAGGGTGGCATAGCTTTCTTCATTGTGTTTAATCTCTTTGTGACCTTTTATAATGGGAAGTGATTGTGGAACAGCATTGCATTCTATTGGTTAATAAAGCAATCTGGAACCCTTGATCCCAAATTCTATGTCCACCTTGCCCTGCTAAATTGTGGGACCGTGAGGTAGTCTGGATATTCTAGGATTTATGATGGAGCTTCTGCGCATGATGTGTCAGTGTAGGTATGCACAGGATCACCATCCTATGATCACATTTAAAGTGCCAGGACAAATAGTATTTTTGGATAGACGTGTGGCACAATCATCGGTCTATTTAGGTGACACTATCAATGCAGATGTTGGAAAATCATGGAATGTAACCTGGCCCTTTGAAACAAAAAACGAGGATGGATTTCAGGAGGTGGAATAATTTAAGACTCTCATTGATAGGGAGGAGTAACGTTATTAAAATGATGTTCCTGCCCAAAATTTTATATCTTTTTTGCTATACCCTTGGAGGTCAGAAATAAGTGGTTGAAAGAGCTGGACGGGATGCTAACATGCTTTCTTTTGGAATATGCTAACCCTAGGAGGGCATTAAAGTTTATGAGCCTCACAAGAGAACATGGTGGCTTGGCAGTCTCAAATCTTATATTATATTATTGGGCCGCAGCAATACAAGAGCAGCGCGTGATGTGCCTTTGTAGGTACGCACAGGATCACCATCCTATGATCACATTTAAAGTGCCAGGACAGATAGTATTATTGGATAGACGTGTGGAAGAATCGTCGGTCTATTTAGGTGTCACTATCAAGGCAGATGTTTGAAACCTCGTGAAAAGTAACCTGGCACCTTTGATACAAAAAACGAGAATGGAATTCTAGAGATGTAATTATTTAAGACTGCCACTGACAAGGCGGAGTAATGTTATTAAAATGATGTTCCTGCCCAAAATGTTATATCTTTTTCGGCCTATACCCTTCGAGGTTGGAAATAAGTGGTTCAAAGAGCTGGATGGGATGCTAACAAGCTTTCTTTGGGCATATGCTAATCCTAGGAGGGTGTTAAAGTTTATGACCCTCACACGAGAACATGGCGGCTTGGCAGTCCTAAATCTTAAATGATATTATTGGGCCACAGCAATACAACAGCTGACTACCCTTCTACAAGGGAAGAAGTAAAGGCCGGGGGGAGGGGGGTTCTAATACCATTCCTCCAATATATGAATTACTACTGTTGGGATAAAAGTTGGGTGTGTCTGTTTCTGTAGATCGAGTTTGGATACTACAAGACAGTCCGGTTTACGACACTGGAAGCCGCCTTCCACATATGGGCAAAGCTCCGGAAAAGGATAGACATAGGTCATTTTAATATTTATACACCTCTCCACCACACTCCTCTCCTACCCAGGATATTTTGGGATGCATATGTTAATGAGTGGTTAATACGGGTGAATACAGGAGCCATATAGACAAGGGGACTTTATCTCTACAGGTACGGTAAAAACCTTTTGAGGCTACACAGCAGAGATTCAAGCTTGACCATAAGGAGTTTAAAAAAAAGTATTTACGGATTAGAGATTTTTGGAGGACGGAAGGAGGGGGTTGATGGGATTTGTAAGGTAGAATCTGTTGAGATGATTATTGGTAGGGATACCTCAATTGGCCCCCTATACCCTATGTTGAACAACACAATGCAGGATTGCATGGATAAACATTCAAAAGGAAAGGAAGATAAGACAAATGCACAAACCAATGACTTTGCTACATCACTAGATGGGGCCCAATATTATTTAATATCTGCTAATTTACAGGCTCAACATTTTCAAACCTGTTTTAACCTGTATATAACCCCAGGAAAAATAGCATAGTGGGGAGGATTAACATGCACAAGGTGCCCAAGATGCCGGGAGTATGAGGTGGATATAGTGAATATATTGGCTGGATGCCCATTGTTGGGGGCGCTTAAAGACAGAATCACAGTGTTCTTGGTGAACAGATTGGGTGTGCAAACAGTCTTATCTGACCAGCTAGAGCTTCTTGGGGTTCATGATGATGGAGTGCTAATTAAAGCCCAGCCCTTTATGTTTGTTGCAATGGCAATACTAAGGCTGTGTTTGACAACAGCCTGGCTCGACCCTACCCCTCCATCGTTTCATCAATGGCTGGCACGTCCATTGGCTATTTATCATCTGGAAAAAGCAGTCTTTGTAAGGAAAGGCAAGAACGCCCTTCAAAAAATGGTCAGTATATGGGCTGGAACTTTAAAACTACGTTGGGGGATTGATCTTTGTAAAAGGGGGGGAAATGTTTGCATAGGTAATCCTGATTTAGTAAGGGATCGGGTCTAAGGAGCAAATGATTGTACAATTGCTCACACCAATGTATGTTTAGATCATGTGTAAAACTTTCTGCTTTTGTCTGCTTTGTTTCTCCTTTTAATTTTGGTTATTTGACTTATTTGCTGTAAATTATTGAAATGTCTGCTGGGGGGGGACTGTTTAAAAAACAATAAAAAATATTTAAAAACAGAAAAAATAAAAAACTGCCAGGGCAGGCTGTCCAAGTTTAGAAAATGGCAGGTCAAGCCTGTGAATTCTACCACTATAACAAATAATTTTGGGGCTGTGAAAATTCATGTTGCTCCTTTGAAGATGTATCCACATGTAGCAGCTTGCCCAGCTGCACGAAGTACATGTTTTAATGATACATTCATTGAACTAAATGCTACACTGGTTAACCATTGATGCAAGAGGCGCCTAAGACACCCTTCTTGGTGCATACAATAATTCATGCAGGATCTAACCGACTATCTAGATAAGAAATTAAAAGTCTATGGAGGGCTTCTGACGTATCTCAGTACTGTGATCTGTATCAAGCTGAATTCTGTATGTATTAAATAGCTATCTATTTCAATGCACTGAGCCCCTATCTATAACTATTCCAATTTGTTACTGCCCAATAGATTACTGATTGCACTTTCATTACTGTTTTGCATATGTTTACTCACACTTGTACATTTTTGTATATTAAATATGCATGTCAAATCTCATTTATAGTTCTTTGAACCTCCCTATACCTACACTGAAGTTTTCTAATAACGTATGTCCAATTTTTACATGTTAATTTCTCTTTGTTAACTCAGTATACCATTTTATGTTTACACAAAATGATGATGGACGGAGTGCTGAAACATTTCAACCACTCACCCCCAGTCACATATATATGCAAATCAGTATTCACCCTGTTCATGGGCACAATCCAGGTTGAACTGCCAGGCCAGGTCTCCCCTGGACCAGAAACAAGCGTCTTGGGACCAGTTGTGAGGTTTCACCCCTCATCAGCTAGGCTAACTTGAATCCAGTGGCACAGCGAGCAAGGGACCCATGTCTGGGTATACCCTTGACCACTTAGGGCGAACATAGCAAACACAACAAGATCATGGACGGAGTACTGAAACTTTCAAACCACTCACACCCAGTCACAGATCTGGGTTTAATTCATCGTTCTATTGCTCTCTATGGCACCCCAGTTTGGACCTAGCCATATGCAAATCCAGAGAAGACCTGGCTTGGCAGTTCGGGCTGGACTGTTTCCATGAGAAACAGGGTCAAGAATGATTTGCATATGGCTGCGTCTGAACTGGGGTGCCAAAGGGAGCTAAAGAATGATGATGGATTCAACCCAGAACTAATAGTGACTGGGGGTGACTGTCTGAAAAGTTTCAGTGCAATGTCCATCAACTCCTTGTGTTTGCTTTGTTTACCCTAAGTTGGCAGGGTATGCCCAGACCTGGGTCCCTTGTTCACTTTAGCACTGGACTCAAGCTAGGTTGGCTGATGTTACCCCAAAACCGGTCCCAGGATGCTTGTTTCCTTTCCAGGGAAGACCTGGCTTGGTACTTTGGGCTGGACTGTCCTCAGATTTAATAGTGACTGGGGGTGAGTGTCTGAAAAGTTTCAGCGCTCTGTCCATCATCTCCTTGTGTTTACCTTTTTATGGTTGTCATGTGTTTTGTCCAACGCGTTTTTACATCCTTATTAAACACACAAAAGGTAATGGGGCAAATACCTTCAAATGGTCTAACCACAAGGCAGTCACTCAAGGTAGCATTACAATCCATAGTTTTTTGCTCACTATGCCACCTCATATTACTCCCAGCCATTTGCAAATCAGCCTTGGTCGTGCTCCAAAAAGGAACAGTCCAACCCAAACTGACAAGCCAGGTCCTCGCTGAAATGGGACCCAAGCAAACCAACACCGGCTTTGGCCTATTTGGGCCTCTTCAGTCAGATGTAGGCTGGTTTTGGTGGCACAGAGAGCATGATACCCACATCTGGGCATACCTTTGGCCACTTAAGGTGTGATATCAAAAACATAAAAGGTAATGGGAGAGTGGGGGAATGCTTTCAAATAGGCCAACCATTGGCAATCACTTGGGGAAGCATTCCAGCCCAGCATTCTTGATGTCCCCATGGCCTATTTTGCGATTAGTAAAATCACATATAACTAACTAAAAAGGAGTCTCCAGCACTGTAGTCAGGGATTTTTAAATATCATTGTCATCTAACAATAATGTGAAAAGACATTGATGATTTTGTCATAAAGAGCAAATGTACCTAAGAAAAGGGTTTGCATTCTCCTTTCATGGGTTCTTCACTTCACACAGAACAAATTAGAGGTAAAAATAGGCTTCTAACAATAAATTAGCTTGCTGCTTAACTAGACTTAGTCATGCACATACCAACATCTTATATTATTTGTCACTGGCAAAAGGGAAAAACCTGATAAATTGGTTGACAGGTGTAGTCCTAAAGCTGTCAAAATCTGAAGTGGTTGAGTAACAGCCGTTTATTAAGAGAGCTTACGAGCGGCTAATTCGACAAGCCTAAAAATCCTGCAGGAATCAATAAAGAAAAGACTATAATTATAATTGCTCCTAATTAAGGGATTTGTATTGCTGCTGATTGGTTTTATAAATTACAAGTGTAGTTTTCTTAACTTGCAGAAATGTTCATAACTGAAATAAACTGTGTTTGCTCTTTATAAAAATATACTGCAGCCTAAAAGTGGCCAACATAAGTTTGCAAAAAACGTTGCATTTGCAAAAAATCACAGCATGGTTGTTTTACTAGTGATTTTTCCAAAATAAGAAGCTTTTCAGTTGCCTCACACATTTTATAATTATTATTATTAGTAGTATTGGTAGTAGTATTAGTAGTAGTATAACTAAATGTAATATTAGTGAAGGAGACTTAAATAAATCACTACCTAACCAAGAATTTAAATCCCTGACAGCTACAATGTTATAATATCACTAACAGATTTCATAATAATGACTTTAAAAAGGAGCCGGGAAATAACTCAGAGTCTATCTGGGCACCTAAAGTTCGGGCAAACTAAATAGCTAGCATTTAAAGTCAATAAAAAAAGCAATCTTTGAATCTATCTTGTCACTGAAGAGAAAGGAACTATTTTTAGGCAGATGTGAACCGTGTGAAGAGGCTTTCCATAGGCACTCAAAGTAAGCGATTGGGAAATGTAGGGTGACTGATTGCTCCATGCTATAAGCTGTGGTGAGTGGAAGCAAAATGTGAATGGCAATTTAGCTGAATAATAGATAAGCTCGCTAGCCAAAACCTACTCTGTACATGAACAATGTGATTTTGTGGCAACAAATAATAGTCTGGTGAAATGTCTAAAGCTGTCTCAAATGCCAGACCCTAAAAAACGGAGAAGTTACGCATTGCAAAATAGTTTTGCAGCTCTGAAATGCAAATCATCACAATTTAATGTTTGTGCAATTACAACCAAGATCTCCAATATGGTAGAATGAAACCTAGTATGTATCATACACAAAGACTATATTATCAATAAAAAGATACACCATTGTGTTTACAGCCCTACACTATACAAGTGTTCATAGTCACAGTTCAAAGAAGAAGTTGCCTTTGTCATGTTATTGATAGAGTGTCATGTTATTCTGAAACTTGTAGGGGTGCATCATAATCACCATTAGTCCGCACCCATAAGTAATCCGGATTGAAAATAACACTTATTCATTAGAAAATGTAAAAGTAATAATGAATTGTGTAGGTGTATTGCTAGAAAATTGGCTTGTGTTAATTGAAAATGTAATATAAATATAAAATGTGACTGTTAGTTGCTAGTGCTTCATGAATTAAGCCATGTTAATGTAGTTAGTGAATTTAAACGTGCAATATGAAAGTCTGCACGTGTATGAATGATCATAGTGCCTTAAATATGAGAAATGCCATGCTTAGAAATGTAATATCATTAACATTGTGTAGGTTTGAATGTGTAAAGGCCTGTATTAAATGAATATTCACATTTTGCCATGGAAGGCCTGTTCATGGTTTCTTATGTTAGCAGAATCGAGAAGGCCTGAAATGTATTTTTCCTTGGGAAGGCTCTTAATAGAATGACGTCAACAAAATTTGTACGTGCAAGGTTGTTCTGTTCACATGTTTTCCGTTGCAGGTGCAAGGACATTTTCCTCGATAGCTAGACTGATGATTATTGTTTTAGGAGTTAGGTATGGAGGAGAACTGATACATAGTTACAGGGTAATGTGATAATGAAGCCTCCTTGCTGGAGACGCTTGGGACCCAACGACAACTCAACCATTCTTGAATGAAGCACAAGCACAAGGTGAGGAAAATCATCTGCCAAAGATGTGCATCCAAAGAAGGTGTGTCTGGCATGTTTTAGGAGTTGTGCATTTTGTATTAGGGACAGTGCCCAGAGGGAGGAGAGGCAGATGAGGCAGAGAGGGTTGACAAGAGTAGAGAGCCATTAGAAGGGTAAGAGAAGGATTAGGTTCTAGGAATGAAGACTTAGACAGTTGACTCTTTTTCCAAATGTGAATGCACTTCTGAGGAAGTCTCCACCAGCTGACACCTTTTTCCATTTGGCTAGAATGATGTTATGTAGGAATGTCATCTTAGTGTTAGAGTAGGGACAGAATAACCCAAATTAATTTTCTTTATGTAATCTGATGAAGACTACTTTGGATATTGGATCAATTGTCGCTTGTTTAATCTTTTTAGAATTACTTATTCTTTTTACTTTACATTGAATTAGATTAATTGGGAGAATGAACTTTGTATTAGTGCCTATGTATTTCTTCAACCTCGTAATGAGGTACTTGTATGTTCAGTTGTTTTTGGTTTTGTAACAACCCTTAAAATTCAAGATAGAGTCAGTGATTTTTCCAAATTCACATTGGTGAGTCTTATTGATGAAGGCGATTTTATTGGATTTCTCCCTTTTACACTTCTTAGCAGATAAAAAGATCCAGTCGACCGAGATCCTTATAAATGGCAAGATCTGATAAAATAGAGATAAGGATCCGGTGTAATCAGTGTTCACATTCTGGGGACTGTTGATATTTATTCGGTATTTGCATACATTCCTTTCAGTCTCCTGCATCTTTGCAGACCTGCCAACTCACATGGTGCCATCAGGTGTCACATAACATTGGTTCCCTGCACACAGTCACCAGCTGATATCACTTGGTGTTCATCAAATGATCATCATCATCATCAGAGGCAGCCTCGGAGGTGTTTGTGTTTTTTTAAATTTTTTGGGCTGAGGATGAGGTGTTGAAGGATCTAAGAACCTGCTCCCTCCTCACACTGTATATATTTGTGTGAAGTTGGCAGGTATGTAGAGTATATGCATATATTTGAGGCACTCATGTAGATTTGTACACTCAATGTTTATCAACTGTCTTTCCACATAACCAAAGAATTCACATTACAAATGAACAAACAGGAGGTAAAGCATATTCTCTTAACAGACTTGGAGGTTTATGTCATTATTACAAATGACAGCTTCCTCAGATACACAGGTTAATTGTATGAAATTAGGATTGAAGATAACCTTCAAACAGGAATTGTAATAATCTTTTATATACAGGTTGAGAAGGGTGGTCCAAAGCCAAGAAGGGAAGGAGGAGATTCTAAATCTTAGATGCGCCTAGTACTCTAGGGCCATGATTCTTAACCTGTGGTCCGAGGAACCTAGGGGGTTTGCGGGACCTACTCAGGGGATCCGCAAGTGGTTTACAAAATTGATGAATAATAAAATGATTAAATTAAATTCATAAAGTGTATACAAATAAAGAAGCAACTTTGAAAACTTTTTCTATTTTTGATCGCGAACCAAGCAAAATATTTAAATATTCAAGGATTTGTTTGGTGCATTCTTGATTTTATATTTTTTTATATTGTTTCGAGGTTGAAATCATAGAAATTGCTTAGGCCAGAGGTCCCTTAGCTTCCAATAATTACTCAGTGGGGGATCCCCGATATTCAGTAGCGATTCAGTGGAGGTTAACAGCAGTCAAAAGGTTAAGAACCGCTGCCCTAGGGTACACACTGTTTTAAAAATGTGCATTTGCAGAGGTATGTAGGTATTACAAAGACAAAGAGAAACTGCAGAGCAGGTGAGCTTCTGGCCCTGATAGTTTGCAGTACCCATATGAAGAGATTTGTGAGTTAGGTATGCCAGTTTATAAATACTTCTCCCTTCAATCGAAAGCCCTTATAAAGTAGTAAGAATGGGAGTAATATGGTCACAATTCTTTATCCCGGTTTAACTAGCCTTTCCACTGTGTTGAGCATTGCCTTTAGCAGTGCAAGATACATTTTCAAAATACCAATTAGCAGCGAGTTACCACGGCCTAGCATTAAGAGCACCAGTGACTGAACCACAGTTTTGAATTAGGATTCAAGGATGTACAATTTAATCCATCAGAGAAGTGTTTGCTGTCAAGAATATTTCATAAGGACTTGTCCAGTTCAATGATCGAAGACGTGCCATAACAACTACATATATAGGATTACGTTCCCACACATACACCTGATCCATATCTAACGTATGTGCTCAGCTTAATGCTACAAGAGTCTTGGAATGTAATTATTTATGCAAACACTACAACGTGGTCGTATTATTTCTTTGGCCATTTGTTTGAAAACACGAATGGAAATCACAACTTTTCAAATCCAAGTCAACATAGGTTTGTGTGCTTCTGTTTTTTAACTTCCCCACAGTGTCCATAAAACCACCTGCCCTGAAGAAGACCTTCCCGGAAATCACCCACGGGCCCATCTTTGAAGGTCGAAAAGCGTCGGTGCAAACATAAACAGGTTCGAGAGCGACCATAAATTGACACATTGTGTGCACAATAGTAGTTCACTCTGAGAGATGGAATCTGGGATCCCATCCGGGTACAAATTTGTGCTCTGACCCCTTCCACAATAGGGTCCAGCAGTAGTGTTCAACACTAGACACAGAGAAGACACACGTGGTAGAGTCCCAACGTTAACAAGTTTCAGTACACTAGACAAGCAACTGCACATGTTCTGTTGCATGTCGACAAATTCATCCATGAATTGTATTTTAGATGTATAGTAATTGTTTTTTGGATTAATCCCTTACATGTATCTAAGAAATGTTGGCATGTAGTCATGAGTTTTGTCACTTGTCATTATGTCTACAAATGTATAGTATCTTTTCTTTAAAAAAAAACATATTTTCTGTAAAAAAACAAGCAAAAAGAAACAATTGCTATGATTCATAAAAAGTTTCAGTGATTCATTTCAGAATAATTACGTAAAAGTAACACACAGAGGCGTGATATTCAGAAGTGCACCACCTGGATGAAAGGATGAAGTAATAGCAGGTCAAATTAAAGACAATAGAAGGAACAATGTTTTGGTTTCGTCTACTTTAAGTAAAATTTGAAAAATGGTCTGAGAGGCAACGCTCCAATTTTGTTCAGGCTGTGAAGTACACATGCACAGGGTACATTATGCACATTTAAGTATGTATGGTACTAATTAATTCTATGCCCCTTTCATTTTGTGAATCATTCAAAATACATGCAGGAATATGTTAAGATATTTTTCCAGGTGTGAGTCTGCTTTATGTCTGGGAAAAGCATTCTGCAAATCTGCTCCACTGCAGAGCAGGATTAGCATCTGTGCCCATCCTCAGATGGTTCATGCTGAGGAGTTTGCTTGTTTGCCTTCTGATGACACACTTTGGTCTTGACTCTAATGCAGGTGCAAGCAGCTACCATAGAAGACTTGCCCTAGAATTGTAGCCTGCCATGAACCATGCACATGGGACAATGGATGGGCCATAGTCTGATTGAGATTATGCAGATCACGACCTGAATCCAGAACCAGATTGTTACTTGGGTGCAAAAAACTGCTATTCCAGCCGTGCAAGTCCACTAATCTACCAAAATCTCCACAAGGACCACACACCTGGAGGGTGAGGTAGACAGGTAGGAGGTGAAGGCAGTGTGAGACCTATAACTGTTAGATTGGGAGGAGTAATTCGTTATTGGTAATTCCTTGAAGGGTTTACTGCAGTTATTTCATTTGTACAAAGACATATCGGAGGGAGTGGCTATGTCAAATTTGGAATGTTCCATAGCAATTATATCTCAACAATCAAACTTCTTTTATTAGTACATTATCCAAGACGGCCTTCATACTCCACCATTTCAGTATTTTCATTTCATTAGATGAAAAGAAACCTCAACTCTCTATTGTCAATTAAAATCAAATCCGATTTGACCACTCTTAAGGTCAAAGAATGCTAATATTCAGACTGGGTAGATCAATAAATACAGGTCTTGTACTAGGCCTTGTGTAGTCTTGGTGATATTAAGATAGGTAGGAAGCCAGGTGAGTAAAAGCCTAAAGTGTGCCGGCAAGGCAACTAGAGGAACATGCTCACTCCTGAGAGTAAGGCATCACCTACACTACACTTGGTTCCCATCCTCGCCCCCACAGTCTGTCCAATCGTGCTTTGACCCCCTCCTTCTTCTAGGGCTCGAGTCAGAAAATCACTTTGAAGTGCCTCCACATCGACTACGAATTATATCTCCTTAAGATGTAGCCTAAATTATGTATGAGCATGTTACACATCCGTACCAAATAATATTATCCACTTGTGCCAGAGAAAACAGTCTGGAACATTGCCCTACATTAAAAATTTCCCATTAATACCCCATAATAAGGGGCGTAGCTAAGTCAGTACGATTCGGGGGTGTAAACCTCACATTTCTCAACTAAAAAGCAGTGGGCCGTAGGGCAGATGGGGTGAAATGACCGAGGTTTGGGATGGAATGTTTAATGAGGAGCAGGGTCAATAATAAAAGGCAGCTACTAGAGATTTACCAGCCATTGAAACTTTCGTAAATTCAGCTGGCCATGTTGCCTCCGGAGCAACATTGGGGGGACAGCATCTTGGTGTTGCTCCCCTGCTAGAATGGGATGGGCAATGTGTCCTAGTAGGGCCACCATAGGTACAGAGGGTTCGTGCCTCTGTTTATTGCCTCACAGCATCAGGATTAGGCATGGTGAAGGATAGGATGCATTATAAGGGATCAGCAATTAGGTATGTACAAAACCTGGGCACACGTATTACATTCAACAGTTAATACAATATTGAAAATATGATACAGTCGACACCGGTGGTTTTCTTATTGGTTGTTTATGTGAAGATGTTCATGAGAAAAACAAAGCCAGCCGACACGTGTTTCGTCAACAGGTCAATGCCTATGACTCTTCAGGGCTGGGAACAATGTAATATAAGAAAATACATTTTATATAACACACAGATATCGTTGGGCACACTTCCAAGCAAATGTTAGTTTAAGCAGTGACTTGAGTGGGGTGACTAATAAAGCACCAAAATGAGCGTGAAACCCTTAAATAAGAGAACTGTAAATAACAAAAGGCAAACAGCAATGATAGAGGCTGAAAATAGCCATAATGAAACAATAGGAACAGAGAATAGGCCCAAAAGTAACCTGGACTTCTTGAATTAGCAGGTCCAATGGAAAAATTAAAAGTACGGGCGTAATTCGCTTGGAAATCTTACACATGTAGTCGTTCTCAAGGAATATGGTGGTAATGATAGACCAAAAAAGATCAGGTGCATGATTCGCTTGGAGAGCATACAACTAGTAGTGCCTCTCAAGGAATGAAAGTAGACAAGGAATAATAATCTACAAAAGGTACAAAAATTAAATTAACACAATGCGACAGAACTGTCTCAAAATGCCCGTGAATAAGTGTATTTGTGCGAACACGAGTGCAGCAAGGTGAAACAATTAATTGTAGCGGCAAAGTGAAATGAGAAAACAAATACTAAGGCATGGAAGACAGAGGTACGAAAAAGGCAACTGTAAATAAAGTGCGGTTCGGTAGTATGCAATGGTTATCAGTTTATGCTCAATACTAACGCCGGCAAGAATTTACAGAGTATGGCATAGTGACATAATGTCATTTGAGATGTCATCAGTGATGTCATGAGTGATGTCACTGACCATATCATGAGTGATGTAATATGCGACGTCATCAGCAGTGCATTGCGGGCGCGCGAGTTATAGTTAGCTGAACTAACTATAATGGGGGAATTTCAATGGTTTTGTATGAGTATTTATTGTTATATTTTTTATACTAATTTACTACATTGTTTTAAAGTATTTATTTTTAGATATTTTATTTTTTTAAATTACATTACATATTTTTAATATAAATTGGAATTTTTTTTTTTAAATATTGAAATTGTAATATATATATTTTTTATTTTATATATTTTTTATTTATATATATTTTAGATAGCAGGCAATGATATCCCATGGAAAGAAATTCAATTTACTGGTAAGTTCAGTTAAATTTACTTTTCAGGAATAGTAGTGAGCTGAAAGATGCAGCACTAAGGTCCCTCCAGAGTAAAATGGAATTCGTAGTTTGGCAGATTTTTGAGGAATTTTTTTAAGTTCCAAAACTCCACCCTTAGAAAAATTTCCAAGTGAAACCAGTCAATGTTAGCCTTTGGAAGGAAATTCAAGCTACTGTAAGTATGGTTAGAATTACTTTTCAGGATCAGTAGTGGGCTGAAAGATGCAGCACTGAGGTCTCTCCAGATAACAGGTGAGTAAATCAGAATTCGTAGTTCAGCTGATTTTTGAGGAATTTTTTAAAGTTCCAAAACTCCACACTTAGAAAAATTTCCAAGTGAAACCAGTCAATGTTAGCCTATGGAAGGAAATTCAACTTACTGTAAGTATAGTTAGAATTACTTTTCAGGATCAGTAGTGGGCTGAAAGATGCAGCACTGAGGTCTCTCCTGATAACAGGTGAGTAAATCGGAATTCGTAGTTCGGCTGATTTTAGAGGAATATTTTGCTCAATAGTGAAGGAAGGGGGCGGGGCCTGAGGTGACATGTGTGCAAACACGCCCTGTGGCACGTTTTAGTTTGGGGAATTAATTCCTCCTCAATCCTGAGATCCCCTGTGAGCCAACTAGCCCACCAGGTACCTCCAGTATGCGCCAGAGGAACTGCGTTGCAGAGAGGTGTTCAAAGGGCACGTCCCCTTTTTACAACACTCTGCAATGCAGCTCCGTGGCGCTTACTGGAGGTACCTGTTGGACTAGTTGGCCCCTAGGGGACTTATGGATTGAAGAGGAATTATTTCCTCAACTTAAAACGCGCCACAGGGCATGTTTGCACACATATCACCTCATGCCCCGCCCCCTACCTTCACCACTGTGCAAACACGCCCGTAGCGCGTTCTAAATTGGGGGATTAAGTCCCCTTGCATACTGGGGGTCCATGGGGGCCAACTAGCTCACCAGGAAACTCCAGTGTGCGCCAGGGGGCTGAGTTGCAGAGAGGTGTAAAAAGGGCCGTGGCCTCATTACACCTCTCTGCAACGCGGTCCCCACACGTTTGCAGAGGGGGAAATAATTCCCCTTGCATACTGGGGGTCCCTGGGGGCCAACTAGCCCACCAGGACCCTCCACTATGCGCCAGGGGGCTGCGTTGCAGAGAGGTGTAATGAGGCCACGCCCCTTTTTACACCTCTCTGCAACTCAACCCCCTGGCACATTTGCAGAGAAGGAACTAACTCCCCTTGCATACTGGGGGTCCCTGGGGGCCAACTAGACCACCAGGAACCTCCAGTATGCGCCAGGAGGCTGCGCTGCAGAGAGGTGTAATGAGGCCACGCCCTTTTTTACACCTCTCTGCAACGCAGCCCCCTGGCATGTTTGCAGAGGGTGAACTAATTCCCCTTGCATACTGGGGGTCCCTGGGGGCCAACTAGCCCACCAGGAACCTCCAGTATGCGCCAGGGGGCTGCATTGTAGAGAGGTGCAATGAGGCCACGCCTCTTTCTACACCTCTCTGCAAAGCAGCTCCCTTCCGCGTTTGCAGAGGGGGAACTAATTCCCCTTGCACACGGGTGGTCTCTGGGGGCCAACTATCCCACCAGGAACCTCCATTATGCGTTCGGGGAGGTACAGAGTACAGTACAGAGTACCATACAGAGTACTGTACTTCGTACCCCGCGATTTAAAAAAAATACATATTTTTTTTGGCCTTAGGAGTCCTTGTGGGACCCCCTGAGCAGGCCTAGGGGGTCAGGGTGTTTCTACCCTGCCCCCTTTGAGTGTTTTGCACATTTGTTTCACTGCTTTGTTGTGCCTCGGTTCTACCGAGGCACAAGATGGCTGCCAACACTTCCCGGGTTGGAGTGTTGACAGCCAATTAGCATGAAGCTCGTGCTCAGGAAGGTACAGAGTACAGTACACAGTACAGTACAGAGTATGGTACTTTATCTATAGATATAGCTATGATTTTACTTTTGATTTTCTCAGGAACTACTGAACGGATTTACACCATTTAAAAAAAAGGGTTATCTGCGAACCGAACTCTACCTTTTTGCCAAATTTGGTGTAATTCCATTCAGCCGTTCGGGCTGTAGCCCTGGCTAAAGGTCCCTATGGAAAATTGCATGGGAAAAACACATTTTGGGACCCCCCTTTTTTCTCAGCCCCCGCTTCACGAATCCCCCCCAAACTTTCAGAGAAGGAGCGGAGCAGGCCATTTTCTTGGAGAATATATATATATATATATATATATATATATATATATATATATATATATATATATATATATATATATATATATATATATATATATATAGATATATATATATATATATATATATATATCTATATATATATATAGATATATATATATATATATATATATATATATATATATATATATATATAATGATATTTAGTACAACATTATTTATGACATCAATATTTTTTTCTCAATATTTTTGTACTTACCATTATAAATATAGGATGTCGATATTTTTGACATCGATATTTATAACCCAATATTGTGGTAGGTGGATATTTTAGGTGCCAATATTTTGTCAGTGAACAGATTGGCTCTAAGAGTTTGTGCAAAAACAGGCCATGAAAACGTTTGGCCTGCATATCCTGCCACACAATGTAAAATTACCTACAATCTCTGCAAAATTTAAAAATTATATGTATTTTTTTAAATGCAGAAGATTTACTTTGGTACATCTGATTGCATCACATCTTAGACAAGCATTTAATAAAAGTGAAGGTTTTAAGCAGGAACTTAGAAACCACAGCTCTCCTCCCGAAGAGACTACAGGCAATACAAAAGCAGGCAGACTCATCCTCGAACTACTCAGTAGAACCCACATGACTCCCCACCTCTGAAACCTACACTGGACCCAGATACAGAAGAGATGCCAGTTCAAGATGCTGACCCGCACATTTAAAGCCTTACACAAAGAAGGACCTAAAAACATCAACAAACACCTGACTTTTCACCAGCCAACAAGACACCTACAATCAGCTTCCCTCTTCCTCGCAGAGACCCCTACGGATCTGCCGAACCCACAGCAGTGGACTTTCCTTCTCGCACCAAGCGGCCAAGCCTTGCAATAACCTCCGCTTCCCAACTCAGGACTGCACCTTCAATCCAGAAATTCAGGAAAGAACTCAAAAGCTGGATGTTTGAATGAACAAACCATCACACAGCAGCCAGCTCCTCCAGTGCTTTGAGACCCTCATGGGTGATCTGGTGCGCTATATAAATGATTGATTGATTGGGAAAACTAATGGCTCACCCCCACCAACAATGCCATTAGTGAACCAAAAGGCATGTTCTAGCCATGTAAACTCTAAATGTGGCCTAGATTCTAAATATAGATTGAGCAACAATATATACAATTACAATCAAACTTCAGAGGTGGTTATACAACGCAAATCCTGAAATCGGGTATTTAAAAGTGCTCTCATATGTGATAATATAAAAAGGAGGCAGTGTGAAATAAAATGTGTGTCTCGGATCACTCAATTTCAACAAGCAGGGAAGTCATATTGATTCCAGATTATCTAGTTTCACATTCTGAATGTGTGCCATCAGATGGGTATCTTTGTCTCTCTCTGACATCAGAGGTCTATGTTTGTCATTTATTATTGGCAGAAAACACAACACAGACATAGCAGACCAGATTCTGGGCCCCCAGGCTCAACTACAAAGCCAAGATTTATTTTGTGGGGGAGGGGCTGTCACACCCCAAAAACCCTACACCCTACGTACCTGCTAATAATATTGCCTAACAAAGCCCCAAAAGTTTACCCATGAATACCACAAAGTGTCTTCCATCAATTATACTTTAACTGCTTAGTCATAAAAGGCAGTGCGACTTCAAGAGGAATTAGAGACTGGGTGAGCTATCTATGTATTACAACACACAATGGGCCGAGACACTGTCCCAGGTGATGTTTTCCTGTCTTACTTTCTGTGTATTTATTTTTGTAAAGTGTGTAAATGCCTGTTAGGGCATCCTGGCACTGTGATTATAACTGAAAAGAAGCTGGCATACTTTTACAGCTCAAAAGGCCAGGTTTGTATTTTTTTTCTAAAGACAAGCAGAGACAAGGGAAAGAATTTAAACGTTCTGTTAGTTATTTCAGATATTTGCATAGCGTGCCAAAGCAAACAATGTATGACATTAAATGGGCTAGCTCAGTGCATATTATTATTAATATTTTTATCACTGTGACACAATATGACTTCTTGGAATGCAGACTGAAGACTTCAAATAGTTTTAGAGGGGGCTAATGTCAATGACTGGTATACCGGCCAATCCTTAAATGACACACATATAAAGGTGCACACATTCAGTATTATAAAAGTACATTTAACATAAGAAAATATACTAAGATTAAGGGAAACGCCCCATCCTACCCATATGGAAATGGAGGAAGGGACAGCAAAATTAGGAACCAATGAGAGCAGAAAATACGATCCTGCATGTAAGTATTGATCAGATGACTAAAGATGGAGAATGTTGAAAATGCCCATCTTCTACATAGTCTTTCCCCAGATTATTTTCTTCACTACTTTATTTTTGCTGTACCCGTTTTTGTTGGCTTTAGCACTCTACATACTTCAGCTGACCAGTGGTAAAGTGCTTGTGCTCTCCCTTCCTGCACCTGGTTAGTATATTGAATTTACTTATAAGTCCCTGGTACATGGTACTGCATGTAACCAGGGCCTATAAACGAATTGCTACGAGAGGGCTGCAGCACTCAGTTTAGTCCATTTAACTTTATTCAGTATTTTTGTTAAAATCATAAAAGTGTACATCTCATTCAGCAGCAATAAATGGTAAAAGAGTACCACTCCTTGCAGTAGAAGGAGGAATCATAGTAGCAAACATCAGATAAAAATACATTGAATACAAGTTCAATAAAAGCTTTAGAATATAAACAATTAGGCAAAAATGAATAAAACAGAGTATACCATCATTATCCTGACAAGGGCTAGATCCTAACATCACAGTGCTGAATGGATAGCAGATAGGACACTAGAAAGAACAAGCGTTTGCAATGCAATCGGTCTCGCCTTTGGGACCTTATATGTATTTAGCTATGTGGCACATTAGCATGGGTGTAAAAACATCTACTGTTCTTTAAAGTGGAGGGAAAGTAAGCACCAAACTGCATGACACGCCATGTATGGAAACACATGGAGAGAAATATTGCCTTTCACCAGGAAATGGTATGATCCAAAGCTCTGCTTTTATTATAAAATCAGGGTCTTCAGTGGTCATATCACTGAAAATACAAGAGTTGAATTTTTTTTTATTGTCTACGGGTGCTCGTGGAAGACAATTTCTTTGGACAGGAATCTGGAGAATGCTAAATTGATTCTGATATTTTACTGACCTCTGCTGCTCTTTTTCTATCAAGAAAGTTAAATAGAGGCAATTGCCAGAAAGAGTTTTAAAATAAAGTCTCTCAGCTGAAAGCAATTCTGGTTATTTTATGGACCTCTGTTGGTCGTTTTTTATCAAGACAGTTGAATAGAGGCAGTTGAACAGAATTAAAAGTCCCTAAGCGGAAGCACACAAGTCCTAGGGCTGACCTCCAGAACCCACAAAGTATATACACATATAAGTATATACAAAAGTATATACAAGAGGTCTTGAATGCTCAACCTAAAAAGGGAAACAATTAAACACATTTTGGGTATCGCTAGCAGCTGTAAGTAAAGATATGCAGATCTAATTTGCCTAAAATGTACCAGAATCAAATGAGGCCAGATATACTTGTGGCGAAGATTAGAAAACTTCAGACACACAAGTACAATATGCAGCCGGCTTTAACACTGGTGGCACCCTGTGTGCGACAATGTTTGCTGCCCCCCCAATTACCGCCTCTGCCACGAATTCCCTCGCTAGCACCCTCTAAAAGTTCCCCTCAAGTCTCCATAACCACTATCTTCCAGATTAATTTAGTTTTATAGCACCACTCATACCAGTCTAAGGTGTCAGAGCGCTTTACATCACACGCACATTGCAATCATATGAGTGTAAATCAGTGAACAGGTAAAATTACATCAGGCAGGACTACAAAGTGTAGTGTAGGAGTGACGTCTTTGATACTGGTAGGCAATACAGTTTAAGAGTCCTTATTCTGGAAAAGCACAAATTCAGAATGTAAAACATAACATAATTTTAGGGGTTCTTCTTAATAATAAGAATTGTTTTCTACTCAAATGAACCCTTTTGGCAAGAGTAGGATAATGAAAGACTGAGAACGCTTGGTTGGTGGCAGCAACCTGGCTCTCTTGGAACTCTGTGAATAATTTCTGGTAAAAGCGCAGTCACTGGTAGATATTGTTGCAGCTCTGGCGCGATTAAGGCGCCAGCGCTTTAGAAATATTTTACGCTCATTTTAAATTGTGAAAAGTCCTTTTCTTCACCTACCGACTGTACTGACTGAATCTTTGCAGCCCGCCCTGTTCCATCGCGGCTGGTGCCGTTAGCGTGGAGGGTGAGGCGAGCCGCCATCTTCGGTGGGGCTGGACCGGATCTAGCGGTCTAGTTCTCCCGGGAGGCAGGCTTTAAAACGCTTCCTGATACAGAGCCTTCCGAGAACGCTTGGTTGGTGGCAGCAACCTGGCTCTCTTGGAACTCTGTGAATAATTTCTGGTAAAAGCGCAGTCACTGGTAGATATTGTTGCAGCCCTGGCGCGATTAAGGCGCCAGCGCTTTAGAAATATTTTACGCTAATTTTAAATTGTGAAAAGTCTTTTTCTTCACCTACCGACTGTACTGACTGAATCTTTGCAGCCCGCCCTGTTCCATCGCGGCTGGTGCCGTTTGCGTGGAGGGTGAGGTGAGCCGCCATCTTCGGTGGGGCTGGACCGGATCTAGCGGTCTAGTTCTCCCGGGAGGCAGGCTATAAAATCAATGTGCATACAGGAGCGCAGCGGACGAGCGCAGCGGGCGCGACGAATACGCGCCGAAGTCGCGCATAAGTCAAGCCCGTCTGCGCCCGTCCGCACAGTCCGGGGCCTGGGGCCAAAATCCCTGGTCTAAATTACAAATACTCCTCCTCTGAGTTATTGCTACTTAGACCCTCTAACAGCGCGGGACCCGCCCCACCTGCTCACGCTTTAAAGCGTGCTGCCACCTATGGTATTTTGAAGTCAGAGTTTACTACTGACAAAACCTCTAGGCCAAGTCCTCTCTTATGTCTCTCACCCTCTCCTGATTTAAATACTACTCTTAAATGCTTTTATCTAAACACTAGGTCCATGGTAAAACACCACATGGACATTTTTCTTTTACTTCAAACCGAGCAACCAGACATTTTACTCCTCACGAAGACCTGGCTCAATGCAGACGCCTTGCCCGACATTTTAGCAGCAGTTCCCTCCGACTACTATATTCTGCATGTTGACAGACCCGCCGATAAAAGGGGCGGGGGGTCGCTGCGATTATTCGCAATTCCCATAAAGTCTCTCTTCTACCGTCCCTTGACCTCACAGGATCAGACAACTTGGTTTTTAAAATTGATAATAATAGTGGATCATTACTTATGATCCTCATATATCGCCCCCCTCAAAATATGCCCGCTTTCGCGGCATCCATAGCAGAACAGCTTGCCACTTTAATAATCTCTCACAAAAAAATTGTGTTGCTGGGTGACCTCAACCTTTGGTTGGACTCTGCCGAGTTAGACACTCAGGCAGCTGCGCTGAAAGAGACCCTTTTAGATATGAACCTCATCCAACAGATACACCTCCCAACCCATGCAAAAGGGCACAGCCTCGATCAAATTTGGTCTCAGAACATTCCCCTGGCTATCAATTCCATCACGCCCTGCATCTGGTCTGATTTATTTGTGAAACTGCTCTCCCCTGAGGCGGAAGCCGGGGGATTCTCTCACTATTCTTTTTAAAGAACGCTATCTGAGCTCGTGATTGTCCGCGCAGAGGACTTTCATTGTGTTTTTTAAACGCATATTTTGATCATAAAAAATTGCTTTTACTTACTGTGAGGAGCGCGTTGTGCAAAGCGCGATTACTGCAGTTACCTGACAACAGCGCTGCCCTATTCGGCCGCGGTCACGTGACCTGACCCACCTCACCCGCCATCTTGAGGAGGTAAGGGCTGCGCTCTAGTCCACCAACCCTCCCGCCCTCTTAGACTACTTAAGGGGCGATCTTCCAACTAACAGGCAAAACCTTTATTTGTTAAACTGCTCTCCCCTGAGGCGGAAGCCGGGGGATTCTCTCACTATTCTTTTTAAAGAACTCTATCTGAGCTCGTGACTGTCCGCGCAGAGGACTTTCATTTGTGTTTTTTAAACGCATATTTTGATCATAAAAAATTGCTTTTACTTACTGTGAGGAACGCGTTGTGCAAAGCGCGATTACTGCAGTTACCTGACAACAGCGCTGCCCTATTCGGCCGCGGTCACGTGACCTGACCCACCTCACCCGCCATCTGAGGAGGTAAGGGCTGCGCTCTAGTCCACCAACCCTCCCGCCCTCTTAGACTACTTAAGGGGCGATCTTCCAACTAACAGGCAAAACCTTTATTTGTTAAACTGCTCTCCCCTGAGGCGGAAGCCGGGGGATTCTCTCACTATTCTTTTTAAAGAACGCTATCTGAGCTCGTGACTGTCCGCGCAGAGGACTTTCATTTGTGTTTTTTAAACGCATATTTTGATCATAAAAAATTGCTTTTACTTACTGTGAGGAACGCGTTGTGCAAAGCGCGATTACTGCAGTTACCTGACAACAGCGCTGCCCTATTCGGCCGCGGTCACGTGACCTGACCCACCTCACCCGCCATCTTGAGGAGGTAAGGGCTGCGCTCTAGTCCACCAACCCTCCCGCCCTCCCCGCCCCTCGTATGTATAAAACAGGAGGAACATCCCGTCCGCGCAGCGGGCGGGCGCAGCGGGCGCGCCGGAGGCGCGCCAGAGGCAAGCCCGTCTGCGCCCGTCCGCGCCTGGACCGGGCCTAGGGCCACAACCCCTGCCCAACAAGTGTCAGACTCCAATAAGAAGTACCTCAAGGCTCATCCCTGAGTCCGACACTTTTTAATATCTACGTGCCGGACCTTGCTAAAACCATCAAAGCACACGGGATGAGCCTAACCTCTTACGCCGATGATACCCAACTAGTGTTGGCTATCAAGGGGGACGGAGATCTAGTGGCTGAAAAATTCAAGAAGGGGCTTTTAGATATAGGAGAATGGATGGCTACCAACTGCCTTAAATTAAATTCTGAAAAAACCGAGGTTCTCATGATCGGACCCCTCTCGCCAGCCTGGCCATCAAGTTGGTGGCCAGAGACCTTCGGTACCCCTCCTACCCCAACTGCTAAAGTCAGGAACCTTGGTATCATCTTCGACGAGGGTCTAAATTTCATGGATCATGCTAACAAAACGGTGTCCACAGCACACCTGAAACTGAAGATGATCAGGAAAATACGCCCTTTTCTTCCTGACTCAGCCATCAAAACACTGGTCACCTCTCTTGTCCTTTCTTCCCTGGACTATTGTAATGGTCTCTTCCTCAATGCTCAATCTAGAGTAATCACCAAACTGCAGACTATTCAAAACGCGGCAGCACGTCTGCTTTCTGGCAAAACAAAATATGAATCAATTTCCAATAACATAAAGGACTTCCACTGGCTCACCGTGCGAAAAAGAATCCACTTCAAGTCCCTCTGTATTGTGTTTAAAGCACTTAACAATCAAGGACCTCACTTTTTGAAAGAACAACTACAACAACACAAACCTAATAGAGCCTTACGATCGGCTACTCTCAATCAACTGGTCATCCCCCGTACTAAAACTGTCACCTGGGGCGACCGGCGTTTTTTGGTGGCCGCCCCTAAGCTCTGGAACACGCTACCCCTAGACATCAGGCAAAGTTCCACTCTCCTCCAATTCCGTAAACTTTTGAAAACTTGGCTGTTCACTCAATGATCACATTCTTCGCATGCAGACTGTCACAAATAACTGGTTTATTAGCGCCAAGACGCCCTAGGGTAAATGATGCGCTTTACAAATATTAAAAATAAATAAATAAATAAATCACTTTTTGATCAACTTTACCATGACTATCGAAAGTAGTAGGAAGCCCCCGTCTCAGATAGGAGGGACAACCAGAATTTGGAAGAATGTTGACATCCCTGCTCTTATCGGCACCTTAACTTCTTCCCTCCCTCCATTAGATCAGGACATTGAAGAAATGGAAGAAGCCTTCTGTAGGTGGCTACTTCAGGCAGCTGACGTTTACGCTCCCTGCACCAATTTTCCCCGCTCTCGCCCCAATGACGCTCATAGGTGGTTTACGCCTCTTTTGAAAACTTTTAAACTTGAAGTCCGTCAAATGGAGCGTAAGTGGCGAACAGCGTACTCAGAACAAGATAGAGCCAACTACTGCAAGGCCCGAAAGGATTACCAAAAACTCATTCAGAAACATAAAACTGATTATTTTTCTAAAAAAAATCCTTAATGCTCACAACAAATCTAAAGAACTGTTTAACATTGTGGAGAATCTGAGCGCCAGTGATAGAACTTCTCTCCCAGTGGTCCCCACTCAGGAGCTCTGCAATTCATTAAACTCCTTTTTCTTTGATAAAATCTGCACCATAAAACAAAGCATCCCCACTACTCAGTCCCCCCTCCTTCTGGCTGACACCTTTTATAACACTGCGACCCTGGAACTCTTTCCCCCCGTTGACAGTGCCATTTTATCCAAACTCCTCGCCAAGGTTAAATCAGGCTCACATTCTGAAAGAAGTGGGAACCAGCATTCCCGCGGGCATACTTTCTATGCTGAATGGAACGCTCACTCAGGGTAAAGTCCCAGACAAATTTAAGAAGGCCCTTCTTATCCCCCTGATAAAAAAAGTGGGAGCCAACCCGCTAGACCCGCAAAATTATAGGCCCATATCCTTGCTGCCTTACTGTGCCAAACTTCTGGAGGCTCATGTCTGTAACAGCATCTCCAAATTTTTGGAAGAATCAGAGTATCTTGCACCTAACCAGGCTGGCTTCCGCCCATGCCATTCTACTGAGGCGGTTATTCTTTCGGTGCAGAATACTTTGAGGTGGAATGCGGACGAAGGGATCCATCAGGCTCTGGTGCTACTGGACCTCTCTGCTGCGTTCGACACGGTCGACTATACCATCTTGGTCGACCGTGTCGAGCAGGCAGGTCTCAGGGGCCCTGCGTTGAGCTGGATTCGCTTATTTATCACTGGCCGTACTCAATCTGTCAGATTGGGACCCTTCACTGCCCCCACTATACCTACCACCTGCGGAGTCCCTCAGGGCTCCTCGTTATCACCTTTGCTTTTTAATTTGTATTTACGTCCCCTTTTGTACTCCCTTAGGAAAGCCAAAGTTACCATCTTCAACTATGCAGATGATTTGCAGCTCATTTTCCATTTGAACACCAAGGACTCTGTGGTAGAATTCCAAAACACCATGTCCCACATTTTGAGCTGGATGAACTGCAATCATTTGAAACTTAACCCAGGCAAGACCGAACTGGTCTTGCCTGGACAGAGTGCACTCAGTTGGAACCCCAGCTTTTGGCCTTCTAGTATGGGAGCCCCTCCATCCAAGTCTTCCTCGGTTAAGAGCCTGGGAATCTATATCAGCGAGGACCTCTCTCTAAAAAAACAAGTAGGAGCAGTTGTATCTGCTAGCTTTTTCCAGTTGAAGAAAATCAAGAAAATCGCTTGCTTCTTCTCTCCGGCTGCCCTCACACAGATTGTCATCTCCCTGGTTTTGTCCAGATTAGATTTTTCCAACAGCCTTTATTTTGGGTTTCAAACTGGAGAGCTAAAACGCCTTCAGCTGGTTCAGAATCAGGCAGCTAGACTTCTCCTGAATCTCTCTAAGAGGCAGTCTATTAGACTTGGCTTGAAACAGCTACACTGGCTGCCCGTGGAGCAGCGTGTGGCTTTTAAAACTGGGTGCATTTTATTCAAATCTCTGCATGACTCTGGCCCTCTATTTATTAGAGACATGTTTAAGAGATACATCCCTTCCCGCAATCTCCGGTCCATTCACAAATCCCTTCTGATCATTCCCTCCTACAAGAGGAAACGTCTCGGAGGCAGCTGTTTCGACCATCTTGCAGCTGGCTTCTGGAACTCTCTCCCCCTTCATCTGAAACTGAATGATAACATTCTCAGTTTTAGACACTCCCTGAAAACCTGGCTCTTCTCTCAGGCGCATTGCTGAGCTGCTTACTCTCTACTGTGACCTATGCGCTTCGTTCCTCCCTATAGCGCCATGAAGCCCCCGGACGTACGAGCGCTTAACAAATACATACTAACATTAACATTAACATTAACATTGAGCAAAAAACATGTAGCTCTAACATATACCTTGCAGTTTGCATGCAGCTCTTTGATGACAGTTAATAGCTCAATGTTTTTTATTAGGATTTTGACTTATAAACGACAAGTAACAAAAGGAGATCTCTTACAGAAGCAGTAACCCACTGACCTACTTACATTATATGTTCTTTGTTATCTGCATGGTACTCATTTTTAGCAGCAGGCATTTTAACTCTCTGCGCTACCTTAGGATGAGTCAAAACTTCCAAAAGACAAACTTCAGGTCTCTTTCCAGAAAGACAATTAATCACTGGAGGTATCCTGACATTTTAATTGAGGCCTGAAAATTGCTGGAAGCCAGGAATGCAGCAGGAGGTGCTTTTAAAGCGATAGTATACTTGCAAAAATGACGCCCCCATGCTGCGGTGGCATTAATCGCACCACTCTAGAGACAGCCCTGATTGTTACAAGTGGAGATGTTGTCTCAGCTAAAAACACAAGTTGGACGATTTGTACCAGGCCCCCTTCAGAAACAAAAGCTGATGGAAGATACCAGCCTCAGAAATGATAAAAAACGATGCTGCCTATTAGATATATTCAAAAGGAGATAGGGTTCTATTCTGCTTACAGACTTAACCAGGGCAAACCTGCCCACCCTCTGCTTTATTAAGGCAGAGTTCTCCCGTTCTGCAGCCACCCTTTGGGAGAAGGCCTGTTTAACCCATGCAAGACCCTTTTTCACTATGTCCCTTAGCGTTAGAGCCTGGTCTTCATGAAAAGATTTTTTGATATATTGTAGCCATGGAATTTGGTCCGCATTATCTAAAAGCAAACAGTCCTGTATGATCCTATTAAAATGTAAATCCTCCTTATACCACAAAGAACACCTAAATAAAAGCAGATGAAGCCGAATAAAATCTGTAATATAGGACATGCTCAGATCTTCATGAGTAATTTCGGTAGGGATTCCTTGACTGACGGCCAGTATATTTCTCAGGAATTTGTTTTCTATCACCTGGATACAATTAATGTTGGCATACCCCCAAATTTTGCTACCAAAGGTGGCCATTGGGACGCATTTAGCCTTGTAAATGTCTAATAAATGTTTGGGGAACGTATTCCCGATGCGCCTGGCAAAGTCATGTAAACCAGAAATGGTTCTTTGTAGGGAGCCTCCATTTGTAGTGAGTAAAGGTTTCCAACTAAAGCCTGAGAAGAGTTATAGCACTCGTGTCACCCTCTAAAGTAGCACTGTGAAACATGTCTCAGTACTGCAATTGAAGTTTGTGGGCAGTTATAAAACCGAAATTTAAACCTGCAAAACTATATGTTTTGCCATGCCTATACCTTCCTTTTTAATACTTATAAGTCACCCTTAAGGTAGGCCCTGAATGTTCATAGATTAAGAAGGAAAACAACGGCTCCTGTGGGATAATATAAAAAATCATGCAATAGAAATAACACACAATGGCAATATAGGGGGTGGTGTGGATGTCAGAAAAAGAAGCTGTCTACACACATATCCGGTTTGGTATTTCATTGCATTATTTATACAGATTTAAAGGAAACTTTATACAATATATAATCAAAAAGGTGTTTTAGTGTCCCAGTGAAAATATCATACAACCTACTCTTCTCTAGTCACATTACAGTGGCATATGAAAAAAGGTTTCTATTTTTCATTTGTTTCAACAAGAAGAGGCAACCATGTGATGTATATACAATTGGCCATCAACAATTTAGACAATAGGAAATTGTTTGTGACAGTTTCTTTTGGAGCCTGCAATGAGACTTGCCGATCTCGGAAGGCCACAGAGAGCGACACTCCCAAGTCCACTCTAGGGATTACTAGCGCTTGAACTGCCTGCTTAAAGTCCTTAGCGGGCAGGAAGGGTTTGAGTTTTCACAAGGTGTTCAACTGAAAATTTGAAGGATGAGGATAGGCCAAGCAGGAGTAGTAGACAGGCTTCGTTTTGGCCCAGGATTGTTAAAGCACCGTCAATTATGTGGGTCATGGCTGATTCAGTGCTGTGTCCTGCACGGAATCCCGATTGGTATTGATTGAGCAAGCTGAAATGATCTATGTGGTTGGCAAGCTGCGAGTGAACACATTTTCCAACCAGTTTGGTCAGGGTGGGAATGTTGGATATTGGGCGATAGTTATTCAGATCAGAAGGGTCCGCCGAGGTCTTCTTTAGGATTGGGCATACCTGGCCTGCTTTAAGGATTTCGGGGATGGTTCCTTGAAGGAGCGAGGTGTTTATAATCTTGGTCCAATAAGGCAATATCAATTGAATGAAGACTCTTAAGTAATTTGCAGGAAGAGGGTCTGTGTAGTTGTTGGAGGGATTCAGGGCCATAAGCCTTTTAAATATAGATTCTTCACTGTAAGTATTGAAGGATGACCAGGAGGATTTGTTTTTTAATTCTAACTTTGAATGACTCAAGTAAGGCACTAAATGGTTGGGTGAAGGACAGCACATTGAGTGACTATGATAGGCTGCACAATCTAATTCTGAGGAAGCACATGTTCAGTAATTGCCTTTCAGAGCTGCACCACCACCTCAGCTTGCAAAGGAGGCTGACCTCTGGATCAGTACTAGAGTGTCAAAGAAGGTGCCTTTGGGAGAGGGGAGACAAGGAAAAACCAAAGGGGTTCCCACAAAAGTTTCAAGAGAAGGATTTCCAGTCCAATCCTGAGAGGAGAAGGTTGGTTTCAATGGGAAGAAGTCCCCAAGCACCTTCCAGCCCAAGTGCCAAGAGTGCTACTAGTATAATGAACACAGGAGCCATTATGACTACTCTTCGGTGCCGTTCTTGTCCTTGGAGCAGGTTGTCCCTGATGTAGTCCTCCAGGTTGTGACAGCAAACAATCAGATGAGCCACTATCCAGCGTTTCTAGTTCCCTTAGAATGGGGTGGTTCTCAGGTTTCTTAAAGATAGCTGTGAGTCCAGTCATGCCTGTTGACTGTTGGGAAATGACCTAGAGTACAACATACTGAAAGAGGTGGAACTCAGGTCTCACCTGGAGATGTTGGGATTGCCTGAGAGGGTATACCTGATGGTTCGTGGCTGTCCATCAGGGGAATCAAAAGGACCTGGAACCTGGAAAAATCGCCCTGGTACCTGCCAAGAAGATGAAGAGCAGAGGGCATGGGAAACCTGTCCCAGAGATTCCACGATCTGGGAGAAGGCTGCTCCTTTTCTTCAGTACATGCAGCCTGCATGGGAATTAACCATGCCCCATTCGAGGCCACTTTTAATACTATATATTAACCCTTGTGTTTTCTTCGAGATCTAACTGTCCCTCCTAAATTTGGATGATTGCTTCTGGCAAGCTTTGAGTGTTTTAGTTGTTTGCCACAGGGCAGAAGGTCTCCGAACCACACCTCACTCCCCACTTTACCTGTTCCATAGACCCAAGACAAAAAATCCCACAGGATTGCTACTTCACTCGTTTAAAATGTCATTTCTTGTATTCTGCAGCGCGTACACAAAATATTCTTTTATTTTTATCTGTGAAAATGTTTATTTCTTATCCTGTCATAAGGCAAGGGCGATGCTATCCCCTTAGTTCAAGTAACATGAAAGTAAAACTGACTGATTCGAATTTGTATCATGGGTTAGCAGGGGGTGTTGTTACCATTGGGAGAGGATGGCTCGCTCACTGAACAATTGTTTGCAGTTAACAAATGCCATGTACTCTGAGTCTGAGTCCAAGCAAAGCAGCATCCTCCCGTCATGATTGTGTAGTGAGGCCATTAATACCTCAAAAGAGATAACGTTATTTGTAATGATAAATGCACTTTTTAGTTCAGCAATATTTCCCGTGCCAGACACCATCAGTATATTGAATACACTTCAAACGGTGCAAGTCAATCAGTCTCTTAGCCAGAACTACTTCATGGTTAAAGTGCTGTAAAATGTCACTTCACTTTTTCAAGAGTTGCTGGTCACAAAAACTGTTTTCAAGTGCAATGCCTCCACCATAACTGTCTGAACAATTCAAAAATTGTAGCACCTACAGATCTCATAACAGAAAGCATTTTTTAGGGCATTTCGTTGGTGACTGCTGGGTTCTGGTGTTTGCAGTTTTTGTCTGACAGAGAGGTGCATGTGTGAGTACAGGGAAAGCGATGTGCCTTTGTAAATTGTGAGCTGGATTGTGTTCCTCCCTGGTGACAGCTACTTGCTGGATTGTGTAGAGTTAAAAATAGAGGAAGTGGTCTGAATTTTAGATGGGAACATTCACATTCGAAGCAACTTAATTGTTAATTGACAATTATAAACATACAGAATGCAAATTCTATTGTTTCAAATGTGAATGTCACCATCTAATATCCAAGACCAGATTTTCATTTGTGCATGTTAAAGGGAAGTTACAGGACACAAAAAAGAATGGAAAAAATAAAAGAAAACTGTTGAGACGGATAGAAAAAAATAGGCGGAGGAAAATCCTTTTTAGAAAACACCTTAATTTATCTATAAACAATGGGGTTCCTCAAATTCAGGTGGTAGCTGAAAAGGAGAATAATACTGAAATTAAGAACAATATGGAAAACATTGCACCCCTGCCCTTGGTTACGCCCGCAATACCCCTGATTCCCGCTTTTCCTCCCTTATTAACAGTCGACTCAAATGTTACCTCCCAACAAGATCACGTTAATAGGGATTTAACAGGGTCCATTATACCTCTGTCTCTAGGTCAGGATCATAAATCCCCGAGTAAAGTGGGCCCAATACTTAATCCCCTGGCATCATCTTTTTCGGGAGTAGTAGCGAGAGGTACTATTTCGGCTGAGCCCAAAGAAAAATGCATAGATACTGTATGGGTGGAATTCTCTCCCCTGTTCGACACCGACTGCATTTTGAACAGATCCCTCCTTCTCAAATACTTTCAAGAATCAGCCAACTTGAAATTGATACAATCGGCTGATTTAGATATAGTACAAATATTAAAATCAGAAGTGGGGATGACAACTAGGGTGAGGTTCTACTCTAAGTTAGTAGTTAACCTTATTCTACAACGTTCAGAAGATTTGCAGAGCAGAGGGATAGACGTAATCCCGGTATTAGAGCATATAAGTCAAGTCAAGGTCTTTTCTAAACCTTCCCTGAAACCGCCATTCTCCCTGCTGCAAGCAGCAACAGGGCGTATAAATAAGTCAGGCGAACTAATAAAGCTAAAAATATGTAAGTCTAAGGACTCACGTATGGTGTCCTATTTTGCCCCCTCTCCGTTACCTCACCATCCAGATTCAGGAAATGAAAGTGTCCAATGGAATTGGCTCCCCCGAGTCTTGGCAGAAAAACCCTCAAATAAACATTTAAATAATCAGGATCTTTAGCACAAAACTATCCATAATCTCCTGGAATGCGGCGGGCTTAAAAAATAGTCCAGAGAAACTGGCTTTTCTCTTGTCTCTGGAGAAAAACATAATATGTCTCCAAGAGACATGGTGCCCTGATAAAATCCAATTAAGGAAGGACTATTATGTTCTAGAAGGCAGTGCTACCTTGAACAAAAAAGGTCATGCGAGTGGGGGGATAGCCTGCCTTTTATCAAACAAAATAAATTGGAATTACGAACATTACCTGGACCCCAGTAAACTGTTCCAAGTAGTAACTATACTTGGGTCAGATAACTCTAAAACTGCCAACCATCTGGTCCTGATTAATGCTTACATTCCTCCAGAAATTGGTTTCAACGCAATACTTAAAAGGGTTTTTACGCATATCCAGGGTATCAGGGAGAAAGATCCGATGACAGACATAATTTTAGTTGGGGATCTAAATAGCAAGATTTCCAATATAAGCTTAAACTTATTCAGTGATAAATTAAGAGAAGAAACTCTCCGTATTCCCCGGGCAGTGTTTCCTGAAAGCATAAAACCAAATAAACGGGGTAAAATAATACTAAAGGAGTTGGCAGAGATAGACGGGCTCATAGCTAATGGGAGACTTCCATCGGATTCCCCGGCTAACTTCACACATAAATCATATAGAGGGAAATCGATTTTGGACTATGTAATAACGGGGATCCAATCATTCGAGCTGCTGAAGGATCTCAACGTTATTGATACTCCGCTAAGCGATCACAAAATCTTTTCCATCTCGTTGAACATAAAGCCCCCAAGCTGTGATCAATGGTCACTGAACTATGACCAAACAAACTTCCATTTTAAATCAGGAAGATGTTATTGGAACGCGAGGGCGCATCGAAATTTGGAGGTAATGCTGGATTCAGCAATCTCCGAGCTCCCGTCCTGGAATGGCCTTGAAATCGAAAAATTCTGCGTTTTTATGAAGTCAGTGGTAGCAGGGACAAAAAACTTAATAGGAAAAAATCTATTAGATTTTCCCCAAGCCCTTTGAGATTTCTAAATATAGAAATAAATAAATTAGTAAGGGCCCAATACCTGAATAGATCGTCGGATACAGCACAAAAAATAACTAAGCTAAAAAGGAAAAGGAGAAGGTTAATGTCTAGGCTACGCAAAGAAAAGGAGGATACCACATGGGTAAAAATAAGAGAAGCGGCTATCCATGGGGAAATGAGGCAATTTTGGTCCCTCATAGGCGAAGGTTGCGGAATGAGAACAAGTCCCGCCCCCATTGCCATTGAGGAACATATATGGAGGGATTTTGTCATTAACCTCTACGCAAGTAACAACGAGGCGAATTCTCAAATGTGGCAAACAGACAGTAGGGAACCATTAGAATTTTTTACAGAAAAGGACATAGACTTGGCAATCAGTGAAATGCGACAGTCCGGGGCAATGGGCCCGGATGAGGTGCCCATTAACGTATTAAAACAGAACAGGGCCAAATGGTGCAAGTTACTCTGTCCTGTTTTTAATATTTGTTTATCAAGAGGTAAGGTTCTACCTTCCTGGAAGGGAAGTATCCTAGTGCCGTTGTTTAAAAAAGGAGATCGCCTATCCCCTCAGAATTACCGCCAGACTGCATTACTGGATGCAATCGGCAAAGTCTTCACAAGATGTCTTCTCAAGCGGATAAATATCTGGGTAGAGCACTCGGGTGTTCTTCCCCTTGAGCAGACAGGCTTTAGGAAAAATCACGGCACCCTGGATAACTTGGCAGCCCTCCAGGTAATAACAGACAAATATATCGGAGCCAGAAAGGGGAGGGTCTATGTGGCATTCATAGATTTCTCTACAGCTTTCGATAAGGTCGACCGACAGCTACTGTGGAGAAAGCTGCAAGATCTAGGAATGCCACATGGTCTCTTAGGTTTGGTTCAAGACCTACACGACAACACATGGTGCAGAGTACTATTGGGGGGGGAAAGAGGCTTATCCCAGCTCATTCCATCTGCAAATGGCCTCAAACAGGGCTGTCTTTTAGCCCCCCTCTTATTTTCCCTATACGTAAGTGATCTTCCCCATAGATTATCAGCAGGAGAAGGCATTGCCCCACGCTTGGGAGATTCATTCATCTCTTGCCTAATGTATGCGGACGACATACTGATCTTAGACCTCACCCCAAAGGGACTCAATAACCGTCTCCAACTATTACATGCATTCTCCGAAGAGCATTACCTGAAAATAAATATCTCTAAAAGTAAGGTAATGTGCATGGAGGGGAGGAAAAAACTAAGACTAGAAAACATCAGCTGGGAATTGGGAGGAAAAAAATTAGAAAGAGTATCATCCTACGTATTTTTGGGTAAGGTTGTGAATAGTAATCTAAGCAATAAATCCCATATTGAAAATAGCATCCACAAGGCAAAATCACAGGGAAATGGCCTAAGAGCACTATATAAGTCGACTGGTAAAAGGCACTTTGAATATCTGTTGGAGGCATTCCGGGCAAAAATCCCCCCAACCCTGCTTTATGGCATAGAGTTTATCGAACTAACTGAATGGGGTTTCTTGGACACTGTTGAGGGATCCCTCTTGAGAAGCTTAACTTCAGTTAATAATAGCTGTAGTACTGCTGCCCTTCGATTGGAACTTGGACTGAGAAGCAGCTGGGCACAGGCTTTGGCAGGAGTCATTTGTTGGGTAATATGTCTTATCAAGGGAAGGCCGGCAACATTAAGATCCCTAATTAAAAAAGAGCTGTTGGGCCCACTAAAAGAGTACTCATTACTTATAAAGAACTATAGGAAGGCCCTCAAACTCTTGGATCTAGAGGAAGCCTCCCTCCTAGCCCTCTCTACTCATCAATTAAAGCTCACATTAAAGCATGCCACCTGGAAGTTGAGCTATGAAAGGGATCGTACCCTGATTTTTCAAAAAAAGGGGACAAATAAAGTTGTCGACTCTTGTTTGGTAAGACAAATACAACCCTATGTTACTTGGAACATGCCCCATGGCTTGCGCCGTTTCTGGCTACTTCTCAGGCATGATATACTCCCTTTGAATAAACTGCTTGCTAAATGGTATGGCATTTCGAATATATGTAATTTTTGTAACAACTCAGTCCAAGACTCTTTACATGTTTTGTTAGTTTGCCCAGCACTAATGGCACACCGTCGGCAGTGGGTAAAGCCAGTATGTATCCAGTTCGGTATTTTATCTGCTAAATCTTTGATGGATGCAATTGTTTGTCCCCCGAATGAAATTTTCTGTAACAGAATTTTTAACTTCTTTAAATGTTTTTTAGAATTGTACTAGTTGAATGGCATGAAATTTCGTATAACATTGTCAAATAGGTTGATAACATGTGGCCTTATTTTATTATGTTTAACTTGTATCATTGTAATATGTGGATCTCTACGGAGTTCCAAAATCATATTTATAAATAAATATAAAAAAGAATATATATTGTGCATGTTTGCTTTCTCTCTACACACTCCAGCAGGACTACATTCCAACTCCACATCTATGACGATGGTCATAACTAATTGTTAATCATTCTTTGCAGGGGCACATCTGCCCCTAATGGCAGGTTTTGCGCTATGGTGGTGATCTGACAGTCTACGTGTTTATTTATAGCTGTCAAGTCTTCAGATTGCCTACCTGTGACATTTCTGTTTCAGTGTAATCATGTTTTTGATGTGTTGAAATATTTCAACACTAATCGATTGCAATTGCTTTATAAACCTTCTCCCTTCCTCAAATTTACATTGAAATTTACAATTTGCCACTGTTTTGTTCAAAATCTTCTCTGGTGTAGAACCCCCTCAGATACCCTTTCTGTTCCCCGGGCTTGCACGCTTTGCACGCTTGCGACACAACACACATACCCACCTTTTTCGCCTCACCATTTTCAGATGTCACCAGCCGCCACTGTAAAACATGTCTCAGTTAGGCCACTGCAACATTATTTTTTAACGCTTATAAGTAAGCCCTAAGGTATGCCTGAATGCTCAAAGAAACAATGCATGGTATTTAAAAAATAGGATGTGGATATTTAAAGTTTTACATGTCCTGGCAGTGAAACATCTCCAAAGTTGTTTTTCACATTGGCATAGACTAACATTTGTTTAGCCTATTACATTAAGTGGTACATTAAGTTTGGTAACAGTTAGGGAAATACTTCTTTGCATTTCAATTGTAATTAAAAATCCTCTTTATTTATGAAGTACGATTTTAAATTTCTATTTTGAAAATAAAACATTTCAAAAGTTTTCATTTTTCTGCCAAATGTGCCTTTCTGATAGTGTCCAGGGTCACCTGACTGTTAATGTTTCTCCATCCCCTTCAACAAATAATCCAATTTATTACATAGAATATTTGGAGAAAAAAGGCATGAAAGAATGTCTGATGAAGGTGGTGAAGGGGGACGTCAGTGTAATAATGGAGTTGTCTGAGACCTGTTAATATACCTCAGAAGAAGATCAAGAGTTAGTTTGTAACTCAATCACCAGGCAGAAGAAACTGCACTAGATGAAGGGCGGAAAAGACAATTTGAAGGATCATAGCAGGGAAACGGGAAGTTAGTGAAAGCAGAGCAAAAGCCTGGATGAGAAAGACAGGAGAGACAGAAGAAGAGGATGCGAATAATAATAGCAACCTGAAGGAACCAAGAGCACTGGATAAAGAGGGGCGCAGGGACAGAGAGAGGGTCACATAGGTGTACACAGACCAAACCACAGAATAAAGGAGAAAGAAAGGGCAGAAATCAGTAAAAAAGAAAAGGATTCATTGGATGAAGTCAAGTCAAGTCAAGTCAAAAGATTTATATAGCGCGCTACATACCCATAGGGTCTCAAGGCGCTAGAGGAAGGGTGGGGAATTACTTGTCGAATATCCAAGTTTTAAGTTGCTTTCTGAATGCTAGGTGGTTCTGAGTAAGGCGAAGGTGAGTGGGAAGTGAGTTCCAGGTTTTAGCTGCCAGGTAGGAGAAGGGTCTACCCCCCATGGTGGTTTTGTTGATGCGTGGTACAGTGGCAAGGGCTTGGTTGGAGGATCGCAGCTGACGGGAGGGGGTGTAGAAGGACAATCGTGTGTTGAGGCATTCGGGTCCAAGTTCGTAAAGTGCTTTGTGTGCGTGGGTTAGGAGGCGGAAAGTAATCCTCTTATTTACGGGGAGCCAGTGGAGGTTTTTCAGGTGACCAGAGATGTGTTCTTTACGCGGGATGTCTAGTATGAGCCTGGCTGAAGCGTTCTGGATGCGTTGGAGTTTTTTCTGGAGTTTTGCGGTGGTACCAGCGTATAGTGTGTTTCCGTAATCCAGGCGGCTCGTGACCAGTGCGTGGGTGACCGTTTTTCTAGTTTCGGTGGGGATCCAGCGAAATTTTTTTTGAGCATGCGAAGAATGTTGAAGCAAGATGATGAAACGGCGTTGACTTGTCTGGTCATCGAGAGTGAGGAGTCCAGGATGACGCCCAGGTTCCGTGCGTGGTCCGTCGGGATGGGTGCTTTTCCAAGGGCTTCTGGCCACCAAGAGTCATCCCAGGCGGAAGGGGAGGTGCCTAAGATGAGGACTTCTGTTTTGTCTGAGTTCAGTTTTAGACGGCTGTGCTTCATCCACTCGGCTACTTCTTTCATTCCTTCGTGTAAGTTGGTTTTGGCGGTGTTAGGGTCTTTGGTGGGTGATAGGATCAGTTGAGTGTCATCCGCGTAGGAGATGATGTTGAGATTGTGTTGGCGAGCGATGGCCGCAAGGGGGCTCATGTATACGTTGAAGAGGGTGGGGCTGAGTGACGATCCTTGTGGTACGCCGCAGATGACTGCAGAGGCCTCTGACTTGAATGGTGGGAGGCGGACTCTCTGTGTTCTTCCGGTGAGGAACGAGGTGATCCATTCCAGTGCTTTTCCTTGGATTCCTACGTCTCTGAGGCGCTGTAGAAGGGTGCTATGACAGACTGTGTCGAAGGCAGCGGAGAGGTCGAGGAGGATGAGGGCGACTGTGTCTCCATTGTCCAGTAGAGTTCGAATGTCGTCTGTTGCTGCGATGAGGGCGGTTTCAGTGCTGTGTTTGGCTCGGAAGCCGGACTGTGAGGAGTCGAGGGATTTGTTGGTTTCGAGGAAGGCGGCGAGCTGGTTGTTGACAGCTTTCTCGATGACTTTGGCCGGGAACGGGAGGAGCGAGATGGGGCGGTAGTTTTTGAGTTCGGTGGGGTCAGCTGTGGGTTTTTTCAGAAGGGCGCTGAGTTCTGCGTGTTTCCAGCTTTCCGGGAAGATGGCGGAGTTGAGGGAGCAGTTGATGGCGTCTCGGAGGTGTGGTGCTATGAAGGAGTCTGCTTTGTTGAAGATGTGATGAGGGCATGGGTCCGTTGGGGATCCTGAGTGGATGGAGTTCATCAGGCGGATGGTGTCCTCAGTGGAGATTGGGTTCCAGTCGTTAAGAATGTTCAAGGGGGGTGAAGGTCCTGCAGAAGGTTGGGTGGGTTGGTCTTCGGGTCGGTTGTCGAAGCTGTTGTGGATGTCTTCGATTTTGTTGTGGAAGAAGGAAGCTAGGGAGTCGCAGAGGGCTTGGGAGGGGGTGATGTCGTTGGAGTTGGCTGATGGGTTGGTAAATTCTTTGACGATGTTGAATAATTCCTTGCTGTTGTGGGCGTTGTTATCTAGACGGTCTTTGAATGCGGCTTTCTTGGCAGACCGGATTAGTTGGTGGTGTATGCGGGTGGCGTTTTTGAAGGCGTCCTTGGTGCTGGTGTTTGGGTCTTTTTTCCAGGCCTTCTCAAGGGAGCGACAGAGTTTCTTAGATTTCTTAAGATCATCGTTGAACCAAGAGGCCTTCTTGCTGCCTAGTTTGCTTTGGCGTTTTTTCAACGGTGCTAGGATGTCGGCGCTGTTGGATAGCCATTGGGTGAGGTTAATGGCTGTTTGGTCGGGGTTTGAGGAGTGGGCGGGGGAGTTTTGAAGAAGCGATGAGGAGATCTGGTCGATGGGGATTTTGTTCCAGTTTCTTCGTAGAGTAGGTTGAGGATGGTTGTGAGTTGTGGTCTTATTGTAGATAAAGTGTACGCAAAGTGTACGCAGCTGTGGTCCGTCCAATGGAGAGTTGTGGTGTGACTGAAGGAGACATGTTTGCTGGAGGTGAAGATAGGGTCGAGTGTGTGACCTGCGATGTGGGTGAAGGGATAAAGGTAGACAACAGAAGAGTCCAGTGTTTAGCACTGAGATTAATTTAGTTGATGTTAATTGGTAGCGATGTTGAAAACATTAAAGCGTCCAAGAAAAATGCAGAGAAAAAAGATGAGACTTCAGAAGCGGCTAAAGCTATATTGTGGCTCAAGACTCCAGGGAATAGACAAGAAGGAAGGACAGATGACAATAACAAAGGGGAACAGAAGAAGGTTAATAGGGAGAGGTAAGACAGCAAGAGTTCTGCAAGCATGACAAGTCCAGACTGAGTCTAATAGTTAAAGAAAAAAAGTTGCTGAACAAATGAGACACCAAGGGAATGTAAAAGTTAGGGAAAGGCAATAAAGAAAGAAATCTTGAAGGTCTAGGAAATAATCTGGAGCTTGAACAGTTGGGGAAGTACGCCATGTGAGATGTCAACTTCAATTTATATATATACACATTTATTGTTTGTTTAATGAAAATCATTTAAATAGTGAACATGCAATAATAAAACATGTATCAAAAACAGATACAGCCTTTGATCCATTTTTAGTACCACGATTAAATAGCAAGTAGGTAGGAATTATAACAATAAAAATAGTTTGAGGCCTAATCAGTACCCATTAAAAGTTTCGTAATCTCTCTAAATTCATGCTACGTGAGTTTGGACTGCATTTGGGTGAAGCACCTTTGATTTAATAGTTAACACACTAATCATTTCCTGGACATCTACTGACAGGTTCCTTAGCGATACATTTCGGTGTGCGAATGTTTAAAACCTAGTGTGGAATGATAAAAAACTCTAAAATCACACGGGGCACAGAGCCATAAAGGTCCGGTGGTATCACAATACCTGGCTCTCCAGCTATCTGAGAGTGTAGTAAAATGAGCAGATTGATGTCTCAATTGGATTAGAGCAGCTCTATACTAGTGGGCATTGCTAACTCACTGGGTCTCACAGTGGGTCAGCCTTTTTGCCGCTCTTATAACAAACTTAGTGAACAGGATGTTAAGCTTTGGGTTCATAGATGTAAGAATGGCTTGTCGGCAGGTACGGACGCCAAGTTTGTTCTACTCGACCCGTAACATAGTCTTCCGGTCATTAAGAAATGCAGGGCAGAGACATAATATGTGTTTTATTGATTCCTTGCTGCTCCCACACCCCCTACACATTGTGTTGTCATTTGTGCGGCGCCAGCCTGGTAAATGGTGCAAAAAAGTCCATTCTCCCATTCTGATGACTAGAAATCTTTTTTTTAAAACACCGTGTAAGTACATGACAGATATGGCACTACAGTCCCTGGCTCAAACCCTGATATAACTGTCCAGGCATGCTTGCGCTGTGCCAATTGTGCTCTGTCAGAGTGGAAGGACCAGGAAAGGACAATACTTTTAATATAGATTTTGGGATTCTGCTGGGATGTATTAGAGCTCCAGATTTCTTCTGCTTCCAGGAGTAGCAGAGAATCTTGTAAATAGCGTCGGTGTGGTCGTCCCAGTTGACTAGTTGATATTTCCTTACATAAGATAGCCTCCAGGCTTGCTTCTCCAGACATGTGTAGCTTATTGCATAACTTCCATTTAAATAGCAGAATGGACAGCAATGGATGGGTTATGAAGAGAATGATATGACATAGTGCAGCAAGTGACACAGGAGTTGAGAGAAAAGGTGATCAAACAGAAGTATGTAAATACAATGGGATATTTAGGAACCCCAAGCAAGTCATACAGGAATAACTTTAGGCAGATGGGTGAAGAAAGGTGGTTGTCAAGAAAAATGTATGTTGGAAATCCAATAATGGTAGTGCTGTGTTTGGTCTGCGATTCAAATGTCCATAAGCAATACTCACAGATATGATCTTTACTACCTGCCATATATTAACTGATGGCCCTATGTTATTCTCTGATAATAATTTAATACTGATTAAGATCCGACTTGAGAACTTATACCATTTTACTAGATAAATGGGTGTTTTACTAGTCACTCATAAGTAAACTTGTGTATCAGGAATTTATAACACAATGTATAATTCAATTCTTAAATATCAATACAGGCACAACAAGGTAAAATCCAGTTTGGGGCATGCTGGAGGCGTGCACCAGAGGCTGTACCATTCAATTTGTTGGCAAAAAGCATGGCTGGATATACAAAGAGAAAAACAAAAACTATCTAGAATATGGAGACTGGAGAACAAACATGCTAAAGCAATTCAATAATCTACAGAAAATGAGGGAATAATGTGCCACCAACTAGTAGCACTAAAGGCTGAAGTGGTAAATGAAATAAGGAAAAAAAAGCAGCAGTTAAATTTTTACTGCAAAAAGGGAAATGAGTTAGAAAAAGGAGAGTGTATTAACTGCCATCTTGCTCATAAGACTAGGGTCGAAAATACCTTATAAGATATTAGAAATAAAGGATGCACAAGGTAACTTGATTAAGGAACCAGGTAAAATACTCAATCAGTTTATGCTTTTCAATGAGAAATTATACAAACAAGATGGCCAAAGCTTGCAGAATATTTTTGAATTATATATCCAAGAAACCTATCCACCAGAATTGAAAGAACACATTAAATACTGAGTTGACTATTTATGTGATTACGCAAGCAAGAAATTCATTACTATTGGGGTAAGCTGCTTAGGAAGGGGGCATGCCCATTGAAGGTTATAAAATATTTTCAGATTCTTTAACCCCTATAATGCTCAAGATTGCAGATGGGATAGATGCTGACTATGGTATGCTTCATCATGGAATTTAGTCAAAATAGAAATATTTTTTAACAAAAAATAAGCTGGGTAACAATGTGGCTCCTATTGGCCAATATCTTTGATTAATGCTGATTCAAAAATATATTCAAAACTATTGGCCAAAAAATTATCTAGAATTAAACAACATGGATATATTGTGGGTCAAAACACTACATAACACATTAGCAAGGCAATCGTCATGGTTGTCTCTACTAATATTCTTTAACACTCAACCGACATGATCGTACTAGGGGCCAGATGTAGGTATCCAAATACCGGTCGGTAACGGCTGAAAATACAGACTTTTGGCCGTTACCGACCGGTATTTGGATACTGAGATGTAGGGCTTCTTAAAATACAGATTCGGTAATTTTACCGAATCGGTAAATTTACCGATTCGGTAAAATTACAGATTTGGTAAAATTACTGATTCGGTAAAATTACCAAATCTGTATTTTAAGATGTAGGTGGCACTGTAAACAGTGCCACAGGGCTTTAAGGATTCGTTATTTACCATCAACTATTAGTTGGTGGTAAATAACGAATACCTGTGTATATGCAAATCTGTGAATGTACACCTGTGCCATGTGGCACACAAGCCCTAATCAGGGGTGCAACAGGGTGTCAAAGTGACACCCTGCCACCCTTGAATTATTCGGTATTTACCGAATCGGTAATTACCAATTCGGTAATTGACATTCATTCCTATGGGCCTCCAGGCCCATAGGAACACTACAGGGAACACTACAGGCTGCTTTTATTCACCATCTATTTGGAGCCATGCAGAAAATGGATAGTTAGCAATCCCCACTTTTAGCCCATGGTAATGAGCTGGGTACAGCTCATTACTGCTTATGCTTACGCTTATGCTCATTACTGCTTATGGTTATGCGGATTATGTGGCAATATATTCCCCTAAATGTTTATAGATAATGAAGTCAATTCAAAATATAACAGTACAATTCAGCTATGTATCTGGGTATAAATTGAATACTTACCAAACCCAAATGATTATTAATTACACTGAAAATAAGAATGATCATCACTTTGTAAAGGAAGCAACTTATCTAGGTGTTACAGTAAGCAGTCAGGTAGATAAAATAATCAGCATTAATTATGAACATCTACTGAAGGAATGTGTTCAGAAATTTCATAAATGGATGTGAATACCCATAACACTGGTGGGCAGATGTAATGCTGTAAAAAGGGTTATATTGCCTACGTTTTATATATTTTCTCCAATTGCTCCCTAATTTATTGTTAAAAAACATACTCAGCACTCAATTTATATAGAACTATCAGAATCCCTGTAAAGCTATTAGGTTTATGAAATTGGCACAAGATAGAGGAGGGTATGCACTCTCTGATTTTAAATCTTATTATTCGGCTGCTATACTTAAAAAAATATACTGTTTGATTGTCGAACCTACTGAAGGTAGATATTGAAAAATGTATCAGATGAGGTTTGGCATAACTTTTGACCTTACACTGATTAAGATATTTTGATGCCGGACACTTCAAAAGGTTAAGGTTCAAGGTTGCCAAGACCTTATTAAATGTTCCTAGTTATACATTTCAGATTCCCTGTATAGATATATACATCCCACTATGCATTTGATTGTTTCCTGGAACTGTCCATGATCCAGAATATGTTTTGCACAGTATTGGCAGGATACAAATTCTCAGTGGGTCACACAATGGTTGGAACGATTATGGTGCTACTTCCAGCCGGAAGCAGCCATTAATGAACAAAAGTATAAAAAGTTACAGGACACATTCCATGAGATCTGGGGCCCAGTGGACCAATGGAAAAATGGTTGAATTCTATGGTCATAGGGATGAAAGTAAATATGCTATCAATATCGACTCTTGGAATCAACATGTGTATCATGCTTGATTATCAAATATAACATGCACTTTTATTTTGATATGTTCCCTACGTCTCCTAATAAAGCAGCACATTTGATCCTGCACAAGGTCATATTGTTTCAAGTAGTGCCAGCAAAAGCAATTCAATCACAAAGGTTCAAGTGATGAAAACATAAGTTCAGATGGGACAGGAGCATCAGGGACTGCCCAACAGGCGTAGAAATGAGGAAATTGAAAGGGAGATGGAATCTCAAGAGGGCAAAACTCTATACCAATGCTAGTGTGATGCTACAGAAAGCCCAGAACAAATTTAAGACAAGGGGTGGGCTAACCTCTTGCTTCAAAGGTTCAGCAGTGGTTTAAAAACTATTGACAAGAACCTGGTGAATCAGAACGAGAGCAAGTTGAACATCTAATGGATCACACTGTGAAAAAAAGAGTTTGTTAAGTACTATAGGCTCATATGTGGAAAAGTTTTTTGCAACATTACAAAGCGTTCCATATGGGTTCAGTATCTAAACAAAACTTACTTTTACCTGTAGTGAACTGGATTGATTAGCACTGGCAAAAGCAGAGTACACACATGACTTTCTTACTCCGGAGATATCAGAGAGTACTGTTTTTTCACCTTCAAGGGTTGTTTTTGGCAAATGTTGTAAAAAGGGCTTATACACTAGATTAGCAATTCAATTCAAAATACTTTATTTAGACAATAAAGTCTATCAAAGTGCCTAAAATTACAAATAACCTTAACGTGATAGTTATTATCACAATTTTCAAAGGTCTCCATAATTTAACTGGTAATTCCTAATTCATCATCAGTACTCACTGGTAAAATGGTTAAAATACGTTTCACTGTAACGTGGATAGCTTAATACAAATGCCTTCAGTTTAAAAGAGAAGCAATACTGTCAAAGCATTAGAGATTAACTGATTAAAAGTACAAATATTTGAAAAAAAAACACCTCCTAGTTTTGGGATTCAGAGTTTATTTTTAGTTGCTTCTCCACACATTCTAAAAATATTACCAGTTTTGTGATCACTCGACTGGCCAGGTGTGTCTCACTGAGGTTCATTGTTAATCAAGATTACTTTCCACAAAAGAATCCACAAAAGGGGCTGTCAAGTAACTTTGTTGAATCTTGCTATTCGTGACTCTTGATGATATAGTTTATGTGAAGCGCAATACAGATCATTAGCGGTAATGTAAAACACCACAGTAGTTCTATTTCTCCTGAACTGGTCAACTAACCAGGCCTCGCTACAGGACTGGAAGAAAAACCTCACAAGGCAACATTGTTCAAGCACCATGGAAATGAATTACATTTTTTATCTCCTATCAAAACTGAGAGTTGGTTGCCAACTGGTCACAAAGTTGATGTTCCACCTCATTAATTACTGAGTACCAGCTGCCATATCCTCCCGGAAAAGGGGAAACAGTAGCTTGATTTCCAGCCATAGATGCATTTTTCTATTTTTCTAGCAGCTGGAGTAGTACTTGCACTAATTTGTGAGGTGCCCAGCATGTGCCTTGACAGCAAACACACACATAGCAGCTGGATGGGCCAATTGTGAGGTGAAGTGAAGAGCATGATTCAGGAATAGGTTTCTGTAAGATTCAATGCCTAGGTTTTTCATTACACTAGTTTAACAACCCCAACATAGAGCAAGCAGATCATATTATTCTACTTAGTTCTTATAAAACACCAACTTGCTTCCAGGCTCTTAGGCTAATAGGTGGGAGGTACTGGGACTGGCAAAGGTACAATTTGCAAAACACTTGACATAGCACAAAAATGATTTCCATTGATATCAATTACTTAAGAATTTGGTGTAGCTGTATTCTACCACTTCTCTTATGAGAATACCACTAAGTAAGGAAAAACTAAACACACAGAAATTGACCAATTCTAAAGTGCTACAATGCGACAGTCTAATTTACTGGCATCTCTATGGGTGCAGCATAGACCTCAGTGTGTGGGAGAGGTGTGGTGCAGTGGCCAGGGCAGCTGACTTTGGAGCACAGCGTTTACGGTTTGATCCTAGGCTCTGGTGGCAGCTCAGCACCATGTGACTCTGGGCAATAGCACACTTAATTTCCACGACAGCCCCCAGATCCTTGAGGCCTGTAAGGGTGAATAGTTTGAGCTTTACAAATAGGATTTACATTTATTTTGTCTCTGCGTGCCATTCAGTCTATGTATTTATTTTATTGCCTTCTGACATGCTAACTTGTGACTCGAACCACGGTTGATTATCTCTGAATGTTTATCATTGGTCTATGGCAATCCAATTCCATGGAATAAATACACTAATGAAGGGTTTGAATGCATAGAAAGGGACTTTCAAATCTTTGTTTTACGGTAAATGTAAGGACTGTAGGATTTTGGCTGAGGCATCTAAATTCACTGTGAATTACTATTTTGAAATTTCCACCCCAAATTATATTGAATCATATCTTTAATTTATAACTAATTTATCTTACGTTTCTTTTAACTTGTTTTCATGATTCATTTAGCTCATGTATTAGTTAATTTTCCTGGTAAAGGCCTATGGAAAGGCTGTGAAAGGATTTCCCCTCTTGTTCTTGACACATCAACTCAGTGCAATCTACAACTCATGTAATATTGTTTTGTAATTTTTATACAGCACCTATAAAACTACATTTACTTCACGTTTTCAACTTCAGACATTCAGGTAGTATAGGTTAACACTCTTTTATTTACCACAACTTTCTTTGGACTGTATCTGTTTAACTCCATTCAACACTCAGTCAGGATAAGGAATTCACTGACAGTATTTCACACCATATGTTTGGACTTATATTCTTCCTGATGTTTGTAATGATGATATGTATTCTTACAGATGTTTTTATTATGTATATATTTTTAAAGCTTAGGTCGTACATTGGTCCATGAAATCTGTGAAATGTTTATTCTTTTTTCAATTTACCTTTCATGGTCTATTGGCAGAATAAAGATCATTTGACTATGTGCCTTTTATGGTCTATTGGCCAAGTAAGGATCATTTGACCGACTGATTCTAACTACTTCCTAGTGCTGGTGGTTTAGTTGGCGGCAAGTTCTAAAGTTGACCCAGACTATTCTCATACTCTCCAGAATGGTGTCTGTGAGGGCTCAAAGATCTTCTGTCTTGCTTCAGTTCCAGCAATTGGAAGGATTACAAATTAACTGTGGTGTCTGTGTATTTTTACAAAGGTGGTTAGGTTGGGTAGTCCCTATGGTGTCATGGTGGGCCTCATTTTTCAGTTTTTTTTTTTTAGGTCAACCAGATTTTAAGAGTTCCTAAGGTCTGGGTGCTGTCAGACCCACAGCTCTACTCGTATCTCCCAATAGATATGCTTGTGTGTGACTCTGGTTGAATAAGACCTGAGTGATCAGATTTACAATGCTGGAACTTACATTTTGACCCAGTGTACTGTTTGTAAATAAGTATATTTATTTTGGACTGTAACACTCCCATACTTTGAAAACAGCGCTACAAAGTGTGAAGTTTATTTTGTCAGTCACCAGGAGCAAGTGACATACTCTTTCTTTAGGTTGGAGCAGAGGCTCACCAGCAATATAGATAAAACTAAACACAAATAGTTACAGAAGATAAGGATTGGCACACCCAACTAGTCTATTTTCCTGTCCACTAGTTAGCCTCCAACCCTACCTTTGATTATAGGGGTTGTGAATGTGGCTTCCCACCACCTACTGAGAGCCTCCACCAATAAAACACCCCCAAAATCTCCTAAGTGGGGAGACATCGATACTTACACATGATGTCTGAGTTGGTATAGTGCAAGCCCATCAAACCATGAAAATCATAATTTATCAAATTAGGATGACTAAAAATCCAGCAATAAATTGAATACAGATGGATAACATAAAATTGAATCTTTGCATCAGAATCGACCTGGCCTTGTTCGGCTACTAAGAAGTTAAATGGGCACACTGTCTCTAACACCAAGCAGTAGATAGAGAGGCAAATGGGATAAGAAGCAGACAGAGTGGAGTAGTAAGAAGGAAAGTCCAAGGGGAGAAATATGCGACAGGGAAAGTCTGCTTGGGCAGGTCATAAAAGAAAAGGATATAAGTGGTGCAGAGATCGAAAAGAAAGGTCTAGAGCACCTCCTATAAAAAATGGAAACTACAGAAATAAGGAGAAGCGAGTTTCACAGGGGTTTTTCCCTTGAAAAAGGTCAAATATCCGACCAAAGGCAGTAAGAAGGAGATTCACAGTGGCATTCCCATCCAAGCATACAAAGAGAAGCCCTGTGGCAAGACCAAGTCAGATGTGTAATGCTGAAATGAAAGACAGGCAATACCTGCAAGACTCAAATGTATATATGTTAACTGGAATGCCCGTCCAGGCCTAAACTGACGTAGCCGGGATTCAGAAATGGTTAAACTATAAAGTAACAGCAGATATCCAATATCCATGACAGATTTGTTTACTTGGAGAAAAAGTGTAATTTACATGCACTCTGGTACAGGTTTATTTTCACATTAATGATCCAGGTATTCTGCAGCAAGAGTCTACCCCAAATCTGATGTTGAATAGTAATATGGGAGTAGTACCATATAAAAACAAAAGCTCCGTACATTAAGTATCATGTCCCTAAATCTATTAATTTTTTCATTTCATTCATCCAAGCCCAAGTTAATCATGCAACAATGCAGGATAAAATGACATTGGAAGCTTAGATCAATTTCTTGGAAAAAAATAAAGTTGTGATGCATAATCGAAATTTGCCTAGCATCTGTAACGGTAAGTTTCAATTCTATTAAGGACACGGAGGCGAGGATTATGCTTTTCTTTCTTCGCATTTATTACAAATTAGAAAACACAGCAGCCTTAGAAAAGCTCATAATGCAGAGAAATGCTTCAAAACCAACAATAAAGCATTTTTTTGTCATATAACTCAAGGAAAACAATGTCTCTGGGACTACAACTCCCATCACAATAATATAACAGTCCGAAACAGAGTCCTTCCTCTATGTCCACAATCCATAGATAGGCAGTCCTTTCTCCCTGTTCCTCCTCTTTCTTCGCTGCTTCCGCAGCCAGTTAAGTGTTTTTTGCTTTCCCTCTCACAGTTGTTGTTGTTAGGGGATTTGTACAGTATTCATGCACTGTAATGTTAATTTTTCTTGGGGCTATGGGTCTCTGGTGTTTTCTTTCATTTCAGAGCCCCATTTAGGTCGCGGAAGCGCCGTTTCGCTTCCTTCGCGACTGTTCCCGGTGTGTGTGTTGCGGTGCGCAGTCGACCGCTAGGGGGCGCGGCCGCGTCTCGTTGGTCTCCAGCGCGAGTTTCTCCTCACAGTTCATTGGTCTGGCTTGGAACCATCATTTCCTAACAGAAGAAACAGAACTGCGTCAGCGTCGTAACGGACAATTCAGGATTTCACAATCGAGTCAACTATGCAAGGTTTCAGATTTAACCATGATGGAAAACTTCAAAACCTGATTACTTACTGCCATACGGGGGGGTGTCGCTTGACGGTATACTGGGTGGGATAATCCTCGCCTCCGTGTCCTTAATAGAATTGAAACTTACCGTTACAGATGCTAGGCAAATTTCGATTCTATGGCAGGACCGGAGGCTCAGATTATGCTAGTTCAAAGCTTACTTACCACCAAACTTGCAATATCCACCACCGGCTTAAAGTAAAACCTCTTAAAGGTGGAATCGGAGGACCAGTTCGCGGCCCGCATCAAATCCTCTAAACGAGCTCCTGCAGAGAAAGCCTTAGAGGCCATGGCCCCTCTGGCAGAGTGAGCTCCGAAACGTTTAGTATCAATACCTGCCTCTTGCATGACCCAACGCACCCACCTGGCTATGGTGGGGGAAGAGACTGCATGGTGTGGTTTACGCAAGGCAATTAACAATTGTCTCTCGCCCGGAGGGCGAATGTCCCAAGTCATATCTTCATAAGCTTTCAGACACTGAACAACACATAGCTTCGGGACATCCATGAAAGCCGGGTACGAAATCGTTCTAGAAGCCGACTTTGTGCGGCGACCAATTGTGAATGTGACACCATCTGGTGAGAACACTCGTGCTGAGACATCTAGAGCACGCACATCCGACACTCTCCGGCAGGACACCAAGCACAGCAACATAGCCAGTTTCGCCGAGAGTTCCTTGACCGATAGGTACCTGTTAGGTTGCCAGGACAGAAAAAGATTCAAAACCAAATTGACGTCCCAAAGGACTGAGTACCGGGGCTCTGGTGGCAACGCTAATCGGACGCCCCGCAAAAGTCGGCATACAAAAGGGTGTACTCCGATCGGAGCACCGTCAACTGGGTGATGCGCCGCCGATATAGCTGAACGCACAGCATTAATCGTGCGGTAGGCAAAACCACCCACGGCCAATTCCGTCAAATAATTCAGCACGGGTACGAGTCCTGCGACCAAGGGATCCAAACTCCGTCGAAGACACCAACGCACCCACTTAGACCAAGCGGATTTGTAGCGCTTCGACGTACTGGCAGCCCAGGCCTTGGATAACAGACCTTCAGCTGATCTCGAAAGGCCCGGGAGCGACCAACGTCTCCTGAAAGCCTCCATGCCATGAGGCGGAGAGAGCCGTGAACGATGAGAGGATGAGGATCCCGATCCGGGTTGAGGAGCAGGTGAGGAGACCGGGGGAGTAGGATTGGAGAATCCCAGGAAAGTTCCAGAAGAACTGGAAACCAGACTTGGTACCTCCAGAGCGGCGTCACCAACACCAGCTCCACTTCCTGCCGGCGAACCTGCGCCGCCGTTCGCATCACCATCGAAAAAGGTGGAAACGCAAAGGGCTTCTCCTTGCTCCAGTCCTGGAGAAACGCATCCGTGGCCTCTGCCAGCGGATCCGGCCTCCAACTGAAGAATCTCAGGAGTTGGTGATCCAAGCGGGACGCAAACAGGTCCAGTGAGAAAGGACCCCACAGCCCGTTGAGCCAGCGAATGACCTGGACATCCAACATCCACAGACTGGAATCTCGAAGGTACCTGGAGTGCCAGTCTGCCACCTGGTTGGCCTGACCCAGCAGGTACTCCGCCGTCACCGATACGTGATGATCTAGGCAGTAATCCCAGAACTGCTTTGCCAAATTCGCCAGTGCACGGGACCTCGCGCCCCCCAGGTGGTTCACGTACCGCACTGCCGAAACATTGTCCATTTTCAATAGTACGCACGACTTCACTGAGTCCCTGGTCCAGCAGCGTACTGCAAAGGAACCCGCCAGAAGCTCTAGACAGTTGATATGCAACTTCTGTTCCTCCAAGGACCAAGTGCCGCCTGTTGAAAAATCCCCACAGCGCGCTCCCCAACCGACTCTGCTGGCATCGGATTCGATGACGAGGTCCGGGGAAGATCCGAAAATTGCCCGACCATTCCAGGCTTCCATGTGGGTAAGCCACCACAACATTTCTTCCTTGACCTCCTCCGATAGGGGAACCATTTGGTCGTAGGACACGCCCCTGCGTAGATGATAAGCTTTGAGGCGCTGGAGGGCCCTGTAGTGCAGAGGGCCCGGAAAGATGGCCTGAATCGAGGACGATAGCAGGCCCACCACTCTGGCAACTTGACGCAACGACGTGTGAGACCTCGCAATTGTCTGTCGCAAGACGTGCTTGATCTTGGACATCTTCCGGGGCGGAAGACTCAGGGAAGCATCAACGGAGTCTATGACAAACCCCAAAAATTCTACTTTCTGAGAGGGTACGAGAACCGACTTGTCTCCATTGATGACGAAACCGAGCTCTTGGAGTAGGTCGACCGTCCGGTCCAGCTGAGAAAGCAAGCTGTGTGGACATTGCGCCATCAGTAAAATGTCGTCTAGATAGACAATTAGGCGAATTCCCTGCGCTCGCAAGAACTCCACCACGGGGTGTAACACTTTGGTGAAACACCACGGGCCGAGGATAGACCGAACGGAAGAGCCGTGAATTCGAACACCTGTTCCCGCCAAAGGAACTGGAGGAAGCGACGATGAGGAGGGTAGATTGGAACCACAAGATAAGCATCCTTGAGATCCAACCGTACAAACCAATCCCGTGGAAGGAGGATATCTCGAAGGAGATGAATTCCCTCCATTTTGAAATGATGATAGACCAACCACCCATTGAATTCTTTGAGATTGATCACCGGCCGACGACCTCCACCGGGTTTGTCCACTAGGAAAAGATTGCTGAGGAAGCCCGACGGGTGCCGAGTTGATTGGCGAACGGCCCTTTTGCGGAGAAGTTCCGCGACCTCTTCGTCTATCAACTGGGCATCGGCCACTGAAAAGGTTATAGGGCGCGGGGCGCATTCCTGAAAAGGTTGATCGTAGAATTCGATATGAAACCCGCGGATAGTTTGGAGCACCCAAGCATCCGCCGTAAGTTCCACCCACGCCCTCCGAAAGGCCGCTAGTCGACCGCCAATCTGAACCTGCTCTGCTGGGATAACACTCACCGTGTGTGTTGGAAGCGTTGGAGTTCTTTCTGAAGCCTCGACCTCCGAAACGCTGCCCTCTTGTAGGATAGAAGGAGTTGAAGTTGGCTGAGGTGTTGTACTGACCTCGCCCGGAGCCTTGCCCTCTGTTGCCGGCATTCTGCCCGCCACGGCCGGTCCCGCGGCCCCTACCGCGACCGGCCCCTTGAGAGAAACGCTGCTGGAACACGCGTTTGATACTGGACTGAGCTCTGTCAAGGGACGTGAAGGTAGACACAAACTTCCCTAACTCTTTAATGAACGGTTCTCCGAAGAGACCACCTTGGGCAACCGCTCCTGCCTCTGAAGAGGCCAAGTCTCCTAACTTAGGATCTAGCTTAATTAGGAAGGACCTCCGCCGTTCGGTGGAAAGGGCGCAGTTGGCATTGCCCAAGAAAACAATCACCCTCTGCGCCCAATTTGACAAGATGTCGGGTCGATGGCGGAGCCAGTAACTTTAGCCTCCTCCGCCATGTCAAGGATCTTAGTAATGGGCCCTACTGCGTCGAGCATTTTGTCTTGGCATGACCGCCAGGATCTGTCAATGCCCCTACGCGGATCCTTCATAAACTTTGCCAGAAACGTTGCCATCTTTGCGTCTAAATCCGGTGTCATGGCAACTTTTCCTTCCAAGGTGGGCCTAGGACATTCCCCACGGAGACATCCCCTGGCTTCCTGCTCCAGAGGTTTGCGCAACCGACTAGCCACGAACTTTGCCACCTTGTCGCCCGGGGCCCAGGCTGCGGACCACGGATGCATGATTTCATCCGGGTCCAGCATACCTGAGCTGTCCCGCGGTAACTCAGTGGCCGAGCTCGAAGGTCGGCAGGAACGCACCGATTCCTCGTCCCCGTCCGAATCCTGGGAGTCCCTCGGAGACGAAGGGGCAGTCCCAGTAGCCACCACCGAGGCGGGGGCCGCAGGCTGGTCAGGTGGGGACTCGGTCGCCTTAGCCAAGAATGCGTCACGCAGACGTTCAAAGGCACCCTTGTCCACCCCCTGAGCACCCTCCGACAACCCCCCTTTGCAGGGTTTCTTAGGAGCAGGGGGGCCCTCACCTGATGAACCTGGGAGGGCATAAGGGATTCCCGACTGCGCCTGCGCTAACTTGGCGCACTCCTCAACTATGCGCGCCGAAAGACGCTCCTCCATAGGGGTTACTACCTCTGTCACGCAGCGGTAGATGGAGCTGTCAACTGCTTGGTAGAATTCCTCATCCTGCAGATAGGACTGAGAATCACCCCCATAATAGTCGTCCTCCATGCTGTACACAGGAAGCTTTAGGGGGTTCACACTCTACCCAATAGCTTGGGTGTCACTGAGAATTTAGGGCAGACCGGAGGACTGCAGCAGTTTTGGTTGCCAGGGACTGGCAAAATTAGGGTGCACTCACAACCCCCAGCGCGCAGACCCACCCCAGGGGGACCAGGTCAGCTGCCTCACCGCGCGCTGCCACACCAATACAACACGAGTGCAAAACCTGCCAAGTCGGCGTCAACGCGGTAGAACACCGCAGTACAGACCCCCACCGGGGCGTTCACATATGGGGCAAGATGGTACAGACCCGGTATACGGGCGTTTTATGAGGCAGATTAGAGGGCTCGGCTCCGCGGCGGTTGGTCTCCTCAGCGCGGCTCCCCTGTGAGGAGAAACTCGCGCTGGAGACCAACGAGACGCGGCAGCGCCCCCTAGCGGTCGACTGCGCACCGCAACACACACACCGGGAACAGTCGCGAAGGAAGCGAAACGGCGCTTCCGCGACCTAAATGGGGCTCTGAAATGAAAGAAAACACCAGAGACCCATAGCCCCAAGAAAAATTAACATTACAGTGCATGAATACTGTACAAATCCCCTAACAACAACAACTGTGAGAGGGAAAGCAAAAAACACTTAACTGGCTGCGGAAGCAGCGAAGAAAGAGGAGGAACAGGGAGAAAGGACTGCCTATCTATGGATTGTGGACATAGAGGAAGGACTCTGTTTCGGACTGTTATATTATTGTGATGGGAGTTGTAGTCCCAGAGACATTGTTTTCCTTGAGTTATATGACAAAAAAATGCTTTATTGTTGGTTTTGAAGCATTTCTCTGCATTATGAGCTTTTCTAAGGCTGCTGTGTTTTCTAATTTGTAATAAATGCGAAGAAAGAAAAGCATAATCTGAGCCTCCGGTCCTGCCATAGAATTACATTTCATGTTCAGCATTCTATGATTACTATGCAATTTTAATATACTTAGGTACTGCTATGACCTGTATGTATTCCAGTGCTATAGAAAATAAACAAATTATGTATAATTTAAATTTAGCAGCTACAATACATGTTATACGCCAACAAATAATCTTTTTATCGTGCTTGAAAGAATGGAAGAATCACTTAAATCATTTTCATTTACCATGTTTTTCTTTGTCCCAGAGTGCATTAGCTTTCATAAAACGTACACATTGACTGCACCAGGGCACAAATCTACAAGGTTGGAAATGTGCTGTCTGGCAGGGTCCCCAATATATTTATGCCCTTTTTTTAAACCCTATATTTGCTGGCTATAGAACTTTGTGCACTTAACTTCTCCGAACGAGTGGCAAAGTGCTTATACTTCCTCCATTCAACATAATGAATTGTTATCACTTTCCTATAAGTACCTAGTATATGGTACAAAGATGTACCCAGGGCATGTGTGTTAAATGATGCAAGTGGACTGCAGCACGCATTGTGCCATACAATGTAAGATAATGTAAAAACAGGTATTTGCAATGCAATAGGTCTCACATTTACGAGACTTTGAGCTATTCGAACTGTAAATGTCAATAGCTTAAATTCTTGCATAATGCGAGACCAATTGTTTTACAAAAATTGTTTGTTTCCAATTGCTCCATGGCACGCTTGCACTTAATAGATGCCACTCGCATTTCTTTAGATGAGCCGGGTCTAAAGAAAGGGGTGTGGCCTCTATTAAATGCAAGTGCGGCAAAGGGCACTTGGAAAGAACCCCAAAAAATAAATATTTGTAAAGCAATAGGACTCGCATTTGTGAGACCTAAAGCTATTATCATTTACAATTCCAAAAGCTCAAACTCTCCTAAATGCGAGAACTATGACATTGCAAAAAAGTGGCTGCTATTGTCCCGGCTGCTTGGAAAGCACTTCGTGCCTGCAGCAAGACAAAACTCACTGAGAAAAATAGTGCTTACAGACTAAATAACACAGACGGAGTAACAACAGAAGTAAAAGGGCCAGTTGTCATGGGAGGTTACAAATTAAGACAAGGCGGTACTAAGGAGGGACTAACAAGCCAATTACCGAATCAAAAGCCAGCATTTAGAAAAGACAAAGACACAAGCCAATGAACAATATGGGCGGAGAGTGGGCAGAGCTTCAAGTGCATACTCTAATACAGCATGCCTCGCCGAGCAGAGTATGCGCTGCCCAGGCTCGACCTAATGGCTGTACAGTTGCCACCATTAGCCTGAAATTTAACTGCAAATTCGACCTCTCAAATTCACAAATAACCCATTTTGACAGGCAAAAACCTTCCTTTTAACTAATTATAAGTCACACCTAAGTAGGCCTTATTGCCCATAAGGTGAAATGCATGGTATTTAAAAGTAAGACAAGTAAATGTTTAATGTTAAACATGTCCTTACAGTAAATAGCCCTTCAAACTATTGTAGAAGGGTTGGCTGTTCAATGTAAACCACTGGGATGTACTCCTCTTAAATGCCAATACTGTATTTCAGGAATGGGCCTCTCTTTTATCCTGAATATGCCTGACACTTTCTATACACAACATGAGGCTGTTACCCTGAAATAGTTACAGAGCACATGAAATGCTGTCACTAGTGGTAGAAAACGTTAAAAAAGTTTATTAAACTTTATTTATAGAGTAGTTATTATAATTATTTTTCATGTATACTTTTTTGTTATCTTCTATGTGGTTTCCCATTCATTCTTCATATTGAAATCCTCATAAAATTGTTGATGTAAGTAGCATTTATGATGAAGGAAATATTCTTTCCACGTTGTTTACATTGATTTAAATATGAGGGACCTTCCTTTTTCTGCTGATAGCAATACATTGGCGGACTTTCCCACCATCCATATGTGACTAGACTTCTACCAGTGGCAAAACATTAGCCTCTGCAGCTCTCGCGGTGCGAGGGGCCCGACCTCCAGGATGCCACCTCCATCAATGTACGCAGGCAGCAGGCACCTGGCCTGAGAACACCTGATGGGGTCGGGGGGATCGCCATGTACTTTGCAGGGGAGCCCCCTCAAGTTTCATTATGCCACTGTAGACTACATTAGCAATATTAATACCACCGGGAATGAGTTTCATCCTTTCCATTTCTCATTACAGAAATCAACAAATGAAAGGTTCTAATATCTGTACTGTTTTGATACGTATCGTTTATAATAATTTTTGGTCTAGATCAGTTAAAACTTTTTGGGGGGTTTGACTATGTGGCTTATACAGTACGTGAACAAGTCTGTGGAAAACAGTGTTTGCTCATAATAATGTGGAATTTATCACAACTTAAAAGCGATGTTTTCCAGTAGTATGGGGCACTGCAATAGCAAGCCGGTATTTATTATATGTGCAAGGCAATTATTAACAGTGCATTAAATACCGGTGAAGTTATATCACATGTGCTATTAGTGAGGCGGGAAGTTCAATGCAGTAACTCTATGCGCTATGGTATTCACAGTGAGACTTTTGCACGACACAGAGGTTTATGCGTTCTGCCCACCCCTTTAAGGATATTTAGCCCTCTTCATTAGAGTAAATCTGCTCACTAACCCTCTTTGTGTATATTCCAAAACATCTAATCACGTTAAAAGAGGTTGTCACAGTGTAGCCCCGCAGCCAACCTCACTTGGCTAGAACTATGCATATCAAATTACCATCAAGGTGTAAAGATGAAGCAAAAATCATTTTTTTAAAAGGTTTCTCTTCACAAGAACAGCTTCTAAAATACAAGATCAACATGTTTAAGCTATGCATCCTAGTATGTTTCCGAAATTGACTGCTTCTTATGTTGACTACCAATAAGAGCTAAACTTTCCTATTTCATGCATAGGATCTCTAAGCATGTACCATTCATTTTTTACAACATTCCACTCGGAGAAGAATGCAATGAAGACAATCAATACCAATCTCATAAATCTAACTGCTAGGACACATGATCTGGCCATGATCTTGGCATGAGAGCTGAGTTTCCTCAGTGATTGAATACCACAAGAGAAAGCCATTGAGGCCTAAAAAGGTGGAAGTCGGCCAATGTGCACACACTAAAGATAGAACAGATGATCTACTCTTCTAACAGGCAGAGCTGACAATATGGCGAACCAGCTTGTCAGAAATCCGTCAAGTCATCCCCTCTTCATATGAGTAAGCAATAGGCATCAAGGATAGTCTCCTCAGTTGCTGGTGAGTCGCAGCCCTAAACCTTAGACCCAGAGAGGAACCATTCAACTTAGCTCCTACCAAAAGACTTGAACATGAACAGCTTTCATGATCTCATTTGAGAAAAATGGGATCTGCTGTCAGTGCCGGACTGGCCTGTAGGGCAATCAGGCACTGCCTGATAGGCTGGTTTGATAGGCCTATGTGTGTTTTTTTATTTTGTCTGTTTGTGGGTGTGTTTTATGGCATGCAGGGATGGTTTTTACTGTTACTTTTCATGATACTAAAACAAACATTGCATGCATCAACCTCAAATCCTTGCAATCTTTAATTCTTTGCAAAACACTTACACAGCTTGTCTTTCCAAGTTTATAAATGACCCAGTTTGCACTACTAGACAGTGTGTTACCTATCTAATTCCATAATGGGAGCAAATTTATTTTGGTGCCTGGGTCTATTTCCTGTCACAGTCCGACCCTGTCAGTGTCATTCCCAACCTTCTTCCTTTCTCCCAACTAAAAGACACCGTCATTCTGCTGTCCTGGAGCAGGAGGTATTGATCAAGGCAGATACCTCTTGTTCTGAAGTCACATAGGAGATAAAACTTTAGGATGACCGCAGGCCTTATGTCCATATTTCATCTTTATTTATTTGAATGTTCTCTCTCTCTCTCATTTTTTTCCTATTTCTCTATTTTTCGTGAGGTGGGTGTTACTTTGGAAACCTAAACAACTCTCAACTCTTACATCCTTTCCTGTTTCACTTTCTCAACATGGCATTGCTTACCATATTGGCTCTGCTTGATATACATCTGTTTACAAACGATATCACCACTCTACATGAATGCATAACTTTAACACAATATGTAACCACTGCACCTACATTCAGAACTGTATACAATATAAACACTACCTTGGCAGTATACTTATTACTCGATGGGAAATGTGGTGAGCAATGTAAATTGGGCTAGAGTTTTGAGTCTTTCCACTCACCTCTGGAAGTGAATATCTCATGTACATAGATAAACTGAGTCTGGTGGTCTCATCCTGGATCCTAGTGGATGTGCTTTGATTGGCCGACAGGGTACCGCTCACAACAAATAACACCTCACAAACTCAGCACATTAGTAAAAATAATAGCTGCTCTGTCGCCAGTCACATCACCCATTGCCACCTTTACAACACACTGCAAATAATTCATAAACCAGAACAGGGCATCTGTAAGTGATTAATGCAAGAACAGGATGAGAATCTCAAATGAGAGGAAAACATAAATAAAGCAGTGTCTACCAGGCAAGACTAATGAATGTTTCATTAGTGTGAGATATGCAATAGCTTACAGTGCTTCTCAATTTAAGACAAAAAGTTTGAAAAGCACTTACATGTGTCTCCACGTCACCACCGATGATCTTGCTGTGTTTAAAATATTCAGCAACAGCGCTGTTGAGGAGCTTGTCAAATGCCTCCACGTAGGGCGGGATTCCTGTAGAAGAAGCATGGTGGGTGATTTACCGGGCTAATACAGCCATAAATGCACTTACACCATAACTGCTACTCAATACATTTATTTTAACTTTATGGTACATCAGCACACTCATCCATATTTGTGTTTCCACTATGACCTCTAACTTTCCAAGTACAGGAGAAAGATACATCACAATAGTGCATGATACCAGATGGACCCCGATTTTTGGACAAAAATTGAATACCAGAATAAATCTGAAAAAGTTAAGCTAACTGAACCCGTTGGAAAGATATAAAACTTTTAATGAGTTATTTTCAAATCATTCCTCAAAATTGAGGAGTAGTATGGTGCAGCCAAGCCCCTGGCCCAACAGTAGCCCTCAATCTGGCACTGGCCTTCTTTTTACCTGGTTATATCTGAAGAAGAGAGGAGACAGAAAGGTCTAAAAAAAACAAGGATGGAAAAGAGTAATTTTCAAGAAGAAGGCCTGCCCAGCATCTATTCTATTTGAGACATGAATGAATGAATGAATGAATTATTGAATAAATTAAAATTTATTTGGAAAGGGGGAAATCTATCATCCGACCAATGTACATTGGCGTTAAATGATTAACGTGAAATTAATAGCAGAAACTGGAAGTGGTTTAAAATAACCAAGCTTTAAGATTTTTATGGAAGTAATTATGGAAGCATATATTTGTGACTATTGGATCTAAAGAGTGCCAGGCATTGGCAGTCAAAAAAGAAAGAGGGCAGCCAGTTATTTTGGCATTCCTAATACACGGAACCACCATCACATTTGATGAGATAGATCGCAATTGACAAGCTACAGAGAAGGACTGGAAACACAAGCATAGGAAACAAGGTCCTGAATTTGCTAAATATTAAGTGTTTCAGGCCTTTAAACGATCTGCTTAAACTACATTTTTATTAAACAAACCTATTTGCCAGTGGCACAATGTATATTTATGCTGCTAAGGTTTTTGTAGGCATTCTCATACATTTCATAAGGTTTTCATTACCAGGTAGCACAATTACGTTTAGAATATATGCAAATTGGGTAGTATTCGTCCGTGCAGGTAACTTTCCCTCTGCATTGTCCCTCGAAATCCTCCCTTACCCGGCCACACCGCCCAAGTTCTGTTACCTGCACGGACTGCAGCTGTTCGAAACGCCCTTATATTCGAAGGAGAATGTTCCACATGGCTAAATATTTTCAGTTTGGATAAAAAAGGATCAAAAAGTCACTGGTGCACATTACATTTCCGAAATACCAACTCATACTCCTGAGGCTTCTTTACATAGAAGATAATCTGTAGGTTAAATTAAAGTATGAAAATGTGTTTTACTGGGTGCACACACTTTTGTTGGTCATACAACACATTACCACGTTCGTAATGCATTTTTAATATGGATCTATAGAGAAGCAACTTTTGACAATAAAATTGTAAAAAATTATTTTCAGTCTAAGAACTTAGCCACAGATTTGTTTTAGGTCATTGGCATTGTGTATATATGTATATATATCACACTCACTGTGACGGCACAAGTATATTTATAGTTAAGCCAGAGTTCCTAAAAAAAAGTTGAACAAGCATTTGCAATGCAATAGGTCTCGCATTTGCAAAATTTTGAGCTATTGGCATTGTAAATGACAATAGCTTTTATGTATGTGTTGGAGGTCGACCGCCCTAGCCGTTAGGCAACTACTTTGATGCAATACACATTTTTTCTTTGCCAAATGAGAACTTCCATTGGTCTGAAATGAACCACAAAGTATCTTTTCGGGGAAGAGATGTTGTAGAAAACCAGGTTCTTAAACCACGAGGGAAAAAGGCCTCAGTCTTGACATGAGATAAGGCTGATCTGCTACAAATAATTTTTTTTTAAAACTTAGCACCCAGACGTAAAGTTAGTTTCTGTGAATAATCCAGAGTTGACCCTTGCCAGCCAGACACAAGCGGAAAACCCTTCTTCCAATAAAACTGCATGTGGTAAACGAATAGCAATAACAACCCAACACAGCAGTTAAAAAACGAATCCTTGGACAATGCTGAACCGGCAGTAAGCATAATGGAGAAATACATAAGGTAAAATTACCTAATCAATTTAGGTAAAAGGGGGCAAATATAATTAATAAAAAGACACCATAACAATTACAATAGGACGGAAGGATCTGGAACTTTACATATATTAAAACTTGACTATTGAAAACAACTGATGAACAAAATTTCAATGCTGTCCAGTAGCTAAGAATTGAGGTATGGTGCAAATATAAGATACATTAAAGAATACTGAGTGTTGGTGCAAATCAGACCATTCACTAAACATTAGTGTGACATGAGGCAAGTTTGATCACTCAAAGGCATCTCTGAGCGAGGTGGCACATCTGAAAATGCACTACGGATTAATGAAAGATGGGCCAGTAATGAACAGGCACTAATAATTACTGAGCAATGGGGCAAATCAATACATCCGGCCTAAAAAACCGACATCATTTAAAAATGAATGCTCTGCTTCAATTGGAACAGTGACAAAAGGCCCCACCCCAACATGAATCCATTATTATGTAAGTTTCCAATTTCAAAACTGAAAGCCTGACCTATTGGCTTTGTCAATGCTTGTTTAAATGCAGTTTGTTTATTTTTGCGTGGGATAATATCAACGTCAGGAACTGCCAGTTATTATTTGATTTAAGGAGGTTTGGGGCGGTATGAGGGTGGCTGTTTCAGTCAAACCTACAGCCTCGCGCAGGGCGGGGGGTTGTGTTGTGCAGTCCGGCTCTGAATAATCCGCATTGCCCTTCAGGATGAGTCATCTCCCCCCTGACAGGCTGCAAGGCTGAAAAGCTCCACTGTGGTATTTTGCAAACAGCTTGTTCCTCCCCTGTGCTTCTCAAGCCCTCACCCCCACGAGCTCCCACCTCCTGCGGAGCCGGCGCATTCACAGCACATGATTTATTTGAACCTGCACTGCAAGCACAGGCTAGAGAGTACGAGACGAGGCAGCAAGGATGACGGGGAGGACAGAGAAGAGGGACTTTTGAAAGATGTGGTGAATGAGGAAATTGGGCAGAAGGAAAAGGGAACATGGTGAAAGATCTTTAGGAGGGGGCAGAAGGAAGAACAACAGATGCAGTGGGAAGTAAGAATAAGAGAAGTAGGAGACCGAAACATTAATTAAAAAAAACTACAGAGCGGGAAATGTTTGCAAAGAGTGGGGGGGTGGTAGGGAATGACACAAAGAGACGTTTAACGTAAGATCTAAAGTAAAGAAAAAAGAAAAAAAGGTTAGAGATAAATGGAAGTAAGATGCATATATGTATCAGCAAGAAGGAGAAAAGGAAGACCCAGGTGTAAGAGGCACAGGAGAAAGGAAGAGAAGCAGAGGATGGAGAAGAGGCCAAGAGTTGAGCGTGAAAGAGGGCCAAATAAGTATTAAAACATGAACTAGATGGAAAGCAAGCAACTGACTGAGGGTAGAAATGTAAATGATGATTGAGGGTGGGAGATTAGGACAGAACAAGTATTTTGAAAAATGTCCACTGTGCGCGCCGCTGTTTCCAAACGTCCGAGCCGGCTAGAAACAAGAGTGCGCATGAAAGCTCAGTAAAACAAATGTGAGGGACAAGCACCCGTGCTTGAGCTGCCATCCGTCTTGCAGGAGCGAGCAGCGGTGGCACGAGAGACATATGTTGTCAATTATCACGTGCACCGCTGCTCGCTCCCGCAAGGTGGATGCCAGCACAAGCACCAGTGTGGGGAAAAGGAGCAGACTGATGGCTAAAGGCCCTCCCAGAGCAGCGCATGCGCACTGCCTAGGCGAGACCTAAAAATGAAAGAGCACATAGGGGGAAGAGTGAGCACATCTTAATACCCAGGGGTATGTCGGTGGAAGGGTGTGCCAAAAGGGCCCTGAATCTGTGCTTAAAATAACTTATAACGTGTTAGATTTTCTTTTGGGATGTAGGGATCCAAGCAGGATCCTCAAACCCCAGTGAGGCCGTCCCTTGTGGATTCAACAATCCTTTGAGGATCAATGGGAGATCTACAAAGGATCCTGAAATCCAGCATCAGCCAGGGAAGCTTGCACAGGTCCAAACTTTGCCCTGGATCCGCTGAGTCAATTTGGATACACATATCCCAACAAATAGTTTTTTTTAATGTGAAGAAGGGTCTAAACTCTGTAGACCGAACTCTGAGCTAAACCACCATAGTGCAGGCCATGGGAAGCAGGGTTGGCTGCCAGAAGAGACTGGGAGCAGGGCCTGGTTGAAGGACAGGCACTGCAGCCAGCCCCTTCTGTATCTGTCATGAGTAGAGGCGGTTGGCTGCCCACAGAGGATTGGGCACAGGGCCTGGCCAAATCTGGATTTACCACTGGCTAGTGAAGCTTGCACAGGTCTGTGACATCAGGGCAGAGAAGCATGCCCTGCATCTTCAGATACCATTTTGAATCTTGGGTACCCAAAATATTTTTAAAAAAAGGAAAAAAGGGTCAGTTGAAGATCAAACCCTGTGGGTAACTGCCAATAAACAGGCCATGTTTAGCAGAGTTGGCTCCCTACAGAGGGTTGGACAACGGCAACCCCTAAGGCCTGAACAGTAGGTTTTAGGCCGGCGGAGGAGGGATGACAAAAGATAGGTGCAGAAGAGGGTTAGGCACACACGGTGCAGGTTTCTGGCCAGGCCATTCAGATAACCCGCACAGTGAAGGCTGTGTACAGTGAGGGTTGGCAACAGGCTAAAAGTAGGGTGCATGGAACGCTTGAATGTGGTATATGATCAAAACTCAAAAAAGCCACACAAAATCTAAGATTAAATCAAAGTTATGGTTAGTATTGTTATAAACCTTATTGTATTTTGAACACCCCCCAGAAATTCACCTAAAAACACAATTCAAGTCCAGTTCTACTTACATATTAAAATTGAAATACCACTGAAATTCGCAAGTTATGGTTAGGACCACAATCCACAACTCATATTACAGCCATGCAAATAACAACACACACACCAAATGCAATGCTTATGACTTCACAATATTTATACAAATAAGTAACAACAACTATAAGCTTAATGTAAATAAAATATATCATATTATTAACCCAATTAATAATACTACATTCATAGATATCTTTGAAAAGGTGATAAGAATAATCTCTAAGATTATTTACAACATTTGTAACAGACGAGGTGTGGAGATATGATGGCACACAGCAATTAGCTACTGTGGAAAATAACTTTGTAACATCAATCGTCATGGTTCCTGCCAGTACCCCCCTTGCCCCACTGTTTTTTGATCTAGGCATTAAAAGGATCTCATATATGGTAGCCTACGTTTACCGGGCGCGCCTGCAGTGTACAAGGATAAGTGATTACAGGGATTCCCTTGAAGAAATAATGAACTTGAGTAACGCCATGCAGATTTCCAGGCTTAAATTTGTATTTAATTCTCTCCAAAAGCTAGGACTGAAAAAAATATTTCCAGTGAGTAGTGAATCTAAATTACCTTAAGAGCAACCTTTCTTCACTTTTAATGCAAACATTTCACTTGGTAAACGGGAAACACATATAGCAGAGACAGTCAGTTCCCAGGCTTGTTAGAACTGGACTCCAGCAAATGCTATGCAATGGTCAGCTGTAAAAGCAGTGCGCATAAGCGATATTATTCTGTACTTCACATTGAACCGAATTAATTGCTTGCCACAGATCATTTAAAAATTGATTGTGTTATTCATGGTCACCTAAGAAATGTCTGAAAATATTCTGGCATTTGCAGTTTATTAAAAACTCTAACCATGTGTCTGAATATGTTTAGATTCCATCTATGAAATATATATTCATGTGGAACTTTAATAAGTACATACATTATATTGCAATTTAATAAAACAGACAAATCGCATAATTTAGGGATTATAATGAGTGACCATGATAAAAAATGAGTTAATGATTACATGATATCAGTTTTATGATTTACTTGGTGTGAAAAGTGGATAACATAATGCAACAAGCATTTGCAATGCAATAGGTCTCGCATAAGGAAAGTTTGAGCTATTGGTATTGTAAATGACAAATTTTTTATTTATGTGTTAGTTTTGAAAATAGCAAAATGAATAGCTTTGCTATTTACAATGCCAATAGTTTTAACTTTTGCAAATGTGACACCTATAGCATTTGTAATGCAATATGTGTTGTATTTACGTGACTTAGATGTATCGATATTACCAATAACAATGGCTGTTATTTTTTTAAATAATTAATACTTAAAAGTTATTGTAATTTATAATGGCAATAGCTTAAACTTTTGTAAATAACTTTTGTGAAGATTATGTTCAGTGTATTTTATTGTGACGAGAATACAAGAACAGAAGTGAAATATTAATATCTTTTTCATAAGAAAGCTCTGGTAACAGGGAAAGAAAGATAATATCCAGGCCGAAAGAGACAGACAGAAAGACTGACTAGCCTGTCCCTTAGGGTTCTTTGCATGTGGTGAGACTCTAGTTATGTTACAGGAACCTTAAGTGCACATATGCCAATAAGGTCCCCTTGGAGCCAGGAAGATAACAGCATCAGGCTGCCAGCCTCTCATAAATATTAATCGATACATTTTGATCAACATAAGTGTCAGATCTACAGCCTCCTCATAGGTCAGGTTCCAGGCTCTAAGAATATCGGGCACGGGCACCCACCCATCCGACTGGACTCTAGCTGCCCCTTTCTATTAAAATGTACATTGGTATCTCCTCAGGCGCCCTGAAGTAATGGCAAGGTAACATGTAGCAGTTTACAAAACTCCTAAAAATTCTAATAGTCAGCCGCGTGCTACTCGCCGAAAAAAGCGCTTCGACACCTGGTCAGGGTTAGTTAGCGCTATATTAATGCAATTACTATTACTGCTAAAGAAATAGTCTTTCCTCTCTCCCACAAACACACCACAATGTATCTGTACTGAAGTACCCGGATTCAATGATGCTAACACAATCAAGTAAAACAAGTTCAGATCTCAGGCCAGCGTTGCAAAAAAAACAAGGCAAACCGAGGGAGGGGCACGGATGCTTTTATCCATTAGTTTTCCTGGTTACCAGCCTGCTGCTCGTAGGGTGTTCTGCGCTGAGCGAGGCAGTGTCGGCCCGGCTATGCCTGGCTTGGCTGCCCTCTGCCACCGCGCCTCGTCTCGAGGAGACTTTATCAATACTCTGTATGCCGCGCACATATTCCTGACGGATCTGAGGTCCTATTCTGGCAGACTATAAAGCGCCGTGATCTGGTGAAGTGAAAGCACTATGTTAATCTGCTGCCTCCAAAACATTGTAAAAACGGCTGGAAATGAATGGGGAGATGGGCCCTGGATTTGTTTTCCCTTACCTGGTATGGCAGACATTGTATATTTATATACACTAGTATATATTATAGCGCTAACATCATTGTGGGGTTAAAGGGCACTGTATATAGGTAGGTTTGAGCAAAACATTAGGCAGATCTCGACCATGAATTAACGTTAAACAATGGCTGGTGTTGTTAAAGCGAAAGCCGTGAAGTTGTAAAAAGTCATATATTGGAAAATGAAGCGCTGCGATTTGTTAAAGTGGAAGCGCTATGATGATTTAAAAGGGCACACATTGGAAAAAGAGCTGTGGTTTGTTAAAGTGAAAGCGATAAAAGATATAAGAAGTCACACACCAGAAAATCAAGTGCCGCATTTTGCTAAAGTTTAAGCGCCATGTAATCTAAGAAGTCACATATTGGCGAATATAGCGCCGCAACGAGCTTCTAAAAGTTTTATTTTTTCTGTCTCCTACAGTGTTTCACAGCCTCCCCTGGGGTGGGACTTCCGCCTTCTGTGGGAAGCCCGTGCCCACAAAGTGACTTGACGAGAAGGGAAGAAGGTGGAAGTCCCGCCCTAGGGGAGGCTGTGAAACGCTGTAGGCACGTAGGAGGAGCAGAGGCCGCCGATGCAAGTGAGGGAAGCCCTGCGTGACGGAGCCTGTAGCCCGGTGAGTGGGGCGGTGGGGCTTAGTTGTAGGGTGTGGGTGTTTGTGTGCATGCGTGTGTGTGTGTGTGCGTGCGCCTGCGTGTGTGTGCCTGCGTGTTTGTGCATGCGTGTGTGTGCCTGCGCGTGTGTGTGCATGCGGGCATGTATGTGTCTGTGTGTTATCCACTTGCTGCCAATGTAGGACAGGAGATGTGCACGGCGTGTGGGTGAACGTGCACGCTCACATGGGGGATTTTCCTGCGCGTGCACATCCCCTGTCTCACATTCCCAGGAAGTGAGTAACAAAAGATGCTTCGCTGGATGCAGTGCTTCGCACTGCTTACACCAGCTCGACCTAAAAAGCACCTTCTGGGACCTTCAGATGAGAATGCAAATAAGTGTCAAGGCTACAAAAGCAGACAAATAGTATCCAGTTGCCGTTTTTATGAGAACCATAATACTAATCTTGAGGATTTCTAGTTTGTGTAGAGGCAGCATGTTTAAGCTATCCCACATAGTGTATACTACATGATTGTTTGCACAGGAAACAAAATGCAGTATAAACCTGGAGTGAGAGAAGACTCATAGTTTGAACATTTTCGACGGGCTACATGCATTGCTTATTCTTTAACTCACACAGCTGGCAGGCTTCTCTGCACAGTTAACTGAATCACATTTAAAGCCTCCTTCAGCTATAGTTCGAGGACTTTAATTTTATATTTTTTTATATAAATATTTTGTAGCGCTTAAGATTACTTTACATTAAAAATGCATATTAAATTGCTAATATTTATAACATTTATAAATAGAACATTTCTCATAGAATAGCTAGCTATTTTGATATTTGTAAATACTGAACATCCTATAAAATTTAGCACTATTCTCATTTGTTTTATTAGATTTTTAAGCTGCATTCGCCTTTGTTTTAAAGGTTTGTTTGCAATTCCGCAGAGATCCTTAATAATTAATTGATTAATATATTAGGCTTTATAACAATTTGTTTGGAATCTGAGAAGAATTATGAAGTTTTTCGTTACAAATATTTTATCAGATAGAAAGATGAAAGACATTTACATTTTGATAGCCTAACCATGGGCAGGCAGAGTCCCTTGGGAACAGATTGCTGAAGCTTGCGCATTTTCATTGGCGATTAGGTTTGTGGTAGTGCACAGAGTTATCACCCATTCTCTTTTTTAAAAATCATTAACATAATTTCCAGCATTGCTCCGAAATGCAGCAGTATTTTGCAAGAATACTTGTGGTTTTTGAAATCTCATCACATATTTGCCACCATTCGAAACACACGGGGAGATTTATGGGAGAATATTGCGGAAATGTCATGTTTACTTTTACCAATATTGGAGATCAGGATGATTTGAGCAAGAGAAAACTAAAATTTTCTTTTTTGCTAAAAGATCAGGAATCTTCTATCTGAATCTGAATCTGATTCAAGTGTGCAGTTGACTACAATGGTCACTCATGATACACGATACTCTGCTACTTAATACACACAGCACTATCATACAGTATGGCATGCCTTGATTTTCAGAAGAGTGCTCCTTACCATCATTGACTCCATTGATCGAGTTACCATCCACGTTGGCATGTGAGTGTGATAAAACAGATTCAAGTCGAATGACGGCATTCTCCAACCTTTCCATCAAACCCTGCATTTCTGCCATCCTGTGAAAGGGACGAGAATTTGAATATTGTTTGAGCCATTTTATAATGAACACATTTTTTATTCCGTTCACTTTTCTGAGAAAAAATTCAGTTATTCAACTTCATGACTTACACAATTATTTTTTTAGAGCAAGCACACAAAAGGTGTTGTGTGAAGAGCGCTTGAAAATAGTTTCACCACTGGCAATCGTTTTGGGTGGCATTCCAGCGTATTGTTTCTCAACCAACATTCCACTCTAGACAGTGAAGCATATTATACAACTTAGGGCTGACTTTATGCCCTCAAAGGAGAAGTCCATAAAGAACCACCAGGTGAGACCTCCCCTCTAAAAGTGAGCACAAGTACCCCCAGACCAGTCTCTGCTTATGTTGGCCTTGTCAGTGAGGTATAGCTTGGATGCTGAAGCACAGGAAAGTCAGATGAAAAGGTGTAGCAAATTACTATGTATTACAGCTACAGTAATTACCAATTTTCTACAGTTAGATGAATTATGCTAACCAAATTTTGATTTTGTACCTTTTTGTTTAACTGTATTTTGTAAGTGTGTATTCAGATTTGTGTATGTAAGGTGACAGACAGAGTGTGAGTCAGTGGCATCATATCACCAAAACCAGAGGTTTGTTAGAGGCATTATCACCAATTCTTCGACCTTACTCATTGAATTCATAGTGAGAAACACAGCCACTCACGCAACCATTCTCTCCCATACAGCTGCTCATACAACTAGTCACTCGCCCATACAGCCAGTTACATAGCCACACATCACCCATACCTTGATCTCAGTGGCAAGCAATATTTTTAAACAGAATACTCGGGGCTGTAATATGCTAAAGAGGACTGATTCGAAATAGGCACAGAGACTGCAACGTGTTCATGAATACTGATTAAGAACAGGCACAAGAGCCAGCTGTTAACATAAGCAAAACCTAAATGCATAGTTGCTTTGAAAAGATCAGTTTAGGGCTAGCTCTGGTTGGACGGTGGTATTATGTTCAATGATTTGTGAGTGTACAATTTTGATGTTTGAGAGATCTGCTGGAGGGCACTCAGCAGTAGCTTAAAAATCCCTTAAGCATGTAGCATGCCATTTGCCAATGTGTAGAGACAGTTTAAGCAATGTGGCTGTTTTCTCCATAGTGTATCCTAGCAGCAAATGCTAGTGACAAAGATCAGGGGCAGGACCCTTTTGTTTCCCTCTTAAACATTCAGTGACACACTATAGAAATGATTGAAGATTGCATGTCACTATATCAAGGAATCCGATATTGCCATACAAAATATCACATCCAATATGTTGCCAACAACTACATTGTTGGGCAAGTATATATTTACTATCCGTAACTCCACATCTACTTAGAAAGGCTTTTTAGCTCAATTTAGGGGTTGCAATATTTTTGTCATGAGTTAAATCACATACCATTCAGTGACCCTATACCACTATTAAGTCAACTGGTCATGGCAGTGACTGGACAATCTATTCGATTTTTTGTAATTTGTTTATGTAGTATTAGTTCATGAGCTTCTATTCTTACATCACCCTCCAAGTTTAAGCCTTGCATGTCAGCGATGTCATGTTGTTTTCCACAAAAAGTCAAATCCTTATAAGGCAGTACCTGGCACTTCAGTGAACTGCCAGTAGTGTCTAGATCGTAAGATTCCAGAGGCAAAAGAGCACTACCTGTAAGTACTCCCTAGTTAAGTTCTGCATCCTAGTTTAACAACACAATGCCGCTTGTAGTTCCCCATTTTTTCCTTAAGAAACTGAGAATAGGGTAATGTTTTATTACCAGGTGCATGATTTTTCTCTCCTTGGTTCAGGGTCATTCTTTAATTTCCCTACCTGGGTAGGGAAAATCAGTGGCGGTAGATGGTACTACCATTGTAATCAAGTAGAGCTGTGGCTGATAGGTCAAAGGTTTCCAACAGTGTAGCCAGCTGAGGCTCCAACATACAAGAATGCCCCCACATCTGAAGGAGGGGGGATCATGAATTTGGCATGCAGAAGATTCCCCAATTTATTGTAGAGGCCCTGCTCTACCAAACTGTAACTCTAATAAGGCCCATAATATCTGCCAACAATAAAGTCTACAAGAAACCCAGGAGCAATAAAATCGACAACAGCACAGGCATAGAAAAAGACAGCTGCAGCTATTCTGGGGATACAGCAGTTACAACACTGTCATTACTGTGCATTACTTTCATCAAGCATCCAATACAACACATATTTCTCCATCACACATGTCTATAGCAAGGTAATTTTTATCACACAACGAAAAATGTAAGTATCTTGCAGGCATGTGTTACATATATATATATATATATATATATATATATATATATATATATATATATATATATATATATATATATATACATACATACATATATATATATATATATATATATATATAGATAGATAGATAGATAGATAGATAGATAGATAGATAGATAGATAGATAGATAGATAGATAGATAGATAGATAGATAGATAGATAGATAGATTGATAGATAGATATTTCGGCGGTCCCCAGTAGGTAGTTATAGTTTGACCTATACTCCATGGGAAGAGCATTCTTAGGTCGAGCTAGACAGCGTAACTGTCCCTTTGAGACCTGCTTTAATTGGTCTGTGGGCATCAAGTCCCTCCCCTTTCTTGACATTGCTTTTCATTTGTCTATGTCAGTGTCCTTCAAACATCCCTGCTTGCTAGTGGTCAGTCCTGTTTCTTTGTCCCTTTTTTCTCTCTTCTGTTCCTGCCAAAGAGCAGAGACTTAGTACTGTATCATTCTGCTTTGTTTTTCATCTGTGCTTTGGAGGAGTACTTTTTTCCTTGCTACTTACATCCAAATATAGCATTCTTCCTCCCACCTCCTGTTAATGCCACAGTTGTGTTACTGCTGCCTTTTTTACTGCTGCCTCCACCACCTTGGCTCCAATTCCGTTGCTTGTATTTTTTTAATTAGGCTTTTTGCACTTTTCGATCTTCACCAGCAGTTGGGCTTTGTCAAGAAGGATATTTGCTTGGTTTGGGCTTGTTTGTTTTTAGGTATGGACTGCAAAGGGTTTACATACTGTTCCCTCTCTTTCCTGGTTTTTCATTAGTTCCTGTGTGGGCCACTTACTTTTCCTCCGGTTCTGTTGGCTGTAGTATACTTTTCTTGCATTGACCAATGCTTGTTTGTGTTGTGTATGCTTTATTTGTTACGCGCGGCTCACTGGCATGCAGCATTTTGGGGGGCACATTCCTTACTTATAGCTTGGGTTGACAAACTATTTATTTATTGAAAATTAGACTTTCTAAAGCAGTAGTACGCCAGCTTGTTGTTCATGGCGGCCGCCCACTTTCTCCGAGGCTCAAACGGTGGCTAAGAAAACAACCACGATATATGAAGGGATGATGCCAAATGGCAGGATGAAGTGCATTTAATCTTTAGCTGTGGTATTAATGAAATGTAACCTAGAGGGCTGCACTGCTGAAGACTCCCAGAGAGAAGATGCTATAAAGATTGCAGCCTGGGGCATTGTTCATGCTTCAAACGCTCACTTCATTAAACCAATATCCGAATTCTAACACAGTAGGAAAACTACAGGGAATGGCTAGCCTATTCTGGGGTGGCTGTAAATATAAACTAATTACACAGCTCACTTAAAGTTCTTGTACCCCAAGCATGATGGGTGAGCCACTCCCTGTGGAAGCCGATTCCTCATGAACCAAACATAAAAGACAGGCATGGTGAACTAAAACAGTAGACTGCAGGTGACAAACCCTCAGTCCCTCCACACAAAACACATTAACATTCCCCAGCCCTTGCAGCCATCTTGGCGACATGCCAAACTACTTTTACTGTGAAGGACCCGCGCAGACACCGGCTTAAAATAAAAGAACTTGAGGTTTGCAGTCTAACAATACTTGACAGGAGAATCCGTCTTTATGTAGGAAGTGGTCAGGCCAAGAACATGGGCTAGTGAGGGGAGTCGGTAAGCGGGTCATCCCAGGCTATTCAACACTGAAACACCGGCAGACAGACCAGGTATCTAAGGCGAATTAGGCTGATAGAGGGTACAGGTAGTGAAGATCTGCGAAAACAAAACCAGGCTGGGCAGAGGAAGCCTACAGATTGGTGATTCCAAATACAGTTGTCTTCTTCCTACTTTCAGGACACAGCAGCAAAATGAAGGTCTGGTCAGGCCCTTTGAATCATCATTAGACCTATAACTGTGGTGTGATGTAGCTCACTGGTTAGAGGCGGCAGACCCAAGAGCAGAGGACGGCCCGGGACCAGGGTTCAATTCCCGACGCGGCAGGGTCATGAACCAGGGTCAGCAGACTCGATAATTCTCACCTCGGTGCCTACTTGAACCAGGGATCACACTCAGCAACTCTGGTCATTAGCTTGCCTCATCTCCACAACGGCCCCCCACATACGCCGGGGATGCCTGGTTTCACCTTGGAGATACCCAGTAGGGACCATCTCACAGGGAAAGCCAGGACGGGTTCCCCAGCAGATACTCCTTCGGGAGTCGATTCTAGCGCGTTAGAAACCCACAATTAATTAATTAAGACCTCCTGCAGTTCTTCGAGACGTAAAGAGAAGAACTCTCGAAGAATTCCCTTTAATATGCTAGCACCAGAAAGAATACAAACATGGTCTATACAGGGCAATTAATCAATTGAAATTTAGACCACTTACATCAGTGAAAAAACACTGTTTATGATTTTAGCAGCTGCGCAAAAGAAATGTGGAATATTAATAGGTAAAAGGCCTACTGCATGCTAGATCCAACTGAAAGCAGATGATGGACTGCTGGACACTAAAGACTTCAGGAACATGTATCAAGAAACCGTTTTGCGAGTCCTTAATAGCAAATTGTAGCGAATCGCTATTAAGGACTCGCAAAAGGCAATGTATGTAGGATTGGCAATAATAATTTTGATTCCTACATATTCAATTTTTGCGATTCGCAATTAAATAATACCTTCCTATTTATTCCTAAGGGGCCTATGGGAAGACATTCGCAATTTGCGAATACCCATTAGGTACTCGCAAATGCAATTTCAAGGGTGTCAAAAGGACACCCTGTTGCACCCCTAAAATATGCATGTTTGCACATGTGGCGCACATACATGCCCTAAGGGCATGTATGTGCTCCGCATGGCAATTTGAAAAATGCAAAAAAGTGAATTTTTCTAGGAAATCGCAAATTATCACCAACTTGAAGTTGGTGGTAATTTGCCATTTCTTAAGGAAAATTTGCACAACTTGGGTGCTACCAGAACTGCATTTAAGGAATCGCAATTTGCAATTCCTTAAATGCATTAGCAAAATAGGAAATCGCAAATTTTGCCATTCCATATTTTGCGATGGCCTTTTGGGATGATACATCCCAAAAGTCTTTTTCCCGTTCGCAAACTGGCAGATTTTGAGAATCAGCCCATTTGCGAATGGGAAAAGGGCTTGATAGCGCTTAGGATGGAGAGATCGTGAGTGGAGGCAACCTTGAGGTAGATTTGAGTGTTGTCTGTGTAGAGATGATAGTGGACCCCGGATTTACTTAGGAGATCTCCCAGTGGTTCTAAATAGAGATTGAACAGTGTGGGTGCAAGTATAGAGCCTTGAGGAACACCTTGACCTACCGCCAAAGGAGGTGAAAGACTGTTCGCTATTTTGATCATTTGGGCTCTATCAGAGACGAAGGAAGCAAACCATTTAAGCACAGTGCCCTCCATGCCCATTCTCTGTTGAAGAGTGTTGAGAAGAGTCCTGTGATTGACAGTGTCAAAGGCTGTAGAAAGGTCAAAGAGAATTAGAAGACAAGAACCTCCCGAATCGAGTATCCGCAGCGCATCATCAATCACTTGCAGCAGGGCTGTTTCAGTGCAGCAGTTTTGGATGAAGCCGGACTGAAAATTGTCAAGAAGATCATTGTCCTTGATATGACGAGAGAGTTGTTTCGCTACACATCTTTCTGTGATCTTCGCAAGAAAGGGTAGGATAATGATGGGTTGGAAGTTGTTGAGGTAATTTGCATCAGCAGTGGGTTTTTTAAGCAGAGGGGTGACCTGCCCAGTTTTGAAGGGAACAAGAAGGGAGCCTCGACAGAGGGAGAGGTTGACCAGAGTGGTCCAATAGGAAAGAGAACGAGTGTAGAAGTCAATGGCAATGGTACTAGGGATGGGGTCAAGCGAATGGTTGGAGGGCTTTGCGTTGGGAATGCAATTGGGGAGGGCATCTTCAGAGACGGGTTCAAAGTTCTGCCAAATGGCTAGTGATTTACGCTCTTCTGGAGGGATAGGATGAGCGACCTGATCCACCAGTGATTTCACTTTTTCATAGAAGAATGCAATGAAATCCACTGCTTTCTTTGTAGAATCCTCTAGCTTGGAGGTTGGAACAGTTAGTATTCTTTATGAGATCAAATAGTTTTTTGAGTCTATTCTTGGCTGAATCAAGGAGGGTTCTGAAGTGCGACGCTTTGCCAAGGAAGATGTGCTTGTGGTACTTGGACCTTGCTGAACGAAGCGTGGCCAAATTATCGATGGAGGGCGCTTGCCTCCATTGTTTCTCCAGGCGTCTTAGGTGCTTCCTTTCCTCATAAATGGATTTGTTGAACCAAGGTGCTGAGGAAATGGGTCTTTTCTTTTTGCTTTGGAGAGGAGCGACATTATTGATTTTGACTGCAAGGACTGTGAGGCATTGGGAGGTGAGTTTGTCAACATCTAGGTTCGGGTCTAGCCTTGGAAGTGACAGCAAATCTGAATCGCAGAGGGAAACGGTGTCAATATTTTTGGTGTCACAGAACCAGGCGGTAGCCCTCTTAGGTTGACCAAGAGTTATAGAGTGTGCAAGGTGAAGAGAGAAAGGGATGAGAAGGTGGTTAGACCAGTCTACACAAATAGGAGTACCGATAGAAAGCATGCCTGCTTTAGAAATAACAAGGTCCAGGATTGCGCCCTTGGAGTGTGTTGAATCTGTGCAGTGTTGGATAAGATCGTTTACAGAGAGGAAGGTGGCCAGCGAATTCGCGGAAGAGTCTTGCAGTAAGCCCCAGTGGAGATTGAAGTCACCCACGAAGATCTGATTGGCACTTTGTGAGTATTAGTCGCTGATGAAGTCAGTAAGTTCCTCCATAAACGAAGGGCCCCTGCCAGACGGGGGGTAAATGGCATGGAATCTGAGGGGTGAGCAGTGGTGTAGTTGAAGCTCAAGAGATAGACATTCAAAAGTGCGGAAGGAGCTGATAGGAAAAGCATTCAGTTGAAGGGAGTTTCTAAAGATGACTGCAGCACCTCCCCAACTTTGCCAGTTCTCTCACTTCTAAAAATAGAATAGCCTGAGGGTAAAAGGATATCAAACATAGAGTGAGAGGTATCGTTGAACCAGGTCTCTGTGAGGAAGAGCATGTCAATATTGTGAAAGGTGATGGTATCGGAGATTTCAAGTTTGTGTTTTATTGCAGATCTGCAGTTGTGGAGCAGACAGCGCAGCTCTGTCACAACTGTTTTGGTGACGGGGGCACTTGGGCTATGAAGAGTGATAGGGATATTGTACTTAGACGAGGTGCACGGGAGGGTTTAGGTGGATGCTTGGCTCTGACAGAGGAGATGGCCGGAATAGTGTGGATAGTTGGGTTACTCGGAGATGCAAGTTGAGGAAGGGTGGCGTTCAAGGGCTTGTGTGGATTAACGATGGTTGCAGACAACTGGTTATGCTTGTCTATACTGGGGTGGGTGGGCAAGGTGTATCTTGTGGGAAGGTGAGAGTTTTCCAAAGGAGTAGAGGTGTCAGGAAAAGTGGAGATCTTGGAGCTTAAAAGTGAAATGGTAGCTACAAGCTGGAAGATGGAAGTGATAAGAGAGCCTAGCATATTTTCCAGAGAGTAGGGCAGAGCACGGAAGGTTGTGTGGCTCGATGGAAACAGGAGGGGGTGAAATTGGTGGTGGAGACAGGGCAGGAGGAGGACAGGAGGAGAGTTGGGGTCTAGGGTTAATAGGTGGGGAAAAGTGGAGGTTGAGAGTGGGAGTTGGTGTCTCAGAGGTGCAGGTCGGGTTGTCTTTGTTGGCCTTGCAAGAAGGAAAGGAATTAAGGACAAATTTAGGCGGAGATGGGTGCGGCTCAAGGCGGTGGGGTAGAAGGAGAGGGGAGGACTGTGTGGAATCATAGGGAAGTAGGAGGTTAGGGCGGAAAGGAGAGGAGGTGGTTGGAGAGGTCCTTTCAGCTAGGAGAGGTGGCTGTGAGGGAACGGGCATCTGGCAGAGTGAGGTAGGTTGGGAGAAAGGGAAGTGAAGAAAGGAAATGGTTCTGCTGGGCCGAGGGAGGGAAATGGAATGGGTTGCCAAAGGTGGAGAGGGGGTAGCATAGCAATGCTGGAGGAGTGAGGGGAAGGAGAGAGATGCAATGGGTTTGTGGAGAAATCGGGGTAAATAGCGAGTGGAGGAGGGGGTAGAGAATAGGGGGAGAGGGAGGAATAAGGGGAGCGTATGGAAAGTTAACTGGGGGAGAAGGTTGGAGGAGAGGTGCACTAAAAAGGAGGGTGGCAGGTAGGAAGAGGTGGGAGGAGATGAGATTAGAACACCGGGACGGTGCAAATTGGACAAGGAGTGAATTAGCTAGAGGTAAGGCTGAAGTGATGAAGGGGGGTATACTGTGGGGGGGGAGGCATGTGAGAGGAAGGCACAAGAGAGGGGGAGGGTTGATGGCCGACCTGTGCTCCTCGGGGGTGCAGCCTATTAGAGTGTGGGGAGGGTCAAGGGAGTAGTGGGTGGAACTAGATGAAGAGTCAGGGGATGACCCGGTCGCAGAAGAAGGGAGTAGGGAGGGGAAGAGGTGGTCAAAGAGAGAGAGACAGGTGTCTTTGCCTTGGATCATGACAGTACCATTTTTATAGAGTGAGATAGTAAGGGAGCCGTTGAAACACGCAGATGGGGACATTTTTTGTTGTTTCCCATGAGGGATAGAGGAGGAGGAGGTGACGTTAAGGGTATTATATAAGCTGGTGGACCAAGAGGGGGTGTCATGAATAAAGGAAATGAGATCGTTTTTGAGCCTCCCAAACCGATCATTGTAAAATTGATCAACAAAAAGGGAATCAGGGAAATGCTCAATAGTGTTATGCTTCAATCGTTTTACTGAAGCTTTCGTCTAATTGGGAGGATAAATGATTTTGTAGCAGCTAGTTCCAGCCTTAACTCGAGTGGTGGCCATATTGGGACAGTGAGGAGGGTGGGGGGGATAAGAGAAGGGTGTTACTAGGAAAGCAGGGGTGAGGAGAAGTAAAAGGACATAAAGGGGGCACATATTACAGAAGTCGGGTGAAGATAACTGAACTGATGAGCCGTCCAGGAGGTGCGGTAATTAGGAACAGATCGTTAGCAGAAGAAAATGGGGGGCTTGGAAGTCTCTGTGATTCCGCTGGTATTTGTTGGGCCCTTCATCTAGGTATACATGATGCCACCTGGCACTAGATTATATTTATAAAGGGAATTGTTTACACATGACAGGGCCAACTGGACCACTGTCCAGTTGGCCCTATCTCTGTTAAAGTAATAGTTTGTGCTCTGAAGGAAAAAACAACACGTACTATATATATATATAGGCTTCAAACCAGTGACGATATGGAATCCATTTTCAGCTGCAGATTTTTCAAAAGCCTTGTTATCAGATTGTGTAAGGAACCAATCCTCATTTCTGGTCTAGTAACGAAACAAGAACAGCCCGTTTTCTTGTTTCCATGTTTTTTGAGTTTAACACAATTCCCGTCATGGCCACGAGAAAAAAACACCCATTTGCAAGGTCTGGAAATAGAAGAATGTTATGTTCAACAACCCCGTGCCTAAGCGTTATTTGTAAAATAGTGGGCTTCCTTTCCTGCATGGAGGCTCGGAGACCTATGGTTAAATTAACGTTTTATTTTGATGCAGTGACCTGAAATAATGGCAGCCGCTCTTGTTCATGTGTCCATCCAGCGTTATATAATGCAGCGCATTCAGCTCCCGCCTCTTTGTTGTGTTTGTATGCAGCCCCTTGTTCTAAAGTCTCCATAGCCGAGTCAAGTGGGGCAGAGCCATTGGTCATCGCTGTGTATGAGTTTGCAGCGTAAGCGGCATACACTGAGAAGCGTTTTTTGCCACAGCTATAATAACTACTAAGTAAAACAGAAACAGAATGACAGCACCACCTCTGCACACAACAACGGCCTAAATACTTCGGTTAAAGCAATGCCAACATCCCTCAAGGCCGAAAAACTAGGGCATTTCAAAATATAGCCTCTCTTCCCACCTTCCTATAAATGTCTCGCCAAGCATTTTACGAAGTGATGTTGACAGGTACCCCAGCATGACGACTTTGTGCACGGAAAGTCACAGAATCATAATTTGTGAAATGTATGTGCCAACAGAGTACATTTGTGAACGATGAAATTCCGGAGGCATGGCGGATTTATTGCATCCACAAATTGAAGGTTATATTCGGGTTTATTGTATTCAAATATTTTCCCTCCATGCGTATGGATGCAAGTGCACGCCCAAAAGGATGTTTTCTCAGCGGGAATGGGGAGAGAGTATCTTAACATGCAATGACGGTATAGAGAAGGGGGTTTCTGCATCAGAAAAACATACATCTCATAGAGAAGAAATGCATACATAAATGTGAAAATGCACATTTGCATCACATCTACGTATACAGACTTCCACCTGGTGGAAAAATCTATGAGCATAAATGTTATGCATTTGGCTACTTAATAAAACCTATGGCTGTCTTAGCTTTCCTTGAAGAATTCAGGAATTCTATGAAAATCTGATGAAAGTGAGGCATTTGCTCAAAAGAGGAACATGCATAAATTGAATACATTTAAATTCTCAAGGAAATCCACAAATGTCAAAGATTCCCTAGGATACTCCTGGCACGTTTGCAAATGAAATAAACGTAAGTAATTTGCTTCAAAGAAAGCTTAAAACAGGGTTGTGGCTTTATTGAGAGGAAAAATGACTTAAAACATCTTCTGAGCAAGCTTCTAATCTGAAAGGGTATTTTTGACTAGAGGAGTGTGTCAATTGTGTGAGAAATGTCAAAGGATTTTTATAGGCCCACACATTCTGCTGTGCCAGAGCCCCCATCACATTTGAATGATGTCATGTGGCAGGTAATTTGCACAATTTCTCTAATGTGGCCAGGCAGGGTACCCTTCCTACCATCTGAGTTGGTTTCCACAGCAAGTAGTGGAGAATAGTGCTGTGTATGGGATGGTGGTCATTAGGGTGTACCCTGAAGAGTAAGAGGAAGATTGAAGCATGGACCAGTAGGTTTATCATAAATACAATGCAACTAGATGAAGTTCACATACCTCTGTAATCCTAAGTACCTTCCTCAAGGTCTGCACATAGTACTCTGCTTCTCATTTGGTTCGGGGCCAGGAACATAATATTCAGACAGATGTTCCAAGAATTTAAGCAGCTTGTGTCCTTAAAACGTGGTACTTGGTGGGGGTAGGTGGGGCCAGGGACGTTAACTACCTTTAGTTCTTGAAGTATTCCATGAGAATCCCAGATTTTCTGTCTTTGGCATTGCAGCCTATGACTCTTTGATGATTATTTTTTCCACCTCTGTAAACGAAGAGGGGCATGTCAATATTGACTAGCAATCGTCTCTCACCAGAGAAAGCACACAAGTCAGCATTTCATCCAGGGCATTGTGTTAAACTTTACAGTGATTACAGGCAATGGTCTTTTTCATTGTCCTGCTGAATCTGATATTTTTACCAAAGTTATCACTCTCGAAAACCAGACCTGTACCTTGAAGTTTGACATGTGCATGTTGGGCAGTGCCATGGGTCAGTGCCATGGGTCAGTGCATTGGAATAAAACCGTTGTCCCCCACGGCACTAGCTTTTCTTTATATACTGATCTGGGGTGCCTTGAGTAGCAGTCTGCCATTTTATCCATCTCTGGTCATGACTCAGCTATGAAATGGTACTTGTATGACTGCAAAATCCACTTTTGTGTCTTGAGGGTTGGATGTGGAGTTGTCCCCTGCCACGGGGGCACTAGTACCTTATTGCCAGTGGCCTATAAATGTAAATATGAACAACTGGCAACTCTAGAGAAGTGAGATTGCCTCCTTTTTAATCTGAGAATATCACTGCTTTATGGGAGTCAAGGCACGGCATGCAGTCATGGCTTTCTAGCTGCAGCAAAACTGGCCCAAACTCACCGAGGCAGGCTTCTACAACCAGTTCTTTGTCCTGGTGTGACTGAAAATAGGCCTTGACAGAGTTTTCTAGGAGGCAACCTCAGTATTTTGGAATCCGTCTTCATGTTAGTTTGTACACTTACATTCAGTCTGCATTTTTAAGCAAGTCCCTCAGCTAACCGCATGCATTATTGGTCTCTCTCTGGATAGCCTTTTTCATGCAGCAAGTTTCCTCAGCAACATATGAATGCAAGCTAATCCTCTGATCAATTTCTCTTTCACAAACTATTCTTGTTCATGCATGAATAAGTGATATCCATAAGGAAATTCTGATACTGTGAAATCAGCATTCCATAATTAGACGTAAAAAAAAACTTAACAAATGTAGTGGTGACACCCACCGATGCAAAACAAACTTTGACAATAAACCTCCAACTTAATACCAACTTATATTTGTAACTTTTGTATTAATAAAGTATTAACATATTAGCAAATATGTTTTGAGCTCGTTAGTGGAAAGCAGCTGGCTTTTTATGCGAGCACTTAAACTTGACAAAATGCATTCTGTTGAACAGATTGACTTTCATAATGAAATTACTTTGTACTTTTCCTTGGAATCTTTGAAACAAAAATGTTGGGACTTCTTAATAGAAAATACACAGACAAAAATGTGGATCAGGGGGGTAACTCCTTTGATAATGGCCTACGAAGGGATTATGGTCTTTAAGTACAATGGAGTTTTGTGGTCGCAAAGTCCACAATTTTTAAAAATAAAGAATTTGTGATCACAAAACAGAGTTTTTCAGGGTATCAAAACCTTTTTTACTAGTCAGAAAGGATTTTCCAGCTGGTGAAAGGGCTTTTTCAATCCATTTTGAATCACAAGTAGGAGAGGGTGTGAAAGGGGCGTCTCCCTTTTATTTGGAGGGAGTCGTAATGGAACATATCAATGGTTTCGTAACTTCAATTGCAGTCGCAATCCATTGATCAGTTGCGGTGCTAACCAATTGACATGGAGGAATCCTACCCTAAGGGATAGCTTCCCCTTTGGAAATTATGTTGGTGTCAAGTGAAGTAGAAAATGGTCGTGTAGACCACTGCCAGTTTCCCTCATGTATATCCAAACGCAAAACATTTTTTTTAAATAGCATCTGTCCCTTTAACAAACCAAAGCTATTTAAAGAAAACGACATAGGGCGCATCACAAACTGAATTCCTATTCACAAACTAGTCGGTGTACAAACTGTACATCCATGATTTGGGAAAGGTAAGAGTGCATCAGATCCATTGTTGTGTACATTATTTTTTGCACCACAAATAATATGGAATATTCTTTTTTAAAGTTTTTGCCCTGAAATTATTAGCAACGTTGAGTAGTAAAGGGAAATGTAATGGTGAAACTGTAATTGCCACAGTGGGCGTACTCTTCATCGGAGGCGCCTGCAGCAGATGCAATGGCAGGATAAATGAAAATCCTTAAAAATCATGGGTGAGGGATTAATCAATGCAATCATGTAGTTGTACACCTAATAAGGGAGAAACATAAATGGTCTATGCAAGGTGTAGTAATCCCTTTTCTGTGCTGCTCTCCAACAGTGATAAATATTACTTGTTCTGACATTTGATGTATTATACGTATTCTTTTATTGTGTACCGGAGTGTGCAATCCTTCTTTATCGAAGACATTTCTAGCGCCCCTTTTCTTTTTGTTCCCTTTCTAAAAAAAACATTTCCAGTTGCACCCTTAGGTGATTCACTGGGGGGTTTTTGTCTATTAATTATTGGTTGTTAGGTGACCTCTTGTGACGACCTAATCACCAACAAAATCGAGCGAGGGGTACCTATGAAAAAAATTACTTTCTCATCACTCTAACTTGCTACACTAATGCTTGCCGAGATCCTCATTTTAGATAAATGATGGTTGAGGCAAATTCTCCTGCTATGACTCTTTGGGATTTTTACGTCCTATTTTGTTTTGTTTCGACATATTGCACGTTACATTTTCTAAGGCATGCTGGGATATTTTTCATCAGCAATCAGTTTTCTTGAATGTAGTCTACCACTCTTCACTACACTTTGCATCCTGTATTTTCTTGTATGCGGTAAAGCCTCCATTTTTAATTTTTTGTGTGGAGTAAAGCCTCCATTTTGTAATTTATCATGTGCAGTAAGTCATGAACAAATATGAGTCTTTTGCAGCTGTACATGTTTCATGATGACTAATTGGTTGCTAGGCTAGTCTATGACCCTGACCTCTCAGTTTGCGTCTAAGCGTTTTTTCTAATTGATAGTTTTTGTGCTCTCAGGCCTACTCAAGGACAGCCACCTATCCCACTGGACTGGTAGTAAATTATTGCACTTTGGTGTGATATTGTAAACTGAGTGTGTCCCATATACCAACTACTTCTATCTTTTGAGTCCTTTTCCATCCACAGAAGGATATAGATAGTTCACTGTGAAATAGGGGTGTTGTTAACTGCCTGCTGATGCTTTGTACACCTGGCCTACTGAAAAGAATAGCTTGAGCCCAACACTCGGTGATTTGGGATCAAAGTAAACATATGATGCAGAAGAAATGTTTGAGTATGTTTATGTGAAAGCACCCCAGTTACAAGTGTCCAACAACTACCCTTGTAACCTTCCCTTACTTCAAACCCCTGACATTCCATGGTAGAGCTAAAAAAATATTGAATATACATCATAACCCATCCCACAAAACAACACCAAATAAAAGATATGCATGGAGAGAAAAAGATTGGAAACTTAGAAGACATGGTCTTGACGACAGCCTAATTTCTTAATAACCTTTTAGGGTGCTCCCTCCAATCAGCCACCCTCAACTGCATCTCCAGCTGCCATATGCCTGCATCATTATCTTCTTCCTGGACACCAAATGAGAATTGTTTTCCTGATAGCCACCCTGTTAATGTTCCAACTTTTTCCATTTGAGGTTTACGCAACATTGCAAAACAGCTTCACATTTTTCATAGCTTTGGTGAATTTCAAGGCTTTGCACCATCTCTGTGGGAGCTCTCATCCTCAACACGTCTCCCACTTGATTTGGGCACAAAGTGAACACAGGACGCAGGAGAATAGTTCAGTTGAGTTTACTCGAAAGTACCCCATCCACAGCTGTCTGCCAATACCCATGCAACGTTCTCTTTTTTCAATTCTCTCAAATACTATTGTCACCTTTCTGGTGAGACAGTTCCAGAGACACCACACCTATATAGTCCCAGTTATAGATTGAGGCTCGTTTTTTTGCGATCATTCTCACCTCCGACCTGTATGACCAAAGAAGCAAAGAATCTCTCTTATTAGCTTATGTGTTAGGTCTTCTTTCAGCAGTGATGCAGTGGTGGAGATGTTATGATCTTAGTCAAACCCCACCCCAAAGCGAACACCTATCAATTTTACAACATACAGTCCATTGATGACTTGATTGACTCGAGCTCTATGTTGTTTCTATTTTTACCACTAATCTTTGTAGAGTTCACCTTTGGACACTGATCTAAATGTTGTAGAATAAGGAGAGGCATGCTCTCCTGGTAGAGCTTTAGTAAGGCTGCCTGGGTGGCACACATTATTGATTTTAGATTCCTGCACTTCTCTCTTGTGTGCTGAGCCCTATTTGAACTAATGTGAGCGCAGATAGAGTCACTTTGTTCTCAGGTCCTCCTTGTGTGCTTCCTCACCTTTCAGCCTCTGTTTCCTTCTTCCACTACAGTTCTCATTCAACTGTCTTTGCTCAAGACGCTCCTAATCCTTATATTCAGGCAGTCCTGGTGGCCTTTGCAATCGAGTCTTCCCAGCATGCAATGCCTCACAACAGAGGATTGACAGCTATGCCTCATTTTGATGTGAAAAAGTTTACCTTCATGGTGGGGTTTCATGCACTACAAAATCTGATGTTTACAAAGCAGCTCAGCTGGAAGCCCAGATCCCACAGTGCCTACAGGGCCGATGGCATTGCCACCTGGGTAAACCTGTGCTAGTTTCTATACTAGCATTATTTGATGAAGATTGGCAGGAATTAGTTTCCAATCCTGTATCAATCCTCTATCAACACCAGATTCTGTTAGCTCCGAAACATTACCCAAATGCCTTTCAGAATGGATCTCTGAGGAGCAGGGGAGAGAGCAGGTGAGGCGACGGGACTGGTAATCGCATTTATCATTAAGGTTTGACATTGTGGCAACTTGAACCTCTTCTCATCCATGAGCTTTAGTTTGCATATTTCTCCACTGGGATACTAAATTTACTACCCATGCTCCAGTGTGCCTTGGTTTCGTTAAGTGGCATTTCTATCATCTTGTGATGTTTTTCAAATTTCTAAATATTTTTTGTGAGGGTAAGTATACATTTGTAAGTATATATTTAATATTCTTAACTTCACATCTAAGTACCTATGCAACATTGATTTACATATACCTGGAGCAAAGTATATCAAACATATACTTACCGATATTAACTTACCTTCCCAATATTTTGGTACTTGCTATCTCGGTTATGATATTTCTGTATATCGATATTTTGCCAATGATATTCTGGTAGTATACTCTCAAAGGGAGGAAGGTACCCTTATACAATATGATCAACATAAGCAAAAGTGTAAACCCTGTTGTAAGATAGCCTTATTGCACAGAGATAGATGCTATTACCCAAGACCACTAAACATCTCCAACTATCCACACATAAAATAACTTTCAAATAAACATATTAACTAATGTCACAGTATTATCAGGTATCACAGTATTCTACAGATCACATCCAAGATTATAGTAAAAAAGAGGACATTTTATTCGAATAAATGCCTCCCTTTGGGTTACACTCTAAATGACAATGTTCTTGTCTTAAATAGTTAAAATCAAGTATGAATAAACAAACAATCAAATATAATTAAAAAACAGTCGACGCAGCGTTTCGGTGTACATTAATCTTTTCCACCTTCATCAGGACAAAAATATTTTCTTTAATTCACAATCTAAAAATAAAAACAACATTTTAGATGCCTGTAATCTACTGCGAACCCTGAAATTCATACGTTGTATAATGCCTCTACATTTACTAACACACAGTGTACTAATCTACAGGGATGTATTGGTCTCTAGTTTTATAAATAGAGCAAGTTCAACCGACACTATTGCTTGCTATCTCTCTCAATTGAATTATCCATCACATATGGTACAATTTGTTTGAATTGACTAGTAGTATATATATACTAAACCCTTTCTTGTTAATCCACTCATTCTATGGGGTTTCACTTAGATCTATTCGTCCTTTGTAGCAAGTTAAGTGACATTATTACTCGCTGGGCGTCTCAGTATCATTTTTATCAATTATGTTAACAGTGTGCACTGAGAAAACTATTAGGCCCACTTTTCATGTCTATTTGAAATAAATCATTATTTATTATTCATTTGATTACCATAGGTCTTTAAATAATTCTAGATACCTTATGAAGTTCTTTGGGAATATGATTCATCAATTTCATAATCCCAGGATTAAACAATTTCTCCTCCGGCTGTTTTATAGAAAACCTTGGAAATAGATAAATCAAATTACATTTCGACATTATTTATTAAAAAGGTTATTCAGGGTACATAGTACCTCTATTTGGTGGTATGATTACCTGTTTATTCGTTTCTATTATTGAAACTTCAACACATTGATAAAAACTTCACGTTGGAGCCACTGTCTTTTATGTATCTCTCTTTTGCGAATTGGGCTCTCTCGTCTTAATTGAGACAGCTAGAAAAAACAACAACAACGAGTGCCCCTCTAATTATTATCACATAGTGTCTTGGTATTTCTGGCAAGGTTAGAGATATATCGCTATGAACTTACCCCTTGCTCAATGGAATATATACTTTCTTTCTTCAACTCGACGTTTACCACTTCACTTTAGTTGTGTTACCGGGTTCTGCAAAAATGTATGCAAGTATTACCGGTCTGACCATTATATGTCCTCAAAGTTACAATCTTAATTATAGTTACTTAGTCAGCTACTACCACATTGTACTAATACCTGCTGGACTATTACATCTCTCATTGTGCACGTGTTGATATCAAACCCTGTACTTTCGTAATCGCGGAAAATTTGGGGTCGTACACGTACCCACAACCAACTAAAACTGTTTATTTTATTTTAAATTTCTTTAGGTTGTGCCCACTTGCGCTCACATTGCCAGCATTATTCATGAACTCGGGGCATTAATTACCAGGAATTACCTAATCCCCGCTAGCTGCATTGTCCCAGGTACACATTCATGCCTATTCACATTAATAGAGTCTCCTAAATATTTATACGTCCCTCATGTTACAATATTACACTGGGTCATGTTTACTTAGTTTTCGCGAGCTATGTTGGATCCTCACTATTCCCGACATTATTCGCGCTATTGTTAACAGGCTGCCTACCCCCAGAGAGTCTCCGGATTCTTAAGTGCGCGGGATCACAGCGGCCTCCCTGCTCCAACGTGCGTCACCGGAAGAGTTTTTTCAGATAAAATTACTTTGTTTTTTAGATCATTTATACTATCGCTGTCTTAGCTGACCCGGAAGTCGAAGTTTATCTACGCGCGATCTAATTTTTTTGTTAAACCTTAATCATTATTATTTACTTTTACTCCGTTTACTGTGATTTTCACTCAACATTCTTAATCAGAGCGATAGACTGTTATTTGTCGTTGTGTTCATTGGTGGCAAAATGTTTTACCTCGGCTCTGCTCTATGGCGGCCATCTTTGACTTTCTTTTATTATGTTCCAGGCACAAAAATATCGGTGTAAATTTTCCTGTTTATATTATTAGACAAATTTAAAAACGTCTACTGAGTCCTCTTTCGAATACATGTATGTTCATTAGATCTGGACATTCGGACAAACACATTCTGTTGTATCTTATACAAATATGTATACACAATCTCGACAATCAGGTAAACGTATTGTTTGTAGCACATTACTTCCTTATACATTTTTAATTCCTTATACATGTTTAATTCATTAATAGTAGTACTATTAGTATACACTGTTTAATATACCATTGAACTTGAACAGTATCACCAAATGTGCCATGATTACATCTATTACATGATCTTAGCCTGTGTGCACATATATTCTAACACACTGGAATGTTTTGCGACTACATGTGGTTACTGTTCTCCTAAATAATCGTCCATATATTAATTTTAGTAATTTTGATAATGACGATATTTACATATATAAAACCTCACTTGGGATATGTATTACGATGTTAATGGCAGTATAATCTGTTACCTCTGGTTATCCATCTTTATATTGTCTCTATCTGTACCTGCAGTACTAGCTGGGAATCCTGACCACCATTTTTAAAGAATTAATCTATCGTCTATTGTGTGGTTGTGGGTAATCCAGTGTTCTACTAGTGGGGCTGTTCGTTTTTTGGTTCTTATGGCAGACTTGTGTTCTGTGATTCTGACCTTAATTTCTCTTGATGTCTCCCCAATGTACCCCTTCTTGCACGGGCAGATTATCAAGTAGATCAGGTCTTTTGTATTACAATTAATGAAGTTTTTTATGTTATGTGTAATTCCATTGTATACAACCTCAGCCCCTTTCATTATGCTATTGCAATGTTTACACATGCAGCATGCAAAATTCCCCGTGGTAGGGGTGCATTATTTATAGAGAGTTGTTTTTGGGTGGTGTCTTCCCTATATTTATAAACCAGTATATTCCTAATTGTTCGGTTCCTTCTGAAACTAAACATTGGTTTGGGGAGTTTTACACTCCCTTTTCCATTTAATAATGACCAGTTTCTATTTATAATGTTCTTGACTTTGTTACTGGCACAACTGGAATTTGTGCCAAAGATCAATCGTTCTTTTGCTTTGTTCTCTTTCTTGGGCTTTTCCTTAAAAAGGGTATCTCTGTCGTAGTATTTTTCCCTTTTCTAAGCTTTTCTGACTATACTTTTAGGGTAACCTCTACTCAGTAGTTTTTTGGTGAGAACATTTGCATGTATATTAAAATCTCGTATATTTGTGCAATTTTGCCGTATTCTTAAGTACTGCCTGAATGGGATGTTGTCTTTCTGACTACTGGGATGATTACTCTTGTAGTGGAGCATTGTATTGCGATCCGTAGGTTTTGTATATAACTCTACCGCTAGTTTGCCTGCTGCATGTTTGATCTTAATATCAAGAAAATCTACATTTTCTGTGGCATAATTTGAGGTAAATTTGAGATTAATGTCGCCCAAATTAAGCCAGTTTATGAAGTAGTCTAGATCTTCCAATGTCCCTGTCCATATAAAAAAAACATCATCGATAAATCGTGACCACCACGAAATGTTCTCATAAAAGGGTGCCGCTGTATCAAACATGTGTTTATTTTCGAAATCTGCTACATACAGGCAGGCCAGGCTGGGAGCACAGGTGGCTCCCATGCTGGTACATTTGACCTGCCTGTAGTAATAATTTCTGAACATGAAGATGTTATTCTTAAGTATGATTTCTACGCATTCCACATTGAATGTTGCGTGCGCTCACAGATCGTGCTCATCTACACTAAGGAGGCCCTCTAAAATAGTGATGTATCATCCTGGGGGATGTTTGTATAGAGGGCCTCTATATCTAAGGTTACAAGCCATTGGGAATTGCCATTGTATGTCCGATGTTCAATTTTCTCTATCATGTCAGTAGTGTCTTTAATATATGCTTGCTGACTAATTACCAGTGGTTGAAGGAATTTATCCACATATTTGCTTAATGGTTCTGTTACAGAATCTATACTGGAGACAATTGGTCTCATGGGTGGATTTGTCAGATCTTTATTGATTTTCGGCAGGCCATATATTGCCAGATTTATAGGGTTCATATTTTTCAAAAATTTTTATTCATCTATACAAATAATCTCATCATCTTTTGCAAAGTCCAACAGTCTTCCTACTTTCTTTATTAAGTCATTCCATTCTGACTTGCTTGATTTGTGGTAATGTGAGGTGTTAATCAGCAGGAGGAGCATTCTCTCATTATGGTCCTCCGCATCCATTAATATAATGCTCCCTCCTTTGTCTCCTTGTTTCACTGTTAGGGCCTTATTGCTCTCTAATGATTTTAAAGCTATTTTCTCACCAGTGCTCAGATTATTTTGACAATATAATGGTTGGATCTTCTATATTGCTATCAACTACTTTGTCGAAGAGGTCGATTTTATTATTTACCATGTTAAGTGAAGGTGTCCACTGTGACTTAGGTTCCAAGCCTGACTTAATAACAGATTGGGTATTGGTGTTTTCTTTGTCCTTAAAAAAGTCTTGTAATCTGATTTTTCTGAAAAAACACTGTAGATCTCTTTCAAGGTTGTATTTGTCTATGTGTGTACTAATGGCATAGCCTGAACCCTTTTCTAGTACTTTTGTCTCTTCTGTAGTGAGGTCTACACTAGAGAAATTAATGATGGCTGCTTTGTTTTCTAGTCCCACTTTGCCTGGCTTCTGGTTCTCATATATGGCCATTTTTTGTTGTGGGGGTTGGGAGTAAAAATTCCCTCTCCCTCGGCCTCTCCCGCGGTTCTGATTGCCATTCGATTGTCGATGGTCTAAAAAAGAGAAAGACTCTCTACTAGTCCCCGGCATAAGGTCACTGCTTTTTTTTTTATTATTCTCAGTCATATTTTCGTTCTCTGATTCTGTGCTAGTGTACGAAGTATCCAGAAAGGTCACTCTTTTTTTGGGTAGTTTCTCCTGGGCTGTTTCCAATTATTTCGATTATATGTATCTTCCCTAGGCCTGTCATAAAAGTCTTTTTGTGTGTAGGGGTATACGAACTCTAAGTTATAATTTGCTACATATTTTCTGAATTTGTTGGATTTTTATTAAGAAGATAATCTTTATATCCTGTTATATCATTTTGAATGTCTTCTAATTTTTTCTTTGCGTCTTCTAGCGCTGTGTTTTCTTTTAATTTACTTTCAAGCTCTTATATTTCTTTTCTCTCTATAATCAGAATTTCACTGGCAGTTTCAATAATCAGCAACATCCAATCTCTACTGCAAGGATTTGCAATTAGTGTCCAATTTTCTATACATTTTGCATGCCTGATAAAAATCCCGGGTTCGATTTTAACTTGTAAACCCCTTGGGATGATCCCTTTCTTACAGTATTCGATCTGGAAATCCGCATGCAACTCTGTTCTTATAGCTTTTTTTCTTGTTATTCCATAATTCCCTCCACTTCACCTCATCACAACTAGTGGTAGAAACTGAAGAAAAACTTTTGGATGTGCCGTTAATTATTTTATTGAATTGCTCCTCTGAGAAGCCATACGTTTTCAGTGTATCCATTATTAATTTGGACCACCAATACTCTTTTAATTATTTATGAGTATAAACGATAAAGAAATCTTCCAAGCTAACAAGCAGTACTAATAAACTCTCAAAGGGAGGAAGGTACCCCTATACAATAGACAGGGAGGGGTGATCAACATAAGCAAAAGTGTAAACCCTGTTGTAAAATAGCCTTATTGCACAGAGATAGATACTATTACCCAAGACCACTAAACATCTCCTACTATCCACACATAAAATAACTTTCAATTAAAGATATTAACTAATGTCACGGTATTATCAGGTATCATAGTATTCTACAGATCACATCCAAGATTATAGTAAAAAAGAGGACATTTTATTCGAATAAATGCCTCCCTCTGGGTTACACTCTAAATGACAATGTTCTTGTTCTTGTTTACTATGATCTTGGATTCTGGTAGTATAAGCAGCAGGATGTTCATAGTGAGTAAGTATATTAAAACTCACCTATAAATTATCTTGGACCACCCTAACTAAGAATTACTCGAGGCCTATTCCTCAACTCATCACTCCATAAAATGACCAATTAAAGAGAAAACATATAAGGATTATTTGCTTCTGTAAACAAAAGGGCGACATTGTTATATATTCATCAGATCTTGTTGAGGCTCAGGCAGCAAGTCTAGTCAGAGAATGGAGAAAATACATTATGTACCTGAGAAACACTGACTTCCCGTCTGGTGTCGGTGTTATATTATCCACTGTATAAATTCCAAGTAATGATATCACCAGTAACAATAGCGTAACTAGTGGCAACTATTTGGTGACAAGTAAAAGTCAGCTAGATTTCTAGTGCCAAATTCTAAAATTCAAGACTAATGTGAAATCAGGTATAAGCACGTGTTTGTACCTAATTTGACATGTTGAGTCCTGCACAAACAGCTGTAGGCTTGCACAATTTCTCCCTGTGCAATTTTCACCAAATAATACCTGGCAACATTTTCACGTGGAAAGAGCGTGGACAAAAAAGTTCCATATTCTGTTTTGCAGCTTCGAATTGGGGAAAACATGATTTTACTTAGCAGTAAAACCAAAATGTCCTATTATCTCTCATTCCGATCTGCTTATCTTGTAAGTGGGAGATAAAACTGCTCAAAGAGCAAACTGCAAAGGCGATTTTACTTCAGAATAGACCTGAGACACCAGGGCTAAGGAACTTAGCACAGAAACAGGTATGTGAGATGAGAAGAGGAACCCCCAGGGAAGCAACCATCTACTCGTTGAATAAAGAGGAGAGAATTGGAGAGGCAAATAAAGTAGAGAGATCATTTACAAGGCCCTATTAAATGGCTAGTAAAGGAAACTTACTCTGTAAATGCTCATTGTCCTATGTTTGGTCATCTGAGGAACGTTAATGGTGACTTAAGTGCCTTAAATTCCTCATAAAGCATCTTTATATAGAAACTGAGAACTACAATTGTAAACAGTCAAGATAATTTGCATCATATGGCTCTTTATCAGCTTCCTGGAGCAAGAATATTGGTGTATTAGAGTTTGTCAAGTTAATATGGAGCATGGTACATGACAGTGTTCACCTCTGCTATTTGCTCTATATATTTAACCTTTCGCGGAGAGATTGACAAATGTTTAGGATATACCCACTTTTTGATGGCCTTAATTTTCAGAAGATTCAAAATCACAAAATGATGCCAGTGACTTATTAGTGTTAATACCTTTCTCAGGTGCACTGGCTGAATTGATGGAACAACACCATTACTTTGTTGTCCATTCTATTTATAAAATGAATGGAGCAAAGTAATTGGTGATAACCTGGATTATGAAATATATTGTGGCTTTATGAGTAGAGGATTGAGTGAAATGTGTTGGGCAGGAGCCAGTCAAACATACAGTCATTATTCAAAAGAACATTAAGATACAGTGACTAATGTTAAGGTCTCTTAATCAGGAGTCAACATCTTCCTCTTTCAATTAATTGTAGAGGGAACCGTATGAAATTGAAAATACCGGGCTCATTTAAAGTATGGCGGGGCCCACCATCTATTAGCGTGGTGGATGTAATTTCCTCGGTCAACCTTGCTGGACTACCTCCTACCATACTTAGAGATCTCTGCCAGCCCCGTGGAGATCAATATGCCTTCAGAGGAGTCACCCTCATGGTGGTCTTATGAAGGCATTGAAAGTTTGCTGAGCAGCTGTCATGTTTCAGGCAGCCACTAAGCAACCCTTTTCCTTTTTCAACAACCTCCCTCCCACCTCCTAAGATGGAGATTGACTATGAAAAACAAAAAATAGAATGTCCCTGATACTCTAGAGGGCCTCTCTCGGGGAGTGAGTGACATTTTTAATTATTTTCAGTTTAGGACCACTATGATTTCCCTGAGCTCCTGAAAGAAAGAAAAAAGTACATCAGACCATCTGCTCCAATAAAGGCTGATGGTTTGATGCACCAAAACTGATAGCCCCAACTCTGTCACGCCTTTGATGTAGGGTTTATGCCAGAAAAGCAAGCTGTGTGGGGGGGAGGGGCACCATCAGAAACATGGCAGTCTGCCTAACTCTAAACAGAGACTGGGTACTCCGCCAAGCAGTAGGTGGAGTACCTTGCCAATCAAACTCTAAATTAGAACACTTTTTTAATGTTGTTAACATTTCAGCATATCCAGACTCACCATCCCTCCTGAGCATCCAGCAGCTCTAGATCTTGGAACTGCAAAGAAAAATCAACATTAGACCCACCTCCCAATCAGGAGGAATGACTTTGGGGGGAAACCCAGATGACAGCACCAACAAGACCATCCCCTCTTCAACTCGAGACAAATTCACCAAAGCAGTTCTCTTATAAATATTCAGGTAAACAATTTCCTAGGAGCTACCACCAACGTACCTAGCACTCCACAATAGGAGATAGCCCAAAGTGCTGCAATAGGAGCAACTCCAATGACAGATGTTAAAGACGATTCTGGCTTGGCTTTTATCCCTCATTTAATCTCTGACAGGCCCCTGGACACACTAAATAGAGGTAACTTGCTCCGTCTACCACAACACATTCCTTCCCTGAAAAATCTAACAGCTGATCTAATTTCCGTAAGATTTGCTCAAGTTCTTGGAAAAGAGACTTCAGAGACTACAATCACCAAATGGGGATCTTCTGTCATTAGGTACGCCATTTTGAGAGAATCATACATTTCGAGGACAGGGCATTGAGCTCTAAAATCTACATCCTCCAAAATACCTGTATGTATTACTCTTGGAGGAACCCATTGCACAACACAGAAGGGTAATGAAGGTGCATGGGGTGCCACCCACAACTGGCTAGCAAGCACTTTGAAAAGCGTCAAATTCTCTGGTAGTATCCTACGTCAATAACCTCAGAAATGTTAGAAGCCAGTCAAGATCTCAGAACACTGTAGGTCGGAATCAGATGACCAACTTTCAGACTGGCGTCCAATACACATATTCCTAGTGTCACCCAAGGACTTTGCCTCAAATCACCCTGTCCACTGGCCCAAAAAACGGCCAAAGGAGAATGAGCTCACAATCACCTCACAGAATGTGGCAGGACTGAAATCTACCTTGTCATCGAAACCTGGACGAGCATACCTGCAAAACAGCTATATCATCTGTCTACAGAAAACTTAGCCGCTAAACCCCACATTGCTACATGGTTTTTATGAGTTGTTCAGGTCTGCTACTTGTACACGTTCATTTGGCCAGCCATCATGTGGCCTTTCAATTTTCATAAAGAAAATAGCCAAAATTGAAACAACACCTTTTAACCAAAACAACCCGGGGTTGCAAATAGTAACAATAAAAGGCCTAACATTCAGTCAGAAGGCATTCCCTCTGGTCCTTATCAACTGTTATTTTAATCCTCAAAAAACACCTAAACTATGTGCAATTCACTCCCTCTGCAACAGCCTAGAAGTAATTCTTCTGTCCCACCCCTTCCATGAAGTGGTAATCGCGGAGGACATTTATACTGGGGTCCTAGACAAAGATACTAAGAAGTAGTGGGGGCTTCCCCATTGGGGTGTGGGGGCGTCGCTTCACTGCTTTCTCGCAGTGCGAGAAGGCAGAAACATAAATGTTAATAACTACCATTTATGTTTCTGCTTCTCGCACTGCGACAAAGCAGAAGTGCCTGGTTGGGGTGGGTGGTCCTGCTCGGGGAAGGGGGGAGTGGCTTGCCCACTGTTGTACGTACTGACTGTTTGGTCGGCCCTGGGGCCATCCGAACAGTCAATACCCACAACAGTGGGCAAGCCACTCCCCCCTGCCCTCGAGCAGGCCAGCCCACTCTCGCTTTTTTCTCTATGTATGCTGCATTACTAGCATACATACAGAAAATGATCTTTGTGGGGTGCGCCTCACCAATCACAACGCTGCCATTGCAGCGTTGTGATTGGCTTAGGGCCAGGGAAGGAGGCTGCCTGTGGGTGGCTGCATCCTGTTCCGGATAGCAGAAGGAAACACGCAGGAGTCTGGACCCGACCGTGGGAAGGTAAGTTTTGTTTTATTTTAATTAAACACATGCCGGCCGAGACTGCTTTATTACAGCTTAAGGTTAAGAGAGTAGCTACAGTACTAAAAACTTTTTCATTCTTATACATTTTTCTACATGTGTAAAAAAAATCTTCCTCATTTCAGAGGCCACAGTCCATGACATACTTTTCCACTACGCCTGTTTCATATTGCATTAGTACCATTAGATTTAGCAGAGTCGTGAGAACCTAACACTAAAAACGTGAATGAAACATTGAATTATAATAATTATAGCGTAGTCTAGCAAACCGCCCCAGGGCCGACGAACAGTCAATTCAATTCAATTCAAGGATTCTTTATTCGATGATTAAAAATCACCATAAAAGCACATACATATATACATAAGTAAAAAATTCATTAAATCATTTTCAGGATCCCAATTATAATAGTTATAGTTACACATTGCAAAAAAAAGGGAAAGGGGATTTTGACACTTTAAAAAAGATTAATAACAATTTTTAGGCATCATTCTTCTCCTCTGGTTACCCTTAAACGGACCGCCACTTTAATAAAATTCATTATGCAGCACAATGTTAAAGGGTCGGATGCTTTCTATAGGTAGGTTAGGGCCTCTTTAGCATGTTTCAGGTTGGCTTGTTTTAAAATTTTCACTAGAAATCTACGCCTAGGCATGGAGTAAAAAGGGCACAGGAGTACAAAGTGAAGTGAAACCTGCGGAGACCTATTGTCGCAGCCGCAGGTTCCCTTCTGCTCAATTGTAGTTAAAAACCCTGCTGGTGATGCCAATAAGTATGGAAGTAAGTTTAATCTAAAGCGACACATCAGAAATCTGTCCTGAGCATTATGCATGAGGTACAAATATGGCTCCATTCCCTCGACGCTCTTAACCAGGTTGTGGGCCCTCACTGTCTTTTTGAGCCCTTCAGCCTCAGCTCTCTGTAGTGCTTTTTGATCTAAAAAAGCTTTTTTTACCAACACCTTGTGCTGGGATACAATTGCTACAGGGTTGGTGAAGAGGTTCCTGTAGCCAAGGGCTTCTAAGGTACTCTTTACATAATTGAGCCATGGTATTCTCATACATTTATCCCTTTCTAAGCAATCATTTAGAATTTCCCTGCTTAGAGACGCGTCAGGGTTGACCCAAATTTTTAACCAGGCCACTATTGGCCTAAGTTTTACCAGATCTTCTAGGTAAGGCCTCCCTAGTTACCTGTGTGCTATGAAACCAGCGGTACTTGGGGGTACTCTCAGGATGGTTCTTAGGTATTTATTTTCTTCCCGCTGTATTTTTGCAGTATTAACAAAGCCCCATACCTCTGCCCCATAAATCACTTTGGAGCAGCATATGGAGCTGTACAGGTTCATCACCTGTTCAGGACTCCATCTGCCTACCCTCCTATCATAACTTGCAATTGCGCCATTGGTAGCGATCATTTTGCAACATCGCTCCTCAACCAGGGAGTTAAATTGTAAAGCCCCATCAAAAATTACACCTAGATAGGGAAATGTTTTAACCTCTTCTATTTTATGGTTTCCTATTGTGTACGTAAATTTGGTGCAAGGTTTGTTACCAGCCAACAGCACATATGATTTGCCCAAATTGACAAAAAGGTCTAGGGAGCCCATAAATGTAACAAATCCATCAATCAAAATCTGTAAGCTCCTAGGCGTACGTGCGAGCAAGACCGCGTCGTCTGCGTAAAGCAGAATGGGGATATGACGCGTCCCCACCCTTGGGCAATCTGACTTTAGATTTAACAAAAACTGTTCCAAATTGTTTATATAAAGGGAAAATAAAAATGGGGCAAGAATACAGCCTTGCCGTACCCCACTCTTGCAAGGAAATGAATCGGTCAGCCCCCCCTCCCTATTGAAACGGACTTTAGCAGAGGTATCACTGTGAAGTTCCCTTAAGATATTAATTAGGCCAACCTCTATCCCCATGAGAGACATCATAACCCAAAGTTTCTCCCTATTAACATGATCGAATGCCGCTGCCAAATCCATGAACCCCATATAGATGGCTTCATTACTGGCCATGGTGTATTTGGCAGTCAGTATATAGAGGTTCAAGCATTGGTCACTAGTGGACCTCCCCGTCCTAAATCCATATTGAGTGTCCGAGAACAGTCAATACCCACAACAGTGGGCAAGCCACTCCCCGCTGCCCTCGAGCAGGACAGCCCACTCTCCCCTTTTTCTCTATCTATGCTGCATGCCGCAGCATACGTAAAGAAGATGACCCTTGTGGGGTACCCTCCGCTGCGCCTCCCCAATTACAACGCTGCCATTGCAGCGTTGTGATTCACTTAGGGCCGGGAAAGGAGGCTGCCTGTGGGTGGCTACATCCTTTACCGGATAGCAGAAGGAAAACGTGGGAGTCGAGACCCGACCAGGGATAAGTACGTTTCGGTTTATTTTAATTAAACACATGCCGGCCGGGACTACTTTATTACAGCTTAATGTTACGAGAGTAGCTACAGTAATAAAAACGTTTTCATTTCTTATACATTTTTCTACATGTGTAAAAAAAATCTTCCTCATTTCAGAGGCCACAGTCCATAACATACTTTACCTCTACGCCTGTGTCATATTGCATTAGCACCATTAGACTTAGCAGAGTCGTGAGAACCTAACACTAAAAACGTGAATTAAACATTGAATTATAATTATAGCATAGTCTAGCAAACCACTTTCCCTTTCAGCCCCCACCAAATGCAACACAACCGGTCTTCCTTTTGAAAGGAGGACATTACTTGAAGTTATTGAAGATCACTTGCCAAAAGTCGATTTCTTTTTTTCCTGGGGAATGAATCAATTTTAATAAGTTATCACGAGGCTCAGACACTGAGCCTGGAGTGCCTTTCTTGGCTGGCGACACCAGCAGTCTGTCCCGCGTCTCCAGGGTCTTCCCTGGGCAGGTGGAGCCGGCATCAGTGGGTGCTTTTGTTTCTGTTTGTTTAATCACAGTACATTTTTATGACTGTTTGAAGGGGCTTCACATAGCCCACTCCCTCGGACACTGGCGGGGCACAAGTGGCGTAGTGGTGATGCTGAGAGAGCGCAAACTGACCTAAATGTAGAAGTGCATCACACTTACACGTAGTAAGCACAAGTCATGAAGAGAAATGCCATGAGTGCTGATAGTACCTACATTTATATTCTGAAATGTGTAGTTAATATAGAGATTTAAGTAGAAGTGGAACTAATACAGAAATGTGTGAAACTATATGATTTTATTAGACGTGATTATTCCTGAATCCATGTTGTGTAGCTGCTAAAATGTAAGATGGCATACGGAAACGTTGAACGTGGTAGGCCTTAGGGCCAGAGTTAGAGGGGAGGGGGAAGGTGGTTCAATTTCACAACATGGATTGCACTAATGTTTTTAGTAATAACGAATAGGCCATGATTTATAGATGTGTTTACCGAATAAATAGAATAAGAGTACTAACATGCTAATAATTAAAGAAGAAGTTGAATGCTATAATCATTATGAGAAATGTTGTAGGGCTGGAATGTTTTAACGTTGATTTACACATACTAGTCTGGGCCGAGGAATGTTGCAACGCTGTTGGAAGACTATGAGAATTGGGATTTTGGCTGCGGATGTCTGTCTGTAAGAGAAAAGGGGGTATTCAATTATAAATAATATGAATAGAGGTTTGTTCAAGAGACGGACCAGACATGGAGGAGGGTTCCGGAATGTTTAAGGGGTATCAGCGGGCCGGAGAAGAGTCTGAGAAGCAAGGTCGACTCTAACCACAAGGCCTCATCATGGAAAAAGCCAGAAGCTACACCACGTGAGGGGCGTCTCACGAGGGGCGTCCTAAATGTTGTTGTATTTTTGTATTAGGGACAGCACCCCTGGGTGGAGTTAGAGCAGAAGCCTGAGGACCCTTTAGAGAGCGGATGGGTAGACAGAGAGGGGTCATGATTGGAGAACTATAGGTTTTCACCAAGAGACTGAGAGTGGGTGACTTCCTTTGGGGGTCATTCACTGCTGACACCTTTTGTTAGGTTGGGACCTGGTTAAGTAGGGATACCATCTAGATCAGGGTAGGGACAGCCTAACCTGTATTTTCCCTCCGGCTGTAAATGACTGAGAGATCTCAATACGTGTCTATGCTAATAGCCCTATTATTTTTAGAACTGGTTCTTGTAGTTTCCGTTGCTCGTCTGAGGGCTTTCAGAGAGCACATGTATGTAGTTGGGCCCGTGTATCTGGTGAATCTCATTTTGAGATGCTTGTACCTGCAACTTATCTTGACTTTATAATAAATCTTTGAAAGCTAGAAGTTGTTTGTGATCTTTTGGAGCGGAGTCCTTTATTGGGTAAACTAACTTGGTAAGAGATGCACTTTCTTCCCTCAATGACAGGCAATAAAGGTTCAGTCGACCAGATCGGGGTTTTAGATCAATAGTGATAAGGTATCGATCAAAATCTCGCCCTTCCAGTTGGTAGCAGAGGATGGTTGCCTTCTTGAGGAAGGTGATCTAGGCCAGGTTAGATTACCCCAAGGCCCCTAGAGATCGATGATCGGAAGACCCGCCCGCCGAAGAAGGACCGGATGAAGTGAGACAGAAAAGCAGCAGTATCGGTCGAGAGTGCAGGCTGCCGAGGTACCATCGTGCCAGGACCCGTGTCATGACTTGCTTCCTGGGGACTGGGTCCTGGTGAAAAAACACGTGAGAAGAAGCTGCTTGGATGTTCGTTGGCGTGGGCCCTTCCAGATCATCCTGATCACGAACACGGCAGTGAAGGTGGGAGGCCTGCCCAACTGGATCCACGCGTCGCATACGCGGAGGGTTCCAGCACCTCTGGAAGAAACAGCTCCTCTCTCGGATAGACGTCCAGCTGCGGACCGAGAAGCCATAGAGAGGGCCAGCCAAGCTGTAGAGGTGCCAGCGGAAGCAGGGAACGAGTCTGACCAAGCTGAGGACGGTCAGTACAGCAGCGAAACAGACGACGCTACTGAAGGAGAAAGTAGCTGGGAGTACGAGTCAGACACTGACAGGTCTGACAGAGAGCGTGAACAAACAAGAAGGAGAAGGAGTAGAAGGGTACGTGGAGAAGCGGATTGGCCGCAGAGAAGAAGCTCTAGTCTGAGGTCAACTCCAGAGAGAACCCTTCCTCCGATATCAGAGGATTCAGACCCGGAAGAAGGTGCTCGGGGCGCTGAAGCACCGGTCTTGAGGAGGTCAAGAAGAGTGCGTGTACCTAGCAGAAGATACTCCACCACTGAGTGGACATATCTGGCGACAGATGTCTTCGAAACCGGTGACAGGGAGGATCCGAGCGGTGGTGGTGTCCAGTTCTGAGCCCATCGTCACAGTGGAAATACGACTGTTAGTACCCGGAGTCGAACAAGAAGGGTCACTGACATTCATGCTCCCCCGACCTCCCCGTCTCAGCAAGTTAAAACACATGTTTCTCACAGAATTGCAATTCCCCGATTTTGGTACAAAGATAACAGCCCATGAAGAGCACAATCTTCGTATGGAAATATTGAACTTTGCTATCGAAGCTGCAGGCACAGGCCTGATAGTAGATGCTTAAAAGACTTTGTAAATAAGCGAGAAGAAAAGAAGATTACCTAGCGCCCAGGAAGCAGAGAATCTTAGGGACCTTCCCTTGAGTTGATGGAGAAGGGCTAGGGTTGTCTGTATTGAACTGTTAAAGGACTTTTGCGAGGAAGGTTGTCAGCTTCCAGTTGTGTGGTTCTAAGGACAAAAGGAGTAAAAGAGACTGTAAAGGAACGAAAAGAAAAGAACTTTGTGCCAAGATACGAGAGAGCCATACAGTCTGACGAAATGGAGGCCGGCACCCAGAACCGCAGAGCTAAATGTATAATAGGCACACTAATAGTAGGAGTAATAATATTAATAGCTTTAGTAGTAACAGTCTCTTATGTAAAGGGACGTGAAGAGGATGCAAAGGTAACTGATGTGAAATCTGTAGAGGCGCTTACACCCACTGTTGCTGGTGAGAAAGGGGAAAACAATCAAGAGAAAGCGTTATTAGCTGCAGAAGCCCGCAGGTTACACGTAGATGAGTCCCAAGGAGACTTTAGGTCTAATGCTTATGCTAAACTTTTATATGAATACGTGGATGCCATGGAGGTCAAGGACTGTTATGTGTGCATGCAGTTGCCGGCGTCTGTAGATGAAGGCATTCGATATCATCACCTCCCGCTGACATATGGCATTACATGTAGCTTGTTGCTTAGTATATTTTATGGGAGAGATAGTTTTGAATACTATTTCTCCAATTACGATGCAGTGTTACCAGAAGTCCCAAATTATAAACAAATGAATAAATGGGACTACTGGAAGAGTGAAGACAGGTTGGCAAAGTTTTTCATTCCTTGGATTACCTTAGATACTTCACATGCCCGCAGAAATAACCTGACATGCAAGGTGTCAGAAGTCGAGAAAAAGTTCATAGGGCAGGTGGATGATCGAAATCGGAGACAAAAGATTTTGAAAAAATCAGGACAATGGAAGACAGATTGGACCGAGGAAGAAAAGGCACACAAGAGAAAGGGTAGTAGTGGTCCAATCGCTTTAGATAGAACGCAGAGAGGAAAGTTATGTCTTCATAGAGCCAAAACGTATTATGAAAATGTATACGTGGGAGAAGTTAGCTGTGAACATGCTTTCAACTTAGAGTACTATACTAAGGACTTCCTGAAGGGAATGCAAGTGATTCCAAATGTATATTTTGTATGTGGAAGAAATGCCTACGTGAGACTACCTGACAACTGGTATGGATCATGTTACTTGGCAATTATCTTCCCTAAAATATATCATGCCCAAGACTTAGAGATCATCGAGGGCAAGACATCATCGAGGGGAAGGAGAGATGTAGGAGGTGTAGAAATGGTTGGAGATGTCTTTGGAGCTGTGTTCCCTCTTTTGGGATTAATCCTTAATGATGTTAAAATTAGACGACTGGCAACAGTCGTAGACAGGTTGTCTGCCAGCACTGCTCAGTCCTTAATGCTGGTAGAAGGAGAGATGCAATCGATAAGGGCTATGGTTCTCCAGAACCGTCTTGCATTAGACGTCCTATTAGCAAAAGAGGGCGGAGTCTGTAAGGCTTTGAAGGTCCAGGAATGTTGTACTTACATTCCAGACAATTCGAAGCCCCTTGAGAAAGTTATTAGGAACATAACTGATATTCATAAAGAGATCGAAGACCTGAGCAGAGAAAATGTCTGGGAAAAGGTGGGCCATGGAATAAGTGAAGCTGGAGGTTGGCTCACCACCTTAGGCAAAAGCTTTGTGTGGAAAATACTAAAACCTATCATCATAATATTGATCTGTGGGATCGTGTTATGGGGATTGGTGAGGGTATTCAAATGGTACAGAGCAAGAAGGTCCGAGAGGGCTCAGAGAAAACAGCTGCAGAGATTGGCTGCCATACAAGATAGTCAGTACCGGAGTCTGAGGGCTCTGGAAACACAGAAACGAGTTATGCTAGCAATCACTGCAGTTTAAATGTTAATGATGACCCCGAGAGGTCATCAAAGGGGGGAACTGAGAGAGCGCAAACTGACCTAAATGTAGAAGTGCATCACACTTACACGTAGTAAGCACAAGTCATGAAGAGAAATGCCATGAGTGCTGATAGTACCTACATTTATATTCTGAAATGTGTAGTTAATATAGAGATTTAAGTAGAAGTGGAACTAATACAGAAATGTGTGAAACTATATGATTTTATTAGACGTGATTATTCCTGAATCCATGTTGTGTAGCTGCTAAAATGTAAGATGGCATACGGAAACGTTGAACGTGGTAGGCCTTAGGGCCAGAGTTAGAGGGGAGGGGGAAGGTGGTTCAATTTCACAACATGGATTGCACTAATGTTTTTAGTAATAACGAATAGGCCATGATTTATAGATGTGTTTACCGAATAAATAGAATAAGAGTACTAACATGCTAATAATTAAAGAAGAAGTTGAATGCTATAATCATTATGAGAAATGTTGTAGGGCTGGAATGTTTTAACGTTGATTTAAACATACTAGTCTGGGCCGGGGAATGTTGCAACGCTGTTGGAAGACTATGAGAATTGGGATTTTGGCTGCGGATGTCTGTCTGTAAGAGAAAAGGGGGTATTCAATTATAAATAATATGAATAGAGGTTTGTTCAAGAGACGGACCAGACATGGAGGAGGGTTCCGGAATGTTTAAGGGGTATCAGCGGGCCGGAGAAGAGTCTGAGAAGCAAGGTCGACTCTAACCACAAGGCCTCATCATGGAAAAAGCCAGAAGCTACACCACGTGAGGGGCGTCTCACGAGGGGCGTCCTAAATGTTGTTGTATTTTTGTATTAGGGACAGCACCCCTGGGTGGAGTTAGAGCAGAAGCCTGAGGACCCTTTAGAGAGCGGATGGGTAGGCAGAGAGGGGTCATGATTGGAGAACTATAGGTTTTCACCAAGAGACTGAGAGTGGGTGACTTCCTTTGGGGGTCATTCACTGCTGACACCTTTTGTTAGGTTGGGACCTGGTTAAGTAGGGATACCATCTAGATCAGGGTAGGGACAGCCTAACCTGTATTTTCCCTCCGGCTGTAAATGACTGAGAGATCTCAATACGTGTCTATGCTAATAGCCCTATTATTTTTAGAACTGGTTCTTGTAGTTTCCGTTGCTCGTCTGAGGGCTTTCAGAGAGCACATGTATGTAGTTGGGCCCGTGTATCTGGTGAATCTCATTTTGAGATGCTTGTACCTGCAACTTATCTTGACTTTATAATAAATCTTTGAAAGCTAGAAGTTGTTTGTGATCTTTTGGAGCGGAGTCCTTTATTGGGTAAACTAACTTGGTAAGAGATGCACTTTCTTCCCTCAATGACAGGCAATAAAGGTTCAGTCGACCAGATCGGGGTTTTAGATCAATAGTGATAAGGTATCGATCAAAATCTCGCCCTTCCAATGCTTTAGTGACTTCGTGATTTGCAGATAATGCTGGAACTCTCAGCAGGAAGTGTGCTAGTGGGCCTTTCGTTAGTGGTTGCAGAGCCAAGACCCCTTCCAAACTGACATACATGTGGTGGTTTAATGGAGCATTTGAGTGAATACATCGGAGTGGCTGAAATAGCAGGAAGGATTTGGAGGGCTTCACATTCAGGTGATTTACAGGTCCACCTGTCAGCCATCCAAGTTCACTCGAGTGGGGAAAGGAGGGAAGGATGAGATGTCTGTGGTTGAGTGCTGACAGTCTAATGGTCGCATTTATTTACCAATGCAGTGCTGCATCATGCAACGGACACCAGTGGTCCTTTTTGGGTAATCAATTTTGTGACGGCATGCCCCACAGGCACATTTATTTTTGTGTTCTCACCATGTGCACTATTGGAGTGGATTTCTTCTCGAATCCTGGTCTAGTGTTTTAGGGTGACATTTGTCTGCATTTTCTGAATGCTGTGAATGACAGGCAATGCTACTGATTATTTGGACAGTGCTGTACACAAGTGGTGGGTCCGTCTTGATTTCTTTAATGAAAACATCACATTTGTAAATGTGACTGAAGGTGATGGACTTTGGATGGGTACTATATGTTTGCAATTGTGGAAGCTGGTAGAAATCTGTAGGTATGCAATGAGGTTCGAAGATAAACGTGTGTGCCTATGTGAGTAACATTATTTGATTTTTGAGTGCCCTATTTTCCTTTTTATGGAGATTGATGCTGCGATGTAACTTTTTTGGTGCTGCCCAGTTGATTTGGAGAGCTCTACATTTGAACTCAGGGGGATGGGGTGCTGATTTGGCCCGGCTGAGATTCAACCGTGTAACTTGCGAGCCCTGCGTCTTCAGCCAAACAAGAATTCTGAATGGGTCATGTTTTAAGCTTCACTTGACATTGTTATATCTTCTTGCCTGAGATAGAGATGGTTGTACATTTTGGCTCAAACTGATTAAACAAGATACAATCAAAGTCAATGTAGTCTGATGCCTAAAATACTATGCCCGACTTTGCAACTAGGGCCTTGGGTTATAAACCTGGTTTCTGCCCACAGCAATTGTGTGATTCTAATTAAATCTCCTACCCTCCAGTATAACTATAATTGTAAATCTGTGAAGTATATCATAGTTCAAATGAGTAAATCCAATCTTGATGTTCAGAATGTTTTTACTGCTGGAATATTGTAGGGCTTCAAAACAATGGTGAGGAGTGTTTCTAAAGTGCACATGTTGCAGAATCATGCAGAATTTGCGATGGTTCTTTTGAATGTCCATTCCTGGCTGCTCTCTAGACACAGCCTTTATTTAGTGATACCCCTCACAGGAGGCTAGTTTCAACATGGATCACCCACAAGAGGGAAACAGGGAGGTGTGGGGTTTTGCACTGGCTGACATCATCCCAGCTGAGAGCGTGATCTGGGCGGGCACCTCCATAGCTCTCTTTAGGGAGGAGCTGGGCTCCCCTCGACCATCAATGTGAGAATGTACTTTTGACAAGGGGAAGCGGGGGTGGTTCCTGCATCGGGCCATGCCTCCTTGTGTTTTTGGTCAATTTGTTACAGAGATTATGTTAGGAGATGCGCTATTTTCCACCAATTTTTAGGAAATTTCTCAAGGGGAGAGGCCTTTTCCAACCCTTCTGAGAAATGTCGGATTTGTTCATTGCACTTGCGTGCATGCCTGGGTTCGTTGGCTGGTCTTTTGCCTCCCCACTTTCAAATTTCACCAGCCGCCACTGCTAAGAAGCAGCTGCGGTCTGTGCAGGTAACAGCGGTGGGACAGTGGGCATGGGTAAGGGGAGATTTCAAGGAATGATCCAGACGGAAAATGCAATAAATAAATAATTTTACCTGGCCATCCTCCTTCGAAACCCCCCTTACCCAGCCCCACTGCTGTTACCAGCATGGGCAGCAGCTGATAAGATGGTTCAAATGTCCAAGGAACAAAACAATGGATTACTTGCCACATTCAATTTAATCTCTGCGGAACAAGTAATGACATGTCCAGACTCCTAATATATATCTCATTCCACATTCAAAGGCCTATCAACAATTGACTATATCTTTATGACCACCCCTTGGCAAATCACTTGCTCAATTTTGAAATAACATATGGGGGTAAAGTAATTATATTTCTCTAGCATAAACTTTAGACCTATGGCTCCCAGCAGCCGACAAGTTCCATGGAGTGGGCACTTCAACAGGAACAGAAACAAATACCCTTGTCAGGAGAATCAAATGGTGTCCAGCACATTCCTCCTAGGTATATAAATGGCACGGTAGGCTGACCAATAATCATAACAATTCAACCGAGGGGGGATACTAAATCAATGGGACACAATGATCAAACAATTGTTAGAATCCATCCTGTGCCCGGAAGCCGTCAACACCACCAAACCCATCACGAATCACTCACCACAAACAGCTTTACAACCTTTGTCATGGAGGAACCTAAGGAGAAGCCTCCACATATGCAAAACCAATCCCACTAGTACAAACTTAAGGACAGTTAAAGACTTGCGAAAAGCATATACAAATAACGTATGGGGAGCCAAGACTGCCTTGCAAGCAAATAAATGGCTAAAGATACACAGAATGCTTAGCAACAAATCACTTACCCGCTTCTGTAGCTTTGTGAACAAACTAAAATCACCTTATTCAATGAGGGAACACAGGATTTCTGAAAGCGGATGGGCGAGGCATGTATCTGGTCTATTCTCCGGCCACCCTGAAACTTCAATCTGTATGGACAAACAAGGGCCCTATGAGCAGCTTTTAGTGGGCCAACAGGATTTAATTTCCCCAGCTCAAATCTTAAAACGCATTAAGGATTTGAAACATGGTGGAGCGCCAGGCCCCAGTAGGCTTCCAGCAGGCATTTTCAAATGTGCACCAGAGGGCTGGGCATCACTCTTATTTCCACTTTTCAAATCTGCCTTTAGCTTGGGTCAAATTCCAGAAGCTTAGAGAGGCTCCACTCTATGCCCGTTATTTAAGAAAGGCGATCCATCAAAGCCGTCCAAATATTGCTTAATAGTTTTGCCAGACTTGCATGCAAAAGCATATGCACAAGTATTATTAAAGTACCTGGAAACCTGGGTAACAGAAAATGGGCTGCTCACAGTTTTTCAGACAGGCTTCCATGGAGGAGCAGCCACCACTGATAACATCATTGCATTAGTTGATCAGCCACCAAGCCACTCAACATAAACAACTCCCACTCTTCTGCTATTTCATAGATGTTAGTGTGGGATTTGATGAAGTTGGGAGACCAACACTGTGGAGGAAGCTAACACACTGGGGTATCCTCCCAACCTCTTAAGGGCTATAACTTCTCTGTATTCTGCAACATGGTTCCGTGTGAGAACCCACTTACCCCAAAAATTGGGGGTCTGAAGCAAGGCTACCTGCTAGCACCTTTACTTTTTAATGTATACACAGCAGATCAGTGGACGGCTCTAGCAAACAGTAGCCTTGCTCTCCCCCATTTAGGCCACAGACCATTTCACATGCTTCAGTATGCGGAGGATATTGTTATTATGGACCATACAAAAGTGGGTCTCCAATGAGCACTGATCAGCCTCCATGTGTTCAACAAGAAGAACTTTCTCACCATTAATCCAGAAAAGACTAAAATAGTAGTAGTAGTAGTAAGAGACTTTATTTCGGTTTTGATTCAAACCATAAAAGTACATGTACAATATAGACAATTTAAAAAACAATAGTTATAAAACATGAGCGATAAAGTGCAAAAGTGCAAAGTACAGCAAATTCCATACTTAAAGAATTCATTTAGAAAGACTAAAATAGTAGTATTTGGCCACTATAAGAACAAGAATTTGCTTTCATGTACCATGGGACGCAATACCATCACTTCAGCAGTCAAATATAATTATCTGGGGGTGTGGATCACTAAATATGCCCAATTATCCGCCCACAAAAGTTCACTATAAAAGAAATCAACAGCAATAGTTTGTGGACTAGCCAGCCTTAACAATAAACTAAACCGCCCTTCTGCCACAGCAAAAATTAAAGTTACTCAGGCCTCCTTTCTCCCAGCATTACAATGTGGACACCAAGCCTTTCTTGGTGCCAGTTCGGAATGCCTGGAACACGTTCAGTGTGTCGGATTTAAGAACATTTTCCAACTCCCTAAATATCTCTGCAGATCGAGACTTAGATTGGAACTCGACCTGGTGAAACAAACTCAAAGCAGCGAGGTGGATGTTCTGAAATTTGATATATGTTCACTGAAAACACCAAATAACTCTCTCAAGGCCTGTCTCAGAGTCATCTTAGAGAAACTGGGAACCCCATGGAATAGACACCTGCAATGAGCAGTAGCAGCCTCTGCAATAGATTAAGCAGTGTTCGCCCTTGAGGCCATTACCTAGATGACATGGTAAAAAGACAATCAATAGACAGGTATTGAGGCCTCATTTCAGCAAGACCTAGCCTCTCTAAGGTCCTCTGACTTTTGCACTCTTTAAAATCTTCACATTTGGTTCCAAGATCCCAGCCTCATTTTTTATCAGTTGCCATCAATCTTAGAATGCGGAGAGACATAATGTACAAGTGCCTTCTTGGCCTACGAGTATCAGACTTTAATCCTGCATGGGCCAACCAGGATAATCGAGGGGCCTGCAGGATATGCAACTATAAACGAGAATTATGGTAGCACCTTTTGTGCTGCTGCCCTGCCACTGATGAAGAAAGGAGGGCCTTACTCATGGCAATATTTTTGACGCAGAGGGTCCATACTTGCGCAGAGGCATCAGCAGTATGTCTCTCACAAACAGATGCTACCATTCTTGCACGTTTGATATTTGTCAAAAGTCTCAGAGCCACCTTACTACCATGTCCTGGACCCCCAAAACCCAGGCACTAAGTTCAGAAACTTATAACAAATTATTATTCAAAGAACACGGGAATTAATCGAACTCCCTCTCTGCACCTATTTCTTTAGAAAAAGTATCAAGCACGCTAACATCTTTTTGCCATGCCCATGTGCATATTTGCTGGTTGTATTCCCTGCTAGTACAATGGTAGGGCCTCCCTGTGTAATCTCTCCTATTTTATATAAGCACTGTAAATATAATCAATTTTAAAATCTTTAAAAAAAAATTGCTCTTAAATGTATGTAACTTTTTGCATTTTAAACTGTTCTGTAAGCCATATCAATAAAGAAATCTTAAAACAGTTTTAAAAATTATTAATTATAGTAGGCACCAGCACCTTATACTGTGAGACCCAAACCACAACCAGGCTTTTGAGAAGGAATCATAACTACACAACTCATATCTTCACAGGCAAATGGAACTAAAGCTTGCAGAGATTAGTATTTGTTTAAATGTCTATAACTTGTATACTTATTTACTGTGCACTTTTAATCTGACCATTTTTCTCACCTTCCATTACTAGAACAGATATGAATCAAATAGTTTTCTGTTTTTATAATGTAATGGTTTTAATTAACTGATTCATGACTAATAATAAAGATATCCTGGTTCATGTACCCTCAACTTCTGTAGGCAAATTGAGACCCTATTAGAAAACGTTATCCAAGATTACCAGTGGTTTGTATCTCTTTTAAAAATCTCACAGGAAGACTTCACCAATGCAGGCTGGAAAGGCCCAATTTCCAAACATATTTTCAATTTCATAAACTTCTAACCAAGGTGTGGACAATACTCTTTTCACACTTGTATTAGCCCTAGTCCATCCTGTGTCTCAGGAAGAATGTTTACATAAATTTGACTCTTCTTAATATGTGAAAAAAATGTGAATGACAGTGCAGCAACGAATGTTTAATTTAGTATGATAGTTGCAAGATGTATCTTGTCCCTTCTTTTACTGGATGTACCTTTATTTTGATTAACCCTGACATTTAATCAGTGCTTAATTTGTAAAACAGTAAGTGCCTGGGCCCTTGTTAAGACACCACTGCAGCTTGCACAACCCATTGTCCCTGCCATCATTGTCAATGACAGTACCTACACAACTACTAACCATCACACTCCTACAAGTGTGGCAATTAAGACGTTTCATAAACATTAAAAGTGACTAATATCTGCCGCCCAAGTTATTCTTATAATTTTGGGTGAGAGGTATTAGTCATGTTTAAGGTATACTGAATTACTAAACAACGGTTGTGTTCATCACAATAATAGACAAACATCTCCACCATGTGGCAGGCTGTCATAAGTGACCAGTATCTGCCGCCCAAGTTATTCTTATAGCTTTGGGTGGCAGGTATTAGTCATTTCCAAAGTATACTTAATTACTAAACAACTTTTGTGCTGATCACAAAATTAGACAAACATCTCCACCATGTGGCAGGCTGTCATATGTGCCGGTGTTGATAACTAAGTGCCGATGCCGAGCACTGGAAACCACCGGCTCAAATTAAGCTTTGCATTTAATTCCTCTGGCTTAGGGTTGGGCACCAAGTTACCTCAATGATAAAGGTACGGGTGATATTCTCAGACTGGGTACATCTTTGAGGACACTACCCTACATTGTTAACTTCTTACTGGTGCTGTTTCCCTTTTATAGATCTGTAGCTCACATCGTTCCTCTGCTCAGCAAACATAATGGTTAAGGTAAAAGATCCTACCCATTTCCTGGAACAAAATATATTTGGAAAGTGCATGAATACTACACTACACTACACTACACTGCACTATATTACACTACACAACACTACATTACACTTCACTAATTATTACAAAAACAGACAAAATATGGGTGGATTTAGATAGTCAATGGCAATAACCTATTATAGAAAATGAAATAAAGTTTAGCATTCTCTCCTCAGAAGACCACGGAATAATACAGCACATTTTAAATCGTCATTGACAGATACTGACAGTGGGCCACTCCAAAAGAGATACTTCATTCAGTATCAGCGACATGTTGCAAATCTTCCAAAAACCTTAAACATGAACATGCACAGGCATCAAAGGAAATACCGGTTGCAAACGGGCAGAATCTGCCCATTTGCGACCAGTATTTTTGCATTTGAGATGCACAATCCCAAATGCATAAATCGCAATTTAAGTAATCTCTAAATTGCGATTACTTAAATTGCGATTCCATTTAAGGAATCACAAATTGAGATTCTTTAAAGGCAATGCATCAAAGTAAAAAAACTACCATCAGAAATAAAAACGAAACCACCAAAAACTGCCAGCACAATCACCATGAACCAATGCAAATTGGCTGGCTTTTACACCTTTAACTGTAACTTTTGCAACAGGGTTTAAACATAAGCGAAACCTTCCAGTGGCAAGATCATCTAATACTCCTCTTCACACTTTAGCTCATTGTAACCGAGACTACAAAATCTACTTTCCATACTGTCCTATTCAGAAGGCAAACATAGAAGCGCCAAACAGCGGCTTTAAAATCCACCTTGAGGGCCAACCAATTGCAACAAGAGCTTGGAGCCAAAACACACTGTATCAAAATAGAATGCAACCTAACAGAAGAACATCCAGATGCTACATCTACACAATGGAACTAATACAAGCGCATAACAGAGGAGGCGATAACACATTTTATTGAAAGATTTCCCCACCAACTTATGGGACTGAACTACTTTCTGTCATGAAGTATATAAAGGAATACTGCTTTGCAAGGAGGAGCATAAAAAAACACCTCATAAAAGGAGACTTTCAGAAATATTGCTATAACGAACATTTAATATCTTTATTTTGTTTACCACTCTAGTGTATTAACTGTTGCTTACCTATACCCTCAATACCTTTTGCCTTTACCTGGCATTATTGACCTTTACAATCTAACAAGGACAGTTACTTCCATTGTGTCCATTAGTGCTGCAGCAAATGCGCCTAGAGAAATCTTTAGGATAGCTAAGTCCCTCATTTCAGCTCCGGCTGAGCGTCCCTCTGTTGAAGGGGCACAAGACCGTTGTAATGAGCTAGCTGCCTTTTTTTCCAAGAAAATCTCGACCATATATTCATCTTTTAGTAATCCTACAGTCAATACCCCCTCCGTCCCTCCAAGGCCAGCTGACTCCTCGGCTCCCTGCAAACTGGACACAATTCCACTTCTTGATGCCGCCAGCCTGGATAGATTAATCTCCAAAGTTTCTTCTGGCTCCCCCAATGACCCGGCACCCCCCCGGATCCTTGTCAAGGCACTGTACGTTATTCGTCCTGTGATCCTGGAAGCTTTAAACACCTCCATTGTGTCCAGGTCGGTCCCACTTGCTTGGAAGTGTGCCATGGTGAGGGCGCTTCTCAAGAAACCCTCCCTGGACCAGAACAACCTGTCCAACTACCGCCCCATTTCGTTGCTTCCCTGGTTGAGTAAACTGCTGGAGAGGCACACCAACAATATCTTAACAGACTATCTGGAGTCCAACTGTCTGTTGCGTGCCTCCCAGACAGGTTTTCGCCCTCAACATGGCACAGAAACTGCCATGTTGGCGGTCACAGAGGAAGCAAGAACGACTTTGGATCGGGGAGGAAAGGTGGCCATTATCCTGTTAGACCTTAGTGCCGCGTTCGACACGGTGAACCATGCCACGCTAGTATACCGACTGGCGGGCATGGGCGTGTCGGGCGCGGCTCTGGACTGGCTCACCTCCTTTTTGAGTGAGCGCTTTTTCGGGGTCTTTGAGGGTGAGACAGTCTCTCCTAAACATCCTCTCAGGTGTGGGGTCCCTCAGGGCTCCTCCCTGAGCCCGACCCTCTTTAACGCCTAGATGGAACCTCTGGACAGGATAGTCCATCCCTTTGGTGTGCGTATAGTCACCTACGCGGATGATACGCAGCTGGTGGTCTCGTTAGACCACGCAGATGGATCATCCAACACCTTAGGCCCCTGTCTAGAGGCTGTTGCCAGTTGGATGCAAGCCTCCTGTCTCAAGCTTAACGGGGAGAAGACAGACATCATTCTCCTTAAAAATCCCTCCCCGTCTGCTCTTGCACCCGTCTGGCCACCATGTCTTGGCGCTCCTCCTGCGCCCAAGTCCCAGATAAAGAGCCTCGGGATCTGGCTTGACACTGCCCTTGATTTCTCTGTCCAGGCTACTAAGACTGCTGCCACTTGCTTCGGACTAATGAGGATGCTCCGGCGGGTGCTCCCTTTGCTCCCTTTCCAGGCGAGGAGGATCATGGTCCAGGCCCTCATTCTCTCTCGCCTGGATTACGGGAACGCTCTCTACCTGGGAGCACCGGCTTCGGTCCTTCAGAGGCTCCAGGTCACACAAAACAGTGCGTCCCGCCTATTGTTCAATCTGTCCCGTCGGCAGTCGGCGAGGAAGGCTCTGAGGGACCTTCATTGGCTCCCAATGGCTGCCAGAGTGCAGTTCAAAGCTCTGTGCATCATGCACAAATCCTTCCACCGTGTAGGCCCAGCGATTCTGCACCCTCTGGTTACGCCTTATGTTCCAACACGCCCCCTTCGGTCTGGTACCCTGCAGCTGGCCACCTCCTCTAAAATTAACAAAGCCCGTTGGGGTGGCCGCTCTTTTTCCCATTCGGCGACCAGACTCTGGAATGCCCTCCCCTTTGCCATCCGGGGTAACAGCAACCTCCTCTCGTTCAGAAAGGCCCTAAAAACGCATTTGTTTGCTAAATCTCTCTGATCTGCCCCGAGCCTGCGCTAAAACCATTTATCTTCAAGCGCTGCGAGGCCCCAGGGCGGTTATGCGCTATACAAATGCAATTTTTCATTTCATTTCATTTCATTGTATAATGGATTCATTGGATAATGGCGCCGGGAGGCCTCATTGCTGGGGCAGCTGTTGCGCTCTACCAAAACTATAGAATAGAATAGAATAGAATAGAATAAAAATGTAGTATTTTTATATATTTAACATTAAATTATGTTTATTTATATTTAAAATATTTCATTTAACATTATTTTCGATGAGGTTTTGTATGAATTCCCTACCTCCATTATGTTCTATGAGAGGGTGTTCCAGTACAAATGGTTGTCCCTCTGTGGTGCAGGACTTGGTACTGTTTTTTGTGGTAACTTACACTCGGAGTTTGTGAATAAGCAAAAAGTAGTAAACGTACTCAAAAGTGTAAAATAATCAAAAATGTAAGTTACCTTTTGTGAATCAGGCCCTGAGTATTGTTGAGAGTCTATCTAACAAGATGGCATGAATGAGAGTGCTAAAAATAGGTATGCCTAATGTGGCAGACCAAATGCAGCCCCATCATTTTCCTATGAAATTCGGATCATCACGAAGGCAGCCTAGGTTGCATCCTGCATTCCGGGTGGAAACCAAATTCCAGAGGGGTGTGACTGTTGCTGGCAGTAGAAGACTTTCAGTAGGACGGTGACAGGACTCCTTGATCCTCTTGAGTCAGGGACAGCTAGTGACTGGCACAAATCTGACTAACGTACTTGGCCCACCTAAGATTTAATTTCTTGAAATGGAATCACTCCTAAGGTTTCAGTTAACAAGGCCTCATATGGGATACAAAGCGACTTAATGTGCTTGCTTTTTCTAGGCTAATTTGCCCTAGCAAGGAATGGTGCTTATGTGGTGGGTGACGATATTTGTAATATTGGGGGCTGTGCACTAGTGATCTGGCATCTGTGAGACTGTAATATTAGATTTAGGTGACTAACACCTGACACTAGTTTATTTATTCATATAGTTATTTGTTTTATATAGTGCCATAAAATATACAACTGAGGTGTGGTTAGGCTTCACATTTGCATATTGCTGGGTCTAGACCCCATTGTTACTAGCAGGAAGTCTTCTGAATAACAGGCATTATTAGACTCTGCTCTTGATTGCATTTCACAGACAAGCACCTACGGCTACAGAAGAAGCCTTCAAACTGGTGGCAAGCCCAGTGGCCTAATGCAAAATGATGGGGCTCCCCTGCAGAATGTGATGAGGGACCTTGAGTCACCTATATCTCACAGATCTATATTGGCCTTGGGCTGAATGCCCCCCCGTAGGGTTGAGGCCCTTTTGTGGGATGAAGGCCTCCCCTGCGTCCCTGGGCAGACCCCTTTCTGGGGGCCTGAATTGATCTTAGGGGAGGAGCCAAGCACTGGCCAAGAGGAGCATCATGCTCAAAACAGTGCTGTGTTTTCAGTGAAAAAACACAATGAGCCACTCTAATTGACCATCAGTAACATCATCACTTATGCCTGCTGGAGGTAAGTGTTAAAGAGAGGTGGAGCTGCAAATAACCAATCCCCATTTCTGATAAAGTGTCACATTGTGGATGTTTACACTTAGGTAGACCAGGCTGCCAAAGGCATGTTGGAAATCACATATTTAATTGCATTTTTAAAAGGGATAACCGAATATAACTGCAATGTTTGAATTTGGTAAATATGTATAGAGCTGTCACTTTTCTACAATAATTGTGAAACAATATGTTTGTCATTCTAGGGGTACAGATGAGATTTTTTTTACATGGGGGATAGCAATAAAAAGTTTAGAGACTACTAACCCAGACTGACCTGCCTCCATGTCTGATACGTGTCAATTTCAGTTCTTGGGTGGCCTGTCATTCCATGGCATGTTCTGAGTTTTTGGTAGCATCCTGGTGAGTAGCAATGTTTGGCAGAAACCTGGTCAAGAAGCCCACATGCAATACCACACCGAATTTTGTTTTGTTTGCTCCACCTGTAGCCATTGTACTTCTTTTTTATGGTTGGTCCTGTGTGCATTTGTCTATGTATAATGGGGAACAGCCTGCCTGGTTTAGTAAACTTTGTTGTTTGTGTGTACATTATGTTTCTGCAGCTTTAGGTAACATTTGATGTGAAATAAATTCCAAATAAATAAAAAGCATTAGCCCAGGCCTAGAAATAAGGTCAACTCCCCACAGAGGTTTTTGTGTTGGGATGGTAGAGAACAGTGATGTAAAATTATCACCCGCAGCCCTTTTGGTGCAGGGGGGCCCTGTAGTGCATGGGGGGGGCAAGCTCCAGGGTGCCCGCTCCGGCACTGCGCAAGGGGTGGCGGTCTCTGGCCTGAGGGCTCCTGACTGGATCCGGGTGGGGGGGGGGGGGTTCCCTGTACTTTGCCAGGGGGCACCCTTACGTTTTGTTATGCCACTGGTGGTAGAAGAGGTTTCATAGGTTTAAATATTTGTATGGGCATAATCTTGAGTACAGCATTGCCCTGTGGGTGAAGAGGAGATGTAAGCGGAATAGAACACATTGGTATTTTGCTTTTTAGATTGGGGTAGAAGCTTATTTCCAGGCATGAGGTCAGATGTAGATCAGGGCGCACTTTTCTGCATTCTCTACCAAAAGGACAGATCTGTTGGATCCACTGAAACAAAACTATGATTTAATTCAAATAGTAGTATATGTGAGATATCTGTTTGTTTTGAGACATGGGTTGGGATATTTTAGCTTTAGAAAATGCCTGCTAATTTAGACTGGTGTGTGCTTAACACAAGCCTATTCAGATGTTCTGAGCTATTTGTTTAGAGAATTTAAGGTAATCGTTGTTCTGAGTGTTACTTGGAGTGCTTTCATATGTATTTTTGACAAATGTATTGTGTCTGATGTGGTATGAATGACACGGGTGCCGCAATCCATCCTCTACTCGGAGTCAGTGGGCCGGCAGAGAGAAGAGACTACCTTTGGCTAGGATATGAGGAAAATACAAAAAAATAAGTATTTCAAACCTTTGAAAACGGGTATAATTGGCCACGTAGAAAAAGAACTTCCCCTTCTTCCTCTTCACTCAAGGAATCTTCTAATTCAAGGGCTGATCCTTTCAAGGCTGGATTACAGCAACGCCCTCTACTTGGGTGCTCCAAAGCCACTATCAATAAACTTCAACAGATCCAAAATTCTGCAGCTAGGCTGCTTACAGGTTCATCAGCAAGGTCCTCAGCAAGACTGGCCCTGAGATCTCTCCACTGGCTTCCAATCCACGAGAGGATAACGTTTAAATCTCTATGTATTGTTCATAAATCCCTTCAGGGTAAGGGACCTCCTATTCTGAGGAACTTAGTGTCCCCTTACTAGGTCAATAGGACCCTCCGCTCTGATCATGAATGTTTGGTCAAAATCCCGAGTGAAGAGGGCGCGAACAGGAGGTCGTCGATTCTCTGTTAACGCAGCGACTCTGTGGAACGCACTACCACTGAAGATGCGAGCTGAACCCGGCCATCTTAAGTTTCGGAAACTTCTCAAAACCTTCCTCTACCCCCAGGGCCCGTGACTTAGTATCTCTCCCTAGGCAACCTCTGGTTCTACAGCGCTGGGACGCCTCCGGGTAACCACGCGCTTTTCTAATCTGCTTCCATTCCTAAATGAAAACATTTCACACTAACAAGTGTTTCAAACTATATTCTTGGGACTACTTTCTATGACCAGTCAAAATAAACCACATTATGTTCCAGTGGAACAAAATCCTGAAATTACCCAACTCATCAGATGAAGATGGCAGCATGGTCCAACTTTCCAGTTTCCTCACCACATATTAACCCCTTCGATGCTGATGACGAGCTCAGCTCGTCATCACCCACGGGTGGCGTGTGCTGATGACGAGCTGAGCTCGTCATGTATCGCGGTAATTTTAAAATTGCCGCACAGCGCGAAAATCGCCGCAGCAGCGATGCGGTTAAGAGGAAATATTATTTTTCCACCAGGGTAAACAGACATTCTGATAAACGGATATGGCAAATGTTGGGAGCTGAAATGTGTATGTGTAACTGCTTAGTCAGTGGCTATAATGATCTTATGCTCCAACATAACGTGCATAAAAGAGAAAGGAAATACTGCATTTTCATGATTAAGAGGCAATATGGTAGGAGTATGTGCAACAGTGATGAAACACATGAATTTATACGGCAGTGTGGAATAGTAAAAGGATTAAAAAGCCCTCTGTTTATTTGTTTGTATTAGTTTCTGTAAATTCGTCCTTGTGGGTTTCATGAATCAGTTTGTAATATACCTGATGAACCCCATTACAAAATGAAAATTGATTTGATTCACGGTTATATATTGGAATGAGGTTTGGCAGGGGTACAATATACTTAGGGCTTCCAGACTTGGTATTTGATAATGAGTGTAGAGTGAGTTAAGTGAGAGAGGGCAAGTTCAAGTTCGGCATTTATATAGCGCACTACTCACCCATAGGGTCTCAAGGCGCTTGGGAAGGTGAGAAATTACTTATCAGGAGAGGTGGTTTTGAGTAAGGCGGAGGTGGGTGGGGAGGGAGTTCCAGGTTTTGGCTGCTAGGTAAGAGAAGGATCTTCCCCCCATGGTGGACCTGTGGATTTGTGGTATTGCGGCGAGGACTTGATTGGATGATCGAAGTTTGCGGGTGGGGGTGTAAAAGGAAAGGCGTGTGTTGAGGCATTCGGGTCCTAGATCATATAAGGCTTTGTGTGCGTGGGTGAGGAGACGGAACGTTATCCTCTTGTTGACGGGAAGCCAGTGGAGGTCTTTCAGGTGATTTGAAATGTGATCTCTATGGGGGACATCTAGAATGAGTCTGGCTGAAGCGTTTTGGATACGTTGGAGTTTTTTCTGTAGTTTGGCTGTGGTTCCAGCATACAGGGTATTTCCGTAGTCCAGTCGGCTTGTGACCAGTGCGTGGGTGACCGTCTTTCTTGTTTCGGTGGGGATCCAATGGAAGATTTTTTTGAGCATACGTAGGATGTTGAAGCATGAAGAAGAGACGGCGTTGACTTGTTTGGTCATTGATAGGGAGGAGTCTAGGATGAAGCCCAGATTACGTGCGTGGTCCGTAGGTGTGGGGGCGTTTCCTAGGGCCGGGGGCCACCATGAGTTATCCCAAGCGGAGGGGGATGATCCTAATATGAGGACTTCCCTTTTATCCGAGTTGAGTTTTAGGGTGCTGTTCCTCATCCATTCGGCCACTTCTTTCATCCCTTCGTGTAGGTTGGTTTTGGCGATGTTTGGGTCTTTGTTGAGGGAGAGGATCAGCTGGGTGTCATCTGCGTAGGAGATGATGTCGAGGTTGTGTTGTCGAGCAATGGAAGCGAGGGGGCTCATATAGACGTTGAAGAGGGTGGGACTGAGTGAAGAACCTTGTGGTACGCCGCAGATGACTTTGGTGGCCTCTGATCTGAAAGGGGGGAGGCGGACTCTTTGGGTTCTTCCGGCAAGGAACGAGATGATCCAGTCGGGTGCTTTTCCTTGTATTCCAATGTTGCTGAGACGATGTATAAGGGTGTTATGACAAACTGTGTTGAAAGCTGCGGAGAGGTCAAGAAGGATGAGGGCAACTGTTTCTCCATTCTTCAGTAGTTTTCGGATGTCGACTGTAGCTGCGATGAGTGCGGTCTCGGTGCTGTGTTTGGCTCGGAATCCGGATTGAGATGGGTCGAGTGATTTGTTGGATTCGAGGAAGGCGGATAGTTGAGTGTTGACAGCTTTCTCGATGACTTTGGCAGGGAAAGGGAGGAGCGAGATAGGGCAGTAATTTTTAAGTTCTGTGGGGTCTGCTGTGGGTTTCTTCAAGAGGGCGCTGAGTTCGGCGTGTTTCCAGCTTTCCGGGAATGTTGCAGAGTTGAAGGAGCAGTTGATGACGTCTCGAAGTTGGGGAGCGATGATGGAGTCTGCTTTGTTGAATATGTGGTGAGGACAAGGGTCGGTTGGCGATCCTGAGTGGATGGAGTTCATCAGGCGGGTGGTGTCTTCCATAGTGACTGGGTTCCAGTTGCTGAGGATGTTAGGAAGGGTATTTATTTCGGAGGTGAGTGGGGTGGGCTGGTCAAGCAACGGTTCAGTCCTGATAACTGGGTATTAAAATGCAAAAAAGCTAAATAGTGCTGCCAAAGAAGGCAACGCATTATGCTGTACACGCTGCCTTTCCTAGTCACATCCTTCAGTCAGCCTTGGTACATAAATTGGTCCTCATAATTCCTAATTCCAGTGGACTTATGGAAACCCCAACTCAAACAAAGATCAAGCAGGTACAACCAAGGAAAGAGCCAATCATTGCCCTCCTTCTATTGGCTCAAACTAATTTCGATTGGAGGAGCAATAATACCAAAAGATCCAAATAGCGATAAGTGCTATGACAACACATTTTTTTATCTCATAATTTTAAGAATATTTTTGGAGGATAAAATCTACCCAGAATACCTAAATGTTTGGAATGGTTTTGCGTTTAATACTCGAGCAGTTCTAAGCATTTTGGGAGACAAGTCAGACCACAATCTTATGGAATGGGGAGTAGGTAACTTAGTATGTATCTGTGTGGGGGCATTTTTGTTGGAATTAGATTTGATTTGAAGCACGAACATCGCCCCTAATTCATGTGGTTTCTGGGTGGCCATACTTCACTGAGTGCAAGGTTTTGGAAGGGGTGTGTCCATGGCTTTAAGTGGGGTGGGTCCTGCTGGTTACAAGACCTGGCAGTAATTAAGAGACTTTGGAACCGGTCCGTATCGGGTCTTGTATTCATATCCTTAATATTACACCAAAAACACAGCTCAATTCCTCAACATTTGACTGTAAAACCCTTAAAATACTCCATGTCAGCAATGCGGTTTACAATTCACATGCTTTGCCTCCAGAGGTCCAGGTGAGTTCATATCGTGGGAGGGTATTCATGATGGGGCACAACTGAGAGCTCTAAATTTGAGACTAAAGGCGGTGTGAGTTTCTGTCAGTGGGTCATAATAGTGTTCAAATTACATGTTCAAACATTCTTGGACTCTCTGCAGCACTCTGGGTGATGGTCACATATGTCACTTGTAATTACCAATTCAAGATTTAGTTGGCATCTTTTCAATCACAACCTTAATTAAAATGGCCACACCCCTTTTGGAGACACCCCACTGTTTTCATCCCACTTAAAGCACTGTGTATGTCTGGAAAATATTATTGTGATGTAAGATGGGCAGAGAATCCAATGCTTTGTACTCAGCGTCTGGGCTTTTGACCAAGTGCTGAGCCTGACAGATTCAGTTTCAACATACAAGTTGTACACAGTGCTATTTTGCACACATTGACACCAAAAGCAGTCCGTGGGAAATAATACTGCATTAAAAATAAATACAACAAAAAGGAATCGGAAACTTTAAAATCCCACCAAATTTATAGAATTCTTTTTTTCCCCCCTGTAAAAAGAACCTGCACCAAAACCTTGACTATCCGTACTAGGGGGCTACAGACCCCACAGAAGAGAAACTTCTGCGCCCGTCCCTGACTCAGAGTCTATGCCTTGGATCTGGTCCTGAGTCTGACTATAGGCAATTATCAGCTTCTAATGACTCAGAGTTGGTGAGCTGAAGAGGGGCTACAGGTGCAGATGGTTTGTTGACATTGCATGTGACTATTAGAATCCTCTCCATAGATAATTAACTGTGCTGATGTGTGTTTTGGTCTTATTTGGGACAGAGTGCTCATTATTTTTTCTTCAATGTTGATTAAATCCTATCCCCCACAGGTCCTGCTCTGTTTCTTAGACTTTTTGGCTGTGAGCCTTAAACCAAATGTAGTGTCTCCTTTCTTTGTACAGTCTCCGGGGTAGATCTGAGCAGGCTTGCTTGAATTGAATACCTTATCTAGGCCAGAGCCACTACACTGCTGCTTTTTGCACATATTTAAATAGGCAATTAGGCGAAAGACAAAGCCTAAAGAAGCACAGTGCTCTCTTGTAATTTAGAATTGGTCCATCAGCAAATCCCCAAATGTTTGTTCATACTCACAGGCAGAGATTTAAGTGTGCTGGGTCTCTCTGGATCTCAGAACTGGCTGTAATTAGAACCAACATTGAAATCGATCTTATCAGGCCCTATATTCGTGTCCTTAACTTTACGGACAAAAATGCGGATTAATTCTGAACATGTAAAAAACGTTAAGGTAATCCATTTCAGCGATTTAGCTACTATTTGTATTTCAAGTTTTACTTCGTTTTGCATTACCTAAGAGTGCTAGTAATTTCCAGGATGATGAGTTTCTTTATTTTTTTGTCCTGCAGCATATTACACTTGCTTAGTGCATACTTTGAACTGATTCACCTCTAACTGTTTAATGGGCTACAATTTAGAGCACTAGAGTTGTGGTGAAGGCAGCGTGATTTTCACAGAGTGCCTACCACTGGGCCAAAAAGGTTTTCAGAATACATGGTCATCCAATCATTGGTCTTTGCAGAGTGCACAGAGCAACAGTTACGTATTCCAGTTGCAATTGTGTTTCTGTGCAAATCTATGTGGCAGAGGTGACACGTTTGTCAAAATATTGACACGGCAAAAGTAAAAGAATGTGTAGTGCTTCCAGGACGGTGGGTATATTTTGTGTTTGTGGGTGGTAAAGTGATGGATATACTGGAAAGTGCGTTCAGGAGACAGTGAAAACAGGGTGCTAAAGAGGAGGGAGATGAAGTGTAAGATATGCAGAAGGATGAGATGTGGAGAGAAAAAGAGGGTACGCAGAACCTGCCTTTGCTAAGAAAGCACCCTGGGCGAAACTACTTCGGGACCTTTCCTCATTTTTTTCCCCTCTATTCTCCTCTATCCCTCCTCTAAGCACCATAAACATAAGGAGTTATTTGGAAGGGAGTATCATAATTTATGCAGTGCATGGAGATAAATAGCAGACACTGGCAGCCTTGAACAAAAAAAGAAAAGTAAATGATTAACAGACGTTTTGTAGGTAAGGTCAGTGTGCCCCTCTGGAATTAGGCACCCTGAGTATTTGCCCAGCTCGTCCATATCTAAGGCGGCTTTGCGTACATATTTAACTTAGAGTAAAATAACAGGACTGATTGAGACACTCTGAAGACCACTACCCCCTCCACAGGCCTCAGTGATGTTTCATTCACAGTGTCACAATTTCAGAATTGAAACATTTTCAATATTATTTACAACACAATCATTGCTGTTACTCGTTTATCTCAAACAGCCAACAACAATAGACAAAGTCAATACTCCTGGCTAATTTTAGGTGTATGCTAGTTGTTGCGTTGTTTTTCTGAAGTCCCCTTCGGTTCTTTCTGCTAGGACCTCTTTCCATCTTGGTCTTTTTATAGTCTGAAGCGCCAGGATACCCGTGGGGTGACAGTATGCGCTATATAAGTTTAAAATCAATCAATCAATAACAAACAACTGAGAGATGATTCAAAATACTTGTCAGGTGGCACACTATGGGAATCAAACAAATTGAGTTTACATGTTTAAGCCACATGCTTAAATGTATAGGTCATCATGCACCTTTTAGAACACCCCCTCCCCCCCACATACACACTTTTTCATCCCACTTAAAGCACGGCTCACAGGGCATATATTCTTGAGCTTGCCTGCTCAAGAAGATGTTATCAGTCTGGGCATTTGTAAATGTAGCTGATTTCAACCTTTGCCATTTGCCATTGTGTAAATTCTAAAAAACAGAAAAAGGCAGTTTTTGCTAAATTAATGTAGCTTGAAACTCACTCTACACACCATCCTTGTAAGTTAATTTTTGTGACCACATAAACACGATGCAAAGACTCCACAGGTGAATAATGAATGCTCTTAAACTGGCATCTAATACCTGGCAAAACACTGCAAAAATTCTAATATTTATTTTCATCAAAATTCTACGGCGTTTTAACACAACTAGTGAATGGGACTGTAGAAACAAAACAACTAGGCCACTCAGCTGTGGGTGGAAGCATTCCGAGCCACTCCCCCGTGACCGCACAGCAGCGTGACTTGCGCATCCCATGGCCTCCACCTTGTGGCCAGAGAAATGTCAAAAAAGCGTTTCATTCATAGATTCGGCAGCATGACTCATCTTCCATATCTCTGCTTCCCGGCCATCTGTGTGATTGCCAGTTGCGCTTTTTACACAAGACATGATTTTGGGGGTCCATGCATCATCTCAGGGTCCCTGCTGTTGTGGCTGTAATTTATAGTGCCCAATTTGTATTTGAGGTTTGAGTGGCTTGGTTGTAGCACCCCTGCTGTCAACATTGCTGCGTTTTGTTTTTGGCCTAAATCCAATTTACAGGTGCCTCTACTCCCGGTACAGTCGTATGAATGAATGGCCGTGGGCAGGCCGTAAATATCACAGGAAGAGAATGTAAAGAGGGGGCGACGACGAGGAGATGGGAGAGAGATGTAGGCTCGTGCACTTGCAAAAATACAGATATGAAGACGAAGCTAGCGCGAACCCCGTGAATTATTAATGGTAATTGATGATAATTAAAAGAGAACCGGAGGATTCCATCTTTAGCTCCTGTTTTAATTATCATGAATTAGGCTGGCAGTGGCATAACACACACACACACAGCACGCCCCCACCCTCACCCCACCCCTACCCAAGATGTCCTCCGTCCCTCCCTGGCAGTTGCGGCGCAAGGCATCAGCCGTGCCCGTGACCGTCGTCGCGAGACCCGCTAAGGGCGCGAGACGAGATCCTCGTCGTCAACGGTCGCCCTCCACCCTACCCCCAGTGTTCGTCTAGCCTTCGGTACCTGCTGCAGTTGTCTCCCGGGGCGCTCCCTCTGCAGCCCCCGTAGGATGCTCTCTCCTCCTCGTTCTCCGGCCCCTCCTTACCCCCGTTTTTTTTCTCCCCCACCCGCAGGTCGCAGCGAGGCTACCAAGCAGGAGGTGGGGGGAGCAGCGACGGCGGCGCGGGGACTCTGGATCTCCAAATATAGCCAAACCTAAAGGGAAAGGAGCGCGAGCGAGGCCGAGATGCGCGAGGAGGTGGGGACTGTGTGCAGGGAGAGGGGGTGCTGCCTGCCTCAGCGCAGCGCTGCCGCTCGCAGATCTGTGCAGGCTGCTGCGGTTGGCAAGAGATTACCCAGCGCAGCTAATTCCAGAACGACTGCTTAATTGTGTTATCTTGTGTATGTGACTAATACCCAAAGCAAGGGGATCAGGGCGGCGGGTAAGATGAAGTATTCATTTATTCAAAGTAACAGTGGACAAAAGAGAAGCCAAACAAAACGCATGCCTAGAGACGGCTATAAATTATGTCAGATTTAAATTAGTGTTGGATAACGTTTATTATTTCATGGGCGTTCATGAGGAAACGGATGAAGACCTGGGAACAAGACACGTGCATTTCTGCACTAGGGCAGAATGAAGCAAGTTTTCTTTTGCACCGTTTTTTTTTTGCTTTTAGCAGCGCCACACAAACCCCTGTCAGTAAAACATAACAATGTAGCAAATACACTTTTTTACTGTTTGTATTACATTTGTACGCAAGTGTAAACGTTATGAACAGCAAAAATATTCAACGTTCATTGCTTCTAAATCATTTTATGTAACATGACCTGTTACTCAAAATATGGCTCATGCTGCAATAAAAATGTTCTATGCAAAGCGCCGCGCTGCTGCTACATTTAAAGATAAAATAAAACAAACTCAAGCTAGCATAAGACAGGCGCTTGTGTTTCTGTGTGTGTTACACTGTATCAATTCAAAGGTGTCTGCTAGGACAAGTAGTATTCCCGCTGGAGACTGGGCTGAAGGTTGCAGCATACTTTTCGGTATTTCCTTGGCAGCTGTGCACTTTTTTTTTTGCTCTTAAGTGGGAACGCCTTCCCAGTTTTTGCCCTTATGTGGAAAAAGCACACACTTGGGCATTGTCCCAGATTACATTTACTGGTTTGCTCAGAAACGTACAGCTGATGTAATGGTTTGTGTTGTTTGGTCTGCCTGGTGTCAGGCACTGGTGCTCAACTTCTTAAATAGGTGATTTAGGGTGACATTAAAGAGAACAGCAACTTAGTTGCTCCCATGACACAGGAGGAAGTTTGTCCCTCAATTTGCATTTAATGAACTTTGAATTAATACATGGAAAATTTTGGTTACCAAGTTCAATTGTGCACCTGCTGCTGATGCAGGAGAGAACTCATTTTTCTGCTGATGCAAGGGCTGCTTATGTTATCAAAACCTATCTAACGAATACACATGTGACAAAATACTTTATACAACCGCAGTGTTTGTGTCAGTTACTAAATTCGCCGTGCAGGCTAAACATGCTTACAAGTCTTATCCTCTTAAGAATTTCGGGTAGCAATGCTTTGGTTATTTACGGTTGTGTTTGTTCCTGCAGAAATTACATACAAGCCATGCTTCAGCGAAAGAGACTGCATAGCCTTAATCAATCGTGCTCTAGAGGACAGAAGAAATATTATGCTGGAAGGCAGAATTAGGCATGGGAAAACAAAGAAACATATCATGATTATTGTTTATCCTAAAGGATTGTTCATGTGTTTACAGTGTGAAAAACATTACCTTGGTGCTGTACGTGAAAACCTTTGGAGTGTATCCTTCTGGAAAAAAAGGGCCAGGACAGGAAGTAGCAGGTGTATTCACTCTAAATTATATACATTCAATTACATATTCTTGCATTGCCAAGAAGTGTGGTGCTTCCATTGCAATGCACAGACAGTGAAGCATTCATGGGGCACATTTTCCCTCTTCATTTTAATTATGCTGAGCCATATTAAAACACCAGTATGTGCATTTAGTCAGTGGCGTAACAAACGTTTATGAGGCCCCCCCTACAATGTACACAGAGGTGCCCCCGCTCCGGATTTTATCCAGAGCAGGAGGTGGGCGTGGGGGCCTGTGTTACCCCCCTGCATTTAGTAACAATGAGCAGGAGAAGCTGTGTGGTTGGCTGTTAAAAAGAATTGAACTTTTGTGGTAATGGTCACGGACAGCCACAGAATGCCAACACTGTACATGTAAGGATGGCGTATTCTGGCATTTTATTCCCTGTCTGTTCCCTTGGCTGTGTTTCATTCTCCTGGTCCGCGACATGTGTCTTCTTCTCCCCAGATTCCAGTTTGGCAAGTCCCCCACCAGTCTTGTTCCCATTTGCCACCTGAGTCTTATTTCCTGCTCCTTCTTCCTGTGCCCAATTTAAAACCCATATATGCCCCCATGCTCACTTGCTTTCATGGCTCTTAGGTAGCACAGAGGTGGGCCCTGTTGACTTACAGTCCTACAACTGTTCTTGCAGAGGCCGCTCCCAAAAGGGGCCTCGAGGGCTGGTGCCATAACCAATACCGAGCCCTGGGAGGATCCAGTTGTGGGTGCCCTAAAGTGCCCAGGAGCGGATGAAGAGTAGCCTGGCACATCCCACGGGTGCCAGATAGGGGCCATGCCCTCCCGGCCAATAGGTAGGGTCAGGCGAGGTACAAACCCCCCAGTGGGGGGACACCACTGGTAGAGGCTGGAAAGTGCGGGGATATAAGTTGCAGCTCCTATCATCGTGGAGAAGGGAGTGGCGCAAACAACGATTTTGAAGAAGGAATCTGAAGGTTACCTGGTCGAGGCGAGGGAAAGCTCTGCGCGGGACCCATTTCATCCACAACTGCAGCCCAGCGTGGGGGACAAGATTGTGCTGTGGCCGGTCCAGGGTACTGCGAAGCACCATCGCAGACCTGCCGGCGCCGAGCTCTGCGCTTTCCGGCTCCCAGAGCACAGGTGTTGTCCCTCCCCTCGCCACTCTAGCGCTTCTGAGGCTCGACCTCGGTACCGTGGCCTGGGGCTTTACTGCACAGCGTGCGGGCATATTGCACGCAGGTGCGGCTCTGTCCCCTGGGGCTGCTCATGTCCTTGCAACCTCCTGGTTGCTCCATCCGGTGAGGCGTCAGCGTGTGGCCCCCTTTGAGCGACTCGCCCCTCCCTGCTTGGGAAGAGTCCGCGTCTGCTTTGTTTGAGGTGTCGGGTGATTTACTGGCAGGTGAAGTTAATTGCGAGGCAAGCGGTGGCCCCGGGTGTGTGCCCTGGTTTTTATTAGCGATCACAAGGGGAACGAGTCGAGCCGCGTGTGACCCCCGACCCCGCTGTTGAGCGAAGAGGTCCTGCGATGCTGAAAGCCGGGAGGCCAGCCGGAGCACACTGAGGAGCCCCGACGGCAGGCAGGTGCTCGGCATTCTGGGACGTCGAGAGGGGTGGACACTGATAGGGGGAGCCGGGAGGAGGCACATGTGAGGACATTGTGCTGCCCGGAAAGAAAGTAAGCAAGTAACTGACAAAGCTCAATCACACTCAATTAAAGCGCTTTAGCACGCTCCGGGAGAAGTCGTGCAAGTTTAAACTAAAGGTGACAAGTGACAGTCTCCAGGCACACGTGTTTCTCGCTAGGGGGAGCTGATAGCAGCTGCTGACAGCCTCCTATCTGCGTTGGGCTGGGGACAGGTACAACAGAGCAGCACCCACGGGGCTAAGGACACATTCATTAGGACACGGACACTTGGTGCATAAAGTAAGGCGGCAGCACTCCCGAAAGAAGGGATAACAAGGGACCAGTTAAAGCCCCAGTTGCACTGCTCAAAGGTTTTGGTTTATAAAGAGGTTGGCAGCACCGTGCCTAGAGGCACACGTGATGGAGAGCCAGATCCGAAATGGGCAGCCAGAGGAGCTGGGTGTTTTGCTATTGAAAATTCTGGCTGCATCGGAGAAACACGGGACCAGCTGGCTGCAGTCACACCTGGGCCAAGACGCAGGAGAAGGGGCAAGCAACCAGCTGCCTGAGAACGCCAGCATGCCAGCACCCAGTAAGAGATGGAGGACGGCGTCCAAACCAATTTTGATGGTGTCGCCCAAAAAAGGAGCTAACAGTGATGCCAGCAACGCAGCAGCAAGGGGTGAGCATATTGGTACGATAGTACAGGAATGCTTAAAATCAATGGCACCACTGTTGCTTAAGGGACTGGGTTCACAGTTGTTAGGGAGAGCGGGACCACAAACTCAAGGGAGAGTATCTGGGCTACCATGGCCCTGATAGACCCAGTCTGCACGCGGCTGGGGCACTTGCAGGGCAGGTCACGCAGGAGACACATGGGGTATTAGGGTCACCCGTAGCAGCATGGCGCAGCGCAGACACAGCGAGCGACACAGCTAGAATAACCTTGGCTCCAGAAGCATACACTAGGCCTTCGCCAGGCCCGGCATCAATGACCACAAGGGCCACAGGGCTAGCGAGCCTTATTCCCCTGGCAGTAAAGGATAGGATATGGAGGAAGAAATTTATTGACATTTTCTCACTGTTAGAGATCCAATTAGACAACCTGGACCTGACAGTGTGTAACAAAAAAGACGAGGATAGAAGGGAAAGAAGAAGGGAGCGGAAAGAACAATTTTTGAAAGCTGGCTGGATGCATATAGAATAATGCTGTGCATAATTGTTGAGAATTTCTCGCGCTGTGCAGCCGATCTATGGGTATACAAGGCCAAAATCCATGGGGCACAGAGGCAATTCCCTGGGGATGCATGGTTAGACTATGACAAAGGTTTAAGATTGAAGACGCAAACACACCTAGAAAAGGAGTGGAATGAGGAAGATGTGTCTGGTTTTATACACAAAATGATGGTGGTAAAAGTGGTTTAAACATGGGCAGGAAAAAGCAAGCAGCCCTTTCATGGTTCCTTTTCCAAAGGGAAGGGCAAGTCATTTCATAGGCCCAAAACATATAAAACATGGAAACCCCACCCCACAACGGGCCGTCTACAATCTGCTAGAAATAGGATTCCAATGAATGCCCTTGGGGGGCTTTGTGCAAATTTCAGCACATATGCTCTGTGTGTGGCGGAGGACACCCAGCTGCAGGATGCAGACGGAAGAAAGAGCGTAGAGGGGACAAGAAAGAGAAGAAAAGAAAACAGTAACCCAGTCAAGGAAGGAGGGGGGCTGAAGGGAATGCACAACTACAGGTTAGCCAGGTCCCCATCAACATACATTAACTCCGTAGGCCAGCCAACAAATACCACAACAAGACAGATGCCGCGGTACTCGTGCAAGGTTTTGAGGAAGGGTTTGTTATACCATTTGAGGGTCCACTCCCTCTGGGCAGTGCTAAAACTTAAAATCAGCACTACATACACCCTGAAGTGATTCGCAAAAAGCTAGAAAAAGAGAAATCCCTGGGTAGGATAGAGGGCCCCCTGCCTCCCCAGATACATAAGTGGTTGGAAATCTCTCCCCTAGGGGTAGTTACCAAGAAAGAACCAGGTCAGTTCAGGCTGATGCACCACCTCCCTTTCCCTGAGGGGACATCAGTGAACGACGGGATTAGCGCCAAAGCTTGCTCCGTGAGTTACGCTACTGTCGATGATGCCATCGATTTTGTAAGGTCCTCAGGCCAAGGGGCCCTCATGGTGAAAGCAGACGTAGAGTCTGCCTTCCACCTCCTGGTGCATCTATCAAGCTTCCACCTCTTGGGTTTGCAGTGGGAAGGGGCCCTGTGCATTGACAAAGCAATGCCCATGGGGTGCGCAGTATCCACCGCCAACTTCGACCAATCTAGCACTTTTCTGGAATGGGCCCTGCATGACAGGAATCCCACGGGGGGGTAAACGTGACGTCCTTCTGTTCACAGGCCCTGCAATGACAACAGAGTGTGGTGATGCACTGGCGGCATTCCAAGAGTTAGCAGAGGAGTTAGGGATCCTGCTGGCAGCAGAGAAGACAGAAGGTCCTGCAACAAAAATTACATTCCTGGGAATAGAGCTATAATCAGTTGCGGGGACATCCAGATTACCAGAGGAGAAAGTGAGTGATTTCAGCGAGGAGATAAGGTGCCTCTGAGGCCGCGACAATGCAACGCTCCGCGACCTCCAGCGGTTGATTGTCAAACTCAATTTTGCTGCCAGAGTCATCCCCGCAGGCAGGGGTTTTACCAGCCGTCTAACTCAGCTAACAGCAGGACTCACTCACAAAGACCACCACATCAGGCTGGGTGCAGGGGTCAAGCGGGACCTGCTTATGTGGGACACATTCCCTGCAGATTTTAACGGTGTCCTGATTTGGAGAGAAGGCTGGGTGAACGCCAAGCAGATAGCCGTGTTCACAGACGCAGCAGGTAACACAGGTTTCGGGGCAATCCGTGGTGATAAAAGGTGAACAGGCCAATGGCAGAGCAGCTGGCACAAACAGGGCACCACCAACAATATTACATTTCTTGAGCTTTTCCCCATAGTAGTGGCCCTAACTGTCTTGAAGCGGGAACTGAGGAACATGAAGCTGATGTTTTGGTCAGACAACAAAGGGGTGGTACAGGCAATCAATAGAGGCTCAGCCATGTGCCCAGATACGCTGAGACTAATGCTCAATTGGTTAAATTGCAGTTGGAGGGAAACGTAGTCCTGAAGGCACGTCATGTACCAGGGGTGAAGAACGCAGTGGCGGATGCCCTTTCGCGAGCACAGATGAGCAGATTCAGGGAATCGGCTCCCGGGGCAGAGTAGGTAATTACCCTCTTTCCAGAACAGTTATGGGGCCTGGCAAGATAGACTTGTCACCACTAGTGAACCAATCCCTTGCACTGGAAGCGGCCAGGCGCTACAGAAAATATGCTGGGACGGTGATGCAAATAGGAGGAATCCAGACACTAGGAAATGTGGGCGAAACAAGGAGGGCAGTTGAGCGGTTCATCCAGAGGGCATTCACCAGCAAAAGGTCTAGATCATTGGCGCAGGCCCACCTGTCTGCCGAGGCTCACTTCACAAAGATTTGCGCAAGCCAGGACCCCACGGCCTCCCACTACATCAAAGCAGCGATGAGAGGGTGGAAGCGGACAGAAGAAGTAAGGGCAGACAGCAGGTGACCCATAGACTTCACAAGATTGGGCCAGCTCATGGATACAATAGGGGCTATAGCAAGGAACACCTTCAAGCTCTACCACTTTAAGGCGGCCTTCTCAACCGTATTCTTTGGGGTTTTTCGCCTCAGCAAGCTAGTAGTGCCCAGGAGGGCTGGGCCAGCGCGGTGGTGCTTGCATGCAGCCGATATCAAACCCAAATTAGCAAAGGTTGAGCTATTCCTAAAGCAGTCAAAAACGGATCAGGCCAGCAAGGGGGCGGTGGTGCAGTTGAAATGCATCAAGGACAACAGATACTGCGTTGTCTACTGCCTCCTTACGTACATGGCGGTGCGACCAGTGGGGGAGGGTCAATTTTTCAAGCATGAAGATGGGAGCCTCCTAAGCATATTTCAGTTCACAGCAGTGATGCGCCAGGCCCTCGCGAAAGCAGGGCTACCCCAGCAGCATTTGAATCCCACTCGTTTAGGATTGGCGCAGCAACCTTAGCAGCACAACACAGGATGACTGAGGCAGGGATACAAGCAGTAGGCAGATGGCGGTCCTGAGCATACAGGACCTACGTGAGACCCCAACTACTGTAGATACTCTCAGTAAAGACATAGGGGCTGCCTCTTTGGGGGGGGCGCAGCCTCCGGTTTGAGAGGCCGTCTGACATTTGTGACCATTGCTTCAGCAGGAGGGCGACCCTGCCTGCTGTGGGTGGTGGGCCACTTCTTCATATCCAGGATGCAGTCTTGATGGCAGTGGGGGGGCTACAGGCAGACAGGAAGACCAGCCAACACATGCATACAATGGCTGGGACAACCGGGAATGAGATGGAATCAGCTGCCAGCGGCTCTAAGGGTCCTGCAGATGGACACAGTGTGGCACCCGGACATCTTGATAATCTACCTTGGGAATAACGACCTGGCCCAAAGGGGGAGGAAGGCACTCCTCCAAGACATCCAGACGGATCAAACAGAGGTAGCAAGGTGCTTTGGGAGTACGTCCATCATTTGGTCGGAGCTGATCAGTAGAATGGTCTGGCGGGGAGCCGAGTCACACAAGGCAGTTGAAAACTCGAGGAGAAAGCTGAACATCACAGTTCTGCAAAACCAATGGCTTGGAAAGCATCAGGCATGGGCTCATCCACCCAGACCTCTATGGGTGGGACAGGGTTCACCTATTGGAAGATGGGATGCGTGTTTTCTGGGATAACCTGTGCGGCGTAATGGCTCTGCCAGGCTGCAAGTAAAAAAAAATAAGAAGGATGCGAGGGGGCGCTGCAGGAAGACGTTAGCCTCCCTGACGGCGTGGCGGAGAAGTAATGGTACAATAGTTAGTTATAGAGACACACCGACAAGGCGGTGTGTAGGAGTAGGGCCACTTACTTTGGGATGCCTCACGGCAGGGTGAGTTGACATAACAAAAAGGGGGTAGCAAACGTATACAGCACTGGCAGCCTAGATCCCAAGGCAGGGCACAAATAAGACTAACAAGGTAGCGAGTTGGGGCCTAACTCCGGGGAGAAGCTACCCCCCACACGGAAAGAGCCTGGAAACCAACTGAACAATTGTATGATCCAGAAGAGACAAAAAAGGAAATAAGCCTGCATAAGAACTAACCAATGAACTGTCGGTGCGATTTACAAATGTGTGATGTACATACAATTTACAGCGAACAATGTGTATGACAAGCAAAGCGTATGATTTATGACAACGAAAATATGACAGTTCCAAAATGATGATTTATGACCAGGGGGTCATACAATTTATGACCAAAGTATATGCATGTATTCGTAATAAAACTGCGGCCAACAATGACCACTATAACCACAACGCATGTTGGCTGTTTACTCTAAGGAATACAAGGATAAGAGAGTGCATGTACACTGGAGTGAGCACTGTGTAGGGGTTATTATGCCTTACCCAGTTCAGGCACAGTTTGTCCTAAATCTTCCCAAGTGTCCTGCAGTGTAGTGCAGTGTAGTGCAGTGTAGAAACAATGCAGCAAGTGCTGAAGTGCCATACATACACATGCCTCTTACTGCTATGTAACCCTGTGCTGAAGCCTGCAGTGAGATCCAAATACCTTATTTGTAGGCCTGGATAAAGTTTGCAGAGTTCTGCGGAGCTCCACAGAGTGACCAAAATCTCCACCGTACTACACGGAGTTCTGCAAGAGGCAGAGTGCGTTATGTCGCACTGTTCATGCTGATGTTTAGTGCCTGGTGTTTCTCCCGCACTGTAAAATCAGTGCAAATGGCACCACATGTAGTGCAAGAGGGCACTGCTTCTTCTGCCACTTGACTAGATGTTCTACTTGAGCAACAGCTTCCTCAACGTGAATGGAAGGTTTCTGAACGCGAGCGTTAGCGACCATCTGCGACTTCCTGCATTGAGAAATCTCACCAGGAGGTGGTCTAGAGTAAGATTTTCCTAGCTTGCCAACTTAACGAAGGCGAGCGCAAGAGAGGAAAAAACCCTGCACTGCTCCACTGAGGTTTTCAGAATCTTTACACTACGCGGAGCACGGAATGGGAAAAACTCCACAAGCGGAGTGGAATTTCACACCCAGGCCTACTCATTTCAAGGAACGACAGCTGGACAGCTCTCCTTACTTAGCAGCCCATCTGGGGAAACAAAGATTCACTATGCATGTCTATGGCTCTTTACATGTTGCGAGGAGCTAAACCAAGATATGAAACGCTCAATATTTTCAAGCGCTACATGTCTGTAACATATGTATACTCTCTATATGTGTAAGGTATATTGGAAAAGTATGTCATTACATTCATAAAGATCATTCAAATAGCACAATGCAAACTGTATTGCTATTTGGCACTGTAAATTGTTTTAATTACTGCAAAAATTATAGGAAATTATTTTGTGAACTGATGAATAAGGCAAACTTGAATTGCCTCCTGCAAGAATTTAAACATATGAATTGCAAGTTACCTGCAGCCGTTCTCAGTGGGAGAAAAAACCTTTGACCTACTTTATCAAAGTGGGAGCCCCTTACCTGCAGTTTACATAGGTGTACCTTAACCTACAGATCTATCTAATGAGGACAAGAACTTCTGCCCTAAAGATTACCTTCTGTGTTCTGAAGCAGGTACAGCAACCCTTCAAACTATGTAATAATCTGACTCAAATCTGTAACCAACATATACAAAAAAGTAATGGATGAAATGCTTGAATTATTCTCAGCCACTGGTAATTTCTAGATCTGCACCCTAGTCCACCCTTATTTTGCACACTATGTCACCTCAGTTTGGACCCAGGCATATAATAATCATTATTGACCTTGCTCCAATTGAAACAGTCCAGCCCGAACTGCTAGGTCAGGTCCTCCCTGAACCAGAACACAAACAACCCAAGAGCGGTTTCACAATTATTAGGACTCCTCAGTCAGGTATAGCTTAGTTTCTATGGCACAGTGTGAAGGGGACCCTTGTCTGGGCTTACCTGTTCCACTTAGGTCGTCGCACTGAGATATAGAAAAACATGATGGTTGGAATGCTAGAATTTCTCCAACCTTGCACCAGCCCAAAAAGCTTTAGATGGCATAGCACCCCTAGAGACGTATTCCCCAAGGTGAACTGTATCCACTCCTGCCATAGCCGTCACATCCTAATCCATCTACTCAAAGTAGTTGAAGAAACAAATGAATGGCTTCTACAAGGCTAATAATAATGGTGGGTTGGTTGTCCTCAAGTATTTAACTACCTCTACACATTGTTTAAGGCAGGGGTCTCCAATATTTTCTGTAATAAGAGCTATTTAAGTTCAATGAAAATCATGCTGAGCTACTAATATTCGCGGTGTATAGTGACCACATTAGACAAGATGAAATTATTGGCCACCCTGTTATTGTCAGCAGTGTTCACCTCAATGCATCAGGCACAGTTTCGAGCTATAATGCAAAAGAGGTTTTATTAAATTGGAATGCCTGTACATGGGTAATACATATCAGCCCTAGGTGCAATGCCCCGTAGGTTACAAAATGAGTAATATGCCTCCTCCGTGCTACATGATTTATCAGTTCAGTTCAGTTCAAAACAAAGTTTATTTGGACTATACAGTCCTTAAACATATAAAAATCATCATGAAATACACTGCCTAAAAATCACAAATTACGCAATAAAACAACATCATAAAATTCAAGTTAAAACTGTTAGTTCTTGACTTCAAACCATAAAACATATCCTAATATGTATCATAAGTTAAGGCAAAAGTTCATTATTGAACCTATTTCTGATTTATCACTCAAATCTCATCTTTAAATATAATTTGTAAGTTCAACCAAGTTTCTCCAAACATCTGCTATTTCACCTTGAATACTTCCTATCTAACTTAGTAGGGAACGCTGCACATAGGAGAGCTACTTACAGAGAGCTGGAGAGCTACCAGTAGCTCATGAGCTACTCATTGGAGAAGCCTGGTTTAAGTAATAAAACTACACACAGCTTAGGGTGTGCAGGGAAAACAGGACACTATTAGGTTTTAGGCATTCTTAGTGCACCTCATGTTGTCAAACGGAACCCCTCATCTGGCCAAAAAACGGATGTGCAGAAATATACAGCTGAAACCCTCTTAAAGGACACAATACATAACAAAGTTACCAATTTGACAGACAACATTTCAAAGACTACCTGTTATTATTATTCTATGACCGAAAGAGTTGCTAAATGTCCAGCAACACACTAATGGATGTCCCCCCCCACTAGCTGTCCATCAACGTTTTCACCACAAGCTAATACCGCTAATCAATACCCAATTTATTGTCTAGTATAACTGTTTTGCCATTGCCAGGTACGCCAAGAAATTAAAAACCTCTATAATACCTGCTGAAATGGGATCCAAACCCTGCTACACACACAAGTTATTCCATACCTCCCAGGTTGATTTATAAACTTTGACCATGCCTCTAGCTGAGAAAGATTTGATATCCACATCGTGAAAGGTGACATGCCACCAACACCAATTTACTCTGAGCTAGAAGGCTGTGATGCAGACCAAAAGGATTCCTCAACAACTGAGGAAATACTGGAAGATGAATTAGGTAGTCTTCGGGCAGTTCCAACAAAATTCAGTACCAAGTCTGACTCTTCCACAAAGAGGGTACTATGACTACCACTGTTATCTAACTGCAAATCTGGTCCAAACATCTGGAGAGAATGGCTAATGGAGAAAAAGCAGAATGATCCCCTCTAGACAAATTCTGGAGAAAGGCATCTGTTGCCCAGGTGTCCAGATCTGGTCTCTAGTTGAAAAACCTGCCCAGCCGAGTTATTAGTCTGGAAGCAAATACATCTACATCTACATCTATTGGCCTCATATTTCATCCTGGGCTAAATTCCACTCACTGCTGACATCCACATTATTTGAACACCACTTCGCCACACTGGTGCCTGACTCAGGCAGATACTTTGCTACCAAGGACACACCTTGGTGGAGGCAACACTTCTACAAAGCTTTGGCCAACTCCGCTAAAGATTTTTGCCTTGATCTTACCAACTTGTTTATCTATCTCACCATGCTTAAGTTGACCCTTCGAAGGAGCAACTTGCCCTGCGTTTTACAAACCACTGGATTTCGAAGGAAATGTACCTGAAAAAAATCACTTTTCTCACACATTTTTGTGTGATTTCACCCTGCCGGCAAAAATGTCCTAACACCCAGCATTCCTCTTGGTCTCTTGAGTAAAATGATACCTCACTTGTGTGGGTGTCCAATGCAGAATTGGCTAAAAATGTTTTTTTTAAATGTAGCGTTTAGAATTTGCTCTGCTATACCCTTACCCCCTATGTTTCTGGCCCTTCCCAGTCACAGGCCCAAGGCTCACCCACACAAGTGAGGTATCATTTTATTCGGAAGACTGAGGAGAATGCTGTGTGGTAGGACATTCACACTCAGCATTCCCCTCAGTTGCCCGATAAAAAATTATACATTACTCGTGTGGATTGGCCAAGTGCCTATAAAATGGAAGGGCCAAAAATGTGTAGAGATTGAGGGAGGCCTAAAGCGGGTCCAAAAGGGCAGTTTGTTTATACGTGTTTAGGGTGACGCTACTTTTGGCACCCACACTGAGGTATTATTTTTCTCGGGCGACCATGGGAAATGCCAGGTAGTAGGAAATTTCTGCCTGCGCTATGATCCTACAACCTTCTCACACAGACATGTGAGGAAAATGTGACTTTGTAGGTAAATTTGAGGTTTGCGGGGGATTCTGGATAAGAAAACGCTGGGGGATTCATGCAAGCCACACCGCCAGCCAAGAGTCAGTACATGCACACCACCATCCACGCACACCACCAGCCAAGCACCATCCACGCACACCGCCAGCCAAGCATCATCCACATACACCGCCAGCCAAGCACCATAAATGCACAGTCAGCCAAGCAATATCATTGCACACCACCAGCCAAGCGCCACCCATGCACTTCGCCAGCCAAGCTCCATCCCCGCACACCACCAGCCAAGTTGGGCTGGACTGGGAACAGCAACCAGCCCTGGCAAATTGCTGCTCGACCGGCCCTGGAAGGGGGGTGCTACTAAAAAGCACTGCTCCCGCTTTTGTTACTGGGGCCTGATATTGCAGCACTGCTTCAAAACCGGTCCCAATGTGACTAAATTGCCCCCCATGGACAGAAATCCGGCCCACACCCCTCTGGCCCACCGGGGAAATCCCTGTGCCCGTATGGCCAGTCCGGCCCAGCAGCCAAGCATCATGCAGGCACACAGCCAGCCAAGCACCAGTCCATGTACACCACCATCAAGCACAAGCCCACCCACACCATTAGCCAAGGGCAGGTCCACACACACCACCAGCAAAATGCCAGTCAAAGGTAAGTACATGCAGACCGTCAGGCAAACTCCAGTTTACACACATGCAAACTCTCCTTGGTTTCTAGTGGTTTTCTACCCCGCTTGGGTGTAGAGGAGAATCAAAATATCACTGAAACTGCCAAAATGTTTGTCTGAAAAAATGGAGCTTCCCTTGTCTATGGGGCTTCTCACTGGCATGCCCATAAACATATCCCTGGTGCCTAGTGGACTTTCTGCCCCCAGTGGGGGCAGATAAGGGGCTATTGCACCGATCTGCCTTCCAGGGGGGTGGCAGAAAGGCTTTTTTGGTGGTGAAGGCATTAGTATGCCCATTCTTGGCAGCCCCCACCCCTATAGTGGAGTGGTGTGGCTCACTGGTTAGAGGCGGCAGACCTGGAAGCAGAGGACAGCCCGGGACCAGGGTTCAATTCCCAACGCGGCAGGGTCGTGAACCAGGGTCAGCAGACTCGATAATTCTCACCTCGGTGCCTACTGTAACCAGGGATCACACTCTGCAACTGGCATTAGCTTGCCTCATCTCCACAACGTCCCCCCACAAACTCCGGGGATGCCTGGTGTTACCTTGAAGATACCCAGGAGGGAACATCTCACAGGTAAAGCCAGGACGGGTTCCCTAGCGGTCTATAGCGCCAGGACGCCTCCGGGTAGCAGTGCGCTTTACAAGACACACACATTTACATCTATAAAAAAACACAAAATCCCTGGTGCCTAGTGGGTTTTCTGCCCCTCCGGGGCAGATTAGGGACTATGGCCCCATCTGCCTCTCGGGGAGGCAGAAAGGCTGTGGCAATTGTTTTTGGGGAGTGAGGCATTAAAAACAAACAGGTGGGTTGAGGGTCCAAGGGAATATTTACAGACCTCAGCACAGTTACAGCCCCCTTATCAGGGGGTGAGGCATTGGCATGCCCATTTTGGGCAGCCCCCACCTTTACATATAATAAAAAACAATTCCTGGTACCTAGTGGGCTTTCTGCCAGATCAGGGGCTATTACCCCCATCTGCCTTCTGGGGGGTAGAAAGACTGTGGGATTTTTTGGGGCAGTGGGGAATGTCCCCACCGCCCCCAAAAATCCCACAGTCTTTCTGTCCCCCCAGAAGGCATGCCCATTTTTGACAGTCCCGTCCCTAAAAACAATTTTTAAAAACCTGGTATCTAGAGGGTTGTCACCCCCCTTGGGGGGGCAGATTGGGGGATACTGCCCCATCTGCCTCCCAGGGGGGGCATAAAGACTATGGATTTTTGCAGGGGTGGGGGCATTGGCATGCCCATTTCGGGCAGCCTCCACCCCTAAGTCCAATAAAAAGAATCCCTGGCAGCTAGTGGGCTTTCTGCCCTCCCGGGGGGGGGGGCAGAAAGACTGAATTTCCCCAATTACTTTTGGGAGGAGCAAAGGCCCTGGCCCAAAAGGCCGCTCCCCATCCCTGCTGTCCAGTGGGTGGATCCCTGCTTGGGGATCCCTCTCCTAGGGTGGGATACCATTGGAAAGAGGCAATAGCTCTCCTGACTTTCTACGTGCTCAGAGGGCTGAGATAGCCCCCTGAGAATGTAGAAGGTGAAACTTCAGTTTCAGTCTCACTCAAATTACGTTAGCACGAGGTGCGCGCAGATCGTCATTTCAGGGAAACCACATGAACAGCCTCGGGAGCTGCGGAAAAGGAAATCCCTTTGGTGCTCGGACCAGAGGGATTTCCAGTGCCATGTTCGGGGATGGCCGGGAGACGTCCTGCTCCCACGAGCACCATGCCTCAGGACGGCTCTCGGTCATCCTGCGCATGAAAGGGGCTAAACATTTCTCAGGCCTGCCACTGCAGAGCCTGTGTGTGCAGTTTAAACCACCATTTCAACCTAGCAAGTTAACCTACTTGCCATGCGCAAACCTTTCCTTTTATTATAAATAGGTCAACCCTAAGTTAGGCCCCTAGGCAGGCCTATTGGCAGGGCGCAGTGTATTTAAAAGGCAGAAAAAGGACGTTTGAGTTTTACATGTCCTGGTAGTGAAAAACTGCTAAATTCATTTCCACTACTGCAAGGCATATCTCTCCCATAGGTTAACATTGGGATTGTCTTAAAACATCTTTTAAGTGTAATTTCCAATAAAAAATATAGAGATTTGGAGTTTGGTGTCTCTGGACTCCCAAATTAAAATGACAATTTATGGTGAAGTTTGGATTTTAAATTGTAAGTAACAAAAGGAGATAATGGACAGTGCGCTAAAACTTTTCAGACTCTCACCCCCAGTCACAGATCTGGGTTGAATCAATTATCGTTTTTTATCTCACTTCGCCACCCAAGTTCAGACCCAGCCATATGCACATTAGTCTTGACCTTGTCCCTCATGGGAATAGTCCTGCACGAGCTGCCAAGCAAGTTCTTCCCTGGACTGAAAACAAGCATCCTGCTACCGGTTTTGGGGTAACCCCCCTCATGAGACAAGCTAGATTGAATCCAGTGGCAAAGTGAGCAAGGTAGCCACGTCTTGGCATACCTTGCTAATATAGGGCATACAAAGCAAACACAAGGAGATGATGGAAGGAGCGCTGAAACTTTTCAGACATTCATCCCCAGTCACAGATCATTGGTTCAATCAATCATTGTTTCTTAGCCCACTTCGCCACCCCAGTTTAGAATCGGCTATATGCAAATCAGTCTTGACCCTGTCCCTCAAGTGAACAATCCTGCCTGAACTGCTTAGCCAGGTATTCCCTGAACAGGAAACAAGCATCCTGGGACTGGTTTCGGGGTAACACCCATCGTCAGCCAGGCTAGCTTGAATCCAGTGGCAAAGTGAGCAAGGGACCTACGTCTGGGCATACCCTGCCAATATAGGGCGAACAAAGCAAACACAAGGAGATAATGGACGGAAACATTTCAGACACTCAACCCCAGTCACAGATCTGGGTTGAACCCATCATAGTTCTTTAGCTCACTTCGCCACCCCAGTTCAGACCCAGCCATATGCAAATCAGTCGTGAACCTGTTCCTCATGGGAACAGTTCAGCCTGAACGGTCTGCACGGGTTGACAAAAACAGCTATTCGACTCCAGATGCAGCACCTGCAGTTCAACAGAGCTCAACGACGATTTGGTAAATTCTTTGCACAGCTCGACACTTACTCCAGCCCATGTATTTCTTCAGAGGTACCTATCTGAGTTCTGTAGCCGGCCTGTCCCCCATCGTGGTTGGCCTGAATTTTGGATTTACTTTGGTCTAGCGTGACCTTAATTAACCTATTGACTTCTAAGCACTGTTTTTAAATTTAGAGCCAGATGTAGGTAATCCCAATTTACCTATCTTAAATACCGAATTTTACCGATTCAGTATTTAAGAATAGGTAAATGGGATGTAGATACATTTTCGGTAAAATTTACTGAATCAGTAAGATTCGGTATTTACCGAATCGGTATTTACCGATTCTGTTGCCATTCATTCCTATGGGCCTGGAGGCCCATAGGAATGAATGGCAATTATCGAATCAGTAAATACCGATTTGGTAAAATGGGGGAAACATTCAAGGGTGCCAGAGTGTCACTTTGACACACTGTTGCATCCCTGAATCGTGCTTCTGTGCAGATGTGGCACACATACATGCCCTAAGGGCAAGTATGTCTGCCACATGGCACAGTTGAAAATGCACAGATTTGTATTTTCAAAGATTTTCCTTATTTACCACCAACTTATAGTTGGTGGTAAATAGTGAATCCTAAAATGGGAAAAGCGCTCATTTGAGTGCTCCCTACATTGCAAATTCGGTAATTTACCGATTCGGTATTTTAAGGAATCTGTAATTTACCGATTCCTTAAAATACTGAATCAGTAAATTGCCAAATTTGCAATTTAGGCCACCTGCATCCCAAATGCCCAATACCGGTCGGTAACGGCCGAAATTTGGTAATTTCGGCCGTTACCGATCGGTATTGGGCCACCTACATCTGGCCCTTAATCTTTAAAAATTTAACTTTTACTAATTGGATTTTTGTCATTTTGGTCTTGTTTTACTCAGATAGATATTATCTAGTTTTCTTAACTAGTGTGGAATCCTTTTGTGGGGGCTTTCACTTTGTTACTCTAATTTAAGTATTTCACAAATAACTTTAAAGAGGGTGAGCACAGATTAATTTAGGTTATGTATCTGACTTACCCTGACTAAGATTGGGATCCCTACTTGGACAGGGTACAAATGACTGCCAACTAGAGACCCAATTTCTAATGTTGGTGATCAGCGGTGAGGATAGAACTTGTGTTTGTGCAACAACTTACAATAATTTTGTGTACACTATTATCCACATGTAAACAAATTTGAATCTATTGTCTCTGCTCAGTATTGCCTTTTGTACCCCTGCTCTCTTTAAGTGACATTTTACATTTTTTAATTCTCCTTGATTGGCATGTTTGCTTTTTGTTAAAATCATGTCTCTGATTGGAGGTTCTGCATCTTCACCTGTAAGAATAGAATTTGAGCTGGCCAAACTTGAGGGTTACACTGTGTCTCACCTTAATGATTTCTGCATGTATTTTGGACTTCCTGTAAAGAGCTCCATCAGGTAAGTGGGGTTGCAAAAGGCACTGGTAGCCTGGCCAGAAGCCCATACCACATTGAGTCAGACCCCAGAGCAGAGTGAGGTTGAGGAGGAGTATGATTTGGACCAGGGTCAAAGAGGAGGCATTGGTCTGCTGTCTGTAGAGGAGGAGGACAATTTACTTCTAGAAGTGGTTATTCCTTCCAGGGCAAGGAGCAGTTTGCCATTGAAAAAACAGCCCTTAGAGGAGCTGGAGGACAGGAGGGAGAAGAGAAAGTTCAGATTGGAGCTGGCCAAATTTGAGGAAAAGCAAAATCAACTGGACATAGAGGAGAAGGAGAAAAGGAAAAGGTTGGCCCTAGAGGAGAAGAAAATGATGTTGACTCAGGAACTGAGCATGAGAGAGCTGGTCATCAAGGCCAGACAGGTGGAGTGCAGCATTGATGGTGGCAGAAATTCCCTCTGACAGGAGGGTACACATATCAAGGGTTTAGTGTCTGATTTTGTATGACAGGATGAGGTATCCCCCCACGAAGGAGGCCCTGATCAGAAAGTTTAGTTTTACCCAAGAAAAATAGACAACTATTCAGGGATAATCATAAGATTTCCCAACAAACCTGGGTGGATTGTGTGGATTGTTTTTGCAAGGTACTGATTGGTTGGGTGAAGGGTGGTGAGATAACAGATTACTAGGGGCTGTATGATTTGTTTGCAACAGAGCATATGTTCAGCCTTTGCTTTCCAGATCAGCACCAACACCTTGTTGACAGTAAGCTCATTGACCCCGGAGAGCTTGCTAAGGAGGCGGACCACTGAGCCAGCACCAGGGAGGGTCCACAGGAGGGTATCTGGAGAATCATCACATGGGTAGGCAGGGTTCTCACCAGAAGAAGGAGGGGGAAGAGCAAGGAGTTCTCTAAAGGGCCCCAAATTAGTTCTGTAGGTCAGGGTTCCCTTCCCCCTGCTTATATAAAAAAAGAAATGGTTCCCTCAGAATAAGTCTGCAGGGAAGGCTCCTGTGAAGTGCTATGAGTGCCAGCTGGAAGAGCACTACAAAGGGGATGCCCAGGAGGCAGCTTTTGACCTTGGGATTGTAAGACTAGAAAATACAGATGATCGGAACTGCCTTTCTGGGACATACCACCTGAATCTGTGTGTAAAATAGTTGGGACCAAGTGCATGTAGAGCTTTAAAGGTGATACAAAGGGCCTTAAATTAAATCTTCCTTTTAACTGGCAGCCAGTGCAGTATGGGCAGGGCATGAGCCACTGATTGATGTTTCGGGATGGCGAGCAGCAGACGTGCTGCTGCATTTTGGAGGACCTGCATTTTGTTTAGGTTTCTTGATTGTATATTAAGAAAGAGACCGTTACAATAATCAATCTTTGACAGAATGAGTGCCCATACCACAGCTTTCTGAAGCTCTAACTGAATAAAAGTTAGTACTTTCCTGAGAGTTTTAATAATAAAAAAGCAGAAAGAGGTGATAGCATTAATTTACATTTCGAAGGACAGTTTGGTGTCAAAGTAGATTCTTAAGTTTACCTTGGTGACTGGATTGAGAATTTCTCCTAGTTCCTGAGGCCACCAACTTGGTTTCCAAAAGGAGTTATTGTGATCAAAGAAAAGTATCTCGGTTTTTCCTGTATTCAGCTTCAGACAGTTTTTGGACATCCAATTTCCTGTATACAGTTATGAAATCTAGACGCGGTGTCAGTTGGGTCCCCAGCAAAGGATGCCACGATTTGCGTGGCGCCGGCATACGATACTGTCTTAAAACTGAAAGACTTTATAAGTGAGCAGAGGTGGTGACATAAAGATTAAAAAGGGTCAGACTCGGAGAGGAGCCCAGCGGCACCTCTCAAGGGAAAGAGAACAAGGAGGACTTGTACCCACCAAGCTCCACCAGTTCTCCCTATCTCTGAGAAAAGATCCAGTGCCCTACCCCTAATGCCTACGGAAAAGAGTAGAAATTGTGACCAACCGTATCGAAGACCGCCAAGAGGTCCAACAGGATCAAGGCCGTCTTCCCACCTTTATCCAGGACCTCTCTTATTTCCTCGGACACATTAATCAGGGCATCTCAGTGCTAAGTTGACTTCTGAACTCGTATTGAGAGCTATCAGGGAGTTTGTTGTCTTTAATGAACTGGGTTAGTTCTATGTTCATAGCCTTCTCAGCGATCTTGGCCAGAAAAGGTAATCAAAAGATTGGCCTATAGCAGTTAGGGTATTTATTATCCAGATTTGATTTCTTAAGCAGCAGGAGTTTGGATGCCCTCTTCCATTGTCTTGGATATTAACCATCTGAAAACATACTGTTGAAGATGCCTTCAAGGTAGCTAGCCGTAACCTCAGGAACTGAATGGAGGACCTTTGGTGGACATGGGTCCCAGGGCAATCCAGATATTGTCTGACTAAGAATAGTCATGACCAGAAGTACGATTAAAAATGTCAAAAATGGAAGTAGTGACTTCTGGGATATCTGTACAATTTAATCCCTCAGTAGTAGAGGGGGTGTATCCCTCTATTCTCACACCTGCCACCCGATGGGTGGAGGGAAAAAAGTCAGAGACTATAAATTTTGCCTGGAAGAAACCTGCTAGCAGATTTCAGAATTCTTGATCTCCTCCCATATTTTTCTGTTCGGGGAGTTTACTCAGATTCTGTACTGTAGAATTGAAGGAGGTCCTGATTTTAGTAGAGACATAACGTTTTTTAGCAGTTGAAATATGTCTTTTGTACTCCACTATGACTTTTTTGTAGGAGATTTTGTCACCATGATCATAATGAGTGCACAATTTCCTTTCAAGCCTCCGGAAAATTTGTTTCTGTTGTCTTAGACGATCATCAAACAATGGCTCTGAAGGAGAGGTCCTTTCATTGGTTGCGGTTTTAAGGATACTAAGATATTTAGGTTACCGGTAATACGTACCACCAAGTTGTTGCTGCTGACAGCCATGAGAGCCACTATCCAGAGGCTTTAGTTCCCTTTGAGTGTGTGTGGGGGGGGGGGTGTTCTCCGGTCGGCTGAAGGTAGCTGTGAGTCCATCCGTGCCTGGGGATTGTCTGCTGCGCAACAAACTAGAGCACCCCATCTGGAAGGAGGTGGAGCTGAGGTTACACTTGGAGATGAGAGGGTTGTTGGAGAGGGAGTGCTTGACTGCACAGTCCATGGCACCTCTTATGGGTCTTATGGGTGTTATCAATCACAGAGAAGGGGAGAGGGTTAACAAAAACTCTACCACCCTGAACCCCCTAGTATAACATAAAAACACATAAAGGGGTGGAGAGGACCAGACCCAAAGAGAATAAATAAACAAGCAGTGGCACAATTGTGTGTTTTGAAAAACTGCCTTCACTCACACACAAATATGTGTGACATGCTTCATCATCGGGTCTGCTTATAAAACGCCCTGGCGTAGCCACGGACAGGGCAGAGCATAGGGAGGGGGAAACATAAAACACAATATACGAAGACAAACACAAATGTGAAAAACCAGTGATAACTAATTAAGTGTTACCCCAAGACTGGGTATAGTGATAGACAAAGGTGCAGTGAGTAGATAGTGCTATTAAAACTGGCTCATGGATACCTGTCAGACCTTTATTCGTAGGTTCCAAGATCAGGATTAAAAGTAAATAAAGGATGGGAAGTGTTTTTGAAGGAAATCAAGTTCCTAAAACACCCCTCCTTAAACTGCAATAGCCAACATGTCTCAACCGTATTATAGTGCCCTCACTGAACAAGTCAAGCCGGTCTTCTTCAGGACATCTGCCCGTCCCAGTCTTATCTCCCCCCTTTCCTCAGTCAGGCAATATAGAGGGAAAAAGGATCAATAGATCAAAACCATGTGGAGGTAAATTCCACCATCACAGAGTACAAACACTGTGGCGAGACATAGAACAAGTATAACAGTATATTATGACTTGTCTTATTATCATTTATATACTTCCACATTCATAAATATGCTTATATTCATGAATCCCCCCATTCTTAAATGTTAAAAAAGGTACTAGCTTTTAAGTCTTCCTGTAAGCATACTGCTTAAATACAAATGCACCCTCGCCAAAATATAGCTCTCACTATTGTATAAAAAAGATGTGTTCTATGAATATAAGTTGCTGATGTCATAATTACACACTCCATACTAAAAATCTGAGGTCAGGCATTAGCATCCATCCATATCGTGACATGCATTTGTTATCACTAATCAAAAAATTCCACAACTCACTGAGTTTATTGGTAGATTAAACTCGAAATAGCGCCAGGCAGGAGGAGCTCCAAAGAACACAACCTGTGTTCAAGAGGGATACATAGAGCGCACATTTTAAGAGAATGATAAATGTACTATCTAAGCATATCAAAATACCCCTCAATTTGTTCACGCCATAGCCAGTTAAACAAAAGAGACTTGACTTTGTGGCCCATGAGTCACCTAAGGGTTACCTCCCTCCATCAAGTGACAAGTACCACATCAGGCACCCATCTGCATAAGCGTTTTAGTTTCCCTGGGAGTCCTTACCTTCCGATGGAGTCTCCAGCACCTCTCGTGTCCGCTCCTACGGCGCTGTGAAGATGGTTATGCGACGCCAGTTCTATTGTTATATGCCTGTTTCCCTTAGCCGGCGGCTGGTTTCCCGTCCCGGAGGCGCCTACGTAACGGCGTCGACAATGACTCTCATGGGTGCTCAGAAGGACCTTGATTCTGAAAGACTGGCCCAGGTACCTGCCAAAAATAAGAAGGGTAAGGGGCATGGGAAACCCACTCCTGAAATTCCAATGGTCCAGCAGGAGGAGGAACCTGAAGGGGATGCCCCCGTACCAACAGGGGAAGATGTGGCTAAACCGAGGAACCTGCCTGATCTGAGCGATTGGCAGCAGGAAGGGGGTCCCTCCAGGGAAGAGTTCTCCAAGGAACAGAAGGAGTGCCCTACTCTTGTGGGTTGTCGGTGGCAGGCTGAAGCCCAGGCAGCTGGTGACGCCTCTGAGTAGCACCTGATCTGCTGGGAGAATGATTTCCTATAAAGTGAGCCTAAGGCTTGTGAGCCTAGTGCAACACGTGTGTTGGTGACACCCCAGTGCTTCAGGGCTTTCCTACTGGGTCTGGCTCATAATGTGCAACTGGCAGGTCATTTGCGGCAAGCCAAGACCTTTGACAGGCTTGTGACCCACTATTACTGGCCTAAAGTGAGGAATGTCTCAGATGTGTTTTGTAGGACTTGTCCTACCTGCCAGGCGAGAGGCAAGTCAAGAGGGAAATGCATGGCTCCCCTGCAACCTTAACCTTTCCCTAGCACCCCTTTTGAGTGGATTGGCATTGACATTGTGGGGCCTCTGGATCCTGAATTAGCCGAGGGCAACAGAATAGTTCTGGTCTTGGTGGACCTGATGACAAAGACTGTGCCCGTTGTGGCCAGGGCACTGAATGGAGACTTACCCATGTGGGTTTCCTTAAGGATGTGGCATCTGACCGGGGTATCAACTTCATGTCCAACTACATGAAGGCAGTGTGGAAGGAGTGTGGGTGACATATAAGTTCACTACTCCTTACCAGCCCCAGACCAATGGGTTGGTTGAAAGGTTCAACCATACCCTTAAAGGCATGATTATGGGTCTATCTGAACCCATGCTGTATAAGTGGGATGTCCTCCTGTCATGCCTTTTGTTTGCATACAGGAAATTTCCACAGAAGGGGGTCGGCCTCCGCCCTTTTGAATGTCTATATGGATACCCTGTGAGAGGACCTCTCAGTTTGGTTAAGGAAGGTTGAGAGCAAGCTTCCAAGAACCCCCCCCCCCCCCCCCCCATGATGTACTTTGCTACTTGCTGCCATTCTGTAACCAAATAGCATGCTTCCAGGAGCTCACACGGGAGAACCTGGAAGCTAGCGAGGATGACTTGAAATGATGGTACAACCAGAATACCACTCTGGTTGAGTTTCTGCTTGGTCAAAAAATGTGGGTAATGAATCCAGTGGAGCCCCAGACCCTGCAAGATCGTCGGTCAGGGGCTTGTAAGGTGAAGGAGAGCAAGAGTGATGTCACCTACTTGGTGGATCTCTAGACTCCTAAAAACCCCTTGAGGGCACTGCAATTGAACCACCTCAAGCCCCAGTTTGAGAGGTCTGATATTACCATGCTTCTGGTTACTGATGATGGGGTGGAAGAGGAGAGTGAACCTCTTCCAGACCTCCTATCTTCCAAGGAGCAGGACGGGCAAGTGGAGGGTGTCAACCTCTCCCCTACACTGACCCTAGATCAACAGAGAGACTGCCGCCAGTTGCTGGGGCAGTTTCTCTTTGTTCCCCCTTACCCCAGGACTGACTACATGGTATACCCATCATGTTGATACAGGGGATAGCGCACCTCTAAAGATCATCATTTACAGGCTGTCTGATAGGGTGAGGGATAGCATCAACAAGGAGGTCTCCAAGATGCTGGTGTTAGAAGTTATTTGACCCTCAAATAGCCCGTGGTCCAGCCCAATGGTGTTCGTTCCAAGGCTGACCCTCTAGTTGTTACACCTGAACTTAGGTTCTGTGTGGACTACCGTGAGCTGAATGCAGTCACTCAGATGAGGCACACCATGTCCCCAAAGCTGATGAGCTCATAGATTGGCCTAGAGCTGCCAAGTTCCTCAGCAGGTTTGACTTAACGTCGGGGTACTGGCAGATTGCCTTGACCGAGGGGGCTAAAGAGAGGTCAGTGTTCTCAACACAAGAAGTTTGTTATACTACGGAGTAAGGTCCTGGGACGTAGAGGCAGCTGGACCAAATAATTATCAACAATAAACAAGAATTGCTGACCCCACACTTAACTCTTATCTCCAATACTAAGAGTAACAAACAAATCCTAGTTTTATGTTTGTTGGGTATCTTTATTTTTACCCTTTAAAATTAATACTTTCATTTTTTGATTATTCAATTTTCATGAATGAGAAAATTAATTAATTAAAAATTAATAAAATAATCACATTGATTGTGAACTTCACTAAAAATATCGTTTTAAGTCTCATTCGATCTTTATTTAGGCATGACTTTGTCCATTATTGTTGTTTATGTTTAGTCATTACTACTTGATAAATACTGTATAAAGAGTAAATATTTATGGTAAAAAAAGTTATGAAATATAGATGAGGATTGTACATAATGTGTATATATGTAATTTGTGAAATTGTTTTGTACATATGTGTGCTAAATGTTTGGTGTTTTCTCTCATTCATGAAAATTGAAAAATCGAAAAATGAAAGTATGAATTTAAAATGGTAAAATTAAGATACCCAACAAACATAAAACATAGGATTTGTTTGTTACTCTTAGAATTAGAGATAAGAGTTAAGTGTGGGGTCAGCAATTTTTGTTTATTGTTGTTTCTTAACACGAGAAGGGCACATCCAGTCCTGGGGCATGCTTTTTGGGTTGAAAAATCCCCTGTCACCTTCCAGAGGCTGGTCAACCAGTTCCTGACTGGGGTGTAGAATTTCAGTGCCACCTAACTAGACAACATTGCAGTCTTTAACTCTAGTTGGGAGGGCCACCTAAATCACCTCCAGGATGTGGTTTTGGCTCTGCAGAGTACAGGCCTGCCCATTAAGGCCAGTAAGTTCCAGAAAGGGGCAGGGTTATGTGGTGTACATGGGACACCAAGTAGGGGGTGGCCAGGTGCAGCCTTTGCAGCCCAAAATTAATATAATACGCATAAAGTAATCTGTGCACTCCCTGGCTTATCAAATGTAAATCTGCGGATAAAAAGGTTGGGTGTCAACAGGATATCACTCACTGATACTGAGTGTCTTCCGAAAGTGCCAATCATGCACTATACCAGAGCTGGTGCAGTGTCCCCGGCACTTCTTTAATTCCAAATTGGGTTCAACAGTATGAACTAAGTTTGTCACCAAGACTTTTGAATACAGAATGCATATCAAAGTCTATTTGCTCATTATTTCCATTTATTCTTTTTATCAATCAAATTCACCCGTATTCATTAGTAAGTGAAAGAAATCATACTAGAATAAGAAATCCTCAAAAAGATCCTCAATGTATTTGGGACCAAAGGTCCTTCATCTGTAGTCCATATAGTATGCTGTGGAACGAGAAAAGCTGAATGCTCAAATGTACAAATGTACTTGTAAAAAAATAATAATACAACACATTTAATGAATAAGTACATAAAATTGAATGCCCGTGAAACACAATTCAAATGAAATTTTACAAACTTGATGTTATAGTCAAACAAATATATTTTCTGATTGCAAGTTTTTTTCAATACTTAAAGAATAATCCAACTTTCCTATGTAGGATGTCAATTTATATCAGGCAACATTCATGTGATTATCCTGCGTGGAAATGTTTGCTCATGTTGATTCAAGTAAAAAAGCATTCTTTAAATTAAAAGTGTAATGACAGTGTCATCAACAGTATTGTCTATGTCAAGTAACGTTCAATTCATTGACATGCTTACAATAAGAGACTCAAAAACATTCTTCAAAATTATTCGTGTCATGACAGTGTCATCAAAAATATTATATATGTCAAATAGGGTTTAATTCATTAACATGCATATAGCATAAAGCCTGTGTTACTGAGTGTTCTCAAAGCTAACAATGTCATGAAGGTATTGTGATAGATAATATAATAGAATCACATTCATGAGGGTTTCAGAATATAGGTTTCTCATCAATGTCCAAACCATGCGCTGCTTGTCAAGAAATATACTAAGATTAGTTCAATGGATAAATCTAAAGAAATCCCTAAAAAATAAATGTAACTCATATGTATATATATTCAAAATGAATGTCCCCCTCCGTATCTCTCAAGCAGTTCAGTCACGACTCAGTTCCAAAAATGTCCCCCATATATCCATGTGTAGTTATAATCTTTTATAAGAGCATTAAGGTTTGGAATCTAAATATGTTAAATCAAAATCTTACTGAGCTCGAGTATACTTTACCCTAGTAGGTCCTCCTTTTCCCTGCAGCCTCCGGTTGGGGTCCGAAGGAGCACCTATGGTGCCCCCAGTTAATCCCTGCACTGTGTGGCAAGCACCTTGAGGTGACAACCACACGGTGCAGGTATTTACAGAATATCCCATTTCTCTATGGGAGTTTGTGCTATGGCTGGTTTACGGCAGCACAAGCTCTCATAGAGAAATGGGTGCATGCGACCGTACCTTGTGCGATCACATTGTAGTTGCGGTGTGGGAACTGTCAACCGGAGGTCAGTTCCGAGAACGCGACGGTGTTGGTCAGAGCCAACTCCGACCAACATCGTAATCAGACCCAAAATGTGAAAAAGAATTCATAAAAAACAAGAATATTTTAAACTTTCATTCAGTCCAAATGGTATCAATGTGTTTAATTCACTATACTTCTCTTTGTAATAAATTATTTTTATGGTCTGTGTTATCTCGGAATTGAACTTGCCCCAAAATCAATTACCTTAGTTGACTAATGTTGCGTGAAAGATTGTTAAAGTATGTTGCTACTAATGATTTTTCATTCCTCAATCTGATATTACTTTGATGTTCAGTCAATCTAATTTTAATTTTACATTCAGTTTTTCTCAAGTAGCCAAGCTCACAAGAGCATTTCAACATGTAAACAACATTTTTAGTTTTACACGTGGCGTTAGTTCGCAGTTTAAACTTGTTTTATTTATTTGGATAATTTATCTCAGTACCTTTTATACTGTTGTTGCATTTTATGCAGTTGTAACATGGGGTGGTATCTTTGTATATCAAATCCTGGTTGTAATCAGGTCTCAGAGCATGTAATAGTTCTTTTAAGTTTTTTGAACTCTTATAAACAAACATGGGTATGGAATTGAATATACCTTTAAAATCAGGTTTAGTATCATGAGCCAAAATTTCAAAATGGCTTTCCCGATGTTGGCACTGGTCCTAAAATATTTTTATATGAATATAATTTTTTTATTGGGCTGAGCTTGGTAAACTGTTTTTTGTCTTAATAATACCTGTCAATTATTTCTTTCAGCTCTTGTCACAGCATCCCTAAAGATGTTATCCGGATATCCTCTACTGGTAAACTTGTCACATATCATGGATTTAGCACTCTCATATGTTTCACAATCAAATGTTATTCTACTCACTTTGTGTAGTTGAGAGTACGGCAAATGCTTCTTCAAAGAAAATTTAAGGAAACTTGAATAATTGCGGTCAGTTGATTTGACAAAATTATCCGTGGTTAATCATCTGTCAATCACAGAAATCTTGACAACCCAAAAACTTATTTGGGTATCAATTATCTCATGTGTAAATTGTACACAACCATCAATAGAATTCAGATGATTAATAGCTGTCTTCCATTCAATCTTGGGACCTTTCCATAGGAGAAAGATATCATCAATGGATTTGTGGGATGCCTTCAATTTGTTTCTCCACAAATTACATGAAAAAATATGTTCCTCTTCAAGAATGAACATATTTGCATAGCACTGTGCAGCACAATTGCCCAGGGAACTACCCGTCAATTGAATGGAATATTTATCTTCTCCGTGGAAGTACCTTTTTCCATTATGATTTATTGTGCTTACTAATGAATACAGTTAATTTTGATTGATGGAAAGAATAAATGAAAATAATGAGCAAACAGACTTTAAAGATACACATTCTTTATTCAAATGTATTGGTGCCAAACCTAGTTCATACTCTTGGACCCAATTTGGGACCCAAAGGAGTGCCAGGGAGTCACTGCATCAGCTCTGGTACAGTGCATGATTGGCAAAGCCCACAATTGACACCATTCTGGCTTTGGACCCCCCCTAAGACCCAGACAGAAGTGAGAGCCTTTTTAGGCCTCACTGGATATTACAGGAGATTCATCAAGGGATATAGCACCATTGTTGGCCTCTTGACAGAACTGACTTCCAAGAAGGAGCCATGTCAGTTGATCTGGACAGAGGTGCACCAAAAAGCTTTTGATGCCCTGAACGAAGCCAAGTGCATAGTACCTGTGCTCAAAGCCCCCGATTTCTTCCAAGAGTTTGCTGTGCAGACGGACACCTGAGAGCATGACATAGGGGCCGTGCTCTCACAGCAAATGAAGAGGGCCTGGATCAGCCTGTAGCCTTCTTCAGGAGGCTACTTCCCAGGGAACATAGGTGGAGCACAATTGAAAGGGAAGCCTTTTCTATGGTCTGGGCACTGAAGAAGACAAGGCAATTCCTGTTTGGCACTCACTTCTTGGTTCAAACAGATAACAGGCCACTCAGATGGTAAATGTAGATGAGGGGTGAGAATCCCAAACTGTTGACGTGGTCTATCTCCCTACAGGGAATATACTTTACTGTGGAACTTTATCCTGGCACAGACTACACTAATGCTGATGGTCTCTCCAGGTTCCTCTACCTTGATGGAGAGAACTCCCACTGGGTTGGGTAGCACTCTCCACCTCCAGCTGGGGGGACATGTGTTAGACTTGGCATCCTTGCAGTGGTTTCTCCTGACTGTTCGACTTCTGACCTCCTGTTTTGCTGGCTTCATTTTTGCCGGCTTTAGGATTCTGGGCACTTTACCACTGCTAACCAGGGCCAAAGTCCATATGCTCCGTACTCAAAACATGGTAACATTACTTATCCACAATTGGCATATTTAATTTACTTTGTATGTCCCTTGTAAAGGGCACTATATGTGCCTAGGGCCCGTAAATTAAATGCCACTAGTGGGTTTGCAGCACTGATTGTGCCATCCACTTCAGTAGCCTCTAAACACACTTCAGACCTGCCATGCAGAGCCAGTGTGTGCAGTTTAAACTGCTATTTCGACCTGGCAAGTTAACCAACTTGCCAGACCCAAACCTTCCCTTTTATTATAAATAGGTCACCTCTAAGGTAGGCTCTAGGCAGCCCTATGGGCAGGGTGCAGTGTATTTAAAAGGTACCATACATATTTTTGAGTATTCCTTCATTCCAACTGTATTTCGGTTCAAAGAACCATACAAGTACATAATAACGTCACAGTAAAATACAATACATAGTAAAGGAAAGGAAAAGGAAAATGTCCATTTTAAAATACATCTCTATAGTGAGTTAATAATCTATGTACAAATATAAGGCACAAAGTGCATTTTTGTAATAAGATCATTTCCCATGAGGCACAGGGTCAGACTGATTTGCATATGGCCATGTCTGAACTGGGGTGGCAGAGTGGGCTAAAGAACGGTGATGGATTAAACCCAGATCAGTTGACTGGGGGTGAGTGCTTGTATTGTCAATGCTCCGTCCATCATTTCCTTTGGTTTTTCTTTGTTCGCCCTAAGTTGGCAGGGTATGCTCAGACGTGAGTCCCTTGCTCACTTTGCTACTGGATTCAAGCAATCCGGGCTGAAGAAGGCTGTAATGCCAGAAACCGGTCCTCGGTAGCTTGTTTCAGGTCCAGGGAAGGCATGGCTTGGCAGTTCGCGCTGGACTGTTCCCATGAGGCATAGGGTCAGACTGATTTGCATATGGCCATGTCTGAACTGGGGTGGCAGAGTGGGCTAAAGAACGGTGATGGATTAAACCCAGATCAGTTGACTGGAGGTGAGTGCTTGTATTGTCAACGCTCCGTCCATCATTTCCTTTGGTTTTTCTTTGTTTGCCTTAAGTTGGCAGGGTATGCTCAGACGTGAGTCCCTTGCTCACTTTGCCACTGGATTCAAGCAAGCCGAGCTGAAGAAGGCTGTAATGCCAGAAACCAGTCCTCTGTAGCTTGTTTCCGGTCCAGGGAAGGCATGGCTTGGCAGCTCGGGCTGGACTGTTCCCATGAGGCACAGGGTCAGACTGATTTGCATATGGCCATATCTGAACTGGGGTGGCAGAGTGGGCTAAAGAACGGTGATGGATTAAACCCAGATCAGTTGACTGGGGGTGAGTGCTTGTATTGTCAACGCTCCGTCCATCATTTCCTTTGGTTTTTCTTTGGAATTACTAAAGAAACAGATGATTTTGGCGTTGTTTCCGGATACAAATTAAACCTGAACAAAACGCAAATTATTGTGAACTATAAACCACTGGTCCCAGTCACGGGTATCTCTCATACAGCTACTTATATAGGCATTAAAATGACATCTAATATTAAGGATATTAAGGCATTTAATTACAATATCGTACTAAGAGATACCGCAGCTCTTCTTAAAAAATGACACAACGTCCCCCTAAACCTGTTTGGACGAATGAATCTTATTAAAATGAATATTCTATCTACATTTTTGTATTTGTTTAGGTCTATTCCTTTGCTTATTAATAACTTATTCTTTAGAAAGTTAGATGGTATTCTTGGAAGCTTCATATGGGGCTTTAAAAAAAATCGCAGGGCACTTTCTTTTTTGTAATTACCATTTCTTAAAGGAGGTCTTAATTTTCCAGATTTTAAAATGTATTTCTAAGCTTCTTTTTTGGGCCGAATCCGTAGCCTCTTCAACTCCAGCAATCCGTATTACTTCCACCAATTCATGCTGGGATCTAATTCTACACAATTCCTTGCAAGAGTAAATGACCCAAACTATTTCAAGAGAGTCAGGTTTAAGACCGCTAAGGATGCGGTTCGCATATGGAATATAATTATGGCCTTTGACAAGACTTCGTTCTCTTACCCTAACCTAACACTTTGGAATAACCCGGGATTACCGGGCATTTTTAGTGACCAACTCGGGAGAACGTGGGCTAATTTAGGTATAACTAAGCTGGGGGACTTATATGGCTCAGCATGCTTTCTAGAGTTTGAAACACTTAGATTACTTTATAAATTACCTGAATATATGCGATTCAAATATATACAGATCCGTGATTTTTTTTATCGGTAAAATGAAGCTTAAAGATATTTCAGACTCTGATATTTGGGCATGTATTTATGGGAAAAAAGATAGAGCTATAATCAACCTAGGTTATAAATGCTTAAGCCAATATAAAACAGATGACTGCCCTAAACTGGCGCAGAAATGGGCTTCCAAATTGGGGACAGGTATATCCTTGAACAATATTTCAAAATTTTTACATAGCATTAACAACCTTGTTTATTCTTCCAGCTTAAAACTCCAGACCTATAAGACTGTTTGCCAGTTATATTATACGCCGATACGAATCTCTAAGTGGTCTGGTAATAATATTTTTAACAATTGTACCAAATGTCCGAAATGCGACCTGCAAGCCCCCGACCTAAAGCATATGATCGTTTCATGTCTAATATTGCGCGTATTCTGGGATAACATAGAAAATATTTTGAAGCAGAAGCTATTGATTTTTGTCCCAATATCAGCTGAGATGATACTTCTAGGTATGCAGCCAACCACTGCCCCTTTTATAGATCTGCTATTTATCATGCTATCATGCGCTAGATTGATCATTGCAAGGGCATGGATATCTGACAAACCACCTCATGTAACAGAATGGTGGTCCTTGGTGAATGAAATATACGATATGGAACTCTTTCTAGCTAGAACAAGAGGGGCTCGCTCACTCAAGAAACTAGATAAAATCTGGGGATTTCTCTTTCAGGTGTGATGTGATTTTTTATTTGTTTTGTATGTTGCTCTTGCTTTTCTTTTTTTTCCTTGTTAGTACCAAATTTGTTCTGGATTTATGTTTCTGTTTTATTAATAGCATTGAATTATTTGACTCTGTTTGTAATTCTTGACTGCTTGTGTTATCAATATAAAAAATGTTAAAAAAATAAAAAAATAAAGCAAACATTAGTGCACATATAGGGCCCCTCCTAATTTTGGCCAATCTTGGGTAGAATTGTGTAAATACTGAACTACATTGTTCACATATAGTAAAAAGAGAGTGTGAGCCAAGACACAACCCTGCCTCGCCCCCCTCCTAACAGGGATAGCCTCTGTAAGTTTTCTTCCCTGATCCCCATTTCACTTTTGCATAATTGTCTTGATGGAGCCTAACTACCTGTGTCAGGCTCTCCTGCGGTATTCCCTGGTTTTGTAATGATTCTCATAGGAGATCCCTTGGTATCAAATCAAACGTGGCTTTTAAATCAATGATTGCAACTTACAAGTGGCCAGCCTTTAATTTGGCATACTTTTAGCTATACTTGACAGTCAAAACACCTGGTCAATCATGCTTGTCTTGGTTCTGAAGCCCGCTGGCATGTTTAGAGAATATCTTTCTCTTTTATCCAATCATTTAGTTTATTCAATATCTGTTTAGTGTGAACATTTTGGAGAGTGTCTATTAGGCTTATAGGCCTGTAATTGGCCTGGGCATCTTTGCTATCTTTCTCATGGATGGTGACAATTTCTACCCCCTTCCATGATTCTAGAATAGGTGCCCCTGACTGTTTAGTAGATTAACGTACCGTACCCATATTTCTGAGTCGTGCTTTAGGAGGTCTCCCGGTCCTGGAGCTTTCCCTATTTTAATAGAATCTCTAGCTGTTCTCATCTCTTCTTTGATAAAGTGAAGCGTTGGGTTTTGGCAAATTATGGGAAGAAACCTTGAAGGGTTCAGTAAGATTTGTACAAGGCCAGGGGCCACCAAATACAATTCGGAGCAATATCTGCACTAAGTGCCTGGGTCCAGATAGTGATCTTTATTAGTCCTACCTTTTTTATGTCCACATGATATTATCCTCCAAAAGGAGGACTGATCTTTTGTTCTGGCTGCAGTGATAAGATCATCCCAAATAGTCTCATCCCAGCTCTTTAATGCCACTTTTTGTGCATTTTGTATTCTATCCTAAGTTGCCTTATTTGTGCCATATTTTTAGTCTTTAGTGCCACTAATAGCTTTCTCTTGGCTAAAGACCCCTGAGATCTAATGACCTCCGCCTCCTGATCTCGCCCCGTTTTAGACTATCTAGAACTGGTGGCAGAGGGTTCAGCGTCATTGCTGCCAGACTGTGGAACTCCCTTCCAATTGAGCTGAGATTCTGTCCCTCTGAATCCATCTTCCGAGCCAAACTTAAAACCTGGCTCTTCTCCGGACTTTAGTCTCTCCACTGTTCCTTCTGCTTCACTCCCCCTCTCCCTTGGTAAACTCTGGATTTTAGCGCCGGGACACCCCTTCGGGGGTAGCTGCGCGCTCTACAAACTACATAAAATAAAAAATAAATAAATAAAGAGCACTCCTTGCTATATCAATAGTGGACCATTTGACTAACGTGCGGGTATTGCTGATCGATAGTTGTGAGGGCATGATTCCTATGTCAACAGCTTGAGCGCCAATCAATCTCCAGTTGCAGTTAAGCAAATTGGGAAATTTTCACTTTCTTCTCTATTATCCACCTTCAAATCATTCAGGTATCCCCAGTGTGCTGCGTTCACCATGATGTAATCTATTCTGGACTTGGTTAATCCTCTTTTGAAAGTATGGGCACATTGGCTATATGAGGGAAACCAGCCATTTCAATCCCTCAGCCCAAGATCTATGGTAAAATGAACTAACTGCATGGCCACTGTTGAGCACAGCACCAAGGAATTTATACTTAGTGAGGCGACTCCTCTGGTCAGATCTTCATCCTCAAAAATTGTCTCTAGACCCATTATGGGTTCAAATCTACAGTTAAAATCTCCTCCAGTAAAGACAACTCCAAATGATGATGATGAGATAAACTTATATCGCGCAACTTAGCCCATCGTGCGTCAAGGCGCCTAACCAAAACATAATCAGAAAAACATAATCCTAGGTCCGAGAGCATGTCTATGGGTAGGCCTCGATGAAGAGCTCCATAGGTTTGAAAACCACATCTAGAAGGTGTACCACTGGGGACTCTGTAGAGAGTAATCTCAGTCTTATATAGACATTAACCTCTGTAGAGAGAAATCTTGGTCTTATATAGACATTAACCCCTTCGCTTCTAGGCCTTCCCCCGTGCTAAGCCTTTTTTTTGGGCAATTTGGGGTAGTTTGCTCTAAGGCCCCTGTAACATAATGACCACATAAGGTATCCACGCCAAATTTGCTTCTGTTTCTTCCAACATCATGGGTATTCTAAAGGTACCCAGGGTTTGTGGATTCCCCTCAAGGGGACCCAGAAATCAGCCAAAATACAGCAACATTTTGTTTTGGGGGAAATTGGAAAAAAGGGCTACAGATGAAAGCATCTGTTTTTTTCCCTGCAAATGGTACCAACAAAGGGGTTGTGGTTCTGAAATCACCATCTTCCCAGCTTTCAGGGACAAGCAGACGTTTGTCAGAAAACCACATTTTATTACAGTTTTGGCATTTTCTGGGACATAGCCTTTTTTGCTATTTTTTTTGCTTTCAACCTCCTTTCAGTTAATGGTAGAAATGGGTATGAAAGCAATATTGGATGCTGGAAAGCTATACATTTTGAAAAGTAGACAAAATTCTAAATTCAGCAAGGGGTTATTTGTGTAGATCCTTTAAGGTTTCTATATAGAGACTAACAGTTGAACCAGTAAGTAATATAGATGTAGATAGTAGAAATGAGACCGTTGCCTCAGATAACAACTCTGGTCCAGATTTTAAGTACAGCTCTAATCAATTGAAAGATTTGAGAATACCCATACATCAGGACTGCACGTGCTTACACCTCGTCATTGGTTTGGCCTCGTGCCAGATTTGTGGTTTATCCACAATAATTACACATAGAGGGAAGGATAAGATAAATACAAGGAGGGCGCAATTACAAGGAAAGGATAAAAAACTTTCGTTTTTGAGCTTAAACTGTAGATCTTTACCCAAGCACAATATGACATCTTCAATTTACTACTGGAGGAAAAACCGGACGCTCTCTTTTTGACTGAGAAATGGCTCCAAGAGAGTTCAGGGCCGGATATTGCAGTGGCCATGCCTGATAATTATGCAATTGTCAGGCTGGACCCTCTCAATAAAATAGGAGGGGGTATAGCCGTCCTCTTCAAAAAAGAATATAGCTGCGAGTTTACGAGACTCCCTACCGTTAAAGGGGAGGCGGCGATCTTTAAGCTGGCAATTACTCTGAACTTCACCCTCTCTGGGCTGCTGGCCTATCATCTACCAGGCTCAGCGACGGATTGGATGACGGCCTTACCCGAAATCATAAGCCCCCTGGTTCTGTCTGCCGCAAACTTTTCTCTCCTTGGAGACTTTAATATTCATTTGGAGAATTTAGCTTGCACTACCACAGCAGATTTTATATCAGACTTAGCTGCACAGAACCTAAGGTTACTAAATACAGGAGCCACACATAGTGCAGGTCATTTATTGGATCCCATTATTTCTAACTTAAGGGATGTCAATGTTTTGCCGTCACTTCCACTTAGTTGGTCAGACCACTATCTGGTTGGATTCTCCATGCAGATTGCCCCCCAGAAAGTTATCGACCCATTGGACTATCCCAGACTGATTAGAAGCTGGAAAAATCTAGATCTTGAAATGCTGAATAATCATCTAGAGGCCCACTGCCCGGACTTAAATGGGTCGGTGCAGTCTCTGTCAGATGAGATACAAGATTGGTTAAGGGTGGCTACAGATACCTGTCTGCCACTCTCTAAAGCAAAGCGTAAGGGGAGGAGGCCACCCGCCCCTTGGTTTAACGAAATATTGAAAAAGGAAAAATTGGAATGTAAAGTTCTGGAGCGGAGATGGAGAAAGCATTATCTCACAGAAGCAAAAACAGAATATAAAAACAAGCTGAAAAATGATCGGTCTCTCTGTGATAAAGCGCAAGCAAACTATGGGCCTCATTAGGATCGCGGACGGACTTGCGTCCGTCCGCGACCCCAGAGCAGGAGGGAACCTCCGCATGGCATGCGGAGTTCCCTCCTGTGCAATTAGGATGTGACCGCCACCCTGGCGGTCACATCCTCTATTCTTAACATTGCTGCGGGTGCGGCTTCAAGCTGCACCCGCGGCAATGTTAAAAATGCAGGTGTTGCATTTGTATGCAGAAAGAGGCAGGCACCGCGCGGTGCCTGCCGCTTTCCGCATACAAATGCAGGGGGGTACCATAGGTACCCCCCATGTGCACCTCCCACCACCCCTTCACCTAGGGGGCCCGCAACGGGCCCCCGCAGTGAAGTTACACATGCTTTTTCACGGCGGAAAACCCGCTGCGGAAAAGCATCTGAAACAGGCCATCCTAATATGGCGGACGGTGTCTGACAGACACCGTTACCATATTAGAGCTTTTTCACCGCGGTTGTAAGCCAGCCGCGGCGGAAAAGCTGCGGACGGAAACCAGGACCCACCAGCCATCCTAATGTGGCGGTGGGTCTTTGGTGGGTCCGCTGCGGATTTTCCGCATCCTCCGGGCCGGCGGTGGCTTCCGCCGGCCCAGAGGATGCGGAAAATCCACAATCTTAATAACCCCCTAAGTCTGCTCCTCGATATCAGAGGCCTTAAACCGCTCCCAAATGCTATTTAAAATGGTCAAAGAGCAGGCAGGGTCAAAAACCACAGCAATCCCCCCGGAATTAAGTAAAGGTCAAGGTGAAGCCTTAGCATCGTTTTTTATTCAGAAAGTGGACAAAATCCATCAAGGAATAGTGACAGCTAAACAATGTGACTTATACTCCGGGGCAACGCCTCCTACTCGGAAGGGGCAAGAGTGTGGTTCGGAGGTAGAGCGGCCTTTGAATAAGGGAAATGTCCTAGATAAGTGGCCCAAATTGAATACGGAAATTCTAATTAAACTGCTCAGCTCGATTAAGTTAGGATCCCCGAAAGACCCTCTACCTTGTAAAATTCTGAAAAAACTCTCTCCAGACGTACTGGATATTATCACGAGTTTATTAAATAGGTCCCTGCATGAAAATACAGTACCATCTGAGTGGAAGCATGCCATGATTCAACCTATTCTGAAGAAAGCAGGAACAGACCCTAATCAGCCTTCCAATTTTCGTCCAATTTCATTATTACCAATCTTTTCAAAAATTCTTGAAAAACATGTAAACCATATCTTAACTGAATTTGTCACCACAATGAACTATTACCTCCAGGCCAATCAGGATTCAGAGCAGGTTTCTCAACGGAGACCACGCTCTTGGGGGTTACTGAAAATATCAGGAGTAGGTTGGACAAAGGAGAAACGGTGGCCCTGGTGCTGTTGGACCTTAGTGCCGTGTTTGACTCGATATCTCACACAGTCCTGGTTTTAACATTAAAATCACTAGGCATCTGTGGTCCAGCATTGGAGTGGCTTATTTCCTTTTTAAAGGAAAGGTCATTTCAGGTCTTTTCTCAGAACGCATGCTCTGACATCCACAATTTTGAACATGGTGTTCCCCATGCGCCCTCTGGCCAAGATTGTGGAAGAAACAGGATTAGTGATGTTTTCTTATGTGGATGATTCCCAACTTGTTGTTTCTCTGACTTCTGAGACAGTGGAAGATGAGTCCACCCTGAAAAGTGGCTTGAAGAAAATTGCAAGATGGATGCAGGATAACGTTCTCCAACTGAATGTGGACAAAACGGAGGTTATTTTCCTAGGGAATAACAAAAATTTGTGTGGCCCCCACCACTGGCCAACTGAGATGGGCAGGATTCCTGTCCCAGTGGTTCAAGCACGCAATCTTGGAGTCATTATAGACGATGCGCTTAAGATGCATAAGCAGGTGGACAAAACTGCAGGAACATGCTTTGCCATTTTAAAATGGCTGAAGAAAATCTGCTGGATGCTACCAGAGCCAACCAAGAAGACGGTGGTGAATGCTTTGATTACCTCCCGTATAGATTACAGAAATGTCCTGTACTTGGGCGCAAATAAAGCATTAATTCGCAAGCTACAGTTAGTCCAAAATTCTGCAGGTAGGTTAATATGCAGAATTCCCAGATACACCTCAACCACTAAATATCTGCGAGATTTGCACTGGTTGAAGGTGGAAAAGCAGATCAGATTTAAAGCATTTTGCATTATGCACAAAATAAATATGGCCAGAGCCCCGAAATATCTGATGACACTGGTCCACCCGTACCATCCGTCTCGATCATTCTTTTTTTTTGTTTGAATATTTTTATTGAGAGATCAACGAAGAATTGCAATACATAGCAATAGGTTGAGGAGGGTAAAAGAAAGGTTAGCTTTGCGAGGTATATCAATGGACATGTACAGCTATAACATTGTACAGTACGAACTTCTCGTGTCTTTGCTGTTGATGCTGAAAAGGAAAAACAATATATAACTCATAGAACAGTTCCTCAAGGTGTTTCATACTGAAGAGTGTTGCCTGTCTCCACAGAGCCACGGACCATCCGCTAAAGGGGGAGATGGCTTTTAAGAATTGAGTTGGTGATATCTATCATGAGGTTGTGGTCCATCATGTGTGGCAAGTGTGTGCCCCGTGGGGTGTCATGGGGACAGGTCGTCGCTTGGATCTGTTGCAAATGTAGTGTAGCCCGCTTATGTGCGTCGGTTAGGACCTAGCATACTACACATGTAAAGGCCCGCCTCGTCTCGTGCCATATCAAATAGACCCGTTATGCGAAGCGTCTCCTCATATAAATGCGTGCGTGTTGCGAATCAGCCGAGGAGCAACCACACGTCTTGTGTCGCGGTGTGTCACGATCAGTTTAGTTATTGCGTCTAGTACAGAATTCTTAAAAACATCGCCAACTTGGCTAACTGGGGGGGAGAACGAATATGCAGGTGAAATAGTGAAAAGTGTGCAGGTCGTTGCTTTCAGATACTGGGAATGTGTTGGTGGGGTGGGTAGCTGTGTCTGCAGCGTGGTCACAGTGGGGCATTGTTTTCCGGTGGTGCATACGGGGGCGGGTTAGAGTTGCTTGTCGGTGATATACGATCGTTACTCTGTGTCGAGTGCGTGATGTGCTATTATCCACCGAGGCCCGGTCACCTCACCCAGGCGTGTTGTCTCCTTCCACAGCCATTATTTCAAAGATGCTCTACCTATTTGATGGCTATGTAAGTCCCTGTTCAAGACATGCTTGTCGGAATGATTTGAGAACATCATCCCAGGGTGTTGCTATTGGTATGGCTCTTAGTCTCGCCGTCTCCTCTCTGTGTAGGGTTGTGCTCTCCGCTGCCGCCCAGTTATTAAGGGAGGTGCACCAATATTGGAGTTGTGGCGGCTCTCTACTCTTCCAGTGCTTGGTAATAAGTCTCTTGGCAGTGACTAACCCGAGGTTCCAAAACCTTGTGTGTACTTTGGTATGTTTTGTTCGTTTAAACAATCCCAGCAAACACGCCTCCCATGTGTGTGGCAGTTCCGCGCTGGCCCCTTTCGACAATAATGAATGATGTTATGCCTCGCCAGTATGTGTGAAGTCTGGGACAGATCCAGAGCATGTGCAGGATGTCCGCATTCGTTAGTGAGCAGCGTGGGCATGCAGACGTATTTAGTGTGAAATAGTGGTTAATTTTGTCTGGGGACAAAAAGGCCCTGTGCACGATATAGAATTGTATAATTTTAAAACGCGAGTTGCGTGGGATGTGAATGGGTCCCTCTAGAATTTTCTCCCATTCTTTGTCTGTCCAATCTCTGCCCCTATCAGCTGCCCATTTATCTCTCAATGGTTAGAGGGTGCAGGTTGTGTGCGACAATAACGCTTGCGCCAGCCAGTGTATCACGTGTAATCCGTTTCCCATGATATGTGGTTCCTCAGTCATGTTTCCCCAGGCTTTCGTGTACATGCGTACCAGGGATGTATGCAACAGCAACTGTCCCACCGGCAAGTCTGAGTCCGCCGCTAATCTGTCAAACGGAAGTAGGGTGCCGTCCGAATTGAGATCAGCGATCGTGTCTATCCCGACTTGTCCCCACCGTTCTAGCATGGACGCGGTTACGAACCCCCCATCTCTAGGAGTTCCAAACAGTAGGAGTGCAGGGGCATAGGGCGTCACCGCCCGAGTGAGTCGCAAGCTACGCGTGTAGCACTTATATGCTACTGCTAAATGTAGATGTGTCGAGCGAGGTGGTTTGGCCTGGGGATGAAACAATGTAAGGACTTCCGTGTGGGTCAGAGTCGAGGTATCAGAAGTCGTGTCTCTCAGGTTATTCCCACTCAGCCAGCCGACCACCCACTGCAATTGCGCTGCCAGGTAGTAGAGTTATTGATTGGGGACTGCTAGTCCTCCCGCTGCCACCGGTGTATGGAGTTTCGCCAGTGCCACTCTGGGTCTACTGGCGTTCCAAATGAGCGCTCTAATCATGGTTTCCAGTTCTCTAAAGATGCAGTTTGGGACGTACACCGGTATATCGGAGTAGTAGTATAGTAGTCTTGGCAGTACGATCATTTTTGTTAGGGTCACTCTGCTAGGGACGTTTAGGGGGAGCGTTTTCCAGAAGGTTATTTGTGCCTGCAGAGAAGAGATGGCTCTGACCAGGTTACCCTCTAGTACATCCGTAGGGGACCGGTAGATATGTATGCCTAAGTATCGGAACGTGGTGGTGTGCCAGGCCAGCCGTGTTCCGCCTAGGTGCACTTCGCACTCTTGCATGTCTGGGCTGAAGGAATATACCCCTGATTTACCCCAGTTAACTCTGAGCCCCGAAAGGGCTGCAAAGGCGTCTAGAGTGTCTGTGAGGATCTGTGGTACCTGTGTGAGGTCCTTAATATACAGAAGTAGGTCATCTGCATATAGCGAGACCGCATGGGTTCCGTCTGCCAAGGGGATGCCCCAGATCTCACTCTGGCTCCTTAACAGTTCCGCCAGTGGTTCCATCGCTAGGGAAAAAAGCAGAGGCGACAGAGGGCAGCCCTGCCCGTACCCCTCCTGACTCTGATGGCTGTGGACAATAGGGCGCCGGTGCGGACCCGCACTGTGGACGTCTGGTACAGTAAGCTAACCATGTCTATAAAGGCATCCCCCAGCTCATATTTCTGCATCACCGCCCGAAGGTAGGGCCATTCCACTGAATCAAATGCTTTTTCTAAATTGATCACTAAGCACCCTGACCTTGACCATCGCTGCACTGCATAGTCTTGTATTCTGAACAGTCAGCGGATATTGTATGAGGTGCTCCTCTTGGGTACAAACCCATTTTGGTCAGCATGTACCAGCTCGGGTACGAGGGGGCCAAGTCTCTGCGCTAGAGTGGACACTAGGATTTTGTAGTTTGTATTCAGAAGCGCAAGGGGTCGGTACGACCCTAGTTGCTTCCCATCTCTGCCAGGTTTTAGTAGGGAGACCAGGGTTGCCTCATTGAGTGTGGGTGGGAGCGAGGAATCCTCTATTGCCTTCTTGTAGATCCGGATCAACTCCGGGATCAGCAAATCCGAGTAGGCCTTGTAGAACTCCGCCGGCAGTCCATCCGGGCCCGGGGACTTGCCATTGGAGAGCCCAGTGATGACCGCACGGAGCTCCTCTGTCGTTATGGGGGCTGCCAGGTCTTCGCGTTGGGCATCCCGCAGCGCCGGTAACGGTATGTGCGCCAGATATTCGGCTATGTCCAGAGCGGAGGCTTGTAGGTAGGAGCGGTACAGTGCGTTATAATGTGTGGTGAATGCAACATGTATTTCGTTTTGCGTGTATAGCATGTCGCCCTCGCCATTCTGTATCATCGTCACTGGTTTCGTTCGGTCTTCCCTGCTGATCAGCCAGGCCAATAGTTTGCCAGCCTTATCGCCCTTACTGTGTGTGCGGGCCGAATGGGCCGCATAGTTGAGGCAGCGCAGCCTTTCCAGTAATCGCTCGTGTTCCGCCCGAGCTTCCAATGCGTCCCCTCTTCCTCCCGTGCCTGTCGTCTGCTCTTTATGTATGAGGTCTGCCTCAACCCTGACCAGATCTTTTTCTAGTTGTCTCCTTAAGTTCACCAGTGTACCTAGACAGTGGCCCCGCATCACAACCTTGAAAGCGCCCTACTCTATCTGGGGGGTGGACGCCGTGCCTGTGTTGTCCTCAAAGTAGTGTACTATTTGCGCGGATAAGGATTCGCGGAAGGGGGCTTCAAGCAAAAGATCGGGCTGCAGTCTCCAGGTGGGTACAGGGGGACGTGTATGTGTCCATGTTAGGTCTAAAACGTGTGGATTGTGGTTAGAATGCGTGCGACCCATATAGTGTCAGTCACTTGTGGGAGCAAATCGTCAGTCAGCATGTATCTGTCCAACCGCACATGCAGGTCATGCGCGCCCGAGTAGGATGAGTATATCCGGGCATCCGGATTGCGGCATAGCCATGCATCACACAGGTTCCATTGCATGGCCCAGGCAGCGAAGGCTTTCATGGATCCCAGCACAGGTGCACTCAGCAGGGGTGGGAAGGAGCGATCCAGTGTGGCGTCTAGGACGCAATTGTAGTCACCACCCAATATCCAGGGGAGGCCATGCCATGGGGATAAGATAGTGGAGAGGTTCATGAGGAACCCCTGTTGGTCTGTGTTAGGGGCGTATATTGATGCTAGCACTACAGGGCGCCCATCTAGTTTTCCCCTTACTACCACCAGTCATCCTTCTTTGCCAATATAGGAGTGTTCCATCTCAAAGGGGGTTCCCGGTCTTACCCATATTAGTGCGCCCCTGGCATAGGAGGAATAACCTGTGGCGTAGAGCTGTCCACGCCATCTGCGATGTAGCGTGTGTACCTCTATGTCATTTAAGTGCGTCTCTTGTGGGAGTGCAATCTGGACTCGGTGTCTCTTCAGATAAGAGTAAATTTGGTATCTACGTGAAGGTGTGTGTATTCCACGCATATTCCATGTGCAGAGTTTAATCGCTGCCATTGCGCTTGTTCAAGAAATCCCCGCCTCCCTCCAGTCTGACACCACCAGTCCCGCTGCGAAAGCCCTGCCTCCCAAGGGTCCCCACATTCGTACAATGAAAAAGACATTCATGATTACCTGCAATAAAGACAGAGGAATACAATAAAACAATGAACGATTCAAATAGTGCAGCTAAACTTGAATAACAATCATGGGGAACAATACCAAAAGGTCGACTGCAAAACATGCAGACGTCCAAACACTCTATGAAGACAGTCAACATTAAGTCTAAGGGGGTGTCTGCCTGCCGAGCAGGGCAAGCGTGTCGTAACCAACAAGCAAATGTGAGTATGTGCTCTCCCTCCCGGGGGAGTAGATAGTGGGCACAGCTAGCCCAGTAGTGTGACAAATGGAGATCTTGGCAGCGCGACGGTCTACGCGCATCTTACCCCCAGGATATGTCGGCCAGTTATATTGGTTTTGCAGTACTGTGAGGCTCATTAGACCAGGGGAGCTAGTCGGCTAGGACCTGCCGACCAACGCAGTCACGTGTTCCGTCCTTCTGTTTTTCTGCCAGCAACCATATAATCAGGGGCAATACTCACTGCACCTTCTATTCAGCAACCTATTGTCCCAGGGGCGGCTCCCTGTGTGCCGTCCCAGTACCAACAATCCGCCGGAGTCAGACGTGGCTGGCTGCAGGGGCCCCTTCATCATGCGCCCCGGTCCGTCATGGAGGAAGAAAACATTTTTTAAAAAGAAGAAAAAGGGGGTGGGGGGGAGAGACAGGTCGAGCACTCAGCCAAACAGGTCCGCTGTCTGTGGTGTGACATCCGGGAGGGCCGATGATAGCTGAGAATCTGGTATTCCATAGATCGCCTCGTCATCACTAGGCAGGGCTTGAGGGCTGGTTGTTGGGATCGAGTGTGAAGTTGGCGAGGTGCTAAGTTCCGCAACTACACGCAGTGTGTCTTGCTGTCCCTGCTGTATTACATCCTATGGTGGTCCGGTTCCCGGCTGTGTGTGGTCGTCCATGACCAGCGTAGATCTATTCCGGCGTCTCTGCCTCGGGCCTCTATTCCGCCTCGCTTGAAAGTTTTCAACGATTCTTCTGGGTGTCTTGTCTGTACCGCTGTCCAACCAGTCCTCTACCTCCTCCGGTCTGGTGAAGCAATATCTTTTGTCATGCGCCACCACTCGGAGTTTTGCTGGGAAAAGGAGAGAGTATTTGAGGCCATTTTGGGGCAGGCGCTGTTTCACTGCCAGGAAAGAATGTCTTTGGCGATGTACCTGCACCGTATAGTCAGGAAAAAACATGATTTTTGCGTTTTCTATTTGGATATCGTGGAGCTTGCGTGTTTCCCTCAGGATGGTGTCCCGGTCTCTATAACTCAGTATGCGGAGTAGGAGTGGTCGCGGGTTGGAGCCCATTAGGAGAGGTCTCGTCGGGACCCGGAGTGCCCATTCCACCACGAAGTGGGGTGACAATGTTTCCTCAGGTAGAAAAGTACGCAGCCAGTCTTCGACATGCGTCGTGGGATCTCTCCCTTCCCATTTTTCCGGCACTCCCACTATTCTCACGTTGTTTCATCGCACCCGTCCTTCCGCATCCTCCGCTCTGTCCTCCAGAAACTCCACTCTGTTGAGGAGGTCCCTCATTAGTTTATCTGATTGGGTGATCCGGGGTTCGAGGTCCGACACTGAGCTCTTCAGGATGGTGGTGCGCTCCGCGAGTTTTTTGTGGTCCGCTCTTATATGCGTTAGGTCGATGGCGACTCCATCTATCCTCGATTCCAGTGGCGTGCGTGTGGATTGCACCGATTCTTCCAGTGTCTCCATTGCTGCCAGCACGGAGTCAAGTTTGGTCATTATTTGATCAGCCTCCGTCAGTTTGGGGAGTTTGTCCATTTTGCCCCGCAGTTGCACTTTGCCGGAGCCTGTGCGTGTCCTAGTGCCTCCAGACATGAGCAGCGTCGTAGCCGTGTGTGTTATGTCCGTGGGCAGGGCGGTAAGCAACGTTCCCAATTATTGCCTCAGTCTCAGCGAGTGCAGTTAGGGAAGCACTCTCAGGCGTGAAGGTGTAGGAGCTTGGATGCCGCCTGGGGTGAGAGTTGTGGCGCTAAGTGTCTGTCCGGGAACAGCCAGGTGTATAAACCCGCCACAAGCTAGTGGCGTCCACCAGGCATTCTCGAGTCAATTCGCCTGCCTGCGGTCCGCGTGTTTGCTAGCCATACGAGTCCCCTTCTGCCAATGCCTTCTGTGGTGCAACGTTAGTCGTCGCTGCGTAGCGCTTTGCCGCTAGTTACCGTCTCTCCCTGGTTCCCACGCCGCTGCGCCTCGCGTTTGCTTATGGCGTTCCGAGTTGGTGCGGCCACTAGGCAGGTTCCAGTCGCTACTCAGCGCAGGCCCTCGTGTGAGTAGCTCCGGTGTGTTACCGGGTCCCGGCCCTGGTTGCCCCAGGTCTCAGCTGCGGTCTTCCCTCGCCACAGATAACTGCCGCACTATCAGTGGTGGGTCCCCAGGGGGTCTACTCACAGGTCCGGCGGTGCTATCTCCCGGGCGCCACACGCTGGGGCTCCGGTGTTGCTGCCCGGCTGGTAGCGGGCGCCTCCGCTGCTTGATGTGTTGCATCAGAAGTACGCCTCCGACACTCCGCTATCATTGTCCCGGCCAGGAAAGAAGCCGGGGCCTGCACACAGAGGCACAGACGCCCCTTGGGAGGCCGTGTGCTGGGTGGCCGCCGCCGCTTTTACTCGTGGTAGGCCCCGCCTCGCGGCCTTGGTTTCCGCCTCTATCCTCGGGGGCGCGTGATTTGTTGTGCCGATGTGGCGTGCGGTTGTGTGGCCAGGGTCCGTCGGGACGTCCCGGTGCGGGTCGGAAGCACCCAGTGGCGCAGTTCTTCACGGAGTGATAGTCTGCAGGTCACGTTCCCCGGAGTGTGTGCCTGCTGTGCCCAGTATTTATCGGAGAAATTGCCCGGTGAAGGGGAGCTCACGCCGGAGCTCTACCGACAGGCAAGGGCCTACAACCAATTGAGGCAACATCAAGATTACCTATCACAAAACAACATGGTTTTGCAAGTGGGGTTCCATGAGTTTTTGGCCCCGGGCTGAGCGGCCATCTAGGGAAACCTACCAAACTCACTCATTTCTGAAAACTAGCCACTCAGGGAGAGTCCAGAAAGGTATGGCATGTGTGGGTACCCCAACATTTCCCTACCCAGAATCCCCTGCAAACCTCAAAGTTTGTTGAAAAAATCAATTGTTTCTTACATTTCTGTGTGAGAAAGTTGTAGGATCACTGGGCTGACACAAATTTCCCATCATTAGCCCAGGTCTCCCAATTAAAATAGTTCCTCACATGTGTGGGTAGGCATAGTGGCTGCAACAGGAAATGGCCCAAATCAAACTGTAGAGACTTCAAAATTACCTATAACAAAATTACCTGGTTTTGGGGGTGGAGGTGTCACCTGTTTCTTTAGCCCCGGGCTTGCTGCCATCTAGAAAAACCTACCAAACCTACACATTTCTGAAAACAAAACACCCTGGGGAGTCCGATGTGGTATGGCTTGTGTGGATACCCCAATGTTTCCATACCCAGAATCTCCTGCAAACCTCAAATTTAGCTGAAAAAATTTTTTTTTCAACATATTTGTGTGTGAATCACCATGCGGGCACAAATGTCCTACCCCACAGCATTCTCCTTAGTGTCCCGAGTAAAAGGATACCTCTCTTGTGTGGGTGTCCAATGCAGATTTGGTTAAAAATGTATTTTGTTTACAAATCTAGCGCTTAGAATTCTCGGGTGCTATACCCTAAATCCCTATGTTTTGGGCTCTTCCCAGTCACAGGCCCTTGCCCCACCCACGCAAGTGAGGTATTATTTTACTCGGGAGACTGGGAGGAACGCTGTGGGGTAGGACATTTGTGCCAGCACATTGATTCCACCCAAAAATATGTGGAAAATGTTGGTTTTGTCAGCTAAATTTTAGGTTTGCAGGGCATTCTGGGTAGGGAGACTTTGGGGGATCCACGCAAGCCATACCTCGCTGAACTCCCCCCTATGTCTAGTTTTCACAAATATGTGGGTTTGATAGTTTCCCAAGATGGCAGCCGAGCACGGGGCCAATAACCCAGGTTAGCCCCATTGCAAAACTAGGTTGTTTTTTGATAGGCAATTTTGATGTCTCCTCAATACGTTTTGGGCCCTTGTCTGTCGTGGGCACTTGACCCACCCACGCAAGTGAGGTATAATTTTTGTTGGGAGACCTGGGCCAATGCTGGGTGATAGGAAATTTGTGGATCCACATAGATTCCAGAACTTTCCCAGACCGAAATTTGAGAAAAAAGTGATTTTTTTCAGCTAAATTTGAGGTTTCCAGGAGATTCAGGGTAGGAAAACGTTGGGGGACCCACGCAAGCCATACCCCACTGGACTCCCCCAGATGTCTAGTTTTCAAAAATGTGTGGGTTTGGTAGTTTCCCAAGATGGCCGCCGAGCCCGGGCCCAAAAACCCATGTGACCTCACTTCCAAAACCAGGTTGTTTTGTGATAGGTAATTTTGATATCTCCTCAATACGTTTTGGGCCCTTGCCTGTCATGGGTACTTGACGACCCACGCGAGTGAGAAGTTATTATTATAGGGAGACCTGGAGGCAAGCTTGGGGGTTAGAAAATGTAGTGGATCCACGTAGATTCCAGACAGAAATTTGAGAAAAAAAGTGATTTTTTTCAGTAAATTTGTAGTGGATTCTGGGTAGGAAAACGTTGGGGGACCCACACAAGCCATACCCTGCTGGACTCCCCGGGGTGTCTAGTGTTCAGAAATGTGTGGGTTTGGTAGGTTTCTCTAGATGGCTGCAGAACCTGGTGTAGTGGTGGGCCTCAACAAGGCCTACAAGTGCTAGAGGTTCGCCCTTCTCTGCAACGAGTCCTCAGACCATAGAATAGAAGTTGGCACAGAAACTGAAATAGAAAATACAAGATTTATTAAACCTCATGAGGTGGAACTACATTCACACAACACCCTTCGGTAATGTATGAAGTAGCACACTGAATGGAAGGAGCTTGGTCCTTTTATACCCACACAGAGGCTCAAAAGAAGGCTGTACAAGTACAAGAAGAAGGTTTTAGGTACATATAAGGTCATACAGAAAATGCACAGTCCAAAAGTGGGAGAAGCTAACAGTTGCTAATTCTGGTGAACACATCCTGACAGTTACAGACTAACAGCAGCTGCATGGACAGCTGCAAGCTCAACTGAGCATGTGCAAAACATAAGAAATTGAATATAACCTGTCTCTAGGCAGATTCCAAGAGCAGACAACAGCAAGGTAGCACAGATCACATGGCATGCATATGGTAGCCCATGGCAAACAAGATAGCTGCCATAAATACAAAATGTATTCCACAAAACTGATAAAATAACCTCTAAATACAGGATGGCTTCTGCTAATGCTAACCCAATCGCTGCCAAATTACAACAGACGACCCTTTTAGCATTAGATGAAGACAGTCGTTTCACTGGGGTAAATTAAATATGGATCCTGTACATCGATGCTCATCAGTGCAGTGACCTCTTTATTTAGCATTCATTGGGCTTTCATTTCTGCAACATTTCTCTTGGCAGGTGTACAAGTAGTGATGCAACTAGAGCACCGCATGGGACCACATTGTATACATATACAGCATGTAAATAGTATCACCAATAGTACATACACAGTAGCTTCCAGCTCCAAGTAATAAAGAGTGTCCACATCCAGTTTGAAAAAGTCCATGTACCAGTCTCTGGGTGAATCTCTGCAGCAATCTTATGCAGTTTAGAGATTGCATCATATACTGAAGGCGAGTGATCCGGAATGAAAACACAACAGCTGCTGCCGATGTTGCGACATGCACCAGCTCGATCAGCCAAAATCACATCTAGCACCGTGCGATTCTGGAGTGCTACAATCCTCGCAACTTGCAGCTCCTCTGTAATGTTCCCAAGTGCCAGAGCTGTCTGATTGGTAACAGCTTCCACAACACAGGTCAATCGCCTTATCTTTCTGCTGTTCAATGCAGCACCCATGAAGAAAAACAAACCGAAATTGAAATCAACGTATTGTTGCAGAGTGGTGTCAGTCTGGTCCACTTCATCAGTACTTATTGTCCTCTTATTCCTGCTTCTAGAAATGTCATTGTATAGTCGGAAATCACGATGATACGATGCAGGTGCCAAAAACACAGGGCGCAACAGAAAGGACACGTTGCAGACCCCTGACCACCCAACAGGTAGTTGATAATATCCCTTATTGACACAGAGTAAGTATTATGCGAGGCTGTAAAACTGCTGTTATTGGCACCTTCTATGGTTAGAATTACAGTACAGTCACTTCTCCCCAGTGGAATTCTCCCAACACTACTAATACATAAATATGCTTTAGCTCTAGTAACAGAAATCACAAATGGTCCATTGATCTTGATAGTTCTCATATTCGTGAAGACATATGGTGTCGAAATATTGTCAGGTTGATACTCTTCCCATTCCCATTTGGTCCCTTTAAATTGAGGATAACCATCTTTATCTTGATAGCATACTTTATTGAGGTGAAAGTTAATCCCACCTACTGAAGGCTTTCCAGATGCAAACAAAAGCACATACCAAGCTTGACAAAAACCATTGTGCGAGAATGGAAGAGGAATGAAAGGTGTACCTCCCTTTTTCTGGTGAGCAGGTATCATCCCACACACCCAACAGTTGGTAGTATTTGTGGCATTATGAGTATGATGCAACATCTAGATGAATGTATTATTTAGGTAGGATTGTCGATGCTTCTGCTCATGGTGGGGAAGCGTAAAGTAGTGGTGTTCAACTGGTACTGGAGTAGTGGCGATTAAAAGCTGACGAGCAGGAGCCACTTTCTCAACAAACCAAGCTATTATTGCCATAACCACCATAGCAACAACAAACCCTACAGCACAAATTATTTTCTTATTGCAGATCTTAGCAACTGTTGATCTTTCAACAGACATAATTACTTTGTCGTCAGAAACAATAGTTGGAGCTCTTATCCCTGGGCAGCCGTTGATTTCTTAACCAAGGGTGAAGCCGGGTGTCACTACACTATGCAGGACTGACCCCCCCCCTTGCCACATCACCATTCCGTTTCACCAATCCAGGGCGGTAGCTCAACCAGTCTTTTTCGGCAAAGGAGATTCTTTCCTTGGTCTCAGCTGATATCGGGATTCTCCAGCGATCGTGTGGTCCGGGAAGACTTCTGCAGATTCGTCAGGTGAGATAGCTTGACCTTTTTCCGTCTCCAGAATCTCTTGATGGTCGGTCAACATAGCAGTTTCCACCAAGGTAGGTAGTACTCTCTTGCAGTGAGTACTATGGACCCAATTCTTTTGATTCGTCACTCGAACTGCAGCCCTTGTCACAAGGAGCACTTGCTCTGGTCCTCGCCACCTCGGCTCCAAGCAGTTCCATCTGTCGAAGACCTTGACCATCAAGTGATCCCCAGGACGGAGTTCGTGGGCCTCACCTGTAGATCTGTCAGGAAGAGATTCTCGAACCTGTTGATGAATAGAGAGCAAACTGTCAGCTAACTGTGCCAAATAATCAGATCACATGGAACATCATGTATGAGGCGCGGCTTAGGATCTCCCCAAATGTTCATCGGTCTCCCAAACACCACCTCATATGGTGTATGCCCAGATCGTAAATGTGGCACCGATCTTATGGACAACAATGCCAAAGGTAGTGCATCAGGCCAGTATTTTCGCTAACTTCAATTTCAAAGTAGCGTTGTACCTCTCCACTAATATAGCTGATTGTGGATGGAAGACTGCATGGAATTTCTGTTTGATTCCTAATCCTTTCAGAACATACTCAACAACTTGCCCAATAAAATTAGGTCCATTGTCACTCCACAAAAGTTTGCAAACACCATATCTTGGGAAAAGCTCCATTAGAAGCACCTTAGCTGTATTCAGAGCTGTATTATCCTTTGTTGGGTATGCCTCTATCCATTTGCTGAAGGCACATACCACCACTAGGACATACTTCAAGTTATTGCAGCGTGCAAGTTGGATGTAATCCATCTGCAAAACTTCAAAAGGTGCAGTCGGTGTAGCAAACCCTCCTGTAGGAGTCCGTGTCCCTTTACCAGGATTATACTGCCAACAGATCAAACAGGACTGTATTACTCTCTTAGCTGTGCTGGCAATTTCAGGATGCTCTCAACCGTGCGTGAGCAATTTCGTTATTGCTAGAGCTCCAACATGTGCCAGCCCATGTGCCATTTGAACCATAGATTGTAAATAGGCTGCAGGTAATCTCCATTTATTTTATGAAATGTAGCAACCTAGGCAATTCAATACTTGAGACTCATGGGAAAGTGACAAAGAAGAGAAAATGACTAAACACATCCAAAAAATCAGTGACTTGAATTCTATTAACAAGAAGGATAAAAACCATTAAAAAAGTTGATTCTCAATATTATTAACCAACTTCACAAATTAATCAAACCAACATTGCATGAAATCACAGCACAATTAAAAAAATCACAATTAAAATTGGAAAAAGGTGTAAAAAAGAAGGGTAGAAGTGGCATAAAATTTTCTCGACGCGCGTTTCGGTGACCAGCGCCTTCTTCTGGAGTAGCCACAGGTTATCTAATAACAGAGAATTATTAAGAACAACATAAGTGACCTGGTTTTACAATTTTTTAGGTAATCATAACATATTTCAAACTTGCTGAGAGTTCATCATATAAAAAATCACTAACTAAGATCAACTGGATTAAAGTAAACATCTCCTAATGTCACTTAATAACCATGTAGCATATAATTCCTACAAACAAACTTATTTTGATATTCAACATACTTGTTTCATTGCTCATTAAAGTTTTTTTATATATAAAGGTAACCCAAAGGACCCATGGGATAGAAAGTGGGACAATTGGAGCTCACTTATAAAGCTTAATTCTCAGTAGACTCGCCTTTTCATGGATATTTTATTAGTGGATATGTATACTGACCAATGTTCACTTCGATCAGTAAAATATTATCTGGTATACTTACTGCCTTTGCAATTTTTCAAAGCTAGCGGTTGTATTTGTTGAATATGGAGAAAAGGCGGATTAACTAGAAAAAGGATAACATAGTTTGAGGTATAGTGAATCCCATTCAAATTGAATGTATATCAAATTAGTTAGCAGCAGATAAACTGAGTAGATGAAAGGATTACCAAGGAACTTACAAGTTTAGATATTTTTCGATAAATCTCCATTTATCCATGCCTTTGTTGTGCCAACAACCCTCATTGTCCAATATTCCTTATTTAGCCCATTGCTCAAGTTCTGCTACAGAAGCAGATCTCTGTACATCTAACACTTCCTGTCTAGCATCATGCCATCGCTCAGCTTGAGACTTCACTACGTACATAGAAGTAGTGCTTCGTTGCATTGCAGTCTCACGAGCTACGCGATCTGCAAAGGCATTGCCTTGTCCTGTCTTATCAGTTACTTTCTTGTGTGCACTACACTTCATAATAGCTATCTTCTTTGGATATGTTAGTGCAGTTAAGAGATTATGCACTAACTCTCCATGTATTATCTGCATCCCGTGGGACGTAAGAAAGCCTCTTTCCTTCCAAAGCAGGCTCAAATCATGGGCCACTCCAAAAGCATAGTGGCTCTCTGTATAGATGTTCACACGCAAGTCAGTGCTAAGTTCACACGCTCGTGTTAAAGCTATTAGTTCAGCTGCTTGAGCTGACTTCTGAGGTATAAGAGCTGTTTCCACTACTGTCTGAAGTGTCGTAATTGCATATGCAGCTGAAGTCATGCCATCTGGTAACTTCAAACAGGACCCATCAACCCACAGTTCCCCAACTACATCTGAAAGGGGCTTATCTTGCAAATCAATGCAACCCTTTGTCTGTTCCTCAGTAAGGAATATACAATCATGAGGCTCCTGTGACTGAGACTGAGTCACAGGATATGGAAACAAAGTGGCTGAGTTTAAAGTCACACATCTCTTTAGGGTAATATGAGGGGCCAACAGTGTCAATTCGGAGCCTGTCAGACGAGCACTAGTCAAGTGCTGTGTTTTGGTCTGGTTTAGAAGGGCATCTACTGCATGGGGTACTAGCACCAACAATTTATGTAACAAAACTATCCCTTCACTCTGACGTATGGACACCGCTGTTGCTGCAACTGAACGGAAGCATCCAGGCAACGCACGAGCAACAGGATCAAGTACTGCTGAAAAATATGCACAGGGACGCTGCTTATCACCATGTGTCTGCACTAAAACTGACAATGCGCATCCATCTTTCTCATGTACATAGAGTGTAAAAGGCTTCGTATAATCTGGAGTACCTAACACTGGTGCAGAACAAAGAGCTTGACTTAACTGATGAAAAGCATTCTGACATTCATCTGCCCATGAAAGGGGCATTGGAGTGTCTTTAGTCAAAAGCGCTAACAGGGGTTTAACAATGTGTGAAAATCCTAATATCCATTGCCTGCAAAACAAAGTCAGACCAATGAATGCACTGACATCTTTCTGAGTGGAAGGCACTGGTGTGTCTAAATTTACTTGAATGCGATCTGGTGTAAGTGCACTGCCCTCTTTAGACAGAAGGTGACTTAAATAGGTTACTGTGGCGGTTCAGAAGGAGGGACTCGGACACTAGAGCAGGGTAAATGAGGTTTTATTTTTTATAAAGGTCCTTTTCTTCCTTTTGGTGCGTCTCTCTCGAGCTAGGGCTGCCGGGTCCAAGGTGTCGGCAAGAGCGCGGGATCTTCTTGGACTAGTATGCCTTGTCTCCGATTCTGGGGATTCCTGTTCTCCCTCTCTTCTCTGGTTCCAGCGGCACATGCGGGAGAGGAAATGAGAGGGCTTTTAGCACTTCGTACTACTCCTATAACGTACCCCCAGGGTACCAGGGAAGTGAGGACACCGGTTGATTGTGAGCTATACAGCGTAATAGTGCTCAGGACTGGTGAGGGACGATATAAGGAGGTAGGGGGGTTTGGGAACAAACAGGTAGGGAAGAGGTATGATACTTTTACTAATTACACGGCGTTGCCACGCTGCCCCAGCCAACCCGAAATACGTGACGCACCTAAGTGAGTCACACTCCTCCTTGAGTGTGGCTGGGCGGTGCTTGGTATCATTGGCCTCCAGGCACAGCTACTCCCGATCTCCGCTTCTCGATCTCCTCGCTCGAACCTCCTCGTCCTCCGTAGTCTCCGTTCGCTCTCCTCTCTTCCCCCAGGTGTCGGGACGCACCTCTCCTTCCTCTTCCGGCTTCTTGTCCACTCCTCGCGATGCCACGTCATCAGGAGGCGTGTCTACGGTCTTCCAGCTGCTTGTTCCACACAGCAACGTGTCATAGGGGTTTGTTTCTTCCTTTGCATACCCCGCCTCGTTAAAGGAACAGTCTCCACTTCGCAGGGGTTGTTGGTGCCAGCACGCTTCGGACTCTGTCTCCCAGGTGTCCTGAGGCGGTGAGAGAGAGGGGGTGTAAGGACCTTCGGTCTTCCACCAGTCTTCATTGGTGGTGTCCCCTGCCTCCCCGTTACAGCTACCTTCGGTCTACAATATTGCAATTTCTTCCGTGACACTTTATGATGGTGCGATGCAAGGAAAGAAAGCAAAGACAAAGTACATTTTTCACATTGTTCAGGAGTATCGGCTACCAACAGGATGTCATCGACATATTGTATGAGAGCCACTCCTTCAGGTAAAGCAAAAGAATCAAGCTGTCTTTTCAATGCTTGGCTGTAAATACTAGTACTCTCAGTGTACCCTTGAGTAATTCTACAAAATCTGTACGATCGATTATTCAAAGTGAAGCCGAACAAATATCGGCTATCAGGATGAATAGGAATCGAAAAGAAAGCACTCTTCAGGTCAATCACAGAAAATGTAGTTGCTGTCGGAGGAACTAAAGTAAGAAGTGTTGTTATGTCAGAAACCACTGGGTATTGTGGGACTACAATCTTGTTAACTTCTCGCAAATCAATAATGAATCTGTAAATCCTAGTGTTAGTATCTTTTTTCAAAATGGGAAGAATAGGACTGTTGCAAACATTGTAAGGGACTTCCTCCACAACCCCCACTTTAATTAAATCATGGACAAATCGTATAAGTGCTTCTTCGCCTTCCTGTGAAATTTTGTATTGAGGCAAGCGTGGCAATGAAGCGCCCTCCTTGACACTAATATGCACTCATGGAATAACCATTTGCCCTACATCAGTGTCTGAAGTAGCCCACAAAGTACTAGGGAGTGAAGCTAATGCAGTATCCTCTTTAACAAGACAAGATCTCTCAATTGTGGGGTAATTGTCATTCAAAATAACAAATACTCCTTCAGGAAAACATTGTATCATAGCCCTGAAATACTTGAGCATATCCAGACCCACAATATTGTCTGGTTTGTTCGGAGAGAGCAAAAATAGACATGGAGCAGTGAACTTATCAACATGGAATGCAAGTGGTTGTGACAATGGGCTAAGGGAGGGTGTTCCATTGAACCCTATTGATGTAATGGTTGAGACAGACAGGGGAGCCCTTGGAACCAATTGTTTAGATAAGGCGCTACGAGTAGCTCCTGTATCAACAGAAACTGATCAGTAGAACCCAAAACATGTGCTGTAACATAGGGACTCCTCTGATCTACTGGAACTTCAACTGTTTCCTTACGCCATCCTAGGCAATCCTATGCATAAGCAGAATCTTGAAAATCAGACGTCACATAGTCGGACATTTGATATTGGTTCCATCTATCAAAAGTGTTAAACCCATCCTGCCGACGTGTGTTAGCATCAAACCAGTACGATCACCTGTGCTTCCTCTAGGCCCTGAATATCCTGAACGATTCCTCATTTGTACCCGTCCACGTGGATACTGCTGAGCACGCAGTGCTGGACAATTGGAAGCCCAATATCCAAATTTCTTATAGTACGCACACTGGTCAACAGACAAATTTGAACGAGCATATGAAGGAAAAGACGAACCATAAGATCCACGTCCAGCTCTATCACTACCTCTAGAAGGTGGACCATAAGCCTGAGCCAACATAACCTTTGTTTTTAATTCTTTAGTCTTCCGATCCTCATTACCCTTTGCTTCTTATTCCTGGTGTTCTTAATACTGACCCATAGTCAAAAGGGAAACCGGAGAAGCGGTAGTCCTTGAACTCTCACTGGCCTTTAGGCAACTAGCTATTCCTGGCAACAGGTTTGCGACATATTTATCGACAAACAGATGCCTACCCGTGTCATCTGTCAATGACTGGCCACTAAAATCGTGGAATGACTCCTCAAAGCGTGTAAAGAAATCTGAAACTGATTCATCTGCCTTTTGCTTACGCAACGCTAACACAGTCCAATCTATCTTTTTAGGGGGAATAATTGTCTTTAACTTAACTAATATAGCTGCAGGAAGATCCAAAATCAATTTACACGGTTTCTGTGCAGGTTCCCGCTCTACATCCATTTGTTTTAACTCTTTCCATAATGCCCCAAAAGTCACACGATCATCTACTTTACTCACAGTTCTCCACATGTCAGGAGGTAATATCAACCCAAAGAACATGTCTATATCGGGCAAATTCATGGTACAAGAGCTAATGGCACCCTCAACTTCCTCATAAAAAGCTGCTGGATTTTTACGTGGATCAGGCAATGCAGTTTTAAGGGCCATAACGTCCGCTCTATTCCAAGGAGTGTAGACTCAATTATAAATAAAATAACCCTTAGCATCGGCAGAACTCTTATCATCATCTGTTCCCTTGCCTCTAGGAGGAACATACAAAGGCGCGGCTTCCAGCATGGGTTTCGCATGAACTATCATAGTCTTATCTGTTCCGAAGATAGAAGCTTGTGCCACCCCGGTCTGAGATGTTTGTGCAGCTGCTTCTGCTGCCTTTTTCCCCTCTTGCAAACGGACTGCATCAGCACCCAGTTTAACCAAACACCTGAAAAGAAAAGACAAAAAGACCATCATGTATTTGCTTACATCATCAGGTTCCAATTCATCAGAATGTTTCCTAAACCGCTCAACAACCTCTGCAGCAAATACCTTGGTAAAATATATTTGCTCCCTTTCCTGACAGTTTTTTATGTCATCTAAAAGCTCAGAAGCAGGGGCAGTACTACGAAGGGCCTTACGAGCAGCAGATCTAAGCTCAGATGAACGCTCAGTGGACAACATAGAACGAGTTTCCCGTGCTTTCTCCTGTTCTTTAGAAGAGTCCTCATCTGACTCACAAGGGGCAGAGGGAAGAATATATGGAGGTGGAGAACGATCTAATAACAAGAAATCATCTTGCGGTTTATTAAGGATAGGAGAAAGGGGTTGCCTAACAGCGTCTTGGCCAGTTACCTGTAAATGGCGCTCCCTATCCTCTTTCTCTTTTAGTTCTTTCATTTCTTTATTTTTCAACTCTAATACTTTCGCATAAATGTTCTTTCGCTGTTCTTTTTCAATCAAGGCTTGCTCACGCTTCATTCGTTCACGCACTTCTTTCTACCACATTCGTACACAGTCAAACATATCTTGCCTAGTCTTTCGCGTAAACATACATTGTTCCACATACTGAATCTTTCGCAAATCAAATGACCCATGCATAGGCCAACGCAACTCAGGATCCTTACTAGTATATTTATTCCATAACGTGCTGTACATTATAGAAGAAATAAAATATTTAATATACATATCCCTAATAGGCGTCCCCTCCGGGGGGGCCGGTTTGTGGTTCCGTGATACTGAGGGTCTGTGGTTCTGTAGATTCTGAACCCGTTCAATGAAGGTCATTGGAAATAGACGATTTTGGTGTCAGCAGACCGCAAATCACAAGTGCGGTATGTACGAGTGTTTTCATCATAGCCGATCAATGAGAACACTACGTATTCAGGGATTTCATTTGAACCCTCAGGTTATAATTTTGTGTGCGGCAGCCATTTTGTGTGGTTGCCCTCACATAGGCCGATGACTATGGCCGAACGAGTCTTTGGGACACGTACACCTTAGCTGACTTTTGTGTGACCTGGCCGAACTGACTCCCTTGCCTGAGGCTGACCTCGTTGAGCCAGTTCCTTGTTAAGCAGCTGGTCAGATAGAGATCAAAGAGCAGGACATTGCTGAGTTTATGGTACATGCACACACCCTTCTATCTTGCTTCTCATCTGCTTCTGTTCCTTCCTTTATGGCTTAATCACTGATTTGGGTTGAGGTCTTTATGATGGGTTTGTCCGGCCTGATCGAACAGGAATATTGGAATTTGCTTGGTCATTTCTGGTGGGCTGGACAACGGAAAGTGGGATTGTCGTCATGCTATATGTTTAAAATGTCACCGTTTCATTGGTCAGTTTGTATGTAATTGATGCTAGCCAGGAATGTGATTTTTGGCATAAAAGACGATGCTCCGCTCCATGAATTTGTGCAGTCTCTAGCGAACCACCCATGTTGTGCTTCGTAGACCTCTGTTCCTGGTTACAGCCAATAAATTTGGTCTTTGACGTCATCAAGAAGTGTCCTGTGTCTCTGTTTGCTGAGGAAGGGGAACTCGAAGACATCGGGCGTTATCCCTGGCGCCGCTGGGTTCTAAAACCCGGTTCTTCAGGTTGTGCTTCATCAAGTCTCAAACTGGTACCGCTACAAAAGCAACACATCCTACGAAGTGTGCTAGAAACAGGCATGCCAAAAATAGTGCAGAATATGCAGTATTATAACCAAAGTAGCACTTAAGGTACCTTTAGTACGATGTGCCATTCAAATCAATTCAAATAGAGAAAATTCTCCTAATTACCTGCCTATATAAATTGCAATTTATATATTACACATTTCCAAATACAAATATTGGCCAATCATACAAATCCAAAGCAACAGTAAGCGTTACTAAACTACCTTGCCAATCCCAGGCATCAAAACCAACAGCAAGTGCCGCATAACGACTCTTACCAATCACTTGGTGTCCAGATTCCAACTGCCAAGTTCTCAAATAGACCAAATGGTCACTGCACAGCGAATCAACAGAAGAGATCTCAGTCGAGGATCGGCACCACCTGGATGGTCAGATCAGAAAGAAAGGAAAAACGCAGTGGTTGCCAAGACTCGGGTCTCCTCTGGCAGCAATCGCGTCCAAAGCGAGATTCCAATCCTTCGTTTGGACCACTCCTTCGGGCATCCGAGTCGCCGATGAGCCCTGTGTTGGAGCGCCAATTTGTAGTGGTGGGCCTCAGCAAGGCCTACCAGTACTAGGGGTTCGCCCTTCTGTGCACAGAGTCCTCAGGCCATAGAATAGAAGTTGGCACAGAAACTGTAATAGAAAATACAAGATTTATTAAACCTCATGAGGTGGAACTACATTCACACAACACCCTTCGGTAATGTATGAAGTAGCACACTGAATGGAAGGAGCTTGGTCCTTTAATACCCACATAGGGGCTCAAAAGAAGGCGGTACAAGTACTAGAAGAAGGTTTTAGGTACATATAAGGTCATACAGAAAATGCACAGTCAACAAGTGGGAGGAGCTAAAAGTTGCTAATTCTGGTGAACACATCCTGACAGTTACAGACTAACAGCAGCTTCATGGACAGCTGCAAGCTCAACTGAGCATGTGCGAAGCAGAAGAAACTAAATATAACCTGTCTCTAGACAGATTCCAAGAGCAGACAACAGCAAGGTAGGACAGAGCACATGGCATGCACGTGGTAGCACATGGCAAACAAGATGGCTGCCAGAAATACAAAATGGATTCCACAAAACGGATAGATAATCTCTAAATACAGGATGGCTTCTGCTAATGCTAACCCAATCGCTGCCAAATCACAACACTGGGACCAAAAACGCAGATGCCCCCTATGTATCCCCCAACTTTTCCCTTCCCAGAATCCCCTGCAAACCTCATATTTAGCTGAAAATATAACTTTTTCTCAAACTTCTGTTTGGGAAAGTTCTGGAACTGATGTGGATCCACAAATGTCCTTCCGCCCAGTGGCCCCCCTGGTCTCCCGATAAAAATGATACCTCACTAGCATGGGTGGGTCAAGTACCCGCGACAGGCAAGGGCCCAAAACGTATTGAGGAGATATCAAAATGACCTTTTTGAAGACAAACTGGTTTTGCAAGGGGGGTCACCTGGGTTTTTGGCGCCGGGCTCGTTGGCCATCTTGGGAAACTATGAAACCCACACATTTCTGAAAACTAGACACCCGGTGAGGTCCAGCGAGGAATGGCTTGCGTGGATCCCCCAACCTTTACCTGCCCAGAATGCCCCGCAAACCTCAAATTTAGCTGAAATCCCACCACATTTTTCACATATTTATTGGTGGAATCAACGTACCAGCACAAACGTCCTACCCCACAGCGTTCATCTTAGTCTCCCAAGTAAAATGATACCTCACTTGTGCGCCGGAAGCGGTGGGAGAAGGTGTGCTGGGCCATATCCCACCTCTACTGGGTCCAGCGCACCTACAGCCAGGTCACCCATCGCTGGACGGACCTCCTGGACCGGGAGCGCGACCTACTGGACCAGCTCGGCTTGGAGGTCCCCGGGCTTGGTGAGTAGTAGTAGCCATTTCATCACTCACTACTATGATGTTTTCTCCTGCTCTGTGTTGTTGTATTGCAAATATTTATTTTTTACATGGAGCAAGCCAATAATGCCGCTGATGACGATTACATTGTAGTTAAATTATATTTCAAAATCTTCTGTGCATTTCAGGTGCACTGCTCTCCTTCTCAGTGGCGTTGCTACTATGCTTATTTGTTTTCTATTTTGTGGTTTCATTGGCCTGAGTAACTATTATGTATGAGTGTACTTTACAGAACTGCGTAATGCTAGACACTAGGGGGCATATTACATTTATAAGCCCCTTGCGCCACGTTTACGTTGCCTTGCGTGACGCAACAGCGGCGTAAACGTGCCGCATCCCTGCGAGTCATTTACAGCATGACGCATCTAGGGAGATGCGTAAGTAAGTATCCCCCTAAGGGGCAGAATTGCAATTACCGTCGCATCCCTGCAAAGTAGCAGGGATGCGCCATTAATTGTACGGCCCGCTACCACCACCAAACATGGTGCGCCGTATTTGAAATGCGGTGCACCATAGGCCCAAAACGTCACCGAAGCTTTACTGCTGGAGTTGCGTCGCAACGATGGCGCAGCTCCAGCAATGCTCTGGGGTACCCTATCTCCCCAATGCTGGGTCAAGCCGTACGTCTGCTTCAAGCAGGTGCAGGGTTTGTGTGACGCATCATTGTCCTAAAGGTGACTGATTGAAATTTTGTAGATTTCCCTCAGCCACTTTTAGGATGTGTTCCAGCGCAGGAATGCCCTCCCTTGCGCCGGAACGCCCCCTGATGGAGCAGGGCTTTATAACGGGATGCATCTCCCAAATGCGTGACGTTGTTATAATATTATACGCCGCACCATGGCGCCTCTTTTGTTTAGCTGCTGCGTCACAAAAGTCACGCAAGAACGGAGCAAAAGAGCCGCAAGGGGCTTAAATCTGCCCCTTCCTTTGTACCCCTGACAATAAGAACAATAGTGGCGATGGATTGATAGTTTGACTATTGAAATGACTGGTTATGTAGCAGGCAACTGTTAGTGTTGTCACTGATCTGACTGAAATCACAATGGAGTTTGTCTGTCACTTTGCGTCTTGCCTGCGGACTGCTGCCTGCCAGTCCTAGGTGAACCTTTCAGTACTTTGTTTAGTGAGTTACGTGACTTTAGAAGTCGCAGGTCCGCAAATCAATGAAAACTAACCCTAATCAATGTAATTTCACGGAAATATTTTGTTATTGTTGTTTTGAAATGTTTGATTTGGTTGACATTGACAAGCAACAATCATCCATGTTTTCTGTTCTTTCTTTCATGTTGTACGTCAGCTCCCCCCAGGGGCGAGGGGAGGACACAGGAGCAGCAGGCGGCGGATGCTGTTGAACAGGGCCAGGATCGGGCAGGCGAGGGCTCCTTTGCTGGCCCCAGTAAGTTTTCATTTTAGACTAGTACCTATTTTTCCTAGCGTTCCTCATTTGATTTTTTCAAAATCGTCTTTGATCTACTTGTAGACTGTATCTAAATTCTTATCCTGCCTCTACTATGACTCCCTGTGGTATTACTAGATTATTCTTATTAGTCTGTCTGTGTAGCTAACTAAGATTGCACGGTTGGCGAAACTCCCATTCTAGTCAGCAATAGCTCTATCAACTTAGTGCAGTCCTCTGGGATTGTCCATAATGTCTTTTGAAGTGTTCTATCTGGACTCATGCTTGCAAAAATTGCAAAACCTTTCGCTCAGTCACTCTAGTCTGGACAAAAAAACACTGAGTCTATTTAAGTTTAAAAGCTTTATTAAAAGTAAACACATTTATTAAAATTAAGTCATAATAAAACTAAACGTTTAACTGATAATGGAAAAGTGGTTAGTGCTGACGATTAATTGAAGACATTTCTTGTGGTCGAGCCAAGCTCTCACCTGGTTTCAACTTGATCTTGTTGTTAGAAGTCCATCTTCTGTCTGTGTGGAGAAAAATGGTGCGTGTTAAAAAACCAGCCTTCATCAGTTGTGCCAAAAAGTGCAGCAAGACAACCTTCCCTGGAAAAAGGGACTTTTTTTAACTTTAAAGTAGACAGTCACAAATTACATTGTTTTCACATGTCTTCATTCCTAGACCAAATACTAGTGAGTGCTTTATTCTAACATTCTTACATGTACTTTGTAGGTGGGACATCTGGTGGCGGGGCAGCGTGGAGGTGGTGGTGCTCGACACGGAGGCGGAGGGCAATTCTTCAGGGGAGGAGGTGGCGGCTGTGAGAGTTGAGACGGTGGTGGTGGCGGCCAGAGGTAAGCTCTTATATATTCCTTACTTATTGAGATTGAAGACGTGGCTGGGAAGGCAAGAATATGAGATGCATGGCTGGGTGAATGATGAAGCAATGATGGGTGGAAGGACAACAGCCTGGGTGGGTGACACAGAAACTGTATGTGTCCATATACCTGGATCATGCTACTATCTGACTCTTAGATAGCATATGTGTATCTAGAGCAGGGGTACTCATAGTACGGCCCGCGTGCCGGTGGTGGCCCGGCAAGCCTTCCTTGGCGGTGCGCAGACCTTGCAGACAATCACTGCTCCCCCGGCCCCCACAGAGCAGAGGCTTTGTTGTATTTCACCTGTTAGCGCCCCTGCATCTCCACTCTGACAATCACTGCTCCCCCGGCCCCCACAGAGCAGAGTGGAGATGCAGGGCCACAAAGAGGTGAAATAGAACAAAGCCTCTGCTCTGTGGGGCCGGGCAAGCAGTGATTGTCAGGGTAGAGATGCAGGGGCGCTACAACAAACAAAGCCTCAATAATATGTTAATGGTCTTTTAAAGACATGTTAAGTACTTTGATGTGGTTGTCTGTGTGTGCGCGTTGAGGAAGCGGTCTCAGCCCGGGCTGACACAGACAGACAGGAGGAAGACGTTACGAGTGGACACCGGTTCCTTGTGCGAGTGCTACATTTGGAGACTTCAGGAAGAGCGCGTGACTTGAGCCACTTCTGTGAACCTTACGTTTTGGAATCTATATACTGTGTTGGGCGGACACATTGTAGAGATTAAGATTTCTCGAGACTTGAGCCGAGACGGTGGCACCTACCCCACCCTTCTGGGTGGGCTGTGGGTTGACCGAGTATATTTGCCCTAGATTTGGACAGGGCCGTGCAAATGAGAGTACCCATGTCCTGATGAAGCCTATATCATCTGGCTGAAACGCGACCGCGACTGCGTCGACACCTTTGGCTTTGAACGGAGTCCCTTAGTTCAATACAACAAAGATTTGATTTATTCATTGATGCACCTACACAAATATAGGTTGGGTATATGTGTTAACCCCCTGGTGCTTTTCTGTTGGGACTACCTTTTTTGTATACTCCGTTAGATCGTAAAAGGAGATACATTTGTAAATTGGTGTATGTATATATATATATATTTTCATATATATATAATTCTTTCCCTTAGGGTACATAAAAGTGTTTTTTATATTATATATGTTGTAAATTTGTATAGAATGTACATGTGATGTGTTGTATATATAATGTTTTCTGTTGTGCCTCTCTGGCTGCCCGCCCATATATGTATATATGAATTTATGGATATGCTTCTTTGATTTAATTTGCTATTCACAAGAAAATTAATTGTTTCTTGGTTGAGAAATAAAAGTGGATTGATCCCTTCAGTACCATTTTTTTCTATTTTTTTCATCCGTGGATGACTCCTGCTCAGGTACGGGAGGGTGAGGTGGGCAGAACCCCTAACCATTTTTTCTAGTCCTTGACACAGACAGACACACACACAGTGAGATGACAGAGGGGGAGGGAGAGGGAGGGCAGGAGGGAGAGCAGGAGGGAGAGAGATGTATGTAAATGCTGGGTCTGGTGGCTCAGTGGATGAAGGCATCTGCTGCAGGGACCTGTGTGCAACCTCATGGTCACAAGTTTTCGTTTTGCCTTAGCCCCGCCCCCTCTGACTCCGCCCCCACCAGTGCGGCCCTCGGCCACAAACTACACTGTATAGTTAGCCCCTGAGAGAAAGTTTGTGAGTACCCATGATCTAGAGAGAGTAGACGGTCAGTGGATGAACTAAGTGTAACTTTGAAGAGCATCTAACACTGCACCGCACGTCCGTTCCAGTGTAGGAAAGGCAAGGAAAAGAAGTTTTAATTTTGTCCAAATACAACCATCAATAGTAGCAGTAGTTTGTATTGCAAGCACAGCATAGATCTGCTTATTACGGTGGCCACTCCCTACCTCTCTTAATAAGTTTAGTAGTACTCAGTCATTCATGTGTGGATGTATCACTGGTCACTCACTAAAAAGCAAAGCACCTAAAGTCATCCCATATATAAGCAAAAACATTCCATGTGAAGTGATAGATAATCAGATTATTTATCTTCTTCAATTTTCCATTTCTAGTACTCATTTGCACTGTAGGGTGAAAGTTAAAATAATTAAGCAGTAGCCCTTGTAACAGAGTATTCTCAGTGCCACCCGTAATAGAAAAGTAAGTGCTTCACCACCTGCATGTACTGGACGGGTACAGTAACGCAACGCAAGTCTAGGTCACTCATCATGGCGTGCGTCTCTTTTTCTCGGGTGCAAGTTCACTGCGCTGGCATTATGCCGGCTTGCAGAAGATAACGTACCAATTTTCCTAAACAAGAGACAAGAAGAAGAATAAGACTGGTGTACTTTCATAGTCGACTCCAATGGAAGTCCATAGTGCTCGTAGAATTTGTTCCTTAAACTCCCACTAATGTTAGAGCAAGGATGAAGAAGTGGGAGGTTAGATAGATACTGGCCTCAATAGTTATGTAATGCGCTTGCAAGTTGCTAGTTGTACTGCAACACAAATTAATCTTAAAGAGCATTGGTTACAGACTATGTCTTTCTTTCTTCATATAGATGCTCCTTCCAAACTAACAAGGAGGAAGGAGCTGGCTAGAGCGGCCCGGCAACGGAGGATCGAGGCCACTGTTGCGGAATATCGGCGGCTGGTGGCCCTGGAGGACGAAGAAAGTGTGCAGTCGACCACAACAACAACGTCGTCTGCATCGGCCTCCGTGGCCCCACGGGCTGCCACCCAGCACAGTGGTCCACCCAGACTGAGCCGGGCTGCCAAAGGCAAACGCCACCGCCGAGCAGCAAGGACAACAGCTGCCTCTCACAGGCATTGCACCTGCAAGGCAGTGAAGGCACGCCTGCGCCGCAGTACCCTGATGGTGTCCCGCCTTCAGCAGGAGCTCGCCTTGCTCCGCGAGGAGCATGATGCCCTGGCCCAAAAAGTAAACAGCATCCACCCATAGTGTCCCTTGCCCCTTTTTTAGAGACTTTTGGGGGGTGGGAATTGGGAGTTGGGTTTTTGGGGACTTTTGAAGGACAATCGTTGGGGTTAGGGAGGGTCTTGCGGGAGATTATTTTGTTAGGGATATAAATATACTTTTTCAAACTTTATCTGAGCATACCTGTTTTTTACTGCTTGCCTGGTGGGTGGGGGTTTAACAGTGACTTTGTTTTCCTGAAAGTTTAGTTCCATTTTCTTCCTTTAAGCGTAAATGCCCAAATGTTTTCAACACTAAGTGCCTCTCACACAGTAAGTGAAGTGAATTCAAGAGTCCTAGGACTTTAGTAGTACTACCGTCAGTCTCTCGTCTCTCCTAATACTCCATTATACTCCCAAACCACCAAACGCTTATCTTACCTGTAATTTGTGTTTGAAAGTAGGGCTAGACCCAGGGCTGGCTCCACGGGAAACAGCGAATAAGGTTGGCAATCCTGGGCGGATAAAATTTCCTCATAGCGGTGGTACTAGTGGTGTGACACAGTGGCAGTTGCATGCCTATGAAAAAAAAGAAAATTAAATCTGGTTTGTCCTCCTGAGCAATTCAACGGTACAATATAGAATATAGCAGGTGACAGAAGTACACTAGAACAGTGCCACATTGTAGCCTAACAAATGGTAAAGTATAACTACTAATTCGGTTGAAGTTCTTTGACATTAGCCATGGGTCTTTGTCAGGCAGAGTAAGAATATATCCTCGGATTTCTTCACCAGCCTGTTGCTATCACCTTATCCTTCCCAGCAAGTGTGTGGATTTATTGCTGTAATTTAGTCACACATCAATCAAAACCACACAGCCCGGGGGAAGAGGGTTAGGGTTTGAAAAATGGATGGGTACGGGGGTTTTTGGGAAAGGTTTTGGGAGACAAGAAAAATAGCACAGCATGGACAAACAATTGTGAACATAAACAAATCTTTGGGTACAAACCTACCCATCAATCTTTGAAAGTGCATGCACTACTGCATGCATGTCAGTGAAAAGTAAGTAGTACTTTCGACAACTGTGGAAGAAAGAATGCGACAGTACAGGGCGTGTGTGGAATTATTGATAACTATATTCAACACAAGGTCTCTGTTGCCAGATACCTGAGAGCCTTGCTGGTCACTATAAATCCATTCACCACACTCAATGGGGTTGGTCTGGAAGGTATAGTAGATAGAAAAGGAGAAATTGCTCTTTTTCTAGGTGTCCCCTCACTCACCAGGGTTGCCCCTTGGTGACATGCTTCATCATTGGGGCCATCCCAGTCCTCTATCGGGCTGGGGCGTGCTGCGACTTGCGAATTACGTAGGAGCACTTACAAATGACTATGTGTGGTGCAGATGTGATTGTGGAGTGGACTAAGTGATGTGTTAAGGGATCAATTTAGAAGCAGCGAGAGATCCAAGAAATGCAGTCACAGTCAGAGAAAAACACAATGGATACTGTATCTCTATGTTGTTGTAGTTGTCCTGTTGAAAGTGGTAAGTAAGTTGCCTGCAGAAAAAAAATCCTCTTATTAGCGGCACTCCTCCATTTCAGCTGACGCTTCGTCCATCGATGTTGGTCACCAGAAGACACCCTGTAAAAAAAGCACAGCATGGACACACAATTGAACATAAACAAATATTTGGGTACAAACCTATCCATCAATCTTTGAAAGTGCATGCACTACTGGATGCATGTCAGTGAAAAGTAAGTAGTACTTTCGACAACTGTGGAAGAAAGAATGCGACAGTACAGGGCGTGTGTGGAATTATTGATAACTATATTCAACATAAGGTCTCTGTTGCCAGATACCTGAGAGCCTTGCTGGTCACTATAAATCCATTCACAACACTCAATGGGGTTGGTCTGGAAGGTATAGTAGATAGAAAAGGAGAAATTGCTCTTTTTCTAGGTGTCCCCTCACTCACCAGGGTTGCCCCTTGGTGACATGCTTCATCATTGGGGCTATCCCAGTCCTCTACGGGCTGGGGCGTGCTGCGACTTGCGGATTACGTAGGAGCACTTACAAATGACTATGTGTGGTGCAGATGTGATAGTTGAGTGGACTAAGTGATGTGTTAAGGGATCAATTTAGAAGCAGAGAGAGATCCAAGAAATGCAGTCACAGTCAGAGAAAAAGACAAAGGATACTGTATCTCTATGTTGTTGTAGTTGTCCTGTTGAATTTGGAAAGTAAGTTGCCTGCAGAAAAAAAATCCTCTTATTAGCGGCACTCCTCCATTGCAGCTGACGCTTCGTCCATCGATGTTGGTCACCAGAAGACACCCTGTCCACTGCCTGGCTGATGCTGAATTGTGGCTCGCTAATGTGAAGCCTGACTCCATCCTTTTTTCCCCATTGCACAGACTGAAACCCGGCCTGTAATTATTCAACGAAAAACAGGAAGTGATAAAATATTACAACACCACTGATAAATAAATATAAGGTATGTAGGCTGTGGAGTGCAAAAAGTCACACTTTGATTTTCCTAGTAGACAGTACAATATTTTTGAAAGTGCGTACTCTGTCAGAGTCACCTTTTAAAGGATAAATAAGTATGGGCAAATTAATGTAGCAGATCTTTCCCCTCAAGCTAGGTGTCCTGTAAACTGTGTTTTAGAACAAAATTAGATCTTCCCAGCAGTGCTCCACCACCCAGACCCTTACTAAAGCCAGTCGCAAAAATGTAGAAGACCCCCAATCAAATCTCAAAAAACTAGGCCTAGCAGAAAACTGGTGACAAAACGTACTTTGAAAGTAAAAGTAGGCCCAAGTACCCCCTTACCCACCGTGGATTGCATTCAAACCACTTGCAAGCAACCAAGCAAAAGTATCCATAGCCAGCATCGCTCCAAGACTCGAAAACTCCCCCACCCAAACACATGCAATAGAAATACTGCTAACCCTAACGAACCCTAAGTTAAGAATAGTGGCAAAGGCTTTCTTTAACTATGCCAAATCCCCCCTTTCCCACCATGGATTTTCTTCAAATGACTTGCAACCAAAATTACACATTCTCACGAGTGCTCTAAGACCCCAGAACTCAGTTGCAAAAATCTAGAACACTCCGAAAGACATGCAATCCTGCTGCTAGGGCTAACCCTAACGAACCCTAAGTTACAAAAAGTGCCAAAAGGCTTTTCGGCGTGGATTTTGTCCCAACCACTTCTACCCGGTATTAGACCTTCCCAGGAATGGCCCCAGAGCCGTCAACCCAGGAGAAAACTAGTAAAAGACCCCCAAACAGCCAAAAAGCAAAAGTACAAAAATGGGGACTTAGTCATTTTCTTTCCAATTTCCCAAAACACTCCGCGCGCGCTCTGCAGCTAGGCCCTAACTCCCCTCTGCCACCATGGATTTGCTTCAAACCTCTTGCAAAGTAAAGTATCCATAGCCAGCAGTGCTCCCAGACCCCGAAACCCACCCACAAACACCAGGAAGCCCCACAAACAGGCCCCCGAAAACGCTACATTGAGCGAAATGTCAGAAATAGCAAAAAAAAAAACGGCCTGGATTTTGTCCCAACCACTTCTACCCGGTATTAGACCTTCCCAGGAATGCCCCAAGACCCGCCAACACACCCGCCAAGAAGCATAACACCCCCAAACAGGCCAAAAGCAAAATCTCATACTTGCAATATTTCTCGGCCTTCGGTCCAAACGCGCTGCGTAGCTAGGCCATAAGTCGGGGTTGCCACCACGGATTTCCTGAAAAGCAAATGCAATCAGATTAGAGTGTCCCAGCAGTGCTCCCAGACCCCGAAACTCACCCACAAACACCAGGAAGCCCCACAAACAGGCCCCCGAAAACGCTACATTGAGCAAAATGTCAGAAATAGCAAAAAAAAAATTGGCCTGGATTTTGTCCCAACCACTTCTACCCGGTATTAGACCTTCCCAGGAATGCCCCAAGACCCGCCAACCCACCCGCCAGGAAGCATAACACCCCCAAACAGGCCAAAAGCAAAATCTCATACTTGCAATATTTCTCGGCCTTCGGTCCAAACGCGCTGCGTAGCTAGGCCATAAGTCGGGGTTGCCACCACGGATTTCCTGAAAAGCAAATGCAATCAAGATTAGAGTGTCCCAGCAGTGCTCCTAGACCCCGAAACCCACCCACAAACACCAGGAAGCCCCACAAACAGGCCCCCGAAAACGCTACATTGAGCAAAATGTCAGAAATAGCAAAAAAAAAATCGGCCTGGATTTTGTCCCAACCACTTCTACCCGGTATTAGACCTTCCCAGGAATGCCCCAAGACCCGCCAACACACCCGCCAAGAAGCATAACACCCCCAAACAGGCCAAAAGCAAAATCTCATACTTGCAATATTTCTCGGCCTTCGGTCCAAACGCGCTGCGCAGCTAGGCCATAAGTCGGGGTTGCCACCACGGATTTCCTGAAAAGCAAATGCAATCAAGATTAGAGTGTCCCAGCAGTGCTCCCAGACCCCGAAACTCACCCACAAACACCAGGAAGCCCCACAAACAGGCCCCCGAAAACGCTACATTGAGCAAAATGTCAGAAATAGCAAAAAAAAAATCGGCCTGGATTTTGTCCCAACCACTTCTACCCGGTATTAGACCTTCCCAGGAATGCCCCAAGACCCGCCAACACACCCGCCAAGAAGCATAACACCCCCAAACAGGCCAAAAGCAAAATCTCATACTTGCAATATTTCTCGGCCTTCAGTCCAAACGCGCTGCGCAGCTAGGCCATAAGTCGGGGTTGCCACCACGGATTTCCTGAAAAGCAAATGCAATCAAGATTAGAGTGTCCCAGCAGTGCTCCCAGACCCCGAAACTCACCCACAAACACCAGGAAGCCCCACAAACAGGCCCCCGAAAACGCTACATTGAGCAAAATGTCAGAAATAGCAAAAAAAAAATCGGCCTGGATTTTGTCCCAACCACTTCTACCCGGTATTAGACCTTCCCAGGAATGCCCCAAGACCCGCCAACACACCCGCCAAGAAGCATAACACCCCCAAACAGGCCAAAAGCAAAATCTCATACTTGCAATATTTCTCGGCCTTCGGTCCAAACGCGCTGCGCAGCTAGGCCATAAGTCGGGGTTGCCACCACGGATTTCCTGAAAAGCAAATGCAATCAAGATTAGAGTGTCCCAGCAGTGCTCCCAGACCCCGAAACTCACCCACAAACACCAGGAAGCCCCACAAACAGGCCCCCGAAAACGCTACATTGAGCAAAATGTCAGAAATAGCAAAAAAAAAATCGGCCTGGATTTTGTCCCAACCACTTCTACCAGGTATTAGACCTTCCCAGGAATGCTCCAAGACCCGCCAACCCACCCGCCAAGAAGCATAACACCCCGAAACAGGCCAAAAGCAAAATCTCATACTTGCAATATTTCTCGGCCTTCGGTCCAAACGCGCTGCGTAGCTAGGCCATAAGTCGGGGTTGCCACCACGGATTTCCTGAAAAGCAAATGCAATCAAGATTAGAGTGTCCCAGCAGTGCTCCCAGACCCCGAAACTCACCCACAAACACCAGGAAGCCCCACAAACAGGCCCCCGAAAACGCTACATTGAGCAAAATGTCAGAAATAGCAACAACAAAAAATCGGCCTGGATTTTGTCCCAACCACTTCTACCCGGTATTAGACCTTCCCAGGAATGGCCCCAGAGCCGTCAACCCAGGAGAAAACTAGTAAAAGACCCCCAAACAGCCAAAAAGCAAAAGTACAAAAATGGGGACTTAGTCATTTTCTTTCCAATTTCCCAAAACACTCCGCGCGCGCTCTGCAGCTAGGCCCTAACTCCCCTCTGCCACCATGGATTTGCTTCAAACCTCTTGCAAAGCAAAGTATCCATAGCCAGCAGTGCTCCCAGACCCCGAAACCCACCCACAAACACCAGGAAGCCCCACAAACAGGCCCCCGAAAACGCTACATTGAGCAAAATGTCAGAAATAGCAAAAAAAAAATCGGCCTGGATTTTGTCCCAACCACTTCTACCCGGTATTAGACCTTCCCAGGAATGGCCCCAGAGCCGTCAACCCAGGAGAAAACTAGTAAAAGACCCCCAAACAGCCAAAAAGCAAAAGTACAAAAATGGGGACTTAGTCATTTTCTTTCCAATTTCCCAAAACACTCCGCGCGCGCTCTGCAGCTAGGCCCTAACTCCCCTCTGCCACCATGGATTTGCTTCAAACCTCTTGCAAAGCAAAGTATCCATAGCCAGCAGTGCTCCCAGACCCCGAAACCCACCCACAAACACCAGGAAGCCCCACAAACAGGCCCCCGAAAACGCTACATTGAGCAAAATGTCAGAAATAGCAAAAAAAAAATCGGCCTGGATTTTGTCCCAACCACTTCTACCCGGTATTAGACCTTCCCAGGAATGGCCCCAGAGCCGTCAACCCAGGAGAAAACTAGTAAAAGACCCCCAAACAGCCAAAAAGCAAAAGTACAAAAATGGGGACTTAGTCATTTTCTTTCCAATTTCCCAAAACACTCCGCGCGCGCTCTGCAGCTAGGCCCTAACTCCCCTCTGCCACCATGGATTTGCTTCAAACCTCTTGCAAAGTAAAGTATCCATAGCCAGCAGTGCTCCGAGACCCCGAAACCCACCCACAAACACCAGGAAGCCCCACAAACAGGCCCCCGAAAACGCTACATTGAGCAAAATGTCAGAAATAGCAAAAAAAAAATCGGCCTGGATTTTGTCCCAACCACTTCTACCCGGTATTAGACCTTCCCAGGAATGCCCCAAGACCCGCCAACACACCCGCCAAGAAGCATAACACCCCCAAACAGGCCAAAAGCAAAATCTCATACTTGCAATATTTCTCGGCCTTCGGTCCAAACGCGCGGCGTAGCTAGGCCATAAGTCGGGGTTGCCACCACGGATTTCCTGAAAAGCAAATGCAATCAAGATTAGAGTGTCCCAGCAGTGCTCCCAGACCCCGAAACTCACCCACAAACACCAGGAAGCCCCACAAACAGGCCCCCGAAAACGCTACATTGAGCAAAATGTCAGAAATAGCAAAAATAAATCGGCCTGGATTTTGTCCCAACCACTTCTACCCGGTATTAGACCTTCCCAGGAATGCCCCAAGACCCGCCAACCCACCCGCCAAGAAGCATAACACCCCCAAACAGGCCAAAAGCAAAATCTCATACTTGCAATATTTCTCGGCCTTCGGTCAAAACGCGCTGCGTGGCTAGGCCATAAGTCGGGGTTGCCACCACGGATTTCCTGAAAAGCAAATGCAATCAAGATTAGAGTGTCCCAGCAGTGCTCCCAGACCACGAAACTCACCCACAAACAGACGGAACCCCCCCTAAGAGTACCTAAAAGCAAGTCATCAAAAACACAAAAACATTTCCACCTGGGATTTGGTCCAAACCACTTTTATCCGGTATTAGAGCTTCCCAACAATGGTCCCAGAGCCGTCAACTCACCTGCAAAGAGGTACAACAACACCCCCACAAGTGCTGAGTCTTTCTTCATTGGGCGTAAAGTAAACCAGCCCTCTGGTTTGATGGAAATAGGAGTCTGGAGGAGGAGGATAGAGGAGCATGTTCTTCTGAACTTGTGAACCTGAGGAATGCAGACTGCGGCAACTTCAAATCAATTAGCAAACCAGTGAAGACAGTTCTGCTGATGGGCTTGATTTTGTGATTATCTGATTAAAGTTTGAAATATATTAACTGTGCACAACAAAGAAAGACAGACACACAGGAATAAAAGTGAATAAGGACGAAAAAGAAAGTTATTGATTCGTTGTCTTATTTTCAGGGCTCGGTATCACGGTCCAGGAATAAGAATAAGACTTCGTCATCATACTCTGCGAATTCAGGCAGGGTGAGCTCAGTGTCACCTGACAGAGTAGAAATTCCCTCATCTATGTTGCTGGCCACCTCCTCTTCATCCGGCACGCTTTCTCGTACTCTGAAATCTGGTGGTATGAGGTGCTGATTCATCTTGATCATTGTTAACCTCTCCACATTTTTGGGCGAGAGGCGGCTCTGTTTGGGAGTTACAATGCCACCAGCAGCACTGAAAACCCGTTCAGAAGACACGCTTGCGAGTGGGCAAGACAAGTAGTTTAAAGCCAGGTTGGTGAGCTGTGGCCACAATTCTTTTTTCCCATGCCAATACGCCAATGGGTCAGAATTAACATAGACCTCTGTTGAGTCATTCAGATAGTCCTTCACCATCGACTCAAGGTCCTCATCCAAGGTTCCTCCACTTTGCTTAGCTCTTGCTGTGCCTTTGACCTTTTGAGAACCAAACCCACGCAGAGCTAGCCAATCCTCTTCAGCCTCCAATGTTTCTGTTGTGTCTCGTGCAGATGATCCGGTTGCCGGTGTCTTTAACGGCTGAGAGGTCACTTGTGCCACAGCCACAGGTGCAGAAGTGGATTGTTTTGACTGGGGATGGCCTGCTGATGTACTGCCATTTCCTTCAATTTTCAGCCGTTCTCTTTCAAACCTCTTGGCTGACAAGGCTAGCCAATGTTTGTACTTTGGAACATGTTCATCATCAAAAGGAAAGAATGCTTGGCCTGCAGCGCCTTTTTGTAGCGTGGATCCAGAATAGTAGCACAAATGTAATGCTCTTCTGAGTGGATCTTTTTAAGACGTTCATCACCTTGTAGGAGCTGTAATAATTTCTCAGCCAGAAGCAAAGAGTCTTGGTTTGTTTCATCTTTTTCAAACACAGAACACACCTCCTTCAGTTGGTCCTCCAGCATGTACAACAATGGGATAGCTTTTCCCAAATTAGAGTCCTCCTTGCTGACTGCACGCGTGAAGAACTCAAAAGGACGAAGCATGCGTGTCAGGCTTTGAACTATGTTCCATTGCGCCGCACCCATCCTCAGCTCCTCTGTACCCTCTGTAAGGAAATATTGATCGAGTTCCGTATACTGCTCATACAGACGCTCAAGCATGTAGAAGGTTGAGTTCCAACGTGTTACCACCTCCTGGATGAGTGCTTTCACTGGCATTTGACGTTGATATAGCAGGCTCCTCAGCTGCTTCCGGGCCTTAAAAGAATGGCTGAAATGCTTGCACATTTTTCGGCAGGTGTCCAATACACTGTACGCTGCACTGCCTTTATTACCCAAGAATTTTTGGACAACCAGGTTTATACAGTGCGCCAAACACGGCACTCTGAAATAGTGACCGTCCCTCATGGCCTTAACTATATTGGAGCCATTGTCCGTGGAAACATAACCAACCTGGCGTTTTAGTGGGGACAGCCAGTTAAGGACCTTTGTGTTAAAGACATCCAAAATGTTTTCTGCTGTGTGACGTTTCTCCAAACCAAACATGGCTAGTGTTGCATGTTTTCGAGCAGCTTTAAAAACAATGTCCGTGTCAACACCTGTGTTTAGCTTTGCTTTAGCCCCTGAAAAAGAGACCCAGTGTGCAGTAATGCACATGTAATCAGCGCCTGCGCCACTGGTCCACATGTCTGTTGTCATATGTATAGTGTGAACAGCACTCTTCTGCAAAGCTGCCCCAATCACCTTCAGAACATCTTCATGTAGTGCTGGAACCGCAACTCAGGCAAAATAGAACCGGCTAGGAACCTTCCATTTAGGGCAGAGCGCTGCCACTAATTCTAGAAAACCAACCCCTTCTACAAAAGAAAAAGGGAGAAGGTCCAGAGCTAGCATTTTAGCCAGCTTAGTGTTATACAGACGCGTCAGTGGGTGGTTGCGTTCATATTGCGCTTCTGTAAACAACATCTTTTTAATGTTGCCCTGGACCAAAGATTTACATGATGATGATGATATCTTCGACCCAGTTACGCTCGCTGATGAACTTTTTCGCAATGGTGTATCACTCTCTCCCACACTCTTAGTGTGGCTCACATGGGGTGTGCTGCTGACAGGAGTACTGGGTGTAAGTGAAGGGTTTGACACGTCTTCTTCCTCCTCGTCATCATCAGATGAAACAGCATTACGTGCAATTCGGGCTTCCTTGATCGCCTGTAGGTGCGCAAACCATTTGACAGCGTGCTTTCTTTCAAGATGACCTCTCTGGCCTCCGGTACCATAGTTGGAACCCAACTTACCACGACTAACTCGAAGCTTACACATGCTACAAATGGCTACGGTTTCATTTTTTGGGCAAACACTAAAGAAGTCCCAAACTGCAGACTTGAAATGTCTTTGGGGGCCGGAGGAGGCGGCGATACTGGTGGTGGTGGTCCTGCTGCTAATGCCAGATGAAGTGGAGGATGTGGATTGCCGAACTTCAGTACGTTTTGCACTTTCACCACCACGAATTGAGGTCGAGGTGGATGTAGGTCCCTTCTTGCGAGTTAGAAAAATGGAAGCGGTAGGTGTTGGAGTACTACTTAACTCCAAATCTAATGATTGTTGTGTTTCCATTTCCATTGCCTCCTCGTCGACATCATCATCACGCTCAGCAGCTTCTCGGGATAGGGTCAAAATGTCTCTTTGCTGCATGCCCGGTGGGGCTGCAGTGACCTTTGTGATGACTGGCTCGTCGTCATCGTGAGAGGCTTCATCACCAGCAGTATCTGTCACTTCTTGTTGAGCCTCATCACACTCCATAGGTATGAGTTTTTCGACGACCTTCCTTTTACGCTTAGGTACCTTTGTCAGATCATGGTGTGCCTCACTCTCAGACCGCAGTGGTGGTTTCCAAGCTGGATCCGTATCATCAGAAGGAGGTGGGCTTGAAGAAGATGTAGACACCCCCCTTGATCTTTTCCTTGCTAGGGATGTGGAAGACAATGAATGATCATCAGGAGGAGTGGCTTCCAATGATACCTCGGCTTCATTGTCGATTTCCTGATGTGCCCCTACTTCGGGAGGAACAACTATTGTGGGCACTTGTGACCCTCCACGCACCTCTGCTTGCGCATCTCCTTTTGCTGCCTCTCCTTCCACATGTACTTGGGCGTGTACTTGCACATGGTGTTGTTGTTGCGGCTGTGGTTGTTCAACACTTGTCAGATGAGTTACAACAACCTGTGTTGATTCAGGGACATTGCTGCTACTTTCTTGCGATGAGCCAACATCCCTGGTCGATGGTGATTGGTGAAGTGCACTGACTGCCTCTGAAGCACTCAAGGGCTTTGACTTAAGTTGGCGTGGTGGTGGAGGCACTGAACCCAATGGAGCAGGGGTGCTGCTCCCAGCTTGGTCCCCAGCAGATCCTGCTGCTGCTGCAGGCGTACTTTTTTTTTTGCTCCCAAAAAACGTGGCGGTTGGCACACCAGCCTCCTTGGTAACTTGCTTCTTCTGCTCCTTACTAGCAACTTTCTTGCTAGAGGAGCTACGGAGAACTTTTTTTGGGGCCATCTTCTTCAGAGCAGGTCAGACAGCAGGCCGCAGTTGCACGAATTGTAGAGTTGTCTGAGGCCAGACGTGACGTCGCGTGACGTTATGCTGCACACACACACCGCTGCAGGACTTCTTCCTGGCACTGGTGGTTCTCTTGAGTCTTGTGCACCTAAAAACAATGGAAGACAGAGGAACATCAGTTCAGTTATACACCACAAAAAAAATCGAAAAAAACCCAGAAAAATCAGCACAATCCCATTCCATCCATGCCCTCCATGATGTTTAAGTTCAAGACAGCCCACAGAAAGAGTAGGCCCATGCTAGACTCAAATACCCCTGGTGAAAAGGCCGCAAGTACAGCCCCAAAAAACAAAAATCACTGAAAAATCAGCACAATCCCAATCCATCCATGCCCTCCATGATGTTTAAATTCAAGACAACCCACAGAAAGAGTAGGCCCATGCTAGACTCAAATACCCCTGGTGAAAAGGCCACAAGTACAGCCCCAAAAAACGAAAATCACTGAAAAATCAGTACAATCCCAATCCATCCATGCCCTCCATGATGTTTAAATTCAAGACAACCCACAGAAAGACTAGGCCCATGCAAGACTCACTACCCCTGGGCATAAAGGTTGAAAAGTAGGCAAAATGGTTGCAGGCCTAACAACAAAGCCTGCATTCAAAATGGCCACTTGCCTCCCAGCACGTGGCCAGTGCCTGTAGCAGCACTCAAAATGGCCACCAGCCACATGGCCTGTCCCTCCCCATGAACACCCCCAAAAATCGAAAAACACTGCAAAATCAGCACAATCCCATTCCATCCATGCCCTCCATGATGTTTAAGTTCAAGACAGCCCACAGAAAGACTAGGTCCATGCTAGACTCAAATACCCCTGGTGAAAAGGCCACAAGTACAGCCCCAAAAAACGAAAATCACTGAAAAATCAGCACAATCCCAATCCATCCATGCCCTCCATGATGTTTAAATTCAAGACAACCCACAGAAAGACTAGGCCCATGCTAGACTCAAATACCCCTTGAAAAGGCCACAAGTACAGCCCCAAAAAACGAAAATCACTGAAAAATCAGCACAATCCCAATCCATCCATGCCTTCCATGATGTTTAAATTCAAGACAACCCACAGAAAGACTAGGCCCATGCAAGACTCACTACCCCTGGGCATAAAGGTTGAAAAGTAGGCAAAATGGTTGCAGGCCTAACAACAAAGCCTGCATTCAAAATGGCCACTTGCCTCCCAGCACATGGCCAGTGCCTGTAGCAGCACTCAAAATGGCCACCAGCCACATGGCCTTTCCCTCCCCATGAACACCCCCAAAAATCGAAAAACACTGCAAAATCAGCACAATCCCATTCCATCCATGCCCTCCATGATGTTTAAGTTCAAGACAGCCCACAGAAAGACTAGGCCCATGCTAGACTCAAATACCCCTGGTGAAAAGGCCACAAGTACAGCCCCAAAAAACGAAAATCACTGAAAAATCAGCACAATCCCAATCCATCCATGCCCTCCATGATGTTTAAATTCAAGACAACCCACAGAAAGACTAGGCCCATGCAAGACTCACTACCCCTGGGCATAAAGGTTGAAAAGTAGGCAAAATGATTGCAGGCCTAACAACAAAGCCTGCATTCAAAATGGCCACTTGCCTCCCAGCACATGGCCAGTGCCTGTAGCAGCACTCAAAATGGCCACCAGCCACATGGCCTGTCCCTCCCCATGAACACCCCCAAAAATCGAAAAACACTGCAAAATCAGCACAATCCCATTCCATCCATGTCCCCCATGATGTTTAAGTTCAAGACAGCCCACAGAAAGACTAGGCCCATGCTAGACTCAAATACCCCTGGTGAAAAGGCCACAAGTACAACCCCAAAAAACGAAAATCACTGAAAAATCTGCACAATCCCAATCCATCCATGCCCTCCATGATGTTTAAATTCAAGACAACCCACAGAAAGACTAGGCCCATGCTAGACTCAAATACCCCTGGTGAAAAGGCCACAAGTACAGCCCCAAAAAACGAAAATCACTGAAAAATCAGCACAATCCCAATCCATTCATGCCCTCCATGATGTTTAAATTCAAGACAACCCACAGAAAGACTAGGCCCATGCAAGACTCACTACCCCTGGGCATAAAGGTTGAAAAGTAGGCAAAATAGTTGCAGGCCTAACAACAAAGCCTGCATTCAAAATGGCCACTTGCCTCCCAGCACATGGCCAGTGCCTGTAGCAGCACTCAAAATGGCCACCAGCCACATGGCCTTTCCCTCCCCATGAGCACCCCCAAAAATCGAAAAACACTGCAAAATCAGCACAATCCCATTCCATCCATGCCCTCCATGATGTTTAAGTTCAAGACAGCCCACAGAAAGACTAGGCCCATGCTAGACTCAAATACCCCTGGTGAAAAGGCCACAAGTACAGCCCCAAAAAACGAAAATCACTGAAAAATCAGCACAATCCCAATCCATCCATGCCCTCCATGATGTTTAAATTCAAGACAACCCACAGAAAGACTAGGCCCATGCAAGACTCACTACCCCTGGGCATAAAGGTTGAAAAGTAGGCAAAATGGTTGCAGGCCTAACAACAAAGCCTGCATTCAAAATGGCCACTTGCCTCCCAGCACATGGCCAGTGCCTGTAGCAGCACTCAAAATGGCCACCAGCCACATGGCCTGTCCCTCCCCATGAACACCCCCAAAAATCGAAAAACACTGCAAAATCAGCACAATCCCATTCCATCCATGTCCTCCATGATGTTTAAGTTCAAGACAGCCCACAGAAAGACTAGGCCCATGCTAGACTCAAATACCCCTGGTGAAAAGGCCACAAGTAGAGCCCCAAAAAACGAAAATCACTGGAAAATCAGCACAATCCCAATCCACCCATGCCCTCCATGATGTTTAAATTCAAGACAACCCACAGAAAGACTAGGCCCATGCTAGACTCAAATACCCCTGGTGAAAAGGCCACAAGTACAGCCCCAAAAAACGAAAACCGCTGAAAAATCAGCACAATCCCAATCCATCCATGCCCTCCATGATGTTTAAATTCAAGACAACCCACAGAAAGACTAGGCCCATGCAAGACTCACTACCCCTGGGCATAAAGGTTGAAAAGTAGGCAAAATGGTTGCAGGCCTAACAACAAAGCCTGCATTCAAAATGGCCACTTGCCTGCCAGCACATGGCCAGTGCCTGTAGCAGCACTCAAAATGGCCACCAGCCACATGGCCTGTCCCTCCCCATGAACACCCCCAAAAATCGAAAAACACTGCAAAATCAGCACAATCCCATTCCATCCATGCCCTCCATGATGTTTAAGTTCAAAACAGCCCACAGAAAGACTAGGCCCATGCTAGACTCAAATACCCCTGGTGAAAAGGCCACAAGTACAGCCCCAAAAAACGAAAATCACTGAAAAATCAGCACAATCCCATTCCATCCATGGCCTCCATGATGTTTAAGTTCAAGACAGCCCACAGAAAGACTAGGCCCATGCTAGACTCAAATACCCCTGGTGAAAAGGCCAAAAGTACAGCCCCAAAAAACGAAAATCACTGAAAAATCAGCACAATCCCATTCCATCCATGGCCTCCATGATGTTTAAGTTCAAGACAACCCACAGAAAGACTCAGTCCACCCACCACTGAGTACCCCTGGGCAAAAGGCCCCAAAACAGCCCAAAAATCGAAAATTCCAAAATTTTAGTTGCAGCAACTGTAATGCCCCAAACAAACTTACTTGTAAAATTTCTAATCCAACAGTGATCCAAAGAAAGTCAAAAAGGCCTCAAATCCAAAGATCCAGCAGCATCCACAAAAAGTAATCCTTCCAGCTCCAGATCCAAATGAAAAGTGACCAGGAGATGGACAAAGCACTGGGAGGAGCCTGCTGAACAGGAACAGGAAGTTGAAGACTGTGGGGCACTTCCTTCCTCCCACCCCCCTCCCCAATATGGACTCCTCGCTAAAAAAGTGCAGGCAAATGTCAACCTAAGGAGTTATTCAGATAAAAATCATCATTTCAAGAAGGTTTATGCTGCTTGCTGGTGGATTTCTTGTGCAGAATTGCAAATTTTATATTTTCGCTTGTGCGAGATTCTTGCTGCTCGCCGCATCTCAAATTTCGCAATTGCGAAGTACCGCGAGACGTGATCTCGCCGTACTCGCGTTGACAAACTATCGCTGGCAAGCCGCGATGACGTAATCGCGCTCGCCAATTCCCGCAGGATCACACAGCAAGATCCAAAATGGCGCAGCACTCGCAAACTATCGAGAAAAACAACTCGGCAAACGATGAGAAACGCCACGCGCCGCAAAAATTGTATCACCAACGCCGCGTGCCGCAAAAAAAATCCGCTGCGTGCGAATTTGCGGATTTTGCGGGAAATTCGCAAATCTCGCGGATTGCGAATTTCCCGAAAATCCGCGAGCGTAACGGATTTTCCGCCCATGCTTAGTCAGCTCAGGGATCCCTTAACTTTCTCACACATAAATGTGAGAAATAATAGATTTTTTCAACAAAGTTTGAAGTTTGCAGGGGATTCTGTGTAGGGAAATGTTAGGGGACCCATGCAAGCCATACCTTGCTGGACTCCCCCGGATGTCTGGTTTTTAGAAATGTGTGGGTTTGGCAGGTTTCCCTAGATGGCTGCCGAGCCCTGGGCCAAAACCCATGGGATCCCCCTTGCAAAACCAGGTTGTTTTATGATAGGGAATTGTGATGTAGCCTTAATAGGTTTTGGGCCTTTGCCTGTTGCAGGTACTTGACCCACGCACGTGATTGAGGTACCATTTTTATATCGGGTGACCTAGGGGGGCTCTGGGTGGTAGGAAATTTGTGGATCCATGCAGATTCCAGAACTTTCCTACTCAGAAATTTGAGAAAAATGTGATTTTTTTCAGCTAAATATGATGTTTGCAGGGGATTCTGGGAAGGGAAATGTTGAGGGACCCAAGCAAGCCATACCTTGCTGAACTCCCCTCGGTGTCTAGTTTTCAGAAATTTGTGGATTTGGTAGGTTTCCCTAGATGGCCACCGAACCCCGGGCCAAAAAGTCATGGGACCCCCATGCAAAACCAGGTTGTTTTGTGATAGGCAATTATAATTTTAATGTCGCCTCAATAGGTATTGGGTCCTTGGCTGTCGCTGGTAACTGACCCACCCACACAAGTGAGGTACCATTTTTCTCTGAAGACTTTGGGGAATGCGGGGTGGGTGGAATTTTTGGGATCCACACAGATTTCAGAACTTTCCACCACAGGAATATGAGGAAAATGTTTTTTTTTGTAAAACAAATTTTGAGGTTTGCAAGGGATTCTGAGTAACAGAACCTGGTGGGAGCTAGACAAGTCACTCCATCCTGGATTCCCCTGGGTATCTAGTTTTTAAAAATGTATAGGTGTGCTATGTTTCCTTATGTGCCGGCAGAACTAGGGTTCAAATCTACAGGTAGGCACTTTTCAAAAAAAGTGTCAGTATTCACTGTGAAAATGTGGTGTGTCCACGTTGTTTTTTGGACCGTTTCCTGTTGCGGGCACTAGGCCTACACACACAAGTGAGGCACCATTTTCTTTGTAAGACTTTGGGGAATGCGGGATGGGTGGAATTTTGTGGATCCACGCAGATTCCAGAACTTTCCACCACAGAAATGTGAGGAAAATGTGTTTTTTTGGGACAGATTTTGAGGTTTGCAAGGGATTGTGGGTAACAGAACCTGGTGTGAGCCAGACAAATCACCCCATCCTGTATTCCGCTGAGTGTCTAGTTTAAAAAAATGTATAGGTTTCATGGGTTTCCCCAGGTGCGGCAGAGCTAGGGATCAAAATATACAGCTAGGCATTCTGCAAAAAAAGGGTCAGTTTTCACTGTGAAAATGTGGTGTGTCCACGTTCTGCTTTGGGCCGTTTCCTGTCACGGGCATTAGGCCTACCCACACAAGTGAGATACCATTTTTCTAGAAAGACTTTGGGTGATGTGGGGTGGGTGGAATTTTGTGGATCTATGCAGATTCCAGAACTTTCCACCACAAAAATATGAGGAAAATGTTATTTTTTTGTCAAGGTTTGAGGTTTGCAAGGGATTCTGGGTAACAGAACCTGGAGGGAGCCAGACAAGTCAGCCCATCCTGTATTTCCTTGGGTGTCTAGTTTTCAAAAATGTATAAGTTTGCTGGGTTTCCCTATGTGCCGGCTGCACTAAGGCCCAAAATACACAGGAAGGCACATTGCCTAAAAAAAGTCTGTGCCTAGTGGGCTTTCTGCAGCCCTGGGGGGATTCGGGGGGAGGGGGTTGTGTTTGCCCCGATATGCCCCCATGGGCTATTTTTCAGGAGGTGGGTACATTGGTATGGCCATTCTGGGCAGCTCCCACCCCCACGCATAAACAAAGCCAGTGTAATCGCTGCGCCTAGTGGGCTTTCTGCCCCTCTGGGGGGGGCAGATCAAAGGGCCACTGCCCCGCCATCTGCTCCCCGGGGGGAGGGGGGCAGAAAGACTGGAATTTCTCTGAGGAGATGGGGGATTGTCATGCCAATTTAGGGTAGCCCCCATCCCTACATGAATACAAAAAAATCCCTGGCTTCTAGTGGGCTTACTGCCCCCATATGCCCCCTGTGGGGCAGAAAGACTGTAATGATTGTGGGAGTGGGGGCATTGGCATGCCCGTTTTGGGCAGCCCCCACACCTAATATAAATTGGCAAAAAAAAATCCCTGGTGTCTAGTGGGCTTTTTGCCCCCCTGGAGGGGCAGATTGGAGGCTACTGCCCCTATATGCTTCCCGGGGGGGCAGAAAGAATATTATTTTTGGGGGGGGTTGGGGGCATTGGTATGTACATTTTGGCCAGCCCCCAATCCTATTTGTACTTGCCCAAAAAAGTCCCTGGTTTCTAGTGGGCCCGTTTTGGGCTGTCTCCAACCTAATTAAAATTTCCCCCCAAAAATGTCCAGGCATCTAGTGTGCTTTCTGCCCACTCAAGGGGGCAGAAAGACTATATTTGGCCAATTGTTTGGGGGGAGCAAAGGCCCTTGCCCAAAGGGCCACTCCCCCCTCCCTGGTGCCCTGCTTGGGGATCACCCTCCTGGGGCGATCCCCAAGCAGGGCTCCTCTCAGGTGGGGTGCCATTGGAAGGGGGAGATTCTCCCCTTTCCAATGATACCTCTCCCGTCTCTCTACGTGCTCATGGGGCAGGATAGCCCCCTGAGCATGTAGAAAGTGAAAATGAAATGAGCCTGTTGGCTCATTTCAGTTTCGGTTTCACTAAAATGATGTCAGTGCGACGTGCGCGCTTATCGTCATTTCAGGGAAACCAGGGGGGCCTTCGGAGCTTCGGCAGCCGCAGAGGCTGTTGGGGGTAAAGGGAATCCCTTTGGTGCCCGCACCAGAGGGATTGCCTGTGCCATGGCGTTGGACTTGCGAGAGCCGTCCAACGCCATCCGACGCATGGAAGGGGTTAAGAATATATAAGTCCATGCTATGAGATGTTCTTAACTTCAGCCCAAAATATCTGAGATGGGGATGCTCATAACATCTATGGTAATGTTTATGTTGATCTTTACCTATATAACTAACCTGCCAGAGGGTATCTCTTTTTTTTAGGGTATCGCACCAACACTAAATGTCCTATACCCTAGTTTGTGTGGGGGTTCTATCAGCCAAGTTTCTTGGAACAGGCAAAGGTCGAATTTTCCTATATATTCCTGCCAATCTGTGTCTAAACCCCGCTATGTTCCAAGAGATCATCATGACATTTAGAGGGGATGCCTCGGAGTTCGAGTCAGGGGTATATTCAGTATATTCAGGTTGTATATTTCTATTGCCCAAAGTACCAAAAGATGTTGTGCTGCCTGCATGAGTTTCTTGCATCTCCTGTTGGCCAGCCATTAAGGGAATACTATCGACACTTTGAGAGTTTAAATAGATCCACTTTTAGCAATATTGTTGGCCTGTCTAGCCAGCCAATCTACAGATTCCAAATTGAGCGCTACATGTCCTGGTAGTGAAAAACCTCTTAATCCATTTGCCACTACTGCAAGGCATATCACTCCCAAAGGCTAACATTAACATTGCCTTAAAACATCTGTTAAGTGTAATTTCCAATTGAGAAAACATAGAGTTTTGGAGTTTGGTGTCTCTGGATTCACAATTTAAAATCACAACTTATGATAAAGTCGGATTTTAATTTATATGTTTTTAAATGCTCTTTTTAGAAAGTTGGCATTTTCTTAGTTTAACCATTCTATGCCTGTTTTCTGAATACACATATGGATGACAGCTGGGTTTTGTGCTTTCCCTCTAGACAGTCCCACAAAGGGAGCTGAGTGTGACATCTGCATCCTGATGGCACATCCCCAAGCTGATGGGTCTAACTGATGTAGATTGGGAGGGAGGAACTGACACTTGCACCTGAATAGGGATATGCCTGTCCCTATACAAAGAGCTGCATGCACCCCCCGTAGTGAGTATTGTGCCATGGCAGGTAAGGGAAAAACTTTGTGGTCTTCAAATGCCTCTTTTAAGTCTCTCCCACTTCAACTGCACATATAAGTACTGGACCCCTGACACCAGCAGAGGAGAACTTTTCTGGAACCAAGGACATGGCTGCCAGGAAGAAGAACTGCTGTGTGGTAGGAAGAACTGCCAATTTGCTAACTGCATTGTAGTATTGGCCTTCTGTCTGCTGATTGCTATGCTACAGGAGGGACTTACACTTTGCTACCTGCTTTGCTGTGTTGGCATGCTGCCTGCTGCTTCTTACCTGGGAGTGAGATGGACTGGACCTGCTTTCTACATCCTTGCACCCAGATTCTCCAAAGGCCTGCTGACTTACCTCCTGTTCTTGAAGTATCACCAGTGGCTGATCCCCCGCTAAGCTCCGTTGAGCAGTGTAAAAGGAAAAATAAAATGAGAATAGCACAATGTTAATAACATTACGTTATCATTTAATTTTTAGTATGGAGCCATGTAAGGGCAGGGCGGGGCTATGTGACGGAGCAGGGAGGAGGAGTAGTGGTGGGCACCATAAGTGGGCATTACGGTTTGGCCCACCATCTTGGGCCGGCTAAATCATTATGCGCATTTAGCATTTCTCCACCTGGAAACCTGGACAGTCAGGTGGGGAACAGTCTCAGGCTTCCAGGCACTGTCTGAGCAGCCAAACAGGCCACTAAGACCAGAATTGACACTGCTGTCATGCAGGTGACAGCTGTGTCGTGATTGGTTTACGTCTTGTAGCCTGCTGGGAGCCAGGAACAGAGGGAGGAAGGAGAAGAGGAAGCAGCCAAACTCATGTAAGTGAGGTTTTATTTTTTTCTACTCCCAGCACTACATTTTTCTAGCAGCCGCAACTGAGTATCAGGGCTATGAAAGACTACTTCATCCCTCCACAACCTTGTGAACTCTGCCAACTGGGAGTCCTCCTTTGCTTAAGGTGCCAAATCCAGTCCTATAGCCTCAGAAATGGGTTTTTGCAGCTTTTCTACATTGATGTTGATGCATCGCTCAGAACCAACGCATCACCCTTTGACACCGATGCAGCGGCTGCTCGATGACAGAGTGTGTACTGCAGACACATCTCAATGACTACAGCGATCTTATTGTCGTCCCTGTTCGACGATAAGGGTCTGTGTAGTTCAATGATGACAGCGATCCTACCGCTGATGCTGCTCGACGACAACGCAGTGCCGGCAGTTTAATGGAGCTCGATGACTTCTAAGCAATGTTTTTGGAAAAACATCTTTAAAAATGTAAATTTTGACTTGTACTTATTGTATTTTTGTCATTGGTCTTGTGTGGAATTCTGTTTGTGTTTTTTTACTGTGTTACTGTAATTTATATGTTGCACAAATACGTTACACATTGCCTCCTAAGTTAAGCCTGACTGATTTGTGCAAAGCTACCAGATGGTGAGCACAGGTTAATTTAGGTTGTATATCTAACTCACCCTGACTAGGATTGAGGTCCCTACTCTGGCATCTAGAGACCCAATTTCTAACATCCAAGTACTTCACTAAGGTTGTTCATTAACATCTAACACAGCCACATCTACACAGTCTAGCCATGTCTTACAGAATGGATGTGGACTGGAAAATCCCAATGAAATTCAGGTATGCGATGACAGACAACTAAATACTAAACCCTCACAGAATTACACACCTTCGGTGCTAATGTGTTTATTAGCTAGAACTAGGCACTAGACATCATTCACAATGCAATCCGTTGCCTGCCATTATATTTCTGCAATCATATTTTTACATGGACTCTGCACTAAAATTGGCTTTAAATAATGCCTTATAATTACAGTATGGATTTCTTGTATGTATATATTTGGTGGTGGAAGGCATCAGTAATAATAAATCAAATGCCTGGCAGTCTCTGGTACATGCCTAACATGTATTTTGTCTAGCTTGATATATATATGTGGGTCATACATGTACAAGGCCTAAGGGACTAAGGGGTAGATGTATCAACATACCCCTTTGCGATTTCTAAATAGCGATTTTTAAGGAATCGCTATTTAGAAATCGCAAAATGGCATGTATGTAAAAATTCGCTATTTTTTAGCGATTTCTTAATCTTCCTTAATTGTGAATTCGCAAATTGCGAATTCGCAATTAAGGAATAATTTCCCATTCATTCCTATGGGCCAGGAGGCCCATACGAATGATTGTGAAATAAATCTCAATTTGCGATTCGCAATTTGCGAATCGCAAAGTGAGAATAATTTCAAGGGTGCAGGCGTGTCTCAAGGACACCCTGCTGCACCCCTGAAATGTACATGTGTGTGCATATGGCGCACATACATGCCCTATGGGCATGGGTGTGCGTCACATGCCACCTTCAAAAATGCCAAATTGTGCATTTTTAAAAGAATTCACAAATTACCATCAACTACAAGTTGGTGGTAATTTGCGATTTCTTAACCAAAATTTGCAAATGAAAAATGCTACATACATAGCATTTAAGGAATCGCAAAATTGCGATTCCTTAAATGCTATGGCAAAATAAGGAATCGCAAATGTTTGCGATTCCTTAATTTGCGAATTTTTGATGCATGCCAAAACATGCAAAAAGACCGTTAGCGATTCGCAAACGGCTTGATACATCTTGGCCTAGAGGTTTTAATCAGGGACCCTGATTGCAAAACAAAAGGATTCCCTTTACTGTTTGAAACAATTTGGAAGGGCTGGTCCTGTACTTTCCCCAAGACTAGGCGACTGCTTTAAGCTATCTGACTATGGATAGAAAATGAAAAGTCTTCATCGAATACTTATGTCGAGTAACTAGGGCAAGGTTAGGATTATCCTATTTTGCTCTTTCCAAGCAACTGCCATTTTTTTATTGCACGTCTTTGTAGGAGGCGGTGGTGCAGACAGCCCCAGGTAGCGGCCAAAAACCAATAGTGTCACTTTAATGAAATACTGGACTGCAGTGTCTTAACTTCATTTGTAAAATGGACTAGTTGGCATAGACACCATCCCTTAAAAAACACAAAACGTCAGTGAAATGGTAGCCATGGGACCGGCATTGATTAAAAGGCAGAATGTTATGTTGCTGCTGCAGAAGATATTGCAGATGTATCAACACTTCTATGCATGATCTGCTGTACACGTGGCACTTATTGCATGAACGGATGGAAAGAAAGATAATGTTTTGATCTATAATGTGTATGGGAGGTTGTATGGATGTTGAAAAAAGTGATCAGACAATGGCATATAGTATGACCCCGAAAGCTGACTTTTGAGATTACTTAAACTAGGGTTCTAATTGAAGAAAGTGGGCATGTAGATAGTACTGAGTAAAAAGAATATTACAAATCTGAACATATTTATGATTAACAGAGGTAGAAGACAAAACTAAACATATATTAACAGTTTGTCATTGCCTTCACATTACTCCGAATCCATTGTCAGGGGTCTGCTATATGTTTTGTTCTGTGTGCCTATTCTGCTTTAATTTATCACTATTCAGTACAGATTTTTTTTTTTAATCAGACATTTATAAACTCGTCTGTGCCCAATGAATATAAGCATAGATTGCAAAGTTAAAGGGATTGGCGGATTGGAGCACTTTCTCAGATTCAACGAGAAATAAAAGTGAGCGGCGTTGCCAAGAACCATGGGTTATTTTATACCACTGCTTATACCATGGATGTTGAACATGCGTGGAATTCAGAAACTGAAAAATATCTATGGGTTCATTGTCTTTGTCATTGCAGCAGCAGGATAAAGAGCAGTAACATTAGAATTACAATAAACTATGGCCGACTAAATTGCAGAATCACACCAGACCACACCAGGACCTAAGATGAGGAATTATTGAGATGTTTATCTGGGAGCATGTAATTGTCTGTATTTCATTTAAGGAATGGTTGCTATCAAATCTAAAACACCATGCAAAATAGGAAGGCAACACCACTATGGCCCTAATTACGCTGTCAGGCGGACTCAGGGAACCGATCGACCGTAGGTCGGTGGTTCCAGACACCGCATAATGATGTGACCGCACATTGTTATGTTATGTTATGTTATTATGAGTTTGTAAAGCGCTATATCACCCAGGGGTATCTAAGCGCTATCAGCGGATACACAACATCAGTAGGTGAAAAAAAAGCAGATCACAGAGGTCCCCATGCCTCCGCAAAAAGCACTGTCTTCAGCTTTTTCCTGAACAGCAATAGGTTTGTCTCCTTCCTGAGTTCAACCGGGAGGAGGTTCCATGCCAGGGGGACAGTGCTAGAGAAGGCTCTGCCGCCCTTGGATGTGAGGTTGTACCGAGGGCAAAGTAGGTTACATGCCTCAGCCGACCGGAGAGACCTAGTGGGTAGATACCTAGGGAGTCGATCTTTGATATATTTAGGGGCTGAGCCGTGAACCGCTTTGTGTGCAATACAGAGACTTTTAAATTTAGTTCTTTGGGCAATGGGCAGCCAATGTAAGCTGCTGAGTAGTGGCGTAGCACGAGTATGCCTGGGTTTTTTAAAAATGAGCCTCGCCGCATCATTCATTACGACCTGTAGTCGGGCCAGAAGGTTGTTTTGGAGGCCATAGTAGAGGGAATTACCATAGTCCAGCCGTGCCAGGACTAAGGCGGAGACCGCCATCCTCATAGAGGAAAAAGATAGAAATGGGGAGAGTTTCCTCAGCTGGCGTATCAGACTTACACAGATGCCAACCACGGATACCTGCTGAGTCATCGATAGTCGGGCATCAATTTTGATGCCCAGACTTTTAACTGCTGGTGCTGGGGCTGGGAAAGGCCCCAATTCAGCCGGCCAAAACTGGTCGCACCAAGGATTGGCAGCTGTAGTGATTGCCAAGACTTCCGTTTTGTCAGGGTTTATTTTTAGGGAGTTGTTGGACATCCAGCTGATTATAAATTTGAGAGTGTTCTGCATTTTCAAATGGGCCTGAACGGTGTCGTCGATCCGAATCAGGATTTGTGTGTCGTCTGCGTAATTGTAGACTCTACAGTCCATCCTGTTCAGTAACGTGATCAGTGGCTGAAGGTATATGTTAAAAAGTAGGGGTGAGAGGGCCGAGCCTTGGGGCACGCCGCAAGTCAGTTTTGCTGGTTTGGATATAAGATCAGCAAGCTGCACTCGTTGCGACCTGTCTTCAAGGAAGGATGTCAACCAGGCGAAGGCTGTACCCTGAATCCCCAGGTCCTGTATCCGCAATAGAAGTTGGCAGTGATTAACGGTATCAAATGCCGCGGATAAGTCCAAGAGGATCAGGGCACAAGGTTTCTTATTATCCGCCATGAGTCTAAGGTCATCCAGCACGGATAGCATCACCAGTTCCGTGCTGTGGTGCGCTCTGAAACCCGCCTGGTTAGGCTCAAGAAGGTGGTTGCTTTCCAGGAAGTGGGTGAGAGAATGTAGAACATGCTGCTCCAGGATCTTCGCATGAAAGGGAAGCTGGGAAATTGGCCTGAAGTTCTTTAGGTTTTTTGGGTCCACACCAGCTTTCTTAAGTAGCGGAACCACCCTAGCCTCTTTAAAGTTAGCGGGCACGAGTCCCTGCTCTATAGAGTGGTTTAGCAGCGTAAGGACGTTGTCCTCCAATCCAGGCCAGCCCAGCTTAAGAATCTGAGGTAGACAGAGGTCAGCTGGAGAGCCAGATTTCACCCGGTTCAGTATAGTCACTAGGCGCTCCTTTGGTAGAGCTGGTAGAACTGATCATTTTTGCGTGGTGAGTCTGGAGGGAGGTGAGAGGGGTTCTACAGAGCATGGGAGGATAGGGATCTGATTGATTTCTGAGACCAATTTCTTAATTTTATTCATGAAGAAGTCTTGAAAGTCCTTACAATCTTTGGAGTCAAAAGAAGGTTTTGGCTCTTTGATAGTACGTAAGTCATTCAAGACTTTAAAAACCTCTTTCTGGGGGTTAGCTGCCGTTAGTATGGCTGTTTCATAAAACTAGCTGCAGTGTGTAGGCTTCATGTTCCGTGGACGCGCGGGACTTCCGCCAGGCTCTTTTACGTTGACGTAGAACTTGCTTTAGCTCCCTGAGATCTTTGTTAAACCATCCTGCGGCTTTGCCCTTGTCTCTCATTCTGATTTTGCGAGCAGGGGCAACAGCCTCAATAGCTTCTTTGAGGGAGACTTGCAAGGAGGTGCTTATAGTGTTCACATCGTCATTTGGTGACAAGGGATATGTGGTATAAGAAAGGGCAGTAATTAATTCATCAGCTTTAACCTGCTTCCAGCTCGAAGGAATTTCCACTGAGATTTAACTTCTTGCTGTCCTAGCAAGAGAGGAAATTGGCCTTTAATCAGGTAATGATCCGACCAGGGACAAGGGGAGATCACCGGGGGAGCTAGGAGAGGGCGTGAGGACCAGATCAGGTCCAACGTGTTCTTTGTTCTGCTGCAAACTCCCGTTTCTCTGTAGGAGCTTGTGCTGTGGGCGGTTTCCACCTGCAGCACAAGAATGCATTGCAAAATGGTAGTTTGTGTAAAGCAATGCACCATGTGGCAGGCACCTCATGCTGCCTGCCACGCTGTGCAGGGATCTACAGGGGGGCCTGACTCCCAACCAGAGGCTCTGAAGGCATGGGGGCCCAGGGCACCCAAAGTCGCTTTCCGATAGGTTTTTAATGCCAGAAAGCCCAACATGAAAAGCCTGTCAGAAACTGACATCGTAATCCCAACATCGGAATCGCTGTCCATAGGGGATGACAGAAGGTTTCTGACTGGATGATCTGCTCCATGAGCCTGTCGGAAGCCAGCCACAATGACCGGCCGGTTTGAATTCTGACCGCTGTACTCATAATACGGTGGTCAGAAGTCAAAACCAGGGTCTCTAAATATCCTCTAGCTATTTATGAATTTTGAAAATCTGGAAATCTGGAAGTCAAACAAATCCCAATATCACTAAGTTACCTGAAATAATGTAAGGTTTCTTCTTATAAATGTTAACCCCTAAATATTTCATTGAACATAGGCTAGTTCAAAACCCCCAAATCTATTCCAACAATCGCCTGAGCTCCAAGGCCCATTAAAGAAAATATACAAGATTTAGCCTAGTTTAATTTAAGCCCTGAGAATCTGCCACAACCCTCAAGTGTTTGCACGGCTATTGGGAGCCTTGTAGGTACATCTCGAAGATATAGCAGAACATCGTCTGTATATAATGAGATGATGTCAGTATGTCCCTGCAGCGTCAAACCAATTTGGTCCCCCATTGTTGCATAGGTTAACAAAGGACTCCATTACCAAGGAAAACAACAATGGGGACAAGAGGCAAGGCTCCTTTGTCCCTCATTCAATCTGAATCCAGAGTGTCAGCAGTATAGAATCCCATGTCCTTACAGCTGCCACGGAGAAAGCCCTTTCGCCAAATATGATGGTTCTCATTATAGGGATATAAAGAAGGTCTGAGATGGCTTAACCATGAAGTATGTCGTGGTCTATGCCACATAAGCTTCGTCACAAGTTATAGAATTGATTCGAAAATTATTCTGTTAGGGAGAAATAGCCAGTGTAATAAATGGAGAAAAGAACTATCATAATCGCGCAAGTTCCGCCACTAGCCATGCTGTGAAGTCCTTTGCCGGTTGTAAATGTTTCCGTTTTTTTACCGCAGCTGCAAGGTATATGGCATTACCATAATCTAACAGAGACTGAAGGGCATTGCGATCCAGGAAGTATTGTTGGAACAGTGAGAAATGCAACATTATTTTTAAGATTTTTACTTAAAAAAAATGTCAGAGTCCTTGCAACCAGGGCTTCAAGCAAAATTCGGAATTTAAAATTGGGTCAGGATTTCACGCTTCAGTGGTGAGAATGGGTGGAACACCTATTATATCAAGTCAGCATGAAAGATTCTAACAGGAGAAACCACCCTAAGTGATAAGAAATTCCACTTTGCTTAGTTTAATTTTGAAACTTTTCAGACAATCGCCAAAGAGTAAAGAAAAGGCAGTGAGTTAAGATGATGACAACTCAGCATTCGAGTACTGTGTATATGATGATAAGCTAAAGATAAGCAAGTGTGTGAGCAGTATAAAGCTAGACTCTTGCTTGAAGGAGTATCCTGTAGTTGTAGGTGAACTGTTGAGCTGGCAAACAACTAGCTAAGTGGTTTTGTGTGGTGTGAACATGATGACCAAAGGAGTTGGGTCTACTGTTTTTTTAATTGGAGTATAGCAATTTGTGAGTGATTGATCTGTATGTGTTGTTGAGCTAGAATAGTTTTTTTTAACTCTTTTTATTGAGAAACAAAAGGAAGACATTACAAAGAGAAAACAAAATCTCAGGTGAACACATATAGTTTCAACACACGGGGCCTTATGGCAAGGTACGGAATCAAATACAACAACATTTAATGCAGGGATCCTGGGGAGTCCTATGCCTCTGGGACCAATCTCGGCGTAGGTGGTTCGCAGATCTCTCCTCGGTAACTATTCCATGCGCCCCATACCTTCCTCCACTTCTTTGGGCAGCCCCTGGCCACGTATACGAATTTTTCCCTAACCATGCACCAGTCATGGTCTTCCGCCCATTTATTGACTCGGGCGACTGACTGGCTCCCAGGAGCTGAGCTATATTTCGTTTAGCCACCATATACACCAGCGTCACCCACTGTTTCTGATACACATTCAGATCTATAGGCTCCCACACGTTCAACAAACACCTACGGGCTTCCGGTCGTATCTCCACCCCCATAACTTCCCCCAGCTCATCATTAGGTGTGAGCGCAAAATCCGTTCAACTCGCGGATTTTGCGGATTTTGCGGATTTTCAGTAAATCCGCAATCCGTGAACTCCCGCAAATTTACCGAAAATCCGCAAATCCGCGAGCAGCGGATCCGGGGGGCAAAAGTTCAAGCCTTCAAGCTTGAAGTTGTTGTAACTATTTTAGGATGGCGCCGGCAAGCTGCCAGCGCCATCCTAAAATAGTTACTAAGTTAGCTTCAACAGGAAGCACTAATACATAAAATAAAGCAGGTGCTCGAGCACCTGCTTTATTTTATCTATTAGTGCTTCCTGATGAAGCTAATTTAGTAACTATTTGAGGATGTCGCTGGCAGATTGCCAGCACCATCCTAAAATAGTTAAAGGATGATGACAGCTCACTCAAGGGACCCCTGCGCACATCGGTACGATTGCATAGTAACACACACATGGTGGCTGGAACTAGTTGAAGCTCAAATTCAGTGACTCATTCATCAGCCCAAAAACAATCGTCGAGGCTGGGCAGGTGTGCCTTCTTCCCAAATCTACTGTCGAAAATCAGCTGTGATGCTGGATAGAGGCCTTTGCATCCTTGACTTTCACAAGCGCAATCCTCATGCTGTTCCTGTGACCAGGAGCTTCTTTCTCTTGATTAGCTGCTCTGATCAGTCTCTGACCTTTTATACACACAAGAGGCATGTGAACTCGCATGGAAGCCCCGCCCGTTTGGCCCTGCTCACACACTCGCGGTGTGCACCGTCTTCCCCCCATTTACCCACTATGATGGACAGCTCAGTGAGCTCACTCAAGGGACCCCTGCGCCCTTTGGGGCGATTGCATAGTAACACACACATGGTCGCTGGAACTAGTTGAAGCTAAAATTCAGTGACTCATTCATCAGCCCAAAAACAATCGTGAGCCTTGTCGAGGCTGGGCAGGTGTGCCTTCTTCCCAAATCTACCTTCTAAAATCAGCTATGATGCTGGATAAAGGCCTTTGTATCCTTGACTTTCACGAGCGCAATCTTCGTGCTGTTCCTGTGACCAGGAGCTTCTTTCTCTTGATCTGCTGCTCTGATCGGTCTCTGACCATTTATACACACAAGAGGCACTTGAACTCGCACAGAAGATCCCCCCATTTAAAAAATCCGCAAAATCCGCGAATCCGCGGATTTTGCGGATCTGCGAATACACAAATCCGCAAATTCGCGGATCGTGGATCCGCGAAATCCGTCCATGCTTACTCATCATGAATCTTTATTCAATACAACTGTACCTCAACACAATGCCAGAGAGTATGTATTAAGGTGCCCATTTCCCCACACTTTCTCCTAAACTCTCCGTTCTCAGCTCATCCCATTCGTACCAAACGAGGTCCAGTTATATAGGATCTATGAAATATCTTCAATTGCACCAGTCGGAGCTGCATCTGGATGGTGACATATCTTCAGAGAGGAAGTCGCCTCCGTCCAGTCCTCATCGTCTAGTTCTAACCCATCCGCATTCCATTGGGCTCTAATCCGCACCGATGGGTTCTCCATGTTTTTGACCAATTTCCTGTATATCAGGGAGATGGTTTTCTCGGGAATAAGTCCATTCAGTACTTGGTCTTCAAAAGGGGGGAGGCCTCTGGGAGGACTGTGTCCCTAGGGACGTGAGTCATGAGGGACTGTCTCACTTGCCGATATCGATAATATTCATTATCATGTAATCTATACTGCTTTTTGAGGAATTCGAAGGTATGCGCTGTGTCTTTCCCCCACACATCTTTAATCTGGGCAATTCCAATTAAATCCCACCTATCGAACCCCTTAGATTTCCACAGACTACCCAGCTTCTCAGAATTTAGTAGGGGAGTAGCTAGCGTCAATTTGCCTTCCCACCCTAGACATTTATTGGCCGTATGCCATACCTGGATTGCATGTGCGTTTGGGCCAGACAACAGAAACCTCCCAGGCCTGGAGTACAGAGCTCTCTCTATCATACCACCCGGGGCCTGACCCTGATCGGACTCCCCGGGGGAGCCTGGATCCCCGGGGAGTCCGTAGATAATATGATTCACTGCGGCCAATTGTGAGGCCCAATAGTACTTTCGTAAATCTGGAATTCCAATCCCACCGTCATACCACGGGAGAGTCAATTTACTAAACGCTATATGGGCCCTACCGTCCCACAGGAGCTGCCTCTAAAGAGTCTCTATCTCCCTAAAATATGCAGCTGGAACTGGGTCCATCGAGTTCTGTAACACATATAAAAACCGAGGCAGAGCCATCATCTTGAAGAGCGTCGCCCTCCCGAGCAAGGAGAGCGGAAGAGTTTTCCAGCGCTCCACATCTTTCTTGCACCTGTTCAATGGGGAAGCTAAGTTATTTACATATCGTAACTGTGAATTGAGCGTGATAAATATACCCAGGCATTTGAATCCAACAGTCTCAATATGAACAGGGCACGACTGCGGAATTACCGGCGGGTCGCCCACCAAAACAAAAAGCACCGACTTAGCCCAGTTTATGGCCAGTCCGGAGTATCTACTAAAAATGGCAAGCACATCCAGAAAGTTGGGGGAGGAGTCCCCAGGATTAGTGAGGTAAAGCAAAACATCATCTGCATAAAGCGAGATCTTATCTTCCCAGTCCGGTGACCATCATAAGCCCCGTATCGATCTATCCCATCTGATCCAGGCCGCCAAGGGCTCCATTGCAAGTGCAAAGAGCAATGGAGACAACGGGCATCCCTGTCTCGTGCCTCTACCCAAAGAAAAATCCCCAGACTTACAATTATTAACAACCACTCTGGCAAGGGGTTTTGCGTATAGTAGGCGCAACCAACAAATATTGCCACTCCACTCTGTCAAAGGCCATTGTGGTGTCCAAAGATACCAACACTGTTGGTTCGTGGATCTTCGGGGATCCACCAAGGATGCCCTGTAGTCTACGTAAATTCAGTGCCGTGTTACGACGAGGCATGAAACCGGATTGATCCAGGTGGATGAGGGTCGTAATCACCTTGACCAGCCTGGTAGCCAGGAGTTTCGCTAGAATTTTGGGTTCTGCGTGAGAAGTGATATTAGCCTAAAAGATGAGCATTGTGTCGTAGACTTACCGACTTTATTTATGACCACAATATTGGCCACTCGTTGGTCATACGGGAGCTCACCCTTCTCCTTGCTTTCAAAGAACATGGCTCGGACGTGCGGGGCGAGTCTGCCTGATCGCTTGTGCTACTTCATCATCTGAAAACGCGGAGTCAGGGTAACTCCTGTCTTTCTCTGACAAACTCGCCATTACAATGTCTCTGATCATTTCGCTATTCTCAGCTTCCATAAATTCACTACCGGCAGAGTAAGCCTTCTTGTAATATTCAGAAAACCCATCTGCCACTGCCTGGGGATCTGTGATCATACATGACTCCAGCCCCTCCAACTCAGGTACCAGCCTAGACGCTTGTTCCCCGTGCTCAAGCCATGCAATCAATTTACCGGCTTTATCGCCGTGCTCATATATACGGCTCAGGACTGCGTTGTTATGGGCCACCGCTCTATCCCTTACGAGATCTTTATATTCCTCCTGTCGGAGCCTCAGCAAGTGAAGCTCCTCAGGAGAAGAGCTGCTAAAATCTGCGGCCCTCTCTGACTTCTGTAGAAACTGGTGCCTAATGAAACATAAACAAAGAACAGATAAGTGCAACCTATCCCTAAATGTGTTCCCGACTAAACCTTAATCTTATTAGAAATTCTCTTCTAAAAGTACCTCTTGGATCTTGGTCTCAAGCTTCCAGGTTTGGAATGTGTTACTGTTCCGGGATGTGCTTTCTATTACTGTAAAACTTCTATAAAATCAAACGAATATCATTATCAGAATTACCAATGTCTAACATTCACCTTAATATAACTAAAGCCTATATTCTTAATAGCAAACTCACTTTTCACACATTTCCAGACTTTTTATAAAACAAATACTGTACTTTTAAATCAAAATACAGCAGGAAATTTGTGCAAGTCTTTGATTTACTGTTTGCCTTGCTGTCAATGGTTTCCTCTGTTCGATTCTTAAAAAAGTTCCATGTAAAACAATGTTTATTTCACAAAGTTCCACAAAGTATTCTTGTAACAAAGGGTTTGAACCACAAAGTTCGTGGGAGATATCTTGTTCCAAATTGTATTTACATGAATCCAGAAATCGCAGATAAAGTTCTTTCAGGTAATAAAAGGTTTTGCACTTACTTGTTGCTGAAAAGGGAAACTGATCAGTCTAACCTTGACCTCTTTCTCTTTTGCAGGTCGATTGCAGTGGACAGAACAGGGGCTGAGGCAAGAAGTAGCCGGAAACCAGAAGAAGGAAGAGCCAGAAGCCGCGCCCGTTGAAGTCAATGAAGGTCTGAAGAGAGCAGGAGTGCCAGCGCCGAAGCATCTGTTCTCAGGTAAGTGGGAGGTAGACGAGCACAAGCACTGGATGAGGCTCAGGGGCTGCCTTTTAGAGACAGGGCTGGGTGTGGTTCGAAGAGCTGGGTGTGGTTAGAAGAACTGGGTGTGGTTCTCACAAGCAGGTGTGCAGAGCTTCAGTTATTATGCTAATGAGTTGAAGTAACACATGGCCTAGGGAGGAGTGTTCTAAATAAGCCTTGGTAAAAGCAAGGTCCAATGTTTTCTAAATAAGCCTTGGTAAAAGCAAGGTCCAATGTGCAAACAAGACAGCAATGTCCAAACTTGTGAATACATTGAGCAACATACACAGAAGTATTACGGAGGAGCTGAGATAACAAGAAAGGCTTTCCATAGTTTGTTTAAAGAGAGCTATTACAGAGACCACTAGTGCAATGAGAGAGGACATGCTCTTTGCTGTGCACAAACCCTAACAGTCGCCCCCCTTCAAAGGCCCTGCTTCTGGATGGGGTTTCCCTGGATTCTTTAGATAAAACTGTCTAATCAACCGTGGGGCATGTACATAGGACGCTGGTTCCCATGAATTCTCAGTTTCGTCATATCCTTTCCATTCTACTAAATAAAACAGACGTCCATGAATTCTTTTTGCGTCTTTTATGCTTTTCACTTCATATTCTAGATTTCCCTTAATTGGTGGAGGTGGTGGTTCGGGTCGGGTATTTGGGTTGTACGGCTTAAGCAAGGACACATGGAATGTAGCATGTCATGGGTATTCTTTTGGTAAGTCCAATTTTACTTTTACCGGGTTTACTATGGCAGTTACACTAAAGGGTCCAATGAAACGTGGATGCAGCTTTCGGGATCCCTCTATATTTAGGTTCTTTGTGGAGAGCCATACTTAGTCACCGATTTTATACATTGGGGCCTCAGATCTGTGTTTGTCTGATTGTCTTTTCATGCTTTCATTGTACTTTAATAAATGTTTCCTGGCCTTGTCTTGTATGTCACCTAATCTCGTTAGTCTATCCGTTACTGTAGGCAACAGAGAATCTTCTAATAAAATGGGTAAAGCTCTCGGATGATACCCTTCATGAAATAGAATGGTGAGCAAAGTAGAGCTGCATGCTTAGTATTATTATAAACAATCTCCGCTACAGGGAGAGCTTCCAACCATTCACTAGAATAATCAGCCAATAAACAACGTAGCGTTTGAAGTAAGGTTTGGTTCAGTCGTTCAGTTTGTCCATCTGTTTCTGGATGGAAAGCAGTGGATAATGCCACATCTATTTTCAGTTTTTCGCATATTTTTTTCCAAAATCTAGAGTTGAACTGGCTTCCTCGGTCTGACACCACTTTACTTGGCAAACCATGTAAACTCACAATTTCTCTTATAAAAATATCAGCAAATTCTGCCGCAGTTGGCAATTTCCGTAATGGAACAAAATGTGCCATTTTAGACAAAAAATCCACTATCACTAATATTGTTGTGGAGGATTTTACTGGTGGTAAACCTACAATAAAGTCTACACTCACAGTGTGCCACGGTTGTTTGGGTGATGGCATTGGTATTAACAAACTGTCAGGGGCCTTATGAGAAGATTTATGTCTTGCACAAACTGGACAGGTAGTGACAAATTGCTTAATGTTCTTACATTATATTGTCCCACCAAAAGTGTTTTCGCACATTTTCCAGGGTTTTTACCCAGCCAGGATGACCTGCCAACAGTGAGGCGTGATGCCAAATTATCACCTGTGTTAGTAATTCTGTGGTGGGCACTAACAGGATGTTGTCGTGATACAATAAACCTTGTTGTATTGAGTTATGGGAATCCTTTAACCAATCTTGAGGTGCCATTCGCATGTGTGCATTATATAGATCTGTGATTAAATCCTTCTGTTGTACTGGTGCCAACACTTTTTGGGGAGGAATAATGGGTTCTCCTATTTTGTCTTGTTTCATGTCTGATGTATGTCCGTATCTAGATAACACATCAGATTGAATTTGTTGTGCACCTGGTCTATAGGTTATAACGAAGTCAAATGTACTAAAAAAAATGTAACCAGCGCATCTGACGTGGAGTTAATGCTTTTAGTGATCCAAAGAACTGTAGGTTCTTATGGTCAGAAAAGATGGTAACAGGGTACTTGGTTCCCATTAAATGGTGCCTCCATTCAGAAAAAGCTACTTTGATAGCTAATAGTTCTCTTTCAGCCACAGTGTAATTTTGTTCAGCTGGTAATAACTTTTTGGAATAGAAGGCAATAGGATGTAATTGGCCATCTATTGCATCTCGTTGAGAGAGAACTCCTCCTAAAGCTACTTGTGAAAGCATCGGCGTCGACAAAAAATGGCAAGTCAGGATCAGGATGTTTCAGAATTGGGGCTGAAGTGAACTTTTGTTTCAGCAGTTGAAAGGCATGAGCCGCCTCATCAGACCAAAGAAATTGTTGCCTTTTCCGCAACAAGGTGGTTATTGGGGCCGCAATGTCTGTAAAATGAGAAATAAACCTCCTATAAAAATTGGCGAAACCCAGAAATTTCTGAACATCCTTTAAAGATGATGGTTCTGGCCAATCAGTAATAGCACTAATTTTCTCTTCATCCATAATTATTCCTTGAGGTGACAGGCAGTATCCTAAAAAGTCCACCTTGCTGACATTAAAAGTAAATTTTTCTAATTTAGCAAAGAGATGATTTTCTTTTAACTTTGATAATACTGCACGAACATGTTGGGTATGTTCTTCCGGGTTCTTAGAGTAAATGAGGATGTCGTCTATGTATACTATGACACAAACGTCCAGGAATTCGTGTAGGACCTAATTTATAAAGAATTGAAAGGCCGCAGGGGCATTACACAACCCAAAGGGCCTTACTGTGTACTCAAATAGACCAAACTTTCTCTTGAAAGCTGGCTTCCACTCATCCCCCTCTTTTATTCGGACCAGGTGGTAAGCTCCCCGCAGATCTAGTTTAGTGTATACAGTAGAATGTCTTAATTGATCCAACAACACAGGTATTAGAGGAAGAGGGTATTTATTTTTTATTGTTGCCTTATTTAGTCCTCTATAGTCGATACACGCGCGTAGAGATTATCCGGCTTCGGGATAAAAAAAGTAGAGATGACACCGGAGATGTGGAATGTCGGATGAACCCAGACTGTAGTAGGTCGTCTAGGTAGGTTCTTAAATATTTGGTCTCTTCGTCAGTCAAAGCATATACTCTGTTATTAGGTAAAGGGGCCCCTGGGATGAGATCTGTACGGCAGTCATATGACCGATGTGAGGGTAACAGACTAGCCTTCACTGGAACAAAAACGTCTTTAAAGTCAGAATATTCAGGAGGGAAACTTGGTTCGTCTTGTGTAACACTAGCATAGTGTATTACTGAGCTCTGTTCTTTACCTGCTTCTTGGTAGCAATTGGTTCTACAAAATAAGGAATCCAAAGTAACTGTTCTGTTCACCCAATCAATTTTTGGGTTATGAGTTGTTAACCAGGGTACGCCGGGAATCAAGCCAAAATTAGGGGTATCTATCAGATCAAAGCTAATCATCTCTGTGTGCCCGTTTTGACAGACCATGACAAGGGGACTTGTTTGTTTTGTGATTAATCCAGAGGTCAATTCTGACCCATCCACTGTACATACTGCTTCTGGACAAGGCTTTAGGCAAATAGGAAGACCTAATGTGTTAACTAACTTATTATCCACAAAAGTTCCTGTTGCTCCTGAGTCCAGTATGGCAGGGAGAGAATGTCTAACTTGGGTAGTAACAATTAAAAAGATCTGAATTATGAAATGTCTAGGTACGGTACCATGAAGGCTGAAGAATTGGAGGTTTGATTAAGATGTTTTCTCGAACAAGTAACCTCCCCCCTTGTCGAGCTTAATCGTTTCCCGACTCAGTTGAGGAGATAGAGGAAACAGTACCCTTTTGTGAAGTTTTAGCTTTTACTGGACATTCTCTGGCAAAATGTCCTGCCTTGCCACAATATAAACATAATTGAAGATTTCTACTTCTTTCTTTTTCCTCTGACGTGAGTAGACCTCTGAGTGTCCCTATTTGCATAGGCTCAGGTTCAGGGAGTTTATTATCTGTGTCTTTCTTCTCATGTCTAATAAAAGTTAACCGCGATTCCAGTTTGGATTTATCTCCCTTTCTTTCTCCTAGTCTGTGTTCCAATTTTACGACTAAATCTACAAAGTCAGAATAGTCTTCTGGCAAATCAACGATATGAGCCAGCGCGTCTTTTAACTCATCCCTCAAACTTTTATAAAAAAGGGAGACACGCTTTTCTTCTGGCCAACGTGTCTCGGTGAGTAAACGATTAAAACTAGTGAGATAGGTCAATAAATCCTTGTTACCTTGTTTAGGATTTAAAAGCTCATTATCGCTTGCCTGCATAAAAGTGTGTTTTGCAAAAAGGCTGGTCATAGTACGTTAAATTGATTCCAATTATGGAGGATGGGATCATCTCTATCCACGAAAGGAATTGACCAATTGGCTGCTGTACCGCCCAAATAAGACAAGACGAATGCCACTTTCGTAGCATCAGTAGGGAACTGTTGTGGTTTACAAACGAAGTGTAATTGACATTGAATGATAAAAACATGGAATTAGTTACTATCTTCATGAAAATGCTCAGGTGCTGCTAAAGGCACAGCATTAGGAACATTAACAGTAACCTCAACTGGGGGGGGGGGGGAAGTTGCATGTTTTGCTCGCGCCCCTGTCTCTGAGGAGGTTTTAAACAAAGGCGTAAAAGCTGTGCTCCACTGAGATTCCCTAGGTTTATACATGCTTAAATCCTGTTTTAAAAAGGTGTTTTCCAACTTTAATTTCTCTATTTCCTCTTGCATATGTTGCAAGATGCCAGACACTGATTCATTATGGGCCAAGTCCTCGTTTAGGGCCTGCACCATATCTGTGGCGTCAATGCCCTCTGTTTCTTCACCGGCATTCATCGTCCAACAGAACTGAATATTTTAAAGTCTTGTGCTTCTGTCAAAGCCCAGCTCACCTGAGTTTCTGTTCAGTTCTGATGGAGGTTGAAGACAGTCTGACCCCACCCTAAAACTGCTTGTTCCAGCACACTAGTTTTAAAACAGTGCACTAAGAACCAGAAGCTCAAGGGAAGGGGGGAAGTGGATAAAATAAAAAAAAGAGAGACAACACCGTTCTTGTGTTTCCACTGTAGAAGAGCTGCTAAAATCTGCGGCCTTCTCTGACTTCTGTAGAAACTGGTGCCTAATGAAACAAACGAAGAACAGGTAAGTGCAACCTATCCCTAAATGTGTTCCTGACTAAACCTTAATCTTATTAGAAATTCTCTTCTAAAAGTACCTCTTGGATCCTGGTCTAAAGCTTCCAGGTTTAGAATGTGTTACTGTTCTGGGTTGTGCTTTCTATTACTGTAAAACTTCTGTAAAATCAAACGAATATCATTATCAGAATTACCAACGTCTAACATTCACCTTAATATAACGAAAGCCTTTTTCTTAACCCCTTGCATGCTGATGACGGAGCGGTTCCGTCATCAGCTACGGGTGAGCTGTGCTGATGACGGAACCGTTCTGTCATGACTCCGCCCGCGCAAGGCGGAGTCAGCATGGGCGGGGAATTCCCGCCGCACGCAAGGGGTTAATAGCAAACTCACTTTTCACACATTTCCAGACTTTTTATAAAACTGATACTGTACCTTTACATTAAAATACAGCAGGGAATTTGTGCAAGTCCTTGATTTACTGTTTGCCTTGCTGTCAATGGTTTCCTCTGTTCGATTCTTAAAAAAGTTCCATGTAAAACAATGTTTATTTCACAAAGTTCCACAAAGTATTCTTGTAACAAAGGGGTTGAACCACAAAGTTCGTGGGAGATATCTTGTTCCAAATTGTCTTTACATGAATCCAGAAATCGCTGATAAAGTTCTTTCAGGTAATAAAATGTTTTGCACTTACTTGTTGCTGAAAAGGGATACTGATCAGTCTAACCTTGACCTCTTTCTCTTTTGAAGGTCGATTGCAGTGGACAGAAGAGGGGCTGAGGCAAGAAGTAGCCAGAAACCAGAAGAAGGAAGAGCCAGAAGCCGCGCCCGTTGAAGTCAATGAAGGTCTGAAGAGAGCAGGAGTGCCAGCGCCGAAGCATCTGTTCTCAGGTAAGTGGGAGGTAGACGAGCACAAGCACTGGATGAGGCTCAGGGGCTGCTTTTTATAGACAGGGCTGGGGGTGGTTCGAAGAGCTGGGTGTGGTTCGAAGAACTGGGTGTGGTTCTCACAAGCAGGTGTGCAGAGCTTCAGTTATTATGCTAATGAGTTGAAGTAACACATGGCCTAGGGAGGAGTGTTCTAAATACGCCTTGGTAAAAGCAAGGTCCAATGCTTTCTAAATAAGCCTTGGTAAAAGCAAGGTCCAATGTGCAAACAAGACAGCAATGTCCAAACTTGTGAATACAATTAGCAACATACACAGAAGTCTTAGGGAGGGGCTGAGATAACAAGAAAGGCTTTCAGTAGTATGTTTAAAGAGAGATATTACAGAGACCACTAGTGCAATGAGGGGGGACATGCTCTTTGCTGTGCACAAACCCTAACACGTGTCTAAGAATTCTGGGAGCCATCTCTGTGTTGGTCTAAGCGCCCGTGGTGGGCTGCGGTCTACCTCCCCATCCAATACAGCATTGAAGTTGCCACCTAAGACTAGGCCACCAAGGGGCAGCGTGAGAAAGACAGCACTCAGATCTCAGAAGGTCTCAGCCTGGAGGTCAGGTGGCCACATAAATAGACAAAAAGGTTACCATCTTGCCCTCAACCTGCCCTGAGACTCCGGCATATCTGCCCCTTTGGTCCACCCAAGTAGCCTGCATAGACAGAGGAAAGGAGTTCTTAACCAGAACACCGACTACCTGAGAGCCGGTGGTAAACCCAGCATGCATCACCAACTTATACCCCCTTTACGGAGGGCCATGCATTTATTACCAACCAAGTGTGTCTCCTGCAATAAAACCACATACGGGGAGTATCTAATAAGTTGGCTGACCATCCCTCTTTTAATCTTATCACCCAAACCATTCAAATTCCAACTCAGCACTCTCATCCCTGATCCTTGACTACTCTGCGCCATTCAACCCATGTGAAGAACGTCTCACTACAATGGTATCACCTGACTCAAGAAGGAAAAAAAAAAGAAAAACAAAAGGAAAACTACAATTACAGAAAAACACACCATCGCGCCTCCCCTCACCCTGCACCCCTGCTCACGGCATTTGCCAACCCCCAACTCGCAGTGTGCCTGTCGCCTCATTCTTAAACTAATGACTATCTAAACACAGACAGAGGAGGAAGCCAGAGCCCTGCATCCCTGCACCCGCCCATAGGAAACATGTCTTGCGCCTGGAGCTGTACCCAATGAAAGGAAACGGCTATACAGGATTAATTAACAAGCAGCACTCCCACTCACCAGCCCACACTGCCATAGCTACAGCGGTGATTATCATTCCTGTTCCTGAGCACCAAGTCCATCTCTGCCGCCTTTCCCCGGGGGATCTCTCTGGGGAGAGACTCTCCAGCCAATCTGAGGCAATTTCTGCGTTGTCAAAGAAGCAAACTTTCCCCGCCACTTCAACTCGCAACTTGGCCGGGTACAACATTGCATATTTAAAACCCTTGTCTCTGAGACGCTTCTTGACTCCAATGAAACTCTGCCGCTGCCTCAGGACCGTCTGAGTAAAGTCTGGAAAGAAGGTGAGGGTGGTATTTCCATAACTCAGGGGGCACCCGGATCGGGAAGCCTGCAGGATAGCGTCTCTATCTCTAAAGTTGGGCGCCCTCACGATCATCGGACGTGGTGGTGCCCCGGCTTGGGTCGACCTCCCGGAATTCTATGTGCGCGCTCGATCGTGAAAATGTTACTCAACCCTTTAGGCGTGAGATGATTAAGGATAACGTCTTCGACAAAGAGATCCAGCATCAAACCTTCAGCTTTCTCCGGGACGCCAATTATCCGTATATTATTCCTCTGAGCCCACCCTTCGTAATCGCTGAGCTTGTGGCTCGCCGAGTCACTGGCAGCTTTGAGGGCACAAACCTCCCGCTGCAGCTCTGACACATCGTCAGTCAAGTTCGCAGTTTTGATATCAAGTGACTTGACCTTCTCACTGGTTTTGGTGAGATCAGCACAGATCAGATTGACCTCAATGGACACAGTGTCCAGCTTATGGTCTAACAACGCCATCTGCTGCCCCAGGGAGGTCTTAACACCTTCAATGGCGGCCATCACATCCTGCAGTGTAGGCTCCGACCCCGAATCAGCGGATTCTCTACTTCCTCCCAGCATCTGCCCCGACCCGGAAGGGGAGCCCCTGGGCAACGTATATTGATCCAAGCACCTTGTGAGACACTGTATCAAAAGCGGCGGAAAGGTCCAACAGCACCAGAATCATAGAGCAACCATCATCCAGTGCCATTTTGATGTTATTGGTCACTGTTTGAAGTGCTGATTCTGTGCTGTGGTTCGGCCTGAACCCGGATTGAGAATGGTCCAGGCCTTCCGTCGCTTCCAGATGTTGGGAAAGATAGGTGTTCACGTGCTCTTACTAGGAGTTAAGTGACATGAGTGCAGAAGTAGTAGTAGCATATTCATTTTATGTTTAGTAAGGATCAGTAGTGTCAACAGGCCTCTTTACCTGCATCACTGCAGTGGTGCCTACCGGCCCACTTATGGAAAGTCCCACTGCTGTACACTTAACTCACCCTTCGTCTACATGGTCACTGAATTTAGCACTGGGCGTGATCCTTGTGTGTGTGGTCTGGAATGTAGGTGTGCCTGTGCATGGTACATAACATGGAGGCCTATGAGTTCCATATTAGAATTCTGGGGCCTGGAAAGGCTAGTGAGGGTGGGGACTGACACCCCAGGACAAGAGATGTGGATTGCTGGCAATCCTGAAGGCTGGGATGGGAACAGACACAATGCAGGAAAGGGAAGCAGAGTTTCCGCTTTGCAAATCAAAGGTCTCTTTGATCCCAGGAAGAGTTATTGGTCAGTGGGACCTGGGCTAATTGTCAGGCGAAATGGTGGGACTGATAAGAATGGCACTGAACGACCAGGGAATCAGGATAGAGGAGAAGGCTTAGGCTTTTGAATCTCTGTGAGGCATATCGTTGGAGGCTGACAGCCATGTGTGATCCCTTATTACTCTCTTGGCCTATGTTGTGGGTCAATCAAAATTGAAGTCACTCCTGCTGACAAAGGACAAGACAAAAGAGAGGTCGAACAAAGAAGTCGACAGCCACAAAAGGAATACCAAAGGATCAGACTCTAAATTACATACATGTTTGAATTTGGACAATAAAGGAAGGAGCATGAGTCCCACAACCTGGTCATTAGTATAGACAAGAACACCACATCTTTGAGCTGTTACAACCAGGACTGGGTACCAAGGTCTGCTAGTCTCCCTGCTGGGTGAGGGGCCATTATCCAGGAAGCCAGGAACACTTACCTTGTGCATGGAGCACAAGTCATCTGCCTGCCTGCCAAGACCAAAGTGCTCAGTGAGGAAGAGGAGAGATCCTGGAGGAAGAGGGACATTGGGGATCCTAACGAGTGGATCTTGCTGAACAAAATGTGAGGACCGAGTCCAGTTAGGACCACTGTTGCAAAAGCAAGTCATTTGTCCTCTTGCGGAAGTTGGCCACCACGTCAGGGCCATTGTCAAGTTGCGGTCCGTCCTCTAGAACAAACTCATTAAGCCTGTTGCACTAGACCTCACATGCTCGGAGGGGCCCACTAGGACAGTTGAGGCCATCGCACTATTCAACCAATATCTTTGGGGCTGCCACCCATGCCCGTGACCCCCGCATGCCAGGAGGGGGCCACTAGGACCATTAGGGAGTTGAATGTCTCTGAGGAGTATCCCCCCCACCCCCCCCCCCCCCCCCCAAAAAAAATTGCCATAAATTTGCACTTTTTTTGAGGTCTTGGCACCTGGCTAATAATTCCTTTTGATCTCGAAGTAGTGACATGTTTGTCAACATGGCACTATGAAGAAGGTGCTAGGAGACAAGCTACGCTTACAGCTGTGTGGGTGTGGGCAGTGAGCTGTGGGGGCACATAAGCCTTGAGACCCAACACCCAAGGATATCCCGCCTCGTTACCAGCATCACATCTCATCCTTCGTTGCAGTCGCGCTTGTGTCGCCTCCTATCTGGAAGAGCATCCCTGTTGAGGCACTGACTGCCACTATATTTACAGCTAAGGAACAAACTTTTACATTTAAAAAAGTTTATTTTGAGTAGTTTTACTTTAGCACATTGGATTATATTCCTGCACTGAGTGGCATGCATTAGAATTAGTGAACCACACCCTTCAGTTTTTGCTCTGACAAATTTATTAATGACTGAAGAGGCAAGTTATTGTACTGTTTCACCTATGTAAGCGTTTTCTGTTACATATGTTATTGTCTAGCAAAGTAAACCATATAGAAAATAGTTTTTAATACAATGTGCATCCTAAATTGAATTAGTTCAAGGTGTTCTCAAATGTGATGGTCACAGAAAAGGAGGGACACTGAAGAAAAGTAATTGCCTCTGGTCATGGAGTTTGTTCAAATTATTAAGCCAGGGATAAACCTGTTTTCCTGGATACATATTGTTCAATGCTATTAATGGATGGATAGTTCATTCTTTTACCTTCTGCCCTGATGACAACTTTATTAGTCAAACAGTTTGGTCAAGCTTGAGAGTGGGATTAGAACCAGTTTTTTTAAGTCAGGGACCATATTACACCTTGCAGCTTTGGATGGTCTTCACCCAAACATTTTGCCTGCTTTCCTCCAATTCTGCTGAGTTCTTATTGTTGGCTTTAGGACTTTCAGCACTTTACCACTGCTAACTAGTGCTAAAGGGCACGTGCTTCTCCCCTAAAACATAATTTGATTGACTTATCCACAATTGACATATTTAATGTATCTATAAATCCCTAGTAGAGTTGTTGGACCCGGCCCATTAGGCAGGTTCACCCCTAGACTTTTTGCGTTTTCCTAGCCTATTTATGGAACCTGGTATTGGTGATTTTAGGCCTCTGCGCACTTTTTCACTGTGGTACAGTGTAAAGTGCTTGAGCTCTCTGTGGATGAATGGTGAGTGACCTGCCCTCCCATAGGAATGAATGGGGAATATGTATGCCCATGGTAGTTCCTGATGCGTGGGGAGTGCAGGGGCGAGTTTGGTATGAGAGAACTCGTGAGAATGAATGCTGCAAAATGATGTATGCAGCATGACTGTGTCTAGTCTAGAAGTACTACTTTTGGAAGTTGGAATATTTGTGTAAGTTGGTGCTAGCGCGTGATTGGCTGGTGAGCTTGGCCCAGAGGGCATGGGCCTGCTTGTGGATTGACTGTCTGGTTTGAGGATGACAGGGGCTGGAGAGCCCAGGAGGTTGCCTGAGTCAGCCCATGGATGAAAGGCAGCATCTGCTGCCAGGGAAGTGGGAGGAGATGGCACCTGATAGTGAAGGGCTGTTCCTGTGTAACTACAAAGCTGGCTCCACCTCCCGCTGGGCGACTGACACCTCTGTCCCTGATACTGAAGGGGACTTCCCTCTAAACCAGTCCAGCTGGTTCTCACACTGCCTGCTTGAAAGGACTTCAAAGGTTTTGCACTGTATAAGAAGGGGTTGTATCCCCTTCCAAAAGTTTCTTGTTTTCAACTTGAATCTGCCAGGGGCATGCTGCTGCTGGGGTCCAGGGGAATCCCTGGACCCTGCCCAGCTCCTGGACCTCTGATGGACGTTCCTGGACTCCTGGGGGACCCCTCTGCCTTGCTGGGCTGAGGGGGGGACTTTGCTTGCCCCTTGGAATCTCTGGGACCTTGTTGCAGCATGGAGGAGCTGCATTTGCCTGCAGGAAGCGCTGTGCTTCCCCCTGAGCGCCTGGGAGCGCTCTGCCTGTTTTCTGGCGCTGTAGAGAGCTTTATTTGGATTATAGCGCTGAGGAGCGCTTTGGCCGCCCTGGCGAGTGCCCACCTCGCTTATTGTTAATTTTGTCTGACTTTGGCTGCCCACGCCGTGAATGCCGCTGCCCGGGGCCAGGACGAGGACCAGGAGCTGCGGTAGCGAAGATCGAAGCCGCTGCGCTCCTATTGGCCCAGCGAGACGAGCCCCTCCAGTAACGACGCGCTGGGATTGGCCCAGCGCCGCCGCGTCATCGCCGAGGCCGCGCCCTGATTGGCTGACGGCTCAGCATCTCCCAGGGGCTGGTCCCGGGAGCCGCGCCCTGATTGGCTGACGGCTCAGCATCTCCCAGGGGCTGGTCCCGGGAGCCGCGCTGTCATTGGCTGGCTCCCGGGCGTGTTTTGAAGATGGCCGTGATCACCGCCGGGCCCGGGGAGAGGAGAGAGGATGGCGCTGCATGGCCGCAGGTCGGCCGGGCTCCCGTGAGTTGAGGGAGCCCGGCGGCATTTGAGGAGAGAGGCGGAGACATGCGGCGGGGGCGTGAGGCACATTGCCGGTGCCTGCCCCCACCGCGAGTGAAGAAGAGCCGCCGCCCGGAGGAGCCCGCCGGTGAGTCTGGGCTGGGGCCGGGCAGGGTGAGACAGAGAAGAGAGGAGGGGCGCCAGGACACGTTGTCGGTGTCCGCCCCTCCCGAAGCGCGAGCTCGCGCTCGATGCATAGAAGCCACAAAGGCTTCAAGGGCGGCCCCAGATGGCAGTGGGCCGCCCCAACGTGTGTAGAGCCCCGAGAGGCTCCTTGCCCCTATCGTGTGTTCAGAGCCATGGAGGCTCTAAGGGGGCAGATTTGTTTTACGGGCCCAGAGAGGCTCGGGGGCCATTTCCATGACGTCGAGCCCCAGAGGGGGCTCCAACGACCCCACAGATGTTCTAAGAGCCTGCTAGGCTCAGAGGGGGTATTTCGCTGAAGAGCCAGAGGGCTCCAGGGGCCTATATGTGTTTTAGAGCCTGTGTGGCTCCAGCATGGCGCAGTTTGCGCCCAAGGGTCAGTGAGGACCCTGTCGCAGTTTATTTTATTGCGATGCCCAGGTGCCCAGCACTTTGTGGGCACCTGCCACGTTTAGGCTTTTTGTACTTTGGACTGGCGCTGCATGGCAGCGCACCCTGACTTTGGACTCAGGGCATCTTTGCCCCACAAGGCCAGTTGGCCTAGGGACTGCCACAGGTAGTGGCTTATGTAGTGTAGGCGCAATGTGATTTCTATGCTTTTAAATAGTAATTGCCTACTGTGTGTTTTTGCGCTATTGACTTATGTTATGGCACCTCTGAATGTTTATGCATTATGTGTCTTCCTTTCCATGCGCTGCACCTCTGAATGGTTAGTCATCATGTGTCTTCTTGCGCTGCACCCCTGAATGTATTTTATTGCATCATGTGCTCTATTCTTACTCCTCTGAATGTAGGTTATTGCATCATGGGTAATGTGTCCTTTTCCTAGACCCCTAAATGCTGAGTGATACTTAGGTGGTTGTCTTTTCTACTCCTCTGAATGTAGGTTTATTGCATCATGAGTAATGTATTCTTTCTTAGACCCCTAATGCTGTGTGATACTTAGGTGGTTCTTCTTTCTTAGTACAGGTGGTCCTAGTAAGGTCCTGGTTCCTGTTACCAGTGGTTACTGGTTGTTATCTTTGATTATTATTTTATGTTACATTTATTCTTTATTCTAGAAGTGATTTGATATTCTACATTTTATCTAGAAGTGCTATATCTGAATATGACAGTGGCCCTTGTGGCCCTGTCTTGTGTACATAATCCCTGTGAATATTGCCCGTGCCAGTTGGCACCATGTATATGTGTGATTTTATCTGATGTGTTTTTACAATACAAAAGTTATTTTTATAATAACCTTGTGTGGAGTCTCTTTTGTGGTGTGCCTAGTATGTTGTTGCTGTTGTGCGCTGGCGCAAATGCTTTACACATTGCCTCCGAGTTTAGCCTTACTGCTTGAGCCAAGCTACCAAGGGGGTGAGCAGAGGTTATCTTGGCGTGTGACTTCCTTGCCCTGACTAGAATGGTGGTTTCTGCTTGGCTATGGCGTCAGCCTTAGCCTACCAGAAATAGCCAGTTCTAACATTGTTGGTCAGCGGTGCAGATTTTGGACTTGTGTTTGCGCAGTGCCATAGCGACAACTGGCTACATTACAAAACTCTGCAATTGTTTTTTTTCAGATAGTCACATATTTGGGATTATTGCTTTTGATTTTTTTTCCTCAAGAGTGTCATTTTCAAATGTGTTTCTGCGCTTTATGTTTAGTGGCAGATGAGAGAAAGTGACAGGGCGGGACACCATTAGAGGGGGGAGTTTCCCATAGATTAGGAATCTCTTGCTGGGTCCTGTGTCCAATCCCAAATCCTGTCCCCATGTGTGTGTGTGGGTAGATAGGAGAGAGAAGGGGTGTGGAGGAGAAATGACTAGCTCAGGAGGGTGGTTGTTCCCTGAGTGTAGTGTGTGTGTCTGGATTCCCCAGTGTGGTAGGATCCAGTGGTGGCAGCTTTAATGTGTCCAGTGTGTTAATTCCCATTCCCCGCTCCCAGAGTTTGGTACCTGTGTCACGTGTGGTCAGGTTGAGTGATCAGGGGTGGTAGTAACTGCCTTACCAGTCCGAGGGGGGGTGTGTGCGAATGAGTGATGTGCTGAACTGGAGGAGTTGGTGTGAGTTTTCTTTTTGTTAAAAAGCTTGCAGGAGAGGTGTACCTCTGGTGGTGTGCAGAGGTCCTGCAGAGGAACTGGACAGGAAGGTGGATGTCTGGCGGTGTGCTAGATGTCTTGCAGAGGCATTAGGGAGTGGTTCGAAAAGGAGTGGCTTGTGTATCTGATGATCCTGTAAAGGGGAAGAGGTTACTGTGCAACCCAGCTAGGTGCCAGTAGTATGGTAGGGGTGTAGGGGCTCACGCCCTGTCTCAGTGGAGGCAGAGTGAGTGTGGGACGGTGTGTCCCACGTTGGCCTGAAACCCTATCTCAGGGCCTGGAGGGTTCCTTAAGGGAGCGCCAGGTCAGGGGCCTAAGCTGTACATAGGTCATTTGAGGAGGATCTTCCTGTGTCTAGAGGACGGGGAGTGTCTGTAACCAGAACTCCGACGGTCCTAGTGTTGGGCAGTACCGCTCCTAAGTGGAGGGTGCAGAAGTCCTGGCTCGCTGAGCATTTGACCGTCTAGAGTGCTTGACCATTTGTGGGGCCTCTGGAGGTCGTTCCCCGAGGAGGGGGGAAAGCCGGGTTGGGGTTGTGGCCTGACCTGGGAGGAGTACTGGAGGAGAGTGTGTCGCTGATACGCCGCTCGCATGTGCTCTGTCTAGCCTGAGACATACTGGAACTGGAAGGGGGTGCAGAGGGACGGTGTCCTTATTTCTGACCCCGGTGTAACCTGAGGGTTTAGATCTTAGGTTGGGAGATTAGGAAACTTCTAGGTCAAGAGGAATCTCTACCAAAGTAGATCAGCTGAAGAGACTGAGGGGGCTGCCCTAGCTGTGTGGTCTGGGGCCCAACTGCAGTTTGTTGTTTACACTAAGGTAGAGGAAAGGGGACTTTGCTGTGTGCTGTGTCCCCCCCACCTGCTTGAAGAGGGACTGTGCTGTGTGCTTTGTACCTCAGAAGTGGAATAGTTTCCAGGTGGTAGACCAGTGATGGAGTGAGGTCCTGATCTGGTAGGAGAATTGTGTTCTGGTGAGTGCTTCTCTGTGAGGGTGCGGAAACCCAGAAGTAGAGGTAGGGTGGGGCATTCTTGCCCGTGACCTCTGGTCAGCCTGAGGGTATGGTCCCTAGGTTGTTGGATGAGTGGTAGTTGTAGCTACACTGAGAGAGAGAGTGGAGAATGGCTATTGTATGCCAGGGGTTACTACCCCCCACTCTGTGGATTAGTTAGGACCTGTGATTTGGATGGCCTATGGCCTGGTCTTGGCTGTGGATGACTAGTGTGTACCAGTGGGGTACCCTAGTTGAGTCAGAGAGTTATTATTTGGAGGAAACCATGTAGGTTCAGAGTGGCGAAAAAAACTGGACGGTGTCCCTGCTGTGCGAGTCCGTGTCCGTGGTTTTGTCGCCCAAAGCAGTGAAGCCCATCAGTGGTGTGATTGGTCTACCCTGCGTTTTGGCTGGAAGGGGTTGTGTTAGACCCGGCCCATTAGGCAGGTTCACCCCTAGACTTTTTGCGTTTTCCTAGCCTATTTATGGAACCTGGTATTGGTGATTTTAGGCCTCTGCGCACTTTTTCACTGTGGTACAGTGTAAAGTGCTTGAGCTCTCTGTGGATGAATGGTGAGTGACCTGCCCTCCCATAGGAATGAATGGGGAATATGTATGCCCATGGTAGTTCCTGATGCGTGGGGAGTGCAGGGGCGAGTTTGGTATGAGAGAACTCGTGAGAATGAATGCTGCAAAATGATGTATGCAGCATGACTGTGTCTAGTCTAGAAGTACTACTTTTGGAAGTTGGAATATTTGTGTAAGTTGGTGCTAGCGTGTGATTGGCTGGTGAGCCTGGCCCAGAGTGCATGGGCCTGCTTGTGGATTGACTGTCTGGTTTGAGGATGACAGGGGCTGGAGAGCCCAGGAGGTTGTCTGAGTCAGCCTATGGATGAAAGGCAGCATCTGCTGCCAGGGAAGTGGGAGGAGATGGCACCTGATAGTGAAGGGCTGTTCCTGTGTAACTACAAAGCTGGCTCCACCTCCCGCTGGGCGACTGACACCTCTGTCCCTGATACTGAAGGGGACTTCCCTCTAAACCAGTCCAGCTGGTTCTCACACTGCCTGCTTGAAAGGATTTCAAAGGTTTTGCACTGTATAAGAAGGGGTTGTATCCCCTTCCAAAAGTTTCTTGTTTTCAACTTGAATCTGCCAGGGGCATGCTGCTGCTGGGGTCCAGGGGAATCCCTGGACCCTGCCCAGCTCCTGGACCTCTGATGGACGTTCCTGGACTCCTGGGGGACCCCTCTGCCTTGCTGGGCTGAGGGGGGGACTTTGCTTGCCCCTTGGAATCTCTGGGACCTTGTTGCAGCATGGAGGAGCTGCATTTGCCTGCAGGAAGCGCTGTGCTTCCCCCTGAGCGCCTGGGAGCGCTCTGCCTGTTTTCTGGCGCTGTAGAGAGCTTTATTTGGATTATAGCGCTGAGGAGCGCTTTGGCCGCCCTGGCGAGTGCCCACCTCGCTTATTGTTAATTTTGTCTGACTTTGGCTGCCCACGCCGTGATTGCCGCTGCCCGGGGCCAGGACGAGGACCAGGAGCTGCGGTAGCGAAGATCGAAGCCGCCGCGCTCCTATTGGCCCAGCGAGACGAGCCCCTCCAGTAACGCCGCGCTGGGATTGGCCCAGCGCCGCCGCGTCATCGCCGAGGCCGCGCCCTGATTGGCTGACGGCTCAGCATCTCCCAGGGGCTGGTCCCGGGAGCCGCGCCCTGATTGGCTGACGGCTCAGCATCTCCCAGGGGCTGGTCCCGGGAGCCGCGCTGTCATTGGCTGGCTCCCGGGCGTGTTTTGAAGATGGCCGTGATCACCGCCGGGCCCGGGGAGAGGAGAGAGGATGGCGCTGCATGGCCGCAGGTCGGCCAGGCTCCCGTGAGTTGAGGGAGCCTGGCGGCATTTGAGGAGAGAGGCGGAGACATGCGGCGGGGGCGTGAGGCACATTGCCGGTGCCTGCCCCCACCGCGAGTGAAGAAGAGCCGCCGCCCGGAGGAGCCCGCCGGTGAGTCTGGGCTGGGGCCGGGCAGGGTGAGACAGAGAAGAGAGGAGGGGCGCCGGGACACGTTGTCGGTGTCCGCCCCTCCCGAAGCGCGAGCTCGCGCTCGATGCATAGAAGCCAAAAAGGCTTCAAGGGCGGCCCCAGATGGCAGTGGGCCGCCCCAACGTCACGCTCCTTGTGCATATGAAGCCACGAGGGCTTCAAGGGCGGCCCCGGTTGGCAGCGGGTCGCCCCAACGCGTGTAGAGCCCCGAGAGGCTCCTTGCCCCTATCGTGTGTTCAGAGCCATGGAGGCTCTAAGGGGGCAGATTTGTTTTACGGGCCCAGAGAGGCTCGGGGGCCATTTCCATGACGTCGAGCCCCAGAGGGGGCTCCAACGACCCCACAGATGTTCTAAGAGCCTGCTAGGCTCAGAGGGGGTATTTCGCTGAAGAGCCAGAGGGCTCCAGGGGCCTATATGTGTTTTAGAGCCTGTGTGGCTCCAGCATGGCGCAGTTTGCGCCCAAGGGTCAGTGAGGACCCTGTCGCAGTTTATTTTATTGCGATGCCCAGGTGCCCAGCACTTTGTGGGCACCTGCCACGTTTAGGCTTTTTTTACTTTGGACTGGCGCTGCATGGCAGCGCACCCTGACTTTGGACTCAGGGCATCTTTGCCCCACAAGGCCAGTTGGCCTAGGGACTGCCACAGGTAGTGGCTTATGTAGTGTAGGCGCAATGTGATTTCTATGCTTTTAAATAGTAATTGCCTACTGTGTGTTTTTGCGCTATTGACTTATGTTATGGCACCTCTGAATGTTTATGCATTATGTGTCTTCCTTTCCATGCGCTGCACCTCTGAATGGTTAGTCATCATGTGTCTTCTTGCGCTGCACCCCTGAATGTATTGTATTGCATCATGTGCTCTATTCTTACTCCTCTGAATGTAGGTTATTGCATCATGGGTAATGTGTCCTTTTCCTAGACCCCGAAATGCTGAGTGATACTTAGGTGGTTGTCTTTTCTACTCCTCTGAATGTAGGTTTATTGCATCATGAGTAATGTATTCTTTCTTAGACCCCTAATGCTGTGTGATACTTAGGTGGTTCTTCTTTCTTAGTACAGGTGGTCCTAGTAAGGTCCTGGTCCCTGTTACCAGTGGTTACTGGTTGTTATCTTTGATTATTATTTTATGTTACATTTATTCTTTATTCTAGAAGTGATTTGATATTCTACATTTTATCTAGAAGTGCTATATCTGAATATGACAGTGGCCCTTGTGGCCCTGTCTTGTGTACATAATCCCTGTGAATATTGCCCGTGCCAGTTGGCACCATGTATATGTGTGATTTTATCTGATGTGTTTTTACAATACAAAAGTTATTTTTATAATAACCTTGTGTGGAGTCTCTTTTGTGGTGTGCCTAGTATGTTGTTGCTGTTGTGCGCTGGCGCAAATGCTTTACACATTGCCTCCGAGTTTAGCCTTACTGCTTGAGCCAAGCTACCAAGGGGGTGAGCAGAGGTTATCTTGGCGTGTGACTTCCTTGCCTTGACTAGAATGGTGGTTTCTGCTTGGCTATGGCGTCAGCCTTAGCCTACCAGAAATAGCCAGTTCTAACAAGAGTGCACTATCTGTGCCCAGGGTCTGTAAATTAAATGCCACTAGGGCCTGCAGCATTGATTGTGTCACCCACACAAGTATCCTTTTAAACATGTCTCAGGCCTGCCACTGCAGAGCCTGTGTGTGCATTTTACTCTGCCACGTAGACATGGCATTCAAAACCCCTTGCCAAGCCGTAAACTCCCCTGTTATTACATCTAAGTCATGTCTAAGGTAGGCCCTAGGTAGCACATAGGGCAGGATGCGGTATAATCAAAAGGTAGGCTATGCACTTTTATGTTTTGCATTTCCTGGTAGTAAAAAACACTCAAATTCATTTTTCGCTATTGTGCGCCCTACCCCCTCGAAGGTTAACATTGGGAGTTTCTTATCACACTTATCATACTTATAAGCTGTAATTCCTGATTGAGTAGATCTGTCATGCTTCATATCACTGGATTGGTAATGATAAATCATCTTTACTAGTAAATATGAATTTATCACTACCTTTTTAAAAACGCCACTTTTAGAAAGATCATGCAAACAAGTGTTCCACCGAAGGGGAAATATTCAAAACAAATTCTTTCCAAAAAGGCATGGATAGTCTATTGGCCTGTAGTCTACATCAGTTGCTTATTTATAGGAAAAAGATTACATAGATCCACATTTCAGGTACTTCCATTTTGTATTGCGAACCATATATGTGACAGACTGATCATCTTGCAGAACATAAACAAATCCAGGAGGTGCTCCAAGTGATGGTTCAGTGAGTAAGTGATTATCAGTAAACCATGACAACAAAAAGTGGCACAGAAGAAGCAATATTTACAGAATGTACAACATATACACCAATTGTCCAAGCTCCTTGAATTATTTGGTTGAGCAATTGAAACCCAAAGTTATACAGCATTGGAGTTTATATCCACCAATGAATGTCAGGGGTGGGCGTAAATCAAGTTAACGTTTGAACCACTTATTACAATAAATCCTCTGGGGTCTTCATCAACTAAAGACCCCAGTAAAACTGAGACACCAAACCAGAAGTAATCAGAGGCAAGTTCCACGAAAAGAATCCCACTCACATTTCGTTCTATTCAAACCACAATAAGGCTACATTGTACTAATCCGTGTCAGCAGCGCGTCTCATCAGTGTCAAAAGTGAATAAACAAGCCGGAAGCTTCTTTTGGGTTTCAGTTGCTCAACCAAATAATTAGGGGGCTTGGGTGATTGACTGTATTATCCTTGTTCTAGGGGCTAAAGGGTGCTCCTTCCTTTTTTGACTATTAGAAAGATAACATTTTTCTGCTCTTAGCCCTATGTGCCCGCAGCCTGTCTCCAATAAACGCTGGGGTGGGGGACAGCTGGACTATGTGCATTCCCTGTAGACAGCCACACACAAAGTGAGCTTAGTAGTAACTGAGTGGCTGTCCCACATCCTGATGGGCCATCCTGGACAGGATGGGAGGGAGAGCTCACATCTACACCTTTATAGGCTGTGTCCTATTCCTATACAAAGAGTTGCATACCCCCTGCAATGTGTCTGGAGCCAGAGCTGGGAGGTCCAACTTATGTACACTTCAGTGCCCCTCTTTAAATTCACCCCCACTTTAAAGGCACAACTGGGTATAAGTACCTGGTTTCTGACCCCACCAAATCAGACACTACTGGACAAGTGAAGACCTTTGGCAAGAGGGAGGACTGCTGTGGTGCTACAAGGACTGCCACTCTGCTGAACTGCTGCTCTGGAAGAACTACTTTTCTCCTGTGCTGCCCTGCTGTCTGCTACCCTCTGCCCTGCCGAGGTAGATTGGACCCATCTCACTAGAACCATGCTGGCTTGACCCATTTTCTAAGTCTTAGGGTTATCACAGATTTTCCACCACCCTGCAACAGCAACTGGACTTTGCTTGCTTCAAGTTTTGCCCTGCCAATTGGTGTCAATCCAGTCCTGAGCCAGTTGGAAGTGGGTATAAAGTGCTGCAACTGCTAAAAATCTACTCTTTAACAATGTTGCACTGATCAGAACCGGCGCATCTCCCTTGACACTGACGCATCGACGCTGCTGCATGGACAGCAGACCTCGCATAGATGACTGCACAGCTCATCTCCTCCAGTTCCCGACGCATTGCCTACATCCTGTAGTTTGATGACAATGCATCTTTGTGGTGCGCTGCTTGACAACGGTGCATCGCCTTCCATTCAGAGGTTCAATGCATTGCCTCTTTGCTTCTGGCATCTCGACTCCATCCACGACGCATCTCAGGTTCTTAGCAGTGGGCCAAGGCTGGTCTCTGTGTCCGACCAGCGCTCCATTGTGATCGACCTGAACTTTTGGTTTTACCCATGTCTGTCGCGACCTGATTTCCCTGGGTGGCGATTTAAGCTTTTAAGCACTACATTTTCATTTATTCTTTAAAAATTCATAACTCCAGCTAAAATTATTGAATTTTTGTTGCTTTGGTCTTGTTTTGTCCATAAAATATAATCTATTTTTCTAACTTGATATTGAGTCTTTTTGTAGAGTTTTCACTGTGTTACTGTTTTAAGTGTTGCACATGTACTTTACACATTGCCTCTTAAGTTAAGCCTGCCTGCTATGTGCCAAGCTACCAGAATGTGAGCACAGGTTGATTTGTGGTGTGTATCTGACTTACCCTGATTAGGATTGTGGTTCCTGCTTGGACAGGGTGCACATCTCCGCCAACCAGAAACCCAATTCTAACAGCCCAGCAACTATTTCCTTTCCCCAGGCCTAAAAAATGCTTCTTACTGGCCAGTGTACATGGTGTGTAAATAGTAGTATTAAACAGTTCTGCCAATCTGTTTCATTCTAAACTAATAATATATGCAAACAGCAACATGTCTAGATACCAGGTTTCCTAAGTGCCAAAACGTAAGATGGATGGCAAATGGCAATGTACAACAATAATAAATTGGACTAGCCAGTCATGTCACAAATTACAGCAAGTTTGGGGTTTGCAATAGTCATTGTCAAATAACATTCACACATTTTTACACTGGCAAAATAATGAATGAGAGTTTTGTTTTACCTTATATTCATAAATCCAATAGTTTGGTTTGGTTGCTCTAAAATAGAAGTTACCATCACAGATCAGGTTAATAGACAGGTTCATCCTCATCCTCAGAAATCCTGTTATGGTAGCAAACTGTGTTTGTAACTGAAATGGACAAACACCACACGTTTATTCACACATACCTAGTGTAATCAATATGGACAAATACTACAATATTCTGAGTTTTGCAGCTCGAAATGGGAAAATGTGGTATTATTGCATTTTTGCTCATTCTGATGTGTAAATCTCGCTATGAGTGGGCCGTACCACACCTGAAACACTTGGTAAATATTACACTGCATCTGTATGTGGTCAGTGTAGTGTTACCTTCCCATATACTGTTGGTCTCATAATGAGCCTGATAGTATTTAAGTGTTGCTGATATATTTTGAAATACATCAAGTTTAACTTATAAAGGTATTGAATGTTTTTATGTAAGTGCGTTATAAAACAAGGAGGCAACAAAAATTCCCTTCTCTCATCCAAACCTCAACTAAACTGTCCTGAAGAAGGTGACGAGATTGTACAATTTTCACCACAACCCCACGTCGACACTTGCCTATTGGTTTTTAATTTTTGAATATCAACATTTTATGGAACTGTATCATGTGTTATGAAATTGCTTTTTGATATCTGATGAAAATGTGAAGTTGACTGTAATTTGTATTTTTCAATGTACATGTATTTTTAAATTAAACGGGCTGGGTTTTAATAAAAAGAACACAAAAAAGAATATAAAGATTAAAAGGTTTCTTTTAAGGAAATAGTTATATATATATATATTGCTATTCGTTGTTTTGGCACAAATGATTGTGTTGTTCTAGTATTAATACAACAAAGTAGACCTATGTATATGGCCAAAGCAGTTCTTTCACTTTTTTTAAAACCTAATATCAGAAAATGGTTAGTAAGATTTTCTTGTTAAAAGTTTTCATTCTACAGATGGATTAATCAATAGTTGAGGTATGGATGAGAAAAGGGATTTTGTTGTTGTTTCCAGTAATATATCCCGTCCCTTTTCTTTGATATTGGGAGTTACTCCTTGTTGAGTTTTACATAGAACAAGGAGGGACAGAGCACACTGCCTGGCATACGTGCGCACAGTTAGCGCAAATGCACTGCGGTAAATGCAGTGCAAGATAACACTCAATTCAGTTGAAAGTCTTTACTATTCGGCATTGTTGGTGCAGCCAGTGCTGTGTATCTCTAGACCTGTGAACAGCATTGCAAGTAATCCCAAATTTAAGGCGTTACTCTCTACTAAAGAAGGACACATATCCTTCAACACGGGTCTAGAGATACCCAGCACACCACTGCACCAACAATGGTGAACAACAAATTAAGTGTTAACATGCACTGCATTTACCATAATGCATCTGAGCAATTTTGTGCTGGTATGCCAGGCAGTGTGCTTCCTCTCCCTTTGTGTGTTATAAAACATTGTCGTACTTTAGTGTGTTATAAAACGTTGTCATACTTTAACCTTCAGTTTTCATACTCTTCTGTAAATGCACTCACTTTGGGGTCAGAGAAGAGAAAAGAAACAGAGATCTATGTTAAGTTAATTATCAGCAACTGGTCAAAGAAGTTGTCTGGAATTGAACTGCCTTTTCTTGAAATAACATTAAATATTGCAAGACAACTTTCAAAGTCTTCTTTAATGCTAATTTTCAAAGTAAACGCTTTCAAAATTCTCTCGTTGTACTAAAACAGCACTGTGCCTCTAGTTCCGGTTCCACATGGTAAAAAGTGAATACGGGGACCCCAGTAGATTTCACTGAAAGATCATCCGCTTGCTCAATCAATGATATTGGTATTGTAGTAGAGTGAAGCAGGAGTGCCTAAGCCCAAGCCAGTGAGACCTGGTGAATGTCTGAACAGCTTGAAGAATGGGGAGAGAGGATATGAAGGGGCAGATTCCTATACCTGTCCCTGTCCAGAACAAGCATCCACCCCCTAAACCTAACCCATTCTTTTGCTGTACACCCCTCCCAAAATGATTAACTATCCCTCAGGACCCAATAAGATCTGAAAATCTACTCTACCATATCAACTAGTACACTTCACAACACCCTCAGACCCCTAAAAGCATATTTCATGCCACACCCAAAGAGCCCTTCCGCAGACTACTGGACAACAGAACCATACTTAACCTCCCTGACCTTACATAGACAATTCCCTACCCAGGAAACGTCTCAACAAACTAAATTCCAACCCCCAAACACCTCCTCCTAAAACCCATTGGATATCCAGAACTCCTACATCACATGCTAACACTAGGAATTCTCCACCACCAATAGTTGCCCCGCATAAACTGGAACTCCAACTTAACAACTAGATGTTTTACCTAGAGACCCATACCAACAATTCGAATTAGTTGTACCCTGGTAAAATGCTTGTCGCCACACCAACACCTACAACCCTAGCAGGCATCTCATTCATCATCACAGTCCAGGGTGTTCAGGATTCAGAAGGTCACATCTGTGCACCAGGGATGGCAGAAGTAGCAAACATCAGACCATAACATACCAATAGACGGTCACATGATCCCAAATATATTATGTAAATGAAACATTGTTTTTTTAGACTCAGCTTTGTTTTATTTGACTAATGGTAATATAGTGAGTTACATGTATCAAATCATCCACCACAATGACTACTACAACAAATTCTATGAAGAGTATACAAATGCAGATGAAAATCACATAAAATTACAGACACACATTTACCAGTTCAAGCACAGATGAAAATCACATAAAATTACAGACACATATTTACCAGTTCAAGCAGTAGCATACTAATTGCATCACACTTGCATCACAATCCTTCTCTGATATTGCTCAACAAACATTTGGGTTGTGTAATGTGACACCAGTGCAATGAATGAGTGCCCTTTCCTCCTTTTCAAATTAGACTTTTAAGGAATGTTACACCTACTGTGTGTGTACATACATCAATTAGGTGTACATGCAAAGCAAAGTTCTCCTTCAATTATCCCTTCTACTAATAATCTGCCATCTATGAGTGTCTGGAAATGAACAAGGAACTAGTGCCAATTGGGTCTCTTCTGAGTCATGCATCATCCACAGCCACTGCTCAGCTGCAGCTGCATCATGGATTGGCACTAAAATGATGGCCTCCATCTTCATTTTGGAGAAAGTGATGATTCTTAAGCCATGCGTCTTCAAGAGGTTCGATCACCTAAATGTGGGCCCAAAACAGAGCTGGCCCAGGCGATCTGACTGTGATGTAGGTTGCCACCAAAGAAGAGTCCAGGATGTTTGCAAGTCCTGCATGGATCTCTACACTGCAGAGCAGGGTCCTGGTCGGACCTCCTTGGTCAACTAGAGGCCCATGAGCAGCAATATGATAGTAAGTACATTTGCCCTATATGTGTATGTATACAAATGTACATGTCATGCACAATGATGTCATGTGATGTACCATATTCTGTATCAAGTCTATGTAGTTACTCGAGGACATAAGTCTAATACAAGAAACTGTCCCCTCAGCTAAATCTCTTGGTTTTAAACTTGATAAACCTCTACTCCTAAAACCTCAAACTAGCCATTTCATTTATAGACTATGGAGATGCACTAGTGACTAGACTGCCTAAGTCTCATCTGGCTCACTTTTGTCTTTCATTCAGCACATTGGGTCTCAATCACAAAAGATCCCAACACATCAGATCAATGGTTTCATCGCTAGCTTCATCTGTACCGTCACTCTGCATTTAAGAGTGCATGAATCACATACAAGGAGATTCATTCCAACAAACCTGAATACTCATCTCTAAAAACGTAATCTTTCTGGCAGAATCAGAACTATACACAAAGTCAAGTTCTGAACTAGTTGGTGCTGCGTGACAGGGAAAGGGCAGAAACGCTCTGTATTTAACATTATGCGGCACATTCCTACCTTTTCCCAGCAATGACGTGCTCTTGGCTGCCAACATAACACTTTCAGATACATAAAGTCAGTAACCCTGATAAGTCATCCGCCAGGAATGAGCCAACCATCTAAATGCTATACCAACACATATCCAACAGGTCACATCAGTCTTCACTTTCAAAAGGGACTTGAAACAGCACTTCCTAAAATACCTTTCATAATGTGCACATACCTCTTTCATTGGGGGTCCTAAAGCTGTACTAGAAGGATACCAATATCTCTCTTAAGACTTAAACTTCTTTTTTTATGACACTGTTGTTGATTTTGTTCACTGATATTTGCAGGCCATTTTCTGTGAAGTTGTCTGATATCCGGGGAACAAGGTCTTGATGTGCTATATCAAAAACCTAAAATAACAGAAATAGATCAGTAAATAAAAAGATAAATACATTAATGAATAAATAAATAAATGTGTTTTGTATCATACTGTCAGAAATACTTGACACTCATTTATGCTCAAATTACTGCTTTAATCCTGGCAATCATATATGTATGGAGCAACCACAATTTATGCAGAAGTGACCTATATTGACCTTGGAATGTTTGACCTCACCTCATCGGTACTGTAAGCTGTTGTTGCAGTAAAGAGGTACATGGTCATGTAAGGCTGCATTGTTCACTGCCCTCCCTGACCCCTGTAACAATGAGTCATATGTGACATCCACGTTTATGATGCTTTAATTGTACATGTTGTAGTGTACTGTGTAACATAGTAGTGTTCTATGTGTAATGTCAGTGTATCATTTGGATTACATTATGGTACTGACAATTGGATTGTCACCAAATAGCTGTATTTGGCGGTAATACAGGAGGGAGAGGTGGTGAACTTGGACTACAAGTGAGAAGGACAGTGAGGAATATGTTTTGACTGGCCAAGAAAAATCAGTGGGGTTTGGGGATTAGGCAACCACGACATCACACCCGGAGCCCACTTCTCATATCGCTCCACCTCCCATAAACCAGTCACCAAGGAAACATTTTGCCCCAGGCATTCCGGAACCCTCCAGTGTCTCTGGCAGCATCTCAATCTCTCCTCTCTCCTGGAATAGTCGACAAGTAGTTGCGGAAGTTAGTGGCTGGCAGAATGCCATCCTGCAGGGCACAGACAAGGGCTTGGACATCCTGCAGGATGTGGAGAATGACTAGCAAAGGGAGATAACTTGGATTGACTGCGTATACTCTTCTAGCCTACCCATCCCCAACTTCTTAAGCTCATCCTCTCTCTTTTCCCTGGCCCTATGTATGATCCCCATCCTGGAGCATCTGGTTCTGCTCCCACTCTGTACATGCTCACACCCAAGGAGCTGTTGCTGGTAACTGTCTCATCATATCAAGGGATGGATGACAAAGAATGCATTTCCCCAACCCAGGACAGCATGACCTCTGTGTTGTGGGAGTCACTTTCTATAATGTGGATTATCCTTTATGTGGGAACTTGGATTTTGCGTTTGGAAATGCCAAACATTTCTCTTGAAACTTTGGTTTTAAAATTACTTTTGGGCACTTTTTGTAATAGCTAACACATGCGCTGTTACCTCTTTATGTTATGGCGTATAACCTGTGCTCTAGAACCTCATGCATTTTTTTCATTTATTACAGACATGCGACATGTAATAATATGCTTTTCTGTACAAGGGTTTACTATTAATCTTTCTGTATAATGGTTTGTTATGCACCCAAAAGGACCTATGATGCCAGTAGATAAGGATACATGATTATTATGCCAACGTTGGTATCCAGCAGGGTTTCCATGCTGGGCTTTCCGACATGGAAACCCTGTCGGAAAGCATGTTTGGGGACTCCTAGCAGGGCCCCCTTTCCCTTGCGGCCTCCGGTGGTGAGGCGAGGAGGTACCTATGATGTCCCCCTGTTAATCCCTGCACTTTGTTGCAGGCACCTTGAGGTGCCTGCCACTGGTGAGATTAACACACTCTCCCTTTTCCCCATGGGAGTATTTCCTATGCCCGGTTCACAGCCATAACACATGCTCCCATAGGGAAATGTGGAATGCGACTGCACTATGTGTGGTCGCATCTTAATTAGGCGGTTAGGACCGCCGACCGGATGACAGACTGTCCCGTTTCCCAGACTTCCGCCCGACATCATAATAGGCCCCTTAGAGTTAGAACTACCACTGACTAACTAGAACACATGCAATGATTTCAGGGCTGATTTTCACACATGGTATAATGAAGGGGAATTAATGTTACATAGAGAAACCTTAGTTGTTTAGATGGGATACACCATTCACCTAGAACTGGACCTCAAAACATTTGATACTTTAGAGAAATGCTAAAAGAGTTGATAGGTGTATATTGACAGCTTAGACAACACATGCTTGAAACTATGGGTACAGCCACAGATTATCAGGATACACTCACTTATACTGTGGCAGGAAAAAGTTAGGAGAAGGTCAGTGAGTCTCATTGGTGAAAGTGGAGGATTTTTGAGTGGCAGCTGGGATGACAGAGGTGGGTGAAGCCAGTAAAATGTTGAGCCCATCTGTGTATACACCGCACTACCACTTCTTTCTCAGAGGAAGTATTGACATATAAAATGTAGTTTCAGATAGCATAAGTAGTTTCAGATACATAGTATCATTAGCTGCGTGTAAGGCTTTGTCAGCCATTAGAGAGCTCACTCGTCTTGCATCCTACTCCGAATTTTGGTGTTCCCTTGGGGTTTCATGATTAAGGGTCTTAATATTCTCCTGGGATTATGGTGTGGCTGGAATATTCTCCTACAGTTATGGTGTGCCTGGAATATTCTCCTGCAGCTATGGTGTGGCTAGAGGTCATTTCTCTCCCCTTCCTATCAGCAGGTGGTGTTCAGCTTCCTTAGTAAAAGTGACAGTATCCAGGTAGTAATGAGACTTGTTATGGCTTCAGCATTTCTAGAAGCTGGTACATGGGGTTTACATGTGCCCTTTCAGTTATCTACCATTTAATTCTTATTACATTTCAGCCTGACTTCTTCAGTTGTTGTTACTGCAGATTTATTCCACAATCTCTGATATTACCTGACATGCCGTCATCTATATAGTCTTCTGTGGCTGGCCATTTAACTGTATCATTTGGGATGGACAACCAATTTTCAAAGAATTATCAATGTAGGATTTTCCAATGGCGATTTCTGTGCTCCCCCCGTAAGCCCTCTTGTCCCGCTGGAAGTCTCTCCTGGCAATTGTGATTGCATTTTTTCAGTGGGCTCTGTGCAGAGAAGGGAGACTGTGTCCGGATCCAAAGTATACCCTTTTGAACACAGGCATGTATCAAATTGGCCCTCAAACTGCATCTAGAAAGGCCACTAATAAATAGTCTATAATTGCAGTAATGGGAAATTGTCTGGAATGAGTTACCCTTCTAAGTTGCTTGTCTGACACACCATCCTGATGCCGTATAGTCATATATTAACCTCCAAGAAAAACAAAGAATAAGGACAATGTTTTCCCTATAGAAATAAACCCTCTTCACAATAGTGTGTCATATGAGGAAGAATATTTGCAAACATATACATAACTGCACAAGGTAGCCCAACAGCAGTATTGCCTGAAATGTGAAAAAGATACAAAAACAACATGGTGCACCTCCTATGCTACATCTAGGGATTCAATGATTGAAAACTTTGACACAGTATTGACATTATATGAAGCAATAGTAACAATGATACAGATCTATTAGATATACAAGAGCAGAGAACGGACTCCTTAACATAGGGTCTCTGATCTACACGCCCAAGGGAATGGTTCCCATTTTGGATACCCTTGGGACTCACCCTCTGCAACCTCCCAGAGACCACCAGAGAGGTTCCATAATTCTGTTGACAGTAATCCCATCTCTCCATAGAAGATGGGGCATAAGAGACAACTGTTTTATTTTCAGTTAAATATTTTGTATTAAGAGTAGCAAGCAGTACAGTCGTCAAAAAGAATAAAACGATTAGATACATTACAGAGCTGAGTAACTATTAGTCAAGCAATACCATAGAAATAAATATTACAAAGTGCAAATCTAATAGTGGAATATAATAAAATTAACAAAGTATTCTTTCTATTTTTATTTTTTATATAAAAAAGAGAAAGAGAAAAAAGAAGGAATAGAGGGAAGTAAAGAAAGGAGAGAGAAAAGATAAAGATACAACTAAAGGAGTTAGGATAAAGAGGATGTGAAGAAAGAAAAGCAGAGAAAGGTGATCAGAATAAATCAGATTTAATTTTTTGAGATAATCACCACTGCGTCCCTTAGAATTCAGGGGCGGCCCTCTGGGCGCAACTAAAAGTTGAGATCGCAACTGCGATATTTGTGAAGGTTATACATCTAATCAATCTTTGAATTCCATAAAACAACACCATCCGGTCTCAATTGCAAATGGTATATTTATTCCATCTTCTTAAATTCCAAATGAATATGTTGTACATCACATTCAATTTGTATCCATTATTTCAAATCTCACAAGGTCCCAATGCATTTCGTGCCATGAGGCACTTCATCAGGGGAATCTATAAGTTAATGTAAGATGATGAAAAATCGACAGTGGCATTACACTTCAATGAACGGAGACACAATGTCTCACAATTGAAATTCTTGGTTTTAGAGACACTTGAGAATGATCTACATTTTGATCTGAATCGGAAATTACTTCAGAAAGAAAATGATTGGATTTTCAAATTGGATGCTTTAAAGCCCCATGGGCTAAATGACCGCACGGAATTCTCGTGCTATCTGTGATACACACTAATAATTCAATAATTGTTAGCAATAGTAAACACCGAATGACTAGTCATGAAATGTTTCAATACAGGTTATATGTATTATATATTTTTTTATTAGTCGAATTATGCACAGTTCATTGCTTTTGTATAAGTTCATTATTGTTTCATAGTTCATGAACTTGATTCACAGTACTATTCACCTGCACTATTCACCTGTTATTCATTTTGATTAATTTTTCATAGCAAAGTAACACTCTATCACCATGTTTATTCTACTTTCCAATATGGCCGCTATATTTTCGCACGTTTTTACGACGTTTAGCGCGACATCGTTTATTTCTAAACTTTGAGATTAAACGCTTTTAATGGTGGAAATTTGAGACCACGCTTAGGCTTTCCAGGAAGCTTTTGGCATTTGCGCAGCAGTTTTGCGGCTTAACTGGTAAGCGTTAAGTTTCCCTGAGGTTTCCTTTGAAGCCTTGGTAGTGATTCGGTAACATTCGACTTAAACGGTAATACTTCACCCTCACATAAGTCATCTTTGGTTCTAGTTTTAGAACAGCGTGTCACTTACAAATCGCACCCATCTTAAGGATGCATGACCTCTGTTTCCCGGGATATATAATCATTAGTTATCTATCCGTGAGCACTATTATATTTATCGATCGTGCACTATATACCTCATTCACATTATTGACTTATGGCTTATGAATTAGATTTTTTTGATACTCAAGTTTTCAATGTGCATAGAAACTGGATTTATTTAAGTGGTTTACTGCTACATCGTTGATTGGCCATAAACGTACTATAAGTCGTGGGCATAATGATTGTAAATATGCTTCAGAGATAGAATTTTATTTTTGCTTAGATGAGTTGTTCTAGTTCTTGTGATACATGATGTTTAAGTGTTGGTCCTCATCATATACATTAATTTACAGATTCCCCTGATAAAGTGCCTCATGACACGAAATGCATTGGGACCTTGTGAGATTTGAAATAATGGATACAAATTGAATGTGATGTACAACATATTGATTTGGAATTTAAGAAGATGGAATAAATATACCATTTGCAATTGAGATCGGATGGTGTTGTTTTATGGAATACAAAGATTGATTAGATGTATAACCTTCACAAATATCGCAGTTGCGATCTCAACTTTTAGTTGCACCCAGAGGGCCGCCCCTGAATTCTAAGGGATGCAGTAGTGATTGTTTGAATTAAACACCTCAAGTTCGACGAGGTGATACCTCCGTGGCATGCTACACCTGATTTAATTGAAACCAACGCTTGTGTGCAGTCAAAAAGTTTTTTATTTTATCTCGACGAAGTCGATCCACATAGACTGCGGCACAGCTTGAACGAAGTAAGAATATTTGAGAGTAAAAGATGATATGACAAGGATCACAGAAGCACATGCAGACACATTTGCATTTGCTGCAGAGGACGTTTCAAAAATCTATGCATTGATTGATGAAGATACCACACCCATTCAGAATAGGAAAAGCAAAGAGAATAATATCAACCAATTATTATATTTAACAAAACGCGAGATCAATCAACGCTTGCATGCAAGCACTCTCATAAGATATCACAGAGCACAGAGGATACCTGAATTCTAAGGGACGCACTGGGGATTGTTTGAATTAAACACCTCAAGGACGACGAGGTGATACCTCCGTGGCACGCTACACCTGATTTAATTGAAACCAAAGCTTGCCATCACAAATCACCATGTTAATATACATATTTTAGAACTATCTTTCCAACAAGTAAGTATAACCTTAAAGGCAAGTGCAATGAAAAAATCAAATAATACAGGCTTTGAAAAAAGATTATTAAATTCAGCTGACATAGTTCCTAGAAAAACATTTTGAATAGATAATGGAGCATTACATAGAAATATCTTTAAAATTTTGACCAAATATATTTCCAAAAATCAAACTCTCTAGGACAATAGTATAATAGGGAGCTTAAAGTACCTTTGGAAGAAAGACAAGACCAGCATAAGAGAGAGGCAGAGGAATCAATTTTAGGCATAAAAGAGTGATAATAGCTCAACTTTACACAAAAATTAAAGATTGAGTAATATTGCGAGCTTTGGATGTACTAAAAATTTTTGCCACAGTTTTTCCCACTGGTGATCAGAGAACGATAAGGAAAGCTCCTTTTGTCATAATAATTCAATAGAGGAGTTACGTCTCACAAGAATAGAGCAGGATAAAAACATATACATGAAAGAGACTTTGGGGATGGAATCATAAGTAATATTGTTTAATGGTGTCAAGGGAGTTAACGGAATGGAATCAGGAAGAACTTTGTTGTTTAATAAAAAGGACTGGAGCACAGGTGATAATTGGTTATATTTTTATAAACAAGAACTCTATAAGTCATATCATTCTTGTAATTGAGCAAAAGGTAAATGACATTTTGGGAGACTAAATGATGAAAATATAAAATACCCTTTTCTTTCCAGTGCTTGTAATAAAAAGATTTATGGTGTAACCTAATAAACGTATTATACCAAATAGAAGATGCAAGAAAAGATTGATTAAAATCTGAACCTTGGGTGAATATTGTATGCAGCAAATGTTGGGAATATTTTACAATCAGGTTTTTAGATATGAATGAACAGTTAGACATAAAGACATCATAAAATGAAAAATCATGTAGTAAAGAATGTTCAAAAATTATCCATTGTGATTAAGGAGAGTTGTGATTGTTTTTAGTGAAAGCATACATTTGTCAAATTAAAAAAGCAGTATGATAACTTAAAATTGGGGAAATGTGTACCACCTTCAGTCTTTGGTCGAATTAATTTAGATAAGGCAGTACGAGCACATTCATTATTCCAAATAAATTTGGTGCAAATAGAGTTAATATGGGAGAAATAATAATTAGGAACTTTGAAGGGTAGCATAGAAAGTATAAAAAGAACATGCAGTACAATCATAATTTTAATGGTATCTAATCTACCCCACCAGGATATAAGAAGAGGAGATCAGGTAGCGAGTATGTTTCAATTTTACGTTTTAGAGCATTAAAATTAAGTAAGTACTTAATCTTGGAAGGGCACCATGCAAAATTAGTACTATCAACAATGCAATGATAGCATTAGGAATTTAATTGTAAAATCTCAGTTTTAGAGAAGTTCAACCTGTAACCATACAATTTTAATATAAATAAACCTCTTGCAAAAAAGGATCTAGGGAGGCAAGGGGATTAGACATATATACCAGAATGTCATCTGCATAAGCTGAAAGTTTGATTTCAAGAGAGGTATGTTTAAAACCAGATATAAAAGGATTACAACGAATGGTTTCATGAAAGGATTCCAAGCAGAGAAGAAAAAGCAAAGGTGAACTAGGACATCCTTGTCTAGTGCCTCAATGTAAATTGAAATAAGGGGAGAAAAGTCCATTAACAAAAAACACAAGTACGTGGTTCAGAATGTAGTAATTTGATAAATTAAATACAATTTGGGCCAAAATCAAACCAGGGGAGAGTATTAAACACAAATTGACAATTTATGCGATCAAATGCTTTTTCAGCATCAAGGGATAAGGCAGCAAGAGGAGAGGGATATTTTTTTCCCAAAAGAGAGGATGTTAGAGAACATCCGAACATTATCGGAAGCAAGTCTGCCCTTAATAAAACCAGATTGGTCAGGCTTAACAAGAAGGGGGATAACATCTTCCAACCGAGATGCCACAATTGTAGCAAAAACTTTTCAATCATAGTTAATTACTGAAAATGGACAATGATTTTACAGAGGGCAGGATCCTTATCTGGTTTAGGAATAATAACAAAAAAAAGTGTCTAAAAAGAGCCATTAGCTTTAGAGTTCAATAAAATATAGTTCAGGATTTCAAGTAATTTAAGAGCAGAAAAAGAGGAAAAAAATGTATAAGCTCAATAGACAAACCATCTGGAGCAGGAACTTTGGCTTTAAAAAAAATATTTAATAGCATCAATAACCTCCTGAAGAGTTTTGTCCTTTTCAATAGCATTAAAAGTATCAGGAATGGAAGGAGGAGTAGGAAGGCCATGAAAAAAAGTTTGAATGCCACATTCAGAGGGACAGCTATCCTCTGTATATAACAATTCATAGTAAGATTGAAAGGCATTAATAAAATCAGGGTCAGAGGACAATATCGTTCTTGGCAAGTTCTTTACGAATAGGACAGATTTTTTTCCATTCCGATTAGATTTTTAAATATTTGGCCAACATTTTGCCAGCTTTATTTTTACCTCAATGCTATTTAGACTTAATTTTAAGAAGGACATTGCATGCATCCACAGTAATAGGCTTTTAAGGGCAGACGTAGCTTTAATCAATTCCTGCAAATTGGAGGGGGATTTGAAAGTGAAATAAGTATGTTCAAGAACTTTAATATGTTGGAGAGTCAATAGGTATTTGGAAATCAACATCTTTTTCTTTTTAGCAGAGTAGGCAATAGTAAAGGCCCTAAAAGAAGCTTTCAAAGGGTCGCAATTATTGTGAACAGAAGTGTCTGTAGATTGATTACATTGAAAAAAAATGGGTAATAAATGAAGTCACTTCCAAAATGAAAGTTTGGTCCATTAGTAGGGAAGTGTTAAATCTCCAACGACGTTGCTTGGAATTACTGAGAGACAAATAAAAAGAGGACAAAACAGGGGCATAATCAGAAATTAATATGGAACCAATTTCTGACAATTCAATAGAGGGGAGTAAGGATTTAGAGACTAAAATATAGTCAATTCTAGACATAGTGTGATGAACATTAGAGAAAAATGTAAACTCATATATATACAGGTTACAAGTTTTCCATACATCAAAGAATGGACGAGAGGTAATGGCAGATTGGAATGCTTTGTACGATTTATCAGGTTTAAATTTACAGTCATTGAAATCACCAGGCACAATAATTTCAGGATTAGCAATGGAGGACAGCTTTAATTTAACATTGTACCAAAATTCAGGATCATATTTGACATTGCCTTAAATATTGAAAAAAAGTTACATTGTTTTTCAAAAATAATAACATTAGGCAATACCCATCGTTCATCGTATCACATTCAGTTGATAACATTAGGATATTTAACAATATATGGCATTAAGTGGCTACACCACCCTTACGGGTAAAAGCAGGAGAAATGATAACCTGACCAACCCATTGATTTTCAAGCTTAAGGGATTCAACATCATTACAATGAGTTTCCTGCAAGAATGCAACATGTGAGTTAAGTTTCGATAAATGTGAAAGTACCTTTTGATGCTTGACGGGATGACCCAGACCACGAATATTCCATGAGACAACATTAAACATGTTGTGGGGTAAAGGTAATAATACAGGAACAATAACAACAACCTGGAAAACCAATGAGGAAACAAAAAGACACCATAAATATCAACTATAAAATAACATGAAGAAACTGCAGTTAGATTAAAAAGAAGGAATAGATAAACAGTCATACAATTATATGGAAAATAAAAAGAAGAAAAAAAGGAAAAAGGAAAAAGAAGGTGGACAGAAGAAAGAATAAGAGAAAAAGGATGGCGAGACAGATCAAGGACAAAAAGCCAGACCTGAGGTGAAAAGAATGGAGAGTGAGCATAGGGCATGTTAGCACCCAGAGTAGGAACGACAACGGAGAGAGAAACAAGAGAATATATGAAATATAGCCATATATTTAGAGAGATATAGAATTAAAAAATAAGAGAAGCCATGAGTAAAATTGAATATTATAAGAACATTGAGCATTAGTTTCCATAGTCTGACTTGTAACAGTTTGTAAAAATATTTTTAGTTTAGCCGGATCATCAAAAAATTGTGAGACGCCTTCATAGGTGATTTTACAGAGGCAAGGATGTAGAATGCAAAAATGAATGTTCATTTGCCTCATTCGAGGTCGAAGGGCTAGGAATTATTGTTGTCTAGCATTTGTTGCATTGGAACTATCCTGAGAAATAAATATGTTGTAGCCAGACCATACAAGGTGACGCTTTTCCTTAGCATCCTTCAAGACACACATCAAGTCAGTGAACTTCAAAAGAGAGTTATGATAGGGATCCCGGTTTTATTGTATTAATTTTTTTAACATTTCCATCTGTATTTATCCATATTTCTTTTTTGCCCATTTAATGTGTATTTATCCATATTTATTTTAGTTTTTTTCTCTCAATGAAGTTGTGAAACTGTACATTTCCATATTTATTTAACTGATAGAGACACTCATTCTTTGATGTATGTCATGATTTAGCTATTTAAGCTGCCATATATCACGTAACAATACATCCACTAAATATTAGCATTATACCACAAATGTATGTGGACATATGCCATTATTTAAAGAAATTTCCTCCTGTTTTTTTTTTATTTCCCATGCTGTCTATCTGCCCAGCTGTTGGGCTACAATTTATGAAAGATAGCACGGAGAGTCACTTAAAAGGAACACAATTTTCTGTATTTATCCACATTTAAAAGTAAATACAGACACAAAACACTTTGTTTTCTGTCTGTATTTATCTGTAAATATCCATAAAAATGGAAAACAAGGAGCCTTAATTATGATACCTCATGATTTAGTAGAGTGGGTCTGGAAAGAGCCCGAATGATGCGCTCTGTGAACATTAAGAGGTGATGTAGATCGGAAGGCAAAAAAGATCAGGTAAGACCTTCTTCAAGAAGGCCAAAATATCAAGGCCCTCAAGGTTCTCAGGTAGACCATAAAGGCGAAGATTATTCCTTCTATTTCGGTTTTCAAGGTCTTCAGTATGTAGTTTAAGTTTTTGGATTTCTTGCTCCATCATAGCAAATTTGATGGTGGCCATTTTTTGAAGATCACCAATACATTGTTCCATTTCAAGCATCCTACCCTCTATAACAATCCAATGATCCTCAATGTTGCAAGTTAAAGGTTTGAGGCCACTCACCTCATCCAAAATCGTTTCTACAACAGGATTATGAGATGACAGAATTCGTGATGGAGGGTCATTTTTTGCTCTTTTTGGCTTTTTACCTGAAGAAGGCGGCTTAGAAGAAGTGTGCAAGTCACTGGCCATCTTGACGTAGTGGACTGAATGCTGGGTAAGCTTTTGAAAAGACCGAATCCTGCCCATGCACTTCGACGGTTTCCCTTGGCTTGCAGAGGTGCAGGGAAGTCAGGGACCCAAAATCCTTGTCAGGAGGTACCAAGCACGGCAAAGAAAGGCAAGTAAACCGCATTAGCTCCATGATTGCGGCCAAGCTCAGCAGTCCGCTACCATGTTGCTTCCGTACGGATGCCACGACCCCCATAAGAGACAACCTGACCAATACTTCGAAGACAGAAAAATGAGGGGGCACCTTATGACAAACCTGAGAAGGATAGCAGGGATAAAACTCCCACAAAGAGTGGCCCCAACCATGGAACTCAGACTTCAATGGTAGGCGGAATCTTCTGTTCAGAACTCATTTCAAGAATCAAAATCTTTCCTCTGAAAAGGAGAGTGTTCCTACTAAACAGGACTTGGGTGACAGTGCTCATAGACAGCGTAGCTAAGGTTACAATGGTGTGAGAGCACCAATATTTATTTAGGACAGTACCCCAATAATCATGACACCCCAAACATCTTTAAAACACCAAACTGTACCTCAGGATATTCCAATCCATTTTGTTTTGCGCAAAAGTAGCATAATAAGTCATGAAGACCACTCAATAACTCAGTTCTAGATCAGGGAAAAGTTAAATTCTCAAAATCAAACGGTGCAGAATAAATGACACAGAGGCTTAAAATTTAAGGTTAATTAAGAAATCATAATAGTCACAAATCAATAAATCATTATAAGCCTAGAAGAAGTAGCAACATCAAGAGAAATGTATCCCCAATCAAATGTTCTCTAGTACAAGGGAGAGGTCTTGTGGCTCACGCTTAAAAACAAGGGGTTCTTATACACAATCTTGCATAAAAAATTAGCTAAAAGTATAGATTCAGGATGGCATGATCCATGTAACATGTCTTTTGGCAATTCAGAATACACCACGTCAATGGCAGGATGCTGACCATTGATACAGTGTTCTGGAGACAGTTTAAACATAACTTGCAACATCGAACAAAAGCTATTCATGAACATGTGGAATGAACTCTGCCATGGAAATACAGCAGAAGAAACATTGAAAGTTACAAAAGTTACAACTTTCTTACTACAATAGAACCATCACTTAATAACACTTTTTTTATTATTATTATTATTGAGTAAGAAAATACATCACATTTGTTGCCTTTGCTTTCACAGAGCCTGTGGAGAAAGAAAAACCTTATGGGAGGGGGTGAATACAAGAGTGAAGACACAAAGAGACAGAAACCACATCCATTTGTGTTTCTCTAAAATGTGGTATGACCAAAACATGTTACTAAATAGTTTTAAATTTTGTATAGAACTTGTTTCAACTGTATACATACCATTTTCAGTGTTTGCATAAAGGATTCAACATAACAATCATTAATATTGAGGGTCTGTCACACACAAAAATATGAACCTAAAGAAATAACTTTGACAATTGTCTGCCAGAATCTTCATAAGTTTCTGGAATTGACTCCCACTATAGAATCTATTAAAGTTTTCAAGCACACATTTGGGTTTCTAAAGGGCCATATTCAGATATCTACATAAGACTGGTGGTGCTGTGCAGTATTTCCCAGATACTTGCTGGCCGGTGTGCAATGCTACCCAACCTTGCTACTTGAAAAAGGCATCCCAATGATGACATCTCTAAAGCTGATGATATCCCACCACACACCCTAGTTCGGTTGCAGTAAGGGCTTCTGAAGGAAAGGGATGTCAGACGGACATAACACTAACCCACTTCTACGTTAAGTGCTTGACCAATATGATTAAATAATAATTACACATGCTTAATATCTAACCTGGTAACACATCTTTAATCTTTGTTTATTCACAGGACTTCTCAAAAAAGTTAACCTAATCATAATATGAAGCACCAGCATTAAACTTCAGGAAGTTATAAATGTATATACTTATTTCCTTGTATCCTGAGACCTCAACGTCTCTTCGTCTATTTAATAACAATGGGCCTCTAGTGTTCGACTCTAAACCCTTTACTCTTGCTTCTCCACAATTACTCTGCTTGCTTTGACTTTTGTATATCAGTCAGACACAAGTTCCACAAGCTTGGAGACTTTTTACTTTTCTGTACTTTAATTACCTGATCAATGGCACATGCTTACACAGTATGCAGTGTTTCTAGGACAGAAGAAGCCTGAACAAAGCCATTGGCCACATCATGGCTGCAGTGTGTCATTTCATTCTGTATGGTAACTGATCTGTGACTAAGTACTCCTGTGGAGTTATTGGTTCTTCTGCAGACCTACTGTATCCCTGCATTCGAACTAGCAAGTGGCGATAATATCTTTTTCTTGTGCAAAACATTCTTCATAATGGCTCAGCAAAATGCAGTCACAGCCTCAGGGAGTCCATAATCCCAGACAGTTGGGAAGTCTTTCTATTTACAGGAACCAAGTTATTTACCTTCTTACTGTCTTCTACGTCTGACAATAATTTTACTGTGATTGTGAACTCCCCTCTAGATGGAGTACCTACCTCCACATCATAAGAGTTGGGACAGAAAAGTCCCTTGCAGGTTGACAGGTGAGTACCTCGGCCCTGATCGCCCCACCTGCAGTGATATTTGAATCCTTGGAAATTATTTTTGGTCATGAGAGAACATGGATCATGCGTGTGAGCTATGACCTAGGCCTGTCTCATGGACTGTAGTTTACTTAAACTGGGAGGGAAGCCCAAAGAGTTGCCCGTAGGAGGTGTAAGGTTAGTGCTTTCACCTGAAGTTAAGTAGCATGAGCACAGTGGTGATAGCCTACTGTCTTTTTAGTCATCAGTAACGTGAACAGGTTAATTTTACCTGTTTCATTAGAGTGGTGCTCCTGACGATTATCTCTTTAGAATAAGGCTTGGGGTTTTATTTAGGCAATGCTCTCTCTCTAAAAAAAACTACATATATATATATATATATATATATATATATATATATATATATATATATATATATATATATAGAGTAATGTTCTGTTTCACCAATCCGTGGTGAAAAACAAACCAGGTTAGGACCTCCTGAAGTGCTAGTTCTTTATTCGATCAAAGAAGAGGCAGCAACGATATCATCCAAGAAGTAAATATTTATTTCACAAAGATGAAATAAAGAGACATGGTGTCGTCCATGACGCGTTTCACTCCACAAGGGAGCTTGTTCACATAACGCGCCCCTTAGTTTAGCCTCATTTTATAGTTAGTGCACAGGTGAGACAGATTTAGACATAAAAAAGTGCAAAAGTGAAAATAGAAGAAATACTAACATGTTTGGCCAAATTGCAAATATAAAAGAAACAGTTCTTTAACCAATGTGCATGTCAGACAAAAAGTACAAATAATTATATGTGTTAAATTAGTATGTACAAGGTTTTTGGTTCATAATGATAGAGAGGTTTGCAACAATTATCGACAAGTGTCATAATCACAAATTTATAAGTATGAGTCCACGGTATCTAGGATACTGAAAAAATCAGATACAATATAAGAAATCATTTTCATAAAATTCATAGTTATATACAATATGTATGTTTTACCTATAACCTAGGTTGGACCCAAAAGAATTTTTTTAATGGATAAGGATTCAGAGAATAAACGACAAGTGTCCTAATTGATACAGAAGTGCATACTATTCCAATAATATCAATACAAATCACAACGTTGTTGGATAACAGTTCTTCATCAATGATAAGTGTTCTAGGATTTTTTAGAATGTTGAAGTAATACAGAAAAAGACGTTTTTCATCAGACACGATAACCATTGGTTGACAAATAGAAATTCCTGTTGCAATAATAAGGCCTAAAATTTAAACAAAAAAACAAATTTTGTGATAGGATATACTGAAATGTGCTAAATCATAATTAAAAAATATAAGCATAAAAACAATAATTGAAAGTGTCAGCAGAGTATACGTCAAGAAAACTACCAATAAAGTGCCATATAGCTTAGTAACTCTAAATTCATTCAGATGAAAAGGGGGAATGAACCTAAGAAAATAGAGGAATAGACTTTTATAGAGTGTAAACATGGTTAGCTCAGATCTCGCTATACATCACAGCTAAATAATGATATACAGTTTGATATGTATATATATTTTTTTTATATATAACTGAAAGGCGATGCCACTAGATTTTATTTCTTTTATTTACAAGAAGACATATAAGTCTTCCATAAGATTAAGGCCATTAGGAGCTCTGGTATCGAGCAAAAGAATGAAATGCACTTCTTTCTGTCTCAGAAGGCGTTCACGATTACCTCCCCGGCCGGGTACAGGTACTGAACAATGTTTTTAAAAGTGATTTGACGTCCTTGTTAGTTTCCTCTGTGATGTTTTTGTTAGGTTCATTGGCAACAGTTGGAAGGTTTTCGAAACGTGACTCCGCCGCACTTTCGCGGTTTCGGAGCGCATCACTGGATATCATCTTTTGTGGATGCGTGAAATTTAAATGCAAGTGTTAACTTCGGATAATATCCCAAAGAAGAACTGAAGAGTTGCTGCCGTAATCAGTTACGAGCTTGGAGCTGAATAGTCACTTGTCGAGCTCGAAGCGAGCCACTATCCTGCAACCCGCGTAGTTGGAAAGCATGGAAAAGGTACTTGGCGCTCGCACGCAAGAGCGTCTTACCGGAATCGGTGCCGGGCTCCAGTCAGTCAGCCGACCGACCGGCCATCCAGCTACCACGCCGTTCGACTGCTCCTCCACAAACGCCGAAAACCTTGCGAACTCCTGGCGGGGGGCACAGCAAAGCAGGACTCGAAACAATCCAATTGAAAAGTACATCAAAACGTAGGACGCTGCAGCAGCGCCGTGCCTCAATCAGCGGGAGGGTACCAAAACCGGAAGCAGCTTCTCCGGTAATAGATAGAGTAATGTTCCTGTTTCACCAATCCGTGGTGAAAAACAAACCAGGTTAGGACCTCCTGAAGTGCTAGTTCTTTATTCGATCAAAGAAGAGGCAGCAACGATATCATCCAAGAAGTAAATATTTATTTCACAAAGATGAAATAAAGAGACATGGTGTCATCCATGACACGTTTCACTCCACAAGGGATCTTGTTCACATTAACGCGCCCCTTAGTTTAACCTCATTTTATAGTTAGTGCACAGGTGAGACAGATTTAGACATAAAAAAAGTGCAAAAGTGAAAATAGAAGAAATACTAACATGTTTGGCCAAATTGCAAATATAAAAGAAACAGTTCTTTAACCAATGTGCATGTCAGACAAAAAGTACAAATAATTATATGTGTTAAATTAGTATGTACAAGGTTTTTGGTTCATAATGATGGAGAGGTTTGCAACAATTATCGACAAGTGTCATAATCACAAATTTATAAGTATGAGTCCACGGTATCTAGGATACTGAAAAAATCAGATGCAATATAAGAAATCATTTTCTTAAAATTCATAGTTATATACAATATGTATGTTTTACCTATAACCTAGGTTGGACTCAAAAGAATTTTTTAAATGGATAAGGATTCAGAGAATAAACGACAAGTGTCCTAATCGATACAAAAGTGCATACTATTCCAAAAATATCAATACAAATCACAACGTTGTTGGATAACAGTTCTTCATCAATGATAAGTGTTCTAGGATTTTTTAGAATGTTGAAGTAATCCAGAAAAAGACGTTTTTCATCAGACACGATAACCATTGGTTGACAAATAGAAATTCCTGTTGCAATAATAAGGCCTAAAATTTAAACAAAAAAACAAATTTTGTGATAGGATATACTGAAATGTGCTAAATCATAATTAAAAAATATAAGCATAAAAACAATAATTGAAAGTGTCAGCAGAGTATACGTCAAGAAAACTACCAATAAAGTGCCATAAAGCTTAGTAACTCTAAATTCATTCAGATGAAAAGGGGGAGTGAACCTAACAAAATAGAGGAATAGACATTCATAGAGTGTAAACATGGTTAGCTCAGATCTCGCTATACATCACAGCTAAATAATGATATACAGTTTGATATGTATATATATTTTTTATATATAACTGAAAGGCGATGCCACTAGATTTTATTTCTTTTATTTACAAGAAGACATAAGTCTTCCGTAAGATTAAGGCCATTAGGAGCTCTGGTATCGAGCAAAAGAATGAAATGCTCTTCTTTCTGTCTCAGAAGGCGTTCACGATTACCTCCCCGGCCAGGTACAGGTACTGAACAGTGTTTTTAAAAGTGATTTGGCGTCCTTGTTAGTTTCCTCTGTGATGTTTTTGTTAGGTTCATTGGCAACAGTTGGAAGGTTTTCGAAACGTGCCTCCGCCGCACTTTCGCGGTTTCGGAGCGCGTCACTGGATATCATCTTTTGTGGATGCGTGAAATTTAAATGCAAGTGTAAACTTCGGATAATATCCCAAAGAAGAAATAAAGAGTTGCTGCCGTAATCAGTTACGAGCTCGGAGCTGGATAGTCACTTGTCGAGCTCGAAGCGAGCCACTATCCCGCAGCCCGCCTAGTTGGAAAGCATGGAAAAGGTACTTGGCGTTCGCCCGCAAGAGCGTCTTACCAGAATCGGTGCCGGACTCCAGTCAGTCAGCCGACCGACCGGCCATCCAGCTACCACACCGTTCGACTGCTCCTCCACAAACGCCGAAAACCTTGCGAACTCCTGGCGGGGGGGGGGGGAACAGCAAAGCAGGACTCGAAACAATCCAATTAAAAAGTACGTCGAAACGTTGGACGCTGCAGTAGCGCCGTGCCTCAATCAGCGGGAGGGTCCCAAAACCGGAAGCAGCTTCTCCGGTAATAGATAGAGTAATGTTCCTGTTTCACCAATCCGTGGTGAAAAAGAAACCAGGTTAGGACCTCCTGAAGTGCTAGTTCTTTATTCGATCAAAGAAGAGGCAGCAACGATATCATCCAAGAAGTAAATATTTATTTCACAAAGATGAAATAAAGAGACATGGTGTCGTCCATGACGCGTTTCACTCCACAAGGGAGCTTGTTCACATAACGCGCCCCTTAGTTTAGCCTCATTTTATAGTTAGTGCACAGGTGAGACAGATTTAGACATAAACAAAAGTGCAAAAGTGAAAATAGAAGAAATACTAACATGTTTGGCCAAATTGCAAATATAAAAGAAACAGTTCTTTAACCAATGTGCATGTCAGACAAAAAGTACAAATAATTATATGTGTTAAATTAGTATGTACAAGGTTTTTGATTCATAATGATAGAGGGGTTTGCAACAATTATCGACAAGTGTCATAATCACAAATTTATAAGTATAGGTCCACGGTATCTAGGATACTGAAAAAATCAGATGCAATATAAGAAATCATTTTCTTAAAATTCATAGTTATATACAATATGTATGTTTTACCTATAACCTAGGTTGGACCCAAAAGAATTTTTTAAATGGATAAGGATTCAGAGAATAAACGACAAGTGTCCTAATCGATGCAAAAGTGCATACTATTCCAAAAATATCAATACAAATCACAACGTTGTTGGATAACAGTTCTTCATCAATGATAAGTGTTCTAGGATTTTTTAGAATGTTGAAGTAATCCAGAGAAAGACGTTTTTCATCAGACACGATAACCATTGGTTGACAAATAGAAATTCCTGTTGCAATAATAAGGCCTAAAATTTAAACAAAAAAACAAATTTTGTGATAGGATATACTGAAATGTGCTAAATCATAATTAAAAAATATAAGCATAAAAACAATAATTGAAAGTGTCAGCAGAGTATACGTCAAGAAAACTACCAATAAAGTGCCATATAGTTTAGTAACTCTAAATTCATTCAGATGGAAAGGGGGATTGAACCTAACAAAATAGAGGAATAGACATTTATAGAGTGTAAACATGGTTAGCTCAGATCTCGCTATACATCACAGCTAAACAATGATATACAGTTTGATATGTATATATATTTTTTTATATATAACTGAAAGGCGATGCCACTAGATTTTATTTCTTTTATTTACAAGAAGACATATAAGTCTTCCGTAAGATTAAGGCCATTAGGAGCTCTGGTATCGAGCAAAAGAATGAAATGCGCTTCTTTCTGTCTCAGAAGGCGTTCACGATTACCTCCCCGGCCGGGTACAGGTACTGAACAGTGTTTTTAAAAGTGATTTGACGTCCTTGTTAGTTTCCTCTGTGATGTTTTTGTTAGGTTCATTGGCAACAGTTGGAAGGTTTTCGAAACATGCCTCCGCCGCACTTTCGCGGTTTTGGAGCGCGTCACTGGATATCATCTTTTGTGGATGCGTGAAATTTAAATGCAAGTGTTAACTTCGGATAATATCCCAAAGAAGAAATAAAGAGTTGCTGCCGTAATCAGTTACGAGCTCAGAGCTGAATAGTCACTTGTCGAGCTCGAAGCGAGCCACTATCTCGCAACGCGCCTAGTTGGAAAGCATAGAAAAGGCACTTGGCGTTCGCCCCCAAGAGCGTCTTACCGGAATCGGTGCCGGGCTGAGGTCAGTCAGCCGACAGACCGGCCATCCAGCTACCACGCCGTTCGACTGCTCCTCCACAAACGCCGAAAACCTTGCGAACTCCTGACGGGGGGCACAGCAAAGCAGGACTCGAAACAATCCAATTGAAAAGTACGTCGAAACGTAGGACGCTGCAGCAGCGCCGTGCCTCAATCAGCGGGAGGGTCCAAAAACCGGAAGCAGCTTCTCCGGTAATAGATAGAGTAATGTTCCTGTTTCACCAATCCGGGTGAAAAACAAACCAGGTTAGGACCTCCTGAAGTGCTAGTTCTTTATTCGATCAAAGAAGAGGCAGCAACGATATCATTCAAGAAGTAAATATTTATTTCACAAAGATGAAATAAAGAGACATGGTGTCGTCCATGACGCGTTTCACTCCACAAGGGAGCTTGTTCACATAACGCGCCCCTTAGTTTAGCCTCATTTTATAGTTAGTGCACAGGTGAGACAGATTTAGACATAAACAAAAGTGCAAAAGTGAAAATAGAAGAAATACTAACATGTTTGGCCAAATTGCAAATATAAAAGAAACAGTTCTTTAACCAATGTGCATGTCAGACAAAAAGTACAAATAATTATATGTGTTAAATTAGTATGTACAAGGTTTTTGGTTCATAATGATAGAGAGGTTTGCAACAATTATCGACAAGTGTCATAATCACAAATTTATAAGTATGAGTCCACGGTATCTAGGATACTGAAAAAATCAGATGCAATATAAGAAATCATTTTCTTAAAATTCATAGTTATATACAATATGTATGTTTTACCTATAACCTAGGTTGGACCCAAAAGAATTTTTTAAATGGATAAGGATTCAGAGAATAAACGACAAGTGTCCTAATCAATACAAAAGTGCATACTATTCCAAAAATATCAATACAAATCACAACATTGTTGGATAACAGTTCTTCATCAATGATAAGTGTTCTAGGATTTTTTAGAATGTTGAAGTAATCCAGAAAAAGACGTTTTTCATCAGACACGATAACCATTGGTTGACAAATAGAAATTCCTGTTGCAATAATAAGGCCTAAAATTTAAACAAAAAAACAAATTTTGTGATAGGATATACTGAAATGTGCTAAATCATAATTAAAAAAATAAGCATAAAAACAATAATTGAAAGTGTCAGCAGAGTATATGTCAAGAAAACTACCAATAAAGTGCCATATAGCTTAGTAACTCTAAATTCATTCAGATGAAAAGGGGGATTGAACCTAACAAAATAGAGGAATAGACATTCATAGAGTGTAAACATGGTTAGCTCAGATCTCGCTATACATCAAAGCTAAATAATGATATACAGTTTGATATGTGTATATATTTTTTTATATATAACTGAAAGGCGATGCCACTAGATTTTATTTCTTTTATTTACAAGAAGACATATAAGTCTTCCGTAAGATTAAGGCCATTAGGAGCTCTGGTATCGAGCAAAAGAATGAAATGCGCTTCTTTCTGTCTCAGAAGGCGTTCACGATTACCTCCCCGGCCGGGTACAGGTACTGAACAGTGTTTTTAAAAGTGATTTGACCTCCTTGTTAGTTTCCTCTATGGTGTTTTTGTTAGGTTCATTGGCAACAGTTGGAAGGTTTTCGAAACGTGCCTCCGCCGCACTTTCGCGGTTTCGGAGCGCGTCACTGGATATCATCTTTTGTGGATGCGTGAAATTTAAATGCAAGTGTTAACTTCGGATAATATCCTAAAGAAGAAATAAAGAGTTGCTGCCGTAATCAGTTACGAGCTCGGAGCTGAATAGTCAATTGTCGAGCTCGAAGCGAGCCACTATCCCTCAACCCGCCTAGTTGGAAAGCATGGAAAAGGTACTTGGCGTTCGCCCGCAAGAGCGTTTTACCAGACTCGGTGCCGGGCTCCAGTCAGTCAGCTGACCGACCGGCCATCCAGCTACCACGCCGTTCGACTGCTCCTCCACAAACGCCGAAAACCGTGCGAACTCCTGGCGGGGGGCACAGCAAAGCAGGACTCAAAACAATCCAATTAAAAAGTATGTCGAAACGTAGGACGCTGCAGCAACGCCGTGCCTCAATCAGCGGGAGGGTCCCAAAACCGGAAGCAGCTTCTCCGGTAATAGATAGAGTAATGTTCCTGTTTCACCAATCCGTGGTGAAAAACAAACCAGGTTAGGACCTCCTGAAGTGCTAGTTCTTTATTCGATCAAAGAAGAGGCAGCAACGATATCATTCAAGAAGTAAATATTTATTTCACAAAGATGAAATAAAGAGACATGGTGTCGTCCATGACGCGTTTCACTCCACAAGGGAGCTTGTTCACATAACGCGCCCCTTAGTTTAGCCTCATTTTATAGTTAGTGCACAGGTGAGACAGATTTAGACATAAACAAAAGTGCAAAAGTGAAAATAGAAGAAATAGTAACATGTTTGGCCAAATTGCAAATATAAAAGAAACAGTTCTTTAACCAATGTGCATGTCAGACAAAAAGTACAAATAATTATATGTGTTAAGTTAGTATGTACAAGGTTTTTGGTTCATAATGATAGAGAGGTTTGCAACAATTATCGACAAGTGTCATAATCACAAATTTATAAGTATGAGTCCACGGTATCTAGGATACTGAAAAAATCAGATGCAATATAAGAAATCATTTTCTTAAAATTCATAGTTATATACAATATGTATGTTTTACCTATAACCTAGGTTGGACCCAAAAGAATTTTTTAAATGGATAAGGATTCAGAGAATAAACGACATGTGTCCTAATCGATACAAAAGTGCATACTATTCCAAAAATATCAATACAAATCACAACATTGTTGGATAACAGTTCTTCATCAATGATAAGTGTTCTAGGATTTTTTAGAATGTTGAAGTAATCCAGAGAAAGACGTTTTTCATCAGACACGATAACCATTGGTTGACAAATAGAAATTCCTGTTGCAATAATAAGGCCTAAAATTTAAACAAAAAAACACATTTTGTGATAGGATATACTGAAATGTGCTAAATCATAATTAAAAAAATAAGCATAAAAACAATAATTGAAAGTGTCAGCAGAGTATATGTCAAGAAAACTACCAATAAAGTGCCATATAGCTTAGTAACTCTAAATTCATTCAGATGAAAAGGGGGATTGAACCTAACAAAATAGAGGAATAGACATTCATAGAGTGTAAACATGGTTAGCTCAGATCTCGCTATACATCAAAGCTAAATAATGATATACAGTTTGATATGTGTATATATTTTTTTATATATAACTGAAAAGCGATGCCACTAGATTTTATTTCTTTTATTTACAAGAAGACATATAAGTCTTCCGTAAGATTAAGGCCATTAGGAGCTCTGGTATCGAGCAAAAGAATGAAATGCGCTTCTTTCTGTCTCAGAAGGCGTTCACGATTACCTCCCCGGCCGGGTACAGGTACTGAACAGTGTTTTTAAAAGTGATTTGACCTCCTTGTTAGTTTCCTCTGTGGTGTTTTTGTTAGGTTCATTGGCAACAGTTGGAAGGTTTTCGAAACGTGCCTCCGCCGCACTTTCGCGGTTTCGGAGCGCGTCACTGGATATCATCTTTTGTGGATGCGTGAAATTTAAATGCAAGTGTTAACTTCGGATAATATCCTAAAGAAGAAATAAAGAGTTGCTGCCGTAATCAGTTACGAGCTCGGAGCTGAATAGTCACTTGTCGAGCTCGAAGCGAGCCACTATCCCTCAACCCGCCTAGTTGGAAAGCATGGAAAAGGTACTTGGCGTTCGCCCGCAAGAGCGTTTTACCAGAATCGGTGCCGGGCTCCAGTCAGTCAGCTGACCGACCGGCCATCCAGCTACCACGCCGTTCGACTGCTCCTCCACAAACGCCGAAAACCGTGCGAACTCCTGGCGGGGGGCACAGCAAAGCAGGACTCAAAACAATCCAATTAAAAAGTATGTCGAAACGTAGGACGCTGCAGCAGCGCCGTGCCTCAATCAGCGGGAGGGTCCCAAAACCGGAAGCAGCTTCTCCGGTAATAGATAGAGTAATGTTCCTGTTTCACCAATCCGTGGTGAAAAACAAACCAGGTTAGGACCTCCTGAAGTGCTAGTTCTTTATTCGATCAAAGAAGAGGCAGCAACAATATCATTCAAGAAGTAAATATTTATTTCACAAAGATGAAATAAAGAGACATGGTGTCGTCCATGACGCGTTTCACTCCACAAGGGAGCTTGTTCACATAACGCGCCCCTTAGTTTAGCCTCATTTTATAGTTAGTGCACAGGTGAGACAGATTTAGACATAAACAAAAGTGCAAAAGTGAAAATAGAAGAAATACTAACATGTTTGGCCAAATTGCAAATATAAAAGAAACAGTTCTTTAACCAATGTGCATGTCAGACAAAAAGTACAAATAATTATATGTGTTAAATTAGTATGTACAAGGTTTTTGGTTCATAATGATAGAGAGGTTTGCAACAATTATCGACAAGTGTCATAATCACAAATTTATAAGTATGAGTCCACGGTATCTAGGATACTGAAAAAATCAGATGCAATATAAGAAATCATTTTCTTAAAATTCATAGTTATATACAATATGTATGTTTTACCTATAACCTAGGTTGGACCCAAAAGAATTTTTTAAATGGATAAGGATTCAGAGAATAAACGACAAGTGTCCTAATCGATACAAAAGTGCATACTATTCCAAAAATATCAATACAAATCACAACATTGTTGGATAACAGTTCTTCATCAATGATAAGTGTTCTAGGATTTTTTAGAATGTTGAAGTAATCCAGAAAAAGACGTTTTTCATCAGACACGATAACCATTGGTTGACAAATAGAAATTCCTGTTGCAATAATAAGGCCTAAAATGTAAACAAAAAAACAAATTTTGTGATAGGATATACTGAAATGTGCTAAATCATAATTAAAAAAATAAGCATAAAAACAATAATTGAAAGTGTCAGCAGAGTATATGTCAAGAAAACTACCAATAAAGTGCCATATAGCTTAGTAACTCTAAATTCATTCAGATGAAAAGGGGGATTGAACCTAACAAAATAGAGGAATAGACATTCATAGAGTGTAAACATGGTTAGCTCAGATCTCGCTATACATCACAGCTAAATAATGATATACAGTTTGATATGTGTATATATTTTTTTATATATAACTGAAAGGCGATGCCACTAGATTTTATTTCTTTTATTTACAAGAAGACATATAAGTCTTCCGTAAGATTAAGGCCATTAGGAGCTCTGGTATCGAGCAAAAGAATGAAATGCGCTTCTTTCTGTCTCAGAAGGCGTTCACGATTACCTCCCCGGCCGGGTACAGGTACTGAACAGTGTTTTTAAAAGTGATTTGACCTCCTTGTTAGTTTCCTCTGTGGTGTTTTTGTTAGGTTCATTGGCAACAGTTGGAAGGTTTTCGAAACGTGCCTCCGCCGCACTTTCGCGGTTTTGGAGCGCGTCACTGGATATCATCTTTTGTGGATGCGTGAAATTTAAATGCAAGTGTTAACTTCGGATAATATTCCAAAGAAGAAATAAAGAGTTGCTGCCGTAATCAGTTACAAGCTCAGAGCTGAATAGTCACTTGTCGAGCTTGAAGCGAGCCACTATCCCGCAACGCGCCTAGTTGGAAAGCATGGAAAAGGTACTTGGCGTTCGCCCCCAAGAGCGTCTTACCGGAATCGGTGCCGGGCTGAGGTCAGTCAGCCGACAGACCGGCCATCCAGCTACCACGCCGTTCGACTGCTCCTCCACAAATGCCGAAAACCTTGCGAACTCCTGGCGGGGGGCACAGCGAAGCAGGACTCGAAACAATCCAATTGAAAAGTACGTCGAAACGTAGGACGCTGCAGCAGCGCTGTGCCTCAATCAGCGGGAGGGTCCCAAAACCGGAAGCAGCTTCTCCGGTAATAGATGGAGTAATGTTCCTGTTTCACCAATCCGTGGTGAAAAACAAACCAGGTTAGGACCTCCTGAAGTGCTAGTTCTTTATTCGATCAAAGAAGAGGCAGCAACGATATCATCCAAGAAGTAAATATTTATTTCACAAAGATTTAAATAAAGAGACATGGTGTCGTCCATGGCGCGTTTCACTCCACAAGGGAGCTTGTTCAAATAACGCGCCCCTTAGTTTAGCCTCATTTTATAGTTAGTGCACAGGTGAGACAGATTTAGACATAAAAAAAGTGCAAAAGTGAAAATAGAAGAAATACTAACATGTTTGGCCAAATTGCAAATATAAAAGAAACAGTTCTTTAACCAATGTGCATGTCAGACAAAAAGTACAAATAATTATATGTGTTAAATTAGTATGTACAAGGTTTTTGGTTCATAATGATAGAGAGGTTTGCAACAATTATCGACAAGTGTCATAATCACAAATTTATAAGTATGAGTCCACGGTATCTAGGATACTGAAAAAATCAGATGCAATATAAGAAATCATTTTCTTAAAATTCATAGTTATATACAATATGTATGTTTTACCTATAACCTAGGTTGGACCCAAAAGAATTTTTTAAATGGATAAGGATTCAGAGAATAAACGACAAGTGTCCTAATCGATACAAAAGTGCATACTATTCCAAAAATATCAATACAAATCACAACGTTGTTGGATAACAGTTCTTCATCAATGACAAGTGTTCTAGGATTTTTTAGAATGTTGAAGTAATCCAGAAAAAGACGTTTTTCATCAGACACGATAACCATTGGTTGACAAATAGAAATTCCTGTTGCAATAATAAGGCCTAAAAATCAAACAAAAAAACAAATTTTGTGATAGGATATACTGAAATGTGCTAAATCATAATTAAAAAATATAAGCATAAAAACAATAATTGAAAGTGTCAGCAGAGTATACGTCAAGAAAACTACCAATAAAGTGCCATATAGCTTAGTAACTCTAAATTCATTCAGATGAAAAGGGGGAATGAACCTAAGAAAATAGAGGAATAGACTTTCATAGAGTGTAAACATGGTTAGCTCAGATCTCGCTATACATCACAGCTAAATAATGATATACAGTTTGATATGTATATATATTTTTATATATATAACTGAAAGGCGATGCCACTAGATTTTTTTTCTTTTATTTACAAGAAGACATATAAGTCTTCCGTAAGATTAAGGCCATTAGGAGCTCTGGTATCGAGCAAAAGAATGAAATGCGCTTCTTTCTGTCTCAGAAGGCGTTCACGATTACCTCCCCGGCCGGGTACAGGTACTGAACAGTGTTTTTAAAAGTGATTTGACGTCCTTGTTAGTTTCCTCTGTGGTGTTTTTGTTAGGTTCATTGGCAACAGTTGGAAGGTTTTCGAAACGTGCCTCCGCCGCACTTTAGCGGTTTCGGAGCGCGTCACTGGATATCATCTTTTGTGGATGCGTGAAATTTAAATGCAAGTGTTAACATCGGATAATATCCCAAAGAAGAAATAAAGAGTTGCTGCCGTAATCAGTTACGAGCTCGGAGCTGAATAGTCACTTGTTGAGCTCGAAGCGAGCCACTATCCCGCAACCCGCCTAGTTGGAAAGCATGGAAAAGGTACTTGGCGTTCGCCCGCAAGAGCGTCTTACCGGAATCGGTGCTGGGCTCCAGCCAGTCAGCCGACCGACCGGCCATCCAGCTACCACGCCGTTCGACTGCTCCTCCACAAACGCCGAAAACCTTGCGAACTCCTGGCGTGGGGCACAGCAAAGCAGGACTCGAAACAATCCAATTGAAAAGTACATCAAAACGTAGGACGCTGCAGCAGCGCCGTGCCTCAATCAGCGGGAGGGTCCCAAAACCGGAAGCAGCTTCTCCGGTAATAGATAGAGTAATGTTCCTGTTTCACCAATCCGTGGTGAAAAACAAACCAGGTTAGGACCTCCTGAAGTGCTAGTTCTTTATTCGATCAAAGAAGAGGCAGCAACGATATCATCCAAGAAGTAAATATTTATTTCACAAAGATGACATAAAGAGACATGGTGTCATCCATGACGCGTTTCACTCCACAAGGGAGCTTGTTCACATAACGCGCCCCTTAGTTTAGCCTCATTTTATAGTTAGTGCGCAGGTGAGACAGATTTAGACATAAAAGTGCAAAAGTGAAAATAGAAGAAATACTAACATGTTTGGCCAAATTGCAAATATAAAAGAAACAGTTCTTTAACCAATGTGCATGTCAGACATAAAGTACAAATAATTATATGTGTTAAATTAGTATGTACAAGGTTTTTGGTTCATAATGATAGAGCGGTTTGCAACAATTATCGACAAGTGTCATAATCACAAATTTATAAGTATGAGTCCACGGTATCTAGGATACTGAAAAAATCAGATGCAATATAAGAAATCATTTTCTTAAAATTCATAGTTATATACAATATGTATATTTTACCTATAACCTAGGTTGGACCCAAAATAATTTTTTTAATGGAGAAGGATTCAGAGAATAAACAACAAGTGTCCTAATCGATACAAAAGTGCATACTATTCCAAAAATATCAATACAAATCACAACATTGTTGGATAACAGTTCTTCATCAATGATAAGTGTTCTAGGATTTTTTAGAATGTTGTAGTAATCCAGAAAAAAACGTTTTTCATCAGACAAGATAACCATTGGTTGACAAATAGAAATTCCTGTTGCAATAATAAGGACTAAAATGTAAACAAAAAAACAAATTTTGTGATAGGATATACTGAAATGTGCTAAATCATAATTAAAAAATATAAGCATAAAAACAATAATTGAAAATGTCATCAGAGCATACGTCAAGAAAACTACCAATAAAGTGCCATATAGCTTAGTAACTCTAAATTCATTCAGATGAAAAGGGGGATTGAACCTAACAAAATAGAGGAATAGACATTCATAGAGTGTAAACATGGTTAGCTCAGATCTCGCTATACATCACAGCTAAATAATGATATACAGTTTGATATGTATATATATTTTTTTATATATAACTGAAAGGCGATGCCACTAGATTTTACTTCTTTTATTTACAAGAAGACATATAAGTCTTCCGTAAGATTAAGGCCATTAGGAGCTCTGGTATCGAGCAAAAGAATGAAATGCGCTTCTTTCTGTCGCATATATATATATATATATATATATATATATATATATATATATATATATATATATATATATATTATTTATTTATTTTCACTGAAAAACCATAGGTTTCAGGGGCATTATAGTTAGCTGGACATTTCACTTGTACAAAACCAGTGAAATTCTCCCATTATAGTTAGTTTAGCTTATTAAATAATTCCTCAACTTACAACTCACCACAGGGCGCGTTTGCACAATGGTGAAGGAAGAGGGAGTGGCCTGAGGTGAGATGTGTGCAAACACACCCTGTGGCGCATTGAAGTTGGGGAATTAATTCAATCCTGAGGGTCCCTGGGGGCCAACTAGCCCACCAGGTACCTCAAACATGTGCCATGGAGCTGCGTTGCAAGAGATGTTCAGAGGCCACACCCCTTTTTACAACACTGCGCAACGCAGCTCTGTGGCGCTTATTGGAGGTAGCTGGTGGGCTAGTTGGCCTCCAGGGAACTTCAGGATTGAAGAGGAATTAATTCCCCAACTTAAAACGCGCCACAGGGCGTGTTTGCACACATGCCACCTCAGGCCCCGCCCCCTCCCTTCACCACTGTTCAAACGTGCCCCGTGGCGTGTTTTAAGTTTGGGGATTAAGTCCCCTTGAATCCTGAGGGTCCCTGCGGTGTAACTAGCCCACCAGCTACCCAAGGGCCATCAAGGGCTCCAGGATGGGGGCTGCACAGCCCCCCTCCCAGCATCTCCAAAGCCCCGGGAGGTAGTGGTCCCGGGGGCTGGGGGGTCCATCACAGATCCCCCCAATTTGAATATTAGAGCCCCCAGGGAGGTGGTGGTCCCCGGGGCGTGTGGCGTCTCGGGCCCCCCACACAGGTTATTTTTTAATTTTTTAATTCATATACAAACAAGCCCCGGGGGTGGCGGTCCCTGGGGCTACGGGGGGCCTTTGAGCCCCCCGCCCATTACTTTCAAAAGCCCCAGGGGGTGGCGGTACCCGGGGCGCCTTTGAACCCCCCCACCCATTACTTTAGAAAGCCCCGGGGAAGGCAGTTCTCGGGGCTGGGGTGGTTATATATTTAAAGAGTTTTATATAGCGCTGGCTAGACCCGAAGGTATCAGAGCGCTTTACATGAAAATAAACTATTTAACAGAAAAAGATCAACAATTACAAAATACATCTAAAAATAGGTAATACGCTAGGAGAGGAGAGAGAAAAGTAGTGGAGGGGGCAGGGGAGGTGAGAAAGGGAGGATAAGGGGAGAGACGAAAGGAAGTCTGTCTTAGGACCGACTGGGTAGGTGACGACCAAGGAGGGAATCCACGGCCCATCTCCCTATAGCTAAACCAGGTAGCTCCATTGGGCATCAGTCAAAATAGTTCAGTCTCAGTACATTGACAGACAAAATGGCTAGGTCTCAAATTGAGGAGGGAAAATTCACAGATAGACAGGGTGGGGGCTAAGGGCCAGAACAAGTGAGGGCAAAGGTCAGTAGCAGGAAAGTGGAGAAGAGTAGAGCGAGGAGGGGTAGGGGGTAGGGGGAGGAGGGAGTATACATGACCGGTCAGGAGATAGCATTAATCCTAAAAACCTGCGAGAGTATGCAGTGACTATCCTGTTTACTATAGCACCCTTTTGTATATATATATATATATGCAGCTGATGGGAGAAAAACTACAGTTTAAATCAATTTCAAGAGCCCTGAATTATTGCAAAATAAAGTCAATGTACAACAGCAGATCTGCAGAAGGATGGGGGACACCAGATTAGCAGTAGGGCGCAGGTCCCCGATGGATACCCTTAAGTCGGTAACCGTTGCAAGATGGCTGCCAGTTGAAAGTGGAAAAAACCTAGTTTCGAAATCGCTAAGTATGGGCGAAATTTGCGAATTCCCGATCCGCGAATTCGTGCAAAAGCGAACTTGCAATTCTCAAAATCCGCGAATTCGTGCAAATTTCTTTTTTTTGCGCATTCGCAAGGGTTTTTGCCAGTTTGCGAGGGTTTTTTACAAGTTAGGGAGCGCAAACTTACTTGTCTGGTTGCAACGGTCGCAACCATGTTGTTTCTATTTGTCCAGCCTGTCGGTTCATCACTGCCACCCTCTGGTTCACCAATGCCACCCTCTGGTTCATCACTATCACCCTCTGGTTCACCACTGTCACTCTTTGGTTCACCACTGTCACTCTCTGGTTCACCACTGTCACCCTCTGGTGCCCCACTACCACCCTCTTGTTCACCACTGCCACCCTCTGGTTCATCACATAACCCTCTGGTTCACCACTGTCACCCTCTGGTTCACCCCTGCCACTCTCTGGTTCATCACAGCACCCTCTGGTTCACCACTGCCACCCTCTGGTTCACCCTTGCCACACTCTGGATCATCACTGCCACCCTCTGGTTCATTAGTGCCATCCTCTGGTTCGCCAGTGCCACCCTCTGGATCATCACTGCCACCCTCTGATCATCACTGCCACCCTCTAGTTTGCCACTGCCGCCCCCTGGTTCATCACTGCCACCCTCTGGTTTTCCACTGCCACCCTGTGCTTCATCACTGCTATCCTCTGGTTCATTACCTTGTGGTTCACCACTGCCACCCTCTGGTTCATCACTGCCACTCTCTGGTTCATTACTGCCACCCTCTGGTTCACCACTACCACTCTCTGGATCATCACTGCCACCCTCTGGTTCAAGGCTGCCACCCTCTGGTTGATCACTGGCATCCTCTGGTTCATCACTGCCACCCTCTGGTTAATTACTGCCACCCTCTGGTTCGCCACTGCCACCCTCTGGATCATCACTGCCACCCTCTGGTTAATTACTGCCACCCTCTGGTTCACCACTGCCACCCTCTGGTTCATCACAGCTATCCTCTGGTTTATCACCTTGTGGTTCACCACTGCCACCCTCTGGTTCATCACTGCCACCCTCTGGTTCATCAGAGCACCCTCTGGTTCGCCACTGCAACCCTCTGGATCATCACTGCCAGCCTCTGGTTCATCACTGCCACCCTCTGGATCGCCACTGCCACCCTCTGGTTCATCACTGCCACCCTCTGGTTTGCCACAGCCACCCTCTGGATCATCACTGCCAACCTCTGGTTCACCACTGCCACCCTCTAGTTCATCACTGCTATCCTCTGGTTCATCACCTTGTGGTTCACCACTGCCATCCTCTGGTTCATCACTGCCACCCTCTGGTTCATTACTGCCACCCTCTGGTTCACCACTGCCACCCTCTGGTTCACCACTGCCACCCTCTGGTTCATCACTGCCACCCTCTGGTTTGCCACTGCCACCCTCTGGATCATCACTGTCACCCTGTGGTAGTTCACCACTGCCACCCTCTGGGTCATCACTGCTAACCTTTGGTTCATCACCTTGTGGTTCACCACTGCCACCCTCTGGTTCATTACTTCCACCCTCTGGTTCGTGACTGCCACCCTCTGGATCATCACTGCCACCCTCTGGATCGCCACTGCCATCCTCTGGTTCATCACTGCCACCCTCTAGTTTGCCAATGCCACCCTATGGTTCATCACTGCTATCCTCTGGTTCATCACCTTGTGGTTCACCACTGCCACCCTCTGGTTCATCAGTGCCACCCTCTGGTTCATTACTGCCACCCTCTGGTTCACCACTGCCACCCTCTGGATCATCACTGCCATGCTCTGGTTCAAGGCTGCCACCCTCTGGTTGATCACTGGCATCCTCTGGTTCATCCCTGCCACCCTCTGGTTAATTACTGCCACCCTCTGGTTCGCCACTGCCACCCTCTGGATCATCACTGCCACCCTCTGGTTAATTACTGCCACCCTCTGGTTCACCACTGCCACCCTCTGGTTCATCACAGCTATCCTCTAGTTTATCACCTTGTGGTTCACCACTGCCACCCTCTGGTTCATCAGTGCCACCCTCTGGTTCATCACAGCACCCTCTGGTTCGCCACTGCCACCCTCTGGATCATCACTGCCACCCTCTGGTTCATTACTGCCACCCTCTGGTTCTGGGGTTGGTTAATGTGTCACTGAATTTGAGCTTTAAGTCTGGCACCTGCTTCCTTAGCTGTAAGTGCTGCCTGTTGCAGTTTAATTTTTTTACAGGAGCATTGTGCCATACTTGTAACTATTCTCTGACCCTGCTTTGAGGGTCAGAGCAGGGTCAGAGAATAGTTGCAAGTAGCAACTGAACTCTGGAGGGGCCCCTCAGGAAGCACTAAGGGAATGGTTACAAATTAGCTTGAACTTTTGCACCTGCTAAGTGCTTTCAGTTTTGCAAAATTTGTTTTTCTGCAATTTCGGGAGATTCGCGGGGCGCAAATTCACTCGAAATCGAACTTGCAATCTGCGAATTCGTGCGAATTTGCAGATTTCTTTTTTTGCGTGTTCGCCTGTTTTTTTGCTTATTCGCGGACCGCTTGCAGCGCACCGACTGCGAGGTTGCCCATGCGGTCGTACATGGGCGCGGCCATCTTGTGCGCGTTGCGTATTTCCGTTTCCGGGCGCTATTGGCAATGTCGCGTTGTGTGCGGCTCGCTATTACGAGTTCGCGTGTGTTTTTGCGTACTCGCGGGGGGAAAATTGTGCGAACTTACCCACGCCGTCCTCAATGGGTGCGGCCATCTTGTTTTTCATTCATTGCTATGGTTTTGAGCATGCTTTCTAATCCTCCTTTCATATGTGCAATCCTTTGTTTCTTTGGACTTTTTTTTATCTTTTCTACTCTATATCTATCCCTCTTTTTTCTAGATCTATATTTTGTGTTTTTTTCTACTTTTCGTTACTTTTAAAGCTACCTTTTTAAACTTTTTTTTTTACTTAACTTTTTCCCTATTCTTTCCTTTTTCTTTCTTTCTGCTGTACAGGACCGTGGCAAAGGGAGCCGGGAAGGAGAAGGGGAAGGGTCCCACACCCTGTACCTGGCTCCCATGTGGGCGATTGCGGGGGGAGCTAGTCACAGCCCGGGAGATCTTCAGCGCAGAGGAGGTGGCCGCCCTGGTTTACAATGTGCAGTGCCGCCTCCCACAAGACCATAGCGGCAGGTGGCAGGATCGCTAGCAGGTACGGGCTCCGGGAGCGTCGGAAGCGGTGGAAGAAGGTGTGCCGGGCCATGTATCAACCCTCTCGGGTCCGGCGCACCTACAATCAGGCCACGCACCGGTGGGCCGACCTCCTGGACCGTGAACGCGACCTGCTCGATCTGCTAGGCGTCGAGATCCCAGGGCTTGGTGAGTAGTAGTAGCTATTTAATCACGACTCTGTTTTCTCCTGCTCTATGTGTTATCATATTGCAAATTTGTATTTTTCCCGAAGAGCAATAATGCTGCTTATTAGATTTTAGGTAAATTATGTTTCAAAATGTTCTGTGATTGCATTTCAGGTGCATTGCTCTCCTGCTCAGTGGCAGTGCTACTATGCCTATTTGTTTTCAATTTTATTTGCTCATTTCATTGGCCTTAGTAATTATGTATGAGTGTACTTTACAGAACTGCGTAATGCTAGACACTAAGGGGCAGGTTGGGGCAGATTTACAATTACTGGCGCATCCCTGCAAATTAACAGGGATGCGCCAGTAATTGTGCGCCACGCCTCCACCACCCATGGGGCGCCGCATTTACAATGCGGCGCACCATGGGGCAAAAACGACACAGAAGCGTCACGCATCTGTGCCCTAAAGGCAGCGCATTGCTGGAGTTGCGTCGCAACAACGATGCATCTCCAGCAATGCTCCGGGGTGAACTATCTTCTCAATGCTGCATCAAACCGTACGTCTGCTTCAAGCAGGCGCAGGGTTTTGACTGAGTGACGCAGCATTGGCCTAAAAGTGACTGAGTGAAATCTTGTAGATTTCACTCAGCCACTTTTAGGATGCGTTCCTGCGCAGGAACGCACTCCCTTGCGCCGGAACGCCCCCTGATGGCGCAGGGCTTTACAATGTGATGCATCTCCCAGATGCGTCACGCTGTTAATATACCCTGCACCATGGCGCCTCTTTAGCGCTGCCGCTGCTTCACAAACGTCACGCAACGATGGAGCAAAAGAGCTGCAAGGGACTTGTAAATCTGCCCCTAGAGACTCAAGTCTAGTCCTTCCTTTGTACACCTGCCACTAAGAAGAGATAGTGGTGGTGGATTGATAGTTTAAGTATTTCAATGACTGGTTATGTAGTAGGAAATTTACTTTTTAGTGTTCTCACTGGTCTGCAATCATGATGGACTTCGTCTGTCGCTTCGCGTGCTGCGTAGTGCTGCCTGCCAGTCCTAGTCGAACCTTTTTGTAGTTTGTTTAGTGAGTTACATAACTTTCCAAGTCGACAGTCTGCGAATCCAGCAATACTAATATCCTAGTAGACCACATCAGATAGGTCAATAAATGTAGTGCAATTGTTGTCTATTTGCTATTTCCCCGAAATAATTTGTTATTGTTCTTTTGAAATGTTTGATTTGGTTGCCAACAATCATCCATGTTTGGGTCTTTCTTTCATGGTGTACATCAGCTCGCCCCAGGGGCAAGAGGACAGCGGAGGAGGTAGCGGCGCCGGCGGACGAGGACCAGGAAGGCCAGGATCGGTTAGGCGAGGGCTCCTCTGCTGGCCCCAGTAAGTTTTCATGTTAATATTAATAATTATACTTCCCTATCTTTTAGAGTACCTATTTTTTACTAACGTTCCACATTAGATTTTTCCTACATCGTCTTTGATCTTCTTGTAGACTGTTTCTAAATTCTTATCCTTTTTTTAGAAAAAATCGTTCAGGTTATTAGTATTAATATTTTACGAGTTATCTAGATGCTGATTTGGATCGAATAATTCTATTACATCATCATTTGTTCAAAACTGTTTATTTTTATTTCATCTTTTTGTTTTTTTCTATTCTCATATCTTTTCTATTGTTTATACTTATATAGACACTTTTTTTGTTGTTTTTTCTGTACACATGTTTTTACATATAACACATTATGATTACTGTACAATAGAAATTTTTAAAAGCTTTCAACAATACGCAGAGATTATTCCTTTCAACGCGTTTCGCCTTCTTCAGGAATTCTGCATTGTTTCTTTTTATAAATCAATGGTGCTGAGTTATTTAGGCTGGACGACGTTTAGACTGGACCTGTAGCTTGGTTTTGCACGAGGTATTAGGCAGGTTGTTTCCTGTTTATTAGCGAAGTTGGTAGCTGTATATGTCGTTATAATTCGAGTCCAATTACGTTAAAAGCGCTTCTTTTTTTCAGATGTTTACCGGATAGTACTTCTGTATCTACGATACTGCTCCCAATGCAATATTTCTTATCCGGTGGAGATCATCTCCCCTTCTCTTGATTACAGTGAATGCCGGCTTATGTTGTTACTCTTTGGATACTCCTGGCTTCAATTTTTGGAGATGCGCATTGACTCGGGTCCCTCCTATCGGTGCGGTAGATCTACCGCACCGATAGGAGGGACCCGAGTCAATGCGCATCTCCAAAAATTGGGAGCAGTATCGTATATACAGCTACCAACTTCGCTAATAAACAGGAAACAACCTGCCTAATACCTCGTGCAAAACCAAGCTACAGGTCCAGTCTAAACGTCGTCCAGCCTAAATAACTCAGCACCATTGATTTATAAAAAGAAACAATGCAGAATTCCTGAAGAAAGCGAAGCGCCGAAACGCGTTGAAAGGAATAATCTCTGCGTATTGTTGAAAGCTTTTAAAAATGTCTATTGTACAGTAATCATAATGTGTTATATGTAAAAACATGTGTACAGAAAAAACAACAAAAAAAGTGTCTATATAAGTATAAACAATAGAAAAGATATGAGAATAGAAAAAAACAAAAAGATGAAATAAAAATAAACAGTTTTGAACAAATGATGATGTAATAGAATTATTTGATCCAAATCAGCATCTAGATAACTCGTAAAATATTAATACTAATAACCTGAACGATTTTTTCTAAAAAAAGTTATTTTCCTTGCTAGGGTTCATCACTTTAGGCAGGGGCCCCGATCTTCCAAAATAAATATCTAAATTCTTATCCTGCCTCTACTATGACTCCCTGTGGTACTACTAGATTATTATTATTAGTCTGTCTGTGTAGCTAACTAAGCTTGCACAGTTGGCAAAAGGTGTTAAACGAAACTCCCATTCTATTCAGCAATAGCTCTGTGCAGTCCTCTGGGTTGTCCATAATGTCTTTTGAAGTCTGCTAAATGTTTGACAATTCCCAACAATAAACTGTCAATGACCAACAAGAAAAAAAAAGATACTAGTTTACTTTTTGATTGGATAGGAGGACAATCCAAACTACTACTGTTGCAGGGACAATTCTGCACAAACAGAACTATGGACACTAAATAGTGCATTGTTTATCAATTTTAATAGGCACAGTTAGACTTTCCACATACCTCAGTCATAACAGAATTTGAACCCCTAGTCTCCTTACTGACTAGCTAGTGTGACAGAGTCATTTAGCTCCCTAATTCATCGATGATTGATCCCCCAATGATGATTATCCAACCCAGGACATAAGACTACGGAGTCAGAGTCCAGAACTGTCAGAGCCACGGACTCATGCTTGCAAATTGCAAACCTTTTCGCTCACTCACTCATGACTAAAAACCACAGCGTCTATGTAAGTTTTAAAGCTTTATTAAAAGTAAAAACATTTATTAAAATCAAGTTCATCATACAACATAAACGGTGGATTGAAAATGGAAAAGTGCTTAGTGATCTCACACATCAATTGTGGGTGAGCCCGCACCTGGTTGGAACTTCAAATCTTCTTTGTGGTGCTGAATCGTTGCTGACTCCGTCCTACTGCTGATGATCTGATGTTGCTCTTGTTCTTAGAAGGGAAGCTTCTGTCTGTTATGAGAAAAACGGTGCATGTTAAAAAGCAAGCATTCATCAGTTGTGCCAAAAAGTGTAGCAAGACAACACCCTTCACTGAAAAAAGTGCAATTTTTAGTTTGACTAGACAGTCACAAATTATTACATTTGTTTGTGTAGTTGTAGTGAATTTTTTTCATTCCTAGACAAAATACTAGGTAGTGGTGTATATGGCATCTAAGAATCTGAAATGTATTTTCTATGCGGAATATCGGCACAACCATCCACCGGGGCCAGCGCGGAGGTGGGCACTCCTGGGGCGGAGGCAGTGTAACAGCCTGCGGAAGCTGCTGTGGGGGATGCCACGGTAGTGGCGGACAGTGGTAAGCTATTATATTCCTTACTTATTGAGATAGCAGACTGCAGAGTGTGCTCTCTGCACGGGTGTAGTATACGTTGTACAGTACAAGTATACTATACTGTTAAGAAGACTTACAAATTTAGAACTAAGTTTTTATTAACAAGGTAGTAGCCTCCTCTAAATTGACTTCAACTCAGCTGTGAAAGTTTTTTCGAGAATCCAAGTCAGATCAGAGATGAACTTAATGGATGGGATGAACGAAAAGGGAAAGAAGGGTGTAAGTAAGTGTGGAAGGACGAGCAAGTTAAAAGTAATGATGACTGGCAAAGAATGATCCGTGTTTTTGAATGCTGCCCGAGGTGGCTGGGAATATGATGCATGTCCGGTTGAAGGATGAAACAAGGATGGGTGGAAGGAGAAAGGAAAGTGGACTGCCTGGGTGGGTGAAAAAGAAACTGTATGTGTGCTCAATATATCCTTTGGTTGAAATTCAAATGCAAGCATGGATGCATGGCTTGCGGTTTCCAAAATAAAATGAAAATGTTGTTTTCCCGTTAGAAAAAGTAAGGTTTGTCCAGTTGAGACATTAAAACGAATGATTGACATTTACTTTGAATGGATGGATGCCTGGATCATGGTACTATCTGACTCATAGATAGCATATGTGTATGTAGAGAGAGTAGACGGTCACTGGATGAACTAAGTGTTACTTTGAAGAGCATGTAACACCGCACCCGCACGTCCGTTCCAGTGTAGGAAAGGCAGGGAAAAGAAGTTGTATTTTTCCGAATACTACCATGAATAGTAGCAGAACTTTGTATTGCAAGCACAGCATTACGGGGGCCACTCACTACCTCTGTTAATAATTTTAGTACAACTCTGTCATTCATGTGTGGCCTATCAGTGTTCACTCAATAAAAAACAAAGCACCTAAAGTCATTCTATATGTAATCAAACACATATCCTGTGAAGAGATAGATTATCATATTATTTATCTTCTTCATTTTCCTTTTCTAGTAGTCATTGGCACTGTAGGGTGAAAGTTAAATTAATTAAGCAGTAGCCCTTGTAGCAGAGTATTCTCAGTGCCACCCGTAATAGAAAAGTAAGAGCTTCACCACCTGCATGTACTGGACTGGTACAGTAACGCAAGCCTGTGTCATCATGGCGTGCAAGTTGACTGCGCTGGCATTATGCCGGCTTCCAGAAGTTTACGTACCAATTTCGCCAAACAAGAGAGAAGAAGAAAAATAAGACTGGTGTACTGTAATAGTCGACTCTAATTTACTGAGTCCATAGTGCTCATAGAATTGATTCCTGAAACTCCCACTAATGTTAGAGCAAGGCTGAAGAAGTGGGAGGTTAGATAGATACAGGCCACAAATGTTATGTACTGTGCTTGCAAGTTGCTAGTTCTATTGTGACACAACTTTCTGCTGAATTATTTTGTGTTATTATTAAAGGGCATTGGTTACAGACTATGTTTTTCTTTCTTCATATAGATGCTCCCTCCAATCTGTCATGGAAGGAGCTGGCTAGACGGGCCCCGCAACGGAAACTGGAGGCGACTGCCGCCGAATATCGGCAGCTGGTGGCCCAGGAGGAGGAGGACACGCAGTCGACCACAACAACCACAGGGACAGCTGCATCCTCCTCTGCGCTCCCTGGGTCAGCCAGTCAGCGCAGGCCTCCAGCGGTACGGAGCTGTAGTACCGCAGCCACCCACCACTGCCAAGCAGCCAAAAAATCAGCTGCCCCCCACAGCAGGTGCAAGGCACGCGTGCACCGCCTAACCCTCAGGGTGTCCTACCTTGAGCAGGAGCAGAAGAAACTGAGAATCCTGCTCAAGAACCTCCGCAAGGAGCATAACCACCTGGCCCAAAAAGTACGCCACCGGCGGCATTAGAGAAGGAGAGACTGTCCCTTGCCCCTTTTTTAAAGACTTTTGGGGGGTGGGAATTGGGAGTTGTTTTTTTTGGACTTTGGGGACTTTTTATTTTACGGACATTCATTGGGGTTAGGTAGGGGGGGTGGGTCGGGTCTTGCGGGATAGTTTATTTTTGTTAGGGATATAAATAATTATTACTTTCAACGTAAACATAGCATACGTGCTTTTACCGCAGTTGAGGATGGAAGAGGGGGGTTAACTGTAAGTTTGTTTTCCTGAAACTTAAGTGGCTTCTTGTTTCAAATTGTGTAAGTAATTGCCCAAATGTTTACAAAAGTAAGTGCCTCCCACAGAGTTAGTGAATTCAATTGTCCTAGGACTTTACTAGTACTACCGCCAGTCTCTCGTCTCTCATACTACTCCATTATTCTTCCTCCCCCCAAACGCTTATATTACCTGTAATTCGTGTTTGAAAATAGAGCTAGGCACAGGGCTGGCTGCATGGCAAATGGAGATTAAGGATGGCAATCCTGGGCGGTTGAAATTGCATCATTGCGGTGGTACTAGTGGTGGTACACAGTGGCAGTTGCAGCATATGAAAAAAAAAGAAATTGAAACCTTGATTGGCCTGAGCGGAGCATTAGAACGGTATGATAGATACTATAGCACGTGACAGTACACTAGAACAGTGCCAAAATGTAGCCTTACAAATGCTAAAGTATTGAAAGTATAACTACTACTTGCGTGGAATTTGACATTGGCTACTACTACAAGAAATAGTACTGAAGGTGAAGGACACAGCAGCGTAATCATTTGCCACGTGTAGGAGGAGGATGTTCTTCATGATCAATCCAGTTGATGGCACCCATGAAAATCTGCTTTGATTTGCCAATAGTCATGGGTCTGTGTCAAGCTGAGTAAGAATATAACCTTCGATTCCTTCACCTGCCTTGAAATGTAATTAATTTATCAGTTGTTATGACCTTATCCTCCCCAGCAAGTGTGTGGAATTATTGCTGTCATTTACTCACATATCAATGAAAATCACACAGCCCGGGGGAAGAGGGTTAGGGTTTGGAAATTGGATGGGAATGGTGTTTTTTGGGAAAGTTTTGTTGAGTGAAAAAAACACAGCATGGACAAACAACAAATGAATATAAACAAATCTTTGGATACGAAGATATCCATAAATATTTTAAGGGACATAAAGGAAGCGCATGCACTTCTGCAGGCATGAAGTTGATTGCTCAATGGATGGTTAGGTTACTTAAATTAAGTAGTACTTTCTAATGAATGAAAGAATGCGACAGTACAGGGCTGCAGTAATATGCGTTTTTGCCTATCTCAGCACTCAGAGAAAGACTGTGTTTGAAAAATAGCAAAGTAAAACTATACAATGGCTGGAGGGGTGAATTTAGAAGCAGAGAGCAAAGAAATGCAGAGTCACACTCATAGAAGTTCACAGCAATAACATTACTTAAAAGATAAGTAGAAATGAATGGATACTGTTACTGTATGTTGTTGTACTTGTACTGTTGAATTTGGGAAGTTGCATACATAAAGCCATTGCTCTTATTTGCGGTACTCCTCCATTCCATCTGACGCTCCGTCGATCAATGTTGGTGACCAGAAGACACTGCCTTCCTGGCGGATGCTGAATTGAGGGTCGCTAATATGAAGCCTGACTTCATCCTTTTTTCCATTGCACAGGGTGAAAGCCGCCCTGTAAATGTTGATGCAAAAACAGGAAGTGATATTAAAACACCACGGACAAAAAAAATATAAGGTACGTACGCTGTGTAGTGCAAAAAGTCACACTTTCAGTTTCAGAATCAACAGTACAATAGTTTTGAAAGGGCGTACTCTGAGTCTCCTTTTGAAGGATAAATAAGTATGGGCAAATTTTGCCGATCTTACCCCTCAAGCTAGGTGCAGTGTAAACTACGATTTTAGAACAACATTAGACCTTCCCAGCAGTTCTTCCAGACCCTTAAACACAGACGCTAAAATGTAGAATACCACCAATCAGACCACAAAAAAGGTGCGATACTGCTACCTGTCTGAGGCCTAGTGAAAAATGGTGACAAAACGTACTTTGAAAGTAAAGTAGGCCCAAATTAGACATTTCTCGACAAGTGCTCCAAGAGTAGACCCCAGAACCCAGTTGCCAAAATCTTGAACACCCCCAAACACATGCAATACTGCTAACCCTAACGAGCCCTAAGTTTAAAATAGTGTCAAACGCTTTCTTCAACTAGGCCCTGACTCCCCTTTGCCACCATGGATTTACGTCAAACCTCTTGCAATCAAAAGTATCCATACCCAGCGTTGCTCCATGAACCCAAAACCCTCCCACAAACACCAGGAACCCCTCAAACAGCCCCCCCAAAACACTAAAGTGCGCTAAATGCCTGAAAATGGAAACACCTTTTCACCTTCAATTTTCTTCAAACCACTTTTATCCGGTATTAGACCTTCACAGCAATGCCCCCACACCCGTCAACCCAGGCGAAAACAAGTTTAACCCCCCCCCCCAAACAGCCAAAAAGCAAAAATGGAAAAATGGGCACTTAGTCAAATTTCTGCATATTTCCCAGATCGCTCCGTGCGCGCTCTGCAGCTAGGCCCTAACTCCCCTTTGCCACGATGGATTTTCGTCAAACCTCTTGCAATCAAAAGTATCCATACCCAGCGTTGCTCCAAGACCCCAAAGCCCTCCCACAAACACCAGGAACCCCCCCAAACAGCCCCCCGAAAACGCTAAAGTGAACAAAATGTCTGAAAATGGAAAAACTTTTTCACCTCCAATTTTCTCCAAACCACTTTTATCCGGTATTAGACCTTCACAGCAATGCCCTCAGACCCGTCAACCCAGGCGGAAGCAAGTTTAACCCCCCCCAAACATCCAAATAGCAAAACCGCAAAAAGTGAGACTTGGCACATTTCGGGCCTACCTGGAATTCAGTCCAAATATGCTCTGGAGCTAGGCCCTAACTCCCCTTTTCCACCATGGATTTCCTGAAAAACAAATGCAATCAACATTAACTGTGCCAGCAGTGCTCCCAGACCCCATATCCCACCCACAAAAACCTGGAAGCCCCCAAACAGCACCACAAAGACAGGCAAGTGAGCAAAAACGCAAAAACTTTTTTGCCATAGATTTGGTCCAAAAAACTTGATTCCGATATTAGACCTTCTGAGCTATGCCCCCAGACCCCTGCAGCCACCCGCAAAAAGCAGAACACACCCAAACAGGCAAAAAGCAAAAATGGGCCTACCTTCAATTCAGTCCAAATACGCTCTGCAGCTAGGCCCTAACTCCCCTTTCCCACCATGGATTTCCTGAAAAACAAATGCAGTCAACATTAGACTGTGCCAGCAGTGGTCCCAGACCCCAAAACCCACCCAAAAAACATAGAAGCCCCCCAAACAGCACCCCAAAGACAGGCAAGTGAGCAAAAACGCAAAAACATTTTCACCATAGATTTGGTCCAAAACACTTGATTCCGATATTAGACCTTCCGAGCTATGCACCCAGACCCCTGCAGCCACCCGCAAAAAAAGCAGAACACTCCTAAACAGGCAAAAAGCAAAAATGCAAAAACTCATACTTAGAAAGTTTTCAGCCAACCAGTCAACATCGGTCCAAACGCGCTCTGCAGCTAGGCCCTAACTCCTCTTTCCCACCATGGATTTTCTTCAAATAACTTCCAATAAAAATTATGCTATCCCAGCAGTGCTCCCAGAACCCCACACCCTCCCCCACAAATCTAGAACACCCCCAAACAGCCCACCAAAAACATGCAATACTGGTATATTCAAAACATGGCAAATTGCGCTGTTCACAAAACATTGCTGTTTTCAGCACTTCCACTACTTTGACCCTCTTGAAACTCACCTGGACAGTCACTTGTTCCAGCGATTCACAAGAATCTTAGCAAGGCAGAACAAAATCGAACCACTGCGCTCTTTGAAGAAGAAGAAGGAGAAGGTCTACGACTAGTTTTCACTTAGTTTTCACCCAAACACACGCGCCCGCAAAACACCCAAAAAGGCCAAAATTCTGCCAATTCTGGACCAAAGAACACCAAACCCCCCTAAAACATTGCCAACATCATTATGAACGAGCCTGCATCGGTCCCGAGCCCTAGAATCAGCGGGAACCATACCAACTTAAACCCAAAAACCCTAGTAAATCACACTGAACCCTAAACCGTATATATGCTTTGTCTGTCGGTGTCAAAGAGCCTAGGTATGCTACATTAGGAGGATGCTTCATTCAGTGGTGCCTGCCTTGACCGTCTGCATGGCCCTGCCGCAAGCATGGGCCAAAAATCTGTTCCGCTCAAGAATTTGCGATTTTTCGTTACTTTCGCGAGATTTGCGAAAAACACCAAATTTTGCAAGCATAACGGATGTTTGGCCCAAGCTTTAGGCAGTGCCATGGAGAGGGTCAAGGCAGGCACCACTGAGTGAAGCAACCTGATGTAGCATACCTAGACTCTTTGTCAGACAGACAAAGCATATCTAATTTAATACAGCAAGCCACATAGCCCCAATTTTACATGAACTGCTGTCTGGAGTGGACTCTGCCTGGCATAACAACAACAGTACATTGCCTCGCCCTCGACCAATACATACCACAAATAGACAGACATGTAGTCCTGCTGTAGTAGTTGTTGTAGACTGGTTTACCTGTTTACCACTCACGAATTGGCCATAGTTCTTCCGTAAATCGACGCTGATGATCCATCCATCCCAGTGAGTGACTGTAAAGAAAAAATATATATTATTTAATCAATCATCATGGTATATTAGCAAGTGAGTCCGCTCCAAGGACATTTTGCATATTTTGTGAAATGCAATATAGTGGCCCCTGAATTTGAAGTACAATTTTAATTAAACAAGGTAAAAAAAAGAGTAGTTGACATGAGTTACAATTACTGTGTGAAAGATTAAATAATAACTAAGACAAGACATATGAATCATCATTTCATGCACAAAAAACAAACAGCAATTGGTTTCATCAGAGCCAGACAGCCATTGCTGCCCAGTGCATGCCATCTTCTCAATTATTCATTACCTGTTCTACTTTTTGTCCGCATCTTCTTCGGAAAGTGAGGGCCCACAGGGCAGCCTCTCCTGTCAATATCAAAAGTAACTCTGTCAGCAATAAGCAAGCATGTAGTCAGTCAGTAATTTCAGTCCCACTTGAGGGGACTCGTCGTAATCCATCCATCTGCCTTGAGGGAACTGGATAGGGGAAGTCTAGAGGAAGAGTATAAAGAAGCATGATTGAGTTGTGAACTTGTGAACTTCAGGAATGCAGACTGCGGCACCTTCAAATCAATAAGGAATATAAGATGAAGACAGTGCTGCTGATGGACTTGTTGTGATTAGGTGATTAGAGTTTTGTTGTGGTAAAAGTTGCAAAACAAAGAAAGACACACAGGAATAAAAGTGAATAAGGACGAAAAAAAGGAAGTCATTTTCAGGGCTCGGTGTCAGGGAAGTAGAGCTCGTCCTCCAACTCCATGAATTGAGACGGGAGTAGGTCAGGTAACAGAGAAGAACTTCCATCACCTAAGTCGGTGTCCTCTTCTTCCAGCGTGCATTCACGTACTTTGTAATCTGGTGGTATCAAGTGCTGATTCATTTTGATCAGTGTTAACCTCTCCACATTTTTGGCAGAGAGGCGGGTCCTTTTTGAAGTTACAATGGCACCAGCAGCACTGAAAACACGTTCAAAAGACACGCTTGCGAGTGGGCAAGACAAATAATTTATAGCCAGGTTGGTGATCAGTGGCTATAGAGCCATTTTCCTGTACCAATACAGCAATGGGTTCATATTAACAAAGACCTGTGTTGGCTCATCCAGATAGGCCTGCACCATCAACTCAAGGTTCTCCATGGTTGCTCCACTTTGCGTACCATCTGTGGCCTTCTCAGCACTGGAACGAACAAACCCTTGATGAGTTAGCCAATCCGCTTCCGACAATATTATAGGTGGGCCTGGTGCAGGTGAGGATGATGATAGGGTTGCTGCTGGTGTCGTTAACGGCTGTGAGGGAAAGTTACTCCTTTCGCCCACAGATTCAGAAGTGGAACTTGACGCTGGATCGCCTGCTGATTCAGTTGGACTTCTGGCGGCTCCTTTAATTTTCTGCCGATCTTTTTCGAACCGACTGGCTGACACAGCTATCCAATGTTTGGACTTTGAAACATCTGCCTCATCAAAAGGAATGAATGCTTAGCTGGCCACTGCCTTTTTGTACCGTGGATCCAGAATAGTGGCACAAATGTAATGTTGTTCTGTATGTATCTTTTGAAGCCTTTCATTGGCAACTAGGCAGCTTAATAAGTTCTCCGCCAACAGATATGCAGCTTGCTTTCCACCATCATCTCTCAACCTTGAAGACACCGCCTTCAGTTGGTGCTCTAGCAATGCACAACAATGGGATAGCTTTGCTCAAAGAACAGTCCTTCCTGCTGACTTCACGTGTGAAGACCTCAAAAGGACGAAGCATGTCTGTCAGGCTTTTAACTAGCTGCCATTCCTCCAACTCTAGCCTCATGCCATTAATAGCAGAACCTACTGTAAAGATATAGTCATTGATTACCATGCACTGCTCAAACAGACGCTCAAGCATGTAAAAGGTTGAGTTCCAACGTGTTGCCACCTCCTGGATGAGTCCTTTGACTGGCACTTTACGTACATGTTGAATGCTCCTCAGGTGCTTCTGGGCCTTAAAAGAATGGCTGAAATGTGTGCAGATTCTTCAGCAGGTAGACAGTAACTTCTTGACTTGGTTTTCAGTTTTCAAGAAATCTTGAACAACCAGGTCTATACAGTGCGCCAAACACGGCACTCTGAAATATTCACCGTCCTGCATGGCCATAACTATATTACTGCCATTATCCGTGGAAACATAACCAACTATGCGATTTCTTGGTTGCAGCCATTCAGAGACCTTACTGTTAAACTCATCCAAAATGTTTTTTGCAGTATGAGTTTTCTCCATGGCAAACATGGCTAATGTTGCATGTTTCCGAGTAGCTTGAAAAACTGTGTCCAAGTCAACAACTGCACTTGACTTGTCTCTAACCCCTGCAAAAGACCCAGCAAAAGAGACCCAGTGTGCAGTGATGCACATGTAATCAAGGGCTTGGCAACTGGTCCACATGGCTGTTGTCAAGTGGATAGTGTGAACAGCAATCTTCTGCAAAGCTGCCCCAATCACCTCCAGCACATCTTGATGTAGTGCTGGAACCGCAACTCTGGCACAATAGGACCGGCTAGGAACCTTCCATTTAGGGCAGACTGTTGCCACTAATTCTAGAAACCCCACCCCTTCCACGAAAGAAAAAGGGAGAAGGCCCAGCTCTAGCATTTTAGCCAGCTTCGGGTTATACAGATATACGGGTTGGGTGGTTGCGTTCAAACGGCGCCTCCGACCAGAACATTCAGCGAATGGTGGGCTGGATCATTTTACGTGATGATGATGATGATGACGCCTTCAAACCAGTTAGGCCCATTGATGTAGTTTTTCGCATTGGTGTCTCTCCAACACTCTTAGTGTGCCTCATAGATGTTGCAGGGGTAGAGGGTGTGGGCGATACCACTGCAGTGCTGCTACCAGCAGAACTGGGTGTACCAGAAAAACTGTCTGTCGCTACTTCACTTCCCCATGCACGATCAGATTCTCGTCATCATCAGATGCAATATCAAGGGATATATTTGGATTTGTTTTTCTTTTGCCTTCCTCGATCTTCCTCACGTGTGCTTCCCAAATGATAGTGTGGTGTTGCTTGAGATGACCTCTCTGGCCTCCAGTACCATAGTTGGTACCAAACTTACCCCGACTAACGCATACTTTACAAATTGACCATTTTTTCCGCCTTTGCGCTAACAGTAAAGAAGTCCCAAACTGGGGACTGGTGATGTCTGCTGAAGGTGGAGGTGCTACTTTGACTTTCAATGCCAGATGAAGTGGAGGATGGGTGTGGCTGAATTTGTTTCTGTTGTTCACTTACAGCACCACTACTTGAGGTGGAACTGGATGGAGGTCCATGCCGGCCCTTCTGACTAAAAAAGATGGAAGCTGTAGGTCGTGTTGGTGTTGTAGTTAACGGTGGTGGTACCAGTGCCACGCCGCCCATATCCCGCTCAGCAGCCATTCAGGCTAGGGTGTAAATGTCTGTCTGCTGCATGCCTGCTGGGGCTGGAGTGACGACTATGATGACTGGGTCATCGTCAGACTGTTCATCAGCAGCAGAAGACACCACTTCTTGTTCGTCGTTATCAGCCATAAGTCGAAGCTTTGCGGGAGCCTTCCTTTTAGGCTTAGCTACCTTTGTCGACTCATGGCATGACTTACTCTCAGACTGCATTGGTGGGTTCCAATCAACATCAAGTTCATCAGAAGGAAGGGGACTTGAAGAAGAACTTTTAGTAGCCCTCAATTACCTTTTTCTTGCTGCGGATCTGGAAGGCAATGGATCATCATCAGGAGGAGTGGCTTCCTCGGATGATACCTCCTCTTGAATAGCAATTTCCTGATGTGCACCTAGTTCTGGAGGAACAAGCGTTGTAGGCAGTTGTGCCGCTCCATGAACCTCTAGTCGCACCTCTCCATGCACCTGTCCATGCGCCTCTCCTTGCGGCTCTACTTGCGCCTCTCCTTGCGGCTCTCCTTGCGGCTCTCCTTGCAGCTGTACTTGCGCCTCTACTTGTGGCTGTACTTGCGGCTGTACTTGCGCCTCTCCTTGCCCATGTACTTGCGCTTGTACTAGTTGCACCTGTGTTTATGGCTGTGGTTGTTGAACACTCATCAGCTAAGTTACACCCCGCGTTGATTGGATGGTACTTTCTTGTGATGAGCCAAGATCACCGGTCGATGGTGATTCAACAACAAAAGTGGCTGCCGCAGCAGCACTCATGGTGGTCTTGGACCTAACTTGGCGTGGTGGCACTGAGCCCAATGAAGCGGAGGTGCTGCTTCCAGCCTGGTCCCCGGCTGACACCACTGCTGCTGCAGGTGTAGTTTTTTCCCAAAAAAGGTGTTGTGGGCACACCAGTCTCCTTGGTAGGTGGTGCCACTTGCTTCTTCTGCTCCTTCTTACTGGCAGTGGCAATATCAACTTTTTTCGCTGAGGCGCTACGGCCAACTTTCTTTGGGGCCATCTTCTTGAGATGTCAGAACAGCAGGTCGCAGTTGCACAAGTTGCAGAGTTGTCTTGTCTGTGGCCACACGTGACGTCACGTGATGTTGTGCTTCACACACCGCTGCAGGACTTCTTCCTGGCACTGGTGGTTCTCTTGTGCACCTAAAAGCACTGTAAGCCAGAAGAACATCAGTTACACACCCCAAAAAGTCGACAAACACTCAAAAATCACTACAATCCCATGCCATCCATGCCCTCAATGATGTTTAAATTCAAGACACCCCAGAGAAAGACTAGGCCCATGCACCACTGAGTACCCCTGGGCATAATGGTTGAAAGCAAGGCAAACTGGGTGGAAGCATGAGCACACTGCCTGGCTTCAAAATGGCCCCTTTACCCCCACCACATGGCAAGGCCCTGCCTGTACCAGGCCTCGAAATGGCCCCCACCCACATGGCCAGGCCCCAACACCAACCCAAAAAGTAAAAAAACACTCAAAAATCACAATCCCATGCCATCCATGCCCTCAATGATGTTTAAATTCAAGAAAGCTCAGAGAAAGACTAGGCTCATGCACCACTGAGTACCCCTGGGCATAATGGTTGAAAGCAAGGCAAACTGGGTGCAGGCCTGAGCACACTGCCTGGCTTAAAAATGCCCCCTTGACACCCACCGCATGACCCGGCCCTGCCTGTACCAGGCTTAAAAATGGCCCCCACCCAAATGGCCAGGCCCCACAACCACCCCAAAAAGTCGAAAAACATTCAAAATCACCGCAATCCAATGCCATCCATGCCCTCAATGATGTTTAAATTCAAGACACCCCAGAGAAAGACTAGGCCCATGCACCACTGAGTACCCCTGGGCATAATGGTTGAAAGCAAGGCAAACTGGGTGCAGGGCTGAGCACACTGCCTGGCTTAAAAATGGCCCTTTGACCCCCACCACATGGCCAGGCCCTGCCTGTACCAGGCCCCAACAACAACCCAAAAAGTTGAAAAACACTCAAAAATCACCACAATCCCATGCCATCCATGCCCTCAATGATGTTTAAATTCAAGACACCCACAGAAAGACTAGGCCCATGCACCACTCACTACACCTGGGCCTACTGGCTAGTGAGGCTTTACAGGCACCCCAAAATTAAAAAAAAAAACAATATATAACAGTGAGCTAAAATTCCATGACATAAATGAGAATTAAGTAAAAAAACAAATCACAGAAACAGTTGTATCATGCACCCATGACTAACCCTGGGCCTACTGGATACTGTGGCTACCCACCACAATATATATGTTGTTAAAGTTGTGAAAAAAGTTTTAGAACTGTAGTTGCCTCAACTGCAATGCCCCAAACAAACAACACCAACTTACTTGTAAAATCTCAAGTACAAAAGTGATCCAAACTCCAAAGTCCAAAAAGTCCACAAATACAAATCCAGCAGCAGCCACAGAAAGTAATCCTTCCAGCTACACAGCCAAATTAAAAGTGACCAGTACATGCACAAAGCACTGGGAGGAGCCTGCTGGACAGGAACAGGAAGTTGGAGACTCTGAGGCACTTCCTTCCTCCCACCCCATCCCAAAAAATGGACTCCTGCACCAAAAAGTGCAGCCAAATGTCAATCTGAGAGTTATTCTGATCAAAATCATCATTTTCACAAGGTGTATGCTTCCTGCGGTGGATTTCTTGTGCAGAATTGCAATTTTTGCAATTTCGGGAACTCGAGCTGTTCAAATCTCCCGCCGGAAGTCAGCTGCGCACCGTGGTGGGCCTTTATGACGTACTCGCATTGTCAAACTCTCGCCGTGAACGCGATAACATAATTGCGTTCGAAAAACTCTCGCGCGATCACGCAGCAAGATCGAAAATGCCGCAGCACACGCAAAACCTAGAGAAAAACAGCTCGGCGGACTCAGAATCATGGTAAGTCAACGCCGCGCGCGCGATATTGTATTTTTCAAGCGTGACCAAGCAAAATAATTCATAACTTGCAAATTTGCGGATTATTGGGTACATTTGCGGATCGAGAAATCGTCAAAAATTCGCAAATTCGCCCGCGAAACGGATTTTACGCCCACGCTTAGAAATCGCATGTGAGAAAGTGGCTGAGGAGGATTTCCAGTGTCAAAGTCATGAGAAGTGGTCTAGCACGAAATGTGCTGTGATTGAGCGATTGACCAAAAACAAAATCATATGATGTCAGTCCGAGATTTCCCATTGCCAAAACCAGTTCAAACCATCTGCAAGCAATGCAGGGAGCTGATCGGGTGTTCAGAGCAGAACTGGGCCGGTATCAGGGCCTCAAAGAGGAGCTACGCGCATAATTAAGCGTGCATCGATGGGCTCACCTTAGGTCCGGTGTGGCATCAGGTGGGGGATGCAGCTGAGAGAGAGCGCCGGGCTGAGTGGAGAGGGTAACCAGGCTGTCGAGCGCAACAAGGCTGAGGTATCCTCCACGCACATAGATATATATGTGATTTTACTTTTGATTTTCTTAGGATCTACTGAACGGATTTACACCATTCAACCAAAATTTTTGACAAATTTGGTGTAATTCCGTTCAGCAGTTCGGGCTGTATCTGCGACTAAAGGTTCTATGGAAAATTGCATAGGGAAAACACGTTTTTGGATCCCCTTTTTTCTCGGCCCTCGCTTGACGAATTGGACCGGAGCGCCCCACGAGTTTTGCAAATTTAGTGAAGATTCGTCAACCGGCGCCAACGTTATTGGGAATAGAATGTTGCGGATTTCCTATGGAAAATAGGTCCTAACTATATAACTACCTACTGGCGACGGCCAGTAGGTAATAAATATATATATATATATATATATATATATATATATATATATATATATATATATATATATGCAAGCAATAATAACACAGTTGGTAAATGCTATGTACAGTAAATGCATCAAATGATTACTTTGGATGTGGATTCTGACTCACTCACACATCACAAAGAAAACACCTCAAATGATCATAGCCACTGGCCACACATCAAAATGGCAATAATCAAAACTCAACACTTCACCTGGCGCAGTATGCATCTCAGCCCACTCCAGACCGGGGAACACGTCCATCCTCATTCAGATTCCAAAATCCTGGTTTCTAAGTTGACAACCCTCAGCTTTATAGTCTCAAAACATACTAGAAGGGTTGAGAGTCTTTTCCTCTGTGCCAAGGAAACTTACTGGAACTGGCCAGTTTCCATGCAAGCATTCCAGGGCAAAAGGATTTCCCACGTTCTCTCTACATTCTCACTTGTTCCAGCCTTTATCTTAACAAAGCTTACAAAAGCCTTCCAGGATACATTAAACAATCTCTAACAAAACAACCTTGAACGTGATTAACCTAAAAAACTTGCAAACACTCTGGAGGCCTATCTGTGCACACAGAAAAGCTCAAGCAAGGCAGAGTCAGAACTCAGGATGACATGAGGCCATGTCAAAGCCAATAGTAAGAAAATCATAATACTTCCCAATGTACAACACAATGCTTATTTGTGCACCACTGCCTATAGCATCATATACTTCATCTCTTAATGTACAACACACTGCACATTTGTGCACCACTGCTTATAGCATCACATACTTCATCTCGCAATGTACAAAATAATGCACATTTGTGCACCACTGCTCATAACACTGCACTTCGAGACCAAAAACGACACCCCACACCTCTCTCTTTTATGCTTTCAAATGCACATCCCGCACGTTCTGTTCTTGGCAAGACTGTCCTATTATGTAACAGCTCCCACTGTAAGACTACAGGATTACAAGAAAGAAACCTTTAAGATTAACAAGGCCTATGCAGGACGTCGTACATGCATGCTAGGGTAAAGTAAAACACCAAAATCAATTAAAATGATGGTAGTCAAAGGTCATCACGCGGTGTCAGACCATAAGAGTGCCTCAAGCACTACAATGACATGTGCCTGAGAGATGGTACAGTGCAGGATAAATAGCCAGAGCAGTTGTGTGTGCACGTGAAGATGTGCGTGCGCCTGAGAGCTAGTATAGAGCAGGAAAAATAGTGTAAGCAGTTGTACATTCATGCGAGGATGTACATGTGCCTGAGAGATGGTAAAGTGCAGGAGAAATAGCGTGAGCAGCTGGATGTGTGTGCTAGGATGTGTGTGCACTTGCCGGTAGGTACAGCACTAGGAGATAGCGCATGATGTTTTATGATTGTTCTAGGCTGTATGTGTGCCCGGGAAGAGGTACAGTACATTGGAGATTGCACATGTTTAAATGTGTGTGTGCTTAGGAGTATGTGTGCGTATGTGATGACACAATACATAGAAGACACTGTATGGGCTCCATTTTGGGAGACCCATGGTTTCCTGGAAGAGTGGGAAGAGGTGGAGGTTCCACCAGATATGTTTGTAGATTACAGCTTTTCTGAAAGCTGGGTGGAACACACATTGGAGGAGAAAGAGCTGTACACTAGCATTTGATTTCTTTGATTCTGAAAGCTCACTGGTCAAAGGGGACTCAGCACATCTGAGGAAGGAGATAGGGCTGATAAGAGAATCATAACGGGTAGGGTTGGGACCCTTTGGTAACCTTTTGAAGCATATATCAATGAGGCTGACAATCAGAACCTCTAGTCACTCCTGTGACCTGTGTTTGGGGCTATAAAGATGGAAGACTTTCCTACTGTCTAGAGAAAGAGCACAGCCATAGAGGGGGCATTTAAAAGTGAACAACTCCCAGGACATGAGACACCCAAATTATCAAACTAAAACTATACATCAGCATGGAGCAGAGTAGTTCTGCCTGTTGTGGGCATGGCTGAGGACTAAGGGTCTGCCTGTTTCCCATGCTGCACCCAGATGGATCAAAATACTTGCCGGGAACCTGTAGCACCAGCTACTATCAAACTGGATAAAAGTGAGCCCTGTGATGTGAATGAGATCTCTTGAAGGGAGTGGGGACCATATTGGGTGGATCCTGAAAGTGAAGGGTGAGATTCTGGTCTTTCAAAACCGCCTTACTGATTGGGATGCCAAAGAGGGTTGTCACTTTGTTTATGCCGACCACGACTCCTGTATCCTAGGAGGGGGCATGGTCAAAAGAGATCTGCCACCCTACCTGAGCGTCAGGAGGAAGTGGCTGTGAAGGAAGGTGGAGCCATGAAGGAGGAAGGGAGCCGTTGCCCTGACCTCACATGCAGCTGAAAAAACACAGCAGGATGTGACCTGTGGAGAGTGAGTGCAGCGACTTCAACTCACCTGTCACCGAAGCATCGGATAACTGCCCACGGATCACAGAAGAGACTTACCACATCGAAGAAGTGCCGGGGATGGCAGCCTTGGCGACTGGAACTTTCCTCCGTCTGGACACAGCAGGGCCGCCGAGGTGGCCTGTGCGATTCTGAATCACCACTCCCCGAGAACAGGTAAGATTAAAAACAGGCTACTGGGCCCTGGGGACCTTGGGCTGATTGACGGGCTCCAGGCCAGGGGCTCAGGAATCTTAACTAAAGACCCCCCATAGAACTTTTGAAACTTGAACGCCTTAGAGGGACCTTGCTTGGAGCTCGCCACACATGAATGGGGAATAACTATCAGCCACAAATGGGGAAGTGGGAATGAAAACCTGACCCGGGTAAGGCTAGTTGGCTTGTCTCAAGAAGTGTGTGCATACTGTTGTATTGTACGTTGTGTTAGTAGATAAAGACTCCTTTTTACATAAAAGCAAGTACTTGACTGGACAATCCTTTATTGGGTTGCTGGAAGTATTTTGAATGTGTGTCTGTGTTCACCTAACACCTACCTCCTCCCCAAGAAACTTTGGACAGCTCAACCCAGGCGACCACTGAGATTCAAATGCTAAAGGGGTGCCCGACCCAGTTGCTCCGAGCCATACCACAGGACATCAGGAAAAAAAAGGCCGAAACCATCACGGTTGAGTTCAGTAATTTCTGCTTGCCATGGCCCTCTGAAAACGGTTTTGACAATAAGCAACTCTAGCCCTTGGTCTCATGGCTTATATTTGTTGTTTTTTTGTCTCTGGATTAACAAAGTCAATATTGCAGTGGGCCGGGCTTGAAGTAGGGTGATTTTCTGTGCAGGTACAGGAACTGGCACTACTTTGCTGGATAGCTTGTTGATATAGTAAATTTTTGTGGGATGAGTGGTAGACCATATGCATTATATTATAGCACTACATGTACGAGAATGCATTTCACAAAGCTAACTAAACCATGATATGGATAGCTATAATGTAATATTCATGAGAAGCCTTATATATTAAAGTGGACTGTATATTTATCAACATTGTATCAATTGGATATACATTGTAAGATTGAATCAAACATCTCGCAGCTCTCAACTGCTCCCCCCACATTACTGATTCTACTCTATCTCTAGGCATTACTCTGGACAAACATTAATATGCAAGGTCATATCAGTGCAACCATTAGAGGAGCCAACCTCCAAATTAACATTCTAGGAATAATCAAACCCTTTCTGCCCCCTATGGATTTTCAATCAGCAGTTCAATCTCTGGTCATCTCCCAATTAGATTACGGGAGTGCTGCTCTTGCTGGTCTACCTAAAGCAAAGTTGTTCCCATTAAAGGCCACATAGAACTCAGCAGTTAGACTCATAACCCAGGAGAATAGACCACATTACTCCAGACTTAAAGCATCCTAATTGGCTCCCATTTGGATGCAGAATCCATTTGCAAACATGATGCACAAAGCCCTCCATCACAATACTCCTGTTTACTTAGCAAGTAAGCCCGAGTTATCTGGGGGAAGGGCTCCTGAAGATGCATCGACTCTATTTTACTGAAACCTCAGAAGTAAAAAAAGAATGCTTACAACCGATCCTTGCCCATATAATTGGGAACACTCTACATCCAGAAATCAGGACAACCCCTTTGTCTGCCTACTTCAAAAAAGAAACAAAAAAGCTCTTGAAGCTTAGAACCCTTCTTTAGCAGCGATTAACCTTCTTCAGCCTGGCTAGCGTTGGGTGGACTCTCAGTGCCTCTTGGAACTGTTAAGCTCAATGACACACTGTATATATGTATCGTCATGGTTATTCCATCCCTGATTGTCATTTGTTTGTTTACTTTCCCTATATTGTATGACTTGATGGCTATTTGTACAGTGCACTGATATCCGAATCAGGGCATGTTTGCGCTATATAAAACTTCAAAAATAAAATAAATGAAAAAAACGTATTTTACGTTTTTAGGTTTATTGCCAGCATTTCTGGGTACTAAACTGGTGGTGGTTGTGAAGGCACAGCAGTATCAATCGGAGGAACTCCAGAAAGTTTCAGGAATCAATGTTGTCTGTGGAGTGAGTGGGAGCTCGGCAGTTGCTAGACCTTCATTTCCAACAGCATCCGCGAGTGAAGGTCATAACTCCTATTGATTATCTTTACAATGCAACTAGTGATGAGGTCTACAGCAATTATTCTTCCCTGTATCCTTAGCCACATACTTTTTTTACTGGCTTCTGGAACAGGCGGGGACACAACCGATCATTGTTTGTCACATATTCCTTAACCGAAATGTCCTTTTCTTGGTCACTAAACTATTTTTTTCTTCCACTCTCCTCTCGCTTTCCTTCCTGGCCTGCCATTTCAAACGTTCTGAAATGTAATCTGAAGCCTCCTCCTTTCCCGTGGCATCCTCTGGCATGCAATGTGGAAGATTGTGTCTACTAACTGCTTTGGGTGTCATCATCCACTGCAGGTGTGACATTCAATAATTTTTCATCAGAGTTCAACTTTGAGCTCCTTTTCCTTCTTTCCTTCACCTCTAATATGCCATTTCTGGAGAAAGTGAGCACACGTCCATATCAAGACAGCCTTGAAACAGACCTGGCCATCTTGTCTTGACCTTGTCCCTCAGCACAGCAGAGGCAACTATCAAATCGTGCTTGCATGGCGGCCAAGGAACAGGGATCAATAAAAATAAATCTAGCTGCAACTAAGGTCTCAAAAGCAAGAGAACACAAAATCATTGAGTGCAGCAAAAATACTGCTCCAAAAACCATTTTGCTAATAAATAAATAAATAAACAAGCACCAGTGGTCAGGAATCCTTTCTGCACAAAGCAGTAAAGTGAACAGAGGGATGTCACTACAGCGCTACCTGAGTGTCCGCTTCCTCTACCAGAATGCTCGTGCTCCTCAGTCTGAAATTCAGAAATGTTCCTTTTTTAGAAGGAAATGTTTTTTAAAAAAGGACTCTAAAGGCCAAATTACTTTTAAATTCAATTAAAACATATATCTTTGGTAAAGAAAAGGTTAACAAAACTATTGCCTCCTACAGTGATTCCAAAATGGAAATACGTGTCTAGGCCACACTGAATAGTTGCAAAAAGGGAGTGTGCATACAGACACACTCCTATACACAAAGGGGGGGGGGGTGTATTGTGGCGACATCCTGTACATGCGTGCATGTGTTGAACTGCCTTTGCAAGGAAAAGGTTGCAATAGATTTAGAAAGCAGTTGGCAGTCCATCTTCTATCTGGCAGGGCAAAATAGGTTGGGAGTTGTAGACAGTCCTACCATAGTAGAGTTCTTAAGTACAACATAGGATTTATAGTTTTTCACAATTTTGACAGGGACACCATTGCTCTCAGGGGCTAAATGGGAGCGCCTAGGTCTTCGGGCAGGTCAGCTCTGATGACTCTCCAGGTGGCAAGTATTGTGACTCTGGGTATTTGCAGTTAGTTCAAGTTAAAAGCCCATTCACCCACATCACTTAGACAAGAAGACACAAAAGAGTACCTAAAGGGCACCAGGAAGCTAAACAAAACAGCGCTCAGCAGGAGTCTACTTTCCATTGGGGGTTGGAGAATTTGTGATAGAGCCTGAATAGTCCAGGAGACTCCTGCAAACAAAGAAGGAGGTAGAGACCAAAAGATAACTGCTGGGCCCCACCTTCTGCCTGGAGGGCAAATGGGAAAGGAAAGGAAATGGCAGAACTAGAACTTGGGCGGTGGTATTGGGAGCGTGCGAAATAGTGGTGAGGAAAATGTAAAAGGAAAAGTATGGAAGGAGGACTGAAAGTCTTTTTCTCACATCCTCACAATTACACTCAACAGTTTCCCTCCCCTCCCACCCCAAATATTACCCTCTGCCCAATAACCACTATGCTGGGTCCTCCCCGGTTGCATACAAGATCACAATCTTTTTCTGGGTTATCACAGGGCCTGTAGCATTGTTTACCTCGATTTTACAGCCATATGTGTCTTACATAAATATCTACTTTACAGTCAGGGACTAACATAAATACCTTGCACAGTCAGACATGGTCATAATAATGTTAGCCTGAAAAAGGATACAAATGTAACTTTAAAAATTCAGAACTGTGTTTCCCCTACTGTCCATGTTACTGTCCATGTCACTGTTCATGCATGTTCGCATGTGTGCACTATATGGCTTTTAAAGTAGCCAGACAATCATGGGCTTTCAACAAGCTGCAGCACTACACAACACGATGCCCATCCTTAAAGTAATTAGCATATTTTTGAGTTGCTCTGCCATGGTCAATTACATATTTGTGCTTATAAATGCCTACCCTATTGAATGGTCAAGGTTCATTGTGGTATTGCTCCGCCATATAATCCTGTACTCATGCCAAGCTCTTTAGCCAGCATACCCAGCCTTGGTATTAACATATGAAAGTGCATCCGATCACTACAAAGCCAACTGTTCTACCTGCAGATATTAAATAGACCATCACAGGGCCGGACTGGCCATCTGGGACACGGAACACACTCCCAATGGGCAGCGATACTGCTTGGCAAACACTCCTTAGGGAACACACTTTTTTTTGTAAGCACATTTATAATTTAATAGTTACCAGAGCACCATGGGACTATTATACACCTGCATGCTAGAACATTCTCAAGAATGGGCCGAGACATTAAGCTGTGTGTATCTTTTACAAGTATCCAAGGCGACATTCAGTCATGGGACTAGGAAGTCATCAATGGCTGTCATTAATCCATCCAGGGCAATGCAAGATACCTCATAAATAAGTAATGTTTCTATTGCCAGTTGTCTAAGCTGGGAGTGTCCTCGTTCCAAGGTAACTGAATATGTTCCCTGTGACACCACAAACTGACATTCCCGCATTACATGTGCAGATTTATTTAAAGGTTAAAGAAGCGGGGTCCCCATTTCATTCCCATTCTTTCATATCCAATGACTCCTCTTCCTGTCCTGGCTTTCTGCCGACTATGAAGTAGGACCTTTAGAATAAGATGGAATTTAAAGTGAAAATATGTCTTTATAATCGTTATATAAACTTAATTTTCATGTCACTGTCATCAGGGCCGGCTCTAGGGTCATGGCGGCCCTGGGCGGGGAGCGTAGGTAGGGGCCCTGGTCGAGGGTGTCCGGGCGGGGCGGAGCGCGGAGGCCAGTGAGGAGGGGGAGAGGGGTAGGGGGTGTGTCAGGGTGTTTAGAAGTAGAACAGAGCCGGAGGCCGCCAAATCCATGCCAGGGGCCGCCACGGAAATATGTATCCATCCTCAGAGGATTATTATATTAGGAATATATATTGGTGTGGTGGCCCCTGGGGTTTGGTGGCCCTGTGCAGGTGTACAGCTTGCACATGCCTAAGGCCGCCCCTGCTGTCATAAACAACGCTCATAAACAGTAGCAGGATCCATAGATCACGAGGCAGTGTAATTAGACATATCGCAACACTGTTGTATATGTGTTTGAAACAAATGTGAGCACTTTTTAAAAAAAAGGTAATGTCAACTCACTATTACACGGTCTATGATCTTCCTCAGTTGAAGAAAATCGTGCTGAACGTTATTAATATCTAACAACATGTAAAACGGTTTTCCAATAGCCTATAGAGGCTCTGTTTTTTTTAATCTTGAGTAATTGAACAGTGAATTTTAAAACATGTTTAACTTAAATAGGCGTGACTGAAAGAGAAAATGTACAAATGACTCAAAACAAACTCATACACAGACACACACAGTCTCTCTCTCTCCCTGTATGCCTCTCTACCAAAAACATTCCTTTAGCCATTCATTACACAAGAGTAGTTAAAATCGTGTTACGCACAAAGGAGTTCTTGGATCAAAAACTACACAGACGCACTGTTGTAGATGTAGTGCCAAAACACAGGCTTTTTGCATATTTATTTTCGGGTTGATCCAGCGGCTCACCAGCAACAGGAAATCCAATACCACATACTCCCCTAGGCCCATATATACTTTCACAACAACCTGGCAATAATCACTGGAGTAATAGTTTTATGAGTTCCTACCATTTAGAGATTAGTCACCTCTTATTCTCAACTAATCTTTCACTGATCAAAAAGTTCTTTCCTCTGGTCAATGGACCATTAGTTGAACTAGTTGATGGTGAAATGACATATATAATCTACTTACGCTTATGAAATAATCACAGAGTCAGGAAATATTTTAAATCTTTATCTAAATTAATTTCATGTGAACCACTTACAAAGTACAGTACAGTCTCCATCTCTCATAGGAAGGAAGATTCAATTAAACAATCATCAAACACATACATATATCACTCTCTGCAATGGCTTTGCTTAGAAAGGAGAGGGTAGAGAGAAAAGTAGATTTGCACATTCATGAAAGTAGTTACCTGGGATGGTGTGAAAACCTCTCTACCACCGACGCTGGCATAGCACCCCTCTCTGACACTCTCTTCCTCCTCGAGATTCTTCTCCAATCTTCTTCTAAATTAATTAAGTTAAAGTTGATGGTTCTGCATTTGATTCTTCATCAGCATCTCTGGCTTCACTCGGACAGCATCCCAGTCTCATGCTTCTCTGTGATCTCATGCTAGCTTACTATCTAAAAGCTACATTAATTATACTCTTCCTTTCCTCATGTACCACCCATTAATGTTTCAAACTCGCAAAAATACTAACTCTGATTGGACAGGCAAGGGGAGGTGATAATCACACCATGCCTAATTTTCAATTTAGTCTTTCAGTTCATTGTTCAAAAATCCCACCCCATAATTTTTATTCATACATTTTTATTCCCACCCGCATTCACATCTTCATGGAAACAAAAGTATAATTTTTATATGTTTCCATTCGTTTCAGAGGACTTCAATACTGGTTCCCAGGGTGTGTATCTTTTTCGTCCTTGGACTGTGTTCAATAGTCACATCACTTCTACCGACTCATTCGCACCACGCATGTGCAGCAGTCAGGTGGGTTACAGACTTTGGTTTGACATGAAAGGCCCAATATACGCACTAATGAAAGAGTCAAAAAGACAAATGTAGATTTCTAAAAAATAAATGGTTTCACTGTACACCATCTATCTCTACTCTAACCTCATTTACCTATATTTGTTTTCCCTACATTATCATTAGTAAAATAGCTTGGTTTAGTTTCAGCAGAGCAGATGCCAAGCATGTGAGTTTCAAAGCAACCATTTTAATAGCATTTGCGCAAGCGCAAGAAATTCCCTCCAAGCAACAGGTCGTCATACTACGTAGATGCAGTTGACGCATGCGCACTAAAGGCGTCCAGTTAGCGGCCATTTTAAAATCTCGCTCGAGTTACTTATTAGTAAAACACATAGGCAAGCTTCTCTGTCTTTTGTGTTCACAGTTGTGCATATTAATTTATACACTATGAGGTTAACACAGTGTTAGAGGTTATATGAGTAGATTGCGTCCGAGCAAGTCTCTTTCCTACGAGTCCTTGCTTCATCAGGCTGACATACGTTAGAACATACGACTCAATACTACTACTGGGGACGGGAACACAAGTTTCTAAAACTTTTTTGTGTATACATAACACAACAGTCCTCCGAAAATTCAGTTCCTAGAAAACTATGGTCAAAAGTCCAGAGAATACTAACACTGTCATACACATTAGTGCAAATAGTCTTCTTAGCACTGGGATGGAGCCGGATTGTCTTTTATATAACACTTTCAATGGTTGGACAGACCAGTTTGAGAAGATGGTCCGATGGCTGACCAAATCAGAGCTGTTTTCCTATGTGCCAGTTCCATCTCTTAATCCCACAGGGACAGGCTACATGAAGCATGTTGAGAAATTACATCACTCACCTCTTGCTTTACGCACAATGGGTGGTGGGTTCTGCCTGTAATAGCGTGATGGTCCTGTTGATATTCTCTTAGAAATGCAGAAATTACCGTCTCAATTTTCTTCTCTGAGGCATCAGCCATTCAGATTGATTGGGTAATAGTCCTCACAAACCGCTCAGCAATCTTGGGGTGAGCCAGATATGTTTGATGTGGAATTACTTAAAATATTCTGAAAGCTCTTGACACTGGAATGGATTAGCCAGTAACTTTTCTAGATGTGGGATCAGGGCATCAGCTGTCTTTGAGCTGGCTTTGAGCTGATAATAGATTACCACTAGCACATAATGCTCATCAGGCAGACTCCAAAATCCAGCATGTACTCTCATCCAGGGGTGTAGATGAATGTCTACCATAATCATAAGTGCAGAAAGTGAGGGGTCTGGCAGCCAGGGACTTGACACAAAGAGTATTTGTTAGACTTGGCATCTTTTGGCGTGTTTCCCCTGTCTTTTTGCTTTTTTGACCTCCCGGTTTTGTCTCTGTTTTTGCTGGTTTAGTGTCTCTGTGCACTTTCTTACTGCTGTTCAGTGTTAAAGTGCAAGTGCTCCTGTTGTAAATTATGTTATGAATTTGTATTTCCATGATTGGCATATTTGATTTACTGGTGAGGCCCTAGTAAAGTGCACTGACAGTGCCAGGGCTGGTAAATCAAATGCTACTAGTGGGTTTGCAGGACTGGTGGTTGTGCCACCCACAGAAGTAGCCCTGAAAATGTATCTCAGACCTGCCACCGCAGGGTCTATAAGCAGTTTGTAACTGCCATGTCAACCTGGCAAGTGCACCCACTTGTCAGGCCCCAACCTTCCCTTTTTCTACATGTCAGTCACCCCTAAGATAGGCCCAAGGTACCTCTGTAGGCAGGGTGCTGTGTATGTTAGAGGTAGACACACACCAAAGGGGGTGGGGAACTACAAACACTGATATTCTTTGCAGAAGTCTTAGGTATTTATTTCCTCTTTCATCAAAATTATATCATCATATTCATCAATCCAGCCTTGTGAATTCTTAAATTATAATGTCCATATCCAATGCATTTCGGCTAGGGACTAGCCTTCATCAGGGACTGGGATCTATAAACAAGCAGATATGGGGACATATCAGGGACCTAGATCATACTGAACAGTACTTCCTAACTTCACATCGTATAAACCAGGTGTAGCCAAAGTCAAACAGGTGACGTTATGTTGGAAAAGAAATGATAAAAAGCTTCCACCAAAAAATAATAATTATGTGAAAACGAAAACCCGAGAGTATCATGCACTTATAAAATGAACATTCCAAAAAGTTTCCATCCAGAAAGGTTGTGGAGCATAGTAAAGAGTAATCGGTTTGCCTCCACCAAACATGCTCGACATTATCACAAAAGACCGCTGTGTAAAAACCGTCCCGTAAGAGTATTGAAGGTGCTCTTAGATTACGAAGCAAAGAAAAAGTGAAGCGTGAAAAAAGAATAGTATGCGCCGCTTACCAGAAAAAGTTGAATCGCGTGCCCGAGAGCCGCTTCACGGTGAGGTTAAGCTCGACCGCCAAACTTTTGTTTTATCGAGTGTTTACAATTACGACATAGAAAAAGGACCAAGGACCAGGTTCCAGTGAGGGTCATGGAAAGGAAAAACGGAAAGCCGGAAAAGTGGACAGAAAAGCGGTGCCATGTTGGAAAAGTATGCACAATACAATAACATTGGGAAAAAACCAGAAATTGCATTAAACGGCAGAAAAATAAAATTGAAGGTGATGCAAAACACGAATGGCTAAAATAGTACTAAAGGAACTAATAATGATGATACATAAACAAAATTTCCATACTGTATGGTTAAACTTTTTTAAAAAAAGCAAAAAACTTTTTTTTAAACAAAGCAAATCAGGCAATTATAAGACCGCATGCAGAGACTATGTTAGAGATAAAACGTTCCATTCCCATTACAAGTAACATCTAAATTCAGTTCTTTCATTCATTCCGGTCGGCTTCAGTGTCTCAAGCTTGAAAATCCAGAAGTTTTCCCTACGAAGCATGTTGTTGCGGTTGTCAACACCTTCACATTTTCGGACAGTCTCAAGGATGGTGAATCTGAGTTGGCTTACATTATGTGAAGCTTCACAAAAATGTGTTGCAACTGTGGATTTTGTCTGTTTGTTCCGAATGTTTGATTTGTGCTCATTTAGCCTTACTTTCATTTTCCTCTCAGTTTTACCCACGTAACCTTGTCCGCAAGGACACTTCAATAGGTATATGACATTCGCCGAATCACATGTTGCTGAAACACGCAGTTTGATGTTGTAGCCTTTGCTAGGATGTGTGATTATATTTCCTCTGATAATGCTGTTGCAGTGACTGCAGTTGTGGCAAGGCAGGGTGCCATTTGCGAGTAAGGCAAATGTCTTTTCAAAGGATCATTGTGAAAACTGTTGTAGTGCAACAAATTGTTGCGATCAGTTTGTTTTCTGTAAATGTCTGTTTCAAATAATGGCCCATTTCACAATGATCCTTTGAAAAGACATTTGCCTTACTCGCAAATGTTGCGGGTGAAACGGATTGTCTCTTCCCCCGTAACATCAGACATCAGAATCCATGAAATGGAAGAGAGATTTAAAAAAAGAGGATACCCTCAAAAAATATTGGATCAAGCAAAAGAGAGATGTGCACATAAAGATAGGAATAGCTTGTTGATTCATGCTCCAAAGAAAGAAAACACAAGAACCGTGGTGGTCTCGAAATACTCGACCAAAAGTAAAGTTTTCAAAAAGATCATCATAAAACATTGGGCGATATTGGCACAAGAAGTTGATTTCAACAATATATTCAAGGAACTACCTCTTTTTGCATATCAGAGGGGCACGAACTTGGGGAACATGATAAAATCTGGCACCAAGAACACAGAGGAAGTCTTTAATGGCACCCTGCCTTGCCACAACTGCAGTCACTGCAACAGCATTATCAGAGGAAATATAATCACACATCCTAGCAAAGGCTACAACATCAAACTGCGTGTTTCAGCAACATGTGATTCGGCGAATGTCATATACCTATTGAAGTGTCCTTGCGGACAAGGTTACGTGGGTAAAACTGAGAGGAAAATGAAAGTAAGGCTAAATGAGCACAAATCAAACATTCGGAACAAACAGACAAAATCCACAGTTGCAACACATTTTTGTGAAGCTTCACATAATGTAAGCCAACTCAGATTCACCATCCTTGAGACTGTCCGAAAATGTGAAGGTGTTGACAACCGCAACAACATGCTTCGTAGGGAAAACTTCTGGATTTTCAAGCTTGAGACACTGAAGCCGACCGGAATGAATGAAAGAACTGAATTTAGATGTTACTTGTAATGGGAATGGAACGTTTTATCTCTAACATAGTCTCTGCATGCGGTCTTATAATTGCCTGATTTGCTTTGTTTAAAAAAAAGTTTTTTGCTTTTTTTAAAAAAGTTTAACCATACAGTATGGAAATTTTGTTTATGTATCATCATTATTAGTTCCTTTAGTACTATTTTAGCCATTCGTGTTTTGCATCACCTTCAATTTTATTTTTCTGCCGTTTAATGCAATTTCTGGTTTTTTCCCAATGTTATTGTATTGTGCATACTTTTCCAACATGGCACCGCTTTTCTGTCCACTTTTCCGGCTTTCCGTTTTTCCTTTCCATGACCCTCACTGGAACCTGGTCCTTGGTCCTTTTTCTATGTCGTAATTGTAAACACTCGATAAAACAAAAGTTTGGCGGTCGAGCTTAACCTCACCGTGAAGCGGCTCTCGGGCACGCGATTCAACTTTTTCTGGTAAGCGGCGCATACTATTCTTTTTTCACGCTTCACTTTTTCTTTGCTTCGTAATCTAAGAGCACCTTCAATACTCTTACGGGACGGTTTTTACACAGCGGTCTTTTGTGATAATGTCGAGCATGTTTGGTGGAGGCAAACCGATTACTCTTTACTATGCTCCACAACCTTTCTGGATGGAAACTTTTTGGAATGTTCATTTTATAAGTGCATGATACTCTCGGGTTTTCGTTTTCACATAATTATTATTTTTTGGTGGAAGCTTTTTATCATTTCTTTTCCAACATAACGTCACCTGTTTGACTTTGGCTACACCTGGTTTATACGATGTGAAGTTAGGAAGTACTGTTCAGTATGATCTAGGTCCCTGATATGTCCCCATATCTGCTTGTTTATAGATCCCAGTCCCTGATGAAGGCTAGTCCCTAGCCGAAATGCATTGGATATGGACATTATAATTTAAGAATTCACAAGGCTGGATTGATGAATATGATGATATAATTTTGATGAAAGAGGAAATAAATACCTAAGACTTCTGCAAAGAATATGAACGTTTATTTCTATTAATGACCTAACCTGTATAGCCCTGAATGGGTTTCATGCTGTGACCAGGGGACGTTGCTCATGCTAAGGGCCACGCTATCAGTTTGTTTCAAAAAAGGTATCCTGAGGGAGGATACACCCTGGGGCACGCTACAACATTTAAAACCAGAATAAGATATGGTGTGCGAACGAGAATAAATTTTTCTTGAACTACAAACACTGACACAGGGACAGGATTAAGGAAAAATAAATGTTATTAAAAATACTGCCCTCACTCACACGCAATGTGTGTGACATGCTTCATCATCGGGTCTGCTTACAATACGCCCCCGCGTAGCCACGCAGGGGGTGGAGCATAGGGAGGGGGAACACAAAGACACACTACTCAAGACAAAAAATTAATTCTACGAACAACATATAAGTGCCATACAGTGATCACGACAGTTAGTGTTGTCCTTCTGGAATGGGTAAGTGATAGACTTAAAGTGCAGTTAGAAAGTGCTCGTTAAAACTGGCTCATGGGTCCCCACTGGTACTTCGTTCATGGGTCCCAAGGACAGGATTAAAATTCAAGTGAAGGATGTATACGTATTTAGGCAGAAAGTCAAGATCCATAAACACTACTCCTTATACTGCGGTGGTCAACATGTTTCGACCGTAACTCCGTGCCCTCGATTCTATGGGTCACACCGGTCTTCGTCAGGACAGTCTAACTATCCCAGTCCTTCTACATCTCTTAACTCAATGCAGTGATTGGAAGAGTAAACCACGTGGAGGGTACTTCCACACCCGTGGATCATTATTACTACAAAAGAAAATAATTATTTTCAAAACAGTATCCATTGTGGTATACTGAAAATAGAGTACTGTTAGGCTTTAATTCCCCCAATCCCTACATACTTCATAACTCGAATAAAAAGATTTTTTTATATATATATAGTTGCCAGACACGCTCCAGAGACAACATAATAATCCACATGGGGAAGATGAGCAGTCAGGCCCATATTTGGTGGTTAGAACAACCAATGGTACATCTCCCATCATTCACTGTAAAGCAAATAGCCCCCAGGATAAAGATAGAGTAACGGGCATAAAACGTCTTACCGAGTCTATTGATTCTTAAGGTTCGAAATGGCGTCAGCAGGTGGAGCTCCAAAGACCACAACCTGTGTTCGTGGGTGAGATATATGCAAAAAGGTAAAGCCATTCCCAATATAAACATATTATGCATATCAAACATCCACACTTGCCTCCTATTGTAAGCAAGAAGGTAAAGCCATTCCAAATGTGACCATGTTTACATGTAAAGCAACCTCGCTCACCTCCCGTTACACACCCATGGTATGAGATTCAGTTGAAAACATTTAAGTGCAAAATCTCCCTGCCCAGCTTCCACGGGACACAAATAGAGAACCAAAGTTCTATGGAAAGCAGGGAGGGGTCACCCGTCTCCTGATCACCCCACTCACTGTTCTGCAGGACTGCTCCAGCACAAATCGTGCCTGCATACCGGAGGACGCCGCGAAGATTCGGGCATGTTGGTCCTGCAATGGTAATAAGCGCTGCCTCACGTCTCCCCCGGTCCCTGCACTCTCGCGTAACCACATCAAAGAGCGTCATTACGTGCCTAGTGCTCACGGGACTTGTAGTTTGCACATCCTAATTAGGGCATCCATCATTGTGCCTACAACTACCGTGTGTCATTACGTGCCCAGTGCCCACGGGACTGGTAGTTTTTACATCCCCGTTAGGACACCCATCCTTGTACCTACAAAGGCTGCATGTCACCCTTGATTGTCCCGTGGTATAAAAAACTGTAATACTAATAAGCTGTCCAAATTTAGAACGACATCAGCGGCTGATATTAGAGTTACGGATTCGAAAAATGTGGTGATAAAGTTGTTTCTTCAGGAACTGCTATTACACGGAGTAAGTCCATAGATATTACCATTTATTTAAGTCTGGCCCATGGAATTTAGGACCTTTCCTCCAAATCTCTGGATGTTCAAGTAAAGACTCCTGGTTTACTGCTGCGAGGAGTCCGTCACTAAACATCATAATTACAGCCTCATAACAGCTAGCTGGAACATGCTGAAGAGCCTACAAACCTGGGGTCTAGTTAGAGGAGTATTGACTACCAGATATAGATAGAGCTCTCCCATACCTGATTTCTTCATCTCCCCAAGGTACATCACGGTAATCCATCATTCACAATGTTACTTATAGAATCGATTACACAGTGATGTGCAAGAAGCGGAAAAAGGTTGTCTAAACAAAAAGCGTGTCTGACACAACAATAAAGTTTGTTGTGTACAATATTAAAACCCCTACGGCTAAGCTGCCGTTCACAATAACATCCATCACAAAGAAGGGGAGAGGGTTCAAAAGTGAGTTCCACCACCCCAAACCCCCAAATTCAGTATACACACACCAAAGGGGGTGGGGAACTACAAACACTGTGACACAGGGACAGGATTAAGGAAAAATAAATTTTATTAAAAATACTGCCCTCACTCACACACAATGTGTGTGACATGCTTCATCATCGGGTCTGCTTACAATACGCCCCCGCGTAGCCACGCAGGGGGTGGAGCATAGGGAGGGGGAACACAAATACGCACTACTCAAGACAAAAAATTAATTCTACGAACAACATATAAGTGACATACAGTGATCACAACAGTTAGAGGTAGGACATGTACTGTTGTGTGTGGCATGTCCTGGTGGTGAATTATAGTGTAGTTTGTTTTTCACCATTGCAAGGCTGCCTGTTCCCATGGGGCAGAATGGGGAGTTTGTTTATAACATCTTATAAACATAACTGGCCCTGGGATCAAGGTTGGAAAATAAAGCTTAGTATGGCTGAACTCAGAATGTTAAAATGCATCTTTTAGTGAGGGTGATTTTTACATTCTGTGTTTGCAAATACCACTTTTAGAAAGTAGGTATTTTCTTGCCTAACTATTTAGTGTGCCTCTGCTAGGTTTGTGTATTGCATGCCTGGCTTTTAGATGACAGGGGCTGGAGAGGGCAGCAGCTCCAGACGTCTGATGGGTCAGGGCTGGGCTGAATAGACCTGGGTTGCATTTAGAGTAGTGGGCGGAGATTGCCTTGCACCTAAATGGGCCTGGTCTGCCTTGCGCAATGCCGTCTCCAGCCCCTGCCAGGAAGCTGGGCCAGAGAGGACAGAACTGGTTTGGACTCAGTACAGACACTCTCTACCTGAGAGGACAAAGGATTTTGGGGTATAAATATTGGGGCCAAGACCCCTGAACTTTAGATCTCTTTTGGACCAAGAAGACCGTCAAGAAGAAGAGCTGGAGAAACTATATGTAGGCACTACCACTTTACTGTGTACTTTGCTGTGTTGGCCTGCAGTGGCTGCTTCTGTTTTGGGCAGTGAAAGGACTGGACTTGAACTTTCTGCAATCTCTTTTTGAAAGTTTCTCCAAGGGCTTGAGGTAGAGCCTGCCCCCTGCTCAAGAAGTCTCAGGTACAGCAAAGACTTCAAGATCTTCTGCCCTCAGCACTGGGGACTGTGTGTTTTGTGCTAAAACAGAAGAAAAAGCAACCAGACGCTGTCTACAACACTGCTGCTGACTCTCGGTCCTGAAGGTACCACAGAGGGCACCGCGCGACGCGGCACCGCAACCCTGGTCTCACTGATGATGCCTGCTGACGCTGCCACTGAGTCGCTGCTTGCGCCACGACCTGTGGGCACCACACTCTGCACAGCCTCACTTCACATCGTCGCCTTCATATCCCCAATGACGACGCTCCACGCCAACATCGCCACCGCCCCTTGCACTGTGGTTCGAGGGCACCGCTTGTAAGTTACACAACACACCATCCTCATCCTGCACTGCAGCCTTGGCCTACCAACGCCGGCGCCATCAACTCCAGTTCATCAGCCGACGACAGTGCTTCAGCAACGACTACGCTGCTGCTTGCACCATGACTTGCCAGCACCGCGACTAGCACCGCATCACTTTGCACTGCAGCCCTGGTCTCAGCGATGCCGCTGGACGACTGTTACCGAGCGGTTTCCAGCACCAGGACCTGAGAGCACCACACGCCGCACCGCTGCACTTCGCTCCGCAGCACCCGATGCCTGCTGACGCTGGTGCTCCTGACTTCAACCGTGAGGAGTTCGATCTGCAACGTGTGTGACTTCAAGGGCCCAATGACTCCTGCACCGACCTCCAGAACCGATGCCTGCGAACGCCGTGCTTTCAGACGTCACCGAGAGGTTGCCGACTTCCTGCATTTCTAAAGGTACTGTTTTGCGTGTCTTCCCGACACCGTAGCTGGCCCGCAACGCAGCGGTCAGCCAGAACCGTTTTTTGTTGTTCACGATGCTGTGATAGACCCAGACAGAGCTATCGACTTCAAGGAACTGTTTTTCAAGTTTATTTTGATAACTGAAGATTTCTAAGTACTGTATTGTGGATTTTTAGCGATTGGTCTTGTCTTAAGTATATAAAAATATTGGATATTTTTCTAAACTGGTGTGGTGTCGTTTTGATGTGCTTACACTGTGTCACTGTTGGTTATGTGCAAATGCTTTACACACTGCCTCTAAGATAAGCCTGACTGCTCGTGCCAAGCTACCAAAGGTGAGCAGGGGTTATTTTAGGAGTGTAATTCCCATATCCTGACTAGAAAGAAGAGTCCCTACTTGGACAAAGGTGCAAACCCTTTCCAACTAGAGACCCCATTTCTAACATTGGTTGTCAGCGGTGAGGATGGGACTTGTGTTTGCACTTGACTTACAGTGGTTGGTGTGCACCACCACCATATCGCAGACCATTACGTGCCACATACTGGTTCTTTTTCTTTTTGCCCTATTTTTGATCTTGCCACTTTGCACTTGCTACTTCATCATGCAAGATGGCGACGGGGTAGAACACTGAGGTGCATCTTTCAGCCTCGACCTCCTGAAACACCCCGTAACACACTGTTGGGCGGCTTACTGTAGCGAAGCGAGAATACGGAGGCCAGCAAATGTTTTCAGTCCGTAGAATTTATTTGTATTACACATATGTATACAAAGTAGCGGAACCCACAACAGGAGGAACAGCTCCGCTTGGAGGTCAAGCATAGAATACGCATTCAAAGGGAAACAGATTCTAGAAGCTAGAGTGGCAGGAAAGGAATGAAGAGAATTAAAGGGGAAGAGTCAGGAAGAGAGAAAAGAGATAGAGAGGAAACAGAAAAGGAGAAACAGGATATTACATCTCCCTTCCCACAAAAAATGAATCAAGTCATAACAAAGTCAGTATAATATACTGGTAATCTAGAACTCCTTCAAGGATGTAATTCAGAAGGTGCAGACGAGGAGGAATCAACAACAGGAAGGGAAACATTAGAAACATTAGAATCATCAACATGAATATTATCATTAGAATGAATCACAGAACCATGGGAACCTTTTTGAGGCCCATGAGAAGTTTTTTGAGGCTCAAAAGGGATAGAATCATCTAAAAGACATGGGACAGCAGTTTCCTTATAAATGTCAGCTTGCAAGTCAGAAATGAACACAAGTCTGCCCTTGTTCCACCATCCCCTATCTTGCAACAAACAAGCACTTTGACCAACGTTTTCAACTTTACAAGGAGGAGTAAAAGAAGATTCACCTTTCCTAACTCCAGAGGGTTTCCTGATAACAACCCAAGATCCCACAGAAAAATCCTTATCATGAATATGTTTCAGATTGTCATAGCATTGTATTTGTTAACATTGAGCCAAAGATACAGTGTTGCCTAAAGAAGAATCAGGGTTGATGACATTATCAAAAAATGTCATTCAAGGCAAGACAGCAGGAGTTAAAAACTACATTTCCTACCTGTCAACAACTCAAAAGGAGTAAGACCAGTGGTAGAATGAGGTGAATTGTGGTAGGCATTCATTTTATCTTTGAGATATAGATTGAAATCCAAACCAGAAGAAAAAGCATTTTGAATGTCCTCTTATAAGAAGTGATTAGCTCTTTCAACTAAACCACTGGCAACTTGTATGTGTTTGATGTCAAAATCCATAAGAAATTTCTTCATAGCAATGGAGACAAAATGAGTGCCATTATCAGTGACTAACTCTTTAGGAGGGCCTTCCAGCGAAAAAAACATTTCTAAGAAAGTGCAAAACAGACTGAGTGGAAAAAGATTCAACAAAAGTAAGGTAAATCCCTTTGGAATAATAATCAATGAGTACTAATAAAGAAATTGAAGAAGTACGTAGAAGATCGATAGGACCAGCAAAATCTAAAGCAACTTTCGACCAGGGGTTATCAGTTAAGGGAACTGGATGAATAGGATTTTGCGGGATTCTCCAATGCTTGTCAGAAACAATACAGTGCGGGCACAAGTCAATAAAAAAAAGGAAACCTGGGTATTCATGGAAGACCACCAATAATTCTCTCTAACTTTCTTGCACATGGCAGTGACACCTACATGTCCTTCATGGGCAATATGAATGAGTTTGTCCCTTAAGGTGGAGGGAGGAACAAAACAATTATTTCTAAGCAGAGGTCATTTTCTAAGGGATAACTCAGAGGCAATTTGACCAGAGGGTTTCAAATTGTGAGGTAAATTGCGAAGAAGAGGCCAACCCTTAACAATGAAGTCACAAACTTTTTTAAGGGTTGGATCTTGAGAGGAAGCATCAATCCATTCTTTTTCAGAAATGACACCATTAGAAGAAAAAGAAGCATCAATGGTTGCCACAACAAAATCTGTTGAAGGTAAAGGTAAATGGAAGAGGCAATCTGCTCTGACATTTTTACTCCCTGGTATGTATTTAATGACAACATTGTACTCTGGTAGCTTGGATGGCAAGCGTACAAGACGAGCAAAAGCTTTGCCTAAACCATCACCTTGTAATAAGTAGACAAGAGGTTTCTGATCTGTGTAAATGACAAAATGACTGCCCCAGAGATAAGTCTTGAATTATGAACGGCTCAGACACAAGCTAAAGCTTCCCTCTCTATGGTACTATATTTAGTTTCAGCGATGGACAATCTCTTGGAAGCAAAAGCAACAGTAAGCTCTTTGTTGTTAATCAGGTGACCAAAAACAGCGCTAAGGCCTTTTAGACTATCATCCACAGTAATCATACATTCATGACCAGGAACAAAAGGGCTCACAGCGGGGGCATTAACTACAAGTGTTTTTGATCAGAGTGAAAGCAGTGTTAATGTCGTTAGTCCAAACAAAGTTTGAGCCTTTCTTGAGAAGGGATCTCAAGGGTTGAACATAGGAAGCTTAATCAGGAATGAAACGAGCAAAGTATTTATAAAGACCTAAAAAGGATCTCAAGGCACCCTTATGAGGTGGGGGAGGAGCTTTAACAATGGCTTCTACATTACAAAATGTTGTTGGTTTAATGCCATCAGGGGTAATGGTGTGCCCTAAGTAATCAATCTGTTCAACTAAGAATTTACACTTTTCAGGTTGAATGGTAACCCCTCTGGCAGTGAGAATGGGGAAAACCTAATGCAAAGTTTCTAAATGTACATCTTTCGTTTCAGTGAATACAAGCATGTCCTCCTGAAAGGCCTGAACATGGGGAATGTCCTTGAAAAGAATGTCCATAATTTATTTTAATACAGAGGCTGCAGAAGCCAAACCAAAGGGAAACCTTAAGCACTTGTAAGCCCCAAATGGAGTAACAAAAATGGTCAACTCTTGAGATTCAGTGCTTAAGGCTATCAGATGGTACGCAAAAAGCAAGTCAATTGTGGAGAAACATTTGGAATGGCCAATGTTAGAAAGCATTTCCTGAATATGAGGAAGAGGGTGGCAGCCAACAATTATTATGCGGTTCAAAAACGACACAAAGGTGAAGATCACCTCTCCTCTTTTTAGCAAGAACAATGGGAGAAACCCATTCAGAGGAGTTAGTTTCAGAAATAACGCCTTGCATAGTTAAAGTCTCTAAAAAAAAATCTTGAGGTTGGGCCTGACGTTGATGGGAACGGATCTAACTTTGTGTGTAACAGGTATTGCATTAGCCTTAAGCCTAATGGTATGTTCAAATCCTTTAATGGTACCAATACTATTACTAAAAACAGGGGAAAAGCTGTTTTTAGAGAGAAAAGAAGGTCATCTTCATTAAGCGAGGTGATGTCAATTGAAATTGGGATTTAAGAAGGTCTGGAAGGGGATAACATTCGTTCTTTCATTCTGGACCTTCTTAAAGAAGCCTTCCCCGAGTTTACAGGGTGAGACTGGGAATGGGAAATGCAGAGGGTTCATAGGTTTCCATTCACCTGCCATAAAATGCCAATCCGAGATTTAAACCAGCCGAGGGCCATCCTGGTCTTTTTTGGTAACTTTTCGCTTAGACAAGCTATTTTCGAGAGAAAGCTCGTCCTGAGGTCCGAAGGCATTATAAGGGGTCTTCTTTTTTCGTTCACCCTGACTTCTGCCATCTAACTGTTGAGCACAGAAGGCGATTACGGCAGTTAATCAAACCTTACCAGGATGCTGGATTTGAGGCATATTTGCTGGCCCCAGCTAGGCTAAAAACTATTGTGAGAGGGTCTGTAAAATTCTTTACCTCCGAAATACAGGCCAGAGAGTATTTGGAACAGGCTCAGATGGAGAAGAGAAGTGTACAAATAGCTGGTTAAGTGATCCTGGACGAAGATTCCACAAGATAGTTACTTTTGCTATACAGATGGTATACTTTAAAATAGACCCTATTTCTTTTTTTCTCTGCCATTCTGAGTCTCTATAAATTGGAGAGATACGTTTTTCCGGGGGCTTTTTTCCTTTCTTTTTTTCTGTTATTGGATGGATAATCAGGATGAAATTGCGGTTTGACTGGGTGTGTATGGGAGTTTAGGGTGGAGGTGCCACAGCGTTTCTTTCTCTATCACACATACCTGGTTAGTCTGGCTGCTTTCAAGGGTAAGGGGGGAAGTGGGAGGGTGGGGTGGAGGGGTTTGCAGGGGATACGGGTTGTTGGGTTATGTGGTAAAAAACCTTTATGTAAATTGCAGCTAAAGAAGGTTTTTCTATTTGATTTTCCGGAATCATTAAAAGTTGAAGAGCAATGTTTGTATAAGATTCGAACAGAGAGCTTCTGTAGACATTATAGGGCGTATGTTAGCATCAGGGGAGGAAACATGGCTGGAAAAGATGATTTACTGTACCATGGCTAAGGTAATATTTGTGTATTAAATGATGGCGCTAAAAGGAGAAGAATCAAAGAGTATCTTAAATTTCTATAAGCAGATCTGATATCTCTCCAGGAGACTCACATTGCCTGCAATGATCATAATTATTTAGGTTTCAAGGTAGTCGCCTTTACAACTCAAGACGTGAGGACTTAGGGGGTCGCCATTTCAATGAAAGGTAGTGCCATTATGTTTGGGAGAAAGGCAGTGGGCAAGAATGGTAGATGGATAATACTGGAATGTAGTGGAGGGACAGGCACATTTACATTATGTTCATTATATGCCCCAGTATTAGATGATCCTGGTTTACTGAATTTACTAGCAATTGAGTTACCCTCCTAGTCTGCACCATATCTAATCTGAGGGGACATAAATATTAATGGATCTAGGGGAGCTTCTGAGTCGGACGGCTTATCAAGTAAGGGACGTAAACCTCAATCTGCCAGGGAGATAAAAAACCTTTTAAGGGATATGTGCCTGGTGGATGTGTGGCTTAGCCTGATGGGCAATGAGTCAGGATACACCTACTACTCTGCTCCACACTGCAAGTTAGCCAGGCTCGGCTATTTTCTAATATTAGCATCCTTCCTTAAGAAAGCCCAGGTGGAGCTATTTCCCAGAGTGATGTTAAATCACAATCGCCTTGTTGTTTTATTTTCCCTGGTAGAATTATAAAAGGAGCATAAGAGGTGGACATTTGATAGGGCACTTCTTTAGGACCAGGAGTATGTTTAATAAGGATAGTGCTCTCCCCAGAATGATCTGGGATGCTTTTAAAGGGTCAGCAGGAGGTGAGATTCTGTGATTTAGCTTGATCAAACAAAAAAAAGGAGCACGTCAAATTAAAGGGTTTTATCGAAGACTTGCCCTTCTCTAGACAGAACTAATCAGCACAGTAAATAATGGAGGTGATATGTCTTCAGTCATGGATTTCATCATGGTTATTAAAGCCTCTATGATTGATTTCAACGCCAAGAAATCAGCGGGCAGGTATCTTGCCAAGAGGCAGCAATGCTATGAATACAGCGAAAATTTTGGCTGATTATTAGCAGTTAGGGCCAGGAAACAGGTGGCAACAGGGCATATTGAGCAGGTCAGGAATATGCAGAAGTAGTATCAGATCCGGCGGATATTAGGGAAGCTTTAAGGGAGTTTTATGAGGAATTATATACAGCTTCACCTGTAGGGGGTTCACATATGCATGATGAATTGTTCAAATTTGCACCAAATGGAAGGGTCTCCTATTGGGGTCGGATATCTCTCAGGAAGAGCTTTATTTGGCTCTTCAAGCCCTCCCATCAGGTAAAGCCACAGGTACAGACCGCATACCACTATAATTCTATAAAACTTTCTTTAGAGAGATCGGTCAGGAAATTCTGGGACTATTTAAGGAGGTTAGGAATGGGGACGCATCACTTGATTCATGGGGCACTGTCAATATTGTTATCTTTTTAAAGAAAGGCAAATATCCTATCAATCTGGGCTCCTATAGGTCCATAACACTTTTAAATAGTGATAAGTTATATTCTAAGATTTTTGCTACCCGACTTAATAAGGTAATGCAGCACTTGGTATCCGTCTGGCAACATGGTTTTATCCAGGGGAGGGGACGGGCGATCATGTTAGGCGTTTAATTTCACTTTTTGATGCCACAGAGGCTCTCATGAAACCTATGAGGGTTGCCTTTTTGGACGCCGAGAAGGTCTTTGATATGGTGTCATGGAGCTATTTGTGGAGGATTTTGGAACCTAATGGCCTAGGAGTTTTGTTTATCAGTGCAATTCAGGTTTTGTATACTAACCCTATAGCATGCCTGCAGATAATGGAAGAAGAGTATAATGCATTTTCAATTGGCAGGGTAACTAAACAGGAGCGTCCTTCCTCACCCTGCTATTCACATTATATATAGAATCCTTTTCTCAGATGATTGGAGGCTACAGGGGTGGGATAGGAAGTTATGGGCATATGCCGACAACGTGGCGATAATTACCTCCGACCCTGATAAAGAGCGCTGTCTGTAGTAGAAGCTGTTGCTGAAACTTTTGGGAAGCAATCAGGCTTCTCACTGAATAAGGAAAAAACTCAGATCTTAATAAATAGTTTTACAACTGCTTCTGACAGCAGGATCGTGGAGGAAGTAACATACCTAGGCAATACACATTAGGGCAAAGGTGGAAGATATTGCGGATGTAAATCTGGCTCCTATGATGGGGAAAATTAAGAATGATATGCGGCGATGGGACAATTTAAAGCTGTCAATAATTGGTAGATGGAAATTAATTAAAATGATGATTCTACCAAAACTACTTTATATATTTCGTACAATTCATTGGGAAATACAGAATGATTGGTTTAGGTAAATCGAGAGAGAGGCGGCTAGATTCATCTGGTCATGTAGCCAGACTAGAAGATCCAATGCATTTGTGTCCCTTCCTAGGGATAGAGGTGGACTCGGGCTATCAAATTTTAAATTATATTACCTCGCCGCAACTCTAAAATATTAATGGGCTCTCTTTGGAGTTAGGGCGAGGAAAGACAACAATCTCAGTTTTGTCCTGTCAATTTTCGAGATTCTGATTGGCTCACGGGCCAACGGCTGCCTTTTAAAAATGTATGAACCATATTTTTTTTTAAAACACGGTTTAGGACCCCGATTGCTGCGTTTCGTAATTGGGCGGGCGTTCGGAAAAAACTTGGGCTGGGTAGGTTTAACAGACACACCCCCTTGATTGGTAATGATCAGCTCCCTAAGGTCCTACAAGATGAGTGCCTGGCAAGGTGGGAAAAAGGTGGTTTGTACAGGATAGGGGATCTTCCGGCGGGGATCACATTGCATCTTTCGAAGTAATTAGGGAAAGACTTGACATCAGGCATCGTGATTTTTTCCAATTTTTACAGCTAAGGGACATTCTTCTTAAAAAAGCTAGGGGCGCAGTGGGTTTCACACTGGTAGCCCTGATCGAAGTATTAATAAAGGCCTCTGGCTCTTCGATCTCACAATTGTATAGTTGCTTGCTGGCAGGGATCACGGAGGATCTGGGCAAGCATGGGCTGAAATGGCAGGGTAGGCCCGCAGACCTTGCAGGTAATGTACCCATGGCCCCCCAGAGAGGGAGAGAGTGAGAGTGGAGAGAGACAGACAGAGAGAGGGAGAGAAAGTGGATAGCGAGAGAATGGAGGGAGAGACAGATAGTGGAGAGAGAGTGGAGAGAGACATAGAGAGAATGTAAAGAGGGGAGAGAGACTGACAGAAACTGAGATACTGATTGACTGAGAGAGAGAGAGAGACTGACAGAGCGAGAGAGACTGACTGACTGACAGAGAGAGAGAGAGGGAGACTGTGATGGAATTGGGGTCAAAGTGTGTGTGAAGCTATGCAATGCCTCTTAAGCTTGCTATTGTCTGCTAATAAAAATGTATTATCAAAATGTGCTCTTTGTAGTTACATCTGTTTTTGAAATACAGCATTGTCATATTGTCTAAGGTTTTGAAACAGATTTGATTTTTTTGTATTGTAGCCCGCCCCCCCACTGACCCCACCCTTACTGGTGCAGCCTTCAGCCACAAACCACACTGTAATTTTGGCCCCCGACAGAAAGTTTGTGAGTACCCATGTTCTAGAGGATCTGTTTCCAACTAAAAAGGTGCATTTCTGGGTCAGGTACGAGGGAGTATTGTTGTGCCTATGGTTTGGGTGCCACAGAATCAACTTTAAGGTGGATCCTGGCCACACAGGGTAGCCGTTTCAGGGATTGCAGGTCGAGAGTGATGTGATCACTTTTTTTACACCAGTGATGAGCCTAGCAGCTGTATTTAGGGGAAGCTTTAAGGGTGCAAGTGCGATTTTCGGAAGGTCCACAAGGATGGCACTACCATAGTCTAATCTTGATAGCACAAGAGCTTGCACAGCTGTTTGGAGGTGGTGGTAGAACTAATGTGTTGTTGCATTGAGAGCGCTTTGTCCAAGGATACACCTAGGGATTTATCAGAATCAATATTATGTGGGGTACAATTTAAGACAGTATGATGAGGGAGCCAGTCTTTGAGAATGGAAGCGATGGTGAGATCAGTGAGATAAATAGAAAAGGTTGTAATGTAGGTCTAACAGGAGCTGGTGTTATCCTCAATTCACATCAACATTAGAAACCCAATAGGCCCCAATTACCTTCGCTTCTCTCTGTATGAGGTAGCGCTCAGGTTTGATAGCTCAGTTTGAGAGTCATATGGGCACTTCTTCAGGTTGTTTCTAGCTTAGAAGACACAGATATGGGTTACCCCATGACTTTGGTCCTTCCACTCACTCAATTATTTCAGTCTCTTCTAGTTTTTGTAACTCTGCCTCTACTTTCAGGTGCAGGTAGAAAGCCATGTACCGGTGTTAAAGTGTCACTATTTGTATGGAATGATCAATGTGCAGCAGGGTTGACCTTTATTTGAGACATCAGATTCCTTGAAACAGTTAATCAAACTCTTGCAATAGGCTGTTTGATTTGTTAGCATGCATGCAATATGGTCATAAGATTTACATTATATGCAGACTTTATCAGGGATAGTTCTGCAGCCCTCTGATAATTTAGGAGTGTTTTACCTTCTTTTTGAGTAATGTATACTTTGGCTGTGGTAGTGTGGTTTTCTATGAGACAGTTCTGTGGTAAACAGAGCATGGAATGGCAGAGGCAAATTGCTGCCATATGTATAGATTTCCAACAATGTGGGAATCAGTTGGGGTAATGGTACCAGGGAGTCAAACAATGACTTGGAAATGACAATTATGGAAACCATTGAATAATTTAGAGCTGTTACCAGTTGTCCTCCCACTTTGGATCTAGCATTTTGATTGGAAGAGGGCATTTTTCTTGCCATGCTCCACGGCATACAAAACGTATACTGTTTTTTCACTTTCTTCAATGTCATCCGGCTGAGTAGGCAGGAAAGAGTTGACTGCCATTTTGGGGGTCCCTTTTGCCTGGTGGCAGGAACAGCAGACTTTTGTGAAGTGAGTTTTCTGCACGCCAAATATTTCTTCTCTTTAGCTGGAAATTCACCAGGATGTGGTAAAATGCCACCACAATGTATTTCGTGCATGGTTGGAACATGCCACCGACTGTTACCAGGTTTACCAGATCTTCTTGGATAGGTTTGTTGAGGGCTGCTTCCAAGTGTGACATCTAATAATTGGAGAGTTCTTACGATCGGCTGATTGTTGGGATAGCTGGTAAGAACAGGCCTGGTTCTCTTCCAATCTGTTACTGATGTTTAGCAGAGGAACATTTTTGATAAACTGAGCTCAGATTTCCTGTGTCTCCCCGTGCAGGGTGTGCTTGCTGGCAAGTTCTTTCAGTCTTGCCCAGAATGCATCCACAATCTTCTCTGGGCCTAATTTGAAGTGGCAAAGTACGAATTTCTCGTAGTCTAGTTTTGCTACTGGAACATGTTTAAACTGTGCCTCTTGTGTAGGTGCCATTAAATTGGATGCTCCATGAGTGATGTGGATGTTTCCCACAGAGCCAATGTCCAAAATCTCCTGCAAAGTAACCTGGCATTCAAGATATCCCACTTTAAGTTGCTTTGCCTGAGGTGCATAACACAAGCCTCATGGCAGCTAACATGGATAAGAGCATTCAACATGTATAACAATTCAATTAACTACAAGAAACCCTTCATAGACTCCCTTTTGAGGATAGCCGTTGCATTGATTCTCAAAATAGGAGACCATTTCATCAGGGTGTCCCTCATTATAATGATCCAGAGCACCTGATTAGGTGGCTCTCATTAACAAACACTATAAAAAAGATTCAATAACTCGTTTGTGTATCTTGCAGCCTTTGTTCTTGACCAGCTGACCTTCGCTTTGTGTTGCTGCCTGTCGGAGCTGCCTGCTGCCTTCAGGACTCCCTGGTGAGACAAGTGTCCCAGGGACACGTCGTTCCTGCCCAAGCGCTATTTCCACCACAGCTGGGAGAGGACTACAACTCCCAGGGTGCAACTCTGCCAGCACAGCTGCCGCGAGTTAGGGAAAGACGTGTCCATCGAGCATAAAGCTCCCTCTTCCCCCGCGGCTTGGGAGCCTTTGTTCTTGCCTTGCGGGCCTTCGCTTTGTGTTGCTGCGTGTCGGGGATGCCTTTAGGACTACCTGGTGGGACGAGAGTCCCAGGGACACGTCTTTCCAGCCCCAGCGCCATTTTCACCACCCTGGGAGAGGACAGCAACTCTGCCAGCACAGCTGCCGCGAGTGAGGGGGGGGGGGCCTGTCCATCGCGCATAAATTGTTGTCTTTCCACTCGTGGCACAGGATGCGCGCAGGACGAAGCCCAGACCAAGGGCGAACCCGTCTGTGCCCGTCAGAACCTGGAAAAGGCTGGGCTAACCCCCTAAAATCTTGCCCCTTGAGACACTGACTTGGCAATATTTTGGTGCATAAACATAGTGTGCTGTAATTAAGTAAATTAATCATTCTGCTTTGTACAGCCAACGGTAAGCCAACTTACCATGGATAAACGTAAGTGAGTTGCAGGTACGCTAGATGCTTTTTCGGTTAGGGCGGAGTCACTTTTGACTCACGAAATAGAACTAACTGAGTGACGTCTTTCTTTGGATCCATCTATTTTTCAGAGTCATTTATTAGGGGGTACCCCCTCATTTAGAACGGGGGGATCTCGTGCAAGAATGTCTGGCCACCACTTCCACAAATGCTTCACTTGCTTCTTCCCCCTTCTCCCCCTGCACCAGATCCAAATCCCACAGTAGTGTCCGGTAGTCACTAAGACGAGGGTCTTGAAGAATGTGGTAGCACGGAAGGCGGAGGTTTTGCCAGCAAAAAAGGAGGGCTGTGGTAAAAAAAAAAAAATTGTCAAGGGCCCCCAAGCAACTGATTGTGCCAATATTGCTTGTAATGTCAATGTTTTTTTCATGGAAAAGTAACTCTGTTGGTAGGCAAACTGACATGGTTCCATCGCCTTACCTCTCAAGTGATATTAATACTAAGGATGTTATGACTGAAACTGATGTTGCTCTAAACGAATCAGCATTAGGACCAGTGTTATGCCGAGTCCATGATTTGGTTGGAAAAAACGTTGCCCTACTCTGGGGAAAATCGAACCAACCTGACACTGCCGTAAAAAAACTTAAGCAGTAACAGGATGGGTAGCCAACCTACGGAGTAGAAGGGGAAGATTTAAGAACAATGGTGGATAGTTGTCTATCCTCAGCTTACAACAGGCAAGCTACACTCAAGGTCCACAAGATAGCTGTGTAGCACGACTAGATTTAGGAAGGGCTTCAAATGTCCCTGTGAAGGAATTGAAAGGTGATGTAACTAATGATTCCCTGAATCCTAATACAGATATACTGAGTCTACCCACAAGTTCATGCCCTTATGTTTTAATCTTGGCTGATGTTCCTGCCTTAAGGGTAGACCAGAGAGAAAATTGGGATGACCAACGGAATAAAACTGTGGATTGGTTGACAAAACATAAAAGGTTCCATCCCTCGGATCTTAGGATATTTTAATGGATTGCAGAGTGGGGTAGGTAAGTCAATCCTTGAAGTGTATAAAAGGTGACTGTATTGCGGTTAATTTTCGTAGGCCACAGATGGTTCACTATCTTTTAAACCATTGTGAGGCAACTTTTACTCCAAATATTAGTAGCTGTGCACTCCCCTTGGGGTATTTTTATAAACCGCAGGCGGACCTTTAATCCTTAGGCCTGCCTTAGTTACAACGTTCAATAGGTTTCAGGTATTGTCGGACTTGGACTGACAATTATCTATACCCCAACAAGGAAGGGTGCTTGCAGCTGATTTCCAGGTCTCGGTACCTATGCCCTCTGTAAGTGATTATAAATTGAAAGCTATTGCTGATAAGGAAGAAGTAGGAATTGCCTCTAGTATTCTAGTAAAGGATGTAGGAGGATCACATTTGAATATTAGTTACCAGGTCCAAATATGTAACCCCAATGATAGGGAGGAGGTTATCATACATGGCAATACTGATGAATTATCTATACCTTTGTCTGAGGAGAATGGGGTGAGTGCTGAGCCAGTTTACTTAATTGAGAATAACGGGAGGGATACCCCAAACAATAACCCTACTTTTAAATCCGTCAATGACTGAGGAAATGCTAAGACTAACAAATGAAGTGGATGAAGTAGACAATGAACAAAATATGGAAGAATGCCAAACAAAGATAAGACTGACCTCTTGGAATATTGCAGGGCTCAAAAGAAATCACAGAGCTGTAGTATGGCAGGAATATATTGGAAACATGGGCTTTGGAGACCCCCCACAAAGTCGGTTTTAAAACATTTAGTGTGGCTGCTGTTCCTTCGGCTAGAGGAAGGCCCGCAGGAGGTCTTGCTATTCGGGTAAAAATCACCTTAGGTGTTGACATAAAGCAGGTAGAATTCCCAACGCACGATATTCTGGGAATAAAGTTTCTAACACCTGAAAAAAAGGAAGTCTACATAATAAATATATACTGTAGACCAAATTAAGCAAGTAAGGAATCTGAGGTTATTGAACATTTAGATCAATGTTTAACCTTAGTTAACCCAAGGGCTTTGATAATTGTGGGGGGTGATTTTAATCGCAAATTCAAACCTGTGGTTGGGTTTGACAATATTTTCGAAGAAGAAGACACTGCCAATAACATCCCTTTACTGGACAGTAGCCCCGTAGTACCCTGTACATCTGCTGTTGCGCAGCGAATACGATTGGTTTCAGGTCATGGCCTATGAGCTTGCAATGGTCAATTGCCTTGCGGCAGCCCAAATGCTCCTACATTTAGCAGGAGTAATTCGAAGAGCTGTATAGATTATATAATGGTATCTATTGCTTTGTAGCCAATGGTACATAATTTAATAGTCAAGGATTGATCTCAGAGTGATCACTATCCCTTATGTTTGTTACTTGCTGCTCACCTCTTTCAGTTAGTCCCCTTGAGAGTTGGATAAACTAATAGTAGTGTCATTGAGCCATTACTAAGTAACAATCATAGAGCTTTAAAGTGGCCCTCGATATGGAAAATGAAATGGCTATTAAACAGATCTATGATAGAAAGCTTCTCCGTATGTAGATCTATCTGCCACAGAGATTCCAATTATGGAGATACATCATAGATTGGTAGAAGACCTAATACCTATACTAAGTAAGATCCCGAAAGAACGCAAAAAGGGGACAACAGAAGCGATCAAACTGGACAATCACTGGTATAATAAAAAATGCAGTGAGGCAAAAAAGGAACTAATTTTGGCAACAAAAGTCAAAGGTATAATGGCTTTAAGAGACAAAAGGACCCAGTATAAGAGACTAATATTCCAAACTAAAAAAAAAACTGGGATAAAAATATTTGGACTGAACTAATTATTGCAGCCAAAGCAAGGGACCAATCAGGTTTTTGGCGCCTGATATCTAAAGGTAATATAAAGAGAAGTAGCAAAGACCTTTTTTTAGATGCAAATACTTGGCTAATCCATTTTTCCCGCCTTTACTCTATATCTATGAATGATATTGAGTACAGTTCACAAGACTATGAAACAACTTTAAAAAGTGCCTCATCATATTTTAGTTTGGATGAAACAATGGCAGCAGTAGATGCAGTAAAACCAGAGAATTGCAAAAAACACAGTTGATGCAGAACAAGGTCTTACATTCACCCCAGTACAAAGATCTGGGCCTAAATCCATCGTTTTTTTTGCACTCCACACCACCCTAGGTCAGACAATGGCTATATGCAAATCAGCCTTGACCCAGTGCCTCATGGGAACAGTCCAGCCCGAACTACCAAGCCATGTCTTTCCTAGACCGTAATCAAGCATCCAAGGAAGGGTTTCTGGCGATCAGCCTTCTTCAGCCTGGATAGCTTGACTCCAGTGATGTGGAGAGCCTGGGACTCACGTCTGAGCATACCCAGCCCACTCGGGGTGAAAATTGCAAAAAACACAGTTGATGAACAGAATGTAGAACAATGTCTTACATTCACCCCAGTACAAAGATCTGGGCCTAAATCCATCGTTTTTTTTGCACTCCACACCACCCTAGGTCAGACAATGGCTATATGCAAATCAGCCTTGACTCTGTGCCTCATGGGAACAGTCCAGCCCGAACTACCAAGCCATGTCTTTCCTAGCGGAGGAAACCCAGGGAGTCCACAAACATCCAATTTCCATGCCCTGGGCTATGCTACTCCATTCCTTTGCGCAAGAAACAACTGTGGCAGGACCACGGTTGGCAGGTTCCCCGGGGACCCCCATAGCCCGCGAGACTACCCAGCCAGGAGCCCAGAGGCCCGACAGATCACAACGGCCGGCCACAACTGACCCATCCCCACGCCTTTATGCGGATGGTGATCAGAGATCCCATCTCCAGCACCTGTGCAATTCCAGCAGAATACCCCACAATAGTACAGCTCTCAGGTGAATTCCAACGTGACACCATTATATGAGACACAGTGCACCCCCAGTTTTGTATATCTCCAGTTTGTTCAAGGTTAACACACGGTTGACATCCCATAACCCCTGTGACAACATGTAAGGGAGGAATAGACACACCCCACAATCTCAGCAAGGCGCAGCGGCCACCCTGCCGGCTTATTAGCGATAATTGGACACAGACCTTATGGATCAGTCGCCTACCAAGAGACCAGGGGGGGGGGTCTTTACACCCTAGGACTATACGCTCGAATGTCAATGTAGAGCACAATTATGTGATCTTGCTTGTAAGACAATATCACTTGCATTGGAAATGTGTTGTAAGCGCTAATAAATAAATGGCAATGAAATTTTATTTTTTTTAAAACATTACTAGGCAACTTGAACCTTGGACTAGAAGAAGCTTGCCTGGCACCTCTCTCAATGAATTAATCACTCGTACACACACTTCACACTTCCTCACAAACAAAGGTCATCATCCATTACCAGTCATAAAATGCATGCTCTAGTCCAACTGAAGGAACCCAACATACCTAAATGTCCCATCCTCTTGCACCATGGGGGGGTCTAATATAATCCCATCATTATTTAATTCAAATGGGACAGTTTCTGACAAGGACATCAAACCCACAGTGCCTATGCATTTTAACTCCTCTTAATTTTGTGTCAGAAATATAACTTCAAAATCTTCATTTACCAAAAATGAGTTTATCCCAGAATTCAACCAGGTTATCAAATCTAAACTGTAGAATGATTTGGTAAAAATTGTGGTAGGTGATAACATTCTATATATTGTTGAAGATATAGAAGCTCGATTTGGTGATCGTAGTTTGAATTGTCCCAGAGGACGAGTGTACAAAACATTTTCCCTTATTCAAAGAACTGTGGCAGGGGTGTGCATTGGGTCTGTGCCTTTCTAAAATGACCATAACTCACTAAAGGCCAATTTCATTAATCTGTATTTGGCACGAACCCCACAGTTCGCTTCCACAGCAAACTGTCTACAGCAACTAATTTTGCTTTAGCAACTAATTTTTCTTTCTGTTCATTAGAAGGACGGGTGAATCCTCGGTGGCAGAATGCTAAATCAAAAACAAGGTTAATTGTGCCTTTTAAGATGAAATAAAAGGCCAATGTACATAGAGTTACAGAAGGCAACAATGCAATTTCTTCATTTTGGGGAGTTGAGCATAAATTAAACTGGCAGCATTTACTAAGTAAATGCATAAGCTTGGTTCAAGTTAATGGTGCACTATTCAAACCTGTCCTGTAGCATTGCGACATGGGTTTCCGATGCAGTGCTTAAAATCTTCAAGACAAAATACAGCAACACATGGACGCAGAATTTAGGGTCTTGTTAATCCACTTCTTTGCAGCAAAAAAAAAAGAATAATATACGTTAATTAGAAAACTACCAGGCCTGTCAATGTGATCCAGCAATCTAACATAATGGACTTCTTGAATATGCCACCACAGAGGGGGTCATTGTCTTAACAAATTAGTATGCATTTCTCAATAAAACCATAATTAATATTTGCTAACTATATTCTGTTCAGAACATACCATTGCTTGGGTCACTTTACTAAGCTGAACAGGTCAAATATATACAACACTAGCTCAACTTTTAGTTTGCATGTGCCTGACTACAGCTCCTTTAAATCACCTCAATGTACTGCTTAGGAGGCACTGGAGTTATGGAACACATTAGTAAAAGTTAATTTACCTATACAATACTATTATCTTACAAAAACATGAGCACAGGTTAGACTGTTATAGAGAGTAGCCATGTCCTCTTCCGAAGTCAAGAGGACCCTTGGCTGGCACCTAAGTCCAAGAAGTCATCTGAAGGTTACTAAGTTATGGGCCTCCACAATGGGGGGGTTGCTCGTTTGAGCTGACCGTTATTGTTTTACTAAACCCCAAGCGCATGCCTTTACACAAGCCTGAGAAACAAGTATGAGGCCAATATTTTAAAATAAAACGTTTAGGAGGTATTTTTTTTTATATACTTTGCCCTTTTGTTTGTTTGCACATGATCAGTTGTCATCACGCACTAAAACATTCGGCATTCAAATTTAGGAAAATTACTGTATAACCTTTTCCAAAGCTCTTGGTCTTTTTGTTACATAACTGTATGAAGATTGGGTGTAACTAAGAGTTTACTGATTTTGTAAACTAATCTTAATATATAGCGTATACGTGTTCAAAATAATAATGCAAAGAAGGAAATAGTTTTCAACCGACTCACTGCCTCTATTCTGTCACAAACTAGGCTTCTGCGCTATTCACCCAACAAAAACCTCATGCTTCCAACTTACTCTCCTCAGTCAACAGTCTCCATCTTTACTCTTCACAGTGAAGTATTTGACACACTAGGTCATCCAACCCTACTCATCTCCGTCCGCACTCCTGTAACAAGGACTCTGCTCCTCAGTGGTTCTCCTATCATCTATTAGACCATTCCTTTTGTGGCACAAGACTTCCCCAAATCACATCTAAATTTTCTAGCAATGTTGGTCTCCAAGAGCCTATCTTATGCCAGCTCCCATTCTTCCCATTAACCACATTCTAACACAGATTACACCAAAAATTAATTTTCCTCATTCCCTTCAATCAAGGGTCTTTGACTGTCTCATTGCGGTCAGACATCTTATATCTAAGGCTATCCCGCTTTAGGTTTTCAACAGAGAACTGACAAAATCCCACCAACATTAAAACAGCCCTCATTAGTATAAAAATATGAACACCTGCACAATCTCAAACTAAAATACCATTCAGGGGAAAGACAACCGAGAAGGAGTCTGTTCGTTTCTCCTGAACACAATACATCTTTGTTATACAAGGCAGCAGCAAGAAAGATTGGCCAAGATTAGTCTGCTTTTATTTTTTTGTTGAAGATGTCACTAACCTAGTTCTTCCTGCTTTTACTCCCTCTAATTTTGTGAGATTGGATTAAAGGTGTAGGGATTAGAAGCATGTTTTAGGTCTGATCTCCTTTTACAAAACTTTGAGAATTGAGGAATATTAAAATCATATTTAATATTTTGGAAGGGTTTAAATCTTTCACGGATATGTGATATTGATCATAATAATTTTGGCCAATATGTTTCATCACATTTACCCAGACACAGAATAGGTAAAACAATTTCACACATCAGCCCCCTGGTCAACTGCCAGATACCTTGGGTTTAATCATGCAATGAAAAATGTAGGGACAGATACCTATGAAGAGTAGAAAAAAGTGCTGGTATCATGCACACAAGATATTGGTGAACACATGAAAAGACTTTCCACATACCAACAAAATCCATAGCTACAAGATGTCCCATCGTTATGTGGAATACCTTCAGCTAATCCTGACTTTTTACTCAATATCACTTTACAGGTGGGGGTTTTGAGCTCATCAAATTGGCAGCTATCAATGTCCACACAACAGCACCACCACCACCTTAAGGTGGGCAGGCAAAAGGTGCTGAAAAGCAGTGGTGAGTGTGTTAAACGCATTAAAATTTCAGGTGCAACAGAATGAAGGGATACAAATTAATCTAGTGTAATTCAAAGCTATAAAGGTTTCACAAGGTACTATGCTGTTGGAATGGTTGACCTTCGAAACATTGTCATAATATTCCGTACGAAGTAGGTGAGGGACCCCAAATGATGTGTAGGAATTTGTTTAAACATTTTAATATAACGGTCTTATCAGTTAATCAATAGTTGTTTAAACTAGTCAGTCATGACCAAGTGAGTGTGCGAGGTCATGAGATGAGTGTGCAATACAGACCTTCTGGGCTTAGTCCAAAATAAATCAGTTGGACAAACTGCCAAAGTGAAGACACTACATACTTAATTTCCAGAAGGAGTAATTTAGCTGGTCTGCTTTAGCGCTATCACTGCAAAAATGGTTTGTGAACACTGTAAACTGTTTTTTTCTATTGGGGTGGGGGTGTTAGGCAGCTGAATAAATACGGATTTTTATTTGAAAAGGTTTGAAAACAGGACAGCCTCCTGATATCACTTAGCTCCCACATGACAAACTCCTCCAAAACATAGGTTCTTTATTTTACTCCCCCCAGTGCATCCACCCCACTTTTTTCCCAACACCTGGACTTGCACAATAGGCTAATGCCTGGTGGCCCTCTTCGACCCACATGTGATAAGATTGCCAGCTGTGCATTTCTTAATTTTACTAGCAGGCTGTTCACACTGTTCTATTACCACAAAAGTTTTGTTTGTAAATCACAGGTATATATTTGAAATATTTCTTCAGTTATTTATATTTTTTTGTCTTTTTAAAACAAAGCTATTTTAGACCTCATGCTCTTGTTCGGGCCGTACATTTTACGGAAGAGAAAGCAACCAATCTTTAAAGCATAATACGAGATTACAAAAGCACTCAGCATGAAAATGGACCACCTTAGCATACTAAGAACCCAGGCGGTCTACACACTGGCTTTTAAAAGATCAAGACTGCATGGTTATCAAATATATAAGTCCTTAGGAAATGGTTCCTCGTAGTAGCCCATGCAATGGAACCACATGTGCCTACGCATTTGTCCATGCAAGATGGTCTTCAGCCACTGCCTTCTGCAGTGCAAATGTAACTGGTGTGTGCACATGTCAACCCTTCTGGTTTTAGTTGCTTTTATAATCCCCATGCTTCATCAATTAGATGAGCTTTCAGATATTGCGTTGAAAACTTCTGGATGCTAGCACCTCTTTTAATCATCTGTATAGTTCATTTAACACAAATTCTTGAATCAGACAGCTGAAATTTGAATAGCAAATTACTAGGTAATTGGGTTCCTTGGTTTCCCCAAGTGACATACGGTCTCCAGTGTGAGTAAAAGGTGCACTCGAATGGGTGATTGTTCCCAGTGTGGGAGCGAAATACACCTTGTGCTGCAGGAAACAGACACTTAAGTTTCATCCCATGTACAAACGTACTTTCAGTTCATATGCTAGTTTTAGTATATATAAACACACACAGTTGCTTTCAATGATCACAAGACCGACACCTCACATTGGAAGAAACTAGAACAAGAATCCTATGAAAAACTTCTAACAGTGAAAGAGACTAGAACACGTCTCTGCAGACAGTGATAGGACGGCTATTGTTGCCAATGGTAAAACAAGTAGTGCCGACAGGATTCTATGAAGCCGAGCACTTTAGGGCCTTTGTATGTCCATGTGCCCCAGCAGTTTACTTAATGAAAACTGATCATTCGAGCCTCGGTTAAACAACCTCTTTCTCTCATACTCACACAGTGTGAGGGGGTGGGGGTGGGAAGAGAGAAAGCCCCTCTCTGTTCCAGAATACAAGTATACTTAGGCAACAGCATTGTTAAACCAGAGCGGTGATGAGCTAGGTGTATAGCGATTTGCCTTGTCAATAAATATAAGGTCTATTGCTAGTTGCCTTAGAAGATAGATAGTGGTTGGCTGTAGTATGCAACCGAAACTTTAGCTATTTTAAGCACCGCCTGTTAGTTTCAGACTCATTGTCAGTGAAAGAAGCATTTACAGATCGGTTTAATTTGGAGGGGCACCAGGAACTGTGATGAAACTGATCGATGACCTTGAAGAAGAGATTAAAAGATCGCAAAACCCGTTTTAGAAAAAATTGCGGGCACATTTACAGAGCCTAAAGAGCAATGTAACTGAAAACTAAGATTAAAACCACAAATCAATCGCTATTTGACGAAGTTATTGGCTGAGACATACTACAACTAAGGGAAAAAATTGTGCTCCTAAAAAGTAAAAGTAGTATTCCCATGGCAACGCATACCTGTCAGCTTCATGCGCTTTTCGCCACAGATGGACTACTGCGACAGCTTCAACGTGGGTCTACCCAGATGCACCCTCACCAAACTGCAGTGTGTTCCGAATTTCGTTGTAAGGAAGGCTGCTTGCTAGAAAAAGCGTAATCATACACATATTGAAGTTGCATCTAGTGCTTGCACTCCAAGTGGTCCTCTCCATGTAGACCTACTATGGGGTAGTCAAATCCAGTTTCAATGACAGATTCACAAAACAATATGAGTCTGCAAGGGTAGTGCATGCACCTAGAATTAAGATTTACAGGATGGGCGAAAAAAACATTAGGTATGTAGGCCCTACTTATGGAATGGCTTGCCGAGCAAAATTCAGAACTCTAAAAAGGGCAGAAAAGCACTCAAAACGTGGTTGCTTTGCTGAATTATTCCTTGTTCTCGCTAACTGTTTAGCAGCTAGCTCATCAGAACCAACCATGCATAAATGTGCGATTGATGTATAACAATCCAAACTTTTCTGAATTTGCTCATCAAAAACAAATAAAAGTCCTACACGGATTCCAGTCTTGTGCAATGGATAGAAGTTACTGGTGCTCCTTTGTACCTCGCATAGCAGGCCATAATGTATGAGGAACCACACTCGGGCTATCGATTTTACTTTTATTAAGATTGCTTATCAAATGCATTTTTACACCCCCCCCCCCCCCCCAAAAAAAAAAGCATTCATGCAATGCGCTCACTGCACTATAATGTTCCTCAAAATATTCATGAACAGGACAGACTGATTTTTTTTTTTTTAATTTTGCTTAATACAGGTGAATAAGAGATCTGAAATGATGTAAAGCAATATATGTAATAAATAATCTGCACATGAGATACTTCCCACGTCGACATTACATAATACTGGCTTGTATTCTGAATACTTAAAATGAATCCAGTGACAGGATAGTTAGAAGTCCATAAAAATGCTGTTTTCCCTTGTACGAAATTGTTCAAGTATAAAAATCCAATACAGTGTAAAATATTAAATTTAGGTCAAGAATAAAAAATGCAAGTATTGCAGTTTTGAGTCATCTTATAAAGCAGCATTTTCTAGTTAAACAATAAACATACAAATGAGCGAAAATGTATGCTCTCCATTTGGAAGAACTTCACATGAGAAAAGAAAGAAACTGCAGTATATTTCAAAATGTAAATGGCGACGGCTAGTTCCATCATGCAGTGCACATACAGAATTTAAATAAATCCAAGTCAACATCTTCATTTGAATAGGGCAATACTAAATATGCTACATCTAAACCTACAAAATAATTTATGCCATGAGATGAATACTCATTTTACATCACTGAACCTAAAGCTAAGGCCTTTAAAGAACAGTGCGGTAAAACGTCAAAAATAAATATGTTTAAATAGCATTATATTTAAGGCACAGTATGAACCACAACATTAAACCTTGTAGAATTGCAGTCCGATAAACGCACCTTGTGCTGCATATTCACCAATAAATACACCATTTTAATATTATTCTGAAACTATTTATAAAAAAAAGTAGTAGACAGACCTTTTTCCAAACATGGAGAACTGAAATTCCTTCAACTCGAGTAAAAATGTCAGAATATGTATAGCATACCATGACTTTTTACCATAATATATTGCGGGTGAACGGACATTTTGATTTTTCTGGGCTTACATCTTTGGTATACAACAAAACTGTTTTACCTACAGACCGACATAGCCCTTCATTCTTACACTGGCCAGTGCTGTTGGTAAGAGCATTTATCATAGTTCAGTGCTTAAAGTGGAACCAGCAACACTGACCAGTTAGAGGCAAGTTTCTGCAGGGAGAAGCAAGGGCAGGGAAATGAGATGCTGGAAACGATTACAGCCCAGCTAGGAGTCCAAAAGAAAGTACATTACACATACCCTGATGCACACTGCTAGAAACAAGAACACTATAGCAGCCCCTGACCCAAAAGGGTTAAACCCAGCAGGCCTTCTCTGGCCTCTGTTCACAAGCTATGAATAGAGGCAGTAAACAGAAGAGAGGCTTGCTGCAGTATCACTGCTGATCCCGTTTCAGAACAGAAAAGCTGACACCAGCAGTTAAAAGTTTCCCAAAAGTGGAACAGGATGGGGATAGGGATTAGTGAGTGACAAGCTCAAACAAGCACAAGTGATGTGCCCTTTCCAGAACTGTCTGTGTTATTGATTGTCTGTACAGCTGCTGCACCGGCTCATTCCACATCGCTTGTTTCGCAGTTCCGCTTGTCCAGGGCACCAACGAGAATCCTCTTATGGTGCCGGTCCATCCTGTGGCTGGCGCGCCCTGTGCCTCGATTCTTTCATGCCTATTCAGACAGAGCGCAGAGCTTGCACTTTAGGAGTTCTAGAGGCCATAGTGTCAAACAAAACAAAAAAATAAATTGGTGCTTTCAACACAAGAAAGTCTGTTTTTATGCCATAGATATTGCTGTGATGCTTTTGTCCTTGGTTCAACTTGTCGAAAAACGTAATTTTATGCTTGAAAAGGCAGTTAGCTTCCCTGATATTGTGAAAAATATACCTCCGAGGTTTTTCTTAACACATAGTATTTAACATTCTCTTGCCACTGCTCCAACTGTATAAGTTTCCATCGCCTTCAGAACATGTGGAGGGGGATCCCCTCTCGGCCTTCACTGTCTGAATGTAATCAACATGATTCGAATGCATACTGTACAGAGACGCTGGAATAAAAATGTTGCTTTCTTCTAGCATTGCCCGCCCCCCGCCCCTTAAAGCTGCATTTATTAGTTAACAGTCTCTTTACTACTGAAACTGGAAGGCTGAAAATCTGAAGGAAATAAATAAGTTTCTTGTAGAAGTCCAAGCTACTATTGCATACGGTCAGTCTGCAGCTGCTGTGGCTGGTATTGGCCAAAGGCGGCGGCTGCTGCAGCAGCTGACCCAGGTACTGCAGCTGCAAGTGGCTGCTGTACTGCATAACCATAGCCCGCAGCGGTAACGTAGCCAGCAGCAGCAGGGGAGGCGGCATACGGGTACTGCTCGTAGGCAGCGGCAGCCGCTGCAGCAGCAGCAGAGTATTGTGCATAGGCGGCTCCAGTGTAATCAATGTACGGCGACGTGGATGCAGCAGAGGCAGCCGCAGGCTGGACATGCGGAATCATAACTCCTGGCTGCATGAAAGCCTGAGGGTAGACATAATGTGCAGGAATCCTGTGGCAAACAAAAGGAAACAGTTACTCTTGATTAACAGCCAACACCCAAGGCTAGATAGAAAACAAACTCCTTTAAGTGGAGAGCATCGTTATAGGGTTGCCACAATAATTCAGTGCCTCAAGAGATGTCTCAGGTTCTAACAGAGTCCCACTTCACGATATGATTTGAAGCAAAACACTAACAGTATGCAGAATCTCAAATATTTGGAGTAACATTTGTAAGAACCCAATAAATGGGCAAATGAAGGAAAAACATTGTACATGCAGTTGCTACTAACATTTATGACTGCAGTGTCAAAACATTACAGTGGCAGCTGAAAAGCCATCTTAGGACATTTTCAAGTTTGAAACCTTCAACTGCATTCAAGAACAAAAAGATAAACCTATTGCAAGATCATATCGTGGCAACCCTAATTAAAAAGCATTGCTATGCAGATTCTGCACACATTAATTCCTCTGCAACCTCAATAAAAATATTAAGGGCAGGCATCAGGAAAACTAAAAACATCACAGTGTAAACACAGCAGAAATCACACCTCCACAACGATCTACATATGCAAATAAATACATTTAAACACAAACGGTAGGGTATGATGATTTTTCTTCACTGTTTGCATGGCATATTACCATTAATAGACCTGGACTATTTCTCCAACGCACAAAGCATTGAAAGAAAAGACCACACTATTCCAGCTGAGACCGCAAACTCAAAACACAGCAATACACTTTATCGCCATTTCTCAGTTGTATTCAGCAAGTACTGCTAGTGGTGTGCCATTAAAATGATATATAGGAATACTTCACCACAATCTAAATGTTTAAAACATTCAGTGCTCATTAAACAGGATGGCCCTGAAAGTACAAAGCACACGTACATGCCATCAAATCATGCATGGCACGAATACGTAGGCAGTAGCTCAGAGCACCAAAAGCCTAGACAGCTTTTGGTGTCATTTAGGTCCAGGTTGGGCTGAGAAAAAAAAAATACTCCTCCAGTTTATTAAACATATTTATAACATTCTGGAAGAGGAAAATAATGAAAGCTGGTTCAATTGTTCCTAGGTCATGAAAACGCTTTACGAAGTTCTTTGGACAGCCTCCTTGACACCACACAGCCAAGAAAAGCATCACCTTTTGATTTAAGCAGTGTCACCAAGCATGGAATCGGACTACCTGTGTGACTGTTATGCGCTGACCCAATGAGACACTGTAGTAAGGGACTCTAGGCCTGAACCACAGGCATTGTCCCTTAATACTGCGAATGGTGAGCACACCCGATCTAACCAAAGAGCACAAGATGCCAGGATGTAGAAACAAGACTGAAAGGAGGGGGTGGAAGAAAAACAATTTGCGAGGAAAAATATAAGAATGTACAACTTTACTCCATTAAGTGAAGTCAATGCAAAAGGGGACATTCTTGTTATCCTCCATGTCACAGCATTCAGCGGCATTCCGGGCTTTCGAACTTAATCAAAGAAGCTCAAATAGAGGGCAGAAGTACTCTTAACCAGGAAACATTTGTCATATGCTGCATTATTGCCAATTACTATAGGACTATACAAAAAAAGGAACTAGTCTATCGTGCGCAAGCACAGTAAAAAGTATGGCCGCAAGGTCAACTTATCGAGCACGAGAAAACTAGCAACAGGTGGCTTCTTGCGAAAGCCAGTCTACTGAAAATGAACCCGGCAGGAGTTCCTGGTGCTCCATACTTTTCAAAGGAGTGACTGGCATAGCCGGCTGCTCTCAAGCTATTTATGGCTCGTGTCAAGGGGAAACGAGAAGCTTTATATGGCAAAGTTCCTACAAAGTGATACTTTTTAAAAAAGCAAGCCTGCGTACTGCGAGCCAAGTGGAAACCCAAAGGACTGCAATAAAGTAAAACGTGTGGCATCGTCAAAAGGAAATGGAAAACAAAAAAACAAAAAAAAAAAACTGTGAATGGACCCACGACTGCACTTCTGAGAGTCAGAGAGGAACGAGCGACATATCTATAAAGTGACCATTTAGAAAACATGACTGGTGGAACGCTGCCAGAACATGCGCAGCACCATACCCGCATTTCAATTTTAGTAACAATTCCATTCAAACAAACACTTCAACGGCATAATCCTAAATTCACGTTATTCCTCGTCCCTGCACACAACCATCCTTAAAGACATATTATTACGTTGCTCTGAATATAATGCATATTGATTGTAGGGAAGTACAGACAATAATCCCATCACTGCATCAGTGACGGCAGAAGAAAAGAAAAAGAGGGGGGGGGGGGGGCTCAAGGATAGCATTGGTGTCAAACAAGGCCGATGAAAAGAAAAATCTGTCCTAGACCATGGTCACGCTCCAATAAATACAAAACAAGATAGCGTATGATTGTAGCAAAGCACAGGTGTTGCCCGGCACCGATCCACTAGCTTCTGATGCTGACTGACACCAGTAACCCACTCGCTGTCCCTGCACCAGATTAAAACTAGCCATTGAGTGGAGAAGCGTGGCTCAGTGGTTAGAGGCGGCAGACCTAGAAGCTGAGATTGGCCGTGGACCAGGGTTCGATTCCCCGCCTCGGCGGGTCTCGGGCTCAAAAATTCCACGGAGTTGACAATTCTCGCTCTGGTGCCTACTCGACTCACGGGGTCACACTCTGCGACACTGGGCAATAGCTTGCTTAATCTCCACTACGGCCCCTCGCGGCGGGATGCCTGGCTTTCACCTTGTGGATACCCGGCCGGGGTATCTCACAGGGGAATACCAGGACGGGTTCCCTAAGCAAGCGCCTTGAGGCCCCTGGGTTAAAGTGCGCTATATAAATCGAAACACATTTACATTGACTAACTCTGAGCAGGGTTTAAGGGGAATCCTCAAATCTGAATACACTTTTTTTTAACAAGTAGGAGTGCCGTCCAGATAAAACTGCTATGTTTTTACAGAAAATAGTTTACTCTGCAGGGAGGAGAAGAGAATCAAAATAAACATACAGGAACCCAAGGGAAAGACAAACTAACTCTGCGGTTGTTTGCTACAATTATAATTTCTGCTCTTGCACCACTCCCTAATCAAAAGAGAAACCAGTGGCCATGAAATAAGTGTCAATTTAGCCATAGTACTAAATGAATAGTCTTTAGGTCCTCACAAGTTATTACCAAACTCAGATGTGTTCCCTTCTTCAGAAAGTCAGAGATGCCAGAGCCAGTGTTCAAAGCTAAACAGACCCCAGAGAAGGTTCTCAGATCACCATGCATTGGGTTGTGGTAAAACTGCTGCACATGCAAATACAAATTAAGCAAAACATTTTCCAGCAGGGAGTTGTGTCTCGAATAGTTTTGTCCAACAAACAAAATGAAAACAGCTGAACATCAAAATAGAAAAGGTAAACCGGACTCACAGAAGGCCCGAAGTCTATTTAGGAGTAGGTGTTCTGCTGACTTTATAGCACAGGGCCCCTTGACTCAATGTCATAAGAGGTAGCGTTTCCAGATTGTGGCCTTGAAGGTACAAACTGTTACCATTATGCAATAGTTGAAGGTGGTCAAGGAAAGCAAAGCAGGACTAAAAGCACCAATATGCATTAGGTTGTCGCACAAAAGCCTAGGACTGGAAACACTTTCAGTGAAGACATAGAGCAGGCAGCAGAAGTTCAACCGGCAGACCAACATTAAGCATGTGCTCACTGGTGTAATTTGACTTTTTAGGACCAAAACGCGCATTTTTAAAGGTTTTTTCCACAATCTTCAGAATGAATCACAGAAATGTGTAGGTCTTCTTGAAACCCGGCTCAGCCAAGTAAGCTTTTCATCCTTCCAAAATCAATAACCGGCCAATCAGGGAGGTTGGCAAAACGGAGATTAGCAAATGTGGTCTGGGGCAATTCATGGGATTGTACACTAATTAAGTTTATTTCCGATCCTTAGCTGGTGCATCTTAAATATCAGGACAATTTTATATATGTTTCAGATTATAAAAGCAAAAGAAAAGCATTGAGTAGGTGATAAAGTAAGCAATATAAAGCGCTGCCCTAATATTGTGATCGCCATGGTCTAAACTTTCACAGTAGTGATAGTGAACGAACTTCAGTATTCCAACCATAAAGTCTAGTCCCAGACTATCCAAGACCAGAACATTAAAAGCACTAATACTGTAAACGCCGTAAGGCCCTCGACCGCATTAAACCCAGTTTTCTTGCAACTGCCCACTTCTACCTTCGAAAGAATTAGAAAAAGTTCACACAATTAAGACAACTGGCTTAATTTGAATAATGAAGCCTGCAATGTGCATTATTTTACTTGGAACGTTCTGGGGATGTTCTGTGCAGACAAGCAATGTGCTTGAAAAGAAAGAACATTTTATCCAGAACATGGTTCATCGAGGTCTCAATACCTCGAAGACGACAGTGAAGACAAGCTTCAGCACCAGTGATATTATATCCACTGTTGTCGGCTCAGATTACCTTAAGCGGTTTTCAGTCTAGCATCCAACATCAGCAATCTGCTGTACTTCACTTATATTGCACTGACAAATGTTCCCTTTTGCCTTTGCAAAAAACTGAAGGCACATTTGCATGAGGAAAAAAAAAAAAAAAAAAAAAATTGGTGGGTCACGGGTATAGATTTTGGAAAATTCTAGTTAGAGGGTTTTCTGTGCCCAAAACTCGGAAGTATGATGAACTCGAAAATTAGACGGCCAGTATAGAAGCACAAGGTTAATAAAAAACAAAAGAACCACCAAACAAAAACAGACAACATGCAAGCATTAAAGCTCATTTTCTTAGGAAAAAAATCCACACAAACGGTAGCACTCACTACAAAAAATGTCAGACAGGCTACAGCTTCAAAGCAAACCAGTCCTATTGCTCACCACGAAAAACGTCACTCCTCAAAACAAAACCAAATCCAAAATCCACTACAGCGTTCAAATCCAAAATAAAAAGCACACATTTTAGCTACACCACTTCAGGACTGAAATCGAAAAAAAGCACACCGATGTCTATTGGCTAGAATGACAAAAAAAATTGAAACGTACATGCATCATTAATCACCATTTTAGCTTGAATGTTTACTGGTTACACAGTTTAATTCCAAACAGAACTATTCCACCTGCTTATCATCAAAGCCTTCTGATCAGTTATCGTAACTGATAACGATCCCTGTCAGATTAGAAAGAGATAAATACAGTTGAGTCAAGCGGAAACTTAGGGGAGAAAGAAAGACGGGGAATCAGTCCGTGCCTTTGCATTAATAGGGTCGGACTGCGGTCCGAACAAATAGACCGTACAGTAATAACATTTAAAGAGTCACATTATCAGGGAAGTCATTTAAATGATATTGAGTCGGTATAAGTGACGGGTCAGGGGAGGTCTGGGGCATTAGGTCTTCTGACACTTCCAAAACTCAGTCAATAAAACACATTCTACAACAGGTTTACTAGACTTACCCAAAAGGCCTCTGTATAAGTGCTGGGTGAATCTGCTGAACTCCAAAGGCAAATCCTGAAAAACATTGCAATCTGCACATTAGGATGCAATTTTAACAATTTAAAGATGCTTTAATTGTAAACTGCATTAGAACGAGAAAAATATGAATGGGGGCGTAGGTAGCACCGAAACACCTTTTTCGTTAACCTTTTTTGTGTGGGTGTGTGTGGGGGGGGGGGGGGGGGGAAGAACCCCTATACAAACCTAATTTGTTCTGCACTTGGCATTCCACTGGCAATATTAGGTAGCATGGTAGCATTTCTGTGCAGCAACTGAGGTCCCCTCACTAACTCTGAACAGCAGTTTTGCTAGTCCGTTACAGAGGGCCCGAGGAGCAGCTCGTGTTTCTTTAAGACCATGTTGAATGTGCCACTTTTGAGATCAGCTGGAATGGATGGGGTGTATGCCTCGTCATCCACTAGCACACAAATGAAATAATCATTGGCAAAGCCAATAGGTCTCACCTCTTCAAAAAGCTAAAGGCTTTGGCAACGTGTTTTTATTCAAGTTGTACACCGACGTGGCCGCTGAGCAACATGGCTAAAAGTTAGTGGCGGCGAGTGGCGTTGAGCGAATTCCGAAGAATGGAGTAGTGTCCTAGAGTGGCGTGGCATAGATTACCGTGTATTGGAGTGGCACAGAGTGGAGTTGCACTGCATAGACTGGCGTATAGTGCAGTGTAGAATATTTTAGGGTGCATAGACGTAGAGTGTTTCAGAGTGCAGTGAGGTAGAGTGCTTAAACATTAGATACTGAAAGGACCTATAAGTGATCACTTCAATACCTGGTAGATTTTAATTTTCACTATGTATATGTTAATGTGGTGTATTGTTCTTTATGTGTTCTGGACAGTCGTTGAGAAATATGAAAAGAGATGTATATATATATATATATATATATATATATATATATATATATATATATATATATATATATATACACACACACACACACATGTTGAAAAAGAGGCTTGGTGAGGGAAACTTATGCACAGCGTTTATGGCAAGTGACATTGCAGCGGACTAAACTAATTTCAAACGCCACCAACAGCATGGCGGAATCCTGCTTCAATTGCCACATACGAAGAGCTGACCAATCAGGAGAGATATCCTTCTCTTCAAAAACTGGAGCGCTGTGCACTAGATACCTACACTTGAGAGCACTGAAGAAAGCGGATTGCTGAAACGCGTCTGCGAATTAAGTTGGTTTTAAACTTTCCCTTTGCCTGTGTGTGCCGTACTTTGCATACGCTGGAGTGTGTGTATAATATATATACACACACACACATATATATGTTTAGAAATATAAAAAATAATATTCAAAACATAATTTGATATTTATGTTGTGTCAGTGGTTTCAAGATATCTTTCTTGTAAGATTTGTCTTATTTGAGTCATGAGAAGTTTCCCAGATATTGAAGCGATCACTTCTAGGCCCTTCCAGTATCTAATGTTTAATTAATAGCATTAGTTACAATTATTTTAACCAACAGAACTGTTTGTAGCTCATAACTATATACCCAGGTTCCGAGGGACACAGGGTAACCCCATTATATTTAATGGGTAGAACAGCGGCACAGAATTAAGCAGCGTACAATGCAGTGTTGTAGACTGGAGTACCGTGGACTAGTGTGGCACCGTAGAGTGTAGTGGAATAGAATGTTGCATAGAGTGAAGTGTTGTAGAGTAGAGTGCAGTGTATAGTATTGTGCCATAAAGTGCAGTGCTGTAGAGTAAAGTGGTGTAGAGTGCAATGCGTAGAGTGCACAGAAATTCAATGCTGTAGTGCAACGTAGAGCGTCATAGAATTCAGTGGCCCATAATGCAGCAGCGTAGAAGCAGTGACGTTGAAACTAGTGATGCATAGTAGAGTGGCGTAGAGTGCAGTGGCGTAGACCAGCGCAGAGCGCCATAGAGTTAAGTGATGCAGAGTAGAGAGGCATAGAGTGCAGTAGTTTAGAGTGGACTACCATAGAGTGCATTGGCACAGGTTAAATTGTTCCAGAGTAGAGTGAAGTGGTGCAGGCTAGAGTGAATTGGTTAGAGCAGCAACACAGCAATGGTGTAGAGTAAAGGGGTGAACAGCGCAGTGGTGCAGATTAGGTTAGAGTAGTAGATAGTCACATAAATCCGCTTGCTTTGAAGAAAAATAAACACAAAGCCCCCTCATGGAAGACAGATCCCGACACTTTACCTCTGTCAAATGTGACAAGATAACAAGATTCATAGGCCTGTTTACGGAAAGGAGCAGGTGTAGAAGAATACAAGGAGAGGTAGTGTGAATAGTCTATATGCTCCACGGGAGGGACACTCAAGCTGGACCGCCTAAAACAAATAGAGCCAGCAAAAAGCCGGAAAATGTGAGTTACAAACTACAAAGTCACAACGTAAGCAACCGGCAGAATGCATTCCCAAGGAAGCTTTCTGAATGTCCCGAGGTCTTCAGCAAACCAGACAGCTGCATTGGTTGGAAGGCTTCGATCTAAAGAAACCGCTGTAAGGGCCATATGTATGAACACATTTTCCCATAGACACAGAACGGGTAAAACCCTTTGATACATCTGACCCCTAGTCTCTGTAAAGTAGTGCAAAAGAGCGCGAGGAAAAGAGGGTTCAGGAGAGCATACATTCTATAAAATCTGGAATACAATAGAAAACAAGTATTGGCATAGCCAATAGGTCTTGCCTTTGGAACTTTAGGAATACTTTGAAATTGCAACACATCCTGGGTGCTACAACATCTACTGTTCTTTAACGTGGAAGCTTGGACACCAATGGGCACATTATAGCACTGCATTGAGAAGTACTTATTTAAAGTGTTATTTTTGTACAAATGATAGTCCGAACTCGCATCTGAAGGTGCTCTAATATACGAAGAAAATGAAGGAAGGAAAAAAAAATAGATACTAAAATCCCCTTACGCACTCAGCTTGGAGATGTAACAATCAATCACAAAAGTGTCAACTAAGGGACAACAATACACACCAGTAACAACATCGCCAGCAATAAGTGTCACTCACTTCAGTTGGGTTGTTTGGTTCACTAACTTGCTAATTGGTGTCAACTAAAGACTCATGTAAACAGCACTGGTCCTTACCCACCACACGTGTTGATGAATGTGGTCCCCTAGTTAGAATGGAGCAATATAAAAGCAAGAGCAAAAGAAAGAACAGATCGAGAAGAGCAAAAGCAAGAGAAAGAACAGACAAAAGAAAGACAGCAAGCGAAAGAGCAATATCAGGTAACAGATCGAGCGTGAGAGCAAGAGACGGTAGAGGAAGAAGAGAGAAATAGTTTCCCAACTGCTGTATCCTCTAGTTTGCATTTAAGGAAAAGGGTTTGTCTGCTCTGGTAAAGCACCTTTGAAGTTGCTGCAGCTAAGACGGAGAATTTTACCATTCAGAGCCATAGATAAGAATCTGTATAAGTGTATCTCGTAAGCACCCACACTGTACCCTAGGACATGGATACTCGAAGTATGTATGGCCCGGGGGCTGCATACAGCCCTTTTGACCTTTATATACAGCCCCATGGTCAACAGGAGCACTGGGCTGCTGTTTACTTGACTCGGAACTATAAATAAAAAGAATAGACAGGCAATCATTTATTTTGAGGTTAACAGGTGTTAAAGAAAGAAAGCAACTAGCGAGTTCTGCGTTTAACTAAAAGAAAACCTACATTTTAAAAGACATCTTACAGCAAAAATATAAAATGAAGAGTCTCAGCAAAATTCAAACCAAAAGTGTAGTTAATTAACATGCAGAATCTTTTAACCTTAGAATTGATTGAATCTGTGCATAGAGAAGTATTAATTTAAAGAGATAGTTTTCAAATATGAATTTAGAAACATTAACTCTCCCTGACAACAATGCCAATAGTGAACTAAAGAGGCAAGTCAGTTCTTATGTACACGTTTTGGGTGGCATAGGTTCCTATTATACATGAACAACATTATAGTTAATTAAATCAAACACAGGAGCGAGTTTTGTACAGCGCACACCCTGAAATCACGTATTTTGCTGTCCAATTATATGTGAATATGAAGAGAAAAAAAAAAGGACCGCAAAATTAAACAATTGTCTGGTATCTCAATTTAGACAAGTGGGGAATATGAGATTAATCCCAGGTTTTCCGGTTCTACATTGTTCAATTAAACCAATAGATTTATATTCCTTCGCTTACACCTACCTTACCGCCAATACCCACCTCCACCCACCCTGCTAGCATCAATGAGGCCCTCTGACACAGACCAAACTTTTTGGCCCCTGGGAACATTTTTGCGAGTACCCATGCCCTAGGATCATATGCCATGGCCTCAAAGTTAATACCTGTTGTCCATGCAGCTCATTTAAAGAGAGAATTTGGTGCAAGTGGTGGTGACCCTTCACTTTCTGGTATACTCTGTGGCCATTAGAATTATGCAATTCCGCAATTTTTTTTGTATAATTATCTGCTGCATTGGCTACATAATCGATCATCTGCTGAACAATCTGCAGATTTTAACATAATTGTTTCTATTGCAAAAGGATCAAAGTTATTAAAAACGTGGAGTCATGTTTGTATGGAGTGGAAAGCACTTTGCAAAGGTTAATTGATGATCTTTCAGCTGCTTATTTCCTACTGCAAAATAATGAAGTGATACTATAAAAATAAAAAAGTGCAGCAATCTGCCTTTTCTTGCTGCATAATTTTGTCAAGGCTGCAGCATGATTTGGTGCTTCCCTGACACATAGCAACACAATGTTTTTCTCTGCCCCACTGGCTGTGCATATAACGCTCGACAGTTGAGAGCTTTGTGCACTAGCAAGTAGATCATGTGGAGAAGGAACCTACAAGTGGAAATGTATAGAATCACAAAAATCAGTGGATGAAATTTTTGCTCACAGATAAGATGTGCAAATATTAGGCAATAAGCCAGCATGACGTAGAATGCACAAAGCAAACATTTTTTTAAGACTGCGTCAAACAAGGTTTACCTCGATAACATTACAGTTCCCACTCAATGTACTGAGTGTCAACTCTTACTGTACAGATACTCTTCTGATGACATGCAATGTTCTGCTTACCTGGCTGCATTATTCTTGGCTTAGCTCCCAGGTATGCAAGGTTCACGTTGGCTTTTCTGCCATCAATGATGGGGTTGGGGTCTTTGCAAGCTCTTTCTGCAGCCCCTCGATCCGCCATGGTGACCTTAAAAATAAATCAGTTGATTAAAAAATGTAGTCGTAATGTATGCTTCTTCATGTCTTGATAAGTAGCATAAGCCTCACTGCAAAACACAATTTGCAAACGTGCCATTCCCTGAAACAAAAACAGTCATGAAGGACTTGCTTAGCACACATTAACTGGCAAGTATGAACTTACACGGGCCTTTTTCTTAGGGGCTTGAATAGTGCAAATTAGGTCTTTAGAATGGCCTTGTTGTGCTCTCTTTGCGACTTTAACATTTACTGTGGATGAAGATAAATCTGACTGGCATATTTTATGGTGGCCAACCATTCAAGTTATCACACAAGCTACACCAAAAACACTTGTGTACACTGCTTAACATTTCTATTAAAACCAGGACATCCACGACACCGCTGGGATCCTAAGCCAAGTATAAATTCTATGTCTCTATAGACATGTAACTAACACTACACCATTCTCGGCTACCAATGCGAAATGGCTTTGACACACACAAAAAGAAACACATGTGGTAAAGTGCTGGTTACATTAGCTCATCTAAAGGCTGGGTGGCAGGACAGATAGGAAGGTAGGTATTTCTTAATCTTATCAGTCTTGACCTAATCAACTTGTACTTAAAGATAAGGGTAAAGAAAATTGTGACCATGGGATACATTGAACAGCGTACAAGATTACTACCCCATCCCCAATCTATTTTGAGGGCTTGTTCCCAGCTGGCCTAATTCAAGGTAGGACAGTCCCCGAGCCTGGGGGCGGTAGTTGGTGACACGGGGGGGGCGAATCAACTGAAAGCTATAGTATTAGGCCTTCAAGTTAGGAGTGATGTGCGCATTGCAAACCCCCTTCCTTACTGTAATCACAACATGATAGGTGCTTTGTTTAGAAGCCATGTGCCGTCAGGAAGCTGGGAGCCCCGAAACGCTCATGTGCTATAAAACACGAGGGCGTTTAAGGTTTAATAACTGACGTTAGGCACAACCCGGGCTTTTGGTAGCAGTAACAGTTCACTTTAAACACAATATGTCGAATGGTTTCTAATTAAAGTACGGCAAGTCACCAACTGCCAAAATGCTTGACTGGAGACAACGCAAGTACCAAAAATAATAAGTGTCATGGGAGAACGCAACGGTGAGTAAACAGAACCGCGACAGGTTTGATACTCAAGGACCGGGAGGGGTGTCTTAATTAAACAAAAGGGAAAGTGGGAATGGCGTAGAGACCGCCGAGGCTGGCGGGAGCGAGAACCACAACTCCACCTCGAACTCAGCGAGGCTGTGTGTTGGCAAACGTGCCTGGGGAGCCCTTGAATAACTTAACAAAAGGTGCGACTATGACACAGGGGGGTGAACACGTAAGATTCCATTGCCATGTCCTTCAACCACAGCCGACAAAGCGGGGCATCTTGGGATTGGATACGCACACGTGGGAGTCCAACAATGTCTCCCCTGGAGAGTTGTTGTTGGTGGTTTACAGCCCCCCTCGCCCCACAGACACATCACTTACAAATCCATATCCGCGGGACTTGCCAGTCTGGCGGTCGGTGATCACCACTGCCTCCTCGATCTCCCCGAAGACCTCGAAGTACTTGCGCAGGCTGGAGTCGGTCGTGTGGTAGGGCAGCCCCCCCACAAAGATCTTGGTGTAAGTGGTGTCCTTCTGCGTGCTGTGCATTTTCCTCGCTGCCTCCTTCTGCTGTCGCACTTCTCTCACACAACAACAAGCCCTCTGGTCCCTGCTCTGCCTCTCCTCGGGTGCTGTGTAGGTATGCGGGCGACGTAAAGTACAGTCAGGTTCACTTGTTAGCTGTGGGGGTGTTAGGGGGTACTGCGAGGGCCTTGGCGCTTCTCGACGCCACACTGAAGCTCTCTCACCCTTGGCCTTCCCCTAAAAGAGTCAGCAGCAGCTTAGGCCACGCCTCTCCAGCTGTGGGCGGGGTTTGAGCAGCGGTCGCTCGGTATTGGGCCGTTGGTGGCATGACGTATGGAGAAGGGAACTAACAGGTTGCCCGGCTGTTTTTGCCTAGCAGCTGTCGTAATTGAGCCCACACAGAAGGGAGGGGGGAGAGGTCACCTGTGCCTTCACAATCACCCCCGCGCACACCACCAACAATCATCCACCAGCTGTTCCTGCCAACAGCTGGACACGTACTCAGCATGCCTTAAGAAATGGCTTGAGTTACACGCAGCGCGTGGGTTCACGCTGGGGATGGGCAAATGACTGGACAAAGCCGTATTACAGGTCTTCAAACCTCAAGCTCAGGTTAAACTGTTCAGCTGGTTAATGCACCTGTTGCAGGCGGTACTTTCTCAGCTACAAAACTGGTGCACCAGGACAGTTGGTTTTTTGTTGAGGATTTTAGGTAATGGGGATCATATTTTCGAGATGCTATGCCAAATTACAAGCAACCGTGTATACAGTGCTGGAAATGAAAAAAAAAAACAGAAGTATCCTGGGATCCCATAAACAGGGCCGGCTTTAGGGCTGGTGGCGCCCGATGTGACAGTGGCTGTTGCTCCGACCCCCCCCCCCCCAAATGACCACCTCTGCCACGGATTTCCTCACTAGCACCCTTTTAACAGTGCCTCTCAAGTCTCCATACCCACTGTCTCTCGGGTTCATATAGTTTTTAGCACCACTTATACCAGTGAAAGGTGTCAGAGCACTTTATATAACACACACATTGTACAGAGACAATCATATGTGTGTAAATCAGTGTATAGGACATGTTACATCAGACAGTTCAACAAGGTGTAGTGTAGGAGTGACGTCATTGATACTGGTAGGAAATATAGTGTAAGTTCTTATTCAGGAAAAGCACAAATTCAAAATTTAAAACGTAGCATTGTTAGGGGTTCTCTTTCATAAAAAGAAATGTTTCCTACCCAAATGAACCCTTTTCACAATATTTGGATGATGAAAGACAGGGCAAAAAACATATAGCTCTAACATATACCTTGCAGTTTGCATACAGCTCTAGGTTGATAGTTAATAGCTCAATTTCCTATATTAGGATTTTTACTTTTAAATGATAAGTAACAAAAGGAGCCCTCTTACAGAAGCAGTAACCCTCTAACCTATTTACATTTTATGCACTTCCTTATCTGCATGGTACACGTTCTTAGCAGCAGGCATTTTAACCCTCTGTGCTACCTTAGGATGAGTCAAAACGTCCACTAGATAAACCTCTGGTCCCTTTCAAGGAAGAGGATTAATCACCAGACTTCTCTTGACATTTTAATTGATGTCTGAAAGTTGCTGGAGGCCAGGAACAAGGCAGCAGGTGCTTTTAAAATGATAATACCATTTTCAAAAGTGACATCCCCACCCTAAGTCAACACCCGGTGCGGTCACACTGATCGCACTGCCCTAGAGCCGGGCTGCCCATAAGTTGGGGTAAAGGAGCGACAACAGAAAGGAGGTGAAGTCACAAGGAGCGTAGCTTTACAGCAAACTTCTCAATTCTTTTTTAACAGCATCCAAAGAAACTAGCAGCAAGGATAAACGAGATATTATATCACATCTGCCTTACTTAATTTTTCACTCAGTTTTAAAATATCTTCCTGACTTAATGCAACTGCCACAGTGCTCTTTGTGGGCCCTGCAAGTTCTAGAGAAGAATAGCAGTAAGAGAACTGCAGTGATTCAAACACTTGCTGGAGAAATCTGTGTTCAAACTAGTCACAGGTGTGAGTCATTGAAAAATAGCAAAGTTGGTTAATGTACCTGCTGAAAAGCACACCATATAATATGTAGCTCAGAGATTTAGATTTGATCTGGATGGCTCAGTGTGTTACTGCTTTGGTTGCATAGACCCAGGGCACAATTCGGGGGTATACACACGTACACGGCATCCACCCACTATTTTCACAGGGTGAGCGCTGTCCCCCCTGCCAAGAAGTTGTGCCCCTCAGAAATATGCAGAACTTGTCCCGGTGTAATTTTCAGACACCAGGACATGTTCAGCAGCGCCTGTACATTGTATGCTTTCCATTCCCAGCAGCAACGTGCAGGCAGCAAGGAGGGCTTTTTTTCACCTTCAGCTGGGCCGAAGTTAAGGGGCCATCAGGCCTCCTTTTGTTTGAATAGCCTGACTGGAGGCAGCATGGAACTTCACACTTAAATGTAAATGCCAATCAGGGGAAACAAAGGCACGAAGTGTTGTGCAGTCCCTACAAACGTATATAGGACCTGCATGTTTAGACAACATACACTGTAGAGGTGGTGCCCAGACTGATTCTAGACACCCCCACCGGGTATGTTAGCCTGGATACCAGCTAGCTCACAGTGCCACTAGAAACACCTCTTACCAAGGAGAGAATAGTTCTTGGCAACTATCAAACATGACAACCCTGACCCCTCAGGATTGTGTAAAAAAACAGTGCAATGGAGAGGAAGATTGAGCTCCGTCAAGACTCCAGGAAAATGTGCAGATAAAACGCTTCCCGAGGCGGAATCAGCTAATTTAACGATATGAGCTAAAGTGTTATAAGCAGAACGAATCCGAGGACCCCAATATACCCCTGGAATCCACAGTTTTGAAAAACCCTCCCCCGGCAGACAAGCAGTTGGAGTCCGATTACCTGACCGGCGAGACCCGCGATCAGCAGCATTTTTCTCGGATTGGTTCGTCCTTCACTCCCTGTCTGCAGCAGACTGGCCGATAACCTGCTCTGGCTCCGAGGACAAATCCGAAGAACATTGTGTCGAAGTTGAAACCTGCATGACGGGGTGGACCGCAGTTGTGGTGCAGCGGAGCCTGGATCCCGCAATCACCCCTTCAAACAATAACGGGCTGTGGGAGAGAGCACGAGACGCTGCCCGGAATTACAGGAAGACGCTCGGCGAGATCAACTTCTTCTTCCGGGGTAAGAGCAGCAGAGCCTGCGATGCTTTCGTGTGTGTTTGTGTTGGTGAGGCGGGTGCAAGCACTGAAAACACAGTGAAAAGCCCACAAGGTAGTAGTAGCGAGGTCTTCAGTACGGGGCATTTGAAAGGAGAGGTGAGCCCTAATTCTCCTGAAAACCGAGTGATTATACAAGGAACAAAGTGCAAAGAGCGTCACAGTGAAAACTTTATGACGATACAAATCCCGATAATTCCTTGCTGGATGAGTGAAAGGAGAGGTGAAAGTCTCGCCCCAGAGGAAGTATTGGCAGAAGGGGAGCAGACACACAATAAGCAACAGAAAGGAACTGAGGCAGAGGAAGACGAAATAAAAACCCAATACAATAAAGACCCATTACCACAGAATTCGGAGGAAGCTGGTAACAACCACACTGCCTTACCTCTGGGAAAACACAACATTAGCAAAAACAAAAAGGAAAAAGGCCCCCCACAATTTGCTTACACCACAAGATCAAGATCAAAGAAGACACAAGCAGTAGGAGCAGCCTTGTCCTCTGTGTTAGAGAGATCGGAAGAGGGAGGAGTAAGGTCCGCATACTGTCTTAGGAATCAAAACCTATCTAAACAGAACCTTCTACAGACTACAAAAAGGTGCATGACCCCGAGAAGCACAAAGAAAAACGTGAAACACCCTCCACGCTCAGAGGAATTAACAGAAAATATAAAAAGCAGAGGGTCTAGGAAAAGTAAAGATCAGAAAATCAAGATTACACCATCTCTGAGATCATATTTTAAGGTACAACAAGTGGTGCAAGTAAGAGGAGGGGGTCATTGTCTAGCAACTAATACGATCAATACAGCAAACATAGCAAGTACAGCGGGCGCAGCATCTCTGTCAGTATCGGACAAGCAGTGTGTCAATCCAACTTCCGAAGAAGAAGTGGAGGAGTTCGCAGGTGAGGAGACAGTAGAGAGAGCAGATATGCAGTCGTCCTCGACTCCGAACGTTATCGCAACCCTTCCATTGACACAATCAATATCACCAACACAGATAAGCCAGTCACCTCAACCAGTACAACCATCACAAACAAGCTCCCTGAGTTCCCCGCAAACCGAAATAGTTAATGATCAAGAAATTGACCAAGAAACTCAAGAGGATGCATTAGAGCAGGAACATATGGATTATATGGTTAAAAACAAGACAGAAAAAATCTTGGAGGTGTACATGGATAAAATGATGGACAAAATACTGGGGGAAATGAGAGAAAAATTCTCAATCTCGGAAGGAAACCAGAATAAAATACAAGAAGTAGTTGAAAACCTAGATCAGAAACTAAATGATTTAGGGGTCAGAGTTGCAGCGGTCGAAAATGAACTTGGTTCCTTAAGCAAAAAGATAGACATAAATCAAAGAGAAATAAGACATCTAAAAGACAGCGAGAAAGCCATCAAGGAGAAACTAGAATCTTTGGAAAACCAAGGAAGAAGAAACAACCTTAGAGTGCTGAATGTCCCTGAAAACTCAGAGGGATCTGACATTAAGGCTTATGTTCTATCTCTCCTAGAAGAATTTCTTCCTTGGACGAAAGATTGTGACTTAGCTGCAGATATTCAACGAGTCCATAGAGACCCATTCAGAAAAAGCAAGGAGAGGAAGGCCCCGAGAAAAATCTTGGTAAATTTCAGAACCTATTCTCTGAAAGAAAAAATATTGAGTGAGGGACTAAAAACTGGGAATTTCAATAAAGATAATTGGTCATTTCCTATTTGATCAGACATCTGTAAAGCCACACAAGACAGGCAATAAGAGCTGGGGCAACATATGCAGGAACTGAAAGCTTTGGGAGCGAACGTTCAATTGAAATTTCCAGCTTCCTTAAGAATAATGTGGCGAAATAAAATGCACAACCTAAGGGAGCCAAAAGAGGTAGAAAACCTCATTCAGCTGATAAAAGACCAAATCGAAATTGATAAACTAAATAAGGAATAATGCAGTAATGAAGTAATAGAAGGAACAAACTTTAACACACTTTTCCTAAAAACTGTAAGAAGAACCTAGGAATTTTGAAAAAAAAATGGAAAATACATATACATATGTGTTGGAACCTAAAGATGTCAGGTCACCTAGGGTAGCCTGGCCTAGGGTAAGACAATATCAATAGAGGCACATGTGTAAAGGTTGCAAACCACCCAGCAGTAATCCAACGCAATATCACTCAAAAATGACGCTACACCAATGTTTGGTAAAATACGAGCTTGTTTATAAAAATAATCTTTGCTCTCTTGTCTTCAGAAATCACAGCTCAGTATATTACATTTACCCATGAAATTATTAAGACTTTCAAAGTTGCCAAATCATGTCATTAAGCAGTTTTTCAACTTAACAGCACATTACATTTAGTCATGAGTTTAGTAAATTCCTCAAAATTGCCAAAACAATCACACTACTTGGCTTTCTAATGTTGCATCACATTACAGTAGTTCACAAGAAGCAGTGTCTGCACTTCTCTAGAAAAGGTTTACACATTTACTCCCTCTCCACCACTGACATCCAGAAGAATTGGCGAGCTTTACTCACTTTAGTTGCCCTATATAAGCTCCTCACCAGAACTGACAAAAGTAAGGGGGAGGGATTGGTATAAAGTAGTCTAATCACAGAGGGGGAACATCCTGCATTGAAAATTATGTCTCAGTAGTTTCTTACAAGAAGCTTGATGGGCATTCCCCAGTACCAGCCCAATCCTCGTTTGGCCAACCGGAAGTCTTTGTTCCTTTGAAGGAGACTCTATGGCCTCCAACGTCCCCCTCACAACCTCCTTAGTTCATTTGTGTTGGGCCCCCCGTGGGCCTGTGTTTCTGTCTGGCAGGGGTGGAAGAAACCAATCTTCCCAGGCACTCGATGCGGTCCTTCACCCCTCCTCCCCTGCTCAAGACCGCTCCTCCTCGTTGGAGCTTAAGCAGAGAAAGGGGGATTCACAAGCGGAGAAGCGCCAGTGCTCGCTTCCCGCCCGCTTCCTCGGGGATCTCCTGTCAGCCGGTCTGCGACGTATCCCCCACAGCGGTACTACCGCGCATTTGCGGGAGACTAGCGGATCAAGTCCGGAGTCTGCCCCGGCCGCCTGACGCTGGCAGTGGCTCTCCCACGGGCCTGCTCGCTCCTAGGCCCCTCCTGTCAGGGAGGACTGAATCCGCCTGAGGCAGAGGTCTTCAAACTTTTCCAGGTTGAGCCCCCCCAGCTGAATTCCCCCAGATGTTGGGCCCCCCCACCACCCGACAGAAACCTCGGAAATCCAGCACACCACATGATCGACTGCCACGCGCACACCACGGGCCATATCCGGCAAACAATGCTCAACACAAGAGTGCCTAGCAAACTGCAGGCCTGTGAGTGGGTGTGACGAAACGACAGAGGCGTACCAGACAGCTCAAAACACAAAATGTGCGCAAATTCTCCTCACTAGGATGCCCTGCCTTACACAGGACACAGATCAACAACAACACCACCAACATGAATGTGACGGGTGTGCCGGTGCCCAGCCACACCTAGACTCTCAATCTGTGGGTGAATCCCTGCCACTGCCATCCTCAGGCTGTGCTCCACATCCAGTTCTAAACGGTACCTAGTCTTCAACACCGCAAGTGCTGAGAACCCAATCTCACAAACTCCCCAACAAATAAACAAATACATTGTAGGATGTAAAGCACCATGCACAAGTGAACCAAAGGGAGGACCGCCGTGATGAACCCACTATAGGGAACACACCATGGGTGCTTCACCAAGCGGAACCCAAAACATGGAACCCGACCTTGCGCATGGGGGCCCTGCATTCAAGTAGCAGCTGGACGTCACACAAAATGTCACACACATGATGCATAGATCCCACACATGAGCACACATAGAATACAGAACAGTAACACCTAGGCAAGGGAGCAGCCAAACAATTCAAATACCTTCCACTCTGAACCACAGCTCTCATGGCACCAAGAAGGCAAAGGAAGTCATCACAACCCTCCCCATCCATCATGTACACCTTGTCATCCACCAACTCCCCAACCATTCATTCCGTCCCTCCATCTGAGCCCCATCCACATCCAAACCCTGCAACCACTTGCAAACCCATCCACCTTCCATCCCTCCATCCATCATCTCACCTCTTCATCCCTCCATCCACCCCCTCACCCATCCATCCATCCCTTCACCCAATCTATCCCCTCACCAATCCATCCACTCTTCCACCCATCCATCCACCCACTCATCCATCCATTCAACCATTCACCCAAGCTATCTTCCCACTCATCCATTCACTCCTCCACTCATCCATCCACTCCTCCACCCATCCATCCACTCCTCCACCCATCCATCCACTCCTCCACCCATCCATCCATCCAACCACCCACCCTCTCACCCATCCAGCCATCCACCCACCCACTCATCCATCCACCCAGTCACTCATCCGCCCACCCACTCAACCCCCCACTCATCCATCCACCCATCCATCCCGCTCTCCACCCCCCCCCCACTCATGCATGCACTCTCTGACTCATCCATCTCCATGCTCCTCTCCTCACCCATCCATGCACACACCTGCCCATCCACTCTGCCAATCATTCATCCATGTCATCACTCATCCATACATCCATCCTCCCCCTCTCTCCATTCCCCCCTCACCCAGCCACCCATCCCTCCATCCACCCTTCACCCATCCACCCACTCATCCATCCACTCATCCACTCATGAATCCATCCATTGACCACTCATCCACCCCTTCACTCCTCCATCCATCCCCCCGTCCATCCACCCTCCTCAATCACCCATCCATCCCCACATCCACCCCTTCACTCATCCATCCATTCATTCATCCCTTCACCCATCAATACATCAATCCATCCATCACCTCTCTCATCCATCCACCCACTGACTCGTCCACCATCCACCCCACCATCGATCCATCCACCATTTCACTGATCCATCCACCCCTCCACCCATCTATCTACCCTTCCAACCATACACACATCATCCACTCCCATCCATCCCTCCACTCATGCACCCATCCTCTCTCCCACCATCCATTCACCCCTTCACTCACCATCCATCCCCTCACTCATCCATCCCCACCCATACATCCACCACTCCACCCTCACACCTTTTATGATTAAAATTTGAATCTGCAGACCAACATCCCTGAACACTGGGTGCCCACACAAAAATCCTCATGAGTTGATGACCGCAGACCAGAGCCCACTGTCCCGATTCATGGCCCAAACCCGGATTGCAACCTCTCCCTCCCTTCCCAAAATAACTGAAGGACTCCCGCCCCCCCCAACTCCCCCTCACTCCCACCCCCCTTGAAAGGCTGGGGCCCTGGACCAGAGCCCACCCTGCCCGTGCCTCAAAACCTCTGCGAAACCTTCTCTCCCTTCTGGGAAGAGCTAACTCTCCCAGGAGGGGGTTAATTCACAGAGCTGACAGCTTCAGCTGCAGTGGGAGGCAAGGGGTCTCCTCTGCTAAAACTGAAAGCGTGTCTGTTTGTTTGCTTTCTTTTTTAGCAGAGGAGACCCCTGCCTCGCACGCTGTCGACTCCGTGAATTGGCCCCCTCCTGGGAGAATCACCCAGACAAAGAAACGGCACAAAGGGAAGATGGAAGTGGAGCTCGCGCCCCCCCTGGGATGGCGCCACGCCCCCCCAGGGGGGCGCGCCCCACAGATTGAAGAACCCTGGCCTGAGGCATGCGCAATGGCGCCCGACTTCCGCACAGCCAGCCCCCTTTTCTTCAGGTCAGTGGCGCCGCCACAACAACGCGGCTGATGCCCCCGGGGTCCTGATCACGGCTGAATCGGCGCTGCCACTAGAAATCCGACACCCCTCTCCTTCCTCTGACTCACGAGTGGAAAAGGTGATTCGCCGGCTGCACGACCGGTCACCGGTAAGTGACCTCAGGGTCACAAGGGCAGTAGCCTACTTTAACACCCAAGGAGATGGGAAATAGAGATGGATCTCCTCACGTATAAGCTCCCAGTTCTCTGTCCTTGTCAGGGACCTACTAACTCTCCATACTGGACAGGAGCTGGTGATAGGGGGGGGGGCACTCAGTTCCGTTCTCACAGCAGGGATCTTTGCAGCTCCACAGTCCACTGGGATTAACCCCTTCACCTAACTTGGGGCACCTTCCTGTCCAGGGTCAGCAGGACGAAACTAACTCGGCTAGGACAACAGGAAGGGGGGTGGTGAACCCAGACAGAGGGCAACTCTTGTAGAGCAGTCCACCCTTCAGGACCCTACCCCTTCCAGACCTCAGCCTTCACTGTAGCTGTTCCTCACTGGCAAGACAAAATGGCTGACCAGCATTCCGCCTTTCATAGGCTGACCGTCAGAGGTCCAGAAGGGACCAGAAGGTTCTGGAATGCCCTATTCTATCCTATAGGACAGGTTCCAGGTATGTCAGTTGTGACAGTTGGTAGCCACCATTTTGTGACTCCAAAGAAATTCCTGTCAGGAAAGGCCTCTAGGCCTGAGGTGAAAAAACTATGAGGGCGAAAGAGCACCTATCCCCTAGACCAACACCTTGAAAAATCTAGTGGACACAAAAATAAATAAAGGCATGAGGGGCAAAAAGGGGACAAAATAAATAATAAATTGGAGGGACTACGCAAAAGGTCAGACAGGTCTAACACGCGCCCCCCCCAGCTGAAAGTGGGGAGAGCTACCCAACCCCTTGGGAGTCCTCATCACTAAGGCGGAAATACCTAGAGAGACCGTCTGCATTGGCGTGGTCCACTCCAGGTCGATGTTCCACTCCCTGTAGGGAGATGGACCACCTCAACAGCTTGGGATTCTCCCCCTTCATCTGCATCAGCCAACGAAGGGGTCGGTTGTCAGTCTGAACCAGGAAGTGCGAGCCAAACAGGTATGGCCGCAGCTTCTTCAGAGCCCACACCACCGCGAAAGCTTCTCTCTCAATTGCACTCCACTTCTGTTCCCGGGGAAGCAGTCTCCTGGATAGGAAGACTACAGGCTGATCCAGGCCCTCTTCATTCAGTTGCGATAACACTGCCCCAATGCCATGTTCTGATGCATCTGTCTGGACAATGAACTCCTTGGAGAAGTCTGGGGCCCTCAGGACCGGTGCTGCACACATTGCCTGCTTCAGTTTCTCAAAAGCTTGCTGACAAGCTTCCGTCCAAACTACCCGTCGAGGTTGTTTCTTGGAGGTGAGCTCTGTGAGGGGCGCTACAATAGTGCCATACCCCTTCACAAAGCGACGGTAGTAGCCTGTGAGGCCCAGGAAAGCTCGGACCTCAGTCTGTGTCTTGGGGGGTTCCCAGGCCATGATTGCCTCAATCTTTGCCTGCAGGGGCTGCACTGTCCCCCTACCCACCAAATGTCCAAGGTACACAACCGACCCCTGCCCAATCTGGCATTTGCTGGCCTTGATTGTCAATCCAGCTTGTTTCAGGGCCTGGAGAACTGCTTGCAAATGTTGCAAATGGTCCTCCCAACTGCTACTGAAGACAGCAATGTCATCCAGGTAAGGAGCGGAGAAACCCTCCATTCCAGAGAGGACCTGATTCACCAGCTGCTGAAATGTGGCAGGGGCATTTTTGAGCCCAAAGGGCATCACGCAAAATTGGAAGTGTCCCTCAGGTGTGGAGAAGGCTGACCTTTCCTTTGCTCCATCTGTCAAGGAGATCTGCCAGTACCCTGAAGTGAGGTCAAAGGTACTTAGGTATTGGGCAGCTCCTAGCCGGTCAATTAACTCATCCGCCCTAGGGATCGGATGAGCATCAGTCTTTGTAACTGAGTTCAGTCCCCGGTAATCCACACAGAACCTCAGTTCTGGCGTGGTGCCCGGTGGAGCGGCTTTTGGCACTAGCACCACCGGACTGGACCAAGGGCTGTTGGATGGTTCTATAACTCCTAGCTCTAGCATCTTGGCAACCTCTCCATGGATGCTAGCCTTCACCTTGTCGGACAGCCTGTAGGTCTTTAACTTCACTGGTGGGCTGTCCCCTGTGTCCACATCATGGGTACACAGGTGAGTCCTTCCCGGGACAAGGGAGAACAACGTAGAGTACTGCTCCAGTATCTGGCGGCAGTCCTCCCGCTGTTCAGGAGTTAGAGTGGGAGAGAGAATCACTCCCTCCACTGACCCATCCTTTTCCTGAGACGAGAACAAGTCCGGGAGAGGTTCGCTTTCCGCTTCCTCTCCCCCATCAGTCACCATCATTAATATGACCTCGGGCCTCTCATGGTGGGGTTTGAGCCGGTTGGCATGCAGCACCCGTAGGGGCTGTCGAGGGGTCTTAAGGTCCACCAGGTATGTGGCCTTACCCCTCTTTTCCAACACTTCAAATGGGCCTATCCAGCTATCCTGGAGGGCACTAAGCTCTGCAGGCTCCATCACCCACACTTTATGGCCAGGCTCCAATTCCACCTGGTGAGCATTGTGGTCATACCACTCTTTCATGACTGCCTGGCTGGCCTCCAAGTTGTCAGAAGCTTGCTTCCACAACTTCGCCATTTGGCTCCGGAAGGCCAGCATGTAGCTCACCACATCCTGGGGGGGTTTCCTGGCAGACTTCTCCCAACCATCCTTCACCAGGCTGAGAGGACCGCGTACAGGGTGTCCATACAGAAGTTCGAAGGGGCTGAAGCCCACTCCCTTTTGTGGCACTTCCCTGTAGGAAAATAGGAAACAGGGTAGGAGGACGTCCCATTTCCTCCGCAGGCTTTCGGGCAGACTTCTGATCATGCCCTTCAAGGTTTTGTTGAACCTCCCGACCAGTCCATTCGACGGGGGGTGATAGGAGTGGTGAACCGGTAGGTCACTCTAAAGTTGGTCCCCCTGTCAGACACAACTTCTTTGGGGAAACCCACTCGGGTAAAGATCCCCATTAGGGCCCTAGCCACCACAGGTGCAGTGACAGTCCTCAGAGGGATTGCCTCTGGGTACAGTGTGGCATGATCCACCAGAACCAGGATAAACCTGTGACCAGCTGTTGTCGGTGGATCCAATGGCCCTACAATGTTGGTGCCCACCCTTTCAAAAGGGGTGCTAACAACGGCAAGTGGTTCCAGAGGAGCTTTCAGCTTCCCCCCTGTTTTCCCACTGGCCTGGCAGGATACACATGTCTGACAGTAGGTGTTGGATGCCACTTTCATCTGAGGCCAGTAAAAGTGGAGGACAAGCCGAGCAAAGGTCTTGTCCTGACCTAAGTGTCCTGCCAAGGGTATAGCATGAGCCAATTCCAGCAGAAAGGCTCGGTATTGTTGCGGGACTACCAAGGCCCTTGATGAACCAGGTAAGGGTACCTTGGGTTCACTGTAGAGGAGTCCATCCTCCCAGTAAATGTGGTAGTGTCCCGTAACGTCACCTGCTGCCTGGGCTTCAGCCTGTCGCCTCAGTCCCTCAAGGGTAGGGCACTCCCTCTGCCCCTTACAGAATTCCTCTCTGGTAGGCCCTCCCTCCACATGCCACTCAGCAGGGATGGGTAGGTCCTCCAGAGGGACTACTTCCCTCTCCACGGACTCCTGGTCTACCACCGCAGGTGGCCGATCTGTCACATGGGGTGTGGAAGCCGAAGCAGGCTCTTCCTGTCTTCGGGTCTGTCCCTTTTTGGCAGCGGGTTGGGCCATTGTTCCAGGCTCCAACCCAGGCGAACTCCCTCTCCGGGCAGTCGCAGACCTTGTGCTCACACAGGCCCAGTCAGGTGTACCCAGCATCGCAGAGTGCGTCCGGTATTCCACCTCTCTCCAAACGTTGTGCTCCATATCATTAACGAGCAGACAATCAACTGGCACGGCAGGGCTTACGGCAACTCGAAGTGAACCTGCAACCCCTTCCCACTCAAAGGGAACCTCAGCCACTGGATAGTGGCCCATTCTGCCATCAGCCATCGTGGCGGGGTGGAGTACATGGGGAACCACCTGCTCTGGAGACACCAGTTGACTTCTCACCATAGTCATACTGGCTCCTGTATCTCTCAGAGCCTCCCCTCTCTGGCCATTGATGGTGACCCATTGCCCATACTTAGCAGTATTTGGGGGCACCTGGATCTTAGGAACCATCTCCCTTTCTCCCAGGGACACTAAGGTGACACCCGCCCACTCACCCCCCTTATCTAAGGGCAACTCCTCCCCGAGCGCTACACTAGCTACTCCCGGTGGTTTTCCTCCGGTGGGAGGGGGTGGTCTCTTTGGGCATCTGACATCTCCCTTATAATGTCCAACACCACCACACTCGAAACAGTGGAGAACCCTTGGCTGCTGGCTATGGCCAGGATTAGGGTTTCTGGGCGGGTTAGCCTTAGGGGTGAAACCTGTTCCCTTCCCCTGGAATTGGTTTTGGGGACCTTTAGAGAACTCCCTCTTTTTTATCTCCCCCCTCCTTCTTCTGAGGGGCGCCCTGTCCGACCTTTTGGGAATCCCCTCCAGTCCCCTTTGAGGACACCCGGGTACTTGCCCAGATGTCCGCCTCCTCTGCAAGCTTCCGGGGATTGGTCAGCTTGCTGTCCACCAGGTGTTGGCGCAGCTCGGGAAAGCATTTCTCGAGGAGGTGCTCTTTCGAAAATAGACCATACAACCCCTCATAATCCTTCACCTCACTGCCCTTTACCCAGCCCTCCAATGCCTTTCTTGCATAATCAAGGAAGTCCACCCAGTTTTGGGTGCTTAACTTGTGGCTCCCCCTGAACTTCTGGCGATATTTCTCTGGGGTTAACCCAAACTTCCTGATCAAGGCTAGCTTCATGGTGGGGTAGTTGGTCTGCTCCTCCGGTTCCAGGGCCAGCAAGGTGTCCCGACCAGTAGGAGGCATGTACTTATACAAACCACCCCCCCAGTGCTTCTCCTGCACCCCATGGGCTCTTAAGGAGACCTCATAGGCAGCCAACCATTTGGCTATGTCATCCCCTTGACTAAAGCTAGCAATTAGGTCTTTAGGCAAATAGGGTGTGGACTCCCTGGCGGTTTCTCTGGATTTGCTGCCACCATTCATAACAGGAGAGGACCCCCGTTGCAGGGTCTGGAGTTCTAACTCTTTCAACCTGAACTCATGAGCCATCCTCCGCTCTTCCTTCTCCTGCTCCAGCTTAGCCAACTCCCATTTTAACTGCCTCATTTCCCTCCTGTCAGTGAGCTCTGCTTCGGTCAAGCTTCCCCCGGAGACACTACTGCCCCTCCCGTAGTAGGACACTGGTCCTGGGAGTAGGTTTTCCCCCTCTGAGTGGAATAATCCATCTATCTCCACAACCGTGTCCCGGTCTGTCCCTTCATCCTCCTCCTTCCCTTCTTTGTGTGCTTCCACCCAAGCCCTTAGACTGGTCTGGAGTTCCCCCTTCTTGACACCACGTTTAAAAAACACCCCCATTTGTTGGCAGAAATCTTTTAGTTGGGCCACAGAGTAAGTTTCCAGCTCTTCCAGCGCAAATTCCATTTTGCAACAGGCAATTCAAGGCTACACACACAAGGAAAATTGAGTTGCAAGGGCAACCTGAAGCTACCTCCACCCCACCACCAGGAACAAATTTGGAAAAACAAAAGTAAAAATTAGGAGGGCCGCTAGGAGAAAACTCCTGGTGTAGGCTAATGGATTACACTCAATTACTACAGAGTAGTTGCAACCACAGTCAATATCCCACCGCTAGACACCAACTTGTTGGAACCTAAAGATGTCAGGTCACCTAGGGTAGCCTGGCCTAGGGTAAGACAATATCAATAGAGGCACATGTGTAAAGGTTGCAAACCACCCAGCAGTAATCCAACGCAATATCACTCAAAAATGACGCTACACCAATGTTTGGAAAAATACGAGCTTGTTTATAAAAATAATCTTTGCTCTCTTGTCTTCAGAAATCACAGCTCAGTATATTACATTTACCCATGAAATTATTAAGACTTTCAAAGTTGCCAAATCATGTCATTAAGCAGTTTTTCAACTTAACAGCACATTACATTTAGTCATGAGTTTAGTAAATTCCTCAAAATTGCCAAAACAATCACACTACTTGGCTTTCTAACGTTGCATCACATTACAGTAGTTCACAAGAAGCAGTGTCTGCACTTCTCTAGAAAAGGTTTACACATTTACTCCCTCTCCACCACTGACATCCAGAAGAATTGGCGAGCCTTACTCACTTTAGTTGCCCTATATAAGCTCCTCACCAGAACTGACAAAAGTAAGGGGGAGGGATTGGTATAAAGTAGTCTAATCACAGAGGGGGAACATCCTGCATTGAAAATTATGTCTCAGTAGTTTCTTACAAGAAGCTTGATGGCAATTCCCCAGTACCAGCCCAATCCTCGTTTGGCCAACCGGAAGTCTTTGTTCCTTTGAAGGAGACTCTATGGCCTCCAACGTCCCCCTCACAACCTCCTTAGTTCATTTGTGTTGGGCCCCCCGTGGGCCTGTGTTTCTGTCTGGCAGGGGTGGAAGAAACCAATTTTCCCAGGCACTCGATGCGGTCCTTCGCCCCTCCTCCCCTGCTCAAGACCGGTCCTCCTCGTTGGAGCTTAAGCAGAGAAAGGGGGATTCACAAGCGGAGAAGCGCCAGTGCTCGCTTCCCGCCCGCTTCCTCGGGGATCTCCTGTCAGCCGGTCTGCGACGTATCCCCCACAGCGGTACTACCGCACATGTGCGGGAGACTAGCGGATCAAGTCCGGAGTCTGCCCCGGCCGCCTGACGCTGGCATTGCTGGCCTGCTCGCTCCTAGGCCCCTCCTGTCAGGGAGGACTGAATCCGCCTGAGGCATGCGCAATGGCGCCCGACTTCCGCACAGCCAGCCCCCTTTTCTTCAGGTCAGTGGCGCCGCCACAACAACGCGGCTGATGCCCCCGGGGTCTTGATCACGGCTGAATCGGCGCTGCCACTAGAAATCCGACACCCCTCTCCTTCCTCTGACTCACGAGTGGAAAAGGTGATTCGCCGGCTGCATGACCGGTCACCGGTAAGTGACCTCAGGGTCACAAGGGCAGTAGCCTACTTTAACACCCAAGGAGATGGGAAATAGAGATGGATCTCCTCACGTATAAGCTCCCAGTTCTCTGTCCTTGTCAGGGACCTACTAACTCTCCATACTGGACAGGAGCTGGTGATAGGGGGGGGCACTCAGTTCCGTTCTCACAGCAGGGATCTTTGCAGCTCCACAGTCCACTGGGATTAACCCCTTCACCTAACTTGGGGCACCTTCCTGTCCAGGGTCAGCAGGACGAAACTAACTCGGCTAGGACAACAGGAATGGGGGGGTGGTGAACCCAGACAGAGGGCAACCCTTGTAGAGCAGTCCACCCTTCAGGACCCTACCCCTTCCAGACCTCAGCCTTCACTCTAGCTGTTCCTCACTGGCAAGACAAAATGGCTGACCAGCATTCCGCCTTTTATAGGCTGACCCTCAGAGGTCCAGAAGGGACCAGAAGGTTCTGGAATGCCCTATTCTATCCTATAGGACAGGTTCCAGGTATGTCAGTTGTGACAGTTGGTAGCCACCATTTTGTGACTCCAAAAAAATTCCTGTCAGGAAAGGCCTCTAGGCCTGAGGTGAAAAAACTATGAGGGCTAAAGAGCACCTATCCCCTAGACCAACACCTTGAAAAATCTAGTGGACACAAAAATAAATAAAGGCATGAGGGGCAAAAAGGGGACAAAATAAATAATAAATTGGAGGGACTACGCAAAAGGTCAGACAGGTCTAACAATATGTATAAACATAAAATGGGAAAGAACAACTGCAGCAGGACATATATGGGGAAGCACCTACGTAATAAAGAATAAAGAATAAAATACCTGGAGAATCGGAGCACGAAATCGGGTGTAATAACACCTGAAAGAAGAAAAAGGGAGGCTTCCTCAGAGAGGGAATCTCAAGCAACACTGTACCACAAAAATGCAATTCTTAAATACACACGGGTGGGGAGCAAGGTAGGGAAAAAAAAGAAAAATAAATCCTCAAAATTGGAATATAAAAGGAATAGTACGGGAGTTAATGGCTGCCTCAATCTCAAATCCACAGCAAGAAATAACAATTTAAGATGACAAAAGAGAAAACTATAAAAATTCTAACATGGAATGTTAACGGGCTCAGAACCCCTTCAAGAAGAAGAAGGATTGTGGAATACTTGAAAGAAATAGAAAGTGAAATTATTATTCTCCTAGAAACACATCTAATAAATGCAGAGTGGACTCAATTGGTAAAAAATCTTCATTGGATTGGATCAAGCATACATACATTACAAGAATGCAACATAAAGGGGGTAGCAATTATTATAAAAAAATCCCTAAATGCCAAAATAGAATCCAAAGAAGTCGACAGCAAAGGTAGATGGGCAGTTGCTAAAGTCAGGATTGAGGACTGTATACTCACAATTGTGGGATATTACGGCCCAAACAGGGATGACCAAGCGCCTCTCAAAAAACTATACTCTGAACTTTTAACATTTCCAGCTCCGATTATTATAGGAGGAGATTTCAATATTATAGAGGATCCTAAAACAGACAGACTGCCCCCAACAAAACAATGGAATCTACCAAAAATGAGGGAATGGCTAGGGATCTACAAAAAAGATCTAAACCTGGAAGACATGTGGAAGCTAAAAGGAGAGAAAAACTATCCGTACACCTTCCATAATAAGAAATTAGGTCACAAATCCAGAATAGACTTTTTCTTAATGAACAAATCTCTGCGAGCTAATGTAAAAAGTATTGAACACCTACCTGCGCACTTATCAGACCACTCGGCGGTACAGTTAACCTTATCACTTCCACAATTCCATCTGTCCAATAGATGGACTGTTGATCGATCAATCCTTAGAGATGAACAAAGTGTGGACCAGCTCATAACAACTTCCCTCCATTACTTTGTAGATAATTCTGTCTGAACATCAAAAAGAGTAACGTGGGATGCTTATAAAGCGGTAATAAGAGGTAAACTGCTTAGCTTGGGAGCACACAAGCATAAAACAAAAAAATTGGATATTAATAAGTTGGAACTGGAAATCAAAGAAGTCGAATTACAGCTAGAGTGTGGCATAACTCAAGAATCAAGGAAAAATTTAGAAGAGAAGTGACGTAACTTAAAGGAGAATCTGGTGGATTACTTGGAGAATATAGTCAAAGAAAAATGGGAGAACAGTAAATTAGCAAACCATGAATATGGAGAAGGTTGCGGAAAAATGCTAGCCTGGAAAATGAAAACGGATCAGTATAGAAATAATATATTAAGCATATATACCCAAGACCAATTGTCAACTTGCTCAGATGATGTTTCAATAAGGCAAGAATTCTCAAACTTTTTTACCACAATATATAGAGAAGACATAAATCCATCAGATAAAGACATCAAGAACTATCTTGAGAACGCCCCCCTTCCAAGCTTGACAGATGAAGAAGTGGATTTCTTGAACGCTGAAATTACACCAGAAGAAATAAGAACTGCCATAAATAACCTAAAGAGAGGAAAAGCTGCGGGTCCGGATGCGCTGCCGAATGAATTCTACATAGCATTAAAAGAAACATTAATTGAACACCTAACAGAAATAATGAATAAGACTTACCTGGGACACGAAACGATACCTGACTCATGGAATGATGCGACGATTAGTATTTTATTAAAACCAGGAAAAAAACCAAAGAATTGCGCATCTTATAGGCCAATATCACTTCTCAATTGGGACTACAAGCTGTTCATGAATGTGATAGCTAAAAGATTATCAAAAGTTATGGCTAAATTAATTAACCCGGATCAAAAGGGTTTCATAAAGGGCAGACAAATCCAGGAAATTACGCATGAACTAGTGGCAGCAATCGACGTTGCTGTCTGCGAAAAACTACCTCTAACGATTGTTACATACGATGCTGCCAAAGCCTTCGATCGTGTCAACTGGGCCTTTCTAAATAAAATCATAGAAAAAAACAAACTAGGGAGTAACTTTAGTCATATGGTGAAAGGAATCTATACAAACCCAAGAGCGAAGATAGCAGTTAACGGGAACCTTACAGATAACATCAAGATTCAGAGAGGCACAAGACAAGGTTGCCCCTTGTCTCCGCTACTTTTTAATCTGTATATCGAACCCTTGGCCTGCTCTATTAGAAATCAACCGCTCATAACACCCTATAAATATCAAAATTGGACAAAGAAAGTTGCACTTTATGCAGATGACCTAATGGTGTTTACTGACAACTATAACTTCTCCAAATCAGCGATCGAGGATGCAATGAATAATTTTGGCAAGGTTTCAGGATATCTGATAAATAACGATAAAACAGAGGCAATGAGCTGGAATACTAACTCAAATTCATCTCTTCTAAAGGACAAAGTAAAATATTTAGGCATCACTATAACAAAAGAGCTTGAAAAACGACCAGAACTAAACCTAAATATAGTGGTGAAAGAAATGAGAAGACTCCTTAAAATCTGGTCAGGTCTGCCGCTAAGTTTTTTAGGCAAATCCAACGCAATAAAAATTTCAATTATTCCTAAATTTACTTATCTCTTTAATAACATTCCGTTAGAGTTTAAAAAAGAAGCCCTAAAAAAATACAAGGAGAAATATCTAGTTTTATTTGGTCAGCAAAAAGTACAAGAATCTCATGGAACAAACTCAGGAGAAAGAAGGAACAAGGTGGAATAGCAAGCCCTGATATATATGAATACTATAGATCTTTTCAATTTAAAAACTTCAGAGCCTTGTTAAAGGAACATTATGCCTACCCAATTTTCTTACAACATCTAACAAATGGAGAAGATCATTTCCTCTTCAAATTTGGTCACCCAAAATTCTTCAAAAAAGTAAAACTGAAGAGCTTGAACAATGCCGTTAAGCTTTGGAGTCAGATAAGAATTGCCACAAAGATACCTTACTACAGTAGTATGGCCCCAATATGGGACTCGCCAGGCACCCCAGAATGTTTAAAGGACTCACTATCTAGCCCACTTAGACAATCCGGAATTAAAAAATGGGGACAACTCCTGGTTGAAAATGTTTTAGTATCCTGGGAACATCTGCAAATAATAACAGAACGAAAAGTCTCAAAGTTTAAATATTATCAGCTGTGCAGTTGGGCCAATACCATCCCGAAAGGAGCAATAGATCCGAACAATTTAGAAACAGAAATGATGAAAGAAACGGTAATAAAAAAAAGAAGTCTCAAAATGGTATTGGGCTCTAATTGAATCTGGCGAAGAAAATTTTACTATACCGGAAAAGATATGGAGAAAAGACCTACCAAACAAAGTTATGGATCTAAATCAAATTTGGAAAAAATCAGTAGAGAAATGTTGGCTGTGTGTAAAGCCCGCAGCCCTAAAAAGAAACCATCTTTTCTCTATACATAAAGCTTATTGGACACCCAAAAGATTATCAAAATTTAAAGGCATGGCAGTAAAATCATGCCGCAAATGCGGTGAAGAAAAGGTGGATGATATTCACATGTTTTGTGGCTGTTCAGCACCTACGCACTATTGGCAAGAGATTGGTAAGACACTAACTGCAGTAATGGCAACACCTATAACTGTAAATACACTTTTAATTATTTTTGGGATCCATCGTACCACTCAACCAAATCTGATTAGGCTAAGTAAACATCAAGAAAGCTTATTGTTCGTTCTGATCCTGTTGGCAAGGAGATAAATTTGTATTAATTGGATAAAAACGGCACCACCAGCCCATGAAAACTGGCTAAACTCTGTAATAAAAACCAGCAGATTAGATAGAAAGGGGAAACAACCCAAATGAATGATGTACTGGGAGATTTGGGAAAATTATATTACCTCTAGATGATAAACCAGAACTCCTCCTTTTCTGATGTTTTTTGCTTCTTTTTTCTTTTTCTTTTCTTTTTTGATTCCAATGATTAAGCGGAACAATAATTCCAGGCATGACTTGAAATCTGCCAAACAGCCTACGGGCTAGATACCCCCAGAAACAATGGAATTATTGAGCAAGATAAAGGTGCACTGGAGAAAATTGACTGGTAAGAACTAAGATAGTGAGAAACTCCCCTTGTATCCATCGATAGACGATTAGGGGCAGTGTGGTGGAACAATCGCGAAAAGACCGTCAAACTCCCAAACACCTTCCTATCTGCATAAACCGCAATATGAGGATTAAAAAAAAAAAAAAAACAGTGCAATACTTTTCGCTCAGTCACTTGTGCTCACTTTGTCTCAGAAAGATACACAGAATAAACGGTGGGGATATTTTTCAATAAGCATTTATTGAACCAGCATCATTCTATTGTAAAATAGGTGTGCTGAAAAAACGATTAGACAGAAACAGATATAAATGATTAGAAGCACTAACAGAGTAAAAGGGTGGTAGATTTCTACCCCCATGCAAAAACAATGAATACAGGTAAGTATATAAAATACATGACAGTAGTAAATGCGTACTCCTACGATGCAACCCTAACTAGATGTACCTAAGTCTATCCAGTATGTATGTAGGTGCAAAGCCAAGAATCCCTCTAGGATAAAGTCAACCCCATTACCTGAAGTGAGAGACTGTGGGACCCCATCTAGGTCTCAAGATGGACACAGGGCAAGCGATGTTAGACCACTGCGAGCTGGAGTGTCTGCGTGCAGGAACCTCAGCTTCTATTGTCAGTGTGTCAGCATGGAAGTCTTTTTCTCCTCTGACTACCTCAGCAACAAATGGTGTTTGTATACCCAAAGTGGTACCCTCAGGGGTTCTACCTGGCTGTGTCTTGTCAGACTTAGGATGACGGAAGGGATGACCCTTATACATAGTTATTTTACAGAAGATGTAGTCCTGCTGAGTTTCCAAGAATCCTCATGCATAATGATGAGGCTGGTTTTCAGGGAAAACCCTACGTCCTGTAACAGTATCGTAACTCTGTAAAAGGTCAGCCCCAAGAACCGCTATGTAGTGTAATGGTAGGGGAGAATATAGGTGAAAGATTAGGTAACTACCTGAGCCTATATTGGGGTACCTATATGAAACATACCACCCACTTCTTATCCGACTGAACAACACACTACATTTTTAACGTACTTCTAGTCATTGGTACGCAAAGAACTAATTAGTTCAAAACATTAGTGTGTTAAAAAAATATTTTAAAAATGCACAAAAATTGCTTAAATCGTATTTTAAGCAGTAGAAGTTTTACTAAAATATGTTCGTATATATAGTTCGAACAACTGAAAGCAATGTCGTTTTAGCAAAAGTTTCTGTTTGTTGAAAATTTCACATTTGGATGTTTTTGAAAAGCCACATTTTTCCCAGCACACAATGAGCCAAATGTTTATGTGTCCTGGCTGGGGGACGCAACATCACTGTTGCCTGCAATCGCAGACGATGGGCCCCTGCAACACCTCGCAGATCAGGTTAATTGAGCAAAGATGTTTCTCCATATTCTCCACAGCCACTTCTGGGGATGCCTGTGTGACAACCAAGGCCTGAGTACTTGTTGAGGAGCCGGTATCCGCTCAGACAGGAGTTGAAGCATCATGTGGTGGCTCTAAGAATGTAGCAGAAAAATGACAATCAGGATACCTGCCATTAGGAACAGGATCAGCGGAGGTCCTCCAAAAATGCTTCCGAATACGGAGTGTATGAAATTGGGAATAACTCAGAGGATTGTCTGAAAGGTGCTTAACAGTCCAGAACCTATGGTCTTAAATAGGTATACTATACCCGTCATATCAGACATGTTAAAGATACGTTGTACCATTTCTGTGAAATGGAAAGGGCAGTTTGCTCATACTAGTGCCTGCCTGTATCTCAGCCGAGGACCTTGCAACCTGGAGATGATACGTTTCTCAGGTGGAGGTTAAGGGCACGGTTTGCTGTAAAAGCATGGCTTTCATTCGGCTCAGAGTATCAAGCCATATAAAGAAAACATTCAACGAAGGCCATACCGGCGACTCCCTGACTGTATGGGTCGGTGGAAACAATACTTGCATACAGCAAGTAACCCTGGAGCTTACAGTGACAAGATATGTGATGCCCGGGAGCATCCTACAACAAGGATAAGTGACAGGATCAAGTGACAGGATAAGTTAGCAACTGAACCGTGAAGCATGATGTCTTGGCATATGAGAGATCCACACAGAGAGGTCTCGCAGTTTGTACCGCTTAGAAACACTTCCATGTCTCCATTCCTACATCGAAATCTGTACAGCAATGTTAAAAAGTTCAGGAAACGCTCAGCAATTCTTCAGTAGTTTTATTCAGGAGTACATGTACAGACCACCAGCCAAGGCAGCAGCTCAAATCCAACTGCCAAATATGCAGCTGGGGCAGGTAGAGCATTGTGTTGTCATGGATGACACATGGAATGTTGAGGTGATGCCCAGCAACAAGAAATAGAAGGCAAAGGAAATAAAGCATAGTGTTGTAATCTTACTCTTCTCTCCTCTGGCCCTTTCCCCCTGTTGTCACCTTCTTCTCTCTCCCTTTTGGTACCTCCCGCTCTCCTCCACCTCTTCCACTGTCTTGGAACGTTCCTCCAGAGTTCACCATTGAATGTTGAACAACTTGTCAGTTACGGAGAGTGGATGACAGAATAAAGACGTTTGATCCTACCTTGCCTCAGAGTTTATCTTCATTATAACACTGGTGATGAATTGGCGAAGGGGGCCATCTCTGTCATCTCTCCTTTCATTGCTCTCTCCTTCCTGCACTTCTACTTGGTGATTTCTTCAGTTATGAAGAGCGGCTGTGTCTGGAGAAAGAAGTGCTTCACCTATGCTGTAGGCTTTTCCTATTTGATTGAAGAGGTACCTCTGGTGGAGCAAGTCCTGTGCGATCGACGCTCTTTGGGATCTACTGAGATTTGGGCTCCTGCGTTCATATTTTCAACCAGTATCTAAATGTGTGTGGTATACCTCACTTCGCGGGAAGCTGTTGTTTCTGTGGTGATCTTCGTGCTGCACTCTTCTTGCTGTGAGTCATCCTCAGAGAAACTTTCTGCATCCTTGCCTTAATCATGACACGCTCGCTGGAAGTCTGCTGGGAGTTGTGTGTGAACTTTCGGATGATCCTGTGTGTCTCCTGAGGGCCTACGTACTCTTTCTGTGCATCATTTTCCCCCTGGCTGCTTGTCTTGCCGTGTCTTTTTAGACGGCTGCCCGGTGTCTCGAGACTTCTCAAGGTGCGCAGTGAGCCTCCTCCAAGGCGGACTACGCAGTCCTGCTGACACCCTGCCTCTGTATACTGTCTGTCTGAGGTTTTACCTTTAGAGGCTCTTTCTCTACCCTCATTCCTGATCCAGGATTTCCCCTACTTATGTGAGACTCTCTCCTGTGCCCTTAGCAGGTCAAACTTTTTTCTTCCCTGGACCTGAGTGGGCGGGCCGATGTCATCTGCCGTGTCATTACCTCAGGCAGCGGCATTTTTGTGATCCTTCTTCAGTCTCTTTGGTCTACTACTTCTGCCATGCTGTCTTTCTTGTGGACCCGAGGTTACCCGGCCGCCTCAGCCGCACTGTCTACACATCTAGATGACCAATGCCGCGTCAGCAAGCAAAGAAGACGGCTTTCCTCTGGCGGCTTGACATTTTATCTGCGGGAGGCAGTCCTTCCACCGGAGGCACCGGCGCACCAACAACTAGAGAGCCGATTTTTCCTTGTTGTTTCCTTTGACGCCCCAGCCTAATTTGTCCTGCTTCCTGTTGCAATTTTAGTGTCATCGGAGCGCACTTTCCATCATAGTGCTTCCCCAGCTAAGGATCACTACCCATTACATGGTAGACCCTACCTGTTCCCCATCTCTCCATTGTTCAAGGCCAGGACTTTTGAACGGTCATCCAGCTCCAAGAAAGGTCTTTTACAAATTACATTCTGGGGCCCCTGTGTCATTTTCAGTGCCATTCCCCGTGACACACTCGCACCCTGCGTGCCACCCTTTCTTTCTTCTACCAGATCAATCAGTTGCGCAAGACCAGGACCTTTGGGGTGACATACATCTTCAGTAAGGGTATTGCAGAATCTGTGTGGGGACCTGTACCGCTTTTGTCATTTCTTTATGCACTTCCAGTGACATGCTCACATCCTGTGTCCCAACCTGTGTTTTCAACCAGTATAACGGTCGTGCTTCTTTAAAATCCTCTCAGGATCAGCTGCATTGTGTGTTACTATTTGTGACACACACACACCTGTTCTACTAGTTTTCTCCAGACTTAGCTCTGACATCACCCAGTATAGCTGCAAGATTATTTCTTGAATCTATCTTTCATCTATTAATTATCCCTGGGAGGTCTTTAAATTCCCATCTCCTCCCCATGGTGCATTTCTTACGGCGACATGCACACCATTCTTACAGGAGACAAAATCTTATGTAATTTTTGTAATTGCCATGACATTACTTGTGGGGACAGTTTGATATTTACTTCAGTTGCATGGATATTACACCTCAAATCCGTGTAGTTGCATTTATACTCGATTGTACTATGCTAATACTACTAGTGAGGCAGTTTTGGCATTTACTTCAGTTGCATTGATACTATGTTACAAGCCTGGTAGACCAGATTTTGCTCATTTTTATCATTTTAGGTAATTCTGTAAATTCTGGGCTGTTAATCCTGGTAGTGCTTCCTGACAGGCTAATTTCATTATATTTACTTGAAATCCTATTATCTAAAAGTGGGACCCCCACCACGTGCGCTTAGTCTCCCATTTCCCCTCCAGTTACTGCTGGGTATTGAGTGACCTTCCTGACCATTGTGTATTCCTGCTGCAGCTTAACAAGCCAGCTCCCTTCCCACCATGGCAGGACAAGCTATGAGCCAACCTCCTCCACTCCTAAATGAAATCGGAGAACCGGAAATTCACTGGAAGGAATGGATACATTTATTCGCCTCATACCTCATTGCCATAGGCGGCAAAAGGTATTCAGCAGTTCGCAAACAGCACATATTGTTGCATAACTTAGGCATACAAGGTAGAAAGATTTATGACACCTTACCCGAACCAGAACTAGAAGAGGATGAGGAGAATACTGATGAGTTTAAAGTCACCCTGTTAAAATTAGAGTCACATGTTGGTGACAGGGTAAACGTCGTTTTGGAGCGACATAAGTTCTTTTCCCGCATCCAGGGTAAACAGGAATCTGTTATCAATTACATAGCAGCACTTAGAGGTCTAACACAACTATGTGACTTTGGTGAACTCACTGATTCACTCATCAGGGACCAACTTGTCAGGTGCACGAATAATAGTCATATTCAAGAAAAGCTCCTGGCAAAAAAAACCACTGTAAAAGAATTGGTTAGTATATCAGTCTCTGTAGAACACACTGCTAAGTGTATCAAAGAGATGACGACTCCCAATGAGCTTGTTGCCAATGTTCGAAATAGCAGTGATGTACAGGCCAATTCCATTGGTAATGAAGTATTCAAGGTTAAACCCAGAGAAGCCAATAATAACCATTCTACCAGTGAAAAGGGAATGTTGAAATGCTATAGATCACCTTGCCAATGATGTGGGTTGTACCGCCTGCAATGTCACATGTGGAAAATGTAACAAGAAGGGGCACCTGAGTAGTGTGTGCAACACCAGTAAAAACTACCAAGAGAAAGTAGTGCACAGTGAAGGGGACATAGCCCCTAAATATGTTTTCCAAGTACAAGCTAAGGACTGCCAAGCTTCCCCAAGTTCTCAAGGGCAATTCAGTGACCTCAGACCTATTGAATATCCAAAATGTACCATATTTGTGAATAGTATGCCCATAGATGTCTTCGCCAATTCATGTGCCCCGGTTACCTTATTCAATGTTGATGTCATAAAAGACATTTTTGATACCTCCAGTCTCAAAATACTGGAACCTGACATTTCAGCTGTAGGGTATGCCGGTGAGAACATCCCTTTAGTGGGGATGAAGAGTGTATGTATTAAATTCAAAGGGAGAACTACATGGGGCAAAGTGTACATGGTAAACAAAGGGTCAAATCTGTTGGGTTGGCATCATCAAAGAGAGCTGGGGATTGTACTTGACCTCAACAATAAAGACCAAGTTCTTATAGCTGGGGGGGTTGGAGGAAACCAGCAGTGACTTAAAAAATTGTTCTGAGTTGTTCACCGGAATGGGACAACGAGTAAATGGCAATGCCTGCCACATACCTCCCACGGGGGTGAACATCATTTCTAAACAAAATGCCAAAACCCCTGTAGAAGGGGAAATGCCATCTCAGGAACTGATGTTGTTAAAAGTTAGCCTGCTGTGAATATTTGTAACCTGTCCGATAATACCACAGCAGTTCCTAAGACTCCATGGGCTAAGTTGGCATTGGAGATAATCTGTCCCATAGGACAATTAGGAGTCCCTAAGAGATTTTTGATGGTTCTCATGGACTACACATGTCACTGAATCAAATACAAGTGGGTCTCACGTGTCTCAACAAAAGCCCTCATCTACTTCTTAAGAGATGCAATTGCATGCGAAGGTGTGCCAGCTTCCATAGTCACTAACAATGATACCAAATTCTCATCTATGGAAATGAAGACATGCCTGTGTGAGCTGGGAATCAAGCATGAGGAATCTAAAGTATTCTGCCAAGGAGACAATGACCCCATTCGGATTGCAATGCTCTGGATCAAAAATCTAACTTATCTAGCTTGTACGAACAACATGGATGTAGATACAATGTTAAGAGAAAGCATGTGGGCATATCACACCTCTTCGGGCTTGACAACGGGAGTTACCCCTTTTGCTTCCATCAGGGAAGAGATCCGATTGCCAATGCCCTACCCACTGATTTGGGGTGCACAATAGTTCTCGCAAAATTGTCTTCATCATAATGTAACCCGTTTTATTCCTCCCTTTGACAGCTGTCTGCCCTCAGCCTCCCAGGCCCATGGGTTCCCATGTTACTTAAATGGTTATCATGTTTTCTTCACTGGTTCCTCTTGCCATCCCACCCCTTCCTCCCTCTAGCTGTTCCGGTACTTTCCCTTCCCCGTCCATAGGGAGATGTGTTGTAAACTTCCTCTTCTCTCCCCTGGCTCTTTCCCCCTGTTGTCTCCTTCGTCTCTCTCCCTTTTGGTACCTCCCGCTCTCCCCGCCTCTTCCACTGTCTTGGATCGTTCCTCCAGACTAGAGTTCATCATGGAATGTTGAACAACTTGTTAGTTATGGAGAGTAAATGACAGAATAAAGACGTTTGATCTTACATTGCCTCACAGTTCATCTTCATTATAACACATAGCTAGGTATTTAACTAGCCAGGAGATGGGTAATGGAAACACAGCTATATATAGCAAACTAAAACCCACAGCACATCTTCCCTCTAAACAAAATGAACAAAAGAAAAACATTCAAAGATACAAAGTGAAAATTCAAAAGCTATAGAGAACCAGGGCAAAATCATCCACTGACATCTCAGGACATCTCATAGTCTTGATGCCAAGTCGGTCTGAATCTCAAACTCCTAGAACTCCCAGATTCAGGCACACCAGAACCTGTTTGAACTCACAACGGCGCGCCAATGTTTTCACGGATGCCACATAACTACATTTTTTTTATAGCTTGCCCTGAACTCTAGAAAAAAACGTGTGACGTTCCAAAACTACGTTAATTTTAGATCCAAAATGTTTCTCGAGCATCATGACAGACATGTCAAAAACATTGTCAGGTTCTCCCTCGCCCCAAAACAATTTCATCTAAACTATCATATACATGTCTACCCTCAACCCCCAAATTGTGTAACAACACAGCTTGTTTTCTTAAGGAAGATAATTTCTCACCCCCAATAGCCAATAGGTAAGAATCAAACAGTGGCTTCCACCTGTTCCAAGGTAAAATTGTCTGAAAGAAACCGTGGAGGCTGAGACATGCTGGATAAGGGCATTGTGAAGAGTGAAAAAAATGAAAAACTGTATAAAATACTAAATCAAATAGTATCGATTAGTATCGAAAAGTAATAGCATTAAAAGTTATGCGTGTCACAACACTACAAAGTAATTAGCATATTACCTGGGATTGCAATTACAAAACCAAAAGGTAAAGCACAACATAAACTAAGATAGCTGCAGAAACCAAAATGATGTGCGCAAAATGGAAATGCCCCAACATGTGAAAAAGGTGTGCGCATCACTGCGCACGTAATAAAACTCAAATTAAACCAGGAGAAGTCAGCGCATCACTGACACGCTGCAAAAACACAGTACCTCAAGGAAATGGTGTGCGCATCACCGCGCATATTCCAAATGGAATAATAGTGAACTCAGCAACAGAAGAACACAATGCGCATGCCCCAAACGTCTGAGAAGGTGTGCGCATCACAGCGCATGCTTGCAGCTCAGGGGGAGGTGTGTGCATCACCACGCCTGCTCCCTGCAGGATGAGAAACTCGTGAGTGCACACTGCGTATGCACCGCACACGTCAGGCAGGACCAGTTATAAAATCTTGCCACGGAAGTGGTGCGGTGAATAAAGTAGATTGATCGTGTGCCCAATAAACGGAATGATCCTCTGCGCACCACAAGGAAACTTTCCACAGGAACAGCAGCTGGTGGCTTGTGGCTAGCGAGCCGCCATCAAGAAATACGGCATCAAGGACAATGGAGGAGTGTGTGTGTCCACAGCATGCGTACCTTCCGTTACCGAAGAAACAGCACAGCACACAAAGAGGCCTCATGTAAGGGACGTCACAAGGCCTACTATGCCAGATAGTTCGAGTAGTAAAATACCGTTACTTCAGGCCTGTAATTTTTAAAGTTCAACCGCTAGACCACAAAAAGGTAGAAAGATTTCCCCCAAACCAGGCCAAACCAGGAAGTAGAAATAGTTCAAGCCAAATATACTGAATCTCCACTGTCCAAGAAGATATCAAATCATGGCCAAATAAGCGCTTCCGATGGGGAAACTGATGGTCTAGGGATGCCTGTCCCCACACAGGCACAATTTGTTGCCAGTGTTAAAAAGGACAGGAAACGCTCAGCAATTCTTCAGTAGTTTTATTCAGAAGTACATGCACAGACCACCAGCTCAGGCAGCAGCTCAAATCCAACCGCAAAAGATGAAGCTGGGGAAGGTAGAGCATTGTGTTGTCAAGGATGACACATGGAATGTAGAGGTTCTGCCCAGCAACAAGAATAGAAGGCAAAAGGAAATAACTAGCTAGGAGATGAGTAATGAAAACACAGCTAAATTTAGCAAACTAAAACCCAAAGCAGACAATTCCCAAGATTCCTAAGTGAATTCCCTACCCATCGCTTCATATCTGCTCGCCTGTTCTAGGCAATACTGAAACTGGAAAGTTGTGACTGGTAATGTTAAATGGCCACAGAGTAACCATTCTGCGGATGGTGACTCTGCCACAGTAAAAGGTCATTGGTTCAGTTTTTCAATATGCAGCATTGTATATTTTGCTTTTCTTTGTGCCATTGTTATCTGCTTCTCAGTTAGATTGTATGCAGAAAATAGTGACTTACTGTTGATAAATCATCAAAGCACATAACCAGCGCTCAATGATTGCAGCATCCAGCTTAATAACATAATAGAATGTAGTTGAGATTGTCTGTGTTCTAGTATGAACACGTCCTGTTCTAGTATATCTATAGCAGAAGATACAATGTTGCCTAGTGAATAAATCCTGGATGTTAATGTAGTCATACCATTGTCAACTGCAGCTAACGCTTTTTCTAGGCTAAGTCTATCTAGTTCATGAAGTCTCTCCGCAGCTTCATGTTGAGAGATCTTCCAGATTTCATTATAGACAGCGTATAAGAAACATTTCTGACGTGAACCTAATAAAAAGTCCCCTAGATTCACCTCATCAGAGAGTAAGGATAAGTGCTGTTTCACCTGGGACAGTGTTGAGGTTTTTAACCAATCGAGGCACAACTTCCCAACACTGTATGATGTCACCACCCCCGGATGTTCTCTTTGTAAATAGCCTTAGTCCGGCCTATGGATACTAAACCCTTCAGTTGTACCCTTGAATCTTGATTAACATCTGTTTTTGTCTGTGGGCCAAACTAACCATCCCTTCCAAATTGGGGTCTAAAGTATTGTACTGCATGATGTCATTTATCGTATCCACTCCACGTGATGTAAAATTGATGTGTGAAGGTGTGGGTATCAGAGGTGTGTTCAAATCCTAGTTCTTGGCTATCCCAAAACACAGTTTCATTCAGAAATATTATCTGCTGTGGAATGAGGCATGCACAAAATAGTGCTTACGTTCCCTGAACTTACCATTCCTTTGAACTCCATACTGATTTTATGTCGATAGTGTCCTTCCATAAGTCGAAACCCTGTTCAGACAATTGGGAAATAAAGGATGCAGAATAAATCTGTTTGGTGTTAGTCAGCATATTTTTCTGTGCAGTTGTAGGTGTAACCCTATAGTAATAGAAAGTTTCTGTGCAAACATTTTCAAACTACCTTTTGGTGGTGTTGGGCAGTGTTCCAATTTGTGATATGTAAAAATATTTTGTGGGATACTGGATTTATGTAAGAAGTGATGACCATAATGATGATAACAGCACATAGTGTTTTAGTCTGAGGTGTCTTCTAACATTTCAATGCTTAAAAATGCAGCGGATTGTTCTAAATCAGACAACAAGTTATTTACAGTTTCAAAATCCCAATCGTCAGAAAATGTACTGGAGGTAATGATGTCATTTAGAAAATTTTTAAATAAATGTGGTATTTTCAAAAGTTCAGTGGGACCAAATACATCATAATCAACCTTGTCTCAAACTATAGCATCAGGAATTGGAACCGCTGTAATGTTCACGAAAACCAGGTCTCTTTATTCACGATGAGATGATGTATGAGGTTTCAGGACCAAGTTCACATTTGAATCTTCAGAGCATTCTGGGAGATATTTTGCAATCATGAGTAAGCAAAAAACAGTCACTAGGTCAATCCAGAAAAGATAAAAACAGTATTCCAGTTATTATCCAGAGATGGAGCCAAGGTGATACTAAGTAAGTCTTTTTCAGAAAAGTGTAAAAAGCACAAATTTGAAGTAGCCAGATGCAGTTCAATCTATCTTTGGTAGCTCAGCAGGTTTTGTGGAACTGGCAGACATCTCTTTTAGAGGCATATTGATGTAGGGATCAGTGTTAGGCCGAATTGATATTTGTCTTTCAATTGTGTTTTGAAGTTCTGTTTCAAGAGGAATGAGTTCCCTTTCATTGTTGTAAATGTCATCATTTTGTATTGGTGATTCTTCAGATGTTATGAGTCTTTCTAACTGAACTTCCTTTATAGTAGCGAGAGGAGAGAGTCGGCTACCCAGGAGCCCACAAAGGCTACTATTCAGTATTGGGCCCATAGTGGGGTTTGATCAGATCAATGGAGATTAATCTCTTTTCTTTTTTGCTGGCAAGAGGCGGAAGAAGTACTGTTCTTGTTCCTTCGACAGCCAGGACAGGCACAGGCTTTCTATATGATGGCCCAAATTATTTTTTTGTCCTCAATCTTTTTTCTGACGAGATCCCCGACTTTTGGGATCCAGACAGGTCTTTGACTTCCCCAGTGGCGGTTTGTTTTACTTGCACTTTGCTTTGTAGTGCCCGGAATGCATTGAGATCCTGTAAAACAGCCAATCATTTATTGATGTCAAATGTTTTTACATCCTCCACTGTGCTTTCACAATCGAGATCAGGTAACCACATCCTCACCCCAAATAGGACCTCATAAGGAGTGACACCTCCTAGGGAATTTCTTGTCATATTATTAAGGGCTCGTTGGACCCTGTATAAGTGATTGACTCAACTACCACCCGAACCTAATACCCTTGCTGTCATAGATTGCTTTTAGTCTCGGTTTTTCCTCTCTGCAACCAAATTTCCCTCGGGATGGTACAGAAAGGAGTAACACAATGCTACACCTAAACTTCCCATGGCTTCCTTGAAAGCCCTAGAGCTAAACCCGGGCCCACATTCAGAATGTAATGTGCCAGCTGCGTATGTCCCTATAAAGACTCGTAAATCTTTTATAACAGTTTGAGCATCAGCGGAGCGCTGAGGCCCTACCCATAGGAATCTAGAGCATGAATTCACTACCACCACAATATACTTTTAAGCCCCATCTGAGTTTAGGGGGCCGCAGTGGTCCAAATAGACACAAGCAAATGGTCTGTCTGATATTACTAATGGTGTCTGCGCTGGATTGCCCCATGGCGGAAGCCTTCATCTGCTGGCAGATGTCGCAATTTGGGACAACATTCTTTATCTGTTTAGTTAATCCTGGCCACCAATAGTGTTGTTTCAGTAAAGAAACTGTTGCTGTAATCCCTGAATGTGCAGAAACTAGACCCTTGTGTGCAGCTCGAATTAAACCTAATCTCAGATCCATGTTATTACTCTATCCCCACTCCTGGAATTTGAGTATATGGAATGGTATTTGCATCTAACTTGTAGGAGTACTCGAGTGGAAAGCCTTTAGGTAAGACTGGGCTGTTTTTGCTTGAAGCAATGACAGCTAGCGTTATCTGACAATCTATTCTCGTTTTTGAACGAATGATTGCAGCTGCGGCAGCAGTTTGTACTGCCCCCTTCGCAACTTCATCAGCCAATGAATTTCCTTAAAGTGAATGCCATCACATTGATGACTCAGCGTGTGTATCACGTGAACTCTTGGTAGTTAATTTTTCAATTCAGCTACCTGTTCCCATAGCATTTTATGCTTAATTGTGCGACCTTCTGAGTCTTTAAACCTATTTTAACCCCAGTAGTGAAGATATTCGTTCTATGACTGGACACAATAAAAAGAATTGCACACATTCATTGTGGGGTATTCTCGATCTGTATTTATTAGTGCCAGTACCAGGGCTTTTAATTTTGCTAGCTGTGCCATGCAGTCTCCTAGAGAATGTGTCTTCATACTGCTGGGATGGAACTTGCAAACCTGCATACGACCCTTCACAATCACACGCGCGAAGCTGCGTTGCTGTTTACTTCCTATGGCCGGCTGAGCAGATCTGTCAGGGTAAATGATATATTCATACTGATCTAGAGGCATTATTTCATTGGGTAGAGGATATTCATGTTCATATTGCAGGAATGCTTGTGTTTTTAGACTGGGGTCATATCTGTATTCTACATCCACTGCAGTGAGAGAATTAGCCCATTGTATCCGTCTTGGATGTAAGACTTTAGCATTAGGAAAGCTTGCCTTTGTAGCAGCCTCTAAGGCTGGTACTGGAGTTTTGACAATTATTAATTTCCCCTGTTCCAGTGCTCTTTTCCTTACTACAGCAGTCTGTACTGCTGTCAGTATTTTTTCTGTATAAGAAAAGCGCATTTCAGCATTTGTGTACCAGTATGATTTGTATGCTATGGGCACGTTTCTCCTTCATTGAAGGTTAAGTAAGTGTACCCAGATTGACCCGCTATAACACGGATCCCCAGGTTACGGACATTTACACATGTCTGCAAGTGTTTTGCAGCTATCATGTCAGCTTGTAGGGAAGAAAGGATATCTATGTGTTCCTTTGTCCAATGCCTAACTGAAAAATGAGTTCTTATTAAGTCATAAAAAAGGTTTTACCTTTTCTGTGTAATCTAAAATGTATGTTCTGGCAAAATTTAAAAATTCCAATGGATTGGAAATTCTTCAAAGATTTAGGAGTTTGGAGCAGCACAAACATTTCTAAAAAGTTAGCTGCCAGGCTTTTACCTTCAGTTGATAACTCATATCCCAAAAATAGGACATTGAGGTGGGCTATTTTAGATTTTAAAATTTTAATTTGTAGCCCTCAGAGGTGAACCCCAAAATTATGCTACTCACCCTGGTCAAGTGATCCTTCATACCATCATCCGTCAGATAAATATCATCTACATAGGACATTGCCTCTTCATCCAAACTCTGAAGTAACTCTGTTACCCTAGCGGAGAACAGCCCAGGGGATTCAACAGAAATGACGTTGGCGACCTAGCCCTGAGAATGCTGTCAAATACCGGCTTTCAGGTGCTATATTTTAGCACAATAATCCATTCGAGATATCTAGTGTTGTTTGTGTTTTTTTCCGCACAATATTATTCATTAATTCGGCACTGTGTGCATTCTGTACTGCAAATGTTTTAGTGCATGTGTTCAGATCTCTGAAGTCTAAAACTTGATGGTATGAATTATCAGGTTTCATTACGGGAAACAAAGGATTATTCATTGGAGAGGTGCAAACTTCAATTACACCCTGCTATTCAAGTTGATCTAAGATCTCCCTGACCTGTTGTTTCTCTTCTTGTTTTATTGGGTACTGTCTCTGTGGATTTGGAGTTTTTTTTACTGGGATTGTATGGTGAGGTGACTCAGCATCCGACTCAACATGGTTACAATATAATGCTGCAACAAAGGCTACCACCCACTCCTGCATGTATGTGTGTTTTAAGTATATTGGAATAAGGTCGGAAAAAGCTGGTAAAATTGCCGTTTCTCCCTTTGGGAAATCCATGACAATTTCAGGCGGCCAGTCTTTCTCAGCTAAAAGGATGTCATAGCCGTAAGTCAAGAGACCTTTAATTTTTCTGAGTTTGTCCCCCTCCTTCTGGAGTGTTATTTTATGTAACCTATGCAACACACTTCCCCTCGTATCATGTATTACAACCGTGATGTGCTCATTCAACTCCCACGTCACCAGAAATTCCATCAGGTTCTAGCGAGCTATTGTTCCTTCTGCTGCTCTGTCTACAGTGCTTAATTTGTGCTGGTGCTTTCCGGTGCTAAGCACCGGCACCTATTTCTCAGGACGGGGATATAGAATTGATGAGTATAGGTGTGCTCCAGAGGAGTGTGTTGCAGGTGCCGACTTTTTCAGGGTGTTTATTTCATTGCTTGAGGCTTGATCGGTGTCCGTCAGCTGCGGAACATGGAGTGAAGTGGTGAGCAGGGCTATGGTCGGGGGCACCTTCAAGGCTCTGCAGGTACAGGCAGGCCTCAGTGCAAATGGAACAGGCAGGCCTCGGTGCAAATGGAACAGGCAGGCCTCGGCGCAAATGGAACAGGAAGGCCTCGGCGCAAATGGAACAGGCAGGTCTCAGCACAAAAAATTGACTTCCGGGGCACTCCGAGGAGTGCAAGAGCTGGTTGATTGGTTGTCCACATCCAAGCCCCCAGCCACAAAGGAGGGCTACGCCTACGCTTGACACAGCTTGGGGGTCCTGCGCTCCCTGACACCTCGCATACTTTAAATGCAAAACTTTCCTTCAGACAAACTCCAAGCGCTCCCCGTGCTCCGGGATAACGGGAGCGAGATCCCGCCTCCCCTCAAGCCTCCACCCCGGCTCTCTCTGGGCAGGACGTGGCTGTGTCAGTCCCCAGTGCTCTCGGTGTTTGTGTGTGGGGGTGTGTGCTGGGGTTTGTTTAACAGGGAGTGGGGTGAAAGGGGCGCCGGGGAATCTTAATTGCTCCCATTTCTAGGCCATAACTTTGGGAAGGCAGAGTAACGGGACATGCTAGCACAGTTGAGCGAGGCGCAGAGACCTGCCAAGAAGGGACGGGGTGTGAGGAGGGAAGGGAAGAAGAGGTGACGAAAGAGGAGACAATGAAAAGTAGGAGAGAAATGGGGACGAGAGAGAAGAGAAAAGAAGAAGCGCAAAGAAAACAGGAGGAAGGTGAAGCGCAGAGCGCGAGAGAGTGTGAGGAAAGAGAGAAAGAACACTAGGTGGAACAGAACCTTACAGACACCTAGGAAGAGAAGGGGCAGAGGAAGCGAGAGGCAGGCGGCGACAGAGCCGGAGGAAAGGTATGAGTGCGTGCAAATTTATATTTAACTGTTAATGAATCGATTCAAATAAGTTTATGTGTAAATATAATCTGTGAATATAAGGTCTGTTTGTGTAACGACTGTTGTATTGTGTTCGATATTTTTTTTTTTTTATTCTAAATAAGTCATAATCAAGTGAACTGTTTTGTTATTTTATGTTATAATTAATTATTTGGCATCGGGCTGTTAGGGGCATTGGTGATTTAACTTGATGTTGTGGGTGCTGTTTGTGAACTTGGATACCCAACTGATGGCTTTCGTGGGCTGTGTTGTGTGGAGTTAAGGGGGTCTGTTTACACACATTCTGTTGTATGTTGGTGGGCCCCTGATGGTGTGTGCAAGCGCTACTGTGGGCACAGTAATATACATCTAGGTGGTACATCTGTGCAGTGCTGGAAGTGTGTTAGGTGTTCCATCTAATATTTTGTATTTTATGATGCTCTGCGCTATTTAGAGCTGTTGTGGGCACACTGACACCTGTGACTCTAGGACATATGTATATCTGACCTGGTGTTTGTTTGCCCAGAGTTCTGTCTAACTTAGTATAATATGTTGACTAATTAATAACATGGCGTTACTGAGCGAGGAATACCAGGTTGAGGACATTCGGCCACACCAAGGCAGTAACCAGATGGAAAATAAACTATTCCCACCCCCCTTCCCACTTTGAACCAAACGTTTCAGGGATGGGGAGTCACATACAATATCTTCTTGTGCAAGGAATAAGATGCTTCCAAATTACTTTACCCTTTTAGTGCCATGCAGTGAGTAGATCGATAAAGGCAGCGTTCCCATTATATCAGTTTCACAGCCTCTTTCATTATGCCATGGCTCCTGTTCTATCTGGGTCTGGATTCTTGCAAGGTTCTCACTTTGCCACCTTTCCACAGCACTGCCTACAGGGACTAGAAGTAGGTAGGAAGTGCTAGTACCTGGTTTGGAATTCATGTTAAAGGGTCTTCACTAACAGCTCTGTAATGTATGGCATCTCTCAGCAATTGCATATGACTTTTCAGCATGGCACACCGTAGAGAATACGCTTTTTAGAGATTCAGCGAGCAACACTAAATTAATGCATTTCACTTAATTAAGGAGAGCAGAGGCTGTCAGAACAAGGACCACAGTTTATAATTTTTTGAGGTTAAGACATCTGTAATTGAATTCCTCAACACTTTTTACTAAGTTCGCTGGCCTGTCATTCTTTCAGAGTTTGTTTTATAATAATACATTCCAACGTATAAATCATTAAAGGCCCATATTAGCTCTCCGTACATCCAGTGGGCTCTCTGTACATGTGTTAGCCTGTCGTCTTATCTATCACACCATGCGTCAGCTTCATTGTATGTTTCTATGCCTCCAGGTCTGTTTCCTGGTCTGTGTTAGGTAGAACTTCCCAGACAGTGCATGCGCTGATGTAAGGCATATTGTGGGGTTTCTAAGACCATACATTAGCTTAGAGCCCTCCCATTGATTACAATTGACTGGATCTACTGCCATTCTCTTTTGCCTGCTTCTTATTCGAAGGGTTTCCTTGTCCATCCTGTGTCTGCCCCTCCCAAGATCACTGCCAATTTACTTGCGTCCTTTCCAGTGCTTAATTTGTGCCGGTGGTGTCCCACAAGAAAGCCTAGGGTCTCGAGTTGGGTAGAGCCAACCCAGGTCCCCCCTTCTTTTAAAAAAATGTTTGGAACAGAGGAAGGCGAACTCTGAAAGGCAAAGCTTACAGCGATTCCATCTCAAACCCCGCAGGGTTTGGTAACTGCTCCCTCCCAATGAGTCTGGTGACAATTATAAATTCAGGGGTTTCTGGCGGAAAGGAAGTAAGTAAATCAACAGAACATATAAAAATCACCCCCTCTCTATGCTCCTTCTTTAAGGTTAATAATAATAATAATAATACTGTGTTTTATAGAGCGCGACCACCTACCTCGCGAGGAGGTGTCCCGGCGCTAGAAAAAACCACAGAGGTCCAGGGGCAGAAAGTGGGAGACCTAGCGGGGCTGGGCAAAGAGCCAGGTCTTTAGCATCTTCTTAAAGCAAGGTTCAGACGGAGCCTGCTGGATTGCTTGAGGTAGGGAGTTCCACAAAGCAGAGACATTAGCAGAGAAGGTACGACCGCCAAGGCGTGCCTTTTTAGCTCGTGGGACAACCAGTTGGATACGGTCGTTTGACCGAAGTGCACGGCTTTGAGAGTACCTTGGAAGGCGTTTTTTTAGGTAGAGTGGACAGGAGCCATGCAAAGATCTAAACGCAAGCGTCAAGGCTTTGAATTTTATCCGGTTGGCCACAGGGAGCCAGTGCAGGTTTCGAAGATGCGGAGAGACTGACTGCTTGAAAGGAATTCGCAGTAGTAGCCTCGCAGCCGCATTTTGAACTACCTGTAGTTTATGGGTTAAGAATTTTGGGAGTCCCAGGTATAGACCATTGGCGTAGTCCAGCCGTGAAGTGACAGTTGCATGGACAACCAATTTCCTGCAGCTCTCGGGTAGAAGTTTAAGAAATTTTCGGAGATTTCTTAATTTACTTAGACAGCAGCCGGCCACTTGCTGGATATGGGAAGTAAAAGACATTTTATCATCCCATCTCACTCCAAGGTTTTTTGCCGAATGGCTGGGCATGGGTGGGGGGCCCATCTCCACCGGCCACCATAGCTCTGGGGCGGGGGCAGGACCTTTACCGAAGAAGATGACTTCGGTTTTATTGGCATTTAGCTTTAGTTTGTTGGTATTCATCCAGTGAGCGATGTCCTGGAGACAGCCTTTAAAGTTTGCGAAGGATTCCTGTGTCATCTCAGAGTAAGGGAATACCAACTGGGTGTCATCGGCATAAGAAATTGCCTTAACACCCCAGTTGGCAATTAACGTAAAGAGGGGGGCCAGGTAGATATTGAATAAGAGAGGGCTGAGGGCCGAGCCCTGCGGGACTCCACAGTTGAGGGTTTTGGGTGTGGAGGAAATCGTCCCGAGTGCCACCTTCTGCGTTCTCTGAGATAGATAGGAATTAATCCACTTCAGCGCGTTGTCTTGTATGCCTATCTCTGCCAGCCGGCTGAGTAATCTGGCGTGGTCCACCGTATCAAAGGCGGCCGACAGATTCATTCCAAAATGCGAGAAACACATAACTCCATATGCCCTTAGTCCTCTCCTAGTGGTCGGAGCAGAGTCACAGGAAAGCTACACCAGAACTGTGGAGTGGGTAGGGGAAGAAGGGGCTGTTCCTCAGTATCTGCTTTTCTTCCCCCATTCACACCTCACTCCTTTGCTTCTCTCCATTTTTCCTTCACTTTCTGCCCTACGTCCACGTTTCCTCTTAATGGCTGCCTCCCCTCATGGACTGCTTTTCATTTTACACCTTTCCATCTTTCATTTACACTCTCCTTTCATGCGTTCCCCGCTGTCTGCTCTTCTGCCCCTGCCTTTCTCCTCTTTCCACTTTTCATTCTCATCATGTTTCACTCCAATGTTGCATTCCCAGTCTCTGGTTTCCCCACTTCTTTTCACATTCTTTGTCTACCTTTGTATCTTTAATTCTATCCTTGCCTTCAGACCTCTCCTTCTTCCTCCCTTTCCCTTTTATGTTTTTCTGTCTTGTACATATCTTTATATCCACTCCAGGAATCTGTGTTTGATCTCAGGGTCATACATTTAAATCTTGGTGTGGTCACTCAGTATTTCATCTTTCTGGGGTCGATAAAATGAGTGCCATTGATCTGGATAGCAACATTTTGAATTTGGTGTCAAGGCCCCCTCTGGTGAATATGTGCTTTACAAACATACATGATGTGTTAAGGACACATAAATGTATTTTAATCTTTTGTTTTTCAATATTACACTGTCAATATTCCCTCTGTCCCTGCTTCATCCAGTACCTTTCAAACTTGCATACATTCCCTTGACCTCCTTTATTTCCTTCGTCCCATCGTTATCCTTTTTCTTTTCCTCCACCCCTCCAGCCATACCTCCTTTCTTCTTTCCATTCTTGCTTCCATACATCCTCATTCATTCCCCATCCTTCCTCCCTTGGTGCACTTTTTCCTCCATTTATTCCTTACTTTCTTTTTTTCCCTTCTCCTTCATTCACCCCATTCTTTAATTTCTTCCTCACTGATCCTCAAACCTTCCTTCTGCTGTTCTTCCTCCTTCCTTTCTTCTTTCTATTTATCCATCACACATCGTTCACTTCTTTTCTCGCACTATTCCTTAATTTTTTCCTTTCTCTTTCTTTTCTTCTTTTCTCCTTTCATCCAATACTTATTTGTTTCCTCGCTCCAGTACTCCCCTTCGCGCCTGTATTTATTGCTGCCTTCTTTAATGTATTCCTTACTTCATCCCTTCTTTTCTTTTGAACAGCGCAGTGCAAGCACATTCTCTTTAGTTTGCAAAACTGCTTCAAGTACTCAAATGACCTTTCCTAAAGCTGCATTTTGAGATTTGCACACATTCTCTAATGTAAGATCATTTTTAAGTTGTTGTCATAGGCTTCCTTTATGTTATATTATGTTATTTGAATATTGATTTGTATATTGAACTAATCACTCAAGAGGGTATCCAGGTACTGTAGGTATGTAGGTGTGAGGCCCCCGAGGTGCTTATGTGTTGAGCCAGGGCTGCAGTTTCTTGCAGAACTCAAGAAGTAAGTAGGTAGCGCGGATGTGTTGAGGCTTATGGGTATGGGTGGAACCAATAAAGTAAGTGGGTGGAGCCACTGGAGTAAGTGGGAAGAGCCAGGGAGTGGGTGTGGCCTCCTAAAAAAATTTGAACACCTCACTTAATATTTTACAAATTAAGCACTGGCTGTCTAGCATCGTCAGAGCCCATTCCCCATTCAGAAGTTGAGTCCTCAGAATTCTGGGCATGTCTAACTTGAGACCTACTACTTTCTCCATTTTAAATTGAGGTTTTGATTTTGGCTTGTCTTCTTTTATGGAAGTATAGCCTGAAGCGCGTTGTGTGTCTCTGGACTTTGTACGCTCTTCTTGTCTGTGTTCTGACGTCCTTCCCTCTCAGAGTTTTTTGATTAACCCTGAAAGGAACAAGAGGAACGTGTATCAGTTTCCTGATACCTGTCAGGTTTTTTAATGTTATCATGATTTCTAAGGTTGTACCACCTTTCGGATGGCTCCTGTTGAGGAGCCCCACCCTTGGATTTTGATCTATTCTCTCTAGTCTTTTGTTTTTCATTGTTATCCCATTTCTTCTTGGAAGAATCAGGTGCTTGCTTGGTGTTCTCTATTTCAGGATCGCCAATCAGATGAGGTTTTGTTGCTCTAGCTCCCAAACTATTTCTACCTAATTCAGCATAAGGGTCTTCGATAATGTTAGGTAATTCACGTTCCTGCTGTAAAGAAGTGAAATCCCTCAGGCATTGGCATATTGCCACTGATGCTGCCTCCCCTTTTATGTATGCTAATATAATAGCTGATACCTGGGCAACATTTCGTAACAATTTCATCCCTAAGTTCAGACCAGGTTCTGCTCCATACTCATTCTGTATTTGTCTCAATACATCTGGTATTACTGCTATTGAAGGGTTACCATGAGTTCTGGTATGGATCCCTCATCCGGGATCCAGTTGGCTCCCTCACTATTCCTGCACTTTTAAAAAAATATATATTTATTAAAGATTTTTCCCTCTTTTTTACCCTTGCAGGGCACGATACAAACTTAAGCAGATAATGACATGCATATAAATAATAACCAATAAATCACTGTATACATTACATTGCAACATGTACACAGGATAGCTTTGCAGCACCACATTACAAGAGAGGGAGATTATTCATAACAATTAATAGAAAACCATGCCTAGATACTGATCTCCTATCTATCTTTCCAATTATTCATGGGTTCCCATATTTGTAGACCAAGTCTTCTTCCCCTCCTTGCGTATACCTCCCTTTCCAGATTATAAATGGAGAGAAGTCTGGACAACCATTGGTGAAATGTAGGGGGCATTGGATCCAGCCCTGATGATGCCACACAGAGGCATAACACTGTCATTGCAACAAATATAAAGTAGTTAGCAGTGCCTTCCCCATCTACTCCAAAGATAACCCTTGATGGTTTATGCGCAGTGTTAATTCCCAGGGATTTTTCCAAGAAAGTTTCTATTGCCTTGTGCAGTGGCTGTAGGCTTGGACAGGTAGCAAAGATATGAACTGCCCCAGCATCTGTACTACTACAGCGAGGGCATGTAGTTCCAGATGTACCCCCCCCATTGTGCAATCCTAGCAGGCGTGTAATGTAATAAAAACATTGTTTTGTAGTGTTGTGCCTGTAGTATTCCTTCCTAATTCTAATGAAAGATGAAAGCTTTCCTGCCCAACACCCAGTCTCTCAGCCCACTTGTTTTAATGTTTTCCTAGATCATCCTCTCTGCTTGCTATTAGTTCGGAATACATTTGTTTGATCGTGCAGCTCCCTCTGCTTGCTATGCATTCCATGACTGGATTATTCCCAAACCAAGCAGGGCCCCCCTTTTTAGACCCCAAAAAGCTTCTGACTTGCAAATATTTATAGAAACTCTTCGCCTCAACACCATACAACTGCTGGACGTCGGAGAACTGACAGAATCCATGCAGGCCCATTAGGTCCCCGATTTTCACTACTCCGCACCGCCCCCAATCTGAGAAGACAGAGTCGGCAAAATTTGCTGTAGGAAGTGAATTATTCCCATACAGTCGTGTATACGCATTATATCTCCCAAGTCCACACTTTTTCCTAAATGATGTCCATATTTTATACGCAGCCATCAGGGTCTTAAATTTAGATCTCTTGAAATAACTATGGTCTGTGTACTTCAAAAAAACATTAAGTGCCTTTCCTCCTAGCAATACTGAGTATATATTAGTAGAATCAGACATGCGTTCTTCCTCTGGTGAAGCTCCCACGATAAGCCCAGACATATACTGGAGGGCCGCCGCCCAGTGGTACATTATAAAATCAGGGACAGCCCAGCCCCCTCAATCTCTAGGGAGTGCCATATACCGAAGAGCGCGCCTCGTCTTGCCGTGTGCCCATAAGAATCTATTTGTCATCTGCTCTAATGCAGTATACCATTTTGCCTCAAATGTTAATGAGATCGCCCTGAATATGTATAACAGCTTCGGTAACAAGATCATTTTTATGACGTTAGCCCGCCCCACTATGAAGAGGTGGAGATTGTGTAGGCTATCAAGGTCTTTTTTTGCTTTGTTAATTATCGGCTCGATATTCCTAGCCACTATGTTATCCAAATCTGCAGATATATCAATCCCCAGATATACTCCTGAGTCCACTACGCGGCTGTCAGAGCAGAGCACCTTATTGTTTTTAATAATTTGTGTTTTAGGTCCATTAAGGGCATAACCATAGATTCTGCCAAACACTACAGCCTCTCCCTGAATTTCCCTTATAGCCTCTGTAGGGGCCGGCGTGATGATCGCTACTTCATCAGCGTAAGCAAGTACTTTACTTTCTCCGCCTTCGTTCTTTACAGGTAGAATACTCCTGTTAGGTTTGAGTCTACGCAGCAGGGGTCCATATATAGCGTGAGTAGCAGTGGGGAACACGGGCAGCCCTACCTCGTGCCTCGCTTGATTTCTAAAGTCTTTGTGTATTCACCGTTTACCGTGGGTTCTAAATATAACACCTGTATGGCCTGGATGTAGTTGTTACCAATACCTGCCCATCTTAATGACGACCAAAGATAGCCCCAGGAGACCCGGAAGATGCTTTCTCAGCATCCAGCAGCATGACAGACATCGGCTCTTCCTGAGACCTCTGAGGCGTCGAATATAGTAATGACCCTACGAATGTGTTGTGTTGTCCCTCTTCCTGGAATAAATCCATGCTGTGTTTGACTAACTAGTGTAGCTATAACTTTTGAAAGCCTGGAGGCCAGAACTTTAGAAAAAATCTTTGTGTCCGAGTTCAGTAATGTTATTGGCCGATAAGACCCAGGATCTGTTGTTGGTTTCCCTTTTTTAAGAATGATAACAATTTCAGCCCCCTCCCAAGACTTTGGCGTGGAGGAACCCCTTTGTGCCTGTTGCAATGTTTCAATCAGATATTTAGAGATTTCTGCCTGGAAAGTTTTATAGAACTCAATAGGGATCTGGTCCGGTCCTGCAGCTTTACCTGCAGGTAAGCTCACTAGGGCGGTTATGATTTCTTCCTCCTCCATAAGTGAACCTAGCTCATCATCTCTACCCTCCTGCGTAAGAGATGGAGGCGGTATATCTGCGAGATAAGTTTGGATTTGCAAGGGATCCGTTCTTCACTATATAGCTTGGTGTAAAATTGTCTGAACACCTCGCAAATCCCAGCTGCCTCCGTTATCATGCGACCCGTGCTATCTGAAACTCCCTTTATTTCCCCCAGTGCAGCCTTTTGCCTTGTTCAAGCTGCTAAGGTGTGGCCCACCCGTTCGCTACATTCGTGACAACGCTCCTTCCTTGCTAGCTATATTTTCTGCTGCCGCCGCCTTTACCCTCGCCAGCTTGATAAGGGTTTGGTCTACGGGCGCACCTATTGAGGCCAGAGCTGCCAGCTCTGCCTCAAGGTCCACTACAGTTTTAGTCAAGTCTGTTAACCTTGTCTGCTCCTGCCTTTGTCTAAATATTCTGAAGCTCAGAGTTTCGCCACGGACTCCTGCCTTAAAGGCATCCCAAGTAAAACCTAAGGCAGTGCTACCCCTATTAATATCCCAGTAGTTTTTAATCAATGTTTTCATATGGAGGAAGTAGCTGCGATCTTTTAATAGTCCGCGCTCAAAAGTCCACTTGCGCGTAGGCCTAGTTTTTATTGCGGCGTCTAAGCAAAGCACTAAGGGATTGTGATCTGATATGATATGGGGCAGTTTTTCTATCTGAGATTTTGCTACCATCCTGTTTGAGACCAAAAAATAATCTAACCGTACACAGATCTTATGGGTAGCTGAAAAGTAGGTTGCCCCTTCATCTTGCGGCTTAAGTATAAACCATGTGTCTACTAATGCGTAATTTCTTTCCAGGCTTAAAATTGCCCAACATACCTTTTTCTTACGCCCCTGGTATTTGTTTGTCGGCTGCAAACCAAGACCACCTATTCTGTTAATATTAAAATCGCCACCAAGGATCACTGTGGGGGCCCACACCGACAGCTCTAGGTCTAAAAAGGAGAAGATCTCAGGATTGTCCTCTGTCGAGCCGTAGATTGAATCTAGCATGACCCAACCATAGTTAACCAGGCATTCTACTAAAACACACCTCCCCCATGAGTCCTCAAGTTTCTTCCTGACTGGGACCTGCTTATCTTTAGAGAGTATTGCCACTCCTCTAGTTTGGTCCCCTGTTTTGAGTTCCTGCACTTTGTGTACAAGTGAAGAACCTAAAAACAAAAAAATCAACAGTGATGTTTGAATAAGGCTTCTCGGAATGTTTCTGTACAACACATATTGCTTTAAGACCATAGTAGAGAGAAATGGTTTTAAAACTCATATTTCACTATTGTGGTTCTGGTTGAAATTTAGACTGCCTCCGTACTGAATTGAGTGGGCTGTGTAACAATAATCCTTTCAACCATTTCTTGAATGCATTAAGGTGTTGTTCTAAGCACTGAGTGAATGCTGTTCTAGATTCTTGGTGCTCCACTTGAGAAGGACTGGCTGAGAATTTTTTGTTTTTTAAATTTCTGAATTTTAGAGTGAGCACTTCTTTGTCTGCCATTCGGAATCCAGTTATGTGATTTCATATTTGGTGAGATGTGATTAATCGTTTTATATTAGAGCTTTGCCTTACTGCTCAGTACAGGGCTGCTTTCAGGAGTGAAAGGTTAGAGTTGAGTGCGCCTGTAAGATGTGCAGTTCCATATTTCAGTCTACATAGAGTTCGGAACTGGACTCAGAACATAAGGGCTTTGTGAGAAGCTGGCCCGTTATATGATGTCCACCAATGTAAGTGGGCACCTTGCACCAGTCCAGATAGCCCTTATAGCTATTTAAGAGGTCTCAGACAACCTTACAAAGCTCTCCAAGTGGAAGCTGTGGAGAGCAGGCTTCAGGAGTGTAAAGCAGCTTGTTAACCAGAATCCAATCTTACAGAATAGATTAAATGAAAAAGAACCACACAAAGTATTTATAAAAATATGTATTTATTATATAACACTAGTATCTCCTACACAGAGATAGACACAAAGCATACAATACCTTAGCAAATAAATCACAGGAAATAGCACTAATACATAGTGGGCACGGGGGGGACCAAACCATATACTAAAAAAGTGGTATAAGTTGACAACTCGAGTCAGGACAATGTTGAGAGGACGTAGAATTGCTGGGACCCCAAGGAACAACCCAAGGTGAGTAGATAGGGACCACATGGAGAGCGTGTGCCGTGTGTGAACACAACTGCGTGCCCTATACAAATCTATGTGCAAATGGTGGTTGGAATTTAAAGATTAGGGACCCTTCCCAGTGGACCCTGAAGAAACCTTGTGGAAGACAGAAGGTTGGAGAGCCACCCTACCCGAGGATGCCATAGTACCGAAGTTACCTATCCCAGGGGAGCCGGGTGCATAGGTGTGAAGCTATGTTTGAAACTGCATTCGAACCCAATGGAGGACTTCAGGAAAGTGCCGCTGCTGGAAGAGGCGAAAGTGTCAGTTAGAATCCGAACGTGGATTCTTGGCAAAGAGTACCTGAAAGCAGAGGGGACAGAGTCTATGTCACTCGGGAGTGACCAGGAGACTTGGAAGACGAATTCCCTCTGATGTCGGATGCTTCAGGGATGATGATGGTGACCTTGACTCTGCAGCTGCAGGGACCAGGCAACGCTGAGGATGACCATGAGCTGGATATGAGCTGTCCATCGTAGGGTGTCGAGTGGTGAGGGATCGGTTTCCAGCTGGAGAACCAACAAGCCTTGCAATTGCAATCAACGCAGAAAGTCCAGAAAGTGCACGGTTGGAACCAGCAAAGTCCAGTAGACTCACCACAAGCAGGGGAGTCAGGGCTGGGCCCGCACAATCAGGGTACCCTAAGGAAATCAAAGGTGACCCTGAAATGGAGCCGGAGGCACAGGAGTCGCTAGAGGACCTTGAACAGCTCACCAATAGAAGCAGGCCACAGTGCCCATGAGGTGATGTGGCTGAAGATCTTGGTGAAGAAGTTGCCGGAGGTTGGAGCTACTTGGAACCCAATGCACTTGTCACAAAGTTGCCAACAAGCATATGCACTTTCAAAGGTACGCAGTGCACAGTGGTTCAGTTAATGCAGCCCCCAAGAGGAATTCTGTCCTCAAACTTGGTGAGAGGGCAGCTCGGGCCTCGGGAGCCATACATACCCACCACCTGTTTGTTGAACCCTTCAGAGTCTGCAGGAGCTCAGGATCAGCAGACTGGTCAGCAGTGTTGAGGTGCCTGTGAATGCAGGGGAGTGACTCTTTCACTCCAAGGGAGATTATCTTTAAGTGTCTTGGATCTTCCACAGGTCCTGCAAGATCCTATGTGGTGCACAGGCACATATGAGGCAGAAGACTGCAAGTGAGAACATTTCAGGCACAAATGTCCAGCGAAGTCCAGAGTACCAAGACCGTAGAAGTGCAGTGGTTTCAGTTCTGACTCTTCTCCACGACGAATCTAGGGACCTAGACCCAGGTAAGCCCTTAAGTACCCTAAGGAAAGGGGTGCGATGATTCAGGGGAGTTTACTCCAATGTCCTTTGCCCAGTTTCACACCAGAGCGGGAGCCAATGACTCCCAGAACTGGTTTGAGCTGGACTATGCTTAGGGATACCAAATGTGTCCCTCATGCACACTTTCAGATTCTGGAAATCGTACCCACCCAGCCCTAATACACTAAATCCTGTCTGGGAGGTGGTCACACCTCCCCGACACAGGATGCCTATTTTTCCACCTTCCTCTGCTCGAGCTCTGATCATGAGCAGGAGGGCAGAAATATGTCTCTGGTCGGCAGCAACCATTTTGTGCTGTCCGGGTCAAGAAGGCTGGTATCGGGAACACTGAGAGCCTAGCGGAGGGCTCTCCCGTTGGGTGGAATCATATCCCCACACCGGTAAGGGTGTGGGGGGGTATGATTCCAACATGTCTGACACCAAACATGATAGGGTTCGTTGCAGCCATTTTTGAGATGGTCATCATGCTGTCATGCAATGCCCCTCTATATTAGTATATGGCTGCTTCACTGACAACACAGGAGAATGGACTCCGTAGGCTGCAGGGGCGGTCCTGCTCATGCATGGGCACCCTCTAACTTAGAACCAAGCACCCTGCCTTCACGATTATCAAGACCTGCTATAGGGGTGACATGTAGGTTTTTAGTGCAATGACCCTTAGATATAGTAAACCTATATCTTTGGTAAGGGGTGCATGCACCAACTTTTACACAGGCTGCAAGGGCAGGCCTATAGTTAGATTTTGAATGATCTTTCGTGGGTGGCACAATACATGCTGCAGCCCATGGGAGACCTCTGGGGTATCTATACCCTGGGTACATGGGTACCATTTACTAGGGACTGACACGGGTAGCCCAGTATCCAATCTGGAATTGTACCTAGGTACTAACATAACAGTTTAGGGAGAAAGCAGAAAGACTGGGGTCCTGATTAGCAGGATCCCAGTCAGACTAGTCAAAAACTGCATAAAAAAAGCAAAAAGTCGGGTAACCATAAGAGGCAGATCTTACTTTCCTACAGATTTGATTTGATGAGGCTTTCTTTATGACTTAACTACTTAGTGTGATCCTGGACATGTGAGCATGATATCCATGTGATTCAGTTCCACATTAGTCTCATCTGGGAAACAGCTAATTGCAAATATTAGCTTCTATGTAAAACTGACATTACTAATGATGTCACTTACACAGAGACAGAGCTTCTTCAGCAGAATGTAGGGTTGCATAGATTCAGCCATTTCACTTTTAGATATTGAGAAAATGAGTGCTGCTTAGTGATGTAGGAATAGCATGTTTTATAATATCATGTCATATGCTTTCAGTGAGTTGGAGCCATAAAAAAGATCTATTACCATAAACCTTTGTCAGTCATAAAAGGGAAAGCTAACTTTAAGATTTCTTTTTCAAGTCTGACATTTTTTAGATCCCCTTAATGTTTTGTCTTGTTCCTCTTTACAAGAATCACTTATGTGACTCATTCAGTGTCAGTCTAGTTACAAAGCAGCGGAGCGAGGTACAGATGGATAATGCAGATGAAGGGGGGGGGAAGCTTAATTTCCGAGCCATTCTGTGGTGAGAGTGCACCTTATGAACAATGACTAACACACGTAGCTGACAAATAGCAAACTTCATACCTTAAATGTGAACTGTGGATCTGAAAAAACACATATTTATAGAATCACAGTGCCGTAGAGTTCACATAAATGCACATTTTCAAAAGTCTTCGGTACATTAGGAAAGATTGAATCAACACAATGGCTCAATTCACATGGGTTAATTTACACATAGATAAATCTAAATGTGTAAATTTACTGATTCAAAGTCTAGTAAATCTACTACATTTTGCTGTTCCCCATTGTGTAAATTTGCCACAAAGTTTAGACTTACACGTCTCCACCCCTTAAGTTCAGAGGTTGGAGCCTAATTTACTAGTGTAAAGTTAACGTCAGGGAAAGGAAGGACACCTTCTCAGATAGCCCCCGCTCACCCCTTCGGTAGCTAGGTACGAGCAGCCAGGCTTATCTTCAAGGCAAGTGTGTAAAGTATTTGCAACCAAGCTCTCAGTAACCCAATGATGACACCACAAATGGACTCCACACGAGTATCATAAAAACAAGTATACATTTGTATAAAAAGATATACAATGAGACCACACAATATGAATCCAACATATGCATATTTGTAATATTCCTCCTGGTGGGTTATTAAGCCAGCCAGCCCTTGTAAGTTCTAGCGTTATTAATGAGCAATTCTACATGATCCACTTCAGTCTTAATGCAATGCTATGCAGTTCGCAATGCAAGAATCAGGCACTTTCCAATCTAAAAGTAAAGCAGTTCGTTATGCAACAATCAAGCAGTTCGTAATTCCAAAATAATGCATTGTGTAACGCAACAATTAGGCAGTTCGTTATGCAAACGAATGCAATGTGTAATGCAACAATCAGGTAGTCCATTATGCAGAAATTATTCAATGTGGAATGCAACAATTAGACAGTTTGTAATGCAGAAATAATGCAATGCCTAATGCAACAATCAGGTAGTTTGTAATGCAGAAATAATTCAATGCGTAATGCAACAATCAGGTAGTTCATAATGCAGAAATAATGTAATGCGTAATACACTCCAGCACAGATCACGGTGCCTTAGATGGTCTCTCCGCCACTCATATTGACTCGTGGTGAGCTTCCCCCAACAGATGCCCCCAACACAGGTATGGTGTAAACCAAAGTGCAGCTCCGCACTCTGGCCCAGGTACTGCCGCTCCTTGGCAAGTATTGGCCGCGATACGAGCTGAAGCAGAGGCTCGTGCTGCAAGAATGGGAGAGGCCGAAAGCGTATCTCTCCGAGCCCTCACCCTGCCCCAGGCAGCGACACACGTTACCTGGGGGGTGTGACCTCGCTCTCCTCTCCTCTTCCCGCGACTTGGGCCTCAGATGCAACTTTGGATTCTGGGTAGTGGGACTCGGGTCCTCCCCCGACGGGGTTGGTTCGAGGTCCAGCGCTGGCAACGGTAGGTTTGGGTCAGCAGCTCAGCTCCTCTGGGGCGGCCGGTCCGGGCCACTGGTTATATGAAGATCTCAGGCTGCAACAGGGCACATGCACACGACGTCGCTGAGACTCACATGAGCTTCGGGTGTGCACGATCACAGGGCACTCCTCATGAAGGTCTCAGGCTGCACGAAGCACACACACAAAGTGTTGCTGAGACTCACTTGGACTCTGGGTGTGCACGATAACAGGCCAATCCTCACAAAGGACTCAGGCAGCAGAAAGCACACGCACACAGCGTCGCTGAGACTCACTTGGACTCCAGGTGCTCACGATCACAGGACAATCCTCACGAAGGGCTCAGGCTGCAAAAAGCACATGCACACAGCGTCGCTGAGACTCACTTGGACTCCAGGTGCACACGATCACAGGACAATCCTCACGAAGGGCTCAGGCTGCAAAAAGCACACGCACACAGCGCCACTGAGACTCTCCTAGAAACTTTTGTGTTCCTGAGTTTGCGCAACAGTGAACCAGCTCTCCTCGGGCTCTTGGGGATAAGTTACTCCTGGACACAGCACACAGCAAAGTCCTTTCAAGTAGGGGGACATGGCACACAGCAAAGTCCCTTTAGCCTCTCCTTGGTTAAAGCAGCAAACTGCGGACCAACCCCAGAACACACAGCAAGGGTCAGTCCTTTCCTTCAGTCTTTTCAGCTGTTTCTTCCTTGGCATAGGTTCCTCTTGACCACGAAGTAGTTTCAATTCTTTTCATTCTTGATCACTTCCTCTCTCATAGGTATACCCCTAATGTCTTTGAAGTCTTTGTGGTGTTCAGGGGTACTGACCCCTGTTCAAACCAGTTCTGGGTGCCTCCCTGCCAGTGACACCTTTGTCTTTTGATTAGTGGGGGTCTAGATTCTCAATCACTCAGCAGGAGATGGGACCATTGTTTTATGGTAACAACCCAGCCCTCTTCACCTCCAGGGGCTGCTCCTACCCCCTATGCTCCATCTGCAGGTCAGCCTGTTGCGGTCTCGCCTCCTCCCCTGGGTCAAGACATTCCCCAGAGCCTATCACTTTCAAATCCAGACAGTGAATCTACAACCAAGCAGAGACACACAGAAATGTTAGAGTACAAAAACCCAGCCACTTCTAAAAGAGTGGTTTCAAAACACACAATGCAAAAACCACCGTCATAAAAAGATGTGTTAATTCATTTTGAGTTCAGGCACACTAAATGTCACCTCTCCATCTTAAGCCTTTGGGAAGATAGGCTAGAAAACATATTGTACAGCCTCCCCATTCTGTCATATCGGCAAGATGGCCTTTCAACAGTGAAAAACGTAATGGAGACTATTTCACTGTCAGGACATGGTAAACACCTCAGTACATGCCCTACCTTTCACATGCACTCCACCCTGCCCAGGAGGGTACCTTAGACCTACCATAGGTGTGTCTGATGTGCATAGAAGGAGAAGTGTAAGGCCTGGCAACTGGGTGCACTTGTCAGGACAACATGGCAGTTTAACAAACTGTGCGCAGGCACTGCAGTGGCAGACCTGAGTTCTCTCTTTAAGGCTACTGGTGTGGGTGGCACAATTAGTTCTGCAGGCCCACTAGTAGCATTTGCATTACTAGCTCTGGCACACATTGTGCACTTTACTAGGGACTTTACTTGTAAGGCAAACATACCAATCATGGACAACCAAGTACCTTTACACTTTACACAGGGATCACTTGCACTTTGGCACTGATCAGCAGTGGCAAAGTGCCCAAAGCATCTAAGTTGGCAACACCATGTCAAAAAAAAGGTCTAGGGGGAAAGACAAACACAGGTAGCTGACAAATAGCAAACTTCATAGCTTCGATGTGAACAGTGGATCTGAAAAAACACATATTTATTACATCACAGTACAGTAGAGTTCACATAAATGCACATTTTCAAAAGTCTTCGGAACATTGGGAAAGATTGAGTCAACGCAATGGCTCAATTCACAAGGGTTAACTTACACATAGATAAATCTACATGTGTAAATTTACTGATGCACTGTCTAGTAAATCTACTACTTTTTGCTGTTCTCCATTGTGTAAATGAACCACAAAGTGTAGACTTACACGTTTCCACCCCTTGAGTTCAGAGGTTGGAGCCTAATTTACTAGTGTAAAGTTAACACTAGTAACTTTTCACATATAGACAGAGATCTGTCTATGGTAAAGTAGAGGTACATGTTGTGTGGTACTGGGCTTACTCTAGGTCTGAGCTTGAGTATATTTGCTACTGTTTTGGGGTCCTCTTGGCTGTAATAACTTTAGAAGTGTAGTTTGTGAATAGCAATGGGCTAACTTTTGTGGGTGGGTGCATATCACTCCCTAATGTCCTCCATATTCCTCCTGTAACTCATTACAAATCCCATATCACCCCCCACATTTTGTAGTTTGTATTTCCCATTTTTCAGCCACTCCCCCGTCTCTCCCACATTCACTGCTAAAATCTAGGTTTACGTGTTCTCAGATCCCTTCAGTCAGGGGCAGAGATCTCCACATAGAAAAGATAGGAGAGACGAAGGCATATACCTTTGCACTTCGTTTAGTGAATAGCATTTTGTAGTATGTGAATAGTACTGTTGTCATACTACCAAACGTACTACAAAATAAAGCTTGTGATTAGGCCCATCCGTGTCATCTTTTCCTTCTAAAAGTTGAATTTTTCAATGGCCCTTTATAATTTCGAAATAGTAACAACACCTATACCTACCTAGACCCCCCCCCCCACCTGTCACTGTAAGCATGCCATATATAATGATCATTTGATACTTATTTTATTGACCACGGAAGAAAGGCAGGTCTATGTCTGGCAGTTTTCAAACGGTACTCACAATTCGTAGTAGTAGGCGCATTAAGACACTAAGGGGCCCATTATGATGTCGGGCGGATTGCCTCCGCCAGGCTGGCGGTGGCCACCGCCAGCCCTTCGCCAGATTAGGATGGCGGAGGGGACAGCGGCAGACGGAAAGACCATCCGCCGCTTTACCGCCACGGTCACCTTGCAACCGCGGCAGTACTAGATTAATATGGTGGCGGTGTCCAATGGACACCGCCAGTCATATTACAATTGCAATATGTAGGGGCCTTTCCGCGGCGGCAATGCCACCACGGAAAGGCAGGCGGCGATTTCTGTGGGGGCCCCCTGCGGGGCCCCCAGGTGATGGCAGAGGTGGAGGGGGACATGGGGGGTACCTATGGTACCCCCCCACGTTTGCATATGCAAGGTGGCAGGCATCGCGCGGTGCCTGCCGCTTTACATATGTAAATGCGTGCTGACATGTTTATCATTGTGACGGGCGGTGCTGAGTGCACCACCCGCCACAATGATATATATGTAGGATGTGCCCGCCACTGTGGCGGGCACATCCTAATTCCCCTACGGTACCCCCGCCCTTATGGCGGGCGGTCCCGATCTCCGTTAGGGTGGCGGGCAGACAAAGTCCGCCCGCCATCCTACTGAACCCCTAAGGGTCAGGGTTGGATTGGGTTTAAAAATCGGCCGGGGCACGCTAAAAAAAAAGTAGCCCTCATTTGCATATTGCCTTTCCTCAAAACACTGCTTCGGGAATGTTTTTTAAAAAGAAGGGGGGGGAGGGCTGGTGTCTCTGACAGAAGCATGTCTTCTTTCCTTAAATAAAAAAAAAAGTATCACTGATTAGTTCACACTGGTAAAACGCACCTTAAAACAAGTGAGGCCACTTCTGCTCAGGCCCCCTGCCCCCGCTCAATATGCATACATTAATGGGCCGGACCAGCGAGAGAATAGGTGTGAAACCTTTGCCCGTTGATAATGGACACCCTTCTGCCTCCAGAAAGGCCACCCAGGCACCCACTGGGCCGCTGGCAGCATCGGAACAACGCAGACATCACCCAAATCGGCCCCAGGCTGCCCAAAAAAGCAGCCCACACCTGGAACTCGGATACCGGCCCCTCAGCCATTGCACGAGAGCCCGCCTTACCAATCAGTCCCTGCGGAGTATGAATGACCATACTGCATCTATGGCGGCACGCAGGATTGCGGCCTGTTTTCACAACACAATTGGGCTGGCATGATCCGACCACACCGACTATGGTCCATTTAACTTGCAGCCTCATTTACCGAGAGTAGGTTTTAACAGTTTTGTCAGGGCCTACCTTGGTTTCCATTCCAGTATGAACCATATCACCCTCTACATATTTTGTTAAAAGCGGAAGAATAAGACTACCTAAATCTCCAAATAAGTTAACCTGAAATACACTTTTAAAAGTTAATGCCACCCAGCGCCTTTCCTCTAACAGAGAGGGGAAAAAAGGGAGGAGCGAGTACATTGCTTAAAATTTACTATAGCACCAAGAAATGCCTTGCTAAACAATTACACGCTGCCACAAACCCTGTTACAACTTTCTGGTGAATTCTAACTTTACAAAATGAGAAGCCCCATTCTCCTGGCACGCGCCCCCGTCAGGCAGCTGCTGGCAACAGCTGGATTATGCGGCGCTATTCCCCCACAGCCATGCGCTCCCTGGAGGTTTCCTTGTCTCCTGTGAAGGCAGCTAGGGTTACTAGGCGCACGTGCTGCGAGCACAGGAGGGAGGGAAGGCATGAATAGCTCTTTTCACGGAGTTCAAATGTGCGTGTTTCAGGCGTCCGTTCAGTAGCAGAGCTCAGAAAAAGAGCATGGTTAAAAAAAATTGCGAGACGCTCGAAATTTAAATATAGTTTTTTTCAATGATGTCAGTGAAAGTAAAAAAAAACAAAAAAAAAGCAGCTAACGCTGACAAATGCATTAGGTGGTGTGGTTCTGTTGTTGTCAAGGCCATCAAAAAGGATAATTAATGCCCGCAGCTGACGACTAAATTTGTCGGTAACAAAATCCACGTTTGCAGTATTTGTGACTGCATTAACTCAATGCTTTCTCAATGCAGCCTATTATCACAACAGGGATTTCAGTGCTATGCAAAATAGAAAAAAAAATGTAAGACGTAAAAATATACATTTATTCTCTTTCTATTAAAATGTTATTCCCCACATTGAAGCGCAACAAAACCACTGAATAAACACTGTCCCTTGTAACTCAAAGAGTAAAACAGTTTATGAAAAAATTATATTGTATTGTATTTGGATTTATATAGTATTTACTACTCCTGACGAGGTGTTGAAGCGCTTTACAACAAGTAGCAAGGTACTCCGGAGCCCAAGGTTAGTGGTTAACCCAGTAGTTATTAACTATTGTTGGTTATTGCGATTAGTTTTGTGCTCCGAAGGCAATCATTCCATGCATTTTATCTAGTTTATTTGTGGTTGACTAGATTCATAGGAGTTACGTGCAGTTATGAGTAGGGTTATGGGAATTCTTGCAAATGGTGGGCTGGAGAAGATTAGGTATTGTTAGGTTGCAGGGATAGGGTTTCAGAGAAGGGTGGGTTGTGGTCTATGAAATGAGGTGTAGGCAATTTGCAGGAATACAATAAAGGAGATTAAGGGAGACATGCATGCAACATAGAGTACACTTTACTCAGAGAGAAGAGGCATGCAGAGATGAATGAGTTATTCAAAAGAAAAAAATGCGAGGGAACAATTAAGAGTTAAATCATATTTTTGTGCTGGATTGTAGAATATAATTTTGAGTAGGCTTCTGGGGAAAGCATGCGAGCTGAAGAGATACAGCAGGGAACTAATGTGTCCATTGCAGGGCCCTCTGTTTGACCTCATGGTCACAGGTTCAAATCCTAGTAGATCCACTCTGCATTTCATCCATCTGTGGTCGATAAAATAAGTACTGTTGGGTAACAATAAATATCTGTGCCAAGATGCCTACGGGTGAACAAGCACTTTACAACTACATGTTATGTACAAGAGTAGAAAGAAAACAATATTATTTGCAGGAGAGGTAGTGCTATATAAGTATTTAGATTGTCACTAGAATCAGGTTAGTGGCCTGTTGTCACAAATATTGATTTCTGTTGTAATGGGAATGTCCCCTGCATGACATACAGTCATGTGCCCCTGCCCTGAGTGCCTGACTGTCTGTGTATCAGGTATCCTGAATTTTTGGCCCTATCAAAATGCTAATCTAGGCAGAGGCTAAGATCTGTCCTTTATAATCAAGATGTTAGCCCTATCCTATGCTCTGGAGAAGGGCACCAAGTCTAATCCCAGAGTGGACCGATGACTATTGTCCATGTCTTGGATTAGTACATAAAGCAGTGGCCGCAGCATATTAAGTTTTATGATTCTTATAAATATTTGACCACACCTTTGTATCAGCGATGAGAATGAGGGCAACTTGACCACAGGGAATCCTGCGGGCGTGGTATGTTCAGTTAAACGTGGAGAAGCCGGTGCCACTATGCCACAATCTTACAAATGATCGAAACTCTCCACTGATGGTTCAGGACCAAGTTTAACTGAACTTACCACGCCCGCAGTATTCCCTGTGGTCGTTGCCCTCGAGGAATGCCTTCCTCAATCGCGTATGAGATGCTCATTTTCATCTATGCATTAAGTGACCCTAAATAGGTCCTACGATTGCTTCCAGTGATCATTGTATCACATGGCTACATCCCCTATCTGACAGCACTGCTTCGTACCCCCGGCCTGATAGGAGTAATTACAGGCAATTGTTTTCAGGCATCATATCTATAATGTCCTGATGATGATCCTACTTCTCTTTGTAGAGGATTGAAATGGCGTCGACAAGTTTTTAAATGTAAATGTAAATGTGTTTCGATTTATATAGCGCAACACTTTAACCCAGGGGTCTCAAGGCGCTTGCTTAGGGAACCCGTCCTGGTATTCCCCTGTGAGATACCCCGGCCGGGTATCCACAAGGTGAAAGCCAGGCATCCCGCCGCGAGGGGCCGTAGTGGAGATTAAGCAAGCTATTGCCCAGAGTCGCAGAGTGTGACCCCGTGAGTCGAGTAGGCACCGGAGCGAGAATTGTCGACTCCGTGGAATTTTGAGCCCAAGACCTGCCGAGGCGGGGAAACGAACCCTGGTCCACGGCCGATCTCAGCTTCCGGGTCTGCCGCCTCTAACCACTGAGCCACGCTTTAACCTTATACACAGTGATTTTTATGTAATATTCTGTGTATAGGTGACCTTTCTGCAATTGTTGTTTGTTTTATTGTGATTAAGCGATACAGACAACTACATGCTGCCTGAGCCTTTTCTGTTTTCCCTTGTTATATGAGTTCATGGATACAAGCTTGTGTCCCACTGTAATTAATTTGCATGTTTCGCTTATTTCATTTATTTGCATATTAAATTGCCCTTGTCCGGCTGAATAACGGCTAAAATATAGTACCAATTGGGGCCATATTGATTTCTTTTCTACTCTTTGCTTACTCAGGGACCACTGTCTCTCAAAATACGTTAGCTCCCAAGGTCCCTGACCGATCGAAAATTGGGTTCCCTGGTACTTTACAATATGACTTGTGCCTATAATGTGATGTCTGTATTGTTCCCGTACCACTGACATCAACGTATCCCATTCCATGAGAGGCATTGTGGCAGTGTTGGTATTTTCTGTTATGTAGTTAGTGATGATGTCACAAGTGGTTGTTTGGAAGACTTGATCTTATAAAGCTGTTGGTTGTAATTTCCCTGTAGGTACTGAAGGTATATAAACCCCAGGTAGGTTTTCATAGTAGGGGTTTATGATCGGAGATGGTCTTACCCAAATATTCATCAACTGTTACCCTTAACTGTCTAGCGGCAGCTGTGTAGCTGCTGGACGGAAAAATCTATCCAGCCTAATGTGAAAATCATGCGAGGGAGAGTAAAATGGGTATTCCCTACTGTCAAGATGTAGTGCTCTCCCAACAATCGACTAGAGATCAATGTGCAGTCCATTGTGACAAATAGGCCACAGTACGGCCTATAGGGGAGTTAAGAAAGAGTGGGTACAAATGGTCTGGCATAGGATTGGGGACATAGTTAAAGTCGCCCCTAATTATCCAGGGCATGTGGGCCCAGTGTGTGAAATGGTCTGAAAGGTAGGTAAGGAAAGTCGACTGTCCAGTGTTTGGTGAGTAAATGCATCCCAAAAATTTAGTTTGCCATCCAGCACCCAACTAGAACATATTGGATTTCAGGACCCAATTCCATGATGATAGGTTGGAAGGGGAAAGCCGGTCGGATCCAGGTAAGTGCCTCTCTATCTTTCTAGCATACCCAGAGTATCCATTTCCGAAACACTGGCATCTCCACCCCTTCTTGAGTCGGGTATCCTCCCCCTTGGTAAGGTGTGTTTCCTGCAAAAAAGAAAGGTATGTGGATCCCACTTGTATTAAGGTATTGGTGTAAAGAGTGTGATTTTTTATTTGTGGACATGCCACAAATGTTCCAAGTTATCATATTCAGTTTAACCGTACAACCAACATGTTTAAATGAAGTATGGAGGAGGAACAGGGCCTCTGGTGTGGGGGGAATCAATGATGGTGTATAGTCGTGTCAACCCGGGGCACCCAATGCAGTGCAATACAGTATATGATAGTAAACGTAAGCATCCCAACTCCCAACCCCAGGGCGGTAGAGTAACATCCTGCTGCCCAAACAACAGAAACAGCAACAACATCAGTTATATAGATTGAAATTGTCCACTGTATGCCCCATAGTCCTGAGGGATGAAAGTGCGGCAAAATGGGGGAGTGTGGCTGCATAGTCTCTTCGCCTGGTTAAGGTGACAGTGAAGATGGTCCCTGTGCAGGATGTGATGGCAGCAACCAATAGACTGAGAGTGTATGGGGGAGTTGCATGTGCAGAAGCTATAACTTGGTGCAGCGTCCCCAAGAAAGTCTAGAGGGAGTCCCCCACATATCTTCAGGTAAGGCTGAGAGTCCTGATGTGGGTCAAGGGGGGCCCCCAAGTTCTAATGATCCATTGTCCCTTCTCCGGTCGAGACAAACCCCCAAGCATGTAAGACCCCTAAATAATATCTTCAGCTTTTTGCGGAGTGACCAATGGGAGCAGGGCAGATGATGTAATGAGTTGGGAGATTTCAAAGTCTTTTTCAGAAGAAGTATCATTCGAGCGATCAGATAAGCGAGTTGTGTTGGTTTCACAGAGATTAGCTGCCATGGCAGGGGCAGAGATTCTCCCAAGTTGCGCCTCTTCAGGTAATGAAGCTCTGGAGACTCTGGAGGCTGTTCTGCGTGATAGAGTGCCACAGCGCTGTGAGCTTCTAAGTCGGGGTGGCTTGTTGTCATTCCTCTGCAGCATAGTATCACTTGCCTCTGGTGAGTCATGACTTGGTGGTCCGACCCAGTCTCATTCACAATGGTATAGTCTGGGAAAAGAGGAAAATGCACATTTGTATGGGCAATCAGGCCCAGACATTTGACAGCCTGTAGTACCTCTTCCCTATCCCTGAAATTGAATTACTTTGCCACAACCGGTCCCGGGGTGGCACCAGCCGTGTACTCTGGGTGGGAACTCTCTATGCATGTTCTACAGTAAAATGGGGGGAGGAGGAGGGCGGGGACCCACCAACAGCAACTTTAGTGAAGTGCCAAGTCTTGAACAAATTGGTGAGGTCTTCGACTTCCGCTCCCTTTGGGAAGCTAATGATGCAAATATTGTTAGGCCTGGACCAGCTCTCAAGATCCTTCTATTTTATTCTCCTTTAGTTTGACTTTGTTGGTGTGGTCCTCTTCCTGCTTGTTGAAGGAATGCATTTGCAGTTGGAGGTCAGAGATGGCTGATTCCTCTGTCTGCGAACCCCTGTCGGTCCTTGCACAGAATCCCCAATTCCAGCAGGACAACGTCCACCCTTCCACCGAGGTCAAGCCTATTTTCCACTATGGTGTTAAGGATCATGTCCATTTTCGGAGTCTGGGCAGAGACAACATCCCATGTGGCACAGTATTTATGGGTTCCCTCTCTGTTACAGAAGGGCAATCTCTCAGAGTTCGGCGGTTTGGAAGTAGCCTTCCCGCCTTTGTTCGCACCATCTTTGGCCATCCACCAGTGCCCTTCCCACTCACCTCTCCTGCTGGTTGGGCAGGAACAGCTTAAGAGGGGTGCTGCCATATTCGTCGGAAGCCCACCATCCCCCAATGCCCCACACTATGCTTGCCTATACTGGGGAGGCATGGGCAGCCTCTGACCAGGTTGTAGTGTTCACCCCTCAGGGGATTGGATATCCTCTGCATGTCATGGGGAGGTCCTTAAAAGGGCAGCATCCAGTACAGAGACCAGACGCTACTGTGCATGTCTCAGAGGCAACGTGTGAGTAGCATGATTATGTAGATTTTTGCTCTCCTGGGTCAAGCAGAGCGGCCAATGAGGGGCAGTATGGGGGAAGGGATGCTATCTTTGTTGCACCGGGCCCCTACCTGGCTCCCAGTGAAGTCTCTCCTCCCCCTGTTGTGCACTGATTGGAGGGGGGGTTCTATAAGCTCTAATTCCTAGGTCCTAAGTCACCGGGTCCTGGCTGCTGGCAAGGCCTTCACCACCGCTCACAGTGGGACCCGATGCAGCCCGTAGGCTTCACTTGTCTCCCACATACTCCCCCCTCATGTGACTAGACCTACTCATACTGCATAAACTTGGTTAAATTAATATCCCAGCCGACCACTGAAATAAGAAACTAGTTAACAGCCTCCCATTGAAAAACTGCTACCTAATGGTTTCAGCAAGCCCTGGGACAGTAAACAAAAAAGGGCAGTGGTGTGGTCCTCATACAAGGAAATGATGTCACTTGTATGCTTGTCAGCCCCCATAAGCATGCTTCATTCCTGGCATTGGACATTAGTTTCTCACCCTTAGTCTTTGTACACTTTAGCATAATCTGTCAATCTCCGAGAGACCATAAACGCTTCATTAACCAATGCCTGAAATGCATGTCAGTTCTTCTCACCTTAGCTAATGGCAATTGTTGGGACGAATAGTGTAAATAACAAGGACCCCCTGTTGAGAAAATTAATTCGAGGTACAGGGAAATAAACAGTGTAAGCAAAATAGCACAATAATAACACATCACGAGGGAGAAATTGTAAGGAGGACACACAACTAGGTGATTAAAAAACTAAATTTCATTTAATATATTCATAATCTTGGCATTAAAAACACATAATAAAACAAGTAATGTAAATCAATTATACAGACAACAAATTGCTAAATCATCATATAAAAATTACATGTGAAAAATTAAAAATGGTGACAAACAATAATATATAAATTGTTGGGACGAACAAATCCTCTGCAGCATAAAGATGTGTTCCTCTGCTATGAGTGCCCAACTGTACTGTTTGTCCTCCTCTATCCTAACTATGAAGGTACCAATTACCTGCACACTCCGGCTTGGTGTGCTCGGAGTATGATGGAGAAAACATCTCTGAACTGTAGATAAAGTGTAGTTAGGTTTAAACAGAGCCGATTGTTTCCGTATGTCCAATTTCCCAAAAGTCAGGAGCAAACTTGCTACCTTGACTGCTCTGGCGGCTCACTCTCGGAGTGGAATGTAGAAACGTTCTCCCAGACTGGAGTGAGGCTGCAAGTAGCGTGTTTAGCTGTTCCGAGAGATCTGCCCTAACTGACATCTGAGGGCCAGGACAATGCCTAAGGGAACGCAGCAAGGGACTCCATGTGGGAACCAAAGGATTTAATTCCCCCAGCTTGGGAGAACTTGACTTAATGCGTCTGTGTGATCTCTGATAGCTGGGGAGAGCCAGCTGTACTACTCCAAGAATGAGCCTGCACCTACTTGATGCTGTCGCGTGAACCGCAAGCAGCCCGAATTCTCTGAGCAGGATTTGACCTTGCGAGTGATTGCGCTGAGGGCACCCGTTTTAACACTGAATATTTCGCCGCTGCAGAAGCGGGTAAGACTTGAATTAGGGCAGGTGAGCCCCAGGTGATTTACTGCTGAAGGTGGTGCTGCACCATAGACAATTTTGATTAAATTCCTGAAGAGACAAAGGGAACTCGTGAGTATGGCCTAATAATGTGCATTCCCTGGATGCGGCCATGAGTGAATGGGGAATAGCCCCGAGCACGTTGCATGAAGGAGGGTGAAACAAGGATTTGCCTCACAACTCCTAGAGCCCCAACAACGAGGGGGATTGTGTTGGTGCATTTGAATGTCACATTTATTTGCATGTGGAGAGTTAGAAATAAAACACAACTTTTTTCTTATAAAAACAAGTATTTGGCTGGACATTGATTTTGTGTCCGTAATGTTTGCACTTTAAGTTTGAGTTGTGTTCACTGATCTGAATCTACATCCCACTCGAGGGCGCTTAAGTGCTCAACCACAGTTACCACTGAGAGTCAAGTGCAGAAGGGATACCTGGCCCAGTTGAGCGGGATATGTAGGCTGGGCCTCGGGACATCAGAAGTAAAAGGCCTCACCCACTATGGTTAACTTAAAGTCTGTGACCTTGAGGAATCCTCTTGATAGAGACCCACAAAACCTGTGAACAAGCTAAAAAGGAGGCTTTCTGAACATGGGATGTTCAATGGCTAGATACGTTGACTCTGAGCACTGACATCTATGCCCACACTAACTCATTTAACTAGACGGAGGCTGTATGTGCCCTTGTCTTATGTAAGAATGAGACAATAGATTCATCAGCCACGTACACCACTACACCCATACATACAATCCACTTAAATACACATTTACCTCAGTGGTAATATTAAGTGATAAAACAATCCAGGAAATATATCAGGAAACTTTAATGGAAATAGCAAAAAATCCATCCTAAACAATCTTTTCTTCAATCAGAAAGTGAAGATATTCTTACAAAAACAATTATTACCAGGTAAAACATTTTTTTCATTAGAGTATTCAAGCACAAAACAGATCCAAAAAGAGTTTTGATCTGCTGTAAGAAAATGTGTAGCAACCAGCTGACATCCCACTACATTCACAATAATTGTATCAAACCGGTTACTTTTTGCACTGCAAAGATTTCCAACATCAGGGAGTCCAGGGAAACTGAAAAATCCCAACACTGCTTACTGTATTGAAGCAAAAACCGAAGGCCAGTGGCCATCAATGCTGTCTGTTTCTAAATGAAGTCCTAACAAATCTAAGACATCAGTGGGCACTGAAGAACCTATTTATGCATCATCGCCAACAGAAATAGGTCACATTTCAATGAAGTATGGATAAACATCAACATTGGATCCCTGAGTCAAGACATAACCCCACAAATTAAAAACAGATTACATGTAGTATCCCCGTAACAAAATCAGGAGATATATGCCTGATGCAATTAACTTTATCTACCCACCGCCAGCATCTGATTTATAGTACAACTCCTTGAAAACTGCCTTGCAAACCAACTGAAAACTTCAGAAAATAAATTACTTGGAGTCTCATGTAAGGAAAATCCCAAAATGAACATGGTGCTTCAAGATCAAGGTTTGGTGTAATTAATGTACTACTTCTCTAGTAGGTAGGTGTCAACTAAGATATTAAATCATATTCCTATTATAGCAGTCTTTGATCAAACTGGTTGAAATCACATCTCAGATAAGGAATCTTCACTTCTGTTCTCAGTTCAATTACTTTAAATGAGAGGTGAACTAAGCATAGACAAACATATGCTGGGTCAGCTTCCTGATATACTGGTTAACACCACCATCACCCACCAGTCGAAACTGGCTCCTCAAGTGATGCCTCAGCATCTGCTGGAATGCTAGTGAGGCCATTTAACTGGTGTCAGTGTGTGGCTGGTCCTTATGGGTGAACTTGCTCCAAGCTGGCTCGTAGAAGGGCATTTCTGGCAAGCCACGTTACTGGAGTATGATCAGTTTGGACCATAAAATGCCTCCCCAACAAGTAGTACCAGAGAGCCTCCAACACCAGTGGCGGCCCACAATGTGCAGCAGGGTTGGGGGCGGGTACACATACACATGCACACATATACTCACAGTCAACATATACACATGCGCACACCCATTCACAGCATGCATGCACAAATACACAAACATACATATATACTAACATGCACACGCCCAACCTAAAAAAAATATTACAGGACCGTAGCAGTGATTTTTGGTAGCAGAAGGGAAGTTCTTTCCTGGAGGTTTATTTAAGGAAGGGGTGGTAGGAAGATCCCGTAGCCTCCTCTCATTGGCTGACCTTTAGAAAGGTCAGCAAATGAGTAGAGGACCTTCCATATCTCGCCACAGAGTAGGATGATGTCAGTGAGAGTTGCTGTTCCCACCCCATCTGTGATGAGCATTCCGGGCTTAAAAATGAAGCACCCAGGCTCGTGTCTATCAGTAACGTTCCTTGTGATGCTTTGTCACTCTTTTATGCTTGCATTAATCTGCACCACAAGTATACATATATAGAGTGTGATGTTCACGGTAATCTAGCCATAGTTAACGTTGGTGTCGATTTAAATGGATCATGCTAAAATTAAATGCTCTTGGTCCGTTGTCTATTTCTCTCATTCTCTCATTTTAGGAGCTAGGCTGATCTTAGTTAAAATGTATCATGATGTTTTTTGTTTCTGTGTGAATATTTACCTGTATGTGATGCATGGAGGGCTGAATAATAAACCTCTGCACCTGAAAGAAGAACATGCTCAATGCACTGTGCCATCATGCTATTGATACCCAGTTAAAGGTCGTGCAGCAAAGATTCCATTGTGTGCCAGTTATGGAAAGATGTTAGACTCTTGTTATTGCAACATGTTCGAGCCTAATTAGTTCTCTGCATGGAAGCCATATGGAGTTGGTTTTGGTTGGAGATATGTATTTTTTAATTGTGCATTGCTGAGCTAGTTTGATTCAGATGCCCCTTTACTTAGGGGAGACACTTCTCTTCGCCTAAGTGGGATCATCGAATACCACTCTTTTTTCAGGTGGGCTTACCAATGGCAATCCTTACAGATCAGGGAACCAACTTCACAACATAACTCATGCAAAAGCTATGCCAAACCCTGAAAAGTACAAACATCAGTTTATCTTCTGCAAAGTGACAGCTGGCTGGGAGGTATAAAAAAACAATCATACAAATGTTTAGGAAAGTGGCTAGACACAAAACTAGGGGCTCGAGCGAAATATGCCCATTTTGGGTTAAGGATTTCATTGGGTTCAGCCCCTGCGAGGTCTTGATTGGAAGTCAATCTCAGACCATCTCAGGTGTGGCTGAACAAGAAGAAAATTAATGTATGTGATGGGTTACAGGTTTTGAAAGAGGTGGCCATGGGTAACCTACAAAAAGCATAACAAAACAAGAAAGAAAATGCAACCAAGATACCCGACTACAAAAATTACAACTGGGAGACAAAGTTCTTGTCCTATTAAAATCCTCAGAACACAAACTTCTGGCCCAGTGGCATGCACCCTAAACTGTCATAGAAACCATAAGTAATATTGCGTATTACATTTTTTAGTTTGCATCAATGACCACTGACCTAACGCGACCACTCACATTGTGCAATCCGACCTCCGCGTTGAGAGATCTCACAAGGAGGTTGTTTTTCCTTGCTCACATTCGCCAACTAGACCTTGGCGAGCGCATGCAAGGAAAAATCTCGCCTGGAGGAGAATTTTCCTCACTCGCGCTTGTCAACGCGAGTGAGGAAAAAACTCAGCTCTGCGAGTTTTTGAGAACTACTCCTGCTCTGCGGAGAGCAAAGTGTGGAAAACTCTGGAAACTCCATCAACGGAGCGGAATTCACCACCCAGGGTTAACTTGGATTCCAGGATAATAAAAAGAATTTATAGGGCAGTCTGGTGATACACATCCACAAAAAAGTTATAGAAAATCTGCTAAATGACGTGGGTGAAGTGTTTTCTTTTTTAGAAGGAAAGACCACTCCAGTGGAACATTGCATTAATCCCAAATCGGGGACAACAGTGAAGATAAGAGCATATCATGTACCAGAAGCAAGAACAAAGGCGTTGGAGCAGGAATTTAAGTCCATGTTGACATTATGAATAACTGAACCATTCCACTGTGTTTGTGCTTCCCACTTGTCATTGTGCCAAAACCGAGTGGCACTATAAGTTTTTTACTAATTTTCAACCGATGAGCAGTATCTTGGATCTTGATGCTTATCCTATGTCACGAGTTGTTGAACTCATTAAAAGTCTGGGAAGAGCAGAAGACATTAGCATATTTGGACTTAACGAACCCTGCAATATTCCAACTTTTAATGAATATTATAATGGTACCTAACAACTAATACTCTGCACCATACTTGGATGACATCATCCTCTTCAGTGAAACAAGGAATGGGATGACTAATGGATTTGAAAGCAGGGCAGGCTCCTCCACTAGGGCGGAGGAGCATTGCCCCACTGCTTTCTCGCAGTGCGAGAAGCAGAAACATAAAATGGTAAAACTACCATTTTATGTTTCTGCTTCTTGCACTGTGAGAAAGCAGAAGGGGTTGGTTGAAGGTGGGCGGGGCTGCTCTGCAACGAGCAGGGCTGGTCAGGGGAGAAGTGGTATGCCCACTCCTGAGTGCTCATGACTGGTTTGGTCAGCCCTCTCGGGCCGCCAAAACCAGTCATGCGCACTCTGCTCTTTCTCCATGCAGGCTGCAATGCAGTCTACATGGAGAAAATAGCCTCTCGTAAGCCCCTGGCTGGGCGGCGTCTCCACCAATCACAACGCTGCCATTGCAGTGTTGTGATTGGCTTAGGGGAGGGATGCCCCCTGATTCCTGTTCCTACCGAAGGCAGGAGTACAGAGAGGAAGAGCCGCCGCCGAGAAAATGCGGGACCAGCCTGCGGACAGGTACGTTAAAAAAAATATATATTTAATGAACTCCCCCTCCCCGCGCCACCCTCCCTGCGTTACCCCCCCCACCCCTCCCCAACAGCGATTAATGCCGGCTGTGACTCTTTGAAAGCTGTGCTGGCTGCATCTACAACTCGGAATGACTATCTAAGGTATTTTAAAGCTGCAGTGACAGCCTTGCTGCCAATTTAAATAACCATCTCATCACATTAGATACTTGGTGCAGCCAAAGAAAAGGAAAGGAATGAGAAACGAAAAAGGGTAAAATAGTTCCTGGGCAATCTTGTAGCTTCTGATTGTAGATGAAGACTGCACTTGAAGAATAACAGCAAGGCACCAAACTCCTCCTGACACAAGGAAGGAGAGAAAGCCAAGCAGCAAGTCCAGGTGATGATTTCCAGAAGATTGTCAAAAAGCTGGAAGCAAAAATCTGAGACAAAATTGGAAGCAAAAGATCGAAGAACATGACGAAACATAGGGAATGAAGGCTTAGCAACTCATCCTGAACTTGGACATGGCTTCTTATATATGATACTGACAAGGAAGTGCATAGCAATAAGGACCCAACCTCTTCTTGTATTGGAACCTTTGTTAATATTTCGTGAGCCAACCACCATCCTGGATGGTGCAGGTAAACAGAGCTTGTCATTGTCCCCTGTGTAGAATCCATGGAGTGCACAGGTAAAGAAAAAAAAGGTAAAATTTGACATCCGCTTACCTCATGTCCTGGTACTCAAACTAGCCTAGGAAACACCCCCCAGGCAGCCGCAAACATGGAGACTCCAGGATGGCGCAGGCAGCACGAGAGTTCAGCAATGCACTGCATTCCTCCTCTTTAGCTCACACAACAAGGCCTCTAGCGAGTTCCCATCTGCAATCTCAGTACAATTGCAACATGGCCCCCTCCATAATCCAGCTCCTCCTCCAGGGCCACTGAGAAATATAGTCTGGTAGTCCGCTGGTGGGAGGGACGGGTTCTGAGGTGCTCACTAGTGCGACCAGCAGGCAGTAGCAGGAGTTAGACACCCCCTGGAGGGAAGGGCAGCAGGCGGCTTCCCTTGCAAAATGCCATTCCCTTCGTATAGATAGATGAGAGAAGCAATGATCCATTCTGTTCGCAGTGCAATGTCCTTGACAGAGAGTTAGGCTAAGAGCAGGCCATGTAGGTGAACTGCCTCCAAGCTGGGTTGGAGGGTATATTATGGATCAATGGGCATTACCAGTGTCATAAGGCCCTGATCCTTGAAGTAAGCGTAGGGGTCTGGCGTTATGCCTTCTTCCTATTCCAATGAGGGTTTAGATCAGAACACAGCACCGATAACACTACCTGCAGGTAGCCAACGATGCCCTCAACATCGTAGATGGTATAGAATCAGGGATCCTTGTCCTACTAGAGTTCTTTGCAGCATTCAACACTACTGATCGTAACACGCTCTTCTATTTGGTAAAGGTCTATAGTCAAGTGACAACACAAATGTAATGAACCACAAATAATATAATAACCAACATATACTAACAGATGAACTCAGAACAAATACAAAAACCCATGTTCGCATATAGAAAGAATAAGAACATTAGGGACATTGTAGTACGGTCGAGGATGCCCTCCCCTAAACCAATACTACAACGTGGTATCTTTGACTCTCGCCCCATACATGGAAACTTTAAATGTGGCGGATGCAAGTCCTGTGCTCAATGCATAGAGGATAATTCAATAACCTATAATGGCATTACTGTGACAAGCAAAGGTATAAGTAACTGTAAAACAAAGAATTTGATATACCTCTTGCTATGCCCATGCAAGAAAGCCTACTTTGGGGAAACCTCCAGATCTCTGAATACCCGCCTAACAGAACACAGATCTGCAATACGCACTCAAAAATTCTCCGTACCGCTAGTATCACATTTTGTAGAAAACAATCACACTCCGGATGATGCTAAGTGGTTCATATTGGAAAAAATCACCCCAACAGTAGGGCTCTGCTGTGACAAAGTATGTAAAAAAGGGGAAGTCCTTCACATATTTATGTTCAATACTGTTTCCAACGGCCTTAACTCAGAAATCCAGTGGGCTGACGCTATAATATAAAGTAGTCGGCCTATCTAACCAACACTGGAAACACTAGTTTTACATATGGAGATAGACCTATTATAGATAAATATTCTATATTTCTACCAGAAACGGTCCAAATGTAAATAACTGTTAGACTATCAGATCCATGTTAAAATTAGAAGGCTGGAATGATCATGAAAATACTTGATTTTAAGAACAATTACTGTATATAAATCATCACTGTATATACCTCTGTCTGGTGTAAATAGCACATCTTGTACATTGCCCATATACACTGATGCAAATTACAAGCACCCAATCACTACCTGTGATATGCCACCCTATTTCTCATTCGGATGGATATTTTCATCCTATACAGAATACCAGAGAATAATCTCTCTACCTAGTGCATCTGGGTATTAATCGCCCAGGTAGAATCCCGGTTTACAATCTCAGGGTTTCTGTATATATTATAAAATCTGAATGTACACAATCATTGTGTCTGTGTACATAATTCCCTTTCCTTATCTTTGGTTCATATTTCCGTCTTTAAATTATTCATTCCACTTCCTTTCAATAAAATCATAAGAAATCACTCCCCTTGGCTGCACAATAACGCGTAACGCATTTCGGACCACGTCTGCAGCTATTTCTTCTTTAATTTATTTTATTTTATGTAATTTGATGTTCCACGTCAATACCGTGCAGTACCTATGGGTACTCTTGTTGTTCTACGTACTAATCCGGCGCCGAGCTGAACGACCCGCAGTCCTATTTTTATGATTAACCTTGTTGACCGCGGCTCTCTCCCTTGGCAATAAAAGGCGTTCCAAAATCTCTAATCGGTTGCAGACGCCCTTCCCTGGTGAGAGACACGCCGCCCACCACGTTTACGAGAGCCATATCCAGCGATTTCCTCGTGTAGCTACGGTAAGCCTTTCCGATCCGACCACCATTAGATCTCGCACGGGCATATGGATACAACTGTAACTCGTTTTCCCTTTCCCGTTTTTTAACTTATCTCTTGTGTCTGTCACGCATTTTCAGACTACAAGAATCATTCTTTGCCTCAGACTTCTGACTCTCGGAAGCAAGTTTTATGAGCCCATCAGGTAATTAATGGCTACCTTCATCTGTTTTGTATGTTAGTTCAACCACGACCCTCATTAGATCCCGTAGGGCACACGGATACAGCAGTAACCTTTCTGTTTTTCCTTGTTTATTTAATTAATCTTTTGTGTATGTCACATTATTCGCAGACCACAATAATAATTCTTTGCCTAAGACTTCTGATTTTCGGAAGCACGATTTATGAGCCTATCAGATAATCTTACGGCTACCTCTATTTTGTCTGTCAGTCTCACAACAACCTTTAAGTAATATGATGATTGCGAACTTTTTAGACAAGAGCCCCCTACAGGCCACTATAAATGCCATTCTTCATGACTTTATACAATGCGTTTTTCTGCACCATAAATGCCATTTACTTGTAAGTACTCTACCTCTTGTACTTATATTATGGTTATATATCCATTTCAGGCATTTATCCATATATGTATCCACTCGCTCTGGTTACCTTTGCTGCATAGCTGACCCTGCTCTTTATGACCACCCTTTGAATATCTAACCCAGCGAACATGCCATAAAACGGGACTTACATAAAGCCTGTTATTCAGGTAAACTTAAAATACAAATTGTCTCTTTTTCCCTAGTATCTTCATGCATCTGTATGAAATTCTATTTTCTACATAAAATATTCTGTTATATTTCAGTATCAATTTTTATGAAAGAAGAAGAAATACCTTCAAGGGATTATATAACCTTAATCAATCATGTAATGTCGTGTGGACGGAACAATATCCCCTAAGGTACACATTTTTCTGTATATAAGTCCCTATGATTACAAAAACAAAAATGGGCATGTTCATTTATTTATACCAGTTTTCTATCCTTCCCTTTTGTACATATTAGATATCTATCTCACACTCAAGCCCATAAGGACGTTTAGTTTTTCCTGCAACTGTATTTAGGTAAGCACTTTTTCATTCAGGCTTAAAATTTGTATAGGATATCTGCCATTATTAGTGGGCATCTTCACCTCCATCTATTTTAAATTTGCGTCCATACACATTAACATTTTTTACGTACTTTGCATGAGGCCTTTATATGGGCAATTTATATCTAATATGAGTGCTTACTCCATGGTCGTCACTACCCATGGTTCGTCTGAATATGAAATGTTAACATAGATGTACATGTAGGAAACACAATTAGGTAAGACCTAAATATAATTGCCTATGCCATCCATGAAATATCTGAACGTGAAATGTAAATATAGATGTATACTTGGGTTGTCCAAGAAATTGGGTGCTATAGGATTGTACATAGGTTTCTGTCTCTCATATGTCTTCCACCACGATATATACTGTATAGTCTGACTGTAGACAAAAAATGCTGTTTTGTTTATAATTGTTATGAAACACTGTTTGTTTAATGTCACCTATGTAAAAATATGTACATTTGTCTAAACTCTCACTCACAATGTGTTTCTTTTAATATTTCAGTGCAATATATGGCCACCTGAAGAAGGCTAGCCAGCCGAAACGCGCGTTGTGACCTATCTTGCCATATTGCATTATCACGTGTTTTGTTATGTCTGTCTTTCAATGGATTTTAATATTTATACACTATTAAGAATTTGATGTAAAAGATATATCTGTATACAATGAATATATTTAAAAAAAATCAAAAAAATGAAAACATAAATTCATAGGATAAAATAAATGTATACAATAGAACACTTATAATCTTGTGAGTGGTGAGTTCATCTGTTAGTATATGTTGGTTATTATATTATTTGAGGTTCATTACATTTGTGTTGTCACTTGACTATAGACCTTTACCAAATAGTTTAGTTTCCCTATGTATAGCAAGTATATCATTTTTTATAGATAGGGGTCCCCTTCTTTTCAAAATGCGTAACACGCTCTTCAACACAGAAGGCAAGTTGGGATTTGATGCTAAAATGGTTTTCTCCATATATCTCAATAACCATAAAATGGAAATCTACTGCTACCCTTCCTCAGCCCCTCGAGACCCTCAGGGGTGAGTCGCATGCTTTAAACCCCCTGATTGATTGATCGAGTCAACACTTCATGGGGGGGGGGGGCACCACAGCGTTCCCTACTCGCTCCCTTATTTATGTACCTGGTTGGAGCCACTGGGTGACCTCCTAAATGACCTTTGCATAAACTACCACCAGTATGGGTATGATACCCAGCTGTATCTCAGAATAAACGATGTTGGGGATGTGTCTTTCCTCGCAAAATGTATTATGCAAATCAGTGCATGCGTAACAACATAAACCTTATCCCTTCAAAACGCAATTCTTACTATTTTCCATATCCAGGATTCTTCAGCGATCAGGTACATTGAATCCCTCAAGATGTTAGATATTGCTCCTACCGTGGCTAAAAGACAAAATCACTGGGTGTCATTCTTGATAGCAGCCTCCATGTCGATCACCACACAAGGACCACTATCAAAGAATCTCGGTAGCAACTGAAGAAGCTAAGGGAAATTAACTGTATCCCAAAGCAAGACCTACAGGCAGTTCAGATGTACAGGTTTTGGTATTAAAAAATACGTTACAGCAGTACCATTATGGTAAATCACTCAGCAGTTCTACGTGAAGCTGGGAGTCTGCCATTCGATATAAGATTCCATTTGAAACGTGCTTTTAATCACATACAAAGCAGACCATCTGGGCATGCCAAAATATCTTGAAAGCAAAATTCAGGTTTCGGGTGTGGAGGTTGAATTGGGGAGGGGGGGGGGGCTCATGGTTGCCAATAACCAAGAGAGGAATTCCGAAGAGTTAGAAGCACAGGTCTCTGAGACAAGCTTTTTCAGCAATGAACCCTGAACTCTCGAACGCCACGCCCTCTTCACGTATTAGGTGCATACTATTAACATTTGAGAGGTTTATCTCAAAATATTCTTGCAAAAGGTAGTTGCATAAAAAAGTATACATTTTTGGATTACTCTTATCCAGTTGTCTCTTGAATGTCCCACAAATGACTCCTGTTCATTTCCCTAAGCAAATGAGAGGGTTTCACAGGGTCTCCCACAGCTGCTGAGCCTAAAAGCTCTTTTACATGCGGTACGTGAGAGTTGAACACCCTCAAAGAGACGACCCCAGAATGGCAAACTCTTTAAAAATCGATGTTTTCCATGTACCTATAACCTGCACGGCATTCAAAAGTTGTGGCTTAGTGCACACAAATGATACTGTGCCCATTGTATGCACTATTGATATTTGAGATTTTATGGCAGAAGGATGTACACTGTATACTTTCTGAATTTGTATTGTGCATTTAGCACAGTTTCACTCAGTTGTAGTAAAATCGTGTTCACTACAGTATCATGTCTTTGGACACCTAGGTGCCTTAGAGCTGTCCTGTATTACTGCTGTAGATCACACGGAGACCTGATTCATTCCCTACAAATGTATGTACATACAATATTGTGACTTATGCTTCAATTCAACCTCGTGGCCTGCTTTCCTCTGGCGATGACTTTGGTCACATTCTCGCATTAACATATTGATTTTGCCAATTGTCGCCACCCATTGGCTTACTTAAGTTCAGTGATATAAAAGGTTCGCCCGATAAATTGCTGTGAGAAAAATATCTGTGCAGGAAAAAATTCAGAGCATGATCTGTCATTCTACAAAGAGATCACAGTAAATCAGTGAGATTAAATATCTCTGGCCTAAGGCATATGGCCACTCTTGCACCACTCACCTGAACAAGGGCTCATATTCAATTGCTAAGGAACGGATCACTTGAGCAATGGGGTCTGATTATGTTACTGTGCCAGAATTTGTCAAAAAAAGATCTCTAAAATTGAAGATGCCTGGGACAGTTGTTTATTGACACAGCTGAACAGAAGAGGTACATTTTCACACCCCATTACAATGCAGTTCCCGGTTGTAGATTCTTCTTCTCTTTAGATCCCATTGACAGTCTGCAGGACCTGTGATCAAATTAACATGTGGCCAGTCTTCGTTTGTAGCTATACTCATCTTCCGAATGATTGTGCTTCTTTTGTGTTTCATCCCCTCCACCAACTTAGCATCTTGAATTTCTAGTATGTCCTGTTTGAATTTCTCCATGTTACCTTCCATTTTTGTGCTCACAGCTTTCTTTGCACTATGTCTGTATAGGGTTTCCAAGGTGTTTTTGATCGAGTGTCTCCACCCTTCACCCAGGTGGTCTAACGCTCCTGCCTGCTTAGTCTTGGTGTGCTTCTCGGGTTATCTTATTGGCACCTTTTTTAAATTCTATTTGTAGTGTTTTATGTAGCGTGAACTAGACCAGAAGACGTCAGAGCATTTCACAAACATTGCATGGCAGTAGCTATAGGTCACAGATTAGTTGGACATAAATAAATCCGTATTTGTAAAGCGCGAACTACTCACCCTTACAGGGTCCAAGGGCTGGGGGCCGTCGTGGAAATTAAGTGAGCTATTGGCCAGAGTCACATGGTGCTGAGTGGAGTTGCCGGGGATCGAACCGTGAACGCTGTGCTCCGAAGGCAGCAGCCCTGGCCGCTGCCATACACCTCTCCACATAGAATCCGAGCAATAGCAGTACATAACGAGACCCATGCTGGCACCCTTATCAGCAGCTGGCACCGTTTTTGAGGTACAGACAGTACATGAACGACATGTATGGAGAATGTTAGGATCAGTAGCTGATACATTTTTGAGGTAGATACAACACATATAAAATGACTGCTCAGCACTACATGGATATATTGGTACAGGGTTACATAGCGAGGAAGTAGACGTGTGTAAGGCCAAATAACCATGGGCTGTGGAGTATAGTCGAATGGAAGGGATAGCCTACAGATATACATATTATTTTCCCAACGCATATTTTTAGCAGAGTGCAGGCAAAGAATAGGAGGCATTAGGATCAATAACTGATACATTTTTGAAGAAGATCTAGAACAAAGATGTATACATAGTGTTCTAGCAGTGCATAGATACATTTACATGGTGTTACATGGGGAATGAGGTGAGCGTACATGGGGCCAAATAAGAGAACTGGATTTTTTTCCTGCCGTCGAGGGGATGGGAGAGGTAGCTCAGGGGAAGCAAGGAGAGATTCCCATTGGAAGCATGGGGGAGTACGCCATCAGAGACTTCTCCTGGATCATACCCGTCCCGCTGGGGGTGACAAATGCAAAAACAACAGTTGATGGACAGAATGCAGAACAATGTCATACATTCTCCCCAGTACAGAGATCTGGGCTTAAATCCATAATTTTTTTGTTCACCATGCCATTCCAGTTTGAACCCAGCCATATGCAAATCAGTCTTGACCCTGTGCCCAATGGGAACAGACCAGCCTGAACTGCCAGGCCAGGTCCTCTCCGGACTGGTAACAAGCATCCTAGGAACGGTTTTGGGGTTTCACCCCTCATCAGCTAGGATCGCTTGATTCCAGTGTCATGGAGAGCACCGGACACACATCTGGGCATTACGTCCCACTCAGGGTGACAAATGTAAAAACAATAATCGATGGACAAAATGCAGAACAATGTCAAACCTTCACTCCAGTACAGAGATCTGGGCCTAAATCCATCGTTTGTTTGCTCACCATGCCATTCCAGTTTGAACCCAGCCATATGCACATCAGTCTTGACCCTGTGCCCAATGGAAACAGTCCTGCCCAAACTGACGGGCCAGGACCTCCACGGGCTGGAAACAAGCATCCTATTACCGGTTTCGGGGTTTTGGACCTTATCATCCATGATAGCTTGACTCCAGTGGCATGGTATGCCCGGACGTGGGTCCCTTGCTCACTTTGCCACTGGATTCAAGCTAGCCTGGCCGATAAAGGGTGTTACCCAGAAACTGATCACAAGATGCTTGTTTCCGGTTCAGCGAAGAACTGGCCCAGCAGTTCGGGGTGGACTATTCCTATGAGGCACAGGTTCAAGCCTGATTTGCATATAGCTGGCTCTGAACTGAGGTAGCGAAGTGAGCTAAAGAATGATGATGGATTGAACCCAGATCTGTGGCTGGGGATAAGTGTCTGAAAAGTTTCAGCGCTCCGTCCAGCATCTCCCTGTGTTTGCTTTGTTCGCCCTAAGGTGGCAGGGTTTGCCCAGATGAGGGTCCCTTGCTCACTTTGCCACTGGATTCAAGCTAGCCTGGCTGATGAAGGGTGTTACCCAGAAACCGGTCCCAGGATGCTTGTTTCCTGTTCAGTGAAGACCTGGCTTGGCATCTCGGGCTGGACTGTTCCCATAAGGCACAGGGTAAAGCCTGATTTGCAAATAGCTGACTCTGAACTGAGGTGGCGAAGTGAGCTAAAGAATGACGATGGATTCAACCCAGATCTATGACTGGGGGTAAGTGTCTGAAAAGTTTCAGCGCTCCCTCCATCATCTCCCTGTGTTTGCAATGGGGAGGACACTCCGCTGTCCTCTGTCCAGTTTTACGTCTGAGCGGGAGCCAACAGCGCCCAGGACTGGTTTGAACTGGACCATGCACAGGGACACCAAGTGTGCCCCAGATGCAGACTTTCAGGCACTTTGGAGGTGTACCCACCCAGCCTCAATGCACTAAATTCTGTCTGGGAGGTGTTTACACCTCCCTGTGACAGGATGCCTATTGTCCTACCTTCCCCTGCTCGAGATTGGCTCAGCAGTAGGAGAGCAGAAATGTGTCTCTTGTCGGCAGCAACCATTTTGTGCTGCCCAGGTCGAGAAAGCTGCTACTGGGAAGACCAGGGACCCCAGAAAGCTCACTTCAGAAGGGTGGAATCATATCTACCACACCGGTTACTGGTGCGGAGGTTTGATTGCAAGGTGTTTGATACCAAACACATCATGTTTTGTTGCAGCCGTTTTTGAGATAGCATTTTATACGAGCATATAATGCACCTCTACCTATATGTCTGGCTGTGCCACCCACAACCTGGGATAATGGTCTCCGAAGGCTGCAAGGGGTGCTCTGCTCATGCAGTGGCACCCTCTCACATAAAACCCTGCACCATGCCTTCATTATTGTCAAGGCCGGCTAGAGGGGTGACTGATAGGTTTTAAGTGTAGTGACCTCTAGATATAGTAAACCTATATCTAAAGAAAGTGGTTCATGTACCATCTTACACAGGATGCAATGGCAGGCCTGTAGTTCTAATTTGCATGGGTTCTCATGGGTGGCATGATACACCGTTCGCCAATGGGAGGCCTCTGGGGTACCTATGCCCTGGGTACATGTGTACCATATACTAGGGACTGACAAGGGTACTCCAGTATCCAATCTGGAGTGTACCTAAGTACATGGCATACAATGTTAGGGAGAAAGCAGATAGACTGGGGTCCTGATTAGCAGGATCCCAGTCAGACTAGTCAAAAACAGTATAACATCAAGCAAAAAGTGGGGGGTAACCATAAGAAGCAGATCCTACTTTCCTACACAACCCTCCCTCTACATGTAAGGAGATTAGACTAACCTTGCCCAGTTGAGTCTTTATCTTTAGTGGAAATATCTTGAGAGTCAATCTGCATTGGCATGGTTACTCCAGGTCTATGTTCCACTGTATAGTCCATCCCCTAGAGGGAAATGGACCACATCAAAAGTTTGGTGTTTTCACTCTTCATCTGTTTTACCCATAAGAGGGGCTTATGGTCTTTCTGAATAATTAAGTGAGTGCCAAACAAGTATGGCCTCAGCTTCTTCAGAGCCCGAATGCCAGCAAAGGCTTCCTTCTCAAGGGTTGACCAATGTTTCACTCTGGTGGTCAATCTTCTGCTAATAAAAGCTACTGGTTGATCCTGACCCTCTACATTATGTTGTGAGAACACAGCCCCAACCCCCAACTCAGATGCATCTGTTTGGACAATTAATTGTTTGGAATAGTCAGAACTTTGCAGAATGAGAACAGTGCACATGGCCTGCTTGAGATCATCAAATGCCTTCTGACCGCTAACTCTCCACTGAACTTTCTTGGGAATTCTTTTTGAAGTAAGATCATTCAAGGGAGTCACTATAAACCCATATCCTTTCACAAATCTTCTGTAGTACCAAGAAAGCCCTGACCTGAGTCTGGGTAGTAGGAGCAACCCAGTCCATGATGGTCTGGCTTTTGCTCTGCAATGGTTGAACCTGGCCTCCCCCCACAAGTTGGCCCAGGTACACAACCTTACTCTGCCCTATCTGGCACTTGGTAGCCTTAATAGTTAGACCTGCTTTCTGCAGAGCCTCCAAAACATTATTCAGGTGGACCAGGTGATCCTCCCAGGTGAAGCTAAAGACAGCTATATCATCAAGATATGCTGCACTATATTCTTCCAGGCATGTAAGGACTACATACGCCAGCCTTTGGAATGTGGCAGGTGCATTTTTCAGACCAAAGGACATGACAATAAATTGATAATCCCCACTGAGGGTTGAACATGCTGTTCTGGGTTTGGCATCCTCAGCTAGTATGATTTGCCAATATCCAGCAGTGAGGTCAAATGTGTTCAAGAACTTGGCTGAGGCCAAAATGCCAATGATCTTATCTGCTCTAGGAATAGGAGGCCCGATTCAATTCAATTCAATTCAAATAACTTTATTTCGATTCCACAAGGAAATCATAAAAGTATACATCAATTTAAAAGCAAAGCACTTGAACTACCATAAAATCACAATACATATTTACATGATTCTATAATAAAACCACAGTACATAATTACATAAATCTGATTTTCGAGAACGTTCAATATCGGTTTCTGATCACCAGAGCTGATCTAATAAAATTCAATACAGCATTACAGGTGTTTGCAGTTGACAGAGATAACAAAAATTCATAACCTTCTTTATAATAACACGTTCCAAGAGATAATAGTAATGGTCTAATAAAGGTATTTCTTGGGACCTTATATAAAGTGCAAAAAAGAATAAGGTGGAGAGTATTTTGCGAAACCTTATTATTACAAGGGCAACAAGGTAACTTCTCCCACCAACCCCCCTGCTTTGGAAAAGCAAAGAGGAAGTGTAAAGTGCCAAGGCGAAACCTTGTGAGATAAAAACGCCATTGCGTGTTCATAATATATGATAAATAAAAGGGTCGAACTAGCCTTCCCCGAACACATAATACATAATCATTCTTTTTTAAGGAACCCAGATTAACACTATAGGCATTTTTGATGATTTCCTTAGTATCCTTACTAAGCATGTCAGGATTTGTAAACATGTTGCCTAACCCTATATTATAAACGGTATCCCTGACATATCGGAGCCATGGGATTTCCCTGTAATGCTCGAGTTTAAGGCAATCTTGAAGGATATCTTTTGTTAATTTCAGTTCATCAGATTGCCAAACTTTAGACCATAATACTAAAGGTGCAACGTGAATAATATCACTTACAAACTCAATTCCAACCTCTCCGTGGCAGAATATATTTGATGTGCCCAATGGGACAGATAGTAAGCGTTTTAGAAACTTATTCTCCATAATCTGTATTTTTTCACAATTTTGTGACCCCCAAACACCAGCACCATAGGTCAAAGCAGAAACACATTTAGCTTTATAAACAGATGTTATTTCATCTATACGTCGTTGTCCTAATTTACTAGCAAAGCGAAAGAGAGCTTCAATTGACTGTGTAACCTTTTGAACCCGGGCTGACATCAAAGGTTCCCAGTTCAATGTTTTATTAAAAAGGTTTCCCAGATAATTGAAGTTATCAACTTTCTCTATATTAGAATTCCTCACCCTGTATTTGCGGATTTTTACACTTTTCGAACCGCAAGTCATGGCAAAAGGTTTAGTAAAGTTGACCCCCAGATCTAATTTTCCCATAAACATATCAAAAGCATTCAGACAAATCTGCATGCTATTGGGAGTAAGGGCCATTAGGACAGTGTCATCTGCATATGACAACATTGGAATTCTTTTAGCATTTATCTTCGGAAAATCAGCACCAGTTTCTAATAGAAAACCCTCTAAACCATTCGTATAAACCAGAAACAAAAAAGGGGCTAAAATACATCCCTGACGGACGCTTTCAGTGAATAATATAGGTCTAGTTTTCTCTCCTCCCGGGCCATATCTAATTCTGACCATTGTGGCAGTGTGCAACCTGCGGAGCAGAGTGACCAAAGGCTCCTCAAACCCCATAGACTCCATCATACGCCACAATTTATCCCTACATACCGTATCAAAGGCACTGGACAAGTCCATGAATGCCAAGTGAATAGAACTATTCTTGGCACCCATGTACTTGCCCATGATCAGTGCTAGATTCAAGCACTGCTCAGTAGTTCCTTTCCCTCTTCTAAAACCATATTGGGATTCTACAATAACCCCCGCTGACTCTGCCCATGTTTCAAGACGAGCCAATAACACCCTACCCATTAATTTGCATGACGCGCCTATTAATTATATTGGCCTATAGCAACGTGGGTCAGACTTGTCCCCCTTTTTAAAAATAGGCACCACAACTGCCTCTTTCCAGGAGGTTGGAATGGGCCCCAGCACTAATGCCTTAAAAACGTTCAGGAGTAATGGGGACCAGACCTCCAAATTATATTTAAAATGGTCTAAGGGTACTGCATCAGGGCCAGGGGCCTTTAGAGACGCCCCCTTAGTCAAAGCTAGCTCCACTTCCGAAAGCGTTAATGAATCACTGAGTATCTTTGCTGATTCCATGTTAACATTACTATATTCATCCTCTCCCGTGGTAGCAGTCTGTAGTTTCTCATTGGGATTGAAAATTTTACTATAATGAGCTACCCAGGAGTCTTCAGGTATATGCACTCGGATAGTATTCTCTTCCCCTGTTTTTAGAAAAGGCCTATTTATTATTTCCCAAAAAGTCTATTATCCCTTAGATCAACCGCATTATCCAGGTCTTCCCATGCTTTGGTCCTCAAATCATTTTTCCTCTTTCTAACTGCCTCCCTATATCTTTTCCTGGCCAATATAACCATGTCTCTATCTCGTGGGTCTCGGCGTAGTGCCTTTGTTAAGTGTGTTTGAGCAGAAGAACATTCAGCATCAAACCATTTAGGCCCTTGATGTTGATTCCTCCCCCCTATCTTTACAAGAAGATGTGTGGCTACATTACCCTTTAATATTTCGAAACTCTTAATTATGTAATCTGGATCGGATATAGGTGACAAACAAGTTTCTATCTGATCCGCATTTTCCTTAAAAATATCCATTTCCAGTTGCCTCACAGGTACTTTATCCCACCTTAAAGTAACACCCTGATTATGACTGTATACTATAGATTGTTCCGGACACAGTTTTCTTTCGAGAGCCATATTAAAATTCAGGATTAGGGGATTATGGTCACTAGCTGGGTTTGCCTCAATTTTAAAGTCTTTCAAGAAATGGAAAAACCCCTTAGATACCATGGCAACATCGATTGTACTCATTCTGCCCCTGTACCTAGAAAGGTAGGTATATTCACTGCACCTGAAAAACTGGGCATATCCAAGATACATAGATCATTATTCATGACGATACTATTTAGAGCCTCCCCTTGTTTAGTATGGATAAAATGGGCCATAGGTTGGTCAGTTAGATCCATCAGACCACACACCCTGGACCCACTAAATTTACATAGCTCGCAATTAAAATCGCCTAACCATATGATGGAAAGAGGGAAGACCCTATTTGTCACCTTAACAATCTCTTCCTGTAGGTTATCAATAATTACGGTTTCATGGGGGTCAAATATATTATAGTACCAATTAATGAGAAGAAGAGTTTCGGGAAATAGATCCTTGATCATGAGTAATTGGTACCAAGGTGATTCCACCACTCTGTACACATGTCTTAAATTATGCTTTACAGAGATCGCTGTCATAAGCCCACCCTTAGCTCTCCCTGATTGCGATGGTATTGCAGGAACATTAAACATTTGAAAACCATCCAGGCTCTGATCCACAGAGCTCCATGTCTCCTGTAAGCAGGCTATGTCAAAAGAATCAACATAATCTACCCAAACCGGATCCTCCAATCTTTGCCCAAGGCCCGCTATATTCCAAGAAATTAAACGAAAACAGCTAGCCTCCTCTCGATTACCTTCTTTTACCAGTTGTGTTTTCATTATAGGATGGGCTGGCTCACACCCCTCTACCATATTTCTTATAACATTAATTCCCACATCAACGTCCTCATGAGTATTTATATCACTAATTCCCACATCAACATCATCATGAGTATTTATATCACTAATTCCCACATCAACATCATCATGAGTATTTATATCTCTAAGAGTACACATGCTATCCCCACACCATTGGTCAGAATGAGAATTGAGATTTGATTTATACAAAAATCCCATATTCCCTTGAACAATATCATTCCCATCACTACCATAGCTTACAAGATCGTTGTTTTCTTCAAAGTGGGTTTGGAAACTTTCACTAGCCCAAAAATTCTCTACATGATTTATATTATCATTAGTTATTATTTTCATATCACTGCAGAGGGTAAAATGGTGTTGGGACACCGACATAGGCATAGCATCCTCAGCCAGAGAAGAAAAGGTAGACTTATTGTCCCAGGCTAATATGTTTTGTTGTAGAATTGGATTCAGTCAGTCATTTAAATTCATAGGAGTCAGCGGATGGAACATATTTGTTAATGGAATATTCCAAAAGTCCTTTGGATTTGTAGGAAGGTAATTATTTGACCTAGGGTACATATTAGGGTGATTTAGCGAAGGGAAGAAGTTAACATTTCTATTAGGGTAGGTAGAAATAGGTTGGTTCCTAAGTTGTTTCCGATGGTAAGGGAAGTCCAAACCATATCTATTCCGGGGTTTATTCGAAGAGAACATCATGTTTTCCGGATAGAAATATGTCAGATTCCGAGTTGACACTCCTCCATCATTACTACCTAAAAACCATTCGCTTATATAAGATACCACCCTATGGTCCCTAAAATTGACTATGATCAAGTCACCCTCTATATCCTTAGGGCGTATGCCCACCCATTGACACCTTCTAACTGAGACAATGTCTCCATTCAAATGTACAGGTAGTGGCCTATTCAAACGTAACCAGTGAATAACTTTGTTTTTTAAACTAATATTCGATTCCACAGTTCCCTCTGGGACAGCAGGAACGCCTGTTAAAATAATGACAAAATCAAAAGACTCCGGCGGCAGATCTACTGTATCTTTATAATTTAATTTACCTCTATTAGGATAATTTGTTTGGGAAGAAGGCATTTTATTGATTTGAACAGGCTTCAAAACCACTGAAGGAGTCTTTTCTTTACTTGTGGTTTTCGAGGCTGTAATCGCAGATATGCCTGCTGCAGTAGTGGGGTTTTTATTAGCAGGTACATTATTTGATTTCTTTGAGGGATTGTGTTGTCTGATTTGATTATTTTCAGATTGTTTAGTTGTGGGGGTTTGTTTTCAGTTACGGTAGCTGGGGTGGTTAAAGTTGGGTTCTCTGGGGGCGTAGGCTGTGGTAAAAGGCAATCCAGTTTTTTATCCAGCCTTTTAAGCCTTTCGAAAAGAGGAAGAATAAGAGCCTTTAAGAGTTTTTCAACAGCCTCCAGAAGCCCATCATTAGGAATGATTTTATGTCCCATGTCTACATTCCTTTGTATTACTTCTGTCTCCTCTGTAAGTTTTTCCCCCACATCCTCTGGCAAAATTTCTTTAGGGGCTGCTACCTGTGGCGGCTTCCACGGGTTGGCAGACCCACTTTTATTTTTCCCTCCCTTCCTCCGTCTCTTCCTAACTGGAGAGGATACACCACCTTTGCTCTTTTGGTTGTCATGTGCTCTAGTTGTTTTAATAATAGGCTGAGAAGCAAGCAGCGTGACGACCTCAGTTTGTATCTTCAGGGGGGGGAGGTAAGATATTACTATTAGAATGGGGAGCAGTCTCCAAGGGCAGAGGGGTATTAAGATCTATAAGGTTATTGGATATTACCGTGGACAAGTCACTTGGACCTTCCACGACCATATCCAGAACCTCCAGTGATAGCGGGCTTTCCTGAAAGATTAAAGGTATACTATCTGTGTTAAATAACTCCGCATCCGTCTCAGCATGTTCTGAGGTGCATACAGGAGACTTCACTTTACTAGAGGGGGGAACCTTTCCTCTTAAGAATCTCGATTGAGAGACGTTGTTCGGCCCTCCTTTCCGCTAGAGCTAACTCTCAGTCAATATCCTTAGTTGCTTTAGCAAAAAAATTATCAAGGGGGCCGAGTATAGATATACTCACACGATCAGGAAGGGAGTTAGGAGTAGAACTAGACATTCTTAAGAAAAATATATAATACAATTATAATAATTGTCAATGCTTAAGCAACATTAACCAGTAAGGGTAACAAGCAAACAACCTCATACATAATTATCAAATAAGCTTGATGTTAGGTGAGGGTATCAACCCAATGTTAAATCAAAATAACAAGACCACACCAGCTGGCAAACTTATCAGAGGGGGAGCCCAGCCCGGCCTCCTTCGGCCCCTGACGGCCACAGACGGTCCCGCCCTTGTCCCGGGCTTCTCCCGGGACGCTCCCGCGCGCTCCTGCGCCGCGGGGGGAGACCTTCTCTTAAATACGTGGACCAGTAGAGTGCAGGCCGGCGTGGTGGACAGGGAGAGCGGCCAGGTAACGTGAGGCGCGGGTTGCCGAGGCTTCTGGTCCTTGAAGTCCGGCCCCACTCGCTCGCAGCCCTGTCCAACACACGCTTTGCCAAAATGCACAGTCCAGGCTTTCCAGGTGGTGACAGAGCGCAGCGGGACCCACGAAGCGGGTACCGCAAGTTGTAAACTAAAGATAAGGGTCTATGAGCGCCCTCGGCAGCAGCAGTTCGAGTCAGCAAGATGTCCCAAGGCGTTTCCTCCTTCCAGGCCTTTTAAGTGTGCAGGCGGGGCGCGGTGGACAGGGAGAGCGGCCAGGTAACGTGAGGCGCGGGTTGCCGAGGCTTCTGGTCCTTGAAGTCCGGCCCCACTCGCTCGCAGCCCTGGCCAACACACGCTTTGCCAAAATGCACAGTCCAGGCTTTCCAGGTGGTGATAGAGCGCAGCGGGACACGCGAAGCGGGTACCGCAAGTTGTAAACTAAAGATAAGGGTCTATGAGCGCCCTCGGCAGCAGCAGTTCGAGTCAGCAAGATGTCCCCGATTCACAAAAGTAATCTGAGACAAAATCCAAAATTTTCAACTTTCAGTATTCACAAAAGGCCTTTAGGAGTCGTAAAGTTAGGGTTCCTAACTTTAGTACTCCTAAATGCCTTTTGTGAATACCGAAAATCGTAAAGTTAGGATTTTGTCTTAGTTTAGGAGTAGTAAAGTTAGGAATCCTAAATTTGCTACTCCTAAATGCCTTTTGTGAATACCGAAAGTTGTAAAGTTAGTATTTTGTCTCAGATTACTCTTGTGAATCGGGCCCAGGGTGAGCACCAGTCCTAGTGACTGTATTGAGCCCCCTGCAGTCCACACAAAAATTCATTTCACTCTTACCACCCTGGGTATGAGGTTTGGGTACCAGGAGCACTGGACTAGCCCAAAGGCTATCTGAGGGTTCAATCAGTCCCCAATCCCAGCATCTTTTGGACCTTAGTCCTGATGAAATCTCCAACATATTCAGGCCACCTATAAATCTTATTTTTAACAGGTTGGCTCCCACTTGTGTCCACTTCTTGGGCATACCAGGTGGTCTGACTAGGAGTAAAAAGAACATTTGTCTGTATTGATTGAGGACCTTCCTGCAATCAATCTGCTGTTGCTCAGTGAGGCTGCTTGCCAAAGCTACACCATCAACTGAGCCATCATCAGGGTTCTGTGAGAGTAGGTCAGGGAGTTGGTCACTCTCTTCTTCCTGTCCCTTATCAATAGGAATGAGGAAGCCCATGTCTACCCTGTCCACATAGGGTTTGAGCCTGTTTACACGGAGCACCCTATGGGGGCTACTGGGAGTTCCAAGGTCCACCAAGTAGGTGACCTCTCTCTTCTGCTCAAGAATAGTATGCATTTCACTCCATTTGTCTTGGAGGGCTGCTGGGGCCACAGGCTTCGACACCCATACTTTCTGTCCTGTCTGATAAACAGTCAGTACAGCCTTTTGGTCATGCCAAGCTTTTTTGTAACTATTGACTGGAGGCCCATGATCATGCCCTTGAGTGTTTTGTTGAATCACTCAACTAACCCATTGCATTGTGGGTGATGATAGGGTGTGGTGAGTATGTAGTTCACTCCACACTTCTTCCACATAGCTGTAATATAACTTGACATGAAGTTTATACCTCTGTCAGTTAGGACCTCCTTCGGGAAACCCACTCTGGAAAAAATTCCCAGGAGGGCCAGGCCAGCACAGGAGCTGTGGTGGTTCTAGGGGGTATTGTTTCTGGATACCTAGTGTCATGGTCCACCACCACTAGTATGAAACTGTGCCCAGATACAGTTGGAGGGTTCATGGGACCAATTATGTAAATCCCAACCCTCTCACAGGTAACCCCCACCACAGGGGGGCCTTTGTGATACAACCTGACTTACCACTGGCTTGACACGTGATACAGGAGTGACAAAACCCCTTGGTGTCCACCTTAAATACCCTACAGTATCTGAAACATGCAGATAAACACAAAGCACACAATACTGTACCACAGAAACAATTGTAAGTAGCACTAATACACAGTGGGCTCCCAGGGGAGACCAAACCATGTACTAAAATAGTGGTATAAGAACCACGACTCAAGTCAAGACAGTGTCTAGGGGATGTATAATCGCTGGTACCCCAAGGAACCACCCAAGGTGAGTTAGTACGGACCCCACGGGGGACTAGTGCAGTGTGGAAACACTACCGCGGGCGTCGTACAGTTCTATGGGAGAGTTGCGGTTGCAGTTGTAAAGTTTAAGGACCCTTCCCAGTAGATTATGAAGAAACCCTTTAGAAATTAGAAGGTTGGTGAGCCACCCCACCCATAGATACCGAAGTACCAGAGTTACCTATCGCCGGGAAGCCGGGTGCATAGGGTTGAAGTTGCGTCGGAAACCTTTGTCGATCTCAATGGGAGTCTTCAAAGAAATGCTGCTGCTGGAAAGAAGACAAGTGTCCGGTGGAACCCACAGTTGGATTCTTGATGGAAGGAACCTGAAAGCAGAGTGGAAAGAGTCTGGGTCACTCAGGAGTGACCAGGGGCTCTGTAGATGAATGCCCACTGATGTCGGGTACTTCAGGTGTGAAGATGGAGACCTTGACTCTGCAGCCACCGGGGCCAGGAGATGGTGAAAATGACTAGGAGCCGGATATAAGCTGTCCCACAAAGGATGTTGAGTGCTAAGGGGTCGGTAACCGGCAAGAGCACCAACAAGCCTTGGCAGCGGCAACCCATGAAGAAGGTCGAGTAAGGTTACTGTCTGGCCCAGCAAGGACTAGGAGACTCACCCCAGAAAAGGGAGTCAGGGCAGGCCCGGAGCAACCATGGGAGCCCAAGCAATGCAGTGTTGTCCCTTAAATGGACCTACGGGCCAAAGGCACAGGAGTTGCAAGGGCCCTCTTGCAGTTTCACAAAGTCACAGCTTGCAGGGTATGGAGCGTGAGGAGGCCAAAGTCCTTTGTACAAAATGTGCATAGAGGTTGGGGATATTGATAGCCAAATGCACATAGTTGGTGAGTGCTAACAAGCATATGCACTTGCAAAAGTATGCAGCGCATAGGCGTTCACGTTATGCAGTCTCCACAAGGGATACTGGCCTCAGATGTGGTGAGAGAGCAGCTCAACCTCAAGGAATGTAGGAACCCAACTCCTGTGTTGCTGGAGCCTTCGGAGTCCACAGGAACTCAGGATCAGCAGACTGGTCAGTTGCACTGCAGTGCCTGCGAATGCAGGGGGTGACTCCTTTACCCCAAGCGAGATACTTCAGTTGTACTTGAGGCTCTACAGGCCCTGCACAGAGCCTGTATGGTGCACAGGCACAGACAATGCTTTGGATGGAGAGGGAGACAAAGTCGGGCCCAGTCGAAGTCCAGGGAAGTCCAGAGTGTCCTGATGGTCAAAGTTCAGTGGTTTCTGGTTCCGATTCTTGTCCACGTAAAATCAAGGGCCCAATGTAGGTCGGTCGGTAACGGCCGAAAATCGGTATTTTCGGACGTTACCGATCGGTAAATAGGTGATTGGCATGTAGGGGGCATTATTTTACCGAATCAGTAAAATTACCGATTCGGTAATTTTACCTATTCGGTAAAATAAAAAATCGGTAAATTTACCGAATCTGAGCCACCCATATGTAGGTGGGACTCTTCAGAGTCCCAGCAGCCTTACCGAATCGGTATTTTACCATCAAATCCAATTTGATGGCAAAATACCGATTCCGGTGTGCATGCACATGTGTGCATGCACACCTATGCCATGTGACAGGCAGACCTGCCCTTAGGGCATGTATGCCTGCCACATGGCACCCAAGCCTGTTTTGGGGGTGCCAGAGGGTGTCAAAGTGACACCCCCTGCACCCTTGTGAAAATCGGTATTTACCGATTCGGTAAATACCGAATCGGTAATGCCCATTCATTCCTATGGGCTTCAACGCCCATAGGAATGAATGGGCATTACCGATTCGGTATTTACCGAATCGGTAAATACCGAATTCATCCAATTCGGTATTCCAGCACATCTGGAATACCTACATGTCGACCCCATAGATTTACCGATTTTTAATTACCGAATCGGTAAAATTCGGTAATTTAAAATCGGTAAATCTATTTCACCTACATCTGGCCCCAAATGTCCTACAGCCAGGTAATCGATTAAGTACCGACGGGAGAGGTTGGAAAGATTCAGGGGACCCTCCCAGGGGAGTGTCTGGACAATGGGGAGGATACTCCCCTGTCCTTTGTCCAGTTTTGCGCCAGAGCGGGAGCCAACAGCTTCCAGGACTGGTTTGAAATGGACCATGCACAGGGATACCAAGTGTGCCCCAGATGCAGACTTTCAGGCACTTTGGAAGTGCACCCACCCAGCCCCAATACACAAAATTCTGTCTAGGAGGTGGTCACACCTCCCTGTAACAGGATGCCTATTGTCCTGGCTTTCCCTGCTTGAGCTTGGCTCAGCAGCAGGAGGACAGAAATGTGTCTCTGGTTGGCAGCACGGGAAGAACGAGAGGACGCCTAAGGGAAAGCTGCTGGAAGCACTGAAGATAGACAAAAGTCTCAGTAGGTCCTTCCACCTCTGCCCTCCCATGGAGCAAGTAGGCTAGATTATTGGAGTCACTCATTAGGGGTACTTGTAATTCACAGCCCCTTCACACATTAGTAGCAGGTCCATTTTTCTGACATTAGGTGCCGGGAAGTGGACCTCTCGGTAATAACCTCCCTTTTGGTCCTGAAGAATGCTGCGTACCCTTCGGGGACACTTTAGCAGAAACATATAGACCCTTTATAACACGGTGAAGGGTGATTAATGTCCCATATCATGGACCAATTCTTTTAACTACCATACCTTTGTTCCCTGAATAAACTTAGGATATGGACAAGGGTTATGGTTTTTAATTCACTTTTTCACTCCCCCACAGCTATCACTCGGATTTAGAAGTGCATCCCTGGCTCCAGGTGTATGCACGCCCTCTAGCAAACCAAGTTTTTAGAGGGCGAGGACAGCGGATGATGAAGCATGACACCGGGCAGTGTGTGAGGCCAGTCCGTAACTTTTTATGAGATGCCCCCATTGGCAACGCATCTCCCCCTAACTCTGTAGATACCTTTAGGACCACAATCTAGGGGCAGTCTTCTTTTGTGGATTCATAGTAGAGTGGAGGCTGGTTTGCCCCTTAGCCCGAGCCTCTGGTTCCCACCCTTGGCATTTGCTGAGGTTAGTGTGTATGTATTCTGGTTGGCAGCAACCATTTTGTGCTGCCTGGGTCGAGAAGGCTGGTACCGGGAAGACCAGGGACCCCACAAAGTTCACTTCATAAGGATGGAATCATATCTCCCACACTGGTTACCGGTGTGGAGGTATGATTCCAAGGTGTTTGATACCAAACACAACATGTTTTGTTGCAGCTGTTTTCGAGATAGCATTTTTACACTAGCATATAATGCACCTCTACCTATATGCGTCACCGACAAACCGGTAGAAAGGTCTCTGAAGGCTGCAGGGGTGCTCTGCTCATGCAGGGGCACCCTTTCACATAAAACTCAGCACCCTGCCTTCAGGATTGTCAAAGCCTGCTAGAGGGGTAAATGATAGGTTTTAAGTGTAGTGACCTATAGATAATAGTAAACCTATATCTAAAGTAAGTGGTGCATGCAATGGCAGGCCTGTAGTTCCATTGTGCATGGGCTCTCATGCGTGGCCTAATATTTGCTTCAGTCAAGGGGAGGCCTCTGGGATACCTATGCCCTGGGCATATGTGTACCATATACTAGGGACTGCCATGGGTACCTCAGTATCCAATCTGGAGTGTACCTAAGTACATGGCATGACATTTTAGGGAGAAAGCAGATAGAGTGGGGTCCTGATTAGCAGGATCCCAGTCATTCTAGTCAAAAACAGTATAACATCAAGCAAAAAGTGGGGGTAACCATAAGAAACAGATCATACTTTCCTACAGCGACTGACTAGGAATCACAAATTATATGCAATAGAGTTTCATACATTTGAAATTGAGATTTCATTTTTGAGATTTGCATGGAATTGCAATTAGGAACTCGCAATTTCTAACATACGTACATGTGGCCCTTAGTGTTAGTGAAAAAGCTTGCTTCACCAAAGGGGGTTGTATGTATAATGGCATGAAAGAAGCTCACATTATTGTGAGCTATTTTCTACTTACTTTCAGACCTGTAATGCAATAATCATTTATAGAGTAATGTGTACAAAAGGTTTTGGGATAGTGTCATCATTGATGTCATCAATTATGTAATTTGAGATGTCATAAATGATGTCAGAGAACATGTCCCAAGCGATGTAATATGGGAGTACATACGCAGTGCATGGCGGGGTCGCAAATTATATTAAAACCTGCTAACTATAATTGGTGAATTTCTGTGTTTTTTTTTAGTTCAAAACAGCATGTTGTCTCTGATATTCTCACCTAATTATAAGGCTACTTTAACCTTTTTAACCTTTTTTTCAGTGAATTTGTAGCGTTTGTTAATATAATATTGTTTTACCATACGTAAAGCCAACATGCCGCCGGGGCCAGTGTCCAACCCACCACAGGCAGCCAACCCCATTATGCACATGCCTTTTGGTCACTTTAACTTATGCTTTTTCAGGGGTGGAGAATATTTGAATAAAATGCCCAAAAACATTGTATTTTGCTGATAAGAAGACTAAAAAGTCTCCGGACAGCTGGAAAAAGAGTGCTTTCTTGTACAATGCTCAAACCCCATGCACACCTCTGCTTTCTTCCCGAGCTTCTAGTGTTAATTCAATGGGCTTTACGCTGAGTAGGAGACTGTAGTAAAAGCATAGCTGCCTTAAAAATAATGCCATGAAATACATTATAATTTGGCTTCAAAATATATTAAAGATAACTACGAGCGAGTTACCTGTGGGACTCACTTGCTCCTGGGGTTCATTGAACTATGCACGCTTTCAATATTTTTCCACGCCCCCCACAGTTTCTAAACCACTGGTCAGACAGCATACTAGATAAACCCTTATCTGCAGCAGATATTTGTAATTTATTTTACCCTCACCCTGTTCCCTGAAACAGCAGGCACACAAAGCATTTGGTGTCTATAATGATTGGGTATTTATTATGTAAAATCAGCACAAACCATCTGTTTCAATATTGTGACATTTAATATTGTTATGACAGTTGTGGTAAAATATAACAAGGTGGATATCAGAAAGGCCCAAAGCATCTCATATCAAACATCTTTGCTATCTGTAATAATTAGTCTCCTAATTATGATATTGGATGAATGATGAGTCCTGTCCCTCACTGCTTTTTCCAAAGCCATGTATTATCCCGCCATACCACTAAGAAGCTTTCAGGTCTACAGGCAAATATCAGCTCTTTGGTGTTCTCCGCAAGCAGCCAGTCTTTGTGTCTGCCCCTCAAAATTCATATGTTTCGTGTACCTTTCTGCCCAATGATTTTCTATAGAGAGGAGTGGGGGAGTCACTCTGCAGCATGTATTTGCATTACTGCGTGAATAATGACTCAATTCCTGTTACACATTCACCGCAAAGATATTAGAGGCGAGTAACAAAACATTTGTGTGCCAGTGGAGAATGCTCCTCTTTGCCCTTGTTGTGTTTCTTCCAGAGTCATTCAGCCATGCAGGAGTTGAATTCTCAGTTGATGGCTTGGTGGGAGGAGATGGTCTGAGAGACTGAACTTCTGAGAGAGCGCAAACTGACCTAAATGTATAAGTACATCACACTTACACGTAGTAAGCACAAGTCATGAAGAGAAATGCCATGAGTGCTGATAGTACCTGCATCTATATTCTGAAATGTGTAGTTAACTTAGAGATTTAAGTAGAAGTGGAACTAATGCAGAAATGTGTGAAATTATATAACTTTATTAGACGTGATTAATCCTGAATCCATGTCGTGTAGCTGCTAAAATGTAGGATGGCATGCGGTTAAACGTAGAACGTGGTAGGCCTCAGGGCCAGAGCTGGAAGGGATGGGGTAGGTGTTTCCTTTCACGACATGGATTGCACTAATGTTTTAGTAATAGCGTTAATGGGCCATGATTTATAGATGTGTTTACCGAATAATAGAATAAGAGTATTAACATGCTATTAATTAATGAAGGAGTTGGATGCTATAATCATTATGAGAAATGCTGTAGGCCTGAAATGTTTATAGACATTGATTTACACGTATTGGTCTGGGCTGAGAAATGTTGCAAACTTTTGTTGGAAGTCTATGAGAATTGGGATCTTGGCTGCAGATGTCTGTCTGCAAGAGAAAGGGGGGATCCAATTATAAATGAAATGAATAGAGGTTTGTTCAGGAGACGGCCCAGACATGGAGGAGGGTTCCGGAATGTTTTAAGGGGTATCAGCGGGCCGGAGAAGAGTCTGAGAAGCAAGGTCAACTCTAACGCACGAGGCCTCATCATGGAAAAAGCCAGAAGCTACACCACGTGAGGGGCGTCTCACGAGGGGCGTCTCAAATGCTGTTGTATGTTTTTGAATTAGGGACAGCACCCCTGGGTGGAGTTAGAGCAGATGCCTGAGGACCCTTTAGAGAGCGGATGGGTAGGCAGAGAGGGGTCATGACTGGAGAATTATAGGTTTTCACCAAGAGACTAAGAGTGGGTGACTTCCCTAGGGGGTCATTCACCGCTGACACCTTTTGTTAGGTTGAGACCTGGTTAAGTAGGGATACCATCTAGAGCAGGGTAGGGACAGCCTAACCTGTGTTTTTCCTCCAACTTAAATGACGGAGAGATCTCAGTACGTGTCAATGCTGATAGCTTTATTATTCTTAGAACTTGTACTCGTAGTCTTCTTTGCTCGTCTGAGGGTTTTCAGAGAGCACATGTATGTAGTTGGGCCCGTGTATCTTGTGAATCTCATTCTGAGATGCCTGTACTTGCAGCTTATTCTGACTATATAATAAACCTTTGAAAGCTAGAAGTTGTCTGTGATCTTTCGGAGCGGAGTCCTTTATTGGGTGAACTAACTTGGTAAGAGATGCACTTTCTTTCCTCAATGACAGGCAACAAAGGTTCAGTCGACCAGATCGGGGTTTTAGATCAATAGTGATAAGGTATCGATCAAAATCTCGCCCTTCCAGTTGGTAGCAGAGGATGGTTGCCTTCTTGAGGAAGGTGATCTAGGCCAGGTTAGATTACCCCAAGGCCCCTAGAGATCGATGATCGGAAGAACCGCCCGCCGAAGAAGGTCCGGATGACGTGAGACAGAAAACCAGCAGTATCGGTCGAGAGTGAGTATAAAGGGTCATGCGTGTTAGATTGCGGTGTTTTTGTGTTGTATCTATGTTGTAATGTCTGGCGGAGTTGAATGCCTGTAGAGTGACTGTGGAACAGGTTGTGAGCGCGCGCAACCGGTGGAAATCTTAAGTTCAAGGAGAGCTTAAGTGGTTCGGGTGTATCGGACACCCAGAGTAATTGTCAACTAGTGTGAAGGGGGTCATGAGGTACCATTGATCACCCGAAAGACCGAGATAGGGGGAACGTAAGAGTGAGTGCGTGAGTAACGGACGCTGGTCGGAGGTTACTGTGTGTGTAAGCAACCTATCAGAGAGACGATAGACATTTCGTCAGTTGTGTTGACAATTACAGATAGACTGTGGACGTACAGTCGAGGGAAGTGACCGCTTGGTCGGAAGTAGTCATTTTTCAGAGTATGAATGGGACGCATGCATGACCGGGAGAAGAGCTGAGAAAAGGAGGGGTGCTGCTGCGAAGCGGAGACGAGTGACGTCAGAAAGTGCCGCGCTGGGATTGGCCGGCCGGAGAAAGACCGCGCTGCGATAGGCCAGCTAGCAAAGCCGCGCTAGGATTGGTGGATTGTCATCAGGAAGTAAACAGAGTATTGAGGCTGGAAAGTGTGCGTATAATTATGAAGTGTTTTAAATGGTTGAGAGCGGCGTTTAGAAAAGAGAGGCGGGGATCGTATGAAGGGGAAGAAGCCCCGCCGGAGGGTACGCCGGCTCGTTACATGGCGGCAAATGTTGGGCTGCATACGATTTTGTGGATCTCAGAGTGGAGTAAGATTACAGAAGGAAATGAGGAACTGACGGTCCCGAAGTACGGGACGTTCAGATTAGAGGTGCTACACCGATTAAAAGCAGTTATGACCTCAACGAGACCCTTGCCTAGACCGACCCAGTTTGAAGCCCTCAATGCATGGATTAGGGCAGCGCACGAGAAGAACATGAACAGACGACAGGAAAGGGTGAAACGATCGGTAAGGGCAGTGCAGGATGCCAAGTGGGATGCGGATGCTAAAAGATGGAGAGTGCATAACATGGAAGTAAATAAATTGTACCCAGTGTTAGAGATGCCCGGGAACAAAAGCCCCCTAGAAGAAGATGATGAGAGCGAAACAGAGGACAGCCTGATAAACAGATTACTGACAGATAGGCCACCCCCGTATAACAGAGCAGGGGGAGATGTCGAGCATAGTGAAAAAGGGGGGGGGCAATGCAGGAGAGCATGGGCCGCTTCCCAGTTCCGATTGGGATCCAGCTGCAAAGAAAGAACTGTCCCAGCCTAGTCAGGTGCAGCAGGTAGTCGGGAGGTTTGTGGTACAAAGGGCGCCGGAAACGGAGTGTGCCACATCCTACGCATTGCCAGATGCACTACAGGTACCTGTTACCATAGGTCCTATAGTATCGATATATGACCCAGAGAGAGCTAGAGGGGAGGAACGGGTATGGAGGGACAGAGAAAGAGCAGAGATGGCAAGAAGAAACGATACGATTAACTCCCCAAGTCAGTTGCCGATACCAAGAGAGTGGAGCACCCCAGTGCACACAGCAGGGGACCCAGCAGGGGATCCGGGGGACCATAGATGGCCAGTGGATATGAGGGGATCAGGACGGAAATCCTTTCAGGAGTTAAACGAGTACATGAAGAAGTGGGATGAGGCAGTAGAGGCTCACAAGAGCATCATAGCTGCGGAAGCTGGAAGAGAAAGTCAGGATAGCAGAGCCCGGACTCACTGCGGGGCTGAGGAGAGCAGTCCGGAGTGGGACGGAAGGGAGAAGGATAGTAGGGGAGTCACCCATTGGGCCCGGAGTGGAGGTAGATCAGACCTGGAAAACGGGGGCCCCGAGAGCGGGGGGGTGTCTCGCCCAATACACAGTGAAGAAGACAGGAGGACACGGGAGTACAGAGACAGCTTTAAGTGTATCCACTGTGTGCCCGGCAACCGAGAACAGAATGGGAGTTGCGAGAGGCCGCGCCACAGTCCCTGTGATGATGGACATGAGCGCGGTCCAGGGAATATGGGGAACCAGGAAGGATCGTATCGGATACTGAGCGATACTAGGCAAAGAGGGAGTGGCGACCAGAGGGAGAATAGCAGAGAGTCATACTGCGAAAAGAGAGAAGAAAGAGAGAATGGGCAAAGTAAGATCAGGGGTAACAGGCCTGTGTTCCATCACCTTCCAAGATCGGATGGCCGAGCATGGGACCTGGAGAGATGGGAGCAAGGGAGAGCACTCCTTAACTCTCCCGAACCCAAACGTAGGGCCCGGAGTTGGGATGGGAGAGAAACCTGTGAACCTCCTTCGAAAGAGATATTGCGAGCCGAGATAAAAGCCAAAAGACTCGATGTCGCCAGCTTAAGGTCAGATCTGGATGACATGATAGATGGTACCCTGCCTTTAGAAAGAATGGAAATGTATGAGCAGGATGAAATACTGTTCATGGCAAAGGACATCACTCGAAAAGCGAGAACAATTCATGAGAAGTTAGTCGAACTAGCAGGCAAATATATGGTGGACCTGTCAAGGACCAAAGCATTACAGGGTAATCACAGATTACATTATTCAGATCGAGACCTAGATGAGAGAAGGACAATAGGATTGAAAACGCACATAAGGGAACTGATCACTGGAATAAGGACATGGAGGGCACTAGATAAGTGGGAAGAGAGGTGGTCCAAGAAAGGGACCGTCAGTAGAAGCACGCTTGGTATGACACCAGGAGGACTGCAGAGAATAGAAGCATACCCTTTGCGTGAAGTCGCAAATGGGAACTATGTGCACGTGCCATGGAGTAGGGGAGATTTAGCTGCTTTTACCACTTCCTTCCCCAAATTGCGGGAAAACCCAGTGGAGTGGTACAAGCAAGTTGAGAGATTCGTAAAAATCTCAAAGGTCCTCTGGATAGATCTGAACACGCTGTTTGACATCGTAGTGCCAGGAGATTTGTGGACAGCATGCAAGGTTAGCGCTGAGTGGCCCACAACAGAGCCAGAGAGAGATGCTAAGACTAATGGGCCGTCCGAGATTGTGATGGCAAAATTCGAGAGAGTGATGACATGGCTGAAAGAGAAAGTGCCAATGCAAGACATAGATTGGGTCAAAATAGATCGAACTAGACAGGAACCCAAAGAGACAGTTCACGAATACTATGAGAGATTGCTGAAGGCGTTTAAACAGTATAGCGGTCTGGATGTAATGGATCCAAAAGACATAGGGCAATTTGTGTCCAAGTTCGTCCTGGGCCTGAGACCGGATATTAGTTTAATGATTCAGCAACACCTGATTTGTTGGCAAAACAAACCCTTAGATGAGATCCTGAGATATGCCAGATACTGCTGTGATGAGATAGACTCCAAGGCAAAGAAGCTAAAAGAGAAACTGATGGTGGTACAGATGCAGGCAGCCGGAAAGGGGGGACAGCAGCAACAGCCGCAAGGAACAGGAACTGGGGGAAAGAAGCAGTATAGCCAGAACAAGGGCAATGAGGAGAACTCCACCTTTAGACCCCGAATAGACATAGCTGCCTTGAAGAAAACGACTCGGTGCCATCAGTGTAACGAGGTGGGGCATTGGAAACGCGAGTGTCCCTACAATGTCGAGATAGGGGAACAGGAGGTAGAGGAGGAAGAGGTCCAGAGTGCGCCTACAAGAGGGGTAACGCAGTACCAGGGAAAGGTGCTCAAAGGGGGGGGGGCCTCCTCCCCGAGCCCAGTTTCCTCAGCCCCCCAGAGTAGGGACTATGGGTAAGACATATAGACAGATGCCCCTGTTTGTCGGAGGAGAGGAGTGCTATTATGTGGACCCACTAACTGGGCAGAGAGTGGAAAGGGAAGACTGCACCCTAGGGGCAGCTTTGGAGGTGGACCAGAGGGGACCCTATGTTGAGGCCGAAGTGGCAGGGTTCCCCACGACATTTCTAGTGGACACAGGAGCTACTAGATCCACGATCAGATCCGCCGCAGTTCCAGGCCTGCCCATGTCTGGAGAGACCATACAAGTGGTGGGGGTCGCTAACAGGAGAATGACCAGCCCGCTGACTGAGCCCGTGCAGGTGAAAATAGGGAAGTACAGCGATGAGCACCAGTTTGTGGTTTGCGATTCTAGCCCTGTATGTCTGCTAGGAAGAGACCTCTTGTGCAAATTAAATTGCACCATATACTGCACACCACAAGGAGTGGAGGTATTGACTAAAGACGATGATGCAGACTTTAAGGTCGCAAATTCCAGAATATGTGTGGAGCTGTATCCCACTCTGACAGTAGATGAGCTCCCCTGGGATCTGAGAGAGACCGTAGCACCAGAAGTGTGGGATTTCACTGGGGAAGAGATTGGATTGGTCAAGGGGGTGGACCTAGTGAAAATTGTAGTGAAACCGCATGCTGAGTTCCCAAGAACACCCCAGTATAAATTGACTCCAGAAACGATTGCAGGTATAAAACCCGTGATCGAGTCCATGATTAAGCAGGGAATATTGAAAGAAATTGTGGGTAGTCCATGTAACTCCCCGATTATGGGTTTGCAGAAACCAAATGGGAAATTCCGGATAGTGCAGGACCTCCGAAAGATTAATAACATAGTCGTTTCATGTTGTCCAGTGGTACCGAATCCATCAGTGATACTGTTTCAGATACCGTTCCAAGCAGAATGGTTCACTGTGATTGATCTTTGCCAGGCCTTCTTTTCGATCCCTTTGGACGAAGAGAGCCATTTTCTTTTCGCATTTAAGCTGGAAGGTCGCGTCCTAACATGGTGTCGTATTCCTCAGGGGTATACAGAAAGCCCATCGATCTTTAACCAGCTTCTGAAGAAAAATCTTGAAAGTCTAGTGCTGCCCCAGAGGTCAGTTCTGGTCCAGTACATAGACGACCTCCTTGTGGCGTCAGAAACAGAAGAAGCTTGCAGGGAGGACTCCATTGCTTTGTTAAATCACCTAGCTGAAAATGGGCACAAGGTGTCCCCGGGGAAGTTACAGTACTGCCTGACAGAAGTGCAGTACTTGGGACACAGAATTGAGAAAGGCAAACGAAAAGTGTCACCAGACAGGATAGAGGCTATCATGAAGATGAATGCGCCTAAAACACAGAGAGAAGTCAGGATGTTCCTAGGGATGGTGGGGTATTGCCGACAGTGGATCGCGAACTTTTCACTGAAAGCAAAACCCTTGCAGAAACTGACGCACAAGGAGGTGAGCGATCCGGTACCATGGGACAAAGACTGTTTGATGGCGTTCCTACAGCAGCGAGAGGACCTGTGTCGTGCTCCGGCTTTGGGAATGCCTGATTACGATAAACCATTCTTGCTTTATTGTTGTGAGAGAGAGGGTTGCGCGCTGTCTGTGTTAGTCCAAATTCATGGGAATGCCCGTAGACCAGTCGCTTCTTTCTCGGCTACTTTAGACCCAGTAGCCGCAGCGTTGCCCGGATGTCTCAAATCCGTTGCCGCAACAGGTGTCAGCATCGAGAGGTGTGAGAATATTGTCATGGGGCATCCGTTAGAGGTGCACGTGCCCCATTCTGTTGAACTGTTAATGACCCGGACCAAAACACAGCATCTGACCAACAGTAGGCTCACGCGCTATGAGCAAGTCATTCTTGCTGCAGAGAACGTGACCCTCAGGAGATGCTCTGTTTTGAATCCTGCTACCTTGATGCCACTCCCAAACGATATAGATGATGATGATGAATGTACAGACCATGACTGCCTCAATGTGACTGAACTATGCACCAAACCAAGACCCGACATCGTAGATGAGCCACTGACTGACCCAGACGAAATTTTCTTTGTCGATGGCTCATGTGTAAGAGACGAAGTTGGGCAGTTGAGAGCAGCTTACGCTGTTTGTACAATTACTGGAGTTGTGGAAGCTGGATGCCTGGAAGGAGTACACTCCGCTCAGGTAGCCGAGATTATTGCCCTAACGCGTGCTTGCTTGGCAAGCAATCAAATTCGAGTCACCATATACACCGACAGCCAATATGGTTACGGGGTAGTTCATGATTACGGGCAGTTGTGGTCTCAAAGAGGTTTCATGACCTCTTCAGGCTCTCCCATTCGCAATGGAGAGTTTGTGCGCTTGTTGTTAGAAGCGTTGCAATGTCCAGCAGGTATCGCGGTTGTGAAGTGCACCGCCCATACCAGAAACATGGACTTCGTGTCACAAGGCAATAGATATGCCGACGAAGTCGCGCGGTATTGCTTGGAACAAGGGTACTCTTTCACAGAGGTGGAAGTGGGTGGAATAAATGTAAGAACTGAATTAGCTATGATACTGGAAACTGTTGACTCTTGGGACGAACTGAAGTGCATGCAAGAAAATGCTCCTGATTTTGAAAAGGAAACATGGGAAAAGGCAGGATGTGTGGTGGGGGAGGCCCATTTCTGGGTCTCAGCAGATGGCAGAGCAGTGTTGCCCAATGAGATGGTGAGCCCAATGGCAAGACAAATACATGGTCCCGTACACTTAGGAAGAGACGCTATGCTGAGAGTGTTTAGGCAGACCTGGTACAATCCTAAATTTAGAGTAGCAGCCGAAGCAGTGTGCCAGCGTTGTGTGACCTGTCAGCAGTTGAATGTGGGGAAAAAGACACCAGTTGCATTAAGTCACATTGGGAGGTCAGGGGGTCCCTTCAACCGCATGCAGTTGGATTTTATCGAACTGCCGAGGTGTAACCGCCTCCGTTATGTCCTGGTGGTTGTTTGCGTATTCTCCAGATGGGTTGAGGCATACCCTACACGTAGGTGCGACACCCTCACAGTAGCCAAGTTACTGCTTAGGGAGCTCATTCCGCGCTTCGGGGTACCGGCCTCTTTGGAATCAGATAGGGGAACGCGTTTCAACAGCGAGCTTGTGAAGATGATTTGTGCGGCTTTGAACATAGATCAGAAATTGCATTGCAGTTACCGACCAGAAGCCTCAGGAATTGTGGAGCAGATCAATAGCACGATTAAAGCCAGAATTGCAAAAAGTGTGTTCATCAACGTCCTTGAGTTGGCCTGACGCCCTGCCATTGGTCCTTATGAGCCTCCGTAGTACCCCAGACAGAAGAACGGGGCTGTCACCTCATGAGGTGTTGATGGGGAGAGCAATGAGGTTGCCATCTGTCCCAACTGCCGCACTGTTGAATATCACAGATGATATGATCCTGGACTATTGTAAGGGGCTGTCTGACGCCATTCATTCTGTGTCCCTTCAGGTGCAGGCTGCCGAGGTTCCATCATGCCAGGACCTGTGCCACGGCCTGTGCCCTGGAGACTGGGTGCTGGTACGAAAGCACGTGAGAAGAAGCTGCCTGGATGTTCGTTGGCATGGGCCCTTCCAGATCATCCTGATCACGAACACTGCTGTGAAGGTGGGAGGCCTGCCCAATTGGATCCACGCGTCGCACACGCGGAGGGTTCCAGCACCTCTGGAAGAAACAGCTCCTCTCTCGGATAGACGTCCAGCTGAGGACCGAGAAGCCATAGAGGGGGCTAGCCAAGCTGTAGAGGTGCCAACAGAAGAAGGGTACGAGTCTGACCAAGCTGAGGACGGTCAGCACAACAGCGAAACGGACGACGCTACTGAAGGAGAAAGTAGCTGGGAATACGAGTCAGACACTGACCGGTCTGACAGAGAGTGTGAACAGACCAGAAGAAGAAGGAGTAGAAGGGTACGTGGAGAAGCTAATTGGCCGCAAAGAAGGAGCTCTAGCCTGAGGTCAACTCCAGAGAGAACCCTTCCTCCGATATCAGAGGATTCAGACCCGGAAGAAGGTGCTCAGGGCGCTGAAGCACCGGACTTGAGAAGGTCAAGAAGAGTGCGTGTGCCTACTAGAAGATACGCCACCCCTGAGTGGACATATCTGGTGGCAAATGTCTTTGGAACAGAAAACAGGGAGGATACGAGCGGTGGTGGTGTCCAGCTCTGAGCCCATCGTCACAGTGGAAATACGGCTGTTAGTACCCGGAGTCGAACAAGAAGGGTCACTAACTTTCATGCTCCCCAGACCTCCCCGCCTCAGCAAGTTAAGGCACATGTTTTTCACAGAATTGCAATTCCCCGATTTTGGTACAAAGATAACAGACCATGAAGAGCACAATCTTCGTTTGGAAATATTGAACTATGCTGTCGAAGCTGCAGGCACAAGCCTCATCATAGATGCTTAAAAGACTTTGTAAATAAGCGAGAAGAAAAAGAAGATTACCTAGCGCCCAGGAAGCAGAGAATCTTAGGGACCTTCCTTTGAGTTGACGGAGAAGGGCTAGGGTTGTCTGTATTGAACTGTTAAAGGACTTTTGCGAAGAAGGTTGTCAGCTTCCAGTTGTGTGGTTCTAAGGACAAAAGGAGTAAAAGAGACTGTAAAGGAACGAGAAGAAAAGAACTTTGTGCAGAGATAAGAGAGAGCCATACTGTCTGACGAAATGGAAGCCGGCACTCCGAACCGCAGAGCCAAATGTATAATAGGCACACTAATAGTAGGAGTGATAATTTTAATAGTTTTAGTAGTCACAGTTTCTTATGTAAAGGGACATGAGGAAGAGGCAAAGGTAACCGATGTGAAATCTGTAGAGACACCTACACCCACCGTTGCTGGTGAGAAAGGGGAAAACATTCAAGAGAAAGCGTTATTAGCTGCAGAAGCTCGCAGGTTACACGTAGATGAGTCCCAAGGCGACTTTAGGTCGAATGCTTATGCTAAACTTTTATATGAATACGTGGATGCCATGGAGGTTAAGGACTGCTATGTCTGCATGCAGTTGCCGGCGTCTGTAGATGAAGGCATTCGATATCATCACCTCCCGCTGACATATGGCATTACATGTAGCTTATTGCTTAGTATATTTTATGGGAGAGATAGTTTTGAATACTATTTCTCCAACTATGACTCAGTGTTGCCAGAAGTCCCAAATTATAAACAGATGAACAAATGGGACTACTGGAAGAGTGAAGACAGGTTGGCCAAGTTTTTCATTCCTTGGATTACCTTAGATACTTCACATGCCCGCAGAAATAACCTGACATGCAAGGTGTCAGAAGTCGAGAAGAAGTTCATAGGGCAGGTGGATGATCGATACAGGAGACAAAAGATTTTGAAAAAATCAGGACAATGGAAAACAGATTGGACCGAGGAAGAGAAGGCACACAAGAGAAAGGGTAGTAGTGGTCCAATAGCTTTAGATAGAACGCAGAGAGGAAAGTTATGTCTTCACCGAGCCAAAACGTATTATGAAAATGTATACGTGGGAGAAGTTAGCTGTGAACATGCTTTCAATCTAGAATATTATACTAAGGATTTCCTAAAGGGAATGCAAGTGATTCCAAATGTGTATTTTGTATGTGGAAGAAATGCCTACGTGAGACTACCTGACAACTGGTATGGATCATGTTACTTGGCAATTATCTTCCCCAAAATATATCATGCCCAAGACTTAGAGATCATCGAGGGCAAGACATCATCGAGAGGAAGGAGAGATATAGGAGATGCAGAAATGGTTGGAGATGTATTTGGAGCTGTGTTCCCTCTTTTGGGACTAATCCTTAATGATGTTAAAATTAGACGACTGGCAACAGTCGTAGACAGGTTGTCTGCCAGCACTGCTCAGTCCTTAATGCTGGTGGAGGGAGAGATGCAATCGATAAGGGCCATGGTTCTTCAAAACCGTCTAGCATTAGACGTCCTATTAGCAAAAGAGGGCGGAGTCTGTAAGGCTTTGAAGGTCCAGGAATGTTGCACTTACATTCCAGACAATTCAAAACCCCTTGAGAAAGTTATTATGAACATAACTGATATTCACAAGGAGATCGAAGATCTAAGTAGAGAAAATGTTTGGGAAAAGGTGGGCCACGGAATGAGTGAAGCTGGAGGTTGGCTCACCACATTAGGCAAAAGCTTTGTGTGGTATATACTGAAACCTATCATCATAATATTGATCTGTGGGATCGTGTTGTGGGGATTGGTGAGGGTATTCAAATGGTACAGAACAAAAAGGTCAGAGAGGGCCCAGAGAGAACAGCTCCAGAGATTAGCTGCCATACAAGATAATCAGTACAGGAGTCTGAGGGCTCTGGAAACGCAGAAACGAGGTATGCTAGCAATCACTGCAGTTTAAATGTTAGTGATGACCCCGAGAGGTCATCAAAGGGGGGAACTGAGAGAGCGCAAACTGACCTAAATATATAAGTACATCACACTTACACGTAGTAAGCACAAGTCATGAAGAGAAATGCCATGAGTGCTGATAGTACCTGCATCTATATTCTGAAATGTGTAGTTAACTTAGAGATTTAAGTAGAAGTGGAACTAATGCAGAAATGTGTGAAATTATATAACTTTATTAGACGTGATTAATCCTGAATCCATGTCGTGTAGCTGCTAAAATGTAGGATGGCATGCGGTTAAACGTAGAACGTGGTAAACCTCAGGGCCAGAGCTGGAAGGGATGGGGTAGGTGTTTCCTTTCACGACATGGATTGCACTAATGTTTTAGTAATAGCGTTAATGGGCCATGATTTATAGATGTGTTTACCGAATAATAGAATAAGAGTATTAACATGCTATTAATTAATGAAGGAGTTGGATGCTATAATCATTATGAGAAATGCTGTAGGCCTGAAATGTTTATAGACATTGATTTACACGTATTGGTCTGGGCTGAGAAATGTTGCAAACTTTTGTTGGAAGTCTATGAGAATTGGGATCTTGGCTGCAGATGTCTGTCTGCAAGAGAAAGGGGGGATCCAATTATAAATGAAATGAATAGAGGTTTGTTCAGGAGACGGCCCAGACATGGAGGAGGGTTCCGGAATGTTTTAAGGGGTATCAGCGGGCCGGAGAAGAGTCTGAGAAGCAAGGTCAACTCTAACGCACGAGGCCTCATCATGGAAAAAGCCAGAAGCTACACCACGTGAGGGGCGTCTCACGAGGGGCGTCTCAAATGCTGTTGTATGTTTTTGTATTAGGGACAGCACCCCTGGGTGGAGTTAGAGCAGATGCCTGAGGACCCTTTAGAGAGCGGATGGGTAGGCAGAGAGGGGTCATGACTGGAGAATTATAGGTTTTCACCAAGAGACTAAGAGTGGGTGACTTCCCTAGGGGGTCATTCACCGCTGACACCTTTTGTTAGGTTGAGACCTGGTTAAGTAGGGATACCATCTAGAGCAGGGTAGGGACAGCCTAACCTGTGTTTTTCCTCCAACTTAAATGACGGAGAGATCGCAGTACGTGTCAATGCTGATAGCTTTATTATTCTTAGAACTTGTACTCGTAGTCTTCTTTGCTCGTCTGAGGGTTTTCAGAGAGCACATGTATGTAGTTGGGCCCGTGTATCTTGTGAATCTCATTCTGAGATGCCTGTACTTGCAGCTTATTCTGACTATATAATAAACCTTTGAAAGCTAGAAGTTGTCTGTGATCTTTCGGAGCGGAGTCCTTTATTGGGTGAACTAACTTGGTAAGAGATGCACTTTATTCCCTCAATGACAGGCAACAAAGGTTCAGTCGACCAGATCGGGGTTTTAGATCAATAGTGATAAGGTATCGATCAAAATCTCGCCCTTCCACTTCAATTCCTATGATTCCTGCTGAACCTGGAAGTATAAAAGTGGCTTCCGGCTTCAGCACGAAGAAGATTATTCTTGCCGGATCTCTGAAGCAGAGCTGCTGTGCGTTTGTATCAGAGTCTTCTTGAGGGTAAGGGTGCAGTGCACCAATCGAAGTTTGAATTTTTGAAATGGTGGCTGAATGAAGGTTGCTCTCTAATCACCACTTGGCTTTGTCTTCTTAACCAAAGCAGATATTTCTTTCTGTGCTGGGAACGTGTTCCCATAAAACATTTTGTATGTTGAAGTATTTGCCGGTGTTATTCCTAAGCAGTACAAAAGGGGGTGGTGATGTACGGAGCATCTGAACCAATCAAACACTCACACCCAGTCAACAGATCTGGGTTTAATCCATCACCATTCTTTAGCCCACTCTGCCACCCCAGTTCAGACATGGCCATATGCAAATCAGTCTGACCCTGTGCCTCATGGGGACAGTCCAGCCCGAACTGCCAAGCCATGCCTTCCCTGGACCTGAAACAAGCTTCCTAGGACCGGTTTCTGGCATTATAGCCGTCTTCAGCCAGGCTTGCTTGAATCCAGTGGCAAAGTGAGCAAGGGACCCAGATCTGTTGACTGGGTGTGAGTGTTTGATTAGTTCAGATGCTCCGCCCATCACCAGCCCCTTTTGTACCGCTGTGTTATTCCTAAAACAAATCACGGTTAGGTGACTATTCTTCACCTTGCCCAAATAACTTGTTCGTATCTGAACTCTTTGGTATTTGGTATTGGGGGACAGAAACAAATGTGAATTTTACCAAAGAAAGCACCAAACAACTGTGTGAAAGGATCTTGGCATCCCGCAATATTTTGATAGACTTTCAGAGTATCAATTTTGTTACTGAGATAAAAAAGTTCTAAGGAACTTGTGAACTGTACAAAAGGAAGTTGCGGTTATGAAAATAAATAATCACTTATTCCTTGATTGCTATGGCACAAATCTGTTACCCATTGGAACATTTATTATTCATTTTTGTATTTTCTTTAACAGGGCATCATTTGAGTCCTGGGTGGTTCAATCGCTGTGAGGCGTGCCTTCTTGTTCTATTTGGTAGGTATTCATGATTATGCGAATGCTGAAGAAAATCTACCAGCACAAGTTTAGGTAGATAAATTGTATTTTTATATTACGGTATTACTCTGAGGAAAGAGAATAATGGAGTATTAGGACTCTTGTCCTAGGACACAAGGTTATCCAGAGTTGTTCTCTTTTGCAGGTAAAAAATTACATATACTAGTATAGAAGAATTTTGATGATCATTAATGATTAATCATTATCAATATATATATATATATATATATATATATATATATATATATATATATATATATATATATATATATATATATATATATATATATATATATATATATATATATATATATATATATACCGTCATGTGATCAAGGCCTTTTGAGGACGAAACGCGTCAGAGTTGATAAACTCATTCGCACCAGCAAAAGTGGAGTCTGTTCCTGATTCTTCCATACAGAAAGGGAAACGAAGGAATAAAGGAATAAAGGATAAAGCAATATATATATATATTAATCTGTGCTGTTATAGCAATAAGATTTAAGGCTATCAAGAGGTGCACCACTTTGAGCAGCAAACTGTTCCAGAGGGACTCGATTATTGAGACTCAACAGTTACAGACGTATCTGAAAGGCAAGCAATTGTTTTAAAAGCATGCTTCCATCCACATTAGCTCGTTGCTCTGCCGGACAAGCTTTTAATGTTTCTCACTGCAAATAGTTTCGTGACTATCAGAATGGAAATTTTCTTTTTTACAGCAGTTCTGTTATCTTTGTTAATGCAACTAATGTCAGCCTGTTTATAAGATGATACGACAATCTCACACACTCTGTTAGCTACTATAATTCATAATATTAGTTGTCTAGAACCTTGATCTTTCACATACACACTCTAAAGGATTAGTGCGGTCATTTTCAGCATAACATGAGGCCTTAATTGTATGTAACATGCACATGCCATACCATATACATCACAAGGTTCACCTTAATTCCTGTCAATAAAAATCCCAGTAGGGTAATGGGCACCCAGATACCAAACGTGTCCCTGAACCATCCTAATGGTGAAAATGTGCTTTAGAAATGCTTGTAAAATAACCTAACAAATATCCAAATACAGGTTGCCATATGGCTCAACCTGTTAAGAGACCATAATGGGGAAATTAATGAATATGGTGTTCCTTTCCAATTCTTCTGTCTCCATTACCTACGTTCCTGTCTCCTTTCATTCCATGTGTTCTCTCTCTTCTCCTTTTATGAAGCGCCGCCTTCGCCTATCTCTTGTTCTTCACCTTTCGAGCCTAGGGTTGGTGTCACCCGGTGCGGGTAACTCATGGTGTCACCCCCCTCACGACTTACCGCATGGACCTCCTCCGGTGGCCCCACCTAGTAACCACCGGCTCAAATTAAGCACTGCCCAAAGACCCGTAAAAGATCATAAAAGAGGGCCCTGTTCTTCTATTTCCCGGAACGTTTCTGTGAATCGACCAGAGTTGTAAATGTAAATGTATTTGAGCTTATATAGCGCACAGCTACCCACAAAGGGTTTCCCGGCGCTTGCTTAGGGAACCCGTCCTGGTATTCCCCTGTGAGATAATCCCGGCAGGGTATCCACAAGGTGAAAGCCAGGCATCCCACCGCGAGGGGCCGTTGTGGAGATTAAGCAAGCTATTGCCCAGAGTCGCAGAGTGTGAACCCATGAGTTGAGAAGGCACCGGAGCGAGAATTATCGAGTCTGTGGAATTTTTGAGCCCAAGACCCGCCGCGGCGGGGAATTGAACCCTGGTCCAGGGCCGATCTCAGCTTCCGGGTCTGCCGCCTCTAACCCCTGAGCCACACTTCTCCTCAGAGTTGTCTTTTACATTGTTCGTTCAACGTGTAGAGAAATGGATAAATACACAAATTCTAGCTAATGTGATATATATATATATATATATGTAACAACATCTTGGAAGATTAGGTTTAAGATGGTAACAGTGGTTACCTAGAAAGCAGCAGGTGCTCGGCTGTCTGCGGAGGGATTATTTGCAACTGTGGTTTTGGCTAAATGTTGACAAATATGGTCACGAGAGAAGTCACAAAACGGAAAAATACCGCTTGAGCATTGTGAAGACAGCTCAGGGCCAATGAGAAAGGTATGCCGAGCACCAGGACCGGTCCGTACAAAAGGTAATTCGTCTGTCCATCCCGTCTCGACGAGCAGCCCTGTTTCCAAGGAGACTCGGAGACTCTCCCACGGATCCGACATCCGAGTGGCAGTAAATACATACAATGCCGCAGTAAGCCCCCCCCCCCCTCCCCCCCTCCCCCCACTTGAGGAATTATTGTGCCAATGTATTTTCCCTTTCTTGCTCTCAGGAAATGCCACATCCGGAAAAATAAGTGCCAGTCCCCCAAAAAAGAGTGCAGTGTCCTACACCAGCAACCACCGGCTCAAATTCTCAAATTAAGCACTGTTTACTGATTGCCCATGAACTCCACAGGCAACAGTGTGTGGACCTTTAGGGCAGGCATTCCTATTATCAGTTGTCTGCGTAGGATTTGCAAGGCTTGGCTGACCCAGGCAGGAAAAAGAAAACACGCCCGGGGTGTGTGGGAGAAAGTTCCCTGCTTGTCCAGGGACATTTGTCTTTCGTTTCTCAGAAGCAAACTCCAACTTTTGCGGTTTGCTCCTATAAAACAAAAAAGAATTGTTGAGCAGTTGACCATGACATAGTGGTGAAAGAACGTCAGTTATGTCACTGGATGCAAAGTAATCCTACATGTCGAGCCAGAGGGGCAAGGAACCAAAATATGTCAGGATGAGTTGAGTTTTGTACAGCACCAGTGGCCTGTAAACCTTCCTCAGGTCTACATGACCCTCTAAGAGTGTCTTGCAAACTATATATTATGCACAACCATTGTGTTAGTCTGACACAAATGCAAATGAAGTGTCTAAAAAGCCGCAATTTGTCTGCAAACGTGAATTGGAAAAGTTGGCCATCTTCACAACGTTTTCCACAGACCCTTGCAAAGGTTGAAAGAAACTTTGAACTTGACTCAACCCTACTCTGATTGAGAGGCAGAAGGCATATATGTTGGGAAACCTTTTTTATTTTTTAATACACTGTAATAGACTGCTGGCTTTAACAAACTGTGTCTGAGTAAAGTTTTATAGAGTGTCCCATCTGCATAGTCAAGGGAGGCGCTGTGAGGTATTGTAAGGTATGTAACTACACAAGAAAGGTGTGCTGAAGCATCCATACTAAGACTGAGCCTATTTGTATTGTATTGTACTGTAATTGCATTTATATAGCGCTTACTGACCCTGACGAGGCGACAGAGCGCTTTTCAGCGAGTAGCACATGAACCCAAAAAGGATTAGTGGATCAGTATAGTGAAATTGTGTAATAAGAAAGAGCGCAACACGTGCCCTGGCAATCGGACTGTAATAATGTGACACCACTATAGTTACAGGTGTAGTGCCCAGTGAGAGAAACAGTGAGTATGTGTCATGGGTTTCCTGAACAGGGTGGGTTGGAGGTGTGGTGAGCCATGATGATGCAGAAGAATCAATTCAGTGGTGTAGCGCCGTTTTTCCCTAGCAGCACACCAGGAGCTACACAGAGGGTGAAATAGTTCTAGATTATTACATATTATTATTCTAAGAAAGTAGGCTGGGAGAAACTGCAGATAGGAGCTGCACGTGCTCTGGAATACTGCAATAAGGGTCGAAGACTGTAAGAGGTGCGGAGGCCTGGACATTTGAAGTGACGCCCCTGAAACAGTTATTTTCATTTATAGCACTGCCTGAATCTATAAAACGCCCGTTACTTAGCCCTGAAACAAACCATCAATACAGTTTCTGAGACGAGCGTCAGTGCCACCGGAGAAATACGCACCACCTGTCAACCACCAAGGACAAATATTCTTAAATTGACACGATGGAGGCGGAGTACCGGCGAGCCTGGGCTGTAACCACAATCTTTCATGTTGATTAGTTCCTCCATTTAGTAAAACAGAAATAAAAGTCGTTTCCCACCTCTTCTGAAGTCCTCCTTTTATTTTCCAAATCTAGCAACACGGTGACATATTAACGTCTTTTCATTGGTTTTTGAATGTCACGTCACCAGCTAGTGGGGGCTTGACAACAGCTTTGCCGAAAACGTAAGTTTAGCAAAAACACTTACGCGGACACAGCTCTCCTTTTCTTTCGACTCGACTGTGGTGGTGGCTGGGGCCCTACCCTAGGGGCTCTGTAGTGCAAATCGCCCAGCAGCAGCACTCCCCCCGACCCTGAGACTTTGGGAGGGAGGGGTGAGGGGGGGTGAGCAGACACCAGACCAAATTGAAAGTGTGCAAAAGGCCGCTTTTATTGAAACAGGTGCATATTTACAACAATACAAACCTGGCAACCGCCTCACAAAACTAGTCCTCACTAAATAAGATGTTACCTTACAACCCCAAACGTCAGGCCCGCCCCTAACACGTCACAAACCCCGCCCCCACCCAGCACAACATAATTACAATTCAAACAATACCAAAACCTGATAATCATTTAAATATCATCCCAACCCACCGCAAAACATCACATTGCAAAACTTACCCACCAACAACTTACATTGCCCAAAACCTTGTAACCACCCCACGAAACAACTATTTAAACTTTTCCAGCCATAGCCCAACTTTAGCAAAAACCCAACAACCTTCATGTCCCAGCTGACCAAGAACGCCCAATTTCCGCACGGCACCTGTTCCAAGCGACAATGAACAACATGCTGTGTTACCCCATATCCACCTGTTACGACAAAAGACCCTAAAATTATGGAGATAAACAAATAAATAACGAAAATAAATAAATAAATAAAAACCCGGGGAAAATAAGAGAAAGAGCTAACCAAGAATAGGGAGGGAGGGAGGGAAAATTTTCAAATTAACTATGAACTCCCGGCCACCAGGTCATTCAACCTAAAATGGTGGCCGGGAGGCGGGGCCAGGGGATTATATAGCTGGGCTCCCTCAGTAGGAACCGAGGGAGCCCAAAACCAGCCCAAAACCAGCCCAAGGCTGGCGCTCTGACGCAACCCCCCCCCACTAGCCCCTCCCAATCAGCCCGGGGGTGGGGACCTCCCTACGGTCGGCTGCGCCCCCCAAGCCCCCCTTGGGAGGGAGGGGTGAGGGGGGGTGAGCAGACACCAGACCAAATTGAAAGTGTGCAAAAGGCCGCTTTTATTGAAACAGGTGCATATTTACAACAATACAAACCTGGCAACCGCCTCACAAAACTAGTCCTCACTAAATAAGATGTTACCTTACAACCCCAAACGTCAGGCCCGCCCCTAACACGTCACAAACCCCGCCCCCACCCAGCACAACATAATTACAATTCAAACAATACCAAAACCTGATAATCATTTAAATATCATCCCAACCCACCGCAAAACATCACATTGCAAAACTTACCCACCAACAACTTACATTGCCCAAAACCTTGTAACCACCCCACGAAACAACTATTTAAACTTTTCCAGCCATAGCCCAACTTTAGCAAAAACCCAACAACCTTCATGTCCCAGCTGACCAAGAACGCCCAATTTCCGCCACCCAGAAAAGAGGGGGAAAGGAATTACCCTCCTCTCTTTCTGCCCCCCAAAACCGACCAACCAAGGAACCAGAACCTCAACCCAAGAAATTTTGAATCTTCAAACACCTGGAGAGCACCTCTCGCAATTCCAATAGATATAAATCCATCCCTATACGAGATAAGTGAACACCATCGCCGCGAAAGAATTCCACATTGTCATACCGGATGTCCTTATGGGACACCCGCCCAAAACCCAGATCTCTACAAAAACGGGAAACCTCCAGATTCAACTTCCGTCGCGCCTTATCAACCGCCCTAGGCTTGATCGCACCCCTCCAGGTTCTTCTAGGGACCAATTCTGTCCACAAAACATGGCAACCCGCCCATTGTTGACGAATAAGAGAAAGATCCTTCTTCATTGCTCTCAATAAAACCACTCCTTTCACCCCACAAAGGTCATTCTCCCCAAGGTGCAAGAGCAACACGTCAGGACAAACACCTCCCACCAACCAAGAATTCAAGGCCGGGATAAGCTCCCTCCAGATCATACCTCCCTTCCCCTTCCATACAACATTAAAAAGACGAGAATTAAAACCAAGAGTGGAACCAAAATAGCTTCTTATAGCTTGATCTTCCGCGCGCCTAATGAAGGAATGTCCCACTATCCAGATCGTCATGACAGTAGAACGGGGGCCGGCCACTGAACCTGAAAAAGAAAAGCAGCATCAAACTTCAAGAAAAATTATCATCCGCAGGCGCCATAACAGGATCAGTACGCACATAGCGCCGAAAACAGTTGGAGGACCAACGCCCTAAGGACATAATGTCTTGCTGCGACCAACCCCTGTTATGAGCTTCTGTTGCTGCCCCAATCCTGAAAGAATGCGTACCATACTGTGTCTCATCCAAGCCCATGAAACGCAGCGCTTTACGCAAAACCATGCGCAGTTGGTACTCAGTCACCCTAGAACCATCCATATGTTGAAAAATAGGGCCCTCAAAGGCGGCCCCCGAACAGTCCCGCAAACGCCTGGCCCACCTCAAAGGACACGTCTCAGAAGGGGAAGAAGCTTCCAGCCAAATGCCCCTCCCTTTGCCGTGTTGATCAGTTTTTGCACGAGCCAACCAGACGTGCAACCCCGTTTCCACAAATCGAACATTCTCCCATCCCACCCCAAAAGTAACTTTCGACCCCAGTAACTCAGAAACTCTGAAAGCACCAAAAAACATCCAAACCATAAGAGTAGAAAACAGACAAACCTCAAACTCATTCAAACAAACTGAGGGCAAAACCTGCAAAACTCGGGCTAACGTCTGCCAAGACAAAGGTCGGCGAACCATATGTTCCCTACCCCTCTCCCTAGACCAACCTTCCAGCATGCGCTTACCCACCTCCCCCGCTGAAGGAGAATAGCCCCACAGTAATTTGCCCATGAAAGCAATACCAGCCAATTTACCAGCAATCGTCACACGTGTCAGACCCCTGTCTATCAAGTGAAGAATGAACTGTACCACATCTTCAGATCGTCTCCAGCCCGGAGCGCGCCAACCGGCCCCAGATTCTAAAAACTCTTTCCAGGCCAATTCATACGCTGCCCTAGTGGAAACTGCGAGCGAACCTACCACCAACTGCAAAACCCTGTCTCGCCTACAATCCACAGATGTTCAGGCATGCGGGTCGGCGTCCTGTCCGCCTCCGAGGCTAGCCCATGGAATCTCTCCCACTGTGAACGAGACAAAGCATCCGCAATGTCATTGTCCACCCCAGGAATGTGTAAGGCCTTAAAACTGATGTCATACGTCAAGCACCCCAACACAAAGACTCGCAAGAGCTTCAAGATGTGAGCATCCCTGGCCGACTGCCGATTGATAATGTCCACTACAGCTTTATTATCAATTCGAAACAGCACTTTTTTGTGAGCAAGCTCCTGACCCCACAGAGTCAACGCCACCACCACAGGGAAAAGCTCAAGGAAGGCAATACTCCTGCCTCCGTTCTTCCATGCAGCAGGCCACTGTTCAGCACACCATCTGCCCTGCCAGTAAAGACCGAAACCATCACTGCCTGCAGCATCTGAAAAAATTTGGACGTCCCAAATCCAATTCTCCTCTCTGTACAGAGGAATGCCATTGAAAGAGTGTAAAAAGGCTACCCACATCCGCAGATCCTCCTTAACACCTGCTGACAAGCGGACGTGATGGTGAGGTAAAAACTGACCAGACAGAGCTCTACCCAAACGCCTGCAAAAAGTTCTACCTGCCCTGACCACCCTACAAGCAAAATTAAGATGGCCCAGCAGCACCTGAACTTCCTTCACTGTCACCTTTGCCTTGTTCAACATCACATGTAAGAGGTCCAACATTTTTGCTTTTTTATCCACTGGTAAGCGTGCCTCCATAACAGTAGAATCAATTTCGATCCCCAAAAAAGACATGGTCGCGCAGGGGCCCATTGTCTTCTCGGGTGCCAAGGGCACACCTAAAAATTCCATCAGAGTTTGGAATGTTCGCAAAGCATTCTGGCATGCTGAGGAATTGGGAGCACCTACAAAAAAGAAATCATCCAGGTAGTGAGTCACAAGCTGGTGTCCTGACGTGTCGGTGAAAAACCATTGGAGAAATGTGCTAAAGGTCTCAAATAACGCACAGGATATGGAACAACCCATTGGAAGAGCCTTATCAACATACCACTTTCCTTGAAATTGAATCCCCAAAAGATCCCAATCCCCAGGATGTACTGGCAATAAACGAAATGCAGATTTGATGTCACACTTTGCCATTGCCGCACCAGTACCAGCAGATACAACCAGGGCCATGGCCACATCCACTGAAGAATAAGACACGGAAGCAGCCTCACCATCAATGAAATCGTTAACTGATGAGCCCTCCGGCCATGACAAATGCTGAATCAAACGAAATTGCCGAGGCTCTTTTTTAGGTACCACACCAATTGGGGAGACAATAAGATTTTCCAAGGGCCAATCATCAAAAGGACCCGCCATCCTTCCCCCACGCACTTCCTTATCCAATTTGTCTTGTACCACCTCTGGATGTTCATTGGCTGACAAAAGATTCTTTGACCACCGCCGCAACCGCGGCCCTGTGTAACCAAGACGAAAACCCTCCTGAAAACCATCCAACAATAACTTAGCAGCTTCGACATTCCCATAACCCTTCAAAGCCACAGCCAAGTGAAAAGGATTAACTGGCGTATGAGCCTTTGGGCCCAGTTCCAGAAGTGTTTTCCCCCCCCCTGTTAGGTTGAGGCTGCTGTGCAGGAGCAGGGGCATTGGCTGACTGCTGTGACCACTGCCTGCCCCTTGTAACCCGAGGCCCCCAACACCTGGACAGTGGGTGCGTTCTACCACATTGGGAGCATTCGTGTCTAAATTTGCAATACTCTCTCGGGCAGTATCCTCTGTTAAAATCCCAACATGTCCCATCGGCAGGTTGAACTGACGCAGCTGCACCCACCCCTCCCCGAGTGGGCTTACCCTGAAAGGGCCGTGAAGGTAATGGATACCCACTAGCTGTGAAAATCGTCTTACCACCCGCTGATGCTCCCATAGTGTGTTGCCACAGGTCATTATCTAACTCCCCCCATTTCGCTTCAGGATCCCAAGCCATCCGAGCCCGGAATTCCTCATCGTACTGTGACCAGGCATAACCACTGCCAGTAATCTGCGCCTTTCTGATCACATCCATATACTTAAACAGGGCCACACAGCGCTCAGGGAATTTCTCACAGTACACGCTAGCATATATAAGAAATGCCGCAGTCCAATTTTCGATGGTCAAAGGAACCTTAGGGCGCTTGGCCAACTCGTACTCTTCCTCCTTAGACCCCTCCTTAGACCTAACTTCCCTATGTAAAAGCTTCAATAATTCCACGTACTCCCCTTTCCAAATCCTTTCCTTAGTGGACAGCATTAAATGAGCGCCCAACGCTTTCGTGACGCCCATGTAAGGCAATTTCTTTATTTTAAGCTCCTTGCTGTGTGGGGGATCCTTACCTACCTCCATGGGCTCTGTAACAGTCCCAGAATCCACCTTAGAACCCACACCCCCGTCACCCGTGCCCACTCCTTGATCCTTAACGTAACGACCCTTGTGGAGCTTAAGATCCACACCCTCAGAAGAAGGATCTCCCCCCGTTCCCACAGAAACCATCAATGGCTTGTCCCGCAGCCCAGCAAGCTCACCTGGATTCAATAAAGGCAGTTGGGCCGGCCTCGCTCTCCATGCCATCTGTTCAACCTCATCGCCTGACCGAGGAACCCTCACCGCGGGGCCGCTCTCCCGAGTTGGTCTGGATACTGTAGTTCTCTGACGCACCACCACCGGTGCCTGTAAAACATCATCAGAAGCGTGAAAAAGCCCCCCCCTTGCACCCTCAGTACGTATCTCGCCCTCCTCAGGGCTCTCCTCATCGTAATCTAAAACCAAAGATTCCTCCAACCTAGGAGGGGCCAACACCTTTGACGGATTTCTGAAACCAACCTGGGCCTTACCAGCCCGTACTGACACCTGAGGCGGGGGAGCCGACTGGACCCGTCTGTACTCCCCCGAACGTTGACCATTTTTATACCTCTTAACCAACGATGAATCCCTTTGTTGATGAGAAGAAACATTTGGGGCCAGCGAGGACGCGCCTGCCCTGCTTCTGCCAACCCCGCCGATATCCAAAGAACCTGACAATGGGGCCAGCGAGGACGCGCCTGGTCCGCTTCTGCCAACCCCGCCGATACCTGTAGAAAGAGAAGTTGGGGCCAGCGAGGACGCGCCCGACCTGCTTCTGCTGACCACGCCGAGATCCTGTAAGGAAGACGTTGGGGCCAACGAGGTCGCGCCTGACCTGCTTACGTTGACCGCGCCGGGGTCCCTCGCCGGTACGGGGTATGCCGCGCCAGGCTCCACCCTCCCTTCTCCTCGGTGCAACTGGGCCGCACTCCACCCTACCAAGTCTGCCTCTCCACGACGCTCTCCGACCTGCAAAGAAAAAGGCTGAACTGATGTGCCGGGACCCTTACTACCAGAACGGCCAAAACTACCAACACCGCTAGCCATACAAAAACTAGAATCCTGAAACTGCACCTGACCAACCTCCCGAGAAACAGACCCCTTAGATCGAACCAACAACCCCCGCCGAGGAGGGGAAGGCTCCACGTCCTCACCACCACTACTCCAGTTTAACAACTCCTGAACAATCCTAGATGCAGGTCCCGATGCCAGACCACCCTGCCCTTTCTGCTGGACATCAGAACGGGGCTGCTCCATCCTCCCAAGCGATCTGCCCCCAACAGGCAAACCTGGAAAACACAAATTGCCCCCAAAACCACTCCGCATATCAGTCCCTTGGACGGGTGTAGCCCTGCCCGCATCACGGACCCCCTCTGCCCAGGAAGGAAAAACATCCAAACCCTCCCAAGATCTAGCACCCACCTGCCTATCACCACTCTCCTGCAGAGTAAAACCAACAGCACCACCCACAGAAGGCTCATTGAACCCCCCGCCAGACCCCGAAACAGCTTGTGGATCACCCAACAAAACACGACCAGACTGAAGACCCAGCAAACCTGCCCCTGCCCCCCTTTCCACCTGCGCCCACTCCCCCTCCCCCACAGAACCACTAAGGACTGACAGTACCTCCCCCCGGGTTGAGACAGGGGGGGAAAACAACAGGGGACTAAAAGGTACAAAAACCTCCCCAGCCCCTAACTGTCCAGGCTGCGCTGTAGGCTGAAGCTCAACATCACCCAACAATTGTGTCCCAGGAGCACAAGCTGGCGTAGACACTCGGTCATTTGCAAGCCCCTCACGAGCAGCCAACAAGTCTGCTGCCTGACGCAAACCAGTTGCCCCCGAAACCGAGAGGTCACCAGATATGCCAGCCGGCACAGACGCCGGTAAAATACAGTCAGCCTGAGCGCGCGGCGCAGAGAATTCGAAATGCGCATGCGCGCCAACCGCCGGTGCCGCGGCCGCCGAGTCCTCAGCCTGACAGGCGGAGATAGACGCAGAACGCTTTCTGCCTCCCCGCTTGACGGCCCGCTTGCCTCTGGCAGCGGGGACCGAAAGCGAGCGCTGCAGCGGCACCAAATTCACCAAGGGAGTAGAAGCCTCCCCCTCCCCCGAACCCGCCTCCTGCTGTAAACCCGCACCCACATCAAAATGCGCCACACTTCCAGGGGTCACTTTTCTAGCGCGCGAGCGGCCCTGTCACTTACCCCCTCCCGGCGAGATTTTTTCGGCGACGCGCAAGCCGCGACCACCGCCGCCACACGGGCTGAGGCCTGTCGCCGAGGATGCGACGGCCCAGTCACATCACCTAGCACCAAGTCCAAGCGTCCCGCTTCGCTCAAGAGGCGGATCGCTTCCAAAACACGATAGTCTTCACCCGACATGACGAGGGACAAAACCAATTAACTCTCACAAAAGTTAAAATTTTCAAATTAACTATGAACTCCCGGCCACCAGGTCATTCAACCTAAAATGGTGGCCGGGAGGCGGGGCCAGGGGATTATATAGCTGGGCTCCCTCAGTAGGAACCGAGGGAGCCCAAAACCAGCCCAAAACCAGCCCAAGGCTGGCGCTCTGACGCAACCCCCCCCCACTAGCCCCTCCCAATCAGCCCGGGGGTGGGGACCTCCCTACGGTCGGCTGCCCCCCCCCCCCAAGCCCCCCGTCTCCTCTGTCAGTCTAATCGCGTGGAGGTGGCGCACATGACGTCAGAGAAGCACAGCGCGGGGGCTGGTCCAGGGCCGTCATTGGTGGTGCTATAAGATTGACGGCCCTGGGACCCACAAACTACTAGGTATGCCACCACTGCGCATCGCACCATCATCACTAAGCTAGGTGGTGCGTGCGTGGCCGTGGCGTGCGTGCACACTGCAGTCTTTGGTGCTTGTAAACAGCTGCGCTTGCACAGCATTGGTGTCACCCCATGACAGTGGTGTCACCCGGTGCGGTCCGCACCCCCGCACCCCCCCCTAGTGACGCCGCTGCCACTTTGTTCCAATGCCTCAATTTCCTCACATTCTCCACTTCTTTCCTCCTGTTTTTTCGCCTGTTGATTCTGCTCTTTTCTACTACTGTTCGTCCTTCTTTTCTTCAGGAGTGCTTTGAAATCGCATGGTTTTTGAGAATGATAGAGTCTGATTAACTAATTACCAGGGTTAATGTATAGGATCGTGACTATCTAAGTCTGAGTCTCTATAAGACCCAGTATGTCTTTGTACGAATACGTCCTCACACCAATTAAATAAATCCTTCACAAGACAAGACTTCAAGTCAAAACCATAAAGGTTTATTCAAAATATAAAATCATTACAGAAAGCAAAAAGTTGTTGGTCAAGTTTCCAAAGTAAGCAAATAGCAAGGACCAATGTATTGTTCTGCAGGAGGACTGTCAGAGAGCCTGCCTCACAAGCATGCACAAAAAGCTCTAAGTATAAAGTAGGTAAAGAAAACAGACTACCATAGAGTCTGCTTCCTAAGAAGTAAGCAAAACATTGCAACATTTCCCCAAAACATAATCTTTTATAGGGTTTTAAGCAGAAAAGCCACACACACAACATGGTGTGCTATAATAGGGCGGGATTGACAAAGACACATCTGAATTAACCAATGACTGTTCGAATACACAAGCTACATCAAATGTTACATCCAGTAAACACATACCTTGCTGCATATTAATATGTTTTGCATGCATTTGAAGTGAAGAAAATGCCAGTGCTTTTCTGTAACTTACAAATAATACCACGTTCAGAGCATGAATGGTTCCCTTTCGTTCAAGCCTAGGCAAAGGGCCTGGAATATTGCAACAACAAGAGCATCCTGGACCTAGCTTTCTCCAGAAGAGGCAAATTAATACAATTGTATTTTATCAACAAACAGACACCTTGGGGATAGCTTCAATTTCATTAATTTTACTAAGATGGAAAAACACATAGAGACATGCGTGGGAAAAGGCTTGTTCATGTAGAATAAAAGTGCACATTTCTTTGTGCAAATATGAATGGCTGTCAATGCAACCTGTTTGAGGCCTAATCACGTATATTTAACTACCTCTGAATTAAGCATTAATTTCTAATTATTGAAAACCTTCCTACAATAGATAGATACATTTATATAAAGGACTGTAAAAGTAGCATTATTGGGTCTGGCCTAGATAAAAATACTAACAGATGGTACAATCAAATTCCTACCACAAACTCTGATCATGGTTAATAAAAAAAGCTTACAGAGACAAAAGCAACATCCATCTGTTGTAGATTGACGAGGGAAGCAGAAGAATTTGGCATCACTTGCAAGAATACCTCATAGACCAAAATATTGTTTTGTGCATCTTACAAATAAGAGACAAACAGTTTTGTTTTTAATTTCCTTCTGTGTGTTCATACTCTCAACATTTTATAGCACATACTGATGCCCAAGAGTGTACTTTTCATGTATTATATTGTCATTTTTCTTCATTTATTATTTCATTTATTTCAGAGCGCCTGGAATACATGTAACAACATGAATACGTTTACATTGAATAGTTTGCGATAAATAGCCCTGTAACATGTACATCAACTCTGTCGTCATTTAGAAATGGATTGCGTTCACATATCCCAGTGTAACTGGAAATATCACCATTTTAATCTCGTTTCCTATTCTGTTGCATCCCTAATTTGGATGAGTTTGTGCCCGAATGATGATTGCAAATTGCGTATGGAAAAAACATACATTGGCTAGATTTCTCTGTTAGCTTTTTGCCAGGAAAAAAGTACAAAATGTGAAGGGGGAAATCCAGGGTCATTCTAAGGATTTTGAAGGCACTGGGCCACACACATGTTGGTGCCCCTGCTCAGAACAACTTTAAATTTAGGATCCAATTTCAGCTCTATCAGGCTTTTTAGGCACACTTGTCCAAATTCTAAATGTGTTTACATCTAATATTCAGGGATAGAGGCCTGTGTTTGCAATGTTTGTAACACAGCAGCAGCTCAATAACATTACAGCAAATAGTCTCTTTGGCAGCCTCGTATTTCTCATATTTGAGGTCCTGTTTGATCTAAAGAGCCTTTTTTATGGATGTTGCTTGAAACATAAACACAACATTTATTTGACTGTAAAAATGTCTGTAATAGAATCTCACAGTCACCAAAAATATCTGTATAATTCAAGGTCATCAGGGCAAGACCCTCTAAAGAGCAGGCTAAATCAGGGGGCATCCTGAAAGGCTAGGGCCTTGGGCCAGAGCTCATTTTGCCCATCCCTTAAAATGTCTCTGGGGAAAACTGGTCAGAAAGATCATACATATGTGGTGATCAGTGCACAGAACACCGATTCCATCTGTAATGCCTCATTCTGTATAGGAAAATTCAGAATAGGGTGTGACTAATGCACCCGATAAAGGCTGAGCCCTGCGATATTGTAACTTACCAGATGGGGACCAGCATCACATATCTCACTAGCGGCCAAGCAAACCGCAGATGCTGTGCATTGAACATGTTCAAAATGCAAACATGGAAGCGGCAAGCAAGTGAATAGCCAGAAATTAAATAACCCACGTTTTTAACAGTATCAAAAATGGCACTAACTGAGCAGGTGCAGCAAGTGAACATAGCAGTCATTTGGGGCATTGCTTACATCTGAATGTCTGAAACTTCCTTTGTTCTGTCTTTGCATCCTTCTGTCCACCTATAGTCCTATCTTCCATTTCTCCATTGTTCTTTCTCACATTTTTCCATCTTCCTTTCCTGCCTCCCTTATTGAATTTTTTTACATCCATCCATCCATCTTTCATTTTTATCTGTACTTCTTTCTCTCCACGCATGTATTTTCCTTCATTCCTTTTTTTATCCATCCACCTTTCCTTCTTACCAGGCACCCATACATCCTCCCTTAACCTAGCCATCCATGCATCCTTCCCTCCATTATATTCCTTCCTCCTTTCCATCCATCATTCTTCTCTGTCCATCCAGTCTTCTATGCGACCATTTCTACTGCCATTCTTTTCCCAATACTTACTTCCCTTCATGCATCCCTCCATCTTCTCTTGCCATACATCTATGCATCCACCCACACATCCATCCCTCCATCCAAATCTAAACCATTAATTTTCCCAATCCTTCTCTCTATTCCTTCCTCCCTTCCTTCCATTGCAGGTCCTGCTGTTTATGAGTTTCTAATCAAAGTCAAGGGGGATAAGAACATCAATTTAAATGTTACATGTTACACAAAAATATCCTCAGACACCCAGCCCCAGATCAAGCTGCCAAAGTGGGAGGTTCATGATGCCCCTGGTGGGAAGAAATGAGGAGAAGATAGAGAGTATTGACGCCCAAGCAAAGCAGACCCTAAAGTTTGGTCATAATATTCATTCAAGGGGGTGTGGTTTGAATGCTGTTCGTAGTAGTAGTAATAAGCTTTATTCAATAAAAATTTATCATAAAAGCGTAGACATATAAAAATCCAATTTGTATGAACATGGACCACTTAAAAAAACATCATAATATACATTAGATTCCAAACAATTAAAAACCACGAATATACAAAGTTAAAAATGTATATGTAATATCAAAAGAGGGACATCTATTTACACAGGGCTAGTGGAATGAAATTACAACCATAAGGATTTTTTTATCATATCTGTCACCCATGCACATATCTGGTGTTTGGACTCCCCTGGATCTTTGTCCTTATCAACCATGCGTATCCCAAGAATTTAGCTACTCCACAAATCAATGTCAAGCAGGAAGTATCAGTTTTTAGGATGTGTAAAGCAGCACAATAGTTCGTTAGGCCTACCATTTTACAGACTGGCTTGAGCCATTTAGCTCTTGCCATCCAGTAGGCCGGGCATACAAAAAAGAGATGGGCAATGGACTCATTGGGATAGGCACAACTCGGACAAGGAGCAGGAATTGAGTTGGGCCCCTTCCAAGATGCTATCACATTGTTAAGCGGCAGGGTCCCTAATCGCATCTTCATATATGGGACCCTGTCCCTGGGGACCTGTATAAAATCGAGGTTCTAGTTTACAGATGTTTTTGTGTTCAAAGAACACCTCAGTAAGTTTCCCAGATTTTAAATTAGATAGCTCAAGCTTCTGCACCCAGTCCCAAAAAGCACACTTTAGATCCTGCTTGGGTGGTGGGATCTGACTAGCCCAGGCCTCTCTGAATCCAATATCGATTAGGAGCTGCATAAGGTCTACTATCCATTTGAATCTACTCCCTGTGTCGGCTGACACCTGTTAGTCAAGGGCAGCAGCATAGTTGGACAGCTCACCAGTTCTTCTTATGCGCGCCCTAAAAAGCAAGGGGCGAAGGCGTGCAATATCCTGAATGGAGCGCCTTCCCATATCATAGAATAGAGGTTTCGGAGGGGTGGAGGTGGGAAGGGAAATGAGGTCTCTTAAAAACGTATTTTCCGACCTAGCAAGCTCACTAGTATTCTCGCAGCCCCAGAGTTCGGCCCCATATAGGGCCGAAGGTATTGCTTTGCCTTCATATAGCGCAAGCGCCGGGGCAACTGGGCTACTCGCAGACAGATGTTGTTCTCTGATGATGGCCCCAGACACCTGCTTGTGGTTTTAGAGCATCTTGGCTAGATGGGAACTCCATTTCATATTTTTAGAAACCGGTATTCCCAAGTAGTCAAAAGAGTAAACTACATCCAAGGCGGCATCGTTCAGAGTGATGCCATTTCTAAACCGTTTTGAAGGGTTGATAGTCAATAATTTAGTTTTGCTTATGTTAATTATCAACTCTCGAGAATTACAAAAGAAGCTAAATCTATTTAAAAGCTTTTGGAGGCCAACTGGTGACTTGGAGATCAGGAGGGTATCGTCGGCGATCAGGAGGGTTGGTGTCTTCTCCCCTGCCAAAATGTGTGAGCGTCAGTTGGTTCCTCGTTAAGGTGGTCCACCGCCCCATTGATGAATATCTAAAACAGGGTGGAGGCCAACACGCATCCATGGCGTACCCCGCTGTTCACCCCGATCCTCTCTGTCAACTGCCCTTGGGATCCCCACCTGATTTTAGCATAGTTGTCATTATGCAGACCTTTTAAAAAGTCAAGAATCTGGGGGTTAATACCCAATTGTTGTAAGACCTGCCAGAGCTTCTCCCGGGGCACCAGGTCGAATGCAGTCTTCAGATCTTTGAAGGCCAGGTATAGGCTACCTTTCCCTATGGTCACTATTTTCCTCTAGATCATGAAGAATCTGAATACCTGGTCCATTGTTCCCACCTTCTTCCTAAACCCTGCTTGATAATGGGACAGGATGTTTCCATCCTCCATCCACGTTTTAAGCCTAATAAGGAGCACCCTGCCAACCACCTTCTGGATCACGTCGATTAAACTAATCGGTCTGTAGTTGGCAGGGTCCTCCCTATTTCCCTTCCTAAATATTGGGACGACCTCCGCACCTTTCCAGGAGTCCAGAACGGGAACTCCCCTTGCTATCAGATTCATTATAAGTAAAATTAATTGGGCCCATGGCTTGGGATCGTACAAGAGCAGGTCCCCAGGGAGACCGTCGGGGCCTGCTGCCAATACTATTTATTGCTAGCTCCACCTCTTGGAGCTCAAAATTGTCTAATAACTCAGGGGCACCTGTGCTAATTGAGGAAGTTTCAACGCTTGGGGACGCAGGACATTCTTCTCCTGAGTTGAGATTGGAGAAGTCTTCTTGCCATTGCTGGCCTGTAATATGATTAGGGATTTGGTCGGAACCTTTCCTATTCCCTTTGTCGATTAAATCCCAAAATAGTGTTGCATCCCTCTGGGTCGAGGCCTGCTTGAGTTCCTGCCAATGGGCCTCGTCCCAATTACATTTTGCTTCCACCAAAGCCTTGGAGTAATCTTTCCTTGCTGTATTAATTGCTGGTAAATCCTTCTTTCTGACGGCAAGAGATAGTGCTGCCCTCTTTACCCTACAGCTCGGAGAATACCATGGATGTTTAGGCCTTGCTCGATCATGCTTTGGGGCCGATTTCCCTTGCATAATAGAAAAGGAACTTAGCTTATTAATTGACTCTTGGTAAAAATAATGAAAATTAAATTGCTTCCCCATATCACTATGGAGCACAATTAGTTCCCTATTCTTGTATTTGACAACCTTCGTAATATTTTGCAGTTTGTCTTCTTGCTGGGAGACTTTGTGCCATTTGAGGCGTCGATTACAGTTGGAGGGGATTACCTCTCTGGTTATCATTAAGGGACGATTGCATGGCTTTAGCCCAGAAGATCGCCAGATATTGTTTACTTGTAGACAGAGAGGGTTATGGTCACTGTCTATTGAGGGAATAACTGCCATATCTTCCAAGTCCCCCCAGAGTCAAACATCAATAAGAATATAGTCTATTCTGGACGGGGAGCTTATCCTATTAAAGGTATTAGCTCCGCTTGGATCAGAGCGTGTTCTCCCATTCACAGCTCATAGGCCATATTCCAGAGTGAGGGCATTAATTTGGATAGCTCTCTGGGACCACTTCTTAATGGGATCTAAACTGAGGGTCGGAATCGCCCATTTTGCATCCTCTTCGGCAGTTCTCACAATGTCATCCGCACTCAGAGGTTCAAATGTAACATTGAAGTCCCCAGCTACTACAATGTTAGAGTGCGGCGAGATGGAAGATAACATGCTTTCCAAGGACGTTATAGTCGATGACATCTGGGCGCCTGGAGAGCCTCTTGCATAGATGTTAAATAATTCTAAGGCTGTTCCATTAGGTGTACCTCTGGCAGTCAAGTGTAGAATGTCCCGTGTCAGGCAAGTATGTGTGGCAATCGTCCAGTTAAGGGAAATACTAATTCAGATTTGTAAACCCCCAGTGGGGCGTCCTTTACCTGAACTAGTTGCAGGGATAAAATAGGAGGTGTAGCCAGATTTATATAGAGAAGTTAGGCTCCATGTCTCCTGGAATAGACATATCTCAAACTTTTCAACAAATCTATTCCATTCGGGGAGCCGTAATTTCTTCTCTAGCCCCGCTATATTCCACGAAAGAATATTGAGAATTGTTGAGTTAGTCGTGGTGGATGGTAACTGAGGAATCACATTACACTGTTCAACAGATTGCAGTCAATCAATATCCTCCAATGTGGAGAAGAGTTCAAATCTATTTAACGTTGGTACTACATAATCATAGGGAACTCGAACCTGGTCACTATTTCTTACACTACCCCTACCTATAATGGGCGGTGAAGAAGCCCAATAGAAATAGCCCAGGGGCAAGATGTGAATATTTGCTTCACTCAAATCTCTTGTGCCTGCCCTTTCCAAGATTGTTTGTACAAGATATGGGGACCCAAAACTAAGCACCACGCAATCCCCTCTACACTGTTTCTGTTTATGCCCTACCCATGGAACTCTGCGAACCATCTTAAATTCTCGGAATAGGAAATCAACCATCCCGGTTCTGATGTTTAACATGTAAAGCTTTGTTCTTTAGCGATTCCCAATGTTCGCCATTATTAGTCGCGAGTGCTGGTACATTAGAGAGGACAATGGTGTATGGTGTGGCTTCCGGAGGAAGGTTGAGGGAGCTGCTAGGTGAGGTATTCCTCACCCTTGTGGTGCCCGGATCCCGACTCCTTTGCTGTTCTCTAGTGCGTACAGAATCATTGGGTATGGTATTTTGGCAACTCGCGATGGCATTGGGAACTAGGCCCATCCTACCCTCACTGCAGTCGCTGCGGCCTATCTCCTTAGGATGGCTGTTACTATGCACTGTAACTGAGCTAGATACAGTTGACTGGTCACTTGCGGCCTCACCCAAATTTAGCGTTGGTGATAGTAGATGTTGCTCCAGCTTACATAACCTTGTATCTATTTCTGACAGTTTGGATAGTGAGGGTTCTAGCAAGGCCACCATTTTCTCACCCACTTTGGAAAGGAGAACATCTTCAAAATCCCTAAACACATGTTTAATGTAGGCTCTATCCTCTTCCTTATCTCTAGTTTGACTATTATTGGCTAATGGAGAAGCAACTGCCTGCCCCCCCACGTTATCTATGCCTTTACTCCTTGTTTTAGCCACCTTGCTAGCTCGGGTTGGGATTTGCGGCTTTCCACGCGCCTTCCGTTTCTTATTATTGTTTTGAACCTTCCCCACCGTTGTCTGCTCCAATCTCTGATGTTGTGTACATATTTTGGGAGAAGGAGAAGGATCAAGAGATACTATGCTACAATTGAATTGAGGATTCATTACTTCGGAAGTATCAATCTGGGCAGTCGCCAGATGAATGGAGTCCACAGTTGGGGCCTCAATAGGGGGAGGCTAGATGTATGAGCTCATATTGAGGCTCCATGAGTTTGAGGATCTGGGGAGAGTCTTTTTTGAGTGATCTTGATTTCATGCATAAGAACCAACTCAGCCCGTGAAAGAAAGGCATCCAATGTACCCACAACCCCAGGACCACACACTCCCCTGCGATTAACCGTATACATAATAGTTCTAAACTCGGGACCACCAAATTAAACCAAATCTAAAAATCATGTTTATCACTTGCACCTAGTAAATGGTTATGTTAAATTGTCTGGCCATAACAGACCCAAGCCAGCAAGGGCAATGGATACGAATCCCAATAACAAAGTTAGTCAATAGTGCCTGGTATATCCTTACTAGTGTGGTCAGACTTTCTTTCAAATGCCAGGGCCAAGAGAATAGACCCAGCCCGGCCTCAGTCAGTCACAGACGGGCAAGGATGGGCTTGCCTTTGGCCTGGGCTTTGCCCGGGCATGCCCGCGCTCGTCCCCTGCCACGGGGGCTCCCAGCTGCTTTTGAGGGGTGGCACTGGCTCTCGTGGCCCCTCTCGCGAGACCGCACTGCCTTCGGAGGGTTGTAGTGCCCCGGCAGTTGGCGGTCCGCGGGAGCAGCGAGGCAGCAGGTGGAACATGAGCCCAGTCTCTCAGGCAGGATGACCCGGTCCAACAGGCAGAATAGCGACGGTATGGGCAGCAAAACAGTAGATCCCAAAATTACAAGGAGCGCGTCCCCTTCATTCCTTTTTTTATCCATCCACCTTTCCTTCTTACCATGCACCCATACATTCTCCCTTATCCTATCCATCCATGCATCCTTTCCTCCATTATATTCCTTCCTCCTTTCCATCCGTCATTCTTCTCTGTCCATCCAGTCTTCTATGAGGCCATTTCTTCTGCCATTCTTTTCCCAATACTTACTTCCCTTCATGCATCCCTGCATCTTCTTCTCTTGCCATCCATCTATGCATCCACCCACACATCCTTCCCTCCATCCTAATCTAGACCACTAATTTTCCCAATCCTTCTCTCTATTCCTTCCTCCCTTCCTTCATAAACAGCAAGACCTGCTGTTTATGAGTTTCTAATCAAAGTCAAGGGGGCTAAGAACATCAGTTTAAATGTTACATGTTACACAAAAATATCCTCAGACACCCAGCCCCAGACCAAGCTGCCAAAGTGGGAGGTTCATGATGACCCTGGTGGGAAGAAATGAGGAGAAGATGGAGAGCATTGAACGCCCAAGCAAAGCAGACCCTTAAGTTTAGTCATAATATTCATTCAAGGGGGCATGGTTTGAATGCTATTCAAGATGATGGCACACTGTTGAGCTGCGGTTTGAGTAGGGAGCCTTTCAGCATTTTGGAGCCCCTACAGCACTCACCAGCGGAGGAGACATCGACTCATCTCCTCCAGACCACCTAGTGAATCGCTGGAATCTATTTTCGGCTGCTGACACCTCTTGTAAATGTGTGGCCAGGCCCACAGGCTTTTCCTGACAGAACGAGAGATCACGCACACCATTTTGAGAGACAGTGAGCAAATCTCTTTGCAAACGACCCTTCTGTAGATGCCTGCGCTCTAATTTAGCTGCAGGCTCTTCTAAAAACCATGAAGCCGGCCCGAGGTAATTTCCAATCGACATCTAAGTTTGCGCACATCATGTTATGAGGCGGTGAGCAAGTCTCTATTTCATAGTTTCCTCATGCAAGGGCTTTTATTACTACAACAGTGTGCCTGAATATACACAACCGGCCTCTGGGGTTTCCGCTCACAGCCAAGCAAAATGTGCTTGTCAAACCATCAAATGCATCCACATTTTAAATTGGTTTCCTGAGCCATTTTAAAAGATTTTATTCATATCTGTGATGTTGCTATTTATCTTTTTATATAACCTTTTTAATAATCTGCAGACAGGGAGATAAGTGCTGCTTTATTTATATTTTTCTTGCTCAAGATTTTTTCTTTCCTCAGTATTCATAAATATTGTTTTCGGTTTACTAATAATTCTTGCTCTACACTACAATTATGGGCTTGCTTCAAGTTAATGCCCATGACTGTTATTTCACTGAAATTCACCTATCTTCTAGCAGATGTATCTTTTATGGGGAAAACTAGAAATCTTAAACTACCTGGACATTAAATATAATTCCCTTCTCAGACTCTGACTCTGCTCACAATGATATGGATGACAATATCTTTCTGAAATCCGACCCTACCCCATTAACAATTCCAAAATCATCTACGCTTAGTAAAACGCCATTGGGATCAAACAAGAGAAGGAAAAAAGATCCCCCATCACTAGTTAAATCAACTCTGATTTCCATGGGAGTGATCCTCGAGGAAATCTATATATTAAAACCCTTCATGGCAGAGACTAACAAGACTTTACAACATCTAGATGACAAATGGTGCTCTTTGGAGTTGCAAGTTTTGATGGTAGAGCAAAAATTGGATAGTCTTCAAAATACAGCCTCACGTATTACTTACCTCCCTACTTAAAATTAAACAGAAGACCTGGAAAATCAAAATCAAAGGAATAATCTTCACATTTATGGTCTTCCTGAAAACACTGAGAGTTCCGATCTGACCGTCTATTTTCAGTTTTTTCTCTCAAAATGTCTGGATATGCCTACAACTACTCATCTCAACATCCAAAGAGCACACAGACTTGGTCCCAGAGTTTCATCTAAACCGAGAAGAGTTATCTTATTTTTCTTTCAATAAACAGATCTTCTTCGGGTTTTAACTGTTGTTAAAACTAAAAAGCAAATAATCCTGGCTGGTCACAAACTCTACTTCTCTGAAGATGTGGCAAAAGCTGCAGTAGATCATTGGAAGCAATTCCGAGATATGCGTTCTCAGCTGAGAGCCATGAACAGAAGATTTGGTTTAATCCATCCTTACTTATTTAAGGTGACATAGAAAGAAAACATTTCTACTTATGAAGATCCTGCTGCTCTCAGTAGATTTCTTCAGGAACATGAAGAAGACATGGAAACTTTGAGAATTACTTAATTATTAAAAAAATGTTTTTGCATGTTTTCTTTCATAATGAATAGGTTACTGTTATTTCTTATATGACTTTTTATTGTAGTATATTTTTACTTCAAGAGAAGCTCTATTTATATACTATGTGTCTTTCCTTATCCAAGTGTTCTATATTTCTGTCTCATTATCTATGGTTGCAATTTCCAGTAATGCCCTTATTCAAATCATAACTGCTCTGCTCGTCCTCTGGAGTGAAGATGTTGTCGCCGTTGTCTTCTGGAGTTACCACCCTCCCATTGTCTTTATTTTTATTACTAAACATGTTTTTCAGTCATCCCTTGTATGACTTACACTGTCCCTATGTTCCCTTTTTTAATAATAATAATAATAATAAGGCATTTATTGAGCGCCTGGCTACACAAAACTGTGTGTCCCCGCGCTAACTGCAAATGCAGACTCGTCCGAGGGATAATTCGGAGAGATGACAGAAGTTAATGTTTAGGGAAGAGGTGGGTTTTCAGTTTTGCTCTGAATCTCGTTTCAGAGGGCTCCATCCGCAGGTGGATTGGTAGAGCATTCCATGACTTAGTGGCCAGGTAGCGGAAGGATTTTCCACCCATTTTGGCTTTTGTGATGCGAGGTATTTTAAATAGCATCATGCCCGATGATCTCAGATCTCTGATCGGGCGGTGAATAGTGAGGAGGTTTTTCAGATAGCTGGGGCCTTTGTTATGGGCAATGCGATGAGCATAGCAGAGAGATTTGAATATAATTCTCTCTCTAATTGGGAGCCAGTGAAGTTTGGCAAGGGCATTTTTAATGGATGTTTTCCTCGGGAGACCGAGCACCAGTCGGGCTGCTAAATTCTGTATACATTGGAGTTGGTGCAGTCCCTTCTGATTTAGACCTAACAGGAGAACATTTCCATAGTCCAAGTGAGGGGATATCAAGGCGTGAACTATGGTTTTTCTCGCTTCGGTTGGCAAGAGGTCTAGTATTTTACGCAGAATTTTTAAGGTGCTGAAGCATTTGCTTGTCACTTTATTCACGTGGGCTTTGCCTGAGAGGTTGGCGTCCAACATGATGCCTAGATTTTTCACTTTCTCCACTGGCATAGGTAATTCTCCTAGTTCACTAGGCCACCAAGCCTGGGACCATACAGATATCGCTTTGCCTACTATTAGTACCTCTGTTTTGTCTCCGTTTAAGCGGAGGCAGTTGTTGTCCATCCAGGTTGCTATCTCTAACATACAGTTGGAAAAGTTGTTAGCTAAGTCTCTGCTGTCTTGTCTGCTGTTTTGCTGTTATCATTTATGTATTCTTTTGTATTGCTCTAATCTATCCTCTTTTCCCTCATCTTATTACATTTCTGGTTTTCCTTACTCAGTATATTTCTACTCTTTCCAATATTTGAGTTTATTTTTCTCTTTAAATTTCCAGTTTGATAAAAATGTGCATGCTTTTGTTCAAGTTTTACATTCTGAGTTACTACATGGAACATTAAGGGCTTAGATAACCCTGTAAAAGACAGAGAGTATTATTTAATTTAGCTAAACTTAAAACAAATGTGGCTCTACTTCAGGAGTCACATCTTTCTGAGTTGAAGGCTGACAAGCAATAAAAATGCTGGTTGTAATTTTTTTTGTATCACCTGCAATGCGAAAAAGTGTGGAGTACTAAGTCTTTGCCATAAAAAACTGCAAATCTCAGTTATAACTTAGGAAAGTGACTAAGAAGCCAAATGGAATATTGCTAAATTACTTATTTTACATTTTTTTTATTGAAGTCCAAAAATTGCAATACATTAAATCCATTAAAACCAATACATCCATTTGAGGAATTATCTTTAGGCATACATCAAATTTTCAAAAATAATACATAAAGCGCTAAGAATTCAGGGACAAATACATAAAAAACAAACACAAAATAGTTTTTTAACCAGATATATAAAGTAACGATCCCTCAAAATCTCAGTCAAAATACATAGCCCATATTTTCCCAAACTTCCTAAGACCCCCCACACATAATGCATAAGTGCGTTCACTTCTTCTAACTGCTTTCATTTTATGGGCACATTCCATGACAGAAGGAATCAAATCGGTGCGCCATCTTTGCAATCAATCAATCAATCAATCAGTGACATTTATAAAGCGCGCTACATACCCGTAGGGTCTCAAGGCGCTGGGGAGGGGGGGTGCCGCTACTGCTCGAACAGCCAGGTCTTCAGCTTCTTCCTGAAGGAGAGGTGGTCTTGGGTCAGGCGCAGGTCGGACGGGAGGGAGTTCCAGGTCTTGGCGGCCAGGTAGGAGAAGGACCTTCCTCCTGTAGTCGCTCTTCGGATGCGGGGGACGGCGGCGAGGGCGTGGTTGGCTGATCGGAGGTGGCGTTTGGGGGCGTAGAAGTTGACTCGGCTGTTGAGGTAGCTCGGGCCTTGGTCGTGTAGGGCTTTGTGTGCGTGGGTGAGGAGGCGGAAGGTGATTCTCTTGTTGACGGGGAGCCAGTGAAGGTCTCTCAGATGTCCGGAGATGTGGCTGGATCGTGGGATGTCGAGGACGAGTCTGGCTGAGGCGTTTTGGATCCGCTGGAGTCTCTTCTGGAGCTTGGCGGTGGTCCCGGCGTAGAGGGCGTTGCCGTAGTCCAGTCGGCTGGTGACGAGGGCCTGGGTGACGGTCTTCCTGGTCTCTGTGGGGATCCACCAGAAGATCTTCCGTAGCATGCGTAGGATGTTGAAGCACGCCGAGGAGACGCTGTTGACTTGCCTGGTCATGGAGAGGGAGGAGTCCAGGATGAAGCCCAGGTTTCGTGCATGGTCTGTCGGTTTGGGTGCGGTGCCCAGGGCGGGAGGCCACCAGGAGTCGTCCCAGGCGGAGGGTGAAGAGCCCAGGATGAGGACCTCCGTCTTGTCCGAGTTCAGTTTCAGGCGGCTGGTCGTCATCCACTCGGCTACCTCTTTCATCCCTTCGTGCAGGTTGGCTCTGGCGGCGGCGGGGTCGTTGGTCAGGGAGAGGATCAGCTGGGTGTCGTCGGCGTAGGAGATTATGCTGAGGTGGTGTTTGCGTACGATGGCCGCGAGGGGGCTCATGTAGACGTTGAAGAGGGTGGGGCTCAGTGATGATCCTTGGGGGACGCCGCAGATGACTTCGGAGGCCTCTGACTTGTACGGTGGTAGGCGGACTCGCTGTGTTCTTCCGTCGAGGAAGGAGATGATCCATTCCAGCGCCTTGTCCTGAATTCCGATGTTGCTGAGGCGCCGTATTAGGGTGCGGTGGCAGACCGTGTCGAATGCCGCGGAGAGGTCTAGGAGGATGAGGGCCGCTGTTTCTCCATTGTCCATCAGGGCTCGGATGTCATCGGTGGCGGCGATGAGGGCGGTCTCGGTGCTGTGTTTGGCTCGGAAGCCGGACTGTGAGGGGTCGAGGGATCCGTTCGTCTCGAGGAAGGCGGCCATCTGCTTGTTGACGGTCTTCTCGATGACTTTGGCTGGAAACGGGAGAAGCGAGATGGGGCGGTAGTTCTTGAGGTCGGTGGGGTCTGCTGTTGGTTTCTTGAGTAGGGCGCTGAGTTCGGCGTGTTTCCAGCTTTCGGGGAAGATGGCGGTGTCGAAGGATGTGTTGATGATGTCTCGCAGGTGGGGTGCGATGACAGCGTCGGCCTTGTTGAAGACGTGGTGAGGGCAGGGGTCGGTTGGTGATCCGGAGTGGATTGAGTTCATCGTGCGGATGGTGTCTTCTGTGCTGATCGGGGTCCAGGCGTGGAGGGTGGTGGTGGGGGGGGGGTGGCTGGTCGGTCGTGGTGTGTGTTGGTTGGTTGTTGAAACTGCTGTGTATGTCCGTGATCTTGTTGTGGAAGTAGGAGGCGAGGGAGTTGCAGAGGTCTTGCGATGGGGTGATGTCGTTGTTTCCTGCGCTGGGGTTGGAGAGCTCTTTCACGATGTTGAAGAGTTCCTTGCTGTTGTGTGCGTTGTTGTCCAACCGGTCCTTGAATGCTGTTCTCTTGGCGGCTCGGATCAGCTGGTGGTGTTTCCGGGTGGCCAGTTTGTAGGAGGTCCTGTTGTCCGGTGTCGGGTCCCTTTTCCAGACTTTCTCGAGGGCTCGGCAGTTCTTCTTGGAGCTCTTGAGTTCGTCGGTGAACCATGGGGCCTTCTTGCTGCCGGGTCTGCTGGGCGGGGTCCTCAGCGGGGCGAGTTCGTCCGCGCAGTTGCTGATCCACTTCGTGATGTTATCGGCGGCCTGGCTGGGGTTCGCTGAGCTGGCAGGAGGGTGTTGGCTCAGGGCGGTGACGAGCTGGTCTGCTGTGATCTTGTTCCAGCTTCTGCGGGCGGTGTGTTGCTGGTGTTGGTGGGTCGTCGTTCTCTTGAAGGTGAAGTGGACGCAGCTGTGGTCCGTCCATTGAAGCTCTGTGGCGTGGCTGAAGTTGATGTCTGTGCTGGATGAGAAGACGGCGTCGAGAGTGTGTCCGGCGAGGTGGGTGGGGGTGGACACCAGTTGCTTGAGTCCCAGGTTGGCGAGGTTGTCGAGCAGGGTGCTGGTGTTGTGGTCGTTGTTGTTCTCCAGGTGGAAGTTCAGGTCTCCCAGGAGGATGTAGTCAGCGGAGGGGAGGGCATGCGGGCTGACGAAGTCGGCGATGTCCTCGCTGAATTGCGTGCGTGGTCCAGGGGGTCGGTAGATCAGGGTGCCTCTGAGGGTGGTGTTCGGGTTGGTGTGGATCTGGAAATGCAGGTGTTCGGCGCTGGTCAGGGTGTTGTCGGTGCTGGTCGTGAGACGGATGGTGTTCCTGTGGATGATGGCGATGCCTCCTCCCATCTGGTTGGCGTTTCGGTCCCTCCGGACGATCTTGTAGCCCTCCGGGATAGCGATGGCGATGTCGGGAGCTGAAGAGGCGTTCATCCAGGTCTCCGTGAGGAAGGCAACGTCAGGGGCTGTGGCGTCTAGGAGGTTCCAGAGTTCGATGGCGTGTCTGTGGACGGAGCGGGTGTTGAGCAGGATGCACTTGAGGTGGGTGCTGCTGGAGTTCGACTTGGCGGGTGCTGGTGCGAGGCAGGTCCGGGTGCAGGAGAACTTGCAGGCGTGGCAGCTGAAAGGTCCGTGGGTGTGTCGTGGTGTGGCTTGATGGCATTCAGGGAGTCGGCCGGAGTTGAGAGCGATGAGGGTGGCGGCGGAGTACGTCCGGCGGGTCAGTCGGGGTCTTCGTGGGCCAGGGGTCCTGGCGCTGGTCGCGATCCGGTCGCGGACGGGCGCAGACGGGCTTACCTTTGGCGCGCCTTCGGCGCACAAACGGCGCGCCCGCTGCGCGTGACCGCTGCGCGTTCGCACGGTCGCCATTTAAGGCGAAGTGCGCGGGTGGGCGGGGCAGCTGGGAGGCGGGAGCAGAGGGGAAAGGGGCGTGGTCAGCGGTGGTGGCGGGAAGCGGGGAGCGGGGAGGGAAGGCGGGCAGACAGGAAGGAGAGCGCGAAAAACGGGCAAACGTTACCAAAACAAGAGGCACAGGTGCAAAAACAGGACGGTAATACAGGAAGAAACAAGCACAAAATGATATACAAAAGCAGGACAGACGGCAGCGGCGTTAGCCGGCAATGAGGCAGAGAAAATAAGCAAGCACAATGGTTAAACAAAACAAAGCAAAAACAGACGGCAGCGGCGTCAGCCGGCCACGAGGCAGAGAGAAAAACAAGCACAATGGTTAAACAAAACAGAGCAAAACAGACGGCAGCGGCGTCAGCCGGCCACGAGGGCAGAGAAAAAAAACAAGCACAATGGTTACACAAAACAGAGCAAAACAGACGGCAGCGGCGTCAGCCGGCCACGAGGCAGGCAGCGAGGCAGAGGGCAAAGCGGAGTGGCACACGCAGCAGCTGGTGGCCGTGCGGCGCGGGGGTGTCCCACAAGTGGTCTAGCTACTGCCATCACAATGTATATGAATTTAACCTAATAGTCAGGAAGGGAAATGTCTGGATCAAAACCAATAACAATGAACAAATCACTCACTGCTAATTGAATACCACATTCGATTTCCAAATAGCAAAAGATATCCTTCCAAAACTTTTGAATCCTGGGTCATTGTCATATAATATGCAACCAATTGGCTGAAGGATAATGAATACAGCGAAAGCAGTGTGGAGAATGGTTGGCATACATTTTCGAAAGAGAGAGTGGGGTCCGGTAAAGTTGCCATTTAGTGAAAAAAAGCATCTTGCACCAATTCACACCTCTCAGCGAACTAAAATTAAGATGATTAATAGTTGACCACAAGTTGGCAGAAATTTCTAGATCTTAACAATCCATCCATTTTTTGATAGCCTTCTGCCCAAGATCTAGGGCCCTAACTGAGGCTAAGCGCTTTTTCCAAGCCCCAGGTTTTCTGCCAGATGCATCTTCTAAAAGTTTATTGGCTAGTTGATGTTGTTCGCTAGTTTGAAAAACATCTAGCTCAGCCAGGAATTTATGGAAGATGTTATATGACCCCAGAAGAATAAAATCATTAACAATGAAATGCAACATTTCTGTTATAGTCAACCATCTTCCATTTTGCAGAAAATCTGAGACCTTACGAAATCCTACCGCATCCCACTTTAGGGTGAGTTCTAAGGAATGTGAAATCCCTGCTAGTGATAAAATGTCAGCTAGTGGAGTGGTTGAGTTGATTACAGGAATGGAATATCTTTTATAAAGCACCTGTCATTTTTTAAAAAGCCAGTGAAGACACTTATACCGAGCCCGCATAGGGGATCGGAAAATTGACAATAGAGAATGGATTTGACTTTCCTTAGACATTAATTCCATGAAACTATTAATAAAGAGATTTGACTGAGGTTGAGGTTTGAATCTAGACAAAAACTGTGCAAAATAAGCATAGTAATAATCCCTGAGATTCGGAAGGGCTAGACCTCCTTGATCCCGTTCTTTATATAAGGTGCTAAGTGTAATACGAGATGATTCTTTTGCCCAAAGAAAAGCTGTACACATAGACTCTACTTGGGAGAAAAAGGAACCTGATAAAATACAAGGGATAGTTGAAAACAAAAAATTAAACAGAGGAAAAACAAACATTATAATCAGTGCAACCCGGCCCAAAATGGATAGCGGAAGAGAGTTCCAGTGTGAAAACAAGGCCTGAATTTTTTGAAGCAGCAGTACAAAATCTGAAACTTTTTCAGAGAAATATACCCCAAGATATCTTTTAGGTTGGGTGTTGGCGCAAGCAAGGATATCAGGGTGCTGATCCAGGCTTGCCCCACCGAATTGTAAAATTTCAGTTTTCCTTTTATTAAAGCAATACCCACCTAGGGCCTCAAAGTCCTCAAAGACTTGGAAGACCTTAGCCTGAACCTCTATCTCAGGTTTGATAATGAGCATGATATCATCCGCGTATAATTTAAATTTCGCCATTGATGGAATAGGGGGACAGATATCAGCACAGTTCCTTATAGCTATCGCCAGTGGTTCGATAAAGAAAGCAAACAAGACCGGTGATAAAGGGCACCCTTGCTTTGTGCCCCATTTTACTTTGACCTGTCCGGCCACCAAGTTGTTAACAATTACATTGGCTTCAGCGTTATTGTATAAATTATAAATCAGGGCCGTGATCTTTGAGGAAATGCCAAAATGATCTAAGATCATAAACAATGTTTCCCACACAACAAGGTCAAAAGCCTTCTCGGCGTCTAGTAAAAGGACTAATGCCGGTATCCTCTGGGTGTCGAATTAATCCAACGCCTCAGATAAATAATGAGTATTTGCTTTCCTCATATGTTTTCTGGCGATATTGTTGATAGAATGCTTCACTCTGAGTGTAATAATTCGAACTGAGTGCACGCTTAGCCTGCTCCAGTTGACGCTGATTAAACACAAAGGGGTGACTAAGATAAACCGAGTAAGACGCTTGGATCTTCTGCTCCAAAATTCTCTTATCTTCCCTAACTTTTTTTGCAATTTCAGGGTCTTTTCCAATAATTAACCCCCGGATGAAGGCCTTCAGTGTGTCCCAGACCACACTCAGAGGTGCAGACTCACTATTTCGTAATAAAAACTCCTTCTCTGTTCTAATAAAGCCCACCCAGTCCTCTTCATTAAAATATTGTCTGTTCAGCGACCACCGTTTAGGGGACCTAGCGCAATTTCCTACGAGTAACTCAAGCACCAACAAGACATGATCGGAGAATCCGTATTATAGAAATCTTTGCTGGCTAAAACTCAACTTCCGTGAAACCAAAAAGAAATCCATTCCTGATGAAGAATGAAATCTACCTGACCAACGAGTATACGTTATTTTGGTCGGAAGGCCACACACCATCAATCCTGTAGATCCAAGGTTACTCCATAGTGTAGCAAGGTTCATAAGGATTTAGGTTTCATCTGCTTTTCATCCTGAACTGACGAGTCTAGTTTAGGATTCATTAGAACATTAAAATCGCCCCCCCCCAAATCAGGTCCCCAGGTACCTGAATTAGGGACTGAAACAGATCCTCATAAACCTTAAAGTTGTCCTTAACCGGGGCATATATACTGACAAAAGTTATCGGTCTCTGTCTTTATCTAAGAGAGCAGGAAACCCAACACCAACGACCATGCAGATCTTCATCAAAATTGACGACCTTCGCCTGAAGTTTTTTACTTAAAAATATTGCTGTCCCTCTATGGGAAGCGGATGAAAATCCCCTATAAGCTGCCCAAGACCTGAACATTGAAAAGTCGGGCAGCTTTGCAGCTGGTATATGGGTCTCTTGTAATCCATGATTCGATTGCCCGCATTTTCTTTTTAATATTGAGACTATTAACATTAAAAGAAACCACTTTCAGCAGTTCTTTACTAGCCATAGTTAAAGCCCAACCACGGCTTAGGCCCCTTAGGCATCTTACCCAGAGTCAAGATAACAAACAGAAGTATAAGACCTGAAGTGGTTCAAAAGAAAAGAAGAAACAAAAAAGGACTCTGTTTCCCCCCCACATGCTTCCAACCCACCACTTGTGACCCCTCCCCCCGAAATGTGGAAAACCCCCAACCACACCAACCACATTTCACCCCCCCCCCTCTAAGCTGGGTCTCATGTAATTACACCCGAGTGATCTCACCCCTTGCCCCCCAACAAGCTAAAAATTACTATCCAAAACACAAAAAACAAACAAACGAGCGAGCATGGACAGTAAAGACACATCCCCTGCTATAATCAATTAGCAGCTAAACACACAACATGACCTTGACTGGGCCTTCCAATGAAAGAAGCAACGGGTAAGCATTGCTTAACCCACCACACACCCCAATTTTCCTGCCAATGGGGTTATAATAATGAACAGTGCCTCCTCTAAACCCCAGACCCCTGCGAGATCTCTTTTAATAATTCCTGAGCTTCATCCAGATCGGAAAACATAAAAAATTTGCCCTTAGGTGGAGCATGAGTGGAACTGGCTGCGGAGTTCCACGCCCCGTAGTCACAGGTAATCTGAGCCCCGCCCCCCAGCAATGGTGGATTGTGCCTGCTGTGCGAGCAGGAGGCAGGCGTCCTCTCTCCTCTGACCCTCCTAAAGGTTTCGCGACATTTGTTTCCCGTCTGAGGCTCGTCTGAGACTCCGAAAGCACTTGATTGATAAAAGCGTTATGCTTTCCCTGCCAGGTGTTGACGGAGCCTGCTGGAGGTAAGGAAAGGGAGGCAAGAGAGGCCACAGAGGCAGCCGCTTTGATATTCGAGTGGTGCTTCCTTCTAACTGCAGCTGTGTAATGCCGAGGTCTGGGCATAGGCGGTAAACTCACCTCTGCGCCCTGTTTGCCCTGCCATAACTGGCAAAAGGACACAGGTTTGATTCTGGCCCTGGTCCCTTTTCCTTGCAAGGTGCACCCCCTCCACACTTTTTCAATTTGCAACATGCTGGCTTCATGTTTTCTGGAGGAAAAAAAAAATAGCCCCTGCTGACTGTTAACAGTAATAAACACCTCTATATCCTTCAAACCAGTTATAACCAGCAATAGGATCCTCGCAGTATGCAACTCACTGGATTCATCCTGGGCTCAACATCAGGCTGCACCCTCTGAGAAGCTGCATGTGGAGGTTTTTTTCCCTTTTTTTGTTTTTGTTTTTTTTAGCTTCATGCCTCATTGGAAGAATCTGTATAAATAAAAGAGTCGTATTTTATAAGCACTTTCTACACTATCTCGAGGAGTTGTAAGGAGCAGCAAGGAGTGGTGAGGAGGCGCTCCGGCGGAACTGTGGCCAGAATGTGAAAACTGCTCAATGCCTACATCAAGGTTAAAACTCGCCGAGTCCAGGCTAAGGAGGTGAAGAGGCAGCCCGATTGGCCTGTAAAGAAAATCCCCCAAATCTGCTTGACCTTAATTCAACTCTTGAGAGCTCAGAGGAAGAGGAACCATCAGGCGGGCTCACTGGATGTGGCTGATAAGAACATAGCTACAGTCATGCTTGGAATAACTCCAGAGGAGGTCTCAGGGCCTGAAGGTCTTAAAAAGGCGAAAGTGACAAAAGAAGCAAAACAATTTGCACTATTCTTGAAAAAAGCAACACTGCAGTCCCCCTCTCCCGGTTCTAGCTTTGCCCTCAAGCTTTCTAAGGAATCTTCTGGTGTTATATCTCCATCAGCCCTAATTCCACTTTCTCTAACACCAGCAGTAGTAGACTTAACCCCTTCCAGTCTGGTAATCCCGCAAGCAAATCTGGAAACTGGTCTCATGGCAATCACGGAGACATCCCTGGGTCAAACAGCCAATCAGGACGTGATAACATCTCCACATTGCTGACCACTCAGAAAGGGAGACAAGTGGGGCATTCAGGAACCTCGAATCCTCTGAAATTCCTGGTGTACCAGGACAGGCCATAATTATCTCCAGTGCCCCCAGTACAACATCAATTCCTCAAGTTAGGCTACCAACTCAGCTTCAGGCTCAGGGCCCCTTACAAGAGCTTGCTCCCTCAACTGGCCTGATGTCTCCTGTGGGGGTTTTGGAAAAGAGCTCTACTTCTGCTGTGGACCCTCCCCCTGTTAATTCTAGCCCTAATATGGAACCAGTGGGCGAATTTCAGATGAGTGTCAAAGACATGCTAAACTTAATTCCGGAGGAAGTCCGTGAGTTGAAAAGAACGCAGAAAGCTGAACTTGCCTCTCTTCATCAATGTTTAGAGAAAATCGAAGGCACAATGTCAACCCTTCCAGTTAAACTGCAGGAGGCTGTAGCCAGGATCTCAGCCTTAGAGGATCAGATGACCATCGTAATGGGTGAGGCCAAAGCGGCAGTTAAAAGCAAGCTTGCCCTTGAGAACAAACTGGAAGGGTTGGAAAACCATTCTCGGAGGGCCAATCTCCAGATAGTGGGAGTTCTGGAAGGAATCGAGGGCTCCCAAACCCTGCAGTGAGTCAACTCATTTATCAAACAAAAGGTCATCCCAGAGTTTGAAGGTGATCTCACCATCACCAAGGCTCATCGTGTTCCTGCATGCCCATTTCTGAATTCCAGTTTGCCACGTACAATACTGTTAAACTTTGCAGACTAGCGCATAAAAGAGAGGATACTGTCTAAAGCCATCCAGCAGAGACAATTTGCAGTGAATGAGACTGTAAAATGTCTCATTTTTTCTGATATGACACCTGTGGCGGCACGCAGGATTAAAGAATTTGTGAAGATCCTCCATCTATTTAAAGCTAATGGGGCACAAGCATCCATCGCCCCAGCAGTCCAAACTGAGGGTCTAAATTACTCATTAATAGCAAAGCAATTACAATTTTAAATGTTTATGGCCCAGTCTCTGTTGACAAAGCATTTTGGACTTCTATCTCCAAGCAAACTGCTTCAATGTGATAATGATTATATTATATTTGGTGGTGATTGTATTGAATTTCATAACCCCATATTAGAGAGAAACTCTAAAGTCAAATTTATTCGTACTAAAATGCATACACAATTTCAACTGGCCATTCAATACACAAATTCTTAGTCAATATTTGGAGGCTATGTCAACCGGATCTTCGGTAATATACATTCTATTCTTACTTTATCATTCTTAATTGCGAATAGATTATCTTTAAATCCTTGGCTCTGCAAACCATAATATAGATATAGGATACATTTAATATCAGACCATGCTCCAGTATACACTCACTTAGGTTTCATACCCTTCTCACCACATTCAGGAAGACAGTTTTTTTTAATAATTCCCTGTTATTAGATGCTAAATTTACTTCTCAGTTTGAAGATTTTGCTACTGAATTTTTCAATATTAACACCGCAATTGACACCTTGTTTGCCATATTGCATTCCTTTAAAGCAGCAGCTCGAGGTTTCATTATGAGTTTTGTTGCACGTAAGAAAAAATTGGAAACTCAGTTAAACTAGCTTCTTGACAAAATAAAAAAAATAGAGTACACCTATTATCATTCAAAGAATGATGTTTCCTTACAAAGTGTAATAGATGCCAAATTAACTTTTAATTTATTAACTATGAATGGCACATCAACCTATTTATTAAATTGCAGTGCAACATACTATGGTGGTCAAAATCGAATGGGTAAATTACTTGCAAATTATTTGAAAGTAAAATAGATAGAACTAAAATAGAGTCTTTAATAAATGATAAGGGGACTGTTCTCTTTAAGGATGGAGATATTTTAAATGAATTTGTCAATATTTATACACACTTATACTCTCCAGAAGCACAACCTTCTCAATCAGATTTGACTACATTTAATCCATTGCATTTTTTGCATCAATAATGGAACCTCTCGAGGCACTTTCCAGGAAACAATAATTTGTGTAATTCCCAACAAAACTAAAGATCTCACACAATGTAAAAACTACCTCCCATATGTTTTGATAATACTGAATATACTATTTTGATCAAAATTGTAGCACTAGGCATTGAACGTATTCTGCCAAATCTCATAGGCCTAGAAAAGTCTGGTTTTGTCAAGGGCCGATTAGCATCTAATAATGCACTTGTCTTTTTTAATGTATTGAGTAAGGCATCTATCTGAGTTGGATTATCCTCTGGCTGCAATTGCTTTGAATGCAGAAAAAGCATTTGAAAGAATTGGTTGGGTATTTATGTTTATTGCATTGAAATGGATAGGTTTTCCACCTAAATTGCCTGATTTAATTTCTTAATTATATACAATTCCAAATGCTGGAATTTTTCTTAACAAGAGCCTATCTGAATATTTCCCTTTGTTTAGAGAAGTACATCAAGGCTGTCCTTTTATTCATTATTGCACGAGAGCCATTTTTAACCAAAATTTGAAAACACCCAAACATTTCAGGATTTTATATTGGAGAACAGCAAACCAAAATATCAGTTTATGCAAATGACATCCTTTTATATTGTTCTAAACCTGCCACATACCTTCCCCATTCATCAAGCAAGTTTCAATTTTTCCCAATTATCAGGATACATGCTAAATACTGATAAAACTGAAATATTACCCTTAAATATTTTATGTAACAAACAGCACTTTCCTCATTCAGATTTCAGTTTGCAACCCAATAAAATAAAATATCTTGGATTATGGTTCACATGGACAACTAAAGACAAAATCAAATTGAACTTTGATCATATTATTAAGACTTTAATTGACACACTTATAAGATGCACCCACTGTTTCTTTCTCGGTGGGGCAGGATGGGCTTTATTTAAATGATGCTTACTCCTATGATACTCTAGATCATTTCCATAATTCCAATTAAGAAGCCTGATTACTATTGAAAAATATTAGACTCTCTTTTGTCTAAATTTCTTTGGAAAGGAAAATCATCCCCTAGCTCTATCAATCTTAAAATAAGATACATCTGAAGGGGGTCTTAAATTTCCAAATTCTAAGCAATATCATTTTGCTTTATACTTTTAAACAGTCTGTTTGTGCTCTTGCTCAAGATTCCCCTCCCATACTCCTTTATTGATATTGTTAGAAAAACACTTCTTATCTTCCTTTTGATTTTCAAGAAATATTGGCTTATACTGCCAATATTTCTCAAATGCTTCTCCAGTCATTGCCCATTCTCGTAACATTTTGACTGCTCTCCTTCCTTCTACCTATACTTCGGTCGCTACTTTTCAACAACAATCTACTTGGTATAATAGACATATTCATATTTAAAACCGTTCTATATATTGGAAAGGTTGTAGGGATAGAGGATTGTGTGGGTTATCTCATCTTTCCAATACAAATCCGATTTGAGCTTTTCTTGATCTCCAAACTAAATGTTCCTTCCCTCCTACATCTAGAACAAAATGCAAACTTCTTTGGACCTTCTTAACTGATTATATCTCAAAATTACCCCAAATATCTTCTCCTTCCCCTAAATCTGATATAATTTTTCCACTTTTAACTTCCAATCTCACAGCCTCTACTATTTATATATTACTACACACTACTGCTGACAGAATTAATTCTAAGACTGAGTTGACACGGAACACAGATTTTCTGGAATTGTTGGCCTATTGCTCTTAAGGTTTGGCTTAAAATCCATAAATCCACACATGCTGCAAACACTTTACAGACTCTATATTGTGTCTACCATCATTTATTAGTTGCTCCCAGGAACTTAAAATCGTTGTCTACAGATTTAAGCTAATCTTGCTAGCCCTGTACTTGTTCACACGCTGATTTATAACATATGTTGTTTTTCCAGTTTAGGACACTGGTATGGCAGCAAATCAACAAGATTTTTTAGGTTAGTTTTCCCTTTTCCTCTTCAAATATTTTCTTGGGAAATATTGCTCCTCATTGGTCTCAGTTAACTGATGGTCATAAATCAATAGATTTATTGCTAGTTGCTGATTTTCACTTAATAATGTCAAATTGGACACAAGGTCACAATGGTCTTTTCAGGTCATGGTGGAATGCTGCCTGTTTTCATCCTAGGCTGGATGGTAATTTTATCTCTCCCGTATCCTTAGCCATGAAGCGAGACCCTTTACGGCTCATAATAACTCTTTTTTGTATTCCAATCTAGCTTTCTTGCCTGCAAAATAATTTCTGTTTCTGCTGAAGTACAGAAACCACCTTGTAATCATTTCTTCGTCTTTATTCATAAACATTCTATACGTTTTATAAATGCCTACATACAATGTTTTTTTCACTTTTTCAACCTAGTCTATAGTTAATATTATTATTATTTATCTATATTACTCATATAACATTTCCCCTTAATCCCCTCCCTCCTGCTAAATTACCCCCTTAATGTATTTTATGCATTTCAACAGTTTTTTACAGCGTAAGATGTATATTTCTTCACATCCATATCTTTTTAAGTAGTTCTATTAGACACTTTATGATGTATTTCACATTTTTCAATGTTTGTTGTATTTTTGCCTTATTTCACATGTCATTACTAAATGCTGTTTAACAAAATCACATTTGTTCAAATCTTGAAGCTGCCTAAAAATGAAGTTTTTATGATTTGGATTATTGTACATACCGATATTACAGTGAGAAGGTTCATGGAACAGTCGCCTTACTGGCAATAAGGAATGTAGGACCAGATGTACGACCCTTCCAATTTACGAGTCGCAAATTGCATCGTTTGGTGACTCGAATTTGCGACTCGCATAAAACGGAATTTACAACAGTGTCTCAGACACTGTTGGCGATACCTAATAGGGTTGCAAATTGCCTGCCTCATTAATATTCATGAGGCTGGTGCAATTTGCGACCCCATTGGGAATGGCTGGCACTCCCAGGGATGGTGGCCTGCTGGGGTCAGCAGACCACCATGTCTGTGACTGCTTTTTAAAAAAAAAGCGTTTTTTTTTAAATGCAGCCCATTTTCCTTTAAGGAAAACTGGATGCATTTAAAAAAGAAAAATGAAACATTTCAGTTTAATTTTTTTAAGAGTCTGTAGGACCACTGCATGCTCTTAAAAATATTTTCACTGCCAGTCACAAAGGGGAAGGGGTCCTCTGCGGAACCTCTTCCCATTTGCACATGGCATGCCGCCCTTTTGAAATGGGTGGTAAACTGCGAGTGGTTTGTGTCCGCAATTGCGGTTGCAAAACATTCGTACATTGAAGTATGACTTGCTATTAGGAAGGGGAGCCCTTATCACACCCCTTCTGAGTCGCAAACCTTATTTTGCGAGTCGGTAATAGGTTAGCGAGTCACAAAATGTGGTTTGTACATTGGGTAGACCTATTTTGCTGTCTCAAACGGGCTAATTTTCCGTTTGCGACTCCAAAAAAGGTCTGGCCCATAAACTTAGTAGGTATAAGGATGTCATCATCAAAATTACTGGACATACATGTGAAAGAGGGTATACAACTTTGCTTTACTACATAAACCTATTAATTAGTAAAGTTATGAAGTTCTTAGATTTTCTCTTAATCAAGCTGCCTGAGTTGTGAAACCTGCACAGTTTTTTACTTAACACTTTTTCTATTTTAACTTGGACAGTGTGTATGTTAGTTTTAATGATCAATCCAACTTTGTGGGAATTTCATCATATTTTTACATTTATTGTAATCACCGATTGATATAATAAATTCTACAATTCACTCTTTTGGTAAGCACCATCACGAATGTGGCCATAATCGTCAACAAACGCTTCTCATTTTCCTACGATAGGTGAGTACTGTGAAAAGATGGTGCATTAGCAAGAGTGAGGCCTGCATTACATGCACTTAAAGCAGAACTTCCTATCCTGATAGTACAGATGCTTGCCATAACAAGTGCAACAATACACTAGTAAACAGGCCTACCTATACACACTGGCAATGAAAGACACACCTATTTTATTCTACACTTCCTGAAAGTTTTTATGACTCGCCTTTAGTTAATACTATATGGTCTCTAGAAGTATTACTTTCCATTAAGGAACGGCCCTACAGCACTGTACTGCACTTTATGTATTTATTACGCAAATATAAGACTAGGAGGCCTTTTAAAATGTATAAAATTATAAACCTGGTATCTCAGAGCATTCTCTTGAAGTAACTGCTGCTTTGAGAACTGTGATGTAAACATTAATGTCTTGAATAGAGAAACAAAGTATTTTCTTGGCACAAATAAATCATTCTATTTGCCCTGTTAGAAATAGATGTATATATCTAAGGTTCCTATTGCAGACAAAATCCATTTTCCCTGTTATCAGTTACATTTTGCAAAGTCCTGTGTGTCAATGCATTGGTAGCATGTTTTGATAAATATACCTAAAAATGCATCTTTATGTCGAAATCAGTTACCTACGTAGCACTATAGAGGAGCCACCCAGATCCTACTGCAACACATCCCCTGGAGGCAGGGTCAAACAACCAGGATATATATATATATATATATTCACAGAAAAAAACATAGGTTTTAGGCCATATATAGTTAGGGATTAGCATTTACAAAACCTTAATATACTCGCACAAAACCATAGAAATTTGCATATATAGTTAGATGCAATAACTATATATCGCTCACCCGCAATCCACTGCTGATGATGTCACATATTACATCATTCATGACATGGTCAGTGACATCACTGATGACATCACTGATGACATCTCAAATGACATCACTGATGACAACTCAAATAACAACATCCAGTGACTGTATGTTTCTGTAAAGTTTAAATATGTCTTAGATATTGAAGAATGAGTGGATGTATAAGTGTTTGGATGAAGGATTTAGTAGGTGCATGACTGACTGTATGAGTGAGTGATTAAATGTGTCTCACTGAGTGCATGGGTTAGTGACTAAACTGTCTTAATTTGTGCATCATTATTACTGTAGTTCTGTAAACTGCTGCATGTGTTGATCAGTAGCTATATGAGTAACTATATGGGTTATTGATTGGTTGCCCAAATATTTGTATGGGAGAGTGAGTGTGTGTGTGGGGGTGGCTGGGAGGTGTGTGACTCTGTGCATAGATGTGTGAGCAGTTGATTCAGTAGATGTATGGGTTCAAAAGTGCATGTGGAAACAGCTGTATGGGCGTAATGTCATTTGAGATGTCATCAGTGATGTCATTTGAGATGTCATCAGTGATGTCATCAGTGATGTCACTGACCATGTCATGAATGATGTAATATGTGACATCATCAGCAGTGGATTGCGGGTGCGCGATATATAGTTATTGCATCTAACTATATATGCGAATTTCTATGGTTTTGTGCGAGTATATTAATGTTTTGTAAATGCTAATCCCTAACTATATATGGCCTAAAACCTATGGTTTTTTCTGTGAATTTCAATGGTTTTTTAATAGCAAATATCTATAGCTGTAACATATATTTTTTTATTCTAATTCACAAATATTTTTTATATATATTTGTATTATATTTTTTTAATTCAATTTATATTATAGTTTAAATTATTTTTTCTTGTTTCGTTGCCGGTCCGCGAATCGGTAAACGTTCCGTTAGTGTAAATACCGCGTTAGAAAGGCACATCGTGACGCATCCGATAAACGCAACATATCGCGTTACTACGTAATGCCCCTTATGACGTGCTGCATGTGCATGCATAAATGTGCATGCACACCGGAATCGGTATTTTACCATGAAGTTTGATTTTATGCTAAAATACCGATTCGTTAAGTCATTTGAGACTCAGAAGACTCCCCCCTATATAGAAAATTTACAGAACCGGTAAAATTACCGATTCGGTATTTTTCCGAACCAAAATTTTTTCCGATTCTATAAATGAAGAATGCAAAACCGCCTTTGAAAGCAGAATGCAGACACTTAACGCAAAACATCATTTTAAATACACAGCTGACTTTCTTATTTACGCAAAAAAGCATACTACTCTTTAACTAAAATATATAAACGATCTCTCACCTTTACAAATTCTTTTTGAAATTGAAAACAGTCTCAGAAACACACCAATTATTCTGTACCAGAATTAAAGGTATGCACTCCAGAGGCTGGAACCAACAAAGGCACCGAAACGCTGATATTCAACACACATATCTCTCATGTCAGCCAATAAAAACTCTTCCCTCACTTTTTCAAATCAACACCCTTCCCCCCTCTGCCCTTTCTACCTCTTTTCCATAGCAACTACCGCCTGCCTGACCTGTCATGGCCACAAGTTCACACAACAATGTTTCAAATGAACTCTGAACTCTCAGTACACCTGCTAATCCACTGCAATCTTTCATAACAACATTTTTAAATAACCATTCAAAATACATCTTTCAAAGAACACATCCATGCACCCTAACTTTCTGTTTTCAGCAATGAAAATACACCAATCACTGCTAATGAATCATTTACACTTAAACTCCACAGTTTTTTACATTACAAACATCACTATTTCAACTGCCATTTCATTCCCACACTTCATCTGACTGCAGCAAAAACTCCTCTAGCCATGTTTTCAGTCTGGATTCTGGGACATAGCTATATCCACTGGGCTCACAGGTATGCTGAAAACAGAAATTTACACAACCTCGATTTACAAAATGTGGAAATCAAATGGATTGGTCGAAGAGAATTGAAATGTCACCAATTGATACCATTGGTGAAAACCTTTTTACATTTGCCAACCCTTGACCTCATAATAGTGCACTGTGGAGGAAACGATTTGGGCACTTTGACTGGGGTAGGACTGGAAATGCTTTCAAAGGACACCTTTGAACAATTGATGACACTTTTTCCTCAAACTGCCTTGGTATATTCCAATATATGCCAAAGACAAAAATGGAGGTGGTCCAATCAATTTTGTCCACAAATTGAGAAATCGAGGAAGCATGTAAATAAGTCTGTTTCAGCTTACATGAGGGACCATGTAATAGGCTGCATCCACAACAATAACTTGCGTTACTACATGCAAGATATCTACAGAGGAGATGGCGTGCATTTCTCAGATGAGGGGAACAGAATTTTCATACTAAATTTAAGAATGTGTATTGGTTCCTACTTATAACTTTCTAGAACATACACAGAACCCAAAAGCTCTTTTCAGAGCTACCTTAACTTAGTGTACTCTTTTAAAATTTCGAATGAACCTTTTTTTTCACTTAATTTCACCTATATTCGCTTCCCGGTACGCTACCCAATTCGCGTACCTGCAGCTAACCACACGAAAAAAAACTTTTTTTTTAATCAACATATATGAGCCTCCTCAGCCACCCTCAGAAAACTTAGGGAAACAGCATACCTCTAAAGTACCCCAATCTACCCATTCTGAACATTATTTACCCTCCATCTTGTATCTCAATTCTACCGAAACACCAAATGGAGGACTCCCGTAACACTGCAAGTTCGCGTACCGGGAAACGCACTGACAAGCACTCGCACAAAAAAGGTGGGAAAGTAATTTACAGAAAAACCACTGGAGACACTTTCACCAATTAAACAGTAGCTCATACTACATACCAATCCCTACCATTTTCACAAATGTAGTTGGAATACCATTTAGCCATTTAGCATGTAGAACTCTCTAAAATCCCTGAGGTAAATTACTTCACAAAAAATATCGAAAGTGTTGGAAATGACAACCAATTAAAATATTACTTTCAATTTCTACTACTATATCATGACATTTGATTGGTTATGTACCTGAATATATATAAACAAAGAGAAAGAAACACAGCCATTTTGACTACTACTTCGTGAAGTGCAGAACAACAAAAAATCAACTGATAACTTCAAATTATATTTAAAAGGTAAGATATTATTTTTAAAACTGAGGGTGCGCCAAAATGCTGGACAATGGGCCCCCCACAGTGTCTGTGAATGGTCTCCTTGCAATTGAGGGAACGTCTCCTTCTCCCTCCCCTATACCTCCTGACACCATCCATGAGAGGCCCGAGGAGGGGCCCCCGCCAATGGACCTTAATTGCAGGCGACACCTTTCTTTGTGATAGATCTCCAGGAAAACAAAAGGACACATCACCAGTGTGTGGCCCCATGCTGATGGGCTGAGTGCGAGGCCCTGACCGGCAGCCCACGCTGCCCATGCCTAGCGCCGGCCCTGAGTTAAGGATAGAGTTAGACTTCTCTAGTATAATTCAGAATTGACTAAGAGTTTATTTGATAATTTTCTTCATATTTCTACTTCCAATTTGATACCATACACTGCCCAAAGAAAAATACACTGTATAAATAACCAAACTGCCTGTCTGTACTGAAACCCAACAGTGCCCTATCTGTACTGATATCTTTTTTAAAAATTCATTTTTCAGAATTCAAAATGGAAGGAGAAGTAAACAACTTTAAAACTGAAACAGAAAAAAAAATGAGACAGAAGTTGACATGGATTTCTACGACGACACAATAAACAATGAACTTGTGCAATGTGTAGATGCAGTAGATTTTCTACTGAAAAATGAAGAAAAAAATGATCACGATTTTTTAGATTTTCTTTTAAATTTTGAAAAACAATCTGAAAAATAAATTTTTATTTCTTAATTCAAAAATTGTTTGACACATTATTTATTTTTATATATATATTGAAAACTAGTAGCAAATTGATTATAACGTGAAGTCAGACTTTAAATATACTGTGCAACTTTTTGGTGTTACATACTAACTTTGTACATAGTTACTTCCTTTCTCCCACTATATTATCTCCAATGTGTATTTGCAAAAACAACAAGTGACAACATCAACAACATCTCTTTATCATCTCCTGCCTCCATGTTGTTTCGGCTTTCCAGACAGACTATGGTATGAATTCCATATACCACAATAACTTCTTTAACAACAAGCAACATATCTACAAAGGAGACGGCGTTTATTAAATTATACACTCTACATTGATACCTACATGTAGCTACGTAAATAAAAATAAACAAAAAAAACCAACAAAACGAACAATCAATAAACATACAATAAGTTAAAAGTCAATCATTCTTGTTTCCTTATACTACGCTCCCCAGACCGCTTTCCAGTACGCGAACCGGGCGCACCCCACGAAAAAAACATTTTTTTTTTTTTTGGCCCCGCGGGGCACTTTAATATCCCCCTCTTCAATCCTAGTGGGTCAGAAGGGGTCTACCTTGCCCCCTTTCCTTCATTTCCCCGTTCATTTTGGCCTCCTCTTGTCTCTCGATCCTACCGAGAGACAAGATGGCGGCCGCTACAGACTGTTTAGAATGTTGACAGACACCGGAGAGCCAATCAGCTTCGCTTCGAAAAGCTCCGAAACGCGAAAAGTACGCGAACTAGTACGCTATCTAGGACGCTGTCACAGATATATCTGTTTTTTTAAACGTTAATTTCTCAAAATCCACTGGAGCACATATATTGAGACCCAGCAAAGGCACATCGGGCTAACAGTCCCTACAAGTTTGCCAAGTTTCGTGTAAATCCATTCAGCCGTTCGAGCTAAAAGTGAGGCCAAACGCCCTATGGAAATTAACATGGGAAAAATGTGTTTTGGGACCCCCCTTTTTTCTCAGCCCCCCCTTGACGAAACCCCCCCAATTTTTCAGGGGCTGATCAGAAACAAAATGTGCCATTTTCCTGAAAATTTCAGCCGATTCTGTCCACAAACGCCAAAGTTATTAGACATAGAATTTTCAAAAGTTCCATAGAGAAAAAATCCTAACTATATATACCTACTGGCGACCGCCAGTAGGTAATATATATATATATATATATAATATATATATATATATATATATATATATATATATATATATATATATATATATATATATATGTATGTATGTATGTATGTATGTATGTATGTATGTATATATATATATTCACTGAAAAAACCATAGGTTATAGACCATATATAGTTAGGAATTCGCATTTACAAAACCTTATTTTACTCACACAAAACCATTGAAATTCCATATATAGTTAGTTGCACTAACTATATATCGCGCACCCGCAATCCACTGCTGATGATGTCACATATTACATCATTCATGACATGGTCAGTGACATCACTGATGACATCACTGATGACATCTCAAATGACATCACTGATGACATCTCAAATGACATCACTGATGACATCACTGATGACATCTCATTTGACATTACTGATCACATCACTGATGATATCATTCATGTGATAATACGATGAACCTCTTCAGACTCTAATATAACCTTAGATACAATCAGTGTAAACAGACACTCACAGACTGTCACTCATCCATGGAGTTACTCACACACCTAGTCAGTCAATCAAAGAATCAATCACACCTCCATTTCCTCAACTATACAGTTATACAAACTTTACTTATTCAAACATATACTAACACATATTAACTCTCTTATACAATCCCTGATACAAGTTCACAATGATCCATACAGCCACTCACACATTCACTGGCTCTTATGCACAGTTATTTATATATGTCAACTCTCACATGTACTGTGTTTTACATATGTACTTACTTTGACATGTAGCAATGTAGCACTGAGATATCCATTCACTCACCAATACACTCATGCACACAGTCAACCGCCCATACAGCTGTTTCCACATGCACTTTTGAAACCATACATCTAGTGAATCAACTGCTCACACATCTATGCACAGAGTCATACACCTCTCAGCCACCCACACACACACTCAGTATCCCATACAAATACTTGGGCAACCAATCAATAACCCATATAGTTACTCATATAGCTACTTATCAACACATGCAACAGTTTACAGAACAACAGACATAATGATGCACAAATTAAGACAGTTTAGTCACTAACCCATGCACTCAGTGAGACACATTTAATCACTCACTCATGCAGTCAGTCATGCACCTACTAAATCCTTCATCCAGACACTTATACATCCACTCATTCTTCAATATGTAAGACATATTTTAACTTTACAGAAACATACAGTCACTGGATGTTGTCATCAGTGATGTCATCAGTGATGTCATTTGAGATGTCATCAGTGATGTCATCAGTGATGTCACTGACCATGTCATGAATGATGTAATATGTGACATCATCAGCAGTGGATTGCGGGTGCGCGATATATAGTTAGTGCAACTAACTATATATGGAATTTCAATGGTTTTGTGTGAGTAAAATAAGGTTTTGTAAATGCGAATTCCTAACTATATATGGTCTATAACCTATGGTTTTTTCAGTGAATTTTCAAGGTTTTGTAAATGCTAATTCCTAACTATATATGGTCTATAACCTACGGTTTTTTCAGTGAATTTTCAAGGTTTTGTAAATGCTAATTCCTAACTATATATGGTCTATAGCCTATGGTTTTTTCAATGAATATATATATATACATACATATATAAACATATATCATCTGTATATCTACATATAAATACAAACATAAATGCATGCATACATATACTTATATGCATTTTAGGGTTGTTAGGGCGTTTTCGTGTGTATTATGTTGCTTTTTTAGGGCTTTTGGGTCAATTAAGTAGGGTTCCCGGAGCCTAGGGCTGAGGGGCCGGTTCAGTTTCGTGCGTATTGGTGTTGGCAAGGTTTTGAGGGATTTTGGCGGTTTTTGGTCGAGATTTGGCCGTTTTATGGCTTTTTTTTGTGTTTGCGGGGGGCGCGTATTCGGGTTGAAATTCGTCCCCGTTCCAGTGGATGGATTGGGCTGATTTTTGGTGAGATGTTAGGGAATAGCTGGAACTAGTGTCCAGCCAAGTTTGAAGCGGATCGGAGCAGTGGAAGTGCTTTAAAGAGCAATTTTTGTGCGGAGTAGCGAATTGTCATGTTATTCAATGGGAGTTTTTGGTGCGCATGGAGAAGGTGAATTTGGGGTGTTCCAGTTGCGCTAGAGGGACGGGGCTTGGGTGAGCTGTAGGGAGATTGGATCGGCAGGTGTGCCGAATTTTTGGGATTTGTTGGCCGAAGGGAAGGGTGTGCTTGGGCAAAGTCGATTTGGTGAAAACGGTGCGTTATTTACATGAAAGTTGAAAAAACACTAATAAAAGCAAAGCTAAAAAGCCACCTCATTACAAACAGAATGGCTTTAACTTAAATGAGGGCAAGATCTATTGCATTTTCAATGCTTGTTTACTTTGGTTCCATCAAGAAGGCATTCAGATGTGTCACACATTTGCCATAAATTCTGAATGTTAGCACTCTAGTTGCACATTAGATCACTGTAGTAAAGCTACTGCTCACCAGGGACGTCTGCTGCTGGTATTCAAAGTGCATGTTTCAGTCTGCATGTCAGAATTTTTTTAATGAAATAGAAGAGGATTTGAGAAGTCACTCAAAATGATCCCTAATTTTTCTTTCTGAAGCACTAATCATACTTTCTATGGCAAAATTAACCCCCTCATGTTGTTCCTTTTTACATTGAGTGTTTTCAGACTTACCACTTCATTCCAATCAAGATGGCTTCTGGTGTGCCATACTTTTGTCATAAGTAAGACTGTTAGCGCTCTAGTTGTTCTTTAGAACACTCTGGGACATTCTGTCATTGGGCTATACTTGGGGTACATCTGGGTGATATTTGGGCTACATTTAGGCTCTTTTGTCTCTGGTGGCCATCTTGCGAGACTATGTAAGAATTTTTTAATGAAATTGAAGAGGGTTTGAGAAGTCACTCAAAATGTGCCCTAATTTTTCTTTCTGCAGCACTAATAATAACTTCTATTGCATAATATACCCCCTCATTTTGTTCCTTTTTAAATTAAATGTCTTAAGAGTTACCACTTTATTCCCATCACGATGGCTCCAGGTGTGCTATACCTTTGTAATAAGTAGGACTGTTAGCGCTCTAGTTGTTCTTTAGAACACTCTGGGACATTCTGTCATTGGGCTATACTTGGGCTACATCTGGGTGATATTTGGGCTACATTTGGGCTCTTTTGTCTCTGGTGGCCATTTTGGGAGACTGCATGTCAGAATGTTTTAATGAAATAGAAAAGGATTTGAGAAGTCACTCAAAATGTGCCCTAATTTTTCCTTCTGCAGCACTAATCATACTTTCTATGGCAAAATATACCCCCTCATGTTGTTTCTTTTTAAATTAAATGTTTTAAGAGTTACCACTTTATTCCAATCAAGATGGCTTCAGGTGTGCCATACCTTTGTAATAAGTAGGACTGTTAGCGCTCTAGTTGTTCTTTAGAACACTCTGGGACATTCTGTCATTGGGCTATACTTGGGCTACATCTGGGTGATATTTGGGCTACATTTGGGCTCTTTTGTCTCTGGTGGCCATTTTGGGAGACTGCATGTCAGAATGTTTTAATGAAATAGAAAAGGATTTGAGAAGTCACTCAAAATGTGCCCTAATTTTTCATTCTGCAGCACTAATCATACTTTCTATGGCAAAATATACCCCCTCATGTTGTTTCTTTTTAAATTAAATGTTTTAAGAGTTACCACTTTATTCCAATCAAGATGGCTTCAGGTGTGCCATACCTTTGTAATAAGTAGGACTGTTAGCGCTCTAGTTGTTCTTTAGAACACTCTAGGAGGCTGCAGTAGAACACAAAGGAATCAACTGACAGTCTCTGTCCTTGTTGGATGTACATGTTTTACTGAGAATGTCAGACTTCATTTTCACATGACTGAGAAAGATAATGTGAATTTACAGAAAATATGCTTTCAGTTTAGCTTATAGATCCCCTTCCAAACCACTGTGGGAAAATCATGAGATATTAGTTTTCTTTCAAACAATATTCATGATATCACAGCAGAAGGTTTTTTCACATGGTAAAACCACCTTAGAACCCACCACAATTCCTAAAACGAGTATGGTACCATCAACAAATGATTTATAATGTAACTAAAGTCCTAAAACCCTCTTTTAACTACAATGCTTTTTAATGAGGTGCTATCATGTATATTGGTCCCAAGATGGCTGCCAACACTTCTTGGATGAAGTGCTGACAGCCAATCAGATCAGATGTGTGGTTAGGCTCCGCCCAGATATATATATTTTTTTGAACCTAAATTACTCAAAATCCACTGGAGCACATATATTGAGACCTAGCAAAGGCACATCGGGCTAACAGTCCCTACAATTTTGCCAAGTTTCGTGCAAATCCATTCAGCCGTTCGAGCTAAAAGTGAGTCCAACCGCCCTATGGAAATTAACATGGGAAAAACGCGTTTTGGGACCCCCCTTTTTTCTCGGCCCCCCCTTGAGGAAACCCCCCCAAATTTTCAGGGGCTGCTCAGAAACAAAATGTGCCATTTTCCTGAAAATTTCAGCCGATTCCGTCCACAAACGCCAAAGTTATTAGACATAGAATTTTCAAAAATGCCATAGGGAAAAAATCCTAACTATATATACCTACTGGCGACCGCCAGTAGGTAATATATATATATATATATATATATATATATATATATATATATATATATATATATATATATCCACACAAAAGGTTGCCCATTTGAATGAAACCACTCAGCCAAAACAAGCCACTCAACTTCAAATTTATGGGATATATATATATATATATATATATATATATATATATATATATATATATATATATATATATATATATATATATATATATATGTATGTATGTATGTATGTATGTATGTATGTATGTATGTATGTATATATATATATATATATATATATATATATATATATATATATATATATATATCCACACAAAAGGTTGCCCATTTGAATGAAACCACTCAGCCAAAACAAGCCACTCACTGGAGTAAAACTGCCTTTGCACCACAAATACCAGCATGCAGCCTGCGCTGCCACGCCCACTGAGGCGAGTGTGAACAAGCACACAGGTGCTATGCATTGACTCTTGGGACTGCCTTCAAGAACCAGCCCGTGAACAAGTGCTCAAGAAGCACGAAACGCGTTGGGCTCATGAAATGAGGACGTCGCCCTGGTTTACAAGCTGCTGCTTTCCTCCCAAATAAATCGCTGCATGGAACCTTTGGCTGAGTGGTTTCATTCAAATGGGCAACCTTTTGTGTGGATATATATATATATATATATATATATATATATATATATATATATATATATATATATATATATATATATATATATATATATATATATTCCTCACAAATGTCCCCGTAGCAGAGGGAACTCCATTGGTTGGTGCACGCGTTTGGAGACCGGGAACGTGTCTCCCAGGTAATTTTGTAAACAAAAGGCAAGGAAATGGCACTCCTCTTGAACACGATAGTTTATTTTAGTTTTTGCAAAGAGACCTAAAATAAACTATCGTGTTCAAGAGGAGTGCCGCGTCCTTGCCTTTTGTTTACAAAATATATATATATATATATACCACGTGGCTCCTCCTCGAATCTCTCGAAGCCTCAGACCCAGCACAGCCTCGCACGCCAGCAAACAAAGGGAGACGGACCACATCGGTAAGTTTATTGATGCACAGAGAGCAGCTACGCGTTTCTGGCAAATTATGCCCTTGATCACGCTGCAACATGCACAAAAGACAAAATGCTATTTTTAAATGCAGTGTTAAAGGGAACACCCCCTCGCAGTGACGTGAAACATCATGTGATGCATGAAAAGTGAAAACATACTGCCACTGGTGGCTAATGCCATAGATTCAACACATACAAATATTACCGGATCAATCCAGGATTCATGTGTGTATTCTATAATGTGTAAGTAATCTAATTACGCATATACGCCAATAAGTTAAACAGAAACTAACTGTATAAATACAAAAATTCTTATAGGACGTAACTATTTGACATGGATAATATGATACACAGTGTGCAAATATAGCTTACAAAAAGTGGCAGGCAATAAAGTGCTCAGTGAGAGTGAAATAAGTGCAAAAAAGAGCGAGAGAACAACAGTGCAATGCCATTCAATATAGAAGAGACAACCTTATCAAGATACAGAAAGCTTCTCAGATCCCTGAAAACATTTGACTGTATATAATTCATGGGTATAATATTTCTCTTTGCAATAAATAGTATAAAATAGTATCAAAAATGTGTTAAAACCCAATAAATACACCTAAACCATTAACAAATAATATATATACATATATATATACAATGAATGATATATACACGTATATATACATAAGAATAAAATGTATGACAAATATAATACTTCATGTTATCAATTCAGACACAGTCAAAGTAGACAAATAGAAAAATATATATAGATAAATATATATATATATATATATATATATATATATATATATATATATATATATTCCGCTCAGTGGGGTTGTCCAACTAGCGGGTAGCACCCGAGCCTGCGTGCGCCTTCCCCAAGGCGTTAGTTGGTATGGGCAGTTAGGTGCTTGTAATAGGCCCGACGCGTTTCGGAATTTTTTTTCCTCATCAAGGGCCAGCAGTAAAGTGCACGACGTCTACCATCTCCCTGTATAAAAACACGTATAGTGCTTATGGGAGATGTAGTCCATATATCCTGGATGGATGCACTTACAAGTTACTGCTCGTTCCAAAGGCTCTAACATGAGCCCCCAAACATCACTCCTGTCCTCATCCGTCACCCAGCTCCACTTACGAGACTCCTTGGATAGCGGGTCTCGTGGCCCCCGTTTCTTCGGGGTGGTGCTACCCAGCGGCAGGACCGCCGCTAATGTATTCCGCTCAGTGGGGTTGTCCAACTAGCGGGTAGCACCCGAGCCTGCGTGCGCCTTCCCCAAGGCGTTAGTTGGTATGGGCAGTTGCGTGCTTGTAATAGGCCCGACGCGTTTCGGAAATTTTTTTCCTCATCAAGGGCCAGCAGTAAAGTGCACGACGTCTACCATCTCCCTGTATAAAAACACGTATAGTGCTTATGGGAGATGTAGTCCATATATCCTGGATGGATGCACTTACAAGTTACTGCTCGTTCCAAAGGCTCTAACATGAGCCCCCAAACATCACTCCTGTCCTCATCCGTCACGCAGCTCCACTTACGAGACTCCTTGGATAGCGGGTCTCGTGGCCCCCGTTTCTTCGGGGTGGTGCTACCCAGCGGCAGGACCGCCGCTAATGTATTCCGCTCAGTGGGGTTGTCCAACTAGCGGGTAGCACCCGAGCCTGCGTGCGCCTTCCCCAAGGCGTTAGTTGGTATGGGCAGTTGCGTGCTTGTAATAGGCCCGACGCGTTTCGGAAATTTTTTTCCTCATCAAGGGCCAGCAGTAAAGTGCACGACGTCTACCATCTCCCTGTATAAAAACACGTATAGTGCTTATGGGAGATGTAGTCCATATATCCTGGATGGATGCACTTACAAGTTACTGCTCGTTCCAAAGGCTCTAACATGAGCCCCCAAACATCACTCCTGTCCTCATCCGTCACGCAGCTCCACTTACGAGACTCCTTGGATAGCGGGTCTCGTGGCCCCCGTTTCTTCGGGGTGGTGCTACCCAGCGGCAGGACCGCCGCTAATGTATTCCGCTCAGTGGGGTTGTCCAACTAGCGGGTAGCACCCGAGCCTGCGTGCGCCTTCCCCAAGGCGTTAGTTGGTATGGGCAGTTGCGTGCTTGTAATAGGCCCGACGCGTTTCGGAAATTTTTTTCCTCATCAAGGGCCAGCAGTAAAGTGCACGACGTCTACCATCTCCCTGTATAAAAACACGTATAGTGCTTATGGGAGATGTAGTCATATATCCTGGATGGATGCACTTACAAGTTACTGCTCGTTCCAAAGGCTCTAACATGAGCCCCCAAACATCACTCCTGTCCTCATCCGTCACGCAGCTCCACTTACGAGACTCCTTGGATAGCGGGTCTCGTGGCCCCCGTTTCTTCGGGGTGGTGCTACCCAGCGGCAGGACCGCCGCTAATGTATTCCGCTCAGTGGGGTTGTCCAACTAGCGGGTAGCACCCGAGCCTGCGTGCGCCTTCCCCAAGGCGTTAGTTGGTATGGGCAGTTGCGTGCTTGTAATAGGCCCGACGCGTTTCGGAAATTTTTTTCCTCATCAAGGGCCAGCAGTAAAGTGCACGACGTCTACCATCTCCCTGTATAAAAACACGTATAGTGCTAATGGGAGATGTAGTCCATATATCCTGGATGGATGCACTTACAAGTTACTGCTCGTTCCAAAGGCTCTAACATGAGCCCCCAAACATCACTCCTGTCCTCATCCGTCACGCAGCTCCACTTACGAGACTCCTTGGATAGCGGGTCTCGTGGCCCCCGTTTCTTCGGGGTGGTGCTACCCAGCGGCAGGACCGCCGCTAATGTATTCCGCTCAGTGGGGTTGTCCAACTAGCGGGTAGCACCCGAGCTTGCGTGCGCCTTCCCCAAGGCGTTAGTTGGTATGGGCAGTTGCGTGCTTGTAATAGGCCCGACGCGTTTCGGAATTTTTTTTCCTCATCAAGGGCCAGCAGTAAAGTGCACGACGTCTACCATCTCCCTGTATAAAAACACGTATAGTGCTTATGGGAGATGTAGTCCATATATCCTGGATGGATGCACTTACAAGTTACTGCTCGTTCCAAAGGCTCTAACATGAGCCCCCAAACTTCACTCCTGTCCTCATCCGTCACGCAGCTCCACTTACGAGACTCCTTGGATAGCGGGTCTCGTGGCCCCCGTTTCTTCGGGGTGGTGCTACCCAGCGGCAGGACCGCCGCTAATGTATTCCGCTCAGTGGGGTTGTCCAACTAGCGGGTAGCACCCGAGCCTGCGTGCGCCTTCCCCAAGGCGTTAGTTGGTATGGGCAGTTGCGTGCTTGTAATAGGCCCGACGCGTTTCGGAAATTTTTTTCCTCATCAAGGGCCAGCAGTAAAGTGCACGACGTCTACCATCTCCCTGTATAAAAACACGTATAGTGCTTATGGGAGATGTAGTCCATATATCCTGGATGGATGCACTTACAAGTTACTGCTCGTTCCAAAGGCTCTAACATGAGCCCCCAAACATCACTCCTGTCCTCATCCGTCACGCAGCTCCACTTACGAGACTCCTTGGATAGCGGGTCTCGTGGCCCCCGAAAAAAAATTCCGAAACGCGTCGGGCCTATTACAAACACGCAACTGCCCATACCAACTAACGTCTTGGGGAAGGCGCACGCAGGCTCGGGTGCTACCCGCTATTTGGACAACCCCACTGAGCGGAATACATTAGCGGCGTCCTGCCGCTGGGTAGCACCACCCCGAAGAAACGGGGGCCACGAGACCCGCTATCCAAGGAGTCTCGTAAGTGGAGCTGCGTGACGGATGAGGACAGGAGTGATGTTTGGGGGCTCATGTTAGAGCCTTTGGAACGAGCAGTAACTTGTAAGTGCATCCATCCAGGATATATGGACTACATCTCCCATAAGCACAATGCGTGTTTTCATACAGGGAGATGGTAGACGTCGTGCACTTTACTGCTGGCCCCTGATGAGGAAAAAAAATTCCGAAACGCGTCGGGCCTATTACAAACACGCAACTGCCCATACCAACTAACGTCTTGGGGAAGGCGCACGCAGGCTCGGGTGCTACCCGCTATTTGGACAACCCCACTGAGCGGAATACATTAGCGGCGTCCTGCCGCTGGGTAGCACCACCCCGAAGAAACGGGGGCCACGAGACCCGCTATCCAAGGAGTCTCGTAAGTGGAGCTGCGTGACGGATGAGGACAGGAGTGATGTTTGGGGGCTCATGTTAGAGCCTTTGGAACGAGCAGTAACTTGTAAGTGCATCCATCCAGGATATATGGACTACATCTCCCATAAGCACAATGCGTGTTTTCATACAGGGAGATGGTAGACGTCGTGCACTTTACTGCTGGCCCCTGATGAGGAAAAAAAATTCCGAAACGCGTCGGGCCTATTACAAACACGCAACTGCCCATACCAACTAACGTCTTGGGGAAGGCGCACGCAGGCTCGGGTGCTACCCGCTATTTGGACAACCCCACTGAGCGGAATACATTAGCGGCGTCCTGCCGCTGGGTAGCACCACCCCGAAGAAACGGGGGCCACGAGACCCGCTATCCAAGGAGTCTCGTAAGTGGAGCTGCGTGACGGATGAGGACAGGAGTGATGTTTGGGGGCTCATGTTAGAGACTTTGGAACGAGCAGTAACTTGTAAGTGCATCCATCCAGGATATATGGACTACATCTCCCATAAGCACAATGCGTGTTTTCATACAGGGAGATGGTAGACGTCGTGCACTTTACTGCTGGCCCCTGATGAGGAAAAAAAATTCCGAAACGCGTCGGGCCTATTACAAACACGCAACTGCCCATACCAACTAACGTCTTGGGGAAGGCGCACGCAGGCTCGGGTGCTACCCGCTATTTGGACAACCCCACTGAGCGGAATACATTAGCGGCGTCCTGCCGCTGGGTAGCACCACCCCGAAGAAACGGGGGCCACGAGACCCGCTATCCAAGGAGTCTCGTAAGTGGAGCTGCGTGACGGATGAGGACAGGAGTGATGTTTGGGGGCTCATGTTAGAGCCTTTGGAACGAGCAGTAACTTGTAAGTGCATCCATCCAGGATATATGGACTACATCTCCCATAAGCACAATGCGTGTTTTCATACAGGGAGATGGTAGACGTCGTGCACTTTACTGCTGGCCCCTGATGAGGAAAAAAAAATTCCGAAACGCGTCGGGCCTATTACAAACACGCAACTGCCCATACCAACTAACGTCTTGGGGAAGGCGCACGCAGGCTCGGGTGCTACCCGCTATTTGGACAACCCCACTGAGCGGAATACATTAGCGGCGTCCTGCCGCTGGGTAGCACCACCCCGAAGAAACGGGGGCCACGAGACCCGCTATCCAAGGAGTCTCGTAAGTGGAGCTGCGTGACGGATGAGGACAGGAGTGATGTTTGGGGGCTCATGTTAGAGCCTTTGGAACGAGCAGTAACTTGTAAGTGCATCCATCCAGGATATATGGACTACATCTCCCATAAGCACAATGCGTGTTTTCATACAGGGAGATGGTAGACGTCGTGCACTTTACTGCTGGCCCCTGATGAGGAAAAAAAATTCCGAAACGCGTCGGGCCTATTACAAACACGCAACTGCCCATACCAACTAACGTCTTGGGGAAGGCGCACGCAGGCTCGGGTGCTACCCGCTATTTGGACAACCCCACTGAGCGGAATACATTACCGGCGTCCTGCCGCTGGGTAGCACCACCCCGAAGAAACGGGGGCCACGAGACCCGCTATCCAAGGAGTCTCGTAAGTGGAGCTGCGTGACGGATGAGGACAGGAGTGATGTTTGGGGGCTCATGTTAGAGCCTTTGGAACGAGCAGTAACTTGTAAGTGCATCCATCCAGGATATATGGACTACATCTCCCATAAGCACAATGCGTGTTTTCATACAGGGAGATGGTAGACGTCGTGCACTTTACTGCTGGCCCCTGATGAGGAAAAAAAATTCCGAAACGCGTCGGGCCTATTACAAACACGCAACTGCCCATACCAACTAACGTCTTGGGGAAGGCGCACGCAGGCTCGGGTGCTACCCGCTATTTGGACAACCCCACTGAGCGGAATACATTAGCGGCGTCCTGCCGCTGGGTAGCACCACCCCGAAGAAACGGGGGCCACGAGACCCGCTATCCAAGGAGTCTCGTAAGTGGAGCTGCGTGACGGATGAGGACAGGAGTGATGTTTGGGGGCTCATGTTAGAGCCTTTGGAACGAGCAGTAACTTGTAAGTGCATCCATCCAGGATATATGGACTACATCTCCCATAAGCACAATGCGTGTTTTCATACAGGGAGATGGTAGACGTCGTGCACTTTACTGCTGGCCCCTGATGAGGAAAAAAAATTCCGAAACGCGTCGGGCCTATTACAAACACGCAACTGCCCATACCAACTAACGTCTTGGGGAAGGCGCACGCAGGCTCGGGTGCTACCCGCTATTTGGACAACCCCACTGAGCGGAATATATATATATATATATATATATATATATATATATATATATATATATATATATATATATATATATATATCCTACTGGCGGTAGCCAGTAGGTATATATAGTTAGGACCTAGTTTCCATAGGAAATCCCCAACATTCTATTGGGAATAACTTTGGCGCTGGTTGATGAATCTTCGCAAATTTCTCAAAGAAGGTGGCTCGCTCCGCTCCTCTCCTTCCCTGAAAGTTTGGGGGGATTAGTCAAGTGGGGGCTGAGAAAAAAGGGGGGTCCTAAAATGTGTTTTCCCCATGTTCATTTCCATAGGACCTTTAGACACGGCTACAGCTTGAACCACTGAAGGGAATTACACCAAACTTGTCAAAATGGTAGTGTCTGTTACGCAGATCACGCTTTTGGTTAAATGGTGTAAATTCCTCCAGTAGTTCCTGAGAAAATTGAAAGTGAAATAAATTATATATCTATAAGCGCTCACCGTGCGCGCACTCCGCGATTTTGCAGAAAAAAAAATTGGGGGGGTCTTGGGGGGCTTCTCTTTTATTTCAATGTTTTAATTTTAATATCGAGGGTGCCCACCCCTCGTTTTGCCCCCCGAGATCACCGCCGCGGCCCGAGCCGCCTCAAGATGGCCGCCGCCTGGTTGTGGGCGGAGCCGGTAGGACGTATTAGGACAGGCTGTTGTAGCGGTTATCTTCCGGGCCACCATGCCAGGGAGGCGCCAGAGGTTCCGTGGTAGTGTGTGTAGAGTTCGTGCCACGTCTCTGCATATGCACATAGCTCAATATACCTTCCTCGCAGTGTCACTACTGTGGCAGGCACTCGGAACAACCGGTCAGTCCATCGCTCTCCGATCCACCCGCGTAGCTAGGGGGGGCGAGGGGGGCGGCCCGCCCCAGGCGGCACTATTTTCAGGGCGGCAGCCGCGCTTCTCTGTCCCGTTGCGGCAGCCTTTATTATTTATTTGGGGACATATACTGACACAGTGTACCCAAATACATTATAAAGGCCACCGCAACGGGCCAGTGCCGCGCGGCGCCATTTGATGCTTTGAAGTGCACTGGCCGCCCTCAGCCGCGTTCAGCAGCTGAGCCTCAGTTTTAAATCAGCCGCCTCTTCTTGCTCGCTCGCCATTGGCTCCGCCGTTTGCCCGTCAACGATTGTCTGCTCGCAATGCAGTGGCACAGGCAGCTCTACCAGTACCGCTAAATTAAAAATGGAAATTATCCCGCGACCGGACCACCCGACAGGGGGTCCGCCGGAGGAATTATTATTGCCGCTGCTGAAGAGAGCACAGAACGGCGCTAGAGACAGCCTTTTAAATCAGCTGGGCCTCTTCCTGCAGAAACTAATTAAAGTTGCAGCGAACTGTTGTATTGTTTTAGTTAGGGGGTAGGTAACGGCCTACTGCTTAGTTCCGGTGACGTCTCTGCTCAGGCACACTATAATTCAACTGCTGTTGCAACCGTGCCCCCTTGGCCCCTGCCCAGCCAACCGAAGAGCTCAGTCACAAGAGAAGAAACGAAGTGGAAGTGGTGAAGGCAAGCGCTCAGATTGGTACATGCAGAAGAACTTGTTTACCGGCACCCGTCAGGTGAGTCTAGAGGCTCTGTGTGTCCCGCTCTGCAGAATTTCCTTATCAATACAAGGCAGCAATGCAAGTTGGTGCAAACCATTCATTTCAGAATGAGCCAGCCCAGGAGTTTTTGTTCACGCACAGTACGAATTGTATTCATGTTATATGTGCGGTAAATTATGTCTGGCAATTTCCAGCTCAGTGCAGCTGTAACCACAGAGAAACAGAAGTTTGTCCTTCTTGGCTCAGTAGTGCTAATTACTTCTTATTATAGTGCTACGACGAGCCAGTCTACAACCTAAAGCACATGATTATGCAAATTGTTTCACAATTGTATTACGTATAGTATAATATAGCCTGCCACAAAAACTGCAGACATTTAGAGTGCATGATAAAGCAAGTGTAACCTTTTATTTCATGGGGTTAGCTCCAGTTGCAAGATATTATTAGAACTTATTGTGTACATTTTTTGTTATTTCTCTTTCCATGCAGCTCATTACGTGGTTTTATACGTGAGAAAGTGTTACTCTGAATGTTACACATTTGGTAATTAAGTGTCATTCATAAGTCCACTAATACCATGGACATGCCTCACATAAGCCAAAAACTTGGCTACCTATTTTGCACTCACACAATCTGTCTCCGGTTAGTGCCCTTCAATTTCTGGTAGTTAGCAGAAGTTTTAAAATCTTCTTCGTTTCTCTTTACTCAGTTGGGTGCAATTTCTTATAGTTAAATGTTTTGCTTGCCTAAATCTGATTGATTTTGCTCACTAGAAAGTGTCACTCATATTTGGTGAAATGTCACTCATATTTACAGTGACATTATGAAAATGTCACACATAGCAATCTGAAACCTTGGCAGCTATGTGCTCCTCCTTAAAAGGTGGTGGTGTTGTGTGAGCGTGACTGATCCTGGGTGCGGAAGTGGGTAGTGCAGGGTCATGGAGCGCCACAGTCGGCTCTCACTGCTCGCCCTGTGTCTGTGCCAGGGACGTAATTGTACGGTTGACTTAACTTCCATCAAGTCGTCTTCACAGTTAACGTGGACCACAGGGTAAGAAGCTAATGATTCCGTGCTTCAGGATGTTTTACAGTTGTAACGCTTTAACTCTCGGTTGTATCCATGGGTACTAGGACTTGAACGAGAAGCAAAAACTGCAGATGCTTTTTAGATGTGGGCATTAACTTCTGCAGCAGTCTCTGATCTTGCTAGAATAATAAACTTCCTCAACCATTGTCTGGCCTGCCCTCCACAGGCCTGCCACTCATTTGGGCAGTACAGCCCTTCACGACCAGATCACTTCTTCTAATCAAAATACCTATTGTCTGTCTGAGGGGCAGGCTTGTGTGTGAAGCTACAGGTCTGCTCCAGCATTAGGAACGGGGATCAGAACTGGACCTTTTCACGGTATTCTCGAGCCTTTCCTATGGGTACTGTGTTAAGAAAACCTTGATGGTGCGAGGTAGCCTTTAATCCCTGAAACAAGTAAATATTTGAGTGTGCAAAAGCTTGGTTGTGTGAACTTTCGGTTGCCAAGTTCAGTAGATTGCACAGTTCCTTCATGTGGAGGCGGGGGAGGGGGAGAGTCTTCACACTAGCCTGGTGCCACTCTTAGGGAGAAGGCCTTCTATAACGTAAAGGGCTCGGTGTACTGTGAAGAGGAATACTTGGTGAGTACTTTGTAAGGCCGCCATGTTAAGTGATTAATGATTGCGTGGTGTGTGTGTTTTAAGAGGACAGCCTACGTGAGGATTCCTTGATGAGTGGTGTGTGAGAGCGACTTGGTGATTGATATGTAAGAAATCCATGTATGTCAAACCTAGGACACAATATCCTGACACAAAAAGACTGTGTCAAAAGTATTAAAAGCAAAAACAGTTTATGTACTTATAATATAATAACACAAACATAAAGTACAAATATAACAGCAAATATAGTGATTACAAACATCTACTACCGAAATGTAGGCTACAAAAATATGTTTCTGAAAAACAATGGCTTTCACCATAATATTGATTACAATATTAGCGTACACAAAATGGAATCAAGTTTTTGAAAATCCATATATTATGGTACACATGTAAATATGTAGTTTTAAAATTATATTTTCGATTATTATGCCAAGCATACCAAATATAATTTTTTTAATATACAATCTCAAAAATGTACTCATTTATGTTGCATGTTTTTATTCAACCCCAGCGTGTTTCCCTCGTCTTCATTGCTGAATGTTATTCTCATTAAGGTGTCACTCATTGTCATTGAAATGTCACTCATAATTTCACTGAAATTATGAAACGTCACACATAGCATTCTGAAACCTTGGCAGCTAAGGTGCTTTCTCTGTTATGAGTAGTGGGAGTGGGTTGCAGGCTCTGACCGTGGCCTTGGACACAGTAACAAACCGGCACAGTAACAGGGGCAGTGTTTTAAATGGGCCTGCACTTAAAAATACTCTTCTCTTCAGTAATGGAACTTTTGTTTTGCAGTTTTGTAGCAGTACAGATGTGTTAAAAGTACTACAATGTTCCTTGAATGTTGAGCAGCTTTTGGGCAACACCCAATGTCAAGTAAACTCTGGTGATTAATTTACCTGCTGGAGAGAGATGGGAGTTTCATCTAGTGGCAGGTTTCATGTGTGTGAGTTAGCGCATGTGGTTAATATCATAGCTGCCAAGTATTCGCATTGCTAATGTGACATTTCCATTGATGTAGTGACTTATGAAAGACATTCCACAGCGAAATGTGACACTTCAAAAACATTTTATACTGTGTTAAAATAATGAGTGGCATATTGATTGTGCTTTAAGTCATAGGCTGGGACATCGTAGCATTTTAAATACATAGGTCGTTAACCACCACTCCTTACCCACCACCACCACCAGGAAACTATTCCTTTACTGTCTGGTTACACTCATCTGTAGTGACTGAATTAATCAATAAAATATTATAATGCAAACAAATGCATTTCCTACCGATTACTTTAACTTGGATTTATCTTGAAACATACAGTGTGCCTTTCATTTTATATGCTGTTACCTGAAGGTAACAGCATATAAAAAACTTGGGACAGAATAAACCTATTTTGTCCTTCCAGCTTTGTTTTTAACTTACTGCCCCTCCCAATCCTCTTCCCCCTCATCCGGCCTGGTACAGCCCCAACTGCAGAACTCAAGTTAGTCTAGTGATCAGGTGCATTGGACTCACCAGTAGTATCTTGAAGGTGCTGTCAGGGGAATTGTGGTCAAACCCAGTGTGGTGCACAGGTCTGCAGACATTGCTGAGGTCATGGACGGGGCAGATAGGGGGATAAGGGTCCTGCACAAGCTGTGATATTATGATTGAGATGTCACAAACAGGGTAGCTAGAACTGATGTAAGTTTTGAGTTTCCTTCTGCTTTTCCTTCAGCGGCGTAGCTAGGTAGGGGCGGTCCGACCCAGGTGGCACTATTTTGGGGATGGGGGCTGTCTAGCCCTGGGCTGTGTCATGTATGTGCATGTAACTTGCATGATCAAGGTAACTATTTGCGGCGATACTACGTGTCACTCGGACCTCTTTTAGGTGCTCGCCGTCCGTTTTCCCCAGCACCCACCCAGGGGGGCGGCGGCAATCTGAAGTATAGCCCCGGGTGCCACAAGCTCTAGCTACGCCGTTGCTCCAATCAGCTAAGTCTATCCACTCTCGTTATCTGCAGGCGCACTAGGTCCCCTCTTCTACCGTTGAGCACGCTTCTTAGTTTGTCTTTAAGGAACACTAGTAGCGAGTCATGCCGGGGTAGTAATGTTGTGGTAATCTCCCCTTATATCTCCAACTTAGGGGTCCGTGGCATATGTCCTTGATCTCTCCACCCCACTGAGTCACGCTTATTCCAGCTGTCCAGCAGCATACCACGCAGCCGACGTGGCGTATGTCTGGTTGTTGCGCAATACGCTAGTGCGGTGGCTCTGTGCATATTAACCTCCATTGCACAGCCATATTCACCGGAAGATTAAAGCGCTCACCGTGCAAATACATGACCCTCCATTCAAGCAATAGAGCAGCGTCCACTGTTCGTGTTTCCGCAACCCTGCTTCTGTGTCTCCGCAACCCCGCTTCTCTATCTGCACGTTAAGCTCTCAAGCCCATGACGTAGTAGGAATCTGCACTGCCGCCCATCTTCAATGCTCACCGATGTGTGGCTATATTCACTGTGGTAGGCGGCACCAAGCACCCTTGATAGTACTTCAGCCGGGGGGGGGGGGGACCCTTGTACGATTTAGTCAGTACTCCAGAGTCCGGCAGCGGTCCGCTGTTCTCAAGCGATGCCCTCCGCCATTGTGTTAATCACTAGCTTTACAGTCACCTACAAATCCAATCCTGTCACGACCAACGCTCCATGTTGTACACTCTCAGGGAGGGAAGGTCCATCCGGCCAACATCTCCATCGGTGTGCCGACTTTTTTGCACTCCATAAGTAGTGTGAGGCTCGATCCGGCACCGCCCCCGCCCTGTCTGCTCCTCCCCCACCGGCTCTGTTCCCAGGATCGGCAGCATGTATACTGCTTAAACTGGCATCATGACCCTCAGTCGCTGTTGGTCTCCGGGTCTCCGTTGCACAAGGCGTTGGTTTAAAGCCCAGATGGTCCCAGATCTTACAGGATTATTGGTATAGTATCAGGGCTCGGCACAGAGTGTCTTCAGCTTGCGTAAGCCATGCTTGGAAGTTGGCAACGCCCCCTGCCGCCCTGGCCTGCTAAAAAAAAATATATATATATATATATATTCAATGAAAAAACCATAGGTTTTGGCCCATATATAGTTAGGGATTAGCATTTTCAAAACCTTATTTTACTCGCATAAAACCATTGAAATTCGCATATATAGTTAGATGCGCTAACTATATATCGCGCACCCGCAATCCACTGCTGATGATGTCACATATTACATCATTCATGACATGCTCAGTGACATCACTGATGACATCACTGATGACATCTCAAATGACATCACTGATGACATCACTGATGACAACATCCAGTGACTGTATGTTTCTGTAAAGTTAAAATATGTCTTACATATTGAAGAATGAGTGGATGTATAAGTGTCTGGATGAAGGATTTAGTAGGTGCATGACTGACTGTATGAGAGAGTGATTAAATGTGTCTCACTGAGTGCATGGGTTAGTGACTAAACTGTCTTAATTTGTGCATCATTATATCTGTTGTTCTATGAACTGCTGCATGTGTTGATCAGTAGCTAAATGAGTAACTATATGGGTTATTGATTGGTTGCCGAAGTATTTGTATGGGAGACTGAGTGTGTGTGTGGGTGGCTGGAAGGTGTATGACTCTGTGTATAGATGTGTGAGCAGTTGATTCACTAGATGTATGGGTTCAAAAGTGCATGTGGAAATAGCTGTATGGGCGGTTGACTGTGTGCATGAGTGTATTGGTGAGTGAATGGATATCTCAGTGCTACATGTCAAAGTAAGTACATATGTAAAACACAGTACATGTGAGAGTTGACATATATAAATAACTGTGCATAAGAGCCAGTGAATGTGTGAATGGCTGTATGGATCATTGTGAACTTGTATCAGGGATTGTATAAGAGAGTAAATATGTGTAAGTATATGTTTGAATAAGTAAGGTGTGTATAACTGTATAGTATAGGAAATGGAGGTGTGATTGATTCTTTGCATGACTGACTAGGTGTGTGAGTAACTCCATGGATGAGTGACAGTCTGTGAGTTTTTGTTTACACTGAGTGTATCTAAGGTTATATTAGAGTCTGAAGAGGTTCATCATATTATCACATGAATGATGTCATTAGTGATGTGCTCAGTAATGTCAATTGAGATGTCAAATGAGATGTCATCAGTGATGTCATTTGAGATGTCTTCAGTGATGTCATCAGTGATGTCATCAGTGATGTCATTTGAGATGTCATCAGTGATGTCATCAGTGATGTCATTTGAGATGTCATCAGTGATGTCATCAGTGATGTCACTGAGCATGTCATGAATGATGTAATATGTGACATCATCAGCAGTGGATTGCGGGTGCGCGATATATAGTTAGCGCATCTAACTATATATGCGAATTTCAATGGTTTTATGCGAGTAAAATAAGGTTTTGAAAATGCTAATCCCTAACTATATATGGGCTAAAACCTATGGTTTTTTCATTGAATTTCAAAAGATTTTTTAATAACAAATATCAAAAGCTGTCAAATGTCAAGTACGTGATAGGTAAAAACATTTTCGTGTTTATGCACGCTGATGTGCTTTAAACGCTGCCCCCCCCCCTCTTTTCTCTTAGAAGTACTCTCTCTTTGCAGATAGTGAAGGGTAGTTAACGCAGGCCTTTGCCCCCGTTGTAATCCGTCGTGCCTGCTTGTCTCTCCATTTTGTTTTTTAAAATTTTTTTTTTTTGGTGCAAAACAGAGATAGCATCGACATCATCATCAGTCACATATTCATATACATTCGTAGGGTCTTCTGAAACTACATAGTAAGCGTAAAAGGATAGAAGATGTAACAGTCCTCTGAGGTCCTGGCGTGAGTCCAGCCATCTTGGTGACATGATGAAAAGGAATACACATGTATCGTAAAAATACAGTTTGCACTTTTTTTTTTTTGTTTTCCGTCTTTTGTCTGTGTTTTGCCTTTAAGAAACTTAAACAGTAAAAAGAGCACACACAGGTCGGCACGTACATGAGGTAGTTTCAACAGAATCTCGCATCACAGTCCATCTACAAAGGGGCCAATCAGTTGTTCCTAAACCCCCTGCCCCATTCCCCCCCCCACATACCATCTTCTTAATGTAGGTCCCGCCCGCATCCGTGTACATCACCCAGCAATCATCCACACACCCAATCAGAGGTCCTCGTCACTCTCAGATCCCTCGAGATCGTCCTCTTCCAGTGGTTCACATATATCCCCCCTATAGGAGTTCCAGGGCCGCCATACCCCGTTCCATTTGCGTGGATTATCCCTCAGTTTGTACACCGCCCTCTCAGTCAGCATGAGCATGTCCATGTTGCGGATCCACTGGGCTAGTGTGGGGAGTTCAGCCGACCCCCACTTCTGGGCTATATCTCGTTTCGCTGTCACCATCCCCACCGTAACCCAAGTTCTTGCATAAAAGGTGAGGTCGGTCGGCCCCCAGATATTCAACAGGCACAGTCGTGAGTCTAGAGTGAGGGAGGTGTGTAGTGCTTGGGCCATGGTGCGTAATACCCGTTGCCAGTAACTCACAATCAGTGGACATTCCCAAACCGTGTGTAGGAAAGAGCCTTCTGCTCCGCAACCTCTAAGACAGTACGGATGATCAGCCCTGTGCAGTTTGTGTAGCGTCGTGCGAGTGTAGTAAATCCTGTGTAGAACTTTTAACTGCACGAGGCGGAATTTGGAAGATATGCCTGCTTCACGTGGGGATGCCATGGCTGCGTTCCACTCGGTTTCGTCTAGATCACCCACCTCCAGCATCCATTTGTTTTTCAGTTTCCCCAGTGGATCAGGCATATTGTTAACCAATTTGCGGTATATCATCGATGTCGCCCCTTCCTGCAAGTAGTCAGTGAGTAGACAGTCCTCCAGCGGGGAGGATTCGGGTGGGGATGTGTCGGGTGGGATCGCAGCTTGTAGTGCATGTCTGACCTGAATGTACCTGTACAGCTCTGTGCCTCCCAGCTCATATTGCTCCTGCAGAGTCGCAAAGGAGATTACTCCCTCCCTCGTCCACATGTCCCCCACTGTGGAGATGCCGATGTTGTCCCACTGCGTGAAGCCCTTGGAGCGCCGCAGGTGGCCCAACGCCTTCGCGTCCCACAGAGGTGTGAGTTTCGTGACGATCCCATCCCATTTCAACTTTGCCTGTGCCTTGTACCATATTCGAACTGTGTGTTTCGTAGGCCCAGTAAGTTTTGCCGCCACACCACGGTGGTACAGTGGGGCCAGTAAACTGTTCGTACCCAGTTGCGCCCTGTCTGCCTTGAATGCTGGATCCTCTTGCGGGGCGTGTATCCACTGATTAATGATTTTGAGCTGAGCCGCCCAGTAGTACAGCTGTATGTTGGGTAGCGCGATGCCCCCGTCATACCACCCCCGGTTCAATTTAGCGTGTGAGATTCGGGCTGGCTGGTTGCCCCATAGCAGGCCTGAGATCTGTGCCGTTATTTTCTGGAGGAAGCTATCCGGCACCAAATGCGGAGCGTTTTCAAGGACGTACAGGAAGCGTGGCAGAGCCATCATTTTAAAGAGCGCTGCCCGTCCTAGTAGCGTTAGGGGGAGTTCTTTCCAATGTTGTACATCTCCACGGAGACGGACTAAGGGAGGCTGCAAGTTCAGTCGTGCGAACTCGGCCTCGTCCCGGGTGATATGAATCCCCAGATATTTGAAGGACGTGCGTGCTAATTCTAACGGGCAGGAGTCCGGGAGCGGCGGAAGTGGTCCCCGTAGCTCGAAAATTATGGACTTAGCCCAATTAATGGTGTAGCCCGAGATTCGCCCACGTGCCGTACAGAGAGCCAGGAGGTTAGGGAGGCTCTCTCCCAGGTCTGTAAGATAAATCAGCATGTCGTCCGCGTAGAGGGACACTCTGTCCTCCCATTGCGGGGTCCATTGAATTCCTTTCAGGAGTTGCGTGGTGCGAATCGTAACCGCCAGCGGTTCCAAAACCAAAGCAAAGAGAAGGGGTGAAAGTGGGCACCCCTGTCGCGTGCCTCGGCCTAGGGATATGGTTCTGGAAATGTGGCCATTGGCTACCACTTTGGCTACGGGGTCTCTGTACAGCATGCGTATCCATGAAATGAACACCGGGCCAAAACCCATACGTGCGAGCACTGCAAAGAGATAGTTCCACTCCACCATGTCGAACGCCATCTTGGCGTCCAGTGAAAGGATCGCGGCCGGTTCCCTTAGCAGTGGGACCCGTGCCACTACACCATGCACCCTGTGGAGATTTAAAGCAGTGCTACGATGTGGCATGAAGCCGGATTGGTCCGGGTGGATCAATTGGGGCAAACACGGCAGGAGCCTGCTCGCCAACACCTTGGCGATAATCTTGGCCTCTGGGTTCAGCAGGGAAATGGGTCTATAAGACGAGCATTCGCTGGGGGGTTTACCAGGTTTCGGTATTGCTACGATAGTTGCCATCCGTTGATCCGGCGGCAGCGTACCCTTCACTCTAGATTCTTCGTACATGTTAAGTAGGGGTGTGCTCAGGGACTCCGACATAAGTTTAAGCCATTCAATGGGGATCCCGTTAGGGCCCATAGCCTTGCCCGGATGAAGGGCGCCGATAGCCAACTGAATCTCCTCCATCGTCAGGGGCGCATCTATGTCTTTTGACGCCTCTGCCGTTAATTCCGGCAGGGGAACGTGCTCAAGGGCAATCCGGACCTCATCTTCTCCCACCACCATCTCTGGGGTATACACGTCGGTAAAGTAATCCGCGAGGACTTCCACTATCTCGTCGGGGCGGGTGTGGTTGTTGCCATGTGGGTCAGTAAGTTGTAGGATGTTCTTCCCTCCCCCCTGCCTCTTGTCCAACCATGCCAGCAGTTTACTGGCCTTGTCCCCGATGTCATAGACCCTATGTTGCGTTGCCGCAATGTCCGACACCGTGATCCTTCGCAGGTGGTCAGTGAGGTGACGCTGATGGACTTGGAGATCATGGAGAGTGTCATCCGAGGGATTAGCCATATGGGCTGTGTTGGCCCTCTCGAGGCCCAATTCTATGTCTAAGGCCTCTCGTCTGTGCGCCTTCTTATGATTCGCAATTACGGCTATGGCCTGACCCCTGAACACTGTCTTGTACGCTTCCCATAGTGTAGAGGGGGAGTCCACCGAGGACCGGTTTTCCTCGAAGTAGAGCCGCGTTGCCTTTTTCAGGTCTTTATTGATCTGGGGAACTTTTAGATAGCCAGGGAAGATCGGAAATAACATTTGTTGTTTCGTGGACGTGATGGTGATCGTCAAAGTGAGTGGTGAGTGATCTGAGACACCCCGTGGCTGAATACTTGTCTCGGCTACAGTAAGACGTCCGTTAATCAAAGCGAAAAAATAATCTATCCTAGAGAGGCTGTTGTGTGTGGCCGAGTAGTACGTGTATTGCTGCTGGTTAGGGTGTAGTGTACGCCATATGTCCACCAACCCCTGTGCATTCAGAAATGTCTGGAGCCTGTTGGGCCCTTCTGTGTGTGTGCGTGGGGGGAAACGGTCTAAAGTGGTCGTGAGTGCCATGTTAAAATCCCCACCTATGATCAGGTCTCCACCAGGGAGGGTCAGCAAGAATTTGCCAAGATCTGGCAAGGCCTCAGAGTGTAGTGCTGGTGGTATGTAAACAGAAACTACATTTAGAAGTTTCCCCTCCCACTGGCCATGAACTGCCGCAAATCGGCCATGAGCATCGGTTGCTGTAGACTTTACAATAAATTGGGACGATTTCTTCTGCAGGATACCCGTGCCACGGGACCCCGAAGTAAACTCAGCGTGTACTATCATGTGGTAGCCTCTCCTATCTAGGGCCTTTGTGGCCGCCCCCGTCAAGTGTGTCTCCTGTAGGAGAATGAGAGCCGGCCCCCGTCTCCTTATCCCCTGCAGCACCAGCCCCCGCTTAATCTTATCCCCTAGACCTCTGACGTTCCAGGACATGACAAGCAGTGGGTTTGCTGTGGTGTGACTATCCGTTGCAGCCATAAGAGAAACAGTGATCTGCCATGAAGCCCCCTAGCCGTTGGCGAGGTGGCAGGTAGAGGCAGGTGTAGGGCAGGCGTGACTGTATCTCACAGTCCATTCCCCCAGTGCCCCGAATAGACCAGATGCTCTCAGTTACGTAAAACATGCCTAGAAACATACATGTGCTTAGAACATGAACCTGCAGGACCAAAAAGTCCCGTAGTGCAAACTTACCCAACTCCTGTTCCCCCCCCCCTCCCTGCCCCCCTGCTGCACGGACTCAAAACTGCCCGCCCCCCCAACTGAGCAGAGTGCATACCCCATCCCCCAAACAGTGTACTTGCGCGTTGGGGTGAGGGACTCTCCAAAGCCGGCAGTCTCTCATTCACACCCTCGGAGGCCCTTCACCCAGTGTCCAACGGCGGGAAGCGCTTATGCAGCATTAAAGTCTCATCACCAAAACAAATATAAAAGTTGTCCAGATGGTCATTGTTCCTCGAACTCTTCCCTGCCACCTTCCGCTCCCAAAGAGTCACTGTTGTCCGGTCCCCCTCCCGAAGCCTGGGAGTCCTGGCGTTGGCCTCCAGTTCGATCTTTCTTGGAACGATTTGTCCGTCTGTGGTTCTGACCCGGTCTCCATCCCTCGAGCCACTCCTGTACGTTTTCAGGGTTGTCGAAGAACCACGTTTTGTTCTCCGCCACCACCCGTAGTCTCGCCGGAAAGAGCATTGAATATGGCAGTTCTCTGGACCTCAGTTCTTTTTTCACCTCAAAGAACGTTCGCCGCCGACGGGGGACTTCCGCTGTGTAGTCGGGGAAAATGGCAACGGTGGCGTTTTGAATCTTGAGAGGAGGGGAGGTTCTGGCTGCCTGCAGGACTGCGTCCCGGTCACGGAAATTAAACAAGCGTGCCACTATGGGTCGTGGGGTAGCCCCCGGTTTCGGTTGACCTCCCGGGACTCGATGGGCCCTTTCCACTGAAAAAAAGTTGGACAGTCCCTTCGGCTTTAGTTCATTCGTTATCAGGCTCTCTACGAAGAGATCCATAGCTTTTACGCCTTCTGATTCCGGCACCCCTATAATGCGGATGTTGTTTCGCCTAGAACGCCCCTCTTGCTCATCCAGCTTCTCCCGGAGCATTCTATTGTCCTGCGCCATCTTCCCCATTTCTCGTTGAAGTTCTGAAACGTCCTCTACAAGGGATTTTGTGACCACCTCCATGCTCTTAACTTTCTCCGACATTTTGTGGAGGTCCGCTCTAAGTAGGGTGACATCCGTGGAGATTCTGCCGACGGTCGTTTGCAGTTGGGCCAGTGCGAGCATGACGTCGTCTAGTGTCGCTTTCTTTCCTCCTGGAGAGTCGGCCGCCTTGCCACCTTGCTCCTTCCCCGCTGGGGAGACGGTAGGCTTGTCGGAGGTAAATCGGTCAATACGGGTCTGTGTGACGCCGCCCTTGGGGCCTTTCCCCGCCATGCCGCTAAATGTCATGCTCCTCGTGCCCCTACGCTCCAGGATGTGAGAAGCGGTGTGGACCCCCTGTCCAGTTTGGTTTGGCCAAGATTAGGTCTCAGCGGAGTCCTCCGGGATGCGAGAAGCGTCGGTTCAAGAAGATGGCGGACGCCCACTTCGATCCCGTCTCCTGGACTCTCGGTGCTGCTGGTGACGACCGCAGAGTCTGTCGGGGTGCCAGATACCACTTCGCTAATCGCCACTCCCTTGGTCGGCGCGGATCTCTGCATCCGATTCTCCAGGACGTACTCGGTCTATCGGCTCCTCCGCCTCATGGGCACTTCCGGTCTGGATCCCCCGGTCAGCGTGCACTTCCTGCTGGGTCGACAGCCAAGGGAGGTCCCTGCTCAGGATGTTGGGGCAGGCCGATCCGAGGCTTCGATGTATCTCGGGCAGCGGACGTCGGATCTTGTCGCCGCTTGTCGCTGCTTACTCCACCGGTCCTGGGTTCTGGTACCTGCCTGTAGGGCTTATAGAAGTGACGGATTTTGTGTCGGATCGACGAAGAGGCCGCTTCAGCCGCGGAGCTCGTCCCTTATGCTGCCGCCATGATCGGCTGCTAGCCACGCCCCTCCTTGTCTCTCCATTTGATTGATTGTTATCCAAGCATTTACTATTTTAGAATTTATTCTCTTTGGTTCATTCTCTATTTACTAACAAGCACAAAGCCCCAATACTCTGTTTAGTCTTTGCAGATAGTGAAAAATCGTGTTAAAAAAAAAAATAATCGAGCAAAATCAGTAGGCCACTAATGGGATCTCTTTTTGACCTCGCTAAAATAGAAACATTAGGAACAACCCTTCATGAGAAATACGAAACTAGTGAGATGAACTGAGCTCCACACCATGATGGCTGCAAGACAGCTCGGCTCCGCCACCCACCCCGCCCAAAATAACGATAAACTCTATGCAAATATTATAAATATATACAACACACCAGCAAAGTAACAGGGTAAAACATTTTATGAAATAACTATTTACATAACTATTTTATACTTTTTGTTGCCTGATCCGGCTAGCTCAATCGATCGAGCATGAAACTCATGCATTCTGATAGCAAGCGTTGCTGCTGATGCTATGCAAACAAAAACTGGTTTTCAGTTTGTACATTCTTCAAGATTTTTCATCCAAGGCTGGTTGAGAGTTTGAAGAACGATGGCTTCAGATTTTCAACATACGGTGTGGTGGCGCGGACTGGGAGGGTGCGCTTGACTTCTGCCCCCTCCCCAAGTCGTGTTGCCCTGGCGTGGCCTAAGATCGCCCCCGACATAGGCGGCCGGCTCCCGGGGTCCGGCGGAACTTTTTGCCTTTTGATGACTCTTCCATTCTGGACCTTATCCCACAATCCGTTTGACCTGAAGACACGCTGTAGTGGGGCGCCCCTTTACCGTTTCAGTTGCCATTCCGCCCGCTTTTGCTACACTGTGCCTCTTCCGCCATTCAGCTGTTTACTGCCCGCTCTTGCGACTACAGCGTCTCGCTCACCATGTAGTTGAGTTGCTCCCGCTCTTGCGATGCAACTATAGGCGGCTGCCACAGGACTCTCAAAATGGCGGCCTTCAGATTTGGGCGTGGTCCACTAAAATGGCCATGGGACACCTTGGAACTCGGACGCTTGTCTGCTAGGGCTTGGGCCCCATTCTCGAAAGCGTCCACTGAGCCTTGAAGATTCTACAAAAGTCTTGGGGGCCCCCGACTCCCGCAGGCTTCTGGTGGGGAGCGGCTGCCATGATTGCTCGTGGAATGGCCACGACTGAGATACGAGATGGTGGTGCTCTCATGCTAACGCCAGCTTCAGTCTGAAACATCCAGAAACACTGTAGACTACCAATTCGATCAGTTCCGGTAGCGCCCCAACGTGACCCGGTAGGGAAGAACTTGCCCTCCCCTCTTTGACTGATGGTTCTTGTTGCCTGTCCCTTCTGTTGTCATTTAACAGAACTTTTTAGACTGCTGAAAGGGGTTGTGTTCCGACCGCTGGTTGGTGGAGACATTTTGACTATATTCTGGACCTACGTTGTCGCGTAATGCGTTATATGACACGCCGCGTTAGTGCACCCGGAAGTACTCCAGTGCGCGAAGCGCAGCTTCCCGGAAGGGATCCGGGGCGCGTCGCGCAGCGCGTAACGTAAGCATAACAGGTCATGTTACTTGTTAATAAAACTTTTCATTGGTTCATTTTACTTTTGTTATACTAATGATGAAAGGCTTGGCCATATGACCTAAAAATTACGCTTTTTATTGCTTTCGAACATTATTTTTTCTTAAACATATATGTTATAATGTTCCAGGCTAATGTATTTTCCCGGAAAATTTACAACTGTCCTGCAAGTAAAATATATTCCTTTTTCTAGCAAAAGGGCGTTTCTTCGTCCCATGACGGAGCCGTTGAGCAAAAGATGCTCGGCCTGCTGTCTTAGTCGTCGATACGCCCGAATATCAGATTCTTATCGATCACTTTATGTTGCAGGAGTAAAAAACACAACAGCCCTTGACCATTTATCTTTACTGCGTTCCTGCGTATTATACCTTTTATCCGTCATGTAATTGGACTGCTTTATTTCACTTGCCTTTTACTGATTCGAAAACAGTGACTAAAATAAAAAACTTTACCAATGTAAATACTACTACCATGTTTTGTTTTAAAAACCTTTATTGTGAAAATGTCAGTATACAAATATGGGCCTATAACCACGTGGGCCGGCCACGGAGCAAACTGGAATCGTATATGATGAGGAGACATTTACACTGTAGAGGAACGCAACGAGCGGGCCATTAGGTTGCAAGAACTAAGGTGTCTAACAGTTGCGGAATCAATGGACGTACATTTTGTAATTAAAATACGACAGGGCCACTTACAATAAAATTATCTAGATATACATTTGCGGGCAAGTACCATGGGTGACGTTAATTCGAACTTTCAATAGTACAGTAATCAATAACACATCAGAACTTAATATCAATAGGGATGTTGAAATATTCAATCAATTCTCATTCCCGCCCGCCATGTGCTTCAAAACTGCATACGTATCTCGTGATATCAAGGTTGTGCAACCAGTACACAACAAGGAGGTACGAGTCCCATTTATACCGGCGCCATTTTGGGCGAGGCCGGGCAGGTCGAGGATATAGTCAAAATATCTCCACCAACCAGCGGTCGGACCAGAACCCCTTTCGGCAGTCAAAAAAGGTTCAGTTAAATGACAACAGAAGACATAGGCAACAAGACCAACAGTCAAAAGAGGGGAGTGCAAGATCTAAAGCCATTGTTCTACAAACTCTCAAGCAGACTTGGATGGAAAAATCCTGAAGAATGTACAAACTGAAAACCATTTTTTGTCTGTATAGCATCACCAGCAACGCTTGAGTCAGCTTTGTGTGAAGCCGCCATTTTGATTCAAGCAATAGCGTCCCCCTGCACACATTCAGGGACCTTGTCGTGTCTAAAGGTTAAACGGATTGTGGGACAAGATGCAGAAAGGAAAAGGAAAAAAGTTCCGCCGGACCATGGAACTTTCGGCGCAGCATTGTAGGATGGCCACACCAGTGCGGCAACTTGCTAGACACCACCTCGGTGCCATCCAGATCTCGGCGCGTTGTGCTTCCTTCGGCCTACTGTAGCCGCAAGTGCGGACGCAACTCAGCTGGATAGCGAGTGAAACACCAAGGGGCGCCCCACTGCAGCCGAGGAGCCTCCATCTTGGGGGCGACGCACAGCATCACATTGCTTTCTCAAACAGCCCCCACTGACTGACGCGACCTCACAGGCCAACGGGGCGCCCCACGCCGAATTTCGGCGTAGCATTGTAGGATGGCCACACCAGTGCGGCAATTTGCTGGACACCACCTCGGTGCCATCCGGATCTTGGCGCGTTGTGCTGCCTTCGGCCTACTGTAGCAGCAAGTGCGGGCGCAACTCTGCTGGACGGCGAGTGAAAAGATAAGGGGCGCCGCACTGCACATCAGGTGCCTCCACCTGAGGAGGCGAGAGAGGCCAGTTTGCGCCACCTTCCCCCCCCCCAGGCACCCCACGCCGACTTTCGGCGCAGCATTGTAGGATGGCCACACCAGTGCAACTTGCTGGACACCACCTCGGTGCCATCGGATCTCGGCGCGTTGTGCTGCCTTCGGCCTATTCGCACATCGGTCCGCTACTGACGCCGCCTCACGTGCCAACGGATTTTCTACGCTTTTTATAGCAGCGCGTAACGTAAGCATAACAGGTCATGTGACTTCTTTATAAAACTTTTCATTGGTTCATTTTACTTTTGGTTTCCTAATGATGGAAGGCTTGATCATATGACCTAAAAATATCACTTTTCATTGGATTAAAATTTTTTTTTTCCCAAACGATGAAAGCCCCACCTTGTTTCTAGATGTTTCAGACTAAAGCTGGCGTCAGCCTGAGAGCACCACCATCTCGTGGCTCCGTCATGGTCATTCCGCGAGCAATCATGGCAGCCGCTCCCCACCGGAAGCCTGCAGGAGTCGGGAGCCCCCAAGACTTTTGTAAAATCTTCAAGGCTCAGGGGACGTCCGAGTTCCAAGGTGTCCCAGGGCCATGTTAGTGGACCAGGCCCAAATCCGAAGAGCCGTCCGCCATTTTAAGAGTCCTGTGGCAGCCGCCTATCGCTGCACCGCAAGAGTGGGCGCAACTCAACTACATGGTGAGCGAGACGCTGTAGCCGCAAGAGCGGGCGATAAACAGCTGAATGGCGGATGAGGCACAGTGTAGCAAAAGCGGGCGGAATGGCGACTGAAACGGTAAAGGGGCGCCCCAGTACAGCCGACGAGCCTCCACCTGGGGAGACCCGTTCACGACGCCTCCCCCCCCCCCCACCGGGGCGCCCCACGCCGTTTTTCGGAGCAGCATTGTAGGATGCCAAAACCAGTGCGACAACTTACTGGACATCACCTGGGTGCCATCCATATCTCAGCGCGTTCTGCTGCCTTGGGACTATTCGCACAACAGACCGCTACTGACGAGGCCTCCCCGCGCACCCCCCGGGACGCCCCACGCCGTTTTTTGGAGCTGCATTGTAGGATACTAAAAACCAGTGCGGCACCCAGGTAACATCACCTGGGTGCCCTCCAGAACTCAGCACGTTGTGCTGCCTTGGGACTATTCGCACAAAACACAGTTACTGACCATTGTTGCTTCTTTTTAAAAAATTTTTTTTAAATGTATTTACTGTTTTTGTTGCGTTCTATATATTTAAAAGTTATTAAAGTGTTATAATCCTACTTTGTTGGAGTACTATATATTTATAATGTGACACATAATTGTAAAAACTTTGATGTACAAAGAGGCATCCCTGGAATCTTCCGCTTCAGGCTCGGTCCCACACACCCTCACAGTGAGAATCCCCTCCCCAAGCACAATACAGGATAGTTATCAGATAGTAGGAACGCGTGTGGTGTGACAGATCTACTGTAACTCCTTTGAAGAGGGGTGATTCTCTACAGCTGGGGCCATAAACTACATCTGCAGGGCTAGGCGATAGCCTGGGACCGGCCTGAACAATCGGACACAGAGGAAGAAGAGTGTCAGAGGGTGCGGTAGTGAATAGGGTGAAAGGGTGGTGTCGGGCGGGCACAGGGTGTGATTCTCAGGGAAGAGCAGCGCACATGGGAGGAGGTTTCTGGCCCATGCATGAGAGAGAGAGCGGGGGTGACCAGTGCGTGGAGGAGATGCTTGCGAGGGTGAGGAGCCATGCTGAGGATCGGCGGCGTGCAGAGAGTGGGTCTGGTCAAGGCATCTAAAATGGCTGCTGTGCTCAACAAAAGTGTGGCATTGCAAAAAAGACAAGATGGCGCAGACAATGTTTATCAATAAGGATTAATTTATAACAATTATTTAAAACAAAATATTTACTCTCAGTGACAACATGGCGGTCAACACTTCCTGATTTCCATCGAATCAAACGTTAACAGACGTCACGCAACAAAAAAAAAAAACGCTCACGCACAGCCGCTGGAAGACATGTATCAACATATATTAGCCTCCTCAGCCACCCTCAGAAAACAAAAGGGGTCAGGATACGTCTCCCGTACCCCCTTATACCTAGTAATTTAATGAAATCGAAACACAAAATGGCGAATTCACGTTTCGCTACCAGTTTGCGAACCGAGAAGCGCTTCTACCGCGAAAAATCAAATTTTTATTATTTGCCCCACGGGACCCTTTAATAACCCCAACATCATTCCTAGGGGGTCAAGAGAGGTCTACCTAGCCCCCTTTCATTAAATTCCCCCTTAGTTTTTCTCCTCCTCTTGTCTCTCGATCCTACCGACAGACAAGATGGCGGCCGCACCGGACTGTTTAGAATGTTGACAGACACCGGAGAGCCAATCAGCTTCGCTACGCAAAGCTCCGTTACGCGAAAAGTACGCGATCTGGAGCGCTATCTGGGACGCTGTCACAGATATACCTGTTTTTTAAACGTTAATTTCTCAAAATCCACTGGAGCACATATATTGAGACCCAGCAAAGGCACATCGGACTAACAGTCCCTATAATTTTGCCAAGTTTCGTGCAAATCCATTCAGCCGTTAATTTGCGAATCGAGAAGCGCTTCTACCGTGAAAAATCAAATTTTTTTAATTTTCCCCACGGGACCCTTTAATAACCCCAACATCATTCCTAGGGGGTCAAGAGGGGTCTACCTTGCCCCCTTTCATTAAATTCCCCCTTCGTTTTTCACCTCTTCTTGTCTCTCGATCCTACCGAGAGACAAGATGGCGGCCGCTCCGGACTGTTTAGAATGTTGACAGACACCGGAGAGCCAATCAGCATCGCTTCGCAAAGCTCCGTGACGCAAAAGTACGCGATCTGGAGCGGATGTATGACGTTACTCCGCATACCGTTACAACTACCTACCATTACAACGCGACCATTACAACGCATACCATTACAACGCATAGCGCTTTGGGGTGCTGGATAGTGGTAAGTATAATTTACTATTCCAACTCCAGTCCCCGTGGACCCTAGGGAAGGTGTTGGATAGTAAATTATACTTATTCCCTATCCTCGAGCGCCCCCCAGCGCAATGCGTTGTAATGGTATGCGTTGTAAAAGTCGCGTTGTAATGGTAGTGCGGAGTAAAAAATGCGTTGTAACAGGTGCATACCATCTGGAGCGCTATCCGGGACGCTGTCACAAATATATAAATTTTTTTAAACGTTCATTTCTCAAAATCCACTGGAGCACATATATTGAGACCCAGCAAAGGCACATCGGGCTAACAGTCCCTACAATTTTGCCAAGTTTTGTGCAAATCCATTCAGCCGTTCGAGCTAAAAGTGAGGCCAAACGCCCTATGGAAATTAACATGGGAAAAACGCGTTTTGGGACCCCCCTTTTTTCTCGGCCCCCCCTTGACGAACCCCCCCAAATTTTCAGGGGCTGCTCAGAAACAAAATGTGCCATTTTCCTGAAAATTTCAGCAGATTCCGTCCACAAACGCCAAAGTTATTAGACATAGAATTTTCAAAAGTCCCATAGAGAAAAAATCCTAACTATATATACCTACTGGCGATAGCCAGTAGGTAATATATATATATATATATCTATATATCTATATCTAGGTTTTTTAAATGCTAATTCCTAACTATATAAGGCCTAAAACCTATGGATTTTTCAGTGAATATATATATATATATATATATATATATGTCAAGGAATAAATTACAAATAGACCACACATAGAAAAAATTCCAATTTCATAGTTCAACCCATATGTATCTCATTGTAGAAAAACCGCCCGTATAAAAAAGGGTGTTAAGATACAAGGACACACATACTAGAGGTAGAAATTACACTGAAGCAAGAATAAATATACTGTACACCAGAAATACAACAAAAAATACTAGAATTTCAGATACGTATAGAAGGACAGATATGTCTAGAACAGTGTCTATGCCTGGCCTCAACCTCGAAATAGGGAACATAACTAAGAGGGAGTGGATACAAACTGCCGGGCACTGGATTAATACTGCGGAAAGAATCGCAAGGTAAGAAAGAGGCATCATAAAAAATGATGCATTTCTTCGATGTTATTCAATCCAATCGGCCAACGGGTGTCTAACTCAAGAATCATCTTTGTTTACAACTGCCTTAATAATGATTCCCGGTCCCCACCTCTTTTGAGAGGGGGTATAGCTCCAATCACAAAATATTTCAAACAAGAAAGATCGTTGTTGTGGATTCTTTTGAAGTGACGAGCTACCGGATAGGCCGGGTCATTGTGAAGAATAGCGCTTAAATGCTGTAAGATCCTGACGTGCACCTGGAGCTTGGTACTACCCACATATCTTAGCCCACAGGTGCACGTCAGGACATACACAACATAGTCTGTCTTGCAATTGAAATTGCCAGTGATAGTTCTAGGTTCTGTATCAAATGGGATGGAATAATGTAACGTATTGATACCGAACCTGCACGCGCGGCAGCTGGAACATTTGAAAAAGCCCGTAGAAGGTTTTAACCAGGGAATCTTGGATTTTAATTCAGGGGCTGCTTTGTCCAAAGCAGAACCCATACTTCTGGCCCGTCTAAAGGTAATGGTTGGATTGGCCGGTAGCCTAGTGTTCAAAATATGATCGCTAAGAACAATAGGCCAATTCTTTTTTAGTATTGCTTTTAATTTTCTGTCCTCACTACTAAAGGCAGTGATCATACGTGGACAGTCTTCTCGGGTTTCAGAATTACTCTCCTGATCTAGTTCTAACTGGGATTCAGGAAAAAGACTCTGTCTGGATCTAAGTTTGGACTTATCCACTGCCTTATTCAAAATAGTATCAGAATAACCCCTGACTTTTAAACGTGCAAACAACTCTTTAAGGTAATGTTCATAGTATATATATATATATATATATATATATATATATATATATATATAGATATATATATATATATATCTATATATATATATATATATATATATATATATAATGTTCACCCTGAATTGATACCGACACAAACCATGGGGGCGTATAGATAAACAACAGTTAGCCCTGTTGGGGTATGGATGATAAGGGAGAGAGTCAAAAGTTACATTGTAAAGTCTAATATAGACTGAACTGAGGCTCTCTAGTGACGGCATTAACCTGTGGCAGAGCCACTTCTATGTATTGCTGTTATATAGGTGAACCAAGTTGGCGAGCAGGTCAGTGCATATTTAGACAATAAGAATTCAAAACTGTATATGTCAAGTTGAGATTTACACATTTGAATTACATAAATACATTTCAAGATATTTACAATTGGAATACATTTTACTCACATTTACATTTTGAGGCTCCTGTAAATTAAGGGACTTATGCAGACCTTGGCAGTATATCCTAGTCTGCCAGGAATCCGAGTTCGTGGCCTCCACCACCTTATCGGAAGACAGGATGCCCAATTTAGATATCCCCACTAGGCTGGCAGGGACCTCTTTGCTGTTAAGGGAGCTGGCACTCCGGTGTCTCCTTTACAGCACTGAAGGTTTGTAGAACAGGCAGCAAGATGCCTCACTTATATATATTGTATATGGCTGGTCAGTGTTACCACCACCACCTTGCTATAGCACCATACAGGCAGGGCCCTGGACTCTGTAGCCACTGCTGGACCCATCCATATGCATAATAGCACCTTGCTTCCTTAACACTGGACTCCATCAAAGAACCCAAAACAGAGTAGTTGAGCACCAGTCGTATGTAACTACTTGGTTGTAGGACAATACAACGCATGTCTTTACTGTGCATTCCTTTTCCACGTAGCCTTTACCACACATGATAAGTATTGGCATGGTAAGAAAAACCTCTCTCTCTAATGAATGCTCTCTCTTCACCACAACCCACCCGAAAACCCTAAAAATTCTCTTACTACCCTTTGCCACTCCCCATCCTTTAACTCTAAATTTAGCTTTACTGTTATTTAGCTGTTAGTTAGAAATTGTAATAGTATATCTTAATTTATATTACAAAAAACTTGAAAATTCACTGAAAATACAAAAGTTAAAGGAACTTTAGACTTGCGAAAAAGCCAATTAAAACATACCATTTTAAAATAACACAACCAAAGAAATTCACCAGTTATAGTCATCTCGAGTAAATACAACTTGTGCCCTAAAGTAACTATAACTCTTGCCCCCACCATGCACAGTGTTACCATTAATGATGTAATTTGAGATGTTGCAGTGATGTTATCCATGATGTCAAAGAACATGTCATCATTGATGTCATATGTGAGATAATTAGCAGTGCATGGCAAGGGTGCGAGTTATAGACTCTTGAGGTCACGAGTTCTAGTTACTTTTATCCATCAAACCCCTCAATGATTCCCAACCCTCTGCCATGCAGGCCTGTGGCCATCACACTGTGGGATTGGGCGCCCCGTCCCCTGCACATTGCCTTCAGCTATGCGAGCTGTGGGGTTGGGCGCAGCTGACTGTGTTATGTACCAATATAAAGGGTGTAATTTTAAGTAAGGAAGACCTACTAGCTTTGTCAAAGTGTCAGAACACTGAAATATATAAAAAAAAACAGCTGGTCCATGGGCTTTAGCAAGGGGTCAGCACATCAACTGGGAACACCACCAAGACAAAAGTAATATAATTTAAAAACCCTCACAAGGGTATATGGTGTACTTCCTCCCTAGAGCACTTAATAATAAATGAGCAGCTTCTGCAGCTAACTTATTATCCCTCTTTTGTTTTCCCCAGGGCACCCACAACATTCCCAGTTGTTAGGAGCCATGGGGAGAGAACTAAGCATGAGCGGATTTTGCGGATTGGCAATCCGCGAATTTGCGGATTTGCGAACTCGCAATCCGCAAAATCCGCGAATTCCCGCGAATTTGCGGATTTTTTTTTTTTTTTGTGTTCGCCCGTGTTTCTGCCAGTTCGCGAGGGTTTTTACAATTTCGCAATTTGCGAACTTACCTGTCGGGTCGCAAGTTTTGCGAACTTGTTGTTTCTACGTGTCCAACCTGTTTGGGACACTCTTCTTCATCACTGCCACTCTCTGTCACCACTGCCACTCTCTGACTACTCATGCCACCCTCTGGCCCACCCATGCCACCCTCTGTTTCATCACCACACCCTCTGGTTGTCCAGTGTACATTATTTTCGGCAAAGCAAAGCACACCTTCCCTGCCTCAAGTGACCTGAATTAATTTGGGGCTGATTAATGTGTCACAGAATATTTTTTTAGCTGGCACCTGCTTCCTTAGTGCGCCCTGATTAGTGATCTTTTGCACTTGCTAAGTGCTTTCATTGTTGCAAAATTAGTTACAACACCTGCCCTGCCCCAACTGACAATAATGAATTAGGGGCTGATTAATGGATTTTAACTTCCAGCCTGGCTCCTGCTTGTCTCCCTTAGCTGTAATTCATGACCTTTGTGGCATATGTGTAACTATTCTGAGGTTCAGAGCAGGGTCACATAATAGTTTCAACTGGCAACTGAACTCTGGAGGGGCCCCTCAGGAAGCACTACAGGAAATGGCTACTAATGATGTGCCTGAACTTTTGAACCTGGTAAGTAGTTACTTTCAGTTTTGCTTAAATCGTATTTCTGCAATTTCGCACTTATTCGCGGGGCGCGAACTCACGCGAACAGTGCGAGCAGTGCGAGCAAAATCCGCTGCTCGCGGATTTGCGGATTTTGCAGGAAATTCGCAAATCTCGCGGATTGCGGATTTCCCGAAAATCCGCAAAATCCGCGAGCGGAACGGATTTTCCGCCCATGCCTAGAGAGAACCCTCAGGGCCACCAAGCCTCTGCTGGCTCTCTAGCCACACCCATACTGTGTGCTAGCAGGAACCTGGAATCATGTTTGCAGTGGATGTCTAGTGGCCACCTGAAGCACCCACAATTGACAAAGTCGTTGGGGGCCGGGGGGAGTCCAGGCTCCATTTCCCCTTGCCGGCTCTCCAGCCAGCACTCATCCTGGGTGCAGCAGGAGCTGGCCCCATTCCTCTTCTCCTGTCTGGAGGGAGCTGCTTTTTCTCTGCTCCCTCCCGGGTGGGAGCAAACGTGTGTTCCCTGCCTTGGAGAGTGATGGCAGGGAATAAAGTTTGTATTTTCTGTTCACACTCTCTTAGGCAGGGAACACCAGTGTCTTGTGGGGTGGGGTCCCCTAGACACTGCACTCATTGGGACCTCAGGAAAACAAGCTGCATTTTAAAATAAACTGCCTTTTTTAAAAAGCAGTCACAGACATTTGGCGATGCAGTGCGCGCAACAAAATTAATTTAATTTATTTATTTATATATTTACTTACCTGTATTTGAATGTATTCCATAGTTTAGTACCCCCCACCCTGCCCCTCCCTGCCCCACGTCACCGCCCAAGCACTCCCACCACTGACCGCTACTGTTCCCGTTTTTTCCCAAAATCTTCTTCTTACCAAGTTCAAAATGTTGGCAAGTATGATACATTGGATCACGGATATGATATAATATGTGAGGTCATAAGCAGTGCATTGCGGGCCGTAAGATATAGTTAGCTCACGTAACTATAACTGCTGAATTTTACTGGTTTTGTACGAGTGAACTCTGAGCCTAACTATAACGATCCTGTAGCCATTGTTTTTTCAGTGAATTGCTAAGGTTTTTTAAATGGCAGTTCTAACTATAATGGCCCTGTAACCTTTATTTTTTCAGTGAATTTCTATGGGTTTTTTAACGCACCAGGAGGTTGGCCGCAGGTCCTATCTTGCTCCCTAGTGAACTATAGTATGTTTTCTTGAATGATTGGTGCCCCTGCTAAAACGTAACACTGCTCATTAAGTCATTCTTTGATCGATTGCACTTCTTCTAAGTAACTGGGCTACCAGTGTCTCCGATAAACTGTAACCCTCCATTTTGAGTCATCCCTCTGTCATACCAAATTCCCAAACCTCATCTCACCCCACACCAGTGCATTTGAATCTGTGTTACCAGATCCACTTTGCTAATATCTATCTTCAGGCACTTGCACCATGCCCAAAGTAACTGTTTCACCTAGAGGAACACCAAATAAACCTGGTACATCAATAATTGGCAGCCCCCCCCCCCCCCCCCCCCCCCTCACAAACAGTCCGAATTTGTTTTGGGATGCAAGGTATGCCTGCAATAGGATTACCTTTATTTTAGACTATTTTGACTTTCACCTCTTCCTTCACTTTAAAGCTATCCCCAAAACCTTAAGTCTACACTCCCTGCCCTTCACACGAACCACACCACTGTCACACTTGCAACTATTATCTCTTGTGAATGTGTCAAATTAGCATCAAACTCAAGAAATCCCTCAGCCTCAGCCCAAATAAACCCTCAGAGACCAAGCTTTCCTCCTTGGAACACCCTCTAACCAATCATTCTACATATTATCTAGCTCTACCTAAAATATGATATACTCTCCCCCAGGTGCCCTTTCAGCACACTTTAGAGACAATCCTGGACTCTCTACCCTCACTGCTCATTTCATTGCCCTTGACTACCAGCAATACGTTTCTCTTAATATCTATTACTGAAGCAACCCCCAGGCCTCATTTTAATATCTACTTCTTACCCACTCGTCTGTATCATTGAGCTCTCTCTTTTTGACGATGTACAAATCTGCAAGGATTTTTAAACTCATGGTCTCTCCTATAACCAAGACCCCATGTCTAAATAGAGTTTTGCCTGACTCAATCTCCTTTTACATCATTTAGATCCACCACTATATTTGGCCTTTGATGGACGCCTACCACCTAATTCACTCTTAACAATGTATTTTGGTTCACTTTAGGCTATCCCTGGATAGAAATTTAACCCCAGTGCCTCAGGCCACTTACTAGTCTTCATCCCCATTCCTCCACAAGACTTATTTACCGATTCAACTCAGTTGCTGAAGGAAGACTCATACCCCTGAATGTTTGGAAACTTATACTCAATCTCTGAACATCATCACTACTTCCCAGCCATTAAAGAAAATCGACCTATTGCCACTAACTCCTGTTCCCAGAGCTCAAGTGCTGCTATCACAATGGTTAAAAGATCAATCAAAAGCTAGGTGCTTGAAGGATCCCTCACTTTTCTGGTGCCTTATTACTTTTTATCGTGCAACAATATGTAATCTGCTTTTGTTTGTTAGAGTGAGCAGAGCCACATAAGGAAAATATTTTTAAGAAGCTAGCATTTTTTCTGACCATCTCTAAGAAAATATTTTTAATGTACGCAATGACCTTAATAACTAATTAACTTTCTTCTCTCTCCCTCGCTGTATCTGGTCCTCTTTATTTCTCTCTTCTCCTCCTCTTCTACAAATGATGTATTTGTCATCTAACAATCATCTACCAAGCCCATTGAATTCTTTTCTCGAACTGTATTCCCTAAGTATGTTTTCACCCAGCTCAATAGGTGGTTAATTTAGGGGTAGCTGTGAAGGTCTCTGAATCTTAACTAGAAGTTTAAAGGTTCCAATTGCACTGTCACTATGGCAATAAACGGAGTTCAAGGACCTCTCAAAGAAGCGAAACTTTAAAGAATTTCATAATTTTTAGGTGTCTATTTTGATTCTTGGTGATATGAGTTAACCAAAACTAACAAATATTCAAATATTTTAATAATAAGCAAATAACTTTGGCACTCTCTCAGCAAATATTTTATGAAGTACACCATGCCTCAAACAAAATCCAACCTTCCTTGCACTCAATCTCATTTTGTCTCTCTGTCTATCGCTCTGTCTTGGTCTCTCTGTCTATGTGCTAGTCACTAAATGAGGTTGTTGCCTGCTAGCAATCTCCTTTGCAGGCCCATTGCATACTATTTTCCAACTGTCAGTCATAGTTATGTTACCATCAACTTAAATCCACTGTCACTGCAGACAAGGGGCTAAGGTGTTCGGACTTACAACCTGAAGGTTAGGGGTTCAAGGTATGATATCATTATTGAAATGTGGCTGCTGAGAGTCTGTTTAAGAGCAATAAGTTTCAAGGATCTCTCCTTTATTGAAAAGTCAAAGGATTCCATATTGTAAAGATTTAAACACATTTTTGGTAATGAAAGAAGATTTAGCTTTCAGTCACCTATGAAGATGTGTTGAATTTATATGTCACAGCTATGCATTCATCCAGTTCAATAGACAGCCACTTATGGCTTTGTGGCAAAGATCTTTGACTCACAGAGTGAAGGGTTTGAGGCTTGTTGTCACAATGGTTATGTGATTTATTGAATAACTATTAAAAAAAAGTGTTTAAAGGCTCCCCCAAATTCGTAAAAGTGAAACTTATCATATTTCAGTATGTCATTGTTTTTGTTTGTTAACTGGAGAACAGTAAAACTAGGAAAATGTTTTTTTATGATAAGCAAATATTTGTATTGGTAGTCCCTAAATCAGTATTTCTCAAACTGTGGCTTGTGACTCACGAAAGTCCAAGCAGTAAGTAAAGTATTTAAATTCTGTATTTATCTTGTCACATTTTCTCTGCTTCAAAGACAGAGGTTACATGTCAAGTTAAGCATTCTGACAAATTGCAGCTTATTATTTTAATATGGGGATTGGTGTTTACAAACTCTTCTCGCTTAGCAGTCAGAGAAAAAAGAGTAAAGAGAAAAATGTGACAATCTTGCTGGGGTACAGGGAGGGTGAATGGAAAGGCTGTAGAATGTCATTTTTTTGTAGCACACAGCAAAATGTGAGCTGTATAAATTCAGAAATTAGGAAAGGAAAAATTAAGCATTTTTTTTTATAATTCTGAAGGGTGATGGGCACTAAAATTTTAATAGGATCAAAACAAATGCAGTAGTTTTGCTTAGTGGTGCACAAATGATACATATTCACTGAAACGTGATTTCCGCACATTAACATGTGTGCATTATCGTTTTATCAGTAAAACTGTATGTCTGTGTAAACTTAGTGACCATTTTGATTGGAAATGTGCTGTCTCGAAATGTAAGTGAGCTACCACATGATGCTTAAGTAACATTACAAAAATCTCCTGCCTCAAGCCCATTAAAGCTAGATGGGTCGCAAAAGTCTGCTGTTTTTAAAAATTGGGTGGTGATTCTAAAATGTTGGGTAAGCACTGCTCTAAGGATATTTTTTATGTATGCCATGTCCCTGATAACAACGTAAGAGCCAAATGTATAAATCACTGATAGTAAAAGACTGGTTGTTATTTGCAACCAATATTTCGTTTCCAGCAAAACTATTTTTCGAACCAACCTGTTTACTAATATGTTGGTTTGCAAAATTGACATTTGGCCATAATATGACCTACCTCATGAATGTTAATGAGGTAGATTGAAAATAGCGACTCACTCTCATTGGTGACCATCAACAGGATGGTGGCTTGTTGGAGTCAGCAGACCACCATGTCTGTGATTGCTGGGTCTAAGTTTAAAATGTTTGTCCAATTAACTATTGTTTTATAACATTCACAGCCAAGATTGGGTCCCAACAGGATCGCTTCCCTTATGCAAAGCGCTTAGCACCCCAACTCGGACATCAGCAATATTTCAATGTTTTATAACTGGATAAGGGTCACTAAACACTGATACTTGGTATACAGATTAGGTATTTGGATCGGATGCCTACAGAATGCCAGTACAATGTCATTTATGATCTAGTGGAAACTAGAAAATAATGAGTTTAAGTTTTGATATGACCATGAACATCTGCTTGATTGGAGCTCTGTTGCATCACTTTAACTTTAAATGATCTTTCCAGTCATGTGAAGTCAACAGCATTCTTATTGTACCCATATTTTTTGTAGAAATGCTAGGTTGCAGTCACCAATTGAGCCCCATTAAATTGCATTCCATTTTGTTTCCAAACTCTGCCGCCACCGCCGAGAGTCACTTGTTGGCAGCCAGGAAGGAGCGGGGACACCCACAGAGCGCGTCATAGCGCCACAGGCCACAGCATCGCCGCAGCCGCGCTGGGACTACATTTACCAGCAGTCCTAGCGGCGCGGCGCAACGGACTGACGCCGCAAGATCGCGCCAGGAGGCGCACTTAACCGGGGCAGCCCGCCAAGGAGCGGGGACTTTCCAAACTCTGCCGCCACCGCCGAGAGTCACTTGTTGGCAGCCAGGAAGGAGCGGGGACACCCACAGAGCGCTTCATAGCGCCACAGGCCACAGCATCGCCGCAGCCGCGCTGGGACTACATTTCCCAGCATTTCTAGTGGCGCGGCGCAACGGACGGACGCCACAAGATCGCGCCAGGAGGCGCACTTAACCGGGGCAGCCCGCCAAGGAGCGGGGACTTTCCAAACTCTGCCGCCACCACCGAGAGTCACTTGTTGGCAGCCAGGAAGGAGCAGGGACACCCACAGAGCGCGTCATAGCGCCACAGGCCACAGCATCGCCGCAGCCGTGCTGGGACTACATTTCCCAGCAGTCCTAGCGGCTCGGCGCAACGGACAGACGCCACAAGATCGCGCCAGGAGGCGCACTTAACCGGGGCAGCCCGCCAAGGAGCGGGGACTTTCCAAACTCTGCCGCCACCGCCGAGAGTCACTTGTTGGCAGCCAGGAAGGAGCGGGGACACCCACAGAGTGCGTCATAGAGCCACAGGCCACAGCATCGCCGCAGCCGTGCTGGGACTACATTTCCCAGCAGTCCTAGCGGCACGGCGCAACGGACTGATGCCACAAGATCGCGCCAGGAGGCGCACTTAACCAGTACAACCCCCCGCGTCGCGGGACGCCGGGCAAAGCCCGGGCCAAGGGCGGGCCCGTTTGAGCCCGTTAGAGACCGTTTGTGACCGGACCGGGCCCCCTCTCTTGGTTTCTTGGTTTGTGGTTCCGTACCCGCTTTGGAGATTTGACGTTTGCACGTTTCATTCTACCTATAAGGTACCAGTTGATAATATGTCCACAAGGGGAAGCAGAAGTAAAACCACGGCGGGAGGAGGACAGATAATCGGGCCATTGGATAATTTTATAACAAGGGCGAATGAAGCTATAGATCAGGGCATCATTCTCCTTGAACGCAGAGTATCCCAAGACTTACAAATAGCTAGGCGTTCATCCTTGGGACTCCTCGCACTAGCAAGAACCCCAGCACAAACCCAGGATTCAGGTTCCTTGGATGATGTTAGGATAGAAACACTCAGTTTGCCAAATATAATTGACTTGTCTGCATCCCAACTCTTATCAGATTCCCAACTAAGTCTGGCTTTAGAAAAATCACCTGATTTACTTATTAATCACACGCCAGATGAAGTAAGGAATAGACAGTCACTGGGTAAGAGGGAGGGTGCCATACCAAAGCAAAAGAAACAAGCTAAAGCGGCATTGGCCAAAGAGAAAAATGCACCAACGAAAAAGCCTAGCAAAGTAAAAAATCATCAAATAAAAAATGGGAATAGTAGATTAACCCCTGGCGAGACTACAGAGGATTTGGAATTAGGAAGTATAGAGACGCTTGTAGTAGGGGGGGATACGCATAACTGTTGCGAAGCAACCAGCAGCCTGCTAGTAAAAATGGGGAATTTTATAGATCTTATTCTACCCCAATAGAGACCAGACTCTCAACTATTGAGAAACAACTAGCTGGGCTGCATGCTTCATCCAAAATTATCCCTAAGACTGACACAAATACACCTAACCCTGGGCCCTCTCTAACAGGTGGGACCAAAACTAAAACTGGAAACAACAATACTGTAGCCCCAGGGCCCAAGAAGACCACAGCACAAGTGTTGAGTACTACCGTAACAACAAAAACATCAGTAGCCCAAGTAAACAAAAACCCAGCGAAACCGATAAATGATTCTGTACCTCCCCAACCCACTAAACAAACAGAAAGCCAAGTTAAGTCAACCCCTGTGCTCCCGGATAAGGACCAGAAAAAGGGAGAAAAAGAGCATAGACGTACGGTTCACCTCCCTCCAGAGGCAAGCTCACTGGTAGTAGTCATGACCGGGGTTCCAGAGGTAGCTGATCACATCACTGAAACCAGCTGGTCTCTAAAAAATAAAGTACAACATTGGCTTAATGTCAACCGACCACTACCTTTACACTACACTAGTAGGATTCTAACAGTCCGCAGAGTACCCTGGATAGGAAAGGAGCATAAAACTACCCAGGGTGACTGTGTTATAATTAACTTTGAGGATCCTCGTACTGTGGACTACATATGCTCTTGGAACACACAAGGCTCCTATAAACACATAGAAACAAAACAACTTTTTTTTTTTCTATCCTCCCAGGAGTCGTGTCTGGCCAGGCCATGATAGGAACTGGAGCAGGTCGGGCTACCAAGACTAGGGTGAAGAATGGGGAAGTTGGGGAGGGAACATGGGAAACTGGGGAGGAAATATGGGAAGAGATGTAGGCCCCATGGACAATTTCATGGGGCTACCGACCTACAACAGATTTAGCTGTTTAGAGATGGTCGACTGACTGCTACCAACCATTAACCCACATAAAGAACAGGGTAGTTATAGCAAGTACAATAGCAGAAATAATCAGCAACTCAATGTCTATCAGACTCCCAACCCCTCAATCATGAGGATAAATAATGACAGAAGAAAAACATTAGGATGGGGTCCTTGGGCTTGTTTAACGACCCACCGGGTACATGCCCTACTGACACTTGAAAAACTAGAAAAAGTACCAGGGAGTCAAAGAGAAACTACGTAACTACTTTGAAAGCAACAAAACACAATACTGTGTGATAGTTAAAGTGACGTGACTATGTGTCATTCTGCACTCAAATTTCCTTCTTGGAAAAAAGTGCCCATCAGTTCCCGCCTGATTCCGCCCTACATCATTTGGGCTCTCCTTCCCCAGGAGAGAATGCAGTATATCTATCAGTGTGGTAGTGATAAAGATTAACTTCAAAAAATGTCGCTGGTAGGAATGCCAGAGTATTAATGCGGGTTACTGAACTACAGTGCCAAATTAAATATGTGAAAAATAGTGATGTTAAAATTGGGTAGCTATTGAGTGGATGCAAACAATTTTAATCAGTTCCCTCAAAACTCCCAATATTAAAATGTGAAAAAGCAAACAGATTTAACATAATATCTGTTATTCAGTATGGTCAACATGTTTCAGCAAATGTGACTTGATATGTCACTGCTTTCATCAGGACCTAGATTTTATTGGCTACTGTGTGAGAAATAAAGGAAAAATATCACCTGTATATTTCTCAACTTCGTTCAATCTTCTCCACTATTGTTGGTGAACAAGAAAACAATTATACACACAAATGAAAAACAAGGTAGAAACGTAAGAAGGCAATAATCATTCGATTAGCCACATATTAAATGCTTAGTCTAATTTACTAAACAAAAATTCTTTACAAGATTGGTTACGATGTCACCATATATTTACAGCACAGTTTCTAGCCATCTTACCTCAATTTGGTAGGAGGAATAGCATCACCCCACCTGGCCGCTGCTCAGGTAAGAGGAGCACCGCTCTAGTAAAAACACAGAATACAACCTGAGCACGCTGTGTTAGGCCACGAGTCACTCTCTCTCACTCAATTCTTTATTAACATGTATTTCTATTTGTGTCCATCAGATCACTAACTTGCCAAATGATAAACTCGTGTGCATTAGGGGCAGCACTTGAGAGACCTTATTAACCAAGCATACGTGCCCTTAATTGCTCAAATTTAAATGTGCCTAGATGTATGAAGCAACATACTATTATAGGATGCGCAAAAAAATCTGTCATTGTCAGTAACACTTTCAACTTTAAACCATGAAAGTATATTCTGTCACGTTCTCTGCCGGAATCGGCAGACTTTCATTGGTATTGTATACTCGTGTAACCAATATTGTTTAGTATTCAAACGATTTTTAATGCGTTCCGCAAGGGTCGCGTTTATGCTCTCACTGCAGAGAGCATTGTTTTCATAGTGCGCCAAAAAATGTGAGCAGCTTGCTGTCAAGGAGAAATTAATGGCGCTAAACAAGGGCTGTCAGGCGTAACAAACTGTTTGTAGGTATTTAGCGTTTCCCACCAGAAACGTGGAGTTTGTATTAGTTGTGTGCACCAAAATAACTATGCCACTCAATGTTTCAAAAGAATTGAAATATTTCGCACTAGCTTTAGCATTGCGCACCAAATAGACTTTGCCGCTCAGCGTTTCAATTTTCTTTCAAAGCTTGTAACATGCTGCATAGAGCATGACTACGCTCTTATTGCAGGTCACCTAATTCGTGAAGGACACATGTCGCGTTAAACAGCCTTTGTTATTTATTAACGAAACATTTGTATTACCAGCAGAAGGCAGGAAGACTTGCTAAGGTTTAGCGCATAGCTTATAAAAGCGTGCTTATTACAATCAGTTGGCCGCTTACCTTCCTGTCGGTACACCAGACGTCCCTCTGTGCAATCTGGGGGGGCGTCGGTGCACTGGTATGGAGCCATTTTGATCGTCCACGTGTCATGTGACTTCGTGTCATGTGACCTCAATAGAACTACAAAAGCCCTGCAATATACCTGGGAATTGTAGTTTTTTCTTTTAAAGTGCAAAGCACAATACAGACTATGGGAATCACGACCTCTAGGACTACAGAAATATAGCGATGTTGCTGGGAAATGTAATTAATTAATTTGTTCTCTTTGTAGAACACAAAGCACGAGTCAAGAACATGGGAATTGTAGTACAATCTCACCAGGGTGTCTATATTCATAACTCCATTAAAGAGTCATGCACAATTATGGAACAGGTAGAATGAATACTTTGCAAATACCCAGATGGAATATCCTAGATTTTCTTTTTGAAGTATAGTTTTTCTACTTGATGCTTATTTGTAGTAGAATCCTATGGAAGGGATTTCATTTTCTTAGGATTTTACAATGAATCTAACCAATAAGCTTATTAAGAAAAGGTATATTACAGAGGATGTCAATCAGGTGTTATAATGACATCCATGGGATGTCTTCATTTAGGCCTATCTTGTCACTATTTAGACGATAGACCCACTTTTGCTCCCGTTTGAAGAGAAAGTTAGATATATCAGCAACATGTTCGGGTATTAATGGTTGTTCCAGAACCGTCCAATTAAAATCACTTGGACCATGACCTTTCTCTAAGAAGTGTGCCGTAAGTCTTGTGGCTTGTCGCCGACACCGGATGGTACTTTTGTGTTCGGATATTCTGACCTTAATACGCCTAGTGGTCATGCCGACATAGCGCATTTTACAGGGGCAGGTAATTAAATAGATCAAATTATCGCTATTACAATTTGTAAATCTGCGCTGCTCCCATGCTCTATTTGTGCCAATGTCGATAGTTGTTGATTTTCTTGTCTGGGGACATGCGGCACAAGTGCCGCAAGGATGATGGCCCGTTACTGCAGGTGAGTCCCAAAGTGTACCTATTTGGCGTGGTAATTTGGTTTGCGGTCTAGTGTGGACTAATCTGTCCGTAAGATTTGGTCCTCTTTTGAAAGCAAAGAGGGGGCGTGCTATTTGATCTCCCCCTGTGTTTAAAATGGACCAGTGTTTGTGGACAATTTTCTGTAGCGCATTTGATTTAGTGTTGAAGGTGTTTACAAAGGTCAGGCGCTCCATTTTCTCTTTTGGTTGTTTTGGTTCCAGCAACCCTTCACGGTTGTTGTTCGATGCACGTTTTAAAAAAATTTTTTTTAAAACCTTTAGTATGTAAAGAAAGGACAGTTACAGACCCACAACCACGGAGGCTGGTCAGTCGAGCATAATAACATCAACATCAAATTACACACCTCATCCGCCGACAACCCGGGGGTACGGCAGCAATACTTCATGATTACGTACAGGCCTGAGGTATAGGTAGGATCCGCGAAAGGTTTCACATTTTATATTTTATTTAAATAAAACCACTAACAAAAACACAGAAAAGAAAAAACGAGGCATGGCTATGTATACACTGGTAGTTCCCTATGGCCGTGGGAGACGGGTGAAACATGTATGTCAATGAGAATGAGGAGAAATATCGGGGAGGGCAGGGGGGGGAACCTGGTAGCAACTAATACAATGCAATCAACAAGAGCTGAGTACAGGGAACGCACGATCAAGGAAGAAGGAGCGGATCCGGAAGGTCGGTGAATGGGGGGGTACAAATTTCACCACGGTATGCATTCCATTGTCCCCATATCCTACCCCATTTCTTGGGTATGCCGCGGGAAACATACACAACTTTCTCTCTGAACATGGACCAGTCCATATTCTCCTTCCAGCACAGGAGCGTTGGTGGCCTTGGGGAACCCCATAACTGGGCTATGTCACGTTTAGCAACCATATTACCCAGTGTGACCCATTGAGTCTGAGCAACAGTGCAATCATTCGGTTCCCAAACATTCAACAGACAGCGCCTGGCTTCAGGCAACAACACTACCCCCGTCACTTCACCCATAACCACATGCACTCGGTGCCAAAATGCCGCCACCTCCGGGCATTCCCAGAGGATATGAAAAAAAGTAGCTAGCATACCACATCCGCGCCTACACAACCCGTCCCAAGAGAAACCCATATGCATCAGTCGTGGGCCCGTGACATACACCCGATGCAATATTTTAAGTTGCACCAGTCTGAGACGCGCCGGGATCGCAACCTCCTTAGGAGAAGAAATCGCCGCCTGCCAGTCCTCATCATCCAGTTCTAATCCGTCCCCGGTCCAGATAGTCCGCAACTGCAAAAGTAGATCCGAGCAGTCATTGATAAGTTTCTTGTAAATGAGAGATATAGTGCTATCGGGGACGTATCCATCAAGCACCCTATCCTCAAGAGGGGAGGCTTCCGGAATAGAAGCATCAGCCGGAAAAACCGAGTGAATCGCATGACGGACCTGGAGGTACCGGAAATACTCTCTATCACTCAATTTATATTCTCGCTGTAGTGCCTCGAAGGTCTTGACTGCACCCTTGGCCCAGAGGTCACCCACCCTGCTGATACCAATTAGGTCCCAGCTGGCGAAACCCTTCGATTTCCACAGACTACCTAGCGCTTCCGAGGCATACAATGGGGTAGACTTCGTCAACCTATCCGTCCAGCCCGTGGCAGCGGTCGCGCTTCCCCAAACTCACACAGCCACTGCCGTAGGGCCCGTGAGATGCTTGCGGTCGGCTCTGGAATAGAATGCCCGATTGTAATCTCCCCCAGGGAGTTGCCATCTGTCCATCGCAAAAGCAGGATTAGGGATGGGGCCATACATGGCGTGGTTCACAGCACTCAACTGGGAAGCCCAGTAGTAGCGCTTGATGTCGGGCAGTGCGATACCTCCATCGTACCAGGGCAAAGTCAATTTTGCCAGTGCAATGCGTGGTCGCCCACCCAAACCAACCGCCTCTGCAAGCCCTCGATCTCTCGGAAGTAGCTAGCAGGTACCAAATCAAGTGCATTTTGAATGGCATATAAAAAGCGGGGGAGAGACATAATTTTGAACAGGGCCGCCCTTCCCAAAGGGGATAGCGACAGGCCACACCACGTCGCAACATCCGAACGAAGCCGGGAAAGCGGAGGCAGCAAATTCCGCTCATAGCGGGTCTTGGGGTCCAGTGAGATGTAGATCCCCAAGTACTTGAAACAGTCCCTAGAAACCGGTATCGGACAATGGTGAGGAAGAAAAAGCTCGTCGTCCGTGAGTGGATAAATACAGGATTTAGCCCAATTAATAACCAGACCGGAATTCCTCCCAAAGGAACGCAGCACGTCGAACAGAACGCCCAGCGACTTACGAGGAGAGGTAAGGTACAGCAATATATCATCCGCATAGAGTGATATACAGTCCTCGAAATCAGACGACCAGCGGATGCCCTTAAGCGATGGTTCCCAACGCAGCCATGCAGCCTGGGGCTCAAGGGCAAGTGCGAAGAGGAGCGGTAACAAGGCACATCCCTGTCGCGTTCCCCGCCCAAGGGTAAAGGGCTCGGAAGCCCTGCCATTAACCACCACCTGTGCCAGCGGCTGCTCATACAAGAGTCTAACCCAGCCAATGAATTTAGGGCCGAACCCAAACTTGGCGAGAACAACCCACAAATACGGCCATTCGACCGTGTCGAAGGCCATCGAGGCATCAAGGGAAACCAAAATGGCCGGTTCCCGAAGAGACCCCGCCCTCGCCAAGACGCCATGGAGGCGACGAAGGTTGAGCGCGGTGTTTCGGTGGGGTATAAACCCAGATTGGTCCGGGTGAATCAAGTCTGCTATCACCGTAACCAACCGAATCGCCAGTAGTTTAGCAAGAATCTTGGGCTCGACGTTTAAAAGCGAGATCGGCCGGTATGATGAGCATTGGTCACGGGGTTTGCCGTCTTTATGAATGACGACAATGGATGCCAGTCTCTGATCACGAGGAAGAGAGCCAAGATCTCGCGATGACAAAAACATCTTACGGAGATACGGTGCCATTTTGTCCGGACAGAGTTTATACAATTTTACTGGTATGCCGTTGGGGCCCGAGGCCTTCCCGGACCGAAGTGAACGGATAGCGAGCGCTACTTCATCGGTGGAAAAATCCGCCTCCATAAGCTCCATGTCAGAGTCCGACAGGCCAGGCAGAGTGATATCTCGGAGCACAAGATGCGAATCCTCTTCCGGTAGATCCGAGACCGGCGCATAAACCGCCTGAAAGTGACAGGCAAATGTTCGGACTATGTCAGTCGGGTCCACCACTCTAACACCATCCACACTCTCAACAACAGGCACCACTCTGTTCAATCGATCCCTTTTATCCAGCCATGCAATCAACTTTCCCGCCTTATCACCCACATCATACAGGCGCCCCTGTTGCTCACGGTGCATCGCCTTAGCGGCATCAGTGACCAGGGTCTTATAATCAAATTGTTTCAGGGCCAGGGAATGCAACACCTCCGGAGTGTCCCCAGACCCAACCTGTCCTTCCAAAGCAGTGATCTCGTTTTCTAGTTCCACCACTGCGGCATGTCTACGCCTCCTTTCGCTGGCAATGAGGGACAGGGCCTGACCACGAATCACCGGCTGATAGGCCTCCCACAATGTAACCGGGGAGGAAACCGATCCATCATTCTCAGCGAAATAGTAATCCATACATTTCACTATCTCTGACCTGATTTTAGGATTACGGAGGTGCCAGGGGTTAATCGGGGCGACTCGGCCCTCGGCGCCCAGTTGCACATCAATCATTAGTAAAAGCAGAGAGTGATCAGAGATCCCCCTGGCCAAATGCCTAACCTCCCACACCGAGACCATCTGTGCCGCTGGCATAAGAATATAATCTAATCTCGAGAGGCTCTTGTGCGCACCCGAGTAGAAGGTGTACTGGAGCTGACCTGGGTGTAGCTGCCGCCAGCAGTCAGCTAGTCCCAACATATCCAGCAGCTTCCCTAGCCAGAGCTGTGCCGCAGGCAAAGTCCTGGGGGGACTGCGATCTACATCACCACTAACCACTGAATTAAAGTCGCCGCCCACCACCAACATGTCGCCCGGGAGCCCCAGGATCACATCACCCAGATCAGCAAACGTGGTAGACTACAGGCCAGGGGGAACATACACAGACAAAAAGGAGACAGTTTTCCCTTCCCACCGCCCCGTGTTGGCTGTATAGCGGCCCCTGTCGTCTAGCACAACATCATCTATCTCCAGTGGGAGGGAAGTACGTACCATGACCCCCACCCCTCTTGAGCCGGAGGTGAACCCCGAGTGTGCTACCATACGGTAACCACGTCTGTTTAGTGCACGGCACGCATTACCCACCAAGTGTGTCTCCTGAAGCAAAATCACATCTGGGGTATGACGTTTCAAATATTGCAAGACAACACCCCGCTTTATTCTATCTCCAAGACCATTAACGTTCCAACTCAGCATTCTAAGCTCCCCCCCCCCCATCCCGGCATTGAACACGCAGCCCCCCACGCCAGGGAAGAAGTACACAGAATCGACAACAGGAAATGTAGCAGCCTCGATCAAAACAAAGAGAAAAGGACCCCCCCACCACCCCTTGGGAACCCCGAAAAACACACCTCTCCACCCTGCACCCCTGCATTAGACCAAAAAGCCACCCCAACTTGCAGTGTGCCTGTCGCCCCATAAAACTAACCTACGAAAAGAGAGAGAAAGCCCCCAGAGGAGGAAGAGGAACCCGAATCCCCCCACCCCCGGGTACCCACAGTAGTAGCAAGTCTATGAAAAAGCCACTGCTAGAGGTCCAAAGTAACCAGTTCGCCGCTGCAGACTCACTCCTCCTGTTCGGGTGGGCTGTCCTCGGCACCTTCAGGGCCCTCGCCGCCCTTACGATGTGATGGCAAAGTGTCCAACCAGTCACTGGCCACTTCGGGGCGATCGAAGAAGAAGGCCTGCTCCTCATACTCAATCCTCAACCGGGCAGGAAAAAGCATGGCATGTTTGAGACCAATATCCCTGAGTCGTCTCTTCCCCCCGGTAAAACCCATGCGCTGTTTCTGAACTGCCTGGGTAAAGTCTGGGTAAAAACTGACCGAGGCATTGTCAAATTTGGTAGGACCCGTGGTCCTCGAAGCTTGCAGGATAACATCTCGGTCAAGGAAATTAAAAATCCTGGCAATGATGGGTCTCGGCGCGGCTCCCAGCTTCGGCTTCCCGCCGGGAACTCTAAGGGCCCGTTCCACTGTGAAAAAGTAACTGAGGCCCTTAGGCACAAGATGTTTAAGGACCAGATCTTCCACCAGAAGGTCCGTGGAGACGTCTGGTGGGGTCTCCGGAACCCCCACAATACGAACGTTGTTGCACCTGGCCCGGCCCTCGAAATCCTCCAGCCAGCGGGCAAACTGGTCGTTGGAAGTACGAAGCGTGCAAACCTCAGCCTGAAGGTCTGAGACATCAGTGATCAAACTCGCAGTTTTGATATCCAGAGATTTGACCAGTTCATTTGTCTTCCCCAAGTCAGCTCTGATGAGATTAACCTCAATCGCCACCGTATCGATCTTGGCAGCAAGAGTCTCGTACTGATGGCCCATGTCGGTCCGAACACTGGTAATGGCGCCCATGATGTCACTCAGTGTCGGTTCCTCCGACGGCGGGGTATCATCCACGGTCCCTTCAAGAGCCTTACTCGCTGCACCTGGGAACCCTTTCGGGCGGGTGAAGCGCTCTATAGTCTGGGTTTGGATGAGGCCCCCACGATGCGTGCCCTTGGTGTTCCGTTTTTCGGCATCCAGCCTGCCCGCCATAGTGGGCTTCGAGCTCCCACGGAGTCGTTGCAATCTAGTCAAAATGATCACGCTTTCGATGAACCTCAAGTGCAAGAGGGCTAAAAACCAGAGCAGATTCAGGATCCGCAGCAGGGACAAGAAGATGAATGGGGCAGCCGTAGAGCGTTGCGACAATGGCCCAAAACGAAACCGAAAGCACCACAGGGGCTGTGGGCATGCCCAACTGGCCGTTGTTGTTGACTTGCCACCTGGGTACCTCGGTGACTCCAGGCTGGGGACGGTCTACGATGTAGGCCACAAACTTCAGGATGCAGCAAGTCCTGATCACGGCGTCCGATTTCGGTTCTGAAAAAGTCCTCAGAATCAGCAGGGCATAGTCAACAAGTACCCATCGATCAAATCAGGATTTGTGGCAGTATAGATGCGGGAGGCAAAGAGGGTCTCAGGAGCCCTGTGCTCACGCATCCATCTTGGATCCGCGCGAAGCTCCTCCCCCCCCCCCCCGATGCACGTTTTTTCGACTGACGCACCACTTTTTTAGGATATGCTCTATCCAATAGTTGTTCTTCTAATTCAGAAGCATGTTTTTTGAAACTGGTTTTATCCGAACAATTGCGTTGAATTCTTTGCGTTGAATTCTTAAAAATTGACCAAAAGGTAAATTATTCCGCAATGATCTAGGATGACAGCTCTCGTAACTCAAAAGAGAGTTACGGGCCATTGGTTTCCTATATAGTTCTGAATGAAGTCCATCTGGTTTCACAGTTATCAGTAGGTCTAGAAAAGGTAATTCAACTTTGTTGTGTTCTACTGTGAATTTCAAATATGGATTCTGGACATTAAGCCATTGGTGAAAAAGCAAAAGGTCGTCCACAGTGCCATGCCAAATCACTAAAATATCATCAATATAACGCTTCCATGTGCGAAGCGATTGATGATACGGATTGTTAGGTGTTAGTACAATGCTCTGTTCGAAATTGTGGACATACAAATTCACCAGACTTGGCGTGAAAACGCTCCCCATGCTGGTTCCAGCAATCTGGAGGTACAATTACTCTTCGAATTTGAAGTAGTTCTCTCTCATGGCTATTTCTGCCAGGGTCATGATGAAAGAGACTGGAGTAATAGTGGTTGATTCGTTTTCTTCGAGTAGATGTCTCACCACTTCTAGGGTTTCTGTTTGTGGGATAGAAGTATATAATGATTCCACATCGAAGGAAACTAGGATATCGGTGGATTGGTCAAATTCTATTTCTGGTAAGAGTCTTAGAACATCTGCCGTATCTTTCAGATACGTTGGCATTTTGCTGACCATGGGATTGAGAAAGTAATCCACGAAAGTTGACAAAGGTTCAAGGAGAGAACCAATCCCTGAAATTATAGGGCGTCCTGGAGGTGGACGTTGAGGCTTGTGTACCTTTGGTAAGATGTAAAAATAAGGTACATTAGGATTAAGATTTCTCAAGTAAGCGGCCTCATTTGGAGTGATCCAGCCTTCGTTGACAGCTTCTTCTACTAGATTGCCTATGGTGTTTTTCAACCGTTCTGTGGGGTCAATGGATAGTAGAGTATAGGACCTGGTGTCTTGTAGTTGGCGCAGACACTCGTCTCTATAACTGGTGCTGTCTTGTAGAACGATAGCACCGCCTTTGTCGGCAGGTTTTATCGTGATTTTGTCGTTTGATGTTAATGATTGTATTGCATGTTGTTCTCTGTTGGATAGGTTGACAAATGAGTTTTTATTTGTCTGGAAAAGTGTGGTAAGATCGTTTTCAATTGCTTTCTCGAAAGCGATAACTTTTGCTGGTATTCCAGTAAGAGGAGGGATAAAAGTAGAGGCTTTTTTTAGACCCGTATTCGTGATGGTTGGGTCTGATAATGCTACAGATGTTTTAGCAAAAAAGAAATGAAGTCTAATTTTTCTAAAAAACTTCGCCATCTCTAAACGGGCTAAGAAGGGATCAACCTTCTTGTGTGGTGACAAAGCCCAGTCCTCTATTGAGGAGAGCCTCTTCAATGTCTGTTAGATTGTATGAGCTTAAATTAATCACAAGACTGTCTCGTTGCTTGTCCCTGCTGCCTCCTGCGGGATTTTCTTGCCGTTCCTCAAGTCCATTGTAGATGTCTGTGAAGGATTCGACCATTGGACCCGTCGGTTGGCTCCTGATCTTTCGCGTCCCGTGGTTCCTTTCTAGCCACGCCCTAAAAAAGGCTGCATGTTTGGATCGTAGTGGAACTGGGGTGGACCGAATTGTCCCATTGATGGTTGGAAAGGAGGTGCGCCATACATCCAGGGGTTTGGTTGAAACCAAGGAGGTACTTGATTCTGATGACTATTCCTCCAGAGACTTTGTCTTCCTCTTCCTCTATTTTTATTCCCAGTCCCTGTGCCTGAGCTGTCTGAATCACTGGACTGATCCTCTGAACTGGAAGTCGCATATGTTGATCCACCTTTTCGTCCGTTCCTATTAAATGGTGTGGGTACATACGACTCGCTGGTGTAAGGATAAACTTTCTCTGTTGAAAACCTGGCTAGATCTTTCTTGCATTTCTCTAGCTTCGCAAAGAGAATGGATTCTTTGAACTCTTTATTGTGTTTGTTGCTTTCATCTTGGTTGGTCTTGAAGCCTGTGCCTTTGAGGGTAGTTCTAATCTGACCTTCTAGAATCTGGATTTCTATCAGTATCTTGTCAGCTACTTTTTTAGCAGTTTTAATGATCAAGACTAGCCAGTCTCGTGTACACTTCCATACCACCATGGACCAGTCTTTTAAAAAGTCTTTCTCTTCTAAAAAAAGCCTGGGAGCATTGGTGACTATGAGGCCAGTTGGTGCGCAATTACCACGAAGATATTCTGCCATCATTATTCCATGGACTATGGTTCTTGAGTGGCTTTTCTTTAACATTAGAACTTTAGCCCAGCCTTCTATGTTAGTGCTAACTGCCACCGGTAGGTGTTCAAGGAGGCTGGGATTCTCATTTAAGATAGATTGAATTTCCTCTTCCTCAAAAGCTAGGCCCAGATTGGTGGCCATAATTAAAAGGGTGTGAGAGCGTGTGACAACGCAGCTAAACAACTAGAGCGAGCACAGAGTGAAATCTGTGAACACAATCTAGGCGTAGTAAGTGGCAATAGCTCACTTACGTTATTTACGGACCCGCAGCTACAGCTGCTCAATACTCAGAAGAAAAACATTAGGATGGGGTGCTTGGGCTTGTTTAACGACCCACCGGGTACATGCCCTACTGACACTTGAAAAACTAGAAAAAGTACCAGGGAGTCAAAGAGAAACTACGTAACTACTTTGAAAGCAACAAAACACAATACTGTGTGATAGTTAAAGTGACGTGACTATGTGTCATTCTGCACTCAAATTTCCTTCTTGGAAAAAAGTGCCCATCAGTTCCCGCCTGATTCCGCCCTACATCATTTGGGCTCTCCTTACCCAGGAGAGAATGCAGTATATCTATCAGTGTGGTAGTGATAGATTAACTTCAAAAAATGTCGCTGGTAGGAATGTCACAGTATTAATGCGGGTTACTGAAATACAGAGCCAAATTAAATATGTGAAAAATAGTGATGTTAAAATTGGGTAGCTATTGAGTGGATGCAAACAATTTTAATCAGTTCCCTCAAAACTCCCAATATTAAAATGTGAAAAAGTAAACAGATTTAACATAATATCTGTTATTCAGTATGGTCAACATGTTTCAGCAAATGTGACTTGATATGCCACTGCTTTCATCAGGACCTAGATTTTATTGGCTACTGTGTGAGAAATAAAGGAAAAATATCACCTGTATATTTTTCAACTTCGTTCAATCTTCTCCACTATTGTTGGTGAACAAGAAAACAATTGAAAACATGACCCAAGTGGGTATCAGAGCGCTTTACAGAAGAGATGTGACATACAAACGGGGACAATTGTAGCAAAGCAACAGCAATATATAGCAATAGTAACAGGAAAGTAAATACAAAATAATGGAGATATCAGAGCCATGACATTGCAGAATAACATTGGTGGGCAGCGGTGCAAAACAAGTATGGTCGAGACTAAGCTTTTAGCACAGAGAAGTACTCATAAGTAAAGCTTTCACTTCCCTTTTGAAAAACTCTGTTGATGGAATCAGTCTAATTTCCGTAGGTAGGGAGCTAAAGATACTCAGTGCAATGCCTGAGAAGACTCGATTATAGGTTTTAAATCTTTTTAATTTCTTTGGTTTAAGCAACAAGGTACTAGAGCTCCTGGAGGAGTTGGTACCTCCCAAAAGAACTAGCATATTTCCAAGGTACAGGGGAGTGTTGAAATGAAGTGCTTTGTGGGTCATACAGGCAAGTTCTAGTTTTATCCTTGCCTCGAATGGTAGCCAATTTAGAGATTTCAAATCAGGGGAAATGTGCTTGGTTTTCTTGGAGCCAGTGATGATCCTAGCAGAAGCATTCAGTGAAGCCCTGAGAGGGGCCAGACTGTACCTTTGTACACCACAGAGGGTTGCACTGCCATATTCCAGTCAAGAGATAACTAATGCTTGCACAGCAGATTTGAAGTCATCATGGGGAAGGGAGGCTTTTAGTTTCCTGTGGATGCTCAACTGAAAGTTCTCTCCTTTGGTAGATGCGCTGATGTGCTCTTGCATGTTCAAGTTCTTATCCAGCATTATTCCCAGAGATCTCGTGGAATCTATGGTATGTGGTGTGCAGTTGAGAGCTGAGAGATTGTTCATATATTTCTCCACGATGAGGGCTTCCTAGGGAGGTGAAATAAGGAGGAATTCCATTTGAGGGCATTCAGTTTGAGATGGTTGAAGGTTAACCAGTTTTGGGTTTCTGCAGGGTACCGTTGAGTGTCTTGAAATCGTCCGGTGAAGAGATTTTCATGGTCAACTGAGTGTCATCCACATACATGTGATAATGTATGTTAGATGTTTTAAGGATTTCAGTAAGAGGCTCAATGAATAGGTTGAAAAGAGTGGGAGAAAGAGATGACCCCTGAGGCACCCCCAGAGTGCAAGGACTGGAATTGGAGAGGGTTTGATTGGTTTTAACTCTTTGAGTTCTGTTATGGAGAAAAGAGGCAAACAATTTTAGTACTGAGCCAGAGAACCCCATCCTATGTTCCAAAAGGGTCAGGAGGTTATCATGTTTGACAGTGTCAAAAGCATATCAGAGGTCAAGGTCAAGTAAGATTAAAAAGCAGAATTTGTTCCAGTCAAGCATTTTAAGAGCGTGATGGCTGTTTCGTCGCTGTGGCCCTGCCGAAAGCATGATTGGAATTGATCCAGCAGTTGGAATTCCTCAATGAACACATTTCTCAAGGAGTTTTGCCAGAGTAGGGATGTTTGTGATTGGTCGAAAGTTATTCAAATCCTCAGGGTCAGCTGTAGGTTTTTTAAGAATAGGCAGCACCAGACTGGACTTTAAGCAGTCGAGGATCTCACCTTGAATAGGGGATGCATTATTAATCTTGGTCCAGAGAGGGACTAGTGACCTTATCATTTCTTCGAAGAAATTAGAGGGAAGGGGATTGTTAAAGTGATTGGAGGGTTTCAAGGTAGAAAGAATGTTGAGAATTTATGTGTCGTTGAAGGGAGAAAATTGACGCCAAAAGGCATTTTTGGGGGGAGTGACCTGCAACAAGCTGGGGCTGGGAAGGTAAGGGGTAGTCTGCTAAGAGTGGTAGATAGAACAGGGAAGACCTTAGATCAGATTCAATCTTGTTAGTATTGTCAAGGAAGAAGGTGGCAAAGTCCTCGCAATTTGGTTGTGGATTGGAGATGAATATTGATTGGATGTTAGTGTTGTTGGATTAAGGTTTAATCAGATCAAACAGCATTTTGGGGTGATGTTTGGCTTTGTCCAGTTGGCTTCTGAAGAAGGATGCTTTCGCCATTCTGATATGCTTGTTTTACATACTCCTTCCCAATCTTAAAAGCTTAAGGAGTTCGTCGATGGAGAGGATCTCCAAGCGCGTTGTGCTAATCTCAGGTTGCATCTGTCTGAGTTTAAGCGGAACCATGGTTTGCAATCTTTGACCATATGAGGAGGCAGGAACAGATTACAACAAGATATGAGCTTATTCACGTTTGTATTTTGCAACAATCTTTTCCAGTGTCTCTGTTTCTTGGGTTGGCATCTTTTGGTGTTCCAACGTTCTAAGATGAGGAAGGTGATGTAGTGGTGGTCCGACCAGTCACAAGGGGTATTCGATTGCAACTGAATGAGTTGGAGTTGGTGATGATTAAATGTTCATTGCGATCATGTTGGGTTCTTTGGTGATGATTGGAGTCTCACAGATGTGGTGGAGAAATTGTCCTTCTTACATTTCTGATCTTTTCTGTATTGAGAACCATTCTTATTTTTCATGGTGTTACCTTGCCCTGGGCAGAGATGAAGGGGTTCCATTGGCCAGACTAGCGGGTTACTATTTTTGGGCCTGTGGGAGATTAGCATAACACTCAGGTAGAAGGAGGGCATTGGTAGGGGATATTTTTCTTCCATCCGAACAAGGATTTTTAAAAACTCTTCTTACTGCTGCTCACTAGCCCTCACGATCTTCCTACATCTACCTAATGCAAAATTGTTCTTTACCCCATTCTCCCTGAGGTCACTCATTGCACCCTGCTTTCCATTCAATCACCCATCCATCAATGCAATCTTTGGTCGACTCTTATTCATCCATCTGCTAACCTTTTTTATGCTCATTCAAATGAGGGCTCCAAATCTGAATATCACAGTTGGAACCAGAAATGGAAACGATATTCCAAAGAGAGTTCGCAAACTTTACTCAACATGCCAGAGATTACCCACAGAACTGTACATAATATGACATAGAAGACCTTGAGAACTGGATACAAACTAAAGATCATAATGAAATTTGCCAGAGACAGCCTCCAGAACTGGACACAATATGCCAGAGATGATTGCCAGATCCTAACCCAATAAACTATTGAACAAAACTAGAAAATGACACAATATTCAACAGGTGGCTTCCAGAACTGGTTACCGCACTTCAGTCCTGGCCTCCAGAACTGAACACAGTACATCAGATGTGTTCCTTAGAGCTGTCCACTATAATCTATAACTGAACACAATATATCACAGGTGGCCCCAAAGCTAGATAAAATTTGTGGTTATCAATACTGGACACAATGGTCCAGAAGTGATTGTCAGAATTGGACCAATGCCTCCAAATGTGGACTTTAGAACTGTGTGCAAGGATACACTTGAAGTCTTTAGGCGAAATGCAATATTTTTAGTGAATCTCCTGATTTGGACACAAAAAGGGTGAGGTGATCCCAGTACTGTACAAAATACTTAATACTTGGCATTTAGTAGTAGAAACTATAGACCAGATGGAGAAATCAGAACTCGAAACAATATGCAATATATTTATTTATTTATTTATTTATTTATTTATTTATTTATTATAAAGTTTTGTATAGCGCGAACAAGACCCGTGGGTATCAGAGCGCTTAACATGAGAGAGAAAAAGTGTAAACATATATATAAACAGTTAGCGAGCAACCGCTGTGAGGTAGATGATATATATATTCGTAACACCTGTGGACGTTAGCGTACATAAATATGCTATGACAAAATTACTAACAAAAGCATGTATATATAACAGATATGACAAAATTACTAACAAAAGCATGTATATATAACAGATATGAGGTAGCTCGGTATATGTTCATGCAAGATGCTGTTCTCCTGTTCACTCAAAGTAGCCATTACTAATGGCCTTTCGGTTGTTCTCATATCATAGGATACGTATTCCATTATAGAATTACCTATGTCTCCCTTTCTAATGGCGTACAAGATCAGTACTGGGCAGTAGTAAATCTGAACCAAGAACAGTGTACTAAGTAATGTATCTATTCATCAGCAGGCTCTTCACTTCACACTTGAATGTTACCAGATTCTGGATCTTCCTGATGTTTGGAGGGAGTGAGTTCCAGATTCTGGGGGCAGCTCCTGAGAACGCTCTGTCATAGGTTTTTTTCTTTCGGAAGAAGGCTGGCCGTAGAAGCAACTCCTTAGCACTCCTAGCTGGTCTGTTGCCACTGGACAACTGAATTTTCTTGGCTAGATATCTTGGGGTGTTCTCGTGTAATGCTTTGTGTGTGATGCATGCTATCTTCATTTGGATTCTTGCTTCATACGGTAGCCAGTTCAATACTTTCAGGTGCGGGGATATATGATCATATTTCCTGGTTCCGGTGATAAGTCTTGCCGCAGCGTTAAGGCAGGCTTTCAATGGTGCTGTGGACGTTTTTGGTAATCCAGCCAAGGTAGTGCAACCATATTCAATCCTCGAGATAACTAAGGATTGGATTGCCACTTTGAGGTCAGACTCTGTGATGTATGGTTTCAATTTTCTTAAGTAGTTCAAGTGAAAGCGGGCACTTTTCGCCATTGAATTAATATGGGCTTTCATGTCTAGATTCTCGTCTAGGGTGATTCCTAGAGATTTAGCTGAGTTGACAAGGGTTGGGGTGCAGTTTAGCGCAGTCACGACTTTCGTCCAATCCTTTATTTCTGTATGGCTCCTTGGTGGAGAAATTAGTAAGAACTCTGTTTTATGTGCATTCAGCTTCAGGTGGTTTGTGGTTAACCATTGAAGTGCCATTTTTAGTGTCTCATTCATTAATTCCAAATCTTTTAGGGATGCGATCTTTAAGTATATTTGCGTGTCGTCAGCATACATGTGATAAGATATTTGAGATTTTTGGAGAATTTCTGTGAGTGGTTCGACGTATAGGTTAAACAGATCAGGGGATAATGTCGAACCTTGCGGGACTCCAATTGAGATAGGGCACGGAGGTGAAGTTGATTGGTTAACCAGGAAGCGTTGCGTTCTGTTCTGTAAAAAGGACTCAAACCAGTTCAGCACAATTCCCGATAGTCCCATCCTGTCCCGTAGCCTGGCCGGTAATGCCTCATGATTTACCGTATCAAATGCCGATGACAGGTCTAGGAGAATCAGTAAGCATGCTTGATTTTGGTCAAGGGCCTGCAGCGCGTCATCAATAATATGGAGAATCGCTGTTTCCGTGCTGTGCCCTGCTCTGAATCCCGATTGACATTCGTCTAGCAAGGAGAATTTGGTGATGTGTTGGCTCAGTTGGTTCTGCACACATTTCTCAGTCAGCTTGGCCAGTAGAGGGATGTTGGTCACTGGGCGAAAGTTATTTGGATCTGATGCATCCGCTGTGGGTTTTTTGATTATGGGAACGACTTGACCTGTTTTTAGGCAGTCGGGAAGGATCCCTTGTGAAAGTGACGCATTTAATATTTCGGTCCATATTGGAATCAGGATGTGATTAATTTCTTTTACGCATTTTGCAGGCAGAGGGTCTTGGTAGTGGTTGTTAGGTTTGATTCCTGCGAGCGTCTTAGCAATCGTGTGTTGGTCATATAGTTCGAATGATTCCCAGCTCGCCTTGTTTTTTGCGATGGTGCAATTCGTTGTGCAATCCGTTGTAGAGTCAGCATCGTTAGTAAACGGAGGTTCGTTGGGAAGGTTCGACGCCGAGTTTCTAAGCTCTACTTCAAGTGTTTTGGCCTTTTCCGTGAAAAATGTGGAAAATTCATCACAGTTTAGAGGTGTTTTTGAATTTTCTAGCACTGATTTGGCTAGTTTGTTTGATTGTTCCTTTAGGATTTCAAATAGTTTTCGTGGTCTGTTTTTGGCATTATCCAGTTCTGCTCTTATAAATTCCTTTTTTGAGTTGATGATCTTTTTATTATATTGGTTCCTTATTTTTCTGAGGGCTTCCAGTTCAGGAGATGATGGGTGTTGCCTCCATTTTCTTTCGGCCATTCTCAATTTGCGTCTATCTTCGTTTAGTGCTTCGTTAAACCATGGGTTTTTTGTCTTCTCTGAGATTCTTTTCAATTTTAATGGCATGGTGTTATTAACGATATTTTCAACAGCTGCTATGTAGTGATCCGTCAGCTCGTTAACTTTTTCCAGGTTGTTGGGTGGCTTTAAGTCTCTTTCGCAGCTTTCAACCAGTAGTTTCATATTTGCTTCTTTTGTGTCCCGGGTCCATTTTTTGGCTTTGAAAGGTTGTCTGGTCCTACCTTTTCTCAATGTGGGTATCATGAAAGTTATGGCATGATGATCAGAACAGTCACATGGTGTTATGGAGTGGATTGTTGCAGCATTGTTTCTTGAGATAATCCAGTCTAACGTCGCTCCTTTAGAGTGTGTGGGTAGTGTGCACGCTTGAGTGAGGTTTAGTTCAGTGAGGAAGCCTTTCAGCATGTTGACCAGTTTGTCATTGCAGTTCTCCCAGTGAAGATTGAAGTCGCCTAGAAATATGTTATTGGCAGCGTTGTTAGAGTTGGCTGTTATGATCTCCATTAACTCTACTATAAACTTTTCATTATCTCCTGGTGGGTGGTAAAATGTATGCAAGTTGCATTGTTGAATGTTGGTTGATCTTATGTTAAGACCAAGATACTCACAGGATTCTAGCGGGTCGGCCTGAATTTGTTTAACCTCTATGTCAGATCGATGAATACAGGCTATCCCTCCCCCTAGCTTTATGGGTCTATCAAGTCTCAAAATGTTGAATTGCAGTGGTACTAACAGATCCATGGTTGGGGATGAAGATTCCGTAAGCCATGTTTCAGTAAGGATTGCCAGGTCAATGTCCTTGTTGAGGATGAGGTCCGCTATGTCCGATGCATGTTTGGTTGCTGATCGACAGTTGAGTAGTAGACAGGTCAGATGTTTTTCCTTTGTACTAGTGTTCCCATTTTCGGCTTCGTTTGGAGTTATCTGTATATGCTGTAAGTTGTGGGGGTTGGATGTTCTATTGTTTTTTCTCGATGTTCTGTTAGCATCAGGTGGTAATGTTTTGATTCTCTCCCCTTCGATGTGGTCCGATCGATCATATGTTCGGATTAAGGCCAGCGTTTCCTCTTTAGATAGTGGTTTGGTCCTGTCTGGTCTGTTGTCTCTCTGTTTTAAACGCATGTCCGCCTCGTTACGCTCTCTATGTGAAGAATGAGCAAGGTTTTGGATATCCGTGACTTTAGAATGAATGTTCACCGTCATCTCTCCAATTTTTTCAATCGTCTGTGCGGTATTAATAGTGGCTTTTGCTAGCTTACTCACTAGTTTCTGAAGCTTATTAAAGTTCTTCTTGTTCTGATGAGATTTTTTAAGGGCGGACGATCTGTACCTCCCTTCTACTCTTCTCCTTTTTGGCTCGGTTCTTAGTTGCGCTGCTATTTCCTTTATCTCCTCTTTTTGATTGTCGGCGAGGATGGGCGTTGAGGAGCTGCGCTACAGCAGCGCGGGTGCCTGTACCTCAGATCGCCCCGCACCTCCTCTCTGCTGTGCTCTGTCCCTGGTCCCCGTCCTTGGTCCCAGTGACGCCGTCTCAGCCCACCATCGGCACGGACCTCGCTCGGCTCGCCCTGAGAGCCCTCCGCTCTCTACCCGCTCCGCCAACAGCCTCCAACGTGTCAGACGATGTCGTCTCTGCCCGGCGTCCTCCCAGTCCAGCACCCCTCTCAGCACGGGAGTCGGAAGACTGCGAGGCTGTCACGTCTCCTTACGAGGTATTGTGTTGTCCTGTATTTTCCTTTCGGTTCCCGTGTCACGGGTCGACGGTCCTGACGGTCTTAGGCTGCAGAGGGGGATATTCAGGGATTTATGCCAGACTTGGCGATCCCAAATCCCGGAGCTCTTGCCTAGGACTACTGGTCAGCGGCCATAAGCCAGAGGTGGCCTCCAGTATTAGACCCAATACACCTGAGATTGCTTAAGAATGGAACAAAACATTCCAAATGTGGCGTCAGTCATACTCAGTCTTTGGCACAACATTTCAGATGTTGCCCAGAGCGCTGGACACTTGATGTAGCTTTCAGAACTCCAAATCTTGATACCACACTCCAGGTGTGGCCACACAGTATGCCAGGACTCATCTGAAAAGTGCTTTTGGCACTTAACACAATGTCCGGAAATTATTATTGTCATTTCCATAACACATTAGTTCTACTGGTTGAATGTGAAGTACTCTGCAGGCCTTACTCAAATTACGTACAAGACAAAGCTTGTGGGATTAATTGCCTTTTTTTATTTTGGGGAAGCCAGATTTATGTGAGCCTGGTTGTTAGAAAGCACAATTGTAGTGAGCTCTACATGGGAAGCATTAGTATTGTGCATGAGGGTCTGAAAGGTGCTACGAATTTGTCACTGGGATTTGACATTGCCCTATGTGTGCATGTGTTATGATAGGTAATAATGTGGACAAAGTAGAATACATTAGGTTGAATACATATTTCTTTTGGGTTTGTCCTTGGGTGCGATGTGGCACTGTTTTGCTTGTATTGTCATTCAGAGCGGACATGGCCTGGCAGTTTGTGTTGGGCTGTTCCTTTTGGAGCAGAACCAAGGCTGATTTGCTTGTGGCTGATTCCTGTCTTAGGTGGTAAATTGGGCAAAATATTAATGGGTTGGAATTCAGCCCTGAGTAATTTCTAGTGGCTTAGATTTATTCTGGTGCTCTATCCATCACTTTTTTGTTGTCTTCACTGTTTTGGACTTGTCCCAACGGTTACCTGCTGGTACTTACCTGCTTTGTTTTCCTTGGCTGATCAGATGCATAGGTGAGCCTGCATACGTGATCACCTCATCAGATTTGGTGCCTCCAGAAGCTGGTGAATTTATTGTTGACTTTGGATACAGCGTGATGCTTCAGTACCAGTTCAAACCAATCATATGTCATGCCTGAGGTAGTCTGACATAGGTGCAGGTAAAGTTTTATAACAGTTTTACCACAGAGATTATGTAGTTGAATCAAAAGTGGCTGGCACAGATGAAACAATGAACTGTGCACCAACCCAAACTGGCTGTGCCGGGCCTCTGGCTTTTCCCCGGGAGTCTGGAAGGGTGGGGGCCAGTTTTGTTACTGAGGTCTGGTTTTGCAGATTTGTTGCAATATCGGCCCTCTGTAACAAAAGCAACAAGCAAGCATAATCCACTCACTTTCGTTTCCAGCCTCCTGGAGCCAGCCAGTGCTTCACACTTGCACCCCACCCCCCCAACCTTCCCTTGTTGTGGTCAGGCTTGCTCACTATGCACCGTGCAGGTGCTGGACCGACAAAATTGCAAGGGCCTCTTTGGGTTCCCAGTCTGGCTCTGATGGTGCAGCAACCGTTCTTTACAATAATTTTAACCCAGAGACAATGAGGTCCACTGAAGAGCAGCATATACGCCTCTGGTAGAAGGTGAAAATGTCCATATTTTTATACTGCTTTTCTCTAGGTACATTGACGTTCAAATGGCAGTGGTGTAAGTGACAACAGAGTGACGGACGGCATGATTCATGGCATGGCTCAGTCAAATGGCTGCTGGATTGGAAATGTGATGTAGTCTTGAGAAGCCATTAGAAATGCCCAAGCCTGCACATTTGAGGGATACAGGAGTGATTTTTAGATATCTCAAAAGGTATTGTTATAAGAATAATTTACATCAGGAGGGTCTTGAACAATAGTTCAACTAGAGAGGCAGGTCTAACTTATTCTAAGTAAAACCAGAGTAGGATACGAGGTTAATACGATTTGTTAAGAAGGAGCAGAGTCCTCAGCCCTAGTCCATTCTAGACCTGCCAACCTGGAACAGATTTCCACTGTATGAGAGAAGTGGTGGAGCCTGGAAAAGGGGTGGAGCTCGTGGTTACCAGTGCCTGAGTCACCAAAGATGGATATTGCAGAAGGCCTCGCCAATAAGAGAGTGTGGGCCTTTTGCCCATCATGGTGAGGTGGCCGCTCTTATCCTCCACCAAAACACTGTTTTCCACACCCATGAGATTTCTAAAACACAGGAATCTGATCAACCTCTGAACAGCCTCCGCAAATGAGGAGGAAATACCTCTAATTAAGGGTTAGAGGTGTAACTACAGACGTTAATGTGATCTGGCATGTTGCAAATCCATTTCCTAGAGAGAATCGCAAAGGCGCTTTCATATCTCCTATAGGCTAGGTGAAGCGGAAATGAGGTACACCAGACCACAATGGTTGTGGGTTGGAATGGGAATCAAGCATAAGGTCAGAAATTAATATTAGACAACAATTGAAATATGTACTGGTCAACTACCTGTGCTTTGTAAACCTTGTTGCAGTTATTAAACTTTGTATTGCAACATCTCATCTGCTGCATTAGACATAGGGCCTCATTACGATTTCGGTCGGAGTTGCCGCCGACCGGCACGGAATCAGGACCGACCAACCTCTGGTCGGCTCCCGACCACCTAATTACGATGCGACTGCACTCACATTTCCCTTTGGGAGCTTGTATTACAACAGTAAACTGGCCATAACAAAAGTTCCCATAGAGAAATGGGAGATTTTGTAGGTCCCGCATCCTGTGGCACCTAAAGGTGCCTGCCACAAGGTGCAGAGATCAGCCACCTCGGCCTCCAACCAGAGCCCGCAAACAAAAGGGGCCCTGCTAGGGGCCCCCAAACATGCTTTCTGACAGGCTTTCCATGTTGGAGAGCCCAGCATAGAAAGCCTGGCGGAAACCATGCAATGTAATCCAGACACCGTCCATATGTATTACGGTCCGGCTTCGGACTGGCCGGTGAGCTCCTTGAGCCAGTCAGAATCCAGCCAGAATGACAGGCCGGTTTCATTGCAGACTGACTGTATTGTAATCAGCTGGCTGGAATTTAAAACAACAATGTCGGTCGGAAATCCTCAGAGGCTCTCCGACCGACATCATAATCGGCCGCTTAGGTTTTATATTGCACCAAAACTAATTTTCCAATACTCTGTACTGTAAGGTGAGAAAGTTAAAGTTGAAAAACACCAACATGTTATATGTTATATGTGAGATTGTCACCCCTGTATGTACAAATGTAATGAGGATTACATGTTACTTGTCATATGTTGTAAGTGTAAAAAAACAGTAAAAAATATATTTTTAAAAAAATGTTTTTTTTTAAACTATGGGTTTCCAGCACACTTGATGCTTGTCATGTGCTATTGTTCTTTTATCGGGTGAAGACACCGACATTGTATGAAACAGACTGCCACTGTGTGAGTTGCCATGTCTATCACTCAGGTTCAAAAGGGTAAAACAGGAGTTTTACCAAAGAGACTCACTCTTTACCTTCAACATGCTTCATCAGAGAATAACTGGGTGGTGGGGTACACTGGGGATGTAAAGAAAACCCTAAATAAAGCCTTGGATCTGATCTATACTTATGGGTCAGTTTAGTGTACCTCAACAGAGGTGATTTTAGAACACTACAATTCTGACCTATTAAAGATTTCTTCACATATCGTTTTAGTTAAAAGGCAGCGCCCACCATAATGCAAACAATAGAAAAACACATCAAATTAAAAGAAACGTTTTTGCAGCAGAAATAACACATTTACTGAAGTAGCTCATTCCTGTGCAATCACAGGACATCTGTGTTAAAGGAAGAAGCTAGTTTTCCAAAGCATTACCCATACATTTCACACACAGAAAATATTTCATCCTTGCACATAGTGTTTCTCACTACTGTAAAAAGAAGAACCTGTACACTCATGCACATCTACCCATTTGGTAGAGCATAAATACCTCAGGAAAGGTTTCACAGCAAATGACCAAAGTCTGATTTTATATACTTTATACCTTAAACCAGCGGTTCTTTATCACTTGACTTCTCTGGACCCCCAAACGAATTCCAAATGGAAGCTGGTGACACCCATCTAGGCAATGTCTATGATTTGAACCTTAAAACAATACACAAATTACAGAACTAAGTATATATCACACAAAACACAAATTCTGAAATGTTTTCATGGAATATAATAACTGAAAATCAGCAAAACTCGACATTTTTGTTTTAGGTGGAAGCTTGGACTTTTTTAAAATGTATTTTTGTTTCTAAAATTAATGTGATATGCTAGACTCTAGGTTTTTGCATTGTTCTTTTTTGCTCCTAATGCATTCTCTCTTTTTTCCACGCATACTAGTGCTTCAGTTAAAGCCACCATCGTCCATACAAGTTTCCATTTACTGTACTTACGCTCATTCCACAAATCAAGGTAAGGATTTTGACTTAATCTTTAGCCTACAATTTCAATTTTTGTTTAAGTTTTCAAAGCGTTTTAATGTTTAATTTTGATTTTTATGTATGTATACTTTATCAATCTGCTAATAATATTTCATTTTAATTTTTTTCAACAGTCCTCGACATCCTGAGTAGGTGTTGCGACCCTAGGTTAGGACAACTGTTTTCAACAATGGCGCCTAGACTAGCAACAGGTTGGCTGATTACAGCACAGCAAGTGGCATTTTAGAATACTCTAATGCTGACAGAAAATAATGTTTTTTTTCTAATAGACTCTAATTACGAGGAGAAATGGTTTGGAGTTTTTCACCCTTGGTGTTAGCTAGTGCAAAGGTCCTGGGAAGTTTGGAGTTTGAGAAAATCAGGCCCATCACAAATTGGATCCTGAGGGCTTTCTTAGAAATGAGGAATTCCCAGGGGAATCAGTCATTCAGAGTCTGATTCATAAGTAACTCCTCATTTTCCCCCATGTTGATTTCAGCAGTTGTAATTAGCTTACATTTCCGAGTGAAAGTACAGAGATCTGTGTCGCTTCTGTGGATCGCTTAATTCTGATCGGGACAGTAACTAAGAGGTCACACATAACGAGGGCCATAGCATTTAATAAAGAGGGGCTTATTTACAAAGCCCCTTGCGCCGCCGCTGTCACTTTTTCCCATATTAAAAGTGGCGCACTGGCGGCGCAAGATGCTTGTAAATAAGCAAAAGATCAAAGATGAGGGAGTGAAGAGGTAGTGCTAGAGAGCACTAAGGTAGATGCACCCTCCTCCATGCAATGGTATTCAGAAAACAAAAAGATCCACCTCTAAGAGGTTTTCTGTGAGCCCAATGATAAGAGGCATACACAGAGTTTGCTAAAATACCCCTCACACACCAAAAGGGCCCTTGGTGTCATGCTTCATCATCAGGGTCTTCCTGACCCGCTGCGGGACGGGCGTGCTACGACTGGCGACTACGCTGGAGCACTTTTTAGATTGTAAGTGCTATGTGTGGTGTATTTTGAGTGAGTGAAGTAGGGTCAGGGGTGAATGGTTGATTGAGATTAAAAAATACCTGGCCTTATGAATTTAAATTGTATTAGTCATAGGCTGGTATTATTAAAAGTGGTGTGGCGGAGAAACCAAGCTAATAATGCACTAGTTCCCCTGGTGATGCCAACATGTTTCGAGGTCTGTCATTCCTCTTCGTCAGAACGGAGATAGATCCCTCTGTCACTCACTAGGTTGATATCAATATGTGAAAATGTGTATGTGCAAGTGAAATAAAATACAATACCTATGTGGTACGGAAGTATGTTTTTACTGTAGCCCTGTCAGTATTTCTGAAAAATGAGCTAGAAACAGCAGGAGTCAATGCCCCATGAGCCGTCCAGGTCGAGAGGTAAATGAGACTCTCATGCGAAGTCGAATGTTCATCGCCTCCTCTCGGTCCTGCGGATTCCGGTGACCGAGAGGAGGCGAGGCCCTTTTGGTGTGTGAGGGGTATTTTAACAAACACTGTGTATGCCTCTTATCATTGGGCTCACAGAAAACCTCTTAGAGGTGGATCTGCTTGTAATAAGCCCCATGGTGGCTATCTTATTCTACGCAAGACAAAAATAAAGCAAATGCAAATAAATGATTTATCAGTAGAAAACATTTTAATCAGAATAATCCTGCAAGTTTACCCCAAACTGAATTTGAAAAGAAGGCATTTTCGAAAATAAAATGTAGCATCCCACCCAAACATATTTTAGCACTAAAAAGCAAAGTTTCTAACTCATTTTTCAAAGACAAACTAAAACAATTATTCACATGTATCCACTAAAGATAGGGTTACAACAGTCAGACTCCAGGAAATGTTAAGAGCGAAAGAGTCAGGCCCACTCAAAGTGCAATTTTCTATAGTAAAAAACAGGCGCGGCCGGCACGGGTAACAGCGGTAGGGTGGCGGGGCAGGGCTGGGAGGGGGTAGTAAGTCTGATGACAGAATAGGGAAACAAAATAAAAAAAATAAAGCAAACCACTTACCTTGCGCAAGCCGCATCCCTGACTCGGCGATGTTGCGAACGCAAGGTAAGTGGTTTTATTTTATTTTTTATTTTGTTTCCCTATTCCGTCATCTGTCGACTTACTCCCTTCAACCCCGCCTCACCACTCTTACCTGCACCAGCCGCGCCTGGTAAAAAACAGAGCTTAGTACAATAAGACAGCTAGTTAGCACACGGCAAGTGGCTGTTTTAGTACTAAGCAATGCTGACCCAAGAAATATTTCTCTACATAGAGTACAAAGAAATTTTTAATAGCAGAAAAACATCTTTCAACAACACAATTTTAAACATCAACACCAAAATATAAAAAAAAGAAAACTTTCTAAAACTATCATTAACTTTGTACATAAAAATGACCTTATTGCTAAAACGTTCTTCGTTCTTTTTGTAACACAAAACTATTCAATTCATGTACATTTGCTTGGTCAACATAACACCTATGGTGGGGCTAAAGAAAGCAGAGACAGTCCTCTAGCTAGTCCTCACTATCTTGATACAGAAATCCAAGTGAGGCCTCCAGAACAGGGCATAGCACGAGAGAGAGGGGGCCTCCAGAACTGCAAACAATATTCTAGGTGGGGCCTCCATAACTGGACAAAACTCTCTAGAAGTGACCTCACCCTTCAGAAAATGTCTTCAGAACTTGACATACCATCCCATATGAGACCTTCAGAACTTGATACAAGGTGTGGCCCCAGAAAAGGACAGATTATATCAGAAGTAGTCACCAGAACTCAACTCCATAAGCGAGATATGGCCCCTGAGCCCGGACAATATGACAGAGACGTAGTGTAGAACTGGGAATGTTACTGCAGATGTGGTCTCTAGAAATACCCAAAAAGTGGTCTCCAGACTTGGACCATACTCCTAAATTTGTCTCAACATTTGGACACGATCAAATCTCCAGATGTTGAATACAAAACCACACACAATGTTAACAGATGTGACAGCTAAATATATTAACAACGCACTAGACAAGGCATCGAAAAATGAACTCCGGAGGAGCTACGTCAGCAAACAAGATGGCTGCTTAGGCTCCCGGCTCCGCCGACCTCCGTAGCCCGCCGCGATATCCTGTACATTATCCTGACTTTACGCCTGGTCTCTGTGTGCATGAACTGTTCCGCACTCCGATGGTGAAATCCGGAAACTTTTATCGGCTTGTTGGATGAAGTTCTGTCGTGTTGAAGTTTACGGCTTGCTCCAGTGGTGAAGCCGGGGCCTCGAGTACTTTCACAGCTGGGCTGCAGTGCAACAACATCGGCCAGAATAACCAGGCTGGGTCTGGTCAACCGGAGTGGAGGCTTTGTTTAAGCCCGAATTTGGCGGCGATCGTCTCTATTGCTCATTATCGATGGAGGAGTGATTCTGCTTATTGCTGGCTGTGAGTGGGGGTCCCCGTCCCGCGGACCCGGTAGTGGGGCCGCCGAGGTTTGCGGTTCGGGGCCTCTGGCCTTCGGCCTTAACGGTGTGGACCGTGGTTGCAAACAAAGACCGGTCACCCTCCACATCTGCACGTTCGCGATCCTGTTTGTCCCCCCCGAGGATGCCGGATTCACCCGGGGAGGTGATTGGGATAGATGTCGGGCATGAGACCATGGATCGACCGATGCATGAGCCATCGCTGAGGTCAGTACTGGCAGAAATTTGGGCGCTTCGCTCACAGGTGGATATCTTATTGAGCAAATTAGACTCGCGCCTATCTGAGATGCTCCTGGTAGAACCAGACCCGGCCTTACGGTTGAAGCAGGAATCTGAAACCATTCACACCGTGGCCATTTTGACTGTGTGCAAGAGCCCCGTGAGGAAACAATCATCGGAACCATTGGATGGTGCCCTGGGAGACAGTGTTCCCGAGGATGTCATGGTATCACCGAACCTTCCACAACTATCGGCTCTGGAGATGTTGAAAGGCGTTCCCCTCCCGGAGACTTCTGTATGTGATTTCCCTTTCACTTTGTGGTCGTCTTCTCCTTTCTTGGTGACTCTACGACTCCTGTGCAGGATACATTGGGACTGTTCATCCAGGAGGGAGAGTTCTTCAGCGTCTAAAGTTACCGTGGACCCACTGCCTGCGAGTCGCCATGAATTGCTTTTTGATGACTCTTTTCTCCTTTATTACCTCTTTGGGTTTCGATGGGGGGGGTCCGTGTTCTTGCTCGGAAGGGCCGAGGTTAAGATTGACTAGGCCGGGAAGGGTTGGAGTGGCTTTCACAAGTGTTCGACCTGTAACTGTTTGCTCTAAGAGGCTGGCCGGTGTTTTCTGGTACCCTCTACTTTCTTCTGTAGTGTTGTCATCAGTGTTTTTTCAGTGATAGGGGGTGGCTGTATCTGGCGGGGGGTCTAAAGGGGCTGGGAGCCCACATGTATATGCTTTCCTCCATTCTTTTTCCTTCCTTTAGGGTTTTAGTTATTAGGGGCGACAGGCACGCTGCTAGTGGGGTTAGGCTGTAGCCATCTGCAGGGGTACAGGGTGGGGGGCTGGACGGTTTTTTTTTTATTTTGCCTTTTTTATTTTCTATGTCCTTTCTTTTCCTTCTTTTCTTTCTTAAGGATCAGTATAGCTACAAATCATTCGGACTTTTATCGTATGCTTGTATCTAGTGCTCATGCTTTTATGATATCCGATTTCCGGGTGGGCAGGCTCTGAGAATTGGCGCAACGTGAAATGTATATTGTGTGTTCATTTGCATTGATCTGCCTGCTTTGGCGCCGATAATCTATCACAGTGGTTATTATATGTCTATCCTGTTTCTTACCCTGTCCCCCCAATATCTGGTTTGATTGTACGGCACCTGATCCTCTCTCATATAATATAAAACGAAACCTCTGACTCATTCTGAACTTAATTGTGCATTCCCATACCAGTTTTGTCCTGAATCGCTGCTGAACCCCTGGGTTGTCGGCTGATGAGCTGTGTAGTACTGTAATATCGATGTTCTTAAGTTATCCAGCGGCCGGCCCCCACGGTTGTAGGCCCAGGCTTGTATTTTATTGAATGCTACAATAAAGGTTTTCATAAAAAAAAAATGAACTCAATATTCTAAGTAAGCCATCTGGGTGTGTATACTATACTTCAGGTAAAAGCAAACCAGTGGTCTGCACACTGTTCAGTGTTCAAACAACCTTTTTCTGATGGTTGTATCTCTCCTATTGGCTACCCACTTTGATGTCATCTGATATGAGAACTCCAAGATGGTGTTGCTTGTGCAGAATTGTTCTGTGTATGTGAGGTGAGCTAACACTGATGCTGTTGTGATGTACAAGGAGACAACATATGGTGTGAATAAAAAAAGACAAAAATCTCCTTTAAGGATGGGAAATATGAAGCAAATAAAAAAAAGAAAGTGAGCAGACGAAAGCAGAAAATAACGTGGAATGGAAAATAGTAAGAGAGGAACGAAGTAGAGAAAATAAGGAGAGAAAAGTAAAGAACAAAAATGAAATAGGAAAAGGAGATGAAAATAAGCAAAGCAAGGGATAATGAGGAAATGTAAACATTAAAAAGGGAGTAAAGAGAAGAAAAAGAAAAAAGAGAGGAAATAATGAGCAACGTGGAAGTATCAAGAGAGACCAACAAGAGAAGTTAAAGAGCGAGTAGCTGAAAGCAAGAGAGAGGCAAGAAGAGAAAACAAGAACCAAATATGTTATTTTATCTTAAACACAACGTTTGAAGCACTCATCCACTCAAAGAATGACTTGGCACTTGGAAGCAGAACGACATATAGCTGCCCATCTGAAGCATTAGAGATTTGAGTAATATACACATGGCCTTAAATGAAATTCTTGTATGGACAGACAACAAATTTGAATTCTTCAGACTGGGAGTGATGTAAATGCATGTGGATAACCACTGCATAGCCTTGATGTTATATTTGTAATTTAGAATTATTTTCCCACTAGACTTTTAAACATACGGACAAGCTAAGTCCAGGAACCACTATTTGGTGACCCATATGTGATCCAGAGATCAGCACTTCCATCATTCACTAGGATATCCATTTTATTTGTGTGAAGCATCGCCAGATTTTTTCCCAGACAACATCTGATCCCTCAAATACATTGTTGGAATCATCACCTGTGATGCTAAGCTCTATCAAATGTCTCCTCTCAATTGCATATGACAATAATTGTTTTTTAACTATCAAATATGGCTGTCTGCTGCATACCCTAAATGTTGTGCTAGAAGTATTGTCAAAGTTAATAGCCATCTTGGAATGGTATTTTGGCCAGCTTGAAAAGATATTTTGTACTTTACTGTAGTTATACCATTCCAGATGAAAGTCAGATTACGACTAAACACAGCACCTAGATGGAATGTGATGGTCATCTTAGAATGGTAGAACAATAACAAAGTCAAACATAGCACTCCAAAATGACCATCTGTCCCTATTGCCTTTACCACTAGTTGTGCCATAGTTATACAAGCCAATACTGGTGATCAGAGATGGTGGGCAAACGCTGGCCATCTTTGTTTTGTCTGGGCTCCAACAAGCAGTCTGGACTTAGGCAAACAAAGGAGGGATGGCGAAGCACCGTATGTGACATTGGAACCATGGAGACAGAGAATGAGAAAGAGAGAGCGAGCAGGGCACGGTAAGTGAAGCGAGAGAGCAATGACAGTAAGCAATGAGTGGAGAAGAAAGTTTTCAGGCAGGTGGGGGAGGGAAACATAAGGCTGGTGGGGAGACCAGGGAGGAAGGAGTGATAGCAAGGAGCAGCATGGAGTGAAAGTGATGACATGTAGGTAGGAGGTGGGAAGCAATAGGGCAATGGGATGGCGGGCCGGGAATGAGAGGGTATTGGCAGGAAACAATGTGGAGTGAAGAGCGATGTAGACAGGCGTGGGACTGGCAGCAACACAGTGTACATGGGGGTGGTAGGGAAATAAAATGGTCCCTGTGTACTGTAACCCAAGTAGTCGATGGGGGGTAAAAGACAAATAAAAATCCAATAGCGTGAGGTGAGAGAGCAAGTCACCTCTGGACTGAGATCTGATTGACAGTGGCTGAAGCCTTTGGCTGAAAGAGACAGAACAAAACAAGGTAATGATTGAAGTGAGCTGACTCAAAATCCACTTTCTGGGTTTAAGTAAAGTATTGAAATCAAAAGGTCTGTTGACGACAGACACCAAAGGCTGTCTGTACAAAAGACTTGCAAGGGAGCTGGGTGTGCGCTGCATTGGTGTTGACGTGTAATGCATGGGAGCGAGGAAGACTGGCTGAGGGGCTAAGATTGGCATTAAAAAGGTAGGACGCAATTGCGGCTCAATGTGGAACCATATAAGCTATGGTAAAGGATGAAGAGAAAAAAAGCCCTTATGTGAGTAATTCACAAGAAAAGGCTCACAAATATTCAGGGCAGAGCTTCCTATGCCTCTCTTCCCAGGCTAGCCAAGCAGAAGATGAAGTTCAAATTTGCTACATTCTGCTGACAGAACTAAAACAACAAATGCATTGATAGTGTTGTTGTCAGTAACCATGCAGCGATCATCAATAATGGCGACTCCGACAGCCTCTGGACTGCGGCTTGGACGAAAACCAACTTGGATATTATCCAAGGAGTCATTATCCTCTAAGAATCAAACACAATGTTTAGCCTCATGGCTCTCAAGAAGAATAACAGCAACCTGTACAAGAGAGATAGGCCTGTTATTGGTGGCTACAGCCAGAGCCTAACTTTTCATTTTAGGTGAAAGAATTATTACTGATTTTTTTTAAAAGGAAAAGCAAAAGAGAGTCAATAAGGAAAAGCATATTGGAGAATACAGAAGAAAAAACACAACGAAAAAAGTGTGCTTAAATGTAAAACAAGATGTGCAAAGACTAGATATTATCAAGAAATGTTAGTGAATAAGAAAGTGCAAGGATCGAACATAGGGAACAAACAGTAGAGAGCAATCATGAGCACCAAAGAGAGGAAATACTGAAGGGGAGCAAAGGATAATAAGAAGGAAATTTAAAGAGCAGGTTTCAGAAAGTAAAAGAGGGTCAAAGGAGAGACAATTTGAATCAAATTGTAAAGGGTAAGAGAAACCATGGACGGATGGTAACATTGGAGAAAGAGCACAAAAGACAAAACCTAAAGATGGAGACAAAGACAAAATAACAAGCTAGAAAACAGGTAAGCAAATGCAGAGAGAGCAACAAGAGAGGGAAAGAGGAGCACAACATGAGCAAGCAGTAGTGGAAGCTGAAAGGTGAAAATGATCAGTTAATAAGAGAAAGCAACAGAAAGCAAGGAGAGAATATGGGAAGGAAGTTGACGAAATCATATGATGGCTGATAGAGAAACAGGAGCAAATGTGAAACAGCAAGGTGGGGCAAGAAATAGAAATCAGATGAAAGCATAAAAGCAGGACAGATCAAAGGGGATCATGAGGAGCAAATAGGAGTTAGCAAGAGAGGTAGGACAGAAAATAAAATGCAAAAAAAGGACACCAACAAAGAAGCATAAAATGAATATGGGCATGATATGTTTTTTCAGCTGCAACCAATTGTTGAATATTATGGGGTTCAGTGAAAATTAAGTTATGTACATTCTGGATTTTCTCTACAAACCGAGTTGCTTATCAAACCGAGTTGCTTATGGTATGAGAGGTTAGCTGCAATTGAAGGGTGTAGGTTATGGGTTTCAGCTGTTATCGAATTGGATATGTTTCCGTGATTTGGGTAAAACGGGGATCTGATGGAGATTGAGGCATAATGAAGGTCTTGTGACTGTTATATTGCCCTGTAGCTATATTTCAGTTGGAATTAATGCAGCTTTTACCAACTTACTTCGAATATTTAATTCCAGAGGTGGGTATTATTTGTTGTAGTTCCTCCTTTCCAGTTAGAAGCATGCATGCACGGTGTGCGACTGCGAAGATAAGCCCTCTAGTAAGGATCCGTCGGTGCTTATAATTACTTACTCGTAATCTTTATTCCGTTGGGGCCAACTTAATGTGTCTAATTCTTTACTGTGTGAGAGGTAATGGGATAGGAAGATGGCCCCAAGAGTAGTGAGTGAAGATTGCCAGTAAGTAATTCAATCATTACCTCCAGTGGGAACGTCCTTATCGCCTTCCTTACTGTACAAGAATATTAACAGTCAAAGTGGAAGATCTCGGTAACCCTCTATTGTTAAAGAAACTTCGCATGAAACTAAAGATCAAACAAACATGAAAAATGTAATGAAATAATAGCATTAACTCAATTTGAAGCATAATCCAGAGATACTCCTAGCTTCAGCCATGTTAGACAGGACTAACCTTTTAGTCCTGATCCAATGGGAGCAATGTATGCTTCCAATCTTCACCATATCCACTACCAGCCATACACAGTTGCAGTATGCTAGTTGGCAGTAAAGTCGGGGAAAAGGGGAATGGGATAAGAGAGAGACTGGCAATAAAAACCGACTCGTCAGTTCTGCTCAGCATGAATGTCAACTGGTCTTAAATAGGTAAGACTATTAGTGTCCATGAATTATACTGCATCTAAGTCCAAACATATGTATTCTAGACCTTTGTATATGTACAGGATGCACAGGCATATGTACAGGCTGCAGGCTACTGTTCAAAAGTCAGATATATTGGAATCCTTAATGCTTATTAGTTTAGGAAAATCCTGAAATTGGAGTAGTCTTTCCGAGGCAACCAAAACATTGCAGCAAGACAAAGCGTCCAAATGTTTGCTCATACTACATTTAAGTTTAGTTTTCTTATTGCCTCTTATAGGCTTAGCTGCCAAGAAGGGAGAGTAATGTAACATAGCCTTGTCCAGACAGTAAATACCGGTGTGCCGGATAGGAGGGCGCGCAAGGCCCTTTTTGATTGCTTCAGCACAGTATTGGCCCAGGGTTTTTTCCTGGGACTAGCATTGCCTTTTTGCACAGTCATGCTGAATCTCGTTAAGTCTTACTAGATGACACTGTGTCTGCATTTTACGCAGAAGTCGTAACTCATTACATCCTTCCAAGCTACAGTTTCATTTGTATCGTAAATGAATACAGGGTGGTCTGGGACAAACAATAGGCCCGGGCAATAATAGTGGTGCCCATTAGCGATCCAGTTAGCTAAAAAGGGGCACACATTTGAAAGTCAGGCCAGTTTTGAACTTGTAAAGACATGCTGTATGGGTATTTTGCAAGGTATGGCAGACTGCATGCATTTGGGTTTGCTGCAGTCAATGCTTGTAACATCTGGCCCACCTGGACATAAAACAGGCCTACCGGCTGCTAAAAACCGGCCCACACACTCACCTGTCAGACCAGGCCATCGGGCCCCGCCTGATTGCCCCATAGGTCAGTATGGACGAACGACAGAAAAGCACGTGCTCTCTGTCCACAAACATTTTGTCCTCGAGAGAAAGGCGGGCGGTCCGAGCCCTCGAACTGTTTCCAGATTAATTTTTCCTGCGCTTTATTCTTGAAACTGAAGACGGAAATGGAAGCCGGGCATGAATAAAACACACGGGCGGGCTTTTGACACGCGCGAGCCAAACAAAAGAAACGCGAGACAGGAGGCTGCTTACTTATTGATGGCACCGTCAGACGGTGCCCGGACGTTTCGAGAAGGTGCAGGCCAGTGTCTCGGTGGTTTATTCCACGGTTTCCAAGGCACCCTTTCCGAAAAAAACAAGAGACCCACGAAACTGGCAAAACGAAGACGCCACCAAGCAACTAGTGGCTTCCTATTCACCTGTAGAACACGAGGAGGAACGTAGCAAAGTGTTAAAACTTTTATGTCAATATGTTGGCAACTCATGCTCTCAGTTTGCAATGTGGATGTTTAGTTAATGAGCGAATGAGGTAAGAGCATCACTACACGTAAATCTACATTTCCTTAAGACTAAGACCATTTTCCTGCAGGATATCTTATGTTATTGAAGTTTGTAAACACACATTCGTCCATCGCAATGGCATGTATTTGCTGTGCGTTAGGTAGGGTCTGGGGCGGTATTTACATGTTTTTGAGGTTTCCATCATAGACTGGTGAGGAAGTTAATGTGAGTTGGTTTGATCCTTCCAGGAGAATGTTACCTTATGTTCCTCATGTTATGTCATGTTGTGTTGATTGCTTCCAAAGCCCTGTATGCATGGCTGGGACAAAGGCAAGGCAGAGATCAGGGAGAGAGGATGAAGGAAAAAGCCTTATATGTTATCAAACCTGCCTAATGCACCTGTCTTTATGACCTGAACGTTAACACAGAATACATTTGCTTTTTTTCTGGCGCTGAGTAGTATTATGTTATTTCTATTTTCTTTCAAGGTACTGAATCAAAGCTCTACCAACAGTGTATCATTATGTTCATATTGGATGTATCGGTATTTGAATAGTGTAACCCAGATATTTAGCCGAGGGTCCTAAGCATCGCAATTCGGTTTTAGACAAATGCAAGCGACGGAAGTGGGAAGTGAGCAATGGTTTTGCTGTCTTTCTCTTCCTCGTCTTTCTGAGCTGTGTTCTTTCCCTCTCTTGATCTCGACAAATATCTGATGTGGGGAAAGAAGTGCCGGTGGCCCCCACCAGCAACCACTGGCTCAAATTAAGCACTGCCCTTGGTTCTCTAATTCTACAATTGCTGCTGATATCTGCATTCCAATATCTCAATAGTTGTTACTGTAACTCTGAGTACACCTCCTTTATGTTCTGAAAGACACAAATGAGGATACCCTATATATAGATGCTGCCAGTCCCTTGTACCAAAGCTGGATTTTCTTTTTGAAAATAAAAACAATTGCCAGGCAGTAGGGGGCAGTGAAAACTGACTTGTATGTCTGCCCATCTAAATTAGGTGGATGGACAGAGAGGTCTTTAGAGTCTCATAGAACCTCTTAGTGTCTCATTTATGGCTGGGAATGGCAGATCAGTAAACGAGCTTGCGTCATCCTTAGAGCACAACCTATTGTTGCACTCCATCGCCGTAACCCAGAAACTACGTTTCCCAACAACAGGGCTAGCGCGCTATGTATGGAACTCCAAGGCGTAATAGCATTTCCTTGAAGACGTGGTATACATGTCACATCTAGAGCGTAACCAATTGCTGCACTCCAACCCTGGTCACTACAAACTACATTCCCCAGAAACAGGGCCAGCGTGCCATGCAGGAAACGCCCACAAGTCATTACGACACCTTGACAACAGAATGGGCGCATTGATCTCAATCAGCATTTCTCCCACGCTACACAGGAGTACTTATACCTCGATCCCCGGCATCACATTGCGAAAGCCGGGGACCGGGACCAAGTAGGTTTACATGCGGGGCAGGACCCTTGACGGACTGAGTATGAAGCTTTAATTTTGGCAACTTTAGACACAGTGTTTGATTTATTGCTCAACGGAGGCTCGCTCCCCCAAGTCCTAAGCATTAGTTTTCGCTTACCCTTTTGCCACCCATGGGCTTCCTACTAGGGTTTGACCACAGGGCTACCTCATCATGCCTAGCGGTCCCTTGTGAAACAAGCTCTCTCCCCATTTTAGGTAAGAAAGTAGGTGGTTTTACGAGTGCATGTGGTTTTCACATTTTCAATTTTTTTAATGGTAGCAGCGCAATGCTATTTGTAGAAATTGTCACGCGGTATTTACACTATGGAATGTACACGCACTGGCATGCAGATAGTGTCAGTATGCGAGCAAAATAGCCACCACACAATTATCTGCCACATAACAAATTTGTGCTACAGATAGAGATGTGAGTGGCACAAGTTGGATGAGATTGAGAACATTCATTTGCACACTCACCTGGCATCTACTTAATGTTTGGTCTCAACCAACACACTAATATGGGAAGTTACATTACGGAATTACCGGAATGAAATGTGCTCATATAATGTTGTGCGGTGTCTGTCTTTTTTTTTTTTATTTCACAGATGGAGAACCACGCATGACAGATAAATTATCTGTTGCATTTACAGAAGGAGCAGATACTCTGCCCTTATTCAACTGACACGATAGGGACTCCCTTCTCTCTGTTTTCCAGGGTGGATGACCCTTGCCCTGAAGAAAGTCCAGGACTTTTACGGCCGACTAAGGACTGAAACATGTTGGCAATAGGGACATAGGACCATAACACTCCCATTGACCCGACTTTTAATAATTTTAACAACCCTGACAGAACCAAGAATAAAGGTAAACCGGGGGGTCTGCCTGAGGTTTTTTATCTTTAACCCCCCTGGTCTTCATTTATCACAAGAGCTCCCAATACTGTGGTTTAGCCTACCCCGACTTGTAGGCGTCGGGGTGACCCGATGATGAAGTATGACACCACTAGGGTGTGTGAGGGTAACTAAACAAAAAGGAATCATTTCCTCTCTCACCTTACGGTGGTTAGGCATATATCCCCAAACATGATACTTCCCTTTTCGAAGTTAGGTACTCTTTTCTCTGACCACACGCTGATCTATTGGAGTATTTTTTGTGGTCTAATACTTTGACATGGGAGGTTATACTCCAACCTAGGATACTCTCAACCCTCCAGGCACTGGGAATTCTTTCCCCATAGCCTTTTGTATACACATAGACGGCAGATCAGTTCCATAAGGTCACTGGAGGCCAAACTATGATCACCAGTGTAGGAGTGCCTGTCTAATGTTGGGATCCCCAGCATTTTGTGCAGAACGCTTTGACAAAAGTGCCTCGCTAGTGTGGAGGCTGCAATATTGGCAAAAGTGAACACAGTGGGTTCTACAATACTGTTTCAGAACATGCAGCATTCTTTTTCCATTCTTCTAAAACAAACCATCAATGAAGGGGTTTGTTTGTAAAAATGTAAAAGACATGCCCATGATGTGCCTGGAGTTTACTCCGTGTACGTTGGTACTATTTCTACCTTTTTTGTACCCAACACAATGTTGTTGCCAGATAGGAGAAATCAGTGGCAAAATACCCTACCTAAATGGGGAAGAGCTTCTGTCATTTTGACCCGGCTGCCCTGTGGAAAATGGGCCAGTGGATGTAGTGTGTGTGATTGCAGAGTCAAACGAGTCTTTCCTTTAAATAAAGATGATGGTTACCCTGCCTGTCAATGCAGTGAGGAAACTATGGGTTTGGCATGGTGAGACCTTTGTCAAATTATTGTGGGGCACCCACTGCACCAACGTTTGAACGAGGACCTTAAAATGATGCAACCAAACTTCACGTTTCACCCTTCTAAGGCCTAAGCCTATCTCTTTATGTTGGAAGAGCCAAGAAAACTACCCACCCACACTGTCCCAGTTGTTTGTCTGCCTCTTGGAGGGTCTCCTAGTGGACCTTGTCCCGAGCACAGATATTTTTTTCCTAGAAGTAGCCATCCCACCTGGGAATGAGATCCAAACTGCTAAGTGTAGAGGCCCTTATTTGTGTTAAGCAACTGCACATCGATTGGCTTCTTGTTGATGAGGGGAAATCTACCATCGAGGTTTACTAACTCAGGCCAAGTTGTGCCTGCAGGGTAGGTATGCCTCCCCAGAGATCAGTCTGCCTAATCTTATGGGTGAAGAGGAAGGTTACAGGAGTAGCTCTATTGCTTCCCAGTTGCCAAAGAAAATGTGTGTACATCTCTACAGACTCTGTATGTGGTGCTGCACTCAGGACTTTATACACTGGGCTGCTAGCTGACTGTGGATGGAGTCCAGGCAGCTAAGCCGCGTGGTCCCTAGAGCAAAATGTCTCCAGAGGCTGTGGCCCAAACTGGTGAGATGACTGGGAAAAGGGAACAAGGGAAAATAAAGTTACAAGGATCTTTGGTGATGTCATTTGGAATTACCAGGGAAGTGCGTGTTTCTTTTTAGTTTTCCACGTAGGTTTCTCCAGTAAGATGAAACTACCACAATTCGAAGAACCTACATATACATCCCTCTTTACTTGCTTGCTAACTGAAGCCACTTGAAACACCTGACTACATTTACTCCTAGAACCCTTACGTAGCAGAATGAACATAGCAGTTATAGTGTCCAACAACATTCTAATATTAATCCGCTTCTATAAACACCCACATTCATTCTCTAATATGCATTCATTCACATACCACCAAACACCTAACACCTTACACTTGTAAGATTTAAATAAATATAATGGGACCGATTCACAGAACTAACTTACAACAAAATCCTAAACTTACTACTTTTGGCATTCACAGAAGGCATTTAGTAGTCTTAAAGTAGGATTTTGTGCTAAATTAGGATTTTGTCCTAAATTAGTATTTTGTCTTAAATTAGGATTTTGTCTTAAATTAGGATTTTGCCCTAAATTAGGATTTTGTCTTAAATTAGGAGTTTGTCTTAAATTAAACTTCAGACAAACTTAAGATAGCCCTTCTGTCGGTGCATCTGTTCGAGGGTTTCTTGATTGGGGCAAGAGTGTTGGCGCAGTCTTCGATCCGTTGCCTGAGGTTGCGGGCGGCTGTGTTGGTGTCGGTGTGGGCGATTGGTGGGTCTTGGGCGAGGGTGGTGATAAACTGGTCTTCAAATACTTTGCTCCTGCTGCGGTGGGGGATTCTTTGCTGGTGGTTGTGTGCAGTGGAGTGGATGCAGTGGTGGTTGGTCCAATGGAGTTTGGTGGTGTGGCTAAAGGTGACGTGGCTGCTGGCGGAAAAAATGGGGTCCAGTGTGTGTCCGGGGGAGTGGGTGGGTGTTGTGATGAGCTGTTTGAGGCCAAGGTTGGCGAAGGTTATCCAGCAGTGTGGTGGAGTTGCTGTAGTTGGTGTTCTCGAGGTGGAAGTTCAGGTTTTCTGGGGAGGATGTAGTCTGTGGAGGCTAGGGCATGCGAGCTGACTGCATCTGTGATGGAGTCGCTGAACTGTGGTCGGGGTCTGGGGGGGGTCTGTACATGAGGGTTCCTCTGAGGGTGGTGTTGGGATCGATGTGGATCTGGAAGTGCAGGTGTTCGGCGGTGCAGAGTGTGTCTTCAGTGTTGGTTGAGATTCTGAGGGTATTTCTGTGGATGGTGGCGATTCCTCCTCCCGGTCTTTTGGTACGAACTCTGCGGGTGATCTTGTAACCATCTGGGTTGGCTATGGCAACGTCGGGTGCCAATGAGGTGTTCATCCAGGTCTCCATCAGGAAAGCAACATCCTGGGAGGATGAGCCGAGCATGTCCCAGAGTTGGACCGTGTGCCTGAGTCTGAGATGGTTGTGGTCTGCCTTGGTGGGGGGGGGGGGGGGGTAGGATGTTCTAGGGTACGCTGGCTGGTGAAGCTGCAGTTTTGGCAGGTGAAGGGTCCGTGGGTTCCTTTCGGGGTGGCCTGGAAACAGGTGGTGGATCTGCAGCGTTGAGTGCGTGGGGGATGTTGGTGTCGTAGCGGCATCTGGTGTAGTGGGCCCTGCAGGGGTGAGGGGGTCTGGTGCTGGGCGTGGTCCAGGCACGGACGGGTGAAGACGGACTTGCTTTTGGTGCACCAGCTGCGCGGCCGCACAGCGACCTCCATAAGAAGGGAAGGTGGGAGGGAGGAACAGCTGGCAGGCATATTTGTCTGAGGAGGGTACAAAGCTGATGTTGTTTGAATTATTGCACATTTCTTCAAAAACCTAATTTCCTTCAGCATTTTTTTCATCCTTATCTTCATGAAGGACTACAGGAAACACTTTATCCTTCGTGGACTTTGGAAAACACTCCTTATTTACTCATACATTTGGTCATTTTGAAGAGTGTTCAATAAGAACTAGAAACTAATGAACCCCCTCATTAATCATTGAAGGTCTCATGATGATCATTTTCACCCTCTTCCATTATTCCCCCAAGCTCCCACATGTAGTACAAAGAGTGAAACGCTGCTACACCTTCTCACTATTTACATACTCCCTCTCAGCCTTCTAAAAATGGCCATCAGGAAGCTCTTCTGAGTCATTTTCGTCATCCTGGTACATGAATGACTATCAGAAGTAAAATGGCACTCATAAATCTCTTCTCATCAACATACATAATGCCTCTTGTGTTGTCCAAATGTCAGTTTCCCTTTACTTCTTATTGGGTCATTTGCCATGTGCGAAAGAAGAAATTTGAATTGTTCATGTTGACAAGTGCACAAATACCAAAATAAAATAGTGAAACCATTGCAAAACTACTGATTGAAACCAAATCATTGTACATTTTTATGAGGTGTTTTACCAAAGAAAACTGCGGGCCGGATGTACTAAGATTCCGGTCGCCTTTTGCAACCATTGTTTGTGCGATCAGAAGCTTATTTTATGAACCAACCTATGTGGAAATAGGTTGGATCACAAAATAAGAACTCAGAGTAGGTTGCAGCCCTGACTACCTGATTAATACTTATTAGGTAGGTTGCAAATTGTGATTTTCTCAGATTGCTGACAATCAAAGGGACTGTGGCCAACAAGTATAAGCAGGCCACCATGTCTGTGAATGTATTTAAAATAAAGATTTTTTTGTTTTTGAAAAAAGCCAGTTTTTTTTAAAGGAAACAAGGCTCTTTGTACTGAAAAAAAGTTTTGCTTTAAAAAAAAATTCTGTGAGAGTTACCAGTGGTTCATCGGACCACTGTCTACTCCTCCAAAGTGTTATCCACAGTTTGCTAAGGGGAGTGGTTTCACAATGGCCCCCTTCTCTTTTGCAAGTAAATTACCATCCACCTTGGGAGTCAATACATTTTCAGTGTTTGATACATTGCATGTGAGTTTGAGTTATTACAAGCATTGATAGCTCAAAGATTCTACTGAAGAAACCAAATTGACCTTTTTTGATTCTGCTATTTGGACAGTGCCTCCTGATATATACTTTATCGAGCCTTCGAAAAATCAATGTGCCACGAAACACGTGTTGGTTGTTTTTTTAATTCTGAAGAAAGAAATTTGGGAAACTGCGTGATTGTACTGAATAATATACAAGCATTTAATGCCAAAAAATGAATAAACTACACATCTGTTGCATAAACAAGTCCTTAGCGTTTGGACCATAACTTATTTTCATACTGTTTGAGGTCTTTGGTTGCTTGTTTCTATATTTGTATGCATTCTGGCTCTTAGGATCCAGCATGCAATATTACACCTTGGGTAGTAAGGTGTTACAACCCGAAAGCACCATTCTGTCTCACAAGTAATTGTGTTACACACACTATACCCACTACTAATGCTGGTGAAGTGTGACTAGTAAACCACTACTACCCTTTGCCCTGTTTCCAGTGTCACAAATGGGGACTGGGTGTTGGCAAGACAAGCCATCCACCACACCTGCATTTCAAAGGTACTGCCTCAAAACGCTCATACAGGACTTCACTGTAGCCTTTTGTCACTCCAGACATCCTGGGACCATTCCAGAAAGGAAGCAAATTCCAAAGTCACCGTGGGGAGAAAACTCCAGAGGTTTCTTCAACTTCGAAGCTGGCACTACATATGAAAAAAGAACCCTCAGCTCCATTCTTCAGTACACCACTAGACCTGTAAATACTACAGAAGAAGGTTTGCCCTACTGCCAGAGGACTGTCCTGCTGCTTGAGGCCTTTCCTGCTGCTTGACACCTGTCCTGCTCTCTGAGAAGAAAGACTGGACCTACTCCCTTCATTCCTAGCAGAGTGAATCCAAGAGTCAGGTGGCTAACCTCCTGTTCTGAGCTCCAGGGACACAACAAGCTCCAGAAACCTCCCTGCAAATGTCCAGCTGACCTGCTGCGCTGGACCAGCAAGTGGACCTTCCTGACCCCTGCTGGCCTCTGCTGGCCTCTGCTGGAGAGAGTTCCTGATACCCAAAATGTGCCTACTCAGGTCCTGGACCCTTGATTGGCATCATTTGTGCTCCTTCTGTGAAGAAATCCTGAAATGTTGTCTCTTTGTGACCGCACAATCTCACTGCCTGCGCCTACCGCTACAGTGAAGCTTCGATTGACCTAACTCTTCACGCTACAGTGACTGTTAGCAACGATTGGCATTGCAAGATCTGCTTGTTACAGCATTGATAGCCTGCTGTGATCGCCAATGCAAAACTCCAGCAATGACAGTCAATGTTGCCCAACCGGATCCTCACGCTACAGCAATGACTGTCCACGTCTCACAGCCGGCTGTTTGTGCTACAGCAACGACCATACGCGACGCTCTCCCTGGTGCTCGCTGCTTCCTCCACCACAAACTGGACTTTTTGTGCTAGACTTTGAGTAGGTAACTTTTTCAGCAGGATTAACCTAGTCCCTGTATCCAGCCTTTGCTTCATTGTGGTCAGCCTGAACATATGACTTACCCCCACTCTAGTACAACCGGACAGCCGCGAGTGGGGCTTTATGCTTTTAGATGCTATACTTACCTAAAGCTTTGAAACTACATATCTCCGGGTCTTCTGATTGGCTTTTTGTCATTTTTGTGCCAAATAATTTATGTGGCAAATAAAGTTTGCTCTATTTTTCTAAATTGGTTTTGGTTTTTCTTGTGCTCTGTTTTCACTTTATTATTGTTTGTGTGCTGCAGAAATACTTTACACATAGCCCCAAAATTAAGCCTGGCTGCTTTTGTGCCAAGCTATCAGAGGGTTAAGTGCAGGTTGCTTGAGTAGGATTCCACCCCGCTTAACCAATAACCCAAATTATCTCCCATTGGCAAATCATACAGCGAAAAGAAATTGACCTACATTTGCTAATCGTGGCAGTTTTGACCTTGAACAGTCACAGTGGTTTGAAAGATATAGGAGACTCTATGCATTCGTTCTTGCTGCAGGCAATGCTTGTGGTAATATCAGGGAAATCAACAGTAAAATTCATCTCACCAGAGCATGAAGGAGGCCCACAAACAGTCAAAAACCCATACCACACACTGACCTGTCAGATCAGCCCTTCTGGCCCTGCCAGATTGCTCTATATGCCTCTCCAACCCTGCCTACCAATACTTCTTTTTGGGGACCAGCACTTATTATTCCTCCTCAGACTTTGACCCAGAGCAAGAGAGAGAAAAACACATGAGGGGAAAGAAGGAGGAAGAGAAAGATGGAAAAAAAAGTGCTAAAGAAATAAACCAGGGATGACAAAGAACCTGGAGGAGCGAATTACAGGAGCAGAAAGTGTCTGGTGGTGGATGAAAGAGCCATTAGGTGGAATCAGGACTATGGAGTGCTGGTATTCCGCATCGCGACATTAGATAGCACCTTGTCCTTCACAATTTAAGAGCTGTTTATGAGGCTTGAACAACTATTTTAATAAATTGAGTGTTTACTTCTCCGTTATGTTATGTTCTTTTTTGACGTAAAGTAACTCAGAAGTGTATCCTAGGAATGCACACAATACCTGTGAATGAAACTTTCCTAAGTGTCTGCAAGAGGCAGTATGACACAGCTGAGTATCAGGCTTCTCTGAGGTGGATGCCAAAGCATATAAATCTATATATAATCTATACTTCTGGAAAGGTTTGGAATATTTTACATAGTTGCCAGGCCTACTTTATTTTAATTCGAGTCTTTTGCATGACTGGTTCCACAGCAGAAAGCTTTACAGCCGCCTTCAGCATGAACACTACCACTATTTCTGGAGACATGGCATACCATCCACCACTATTGAACTGCTCGGCTAAACAGTCCCAGTGAGTTCCAACAGCTGCCCTAACGCCCATAAGCTCCTTTAGAGGCTGGACGGCAGCTGCCTCGCTCTTGAGGACTTACTGTCTCCATTCTTGCCGCGACATTAGTCCCCAGCCACTCTCCGCGCGCACACACTTCTTTCTCCAAATCCTTCATCCGACTTTGTCTCAGAATATCGAGCAAAAAAGTGCTATGTATAGATCTAATTCGGTGCACTGAATCTTTTACCCATGGATTCTTACCAACACAATATTGTGATATTAGGCACTTTGGCTGCAATATTTTTGTATCACAATATGTTGTTTGAAATACTGTGATAAATACCCTTCATGCAGTGCAAATTATAGGCCACTCCAATTTTTTTTGTACAATTCTTGCCGCGAAAAGAATTTTTACATTAAAATGAAGCTTTCATGAAGTTGAAATATTCCAAAATATAGATATATTGATGGGTAACTGCATAAAGAGGATATTTTCACTTTTGTTTCCCATTGCTATTACATCATAGCAGTTAATAACCAGTTTTCGATCCAGCTATTCACACATATACAACACATTTAAATTGTGCTAATTATCCTTAAAATATTGAGTAAAATTGAGATATTAAATTCAAATAATTATTCATGCATTATTTGTGTGGCCATTAACAGGATAAACTGATAAAAGCATGCAATTTACATGTTACACTGCGAGTAAGAATTTAAAAGAGAACAAAAACACCTTTGAACAAAAAACAAACCTAAGGTTTGAATATTATTAATATTACTCTTATATAGTGATGATATGCCATTGCTAATTCGTAGCCCTTCCAAACAAAAGACTAGCCATGTGTCGTCATGAAAAACCAAAACATGGTGGGGTTTGTGCACCGATCCTCCCCTTGGTGTGTCAGTTTCTTTGAAGGTGACCATAGATGACTAGCGCCAGAGACACAACGCTGCCACAACATATAAAGACAGAAAGAGCCAGTTTCACAAATATTTCCTGTGACTTGTTCTTATACTACTTCCTAGCTTACTCCTGAAGCAATCTTGGCTTAATCCTGGAAATCAGGAGGAAACCAGATGAACTGTAAGATTTAGTCACACCACATAGCAAAGTCTTTTCGAATCAGCCCCATTATATTTTCTGAAAATTTTGTGGGAATGTATATATTTTTTTTGAAAATAAATTGAGCGGATCAAGGTCAGTAGTAATAAATGGGGAAGTCTCTGAAAAATATTTGTGAATTTGGGGTTATGACCTTGCATTGACTGACACTGTTGGCTCTTTTCACAAAGGTTTAGCTATGAGTAGGCGTGACTTACTTAGGTAGCACTCTTGGCTTACTCCTGACTTTCAGGCGTAAGCCAGGAGTACTCCAGTTTTCTCCTTGCTCACTACTGCAATGAATGAGTAAGTCAGGTGTAAAACAAGAGAAATTCATGACAAAGTCTTTGTGACCCAGGTCCAAACATAACTCTAAGAAAATAGTTAATGTAAGCTTAAGTGACCAGTATCAGTCTGAGCCGAATACTGCACCACCTGCCTCAGTGATGACATTTTACATGGGTGTAAACAACAAGGCGAATAAATGTTGCACTATTTTCATGCTTGTGCAATTTGTAAAAAAGCAAGTAATTTTGCAATAGTCCCTGTTACAGAACTGAACCATTGATGAACATGTTTAAGAGACTGTTTTGCTTATAAAACGTTTTAGTTGAGTAAAGAGGTTACAACATAAAAATCATAGTTCATGAATAACTCTTTTTAACAATAAATACAGCATGCTGATTTGCCACTTGTTGGGACGTAAAAGTCATCTGCGTGGCTGAAGACTTGTACCCCTGTCCTGAGATCCCAACTGTATTGTTGTCTTGCAGATTTTTTCGTCTTAGGTGAATACGAATCAGTCGTGTGCGCCAAGACATAGGCCTGTCTCACGAATTGTAGTATTGTTGGACTGGGAGGGGCGCCCAAAGAGCTACCTCTAATAGTGGTGGGAGGCTATTGCCTTCACCAGGGGCCTCATTTATGAAAAGTGACGCATCGCTGCATGAAAACAGCGATGCGTCACTTTTCACTGTGCACTCCTTGCGACACCAATGATGCGTCATATTTAATGTATGACGCATCATGTCGCAAGGACTTACAGATACGTCAGTATTTCTGACGCATCTGTAAGCGCAAAAGTGACGCATTGCTGGAGTGTGTCACAAAAGTGACGCAACTCCAGTAATGCGTCCTTTCACATGGGGAAAGCCCCATGTGAAAGGGCTTGCATCAGTCTTACGCCTGCTGTGAGGCAGGCGCAAGATTTTGACGCAACAGCATCCTAAAAGTGACGCCGCGAAATCTCATAGATTTCACTGCGTCACTATTACGAGGGTTTTTGCGGGGGAACGCCCCCTCTGCATACATTATACCTGACGCAGGTATAATGTGGCGCAGGGGTTTAAAAAGTGACGCATCTCCCTAGATGCGTCACTTTTTAAATATGGTGCAACAAGGCGCATTTTGTACGCTGCTGGTGCGTCACAATAAGTGACGCACCGGCGGCGCAAAACTGACGCAAGGCCTCATAAATAAGGGCCCAGGAATCTAGCAGCATGAGCCCAGTGGCGTCAGCATACCGTGTAGTGATCAGTATTAGTGAGCCAGATTGTTTTACTATGTGTCACTGTAGTGAGGCCTCCAGGCTCACTCATCTTCTTAAAAGTTCAGCTGCTGTGTGCATAACTCACCCTTGGCCTAGATCAGTTAGATGTAGAGTGCTGCACAGCACAGGAGAGGTGACTCTGCACTGGATGCATGTGTGTCTAGTAAGGCGCATGTGTAGTTAGTGCATGTACTAGGTGTACTTATGCCTGTGAGGAATACATTACATAAGAGATGTAGTGCTCTGCAGTGTGTGCGCAATGAGAGCATGTACTGTGTATATGTGTCCTTGCATGAAGTACAATACATTAAGGGTTAAGTGTGCAGCATGCACTTGGAAAGTGTGTGTGCTTGCAGTGTGTGTGTTTGAAAATAGCAGACCCTGGGTGAAAAAAAGAAAAGGTTCACTGCCGAACAGTGCATGCAGTCTGAGTGTGTGTGCCGAATATATGTGTACGTGTAAAGGTACAATGCATAAAGGTATTAGTGCTGAACAGTAAGTGTGCTGTGAATGCACACTGGGTATGTATGTGTGCTTGCAGTGGTACATTACATGGGGACCTTGGGTTCCATTTTGGGAAGCCCAGGCGTGCCTGTTAAAGACATGAAGAGGAGAGGAAACCCCCCAGACAGATTTGTGTATTGTTGCATTTCTGTGAGCTGGGTGGGACCCACACTGGAGGGAGAAAGGAAGAGATTTTCCTTACACTTTAAAAGCATACTCTTTGATTCAATGATAGATCACACGGAAGGGGCCTGGACACATCTCATGAAGGGAGATGGGGCTGAATGGGAATCATAAACAGTAGGCCTGGGCATCTGGGATTAACCTTTTGCTGCACATATCTGTGTGGCTGACATCCAGGTGTGAGCACTGGCCACTCTCAAGAACGGTGTTGTAGGACAGTCAGCTTAGAAGTCCTGCCTACTGTGACAGACAGGCGTTCATGAAGAAGTAAGAGACAGAAAAGTGTCCACTTTAATTGAAACACAACCCCAACATGAAACTTCATAGACTCAGACCCTAAAATACATTTTGGTGTCTGGAAATGGACTATAAGAAGGGGGGGGGGGGTGTTGAGACCCCAAACTTTGTCAAGTGCCAAGCAGCCAAAAAGCCAGATGTGCTGTGTGAGAAGGAGAACATCTGCCTGGGACCAGGACTGGGGCAAAGGCCTGCTAGTCTCCCTGCTTGGTGAAGGGACATCACCCAGGACACCAAAATCACATACGAAGGAGCCTGAAGCACCAGTACCTGCCTGCTTGCCAAGACCAGTGTGCCCTGTGAAGAAGACAGCAAAACACACAAGATGATGGACGGAATGTTGCACAATGGCAAAACATTCAACCCCAGTCACAGATATGGGTTTAATCCATCGTTATTTTGCTCACCACGCCACCCCAGTTCAGACATGGCCATATGCAAATCAGCATTGACCCTGTGCCTCATGGGAACAGTCCAGCCCGAACTGCCAAGCGATGTCTTCCCTGGACCGGAATCAAGCATCCTAGGACTGGTTTCTGGCTATCAGAGCTGTCATCAGCCAGAATAGCTTGAATCCAGTGGCGTAGTGAGCATGGGACCCACGTCTGGGCATACCCTTCCCACATAGGGCGAACAGCAAAACACACAAGATGATGGACTGAATGTTGCACATTGGCAAAACATTCACCCCCAGTCATAAATCTGGGTATAATCCATCGTTATTTTGCACACCACGCCACCCCAGTTCAGACATGGCCATATGTAAATCAGCCTTGACCCTGTGCCTCATGGGAACAGTCCAGCCCGAACTGCCAAGCATTGGAGGGAGCAAGGTTCAGTGGGGAGCCCTACAAGAGGAATCCCTGAGTGATGTGTGAGGCTGTGAACCGACAGGTGTATTGTCTGTGTGCTGTGTTGGCTCTGCGATCCCCGTATGCCAGTAAAGGGCCAGTGGAGACTGAGCCGAGAGTGAAGCACTGTGCGTGCACTTACCATTGCACTGCGGTGACCTCGTATGCCAGAGGGGTCCACCGATAAAGTTATCAATGCTGAATGGCTGGGACCCGTGACGTCTCAGCATGGGCACTTGAGCTAAGGACATTGCGCCAGTGTTTTTGTAAGTACCACAGCAACCCCTCATGCCAGGAGGGGCTGCCGTTTCCAACGTGCCAAAGTATCAATACATGAAGGCAAGACTGAGGCTATGTTCCACTGGTTGGACCCACTTTACAAGGGAACTGCCCCTGAATCTTAGAAGGCTGCCAAGGATTCTGTGGATGATGTCGAACCCTCTCTAGGCCGTAGTCAGGAGTGAAGAAAGGAAATAGGCCTGGTCCGCATTTTACCTTTATGAAAACAGCATTTGTTATGTCCCCTTTACAAAAGTAAGAACAATGGCACACAAAAATGAGCATTGATTTGTTGCAAAAGCGCAGTTTCTGCAAAATATGAATATGATCATTTATGAAGTTTCTAAGTCAATGCTCAAGTCAGTAGACCACAGAGTCCTCCAGTCCAGGTAGCTCATATCTTTGAATATTGTTATTCAACTTCTGCATTTGTTTTCACATCAGTCATGAACGAAGAATTCTCAGACAGTTGTGAAGATGTCATTGGTTAGAGAGAGGTAGAGAGAGGCAAGGGAGTAGCTAGACATCCAAAGCACAGAAGACAATCAATCCAGGCACACAGGGGTCAACCACATGCTCTCGAAGGTAATCTTGTCTATTATTACGAGTGCCAAACTGAAGCATTAACTTTTACAGAGATGCCACAATATTTAGGGGTGGGTGTTCCATGAGGCATATATGGTATCAGCCTACCTAAGAAATATAGTCTTGAGTTTGAAGATGGTTATGGGGACTGCCAACTAACTTGAGGCACTGGGCCTGATTCACAAAGGCAAACTTACACTTTTGTGTACGTTTACGATTGTCTGCTGTTCAAAAAGGTATTTTACTAGTAATTTCTTTAAGACTGCTGAGTCTCTGCACATAAAAAGATAGGACAGTTCTTGTGAATCAGGCCCACTGTCTGTTTTGCGATATACATAGGATAGGCAGCTATCAAGGCATAGGCATGTTTCCTGTCAAATCTTGAAGTGTTTGTTTTCGTCAACCACATCCTCACCAGTCTACACAAGAAAACAGGTGGAAATGGAGGGAGTGATTAACACTCAATAAAGCAAAAATTCATATTTCAAAATGAGAAGCTGCAGATAAGCCTTTCACGTTTTGAAAATGTTTGTTGCACTCTTAAACTAAATTGAAGTTGTTTGCTTATATTTTTTAAGCTACTAGGTGGTTCAGAAACACCACCATTTGTTTCCTGTGACAGGACAGGACAGAACAAAGAGGTGAAAATAACAATGATCTTCTGTGTTCATTATATAGCACCTGATATCCTACTATGTAGACGGTAATACTCAAAGATCATTTGGATAAACTTAGGGCCTGATTTAGATATCTGTGGATGGGTTACTTTGTCACAACGGTAATGGATATCCCGTTCGCCGAAATGCAATTATTTCCTATGTGATTTCACCGTTGTGATGGAGTAACCCGTCCTCCGAGATCTAAATCAGGACCTTAGTCACCAAAGTACTTTTCTTCACTATACTAATTCTAGTCTTTTATCCATGGGACTGCTCTTTGCTGCTTCTTCTTGTTTGTTCTCCACCCTCCTTCTTCTTCGTCTAATTTAAATACTCTCTCTCTCGCATATGCCATGCTACTTTAGTTTTGGCTTTCTATGAACTACTATTATCAGTGAGACCCTTCTTTTACAGCATTCTAAAAGAAACTAACTGTATTTCGACTCTCTAGCCATATGTGGAATCGTACTATGGTCAATCCGACCGGGAGTGTACACGTCCTTGATCTGTATTGCTCCATAAATGGGCAATGTCTTCTTCTCTCTCATAAGCCCAATTTTTGCCCTGGGTCTTACATGATACGAATGGTCCTCAATAGCTATTTTCATTGCTCTAAGCCTACATCTTGCCCTCATTCCTGGTTGAGAAATCTTTATACTGAAAAATAGATATATCTAGACTGCTAGGCATTTGTGAATAGCCCCATTGCCCCCTATGTGTGCGTTTGCATCAGTGCAGCTCCGCACTAGTGTGTTATGACCAGTTAGTACAATATTACATTTTCTCTCTGAAATGTTTGCTCCATAATATATTTGCAGCCTTATAAAAGCCCCTGGCGCGTTCACCAACAAGGGGCATTTGTACCCTCCAGAATTCCTGATCATCTTGCATCTGTAAATTAGATTCTGCACATCAAAACCTCAACTAGTAAACTAGTAACAATGAACTAAGTAATTGTGCTTTTTGTCTATTAGATAAAACCCCAATGACTTGAGGAATTATGCTTTCATATTCTAGATGCAAACCCAAAATGATGTTCTGAACAGTTGTTTAATATCTTATGAAAGTTGTGTGATGTTGTGCAGTAATTTATGCATAATAGTAACAATTCTCATCCGTTTGGCAGCTCTTCTGCATTTGGGGTGAGTTGGGATTCACAATGGAAAAGCAGAACAAAAGTTTATTTTTATATTTTTATAGCTGTGGGTGACCTGACACCTGACCTCGCCTATGATGTGACAGATAACATCACAACTTAATTGATGGCATCACTGGTGACATTACGTATCACTTTATCATTGACATGGGTGATGTCACTAAAGATACAGCATAATTTATTTGTTTCGAGAATGTTGTTATTAATGGAAGAATGTATATTTCTAATATTTATAGCTATAAATATTGTTAAGTCAAAAGAAGAGCATTTGGTGGGAGATTTGTGGTTTTCCTGGTGGAAGTGCAAGTAATAGCTTGTATAACTAATCATTACTGCAGTTTTGGGGATTCTTAGTTTTTATTTCATAATCATAACTGCATTGTAAATGTGCTTTTTTAAGTGAATAAAAGATTTTGTGAAATATACATTAATGTGTTAATACCAAAGCTAAGCATGACTTTAATTGGTGTTTTTTTCAGTGATTTTTTTGAGGATATACAGCATTCAGTTTCCATAAAAGCAACCCCCTCCTCAGGCAGCCAAGACCTCCTTTTGGGCACGCTGAGCATTGGTTGGCCACAAGGGTTGGCTTATATCCAAGTTCTTTGCCCTGTGTTGAACTGGTTTGTCGGGCAGTCTCGTACTCTTGTACTGCCAGTTGAACCGGCTTGGAAGGGCCAGTGTGGGGCACTGGCGTAACGAAAAGTGAGGGGGCCTCCCTGCACGGTACTTAGGGGGCCCCCCTCCGGGCTCAATCAGGAGCTCTTCCGGCCAGAGTTCAGTGCCGAGCGGGCCCCTTGGAGCTAGGGGCCCCCCCGCACCGCATGGGCTACGGGGGCCTGTGTTACGCCCCTGGTGTGTGGGACATTTTTAATCCCAAGCGCTGTAGCAGGATTTAAAAAAAAAACAGCCCATACGGTGGCTGTTTCAAACTTGCTCATCTGGCAGTGTCCGAGGGACTGAGTGATCAAGAGGCAAGTCCAACACTGCTTGCCCTACGTATGACCCTTGTGGTGCAGGATACCTCTGCAAGTTACCTTGCTGCTCTGCCCTGCATCACAGGGAAAGGGCAGAATACAACATATTTATCCAGTACGGTGCATTCCTGTCCTTTACCCTACGATGGTGCTGTTTTGGCAGCCTAGCGCCAACACAGACACCCTTGTGCAATGGTACAAGGGTGACTGTGTTGCAGCAGGATTGTTTTTGTGCAGGGAAGCGGCACTTTCCTGCACAAAAACAATCCTGGGAGGCTTTTTCCTCTTTCTGTGTGTTCTGCAGAATGCAGGACACATAGAAAGTGGAAACAACAAGGAGAAATAGTGATCAGGGCCGGACTGGCAGTAGCGGGGACCGGCCGTTTCCCCGGTGGACCGGAAGGGTGGGGGACAGTTTTCGACCAGTGGGGGACGTTGTTTGTTACTGGGGTCCGGTTTTGCAGCAGTGCTGCATAATCGTCCCCTTGTAACAAAAGCACAGCAGCAGTTATCACGCCAGCACCACCCTCCCCTACCCGGGGCCGGTCAGACGTAACTGCCAGGGCTGGTTAGCTATCCCAGTCCGGCCTCAATAGTGATATTTCTCCTCATTGCGCCTCCCCCAGTGAGGCATATGGTTTTGGTGCATCCCCTGATTTACAAGGTCTTGTAAATCTGGGGATGCGTCAGAATCCATGGAGGCTGCATGAAAACACCCTCTGCAACTCCCATGGCATGATATTCCCTAGCACAGAGTAAGGCAACGCAGAGAATTGAGCTGCTTTGCCTTCCTCCATATTTATGAGGCCTTTCAAACCCACGCAAAGAAGCTTTGCATGGCTTATTAAATATGATTTATTGGTTTGCGCAAGGGCCTCGTTAAAGTTTCCCATAATTCCCCAGAAAACTAAGCTCTCTCCAGTTCACCAGGAAAGATGCAGCTGTGCACATAACTTCAAAGATACTGTTTAATTTAAAACATAGAAAATAGTCGTAAAACTCGTGGTCCTCAGTAGACATCACACTAGCCCAAATGCATTCAGCGCCAGGACCCAATGTTGAGGCTCCAAATTGCAAGGGGACGAATACAGCAGTGGAGGAGGACATGGGGTAATGGGAGGACGCTCCCATTGACCTCACCAGGGGGTCATGAGCGAGCACACCTGTGCCAGTGAAGAGAGTGGTGGAGGCCCATGAGGTGGGTGACAGGGTTGAGGGTGAGAGGGGGGCCCATAATCATGTTGAGGCGCCAGTGCCTTGGCCGCTGATGCCTGGCAGGTGGGTCCAGGGCTATTGCCCCCCTCTTCCCCCGGTTGGAGTGCTTGGCCTGGGAAGATAGGATCAGGAAGCAGCACCTCTTGGTCCAACAGATAAAGGTGCGCTGGGCAGAGCTCAATGCGGCCAGTGGTGGGGCAGTTTGGGAGGAGGTGCTGAGGGGCCACCCACGCCAACCTCGGAGGAAGAAAGGTGGGCTAAGCAGGAGGAGAAGGACAGGGTTGAGATAGGCAAGTTGGGGGCAGCAGTAAGCGGTCGCAGCCCAAGGCAGGGATGGTTAAGATGGCTTAGAGGCCCGATGGTGCTGGGGCCCACCCAGGTTAGAGCGACCTGGGGGTAGGCATGATCCAAGCCGGTGGAGGTCGTTGGAGTGCGGCGTGGCACGGTGGGGCGCAAAACGGCCTCAGGGTGATGGTCTTAAGCAGCAGGGGGTCCGCGGCGGCCATCCCTCCAGCGAGGGAGCGGGCAACGACGTCGTGTATGGCAAGCCGGAGTGTTTTGAGTCACAGAAAGAGTAAGGATGTGAAGAGAGCAATGAGAGATGTGTTGTGGGCACCTGTGGATGTTGAACATGAGGTGGAGTTCGACTATGATGAGGAGAATGAAGAGCTGGAAGACGGGGAGGTGAGGGATCACAATGACAGGATGAAGGGGGTGCGAAGCAGCAGTGGATTTGGTGTGTTGCAGGCCCCCAAGTCAACGAAGGGCAAGGTGAAGGCTGAGACCAGCAAAGGCCACCAGCAACAGTGGCACAATCCTCATTGACAGGTGAGGGGACATGGTGGGCGGCCTAGGATGGCGGGCCAAAAGGGGGGAGGAAGAAGCTTTGCTGGTCAGTGGGAGTGGGGGAGGGATGTTGAAGGGTTGCCTGAGACTGCTGCTAAAGTGGGTGACAAACCAGTAGGGGTTCGGGCAGTGACCACAGCAGGGGTTCAGACGGACAAGGCGGAAGGAAAGGACGAAAAATGGGAAAAAGTTGCCCTACATGGGTTTGGCTATCTCCCTGGGGTCACATCTGTCGGAGAAGATAAAGAATAGAATCTGGAAACACGAATATGCTGACATGGTTAAGTTGCTGCACAGGGAGGTGCAAGCAAAGGAGGGTTCTAAGGATGAAGAATGGGAGCTGACTAGGAGGCCCAGGGTTCCGGTGAACATGGAAAACTGGACGTTGGTGTTTCTCATTTATGCCAGTATTTACTGCGAGAAACACCATGATAGGGCCATAGCGCTTCTGAAATACATGGATATCATTAGGAAGGCCCACATGCAATTTGCTAGGTTTGAATGGCTGAGCTACAATGAGGAGTTCCGCGTCAGGGTTAGCGTGAACCCGGACAAGCACTGGGGAAAGGTGGATCAGAAACCATGGACGCAGTGGATGGCATCCACGCACTCATCGGCATCTACGCACACGGCCAGTGGCTTGCCGGTCACGTATCTGTCTTTTCCGCCACGTCCCACCCACAGCGGGGTGGGGGAGTACCGTTTGTGCGGGACCCACAGGTCAGCCTGTTAAGCCAGGCAGTGCCAACACCGGTGCCTGTTGGAGCTACAACAGGGGCCACTGCTCCCGGTACCCGTGTAAGTTCAAGCATGAGTGCTCCAAATGTGGGGGCGGCACGTCCTTACCCAATGTTTTACCTTGGTCACACCTTCCGAGCAGTGGCAAAACGTGCAAGGAAGGGGACAGACTGGACAGAAGGGCGCCTACATCGGTTAGGCTGGAGGCGATGGCTCCCTAGCTCTCGTGTTACCCGGGCAGAGTGGAGGCTTTGAAGGTTCAGTGGGGTTTCACTGAGGGTTTTCGAGTGGGCTATTAGGAACCTAGGGTGCGGAGATTGGCGGACAATTTGAAATCAGCCAAAGAATTGCCGGGAGTGGTGGCGGCCAAATTGCAGAAAGAGGTGGAGGAAGGGAGGATTGCGGGCCCGTTTGTCGGCTGGCCAGTAGAAGATTTGCTCATCTCCCAATTGGGAGTTGTGCCGAAGAAGGAAAATGGTGAGTTTCGCATGATACATCACCTATTGTGGTCTGAAGGGCAGTCTGTGACTGATTTCATCGCTGAAGCAGACTTGAGGGTGCTCTATGCATCAGTGGATGACGCGATCCGCCTGGTGAGGGTGTGTGTGCCAGGGGCGGAACTGGCTAAATGTGATGTCAAATCTGCCTTCCGCCTTTTGCCAATACACCTCGCGGATTTGTCTCTGCTAGGGATGCAGTTTGCAGGGGCCATCTACGTGGACAAAGTCTTGCCCATGCGGTGTGTGATTTCTTGTGTGCTTTTCGAGACGTTAGCTCATTCTTGCAGTGGGTATTTACACAGAAGTGAGGGCATCGCAATGTCACTGACTATCTGGATGATTTCCTCTTTCTGGGGAAGGCACATTTCGGGGATTGTGGCAGGGTCCTGTCGCAATTCCTGGAGATGACACTACAGTCGGAGTTCCTTTGGCACCTGAGAAAACAGCCGGGCCTAGCTGCTGCTTGACGTTCCTGGGTATTTAGCTGGACTCCATTCAGTGGATAGCTGGACTCCCCAATGCGAAAGTATCGGAAATACCGGCGTGCCCCTTGTGGGCGACTGGAGAAAAGCAGATCGCGTTGAGGACGGTGTAGCAGCTGCTGGGTTTCCTGAACTTTGCATGCAGGGTGCTGAGGGCTGGATGGACGTTCTGCAGGCGGCTCGGCATGGTCATGTCCCGGACAGTTCTACCCCACTACAGGGTCCGGATTTCCATGGAGGTCTGGGTGGACTTGAGGACATGGTTGACATTTTTGTCTGATTTCAATGGGGTGTCATCGGACTTTGAGGACGAAAGAATAGTTTGGCAAGTGCAAATGTATTCTGATGCAGCCGGGGCAGCAGATTTTGGGATCTTCTGGGACGGTAGGTGGTGTGCGGAGGAGTGGCCAGCTCATTGGATGAAGCAAGGGAGGAGCATTGCGTTTCTTGAATTTTTCCCACTGTTGGTGGCACTGGAGGTGTGGGGATCAGAGTTTCAGAGCAGGTCAGTGCTGTTCCATGTGGACAACATGACAGTGGTCGAGTTGGTCAACCGGCAAAGGGCAAGGGACTTCAGAATCCTGCAATTGTTGGGAGTTTCATGCTGAAATGCCTGAGGTTGAATGTGGTTTTTAGAGCCAAGCCTGTCCCTGGGGCGAATAATGACATAGCAGATGCTTTGTCTCGTTTGCAGTGGCAGCGGTTCTGGCGATTGGCACCAGGAGTGGATCAGTTCAAGACCGAGCTGCCTGATGGCATCTGGGCCTAGGGGAAGTGAGGGTGATAGGTATGGTGGAGAACTCTATAGCTGCTACCACAAGATGGACCTACAGACTGGCATGGGCAGAATTTGGATCCTTTATGGGATGGAGCGGGGACTCTGCTTGCGGAGCTCACTCAACGGTGGAACAAGGAGTGTTGCTGTTTGTATTGCATTGCATTGACAAAGGGCTGCCTTCCGCGACGATCTAGAGAAAATTGGTGGGAGTGTCGCTTTATTGTTGCTTGTTTGTTTTATTTGGCCCTACCAAAGATATGATTATAGGTAGGATACTCAGAGTTTGGAGCAGAGAGAGTAGGAGTGGAGGGGTGTTGAGGGAGGCGATTACATTTGATTTGTTGGTTAGACTGGTTGAGGTCTTGCTGCTGTGTTGTTATGACGGTTTTGAGGTCCGGGTTTTTCGTCTATGCATGTATGGATGTTTTTGGGGGCTTTCAGAGTCTCTGAGCTGCTTGGGACACTGAAGGGGTGCGGCAGGAGATATGAGGAGATCAGGTTGGATGGGGGCCATCTAGAGATTTGGTTGGGGCAGTCTAAAATGGATCAGTTGGGGAGGGGCAAGTCGGTTTGGCTGTGTGAGACTGGTTGTGAGGGTGTGTGCCCGGTGGCGGAATGGAGGAGCTTTCTGCAAACCTCGAGATCTGTGAGTGGTGCTATATTTTGTCACGCGTCTGGGACAAAGGTGACGGCGGGCCAGCTATTGGCCATTCTGCGCATGGCATTGAACCAGTTGGGGCTGGACCCGGCGGGTTTTGGGACGCATTCCTTCCAGATTGGGGCGGTGACCGCAGCAGCATGGCTGGGATAATCCTGGGACAGGATCCGGTAGATTGGGGCTTGGCACGGCACGGGGCTTGGCAAGGGGGGATTGGTTTGGACCGACTAGGCTGTGTTACTAACGTCTTTTTCTCCCATAGGTTAGGTGGGTGGACCGGGGGCTAAGATGGTCACTTGGATTAAGGGGCATACGTTCGTGCATTGGCCTCCAAGTATGCAGAGCAACAGTTGTACGGCCGTAACCTGGGACTCAAAGGACAACATCATGAGGTGCACTGGTGGGGTAAAGGGGGCATGCGATGGGGGGCACTATTGCCCTGGCGCGGGAAGATGGTCCCCCAGAAAGGATGTCCTGATTGTTTGATAATCCATTTGGGTGAGAACTATTTGATTTGGCTTTCAGGTTTGGCGCTTTTACAGCTGATGCAGAGAGACATGGAGGTGTTGAAACACAGGATGGCAGGGACATGCATTGCTGGATTGAATTTGTTTCTGAAGAGTATGGAGGGGAGCAATCAAACACGGGGCTGTGGAAAAAGTACGGAGGAAACTCAACAGGGCTATGCAAGTTTTTTGTGGGGAAAAGGACATCAAAGTAATTGCTCACACTGGACTGTTTACGGATGATGGTGTGCATCTTTCTAGACTGGGGAACACTTAATACCTGATGGAGATGAGAGACGGGGTGAGCAAGTTGTGGAATGAAGCGATTTGGTGCCACAGGAATGCTTGAGCAGGTGGGTGAGAAAGATGCACAGTTTGGACCCCGGGGTGGGGGGCAGGTAACTGCCCTAAAGGGGGTTCACCGGTTGGTGATACTTGGGAGGGGTGGAGGAGTCAATAGCGGGCGCACCCATCCCTCGGTGGGGGAAGAGTGAATGATGGGGGGAGACGAAGGCATGAGTGGAATGCCAGGTGATACCGGCGAGGATGCTAGGAGAGCTGTGGAAATGGATGAAGAACGGAAGGGGTCATGGAGTGGTAGGAGAAGTGAGTTTGGAGCGGGTAAAGAGAGTGAATACATCAAGAGTGATGTTGGGGGGTTTTGGTTATTGTTGTTGTTATTTTGTTATTGATTATGTTGTGCAGCCTAGTCCTAATGAATGGCCTTTTAAGCTTAAGATACCAGCGTGGTCTGTTTATTGCGCGAGTGGTCTCACGGCTAAACTGCCTACCTTGTGATTGGGAATGCAAGGTTTCAGCCTTGGGGTCACTCCACATCCTGTGATTCTGGGTAAATCACTTACTCTCCCCATGCCTATCAAAAAATGAATGTGTCCTTGACCACATAACTGGTGCTCATATAAAGCAGCTTCAATACCTTCGGGTCGAGTTCCCACTACATAAATCTGCAAAAAAACATTGAAGTGAGCTTTTACTAAAAAGACGCGAGTCGACGAATTTTTTCAGCAGATGTATATGAAATGCTGCCATCGTGTGGCTATTTACGATCTTACACTGTTAAACGTACCGAAATGCCAAGGCAAGTTTATGTTTGTTTAACAGTCATATTGTTTGAAATGAGCTGGGAGTCACATCACAGCAAAGACTGGATGTCAATATAAGTACTGCTACAAGGAGTACACATTGTAAAAATATAGCACTTCACACCCCCACTAATATAATGTGTTACTACTAACTAAATTAATGGTACTGAATTCACTGATCAGAAAGATGGGCGGCTCATTTGACCAAGTCTTGATTTACACTCATGACCTGCAGATCAAAGAAAATATCAGAAGCATGGTTTTATCATCCTTAATCAATCCTTTTTGATTTGAGAATGTAACCTGATGGGACCATTCAATATCTAATTATTTTCAGACGTCTGGTCCGGAAGCTTCCCAGCCACATAACTAGAGCTTGAAAAGCAAGGGCGTTGTAGGTTCTGCAGCAGATCTTAATTGAATCCTACAGTTAAGGCGTAACTAATGACACTTGACAAAATCAGAGGGATGCGATCCCATTTGCATGCACAGGCAGCCAGGGCTCCAGTCGGGGTACCACGCGGGTGGATGGCGTCCCCCCACTTATTTTACCGGGTGGACGCCGTCCCCCCCCTGCCAAACTGCTGGACTTCACTCAGTTGGCCTCTCTGGGACGAGATCGAAGCGCACCTTTCGTGACGTCACTTCCTGTCGTGACGTCACTTCCGGTGACGGCGTCCCCCCCACTTCTCTTTTTAGGACTCGTGCCCTGCAGGCAGCACATACATAGCTTTCAGAGAAGTAAGACTGGGCAACGGAAAATCAATCAGAAGAGCCCCTGCCGGCTGCCGTTCTTTTTCAAAATCACTAACACTTGGAACGAAGAATTTAAATTTGAAAAAAAAGAGAGAGCTTGAGCTTTCTCCAAAGTTTCAACTGAGAACGCTTGGAACAATTGAACAATGTGGTTGTGGGTGAACAGAGATGAGCCTGGAGAGGCAAGTGCTAAAGTAGGTGCTATGTAGAGTCAAGCCTTTATTGTAAAAGCTACATTAACTAGAGTTTACCTAGACTTAAATTTACATGTCACAAAATTTACAAAGTTTGCTGGGTAATCTAAATGTTGTACCATTTAAACACTGTAAATGTTATATGAAATAAAAGACACTCAATGTAGAACTTACACAAACTAGAAGTTACAAAGCGTAGAAGATACTTATCATAAAAGTTAATACGTGTGTAATTGCCTCACACATCCTCATTTATACTTTAAAAATAAAGGAATTTATGGGAAAAATATGAGGAAGAAACGCAGTTATCAGTCACCCTTCTCCTTCGTATTTTAACTGTGACCGCAATGACAACGAAAGGGAGGTCAAGTGTCATAGAGGTCACTTAGAGGTCACCAGTGGTTGCAGCTGTTACCCCAGCACTGCTTTTGCGACCCCTGGGCTCATAGGTGGCAAAATCAGTGCCAAGAACACACTCATGGCTCGTATTAGCAGCGTCAGCCTTCAGCCTCCTTTTTTGTTACATTAATAGTGAATAATAATCTATCATTTACTATTAATGTAATAGAAAGTAGAGCAGAAGGATCAGGAATGGGACCTTCACTGGTTTCTTAGGTAAGTAAAACAAAATGCTTTTCACTGTTTGCTATTTGAAGGGTAGCAAATTACAATGAAATCATGGATAGCTTGAACCCTTTATAAAGATAACATTACTTTGATAACCAATTCATATTTATCATTTGAATTCACAAGCTAAATGGAATGATGATCTATAATGTATGAACTGTAAGAACACTTTAATGATGAAAGGCCCTAGAATTATGATATAAAATTACCAAACAATGTAATTACTTTGATTCTTGCGTGAATCTGCTAAATAATTGATCCATAAAAGCTAATACGTTAGAATCATATATTGAACGAAGAATGTAACTGTATTGTTATTATTGAAATCTGTGTCTTTTGACTTAAGCAACAAATCTAACATAATGTGGCATTAAACATGTTGACATAGTGGAAGTTTTGAGAAAAAAAAATGTAACATGAACATTATTATGAATTACAGGTAAATTAAAAATAGTAAGGGGCAGATCTAGTAGCACGGCACTGCAAACCCTTTGGCTGCACCACACTGCAGCACTTTCAGAGAACAGGAATGCAACATATCTACAATGATATGTGGCATTCCTATGCTCTCCCCAGAGCTGGCACAGAAATAGCTGCCATGCGCAGGCACCCTTGCACCATGGTGCAAGGATGCCTGCGCCATGGGGAGATTGCTTTTGTGAAGGAAGGGCACCCTTCCTGCACAAAAACAATCACTGCAGACATTTTCCTCTTTCAATGCGTGCAGTAGAATGCAGAATGCATTGAAAGAGGAAACAAAACAAGGAGAAATGAAACATTTTCCTCGTTTCGCTTGGTTACGCCACCCCTATGGTGGCACAGCAAACAGACGCATTTCCAGGTTTACGATTTCTTGTAAATCTGGAAATGCATTAGTGGACATGGGTGTTGCGTGGGAACACCCACAGCAACACCCATGTCAGCCCCTAACACGCAAAGTGCTGCGTGAACAGGGGCGATATTTACAAGCACAGGTTAAGTCACGCAGGGTGACTTTACCTGTGCTTGTAAATATCCCTTAGTGGGCTGCGCCACGGTGCGTCACGCAACGTGATGTCCAGGCGGCGCATTGGGCTTGTAAATCTGCCCCTATCATTTTTGTGCCTCAGCTGTCTGTCCTGTATGTACTGAACCATTTATGCAATGCTATGGGTATGGACATTACAGTTTTAAGGGTTTAATCAGAGATATTCTTCACCACAAATTTGAAAGTAACAGTTGAAGGACTGGGTTCTTTAAGACCCAGCGGTGCCAGGGCACAACACCTGAAACCTTCGTGGGTAACCTGCTCCGGCGTACGAATCACAGAGACACGGGACACTTCCTTCGACGTCAAAGATTCAAGGTTTATTTACTGCAGGGAACACAGAAGTCACGGCAAGTACACCACGTGCAACTTGGGGAGACTGCTTCAAATTGGTTCTGTGGATCGCTCCTTTTATACAGTTTTTACCCATAAGACAACATGGTACACAAAAGTTTACAACCCGGTTCCCATCATTATCCCCCAGAGGGGTCGCTTTGGTCACTTTGAAACACATGAGGTCCGGAACATAAGTGCGGAAACATTTGGCGGTTCCCAACTGTAAAACCCATCTTCCCACCATTAGCGAATTCCTATCAGCAGTAAAACAGATCGAAATAGGGACAAGGACAGGTGTAGAGGAAGACGGAGACAGTGGGGAGATCGGAAAGGGTGTAAAAGGGGAGGTATCGGGAAACACAAGATACAGGCATCAAAGGGACGTGCCTAATGAGATGCACGGCTAAGACAATAAGTCCGTGCGGCAAGATGAGCCTCGAGCGGCGCCATCTGCTTTACAGTAGCATCCCCCTCGTCATAAAGACACTTACAAAGAACATGTGTCTTCCGCAAATATCTTGGGAGTCCCAGGGTCGCGAAGCGGACAACGTCCGTTCGCTGGCTACTTGAGGGCAAGAGACAAAATGGATGCCGTATCTAAGATGGAACCCGTGGGTACAGATGAAAAACCCACATAACAAACAAACGGTTTAAGTTAGCACAGCAAAACTGCGCACACTTACTAAACTCGTCATTTGCGGTTCATAGATACCAGACTCGACCATATTCGTGCGAGTCGAAAACACCACTTACGATTGTCACGGAACCTCAGACGCTCCTTTTGCCCTCATGTAGGCAAGCACTAGTCGGAATCATATTCGATATTCATCAGACCATCGAGATGTTGCTGTAGCATAGCTCTGTCCAACCGAGTCCCCTTGGTAACAGGTGGTTGTCTTATACACGTTGTAGCACAGAGGCCACATAAGGCAGGACCACACTGCACACAAAGGCAACACGTGAACAGGAACACTACAACGACTCCGATGATCATCAGAATCTTCCAACCCCAAGTCGACATCAGGCCCCAAAACCATCCAAGTAGCGTCCAATCCCCTACATCCACGTGTATGGATTCGGAGATCTTATGCAACCTCGAGATGGCTTGATAGACAGTAGGAGCATTATCTGGAATAAAAATGCAGCAGCTCGAATGGATCACCTTACATACCCCACCTCGATCTGCTAAGATGACATCTAAAACCATACGGTTTTGTAACGTCATAAGTCTATCCGCCTGAAGTTCTGTGGTGATATTACCAAGGGCACTGGCAGTAATATTAGCTGTCGATTCTACCACTCGAGTCAACTGTCTCAGGTTCCTACTATTGACCATAGGTCCCCAAAACGGGAGGAAACCCTTGAAAAAGTCTCCTGCCTCTTGACCGGCAGTATCCTCTTCGCTAATTACGCCTCGTACAACTCTAGTCTTATGATAATCGGCATCTACAGTGAACGTCGGAGGCAACAAATTTGCAATGAAACATGAGCCCATGAAGTCAGCGGGCAACCATGCATATGCACGATCATAACAGATAAAGTATGTACCCTTGGCAGCCAGAAACACAGGGGACGAGACCATCGGCAGTATGTAATTTTCAGTGCAAGCACTTGCTCCAAGTCGGGCTTGCGATCTTCGACCACGACCCATGAGACAAAAATTACCAGTGTGGGGTACGACCCATATCGGAGGCGAGCTTTTAAGCTGCTTTTCGCTAGTGAACGCACTATATTCACCTCTACTTAGGACCCTATAGGCCTGTACCTCTTCTTCGGGAATAAGCGAGGGATCATAGATATCACTATCTAAATCCTCTATTGCTATCAACAAAGGTTTTTGATACGAGGTAGGACCAGAGTAGGGGGAACGTGGTTCTCGAATGGGGTGGAAACCCAGTGCGCTTCGAAACATTGTTTGAAATGCTCGAGCTGACCCTTGGGAACTATACGGTAACACCAGATATGGAATTCCCTTATCCGTAGTGTGTGGCATCAACCCACACACCCAACAATTAGTAGTGTTAACCACTAACTGATGCTGATGAAGGAGCTGAATAAAGGAATTGTTGCGGAATTCTACACGTCTAGCCTGCTCGTGTTCCGGTAACATGTGAAAGGAATGGGGAGAAACAGTAGAGGTAAGTTTAGGGTCAGGAGTAGGAGTAGGTGTAGCAGAAGGCAAGAAGTAAGACATCGTATAATACACCCCACCCGCCAATAATGCAGAAGCAGTCAGGAATAATACAAACAGTTGGAATATAAAACATTTGGTACGACTGAGTTGCTGCAGCTTGAATCTGTGAACCTGAGCTCCCTCCAAATCATTCAGCTTCGAGAATGCCATTCCCTACGACCGTCCGCAACGTTTCTTGACGCACTTCGTTCTGTGTAGCAATAGTCAATCCCTAGGAGTTCCCAGGAACCGACGGCCTTTAACCTAGCGTCAAGACCTACTATCCAGAAGGAAGTACGCGCGCGGCCCTACGGCCTTTAATGCACAATATGTATATATGCAAAAACAAAGTCTCTCAGCTGTGGAAGCAAAAAGTACAAGGAATGAAGCTCAATATATATACAGTGAATAATTACAGTAATACGAAGGTTCAAAACTGATCACGGAAAACGGGATAATGCAGTTGTCAATACAACAAAGCAGGATCTTTTATTTGTCCTTAGTGCGAGATCGCAAAAAGTATCGGGTTTTCCCAGGACGTGTCTGCTCGTCAAACAAAGGATCCGTTGAAGAGACAGCGTCCTGCTGATCAGTTGAGTGTTCTGGTCTTGAGTCTTTTGATGCTAATTGTTCGACAGCATCTCTCTGCTGCGCTGAGGATTCGCCAACAAGCTGTGCGTCGCTAAAAGGCACAAACGCCGGCAATGCTTCTGTTTCAGATGACGCAATGCCCCTCCTTACCCACGGGTCTGCCGACAAAGGGATGGGGACTCTTTTGGTGTGGGTGGCATGCACCCAATTCTTACGTCCCTCGAGACGAACGGCAGTCCTCGTGGCCAGGAGCACTTGATAGGGTCCGGTAAACCTCGGATCCAGGTTATTCTTGCGTGAAAAATTTCTCGTCACCACCCAGTCTCCGGGCTGGAGCTGGTGGCCTGGACCCTCCGTCTGCGTCGGCAATGCGTCATAAACCTGTTGGTGAATTAACCTCAGTTTAGCAGTCAAGTCATGTAGATAATCGATCAACATTGGGTACTCAAGGTCAGAGAACATTCCTGGCCTAGGAACCCCCCACACATTCGCAGGACGGCGAACACTATTTCATAGGGACTAAGCCCTACTCGGGAGTGTACAGTCGCCCTAGTTGACAGTAATGCCAAAGGTAAAGCGTCAGGCCACGAATGACCAGTCGTAGCCTGAATCTTCGCTAACTTTAGTTTAAGGGTGCCGTTGTACCCTTCAACCAATCCAGCTGACTGGGGATGATTGGCGCTGTGGAATTTCTGATTAATTCCCAGGCCCTTGCACACACTCTTCATCACACTACCCACAAACTCACTTCCGTTATCTGACCACACGACTCTAGGCATTCCATACCGAGGAAAATATTCCTTCAGCAGGATTTTCGCAGTAGACAAAGCAGTATTGTCTTTGAGAGGATAGGCCTCGATCCATCGGGAGAATGCGCAAACCACAACTAAAACGTATTTCAGGTTATTGCATCGCTCCATATGGATGAAGTCCAATTGAATCACCTCAAAAGGACATGAAGGGGGAGCAAAACTGCCAGGAGGAGTTGGGGTTCCTTTGCCAGGATTGTACATCATACATACCATACAATTCTTCACCAGACGTTCAGCACATTTCGTAATGCCATCATTCTTCCACACCGGAGACAACAATTTACAAATACCTTTCACGCTAATATGTGCTAACCCATGCGCCATTGTCACAACGGCCAGCACATACGCATCAGGCAACATCCATCTTTTCTGATCAGTCAAATCAATCCAACAACCATTCGCATCCAATTTTCCCGTGCTTTCTTTCCACTTCGTCTTTTCAGTGTCGGTGGCCTCATTCTGAATTGCTTTCACACTCTCGATAGTGTCCTCACACATACTCGATTCTGTAGGCCACCTAACCGAACTCGTCACATACATCCGAGTGCTAAGGTTCCGGGCAGTCTCCTTAGCAGTCTCATCCGCAAACGCATTACCACGACCAACGTCATCCGTCACCTTACGATGTGCACTACATTTAACAATCGCAACTTGCGTAGGCAAAGTCAATGCATTCAAAAGGTCATTCACAAGCTGGCCATGCTGTATCTTCGTACCATGCGACGTCAAGAAACCTCTCTCTCTCCACAATCGTCCAAAACTGTGAGCGACGCCAAATGCGTATTGGCTGTCGGTAAACACATTCACACGTTTCCCTTTCGCTAACACACATGCTCTAGTGAGAGCAATCAATTCTGCAGCTTGGGCAGAATTCTGATTCAACCTAGCAGTCTCAACAACAGTATTCAATGTCACAACAGCATAAGCAGTAGTCACATCGCCATTCGGCAACTTAAAACATGACCCATCCAAATACAATGTGCCATCCGGATCTTCCAATGGGGTGTTTTTGAGGTCCACTCGACCTTTTGTTTCTTCTTCGTCCTCAAGTAGCAATCATGTTCTGCTACTTCATCTGACTCTGTGCTAATTGGTAACAAAGTTGCCGGGTTCAGAACATTACAACGTTTTATTTGAATGTGGCTTGCCAAGAGCGTCAACTCGTACCCAGACAACCTCGCACTCGTCAAGTGCTGAGTTTTCGTTCGATTCAAAAGAGTATCGACTGCATGCGGAACCATCACCGTAAGCATATTGTCCATGACCAATCCTGCTGATTGTCGGATGGAGACCGCAGCTGCCGCTGTTGCTCGTAAACAACTCGGCAATGCTCTAGCTACTGGGTCCAAGGTCGAGGAAAAATATGCACATGGACGCTGCTTACCACCAAAAGGTTGCGTTAAGACACTCAAAGCACAACCTTCCCTCTCGTGAACATATAACGTAAACGGCTTACTGTAGTCAGGAGTACCTAACACAGGAGCCGAACACAATGAATCACGTAGTTCAGAAAAACTTTTCTGACATTCTTCCGTCCATGGTAAAGGAGTTGAAACATCCTTGCACGTAAGAGCCACCAATGGTTTCGCTAGCAATGAAAAATTAGGAATCCATTGCCTGCAGTACGACGTGATACCTAGAAAGGCACGCACATCTCTTTGAGTTTTTGGCACAGCCATTCACGCAATTGCTGCAATTCTCTCTGGGGTCAACCTCCTTCCCTCCTTTGACAATAAGTGACCTAGATAGGTCACTTCTTGACAACAATATTGGAGTTTAGAAGGGGACACCTTATGATTCAACTCACAGAGATGTTGGAGCAACGATACTGTAGCAATTTTGCAAATGTCCTGAGTATCAGCAGCCACCAATAAGTCGTCGACGTATTGGATCAAGGCCGCACCAACCGGCAACCTGAATGCGTCCAGTTGACCCTTCAAGGCTTGGCTGTAAATAGATGGACTTTCACAGTAGCCCTGAGGAGCGCGTTTGAACCGGAAGCTGCGTCCACCGAGAGAGAAACCGAAAAGGTCCCTGCTCTCCTCGGCAATCGGGATGCTGAAAAACGCATTTTTCAAGTCAATCACCGAAAACCATGATGCAGAAGCTGGAATCAGAGTCAGTAGCGCCGTGATGTCAGGCACAACGGGAAATTGAGGAACCACAATTTTATTCACCTCCCGTAAATCGATAACAAAGCGATAAACAGGCGGTTTTGAAGGATCAGTACGTTTAAGAATGGGCGGCACAGGGCTGTTGCACACGTTTCCCCGAGTCTCTTCAATAACATCTTTCTCGATCAAATCATAGATGATCGCTAACAGTGCTCGTTCACCATCAAGGGAGATACGATATTGGGGAATACGTGGCAGTCGCGCATTAGATTTCAACTGTACGACATAAGGGGAGATATCAAGTAGGCCCACGTCATTCGGACCCGCGGCCCACAAAGACGCAGGAAGAGAACTCAATTCCGGTGGAAGCTTATCGAGGGACAAATACATAGGAGAGACAACCCTCTCTCCTAACGTAAGCTTTACACCCGCAGGAGAACAATACAAAGTCGCGTACAAACGTTTAAGCAAATCCAGGCCCAAAAGGTTTTCACCACAACCCGTAGTCAAAATCAACGGAGCTTCTAGCTCACGTGGCCCAATTTTAAGGGGCAAAGGGCGTGAAACTGGATTGCTAACAGGGGCGCCAGAGAATCCAACGGAAACATTTGTTAAGCCAGACAAAGGTGCGCCAGGGAGTTTCGAATGCATGATAGAACTTTTCGCTGCACCAGTGTCCAACAGAAAAGGCTCAACGACGCCCGATGTAGCAACTGCGACGTAAGGCCCTCTCTGATCAACCGGAACTGATACCACTCCCTCTCCTTGTCTATGGCTGTCCTAGTAATTACAGTCGTCAGTTCCCTGATCGACGTAATAATCGTCTACATTGTACTGCGCAGATCGTCCTTGCGATGATCCACGTTGATCAAAACAATTATTAGAATTGGATGAGTTATCTGAGCGATCATTCTGAGCACCACGACCTCTACCACGTGATGCCTGCTGTGAACCACCACGACCTCCTCTAGACGAGTTACCATTGTTACGTTCATTTAGGACAGGACAATTGAATTTAATGTGTCCCTCCTGTCTACAATAAGCACATTGATTGTACCCTAACGAAGATCTTTGGGAGGAGGAGTCATTACGAGTTTGGGATCTATTCGATTGCGGCTGCGATCTATTCTGTTGCGAATTATTCTGATTTGAACGTGGAGGATACGCTTGCTGAAGCAACACTTTAGTTTTCAATTCCTTCGTCTTTTTGTCAGCACGGTCGTTCTCTCCTTTCTCCCTATTCTCATAATATTGCGCCGTAGCCAATATCTGAGCCGAAGTAGAAACGGCCCATGCACTTTCCGAATTCTTTAACTTATTGCTCAAATCGGGCAATAAATTCGAAACAAATTTATCCACAAACAGTCTCTGACCACCCTCGGTACCCATATCCTGTCCACTATGATCAATGAATGCTTCCTCGAACCTCGTAAAGAAGTCGGAAACACTCTCATCTTTCTTTTGCTTACAAGCTGACAGTTTGTCCCAGTTTACCCTCATAGCTGGCATAAGCATTTTCATTAATGTTATTATTCGTTGAGGAAGAGCAGTAATCAACTGGTCGGGTTTAGTAGCAGCCACTTGTCCGGCATCTGCCGCTACAATAGCAGCCCAATCACCGCCTAATTCATTCGGATAATTCTCCTGCCGAATCTTAGCCCATACCGGTTGCGGTACGACATTGCCGAACAACATATCGATATCGGCAAGATTCATTACCGTAGCATCTACGAGCTGCGATAATTCTTTGTAATACCCTGTAGGATTTTTGCGTGGATCAGGCAAAGATTGCTTCACCTGTAGCACTTCCGATCGTTTCCATGGGAGGTGTATCCAGACTCTCTGGAAATGCGCCACTGTCGCAGGGTTAGCAGCAGGATCAGCTGGTATCCAAACCGGCGGAACTTCACGCATAGGATATTGGCCAGACTCGTCTGGTTGTTTTTCAATATCCTCAACGAACAATGCATGAGGTATCGGGGCGGGACGAAAAGATAGCAACCGCTCAACAGCACGTCGAACGTTGGTATCCACTATCAGCCCATTTGCGAACTGAAGCTGAAGATCAGACAGAGCGGCGAGCACCTCGTCAGGCGCATCGGCCGCTATTTGATCATAAAGGAACTTACACATTTCATTAAACACATATCTCTGGGTTGGTATATTGAATTGACAAAATGTATCAAGGACAACACGGGGTGGACATCTAAGAGGATTTACCATCCAACCCATCGCCATATTATATAGCGCAACGCGTTCTCTGTTTCCAGGAAGCTGACTACGTCTCTGAGGACCATCGGAACCAGCGGACCCCAGAACAGGTCCAAACGAATGAAAGAAGCTAGCCGCAAGAGGAGAATTACGACTACGAGTAGAGGGAGGAGTATAGGACACAGGACTGACAAGTGAAGGAGTAGAAACAGTAGCAACAGTAGGGGTTAACAAAGCAGGAGCAGTAGCGTGAGCAGGAGTATGTGGAAGCGGAGGAGCAGTAGGAATGGAAACAGACGAAGGAGCAGGAACAGTCGGAAGAACGGGTGCAAGTTGAGGAACAGGCAAAGGAAGAATAGGTGGAAGAATAGGTACGGCAGGGACCACAGGAACTGCGGTACCCTGTACGTACGGAGGTGGTGACTTCATAAGATATGACATTAAAGAATCCTCAACTGGCTCTTCCTTCTTTTCCGACTCCGTAGGCAAAGCGGGATAACATTTATCTATGGTCATACGCTGTAATCTATCAAACACTTCCTTTTCCCTAACTTCCTTATCATGCTGGAACTGCTCTGCTTTCTTTACAATGGTACCAGCAGTATCTCGCTGATTTCGTTTAGTCTGTCTAATTTCTTTCTGTCGGGCTTCTTTGCGCCACAACCGAAAGGCATCAAACATGGCCGGCCTTGACTTTTTCGCGAACAATTTAATCTCTAGATTATCTAGGATCGGGGCCTCGAAGCTACCATGAGGTGGCCAACGAAGGTCGCCGTCCTTTTTCGTGTATTTAATCCAGTAATCGTTAAAGGTAATTGGGCCTAGCCCATGTTTACTATAGAGCTCATAAGTGGGAGTTCCAACCGGAGGTATCGGACACGAGTCCTCCAGTCGGGAATCCGTACCACAAGGTCTGAAACAACTAAACAAAGTACTGCGACCAGGCATCTTGCACTCTAGCCGAGTTTCACAAACTTCAAGGGTTACGGGATTTACCAAGTCCCAGCAAAGAACAAAACCCTCGGTTTTTGGCGGCTGCAGTCGTCAAACAACACAACAAAGTACGCTAGCAAAGTGTCACCGACAAAAACACTCACACAGCGCTAACAACAAAAACACTCGCTAAAGTGTCAACAACCAAGAACTCTGGGAGCGACCCACAAATACTTAACTCAAAAATCGATGGCGTCACCAGGAAGGCCCGTCAATCGTCTCGCTCTACCAAGGTCTACGCCAGGCGCCAAAACAGGTCTACAGTCAGGGCAGCAGTCCGTCGCAGCCGTCCGGAGGCGGGAATCTTCGCGGGAAAAGTCTTCGGGCCACTTATTTCGACAACAGGATCGATGAAGCGGAGTGCACCTTCCCTCGGAGATTTCACACGAAGTTCCTCACGATCGTCGGGCTTGGACCGGTACCACTGATGCAGCCCCACGTTGGGCGCCAACTGAAGGACTGGGTTCTTTAAGACCCAGCGGTGCCAGGGCACAACACCTGAAACCTTCGTGGGTAACCTGCTCCGGCGTACGAATCACAGAGACACGGGACACTTCCTTCGACGTCAAAGATTCAAGGTTTATTTACTGCAGGGAACACAGAAGTCACGGCAAGTACACCACGTGCAACTTGGGGAGACTGCTTCAAATTGGTTCTGTGGATCGCTCCTTTTATACAGTTTTTACCCATAAGACAACATGGTACACAAAAGTTTACAACCCGGTTCCCATCATTATCCCCCAGAGGGGTCGCTTTGGTCACTTTGAAACACATGAGGTCCGGAACATAAGTGCGGAAACATTTGGCGGTTCCCAACTGTAAAACCCATTTTCCCACCATTAGCGAATTCCTATCAGCAGTAAAACAGATCGAAATAGGGACAAGGACAGGTGTAGAGGAAGACGGAGACAGTGGGGAGATCGGAAAGGGTGTAAAAGGGGAGGTATCGGGAAACACAAGATACAGGCATCAAAGGGACGTGCCTAATGAGATGCACGGCTAAGACAATAAGTCCGTGCGGCAAGATGAGCCTCGAGCGGCGCCATCTGCTTTACAGTAGCATCCCCCTCATCATAAAGACACTTACAAAGAACATGTGTCTTCCGCAAATATCTTGGGAGTCCCAGGGTCGCGAAGCGGACAACGTCCGTTCGCTGGCTACTTGAGGGCAAGAGACAAAATGGATGCCGTATCTAAGATGGAACCCGTGGGTACAGATGAAAAACCCACATAACAAACGAACGGTTTAAGTTAGCACAGCAAAACTGCGCACACTTACTAAACTCGTCATTTGCGGTTCATAGATACCAGACTCGACCATATTCGTGCGAGTCGAAAACACCACTTACGATTGTCACGGAACCTCACAGTGATTTTGATGGATTTGGAAGTGGATGCTAAATCCTGCCCATGCTATCTGAATATGCAATGGTGACGTCATAGGCGAATCACAGATGTGCGCGTCATGAAGACGTGGTTGACAGGTGGAACTTTCCGGAACACTAGCAGTAGCCCTTTTGGGCCTAGACGTTGATGGCTTGCTGAAATCTGTAAATGAGCATTAATGTGAAATTATCTTTATTGACAAACCTGGTCCATGTGGCCTAAAAAGAAGCAGCAGATACCAAAAACATATGAATGGCAGAGTTTAAATTTAACGTGTGGGTGAGAAACTTCAGTGTGAAGCCAACCAGGAGCCCTGCAGAAATGCATGCAATATGTATGTGTGTGATGTGATCACGTTACGCAGAATCGGTAGCTTTGGACCTAATCACGGGTGCCCCCTGTTGAACGCAATAATGACTGCACCCAAAAACATCTGACACAGAAGGGTTCGAAATTTATCAGATTGAACAATTGTCGCGTATTCTGGAATTACATGCACAGTTGGGTGCTTTCTTCACTGAAATCCACATGCCCCAGTGAATACTAGGCCCTTTTACCCTGTTAAAGTTCAGCAGGTTTGCTGTGCTGAAATTTTATGAAAAGTATGAACTTTATCACACTTGGTAATTACTGTTGGTGATAAAGATTGCACCACTTTTAATGGCTATCCATGCACAAACAGATGTATGTGAAGGGATTTCAATGTAATGGGCCCAATGTAATCAGACCCTTTGTGTTGTGTGTTTCTGTTGCAAATGTGTTCTATCTTTTAAGTGCTCCTTTTTATCTTTCACAAAGTCAGTCTCCTGATAATAGACAACTAGGGGCCAGATGTACGAAGCATTTTACAGGTCGTAAATGGCCCATTGGGCCTTTTTTGACTGGTACAATGCTTTTTGTCATGTGTTAACATTATTTTGCATGTCGGTATTCTATTACTGACTAGCAAAATAGGGTTTGCGAGTTGATATTAGGAAGGGGCGTATTAAGGGCAATCGTTCCTAATAGCGAGTCTCACTGGTATGTAGGAATGTTTTGCGACCTAAAATGCGGTCACAAAAATTTGCAGTTACCACCAACTTCAAGTTGTAATCCATTTGTAAATGAGAACCAACATTTTTTGAGAGCAGGGATTTTTCCCACGGACCACTGCTTACTCTTAAAATTGAAAAGGTAGCTTATCATAATTAATTTTTGAAAATGCATTACGTTTTCCGTTATGTAAAATGTCCTGCATTACAAAAATGTTTACTTTATTTAAAAAGCAATCAAAGACATGGTGGCCTGCTGGCCCTAGCAGGCCGCCATCCCTGTGAGTGCAGGCTATTCCCAATGGGTCGCAAACCGCTACCTGTCTCATGAATATTAATGAGGTAGGTCTATTTGCAACCCCTTGTAAATCTCAAAATGTGTCTAAGACACATTTGTACATGGGTGTTTGTGATTTCCCAATTGTGAATCACAAAAATTTGCAATTAGGAAATCGCATGAATCACTATACATAATTTTGTAATGATGTTTGTCTTGTGTATATTTAATTGTTGTCAATGGGTTTAGGCTCCGTCTTTTTAAACAAATGTATTTATGTGTATTCTCTTAATAGCCCTGAAGAAGTCTCTTCGGAGACGAAACGCGTTGGCTGTAATCAATGGAATTCTGAAGAGAAAATCTGTTTGTGAAAAATAAAGTGAACACTGCATCAAGAAATATATACCCTGGACTTGGACGCTCTTTTCTTTGTGTGCTACTTTTTGTGGACTGTGATATGAAACGTTATTATTATTGCACATAGTGCTGAAACCTTTTTGTATTGCCAAAACTAGACTTCCAAGTTCTCTGATCTCCGGCCATAGCTCCTTCACTTCGAGTCTGTAAAACACTAGTTTGCAGTAGTTACCAGAGCTCTTATTCTAACTGCCAAAACTACTTCTCTGTTCCACCACCTCTGTCCCACAATGTGCACACCTCTTTTCCTCAAAAGATGTTTAGGGGGAAGAGGCTTTTCTTTTGCTTCTGTCCTCCTCTGACACGGTAACCCCATGATGACACACTCTACCATGCCTTTAGGAAATCATCAACAAGCACTTGCAAAGTCAATAAGTCTGGGTTCATTGTGCTAACACTGCAAGTGTTAGTACTGTAGAAAAAGAGACACACAGAGGAGAGAATGAGTAGGCTTGGACAGAGAGGGCTGTAGTTGTAAAGAAGTCCTAATACAGTTCTATACAAGTAGAGTCGAGGTGGAAGGATACATCCAAACATCCAATAGCTTAGGTGACAGATGAATACTCCACTGGCTGAACCAAGACTCGATTGACAATGTCTGAAGCCGCTCGCTGAAAGAGGCTGGTTGAGGAATGCCAATGGTTGAAAGGGTGACGCCAAAGCCAACTCTATGTATTTTGTAAGCAATATATCTATTTGATAAAACTTGGATCTAAATATGTTCCTTTTCTGTAGCAATCATTTTCAAGACCATGAGGTCCAGTTACCTAAAGTGATGCAAAATGATGCTTAATCTTTTCTTACCTATTTGCTTTCCAGCGTATAAACTGTTTTATGCTGGAAAATCCCTTGAAAGTAATAAAAAGCAGTGCACAGTGCCTTCATTAGCAACAAAGGGGCATACCATGGGTGGTGCATGGACGCTCCCAGGAAACCATCCAAGGTTTTTGACGCTAAACCCTTTTTACTTAAAAACGTAGGCAATGTTTAGCATCAGAAAATAGCGCCCATTTCAGATAGGCTCTATGAAGGAGAAATGCTTTTTTTCTCCTTTATTTTCTGCCTTTGCATGTGTGCTGCAATGTACAGCATACATACAAAGTGGGAAAAGGTTTGAGCATGGGGCCTCATTTACAAAATCTGGACACACAGCAGCACAGCAAGCCTTCCTGCTGTGCTGCCGTGCGCCAAAAGAAAAGGGCAGCGCATTCCTATCCTTTTCCCCTGCGCTGGTGCACAATGGGCCAGTCGTTGCCGGTGCAGGTAAGAGAGGTGGGGTGGGGTAGGGGCAGCGCGGGGAGGGCGGGAAGTTGACAGATGATGGAATAGGGAAAATAAAAAAAAAATTAAGAAAACCACTTACCTTGCGCTCGCTGCATCACCGAGTTGGCGATGCGGCTAGCACAAGGTAAGTGTTTTTCTTTTTTTTTCTTTTATTTTCCCTATTCTGTCAGCTGTCAACTTCCATCCCCTTGCCCAGCCCGCACCTCCGTGCTTTCCTGAACCGGCCACAGCTGTAATGGGCAGCCATGAGCCAATGCAGGCATCCTTGTGCCATGGTGCTAGGGTTTTTGCATTGTGGGGGTGAATGTTTTTGTGCAGAAAGGGACACTTTTCCTCACAAAAACAATCAATAGAGGTGTTTTCCCCTTTCTATGCAGAATGCAGCACACATAGAAAAAGATAAAACAAGTAGAAATAAAGCTATTTCTCCTTGTTGTGCCTCCCTTACACCTCCCCTGGGGAGGCCTAGGAATCTGACGCATTCCCAGGTTTATAAAACCTTGTGAGTCTGGGTATTTGTCAGGTTACATGGGTGTTGTGTGGGAACACCCACAGCAACACCCATGGATGCCTCTTTCACGCAGAGTAATGCGTGAAAGGGGGCCATATTTACAAGGCCATGAAAAGTCACACAGGGTGGCTTTAAGTGGCCTTGTAAATATGCACAGACAAGCTGCGCTGCGTCACAAAAAGTGAAGTACCTGCGGCACATTGGGCTTGTAAATAAGCCCCTTAGTATTTTGTACTGGAAGGGCATCCTTTCAGTGCAAACCTATGCTGCACTCACAGAGACACCCTTGCACTATGGTGCAAAGGTGTGTCCGTGGCGCATGGCCACACATTTCTTTGCCAGCGTTAGGGAGACGGGAGGAGAGTGCCATATTTCTGTAAATATGGAGCTTTCCTGTTCTCACCTTCTCCTACAGCTCGGCGCAGCATTTGTGGCTGCTGCACTGCGCTGAGTGAGGAACTGGTAAATCTGGCCCCTAGTGGCCTGTACTGCAATAGAGAACTACAATCAGTTCTGTACACATCCCACCAACGACCCTTGCCACACTAGACACACTGGGGCATATTACCAAGGGCCTTATCGCCGCTTTAGCGGGAATTTTTCCAGCTAAAGCGGCGATAATGTTATCTCCCTTTACCTAGCTGTCGCTAACACCAGTTAGCGACAGCTAGTAGGAGATAGCGATCATCTTGGGGCCCATTTTGCATGTCAGTGATAATTATCGCTAATGACATGCAAAGTGGGCGTGCCAAGATGTTAGCGACTGGAAACAGTTGCTAACATCGCTATCTCCTATTACCTACTTTTGGAAATATTCGCGCTAAGCCTAGAGCAGTTCTTAGCGATATTATCCAATGGTATGTGGATAACATGGCTAAGAGCATTAGCTCAGTAATGCATGAATATCGCTGACTTTTCAGCGATATTCATGCATTTTGGCCGATTTTATCGCTTAGGAGATAAACCTTGATAATAGCAAGGTTTCTAAGCGATAAAAATAGGCGAAGCACGGCGATAAAATTAAAGCCGCTAACCAAGCTTAGCGATAATTATCGCTTATTCTTGGTAATATGCCCCTTTGTCACTTGCTCCAGGCAGCTTTCCATGTCAAGAGAAGAAAACTGTTGCAAACATTATGGTTTACTCAAGACTAACAAAACATAAGACTTTTTTTCGATGTGTTGGTTGCTGTTTTTGTTTTGCACCTTCACTATGCCCTTTCCCGTCTTAAGGTGTCTCTTTCCATAGGCACAAAACACTAATGCACTTGGGTAGGTTATGAGTGTCTAAATCATTTTTTTTTCTTGAAAGACATGTTGTACCCATCCTCTTACACACGGCTGAAAAGGGCCCTTCACCAACGTATAGCAAATGAGCACTGTTGATGTTTATAAGCCATTTGATGGGTTACTATCAAGATGTCAGGCTAGTGGGTAATGTAAATAAAAATACAACATTATCAATAAACTCGATATAATGACAAAACCCAGCATATGAAAGTCAAATGGTGAGTTCTATCAATGTATTTCCTTGTTATCATTCATTTTTATTAACAATTAAACGAAAGCTTATTCAAATATGGTAGTCACATTTTGTCACGTACTACTTTGATACCTGTTTTTTATGTATCATTTCTTTAACGACAAAACCCCGCCTGATAGCATCTGTAAAAACATGACAGCAGAACCTATTCGTGGAAAATCTAATACAACGCTGACATCTAGCGGATGATTTGCTAAATCCAACTATTTAGTGATCTAAGTCAAGCTCTGTTTCTGGTGCTCCCAGCTGTAAATACTCTTTAATCGGGTTGGTGTTCACTGCATTTCCATCCCTTGGCTGTTAGGAAAAGGTCCATGAAAAAGAAAAGTGGAGAACTTCAGTAAAGGTTTCCATTAAACCGTTCTGTATGTAACTATAATTCGACATTTTATTATTTTATGTTTAGCACCTACATTTGGGACTCCTTTTCCGTGTGAGTCCATTTCCCTGTCAAGCACTGTAGGTAGGCTCCAGTGAGATAAGGTGAACGATATTAAACAAATGAAAATATTAAAATGTATTAAACCAGTTGAGTGTTTAAAATTGCTACATCAAAGGATTTTGGCGTGTTGGAATAACAAATCTACACTTACATACACTTTTTTTGAAGAGTTTTATATAGCGTGAGCTAGACCTAGACATCAGAGCGCTTTACATGAGCACCAGTTGCATTACAGACGGACACATTAAGAGGCATATTAGCAAGGGCCATATCTCTGCTTTAGCTGCACTTTTTGCTGCTAAAGCGGCGACATTTTTATCGCCTTATCAGCAAGCTGTCGCTAACAGTAGTTAGCGACAGCTTTTAGGCGTTAGCGACCGGTTTGGTGCTCGCTTTGCATGTCCGCGATATTTATCACTAATGACATGCAAAGTGGCAAAGTGGGCGTACTCAAACTGTTAGCGACTGAAAGCAGTCGCTAACACAGCTATCGCCTATTAACAGGGCAGGCTTTGCGATAAACAAATCGCGCTAAGCGCGATTATCGCTATAATCTAACGCCTGGTATAAACATGACTTACCTGTTTATCCAATGGGAGGTGGATTGTCAGGTTAAGTCCCCATTGGCGTTAATGTGTGAATATCGCTGGATTTCCAGCAATATTCACGCATTTCGCTGCTATCGCTGGATATTTTAGCACAATGGAGAAAAACGTTGCTAACCGCATGTTTTCTCCGCTAACGTATCCAGCGATTAAAAAAAATGCGCTAAGTGCATTTAGCGATAAATATCGCTATTCCTTGCTAATATTCCCCTAATTTTGTTAGGCACAGAAAGATTAATTGATTTGCCCAGATTCACAGGATGTTGAGAGTCCCCAGCTTCAAGGTCGACAGCTCTAACCGCAGGAGCAAGACTCGAACCCGGTTCCCCAGCTTCGAGGTCGACAGTTCTAACTGCAAGGCTACATCCTCAGCTTCAAGGTCAACAGCTCTAACCGCAAGGCCAAGACTCGGACCCCGTTCCCCAGCTTCGAGGTCGACAGCTCTAACCGCAAAGCTACATCCTCTCCCCCTAATAAGTGTGCATGAAATGCTGCAATCGCTTTACTTGCACTGCAGATGCTTCTAAAGTCAATACAAAACCTTAGACATAAAAATGTTCAGCTTTTTAAGCTCAGTAAAAAAAGGAGTACATAGAAGTTTAAGAAAAAAGAATGTATTTACTTTTCCATAGTGGGGTTATGGAATTACTGTATGGTGGATGTATGATGGACATGACTGTACCGTACAAAACAATACCGTCGTAGATACACATTTACTGTGCTGTCTGATTTAGTGTGACAGAGATGATGGTCTGGGGTTAATAGCAGGAGGGTAACAGACAACCCCCACGCCCTGCAGTGTAGGGGTCCCCCATACTTCAGTACATGAAGCGTCTCTGCACAGTGCTGGAGGGGGCCCCCTCAAGGTACATAAAAAGGCCATACTCCAGATCCATGATTCAGAAAAGGGGGTGGTGATGAACAGAGTGTCTGAATTAAGCAGACCACTCTTACCCTGTCCAAGGATCAGGGCTTGATCCATCACCGTTTTTTAGCTCACTGCACCATCCCAGCTCAGAACTTGGCTATATGCAAATTAGTCTGACCCTGGCCCAGTGCATCATGGGAACAGGGCAGACCAAACTACCAAGCCAATTCTTATACTGGGAAGGAAACAAGCTACCGGGGACCGGTTTCTGGCATTTCAGCCGTCTTCGGCCCGGCTTGCTTGAATCCTGATGGTGCAATGAGCAAGGGACTCACATCTGTGTATACCCTTCCACGCTTAGGGTGGACAAAAATGATTCAGAAAAGGGGGTGGTGATGAACAGAGTGTCTGAATTAAGCAGACCACTCTTACCCTGTCCAAGGATCAGGGCTTGATCCATCACCGTTTTTACTCCAGATCCAGTCAGAAGCTCTCAGGCCAGAGGTGCGCCACCCCTGCACAGTGCCGGTGGGGGGGGGGAGGGCTGGAGTTCTGACCTCCCATACCAGGTGAGCTCTGGGGGCTAATGTTACACCACTGAGGCCCTCTTCATATTCTGCAGGGAGGCCCCATCATTTTACGTTACGCCACTGGTTAATAGGATTCTCCATACATGATGTGACGCTTGAGGGTGGACTTGAAGGAGGTGAACAGACTGATAGAGCACATTTTTACTGGGTGAGAATTCCAGAGGAGTGGCCCTAGTAAATAGAAGGACTGACATCTGAACGCAGAACACTAAGGTTTGGAATTAGCCAGGACATGAAGGCTGGCTGAATGTGGGTTACAATGCAGACATTTCTTTATGACTCAGGACAGGTAATGTGGGAGGAGCCATTTAGGACTTTGCACACCAGCATCAATATTGTAGAGAGCTCTTTTCTTATCTGATGCCCAGACACAGTGATATGGATGATCTACATTGTCAAATAATACATTTTCTTTCTACATTACTAATAAGAAATACAAGAATGCTTGGGAACATATTCTCCTACACACGCAGTTTTCTTCGGAAAACTAGGAAAACAGTTTCATCATCTTGTCAGTCCAGCACAGCGTGCTGCAAACCATGCAGGGCTTACTTTGGAAAATCTTATGCAACGCTGCCATCTAGTGGTTTCTTTGCAGACCAAACGAATACATTTTTTCGAGTTAGGCATATGCACTGACTACATTGATTGGTTATCAGGTTATTTAGGGGGATTCATAGTTCCATTTGTCTTGCAAGCAGTGATGGAATACAGCGGGTCCGTGATTCACTTTTGGAAGATAACCCTAAAAACACTTCTGAAATTCCTCTGACCTGTGTTACCTCCTTTAGCGCAGCGTCGAACTCAGTCACCAAATCATTTAACAAGCACTGAAAATCCCCATAACCAACAACAGGAAATGGGGGAAACCTCTTTTCTCATTCAAAAGGGCCAGAAGCTTAAAGGACTCCTTGGTCTCCACCCGTCCCAGAATACCTGATCACGACCGCAATCCCTCAGTCATTATTGTGTGGGGATTCCCCAGTTGGACAGGGCACTTTCCGTGTGGCAATTGTAGTGTCTGTCACTTGACATGCCCTACAAAACACCCAGGGCCTCATTTATGAGGCCTTGCGTCAGTTTTGCGCTGCTGATGCGTCACTTTTTGTGACGCATCGGCGGCATAAAACATGCCTCCTGTTGCGCACTATTTACAAAGTGATGCATTTAAGCAGATGCGTCACTTGGTAAACCCCTGCGCTACATTATACCTGTGTCAGGTATAATGTATGCAGGGGGGGGGCGTTCCCCCGCAAAAAGCCTCGTAGAAGTGACGCAGTGAAATCTATGTGATTTCACTGCGTTACTTCTAGGACGCAGTTGCGTCAAAATCAGGCGTAAGACTGACGCAGGCCCTTTCACATGGGCCTTGCCCCATGTGAAAGGACGCATTGCTGGAGTTGCGTCACTTTTGTGACACACTCCAGCAATGCGTCACTTTTGCGCTTACAGATACATTAGAAATACTGACGTATCTGTAACTCCTTGCGACATGATGCGTCATACAGTAAATATGACGCATCATGTATGTCGCAAGGAGTGCGCACTGAGAAGTGACGCATCGCTGCTTTCACGCAGCGATGTGTCATTTCTCAAAAATGAGGCCCCCAGACCTTGAGCCCAACAAAACCTGGACGCAGAGGTCACACGCAAATTGTAATTTCATGAACGTGGTTCACTTGATTACATGTCCTTGTGGCCTCAGATACCTAGGTATGACCAATAGGAAAGTGAAGTAGTCAAGTCAAGTCAAGTCAGAAATTTGTATAGCGCGCTACTCACCCAGAGGGTCTCAAGGCGCTTAAGGGAGAGGGGTTCGTTACTGATCGAATAACCAGGTCTTGAGTTGCTTCCTGAAGGAGAGGTGGTTCTGGGTAAGACGGAGGTGAGAGGGGAGGGAATTCCAGGTCTTGGCCGCCAGGTAAGAGAAGGATCCTCCTCCCATGGTGGGTTTTCGGATGCGTGGGATCACGGCGAGGGCTAGGTTGTACGAACGTAGTTGGCGGGTGGGGGTGTAAAAGGATAGGCGATTGTTGAGGTAGCTGGGTCCTAGGTTGTGGAGGGCCTTGTGTGCGTGAGTGAGGAGACGGAACGTGATTCTCTCGCTGATAGGGAGCCAGTGCAGGTCTCTCAGGTGTTCTGAAATGTGGTTGTGTCAAGGTATGTCCAGGATGAGTCAGGCGGAGGCGTTCTGAATGCGTTGAAGTCTTTTCTGCAGTTTGGCTGTGGTTCCGGTGTAGAGGGTGATTCCGTAGTCTAGTCGGCTGGTGACAAGTGCTTGGGTGACCATTTTCCTAGTTTCGGTGGGGATCCATCGGAAGATCTTTCGGAGCATGCGTAGGATATTAAAACATGATGATGAGACGGCGTTGACTTGTTTGGTCATGGAGAGGGAGGAGTCTAGGATGAATCCTAAGTTGCGAGCATGGTCCGTTGGTTTGGGTGCACTGCCTAGTGCCGGGGGCCACCATGAGTCGTCCCAGGCAGAGGGGGATGTTCCTAGGATGAGGACTTCCGTCTTGTCCGAGTTCAGTTTTAGGCGGCTGTTCTTCATCCATTCGGCTACGTCTTTCATCCCTTCGTATAGGTTGGTTTTGGCGGTGGTTAGGTCTTTGGTGAGGGAGAGGATCAGTTGAGTGTCGTCAGCGTAGGAGATGATGTTTAGATTGTGTTGGCGTGCGATGGATGCGAGGGGGCTCATGTAGACGTTGAAGAGGGTGGGGCTGAGCGAAGATCCTTGTGGTACGCCGCAGATGACTTCGGTGGCCTCTGATCTGAAAGGGGGGGGATGGACTCTTTGGGTTCTTCCGGCGAGGAATGAGATGATCCAGTCCAATGCCTTATCTTGTAATCCGACGTTCCTGAGGCGATGTACTAGGGTGCGGTGGCATACCATGTCGAACGCTGCGGAAAGATCCAGGAGGATGAGGGCCACTGTTTCCCCGTTGTCGAGCAGTGTCCGGATGTCATCTGTAGCTGCGATGAGGGCGGTCTCTGTCCTGTGGTTAGCTCGGAATCCGGACTGTGAGGGGTCAAGAGAGCCGTTAGACTCAAGGAAGGCGGCAAGCTGGCTGTTGACGGTCTTCTCGATGACTTTGGCGGGGAACGGGAGGAGCGAGATGGGGCGGTAGTTCTTAAGTTCGGTGGGGTCTGCTGTAGGTTTCTTCAGGAGGGCGCTGAGCTCGGCATGCTTCCAGCTTTCCGGGAAGGTAGGGGTGTTGAAGGAGCAGTTGATGGTATCTCGGAGTTGGGGTGCGATGACGGAGTCGGCCTTATTGAAGATGTGGTGGGGGCATGGGTCGGTTGGAGATTCGGAATGGATGGAGTTCATCATGCATATAGTGTCTTCGGTGCTGACAGGGGTCCAGGCGCGGAGGGTGGTGGTAGGGGGCTTCAGTTCAAAGGTAGGGGGAGAGGACAGGTCGCTGAAGCTGTTATGTATGTCTGCGATCTTGCTGTGGAAGAACGAGGCTAGTGAGTCGCATAAATCTTGAGAGGGAGTGATGTCGTTGTTGCCGGCACTGGGATTGTTGAGCTCATTGACGATGCTGAAGAGTTCTTTGCTGTTGTGGGCGTTGTTGTCTAGTCGGTCTTTAAATGCTGACTTCTTAGTGGTGCGGATCAGCTGGTGGTGTTTGCGGGTGGCGTTCTTGAAGGCGGTCATGTTGTCTGCGGTTGGGTTTTTTCTCCAGGTTTTCTCGAGGTTGCGGCAGTTCTTCTTGGAGTTCTTAAGGTCGTCATTGAACCAGGAGGCTCTTTTGCATTCTGGTCTGTTGGGACGGTTTTTCAGGGGTGCTAGTTCGTCAGCGCAGTGGGTGATCCATTGTGCGAGATTAAAGGCTGCTTGATTTGTGTCCGTAGATCTGGCGGGAAGGTTTTGGTTCAGTGATGTGGTGAGCTGGTCGAGGGTAATTTTGTTCCAGTTTCTGCGGGGAACCTGTGGCGGGTGGTGGTGGGTCGTTGTCTTTCTGAAGCTGAAGTGGACGCAGCTATGGTCAGTCCAGTGGAGTCCTGTTGTGTGATTAAAGGAGATGTGTTTGCTGGAGGAGAAGATTGGGTCGAGCGTGTGTCCGGCGTAGTGGGTGGGGGTGTTCACCAGCTGTTTGAGTCCGAGATTGGCGAGGTTATCCAGCAGGGTGGTGGTGTTGTTGTCGTTGTTATTCTCCAAGTGAAAGTTGAGGTCTCCTAGGAGAATGTAGTCCTCGGAAGGGAGGGCGTGTGGGCTGACAAGGTCAGCAATGTCTTCGCAAAATTGTGTACGGGGTCCTAGGGGTCTGTATATGAGGGTGCCTCTGAGTGTTGTCTTGGGGTCGGTGTGTATCTGGAAGTGGAGGTGTTTGGTGGCTATGAGGGTGTCGTCGGAGCTGGTCGAGATGCGGATGGTGTTCTTGTGGACGATCGCGATGCCTCCTCCTGTTTTGTTGATGCGGTCTCTTCGGATGATCTTGTATCCGTCCGGGATGGCTATGGCGATGTCAGGTGCTGATGAGGCGTTCATCCAGGTTTCCGTGAGAAAGGCGACGTCTGGAGTTGTGGTGTCAAGTAGGTTCCATAGTTCTATGGCGTGTCTGTGGACCGAGCGGGTGTTGAGCAGGATGCACTTCAGGTGGTTGTTGTTGGAGCTCTGTTTGGCGTTTGTGGTTGTAGTGTGGGTCCTGATGCAGCAGAACTTGCAGGATTGGCAGGTGAAGGGTCCATGGGTGTGTCCTGGGGCAGCTCGGTGGCAATCGGGGAGTCTGCCGGTGTTGAGGGCATTGAGAGTTGCGGTGTCGTATGTTCTGCGGGGGGGATGGTCAATGCGGGGGCCAGGGGTTCTGGCGCTGGGCGCGGTCCAGGCGCGGACGGGCATAGACGGGCTTACCTTTGGCGCGCCTTTGGCGCGCATAGAGCGCGCATGCTGCGCGTGAACGCTGCGCATTTGCCGCTCTGCCATAAGTGGAGAATGGAGGGGGGCGGAGCGAGGGAGGAGCAGCTGCGAGGCGGGGGCGGGGTGGCGAGGGGGAGGGGAGGAGCGGTGATGCAGGAGGGAACGGGGGTTGGGCTGAGCAGCGGCAGGTAGTGGGGTGGAGGGGCACAGGGCACAACAATTACAATACCGGGCAATATTGAAAATTAAAATACAAGACCAGATCCTTGGCGAGCTCAGGGGCACAGCAGCTCAGGGGCACACCAGAGGCACAGCGGGCAGCGGAGGAGGCAGCACTCGGGGGACAGGCACAAGGCGGGTGGAGCGACCGGCTCTGACCAGGTCAGGTCGGGTCACAGCTCCCCGTCTCGCTGAAGCACACCTAGGCTACTAGTGGGAGGGAGGAGCAGCTGGGAGGCGGGAGCGGGGTGGCGAGTGGGGAGGGGAGGAGCGGTGATGCAGGAGGGAACGGGGGTTGGGCTGAGCAACGGCAGGGAGCAGGGTGGAGGAGCACAGGGCACAACAATTGGAGTAAACAAACGAAAACCAAAACCGGAGAGGCACAGCGGGCAGCAGTGGCGGCAGCAATCAGGGGGCGCAACAATATGAGTGCAAAGCAAGAACGAAACAGGCACAGGCACAACAATTACAATACCGGGCAATATTGAAAATTAAAATACAGGACCAGATCCTTGGCGAGCTCAGGGGCACAGCAGCTCAGGGGCACACCAGAGGCACAGCAGGCAGCGGAGGCGGCAGCACTCAGGGGACAGGCACGAGGCGGGTGGAGCGACCGGCTCTGACCAGGTCAGGTCGGGAAATTTGCAAGCATAGGAGCAACATCCGATGTAAGAAAAACACGACTTGCATGACAGAACACTTCCTGCAGAACAACCACACAACCAATGACATGAAATGGACCATAATCGAACAGGTAAAATCCAGCTCCAATACCTCCAAACTTCTGTTAAAAAAAAAACAGCGCTGGATTTATAGGCTTTCTACGCACAAACATGGGCTTAATGATAATATCCAGTGGAATTCCGTTATGCGGAAATAAGGGGTATTCCAGCTACCCCCTCCTGGTATTTCATGTTGTGTACTAGCCCCCTCTTTCACTGTTTACTGCAGGCTCTACCATTAGGAAACTGCCTTGTTCCAAAACCTTTCACCCATCATGTAGTGATACACCTTCCTGTCCTTATCTTGAATGTATCAAAATGCTTCCCTTGATCATGCAGGCAGCATAGTCATATTACATGGAGAGGGCTTTGAGTGATTTGAAGGACATATAGCAACACTAAAATAAAGATACGCCCCGTTCCACTGTGGCGATTCTCCCAGAGACCAATTACTAATGACCCACTCCCACATACAGAATAATTATCCTCCTCCGATTTTTATTAATCACAGACTTCGTGCCTACACTGCTCAGTTGTAGAATCACAAATAACAGAAGATTTTAATATACAGCACCTTAGTTCTCGTAGCCTTTGTCTTTGTCTACCACTATGTGCTGAATAAAGTTCACAGTTGATTTTTCGCCATTTGGGTCAGCGTTCTAGCCTTTTTTGGCAAATTGTGGCTCCCACACATTGACAGTATCTAGCGACTCGGCTTTGGTGATTACCATCCCTCTTAATATCATTGGGATTACGAAAACCACATCATTCAAGAGTGTTTTTTTTTATTTTGTAGCAACACAGTGCATTAAATTATACTGTTGAAGGGAAGCACGACTTGGTACACGCTCCGAGCTGAATGAATGGAAAGGACTTTAATCTGTGCACTCTACGATCGTCACGTAAAACATCACAACCTGTTGAGTCCACAGTGGATAAGCACAGAGAACAATTTGTTGTCATCGTATCTTTTCCACTAAAGAACCATGTTCAATGTAGCTAATGGATTAAGTACTGGAGGGCCCCTTTCACTGTGGTTGCGGTCGGTTTTCCCTACCTACACCAACGGCTAATACATCCCCCAAAGTCTCCGATCCTCAACAAAGTCTTACTATCTTTCAGCTAAATGTAAGATCTTTAGCTAAACACCACGCAGAAGTACACGATCTCATTGAAGACATTATTCCAGATATTATGTTCCTCACTGAGACATGGATTAAGGACGATATGACAGCAGTCCTCAATTTAGCCGTTCCACCCGGCTATTGTGTATATACTATAAATCGGCCTACAAGGGGAGGGGGTATAGCTGCGGTTGTCAATTCGCGCTACCCCTGTCTCTTCACCAAAATCGACATCATAGGATGCGAATCTGCCCGTTTTAGCATTCAGATAAACCCACACCTGACCATTTCTGGGCTCCTGGTGTATAGGCCCCCTGGGCATGACGGTGGCTTTTCAACTGCTTTTCTGGAAGCAGTGGGGTCATTGGCAGTAGGTACGGATAATTTCAGTATTTTTGGAGACCTAAATCTCGACTTTGATCTTACCTCTGACAAAAAGATTAATGATCTTCTTGCAGATTTAGCTGCATTCCTGCTGCACCAACTAGTCCCGAGCCCCACCCACAGTGGAGGCCACATATTAGATCCCATATTTTTCAACTTAGAGGCAGCAACAGTAGATAGCCCTATCCCGATCCCCTGGTCTGACCACTTGTTGGTTAGCATGGCACTTCCCTTAAAAGATACTTCAGGCGTGCAGGCTAATCACCTGGAATACAAGTGCCCCTGGCGGAAACTGCGCCTGGATGACCTCCACGCCCTGCTTATATCTGATCCCCTTGACCTAGGCGACGACACAGAGATAGGGTATGAGAGGTTCTGTGCTTGGCTAACTAGGGCTTTGGATGCCTTAATCCCGGCCAGTTGGTCCAAAAACCGCTCCCTCACATCTAACCCATGGTATAATGAATCCCTAAAGACCCTGAGGAGTTCCTGCAAAAAAGCCGAAAGGAAATGGAGGAAAACATACGACCTAGAAACAATAAAACACTACACTTCGGCTCAAAAAAACTATCATAGAGCTGTCTGCAGGACACGAGCTGCGTACTACGCCGAGGAGATCAGGAGTATCTCAAATCCTTCAAAATCTATTTTTAAAATCCTGAAGGACCTAAGTACAAAAAATGCGTCGAAGCAGGCTTCAGCATCTGACACTCACTGCAAGGTTCTGGCGTCCTTCTTCATAGAGAAGGTACGCACAATATATAGATCTTTTATATCTAATTCTCGGCCTTCTGCTTTGAGTTCTGAGTCTACCCCTATTAGACTTGAGCGCATCAACAAACTTATGGTAATTCTGGAAATTTCCCACGAGGTATTGATCAAACTATGTGAAAAAACCAAATCCAGCTCTCCCGCTGACCGTTTAAAACCTGCCCAATTTAGGGAGGCGCCTACACTCATACTTGAACCTCTCCAACAGATTATTAATTCCTCTTTTGAATCAGCTGTGATACCAGCAAGATGGAAACAGGCCTGGGTCTCACCCATTATAAAAAAATTCCTACACTAGACCCCACCAAACCTGAGAATTTTAGGCCCATCTCCTTACTCCCCTGGCCTGCGAAGGTGACTGAAGCACACGTCAATTGAATTCTTACTAGCTTCCTCCAATCCAATAATATTCTGGATGCCTCACAACACGTCTTTCGAGCTGGCCACAGTACCGAGATGGCGCTCCTAAGCGTGACGGAACATCTGCGGTCCATTTTAAACTCAGGTCAAACGAAGGCACTGATCCCGTTAGATCTGAGTGCCGCCTTCGACACTGTCTCGCATGCGATTCTGCTGCATCGGCTGGAAGAAGTGGGGGTTGGAGGACAAGCTTTGGAATGGTTTAGAGCTTTCCTAACTGGAAGATCCTTTCGGGTCTCCATCCCACTGTTCCTCTTCAAAGCACATGTCATCGAGCAGGGAGTCCCCCAAGGCTCGGCACTCAGCCCCACGCTATTTAATCTTTACGTTCAGCCACTGGCTGTGGTCGCTAAGCAGTGGGAACTGGCAATGGTCTCATATGCTGACGACACGCAGCTAATGGTGGCCCTGACAGAGAACACCGTCCACAATGCTACCAGATTTAAAAGCGGCCTTATGGCCGTAGCAGACTGGATGACGCTCAACTGTCTGCAGCTTAATGCTAGCAAGACGGAGGTTCTAGTAGTGGGGAAAAGTGCGTCTGCTTGGGGAGAAAACTGGTGGTCCTACACTCTGGGGAACCTCCCCGTTACAAAAACAGAGGTAAAAAATCTTGGAGTATGGATCGACTCCTCTCTCAGTTTCTGTACACATACTAAGAAAACGGCAGCCACATGTTTTGGGATTCTACGGAATGTCAAACCTATTTTGAAATTCTTTGACTCTCACACCCGCCAGCTCATAGTGCAATCCACTGTTCTTTCCCGCATAGACTACGCTAGCTCCCTGCTGCTAAGAGCAAATCAGGCAGAGATTAGAAGAATACAGGGGGTCCAAAATGCGGCAGCAAGAAGCTTGGTTGGCCTACCCCAATTTCTTCTGGTGGCAAGCATCCTGAAAAAACTCCACTTGTTGCCAGTGTCTAAACGGATCCAATTCAAGACTCTTTGCTTATCATTCAAAATCCTAAAATTGGATACTTCACCTATGATTTGTTCATTGCTCACCCCTTATGTCCCCCCTCGAGCCCTGCGATCGGAAGGCCAGAACCTCGTAGTTGTTCCACGTGTGAAACGCTCAAGGATGGGGGGCGTTCCTTCCGTTTCATGGCTGCTAAATTATGGAACTCCTTGCCATCAAGGCTACGGGGCCTAAACGATCTGCTTACTTTCAGGAAAGCCATCAAAACCTACCTGTTCCCCTAATTTAGATCCGGCTATGTTAACGCCTTCGTGATATCAGTGACAGACGTTTTTCCTGTTTTTTGATAAGCGCCGGGACGCCTCTTAGCTGGGGCAGCTGAGCGCTATATAAGCATTACTAACATAACATAACATAACATGTGTGCTTTTTTCTTTCAGATACTTTCCCCTTCATACAACACTGAAGGCTCGAAAACCATAAATTAATGGTAAAATTTGCCACAGGTAAGGGTGCACCTTAGTGCCTACATACCCCCGTGGCTCTCCTGGTCCTGACGAAAGCCTCGCTAATTGCGTGAAGAGGCTGAAAAATGTAGACCGGCCACTATTGATTCACTTTCGATGTTTTAGGTCAATAAAGCCAATGGTAACATCCATACTCGCCACCTTTTAATTTTACTTCTCCACTATTAAAAGTTTTTTAAAAGTTTTTAGGAACATGTAAAGGTAATGTTAAACCCCACAGTACTTCTCACACTCTGCACAATCCAACTAACCTGCTCCACTGTAATCAGGCATCCTTGCACACCTGAGAGGCACTCAGCCCCTCAGGTGGGAACCCTATGATGAAGCATGTCACCAACTAGGTTGGTGAGTGAGGGTTCTTTTTAAACACACTCTTTGACTCCTCAGGCAATGTTTTCCTTTAGGAATCACTCTTTCTTTGTTTATGGATCTGTGAAACAGCAGCTATCACGGAGCCGGAACTGAGATCTGGGCTGGGCCCCGGCGGATCGCTCAGTGTTTCAAGACATTCCCTGTCTCACTGCAGTGTGCGATCACCTGGAGAGAGGGAACACTCCCCAACTTTCCTTTTAGCTCAACCTGGCACACAGAAAGGGAAATGGGAGGCTCTCTTTGCCTGACCAGGCTGGGAGCAGTTAGATGTCGAACTATCACAGCTGTAACCCAACACTTGCATGACAAACTCTGACCGACTCCTCCTATCAGACAAAAACACTTGCACCTATCAAATCACAAGATGTACAGATGAACTATGTTTTAGAAACAATTTTTGTCGCTTTTAAGCTCTGTGTATAAGAGGTGTAGGTCTTTCTAAGCCATTAAAGAATGTAATGCGTATCTAAAGTATACACTGATAAACATTTAATTAGCATTTACTCCCTTATAATGTGGAGCCTGTTTTTCCCAACCCCAGTACAAACATTTGCACCCTGATTGGAATCATCAGTTTTTTTATCATTATTGCATCTCCTGCAGATTTTGCCTTTAAGCATGAGCGAATTTTGCGGATCTCGCGTTCGCGAATTTTGCGGATTTGCGGATTCGCAATCCGCAAAATCCGCGAATTTCCGCGAATTTGCGGATTTTTTTTTTTTTTGTGTTTGCGCGGGTTTCTGCCAGTTCGCGAGGGTTTTGTACAATGTCGCAAATTGCGAACTTACCTGTCGGGTCGCAAGTTTCGCGAACTTGTTGTTTCTACGTGTCCAGCCTGTTTGGGACACTCTTCTTCATCACTGCCACTCTCTGTCACCACTGCCACTCTCTGACTACTCATGCCACCCTCTGGCCCACCCATGCCACCCTCTGTTTCATCACAGCACCCTCTGGTTGTCCAGTCAGTGTACATTATTGTGGCAACAAGCACACCTTCCCTGCCTCAAGTGACCTGAATTAATTTGGGGCTGATTAATGTGTCACAGAATATTTTTTTAGCTGGCACCTGCTTCCTTAGTGCTTCCTGATTAGTGATCTTTTGAACTTGCTAAGTGCTTTCATTGTTGCAAAATTAGTTACAACACCTGCCCTGCCCCAACTGACAATAATGAATTAGGGGCTGAATAATGGATTTGAACCTCCAGCCTGGCTCCTGCTTGTCTCCCTTAGCTGTAATTCAGGACCTTTGTGGCATATATGTAACTATTCTGAGGTTCAGAGCAGGGTCACATAATAGTTGCAACCTGCAACTGAACTCTGGAGGGGCCCCTCAGGAAGCACTACAGAAAATGGCTACTAATGATGAGCCTGAACTTTTGAACCTGGTAAGTAGTTACTTTCAGTTTTGCTAAGAGCGTATTTCTGCAATTTTGCACTTATTCGCACTTATTCGCGGGGCGCGAACTCACGCGAACAGTGCGAGCAGTGCGAGCCAAATCCGCTGCTCGCGGATTTGCGGATTTTGCAGGAAATTCGCAAATCTCGCGGATTGCGGATTTCCCGAAAATCCGCAAAATCCGCGAGCGGAACGGATTTTCCGCCCACCCCTATTTGCCTTGTGAATTTTGGAAGGTCAAACCTTGTGAAATCTACCAGATAAAAGACTAATACATAAGTACCAGTACATATAGCTTATGTTTCTATAAGCATCTTTAAAGTAGCCTGTATCACCTATCAAGTCTGTATCCCTAGCTAAACCGTGGCTTGGCACTTATCTAAAACATTCAGGGGCATATTTATCAAAGTATCACACAGCATGTTGATAGGGAACTGGAAATAAAGCGCCGTATTTAACAATAAATGGCACATTCTTGTCATTTTCCAGGCTCACACATAGTGTGCTGGCTAGCGCCAACGCAGGCAATCTTGCACAATGGTGCAAGGGTGCCTGCACTGTACGCTGAATTGTTTTTGTGCAGGATTGGGCACCTTCCTGCACAAAAACAATCCTGAGAGGCAAATTCCGCTTTTTGCAACACACTAGAAAGTGAAAAAAATGAGGGGAAATAAAGATATTTCTCCTCGTTATGGATCCCCTGGGAAGGCGTAACATTTCGGCGCATTTCCAGGCCCACCAGCAATGGTAAATCTGGGAATGAATCAAAATCCATGGGTTTTGTGTGGGAACACTGATGCACCACTCATGGTTGCCTTCCTGCACATAAACAGTCAGAAATGGTGTTTTACAACTTCTATGTGTGCTGTATTAGCACACATAGAACTTGTAAACCATAATTGATGTAAAGGATTGTTTATGTACAGGAAGAGACTGACTGCCAAAGGGATCTCTAATCCACTTCTAAAGTGCAGGCGGGTGCTGCCTGCACTGTGAAAACAGAGAGCTACTGTAAAGCAGCTGCTCTGGTTTCCACCTGTAAGGGCTGCCCCCGGGGCAGCACGAGTTTGGGGCTTCCCTGGGGCAGCACATTTATGGTAATAGAGCACATTTTCACCGTTTACAATCTGTGCACTTTTTGGTATTCATGCGCTTAATAAATTGCTATAAAATAGCATCACTGTCCATGTGAAGCTAAATCTTTAGTACTCTTTTGTCAGGGACTGTCACTAGAATAACATCTGGCCTCAGTCTTGCTCCTATGAAACTCAAGCCTGGGCTGGGACTAGGTGAGACATGCCATAGTTTTTGAGAAATCCATGCCTTTTCAACACACATACAGCCTGATTCATCAAACTCCCGTTTTGCGAGCCCCTAATAGCGATTCATAGCGAATCGCTATTAAGGACTCGCAAAACGGGATTCATGTAGGAATATGCAAAAAAAATGCGATTCCTACTAATTCCTTATTTGCGATTAGCAAATTGCTAATCGCAAATAAGGAATAACTCCCCATTCATTCCTATGGGCCAAAAGGCCCATAGGAATGAATGGGGAGTATTCCTTATTTGCGATTAGGAATTAGCTAATCGCAAATAAGATAGCGATTGAAAGGGTGCCAGGGGTGTCCAAAGGACACCCTGTAGCACCCCTTAAATGCTAATATGAACAGGGGTTGCGCACACACATGTCCAAAGGACATGTGTGTGTGCAACATGCAACTCAGAAAAATGCTTTTAAAAGCATTTTTCTGAGTTATCGCTATTTACCGCGAGGTTTGACCTCGCGGTAAATAGCGGCCCGAAATTGCGATTTCGCAATTTTAAAATGGATGATGAATTGCTTTTAAGGAATCTCAAATAGAGATTCCTTAAATGTAATCCATCGCAAATTTGCGAAAACGCAATTACCGATTTTTGCATTTGGGATGATGAATCCCAAATGCAAAAATCTCACTCGCAAAGGGCCAGATTCTCAGAATCTGGCCCTTTGCGAGCCGATTCGGGCTTCATGAATTAGGCTGATAGAGTAGTTAGAGTGTGAATCTTTGTGGTCTTAAGCGACAGTGAAAGGACCAGGCAGTCGTCTAAATAGGGAAAGACTTTTATTCTTTGTTGATGCAAGATGGCTTTCAAGAGAGCCAAAATCTTTGAAAATACATGGGGAGAGGACTTCAGCCTGAAAGGGAGAACACTGACCTGACAATGGTTGTCACCCACTGCAAATCTGAGAAAACAAAGATGCCTTGTGTTGTTTTCTTCAGCCCACACAGAGGACATGGACTCAGTAACAGTAAGTATAAGGGAGCTTTATTTTCTTACATCTATTACCGTACTCTGTCTTCTCTAAACTACTCGCTCCTCCCATTCCTCCCGTTCCTCTTTCTGGTTCCTCCTTTCTCTTTCACCTGGCTGTGGGTCCTAGAGCTCGTCACATAAAATCTAACACAACATCTCCTCCCTTCGTACACAACTTGGTGTCGATTTTAGGTAAACAACGAAGCAAAATAGAAGATAACACAGTTACAGTACTTCAATGAGATGTGTAGGCCTTCCATGAGTACGCTGTTACGCTGTAGCCTGTGGGCTATATCTTGATTATATCTCTCCCCTTTAGCAGAGGGGAAGGGAGAGGTGAACTCACTGCCCAGCACTTGAGTGTCCTCCTTAATTTCACTTTCTGGCACAGCCAATGTCTCTCTTGTGGTTGGTGTGCATCTATGAAAATGTGCAATGTTCCTTGTTATTCTCTTGTCATCTGAGGCAGCCATGATCATAGTTCCCTTTTGTTTTGTTACTAGCAGCGGATGAGCATGGTATCGACTGTCAGTTTTTCTTTGTTGTTCTTGCGACGATTGCCCAGTCTCCTTGATGGTTGGTGGGCTGGCTCTCCGAAGACTTTCCGCATATTCTTTCATCTTGGCTTTTCTGTATCTGTCTATTGCTGCTAAATCTTCATGTTCTGAATCTTGGCGAATGCAGCCAGCGGAGACTTCCCAAGAAGGTATCCTTGTGCGCACAGTGCGGCCCAGCATCAAGGTAGCTGGACACCTGTCCGTGGTACTGTCTGCCATAGTTCGATATGCTTGTAGTACCTCATTTATTGATGTTTGAACATCTTGCCTTGACAGTTCAGATTGCTGTATGGCTTTCTTCAGAGTGACCATAAATCCCTCTACCATCCCATTGGCCTGTGACCAAATAGGAGTGATTTTCCGTTGTTCAAAAAATGAGATGGTTAGCAAATGCACAAAATCCAAGTCCTTTGAATAAAGGGTCATTGTCTGTCTTAACTACTTTAGGTATTCACCATGCTGCGAAGACTTCATCCAACACTGGTATAGTGGTGGGTGGCTGCTTTGGTTGATGATACAGGTAAGCAATTGGAAATTGGGAGTACTCATCCATTATGACAAGAAGGTATTTGCTTGTTTGTAGCGGACCAAAGAAGTCTACTGCAACATGTTACCAGACTCCCTCTGGCAGTTCTGATATTTGTAGAGGTGCAGGTGGCTCTTCTTGAATAACTGACACTGTGGACAGTCTTTCAATGTGACTTCGACCATCGGATCAAGAGAAGGGAACCAGACCCATTCATGCAACCCTCTCTTTGTAGCTACAATGTCTCTGTGCCCTTCGTGTGCCAAATTGATGACTCCTTGATGCAGCTGCTTTGGAATGACAATCCTTTTGTCTCTTAGCAGGATGCCATCTTTGACATGTCGTAAAAGGTTAGTTTGTGGATGTCGAAATGTCTATTGTGTCCGGGCTCTTGTAGGTGTCTCTACCTGCTTGTTTGGTTGTGATGTTTCACATCCTGCAGGGTGGCATCTGTGGTGGAGGCTTCAAGATTGACTTTGAGAGGGACTGTGGGTGGTTTTGATCGAGCAACCACAAAATGTATGTACTCCTCTGCTAAAGACTGCTTTGAGCTTGAAGATGTCTTGGGGTGTCACAACATGTAATCAGCTGAATTAGCTGCTTTTCCAGGCTTGTGAATGATTGTATAGGTATATTCTTGAAGACAAATTCCCCAGCGCTCTATTCTTGGTGGCATTTTGGCCCGGTTATTTCCGTATATAGTTATCAGGGCTTGATGGTCTGTGATAAGCGTAAAGTGTTTCTCATAGATGAAGATGTGAAAGTACTCACAGGCCCAGACCACAGCCAGACTTTCCTTCTCAGACTGTGAGTACTCCCTCCTGGTGTCAGTCAGGCTGCGACTGGTGTAGGCTACTATGTGACATTGATCACCTTCCTTATCGTACTGAGCCAGTATGGCTCCAAGTCCCACAGGGCTGGCATTCACAGTGATTTCGGTCTTTAGACAAGGGTTGAAGTAGGCCAGAATGTTGGCTGACTCAACCGATGCATTGATTGAGTAAAATGCTTGAGTGCATCTGGTTGTCCATTTGAATATGTGACCTTGTTTATTTAGTTTCCTCAGGGGAAAGCTGATGGTAGCATAATCCATGATATAACTCGTGCAGTAGCTAGTTATTCCTAGAAATGACCGAACATCTCCAGCATCTCGAGGTCGAGGTGTGTGATTCAGCACTGCAACTTTTTCAGGATCTGGTCTCATTTCTGTGCCAGAGAAAATGTGTCCATAGAACTTCAATGCCGCTTTGTGTAATTCCCATTTATCTTTGTTGAGTGTTAGGTTTGCTTCCAGGAAGGCATGACATACCCAATCCAGTGCTTTGTTGTGCTCCTGTACAGCTGCTCTGAACACAAGAATGTCATCACTGTAGTTAAGGGTGTTGGGAATATGATGAATGACCTTTCTGATTGCCTCTTGGAAGATTTCAGCAGCAGAAGAAACTCCAAAGCTGAGCCGTTTATATCTGAATAGGTCTTGATGAGTCGAGAAAGTGGTGATATATTTCAAACTTTCATGAAGTTCAAGCTGGTGATAGCCCTTGCTAAAATCCAGCCCCATTCAATGACGTGATCATGTCAATGATGTGGGGTCCTGGATGTCTTTCTCTTTCAATGGCAGTATTTGGTGCTCTCATGTCAACCCAGAGATGCACTTTGCCTTCTAATCCTTTATTTGGTACTATGACCACTGGAGTTACCCAGGGAGTAGGCCCCGAAGCTCTCTTGATGATGTCTGCCCAGAGATGGTCTTTCAGCTCCTCGTCCACAGACTCTTGAAGATGAAACAGTATTTTCGTATGATGCTGAGCTATTGATGTCATGCCTTCAGTGATGTGTAGACAAACTAAAAGTGAGCCATTTTTCCAAACCCTGTGAATAATTTCCGGAACTTGTGGATAATGTCAGGTTCATCATCCATTCATTATAGTATTTCTACCAGTTGAAGTCATTTAGCTCTAGGCAAGTTAAGGAGACAGTCTGCTTCTGGTCCCTCAATAACATGGATGCAAGCTGGAATAATTCTATCTCTGTTCATGAGAGAAGTCTGAAATTGTCCTAAACAAGGAAGGGGTTCTTCAGACATCCATGTGTAAACTCACACCGCAGCTTTGTGCAGGTGATGTTGTGGATTCATTTTATTGTATTCTGCTACTGAAATGTAATTGAGGGATGCTCCACTACTCAGCACGAACTTGGCCACATGGTAACCTACCTGGAGATGTAGTCATGGGTATTTATTTAGCCTGTCAGGATTTGCCAACCATGCAGACATGTTCCTCACTGTCTTGAGATGCGGGTGGGAGAGACCTTGATTCCCGGGATTCTGAGCGTCGCGACCTGTAGGTGACGTGTGAATAGAGACTCGATTGTGATGAGCTTGTGGAAGTATCTCTGTCACGTACCACTTTGGCATGATGGTGAGACTTGGATTGCCTCGACTGTCTGTGAGTGTCTTTGTGTGTTGCTCTGCATACTTTCTCAAAGTGATTCTCCTTGCTACATCACCGACATTTCTGACCAAATGCAGGACACGTTTCGGTTTGTGGGAAGTCTTGTCCACAGCAATAACATTTTAGCTGGCACTCCTGTCTCTTGTAAGTCCGGTTGGAACTGCGACGACGACTTGGTCATTGAGGATAATCCTTGGACTTGGATGGATGTTGACCTGCAGAGGAGTGACGGTCTTTGTGGCCAGATTGAAGCCGGAAGGCTTGTTCCCATTTTTCAACTTTTCCAGCTTCCATTTATTTGCATGTTCTTCTGCTTGATCATTGACTCTTGTCATTTCTTCAATTTCATCCAGGGAGTAACTTTTTTTAGAAGTTGTCTGCGCAGAGACTCTAATTGACAACCTTTGATGAGCCGTAAGCGAAGAGTGTCTTCGCTTGTGAAGGTGCCAAAAGTGCGGTTTGAGTGCAAAATGAACTCTCCCATGGATTCATCTTCTTCTTTGGAGGCCAAATTGAAGGTCTAGCGTTCACAATCAATGTTTCATTTGTGAAAGAATTTTCTGTTGAGTGCCTCACTCACATCTGGATAAGAAGACACAACATCAACCGGAACTTCCTTTATGATTTGGCCAATGTCTTTTCCAACTGGATTGCGTAGTGCAATGAGCTGTTGATTGGGGTCAGAGTCTTGCAAGCCTTTCATGAAGTCTTCGAAGTCTCCTAGCCATTCCTGCCACCGAAGACTCATACCTCGACCAGATACAAGAGCCAGAGGTTCCGGCAAGCGCAGAAAAGGGACTCCCAACATAGCAAGTCTGTGCCCTACATGCGACGACGAGTTAGGAGACTCTGGCCTGGCTCCCTCTGTCTGTGAATCGTGGCATTGTCTTGAAGTCGGAGAGTTGGACATATTTCATTTTTATGTGCATAAGAAAAAAGTGCCACGAACAGCTGGTTAAGAAATGAGCTAGGTGAGGGGGTCACGAAACAAATCACCCAGCACAGGCAGTACTGTTTGTGGTGGTGATCTGTAATTGAGGATTGAAGGAGGCTTTAACTGTGAGAAAACATCACAAACCTGCGAGGGGAATGACGAAGAATGCCCAGAGGTTTAGCAGATCAAGTAAGTACACTTTGTTTTATTGATGTATATTTTATTGTTATTATTATTTATTTCTTTCCTTTTTCTTTTTTTTTTTGCAGGTGCTTGACTTCAAAATGGCCACCCTCGATTCCGAGCAGTTTATTGGATGGCCTGCATGACTTTAAGATGGCTGCTGAGCAGGGCTGACTCCTTGCGAGATTTCAGGGCCCTTGGACTGAAGTGCAGAGGCTCGTTGGAAAGGCAGGCATATGGAGCGGCACTCCCCAGCTGGCAGACCAAGGAGCAGGCAGCTGGTCAGAAAGGCATGTGACCAGGTTGAGCTCCCGAAGTCACAGACAGTTGCCGGGCTGATGGAAAGGGGTACTGAAGGCGTGTCGCTGCAAGGACCAGTTACACTGCAGCAGTAATCATGCGCGACCTGGGTGGACTCTCGAGATGGCGTCCCAGCAATCTTGTTTTTCTTGGAGTGGACACGTTTTCTTGGTGGGCTCCTGTCTTCAGGAGGATGAAGGTTAGCACGCAGGGGTCTTGCAACCACCTTCATTGCCAGAGGTCGCGTTCTTCAGTCCACACAGACGACACGGACACCATAACAGTAAGTATAAGGGAGCTTTATTTTCTTACGTCTATCCTTGTACACTGCCTTCTCTAAAATACTCGCTCCTCCCTTTCCTCCCCTTCCTCTTTCTGGTTCCTCCTTTCTCTTTCATCTGACTGTGGGTGCTAGAGCCCCTCGCATGAAATCTACCAAAACATTACACCTGAGATGAATCAGGACATGCAGATAGGCATCCTAGAGATCTATCATTGAGAGAAAATATCACTCTTACACCAACTGGATCACCTGCTGGAACAATAGCACCTTGAAATGAATTGTTTAAATATTCACATTAATTGTTCAAAAAATGTATGAGATCCAGTACCTGCTGGCAGTCTCCCGAGTACTTCATGACAAGGAATAAAACATTTTTTTCTCTTCCCCTTTCTTTAGGTGGTACTATAATGATTGCTCTCTTTTCCTATAAATTCAGAATTCCTAACCACAATGAATCTTTCTTGATGGTGTCCATTTCTGATCATTGTCTGAATTACTCCCGTAGCTGGAGGAATCGTCTTAAATTTTATGAGGTATCATCCGTCTTACAATTTTTGGCACCCATTCATCTGAAACCGTCTGTATCCATATCATGAAATATTTTGAACTATGGCCTCCGACCAGAAGACTCGTGCTGATTGGAAGGTAAGTGTCAGGAAAGTTTCTTAGTGGTACCCATTTCTTAGGCTGAAAGAGCCTCTTCCAAAATTAATAAGATTTAAATTATCTTTTAGAAGTACCTTTCGGATCCCTACCCCAGTACTTGCCAGATTGGGATGAATAACATTTTAGTAGGATAGAATGCTTTTAGTCCTTATGGGACTTGGTGATCATGTCGTCTGAGTACCAAAGAGTTTATTTCCTTCAAAAATAAGTTTTTCAAAATGTAGACTTCTCTTCAAAATCTTCTTTCCAATCCCTCATCCACAAATTCCAACGAGACTGGGCTGAAGCATGAGAGGCCAAGGATATTGCTCGAATTATGTCCATGGAGACATCTGCTATGAATTTAGCTTGCTGCTTCATTTGTAGCCTCCTATTGAACTACCTCTAACTGTCAATATATACAGAGGTTGTTACTTTCCCCTTGGGCTTTTCTTACAGAGCATCTACTTCTCTTTTACATCCTCACCTACAGAAGCTGATTACCCCCTGTGACACCTTATGAAATGTCCCTTGCATTAATATGTTTTCAGCTCTTAGTGGCTTTACTCCCTGACTGGCTTCACTTTAGTCGGGGATATGGTATTGTTTTATTTCAAGAAACATGGGACATATTGCCTACATCTGTGGATGGCTTTCATTGTTTTAGTATCCCTGCCATTTATTCATTTAGTGGTCACGCATTAGGGGGGCTTGCAACCTGGGTGAGCGTTGAACTAGGCGGGCATGCAGAAACTATAGAGCACAATGATAATAATTTCCAAATCACAGTAGTTAAACTACCTTTGACTTTGCACATTGTGAATTTTTATAATTGACTTTGCACATTGTGAATTTTTATAATAGCGATTTTAGTATGATCCCTAATACTACGTTCCCTCCTCTATTTAAATTAATTTCTGAAAATAGTTGACAATCTGGTTTGATAGGGCTTACACTGCATCTTTGTTTGGCTGGTGATTTAAATGCATGAATGCTTATGTTTTTTTATGAGGATATCTATTCCGAATTTTGTACCCCAGTCAGTATTGACTCTCAGAGCCAAGAATTTGTTTCAGTTCTCACCCCCTTAGATATGATAAACATATTGGCTATCGTTGGTATGCCCAGTCGCAAGGTCCCCACTTTTGAGGGTTGTGGCAGTTCATCCATAATAGATTATATGTTTGTAACATGCAATCTAGAAGACCTGCTCTTACACGGTATGGTCGTGACCATAATCCCATTGAGGCCTTTTTCTCATTGCTTCCTAAGGGAAAGTTTAGGCAGGATATAGGGGCTTTTAAATATATGATCGCAAAACAGTCCCCGTTATATTTGGCTTTTATGGACCTTTCCATCAGCATTTGATTGTGTGAACTGGGTCAGATTGTGGCTTTTGCTCGCTGCTAGAGGTTTGGATATAGTTCTGGTACACTTTCTGGCATATTTTCAGAAGGATATGAGGGCCAGGGTCTGCATCAGCATTTGGGAGAGGTGTCTGGGGATATTGGCATTAATCATGGTGTGAGACAGGGGTGTGTGTTGAGTCCTCTCCTATTTATTCTTTATATTAATGAGTTTCAGACCCATTTAATCCATGCCACTCCTGATGTGCCCATTATAAAATGCAAAACAACAGTTGAGGGGGGAGGGTATGCCCAGAAGTGTGGATCCCATGCTCACTAAGCCACTAGAGTCATGCTATCCTGGCAGATGAAGGCTGATAGCCAGAAATCAGTCCTAGGATGCTTGATTCTGGTCGAGGGAAGACATGGCTTGGCAGTTCAGTCTGGACTGTTCCCATGATGCACAGGGTCAAGACTGATTTGCATATGGCCATGTCTGACCTGGGTGGCTTGGTGAGCAAAATAACGATGGATTAAACCCAGATCTGTGACTGGGGGTGAATGTTTTGCCATTGTGCAACATTCCGTCCATCATCTTGTGTGTTTTGCTGTTCACCCTATGTGGGAAGGGTATGCCCAGACGTGGGTCCCGTGCTCACTACGCCACTGGAGTCAAGCTATCCTGGCTGATTAAGGCTGATAGCCAGAAACTGGTCCTAGGATGCTTGATTCTGGTCCAGGGAAGACATGGCTTGGCATTTCGGTCTGAACTGTTCCCATGAGGCACAGGGTCAAGACTGATTTGCATATGGCCATGTCTGACCTGGGGTGGCTTGGTGAGCAAAATAACGATGCATTGAACCCAGATCTGTGACTGGGGGTGAATGTTTCGCCATTGTGAAACATTCCGTCCATCATATTGTGTGTTTTGCTGTTCACCCTATGTGGGAAGGGTATGCCCAGACGTGGGTCCCGTGCTCACTACGCCACTGGAGTTAAGCTATCCTGGCTGATGAAGGCTGATAGCCAGAAACCGGTCCTAGGATGCTTGATTCTGGTCCAGGGAAGACATGGCTTGGCAGTTCGGTCTGGACTGTTCCCATGATGCACAGGGTCAAGACTGATTTGCATATGGCCATGTCTGACCTGGGGTGGCTTGGTGAGCAAATTACTGTGGATTAAACCCATCTGTGACTGGGGGTGAATGTTTTGCCATTGTGCAACATTCCGTCCATCATCTTGTGTGTTTTGCTGTTCATCCTATGTGGGAAGGGTATGCCCAGACGTGGGTCCCGTGCTCACTACGCCACTGGAGTCAAGCTATCCTGGCTGATAAAGGCTGATAGCCAGAAACCGGTCCTAGGATGCTTGATTCTGGTCCAGGGAAGACATGGCTTGGCAGTTGGGTCTGGACTGTTGCCATGAGGCACAGGGTCAAGACTGATTTGCATATGCCATGTCTGACCTGGGATGGCTTGGTGAGCAAAATAACGATGGATTAAACCCAGATCTGTGACTAAAGATGAATGTGTTGCCATTGTGCAACATTCCGTCCATCATCTTGTGTGTTTTGCTGTTCACCCTGTGTGGGAAGGGTATGCCCAGACGTGGGTCCTGTGCTCACTACGCCACTGGAGTCAAGCTATCCAGGCTGATGAAGGCTGATAGCTAGAAACCGGTCCTAGGATGCTTGATTCTGGTCCAGGGAAGACATGGCTTGGCAGTTCGGTCTGGACTGTTCCCATGAGGCACAGGGTCAAGACTGATTTGCATATGGCCATGTCTGACCTAGGGTGGCTTGGTGAGCAAAATAATGATGGATTAAACCCAGATCTGTGACTGGGGGTGAATGATTTGCCAATGTGCAACATTCCGTCCATCATCTTGTGTGTTTTGGTGCCCATTATAAAAGGCAGTCCCATCCCCTAGTTCCTTTATGTGAACTACGCAGTGATTATGGCTCGCACTCATAGGGCATTGCGCCTGCTTTTGCATGACTTTGATGGTTTTAAATCCTCCCTCAATCTTCGGACTAATTTTTCTAAATCTCGCATCATACCCTGTGGGCCCCAGTGTGGTACCGTTTCGATTATGTCACTTGGTAGTCATTGTCTGAGTAGTGTACATAATTTTCCCTATCTGGGAGTTACTCTTTCTGCCCAAGGATCCTGGTCTTCTATTATTCCCCCTTCGCACCACTAAGCTCTCAATGGCTAATGGCTCACTACTGAGCCTACCACAACCTAAAGGAGGGAGCTCCTTTATACCTATGTTGAAAATATACAAATCGCACTGCATTCCCATCGGGATGCATGGGGCAGAGGTATGGGGATCTTGAACTTCACAGCCATCCAGCGTACAGAAAACAGGGTTCGCAGATCGTTTTGGTCAGTCCCCATTTCAGCCTCGCATTGTATTTGTCTTAAGGAATTGGTCAATCCCTACATAGTAAACCTAATTTGGGCTCATCTGGTTCTGTTGAAATCCCGAAGCCCCCCAACTAAGGAGATAATAAGGGATTGCCTCTCTCTAGACAAGGGACTATCAATTCCTTAGGTTGCATTTGTACAGGCTGAACTCTGCAACATTTGGATGCAGTCCACTTTTGCTGAGCCATTAATTTATGAAGGCATTAATAAGAACGCTGTTGCCAATGCAATTTATTATCATGAGGAAGCGAGGCGTCTGAGGGGTATGGGGGACAAGGCTAATGCGTTCTAATGTCTTGATTTGAGGGAATTTGACTGGCCCACCAATTACATCAGCCTGGTTCGTACCAAATGGGAACTGTCTTTGTTGTTCCGTTTTAGATCTGGAACTATTAAATACTTGCTTTGCTTCCCTTTAGGCTGTATATCCAATCTCGAATCCAAACTCTGTCTCTTCGATGAATTATCTGGCCAATCTATGTTCCATTTCATGTTTTTCTGCAAATTTTACGTTGAGTATCATAGCTTGCTCTTGATTCTGCTTTTAAACAAACAGTGTTTTGATATTGCCCAATGCAGACCTGCTTTTAGATTTTTATTGTTACTTTTAAATGAGGAAGCTTGTTTGAATGTTGGTTCCGTCTTAAAACATGCTCCTCGTGCACAAAGGACTCTGCTGCTCTAAAACCATGTGCATCATTTTAATTTGTAACGGTTCCTTTTTAACAACTATTTGTGCTGTTTTACAGTGCATACTTTTATGGATTGTTAGAATGCATATAAATAAAAGTTTTTATTGATTGATTGATTGATTGACTGCCTCCAATAAAATTTAGAAATTTCTTACTGGGGATTGAGAAGCGTATGCTGCATACGTGTCAGCTCTGAGGACCAAGTTGCTAGAAGCAAAATGTTTCTTAATTGCACTATCCACCGCATTAACAGGGGCAGAATCATCAGGATTAATAACATACCTCCCAATCAGAGGTTTGAAGACTGAATCCACCTTCACATTTGAAGGAATAACATCCTCTCCTTCTAATTCATAGGCTCTTTGGAGAAATCTACTACTGAGGCTTGATCAGTGTCTTTCCACTGCCAAACTCTTTGGTGCAGTTATGCGGTGGCAATGCAAGGCATGCAGGTTTTGAGTAATGGGGAAGCAAATTATCTTCTATATCAAGTTGGGGTATGCTCTCGAATCCCAAATTTTCACAAATGTAGTCAAAGATTCTTCAAGTCTCCTCCTTCAAGACATATTTTCCTGTAGTTGTTGTACCTGGGCTCTCACCCCCAGAGTCCAGAGTATCAGGGTTTTTACTGGGCCTCTCTAGCTTTGCACCTGGATCTGGATATTGCCTTAGTAACTTCCTGCTAAATCATAGTTTGAACCTGAGAGGCAGTGAACAACTCCTGTGAAATAGGTTCTTTGCCATGTATGACATTTAGGCACTGCTGTTTCTACCTCATCAGACCTAGGAGAAAGAGATCTAGTATGTCTCTGCTTCCATGACTTCTTACCCTCCATGTTAAGTGCCAATGAAACAGACCAGCCTTCAAGGGAGGTTTAAAAAGTACAATTTGCAAATTAAAGTTGCCCAATATTGAAGTCACAAACTCATAAATATGGCCCACAAACTTGAAGCAAATCTCGCCTCAATGGAACGGGTGTCATAGTCAGAGAAAGCGCCTTGCTGCCTCCTTTATGCCGCTACCTCGGTTGTCTCCTCTGATCCCCTATGTTAGACCTGTCATTCTTGGCATGATTTCCCCCTAACCTTTTGCCTTCAGACCTACTGTTTTTGCTGACTTTAGTTTTGCTGTCTTTAGGCCCCTACACCCTTTGCCACAGCTAACCAGTGCTAAATTTATTATGTTCTCTCCTTAAAACTGGGTAAGATTGGCTTATACCCAATTGGCATATTTTATTTACTCATAAGTAAGCTGGCACTACCTGTGCCCAGGGCCCATAAATTATATGCCAATGATGGGCCTGCAGCACCGATTGTGCCACCCACTTGAATAGCAATTCAAACATGTCTCAGGCCTGCAATTGCAGCCTGTGTGTGTGCAGCTGTAAAGTTCCATTTCAACCTGGCAAAGTAAACCTTTTTCCAGGCCCAAACCGTCCTTTTTAGGTCGAGCATAATCCATCCCGTAGGGATGGTGGGCGAGATTATAGTAAGGCTTTCGAAAAGTCTCCCCAAACTGCGGATTAGGTACAGTTCATATGAGTTGGGCACGTGCACATCGCAAGCCACATCCTCGGCATCAGACTTCAAAGGAAGCCTCTCCCCGCCCCCCCACCCCCATCAGACTTCAAAGGAATGCGCCCCCGTCCCCCTTTGCGCAATGCCAGTGCTCGTTGTTTACAAGCAACACTCCAGCTGCTTTGACACTCTCTCCCTTCCTGCTGGCATTCCCCCCTCCCTGCTCACCCAGTCCTTGTTTTAAACCTCTTTTTCACCAGCATGTTTTATTCTATTTCATTTTATTCTTCAGAAAAGTACCATACCATCAAAAATTCACAGTGCTTGTAATCCATTTCCCGACCGCTGTATTTCTCAACTTTTTTACCACAGTCGACTAACACTCTACAAAGATCGGCATCACGCAGAGTCCTTCTTTATTTTCACTCTTTCCTTAACGTTCGGGCACGCACAGTGAAGCACGTTTAAATATATAACTTTTGTAGCACGGAACACTTCAAGCTCCTCAACGAAGAAAACTTTTTAAAAAAGACTTAGGTAAGCGAAACTCTTGGGCCACTCAATACCTTACAGCCAAATTCTCTGTAATCAGTTGGGCAACGACATCAAATGTATCTGCCTGTGTCATGCACAGTTCGAAAGGTGATCTAGTGGGGGCTTAGCAGTGCAATTATCCAGCCCATCATACATCTCTCCTTCCCTGGCACTTTTCCTCCCTCAGTGAGGCAAGTTAGCTCACAGGCTCCTTGAACCTCTGAGGTCACTTTCGGGGTGTGGTGAGCGAGTCTATCTATAATTGAGCTGACCGGGCTTCCTCTTCTTCGGTATGTTGACTGGTTTGTTTCATTCTCTGAAATCTGCTGGCCAACGGCGTCAAATGAGGTGCTCACGCCCCAAGCAGTTCTGTCTTCGACAGCGACAAATGTGATTTCCGACACAGGGGACACACAAGCAGCCAGCTCATTGTTTTAGGTCTTGCTGTTTTACCACTGTTTAACAAAAACAGCTTTGCTTTTTTGTGACTCTGCGCAGCAAATGAAATATTGGCTTATATGACATTTCTCCAGTTCAGTATATTTTTCTCCCATAACTGCCAGCTTGGGTTACTTTATCCCGCAACGAACAACATATTCAAATTTACGCTGAGTATAACAGAGCTGTTAATTTATTTTTTCTCCTCTAACACGGGGAAGATGCATGTCTGGTTGCGTTAAGCCTTCTTACCTGTGAGTTGAAGGATCACCGAGTCAGCACATTAAATGGCTGCTATGGAATCGCATGCAGGCATATTCAACCATACAGATGAAAGCTATTGAAAGGAATAAATAACTCGATCCTTGTCTTTGCTGGGTTCATTAAGCACTACTGTACTGAAATGTTAAATATGCCTAGTGTAGTACATTGAGTTAGCCCACTTGAGAAAGCTAACGGTGCCGCTTAAAGCATATAGCAGTCATGACTCATGAGCTCCGAACAGTATATTACCTAGTCAAAAAAAACAGCTGTTGAGACGTGTAGCTATTTGGCTCTGCATATTTGTCCTCCCCCTCAGGATGAAAAAAAAATCTTAACTCTGCAGCAGTGCCACCCTTCACTGTCTTTGATGCATCTCCAAAGAGAATCGTTTTAATTCTTTCACAGTCTCATAATTTTTATTTTAGAGGTGCCCCTCCCACCTCCCAAACACCATTGAGCAGCAATCGCCATGGAAATCGTGGCTGGTTTTACTTTCTTTGTTTAAAGTGCACCATTAGAGCGTCCGTAATGCTTGTCTGCAAAGAACACTCCACCCCTCCCACTTCCACCACAGCATCGAGCAGAAATCGCCGTGGCTTTTTATTTAATAGAGCGTCCATAAAAGCGGCTCAATCCGTGCTTTTTTGTCTTGCAGCACATATATATTGACAATTTATCACCAGGAGAAATTACGTGATTTTCCCAGAATCACAAGATGTTGCGGAGCAGAGACTCAAGTCGGGATCTCCCACTCTCAAGTCAGCAGCGCCATAGCCTCTCCACTAATACTTGTTTTATTTGTAATGTTTACTTGCTCTTCGCCATATGAGCGGTTATAAAAGGGCAGGTAGGTGCCTTTGCAGAAAAATAAAACGTGAATCCCAGTATGGCTGCTGAAGTAGACATAATAAAACAACGCTCTTTTGACAAGATTGCAGGGCTAGCTAAATGGTGTGACGTCACCAGCACAGCTCACTTTAAACAGCTGAGCAGCATGTCAGAAGCATGCTAGTACAAACATTGCATTTCGAACAAGAAGGATAAGTAGGCAATCATATGTGGGCAAAGCAAAAAAATGTCATGTACATTAAGGTGCCTACATAAATTGCTGCCGGCAGTTCCGATCATGCTCATTATGGTGCTTCTACATATTCATACATAGGCGGGGGTATAAAAGGGCAGTGAGGACCTTTGGCAGAAAAAAACGTGACTCCGATTCGGGCGGTTTACCATGTTCCAAAAAGGTTTCTGAAGTAGACATAATAGAAGGATGCCCTTTTGGCAAGATCACAGGGCCAGCCAGTGGTGTGACATCACCAGTGCAGCTCACTTGAAACAGCTATGTTGTTTGTCAGAAACGTTGCATTTTCAACAAGAAGGGTAACTAGGAAAAACATATGTGGACAAAGCAAAACATTATCTTGTGCACATTAAGATGCTTACAAACATTGCTTTGAAGAAATAATGAACTGAAGTCATTTTGACTATTTTCAGAAGTGGGAAAAAACAATAATTGCCATTCATGCACCTATTAACCTCTTTCTACTTTGTAAGAGTATCTTGTCAATCGGTGTTGCTTAACATTTATCATTCTAAAATGGCCATTCACACCCAGTTTTCTGAGGCAGCCCTTCTCCAGGTTAGTCCTTCTATTGTTTGCTTGCTTCAAATGCCTACACACAGTGACAGGCTAATTAATATAAGTGTTGCAACTTCCAACAAGCATTTGCAATGCAATAGGTCTCGCATTTGGGACAGTTTAAGCTATTGGCATTGTAAATTACAATGCCTTTCATTAATGTTTTAAAAACCAACACGTAAATAAAAGGCATTGCCATTTACAATGCCAATACCTCAAACTCTCACAACTACGAGACCTATTGCTTTGCAAATGCTTGTTAATACATGTAAGTCACCCCCAGGAGGCCCTGGACAGTCCAGAGTGAAGGGTGCAATGTTCTTAAAAAGTAGAACATGTACTTCTAAATTTACATATCTTAGAGGTGAAAACCTCTTAAATTAGTTCATGATTGATGTATCTGGAATCATAATGAAAGATCCTAACGTATGGTGAAGTCGAAATTAAAATTACACTTCTGAAAATGCCACTTTTAGAAAGTTCCTGTATTAAAAAAAGAGCACCCCTTTCGCGCTCTCACTGATGCACTGTCGGCCTGGGAATCACTCCCACCATGTATGTCCTTAAGCCAGGTATTCCAATGTAAACACTTTTTACCACATCATTTTTGTCATCCCATTTTCTAGTTATGCTCTCCTAATCTTTATTACAGCGGAGGCAGTGTGATTGAATCTGTAAACTTTATTAATTCTTCCAATACCAAATGCTCGCCATTCCAGGCTTTAAACAGAGGTACATCCAAATCAATCACAGTTCGAAGTCATCAAGCTGTATAAATACCCAATGCATTTCGAGCCAACTTGGCTCTTCGTCAGGGGGTACTGAAACAAATATGATAAACAACTCAGTCACATTTTCATTGTAAACAGTGTTTTAAATAGTGAAAACAACTAAAATTCCACAAAACTAATAACCATCTCCATTGATGTGTTTTATCTAGGAACCCGATCAATATTGTGACCTTATACCCCTATACAGCTATAATCAATACATATACCTATAAAGGCATAATAATCAGAGCCATATTTTCAGTACATCGCCTCTGCAGTCCATGACACAGCAGAAGCTACTTCCTTAGATTCCTAGAGAGCACACCGAGTTCTTTTGACACACCAAACCCCCAGCAACCTGGGAAAGCCCCGCTTGCTTTGTTTTGATTAGTAATAGAACTCCTGCGAGCGCTGTAAGAACGACCTGTTCTTAGTGACATCTTTATTGATGTCTTATGTCCAAAACTTACGTCAAACTCGGCACCTTTCAGGTATAAATATACCAACGTTGCCTTAAGCAAACACACGGTGATGGTGAATATGGAGCAGAACAGCTGTCCCCTTGCAGAAAGCCCAGCAGACGCGAGAAGCCCACGGACCCTGCCCCTCCTCTTTGACACGCTGAGAAAGACGCTGTCTTTTCTCCTGCCGAGAAAATCCAGCTCTGGCGTTTCCAGCCTACCCTTGCGGGTGACTGGGATATCGGGTCCTGAGAGGGAGATACCAGACCTCCTACATTCTATTCCAAATGTACGGAGCTGACTAAACCCTTAGAGAGAGTTCTTGAATCGAACTCTTGGCAAAACCAACTTAACTTAAACTGCTACTTACTTACTCCCTCCCACGTATTAGGCTTAGGTCAGGTACACTGGGGTAGTCGTAGTTAGAAGCACCAGTTGAGGTTGTTAGCCAATGTATATATGAATGTATATATTGTATATATTTTACTCATTTTAACCATCTTATGGCTAAGAAACCATATCAATGCTTTTACAGTATTATTTCATAATACTCCTTTTACTGTACGGACTTTACTTTATATTAAGTATTGCAATTGTGGCAATTCATTTCTCTTGCATGAGAAGGAAGACTGCTCAATAAATAATATCTTTTATTGAAAACGCCCGTCTCTCTATTCTCTGCACCCTGGTGAAATTAAAAATGCACAACTGACTGAGTGAAATAGCTGTCTATTGTTTCACACGACTCTAGAGATTGATTCTTATTCTGAGGGAGCAAAGTTGTCATGTTTATGCGGTTGTCGGAGCTGAATCCCTTCTTGTCTGAGCCAGGGAAGCTGATCACTTCCTATTCAGTCAAGAAAGTTTCCAGTGACCTCTGAGCTAGCTGGCGCAAACCTAAATTAAGTCTAACATAGTCAGTAGAGACCTAGAAGACCTCAGTCCTACGTCTACACTGCTGTTTATGTTATTCCAATGCGCAGGGCCTATAGGGAAAATAGGAACTACACTACACCATGTCCCCAATATATTGTAAATTGAACGTTGATGCTTAAAATGCTGATGATTTCAGCCCCGTGTCCCTCCCCTGCTATACCCAAAAATATCATGCGACCAGGTCTAATTAAAGGAAATATGAAGAGCAAAAGGATGAAAGAGCAAGGGCTGGCCCGAGTAGTGGGTCAATGACTACAGCAGCCTCAGCCTCTGATCTAAGTTCTTCTGTTGAGACTGAATCCGAAACAGAGGGTACCCCAAGAGGGTTAAATGCACGAAAACATACGCTGGTTGAAGAGGTGGTTTTTGTACGGGAGAAGAGGTGGCAAACCTTACGTCCCAGAAACATGATTCAAAAGCCCAACGCAACAGGAGGAGAAACATCAGACGAAAGGAAAGACGGAAATGCAGGCGCCAAAGCAAAGATATCCAAACCAAACAACAGGGGTTGAAGGCGCAAACAACTATAACAAAACAACAAACCATAATGCAAAATAGCAATACCAACACCATTATCAACCTTTCAGAAATGGTGCTGGATGAGCAAGAGCAACAAATTCTGTCCTTGGGACTTTCTTTCTGTCCGGAGACAAACTTCAGTTACCCACAAAACAGAGTGGACATATACAGTTTTATTAGGAAGCTCAAATTGCAAAAATATCATCAAGTAAAAGCAAAAAAAAGTGCAACATCAGTAGTTCCTAATAAGGCACATGATAATCTGTCTGCAGAAGATGTAAATGTTTTGCACGACTTGCATGGCTTGGAATATGATTGTGGCCTGGATGAGGAGATGTCCACGCAAGTAATACAGGAAAATTACTCTGTTGTGATGAATGCCACACCGAATAAAGGATTTAAAGCAAAGTCAAAATTCTATCCAATGATGCCCAAAGACTCCGTGGACACATTCCATGAAATTGTCACAGCGGAAGCAAAGACGCTGAATTACAAAATTGAAAAATAAATGAAAATTAGGCGAAATAGACATCAAAGGCAGTACCATCAATTAATTAAGAAACTGCGAGACAATGACTCTATAGTAGTTTGTGGCTTTGATAAGGGGGGCAAATTGGTTATATGGCCCTTCAAGCTATATCAGGAGGAAGCTTTAAGGCAGCTGACAGATCAAGACTGCTATAGAATCAGTAATCGCCAAGCAACCAAGGAGGTACAAAACACGTTGTTCACAACATTACTGGCCTGGAAGAGTAAACGATTATTAAATCTAGATGAATTTAAATTCTTAAAAAATGGCTACTCTGTTTTACCTATCATGTATCTATTGCCTAAGGTTCATACGAACATTACCTGTCCACCAGGGAGACCAATAATCTCAGCCAAACAAGGATTGTTGGAGAAAACTTCGGTATATATAGGTTCCTTTTTGCAGGAACATGTAAAACAACTCCCATCATACGTGCGAGACACAACAGATTTTTTAAAACAAATTCACGATTTCCAATGGAATAATGATTTTTTACTGTTGGCATTGGATGTCTCTAATCTATATACGTCAATCAGACATGAGGATGGTTGGAGAGCTTTGAGCTACTTCCTAGGCAAAAGAACTATTGAGTTCTTTACGCATAATAAGATGTTATTAGATCTCACAAGAATCTGCCTAGAGAACAATTATTTCATGTTTGATAAGAATGTTTACCACTAAGTAAGAGGCGTAGCTATGGGGGCAAGCTTTTCCCCTAGCTACGCCTGCTTACATGTGGGATGGTGGGAATGCATGATTTTAACAACGGAGTTTGCCGAATACCTATCCAAAAATGTAATCAGGGGGATCAGATATATAGATGATCTTTTTATATTTTGGCAAGGAGACAGAAGGAGTGCTGATGAATTTGTGACGAAACTGAATGTGAATAATCTGAATTTGCATTTTACCCATGATATCAGGGAGGTCTCTATCACGTTTTTAGATGTGGAGGTGTTTGTAGTTAACAACCAACTTGAAACCAGGTTGCACCGCAAAATAACAGCTGGTAACTCTATACTCCACGCATCCAGTTTCCATCCAAAACACACGATTTGTAGTATCCCATATGGGGGAATGTTACAGATTCGGAGAATAGGGATGAGGATTTACAGATAGCTCAGCAACAATGTAAAGATAGGTTCCGTGAGAGGGGATAAGCTGAGCACATCTTGGATGATGCAATAAAACGTACCCGAGAAATGCCCCGCACTGATTTGTTGACAAAAACTGCTAAGGGTATAAAAAGCATTCCTGGGGTATTATCACAAACTACGGTGGACAAAAAAAGTAATAGCCCCAGACTTATCCTAACCTATAATAACCAGAAGGATAGTCTGTACAGAATTTTGAAGAAAAGCTGGCATTTGATTTTAAGTGATCCTTTTTTGGGTGAAAACCTACCACATTCACCCGCAATCACTTACAGACGGTCTCCCAGTACCAGGGATCTGGTGGTGGACAATACCCCGGAGTTGAAACCCAAGAGTAGTTGGTTAACTAACCGAAAAGGGTTTTTCAAATGTCCGTTTTGTAAAGCATGCAAGTATGGTGTAAACAAAACAACATATTCTACACCATTTAAAGACAAACCCTGTACAATTGATAAGTGGTTATCGTGCAAGACTGATTATGCAATATATGTGCTGGAGTACTCTTGTGGCCTGCAGTATGTGGGAAGCACTAAACTGCAGGTTCACAAGAGAGTGCTCCAGCACTTAAGGGCCATCACCAACTCAGACGAGTCCTATCCTGTCGCAAGACATTTTAAGGAGATGCACTCAAATAACTTGGAGCATCAGAAATATTTTGTGATAGATAGCGGGGAGGTGATAGGGAAGCACATCTTAGGCGCTTGGAAACAAAATACATTTTAGAATTAGATTGTAAAACTCCCAATGGACTGAACACTACAGAGGATTTACACACATGGCTCTAAGAATATTCTGCACATAACAATCTGTAAAACTTAGAGCAGCTGTAACAGTGTTTATCCAAAAGCTTTTGTTCCACAGATGTAATTTTTTACTGTAGAAAACTGGGTTTTATTACATTTTAGCTTTGATGAAATGTAGGAACCTATGCAAGATTTAAAGCTCTTTATATATATCTTTTTATGCCTCCTCCACCCATTTGTTGTTTCCGAACTTAGTCACACAGGATAACTGTGCTGTACAGTCCGAGTGTTGACTATAGAATTTATTCTATAATTTTGGTTTTATCAGGATTCCTAACGTTGAAGGTCAACGAAGGATCATCACTAATTTGCACTTCACGGCATTAGCCACTTTCCAGCAGTATGTTTCATAATATGACTTATGTTCCCCGAAGGCATGGTTCAGCAGGCAAGGCAGATATGTATTTGACGATACTAGCTGGTCTCTATTAGTGTTTAGTATAGGTAAAGCATTTAGGTATATATCAGGCCATGTGCTAATGTGCACAAAGGGGAAAAAGCAATATTTGCACAGGTCACCGCGATATTTACACTATTTTTTAAGGATTTTAGAGATTGGTATTGAGTACAGCGGTTTTATTATGTTATAAATATGTATTTATTTATTTATTTATTTATATATTTATGTATAATAATACATGTTTAGATTTATGTATTTATGTGCTTAAGCAATGATTTATACTGAAATAATAAGTAAGGCTGGGACTACCCTCCGGGATTCTCGACATGTAATGGGTTATTCTGCCTTATTGTAATTCGAATACCTGCCATGTTTGAAATGACAAGATAATCATGCATTATGTTTTTTAAAATATAGAATTGCATATGCGTTAGGGTGAACGTCTGTGTATTTAAACAAAAATTAATTAACATACAAGATAAACATGTCATTGAATGAAAATGCATATACTGCTGTGGAGAAAACAGACTGTGAGTCTGTTTTTCATTTTCCTTATGCACTGTCACTTTAAAAATTAATGGAAACACCAGTACGTCATGTGCTCAAGACCTACAGGGGCTGAAACGTGTCATGGTGGAAAGCACAAAATAAAATTATTTGCACTGAGAAAAAACTGGTGTCCGTTCCGTTTCTGGCTCTATGACACGAAGTGGTGAATATATGGCTTACATGCTATATATATATATATATATATATATATATATATATATATATATATATATATATATATACATATATATATATATATATATATATATATATATATACACATATATACATATATATATATATATATATATATATACACATATATATATATATATATATATATATATATATATATATATACCGATTATATATATATGTATATAGTGAAGTAGTGTGGCTCACTGGTTAGAGGCGGCAGACCCGAGAGCAGAGGACGGCCTGGGACCAGGGTTCGATTCCCGGCACGGCAGGTTTCTGGACCAGGGTCAGCGGACTCGATAATTCTCTCGCCTCGGTGCCCACTCTGATCAGCGATCACACTCGGCAACTCTGGGCATTAGCTTGCCTCATCTTCACTAACAGCCCCACCAGACCGCCGGGGATGCCTGGTCTCACCCTGGAGATACCCATTAAGGGACCATCTCTCAGGGAAGCCAGGAAGGGTTTCGCAGCGGTCGAAGTGCCTTGGGACCCTACGGGTAAGTAGTGCGCTATATAAATGCCTATATATATATATATATATATATATATATATATATATATTTGGCAGCAAACGTCCTTTGGCAAGGAGGAGCAGCTATCAGCTGGTGCCGGCGACGAGACAAGGACTCGTGTATTATTATGTAGCAAGTAAATAATAACGCCGCACTCTTCTCGGGTAGATTTCAACACGGTTTATTCCAGCTCTGAAATACTTCCTTCACCTACGCGTTTTGAACAAAACTGTTCTTGATCACGGTAGTTATAAGTCCGTCTTTAGTTTCAGGTTTTTATACTCTACACTCCACTTTGACAGTTATGAGGCATTGTGGGTGAGGTAGTTTCAACTTGGCTTGGTTAACCCGTTATCGATGTCTTTCAGCAAGAAGTCAGCCAAATTCAATGTTTTTATGGCGATTAATTGAACGCCTTGTCTAATTCTTATACGATCTTTGCGGGCTGAGTGCCAGTTTACCGTATGTTATGGATGGGTGGTGTACAATGAAGTGTACCCTGCGGTTATTATTAGTTGTAGCTGAGTGCTATTGCTAACATTTTGAATTATGGCTTACTGGTTTGTTGAGGACATCAATACTAATATTCACGGTTCAAGATAGTTAGCAGTTACTACGAAAAGCATTTGTTACATCCAATTCAATATTACTCTAACACAAAATATATATGACAATTTGAAAATAATGGAACGAGTGAGCCTACAAATCTACACTGTGTCGGCAAAGAGAATAGTTCTCACATATAGGGATTTATATTGTGCTGTTCATGTACATATATAGTTCTTATCAATGTCAATTAGATTCCTTTTCATGGTAATTTCATGTATATCGAATATTGTATATGATAGCAGTTTTGATTTTGCACAGTTTTTCATCGTTAACTCTCATTAGCTGTTTAATGAAAAAATGGACATCATCCACACTTTCTTTACTGATGTAACTGTTCGTGTTGGTAATTAGTTACAAGTGTACATACAGTTCTTCGTCTCCGTTCAATCCATTTGGGACTTTGGTCTTAAATCTGATTATAAGCTTTGATTCTAAGCGTCTCAGTTTTTGCAGACGATTTCCTCCCCTTTCATGTTCAGGCACCATTGCAATCCCTGAGTATTTCATATTTTGCCATGTTTTGTTCTTGTGTGTCATTATGTGTTTAGCTATAGCATAGGTTTGGTCTTTGTTTTGTATAGCTCTGATGTGCTCTAGCATCCGTTTTTTAAGAGCACAAATAGTCGATCCTATGTAGCGTTTGCCACAGTCACATTCCAACAAGTAGACAACTTAATGTGATTCACAGGTGATCTTGTTTTTGATTTCGAAGACTTGACCTTTGGGATCATGTAGAGATTTTACATTTCTCCCAACCTTGCATGCTTTGCATGACATGCATTTTGTAAATCCTTTTTGTCTTTTTTGTAACGAAGTTTCCTCTTTTTTGTCAATAAAATGGCTGTTGACTAAGGTGTCTCCAAGGGATGGGGCTTTTCTATACAAAATTAGAGGTGCATCGCCAATCAGTTTGCCAATGTCCGGATCCTTTTTCAGCACACTCCAGTATTTTGTCAAAATGTTCCTGATTTGTACACTTTCTTTGGAGTATGTTAAGATGAGACGTGGTTTCTCCTCTATTTTTTTGCTTTTTCTTTGTTGTTATCAGTTAGAGTTTCTGTTCTTGTCTTTCTTCTGGCTCTTTGTTCTCCTCGATTTATAGTTTTTAATTTGTATCCTCTTTTGATGAAGCGTTGTTTGGTTTCTTCAAATTTGTTTTCCATTTCCATGGATTCTGAACAATTACGCTTCATCCGTAAGAATTCTCCGTACGGTACATTTTGCTTTAGAGAGACAGGGTGGAAACTGGTTCCATGAAGGATGCTGTTAGTGGAGGTCTTTTTTCGAAACAAAGTAGTATGTATCTTGTCATTTTTTATGTATATTTTGGTATCCAGAAAGTCTATTTCCTTATCCTGAATGTTAAATGTAAATTGCAGGCCCACTTCACTGTTGTTCAATATAGCAATATATTGAAGTAGTTCTTGTTTTGAGCCTTTCCACAATAAAAACAGATCGTCAATAAATCTTAGCCATAGAACCACGTTTGTGGTGTATGGATCGTTTTCTTCTCTCCAAGCTATGTGTTTCTCCCACCACCCCATGGTGAGATTAGCACAGCTTGGAGAGAAGAAAACTCCCATAGCAGTTCCTCGTTTCTGTGAATAGACCATGTTGTTAAACAGAAACACATTGTTTGTTAAACATATACTAATCATTTCTAGAATCATGTTTGTGTGGTTTAGTTCCCCTATCGGACGTTGTTTTAGAAAGTATGCGACTGCTTGTAAGCCAAGCTCATGGTCAATTGACGTATAAAGTAAAACCACATCGATTGTTGCTAGTAGATATGTGGGTTGCCATTCTGTTTCCATGAGGATTCGGAGAAAATCTCCAGTATCTTTTATGAAGGAGTTCAATGTTGGTACAATTGGTGCTAAGAAGAAGTCTACATACGAGGCTATGTTCTCGTATAATGAACCGCAACTAGAGATTATCGGGCGTGCCGGAGGTTTATTCAAGGTTTTATGAACTTTCGTCAGAAAGTAGATCGTTGGAGTAGTTTTTTTTTTAAATTTTTTTTTTATTTAATTTATATGGCGCGTTATAACCACAGGGGTCTCTAAGCGCTGTCTGTCCAGATTTACGTGATAAGATGTTACATTCACTTGAAACCAACTGTGCACCTAAGATCTGCTCCATGCTTGTTTAAACAATACAGTTTTTAGCTTTTTTCTGAAGAAAAGTAAGTTACTTTCCTTCCTGAGCTCTGGATCCAATTTGTTCCATAAAGCTGGGAGCGTGTTGGAAAACGCACGGCCCCCCACCGTGGTCAATTTGAAGCGGGATTGGGACAGAAGAGTGGCGTCCGACAAACGCAAAGTCCTACCCGGTGTGGGATAGTCGGGATTTCAGGTATTTTGGTGCTTTGCCATACAGAGCCTTGTGAGCGATGCACAGTCCTTTGAAGACAATTCTCTGACGAATTGGGAGCCAGTGCAGCTCCTGCATCAGGGGAGAGGCATGAGCAGTCCTGGGTTTTTTAAATATCAGCCTCGCTGCATCATTCATAACTCCCTGTAGTTTGTCCAGCAACCGCTGGGGCAAACCTAAATATAGGGAGTTCCCGTAGTCCAGCCTAGCCAGAATTGTGGCTGAGACCACGTGTCTCAAAGTAGGGAATGAAAGTAGGGCAGAGATCTTCCTTAGTTGTCTTAGGAGGCCTATGCAGGTGCCCACTACGGTGGTAACTTGTTTTTCCATGGATAATTTGTTATCCACATATAGGCCTAAGCTTTTGACTGCGACTGCCGGTTTCGGTGGTGCGCCCAGCTCCCTAGGCCAAAATTTCTCGCTCCAAGGGTTGCCCGAGATGGAGATGGGCAACACTTCCGTCTTATCCGGATTGACTTTCAGAGAGTTCTCGGACATCCAGTTGACTGTGGTTTTCAGTATGTCCTGTAGCCTAGTGGATGCTCCCGGACCATCATCCAGCCGGATGATTATCTGGGTGTCATCGGCATAGTTATACACTAGGCAGTCCATCCTATTCAGGAGAGCAATTAGTGGCTGCAGGTAGATATTGAAAAGTAGGGGTGACAAGGCAGAGCCCTGTGGGACCCCGCAGGTGATCGGAGCAGGGGTGGAAAGTAGATCACCCAGCTGCACTCGTTGTGTCCTACCTTGCAAGAATGATGTAAGCCATGCATGTGCTGTACCCATGACGCCAAAGGATCTCAACCGCGACAGAAGCTGTTTGTGACACACGGTATCAAACGCCGCGGAGAGATCCAGTAGTATCAGGGCGCTTGGTGTTTTTACATCAGCCCGAGTTCTTAGCTCATCTAGAATGGATAACATGACTAGTTCCGTGCTATGATTAGCACGGAAACCTGCCTGATTGGTCTCCAGCAGGTTGTTACTCTCTAGATGGCCCGAGAGTAGAGCTAACACATGCTGCTCAATCACTTTAGCCAAAAAAGGCAACTGAGAGATGGGCCGGAAATTTTTCAGACATTTTGTGTCTGCACCAGGTTTCTTCAGTAAGGGGATCAGGCGAGCCTCTTTAAAAGCTAGAGGGATCTGTCCTGTGTGAAGAGAAGTGTTCAATAGATGCAGGACCTCTTCCTCAATTCCTGGCATTGCCACCTTGAATATGTCAGGAGGGCAAGGGTCCACCAAGGAACCCGATTTAACTCGCCTATGATTTTAAGTAGTTCCTGTTTGGAGATAGGGGAGAACTCAGCTAATGGTGGGATATTTAACGGGGCGATAAGGTCCGGTAGGCAAGGACATTCGAGGGGTACGGTTTCCGCAATTTTGTCCAAGATATAGTTGGGTTTTGAACCGTCAGAAAGTTTTTTTCCTCTTGATTGAGCAGACCTTGTTCTTGCCATTGTGTTATTCGTTGATGTATTTGTATTGTCATCTCCAACATAGGATTGCCTTTCAGTTTTGTATAATTGTTTAAATCATTTAGTTGTCGGTTTGCTTCTTCTATATAGTCTTGTTTGTTAAGGATCACGATGTTTCCACCCTTGTCGGCAGGCTTAATTTCAATTAGAAGGTTTTCTTTTAGAGATTTGAGTGCTTGGCGTTCAATCCAGGACAGATTTTCCTTTTTGTTGTTATTATTATTTTTCATATTGTCAAGGTCCGCATTTATCAAATCTTGAAATGCATCAATTCGATTGCCTAGATGTAATACCGGACAGAATTTTGATTGATTTTTGAAGCTTGTTTTGGGATGTATATTGTGTGGGACTTCCATATCCCTAAGTAATTGTGTATCCATTATTTCAAGTTCGTCCTCATCGTGTACTAGTTCATAAGCTGTTTTTAAGCTCGGTATCTCTGAAATGGTATATCCTTTTTGTGAGATAATATCACTTCTCACTGGTTCTTCAGCAGCTTGCAATGGTGCTTTTGCAAAGAATTTTTTTAACTTTAGTTTTCGAATATGCTTGGATATATCAATTCTAGTTTCCACCCCATCATGATGTTTTTCGGGACTAAAGGTAAGACCTTTGTTCAACAATCTTTGTTCTGTTTCTGATAGCGTGTAGTTAGATAAATTGATTATCAGATTTGGAACTGGGTCATTTTGTTGTTCAGTGATCATTTTCTTGTTAGAGTACGATTGCGCAGTGGATATCTTGGAGTGTTTTGCTCTTCTGGTTTTGCGCTTGGGTTTAAGTTTGTATATTGACCTCGAACCAGACCTCCTGGTCTTCCTCTGCCCCTACCTTTCCCTCTGGGTTTTGGATTCAGTTGATCCAGATATAGCAGTTCCATTTCCTCTAAAAAAGAAAACCTTTTTGATGCAGTTCTTTTCTCCGCTACTACCGTGATCAAGAACAGGTTTGTTCGAAACGCGTAGGTGAAGGAAGTATTTCAGAGCTGGAATAAACCGTGTTGAAATCTACCCGAGAAGAGTGTGGCGTTATTATTTACTTGCTACATAATATATATATATATTCACAGAAAAAACCATAGGTTATAGTGGATATATAGTTAGGAATTTGCATTTACAAAACCTTGAAAATTCAATGAAAAAACCATAGGTTATAGGCCATATATAGTTAGGAATTAGCATTTACAAAACCTTATTTTACTCGCATAAAACCATTGAAATTCCATATATAGTTAGCTAACTATAAGCGCTAACTATATATCGCGCACCCGCAATCCACTGCTGATGATGTCACATATTACATCATTCATGACATGGTCAGTGACATCACTGATGACATCACTGATCACAACATCCAGTGATTGTATGTGTCTGTAAAGTTTAAATATGTTTCACATATTGAAGAATGAGTGGATGTATAAGTGTCTGGATGAAGAATTTAGTAGGTGCATGACTGACTGTATGAGTGAGTGATTAAATGTGTCTCACTGAGTACATGGGTTAGTGACTAAACTGTCTTAATTCGTGCATCAGTATGTTTGTTGTTGTGTAAGCTGCTGCATGTGTTGATCAGTACCTATAAGAGTGGCCATATGGGTTATTGATTGGTTGCCCAAATATTTGAATGGGAGGCTGAGTGTGTGTGTGGGTGGCTGGGAGGTGCGTGACTCTGTGCATAGATGTGTAAGCAGTTGATTCACTAGGAGTATGAGTTCAAGAGTGCATGTGGAAACAGCTATATGGGCGGTTGACTGTGCATGGGTGTGTTGGTGAGTGAATGGATTTCTCATTGCTACATGTGCAAGTAAGTACGTATGTAAAACACAATACATGTGAGAGTTGAGATATATAAATAACTGAACATAAGAGCCAGTGAATGTGTGAGTGGCTGTATCGATCACTGTGAGCTTGTATCAGGGATTATATAAGAGAGTAAATATGTGTTATTATATGTTTGAATAAGTAAGATGTGTATAACTGTATAGTTGAGGAAATGGAGGTGTGATTGATTCTTTGCATGACTGACTAGGTGTGTGAGTAACTCCATGGATGAGTGACAGTCTGTGAGTGTCTGTTTATAATGAGTGTATGTAAGGTTATATTAGAGTCTGAAGAGGTTCATTGTATTATCACATGAGTGATGTGATCAGTGATGACAAATGAGATGTCATCAGTGATGTCATTTGAGTTGTCATCAGTGATGTCATCAGTGATGTCATTTGAGATGTCATCATTGATATCATTTGAGTTGTCATCAGTGATGTCATTTGAGATGTCATCAGTGATGTCATCAGTGATGTCACTGACCATGTCATGAATGATGTAATATGTGACATCATCAGCAGTGGATTGCGGGTGCGCGATATATAGTTAGCGCTTATAGTTAGCTAACTATATATGGAATTTCAATGGTTTTATGCGAGTAAAATAAGGTTTTGTAAATGCTAATTCCTAACTATATATGGCCTATAACCTATGGTTTTTTCATTGAATTTTCAAGGTTTTGTAAATGCAAATTCCTAACTATATATCCACTATAACCTATGGTTTTTTCTGTGAATTTCATTGGTTTTTTAATAGCAAATATGAAAAGCTTTAAAATGTCAAGTACGTGATAGATAAAAACATTTTCGTATTTATGCACGCTGATGTGCTTTGAACGCTGCCCCCCCCCCCCCTCTTTTGCCTTAGTAGTACTCTCTCTTTGCAGATACTGAAGGGTAGTTAACGCAGGCCTTTACCCCCGTTGTAATCCGTCGTGCCTCCTTGTCTCTCCATTTGATTGATTGTTGTCCAAGCATTTACTGTTTTAGAATTGGTTCTCTTTGGATCATTCTCTATTTACAAACAAGCACAAAGTCGCAATACTCTGTTTAGTCTTTGCAGATAGTGAAAAATCGTGTAAAAAAATAAAAGTAATCGAGCAAAATCAGTAGGCCACTAATTGGATCTCTTTTTGACCTCGCTAAAATAGAAATATTAGGAACAACCCTTCTTGAGAAATACGAAAATAGTGAGATGAACTGAGCTCCACACCATGAGGGCTGCAAGACAGCTCGGCTCCATCACCCATCCCGCACAAAATAACGACAAACCCTATGCAAATATTAAAAATATAGACAACACACCAGCAAAGAAACAGGGTAAAACATTTTATTAAAAAACTATTTACATAACGTTGGTTTATAAGATGATGTCAGTAGTGGACCGATGTGTGAATAGATCGAAAACAGCACAAGGCTCCAAGATCCGGATAGCAAGCTCCTGGATGTTGGGTGCCATAGTTTAGAGTTCTGAATTTCAGCCTTTTTCAATGCCTGTGCTTTGTTGAATCAAAATGGCGGCTTGACACAAAGCTGACTCAAGCGTTGTTACTGATGCTATGCAGACCAAAACTGGTTTTCAGTTTGTACATTTTTCTAGATTTTTCAATCCAAGTTTGGTTGACTTTGTAGAACGATGGCTTCAGATTTTCAACATACGGTGTGGTGGCGCTGACTGGGAGGGGACGCTTCGTTCCTGCCCCCTCCCCAAGTAAGATTTTCATACGTGAAAGTACGTTAATGGTTTTGGTCCCTGAGATGCTTCGATGTCACTACCATTCTCAAATAGCATAAGTTCTGGATGTTGGGTGCCATAGTTAAGAGTTCTGAGCAGCGCTTGTAACACTGTCTGAAGCTTATTTCCACCTACTGCAGCTTCACTATTCTCAAAGTAAGTGAGTGTCGTTTGTGGACCTGACTGCATTAGAAAACAATGTGATATGTTACCTTCCTAAACAGCTTGACGGAGGCCCCTGAGGGGCGGTGTGATGGCCATGGACTCGGAGAAGACGCTTGGCTCCGACACCCTCCCCAAGTCTTATAGCACTGGTGTAGCCTGAGATCGCCCCCGACATAGGCGGCCGGCTCCCGGGGTCCGGCGGAACTTTTTGCCTTTTGATGACTCTTCAATTCTGGACCTTGTCCCACAATCCGTTTGACCTGAAGACAAGCTGTAGTGGGGCGCCCCTTTATCGTTTTAGTTGCCATTCCGCCCGCTTTTGCTACACTGTGCCTCTTCCGCCATTCAGCTGTTTTCCGCCCGCTCTTGCGACTACAGCGTCTCGCTCACCATGTAGTTGAGATGCGCCCGCTCTTGCGGTGCAGCGATAGGCGGCTGCCACAGGACTCTCAAAATGGCGGCCGGCTCTTCGGTTTTGGGCCTGGTCCACTAAAATGGCCCTGGGACACCTTGGAACTCGGACGCTTGTCTGCTAGGGCTTGGGTCCCATTCTCGAAAAGCGTCCCCTCAGCCGTGAAGATTCTACAAAAGTCTTGGGGGCCTCCGACTCCCGCAGGCTTCTGGTGGGGAGCGGCTGCCATGATTGCTCGTGGAATGGCCACGACGGAGCTACGAGATGGTAGTGCTCTCATGCTGACGCCAGCTTTAGTCTGAAACATCCAATAACACTGTAGACTACCAATTCGATCAGTTCCGGTAGCGCCCCAACATGACCCGGAAGAGAAGAACTTGCCCTCCCCTCTTTGACTGATGGTTCTTGTTGCCTGTCCCCTCTGTTGTCATTTAACAGAACTTTTTGGACTGCTGAAAGGGGTTGTGTTCCGAACGCTGGTTGGTGGAGACATTTTGACTATATTCTTGACCTACGTTGTCGCGTAATGCGTTTTATGACACGCCGCGTTAGCGCACCCGGAAGTGATCCGAGGCGCGGCGCGCAGCGCGTAACGTAAGCATAACAGGTCATGTGACTTGTTAATAAAACTTTTCATTGGTTCATTTTACTTTTGTTAATTTAATGATGAAAAGCTTGGTCATATGACCTAAAAATTACGCTTTTTATTATTTTCGAACAATATTTTTTTTTCAAACATATGTTATAATATTCCAGGCTAATGTACTTTCCCGGAAAATTTACAACTGTCTTGCAAGTAAAATATATTCCTTTTTCGAGAAAAAGGGCGTTTCTTCCTTCCATGACGGAGCCGTTTAGTAAAAGAGATTCGGCCTGCTGTCTTAGTCGCCGATACGCCTGATTATCAGATTCTTATCGATCACTTTATGTTGCAGACATGAAAAACACAACTGCCCTTGACCATTTATCTTTACTGCGTTCCTACATATTATACCTTTTATCCGTCATGTAATTGGACTGCTTTATTTCACTTGCCTTTTACTGATTCGAAAACAGTCACTAAAAGTAAAAACTTTACAAATGAAAATACTACTACCGTGTTTTGTTTTAAAAACCTTTATTGTGAAAATGTCAGTATACAAATACGGGCCTATAACCACGTGGGCCGGCCACGGAGCAAATTGAAATCGTATATGATGAGGAGACATTTACACTGTAGAAGAACGTAACGAGCGGGCCATTAGGTGACAAGAACAAAGGTGTCTAACAGTTGCGGAATCGGTGGACGTACATTTTGTAATTAAAATACGACAGGGCCACTTACAATAACATTTTCTAGATATACATTTGCGGGCAAAGAGTTACGAGTCCCATTTATACCGGCGCCATTTTGGGCGAGGCCGGGCAGGTCCAAGATATAGTCAAAATGTCTCCACCAACCATCGGCCAGACCAGAACCCCTTTCGGCCCTTTATGCTACAAGATGGTGTCTTCCATTCAGAAAATATTGGTGGCAGCATTTTGAAAGGAAACAGAAACAGCCGTTCTCCTAGTGAGTTTCACATTGTTACATTTAGGAAGAATGTTGAAGAGTAGTATGTGGAAAATCTGAAGCCATTTTTCTACAAACTCTCAATCAGACTTGGATGGAAAAAAAAAACCTGAAGAATGTACAAACTGAAAACCAATTTTTGTCTGTATAGCACCAACAGTAACGCTTGAGTCAGCTTTGTGTCAAGCCGCCATTTTCATTCAATCAATAGCGTCCCCCTGCACACATTCAGGGACCTGGTCGTGTCTTCAGATGAAACGCATTGTAGGAAAAGAAGCAGAAAGGAAAAGGAAAAAGTTCCGCCGGACCTAGTGAAGCTGCAGCAGGTGCAAATAAGCTTCAGACAGTCTTACAAGCACTGCTCAGAACTCTCAACTGAGGCACTCAACATCCAGGACTTGCCATTCGGATCTTGGCGCCTTGTATTTTTGTTTTGTTTTTGATGGAGGGGAAACAACAAAAAACAGACATTGAAAAAGGCTCAACAGTGCAGGGCGCCTTGTGCTGGTTCCGACCTATTCACACATCGGTCCGCTACTGACATCACCTCATAAACCAACGGGGCACCCCACGCCGACTTTCGGCGCAGCATTGTAGGATGGCCACACCAGTGCGGCAATTTGCTGGACACCACCTCGGTGCCATCCAGATCTCGGCGCGTTCATTCAATCAATAGCGTCCCCCTGCACACATTCAGGGACCTGGTCGTGTCTTCAGATGAAACGCATTGTAGGAAAAGAAGCAGAAAGGAAAAGGCAAAAAGTTCCGCCGGACCTAGTGAAGCTGCAGCAGGTGCAAATAAGCTTCAGACAGTCCTACAAGCAGTGCTCAGAAATCTCAACTGAGGCACTCAACATCCAGGACTTGCCATTCGGATCTTGGCGCCTTGTGCTGCTTCCGACCTATTCACACATCAGTCCACTACTGACATCACCTCATAAGCCAACGGGGCACCCCACGCCGACTTTCGGCGCAGCATTGTAGGATGGCCACACCAGTGCAGCCACACTTGCTGGACACCACCTCGGTGCCATCCGGATCTCAGCGCGTTCGAGTCACTGTGCCGGAAGAGTGACCGGAACTCAGCTGAACACGCCGTCTTTCGGCGCAGCATTGTAGGATGGCCACACCAGTACGGCAATTTGCTGGACACCACCTCGGCGCCATCCGGATCTCGGCGCGTTCGAGTCACTGTACCGCAACAGTGACCGCAATTCAGCTGGACACGCCGTCTTTCGGCGCAGCATTGTAGGATGGCCACACCAGTGCGGCAATTTGCTGGACACCACCTCGGTGCCATCCGGATCTCGGCGCGTTGTGCTGCCTTCGGCCTATTCGCACATCGGTCCGCTACTGACGCCGCCTCACGTGCCAACGGATTTTCTACGCTTTTTGTAGCCCTATGTCGCATAACAGGTCATGTGACTTGTTTATAAAACTTTTCATTGGTTCATTTTACTTTTGGTTTCCTAAAGATGGAAGGCTTGGTCATATGACCTAAAAATAACACTTTTCATTGGTTTAGAACATTTTTTTTTCCCAAACGATGAAAGCCCCACCTTGTTTCTGGATCATTCAGACTGAAGCTGGCGTCAGCATGAGAGCACCACCATCTCGTGGCTCCGTCGTGGTCATTCCGCGAGCAATCATGGCAGCCGCTCCCCACCGGAAGCCTGCGGGAGTCGGGGGCCCCCAAGACTTTTATACAATCTTCACGGCTGAGGGGACGCTTTTCGAGAATGGAGCCCAAGCCCTAGCAGGCAAGCGTCCGAGTTCCAAAGTGTCCCAGGGCCATTTCAGTGGACCAGGCCCAAAACCGAGGAGCCGTCCGCCATTTTAAGAGCCATGTGGCAGCCGCCTATCGCTGCACTGCAAGAGTGGGAGCAACTCAACAACATGGTGAGCGAGACGCTGTGGCCGCAAGAGCGAGCGCAACTCAGCTAGATGGCCGCCACCTGGGGAGGCCCGTTCACGCCGGCTCCCCCACGCCCCCCCCCGGGCCGCCGCACGCCAATTTTCGGAGCAGCATTGTAGGATACCAAAACCAGTGCGGCAGTTTACTGGACATCACCTGGGTGCCTGTCGTACATGTTGTGTCAGCCATGTGACACTGGACACAGACCGCTACTGACGAGGCCTCCCCCCGCACCACCCGGGACGCCCCACGCTGTTTTTCTGTGCTGCATTGTAGGATCCCTAAACCAGTGCGGCACCCAGGCGACATCACCTGGGTGCCGTCCAGAACTCTGCACGTTGTGCTGCCTTGGGACTATTCGCACAACAGACCGCTACTGACGAGGCCTCCCCCCGCCCCACCCGGGACGCCCCACGCCAATTTTCGGAGCAGCATTGTAGGATCCCTAAACCAGTGCGGCACCCAGGCGACATCACCTGGGTGCCGTCCAGAACTCTGCACGTTGTGCTGCCTTGGGACTATTCGCACAAAAGACAGCTTCTAACCATTGTTGCTTTTTGTGTTGAGAAATGTTTAAATGTTTTTAGTTTTTGTTCCGTTTGTTAAAGTTAGTAGTTAATAAAGTTTTATAACCTTACTTTGTTGGAGTGTTATCTATTTTTTTAAAAACGGGTGAATGGGGCCTTGAATCGGGTTATTGTCATGTGTGGGCTTTGGAAGTGTGCTGCTGCAGGATCGGACATTTCAAACTCAAATGCACGTTCTTTTTCTTACCTTTCCGAAGCATGGAGCGCAATAGCAGGCAGAGAAAGGGTGATGCACGTGTTGAACACTACCTGACCTGGCAAGTTGCTGGCAGTGCCCCCCCGCCCGCTCCTGAAAGAGGGCACACACACACCGCCGCCCCGAGTACTTCACAAATCTTTTAAAGACCATGCGCTTGTTCATGAGGCTTAAATGGTTTATCACCTCTTCTAGAACCCCTGCATCGACCCTCTTACGTTTCATGGAAAAATTACCATGTAACACAATACCAAGCCCTGTCAGCTGAAACCCCCAAGGAATCGTGGGGCATATTATCAAGGGGGTTTATCTCCGCTTTTTTGGCTTTAAAAACCATGAAAGCGGAGATAAAATTATTTCCCTATTATCAAGCTGTCGCTAACACCAGTTAGTGACAGCTAAAAGGAGATAGCGACCATCTTGGGCCCCGCTTTGCATGTCAGTGATACTTATCACTAATGACATGCAAAGTGGCGTGCCAAGATGTTAGCGACTGGAAACAGTCCCTAACATCGCTACCTTCTATTACCAACTTTTGGAGATATTCGCGCTAAGCGCGAATATCTCCAAAATCTAACACCTGCCCTGAGCAGTTCTTAGCCATGTTTTCAATGGGAGGTGGATAACATGGCTAAGAGCATTAGGTCGATAATACATGAATATCGCTGACTTTTCTGCGATAATAGCAAGGTTTATCTGCGATAAAAATCGCCGATGTGCGGCGATAATTTTTGTCTCTAAACAAGTTAGAGACAAAAATTATCGCTAGTTGTTCGTAATATGCCCCCGGGTTTTTGCTTGCAGAAATCGGGAGGCGGGAGACTAGCACTGAAATCAGTACTCACACGCCTGAATCAGGAGGATTGGCATGTCTGAATTCTCTACAGCTGGGGCCATAAACTACATCCGCAGGGTTAGGTGATAGCCTGGAACCAGCCTGGCATCTAAAATGGCTGCCGTGCACGACAAAATTGTGGCATTCGAAAAAAGGCAAGATGGCGCAGCCGCTGGAAGAGATATATCAACATATATCAGCCTCCTCAGCCACCCTCAGGAAACATAGGGGATTAGGATATGTCTCCCGCACCCCCTTATACCTAGTACTTTAATTAACGAAGCACAAAATGGCGAATTCCCGTTTCGCTACCAGTTTGCGGCCCAGTTCGCGGCCCGTGAAGCGCTTCTACCGTGAAAAATCATTTTTTTTTTATTTTCCCCACGGAACCCTTTAATAACCCCAACAACATTCCTAGGGGGTCAAGAGGGGGATACCTTGCCCCCTTTCATTAAATTCCCCCTTAGTTTTTCACCTTTTCTTCTCTCTCGATCCTACCGAGAGACAAGATGGCGGCCGCTCCGGACTGTCACGCAGCAAAAAAAAAAAAAAAGCTCACGCACAGCCGCTGGAAGAGATGTATCAACATATATCAGCCTCCTCACCCACCCTCAGGAAACATAGGGGATTAGGATACGTCTCCCGCACCCACTTATAACTAGTAATTTAATTTACGAAGCACAAAATGGCGAATTCCCGTTTCGCTACCAGTTCGCGGCCGCGCTTCTACCGTGAAAAATCATTTTTTTTTTATTTTCCCCACGGGACCCTTTAATAACCCCAACAACATTCCTAGGGGGTCAAGAGGGGGATACCTTGCCCCCTTTCATTAAATTCCCCCTTCGTTTTCCACCTCTTCTTCTCTCTCGATCCTACCGAGAGACAAGATGGCGTCCGCTCCGGACTGTTTAGAATGTTGACAGACACCGGAGAGCCAATCAGCTTTCTGCGCGCAAAGTTCCGATAAGCGAAAAGTAAGCGGACCGGATCGCTGCCCAGAGCGCTGTTACAGATATATATCTTGGTTTGAACGTTAATTTCTCAAAAACTACTGGAGCACATATATTGAGACCTAGCAAAGGCACATCGGGCTAACAGTCCCTACAATTTTGCCAAGTTTCGTGCAAATCCATTCAGCCGTTCGAGCTAAAAGTGAGTCCAACCGCCCTATGGAAAACTCAATGCAAAAAACGCGTTTTGGGACCCCCCTTTTTTCTCAGCCCCCCCTTGACGAAACCCCACCAAATTTTCAGGGGCTGCTCAGAAACAAAATGTGCCATTTTCCTGAAAATTTCAGCCGATTCCGTCCACAAACGCCAAAGTTATTAGACATAGAATTTTCAAAAGTCCCATAGGGAAAAAATTCTAACTATATATACCTACTGGCGATAGCCAGTAGGTAATATATATATATGTATATATATATATATATATATATATATATATATATATATATATATATATATATATATATATACATATATATATATATATATATTATCGGCATACAAACGTCTCCAGCAGTTATGCAGGTACACAGACAAGACGAACCCAAAAACTGGTGCTTATTTTTTATTTAGCTCTCCACCACACCACCATTACGCGTTTCGGGCCAAACAAGCCCTTGATCACATGACAACGTGTCGGGCGTATGTGCTCCTTTTAAAGTGCTAGTGCCAGATATTGCTATCATAGACATAGAAAACATATTGCCTTAACTAATAGCTTAAATGCAGATCTGCACATAATTGATAACAGTTAATAAAACACATGTGTTATAAATGCTCATTCAGTTTACAAAAGGATGGAAGTATATCTGAACATATTAAATACATAAATATATAAATATGTGAATATATAAAAGATGTTAAAAACACAGATATAAATATAGCAGCAAAATACTGTATATCAACAATAAAAATAACGTAATGTATGGTTAAATTAGAATTGATATTGTTCCACCCTCACAAATTTGAGACCATACACCTGAATAAACATTTAGTGATGTATGCTTATAATTAGCCATGGAACAAGTCCATAATATCATAGAATACAAGTTCTAAAGGCTGGCGTCTCAAAATACAAGCCTATGCGCACATTGAACGCTGACGGTTAAAAATCACCCCTTAATGGGTTAGGCAAGCAACTGTGCAAAAGATGAGCCTTATTTAAATTATGTGCAAAGATAGCAATAAATATTGGCAAAGTAAATACTACATATTAGTGCTTCCTAGTGAAACATAAAATTGTGCAAATGATAAAAAAACACAATACTTATATAATAAAAATTGATGGAGACAGCAAGTATGATTATGGAAGTACAGTTGGTCATTGTTAAAACAATGTTTATAAGTAAGTATGACAATCTTCCCCAGCGTTGAGACCATTAGGGGTCTTGGTATCTAATAAAATGATGTGCCTGGTCTCTAACCTACGCAATAGCAGTTCACGGTCCCCACCTCTCCTTTGTGGTGGTACCATGTCAATGGCAAAGTATTTCAATTGTTCCGGATTTTTCGTGTGTGACTCTTCAAAGTGCCTTGCAACCGGGTACGCAGTATCACCGTTAGTAATGGCCCTAAGGTGCTGAAGAATGCGTTTGTATACCTGTGATCTAGTGCTACCGACGTAGCGTAGACCATAGGGGCATTCCAGCACATACACTGCATACTCTGTGCGGCATGTTAATTGTGGGTTTTTTACTGGACGGAGTTGTATACTCTTTTTTTCTAACTCCATTCTTACACTCTTTGCATGAGGAGCACTTGAGAAAACCTTTACTTGAGTCCAACCACGAGCCCGTGGTCCAGATCTCAGGACTGCTAGATACTAAACAGTTCCCCATTGTTCTAGCTCTTTTGTAGGCTATACTCGGAGTGCCCTTGATCTGCCCACTTAGTACTGGGTCACTGGAGATAAGTGTCCAGTTGCGTTTGACAATGTTTCTAATAATCAAGTGTTGATTATTGAATGTTAGAATGAGTCGGGTTTCATTGTCAGCAACTGTGGATGTAATATTTCTGCTTTGCGTACAAGTAGACAACAAAGATATTCTGTCACTAGAATTGGCTCTTACGATGGCTTTATCAATAATTTACCTACTGGCGGTCGCCTGTATGTAGTTATAGTTAGGACCTACTTTCCATAGGAAATCCACAACATTCTATTTGGAATAACTTTGGCGCCGGTGGACGACTCTTTACAAATTTCTCCATGAAAATGGCCTGCTTGGCTCCGCTCCTTCCCTGAAAGTTTGGGGGTGATTTGTCAAATGGGGGCTGATAAAAAAGGGGATCCCAAAACGTGTTTTCCCCATGCAATTTTCCATAGGGACCTTTAGCCAGGGCTACAGCCTGAACGGCTGAATGGAATTACACCAAATTTGGCAGAGAGGTAGAGTTCGGTTCGCAGATTGTGCTTTTTGTTAAATGGTGTGAATCCGTTCAGTAGTTTCTGAGAAAATTAAAAGTAAAATCATAGCGATATCTAGCGACGAAGTACAGCACACGTACGGAAATCCGTACAATTACGAGCATGAGCTGCATGCTGATTGGCTGTCAACTGTGCGTCAACACTCCAAACCAGAAAGTGTTGGCAGCCATCTTGTTCGTCGCTAGAAGTGAGTCACAGGAAAACAGTAAAACAAAGTTGAGAAATAAGGAAAGGGGGCAGGGAAGAAACATCCTGACCCTCTAGGCTTGCTCAGGGGGTCGTACATGGATCTTTAGGCTCAATTTTTATTTTTATTTTAAATAAAAAATCGGGGTGGGGGGGTACGCGTATGGTACACGTACGCGGTGGAAAACGAAAAAAAACCATAGAAGTCCGTTTTATTCATTAGGTTCCGGGGGGCAAATTCTGGGGGCAATTGTTTTCCTTAATGGGGGGCTTGTAAGGTGCCCCGAGCACCGGGGAATGCCACCCCCCTGTGGTTTTATTTTGAAGTATGGGGGGGTGGTTACGGTCCTCTTCCCCTCAGTCTCGGTCGGGGACCGTCACACAGACAAGGCTTTTTTTTTAAAATATGTTTTTTTTTAAAGTGTGTTTCAGTTCTCCCTCTCTCTCTCCCCGTAATCGTCGCGGGGACCACCACCTTCCTGGGGCAGTAATATGTAAAATGACCTTCCAGCCCCGGGTACCTGCACTCCCTGAGGTTTTTTACTGCACTCCTATCAGCGGATCCAGCGCTGAGAGGGAGAGCTCATGGGCTATCTGCCAGCCGCCATCGCCCACGCTGAAACGAGGGACACGCCCACCTCGAGGCCACGCTCCCTTCAGCTGAGCTAAAAGCGCGCTGATCTGCTACCGCGTTAGACACTCGAACCCTCCTGAGGCACAGCCGGGAGTTAGATTAACTGCGAACTTTGCACATTTGTTACTTTTAAAAACTTGTTTGCTGCTTTTAAACTAAAACCATTACCTTACACTCGTCTTGCCTGAAAGCACTCCTACCAGCGGATCTAGCGCTGGGAGGGAGAGCTCATGGGCTATCTGCCAGCCGCCATCGCCCACGCTGAAACGAGGGACACGCCCACCTCGAGGCCACGCCCCCTTCAGCTGAGCTAAAAGCGCGCTGATCTGCTAGCGCGTTAGACAACTCGAACCCTCCTGAGGCACAGCCGGGAGTTAGATTAACTGCGAACTTTGCACATTTGTTACGTTTAAAACTTGTTTGCTGCTTTTAAACTAAAACCATTACCTTACACCCGTCTTGCCTGAAAGAACTCCTACCAGCGGATCTAGCGCTGAGAGGGAGAGCTTGTGGGCTATCTGCCACCGGCCATCGCCCACGCTGAAACGAGGGACACGCCCACCTCGAGGCCACGCCCCCTTCAGCTGAGCTAAAAGCGCGCTGATCTGCTAGCGCGTTAGACAACTCGAACCCTCCTGAGGCACAGCCGGGAGTTAGATTAACTGCGAACTTTGCACATTTGTAACTTTTAAAAACTTGTTTGCTGCTTTTAAACTAAAACCATTACCTTACACCCGTCTTGCCTGAAAGCACTCCTACCAGCGGATCTAGCGCTGAGAGGGAGAGCTCGTGGGCTATCTGCCAGCCGCCATCGCCCACGCTGAAACGAGGGACACGCCCACCTCGAGGCCACATCCCCTTCCTGCCCCATAAAAAATGTGCATTTACCGGAAGCGCAGCGGACGAGCGCAGCGGGCGCGACGAATGCGCTCCGAAGGCGCGCATAAGGCACGCTCGTCTGCGCTCGTCCGCGCCGAGTCCGGGCCTAGGGCCAGCCCCCCTGCAACTCGGCCATCAGATCCCGTATATTACAGCGCTGATACCCTCCATAGCCTCAGGCCATCTGCCAGCATCTGCATTCAACATAGTTATCAAGCTGACACCCTGCCTCAAGCTTGCCCCAAATGTTATCACCCCCTCAAACCCAAAATAACTACTGAACTTCTGCATGAACTTCCGCACGACTTCCGCATGTTCTTGTTGAACTGCCGTTCCCTACCAAAACACAGGGCCGAAATTGCGCTTTTAATAGAGGAACACACGCCAAACATACTGTTTTTAACAGAAACCTGGCTCTCCTCTGAAGGCGACCCCGCGGTCGTAGACGCTCTTCCGCCAGGCTTCCAAATTATTCGGCAAGACCGACCTAAAGGGAGAGAAGGAGGCCTGGCAATTATTCATAAAGAACAGCTTCACTGCCGAGCTGTCCCTGAAACCATCCCGGACTGTGAGAGCCTTGCCTTTAACATTGAACTCTCACCTAACAGCTGCTTCTCAGGCACTCTTATCTACCGCCCCCCCGGCCCCCCGAAGCAGTTCCACGTTAGTCTACCCTTAATTGTGGCCGAACGAGTCAGCACTACATCCAATTTTACCTTTCTAGGCGATCTTAATCTTCACTTCGATTCTTCTTTAGACCACACAGCCTCGACCTTAGCAGATGATCTAGTAGCACTGCAACTTACCCAACGTGTTACTACTCCCACCCACGAGAAGGGCCATTTGCTGGACCCTGTTTTCAGCAACTGCTCTGACCTTCTAACAAGTCCACCTATTCCTCTGCCTTGGACGGACCACTTCCTGGTTCCCATCAGTTGGACAACGCTTAAGCCCTCACCGTCTGTACCTACCACGAGATTCATGCGAGCCTGGTCCCGCCTAGAACTTAATAACTGGTCGATCAAACTTGCTAGTAATCAACCCCTTATCAACGATGATCCTGGGCTAGCCAACCAGGCATACGTTAACTGGATTACTCAAACCCTAGATGACACACTCCCTAAAAAGAAAATTACGCTCAAGCGCTCCCACAAAACTGCACTGTGGTACACGGAGGCTCTCAGGGACAAGAAACGCCTATGCAGGAAATCGGAAAGACGATGGCGTTCAGATTACTCTGCAGATAATAAAACCCGCTACCGAGAATCCATCAGCGAATATAAAACTCAAGTAAAAGTGGCCCAGGCCACATATTTTTCCGAGAGAATTCTGCTTGCAAAGTCAAAACCTAAGGAAATTTTTCAAATCGTTAAAAAACTAATGAAACCCTCCCCCAGCCTGCAGGCAGAAAAATCCATCACCCACTGTAATAATGTTGCTGAGTTCTTTCACCAGAAAGTAAACACTAACTACTCAGCCTTCCCCCCAATAACCTCACCCCCTTAGCCCTACCCATTGATCCCACAGCTCCCCCCTCTTGTCAACATCAATCCACTTTGACTCACTTTCCCCCTCTAGATCTCACTACCCTTGAATCCTTAGCGCGGAAAGTAAAAACCGGATCCCCTGACGACCCAGCCCCGCCAGATATAATAATGGCAGCCTCTCAGACCACTCTGCCTACAATCAGGGAGGTCTTAAATGCATCCATCTCTTCTGGCACTGTTCCGACCGTCTGGAAGCAGGCTATGGTCAGATCATTATTGAAAAAGCCTAATGTAGACCCGACTGACCTGGGTAACTACCGACCCATCTCCCTGCTCCCATGGGTGAGCAAGATCCTGGAAAAATATATAAATCAACAGCTGGTAAACTTCTTAGAAGACCACCACTTACTAGACCCCACCCAGACGGGCTTCAGACCGAAACACGGGACTGAGACCGCCCTCCTCATAGTCACCGAGGAAGCCAGAAACATCTTGGATCAAGGAGGATCAGTGGCAGTGATCCTCCTTGATCTCAGCGCGGCTTTTGACACGGTCAGCCACGACACCTTGCTGCGCCGTATGTCCCGGGCCGGGATCAAGGACAAAGCCTGGTCATGGTTTAAGTCCTTCCTAGAGGACAGATCCTTCCGAGTGTTCGAGGGTGAGTCTGTGTCCACAAGCAGACCTCTGAAGTGCGGAGTTCCCCAGGGCTCCTCCCTTAGCCCAGCACTTTTTAACCTGTACATGAGGCCACTGGCTGAGGTCGTCCGTCCATTTGGGGTTAAGATCATCTCTCTTATGCGGACGACACGCAGCTGGTGGTCTCACTGGCGCAGGAAGCCAACCTGCCTGCACCAGGCGGGCTTAGAGAATGGTAAAGAGAGGTGAAGATCTGGATGTCCTTATCGTCCCTCAAATTGAATGGGCACAAAACGGAGCTGATGCTCTTAGGCCCCCCAGATCTCAGCCTTCCCGCCTCTCTGTGGCCGCCCTGTCTGGGTCCCCCTCCAACTCCTAAAAACAATATTAAGAGTCTCGGAGTCTGGTTGGACAGATCCCTGTCTTTTAATGTGCAGGCCACAAAATTCTCAGCCACCTGTTTTGGCATCATGAGGATGCTAAAGAAAATCCTCCCCCTCCTCCCCATGGAAGCCAAACAGGTGGCCATACAGGGGTTAATACAGTCACGCCTTGACTTTAATAATGTGCTATACCTCGGAGCCCCAGAATACACTCTGCGTAGGCTCCAGACAGTGCAGAATTGCGCAGCACGCATATTGCTCGATCTCCCCCACAGACAATCAGTGAGGGCCGGGCTGGTAAGCCTTCACTGGCTACCGGTGCACCAGAGAGTTCTGTTCAAGGCAATGTGTATAGCACACCAGGCCTTCTGGAACACTGGTCCTAGGATTACCCGTGACCTAATCACCCACTACACTTCTAGCAGAAGCCACCGCTCCAGTCAGACCTTCCTAGCAATGGCCCCTAGAATAAAAAGGTCCAGATCTGGAGGCAGGACGTTTTCCCATAATGCAGCTAGGTCCTGGAACTCCCTCCCACTGCATCTCAGGGCCAACCCCAATCTTTCTGCATTTCGCAAACAGCTGAAAACCTTCCTATTTAACCTGCCCAACTAACTTTAACCTAGCCTCCCTTATAGGCTCTCTCGCGGGTTTCTGGTTCTCTCTTAGCGCTTGGACGCCTCCGGGCAGCAATTCGCGCTGTATAAATTCACATCCTATTCCTATTCCTATTCCTATTCCTAATGTTGGGAGGGGGTTGCGCGGCCCCCCCTCCTGGAACCCTTGATGGCCCTGGGGTCCACCATCTCCCAGGGTAAGCTCTTGCAGTTTCTCGGGGTGCGGACTTCCGGAACACTGCTGTTTGCTATGGCAGGGCGGTACCGTCGCCGTTCCCACTTTACCATAGCAAACCTCTTTCTTATTTGAAAAAGAGAGCAAGTTAATCTGCTCTCTCTTTCAAGTAAGAAAGAAGATTGTTCTTCGTCAGAGAGAGCAGCATGTAAGCTGCTGTCTGTGTTAAAGCAATGTGGGCTGTCGAAGGATGCAGGGAGCCATCTGGGATCGTGGGGGCTTTAGGGCTAAAAAAAAAAAAAGTTCTTTTTGAGAACTAACTTAACTGTGCAAAAAAAGAGCTAGATTTCTATGATAGTATGTAAAACTTTCCGGGTTTTTTTTGTGCACCAGTTGTACTCTCCACGCATGCGCAGCCTCGTTTCCAAGCCCATGTTTTTTTCTTTTTCTTCAAGTTCGCCAAGCAAACCTCTCCTCATTTCAGGTATTAAATTTGCCGCTTTCTTTTCCCGGGCCGTGTGTGTCATCCGCTGCTATACTTTTGTAATGTATTAATAAACATATTGTATCTATATTTATTTGAAATGTAGTGTCGAGGCGCCAAACGTTGATTACATACTACATCCACCGCCATTTAAGTAGTTTTCTTCCGTTATTTTTATTATACCTGTTACTTTCTTTTTACTCTCGCTTATCTTCTCTAAGATCCATGAGATTTCCTGGCACAGACACCACAGTGTTTGTCCTTGATCTTCGATCTTATGACTTGGTCACACGTATACCTAAAAACTAATTTGAAGGATGTAAGCCAGAGCGTGTTCGTCAACACAAAGACATTATTAAGATTATGAATTTATCATGCGTGGTAAATGGATAATAGTTGTAAAAGCATGTGTGGTAAAGTCATATGCATGCTAATGGCTTCGTGGTGACGATCAAGCGTGGTTATGACCGTGTTGTAATGGCTGTTTCCTCCCAGGACACTGCAGGAACCGGGCATGGTGGACTCCAGGGCACCAGGCGGAGGGCACGCAGCCCCTCTCATACAATATAGAAATCTTTGTGAGCTGATTGTTTCTGTGGTTTGATGGGCGTCAATGAGTCCCACACACTTAATTTTGTAGGGGGGTAGGTTTGCATGGGAAACTGTCGCAAGAGGTTTGTAAATGTAGTACACATTGTTTCGTATTAGTTTGATTTCTTTATCATGTTGTTGTGTATCCAGAAAAAATATAACTCAGTACTTTTCAATCTTACTCTTGAACATCTTACTATAGTACTTCAACATTATAAATATTATTTTTATTGTGGACAGTCAACCCCCCAACTAAAAAAAAGAAGTATGTATTTTTTTTATTAACTTTTATTAAAAGAATAACTGTAAACGAACTTAATGATAACTATATTATAAACAACTAGAAAAATAACTTTAAAAAAACAATATTATAAACAAATGGTGAAGTGGACTCCAAAAGATGTACAATTGGTAATCTGCAAAACAAAAAAGAAAATTAGAATTTAGAATTATGTAGATGTGAGCAAATGAGCTGAAGCATTAAAAGTCAAGGTAACAGTACGATTTTATGTGTGCAGTGTGCCTGGTACATTTTACTTCTGTTATAGTGCCGCGTTCAAGTGGTGTCTATATGCAAGTGCCTACTGCGTTACTGACACAAAAGTGGCACAACGGGATTGTAAATACGCCAATTTATTTCTAATGCATTGTAATGAAGGCATTGTATATTTAGGCCTCTGTGCTTACCCTTCTTTAAACACTGCGGCCAAACACTGCGTCCAGTGGAATTCACAACTTAAAGACATCTTTGCTTTTACACACCAAAGCAGACAGCATTTTCTATAAGTTTAAAAGAGAAAGAGAAATTATGTCACAGAGAGTGAGAGAGAGAGAGAGAGAGAAAACAACATTAAAACTGTCTCGAAGAGTCTGGAGTTGAGATTTTTTCTTGAAAAGTCAGACATAGATTTACAAGCTGCTTGCGTCACTTTTCCCATGTTAAAAGTGACAGAAAAGTGGTGTAATAAGCTTGTAGATCTGTTTGTCAGACTGTTGTAATTTATCTGTTGTCACTGCTCGGAGGTAATTATACATTTTACACAGTGAAGCTGCTGCACACTACGCACTGTCTCCTTTCACAAATGAAGGTAACACTACAGTTTTACGTGTGCCTAGCAGATTTCAGTTCTGTTATAGTGCCGCGTTCAAGTGGTATGTATATGCAAGTAAATACTGCGTTACTGACACAAAAGTGGAACAACGGGATTGTAAATATGCCAACTTATTTCTAATGCATTGTAATGAAGGCATTGTATATTTAGGCCTCTGTGCTTACCGTTGTATAAACACTGCGGCCAAACACTACTACCAGTGGAATTCACATCTTAAAGACACCTCTTCTTCTACACGTCAAAGCAGACAGCATTTTCTATAAGTTTAAAAGAGAAAGAGAAATGATGTCACAGAGAGTGAGAGAGAGAAAGAGAGAGAAAACAACATTAAAACTGTCTCGCAGAGTATGGAGTTGAGATTTTTTCTTGAAAAGTCAGACGTAGATTTGCAAGCTCCTTTCGTCACTTTTCACATGTTAAAAGTGACAGAAAAGTGGCGTAATAAGCTTGTAGAACTGTTTGACAGATTGTTGTAACCAATCTATTGTCACTGCTCGGAGGTAATTATACATTTTACACAGTGAAGCTGGTGCACACTACCCACTCACTCCTTTCACAGATAATTTGTTGTTTCGGAAGCAAAATTCTTTGTCACCTAGTGGCATTGTCATGATTGAAAGATGGTGCTCTACGTGTGGAAGAAGCCTTCACTGTAATCAAGAGAGTTAATCATTTCAATTCAGATAAGGCTGTATACAGCAGAGATGAGATAGCAGCGTCCAAATCTTTAAAAATAGGAAGAGAAAGAATGTGAGAGAGTAAGAAAGAGAAAGGCAAAAAAGGACATTAAAACGTGGGAGAGACACATGACATGGGAGGGGTACGTGAAGCCAGAGGAGGAACCAGTCAAAAATATTGGGGGTGGGGGGGCTAGAAAAACTTTGGGGTGGGGGCTTTAGTTCAAGCAAAAAGAAGAGTGGAGCTGCATGGGCTGTAAAACGGGCGGGGATATCAAAGCCTCATTAACAAGCAAAATGTCTTTAAAAGACCTGTGACATACTCGGGTGCGACTGTGTGTGGGCCCAGGAAGCTATCTCATCCTAGCTGAAGCCCCGTTAGCCCAATTTCTTTTGCACCTGCTGCATACTACATATTCTCTCCTTTGACAGATAACTTGTCGTTGTTTCAGAAACAAGCTTCTTTGCTCACCTTGTGCTATTGTCATCATCCGTGTTACATAATCCATCGTGAAGCTGTACATCTAAAAGATATTAAAAGAAAGATGTTATGATTGGTAATTGTTGCTATATTAATTTGGAGTTAGATAATATCGCGCTTTTATAGACGTTGATTGTCAGATTTCTACAAACTATTTGTATTGTGAATATATTCCGGACCTTTCAGCGATTATAAAAACGTTACTGCTATTGGGAAAAAAAAATTAACATGTAAATTAATACATTATTAAGGAGTGCGTTCGTCTAAAATACTAAGTTGCATTTTTGTATGTAGTCAGCTACAACCCTTTGACTCCTTCCGATGCATACTCAAGCCTCACTGCTCACCTTTTCGTGGAAAATAAACCTTCTTCATGATGTAGTCCCGATCTCTAACAAAGAAGTGTCATATATGCTGCCAAGTCTTGATGTCTCTATGGCTAATGACATACTCGTGCTCCCATCATCATCATCGCAGGTTCTTCACCCGCTCAGTGCTTCGGGCACCACTAACTCAGTGACCAAAGAGGCCACGCATGTGGTAGTGGGCCCTTGCTCGGTGCTTCGGGAACAACTCTAAAAAGGCGTACAACACATGCGCTCCGTCTATTTTATACATATGATCACGTGTGTAGTGACGAATACGCTGAATGGGTGTGGTGTGGGTGTATACCAGTCATGAGGGAGTGTGTGTGTCGATCCGACAACTAGACTTGCAACTAAGAAATCACTAAAATGGAGATTTGGGCTTTATAGTGTTGTTGTGTTTTCCTGGTAGCGTAAGAGTAGCTTTCTTTTTTCTATGTGACGTTACAATAAAGTCACCATGTATGTAGCCTATTTTGTGACACATTTTATTGTATAATTATTTTCAAAAACTAGCTGTGGTGGGGTGCTTTTAAATTAAACTCTGCTTACCAGTTTGTTGAGTGTTTAAATATTTTCTTTTCTATTTTCTATTCTATTATAATTGTGCTGACTTTTCTCCTTTAGCGTGCAGTACTATATTATTTTATAAAATGTATAACTGTTGAAATCATCTTTGAAAGTAGAATGTAAGCATGTAAGCTGCTGTCTGTGACGAAAAGCAATGCCGGTTCCCACAGGATGTGGGGAGCCAGCTGGGACCGTGGAGGCCTTGGGGCTCTTCCCACGGTCCGCAATGTTACATTTGAGCCCCGGGGGATGGGGTCCTCGGGGATTATAAAAAATTAGCGATAAAGGCTATTTTTTTATGGTAGATTTATCGTACGCGTACCAAGCACGTATGGACGATGCACAGTGCGAAGATTGGAAGTCATCCCATAAGCGTACTGAAGGAAGAAAAAGAAGAATATTTTTCAGATATTTATGAAGTGTATGTGTTTAGATGTTGGGTGGCTCCAAAAAGAACCCTTGTGTTTATTGCGAGATTTTAGTACCTACAAGTAAGTACCAATGCAGAGTCTAAAGTTGAATTGGAATACTCTGTTTCCCTCATTTGTAAAATGTACACCGTCTCTCCTATAGATGCCATCCATATTGATTATTGTTGTGGTAGATGGACCCCATTCTATAGTCTTGGAGAAAGGCAGAAACAGATTTATTCCCATGTTTCCTAGCTTTTTGAATCTGTGGACAATAGTGGTTGGACCACTTCCATTTCTGCCTTTGGCATTTATTAGAATATACAAAGGCAGTTTTGGGGAACAGTGTCATCAATTGTTGAAAGGTGTCCTTCATAAGCATTTCCATACCTACCCCTGTCAAAGTGCCTAGGTCATTGCCGCCACAGTGCACAATTATGAGGTCAGGGTGTTGGAGATGTAAAAAGGATTTCACCAATGGCACTTTAATCCTCTCTGTCCAATGCATTTAATGTCTACATTTTGTAAATGTAGGTCTTTGTGAATTATTTTCTGTTGTGCGTACCTTTGGCTCCAGAAAATATAGCTGTGTCTCACGATCCACACTGTAAACATCTTGCAGAGAGATCTGGATGCACTCTGAAGGTCTCTGTAAATGAAATGGCAGTTTGAAAAGTAAGATTTTTCTAAAATGGCGGACAACATGCAGTTTTGAAAAAAGAAAAGAAATGATGGTTGTTCGACAACATTCTACACTAAGTTAGGATGCATGTTTCTGTTTTTTAAAAGTCTGATTTTTATTGGTTAAGAAAAACTGATAGAAAAGAACGTTACATAAGATAAGCTGGTATATTCTCAAGTCAAGCACACTTGCTGTTTTAATTTGCAACAATGTATGATGAACTTTTCATCATACATTGTTCTTTGGAGTGTTTCTATGATAACTTGCAGATTGTGGAATGGGGGAAGGGTTGAAAGTTTTGTCAGTTGGAAAGGGTGCAAAAGTTCAAGCAATATAAAAGTGTGTTTCCTTTTGATTTATTGTGGGAATAAATGTGATTTTTGTATTTGTATATGTGTGTAGATTGAGTGTGTATTTGCTATAGGACTTCCTGTCCCTCTAGGCTAGGACTGCTTAGGGGGGTTTACAATGATCCGCATGGTCAAAGTCTTGGATGGCCTTTGTTGAGCCTTTGATGGGCCTGGGGACCACCACCTTACAGGGCCGGCTCCTGTAGTGTTACGGGGTGCGTATCCCTGGGACACTGCTGTTTGCTATGGTAGGGCGAAAGTTCTGTTTCAAGTAGCAAATCAGATTGCTTTTTGTCTGAGAGAGCAGCATGTAAGCTGGTCTCTCTGACAAAAAGCAATGCTGGCTCCCGAAGGACGCAGGGAGCCGGCTGGGACCATGGGGGTTTTGGGGCTCTCCCCACGGTGCAGAACGTTATATTTGAGCACCAGAGAATGGGGTCCCCGGGAATTGAAAAAAATTTGTGATAGATGCAATTTTATTTTACGGTATATTTAGTGTACGTGTACAATGCAAATTCTGAAAGTCGTTTCACATAAGCGTACGTAAGCAAGAAAAAAAATATATATATATATTTTACAGATATCTATCAAGTTTATGTGTTTATATGTTGGCTGCTTGTAATGAGACCTTTTCTCTTTATTGGTACTTATAAGTAAGTGCTTATGCATAGTCTAAAATTGTTGAGGAGCAGTGTTTTATACAGTGCTGAATTTTTCACCTCTGTTGACAGTTGACTTTTGCATGATCTGTTGGGGGTAGGGTGGAAAGTTATGTCAGTTAAAAAGGTTTGAAATGTTAAAGCAATAGAAATGTGTGTTTAGTTTTGAATTAATGTGTGAAGGATTTGAATTGGTTGTTTATATGTATGTATGTGTAAAATGAGAGGGAAAACTTTCCATTTCGTTGTTCTGCTGCAATCACTGAACTAGAGAGATTCTGTATAAGAATATCTACTGTGTGAGTGGCATTCTTCTTAATCTACAAATCAATTTGAAAGGTGAGTTCATAAATTGTATGGGAATGTATGTGGTGCATCTCTGTACATTAAGGAATTATGGGGCATATTATCAAGGCAGGAGATAAAATTATCGCCGCTTTATCGGCTGAAAACAGCAGATAAAGCGGCGATAATGGACATCTAACCTGGGCTTTGATTGGAATTCCATAGAGCATATTATCAAGGCCATTATCACCGCTTTATCAGCAGTTTTCTGCCGATAAAGTGGCGATATTTTCATCGCCTGTCTTGATAATATGCCCCTATATTCGTCCCTTGTTAAACGTTTTATAGTAGTAAATGTGTTTTGCTGTAATGCTTGCTGTTATTTTTTTTGTTTAATATCACATTGTTCGTCTATGTACATTAAGGAATTATGGGACATATTATGAAGAAAGGGCGATACATTATCGCCGCTTTTATCGGCAGGAAACTGCCGCTAAAGCGGTGATAATGGGTTTGATATTATGCCCTTTTGAATTCCCATAGAAGCCCAGGTTATGGCGTTAACCTGGGCTTCTACGGGAATTGACGAGGCCATATTATCAAGCCCATTATTGCCGCTTTTAGCGGCAGTTTCCTGCCGATAAAAGCGGCAATAATGTCGCCCTTTCCACATAATATGGCCCTATATTTGTCCCTTTTTCCATAATTTCTAGCCTTTCTTTTTATAATTCCCTCTCTTTCCTCTTACTACTTTCTCTCTCTCTGTACTACTGTCTTTTTCTTATATTGTCCTCTGTCGTCATATTGCCCTTGTTTGTCTTTATATTTTCCTGTTTCTTCTCTTATTCCTTCTGTTTCCTCATTTTCTTCCCTTTCTCTTCGTAATTAATTTTTTTCTTGATACTCCTGGTTCTGTCTTCTTTGTTGTTTCTCTCCCTCTGTATATAGTCTGGGTGATTTACAAGCCTCTTGTGCATCTTTGTTGTTTTATTGTGTTAGGGGCATATTATCAAGGACCAGTGTTAAAATTATCGCCGTTTTATCGGCAGGAAACTGCCGATAAAACGGCAATAATGGGCTTGATGATACGCCCTTGTTCTGATGTTAACATGGGCTTCTATGGGAATTAACAAGGGCGTATTATCAAGCCCATTATCGCCGTTTTATCTGCAGTTTCCTGCCGATAAAACGGCGATAATTTTAACACCGGTCCTTGATAATATGCCCCTTAGTTTTTTTGATGTAATAGTGGCAGAAAAAATGTGTTAAATTGCATATGTATTTGGAAAATGAGTCAGTGTTGTTCACTGAAATGTTGTAATTGTATACATGGAATATGTACAGTCATTTAAACGTTTTTCAGTAGTAAATGGTAAAACGGATGGTCTCTTTTTTGTCTAATATCACGCTGTGCATGTGTGTACATTAAGGAGTTTTACAGTAGTAAATGTGTTTTGGTAAAATACATGGTCTTATAATTTTTTGAGTAATATCACACTGTGCATGTGTGTATATTAAGGAATTATGGGCCATATTATCAAGCCTGGGCGATAAAATTATTGCCGCATTATCTGCAGGAAACTGACGTTAAAGTGGCGATAATGGGCTTGATAATAGGCTCTATGGCATTCCAATCGAAGCCCATGTTAGATGTGAAGGACATCTAACATGAGCTTCAATTGGAATTCCATAGAGCCTATTATAAGCCCATTATTGTCACTTTAGCGGCAGTTTCCTGCCGATAAAGCAGCGATAATTTTATCGCCCAGGCTTGATAATATGGCCCTATATTCGAACCTTTTTGCATATTTTCTACACTCTCTTGTTATACTCCCTCCTGTCTCGTCTTACTCCTTCCTCTGTCATTATACTATCTTCTTTTTCTTATACTCTGCTCTCTTTTTATACTTTTTTTCATACTTGCTCCTTTTTTTGTATATTTGTCCTCCTCTTTATATTCTCTCTTGTCTTTATATTCACCACTGTTTTCATAGTTCTTACTGTCTTCTCATAGTACTACCTCTCTCCTTATACGGTCAGTCTTCCTTTATAATTGTCTTTTCTCCACATTTTTCTCTCTGTGTCTTTTTACATTCTTTCCTCTTTCTTCATATATTCTCTTCTGTTCTTATATTCTCTGTTTCTTCTTTGTCTCGCTGTTCTTTGCACGTACTCCCTATTGTTTTCTCACTCTTTTTCTTCGAATACTCTTCTCTTTGTAATCACATTTCTCCTCCCTTTTCTTATACTTTGCACACTCTACTAATATTGCCGTCTCTTCTTATTGTCATATTCATCTCCTCATTTCCCGCCCTGTTCTTATACTCCCCCTGTTTTCATATCCTCCTCTCTTTTCTCTTACTTGTGCATGTCTCCTCATAGTACTGAGTTTTTCTTACATTTCCTTTTGTCCTATACTCCTTCTCTCTGTGTTCATATTTTCCTCTTTTTCTTCATATTTCTTTTCTCTTTTCATTTCCTGTACTCTCTGTCCTTTTTAAATCTGTTCATATTGTTTGCTCTCTTCTCTTACTCCTCCTTGACTCCCTGCATACACTCTGCAGCACTTTCCTCATATTCTCTGTGTTTTCATACTGATCTCTCTCTTTATATTTGTTTCTCTTGTCATACTTCTGCCTCTTTCGTCATGCACTTTTTATTCTTCATAATCCTCCATCTGTTTATACTCCTTCTTTTCTCCTCAGACAGTATCCTCTGTTCTTGTACACCCCCTTTTTTTTTCTTTTGCTCCACTTTTCCCCACATTCTTCTTGCTCTCTTCTGGTACTGTTCTGTCTGTCCTTATACACACTGTCCTTTGCTAGTATTCATTTTTTGTTCTTATAGTTGCGCGTCTTTTCACATATTCCTTCTTTTTTCTTTAGAGTCTTTCTCTGTCTTCTTATAGTGCCCCCTCTGTCCTCTTACTTTCTTTTTTTCTTCTTATACTCTTTCTTCTCTCCTCATATTTCTATCTTTCTCTTCATAGTCTCCCTTACCTATTGATACTTTCCAGTTTATACATACTTCCTTTATCCCGTTATATTGCAGTGTCTGTTTATACTCCCCTTTTTCTTTATATTTTCCCTTGTTTCATACTTCTTCCTCTCTTGTTGCAAGTACTTTTATTTTCACAGTGTCACTTTTTTTGTCATAATCCTCCCTCTGTTCTTATAAGTAATATTATAGAATATTTCATGTATTTATTTTTGTAATGTTATATATATATATATTTTTAATAGATTCTGTTTATCAATACTGAAAAAACTGTATCATGCCTACCAAATGTCAAAAGGGGAAACAGCGAAAGAAAGGTGTTCATCCACAAGATTTACATGAAGAACCATGTGTTAAGAAAAAGAAAAAAAGTCCTGGTAAGAGAAGGAACACTTTTCTGCGGAAAATATTAAAGACTTAGAGTAGTGTGCACAACGGAAAAAATTGTATTACTGTGTCTGTAACGAAAAATAAAAAGAAGAATAAAGAGAACAATCATGGAAAGTCAACTGCAGAAAAAATAGTGTATGGTAAATGGAGGAAAAAACAATTTATGGAAATTAGGAAAAAAATGTTTTTAACCCCTTTCATGCTAATGATGAGCTGAGCTCGTCATGAGCCACGGATCTCCTGTGCTCATGACGAGCTGAGCTCGTCATGACCTTTAGAACGCTCGCACGCTGGGCAAATTCCCCTGCTGTGCGAACGTTCTAAAGAAACAGGTGTGATCATGACAAGCTCAGCTCGTCATGAGCACACGAGCACTGTGCTGCATGATGAGCTGAGCTCGTCATGAGCACAGGGGCGCTGTGCGCACCCCCTCCTCCCCCCAGCACAGCGGGGGAATGTGCCAAGAAGGAAAGGGGTTAATAGAGTTGTTTTAAATTTAATGAAATAAATTAAGGAATGTAAAAAAACCCAGCATTTTATAAGAAGAAGAAAGGTATAGAAAATGTAGTTGAGAAAGCTTTCGAATTGAAAACAAAATTGTTTATTTTAGTAATCAATAGAATTCGATCACTAGATAAGCCAATCCATTTAATGAAGGGCAAAAGTAAGTGGAGAAGAGTAATTAACAGAAGTAATTTTTGTGAGTTTTTTTGGGTGAATGGAAACATAGTTCAAGTTCTGAGCATTTTTTCAATGAAGAAAGTTATCTTCAGAGTAATGATTTGTTGCATGCAGTTGACACTAGTGGTCGTGCTTATGAGGTTAGAAATGGTTGTCCTATTGAGAAAGAGAAAATTGTTCCTAGAAATGCAGAAGAGGTGTTAGCTGATGAAGTTTTAGGGAGACGTCCTAAAGCTCCAGTGTACACTTGGAATTGTAGTAGTATTTGTAGTGTACGGCAAGAATCTATTGATTTTTTACACAATTTCTTATGTAACTATACTAAGAAAAGTATCAAACAAAAGATTAAGATGTTGCAAGGACTAGACCCTTGCAGAGTAAGAGAAAATTCTGGTTTGCAAGGTCATTCTCTGGCTTTTGTTTCTAAAAAAGTATGTTGAAGTGTTTTTCACCATTTCAGGATGTTAGCAGTACATCATTCTGAAATGAGGAAATTAGTCAGAAGATTGTAATAATATTAATAATAATAATACTGACATTTCTAAAGCGCGATCAGCTACCTCACAAGGAGGTGTCCCGGCGCTAAGTGGGCAACTCTTGTTAGGCAGGAAAGACAAAAAGGGGGGAGAGTCCTTATCTTTTCTGGGCAAATAGCCAGGTCTTTAGTAGCTTCTTGAAACAGGATTCAGTCGTGGCAGCTTGGATGGCGACCGGCAGGGTATTCCAAAGTATTGCTGTGTTAGCAGAAAAGGACCTGCCACCGAGTCTGGCTTTTTTGGCGCGAGGGAAGAGGAGCTGAAGCCGAGCGTTAGAATGCAGGTGCCTCTCCTGCTGATACCTGGGAAGTCTAAGTTTTAAGTAATCAGGACAGGACCCCTTAAGTGCTCTGAACGCCAAGGTTAGAGCTTTGAACTTTATTCTACTAGCCACAGGGAGCCAATGCAGGTCGTGTAGATGCGGAGAGACATGCTGTCTAAAAGGGATGTGTTTTAGCAGTCTCGCAGCCGCATTCTGCACGATCTGCAGGCGATGTACCAAATATTTGGGTAGGCCAAGATATAGGCCATTCGTGTAGTCCAATCTGGATGTAACTGTTGCATGGACTACCATTTTTCGGCAGTCTGGTGGCAAAAGCGCAAGGAACTTCCGAAGGTTCCTAAGTTTGAAAAGACAGCCAGTTGTGACTTGTTGTATGCGTGACGAAAAGGAGAGACCCTCGTCCCATCTGACACCTAAGTTCTTTGCATAGGTGCTAGGAGGAGGGGGGGGCCCATTTCAGGAGGCCACCACAGGTCAGAGGGAGGGCGATTATGTTTGCCAAAAAAGACAACCTCCGTTTTGCCAGCATTCAGTTTTAATTTGTTAGTATTCATCCAGCTGGAGATATCCCGAAGACATCCCCTCAATTTGCTGAAGGCTGCCTCAGATACGTCAGAGAAAGGGAAGACTAATTGCGTATCATCTGCATACGAAATTGCCTTCACTCCCCATTTTGAGATCAAGGTAAAAAGTGGGGCTAAGTAAACATTAAAAAGTAATGGGCTGAGAGCCGACCCCTGAGGGACGCCACACTTGAGGTGTTTTGGTTTTGAGGTGAAGGTGCCCAGCGCTACTTTCTGGGAACGATCTGTAAGATAGGATTGTAGCCAGCCCAATGCTTTGTCTTTCAGACCTATATCCTTCAGCCGTGAGATCAATCTGTCGTGATCCACCGTATCAAATGCGGCTGATAGATCCAGGAGTACCAGCATGGCTGATGCTCCTGAATCTAAAGACCATCTAATTGACTCAGCCACCTCAATGAGGGCAGTCTTGGTGCTAAATCCCGATCTGAAGCCTGACTGAGTTTCATGCAGAATCTCGTTGTCCTCGATAAATCTGTTCAATTGACGTTGTATCAATTTTTCGAGCATTTTGCCCGGGGCTGCTAGAAGGGAGATTGGGCGGAGATTACTTAGATCATCCGGAGCGCCATTTGGCTTCTTTTTCAGGGGAAGGAGAGTGGCGTGTTTCCAACAGTCCGGAAATATGCCTGATGCAATGGACGTGTTCCATATGTGTAAGAGCGGTAAAGCGATCGCCTCCGACATCATTGACCAAAGCTTAGGCGGGCAGGGGTCGTCAGGGGCCCCTGCTTTACATTTTTTTATTTCCAACAGGGCCTCGGCCAAGGGAATGGGGTAAAAATGGGCTAGGGAGGGGGAGGGCAGCACTATGTCGGTCATATCCGTCAATACTGTGGGCTCGGGGCTAATGAAAGAGGCATAAACCTTCTCAATTTTTTTATCAAAAAAATCTGAGATATCCTCGCAGAGTTTTTCCGACGGAGAGACTTCAGTCTAAATAGATGAGGGCTTAAAAAAAGATTGAACAATCTTGAAGACTTCTTTGCTGGATTGCTCCGCTCGCTGAATGGAAGACGCAAAAAATATCTTTTTTGCTTTCCTTATGGCTTGGTGGAGACCATGGAGGGCTTCTTTATAGCGAGTTTTTGCTGAGTTGCAATAGTTTGCCCGCCACAGTCGCTCAAGCCTTTTACAGTCGCTTTTTTTTCCCCTCAGCTCAGTAGAGAACCAAGGGGCGGAGGGGGATTCCCTCCGTGATATGGCGACTGTTGCCGGAGCTATGATATCCACTGTTTTTCCTATCCAGGAATTCAACGCTGCCGCATCAATGTTCACGTCCGAAGACAGAACCGGGGGGGTAGCTGCAAGAGTGGGGCAAAGGGAGTCTGCTGATATATTGTCCTATTTTCTACGTACATATGAACGTCTCCCATTTGTTCGGTGCTGGTGAGAGAGAGAGAATGAAAAAGGGATAAAAAAGTGATCCGTCCATAGCAGTGGCTGTGGGGGATTGGCGGTTATGTCCATGATGTTGGAGAAAATCAGGTCCAGCATATGGCCCGCCTTATGCGTAGGTTCCAGAGTAATTTGGGGTAAATTCGCAGCTTCCAGTGTTGAGATAAGTTGCAAGGCCAAGGGGCAATCAGGACTATCTACGTGAATATTAAAGTCGCCAGCTACAATGAAGTATGAATAAGCCAAAGAGCTTTGGACTATAACATCCATGAGTTCACAGGTGTTGGTTGAGGAGCAATCCCGGGGTCTGTAAATAATCAGACCAGCTACAGATAGTTGGGGATTAATTTGAAGGCAAAAAAGTAACCCCTCTATGCCTGAAAGAGTGGTAGGAGTAGAGGACGCCAATGTAAATTTCTTTTTAAAGATAATGGCTACCCCACCACCCCTTCTACCATTTTCTCTATTCTCAAAAACTTATTTTAAAGCCAGGCGGGACTGCCAATGATATGGAGGCCATATTTTCCTCAGATAGCCACGTTTCCGTAAGGAATAAGACGTCCCATTCAGAATCAACCATAGCAACCAGATGTCATCAGCATGTCTCGGGACGGATCTGCAGTTTAGTAGGCCAGCCTTAATAGTAGTCTCAGCGTGATGAGCTGACGGTTTCATTTTTGATTTTAAGTGTAATACTTGTGATGAAGAAGCATCACAGAATGTTTTGCGGCATTTAGAGCACATCAATGGTAGAGCAGTTTTGGCCAGGTCAGAACTAATCGCCTGACACATATTAATTGTAATATGCAAAAAGTCCAGCTCTACTGTTCAAAAAGTTGAACAGTGCTCTTTTGAATGTTTGAATGTTTGTGATGAAATTGAGGTTAGTTATTTTGGTCCTGAGGAAGACAGTGCAGAAATTGAGATATTAATAGAAGGAAATGTAGAAGTGAATGTACAACATTGTTATTGTAGTACAGAAAATTTTGAGCAAGAAATTACAAAGTTTAAGGTGATTTCAGGTGAAAGGCCAAATTATTGTTTTGTCTGTTGTCGACAAACTCATTATAAAAATTGCACACACAACCAGGGGGCCGGACTCACTGGAGGCATTGCTGGTGACATCCCCGCTGGGGCCCTGACGCTGTTTGTTCTTCCCCGCCGCCGTTGCTCCTACCATCATACGGCCACAGTGGGGGAAGACTACAGCTCCCAGAGGGCATAGCGGCTGAACCGCCCACTTCCTGTTGGAGCACACCCGGAGGCGCTTAAAGATCGCTAGCTCCCCCGTGTCGCGGACGCGCGCCGGGCGGCGCCGGGCGGAGCCCGGGCAGAGGGCGGGCCGTCTGTGGCCGTCAGGGCCCGAATTAGGTCGGGTCGGGTGAGCCCCCTAACATCCACTTCTAAAAATCAACATTGGGCAAAAGGAAAAAGGTATGTGCCAAAGAGGAGGTGGGGACCAAAGCCAAACACCCTAGAAAGTCGGAATCGATTATATCTTATTTAACCTCGGCCGTGGGGGTCTTGTCTAAAGAGATTGCTAATGCTGAAAAAGAGCTGGGCCTCAACGCTATTGAATTAATTAATCCCTCACAAGAGCCCTTGACAGTTAACAGCCGGGTGATACCTTTGGAGCCAAATGTCGTGATCACTACCGAGGGGCCTGTTCTTACCCATACAAATTCCCCAACTTCCCAGGCAGTTTCTCCTGATCCATGACCCCCATACCTGCCATTGCAGTACATAAACCCCACATGAAACAGAGGCGAAAGATCACAAATATGGCGGACAGAAGAAAGCTCTCTGTGACAAAGACAGTTGGAATAGATCCCGGCCTTCAGGAACAAATTGGAAAAATGGTGGAGGACTTATTTATCTCACATCTGGAACCAGCCCTTGTGTCTATAGCCAAAGACATTGTTGACACTTTAAATACATGTGTATCTGGCCTTCTGACAAAATGTGAGAAAATTTATGAAACACTCAAGCAATATAGGGGGAAAATGGAGGGTTTCATTCAGCCAGCGGTCATTGTCGCTAACCAGACCATCGATGAAACACCAGAAATAAATCCTAGCTCAGGGGGCTCTATTAGTCTGTCAGTGACCCCTCATGTGGGGACGGCGGTGGGGGCTTGCTCGCCTGGAGTCAATACTAGGCATAGCCAGCCATCAGATATGAAAAAGGGTCAACGGTACCGGGGGTGTAACCTGGAACTGCCTCCAGAGGCAGCCCTACTGGTAGCTGTATTTGAATTTTTGAATTTTTAAAAACTTGTAGAGCGCTCGTACACAATGCAGTTTCATGGCGCTAGAGGAAATAACATGGGCGTGAAGAAAAGGGGAGGATTATAGGCCAAACGCCTTCTGGAACAAAAGGGTCTTGAGGGCTCTACGAAACTCCATATAGGAGGGAGAGAGTCTAATGTGGAGCGGGAGGGTGTTCCAGAAAGTGGGCGCGAGGACCGTAAATTTCTGGCCTCCCGATCTAGATTTCTTGAAGCGGGGGATGACTAGTAGGGATTTGGTAGATGATCGAAGGTCTCTGGACGGGCAATAGTTAGTAATGGCGGAATTGATGAATGCAGGGGCCGTACCCATCTGGGCTAGAAAAGTGAGGCAGCCAAGTTTGAAAAGAGCCCTTTGTTTGATGGGGAGCCAATGGAGGGAAATGAGAAGGGGAGACGAGTGATGAAATTTGGAAAGGCCATGTACCAGGCGGGCTGCCTGGTTCTGCACTAGCTGGAGACGTTGAAGTGCATAGGCGGGGCACCATTATAGATAATGTTCCCGTAGTCGATTTTGGATACGACCATGGCCATGACAATTAGTTTGACTGCAGAAAGGGAGAAGAACCGAGAGACTTTCCTAATGGTGCGAAGGGTAAAGAAACTAGAGGATACTACAGAACTAATATGGGAGTGCAGGGTCAATTTATGATTGAGTATGATGCCGAGGGTCTTGACTGAATGGGAGGGAGTGGGGGGTGGGCCAAGGGGGGGCCAGAATGAGGGGGACCAAGGGTTGCCACTGCCTCCAGTCAGAATCAGCTCAGTTTTATCCGGGTTGAGTTTCAGGTGGTTAGCATTCATCCAATCCCGGATAAAAAGCATGACCGACTGGAAGGCAGTGACGCCAGATGAAGGAGAGGCAAAATTAAAAATAAGTTGGAGGTCATCAGCATAGTTGTAGACTGTGACCTCCATTTGCTGTAGTGTGAAAATAAGAGGGAAAATGTAGAGATTAAATAAAAGGGGGGAAAGAGAGGAGCCCTGGGGAACACCACATTGTACTCTGCGGGGCGGGGCAGTGAATTCGGCCAGATGGACGGCCTGGGTGCGGTCGGCTAGGAAGGAGCCTATCCAGGTCAGTGCTTGCCCTCCTATGCCCGCCGCCTCAACACGGGACAGAAGGATGGAATGGTCCACTGTGTCGAAAGCGGCGGACAAGTCTAGGAGAACAAGGGCCTGGGGGGTGTTAGTGTCGAGCCCCTCCCTAAGTTGGTCCATGACCAAAATGACCACCTTCTTGGTGGAGTGGCGGGGGCGAAAGCCCGCCTGGCGGGGTGCGAGGTAGTTGCTGTCCTCAATGAAGGTGCTGAGTGCCTGAGTGGCATGGGACTCAGATACCTTACCCAGATAGGGAAGAAAGGAGATCGGGCGATAGTTTGCCGGGGAGGAGGGATCAGCCCCCGGTTTGTTTAGAATGGGGAGGATTATAGCAGTCTTAAAAATAGCAGGGACGGAACTGATCATAAAGCAATCATTGAGAAGAGTGAGAGCAGGGGAAGGGCATTCAAGGAAGATCTGGCGAAGGATGCGTGCCGGGCAGATGTCGGCTGGGGAGCCCGACTTGACGCGACTGACTAGAGGGGGCAAAGATTCACTGGTGAGAGCGGGGAAGGTAATAAGGGACGCATTATTGGCGGGAGGCTGGGGATGGGAAAAAGTGAGCGGAGGGGAGGGAATGTTGGCTTTAATGCGAGCTATTTTATCAATGAAAAATTAATTGAGTGAGTCGCATAAAGCCTGAGAAGGGGGGACCTTGGGCTGAGTTCTGTCCGAGGATGCCAACTCGTGGACGGTGGCGAAGATCTCACACGGCTGGCTTTCTGCGGCAAGGATGCGCTTCGAGAAATAGTCTGACTTGGCTGCCAAAATGGCTTGTTTGTAATCGTTAAGGGTGGAGAGGTAGTACTTTTTGCGAATTGGGCAGTATGACCTTCGCCATGCTCGTTCAGCCTGCCGAAGCTCCAGTTTCTTAGCTTTGAGAGCAGGGTTGAACCACTTGTTGGAATTGTGACTGCGGTTGATGGTGATCCGCCTCAGGGGGGCCACTGGGACGCAGGCTTTGATAAGCCAGCGATCAAGAGTGGCGGCCTGGGAATGAGTGGACAGCCCCGATAGATCCGGACAGGTGGCAACTAACGAGTTGCACAGAGATGGAATATCAACTCGGTTCCAATTTCTTGCCCGGGTGTTCCTAGGACAGGGAGGTGTATTTTTTTGACTCCGTGTTCACTGGGGTACCCCCATTAAGGGGAGACACTATTGAAACCACCGCTGATTTAATGACCAAAGCCAGACAGGGGTGCCATCAGTTTAGTACAGGTGGTAAGGAGGTTGTCCGTACTCTCACTATGGCAAGGAGGGTCCACTGGGTGAGGCACTGCCCTAAGAAAATCCACGGAGACTGGGTAGTGGTTAATTTTAGTAACATGCATAGTGCTTAAAGGTTATTTTGGGACGGCTCGAATATCAATAATAAGGGGATTAGGCCGCTCCCTCTGGGGTTCTTCTATCCCCCAGTAGGTGCCCACATTCACCATCAGCACCCAAAAAAGCACAACACACATACCTCTCTCCCCACTCACAAATCCTCAACATCCTACCAGGCAAGGATGAGTGCGCAGAGGAGTTCCACACAAGGGCTCCCAAGGGGAGCGAAGACTGTTGCCCTAGCTAGACCCACAGTAACAGCTACACATTCGGATTCCCTTGTACATCTTTCGCATAGGGATGACATAGAGCTACATAACCGCTTTTCACTTCTCTCACAGATGGATACTAATGACCGACTGAGAGATGAACTCACGGGTCCTGGAACTGGGATAAGTGATGTAACCCAAATAACACATCATCAGGTGCCCACATGTAAAATGATAAGCTGGAACGTGGCGGGGATTAGATCAAAAAGCTCTGATACTATCTGGTTACAGTTTTTAAAACAGTTCAATATCCTGGCTTTCCAGGAAACCTGGGATGCAGAGTCCAGTTTTTTTCTAGATGGATACCGTAGTTTTTCTATCCCCGCGGTGCGGGGTTCCGCTGGGAGACCTAAGGGGGGTTTACTCTTTCTTATCTCTCTAGACTTAATAGGTACTTTTAAAAACCTCAAGGGAGAGTCAGACAACTTCCTTATATTTGATTGGGGGATCTCTGATCAACATTACCTTCTAATTAATCTATATAACTCATTAGGAAACTTCCCGCAAGAGGATCATTTTAGTGCGCTAGATCTGTCTGTCAGTCTACAAGTCAAATAACCCTTTTTATTTTGAGATAATTTTTATGGGGGATTTTAACTTACACCCTTGTCAGTGGGACTGCTATGGGGAAGACGGAGTGGGACCGATGAATGGGAGATTACCCCATTTTGAACATACTAAACAGGGGGACGCTTTAGAGGAATTACTATCTAACCTAAATTTAACCGAACCGGATAAGGAAGATGGTGGTGAAGCAGTTCCCACCTTCATAGGACGAGGAGCGGAGTCTGTGATTGATTACATCTTTGTTTCTCCATGTGTCTCGACTAAAATTCGGGCGTATAAAGTTATGATATCAACTTTTAGCGACCATAATCCGCTTGCACTGGAAGTTGAATTGAGGTGTAAGGCTGCCACTACTGATCTAGGCAGGGTTGCTCCACGGGCTCTGTCTTCGAAAGATCAAGGAAGACGCATAAAATGGGAAGCTGTAGTTCCTGAGGCTTTCTTTGAAAATTTAGCTACACAGGTAGAGTCTGATTTTGGTACATGCCTGGATGAGAAGGCTGTGGGCATAGAAACTATAACTTCTTTCTCAGCAATTTGTAATCAAATAGCTAAAAACCTACATACGGAGAGCAGGCCCAACACCAAGAAGGCATTCAGATGGTTCGACTCCACGTGTTCTAAAGCACATGGGGCTCTCCTAAAGGCCCTAAAGTGTACCCCAAGGGATAGGGCCCTAGTGTCCTCCCTTCATAAGGAATATAAACGTGTAACAACTACACGTAATAACAAAATCAAAGAGGAGGCATGGGACAACCTGCAGTCAATTGACATGCTAAAGGACAGCAGAAAATTCTGGGCCTCCATAAATCAGTCCTTTTTCTTGGAAAAGGACAACGTAGACACAGATTGTGTAATCCCGGATGAGGTGTAGCTCAAACATTTTATGAGCATCTATAGTGATAAGGACCACCAAGAGTTAAATCCGGTTGGTTCCACTTTGGGCCGCCCTATACAACCTATTAAATTTGAACTAGCGGATGTAGAAAAGGCTATTCGAGAAACAACGAAACATAAGGCACCAGGCCCCAATGGGGTTCCTGCTGATCTTTGCATATTGTACCCCACTTTTTGGGCAAAGATTTTAACTAATGTATTTAATGCAGCATCCTTAGCGGGTTTTCCCCCTTTTTGGGCCTCTTCAATTATTGTACCCATATTTAAAAAAGGGAGGAGAGGGGATCCCTCCTGTTACAGACCCATCTCCCTATTGGACTCTGCCGTCAAGATCATGGGCAGAGTCATTCTGCAGAAATTGGGAGATTGGATGTCTGACAGGGGGGTGCTCTCAAATCTCCAGTATGGATTTAGGCAACATAGAAGCACCATGGACCAGTGTTTGAACTTACATCTACTGATTAATAAATATACTACAGCTAAAGATGGTTACCTATACCTCGGGTTCATGGATTATCTTCAGCGTTCGATCTGGTGAACCGCTCCAAACTATGGAATATCCTCCTGGATTTGGGGATAGTGGCATCTTTGGTTTACTTCCTAAGTGACCTACACCAGAATTTAACAGCAGCAGTCAGGGTTACGCAGGAGGGCAGGTGCACGAGCCATTTTAACTCTAGGCAGGGTGTCAGACAAGGCTGTATTCTGGCACCCCTCCTATTTACAATCTACATTAATGGATTGGAAAAATACCTGTCTGGGGTCAGGGCGGACATTCCGCGTGCGGGGGGATCGGGTATCCCGGTCCTCCTGTACGCGGATGATGCCGTGTTGATTGCCCGAACAGGGGTGGGCTTACAGAGGCTGCTGGATAATTTTGGCACCTTTATGGAGTCATTAGACCTAAAAGTTAACAGCAGCAAATCCCACGTAATGATAGCGGGGGGTCGCAGGAAGATCAGCAAGGTCACCTCATTTAGTTGCCTGGGTAAACATCTCTCTAGGGTGCCGGTGTTGAACTACCTAGGCGTCTTATTTGACGAAAAGTGTAATTGGTCCCCCAGCAGAAACAGAAGAGTAACGCTGTCTTAAGATCCACATCAGCCCTTCTTAGCTTTGCTGAAAGGCTGGGAGTGAGACCCATGGAGGCCATGCTAAAAATATATGTCTAAATGTTGTGCAATTGCATCTTATGGGGCTTCTATAAGGGGTTACGCCTCCGTTAGGAAAATCCAACTTGTGAAAAACAGATTTTTAGATCTTTGTTGTCAGTTCCACAGTCATCACCAACTCTTTCTGTACATTCTGAATTAGGTGTAGGCTACATCACAGATCAACTAAAAGCAGCCCCCCTGATCTGCTGGGCAAATACGTGGCTTAATGAGGAAATCACCCTCAACCATCTTATCCTCAAAGATTGCTTAGCTCTGTAGAAGGCAGAGGGAATCCCATGGCTGGCATACATTAGAGCGGCATGTGTCAGACTGGGTCGACCTGAATTATACACAGCCCCAGAGGGAATTAAGAAAGAAGACGTGGTTTGGATCAAACACAATTTTAGAACCTTGCTGAAGGCAGAGAGGGAGGAAGAGGAGCTTAAAAAAAGGGGTGCAAGAAGTATCTATCTTTTACAGACGTCCACCTTAATAGAACCCTATTTAAAGATTGTCATGAAACCTTTCCACCGTTTTCTGTTGACAAGATTTAGGTTCAATTTAATACACCTCACCTTAGGTTCCTTTCCGCACTGGGCTAAACCTGAAGATTCTGCACCATGCTCCTGTGATAATTTTTCCACACAAGATACACTTCATTTAATTATGTTCTGTGAAAAGTTTTCTGTGGCTCGCAAAAAATTTCTACTCCCCATACTACGAGAAGCAGGCTTCTTGCAAGTAAGACCAGCACTCTTATACTAGCAACTTCTGAGTAGCGTGCATAACATTTTTAGTGTAGCAAGTTTCTTGGTGGCTGCAGTGAGGATTAATAGAAAAAGCGTGAACACCTGTTTACTTTAAAGCACAGTAGGAGGAGTAGGGGGAACTCAGTGATAAATTGTGAACACAACAGTTGCACTTCTGTTTTAAATTGTATTTTTCTTTAGCGTGGTGTTACAAAGTTTAACATTTGCACAAATCATGAATTGTAAATATTGTGTATATATATGAACATTTGCAAAACCTTGCATAATTTTTATTTGTATATAGTATCGTTTTAAATTGTAGCTTCCTTAATGGCGCTATAAAGTTTGTTATATGCACAAATCATGAACTGTAAATATTGTGTATATGTAGGAACAGCTGCTAAAACTTTGCACACCTATCTATTTGTACATTACATTCTGGATTTTTATTGCAACTTGTATGTATGTATGTTTGATGCTGCTTTTATGATTTTAATTAATCGAAATAAAGACTTTTGACTGACTGACATTATAAAAATCAGACCAGGAGTGTTGATTTGTATTTAAAAAGTGAAAAGGAAAGTAATAATGAGTGGAAGGTTGTTGCAACTTATTTGTTGGTAGAGAATTGTTTTAATTTGTGTTCTGATCAGCACATTTGTAAATATTGTTATAACAAATTAGATGAGAACAAAATGCCTGCTAGAGCTGTGCATAATAATCTTGAGTTGGTAAATATTCCTTCTGAATTGAACGATTTAAATACCTATGAGTCTATTCTTATTCAATGTGTGCATCCATTTCAGGCTATTGTTCGTATGGAGCCTAAGACAGGAAAATTGCCTCCTTCTGATTTACAGAGAGGATTAAAGGGAAGAGTTGTATATTTGCCTCTAGATTTAAAGAAAAATATTGAAGCAATTGGTGTAGAAAATGTAGAGGATGAACCTTTAGTTATTCTTGTTAATGGCGTTCCTACTAAGAGTAAGAAAATCTGGCAAGAATTAGTGGATGTTAAGAAAGTGAAAAAGGCCACGTTGTATCTGGTAAAAAATAATGAATATTACGGAAATGTGTATGCGAGAGAAGAAGAAATAACTGTAGAAGATGATAGTGACTTGCCATCTGTACAAATTGAAAAAGTGACTGTGTCCAGAACTGAAGAAATCTACGAACATTACAGTGTTCATCCACTGCATTCTGAAGAAGTGATGGGGAATACTATAGAGTTATTCCAAATGAAAGAAGCAAAAGGAAGTCCCATTAGTGTATGGGAAAAAAGCTTGGAAGCTCGTTGTTTCCCTCAATTGTTTCCCACAGGAACAGGAGGACGATATGATGACCGACCTGTGCAGATTCCTGCATCTGAATACCGGACATCAAGATTATATGCAGAAGATCCAAAATTTCTACAATGTATTCCGTATTTTTTTCATCTTTTGGTTGAGAGTGATATGTCTGGAGGACTTTTTTCTGCAGTAAACCATATATTGAAAACTGGTGTACATCTGCAAAATGTTTCGGCAAAGGAATTTATGAATAAAGTACTGCAGAAAGATAATGTTTTGGAATCTCAGCTAATTAATCTCATGGCGTGTCAGCGTGGTACTAATGAGTACTGTACCATCGTCATGGAGAACTGAAATGTATGCTAAGCAACTTAGGAACTCCTACATGGTTCCTTACTCTAAGCTGTGCTGAATATGCTTGGGATGATTTACTTCAATTTCTGCGAGAGGCAAATCCAAATATACTAAATATTGAATACAAGACACTTGGAGAATTGTGCTCTTTGGATCCAGTTAATGTATGCAAGTATTTCAATCATAGATTTGAAGCTATGATGTCTTTTATCACCAATAAAAAAAAACTCCTCTTGGAGAGGTTCTGGACTTCTTTTGGAGAAAGGAGTATCAAGCAAGAGGTGCTCCTCACATACACATGCTAATATGGATCAAAGATGCTCCAAAATTTGGTACAGACTCGGATGATACTGTGTTGTCTTTTATTGAAGAATATGCTACATTTGATATACCCAAAAGTACACAAGATAAGGACTTAAGACAACAAGTCTTACGATTCCAAAGTCATCGTTGTGGGAAATACTGTTGAGGAAAGTACAACTCTAAGGACAAATGCTACACCAAATGTCTTTGTGCATTTCCACGTCCAGTAATATCGAAAGGAAGAGTGAATAGTTTTATGTCATCTTTGCGACATACTATCACAAGAAAGTCTCCAAAAAATACCTACAACTTCAGAAGAAATGAAGAGTCAAAATACATAAATGACTATAACCCAGTCATTTTGTCCATGTGGATTGCTAATATGGATATTCAAAATGTTGCAGACAATTCCATTGCTGTTGCTCGATATGTAACATTGTACATAACAAAATCAGAAAAGACGGAATTGAAGGAAATGTGGGAAGAGATTTCCCACGAGAGGAGTCTAAGTAAGAAATTAAATACTTACAGTTTGAAGATGTGATCTCATCGAGAAATTGGAGCATATGAATGCTCGGATCGCTTATCATCTGCAAGTCTATACTCCAAATCTAGAAAAATCATTTGGATGAGTCTAGGTCTTGCTGAAACACGTAACCGAATTCTTAAATCTGTACAAGACATTGAATATTTAGCTGAAAAAGAGCCAGAAAGTACAGATATTGTGAAAACAAATATGTTGGATACATATCATCCAAATAGAAGTCATCATCTTGAGAACATTTGTCTCTATGAAGTGCTGCAAAACTATATTTTTAAACGGAATATTACAGAGAACATCAATAATGGTATATATGCCGTGAATGGTTCCGAAGGATGTCTGGTGAAACAAAGAAAAGGACATTTGATTAATCACCGTAAACTGAATTTGCGAAACACCTGACAAAAGGGAATTTTACTTCAGCTCTTTTGCAACTTTTCAAGCCATGGCGTTCAGAATTGGAATTACTTGGAGATTTCGAGATCTATGAAGATTCCTTCAATGCAACTACAGATACTATACAATGTCCTGTTTTTGCTAATTATGTGAAAATGTTAAATGACGAAATTGAGCAAGAAGCTATAATTGCAGCTGAGATTGCTAGAGACAGTTTTCAAGAGAGTCAAACTTCTGCTACGTTGAGTCAGGACCCACTAGGAGAACCAATTGTTCAAAATGAAGCAGCCACTGCTATGGAAGAGGTGGAAACAGCAATGTATCAAGCTCAAGAAGATGTTACAAACTTAGGAAATTTAGAAGAACAACTAAATCTTAAGCAGAAAGAAATATATGAGCAAATGAGAGAACAGATTGACCATGGATTACTTCATGAGAAGAAAGAGTGCTCTTGCTCATCATTTGAACCTATCTGAATGTACGTGAGTGGACAAGCTGGAACAGGGAAAAGTTTTTTAATTAAAGTAATCAGAGGTTTTCTACATAAAGCAACTGAGTCGCATATGGCTGAGATACCCGCCACCCCCTCTCAACACAATCCCCAAGAATGGGAATACGGAAACATTTTCTGAACTTTTGGAAGGCGGGAGGGAGTTACCCTCCCGGCCGTATTTATTAAAATATGAAACAAAATTAAAACATTAAAATAACAGTTTCATATCATGTACAATTTCATTTCCACATTACGATGTTTTGGCTGACCTTAACACATTTCTAATACAAAGGTTCTCCTAGCCGATACTAATATCCTACAAATGCATTTTCAAATTGAAATTGTACATCCTAACGTTAAGGGCCAACGGCAAGGTCGTAACCGGTGTCAGATCCCTAAACCAGAACTCCCCCCTCACTTGTGAGGGGCGGCCGCACAGAGGACTGCACCTCATGTGCACATACCAATTTCCCTTTTCTTGACGGGGGCCCCAATTAACTCGACGCCATCTTAGTGGTCGTTCGAGGACTCGTGTGAGGTGTCTAGAAGGTAGCGTAGACCCCCCTCCCCACCCCACACAACTTACCACATCTGCCGTCGCAGATGTCCTGGCCCCGGGAAATTCCCAGGAGGGGCCCGTAGCCCCTCCTATCCAGGGAGGGGCCTTGACCGCCTTCCCTTTCCTTTCGGCGTCCCATCCTTAGAAGGGACCGCCTCCCCGTTTGAGGGACCAATGGCCACCTCCCCCCGGGCGCTCCCATCCGTAATGGGTGACGCCCCCCCCTAGGGATCTTCCAATTACTGCTCACCGATCATGACCTTACCGCCCGACCAAATAATAAATACGACAAACTAAACTAGAGATACTAATTACTAAAAGAGGAAAAACAAAAAGATATTCAAAGTATGAACTGTCTAAACATCACTGATCAACTCTGGCGCAAATACTTTTATTCGATAAAGCATACTGTAAAGAATTATCAAAATTATCCACTTTATTGCATACTGAATCACAACTTTATTCAGAACAACCTGTAAGAAAAGTGAATTACCACGTCAAATAACTTTATTTCAAAACAACTTGCTGTCTTCAGGGGCTGGTGGGTGGGTCAAAATTGGCTCTTCGTTCCGTCTCGAGCGCTTGTGCAGCTGGGAGGTGCAGCTTCAGAGCACAGGAACAAGAGGATGCTTCCTTGGCTTGTCGCTCCTTTTATCCTTCTTCGGGCGGGCGTAAACCCGCCTCCGCCCGCCTCCGGGGGCGTGGCTGGCGGCCTCAGTGTCTAGGACAACCCACTCTTGGGCGGGAAAAAGCGCGCCCCGGCTACGCCGCTTTGGGCATACCAGCCGAGACTCGCCTCCCGCCCAAGATGGCTTCCCGGGGGGATCGGGGTACTCCACCATACGTTCGGGGGGACCGAGTGGTCGCCCCTTTCCATATGGCTGAGATACCCGCCACCCCCTCTCAACACAATCCCCAAGAATGGGAATACGGAAACATTTTCTGAACTTTTGGAAGGCGGGAGGGAGTTACCCTCCCGGCCGTATTTATTAAAATATGAAACAAAATTAAAACATTAAAATAACAGTTTCATATCATGTACAATTTCATTTCCACATTACGATGTTTTGGCTGACCTTAACACATTTCTAATACAAAGGTTCTCCTAGCCGATACTAACATCCTACAAATGCATTTTCAAATTGAAATTGTACATCTTAACGTTAAGGGCCAACGGCAAGGTCGTAACCGGTGTCAGATCCCTAAACCAGAACTCCCCCCTCACTTGTGAGGGGCGGCCGCACAGAGGACTGCACCTCATGTGCACATACCAATTTCCCTTTTCTTGACGGGGGCCCCAATTAACTCAACGCCATCTTAGTGGTCGTTCGAGGACTCGTGTGAGGTGTCTAGAAGGTAGCGTAGACCCCCCTCCCCACCCCACACAACTTACCACATCTGCCGTCGCAGATGTCCTGGCCCCGGGAAATTCCCAGGAGGGGCCCGTAGCCCCTCCTATCCAGGGAGGGGCCTTGACCGCCTTCCCTTTCCTTTCGGCGTCCCATCCTTAGAAGGGACCGCCTCCCCGTTTGAGGGGCCAATGGCCACCTCCCCCCGGGCGCTCCCATCCGTAATGGGTGACGCCCCCCCCTAGGGATCTTCCAATTACTGCTCACCGATCATGACCTTACCGCCACAGGCCGGATAGTTGACCGGCTATCCGGACCCCCCACAAAACTCCTACCTAAAGGTCATGCTGTAAACTCTTTAACCAAGCTACGAGTTCTCCTATGAGTAAAGAATTCCCCACCCGGGACAAATGGACCCCATCTTCTAGATACATAACGTCCCCCCTGATACACCCATGAGGAATCGAATGCAATGTACTTGTACGGAACAGTCTACCAAGCTTGTTATTCACCTTTTTCACAGAATGATTTATAGCAGACACTGAATTAGCCCCCCGCCACACCTTTCGTGGAATCATATGGGACCATGCAATCGTGCACCCTGGAACCCTTCTCGCCAACCAACTTACTGTGGATAGTATCGCCTCGAGAAGTAGTCGTCTACCAGTGGTCACCAAATCATTGCCCCCGAGATGCACTATGATTATAGATGGCGGTGACCTTGTCCGCCCTAACAAACCCTCGAAAAAAGGTTGAAACTGGTCAATACAGAGCCCGCCCCTTCCGTAGAAGGTCACCCTGTACCCGTATTCCCCAGCCATGTGAACCATGTCACCTGCTTTGAATACGTCCGCGGCACGCCTCACGTATGAGTGGCCCACGACCCACACCACTTTTTCCTCAGCCGGTGATCTTTGACCGCTGGTTCCCAGGTGTCGGGTCGACAGCACAGTCCGCCCTGCCTCGTAAGCTTGCGAAACTGTAAATCAAACAAAAACAAGAAGCGTGAGTACATGATATCAGCTTCACAACATGTGCAACCGCACATACCTTTTGTAACAATTCGAGGACCAACGCCCCAACTGTTTCACCTTTTCCACACTCAGACCCCTGGCTGTAGCCTCTGTAGCAGCCCCTATCCGGAAGGAATGGGTCCCAAACTCGCCCGGGTTCAAGCCCGCGGCCGAAATTGCCATTGCAAGCACCCGCTGGAACTGAAACCTCGTCAGTGGGGTGGCATCAGCGTGTCTCAACAAGGTCCCCCCCCCACGATGCCGCCCTCTGCGCCAAATATTCCTCAACGCATACGACGGGGCACATGGGAGATCCGGGAATCCGATGGACTACTACACTGTCCCCGATCGCACCCTGATCGGTCTTGGACCTGGCAAACGAGACAATCATCGTCTCCCCCTTAACTTGGATGTGCTCTCGGCACAGTCCCCCCCCCCATATCCTGCTTGTTCTTTGCCACCAGTTCGCTTACCCGCATAGCCCCATGGAATGCTAATGCAAAAGCGGCCCGGAATAACACTGTTTCCGACTGGGATGAACATGTCGCAGGGAGTACGGACAGTAACAGGGCCAACCTTTCCAGACCTATCGGGTGCCTTTCATCTACTCGGCGACCCTCAAGGCGTTGCCACCCACGCAGCGCTTTCTGTACTACGAAAGACGCTGTAGGGTCCTGGATACCATGAGCCCGTGCCATGAAGGAGATGGCGGCCCGATGCCTCTGGGCCGTGGCTACCGATTTGCCTGCCTGATGTAATGACAGCAAAAACTTTACGACAAACTCTTCCTGGCCCCAAAGCTCCCCCCTAGCAGAACCCAAAAAGGACCAATAGGAACGGAACGCCCCTTCATATGCCTTCCTTGTCCTGGGTGCTAAACTCTCTCCCACGAGGTTTTGTAGTTCGGGGCACCGAGAGACCAGAGAGCTTCGGGAAATGGTGCCGCCACCGGGTCCGCTGTGGGCAGAAAACCCCAGAAGGCCTGCATACGAAACGAGAAAGCGCATCAGCAGCCTGATTCAGCACCCCCGGCACATGTCTCGCCCTAAAGAGCACGTTCAATTGCATACATAGTAAAACAATTTCCTTGAGTAATCTCAGAATCCATTTGCATCGTGCTGCCTGACTATTGATACACTCAACCACGGTCATGTTATCAGACCAGAACACCACAGAGTGATCCCGAAACCCCTCAGGCCATGTTTTCAAGGCCACCAGAATAGGGAACAGTTCGAGAAAAGCAATATTACTTGTAAGCCCACACTCCTGCCACCATGACGGCCACGTTTGAGCCGACCAGTGATTACCCAATATGGCGCCAAAGCCTATACTCCCGCCGAATCTGTCCACAGCCCCAACTCCTCGGAGGACACCGCCGGCTTGTTCCAGACAACACGACCATTGAAATCCGCCAGGAATGCCAACCAAATGCGCATGTCCTGGCGAATCTCTGCCGAGAGCCTCGTGCGGTGGTGCCCCTCTTTAAGACCGACCATGGCTTGTGCAATCGAGCGGGAAAAAGGGCGGGCCATTGGCATTACTCTAAGGGCAAAATTCAACTGACCCACAGTCTGCTGCAATTGATGCAAATTCACCCTAGTCTCCCTCATACATGTTTCAAGCGAGGCCCTGAATTTCCTCACCTTTTCTTTGGGCAACCGGAAGCAACCCTCTTCGGAATCGAGCTCTATTCCAAGAAACTCGAGCGAAGTTGATGGCCCCACAGTCTTACCTGGCGCCAATGGCACACCAAACTGACTCATCAGACCACAAAATGATTTTAAAGCCTGTGCACATTCTGGATCCCCGGCTGCCCCCAGGAACAGAAAATCGTCAAGATAATGCATAACATGCTGAAACCCCGTCATTCTTGTGAATGCCCATTGCAAAAAACAACTGAATTTCTCAAAATAAGCACAAGATATGGAGCATCCCATTGGCATACATTTATCCATGTAATAGCGCCCTGAAACATAAAACCAAGGAGACGCTGATCGTCTGGGTGTACAGGGAGCAACCGGAACGCTGACTCGATGTCTGATTTGGCCATCAGCGCTCCGGGCCCCAGGCGATTCAACATGGCGACGGCATCATCGAAAGATGCGTACCGCACCGAACACACCTCCGGGTCTATTGCATCGTTCACCGAAAGACCTCTCGGGGGCCGCCCCCTGACAAGTTATGTATCAATCTAAACTCACCCGGGTCCTTCTTGGGGACCACTTGAACAAACAAAATTAGCAACTGGTGGCATGTCGAATGGTCCGGCAACCCGACCCCGGGTCACCTCCTTCCCAATCTTCGCTTGTACCACCGCCGTATTATGCAGGACCGACAGTTGGTTCCTACATTGTGCTTTACCCTGAAAATTCCCCACTGGGATGCGAAAACCATACGAAAAACCGTCTCGCAACACCCCAGCGGAGACATGATCCGGGTATTCATTGAGCCAAGGAATCATTGCCATGGTATCAACCGGGGTAGGTAAAGGCGCCCCTCGGACTATTTCAGACCTGGTTGGCGCTTCCCCTACTTCTGTTATCACCCGTCTTGGCTCTGCACATGGTCTCGGGATGCGAGGACTGTCCACACCCCCCACAGTCGTGCCTAAACTTGCATGACCCCTGGGGCCTTGTACACTTTCCCCTGTTAAAATTCCAGCAGACCCCTCTTTTAGCTGTATTGCCATTTGACCTTGAGTGATGCTCGTTACTTGAACCCGCCCGAAAGGGCGCCCCAGATGAATGGCGGGAAAACTCGCCCCCGTTTCCCCCCAACAATGGCGCCTTTGTCATGCCTGATTTCTCCATTTTTTGCCAGGAAATGGAGTCGTAACAATCCCACGTCAGAGATGTGTCGAACTCCTTGGCCTTACGAAAAATATTATCATAACAAAACTACTGATTGCCCTCATATGTCTGAGAAAACTCCATAATACGTGTCTGGTACACGGGTAACTCGGCCAACAGTTCAGGCCTCCGTTCCCCCATAATTGAGGTGAATATACCAAAAGCTCTGCCCCAATTACCTATCGTCTCATCAACTCTAAAAGCGGCCATCTTGGCGCGCCAAACACTCGGGTGCATAAACTCTTTTTGAGCTTTCACGTGCTCAATCTCGTAATGATCAGTTAGTAAAGAAAACATGTTTACATATTTTTCAGCCCATATCCTCTCCTTGATTTCCATCGGAATATGCTGAGCCACTTTCTCCCTTCTCGAGGGTACTGACCCCTCCCCCGCAATCAGCAGTAGCTGCTTACCTGCACCAGAAGCTGTAACCGTAGTCGCCGCCGAACTCACGCCCGCTGCGGGTTGACCCACTGGAGCCTGCGGGGGAACAAAAGGAGATGGAGCCTTTGCAGCCTCTCTTGATTGCCGCAACTGCCTCATTACTGCCCTGGCGTCATCTGCCGTAGCCCCCTCACTCCCTTTCCCCAACCACGCTGCCAGCTGTGCAGCCAACTCGGGAGGCATATCCTCTCCGTTCACAGGGGTGACTACAACGGGGATTGGTTGGCCCTCCTTCGGGACCGGGATAGGCGCCTCAGCCGGTGTATCAGGGTGCGCCAGCGGCGCCTCGGGAACCAGGGCCTCTTCCCCAGTTGCTCCCTTCTTGGCCCTTCTACTTCTCCCGTTAGGGCCTACTCCCGGCAATGCTGGTCCGACGACTCGCTTAGGGCCCCCTACACCGTTCATTGCCGCCATCTGCTTCTTCATCTCGGCCATGTCTTTTACGAGCATGCGGAGCATCTGATCGGTTCCGACCCGCTTTCCGGCCTTCTTGCCCGGCATTCTCTAACGCTGATTTCCTGGAAGAACAAAGACAAGAATTAAAACGCTCAAAATTGGCTCTTCGTTCCGTCTCGAGCTCACGTGCAGCGGGGAGGTGCAGCTTCAGAGCACAGGAACAAGAGGATGCTTCCTTGGTTTGTCGCTCCTTTTATCCTTCTTCGGGCGGGCGTAAACCCGCCTCCGCCCGCCTCCGGGGGCGTGGCTGGCGGCCTCAGTGTCTAGGACAACCCACTCTTGGGCGGGAAAAAGCGCGCCCCGGCTACGCCGCTTTGGGCATACCAGCCGAGACTCGCCTCCCGCCCAAGATGGCTTCCCGGGGGGATCGGGGTACTCCACCATACGTTCGGGGGGACCGAGTGGTCGCCCCTTTCCATTTGTCTTGTGTTGTCACTGCTGCAACTGAATTAGCAGCCCACAATATTAAAGGAATTACTTTACATCGTTTATTAATGGTACCAGTGGAGCATGAAGACAAATTAGAATACCACAAGCTATCTGGAGAAGCTTGTTGTGAAGTTTCAGGAGTTTTGAGGAAAATGAAATTTCTTATTATTGATGAGGTAAGCATGGTATCAAACTTAATGTTTGCTTTTGTGCATTTAAGAATAGAGCGAATTTTTAAAGCCGAGTATGACGTATTATTTGGAGGAAAGTACGTCATAGTTTTTGGAGATCTTCTACAACTTACTCCTGTAAAAGGACAACCAGTGTTTAAACACTGCTGCATGAAGATACTAGAAAGTCTTTGGGGAGTATTGGAAATATAAACATTTGGTCATATTTTGAGTATAAGGAACTTATTACAAATAAGCGACAGGCAAATGATGTTGATTATGGACCTATTCTTCAAGATATAAGAATTGGAAAAATGACTGGACATAGCAAACAAGCTTTACAGAGACAATTACTTTCCAATTTGTTTCCAAATGAAAATATTGTACCAGAGTAAATATACATGACAATTGCAGAAAACAAATCGGTAATCTGCTTAATGCTAACACTACGTGAATGTTCTAAATTCAATGAAGAAATGTTGAAGTTGGAAAATGAAGAAATTTTAAAATTGGAAGCTATTGATAAAATAGAACATGAAGGAATCACTATTATTTTGAGTGAAAAGTTGAAGAGAAAATTGGTTTCTTTAGAGAAATTGATAAGTAAAACTGCTGGTTTAGAAAAGAATTTGTATGCAGGTGTAAACTGTAGGGTAATTGTACGACGTAATTTGAATGTGGAAAAAGGTTTAGTAAATGGAGCAATGGGTAAAGTTGTTGATTTCGTTAATTACATAAATAGAGATGGTGTTGAATTTTTGAAAATCAAATTTGATCAAATTGAAGAAGTACAACAATTTAGTCGTTGTTCAGCTCGGTTTTTGCTTGTAAAAGATTTGTATGTTTGCAGAAGACAGTTTCCTGTTTCTTTGGGGTATGCGGGGACCATTCATAAATCTCAAGGTTTAGGTGAGATAGTGCTTTAGTGAATATTGGAAGTGCCGTGTTTAAAGAGGATATGGCATATGTTGCTTTGTCTCAAGTCAGAACTTTATCTGGATTGTACTTGATTGATTTTGATGAGACAAAGGTTAGTGCAGATGTAAATTGTGTGAAAGTGTATGATAGGTTAAGAGTTACCAAATTCTTACCTAATATTTTTAAAGCCAACATGTTAAGATCAAAATTTGGCCTTTCTGGATTACTGTGGTTAAGGGAGATTAGTCTGGTGTTGTAGAGTATTTTGTAAGTGAGGGTGAGGAGCTTTAAGGTGATCGTTTTGTTGATATTGAGGCAGTGTAGGTGTATCAGGTGGTGGGTGATGTGGCTGCAACAGGGGACATTGATGATCACTCAGTTGGAGGTGTTTTGGATTTGTTGTAGTTGTTGCAGGTGTTTGGTAGGAATTGCTGTGTTGAATGTTTTATCACAGTTTAATAGAAGCTGCATTAACTTATGAAATGTTACAAGAATAAATGTATTATTATATAATAATAATAGTTTGAGACACTCTGCTTCCAGAAATGTAATCATTTAGCTACTACCCAAGTAGTCATGGTGCAAAGTGGGCCTTAGGGTATGGACTGTTTCAAACCCTTATAGACAACATATGTATTTTTTTAATGCACCGGCAAACTTGTCTTTTATAGGTTCTATTCCCTAGTTGGTATCATTAGATTTTCACCAAACACTCTCACACTACTGGTTCAATGTTCTAGTAAGTCATTCAGCAGTATGTGCTTATGTATATACTGTTCTAAAAGTGAAGCTGCTATACATTCAGCCAGACACTCTCACTTTCACTCTCACTTGGCAGTTTCACATTCACCATACACTACTAATGTATTCATTTATTCATTTATGAACTACACTTTCATTTTGACAAACTTTTACAGACTAATATAGAAATATAGTTCTTTCTTTGACCAGTGAAGGTAGTTTTGATAAGAACTGTTTTATTTGTCTTTTTAGTTTTCTATTTGTTTTGTATTTTTTCAGCACGTTTAAAAAAAAAAATGGAACTGGAAACAAAAAAAGTGTGGAACAGAAACAAAAAAGTTAAAAATAAAATTAATGTTTTGGACAACAGTGCTCTTCTTTACTCTTCACAATGAGATCAATAGATTGCTGATTGTAACAAAGTAATTTGTTGCAATATTTACAATGAAATTTCAGATCTGAAAACTGTGGTACAATAAGGATGCGGACTGCTCGGAGGAGGTGGTGGTGGAGTTGAGGTAGTAGGAACTGCAGGTTGAGGATTCTTCTGCAACGTTTGTGTTGCCATCCTTGCATAGTTATTTGGATACAAATTTTTGACATGGTGAACCATAGTCGCTGTACTGAAAGAGTACATTTTTGTGGGATCACCCCTGGAAAGAGTAACCTCACAGATCTTGCAAGTTACTTTCGGTGCATTTACTTTTTTCAGTCCCTCAGGATATGTAAAAAACTTCCAAATTAAAGCTTCTTTTCTCTTTTTCTGAAGTTGCTCAGCAACAAATTCTTCCTCACAGGAATGTTCTGATTAAGTTTCAAAAAGAGCAGCCATTGAATAGTTTGGGAGGAAGCAAAGTGGGCGGAATTACTGTCAGCTGCAAGATCACGAGACACTGTATCATTTTGGAAGTTGATAGCTAATGGGAACAATGTGGGAAGGGTGATTAGAGACACATTCTTAGACGAGCAAACCTGGGTAACCCATTTTACTAATTTGTATACGAAATATGATGATCCTCACACAGCATCTACTGTAGTAAGTCATGAACTTCCAGTGGATCCGCTGGTCTTTACTTTGGGGGAAACAGAGCTGGCTATCAGCCAAGTCAAAAATGGGAAAGCCCCAGGTTTGGATAAAATCCCCGGGGATCTTTACAAGCACGACTTGAAAATATGGGCACCATATATCAATTACCTATGCAACAAACTATCTCAAAGTTTGGAATTTCCTGAAAGCTGGAAAGGAGCTGAAATTGTTTTAATATTTAAAAAAGGAGACAGAAAGGACCCCTGTAATTACCGTCCAATAAGCTTGATGGACATCCTTCAGAAAATTTACTCACGCCATATTTTATTTAGAGTGAGTAATTGGTTGGACGAAAAATCATTTTTAACTAAATTTCAAGCCGGGTTCAGAACCAAAGTCAGCACTATAGATCAGTGCTTCAGATTCTGCTGCCTCTACTGGAAGTACGTAATGATAAAGAAGGCTCATTTGTATGTTGCCTTTGTTGATTTAAGGGCAGCATTCGATTTGGTGCCACGTGATCTTCTGTGGAAGACGCTGAGTGCAGCGGGCATGCCAAACAACATAGTAGCTCAAATTATAAAATTACATGATGGGAACTTTGCGAGAATTAGATGGGGACAAAACGGCGAACTTTCACGGAAAATTCCAATCGAACGTGGAGTTCGCCAGGGATGCGTTCTGGCCCCCACGTTATTCTCTATCTTCGTGAATGATATTCCCTCTTATCTAGATAAATGTAAAAATGATGCACCTAAATTGAATGGCGAAAGGGTAGCATCTCTATTGTTTGCTGACGATACTATTCTGATATCCCAAACTAAAAATGGCTTGCAGATTTTATTGAATACTTTTAACGATTACTGTTGTCAAAAGGGGCTTGAGATTAACGTAAAAAAAAACGAAATACATGGCCCTTAATCCAACCAAACCAGACAAGGGTTGTCTTTCTCTGAAAGGGACAAAGTTGGAATCAGTGTCTCACTTTTCATATCTAGGGGTGACGCTTGACTGTAACTTTACCTGGAAAGCTCAAATGGAAAAAAGCAAATTGTTATTTGCCCAGAACGTTAAACCAATTCTCAGAGAGCAAAGCTTAAGCACCAGCAAAGCGGTACGTCCCGTCATGGAACTTTTTAAATTTAAGGTCCAATCTTCAGTGCTTTATGGTGCCGAACTGTGGGGGCCAGGCTCCAAGGAGACCTTTAGCATCCACGATAACAACTTTATGCGTAGCTTGGTTAGGGTCCCGAGAGGAACCCCATTAGTACCCCTGCAACTGGACCTTGATTTTAAAAGAACTGACCATCATGTTCTTATTAGACCGCTTATGCTCTGGGTAAGATTGTGGCACGTTCCTGAGCTTCATGTATATAGAGAAGGGCTGATAGAGATTATGGGGTTGGATAGTAACAAAAAAATTCTTTGGCTAACACATGTCAGGACTTGGCTAAACTTTATAGGTCTGAAACACTTTTGGGAGCATCCCGAGCAGCTTCCATCTAATCCCAAATTAGTCCTGAAAAAAGCCTTTTGGTCCTATGTAGCAAATATGGCTGTAAACCTTAGTACTAGTGGTCCATTAGTATCAAAATTTTTAAGTTTTAAGGGCGAACCCCTCTATGAGTCCTTTATGGACGAGATAGAGCCTCCACTTGCCAAGACACTTTTCCTAAAGTTTAGATATGGAAACCTTCGACTGAAATCAACTTTGTCATGTTGGGCAAGGAACCGTGACCCATTGGCTGAGGAATTGGACAAAGTCTGTTCACTTTGTGAACATAACCAAATTGAGAATGTGCAGCACATTCTCTTTCTTTGTCCTATCTACGCCCATGAGAGGAAAAGATGGATTAAGCCGATATGCCTCTTATTAGGTTTGAGGTCCTGCGACCAGGCCCTGAGAATTTTGACCACTAATACCTCTCAACAGATCATATTTAGTGTCAGTAGATTTTTACTTGCCATTTGCTACCGTAGGAAAAAAATAGGTCTTCAGCTGTAAACTCAACCTCTAATCTCTATTAATATTGTGCTATCTATAGAATCGATCTGTTTAGAGTAGCATTAACTGTATTAGACAATTGAATTTGCTTATAGAATTACTGAGGTGTCCTCCCGCCTCATATGTTTTTTATTGTTATGCTCCATGATTATTCAACACTTGTTGCACAGTTAAATAGAATGTACTTTACACTTTATTTTTAAAGTGATTGTCCTAATTTTATTGAAATGTAATTTTTAATGAAATGTAATGTTTAAATTGTTCTTTTATGGCGTAACGCCGAAATAAAGATTTGAAAGGAAGGAATAGTTTGGTTCTAAAGGACTACAGCTCCACAAAATAGATGCTTCTCTTGAAAAAGTCCAAGTAGAATGATCAAAATAGGAAGGGTCTTTCAACAGTTTAAATATGAAGTATTATGAACAAATCAAAACTTTCCTTCTGTGCTCACATGGCTTTGCATACACTTACAGTGCATTTACTGTGCGTTTACGGTGCGAGTATGTATGACGTACAGTTGCATTTTTCTTAATTGGTTTCAAAAGTAATATACGGTTAATTAAAAGATTAAAAAAAGTATTTTCATGATTATCCCAGATAATGTCTTTCCTTAGTATGTACATTAAATACATAAATATATGTTTTAAACAATTAGAAACTTTTGCGCCGTACGCGCATGGGGCGTCGTACATGACGTCACACGGAAGCGCCGATGCGACGTGTAACGTCAAAACGTATTTGTAACGTATGCATTTGTACGCGCAGTGTACGATTACCTGTACAAAGTATGTGCGATCACCGTATGCGTACAGTACGATTATACAAAAAAGGAAAAAGGAAATATATAGAATTTGATTTTAATAAATTGGGGGGGGAAATAATTAATAAAAATTATATATTAGACTTTTGTTTTGTTAATATTTTACATTAAGAATATGAAATATAACTTAAAAAATAAAATAACTATAAATAATTATAATAAAAATTTAGGAAATTAGTATAGAAAGACAGAAATATAATAATGAATACCTTTAAAAATTATCATTTACAAAACCTTTGAAATTCACTGAAAAATCCATAGGTTTCACACCCGTTATAGTTAGGAATTAGCATTTAAAAAACCTTTTAAAATTCACTGAAAAAACCATAGGTTTCATACATGTTATAGTTAGCTGGACATTTCACTCATACAAAACCTTTGAAATTCCCCCGTTATAGTTAGTTCAGCTAACTATAACTCGCACGCCCGCAATGCACTACTGATGATGTCACATACTGCATCACTCATGACTTGGTCAGTGACATCACTCATGACATCACTGATGACATCTCAAATGACATCACTGATGACATCATCCTTGTGAAAGGGTGGCAGACCTCCTCTCACCCTAATATAACCTTTGATACACACATTCAAAAATAGAACCTAAAGTTTTCTAAAAAATGGAGATACCATTACCAGTTAGAACAACCTATTCAGTAATTCCAAAATCTACATACACATCCACTCATTCACCAATAGTTCTATATAGTCACTCATACATGTACTCACTCATCATATGTACTCATACACCTATACATCCTGTTACACACCTACACTTATACATAGTTATTCACACATATACTCACACAGGCAAATACAATATCAAACATCCATTTACTTGCATATACAGCTCTACACACACCACTACACTCATTTCTACAGAAACGTACACATACTTACTCTCTTAAACAATCAGTTATAGAAACACAGACTTATTTATACAGGAATTCTCCCAATCTGTCACTGTCACATATCCTTACTTATATCCCTCAATACTCACATATACTAGTTTAAAACATATGTACTTACTCATAAAGACACTATTGAGGCAGTCATTCACTCACTAACACACCCATACACACAATCATCCACCCATACAGTCCTGCACACATGCTGTATTCAACACACATACAAACAGTAAGTCAGTCGTTCATGCATCTGTGCTCTAAGTAATACTCCCCACCAAACCATCGAGACACTCATTCTGATACTCAAAAAAACAACTATAACCCATATAAACACTCATGTAGGTACTTATTAACCCATGCAGCCACTTATACACAAAGTGAGACACTTATACAGATATTACATATTTAAACATTACTCGCTAATACATGTATTCACTAAGATATACTTAATAAGTCAGTTATACAATCAATTTTACAAAAAAAACATTTAGACACTTATTTACCCATTTATTCTTCCATCGACCTTGACATATACATATATAAAACATATTTTAATTTCAGAAAAACACACATTCACTGGATGATGTCAACAGTGATGTCATCAGTGATGTCATTTGAGATGTCATCAGTGATGTCATGAGTGATGTCACTGACCATGTCATGAGTGATGTAGTATGTGACGTCATCAGCAGTGCATTGCGGGCGCGTGAGTTATAGTTAGCTGAACTAACTATAACGGGGGAATTTCAAAGGTTTTGTATGAGTGAAATGTCCAGCTAACTATAACATGGTTTTTTCAGTGAATTTCAAAGGTTTTTTTAATGCTAATTACTAACCATAATGGGTGTGAAACCTATGGTTTTTTCAGAGAATATATATATATATATATATATACATACTGACAAAGGCGTACCGCCGAAAGGCATCTGATCTTTGTAAACCTTGTGTGCAAAATAAATACGACCTGGATTTAAACCCCGCGCAAGTGCAATTATCTTTTTTGGAATATATATATATATATATATATATATATATATATATATATATATATATATATATATATATATATATATATATATATATATATATATATATATTACCTACTGGCGGTCGCCAGTAGGTATATATAGTTAGGATTTTTTCTCTATGGGATTTTTGAAAATTCTATGTCTAATAACTTTGGCGTTTGTGGACGGAATTGGCTGAAATTTTCAGGAAAATGGAACATTTTGTTTCTGAGCAGCCCCTGACAATTTGGGGGGGTTTCATCAAGGGGGGGCCGAGAAAAAAGGGGGGTCCCAAAACGCGTTTTTCCCATGTTAATTTCCATAGGGCGGTTGGCCTCACTTTTAGCTCGAACGGCTGAATGGATTTGCACGAAACTTGGCAAAATTGTAGGGACTGTTAGCCCGATGTGCCTTTGCTAGGTCTTAATATATGTGCTCCAGTGGATTTTGAGTAATTTAGGTTCAAAAAAAGATATATATCTGGGCGGAGCCTAACCACACATCTGATCTGATTGGCTGTCAGCACTTCATCCAAGAAGTGTTGGCAGCCATCTTGGGACCAATATACATGATAGCACCTCATTAAAAAGCATTGTAGTTAATAGAGGGTTTTAGGACTTTAGTTACATTATACATCATTTGTTGATGGTACCAGACTCGTTTTAGGAATTGTTGTGGGTTCTAAGGTGATTTTACCATGTGAAAAAACCTTCTGCTGTGATATCATGAATATTGTTTGAAAGAAAACTAATATCTCATGATTTTCCCACAGTGGTTTGGAAGGGGATCTATAAGCTAAACTGAAAGCATATTTTCTGTAAATTCACATTATCTTTCTCAGTCATGTGAAAATGAAGTCTGACATTCTCAGTAAAACATGTACATCCAACAAGGACAGAGACTGTCAGTTGATTCCTTTGTGTTCTACTGCAGCCTCCTAGAGTGTTCTAAAGAACAACTAGAGCGCTAACAGTCCTACTTATTACAAAGGTATGGCACACCTGAAGCCATCTTGATTGGAATAAAGTGGTAACTCTTAAAACATTTAATTTAAAAAGAAACAACATGAGGGGGTATATTTTGCCATAGAAAGTATGATTAGTGCTGCAGAATGAAAAATTAGGGCACATTTTGAGTGACTTCTCAAATCCTTTTCTATTTCATTAAAACATTCTGACATGCAGTCTCCCAAAATGGCCACCAGAGACAAAAGAGCCCAAATGTAGCCCAAATGTCACCCAGATGTAGCCCAAGTATAGCCCAATGACAGAATGTCCCAGAGTGTTCTAAAGAACAACTAGAGCGCTAACAGTCCTACTTATTACAAAGGTATCGCACACCTGGAGCCATCGTGAAGGGAATAAAGTGGTAACTCTTAAAACATTTAATTTAAAAAGGAACAAAATGAGGGGGTATATTATGCAATAGAAGGTATTATTAGTGCTGCAGAAAGAAAAATTAGGGCACATTTTGAGTGACTTTTCAAATCCTCTTATATATCATTAAAAAATTCTGACATGCAGTCTCCCAAAATAGCCACCAGAGACAAAAGAGCCCAAATGTAGCCCAAATATCACCAAGATGTAGCCCAAGTATAGCCCAATGACAGAATGTCCCAGAGTGTTCTAAAGAACAACTAGAGCGCTAACAGTCCTACTTATTACAAAGGTATGGCACACCTGAAGCCATCTTGATTGGAATAAAGTGGTAACTCTTAAAACATTTAATTTAAAAAGGAACAAAATGAGGGGGTATATTTTGCCATATGAATTATGATTAGTGCTGCAGAAAGAAAAATTAGGGCACATTTTGAGTGACTTCTCAAACCCTCTTCAATTTCATTAAAAAATTCTGACATACAGTCTCCCAAGATGGCCACCAGAGACAAAAGAGCCTAAATGTAGCCCAAATATCACCCAGATGTACCCCAAGTATAGCCCAATGACAGAATGTCCCAGAGTGTTCTAAAGAACAACTAGAGCGCTAACAGTCTTACTTATGACAAAAGTATGGCACACCAGAAGCCATCTTGATTGGAATGAAGTGGTAAGTCTGAAAACACTCAATTTAAAAAGGAACAACATGAGGGGGTTAATTTTGCCACAGAAAGTATGATTAGTGCTTCAGAAAGAAAAATTAGGGATCATTTTGAGTGACTTCTCAAATCCTCTTCTATTTCATGAAAAAAATTCTGACATGCAGACTGAAACATGCACTTTGAATACCAGCAGCAGACGTCCCTGGTGAGCAGTAGCTTTACTACAGTGATCTAATGTGCAACTAGAGTGCTAACATTCAGAATTTATGGCAAATGTGTGACACATCTGAATGCCTTCTTGATGGAACCAAAGTAAACACGCATTGAAAATGCAATAGATCTCGCCCTCGTTTAAGTTAAAGCCATTCTGTTTGTAATGAGGTGGCTTTTTAGCTTTGCTTTTATTAGTGTTTTTTCAACTTTCATGTAAATAACATGCATCTGTATGCATATAAGTATATGTATGCATGCATTTATGTTTGTATTTATATAGATATACAGATGATATATGTTTATATATGTATGTATATATATATATTCACTGAAAAAACCATAGGCTATAGACCATATATAGTTAGGAATTAGCATTTACAAAACCTTGAAAATTCACTGAAAAAACCATAGGTTATAGACCATATATAGTTAGGAATTAGCATTTACAAAACCTTGAAAATTCACTGAAAAAACCATAGGTTATAGACCATATATAGTTAGGAATTCGCATTTACAAAACCTTATTTTACTCACACAAAACCATTGAAATTCCATATATAGTTAGTTGCACTAACTATATATCGCGCACCCGCAATCCACTGCTGATGATGTCACATATTACATCATTCATGACATGGTCAGTGACATCACTGATGACATCACTGATGACATCTCAAATGACATCACTGATGACATCACTGATGACAACATCCAGTGACTGTATGTTTCTGTAAAGTTAAAATATGTCTTACATATTGAAGAATGAGTGGATGTATAAGTGTCTGGATGAAGGATTTAGTAGGTGCATGACTGACTGTATGAGTGAGTGATTAAATGTGTCTCACTGAGTGCATGGGTTAGTGACTAAACTGTCTTAATTTGTGCATCATTATGTCTGTTGTTCTGTAAACTGTTGCATGTGTTGATAAGTAGCTATATGAGTAACTATATGGGTTATTGATTGGTTGCCCAAGTATTTGTATGGGAGACTGAGTGTGTGTGTGGGTGGCTGGGAGGTGTATGACTCTGTGCATAGATGTGTGAGCAGTTGATTCACTAGATGTATGGTTTCAAAAGTGCATGTGGAAACAGCTGTATGGGCGGTTCACTGTGTGCATGAGTGTTTTGGTGAGTGAATGGATATCTCAGGGCTACATGTCAAAGTAAGTACATATGTAAAACACAGTACATGTGAGAGTTGACATATATAAATAACTGTGCATAAGAGCCAGTGAATGTGTGAGTGGCTGTATGGATCATTGTGAACTTGTATCAGGGATTGTATAAGAGAGTAAATATGTGTTAGTATATGTTTGAATAAGTAAAGTTTGTATAACTATATAGTTGAGGAAATGGAGGTGTGATTGATTCTTTGCATGACTGACTAGGTGTGTGAGTAACTCCATGGATGAGTGACAGTCTGTGAGTGTCTGTTTACACTGATTGTATCTAAGATTATATTAGAGTCTGAAGAGGTTCATCGTATTATCACATGAATGATATCATCAGTGATGTGATCAGTAATGTCAAATGAGATGTCATCAGTGATGTCATCAGTGATGTCATTTGAGATGTCATCAGTGATGTCATTTGAGATGTCATCAGTGATGTCACTGACCATGTCATGAATGATGTAATATGTGACATCATCAGCAGTGGATTGCGGGTGCGCGATATATAGTTAGTGCAACTAACTATATATGGAATTTCAATGGTTTTGTGTGAGTAAAATAAGGTTTTGTAAATGCGAATTCCTAACTATATATGGTCTATAACCTATGGTTTTTTCAGTGAATATATATATATATATATATATATATATATATATATATATATATATATATATATATATATATATATATATATCATCAAGAAGTTGCCCTGCAGCAAAGACGCCCACGCAGAGGAGTGCTTCAACCAAGCTTTAATTTGTAAAGCCGGCAGTTCACATCATAACCAAAGTTCCTTACGCGTTTCAAAGCCCGGAGGCTTCTTCATCAGAGGATGTCACATGTTCCAACTGGCTAATTCTTAGGGGTGCCATTATCTGCATGCTTGCGATGTCCACGTGACTTTGATCCACGCGACTTGCACTGGTAAGTAGTTTTAATGCATGCTGGAACCCGTAGTTTCAGTGTTGGCAAAATAATTATTAATCCAATGTGGGAGCAGTTCCAGAACAGTGGGGCATAATACCAAGCAATAGCGATAATTATCGCTATTGCTTGGTTAGAGACAAAAATTTACAGCAGAGCTGCGGCGATTTTTATCGCAGATAAACCTTGGTATTACCAAGGTTTATCGCAAATGCGATAAAAATTGGCCGCAATGCATGAATATCGCTGAAAAGTCAGCAATATTCATGCATTACTGAGCTAATGCTCTTAGCCATGTTATCTACCTCCCATTGGATAACATGGCTAAGAACTGCTCAGGGCAGGTGTTAGCTTTTGGAGATATTCGCGCTTAGCGCGAATATCTCCAAAAGTTGGTAATAGGAGATAGCGATGTTAGCGACTGTTTCCAGTCGATAACATCTTGGCACGCCCACTTTGCATGTCATTAGTGATAAATATCACTGACATGCAAAGTGGGGCCCAAGATGGTCGCTATCTCCTACTAGCTGTCGCTAACTGGTGTTAGCGACAGCTAGGTAATAGGGAGATAACTTTATCTCCGCTTTCTTGGCTTTTAAAGCCAAAAAAGCGGAGATAAGCCCCCTTGATAATATGCCCCAGTTTTTTTTCTTTCAAAATGAAATCCATGTGGACTGCTGTGAAAGCGCTGTTTTTCTTTCATTTACCTCCTCTGCGCTGAAAAGGTCCGATGCTCAGTGACCTTTCAGCCCCATATTTCACTTCATGGTGGGGCATCCTTCTCGGCCAGGCTGCCGAGTTAAATTCATCAAAAAGGTACCCTGCAGCAAAGACGCCCACGCAGAGGAGTGCTTCAACCAAGCTTTAATTTGTAAAACCGGCAGTTTCCACATCATAACCAAAGTTCCTTACGCGTTTCAAAGCCCGGAGGCTTCTTCATCAGAGGATGTCACATGTTCCAACTGGCTAATTCGCAGGGGCACCATTATCTGCATGCTTGCGATGGCCACGTGACTTTGATCCACGTGACTTGCACTGGTAAGTAGTTTTAATGCATGCTGGAACCCGTAGTTTCAGTGTTGGCGAAATAATTATTAATCCCATGTGGGAGCAGTTCCAGAACAGTGTCTTTTTCTTTCAAAATGAAATCCATGTGGACTGCTGTGAAAGCGCCGTATATATATATATATATATATATATATATATATATATATATATATATATATATATATATATATATATATATATATATATTACCTACTGGCGATAGCCAGTAGGTATATATAGTTAGGATTTTTTCTCTATGGAACTTTTGAAAAATCTATGCCTAATAACTTTGGCGTTTGTGGACGGAATTGGCTGAAATTTTCAGGAAAATGGCACATGTTGTTTCTGAGCAGCTCCTGTAAATTTGGGGGGGGTTCTTCAAGGGGGGACCCAGAAAAAAGGGGGGTCCCAAAACGCGTTTTTCCCATGTTAATTTCCATAGGGCGGTTGGCCTCACTTTTAGCCCGAACGGCTGAATGGATTTACACGAAACTTGGCAAAATTGTAGGGACTGTTAGCCCGATGTGCCTTTGCTAGGTCTCAATATATGTGCTTCAGTGAATTTTGAGAAATTAACGTTTAAAACAAGATATATATCTGTAACAGCGCTCCGGGCAGCGCTCCGGTTCGCGAACTTTTCGCGTATCGGAACTTTGCGAAGCGAAGCTGATTGGCTCTCCGGTGTCTGTCAACATTCTAAACAGTCCGGAGCGGCCGCCATCTTGTCTCTCGGTAGGATCGAGAGACAAGAGGAGGCCAAAACAAAGGGGGAAATGAAGGAAAGAGGGCAAGGTACACCCCTTCTGACCCCCTAGGATTGATGAGGGGGATATTATAAAGCCACGCGGGGCCAAAAAAAAAAAAAATCCGATTTTTTTCGCCGTAGAGACGCGTCTTGGTACGCGAACCGGGCAGCTAACCGGGCAGCCAGTGAAGTGCGACTCCGTTTCCTTAAGCAGAGGAGGAAGTGTTGTGCAATTTAATACGGCGTGGTTCAGCCGTGGGAGCGCCGCACAGTCAGCTAGAGCGCCAAGCATTTCCCTGACAAGGACCACAGCGTTTTCTCCGTGGTAGCGGAACAAAAGGGAAATTGGCTGCCGCTGGAGACCGGCTCCAGCATGACTCCTGTTTCGCCTGAAGAGAGGTTAGAAGCGGGGCACTGGGAGTTGTTGAAAATCCATCGGAGGAACTGTAAAATGATGGGAGAACTACAGTGACCAGCATGCCCACCTGAGGGATGAAAAAAATGCAATGAAGCATCACCAATAGAAAAGGCTGTCACTGTGAGGAACCCGTTTGAGACAATATGGCACACCTTTGAAAAAGTCGAGTGATTTGATGAAATGCGTCAGGACTGCCAAACCTGCACATTCAATAAAGTAATTACCTGAACCCAGTGAAGTGCGACTCCGTTTCTTTAAGCAGAGGAGGAAGTGTTGTGCAATTTAATACGGCGTGGTTCAGCCGTGGGAGCGCCGCACAGTCAGCTAGAGCGCCAAGCATTTCCCTGACAAGGACCACAGCGTTTTCTCCGTGGTAGCGGAACAAAAGGGAAATTGGCTGCCGCTGGAGACCGGCTCCAGCATGACTCCTGTTTCGCCTGAAGAGAGGTTAGAAGCGGGGCACTGGGAGTTGTTGAAAATCCATCGGAGGAACTGTAAAATGATGGGAGAACTACAGTGACCAGCATGCCCACCTGAGGGATGAAAAAAATGCAATGAAGCATCACCAATAGAAAAGGCTGTCACTGTGAGGAACCCGTTTGAGACAATATGGCACACCTTTGAAAAAGTCGAGTGATTCGATGAAACGCGTCAGGACTGCCAAACCTGCACATTCAATAAAGTAATTACCTGAACCCAGTGAAGTGCGACTCCGTTTCCTTAAGCAGAGGAGGAAGTGTTGTGCAATTTAATACGGCGTGGTTCAGCCGTGGGAGCGCCGCACAGTCAGCTAGAGCGCCAAGCATTTCCCTGACAAGCACCACAGCGTTTTCTCCGTGGTAGCGGAACAAAAGGGAAATTGGCTGCCGCTGGATACCGGCTCCAGCATGACTCCTGTTTCGCCTGAAGAGAGGTTAGAAGCGGGGCACTGGGAGTTGTTGAAAATCCATCGGAGGAACTGTAAAATGATGGGAGAACTACAGTGACCAGCATGCCCACCTGAGGGATGAAAAAAATGCAATGAAGCATCACCAATAGAAAAGGCTGTCACTGTGAGGAACCCGTTTGAGACAATATGGCACACCTTTGAAAAAGTCGAGTGATTCGATGAAACGCGTCAGGACTGCCAAACCTGCACATTCAATAAAGTAATTACCTGAACCCAGTGAAGTGCGACTCCGTTTCCTTAAGCAGAGGAGGAAGTGTTGTGCAATTTAATACGGCGTGGTTCAGCCGTGGGAGCGCCGCACAGTCAGCTAGAGCGCCAAGCATTTCCCTGACAAGGACCACAGCGTTTTCTCCGTGGTAGCGGAACAAAAGGGAAATTGGCTGCCGCTGGAGACCGGCTCCAGCATGACTCCTGTTTCGCCTGAAGAGAGGTTAGAAGCGGGGCACTGGGAGTTGTTGAAAATCCATCGGAGGAACTGTAAAATGATGGGAGAACTACAGTGACCAGCATGCCCACCTGAGGGATGAAAAAAATGCAATGAAGCATCACCAATAGAAAAGGCTGTCACTGTGAGGAACCCGTTTGAGACAATATGGCACACCTTTGAAAAAGTCGAGTGATTCGATGAAACGCGTCAGGACTGCCAAACCTGCACATTCAATAAAGTAATTACCTGAACCCAGTGAAGTGCGACTCCGTTTCCTTAAGCAGAGGAGGAAGTGTTGTGCAATTTAATACGGCGTGGTTCAGCCGTGGGAGCGCCGCACAGTCAGCTAGAGCGCCAAGCATTTCCCTGACAAGGACCACAGCGTTTTCTCCGTGGTAGCGGAACAAAAGGGAAATTGGCTGCCGCTGGAGACCGGCTCCAGCATGACTCCTGTTTCGCCTGAAGAGAGGTTAGAAGCGGGGCACTGGGAGTTGTTGAAAATCCATCGGAGGAACTGTAAAATGATGGGAGAACTACAGTGACCAGCATGCCCACCTGAGGGATGAAAAAAATGCAATGAAGCATCACCAATAGAAAAGGCTGTCACTGTGAGGAACCCGTTTGAGACAATATGGCACACCTTTGAAAAAGTCGAGTGATTCGATGAAACGCGTCAGGACTGCCAAACCTGCACATTCAATAAAGTAATTACCTGAACCCAGTGAAGTGCGACTCCGTTTCCTTAAGCAGAGGAGGAAGTGTTGTGCAATTTAATACGGCGTGGTTCAGCCGTGGGAGCGCCGCACAGTCAGCTAGAGCGCCAAGCATTTCCCTGACAAGGACCACAGCGTTTTCTCCGTGGTAGCGGAACAAAAGGGAAATTGGCTGCCGCTGGAGACCGGCTCCAGCATGACTCCTGTTTCGCCTGAAGAGAGGTTAGAAGCGGGGCACTGGGAGTTGTTGAAAATCCATCGGAGGAACTGTAAAATGATGGGAGAACTACAGTGACCAGCATGCCCACCTGAGGGATGAAAAAAATGCAATGAAGCATCACCAATAGAAAAGGCTGTCACTGTGAGGAACCCGTTTGAGACAATATGGCACACCTTTGAAAAAGTCGAGTGATTCGATGAAACGCGTCAGGACTGCCAAACCTGCACATTCAATAAAGTAATTACCTGAACCCAGTGAAGTGCGACTCCGTTTCCTTAAGCAGAGGAGGAAGTGTTGTGCAATTTAATACGGCGTGGTTCAGCCGTGGGAGCGCCGCACAGTCAGCTAGAGCGCCAAGCATTTCCCTGACAAGGACCACAGCGTTTTCTCCGTGGTAGCGGAACAAAAGGGAAATTGGCTGCCGCTGGAGACCGGCTCCAGCATGACTCCTGTTTCGCCTGAAGAGAGGTTAGAAGCGGGGCACTGGGAGTTGTTGAAAATCCATCGGAGGAACTGTAAAATGATGGGAGAACTACAGTGACCAGCATGCCCACCTGAGGGATGAAAAAAATGCAATGAAGCATCACCAATAGAAAAGGCTGTCACTGTGAGGAACCCGTTTGAGACAATATGGCACACCTTTGAAAAAGTCGAGTGATTCGATGAAACGCGTCAGGACTGCCAAACCTGCACATTCAATAAAGTAATTACCTGAACCCAGTGAAGTGCGACTCCGTTTCCTTAAGCAGAGGAGGAAGTGTTGTGCAATTTAATACGGCGTGGTTCAGCCGTGGGAGCGCCGCACAGTCAGCTAGAGCGCCAAGCATTTCCCTGACAAGGACCACAGCGTTTTCTCCGTGGTAGCGGAACAAAAGGGAAATTGGCTGCCGCTGGAGACCGGCTCCAGCATGACTCCTGTTTCGCCTGAAGAGAGGTTAGAAGCGGGGCACTGGGAGTTGTTGAAAATCCATCGGAGGAACTGTAAAATGATGGGAGAACTACAGTGACCAGCATGCCCACCTGAGGGATGAAAAAAATGCAATGAAGCATCACCAATAGAAAAGGCTGTCACTGTGAGGAACCCGTTTGAGACAATATGGCACACCTTTGAAAAAGTCGAGTGATTCGATGAAACGCGTCAGGACTGCCAAACCTGCACATTCAATAAAGTAATTACCTGAACCCAGTGAAGTGCGACTCCGTTTCCTTAAGCAGAGGAGGAAGTGTTGTGCAATATATATATATATACATATATATATATATTACCTACTGGCGATAGCCAGTAGGTATATATAGTTAGGATTTTTTCTCTATGGAACTTTTGAAAAATCTATGCCTAATAACTTTGGCGTTTGTGGACGGAATTGGCTGAAATTTTCAGGAAAATGGCACATGTTGTTTCTGAGCAGCTCCTGTAAATTTGGGGGGGGGTTCGTCAAGGGGGGACCCAGAAAAAAGGGGGGTCCCAAAACGCGTTTTTCCCATGTTAATTTCCATAGGGCGGTTGGCCTCACTTTTAGCCCGAACGGCTGAATGGATTTACACGAAACTTGGCAAAATTGTAGGGACTGTTAGCCCGATGTGCCTTTGCTAGGTCTCAATATATGTGCTTCAGTGAATTTTGAGAAATTAACGTTTAAAACAAGATATATATCTGTAACAGCGCTCCGGGCAGCGCTCCGGTTCGCGAACTTTTCGCGTATCGGAACTTTGCGAAGCGAAGCTGATTGGCTCTCCGGTGTCTGTCAACATTCTAAACAGTCCGGAGCGGCCGCCATCTTGTCTCTCGGTAGGATCGAGAGACAAGAGGAGGCCAAAACAAAGGGGGAAATGAAGGAAAGAGGGCAAGGTACACCCCTTCTGACCCCCTAGGATTGATGAGGGGGATATTATAAAGCCACGCGGGGCCAAAAAAAAAAAAAAAATCCGATTTTTTTCGCCGTAGAGACGCGTCTTGGTACGCGAACCGGGCAGCTAACCGGGCAGCTAACCGGGAAGCTAACCGGCAGTGTAACGGGAGTCTGAGGAGAAGCTGATTGGCTGTTATCATTGTAAACAGTCTGGACCGGCCGCCATCTTGTCTCTCTGTGGGATCGAGAGACAAGAGGTGGAAAAAAAAAGGTGTAAATGAATGATAGGGGTAAGGCAGACTCCTCCTGAACCCCTAGGATTGATGAGGGGGCTATTAAAGTTCCCTGGTGGGTGAAAAAAAAAAATTTGCGATTTTTCGCGGTAAAGGTGCTTCCTGGTACGTTAACCGGGCAGCTAACCGGCAGCGTAACGGGAGTCCGACATATTGTGTTTTTTGAACGTTTGTGATATGTGCACGTGTGGATTTTGTCTAATTAAGGTTAAAAAAATATATATATATCTTTAAGCGTGTTCTGGCGCGCTTACGTTTTGGGTTTGGTTTGCGCTGCAGAGACGATACGTCACGGTTATGCGATGCATCATGAGGCGTCTCACGGGCTACGTGATACGTCACTTAATAAAGAATATATTTTACAGCTATAGATATTAGCTTTTAAAAAACCAATGAAATTCACAGAAAAAACCATAGGTTATAGACCATATATAGTTAGGAATTTGCATTTACAAAACCTTGAAAATTCACTGAAAAAACCATAGGTTATAGACCATATATAGTTAGGGATTAGCATTTAAAAAACCTTATTTTATTTGCACAAAACCATTGAAATTCCATATATAGTTAGTTGCACTAACTATATATCGCGGACCCGCAATCCACTGCTAATGATGTCACATATTACATCATTCATGACATGGTCAGTGACATCACTGATGACATCACTGATGACATCTCAAATGACATCACTGATGACATCACTGATGACATCTCAAATGACATCACTGATGACATCACTGACATCTCATTTGACATTACTGATTACATCACTGATGATATCATTTATGTGATAATACATCTTCAGACTCTAATATAACCTTAGATACACTCAGTGTAAACAGGCACTCACAGACTGTCACACATCCATGGAGTTACTCACACACCTAGTCAGTCATGCAAAGAATCAATCACACCTCCATTTCCTCAACTATACAGTTATACACACCTTACTTATTCAAACATATACTAACACATATTTACTCTCTTATACAATCCTTGATACAAGTTCACAATGATTCATACAGCCACTCTCACATTCACTGGCTCTTATGTTCAGTTATTTATATATGTCAACTCTCACATGGAGTGTGTTTTACATATGTACTTACTTTGACATGTAGAACTGAGATATCCATTCACTCACCAATATACTCATGCACACAGTCAACTGTCCATACAGCTGTTTCTACATGCACTTTTGAACCCATACACCTAGGGAATCAACTGCTCACACATCTATGCACAGAGTTATACACCTCCCAGCCACCCACACACATACTCAGTCTCCCATACAAATACTTGGGCAACCATTCAATAACCCATATAGTTACTGATATAGCTACTGATTTAAACATGCAGCAGTTTACAGAAGAACATAAATAATGATTGCCAAATTAAGACACTTTAATCACTAACCCATGCACTCAGTGAGACACATTTAATCATTTTCTCATACAGTCAGTCATGCACCTACTAAATCCTTCATCCAGACACTTATACATCCACTCATTCTTCAATATGTAAGACATATTTTAACTTTACAGAAACATACAGTCACTGGGTGTTGTCATCAGTGATGTCATCAGTGATGTCATTTGAGATGTCATCAGTGATGTCATCAGTGATGTCACTGACCATGTCATGAATGATGTAATATGTGACATCATTAGCAGTGGATTGCGGGTCCGCGATATATAGTTAGTGCAACTAACTATATATGGAATTTCAATGGTTTTGTGCAAATAAAATAAGGTTTTTTAAATGCTAATCCCTAACTATATATGGTCTATAACCTATGGTTTTTTCAGTGAATTTTCAAGGTTTTGTAAATGCAAATTCCTAACTATATATGGTCTATAACCTATGGTTTTTTCTGTGAATATATATATATATATATATATATATATATATATATATATATATATATATATATATATATATATATATATATATATATATATATATATATATATATTAGTTCATGAAATGCTTATGGCCTCAGATATTTCATCACCCATGACATGTTAAATGGCACTATTAATGACTTTATGATTACATCTCAAATGACATAATTGATTATATAATCAAGTCATTGTGACAGCGTCCTATAGGATTTGTGGACTTGAAGTATTTAAACATGGTGCACCTGTGGCATAATTGTAAGTCAAGAGGTTGACAGGTGTGCATTTGTTACTGATAAAGAACCATCTGCAAAGCCTTGTGACAACTCTCGCTAGTTTCGTAAAACAAACTGCACATATTCCTGAGATGAGCACAATGGTATACAAGCTTAGAATCATGCTTGCAAATCCAGTGTGAGTTAAAACACCTCTAAGTGGGCCATCCCTATATATCCTACTATCTACCATGCCTCAAAATAATCAGCGAGCCACTGGAAATAAACAACTGCATCTCATAAATGTCTTTGTTACATAAATGTTGTCTTTAGCACTGTATTCCAACTATTTAACATAGGCACGTGCTCAGATATTCACTCATGGATGATCTATTGTCAACAGAAGCTTTGGCATTGCTTGTAGATCATTTGGCCGTGTGCAGAATGGGTTTGGCTGGAGAGGCAGACGTCTGGCCAGGTTCTGCGGCCAGCACCTCACTGGCAACCAACACTCCTACTGAGATGGTCTTTGGCTGTGCACAGCAGGGGGCTGGCATCCAACCTGACCACATCTTCCACACAACCTATGGATATATGTAGAAAATATTCTATACATATTTCTTTTTAGGGTGGTTGTGTTGGTTTTTTCACAGATTTTTTGTTTTGATTTTCTTTAATTTTTTCATTACTGTTTAGAACTACAGTTTAAAAAAATGCTTTTAAATGCAATTTTTGTATTTTTTAGTTTTTGTTCTACAGATCTCTGGAATGCTCCTTTTAGTGGTTCTTCAGCACTTTTGCAAAAGCTAATTTACTCGTCTTGCCCGAATTGACATTGTGGTGGCATTTTTTGCGGTATGCCACAAAATAATGCAGACTACGCGTAGTTATGGGAAGTGCAGTTCGCACTACGCACGCTACGCGTAGCTATGTGAAGTGCGTAGTGCGGTAGGGAAATGCTGTTCGCACTGATTGCACAGTGCCCAATGCTTGACCGCAGTGTGCAATCATTGCAAACGGCATCTTGCACAGTGCAAGCGGTCATTTTCTGCAGCTCGGGTAGATGTCTACTCGAGCGGCAGCTTTCTCAACGCGGACTGGTAGTTTCTCATCGCAGGCGGTCGTGTGCATACGCGACCCCCATACAATGAGAAACCTGACCTCCCGCATTGAGAATCTCACTGGGAGGTTTATTTTCCATGTGGGACAGAAAGTTTTCCTAATATTCAAGTTCATTAGGAATGGGTCTTTTTAAATTGGAGCTAAGGTTTTTGTAACAGCCTCCAATAATGGTGTTATATGAAGTTATATATTTCTTAAGTTTTCCATTCTTTTTAAAACATTGGCGGTACCGCAGTAGATTCCAAACTGCTGCTGGAACATGACTCACAGTAAAATCTCTCCATGGTTTCTGACTCTTTTCCAACATTACCCTACTTGATGTCTGTGGGTTCATCAGCAAACAAATTACGAATAAAGGATACTTTTGGAGTGTGAGAGGAATTTATCTTTCGGGGTGCTCCCCCATACACCCAGTCTTCATAAGTGTTCCCTGAAATACGGTTGAGCTCACCAGACCTTTAGGAGTTGGGGTGAGCCCGATGTTGAAGCATGTCACTATTAGAATGACATCTTTTTCTTCCTATTACCCTATATGAAGAAAAGGATCCATTTTCCTTCTCACCCACAGTAGTGGGTGTGTTGCTCTCTGGCGTACCAACCAACCCTTAGTCCCTTTCTCTTCTGCAGGAACCATCTCGGTTGCTGAGGGGATACTCATTTGTTTGCTAAGTCTCCAATAGGGAGGACGTATCCCTTCCATCCTCTCCAGTTGAGGGCCTATCTACCCTTCTAGGGTTCCCATTCGGGAACCCTAGCCTTGTGTATAAGGAGGTCTGTGGGTTCATACCTATTGCAAAGAGCTCCAGCCCTGATTTTCTTTTTTATTGATTTTTGGGGAAAAAACTGTACCATCATTGCTTTAGGAAGTGACCAGGAACATTTGGAGGAACAGTAGGAATAATGAGGACTTCCACCATCCATCAAGAGGCAGTTTATTTGCATTCTTGAAGGGGAGAAGAATGTCTTAGCAAAAATCATCACCTGCGCAATTTGCAAGCTGACCTTCAGGTGGGGCACTGATGAAAAAATTGTTTTGGGGCCTCTGGAATGCAGTAGCATTTAAATGCCTTGCATTTCCAAGAGTTTAACACCTGCAGGAACAGGAAGGTTCCGCCACATGCCCTGCACCCATGCCGCCCTTTACTGCTCCAGGGAAAACACTGCCGGCAACGCTTTTGAAATCTTATCCACAGTACTCTGATCCTGGATACACCACTGTTGGCCTCTGCTGTTTACTTTGTAACAAAGTAATTTGTATCGGTGAGCAATGTGCAACAGCTACTCTAAGTTTCAGTTCCTTCAGTTTTTCCCCCAAACCCCCCAAAACTCAAAAATCTTTTATAAACTTTAAACATTCAAAAAAGGGTTATTTTCAAAACCACCTTTTCTAGTTAAAAAGTGGAAAATAACTTTATGTTTGTCATGTCTCCGTCTTACTGTAAATAAAGCTTTATATTGTGTGGTAGAGACTTATACCAAACTTTAAAGTCCAGCTCTAGTGTTTTGGGTCAGAACCAGAATAATAAGGGATGTCGTCTTTAATGGTTAGTTTAGTCCACTATGATGGGCGTTATGGCTATTAGAACATTCTGTCCCATGAAGGCAAAATGTCCAAATTAAAAACAAAGGCCTCCTGGGGCCTTTTATGGAATGGCAACTCTGTTCCTCTTTTTCCATGGCACACCTTTTAACGGGTGTGCTGGCAAAAACAGGGATAGTGTGCTCTATTACACATAAAGCACTGGCCAACGGACAGCTACAAACTCCCCTGTTATGGGGGTGCAGCGTTAGTGAAAGGCAAACCAGTTATTTCAAGCAGTTTTCCATCTTTCTCTATTCAGGCAGAAACCCATTGCACTCCAGAGGAGGGAAAGAGATCCCATGCAGGTGTATTGTAAGAAATTGGATTAATTTTTGGGGTGGGTAACTACCTACCTTAAGGACAATCAAAACGTTAGTCAGGGTGAACGCTCAAAGTCACTAAATTAACCTGAGCTCAAACTACAGGGCCACAGAGCAGACAGGCTTAACTTAGGTCAATATGTAAAGTATGTATGCTGAAGCAGAACAGCAGATACACAAAGAATTGCTTTGCATCCTTTATTCGTCCTTTGAAGTGCACTGTAAGTGTTATATGTAAAACCCAGGCCACCTGACAAGCAGGATTTGACATTCAAACTGTATTTGACACTGTAATGTCAAAAAATGAATTCACAACTCCATCATGCAAAATCTGGCAGGTTCAGAGGGGTCATCAGAGGGGTCATTTCTGCCCGTTCAGGGCAACCTATTGCTTGCTACTGGGAGGCATTTCACACCCATTCACACCTATTCAAATGGCAATTACTGGCTGTCAGACGTGAATCCTCCACCTTCAGTAGGCTGAGATGCATTCTACTTTTTAAAAAGTTTCTGAAGTGTGTTTCCATGGTATTCCATTTTCATGCACTTCCAATTTCGTTGTCACTATATAAGAGAGGAAAGTGAAGATGTTTCTAGATGGTATACTTTGCAGCTACTCAACACCAAATTGAAACCCATGCTGACTGTGAAGAATGCACAGTTTCCCACCTTAAATCCTGAGCCGATCTGCTCTATACCCTTACTTCACCGTCAAAAAATGGCGTACAAGAGAAAAAGCTTCCTCTGGCAGAGGGCCCTATTTTTTAAGTTTCAATAATAGGGTAATACCGTGGACTCCTGCAGGACCAACCATCCAGATATACTTAATTTTTAACCCTTCATAATCATCCCGAGCATCTCTTTAAATGCTAATTTCTCCAACAGGGCTGAATGGATTTACACCAAACAATGAAAGGCACTTTTTTCTGACTAAAATTCTATCTCTGTATCAAATTGGTGTAATTCAGATCAGCCATTTTTTTGGGAGCTACCATTGAAGTTTTCTATGTGAATTGACATGGAATATCAATGTTTAGGGATAAGCATATTTTTTGGCCCTGTTTGAAGGATCACCCAAAGCTTTCCAAGAAGGAGCTGAGGGTTGATGAACTTTGTTTTGGAACGTTTTGCACAGATTCGTCAAATAGGACTAAAGTTATACTCTTACTATGGTTAATCCTCACTATTGAATGTTTATCAGTGGTTTCAAAGCTCTTATTATATTAAAGAGGTAGTTCTATCTGTGAATTGCTTCCTGTGATTTGCAGTGCTGCATTCATTTACAAGATATTTTACATGTCATGTTTTTTTGCTTTTAATGCACAAAATACTGTGGTTTAAAAACACAAAAATGTACACTTAATGGGGAACAGTGTAATATAGAACATATTTTAGGATTCCCTGTGAAATATGGATTTGATCATCATTATGACTCCAAACCATTTTGCATGGTAGAATACCAAATTCACCCTTGCTAGTTTTGCACAAATATAATGACAGTATGTCTGGTCTAAGACTACCAGTTCAGTGCTTTTAGGGCAAGGGACATGTGATTATTTATTTTTGTTCCGGAGACCAGTCTGGCAGCAGCATTAAGGGAGGCCCTTAGCGGGGCCAGTTTGTATCTAGATAGGCCACATAGAGTGGAGCTTCCCTAGTCCAGCCTAGGCAACACAAGAGCTTGAACAACCAGCTTAAAGTCGTCCTGTGAAAGAAAGGGTTTAAGTTTCCTTAGGATATTCATCGGATAATTCCCTCCTTTGGTGGTATATTCAGGTATTTCTCTAATGTAATTCCCAAGGATTTAGCGTAGTCAATAATGTGAGAACAGTTGAAGGCTGTAAGATGCTTCATGCATAGGTTTATCTTGGATGTGTGATTAGAAGGAGTGATGAGGAGGAATTCCATTTTGGTAGTGTTGAGCTTGAGGTGGTTGCCAGTGAGCCAGTTGTGAGTGCTCTTCAGAGTAGATTTGAGAGAAATGATGGCTTTTGGGGAGGATATTTCCAGATACAATTGAGTGTCATCTGCATACAGTGATAAAGAATATTGGCAGAATTCAATGCATTTGCAGAAGGTTCTGGGAATAAATTGAAAAGAATGGGTGAAAGGGCGGAATCCTGTGGTACACCCAGAGTGACCACGGAGGGCTGGGATAGGGATTAATTCACCTTGACTCTTTGGGGTCTGTTGTGGAGGAATGAAGTAAACCATTGCAGCACAGGTTCAGATAGGCCCATCCTCCGTTCCAGTGGGGACAGTAAACTGTTCTTTTTTAACAGTGTTGAAAGCAGAGGGTAAGTCAAGTAGTATCAGAAGACATGATTAATTTTGGCCTAGTATTTCTAATATGTCATCCACGATGTGAGTGAGTGCAGATTCTGTGATGTGACCTTGACGAAAATGGGATTGGTGTTGATCCAGGAGTTGGAAGTTCTCGATGTGGTCGCAGAGTTTAATCTGCGCATTTTTTTCTAGAAGATTCGTCAGAGTGGGGATATTGGAGATAGGGCAGAAGTTGTTAATATTTAAACAGTTTGCAGTATGATTTTATAGGATGGGGGTTACCTGCCCTACTCTTAGGCAGTCTGGGATAGTGCCTTGTCGTAGTGAGGTATTAACAATCTTGGACCATAAGGGGAGAATAGCCATTTCTATCTCCATGAAGATTGATGGTGGTTGCGGGTCACCGAAGACGTTAGATGGGTTAGCTGCTAGGAAAATAATATAGATGTCACTTTCATTGAGGGTAGTGAAAGTGTGCCAGGAGGCATTGTTTTTGGGGACATCTCCAAGGGGATCAAGCCGATCAATGATCTGAGAGGTGAGTGGAAAAGCATGCCCTGTCACTGAAAGTAGTTCCCTCTTTGATTGTAGGTCATTTTCAATGGTTTTTGTTTTCCCCAAGATGAATAAGGCCAGATCCTCATAGTTTGGGAGAGTGCTGTCTCCAGGAACCAGCAGATTTGGGGCATTAAGCGATTGTTGCTTGAAGATTTCAAATAGTTTTTTGTGTCCATTTTTAGCTTAGTTAACCTGAGTTCTAAAGAAGTCGGTCTTTGCATTTTTGATTTTCCTGTTGCGGGTGTTCCTCACTGATCCGAGGTGTTTTAAGTGTTCAATGGGTGGTACGGAACTCTCCAGCTTCTTTCTCCTAATCGTAGTTTGCATCTTTCAGAGATTAGATTACCACTGAACCAAGGTTTGGAGACTTTAGTGGAAATGTTTTTTTGTTGAAGGGGGCAATAGAATCAAGAACGTCTAGCATAGAGGTAGTATAGAACTCTGTGAGGTCATCTACATCTACCATGCCCAACTGAAGAGTCAAGGCAGCGTTACATCAGGTTGATAAATCATTGGGACTAATGTTTTAGAGATTACTTTTCAACTATTTTGTTTTCTTGGATTGATCTCTCTTTGGGGTCACCTCTACGTTGATGAGGAAAGTGCTGCTGTAGTGGTCTGACCAGTTGCAGGGGATAGTGGATTCCAATGTGATGTTATTCCTTTTAGAGACTATAAGGATCAGTGTATCTACCTTGTTGTGTGTGGGCCTGTCACTGAATTAGACCAGATCGTGGTCTGATAGGAAGGATTTAAGGCAGTTCACTGCATGGTCATTTGGGTTATTCCAGTGTAGGTTGAAGTTTCCTAGGAAGATCTGTGTCACTTGAGGTTCGTCGTTGGATGTGATAACTTCTATGGTTTGTTCAATTAACGGCAGATTATCTCCAGGAGGGTGGTAGAATGTGTGTAGTTTGCAAATGAGTCTGTTGTTGCTTGTGATGCTGATGCAGAGATATTCATATGTAGGCAAAGTGACACTTTCTGATTGGTACACAGAGATTGTGTTTCTGTAGACGCAGGCTATTCCACCACCAGGTTTCCTAGTTCTATCAAGTCGAATTATGCCATGGCTAGGAGATACTGGTAAGTCTAGGATAGGGGGAGAGGAGCTGTTTAGCCAGGTTTCCGTAAGGATATCTGGCTCACTTGTGAGGATGAGATTGTAAATATCTGGAGCATGTTTACTAGCTGATCTGCAGTTGAGAAGTATGTATTTCAGTTGGTTAGTCGTATGGACAGTGGCAGCCCGAGAGATGTTAATGCACTTGAGGTTATCACGATTTACAGATCTATGATTGTGGCTGGATTCTCTGTAGGGGGTAGCTTGAATGGTTTGGACCAGACCCCGGTAGGACTTGTTAGTGCCTATCAAGTGGGATGTCACTGTCAGCTAGATCAGCATTCAGTCTCCTGGGACGAAAGGAGGCATTGGGGAAGGGTATAGTATTTGAGTTACGATGATAGGTGTGCGGGTCATGAACAAGATACATGCCTGTTTGGGAGCTGGTCTGGTTCATCAAGGCACTATTGGGTCTATGTGTGGGCAGAAGTTCTTTTGTGATGGTTGTCAGATTCTGGAGTACAACCTTGAGGTGCAGCAAGCTAAGAGAGATATCATCAAGGCATGCAGCCCAGGCAGTGTGGTGACAATTGGTTATGGGTTGTGGTGTGAGGTCTATTAAAGGGGAGAGGCTGTATGTGAGACCTGGTTAAGCGGAAACAACATCATTCAGGCCATAGGTATGTTTGTGGGTCAGGGAGGTCTTGTAGGTGGCCTGATTGTGTGGAGATGGGGGCAGGGGTGGGAAGGATGGTAGGGGGGTTTATGGTCTCCGCGAATGGCATGAGCAGTAAGAAGTTAATCAAATAGGGGGTATAGGTTCTGAAGAAGAGATCTTCAGGGCATAAGGTGGAGTCTGGGCGTACCTGGGGGAGCCTCACAGAATAGTTCAACTGACAGAAGATAGACAAATGAGCAGGAGAGGATCCAGAGACAAGGGAATTTCTGTTTGCCCAGATAGGAGCCGGTGAGGCATGTGTAATGGGTTGGGAACTCCCCACTTGATTTCTAAGCCCTGCTGGGGATGAGGACTCTAGGGCAGGAGAGTAGGTGGGGTAGCAGTCGTAGGTGGCAGGAAGTGAGCTGATTGACATTGGAGTAGCCAAGGCTGTTGGGAGGGGTGTGAAAGTGCTATCATGGTAGCTAGGGTGACTTGGGAGGGCAAGTCAACTCTCATTGTTGTCTTCTTGAGGATAGGGAAGATCTCATCCATTGTAGCTAGATTGTCATTAGGGAATTGTACTAGAATATCGCTGTTATTGTATAGGGATATGGTAGCGTTCACCTTGCAGAAGGATGAGGGAGTGACAGAGAGTTTGAGGCCATAAGATGTTTTTCTTGTGTCGGTGTTTCAACGCATGGTATAGAGGACATTCCTCCATTGTTAATCTACACTTGTTAGCACAGAAATATGAGTCTGAGATAAGTGTTTCAGGGTGGGTTCTGAGAAGCTGGTGTTTAAGTCTTTTAGATGCATTTTTGGATAGATTGGGTGGGTATTTAATGGTGAAGGCATGGAGACCTGAGGGTTTTAATTTTGTGTCCATTATATGATGAGAGAGGGTACCTTTGGGGAATGAATGGGACCTTCAAAGAGAGAAAAGCTTGCATGTTGTTCAAGGAGGAATACAACTCCTTGTAAGCTGGGCCCTCCAACTGACAGGCATACATGGTGACCAGCAAATAGCAGCATCTCATGCAGTGGTTTCACTGCCTCCCCCCCAAAAAATACTTTACAACTGTGCCTTTGCATGTGGATCACAACAGAGAAGAAATGGACTGAAGTCTCTAAGATATGTCTGCCCTATCAGGAAACACAAGTTGCAATTGCATCATACTCACCTGACTAAATTGTGAGAGCATGTGAAAATATATTAATCTTCTAGCCAGCTTTAAAAAGAATAACCAAGGCTTTCATCAAAATGTGAAACTTTTTAGATACCAGTTTATACATTATCTGTCAATGAACCATGGACTGACTATGGGTGCATGGGCAGGAGGCACACAACAAGAAAGTAGAAAATTCTTGTGAATTTACAAGTGCATGTAGCTCAGGCACTCTTGGGAAATTTGGACTAGAGACAGCACATCTGACTAATTATCTAAGGTTGAATTAAAGCACCTCATTTACACATTTGTATTACTGTTGTGGCTTGTTGGGCAATATATTCTGCTAAGCCGGTGGAATTGGCAGAATTTTGGTCACTCCACATTTCACTTGCAGCATGGAGTTCTATCCAAATTTTGCCAACCGCCATATGGCGGCGTTTTTTTCTGACGCGTTTCTCTAGAACAGTAAGTTGGCAAGTGTGAGCGAGATTTGTCGTCCACTTGCACAATTTTTGGTCACGAGGAGGAAACCCGGTAAGACTCTCCAAGGCGAGTATTCGCGGTCAGAAAGCTGGTGCTCGAGCACAAAATCTATTTAAGTAGCAGCAAAATTAACTTGATGAGCTGCGCCCTTTGGCACGCTGCATGATGCCATTCATGCTGATTTTTCTACACAGAACACCTGGCACTAAATCACAGAGCGAACAGGGCAACATGCCTATTTACGCCAGTTCATTGAATTCTGCAGAATCTCGCTGAGTTTTTTTGTAACTTCACGGACTTCCGCACAGTGAAACTTTGTGAGTTCCACCCAGGCCGAGTAGTAAGCATCCTCTCACAAGATGGCAACAGTGATTCATCAGTAGCACAACCTATCCTTAGGGAAGTAAAAAGTAAACAAACAACAATGCTCAATGCACTATTACATGCCTGTTGCCACAATGTGTGTATTTGGACCAGAGAAACAAATTTTCCAGCCCAGGCATGAACAAAACAAAAAAATATAGCGGAGAACTCCTAGTGTACATTAACTGCATTGATCTAAGTCTTTTGACTTCCCTGATAAAGGCCAGATAACACAGCACGCCAGTGGCATACTAAGATTTCACTAAAGAATGATCACAGTCTTTAATAAATCTGAGGGCTGCCCACCATCGTCATAATTCTGACACACAGACTTGGCAGCCGTTAAAAAACATTTGATGTTATTGTTCGTCATAATGCGGAAACAACTTTATAAACGTACACACTCTGTATTGGGAATAGACAGCTTTTTTTTCACCACTTGGTTGAGCTAATCTACCTCTTCATGTCTCTATCGACATATTAAGAAGATTTCCAGATCCTTATATACCTTATTAGTTTTCAAATAGTGTATGGATGAAACACGTGTTGGCTGAAACATCTATGAAGCACTAACATCAACGTATATGTAGTTAATGTCAAACAACTGTGACTATAACTAGGATATTTTTTGCTTTTCTATGATACCAAGATTAAGTAAAAAATACCATCCATCTGAACATTTGGATTTCTGGTGTTTAACTACATTGCACAATGAATAAATGCTCTGTCTCCAACTAGTAGCTCGTGAGCTACTGTGGCTCTTCATACCTATAAGAAGATCACCTGTGTGCAGTACAGCTTATTAAATTAGCAAGCTTTTGCTTGGTTGAATTATTATACGTATAAGAAAATTGGAATTATACAACCGTAAAAATATTAGTAGCTCTCAATGTGTTTCATTGAACGTAAGTAGCTCTTAGTACAGAAAAGTTTGGAGCCTCAGTAGGTGTGTAAAGAGATACATCAAAGGACTTAGATAAGTACAGTCAATGTACACTAGGAGTGCTCTGCTACATTTGTTTGTTCTGCTAGTAGTAAGCATGCGGCTTCAAAAAATGCCCCTCCCTCATTCCACTCCACCAATAGTTTATATTTTTACATTATATCAAATGCAGTTTTATTATATAAATTACTGCAGATAACAACATGATGGTGAGTGCATCTGCCAACCGAGGACTGCTGAGGTATTTTATTATGGATTTTTTTTTTCTTTCTAATTTAAAAAAAGAGAAATGGATAATGAATATCCATTTATTACATGCTAATGTTATCAGTGGATACTTCAGGACACAGAAAAATGGGAAGATTACATGTGATCAATAGCGGAAATATAAATGCTGGGACTCTTAAAAATTACATGTTAGTTTAGTTTTGAGAACGTTTTACCCTTTTCAATATCCAAGGCTAAGAATTAGAGAGCAGGGAAATAATTTCGAATCAGGTTGAGAACCATGAAGCCCTGGCTCCTGGTTCTTTCCTCACGCGGTTGTCCACAACTGCAAGCAAGGCCAGACTGGCAATACTTGGCATTGGGCATTTTCCAAGAGGCTGGAAAGGTGGGGGACGGTTTTGTTAGAGAGGGCCAATTTTGTGGCCGTGCAGCAGTCTTTAAAGCACTGCAAAGATCTTTGTATATGCTGCGGTTATCAGGCAACAACAAAAGTGCCACGCTAACTCTGGTGATTATTGTACCTGCTAGAGAGCGATGGGAGTTTTGTCTACTGGCAGTTTTGCATCACCTAAGGTAGCAGAGAGGGTTAATATGGCAGCTGTAAAGAGCACGTACCATGCATATAAAAGAACACTATTTAATGTGCATAGCTCAATGGGTTACTGCTACTGTCACATAGATTATTTTGTCATTGTGCAGTTCATAATTTACAATCATAATTTAGCACAGAGAGCTATGAAATGCCATCAAAGAGCTGCATCCAAGCTGCACGGTACAACTTAGGAAGTTAGGTTCTTCTTCCAGTCTTTTATTATCCTGATGTTGTTAAAAAAGGTTTGTTTGGGTAGAAATAAATTCTTATTATTAAAGTCAACCCTAACCACTGAGTTATGTTCTGAATCCTGAGTTTGTGTTTCTCCAGATCAAGCACTCTTAAAGTGCTTACCAGTATGGCTGCATGTGAATTCTACACCTTGTAGTGCCCTTTGCCTTAAATTACATTTTCTATTCACTGAGCTACACATGTATGATTCATTGTCTCTGTGATGTAAAATGCTCCGTATAGAGAGTGGGTTAAGTTATTTGTAAGTACACCTTTAATAGAATGTATTATTACTGTGTATTCTGCATTCTGAAATGTTGAATCTGCATCTTTCAGATTGCTATCTGCTAATTGACTGGATTGGTCCCAAGGTCCTATGTATGGAAATAAATCTTCTTTTCTTTCCTGAAAACTTTGGAATTTTCTTGGATTTATTTTGAAAGAACTTCCTACAATTTATGGCGTCGATTTACTCAAGACCCACCGACTTAAATCTCAAAAAAGTATTATTATTTCTGGAAATATTTGTCTCTTCCATGGATTGCCTGTGAAAAATACATCTTTCATTGATTATCTTCACTTCGCGGTCAATTTGTGATCCTTGTAACACTGGAAGTTAATTTTGATGTCTCAACTTAGTTTTGACCACAAAGAACTGGAAGAGAAACAATTATAAAGGTACTGTGCTTTTATTTTATAGCCTTTCAACATTTACTTGCATCGTTGACTCCGACGTCCGCACATATCCTTCCTATTTGTGTGTGCTAGAGTGAAACTTTGGCTTGAAACAATGCTAATACCCCGTCTTATCTAAATTGTTTACTTTTAAGTACTCACCGTTGCGCTGTTGATTATTTTTTAAATCCGGCATCTTCGCGCTTCGGTCCTCGAGGTTCATTTCTTCTCGACGAGAGGAACCTTTGTGACGCTGTCACTACGCGAGGAATGTCAGCTTCTTCACGTTGAGGACGCTATTCACGCAGCGTCAGGACACTGTTCACCCTATGTTACAACGCTATTGAGAAATTTCCTAGTTATCACAAAGGAAAGTTTCAATTCTATTAAGGACGCGGAGGCGAGGATTTTGCTAGTCCTTTCTCCATTTTATTGGACAGCAAGTTAAAAGTAAGAAAAACATTAAAACCATGGACTACCCTAACCAACATGGCAGCGGTAGTCATGGTAGCACATCAACCAATAAGAGTCCATCAAGCAGCATATAGGGATTCCCAGCCGGTAGTCCTTCCTCTTTCTTGGGTGCTGCCGCAGGAAAGAAGTCATCTATCCACTAGTCCGCTTTCTGATCGGAGCCTAGGGAAGAGAAACAATAATAATATCTTGTCCAGAACAATGTAGAACGAAGTCAAGAACATTGCAATGGAGTAAATAAAACAATTTGCAGAAAGAAGAAAAAACAATTGAACAGTAATCCAATATGTACATTAAGACATAGGAAAAAAGGTACTTCCCTCAGACGAAGAAAAGATCATCAGAATCCAGTCTTGGGAGGGAAGGCTCGATAAAGCCTGGGTGGGAAAATCCTCGCCTCCGCGTCCTTAATAGAATTGAAACTTTCCTTTGTGATAACTAGGAAATTTCTCATTCTATGTCAGGAAGCGGAGGCGAGGATTTTGCTTGTTCAAAGCTTACTCAACACCAGCGATGCAGCCTCATGGATTGGTTTAAAGTAGAACTTTTTAAAAGTTGAATCTAAAGACCGATCCGCTGCATTCATAATATCTTCCAAACGTCCCCCTACCTGTACAGCCTTGGAAGCCATTGCACCTCTAGTGGAATGAGCCCCAAAGTCAGTGACATTATTTCCAGCTTCGGACATAATCCACCTGACCCATCTGGCAATGGTGGGAGAGGAAACTGCTTTAAAAGGTTTTTTAACCGCAATAAGCAATTGTCTCTCGCCCGGAGGGCGGAATTCAAGAGTAACATCCTCATAAGTTTTGAGGCAACGAACAACACAGAGCTTTGGTGAATCTGGGAAGGCTGGATAAGATACTGACCTGGTATTACACTTAGTTCTTCTTGAAACTGTAAACGTAACACCTTCCGGGGTAAACACCCTGGCCGAGATATCCAGAGCACGAACATCCGAAGCTGGTTTACAAGAAATCAGGCAGAGAAGAATCGCCAATTTAGCAGAAAGTTCCTTACGCGAAAGGTACTGATTATCCTGCCAGGATTTAAGGAAATTCAAAACCACATTAACATCCCATAACCCAGAATAACGGGGTTCTGGGGGACGCGAAAGGCGAATACCCTTGAGGAGTTTACAAACCCAAGGATGCTCACCCACCGGAGAGCCATCAACAAGAGCATGACCAGCAGAAATTGCCGACCTGAAAGAATTAATGGTGCTGTATGCCAATTTCTTTTGGAAAAGATCAGCGAGGAAGTAAATCACGTCAGTGACAGAGGAGCCCATGGGATCCAGGTGTTTTACACACACCAACGAACCCATCTGTTCCACGCTGATCTATAACGCTTAGTGGTGTTGGGGGCCCAGCCTCCCCGAATGAGGAGCTCAGCGTCTTTCGAAAGTGAGTCGCAAGACCAACGTCCCCTGAAATCCTCCAGGCCGTGAGATGAAGATGGCCTTGGAGAACTAGAGGATGCGGGTGACCCAAAGGATCCGTCAGAATGTGGTCGAACGACGGTAATCGAAGAGGTCTGTCCCAGGACAGCTCTAGAAGGGAAGGAAACCAGCATTGAGCTCTCCAGATTGGAGTGATCAAAATCAGAGATGCTCTCTGTCTGCGGACCTGAGCTGCTACCCTCTGAATGAAAAGGAAAGGAGGAAACGCATAAGCTGGAAACTGGGACCAGTCCTGTAGGAAGGCATACACTGCTTCCGCACCCGGGTCCGGTTTCCAGCTGTAGAAGCGGGGAAGATGGGCGTTCCATCTGGACGCAAACAAGTCCATCACTGGCAGAGCCCAAAGGTCCGAAATTCTCTGAAATACCGAATGATCCAGCCTCCAATCGCTGGCATCCCGAAAATTCCTGGACTGCCAATCCGCCACCATGTTCAGATCGCCTGGGAGATACTCCGCCGTGACCGAAATCTGACGAAGAAGGCAGTAGTTCCAGAAGTCCTTCGCAAGATCCGCTAGGACCTTGGAATAAGTGCCGCCCAAACGATTGATATATCTGACCGCAGTCGTATTGTTCATCCGGAGAAGAACACAACACGAAACTTTGGTCGTGGTGAAAGAACGGATTGCGAAAGAACCCGCGATGAGTTCCAAGCAATTGATGGGGAGGTGAAGTTCTTCCTCCGTCCACCTGCCGCCCACCGAGAGGGAGCCGCACCGGGCACCCCAACCCTGGCGACTGGCATCCGACTCGATCACAAGATCCAGACGGGAGCCGAAAATCGCCTTCCCGTTCCACGCATCCATGTGATCCAACCACCAAAGAAGTTCTGACCGGGCTTCCAAATTTAAGGAAATCAGTTCTGAGTAAGTGAGACCCTTGCGAAGATGAAACGCTTTTAGTCTCTGGAGATCCCTGTAATGAAGAGGGCCTGGAAAAATGGCCTGGATCGATGAGGACAGTAAGCCCAACATCCTGGCCAATTGACGGAGGGATATCCGATCCCGACGGAGTACTTTGCGAATCTCCTTCTTGATCTTGGAGATCTTTTGAGAAGGAAGATGAAGCGTTGCATCCGTAGTTATGATCAGAAATCCAAGGAAAGTCATTTCCTGACGAGGAATTAAATCCGACTTCTGGGCATTGATGATGAAGCCCAGTGACTGAAGAAGGGAAATTGTAACCTGAAGGTGGTGAAGAAGGAGGTCTTTGGACTGATTCATTAAAAGAATGTCGTCCAGGTAAATTATTAGGCGAATCCCCAAGGTACGGAGATGTTCTACCACCGGGCGCAGGAGTTTGGTAAAGCACCAAGGTGCTGAGGAAAGACCAAAGGGGAGCGAACAAAATTCGTAAACCAGATCCTTCCACAGAAACTGGAGGAACCGACAATGAGGAGTATAGATTGGAACCGAAAGATAAGCATCCTTCAGATCCAAGCGAACCAACCAATCGTTTTGCAACAGAAGGTCTCTCAAAAGATGGATGCCCTCCATCTTGAAATGTCTGTAAATCAGCCATTCGTTGAAGGAGCGGAGGTTGATTACCGGTCTGAACCCCTTGCCTTTCTTCTCCACTAGAAAGATATTGCTGAGGAAACCGTTTGGGTGAAGAAAAGAGGGGATGATGGCGCCTTTTTGCAACATAGCCCGAACTTCCAAGTCTATAAGCTTCTGCTCTGTGACTGAAAAAACTAGAGGGCGAGGACGAGAGAGCTGAACAGGGGAACCGTAAAACTAGGTGTGAAACCCCTGAACGGTCTCCAGAACCCAAGAATCTGATGTTATCGACGACCAGGCCTGGGGAAACAACGCTAACCTTCCCCCCATTCGAACCAGAGAAATGATGCAAAATCTTACCATTAAATCCTCTGGAGTTGGACTGGTTGCCACCAAGTCCCCTGCCTTGGCCTCTGCCTCCTCTGGAAGGGTAAAAGGTACCCTGACGACCATCATTCCAGCCGTTGTTTCTTCTGGATTGACCTCTATTGGGGCCTTGCTGGAGTTGGCGGCCGGAAGAGCGACCCCTGCCTCTGCCGGCCCCGCCAAAAACCTTTTTGGGAAAAAACTTCTTCATAGAAGCTTGTGCTTTGTCTAGGGCAGAAAAAGTAGCAACAAACTTCCCTAACTCCTTCACAAAGGGGTCCCCAAACAAAGCACCCTGCGCAATCGGGCCCGTTTCTGATGACGACAACTCTCCCAATTTTGGGTCAATTTTAAGCAACAAGGATCGTCGACGCTCCGCTGAAAGAGCACAGTTGGCATTGCCAAGAAGGCACATAGCCCTTTGCGACCAACCAGCAATGTCATCAACCGAAAGAGGCATGCCTGACTCTTTAGAACGTTGGGCTAATTCAATTATTTTCGTCAGAGGACCAACGGCATCCAACAGTTTATCTTGACAGGCTTTCCAAGACCTATCTATACCCTTCTTAGGGTCTTTGCTATACTTGGCAAAGAAGGTGCACAATTTTGGATCAATTTCAGGGGTGCACGCCACCTTAAAGGGAAGAGAAGGGCGTGGGCACTCAGAACGCAGGCGTAAACGTACATCCTGAGGTAAAGGCTTTCAAAGCTTAGCAGCGACATAATCAGCAGTAGACTGTTCAGGAAACCATTCTGATGACCTGGGTCTAAAAATAGTAGATGGGTCAAACATATCAGGAGGCACAAGTTCACCCTCTGAACAACCAGAAACACTAGGTTTTGGGCACCAAGACCTGCTCACATCCTAAAAATCCTCTGAGGAAGCATCCTCATCCTCATCTACATAATCGTCCTCCTCATCATCTCCCTCATTGGGAAACCCTTCCTCCGGGTCAAGGTCCTGGGTGGCAAAACCACCAGTCTCTCCGGGTGAGTCATCCCCCCGGTAGGGTGCGCTTCTTACCGTGCGCGCACTCTTATGAAAGACTTCAGTTAATTTGTTGAAGCCCTCCAGATGCCCCGTGTCACGCTTCCTGGCCGTACGTGGTGGAACACAACGAACACCACTGGGCCTTGCCCCGCTGTCCCCAAATACACCCGAACCAGTCTTGAACACATGGGCTGACAGCTTATTGACACTGTCCTGCAGAGGTGCCAGAGCTTGAGCTATCGCAGAAGAGAGAAGCCTGTCCACCTCTGCAGGAGGGTGTAAAAGGGGCAGTTGTGGCTGTTCATTTGAATTCGCCACCTCAACATGGGAAGGACCGGACTGCATTTCAGCAGAAAAACTGGTACCCATAAAACAAACACCCCAGCTATATACCAGGGGAAGCCCCTCACACAGGTACCACAACAGGCTAAAACGTTACACAAAGCCTGGAAGCTTAAATGACTGACTGAAAATAAAGAAATAATTTATTTAAAATTTTTAGTCAGAAAATATTGTGTCGTCAAAAACCACAGCGTCAGTGTGAGGGACGAGGCAGAAATAAGCAGAAGCGCAATGCCTCAGCGCGTTTCTACACAAGTGCGAAGAGCGCTGAGGAGGAAAGCCGGTCAGCGTCAGAAGCCGAGACCAAGACCGCGCACACGCGTAGGAGAAACGCTCGGGCTAAAAGCCTACCGCGTTAAATAAACAACAATAAAACAGCCTACAACAAAGGCGAAGTCAAAAACTAATCATACAAAACTGAAACAAAGCTGTCTACAATCAATTTCTAAACTGCCACGACAAAGATCAAGCTGAGGAAAAAACGGTGACTTATCTTGCCGAGGCAGCAATGGAGAAAGAGGAAGGACTACCGGATGGGTATCCCTATATGCTGCTTGATGGAGTCTTATTGGTTGATGTGCTACCATGACTACCGCTGCCATGTTGGTTAGGGTAGTCCATGGTTTTAATGTTTTCCTTACTTTTAACTTGCTGTCCAATAAAATGGAGAAAGGACTAGCAAAATCCTCGCCTCCGCTTCCTGACGTAGAATCACGCTTTGGTGGTCATCTTGAATTCGCCGGATATGTCTTCGGATTAATCTCCTGTCATCGGAACGATTCAACATATTCGTTGGTCGCATTTGTGCACATTAAAACGTCTGTCTGCTTCATCCTTCATGCTTTTCCTTCCGTGATGAGCACATGACACTAATCTTTGATGCGGTGACATATATATATATATATATATATATATATATATATATATATATATATATATATATATATATATATATATATATATATATATTAATTTATTTATATTTATGTATTAATTTATTTATATTACATTCACTGCAGCTATAATAATGTTTTTTACCATTACTTGGTACATTATTTGGTGAGTTTGATTTACTATATACACTTCCATTGACAATACATGTGCTGTTAGTTTCTCAAGTCTACCTTTGCTATACTATATTTTGCATTATGTCTTCTTCGTCAAACAATGCCATGCAACCTCCTCCATTTTTGCAGAACCCAGGTAAGCCTTTAGTGCTGTGGCACAAATGGTTTAGAATTTTTGATAACTATAAGCCATAGATGCCACAGAATATTCTGCTTCAAGTAAAAAAGCACTTTTATTGAATCATTTAGGGAGTGCTGGACAAGATGTGTTTGATCATTTACCTTTGGTTACAGCACCATCTGGTGACGAAACATGGAATGTATATGCTGAGGCTCTAGCTAGACTGGGTAAAAACTATGTTGATGAACCATCTGTTATGGTGGAAAGGCATGTTTTTTTAAAAAGAAAACCAACACGGGATGAATCAATTGAAGATTACTTAGCTGTTTTGCGTGTTTTAGCAGCAAAGTGTCAATTTGGTTCATTTTTGGACACAGCGTTGCGAGATCAGTTAGTTTTCAACTGTTTCAATAAAAAAATACAAGAATATATTTTAACTTGCAAGAATCCGTCACTTGATGAGGTGATGGACATTGCTAGAAGCATCGAACGATCTGTTATTTCTTCAAAAATTCTGACTCAAGATTCTGCTGGAAAACATATCAACGCAGAAACTTCTTCAAGTATAAAAAGTAATGAACATGTTGTGAGAGTGGTTTCCACCAAGTCCGAAAATACAAATATGCATGTTTATAACAGAAATGCTTGTTACAGATGTGGTTCGAAGTACCACATGGGCAACAATTTAAGTTGTCCCACACGTCGTAAAAGATGCAATATTTGTAAGAAAATTGGGCATTTTAATACTGTATGTAGATTAGCTAAACATAAAAAGAAAGTGAATGCTCTTGATGTTGATGAGGACGAACTATGCCATGCTGTGAGTAACACTCTATCTACTATTGAAATTAACACTTTGAATGGGATGTCAAAAAATGTAAAGGTCCCTTGTGCAACATGTTAATATGAGTTATTGACATCTGTGTTATGGCTGACTCAGGGTCTCCAATCACTATTTTGGATGTTAAAACATTTGAAACATGTTGGTCCAAAATTTTACTTAAACCTACTGATGTTAATCCCAAGGCTTTTGGGGAGTTTGATATTACTATGTGTGGATACTTTTCTGATTCCATCAATTTTAAAGGGAGAGAAATTTATACTAAGAAATACGTTGCTGTGAATGGTCGTGACATCTTAGGCTAGCAAGATCAAGCACAGTTAGGAATTGTTTTAAAACCAGGTCATCCTGAACCTGTTGTTTTGGGTGATTTACCTATATTATCTGTAGCAGATGATACTATCCATATGTCTGATAATCTAGTCTTAACACATTTATTTACTAAATATGCCAATGTATTCTCTGAAAAGGTTGGCTTAGTCAATTGTTTCCAACATAACATTGTACTAAAACAAATGCAATTCCAGTGGTTCAAAAATGCAGACCGATTCCATTATCTGCCAGGGAAGATTTAAAAAAAATGCTACATGATTTATGTACTCAGGATATTATCACACCTGTTGAATCTCCTGAGTGGGTTTCTGCCAGTGTTGTCGCTTGCAAAAGCTCTGGAGAGATTCGTCTCTGTGCGGATTTGAGAGCATTGAACCGCAATATTCTCATTGACTGTCACCCCTTACCCCGAATTCAGGAAATGTTAGCTAATCTGGGTGGTAGTAGGTATTTTACAACAATAGACTTAAAATATGCCTACCACCAGATTCCACTCTCAAAAGAATACCAGCCTTTGATGACTTTTGTAACTCCTTTTGGAGTTTATATGTACAAACGCTTACCTTTTGGACTAGCTTCCGCAGCTAGCGTTTTTCAACGTCTTATGGATCAGTTATTCTCACATATTGAGGGTATTCAAGCGTTCCAAGATGATATTTTAATTCATTCAGTGACGTTGAAATCACATCACAGTCTGCTTGAAACTGTTTTGCAATAGTTAGAAAGTGTAGGGATGACTATTAATAGAAACAAATGCAAATTTATCACCAAAGTCGTAGATTATTTAGGTTACAACATTTCTGCTAGTGGCATAAAACCAAGGTTATCATTAATTAATGCTATAAAGGATGCTCCAAGACCACAAGATAAAGATGCTTTTAGAGCATTTTTAGGTCTTAGCGAGTACTACACTCGTTTTGTTCAAAGTTATGCCATAATTGTTCAACCTCTCGAAATGTATTGAAGAAAAATGCAAAATATATATGGTCTGAGGAAACACAAGCGTCGTTTGAATCAGTTAAGAAATTAATTTTGGAAGCACCAGCTATTAGAGCATTTTCTCATGGGCAACCTACTATTGTGACAGTAGATGCTAGCTCAAAAGGCTTAGGAGCTGTGTTGAGCCAAATGATCAATGGTCAAGAGTATACAATAGCCTTTGCTTCCAGAGTTCTAAGTGGTGCAGAATCTAACTATAGCACAATTAAAAGGGAGGCTTTGGCGTGCTGTTGGGCCATTGAAAAATTCTGAATGTATATTTGGGGTTCTAGGTTCCAACTTTTTACAGACCACAAACCTTTGATATACATGCTTGGGGACAGCTGCTCTAACAGAGCTTCTTCTAGGTTGGTTAGACTATTGGATAGATTCCAGGAAATTAATTTTGAAATTAAATACATACCAGGAGGGAAGAATTTCAGGGCTGACTGTTTGTTATGCATTCCATTGGATAATGCTGATTTGGATTTAGTCGTCAAGGAGAATGTTTCTGATGTGGTTTTCACCATCAGCGATTTAACACAGTGTACTGAATTATCTCAGGAAGAGTGGGTTACTTGTGAGAAGGGTGATCTCTGTCTTCAGAGAGTAAAACATTTTTTAGTGCAAGGTTGGCCTTGTGATAGGAGCTTATCTATGCAAGACAAATGCTACTCGCAGGTTGCGGCAGAATTATCCATTGTGAATAATGTGAACTATCGGTTAAGCACGTGTTAGTTCCTTTGCATAGTCCAGCTTCTGATGGGCCTGTGGAAACTGCAAACAGATTATTGAAAGAAGGTGTGAAAACAGCTGTGGGTAACAATCTTGATGTTTGTAAGTTTCTGTGTGATAAGGTCTGGAGTTACAACACAACACCCCATTCAACCACTGATGTTTCTCCTTAGATGGCTGGAATGCCAGAAACCGGTCCTCGGAAGCTTGTTTCCGGTCCAGGGAAGGCATGGCTTGGCAGTTCGGGCTGGACTGTTCCCATGAGACACAGGGTCAGACTGATTTGCATATGGCCATGTCTTAACTGGGGTGGTGTGGAGTGCAAAAAAACGATGGATTTGGGCCCAGATCTCTGTACTGGGGTGAATGTATGACATTGTTCTGCATTCTGTCCATCAACTGTGGTTTTTGCATTAAAGACTATTAAGGCAGCAGGGATTGTTGGAAGGTTGGATTATGCTAATAGTATATATATTGGCCTCCCCAAATGCGACATTGCTGGACCACAACTGATTCAGAATGCAGCGGAAAGATTGGTCTTTAAGGGCCCACGCAAAACGCACACAACACCTCCCCTAAAACAGCTTTGCTCTCTCCCTATCGAACAGCGTGTACAATTTAAAACTTGCTGCTTAGTTTTGGAAGACCTTCACGGGCTGCCTCCGAAATATATAGCCAAAAGAGTCTCAAGATAGGCCCCTGCAAGAGAACTTCATTAATATACAGCAAATCTCCTGACCGTGCAGAGATTATACAAAACATTGTAGGCCGTAGACTCTCTGTGCTGTCACCTATTAAATGGAATTCCCTTCCACCGGACATTTGGTCATTTACTCACTTAAGTACTTTCAGGAAAGCTTTTGAGTCCTGGCTATTCAATAAAGATTTTGACCATCATACCTATGCACTGTTCTCCTTGACATGATAACATTCAGGTGCACGCCCTTGCCAAGAAATTCCCAAGTGATTGTGGGCTATATAAGAACAATGAACATTAATGCTAGGCCAGTGCTGGTTTCAAACTGGCATCCAGAGACTAAAAGGACCAGTCCCACGTCAACATTTTCAGAATGATCAGAACAGTGGAATAAATTCACTAAAATCTTTTATTTTGTAGTGAAAAAGCAATGCACTAAGGCAAACAGTTTGTATGCCAATATGACAGTATTTATTGCGGAAAAGGTATCAAATGATGTGCAAGTAAAAATTAACGACATCATGTAGTACATCAACAGTGACTTGCTTTGTCCTACTAATCTACCACTACAACTTCTACCAAATTATTAAACCCATACACCGAAGCTTATTATAACCGTATGTATCATGGTTTTCTATCTCGTGTTTTTCTTGTTGCAATGCTACAATTTAATTCATGTAAATTTATACATTCAATAAATTATTTGCCACTAAATCAATTCGACCTAAAATAATGTACTGCTTCTCTATATATCCACTTCCAAAAACGGCAAAAATGTTAGTATGAACACTATTTTCCACATCACTGACAGTCCCACCTATCCTAAGAATGGTGCCAAACCTTGTAGAAATGTATGTATATGGTAATTCTATATGGCAAATCTAGCCAAGAGGCAGTGGAGGGATGTACGTGGTAAAGTTGGTGAGTAGCTGGAGAAGAAGCTGAGTTGATGCATTGCATTGTAGTGTTCTTTAAATAGATGAGTCATAAACTCTTTCCTAAATCGGGCAGCATAGGAGCGGTCATAATAGATTTAGGCATGTTGTCCTAGATCCCGGATGCATTCTTGGAAAGGGCATGTTGTCTTTGATATCCTGGAAGATCTAGATTTGCATTATATATAGGGTGTACTGTCCCTGTTTGGGCCGCGGTGCATCTTTAAATCCTACGCAGCGGGGGTAATTCCCCCGCTGTGCTTGGGGGCGGGGCGTGCACAGTGCCCCTGTGCTCATGACGAGCTCAGCTCGTCATGAGGCACAGTGCTCGTGTGCTCATGACGAGCTGAGCTCGTCACAGCCACACCCGTTTTCCTGGAACGTTCAGCACAGCAGGGGAATTATCCCCGCGTGTGAGCATTCCACGGCTCATGACGAGCTCAGCTCGTCATGAGCACACGTGCACCGTGCCTCATGACGAGATGAGCTCATCATGAGCACGGAAGGAGTTAAACGGGTGTGCTAGTTGCGGATTGGTTCAATGCTCCCTATTACAATAAAGGCACTACCCTAAGTGCCGCAGCAAACAGCAGTCGGTCCTGGGTCAGTTCATTAATGAAAGGTGGACTGACTGTTTGAAGGAGTCATTCTGCAATTTTCTGTGCAGGCAACAAGCAGGCCTTCTTCTGAAAGGGTGGCAGAGATACCTCTGCAAGCGGTTGCAGTGAGTGAATACACCTGCCTGTAGGGAGATGTTTTAGGGGTCCAGGCATCACGCTATTTCCCCTTTCAAAGGTCAGTCCCAGGGATGGCACACCGACTGCGCAACACAGTCTCTCCGCCACGTTTATAATGTGATGTGGATGCATAGGCAATGGGCTTCTTCATTTGCAAGGTGCCATGCCCTCATACAAGTAACGGGGAAAAAAACCTGAGATAGCGCCAGTAAACATGTAGCGCCAGAATGAACGGTTTAACAGAAGAAGCCAGGCAGGAGTCTATGGCCCTTTCTGTAATAGCAAACTGTTCCGAGGAGTGCAGAAAGTGGGCGTAAAGGCACAATTCACTCTGGGACAGTTAATGTAATACAGCTCCTTATGTCTGATTCTGGATGGAAGGCATCTTAGGAAGAATTGTGGACAACTGTATATTTGTACATTTAAATTATTAGGCTCAATTGTTGTCGAGAAGGAACAGGGCAAAACATTCCTAATGTGTGGAATTCTCAAGCAAATAAAATGAAACAATCACCATATAGCAGTGTAAGCTGCCATCTTGCTCATCTGTAGAGAGCAGCAGAGAACTAATAGAGCAGTACAGGTTTTGAGTTTTAGGCTACTGGACATTTTATTGTTTCTGCTGATGTACTGCTATGATGTAATTAATTATATATTTCATGGCAATCCAGTTATATGTCACCACTAGCTAAAGACTGTTGAAGAAGAATGGTGGAAACGTGGATTGCATCAGTGGGAACCCTGTTTTCTTTGTGTTTTTCTGACAGGGATACTTTAGGGTAGAAATGCCACAATGCAATTTAATACCCACTGCTGGATAATAATGATATGTTTAGTGCACTGCTATATATGAGGTCTCTTTTTGAAAATATTGGTTCACCATAAATGTCAAAAAGACCTTCTAAGGCATGACCCACGTTTTTTTTAATAAAATGTTGCTTCAATCAGAGGAGACATTTGTAATATCTTGTTCAAAAGTGTCTTATTTCCTGTATATGCGGTGTACTCCTGGCTCATCATGTAGCCATTTTAAATGATTGAAAACCATTGAATTATACTTTCTGTAGTTTATAGTCCAGACCTGGGCAATATTGTGGTTCTTCTCTTCTCAAATTCATACAATTGTGACTTATTTGGTAGTCCACTTGACAATGCAGCAAAAACAGAGACACTTGAGCATGTTTAGTAATGGACTAATATTTTATCTACGTGAGCGGAAAGAAAAAACCTGCAGTAATTGCAAGGTAATGAAGCATGCAGCTATATGAAGAAACTCAGGTGCTGTCCTGTACCAATATGCTGATAGCACCCAACTTTATCTAAAAACCCAAACAATCAACATTAACACCCTGAAACCCGGCCCCTCCCAACTGCCAACCTGAATAAACCTGTACACCGCTCCATTGCCTTTGGCTATGTTTGCACAATAGAAATACCCTATATACACACACACACACACATACACACTCACACACACATATGCATGAAAGACAGCTTTCTTCTCCTGAACCCTCAAAAAATAGACTTTGTACTTTATAATATCCAAGAGTAAACGTAATATCTCCATCCTGGATTCCTTGGAAACAGACAGAATAGAACCTACTCTCACTCCCATGGTTAATCCCAAGATCCCCGTTACCCGTTATAAACCATTCTCTGAAACCGCCGGGAAACCCTTTTTGGGTAGCTGTTGCGCCTTATAAATCAAAATTAACATTACATAACAAAGCCGCCACCTCAGTATGGAATCTGCTACTCAACATAAAACATCAACATTGCTTGTCATTTTTCAAAAACATGCCAAGACTCAGCACTTCAGACACATTCTGGACTAACCATCACCCCATAAAGGACCGTGGAAGCTACAGACACTTTCTCAGGCCCAATACCCATGCACCCCGACTAGGGTTTGATACCCCATACAATGTAACCTGCTTTCAGTTAAAGTTTTGTTCTACGGAAGGAGCCTTATTACCTACATATCCAGACACACTATTAAAATGTTTATGATAAGGTAATTCTCCAAAGAACTGATCTGTTCCAACTCCGCTATTTAGCTATCATTCCAAGTGCTTCAGAATTCCAACCAATCACAGTAAAGATTGTTGAGCCAATTGAATCACACTTTTACACTGGCTGATGTATCTTTTAACCCCTTCGAGGCTGATGACGAGCTGGGCTCGTCTTGGCGTAGCCTCCTCGCACGCTGATGACGTGCCCAGCTCGTCACGTAAAGTGCGATTTAAAAAATCTCAGCGCAGGAGCGGAATTCCGCTAGCGCGCATGAGGTTAAAAGAGCGTCACCAACAGCAAGTAAACAAGATCTATTTCAGTATGACTCCTACATTTTCTTTCCAACAACATCAAAGATGTCTTCAACTCTACCAAATATAAAACCAATCAGGTGTTAAATGATTCACACGAGTGACGTCACAAAACACTTTTAGGCACTTATGGGTTCTGCTAAAACAAATTAAAATTATTAAATAATATTTTTGGGTGTGCCAATCACACAAAGAACGCACGAAGTACTGAACTGCTCATCTGATTTATTTAAACCCTGCCACTGTGCCACTGGACAGTGCCCATTGACGATATATGAAGCTAAATACTTTAATAAAAATGCCATTGGGAGTGCAAACCTTGGAAGGCACGTGGAATGTGGAGAGGATTGGCAAAATGTGGCTCAGAGAAAAGTGTTAAAGTGCAAGTACATATAAACATTATGTTATGCTTATTCGAAAATGTCACTGGCTGAGTCAGCTGCACCGACATTTTGATGATTAAAGGTTTCATCGGCCTCCAGCACACCTAGATCATCAACGTCCTCAAAATGACTCCTCCTTTCTTCTTGCTCCAGGGCGGTCTCTAAAAAAGATATGTGTTTCTGCGCTTCCAGCTCTTCATCCATATTCAAGACGGTGGGCTGGCTTTGTGCTGAGGGTCCTTGCTCGTCCTCCGCCATTGAATCGCCTTCTCCTCTGTGTTCTGGAATTGGTCGAAGGGCAAGCGCTGTGAAAGGTCTTTCTGTTCGTAATCTTTTCTTGAGCTCCTCCTCTTTGGTCTGAAAAATAATATACCACATGAAAAATGTAAAGTACATCCTTCTGTGGTTGTCATCAGAGGAGATAACTTATGCATTTGTATTCATGCAGTAGCTACAATGAGAATTAGCCTTAAACAAAGCAACCCCTATTGGACACTGTGTTTTCATTTTTTATTTGGAATTGTTTAGTATTATCTAAAACTTCACAATTCAAACTCTTATGTTATTAAAAATGCAAAATTCAAATCTACACAACCCATAGGATCTAAAACCTTAACTTTAAAATGTCTATAGTCATGACAATGCAAATTCAGCTCGCACAAAATGTCCTACTAACAATTAATTTCTTCTAAAACTATTCTATAGTCTGTCCAGTTTTATAATATCAAGTCCGCTCAGTCCTTGAAATGTATGTGTAGTATTGAAAACAGGCTTAGTCCCTGGGGCATACCATGTCCCATGGTAGCCATGGTAATGGAGGGGGGCGTCACTCTGAAGGAGCCTGCTCAGCTAAAGATCTTTCTAGATTATTAAGTTGGCCATTCTAAGTGAGATTTTGGCCCATGCACCTGGTGAAGGAGAACCAAGGACGACAAATTACTCATTGCAAGGACTCATTCCTTGAACTGTAATCCATATTGGAAAAGCTAGTATGTTACATCAATTTAATTTTGGTGGATAATTAATGTGGTGTGCCTCAATTTTGTTTCTAAACTATTGAATTGCACCAGTCACTAAAATATTATGCATAATATCCAGGAAAAATATCAGTAAAAGGTTTGGTTCCAAAAATTGTCAGTAGAATGCTTGGGGGCTATGTTGCTGCAGTGCTCATTGGACAAGTCTGGTGGTAGCTGAGTTTGAGTGTTTCTTGCCTTTATAATAGACGGTCTACTGAAGTCATGGTCTATGTATCGGACAGAATGTGACCAGTGGAATGAGCAGAGCTTCCCCTTTTGAATGGTGAATGCTAATATATTTTTAATTGAAAAACTCTTCACCCTCGCTGAGGGCCTTATTTATGAAGGCCTGTGTCACGTTTGTGCCACTGTTGCGTCACTTTTAGTGATGCAGTGGTGGCGTAAATAATGTGCCATGTTGCGCCATATTTACGAAGTGACTCATCTAGGCAAATGCGTCTCTTCGCAAACCCCTGGCGTACATTATACCTGCGTCAGGAATAATGTATGCAGGGTGGGCGTTCCCCCAATATCAAGAGACGTAGGAGTGGCGCAGCGAAATCTAATAGACTTTGCTGCGCCACTTCTAGGACACCAATGTGTCAAAACCTTACGCTTGGCTCAGGGCAGGCATAAGGGTGACGCAGGCCCTTTCAGATGGGGCTTGCCCCATGTGAAAGGAACATTGCTGGAGTTGTGTCAGGTTTCCGACACAACTCCAGCACTGAGCCCCTTTTTGTGCAGACATATACGTCAGTAATACTAAGGTATCTGGCATTCCTTGCGACATGATGCGTCATACTGTAAATATGATGCATCATCGGTGTCGCAAGGAGGGCGCAGTGATAAGTGGAGCATCGCTGCTTTCATGCAGCAATGTCCCACTTGTCATTAATGAGGTCCTGAATGTCTCTGGGGCTGGCCCAGCACAGGAATAGGTACATTCTGGTTTGGCGTGCATCAGATTAACGCCTTAACCGTGGCGGCAATTCCGCCGCGGCGCGAGCGTTCTAATGAGTGGGCGGGGCTGCGGCGGCCGTTCGCAGCACTGGGGAGGGAGTTCTCCCGTCGGCCGTTGGCTGACAGGAGCACGGAAGGGGTTAACACCTATGACACCAATTTGATCTAAGTCATTGTAGACCTGGATTTTTCATTAAGGTACTCACAACACCTGAAGTCAGTCACTGACTGCCCTAGTCGAAGCCTGAGGTGGCCCAGACAGACCCTGTCAGCATCACCTCTTCTACAGCAACTGTGAAGTTTAGGAAAAACGCTACATTGCGAATCAGCCTAATTCACACCCCTGTTCTCAAACTAATTACATGCACCACTACTGACAAAGCCACCGACTAGCATCAAGTATGTAGGCACTGCTTGAGAGCAGGTTTGTTTTCAGCAAATATCAGCTGAAATATATTGATGCAAATGTGGGTTACCTTTCGCCTCTCCTCCGCAGCTCTTATTTTACTGTCAATGTCTTCTTTTGTTAACTCCTTCTTCTTTTTCTTTTTGGTCTTCAGTTTTTCTAATTTTGCGGGCGGTCGCTTCAATGGTTTTCGGTTCCCCTCCACCTAAGGAAGAAAGTACACAAATGTTGTATTTGCTTATGAGAGTAGATGTGCAAAATATGCAGAAAAAATTAAAGTGGCACATGACCACTTCATGACGTCTTCACCGCCTCCCTACATGTGAGAGAATGAGAGTGCCAGATGGCATGATCTCATGAGGGACACATTTGTCAGACCCTAGTGGCCCTATAAGCTAACTGGGGTGGGGTTCAGTACACAATGTGCATAGACTGTGTCTAGAGTGATTGACAACATGTTCAGGAATCTAACTGGGTATGTGAGTCTGGGAAGTCAATTCCCTTGTACCCTTAGATGAGCTGTGGGGCAGGCAGATGAGCTGCTGGGCTTTGGCAAAGTCCCTCCCAAGTGGTGCAGGAGAGCGACTCATTCAGGAGACCCCAGAATGTGATTGCCTTCCCATGCAAATGGACAGGACCACGGTAGACATAAGGGCTGAACTGGTCGGCATTGGGTTGGACTAAGCCACTGGGGCAGATTTTTCATGGATTTCTGGGATTCAGATCATCTTCGTAGTGTTGGGCGAATACTAGCAAGGAAGAGGCGATGTGTGGAGTCCATAGTGGGCGTGCCTTGGTGTTAATCGTAATAAAGGGTGGCAAAAGAAATACCAACCAGATGCCAACCAGATACTGGCACACAAAAAATCCTATTCACAGAACATAGGGTGGTGGAATGTAAGCTCCACTTCTGTGTGTCCCACGTAAAGGGTACTCCTGAGAGAGCAATGTTTTGGCCATGCTGTGGCTTTTATGCTCTGAATGAGGTGTTTAATGATAAACTGTAAAATAAAAATCTTTTTCAATTCCTTCAGAGCCTTAAACCCCTTTGCGTCAGGAAGACATCCACACATAAGAGGTATTTCTTTGGCAATGGCAATGGCTTCCAGGAGATGATAGCCTGCCAGACCAAATTTGACTTGCTGTCTCCTAGTAGATTTTTTTTTTTACTATCAATATGATGTTTCACAGCTGGGCTCTACTATTCTTTATATTTCTTGACAGATCGCTCACTCTCCTATTTCCTATCTCTTAACTTGAATACTTCCTCCTGCTAATATGTGTCTTATCACTATTCTGGTTCCCCTTTTTCCTTTCTTCAACTTTTTACTCCTCTTTCCCGTTTAAATGATGCCTGTGGTTGTACATGCACTTTCTATCATACATGGTTTTCATGAATTGGACAACAAGGGTGGCTGATATATCAAACTCAGAGATCATCCCTGCTGAGGAGACAGGAGCTCGAGGCAGTGAACAGAAGGAGGTATATTTACAAGGGGATAGCGTCACCAGAAGTCCCTTTTAGCGACCTTCTGGTGGTGCTATGCTCTTCTCCATAATTACAAAGCGGCGTTAAGCCACTTTTTTGGGCCTAACACCGCCTTGTAAATACGGCCCCTTTACACCCATCACTTTGCGTGAAAGGGGCATGCAATGGGTGTTGCTGTGGGTGTTACACTGAAACACCTATTGCTTTTTGACGCTGCCCCAGATTCACATAAATCTGAGGCTGCGCCAAAAACTAACGCCATGAATAGCAGGCATTAGAATGGCGCAACAGGCAGAAATACTTTTATTTCTCCTTATTTTTGCTTTTTCTATGTGTGCTGCAATTTGCAGCACACATAGAAAGAGCAAAACACCATTAATGATTGTTTATGTGCAGGAAGGTGTTCCTTCCTGCACACAAAGAATCATTAAAGGATCACAATTTCCTACTTCCGTGTGTAATGTATTCTGCAGCACACATAGAAGTAACAAATCGCCATTATTGATTGTTTATGTGCAGGAAGGGACAGCTTCCTGCACATAAACAATCATTCCCTGCAACACAGGCACCCTTTGCCCTATGCTACAAAGGTACCTGCGTTAGCGCTAGGCAGTTAAATGTAGTGCCAGCGCTAGGGACAACTCAGGGGGTGACCTATATTCTTGTAAATACGGAGCATCCCTGCATTTTGGAAATGTCGGAGCACGGCGCAGCCAAATCTGACGCTGCTCCGTGCTCCGACATTACAGGCAGTGAGGCTCAGCTAAGGACAGCACATTCAGATAAAGCTGATTGTTATTGGTGTCGTGGTGGATGGGGAAGCCTGATGCTTGTAACAGCTTTTCCCAGTCTCTCTGTCGATATTAACCAGTTTTTGGGCTACACTTGACGGTTGTATGTCAGTACAACGCATGCTTTTACCCCGCATGCCATTACAATGCGGGGATTACAACGCAAGTCGTTACAATGACTTGCGTTGGGGGGCGCTGGATAGTGGAATAGTTTAATTTTCTATTCCAACTCCAATCCCCGTGGATAGTAGGGAAGGTGTTGGATAGAAAATTAAACTATTCCCTATCCAACAGCACCCTCCAGCGAAAGTCGTTGTAACGACTTTCGTTGTAATCCCCGCGTTGTAATGGTAGTGCGGGCTAATAGTTGCGTCGTAAAGGATGTTCCCCCACTTGACTGTGCACCCTCCACATTCCACTTGTGGGTATACTGCAAGTGCTGACAACACAGGCGCACATTACATAAACACACACATCAGCCATAAATCACCATTTGAATCAAAGCTGATCAAGCACCTTCAAGACAATATCAACGCCTCTTCCAAAAATGTAAGACTCTGCTTTTCTGTGTAACTAATCAACCCCTGCTTAGTGCAATAAATAGCCAGGACATCAAGGGGCTGAAGGCCTTGTATGACTCTTATAATGCATTAAGTGAGCAGTTTCGTTGCCAATAGTGTGCAATGGGGTAGGGACTGTAGCGCCTCAAGTCAGTGTTAGGAACGGTAGCGGAAAAGAGAGGACTTTTCGAGTAAAATGATCTCAATAATTTTTTGGGAGTGAACGGAACCATTGCAATTTTCAAAACTTTTCTTGATGTCAAATATTTTGAGAAACAATCAAAAATAGGTAGAACCTGTTTATTGTTCTCATGAATGTTTCTGTCTTTTGTCATACATGCATGTATATTCCTCCTGGATAAAACAAACATTGGGAATGACTTAAGTAAGTGACCCTCTGAAGTTCATTATTTGGTAGCAACAGTACAGAGGACTCTGTTAGTGGAGTTGCCACAACAGACACATTTATCTAATAGAATAAAATTAAATGAAGTGGGAATGTGGTTACCCGGAGTAGCCTTAATAATGTATTTTGCCTCCTGAAACTGCATACACTATGATTGTGAGTGCTTACTTTAGCACTGAGAAAAAGGCAGCTTCTATTGACTTTGTTGTTCTTTACTTCTACTGCAAAAATCAACTTTTTTTCTGCTTCACTTACAGTCAAGCGTCTAGAGCAATGAAATGCGCAACAGCACGTACCATGACATCAAAAGCTTCGCCATTTCTCACAAATCTAGGCTGACTTTGTATTATTCCTTGCATCATGAGCTCCTCTAGGATGTCTGAGGATTTCGCTCTTTCCTGAGGAGGTCCTTGCTGATTGGTCAATCCGCCGCCAAATAATGAGCGCTCTAAAAATAAAAGAGAGACAATTGGTTAGTCTGGACACATTGGGTATGGTTGTTTAACGACTTTCAGCCAGGGTTGGGCATGCCACTTTGAAAATTGTTGGGTTATGGACCACTCTAACATAACTAAATCTCAGACACAAGCATTAAGGTGAATGTTTAAACCAGAAAGGAAAATTAATATAGAATATGGACACCATTGCTCATGTGCACTGAAGGAGCTTTCTTTATGATTCGGACCCATTTAAACTCAGTCAAACTCAGTCCTGAAATTTCAAAAGTTTCTGGGGCCACTGAAGTATGGATAGTAGGATAGTACCACAGGTGTTAGTAGGAAACAATGGTGCTAACTCTACTTTCCTTTATAGAACGTATAGTTAGAGCGCAGGAGAGCGGAATCCGCGTTATCCAACTATGTGGTTTCTTCATAAACTGTGACCCTGATTACAAGGTGTAAGGGCTGTTTCTGATCCTCGTATATAGGATGAAATTTATGAGCAGTCTGATAATTATCACAAAATTTGAAATTTTCTGCAATAGATTTTTGGCTGGTCAAACTTGATGACATTTATCTGGGGAAAATACCAGTAAAAAGGCAAAACATTCGAAATTCAGTATTTTTTATATTGATCCTAAAGGTTATGCCTCATTTCGAAATTTGAAACTCCAAATAGGAGGTATTTACCACACCGGGTAAATACGTCCTTACCCACAGGTAATCAGGAAATGGTATTTACCAGGTGTGGTAAATACCTGAAACTATTTGCACAACTCCTTATCCAGACTCATGATTACACTCCACCTTTGTACTCCACTCCAGAGGTGACATTGCCAATATCCACTAAAACGACTATCCAAGGGAGTGATCTCTTGCAACACTATGGCGACCAGGGCCTTCCATAGACAGCACAGATCAGCTCTGGATTCAGGCAGGCATTTCCAGCTAGTTTGTGAGCTCAGATTCAGAGGGCTAGAGAACCGTATCCTATGTTCAATTAGTTCTCGGTCCCAGTATTCATTCTGGCTGATGAAAATATAGATGTCTTACCTAATAATGTACTATCTCACATGATAATCTGCAAATCATACTCATCTCCCTCCATCCCTCAATTTCTTTTATTTAAAGATTTTGGTTCAGAAATAAGTCAACAGCAGAAGCTATGGGTATGAAGGTTTTCAATGCTGATCATTCATAATGTCAACTTTTAAAGTCAGTGCCACCTTGAAAATAATTACTATGTCAGTGAAAGAAAGACCTTTCTCAAACGTGTTTCACAATCAAGTATCGTCACACTTTTTTTCGGGCAGGGTCGGATTGGGAATTTGGGCATTCAGCCGGCGTCCGAAGGCCATTGCAGGAGAATGCGGTGCTTAATTTTTGCATCCGGTTGCCAATGAACCAGCACTAATTTTTGGGGCCTAAGGCTTCTTTTTCACTAATGAGATTTTGATAAGTTCAAGAGAGAGACTGGTAAAACAGGAGGAAATGAGGAAGAACAAAATATTAGATAAGCAGGGAGAAACGAGAGCTGAAAAGGACATGCTTGAGTGAGATAATAAGGCAGGGTGTGTAGGGTGGTGGATCAAGGAGGCATGAGGTGAAACCATGACTAGGGTCCCTTGTTATTGAGCTGACCTGCAGTTGGCAAAGCCGACCAAGAACTTCTAACAGAAGATTTGTGTTTGTGTGTATGTGTATTAAAGTTTTGCTTGTGTTGGTGTTCCGTATCTGACAACAATGCCAATGATGAAACCATATCTCCTCTATATTTTGTCCAAGTCCCTGGACCGTTTCTTCCATTCACTGCTCACAGTGAAAGTCTGTCTATTCTGTTCCAGAGCACATGAACTGAGTCTGTCTCCTAAACCTTTTGTCTGTGGTAAGAGTCTACATCTTTTTCATTATTAAAATCAGGTAGGTGTTTGAATCTAGAGGGTATCTAGGCATTCTTCTTCAATTCTAATTTCAGTATGGATACCTCTCATCAGTACTTATCTGCTGATGAATGAATCCTACCAATTAAATTTATGCAAATATCTATCATCCCCCCAGTTAGTGAAAGGAAGAGAAACTCTGGTATTACAGCATCTTTATTGTTCTATGTGCAAACATAACCGTGAATATTTAAGTCCGTCTCCGGTTATTTACATTTTCATAATCTAACAAAAACTTTTGGTACATTGCACAGCTATAAAATATTTGCAAAAACTAAAGTAGTGTCTGATGCATCCTTTCTCATTTACACAAATCTACTGAATAAATCCTAGTAAGGGGAGCCAAAAAAACTAAAAGAAATGTGACCATATTTTTTTACTTCATTACAATTCTAAATTCTGTCCAGTAGAAACCACTCCATTCCAGCCGCCTTTTCAACAATTATCAAATTTGTACACCAAATGTTGGCTCATCATTTGTTGCCTTCATTGGCATCTACACAGACTCCTGTTGGTAATAATAAGCATATGATTATTTGGGATTGGATGTGTTGTATATGTATTTGCCACATATTCCATCCCCAAACGGTCCAATGTGGAGAAAAGAAGGGGACGAGCCGACACTCAGTGCAGTAAACAGTGTGCTATTTAAATCTCCATCATTAAAACAGCAAACAGCCGTAAAAAGACGTGAAGTGATTCTCTTCCTTTCCTCTTTGAATAAACAGGTACTTTTGGGCGTAATGGCCAGGAGGGGACTCAGGAATATGAGGGGAGGCATGGGCAAAGGCAGAATCAGGGACCCGAAGTTGAGTGCCGCAGTGGAGTAATGACCGGGTACTCATCGGTAATATTCATTACTCCGAGTCGTAGCCCTCGCCGTCCCAGTCCTAACTACATGAGCATAGCTCCTCCCACCAGAAACTCCCAAGCAACTAAAAACCTATCCCTTCCCTCCAGGCCACACCCACATCCTAAGGCATAAAACCATGTAACCCGCCCATCCACATCCTGTACCACCAAGCACAAGAAGCCGAACAGGGAGGGAGGGATGGGAAACTGGACTGGGACGGGGAGGGCTACGACTCGGAGTCATGAATATTACTGGTGAGTAATAGGTCATTACCTCCTCGTCAGCCCTCCCCGTCCCAGTCCTAACTACATGAGCAGATACCAAAGCAAAAATCGGCCTCACCTAGTAGCAAAAAAAGACTTAATTAGCACAAGCCGAAAATCACACAACCTGGGCAGCGACAGCACCACAGCCCCAAACCCAGGAGACACAGTCCCACTCACCACCCAATGATATGGGACACAAAGAGCGAGGAAAACACCAAGCAGCTTCCATGCAGAACACGGCCAGGGAAGCCCCACGAAAGCAAACCCAGCACGCAGCCACCACAGAGTCGAGCTACCTCGAATCGAACCAGGTGCCAACACACCACAAGCCCAAACGCCGGCCCCACAGCCACAGAACGAGAGCAGCCACAGAAGGCCCTGGACCAGGAACAGCCAGCCCAAAGGAAGCAAAAAGGGAAACCACCCAATGACAAGGCACAGAAGGAAGGAAGCACACCTCCAGAGCCTGCACAACGGCCAAACAGAGCAGCCACACCGAAACCCCCGAAAGAGCATCAGGGAAGAAAACAGGCATAACCAGAAGCTCCAACAAGGAGCAAAGGAACAAAAGACTGGATTCAGGAGGAAACAACTCCACAACCACCTGGACACCAAGGAGCCCACCGGCACAAAGCCCGAATCCCGAAAGGCCCACACAGCCGCCCACAGAGCTCACAGGGAGGACACAGCCAAACCCAAGTCGAAGCCAACCTCCAAGAATCCAAGACACGCACCGGAATCCAACGCAAAACCACCCGGTGACGTACAGCAAATCAGTAAAGAAACCCCTTAACCGACATAGGACAGGAGAGTCAAAGGGCACCCGGACCAATGAATAAACTCAGCCACAGAAGGAGAACACCCCAAAGCCACGAGGAACAGCCATACCACAGCCATCCCGCAAGTGGACCAGACACCCCCGAGACAGAGGGGGAAACAAAAAGGGACCACTGGCAATCACCAGCAAGGCCCCACCCCCAACCTCAACAACAGAGGGAACCAAGGCCACCCAGACTAAACCGGAGCCACCGAAACAAATGAGGCCCGACCCAGTTAGACCCGCAGAAGAACCCGCGGATTCAGTGCAATCGGGGGAAATGCACACAGCAGGCCCCCATATATCAGAAGGACTGGACATCCACCCTCCAGACAGCGCCTGACCGAACCAGAGAACAACCGCATTCCAAGGCAAACTCTGGAGATGCAAATAGGTCCAACAACAGGACCCCAAACCAGGCCGACAGGCCACCAACCACCAGTAAAAGGCCCAACTAGGACAGGGAGGGAAACACCCCGCGCCACCACGAGACCAAAACCCCTGGCAGACGTAAAGTCCAAAGGGATCACAAGGAAGAACCGCCCTCCCTCAGAACAGCTGAGCCGTCAAGGACAGCCAACCACGCATGCCAACGGCAGATGACATAACACACCACCACCGCACAGTCCGACCGGCCCATCACGAACCTCAGGAGGACCCAAGGCTAACTGAATCGACCCAGGGAGACATAGAAGCATAGGCGAGATCCAAACCCCTGTCCAGCGTGAGCCTGTGTCACCAGAGGCACAAGACTTACCAACAAGCTATAGGTCCTTGGCTTGAATGAAAGCACTGCATGAACTATCACCACCATGGGATATAATGAAAGCATAGGCAGGATCCAAACCCTTATCCTGTGTGAGTATGTGCCATCAGAGGCACAAGACACACCATTGAGCAACAGCTCTGTGGTCATTTAACTCGCATCCATACCAAGACAGACTCAGGACAACCACTCCTGGGACACAAAAGGACGGCTCAGCAAGAGGCCTGAACCACCAGCCATCAGGACAACCCGCGGCCAATGGCCATGCGCACTAGAAACAACAGCACACAATCCAGAGATGCCGGAACCCAAAGCCCCAGTACAAGACACAAGGGTACAAGTGCCAACGGTCCCAAGGAACAAACACCATAGCAGTAGACAACAGACCCTTAACACGGAGCCGTCAGTGGAAGACTGAGCCCCCAACAACCCACGCAGTTCGCGCAACAGAGCCAGTCCGCGGGGAACTGACAGGAATACCTCTCCCACTGAGGAGCCGAAACCTCCCAATGAACAGTAGTGCCTGAGTGGTGCAAAGATAGGAAGTCTCTAAGTTTAGAATCCACCCAAACAGATGAAGGAGCCAGCCAACACCCAGTGCAAGGGCCTGAGCCGGAAGGAAAGAAGAGGAAGAATCAACCAACCGTTCAAGGAAGGGAACACCTGGATCCCTTGAGCAGGCAACAAAAACCACCAAGAGCGCTAAAACTCCAGCAAATACCTCAGGAGATGCCGATCCAAAAGGCAACAAAGAAAACCGTAATGAACAACTCCCACACTGAAAAGCAGGAATCACCGTGAAGCCGCATGTATCGGCATATGAAAGAAGGCGTCCCGGAGAACCAGAGAAGCCAGCAAAGCCCCCCCGCCCCCAACAGGAAGGGAAGAAACAATAGAAAAGACACCATCATGAAGGACTGACGAGGGAGACTCAAGTGTACAGCCGTCATAACCAGAACAGGTCGGTAGTCCCCAGATGGTCCCCGGAACAGAAACAGGATCGAGTAAACCCCCAGACCCTGCTGACTCACAGGCACCCACAACACAGCCCCATCGGAACTGAAGACCTGAGCTCAGTGCAATAGAGCCCGACACAGTGCCTGAGAGCTGGGAAAAGGGGCAGCACAGAACACAGCCAGTAGCCCAGCCCAACAAGGAGGGACAAGAAGAAGAGGAAGAACTCCGTACAAAGGGAATCAAAGGACAAATCTGCCAAGAAACGCAACTGCAGTGCCAACATGGAAAAAGAGTTGGAGAGATCCATATCCAGCAAGCATGCACAGAAAAACTGGACAGTCACATGAAGCGACTGAACCCGAAAGCCGGGGCAAGACGCAGCCCGGACTGCAAGACCAGAGGCAGCAAAAGCCCGCTTCAAGGCCCCCTATCCCGCATGACCACAGGAGAAGAAGGAACCGCAACCACGGACACCACCAGGCACAGAGATGCCACACCAGCCAGCAGGGATTCACCAGCACCACAGCCAGGCCACCCCAGCGAACCACCGTAAAGGAAACCCCACCGCCAGAAACCTAGGTAAGGCATGTCTGACAACATCCCTCCACACCCCCTCTAGCACAGTACTCACAGAGATTTAGGAAAAGGGAGGCCTACAAGCCCCAACAACAGGTGAATGGTGAAAAAGTTTACTGACTGTCCACCCACCAAGGGCCTATGGAACCCAAAAGGGTCCCGAACATGGAGCAGAACACCATAAAGGTCTGCCCCCTGGTCTCAACCGAAACCAAGACCGGATCCATGCGGCAGAGGCATCCTGCCCATGCACTAGGGAAGGAGCAGCGGAAGACCCAGCGACCACCACCTCCCCTTTACAGCAGAGCCCACTCACGCCCATACCACACATCTTCATGAGGTGAACAGAACAGAGAAGTTAGTGCCCAGACCAAGCAATGCAAGATCCACAAGGGCCAATCAGGGAATGCCAAACCCCAACAGGACAGTAGGCCAGCCCACCCGGGACCCAAACACAAAAAAGAAACAAACAAAAAGGCCCCAACAGAAAGGAGCCCAGAAGCCCCAGTCACAGCAACCAGCCCACGCAGAGCACGGACAAAAAGAAATAAATAAACACCAGGTTTTTAAGAAAGAGTGCATACACTAGTGATAGAAACACTCAATCAGTGATGCACCGGAATCTGAACCCATAAACTGTGGAGGAAGAGTCAGGGACCATAACCACAAGGCCACAGAGACACATTGTCCAGGAGGGACACATCAGAGAATTGGACTCCAAAGGCCAGAAACGCCCCCCGCCACTAGGGCGCCCCCAATCGTAAGGGCAAACGGAACGCACCTTCAAAAGAACAGGCAGCCCTAAATATGATACAAAGAGAGGGTAGATTCCACCAGCATATGAACCTGCCTCTATACTGAGGCGGGAACACAAACTCCCGGACTTTCCATCGGTAGCATACATATATTTGTAATGTAATGTAATTTGTACTTGTAAAGCGCACTACTACCCATACTGGGGTGTCCTGGTGCTGTAACGCATACCGCTGTGGAACCCTTCCTGGCTTTTCCATGTGAAATGTCCACTCCTGGGCACCCCCAAGGTGAAGCCAGGCATCCCAGCGCTGTTGGGGCCGTTGTGGAGATTAAGCAAGCTATTGCCCAGAGTTGCAGAGTGGGACCCATGATTAGAATAGGCACTGAGGCGAGAATTATCAGGTCCGAGGAAATTGAGCCCAAGACCCGAGGAGGCGGAAATTGAACCCTGGTCCCGGGCCAGACCTGTGCATCAGGGTCTGCCGCTCTAACCATTGAGCCACACTTCTCCACAGTATCTCGTGCTACCACCATGGTCCCCTGCTATAAACAAAAGCAATGCCCCTTAAAAGGGGCAGGGAGCGACCCGTGGCAGGAGAAAGAGGCCAGGGGAGAAACCAAGGCCACGCAGCCTCGGCATACAGAGTCCCGTTCTCCCAAAGCACCGGCTCCAGGCATGAGATACAAGGCGCAGCCCAACACTTTCTGAATTCCAATGAAACCACAAGACATGAAAGCAGGAAAAAATAAAAGGGAAACACGAGTCCGAGACAAGTACCGAGTCTCCAAACACACCTCAGAGGAGGAGCCAAACCGCCACGCCACTGGCAGGCAGAGAAGCCAGCCACGCCCAACACACCTCCCCTCCCTCCCCAGGTGTTCCCGCTAGGGCAGGGAACATACCCGGAAGAGGGGAGGCCGCAGCAGGAAGTCACCACCCCACATCAGGTAGTCCGGAACCCCCAACACTATGGACCCGCTAAAGCTGAGACTCAAATGTACATGAAACAACAGGTACCCAAGGAGATCAAAAATGGCTGCCAAGCAGACCGTCACACACTTACCTGTATGGAGGCCAGGACCGGAACCCCCCACGACGAAATTGCCAGGAAGACAGCACGCAGAAAAAACAAACAGGATCTGGATGGGCGGGTCACATGGTTATATGCCTTAGGGTGTGGCATGGAGGGAAGGGATGGGTTTTTAGTTTCTTGGGAGTTTCTGGTGGGAGGAGCTATGCTCATGTAGTTAGGACTGGGATGGGGAGGGCTGACGAGAAGGTAATGGAATTTTCCGTCCTGTCCTATGTTACTGACTTTACAAGCTATAAAAGGCTTTTTACACTAACATTCTTCCAAAATTATCCCCCTCATACTAACCCTGCAATGCTTCATGAAAGGTATGGATCCACAAATGCGGCGCGCTTTTTTTCTAGGTGTACAGGCCTATTTTTGGTCCCAATCCGACTCTGGTTATAGACTTGTCACTGTCATGCCTTTGACTAACTTTGACATTTACAGAGCTCAGTGATTGTAAACCCATACACAGTCTATGATGTGGTCAATCAGATCACGCTTGGCTTTTCCTTTTCAAGCAGCTATTGCCTTCTGCAAATTTGTTTTAACTGCTACCTCTTTGCTTTCCACCAATCGTCAATGGCAGAGCACATCGAGGCCATTTCCGGTATATTGGACTGAAACGAGGCTATTTTAAGCGCCTCACAATGTAGTGAAATCCAGAAGAATTTGCTGAATGATAAGCACGTATGCAAATAGTCACGAATGAAAGTCACTATATGTAAATATCTCATTCATATTCATTGTGCGCACCTCGAAACACTCACTGACTTGACTGCCCAGTCTGCATCCTTGTTCCACCCTTACTGTTTTCCAATGTTTCTACGAGCTCTAGAACTGAGATTGTTCGTCGAAAATACAGGATTTAAATGAAGACATAAACTAATTCACTTAGTGAAATAAGTCCTAAGGCAGATCAAGCGGGGAAACATTCCTTGCCTGAAAAAAAGTATTTTTTCTCAAATCCATGGAATTGCATTTCTCAAGCTGTATTCAGGTGCATCCTGGTGAAAGCTTTGTTTCCCCACAAGCTTTTTTTACACAATGGCACAGAAAAGAGAAAAAAAACTCCAACCTTTCGCATCCACTCGCAAACAAAACGTGCCTAACAAATATGAATGTGTCCTTGTGTAACACAAATGGTGCTCATGCAGAGCGCTGATACCCGATACTTTCAGGTCAAGTTCGCGCTATGTAAAACTCCGGGGGGGAAAAAAACTTACTTCTAGGCAGAGACAGACGCGTTTTCCTGCGTCTATTGTTCGTTGCAACGAGCCGACGTCACAACAGAATGATCGCCCTGTCATTTGTGTACAATTGCTAGGGCATCGCACGTGCAGGGTAATGGCACCTTCTGTTGTGACAACCGTTGAACCCTTGGCTGTAAATGGATCTTCACTGTCACAATTGGGATGTGAAGTTGTAATTAGAAAGACATTCCTTTGTCAGAGCGCAGGGGCTCTGCACGTTGCAAATAACCAAAAGCTGCTTTGTTGCCCTCCACAGGATCTATTCGTCGATCAGCGCGCAGCCTGTAATTACTGTGGTCCTCATTTATGAAAAGTGACTCATTGCTTTGAGAAAACAGCGATACATCACTTTTCATTGTGCCATTCTTACGACACCAATGATGCCGTGACGCAAGGAGTAACAGATACGTCAGTATTTCTGACGTATCTGTAGGCACAAAATGACGCTTTGCAGGAGTGTGTCACAAAAGTGATGCAACTCCAGCAATGGGTTATTACACATAGGCAATTCCCATGTGAAATGTGCCTGCGTCAGTCTTACGCCTGCCTCATTGATGTTTTTTTGTCCTAGAAGTGGAGCATGGCAATCTTATATATTTCACTTCGTCACTTCTACGACCCCTTTCTTGCGTCGGAACGCCCCCTGCATACATTATACCTGGCGCAGGTATAATGTGGCACAGCGGTTTACAAAGTCACGCATCTACCTTGATGCGTCACTTTGTAAATATGATGCAACAATGCTAATTTTTTACGCCGCTGGTGCGTCACAAAAAGTGACGTACCGGCGGCGTAAAAGGGACGCAAGGGCTCATAAATAAGCCCCATGGTCTGTAAATGGCTGCGCCACGCCAATTCCTGAGCCGTTTTCATCGATCGGACAAGTGAACTCAGGGCCTCATTTACAAAAAATTGGCGTAGGGCAGCGCAGCAAGACTTTTTGCTGCGCTGCAGTACCACAATTTGAAAGGGCAAGAATGCACCGTATTTACAAGATACAGTGTATTCCTGTAATTTCAGCCCTTGCACAATTTGGTGCCTTGTGCCAACAATGCAGGCACCATGCCACAGTTCAAGGGTGTCAATTGTTTTGTGTAGGAAGGGGCACTTTCCTACACAAAAACAATCCAGAGATACATTTTCCTCATTCTATGTGTACTGCAGAATGCAGCACATAAGAAAAGAGGGGAAAAAAGGAGAAATTAAAAATGTCTTCTTGTTATGTCTGCTCTGAGGAGGCATAAGGTTTTGGCGCTACCCCAGGTTTACGTGATTTTGTAAATCTGGGGCAGCGTAAGATAACTTAGCGCTTTGCACTGCCTTGCCTTACTCCATATCTAAGAGGCCATGTAAAGCCATGCAGGGTGGCTTTGCGACGCCTCATAGATATGATTGAGACTACCGGAGTATCAAAAAAGCAATGCTGTGGCAGCACAGACCTCTTGTGAATAAGCCCCCTAATGTTTATGAAATTACCAGAGCCTATGGGTGGGTTGGAGGTGGAGCTGAGTAGACCAACAAGCTTGGCAAGTGATAGAAGACTTTCACCTCTCAAATGCAGACCTACCAACTCATACGGTGCCACCATGTTTCACATGATAAGAGCTCCCTTCACCGGTCACCCATTTAGGAGCCAATATCACACAGAGGCAGACAGGGCTGGCTTTAGCATTGATGGTGCCCCATGCTAGAATCTTTTTGGCTCCCCGTAATGACCTCCTTCTCCACTGATTCCTTCACTACCACCCTACAATAGTGTCCCTCATCTCTCCATAGCCTCTCTTTCACATGCATTTAATTTGTTTTTTAGTGCTACTCATTAGTGTAGGGTGTCGGAGCACTTTACATCACACACACATTCTGCGGAGACAAAGAATCATAAATGTGTAAATTAGTTAATAGGAAATGTTACATGGGACAATGAAGGTTACAAGGTGTATGAATCAAATTATCCATATTAGGCAGTACATTTTAAGAGTGTTTGGTCTGGAGAAACACAACCCAGGATTTAAATAGTACGAAAACATTTATCAACATAGGATAATGAAAGAATGGGGAAAAAACATAGGGGCATATTACCAAGGGCCATTATCGCCGCCTTAGCGGGACTTTTTCCCGGTAAAGCGGCGATAATTTTATCGCCCTATTACTTAGCTGTCGCTAACACCAGTTAGCGACAGCTAGTAGGAGATAGCGATCATTTTGGGGCCTACTTTGCATGTCAGCGATAATTATCGCTAATGACATGTGATGGAGCAAGATGAAGAACAAAATTTTGTGCTGACTTGCAAAATTAACCTCTCCTAATAATGTAATATTATTAATAAGTTTGTGGAGTGATCATTAACCAACTTAGTTTAAAATGCATTCATCATGGGTTTACACACGGGATTAACATGCTTTGTGTTGCAACTGCAAAAAGAATAATAATAAAACTAACCTTGTCTATTGTTCTCGTCAGTATCAATGCGGCATTTTTATAATAATGGCATGTGCTTATTTTATGTTGCTTACATTATGTCTTTTGTGATAAAATGCTCAAAGTGTTCCAGAATCGTTAAGGAAAAGTAAATATAAAACTGACTTTTTGTGCTAAGCTAGGTAACATAACTAACCATGTTAATTAGCAAAAAGGGAGGTTAACAGAATGGGTCTCAATTCTTTAATTAATTGATGTCTTGTGTTTGTTTAATAATTAGTTTCCGAAGTGAGGCCTAAATTGGCTCTGAAAAATGGCTGACAGAGACGCAGACGAGAGAATCCTTGTCCAGAGTGGAGCCTTGCATTACACGATTGTGAAGACATTTGTTGTACAAACATTTAACAATGAATAGAATATGCTTGTGGAGAAAAGGCCCAAGGACAGGAAGAGAAAGTCTCTGCCAAGATTAGGAAGTGATGTTCTGTACTCGTACTAAGTAACATTTTGAAGGAAGCCGAATGTCACGGAAGGAAAGGACAATGGAGCTTATGAAAAAGCTTGAACGTGCTCAGGAGCCGTATGATTTAATGTGGACTGACCTGGATCAACCAATGGGATTTGAGAGTCTTGAGAAGAAAAGTTATAATTTGAAAAGATAAGCTAGTAAAAAGGTATAAAGACTGGCATTGCGTTTATGGAAAAAACTCTTGCTTTCCGATTCCTGAGACGGTGTCATGCTGTCGGACTTTTGGCACACGTAAGGACAACAGAATTATTATTCTTCCTTTAGGAGAATTTTGAGTTAGACAGGAAAATAGATAGAAGGAAATGGAAACAATCTTTTATTAATAATTCATGATTCTGAGCTTTCTTCTGGGAGACTGTTCTAATTTTATTTCTCTAATAATATGATCCTTTCCTATTTGCTTATGAAATAAAAACCTTAAATCATTCTAAATGCTTTTCTTCTATGAGAATAAAGTTAATAAAAATTAGATTTGAAGTGACAAGCTGGTCTTGTTTATTCATGGTCTAGTTACCATTAGTTGATTCATCCACCTTATGTGGCTTGATTTAAACTGCAGTGTGTAAATATAAATGTAAATATTTTGTGAATAGTTTCTTTAAATCAAACCACCTGATTCAGTCGCTCTAATTTGTCTCATTGGTGTTATGGGCCTAGATGTATGTGTTTAGAAAATTATGGTGACTATTGAGGTGACAGATGGTGTTTATGAGACAGTTTTACTATAAGAGCGCTGGATCACATGCAAAGTGGGCGTGCCAAGATGTTAGTGACTGGAAACAGTTGCTAATATCGCTATCTCCAATTATCAACAAAGCCTTACTTTTGGAAAAATTTGCGCTAAGCGCGAATATCTCCAAAAGCTAACGCCTGCCAAGAGCAGTTCTTAGCCATGTTATCCAATGGAAGGTGGATAACATGGCTAAGAGCATTGTCACGATAATGCATGAATATCGCTGATTTTTCAGCGATATTCATGCATTTCGCAGGATTTTTACTGCTTTTGAGATAAACCTTGATAATATCAAGGTATCTCAGCGGTAAAAATCGTCGGAGCGCGGCGATATAATTTTAGCCGCTAACCATGCATAGCGATATTGCTTGGTAATATGCCCCACAACTTCTTAACCTATACCATTCAGTTTGCATGCAACTCTTGGGTGACTGCTCATAAATCACTGTGTTATATTAGGATTGTAACTTCTGAACTGCACGTAACAAAATGATCTCTGTGACAAAAGCAGTAAACCACTGTGCTATCTACATAAAATACAGTTCTGTGAGTTACATATTCTTTACAGCTGGCATATTAACTCTCTGTACTACTTTATGATGAGTCAAAACTGCCACAAGACAAAACTTGATCTCTATCCAGCAGGGACTTTAATCACCAGAGTTATCTTGAAATGTCTACTGCTGGGCACACACGGAACTCTCCAGCATTTATTTTTACATACAGCACCCTCCACGGTCAGCGCCAGCTGCGACTGCACAGGTTGCACCGCCCTACAGCTGTTCCTAGTGGCAGAGAAGACAGATGGAAAGCATTGCACAGGGTGGGTTCCAGCTCGTCTTTGAGGGCTTTGAATGGCAGATGTGCATTAATGTGTGCAAGAACACTCCACAACATCAGCGACAACCCCAGCAACCATTTTCGGGGGAGGGTATGAGCAGTGCTGGAAGTGGAAACACTTTACTCTGAGAACCTATAAATTGAAGGTCCAGGTTGGCAACAAAGAGGGAGTGGAGTCACGAGTGGCAGAGTCATGAAAAGCAATCTGGCAGTCAACCTATTGTTATTTTTTAACTCATTCACAAAGCAGTTGGCACCTATGAGAAACGTGATGATAAATCTGTTCTAGCTTAATTGGTTGCAAAGGCTGCATTTTAAACTATCTCTCATAGGGAGAGCACAGTGTGCCTGGCAAATCGCAGAGAATAATAATAATGGTCAAATAACTTTGGTGGCTAAGGCACTTGCTAGCGGGATCTGAGTTTTGTTTAGTCGGTGTTGACTCATAAAATAGAAAAGAGGGTTAATGTGCCTGCTGCAAAGCTCATTGTCATGGGCAGAGCTTCAGGGGGTTGTTTGGGGTGTTACATCACCCTATTAAATGTGTTTTCTGGTAAATAGTTGGGTACAGGTACTTTCAGTCGGGTATGGTGAATCATATGCCAGTGAGATTGTTGTAAAATCTGAAGCTCACCCCCCCAATCTTATTGACCAAGCTACGCCCCTGCTCATTGTGTAACATGAAGATAACAGATTATGTTATCTAGAAAGGGGAGTGGGTCTCTACCGTAGACACAGTGATCCATATATAACTTCCATTTCAAAAACTGAAATCCTAATATGGTACACTGATTTATATACCGGCATCAAGGACGCGCATGCACTATGCAAGACAAGGGTTAAAAACCTTATTGATTTTTCTCAATCCTTTGTTATACGGTTGCGAAAAAGGGTTTCTCCGAGTAGTACTAAAGTATAACATCAAGCACTGTGTTAAGTTTTAAATCCTGACTTTGTGTTTTTCTCGGCAATTCAATCTTGGTATATAATCTCTAAACGTTTTTAATGAAATGTCACTCCTACACCTTGAAACCCTCTCTGTTTTATGTAACATCGTGAACATTAATTTACACTACACAACTGTATGATTTAATGTCAATGTATAATGTGTGTTTGTGATGTAAAGTGGTCTGACAGTGGGACGAGTAGCACTATGAAGCCTCAAACTTAACACTGATAAAACCAAGGTATTCATCTTTGAGAGCACTGCCTCCTCTTGGACCACACCTGGTGTGCCACTAAACTAGGCCCCCCACCTGAGCCCACAGACCATACAAATAATCTAGGCATTATTGTCAACAGCAATCTATCCATGAAAAAACAGATGAATGAAGTCTCCTAGGAATGTTTCCACATCCTCTGCATGCCGAAGAAAATCATCAAATGGCTCCCCACAGACACCAGAAGCACCATCACGCAGGCACTCATCACCAACCACCTGGACTGCAGCAACACCCTCTGTGAGGAGATCAACACCCAACTCCAAAACAGGCCCCAGACAATACATAACGCAGCAGCCTGGCTCGTTCTCAACCTCCCGAGACAGACCCTCATGACTTCCCACCCCACAGCACTGCACTGGCTCCCTGTCATCAAACGCTGCCATTTCAAACTCCTCACCAACATTTACAAAGCTCTCCACAACAAGGGCCCAGCCTACATCAACCAGAGTGAACTTCTACCAGCCCACAAGACAGCTTTGCTCCTCCTCCCTTTACCTCGCTCTCTCCCCTCTCAAATCATCAGAAGCAGAAGCGGCAGCTGATCAGTGGCGGCCCATGCAGGTAAGTGTGGTGGGCGGGGCAGGAGTTGGGGGGAGAAACACAACCCAGGATTGAAATAGTACGAAAACATTTATCAACATAGGATAATGAAAGACTGGGGAAAAAACATAACTTCTTAACCTATACCATACAGTTTGCATGCATCTCTTGGGTGAAAGCTCATAAATCACTGTGCTATATTAGGATTGTAACTTCTGAACTGCACTTAACAAAAGGATCTCTGTGACAAAAGCAGTAAACCACTGTGCTATCTACATAAAATACAGTTCTGTGAGTTACATATTCTTTGCAGCTGGCATATTAACCCTCTGTACTACTTTATCATGAGTCAAAACTGCCACTAGACAAAACTGGATCTCTATCCAGCAGGGACTTTAATCACCAGAGTTATCTTGGCATTTTTACTGCTGGGCACACAAGGAACTCTCCAGCATTTATTTTTACATACAGCACCCTCCGCGGTCAGCGCCAGCTGCGACTGAACAGGTTGCACCGCCCTACAGCTTTTCCTAGTGGCTGAGAAGACAGATGGAAAGCATTGCACAGGGTGGGTTCCAGCTCGTCTTTGAGGGCTTTGAACAGTAGATGTGCATTAATGTGTGCAAGAACACTCCACAACATCAGTGACAGCCTCAGCAACCATTTTTGGGGGAGCGTATGAGCAGTGATGGAATTAGAAACACTTTACTCTGAGAACCCATAAATTGAAGGTCCAGGTTGGCAACAAAGAGGGAGTGGAGTCACGAGTGGCAGAGTCATGAAAAGCAATCTGGCAGTCAACCTATTGTTATTTTTTAACTCATTCACAAAGCAGTTGGCACCTATGAGAAACGTGATGATAAATCTGTTCTAGCTTAATTGGTTGCAAAGGCTGCATTTTAAACTATCTCTCATAGGGAGAGCACAGTGTGCCTGGCAAATCGCAGAGAATAATAATAATGGTCAAATAACTTTGGTGGCTAAGGCACTTGCTAGCGGGATCTGAGTTTTGTTTAGTCAGTGTTGCCTCATAAAACAGAAAAGAGGGTTAATGTACCTGCTGCAAAGCTCATTGTCATGGGCAGAGCTTCAGGGGGTTGTTTGGGGTGTTACATCACCCTATTAAATGTGTTTTCTGGTAAATAGTTGGGTACAGGTACTTTCAGTCGGGTATGGTGAGGTGTCTATTGGATTTCACGAGTATTCGTTACATGCAACCAGACAAAAATGTACATACACTGTCTGTTTTAAAAGTGTTCATATATGTTGGTTATTTTACAACATATTGTGTTTTCTCACACTTAGTCGCCTACCAATCTGCATTTGTCTCCCTTTCCACTGTACTTCAGCCCCTCTTAAGTGCTCTGCTTGTGGCATATTGTATTTTAACATCATATGCCAGTGAGATTGTTGTAAAATCTGAAGCTCACCCCCCCAATCTTATTGACCAAGCTACGCCCCTGCTCATTGTGTAACATGAAGATAACAGATTATGTTATCTAGAAAGGGGAGTGGGTCTCTACCGTTGACACAGTGATCCATATATAACTTCCATTTCAAAAACTGAAATCCTAATATGGTACACTGATTTATATACCGGCATCAAGGACGCGCATGCACTATGCAAGACAGGGGTTAAAAACCTTATTGATTTTTCTCAATCCTTTGTTATACGGTTGCGAAAAAGGGTTTCTCCGAGTAGTACTAAAGTATAACATCAAGCACTGTGTTAAGTTTTAAATCCTGACTTTGTGTTTTTCTCGGCAATTCAATCTTGGTATATAATCTCTAAACGTTTTTAATGAAATGTCACTCCTACACCTTGAAACCCTCTCTTTTTTATGTAACATCATGAACATTAATTTACACTACACAACTGTATGATTTAATGTCAATGTATAATGTGTGTTTGTGATGTAAAGTGGTCTGACAGTGGGACGAGTAGCACTATGAAGCCTCAAACTTAACACTGATAAAACCAAGGTATTCATCTTTGAGAGCACTGCCTCCTCTTGGACCACACCTGGTGTGCCACTAAACTAGGCCCCCCACCTGAGCCCACAGACCATACAAATAATCTAGGCATTATTGTCAACAGCAATCTATCCATGAAAAAACAGATGAATGAAGTCTCCTAGGAATGTTTCCACATCCTCTGCATGCCGAAGAAAATCATCAAATGGCTCCCCACAGACACCAGAAGCACCATCACGCAGGCACTCATCACCAACCACCTGGACTGCAGCAACACCCTCTGTGAGGAGATCAACACCCAACTCCAAAACAGGCCCCAGACAATACATAACGCAGCAGCCTGGCTCGTTCTCAACCTCCCGAGACAGACCCTCATGACTTCCCACCTCACAGCACTGCACTGGCTCCCTGTCATCAAACGCTGCCATTTCAAACTCCTCACCAACATTTACAAAGCTCTCCACAACAAGGGCCCAGCCTACATCAACCAGAGTGAACTTCTACCAGCCCACAAGACAGCTTTGCTCCTCCTCCCTTTACCTCGCTCTCTCCCCTCTCAAATCATCAGAAGCAGAAGCGGCAGCTGATCAGTGGCGGCCCATGCAGGTAAGTGTGGTGGGCGGGGCAGGAGTTGGGGGGTGAAAGTGACAAACAACGCAATAGGGAAAGTAAAATAAATAAATAACACCACTTACCTTGCCTGTGCCGCATCGCAGAGCCGACGATGCAACAAGTGTAAGGTTAGTGGTTTTATTTATTTCTTTATTTCACATTCCCTATCCCATTATTTGTCACTTTCATTCCCCACCCCATCCCCGCCCACACCACAGTGCTTACCTGCATGAGTCACCACTAAAACCAATCCATCACCCACCTTTCCCTCAAACTCTTGAACGATCAGCACCAACACTACTGGAGTTCAGAAAGAAACCTGGATCATCAACGAATAGCTTGGAGCAGCAAAACATTCCCCCGCCAGTGCCTGGAGACCCTCACGGGTGATAAGTGGCGCTCTATAAATCCTATTTGAGTTGAGTAAAAAAAAGAATAGCAAGTGCTATTAACCCCTTGCACTCTGCACTAATTCTCCCGCTGTGTGGGCGAATTAGCGAGTGGGGGGCATTCGGACGGCCCCCGGCCATCCTCAGCACACGCCCACCGTCACGTGGGACGGCCAGGGGCCGTCCGCAGCACCGAAAGGGTTAACACCATTGCTGCTGATGGTATCCTTCTCCTGTGCTGGGCCCTAATGTAAATGGGTGTGGTCATGACGAGCTCAGCTAGTCATGAGCACTGGAGCACTGTGCCTCATGACGAGCTGAGCTCGTCATGAGCATCGAAGGTGTTAAATTGTTTTTCATGTAAATAGTCATAGATATTGATACATCTGACATTCTTAAAGTGTGTGCATATCTCTTACATATAGGGCTTGTACACAATAAAAAACCTGCTCCAAATGGTAGGTTTGCTTAAGTAGTTGTGAAGTTTTATCAAGCTTTGTACCTTTGTTTCCTCATTGCATTGGAATCTAGGTGTTAAGCTGCAAATAGCTCCAAGCCATGTTTGTACTAAAAAAAAGGAGGGCTGGTGGCCCTTCAAATATGCCTTAATTTTGGGCCCAGAAGAAAGAGAAAATAAAAAAGCCACTTAACTGCTTGCACGTTGCTGCTCCTAACAGACAACGAGCGAGCACTACTGAAGAATTTGTCCCGGTGTTGGCAAATTTCACCTAGACCAATTCAGCACATTCACAGGGGCCAGAGAGATCCCTGATCTGGCTGAATAGCTGCTAAAAAGGGGGATCCAGCTGGGTTCCCCTTCAATCCAGAACTGGGTATGGGGGGACGTTGGTGAGGGGAGGAGGCAGATGTGCCTCTTAGGTAGTTTTCTGCATGGGGCCTACCCCTCCAAGCACTCTTCGCCCTCCTACAATGGTAAAAATATTTTTTAAGTAGGCAGGTCTGCTATTGGCTTCAAGCCATAGAACAAGTGACATGCTGGCGCTCAGAGAATGTCAAGAGGGGCAAAAAAATCTATATAAATGTGCTGAAAGTGCTTTTCTGTCTGTTTGTGTATTTTGATAAAAGTGGTATCATCGCATTAAGAAATGCAATGAAACCACTTCAATTTTGTTCCTGTAAGCACTAGTAAAAGATTGTGTTAACTTCACACCTCTAAACATGAAAAAACTAAGGGACATATTATCAAGAGAATTATCGCCGCTTTCGGCCGAAAAGCGGCGATATTTCTATTGCATTATAAACAAAGACACGCTAGCGCGTGTATCCTTGATTTATCTCCCGTTTCTGTCACCACTCACTACGTATCGATAATGAGATGCAAAGTAGGCGTGGCTGACAGAAACAACATGGGAAAATATCTCGAAAGCAGCTTCGCGCTATAAGCAAGGAGGGGTAGCGATGATAATAATCGCGCTACCTCTGGCCTAACGCAGGAATTTACCGTCTGGTAAATTCCTGTGTTAGGCATACCTAACATGGGAGGTGGATTATGGGGTTAAGGCCACAGGGCCTTATCACCAAGTTCATCGCGTTTTTGGGAGGAATATCGCTGTTTTTTAGGCGATGTTTGGCCATTTGCCCGCTATCGCTGGAATAGTTATAGCCATAGCGCTGAGCGTTGGTAATACAGCGCTAGCTTGGCAAGATATTCCAGCGATAGCCAGCGATAAAGAAAAGCGCGCTCGGTGATAATTATTGCCAACCCTAGAAAATATGCCCCTAAATTTCTATGCAGTCTCAAGACTATGGGCTACAGTAACACAATTACTAGAATTATGTCATCACAGTGAATGAACTAAAACACTTATGGCCACATGCATCAAAGTCAATTGCATTCGCAAACGGTGCGAATTGCAATTTTCGGCCGTTTGCGAATGCAATTGACTAATTTGGAATGCATCATGCATTTCGCAATTTTAGGAATCGCAACCACGTCGCGATTTCTAAAATTGCGATTGCACTTAAGAAATCGCAATTTCAGATTTCTTAAATGCAATGCATGATCATTTTTTAATTGCGAATTCGCAATTTGGAAGTGGTAAATTAGCATGAAGTTGAACTTCATGCTAATTTACCGAAAACTTTCAAAGATGCACAAATTGCATTTTTGAAACTTTTAATTTACACACACACATGCCCTTGGGGCATGTGTGTGTGTAAATTGCATTTAAAGTTACATTTTAGGGGTGCAGGGAGGGGTTCTTTGGACCCCCCCTACACCCTTGAAATTGCATTCACATTTTGCGAATCGCAATTTGAAATTCGCAAAATGTGAATGCCTTCCCATTCATTCCTATGGGCCTTTTGGCCCATAGGAATCAATGGGAAGGGTTTTCCTTAATTGCGATTCGCAAATTGTGAATCGCAATTAAGGAAAAATACCGAATCGCAAAAATAAATGCGAATTGTTCATGCATAGCATTTTGCGATTTCTTAATTGCGATTCCTTAATTTTTGCAATTAAGAAATCGCAAAATGTAACAATGATGTATGTGGGGGTTAGTGAGAGACATGATATGAGGGTCTAAAACTATCAAGAACATTTACTGTCTCTCTCAACAGAAATATTATTGACAGTGAAAGAAGGAATTAAGGACTAATGGCTGCTATAGATCTTCTGCTCCAACATTTCGATGTTTGTATTTCTGTTTCTCCCTTTTTAATTTAGAACGTTTTATCCTTGGCGGGTGGAATGTTCTAATAGTTCTATAAATCTTCTGCCTCATGCTATTGCGGTTATTAAAGCCCCTCACCCTAGTTATCTGTACACATTGGTGCTTGAGCCGATATCTCATGTTTAGGGCATTTATCAATCATTATAGCCCTTAGTAGCAGGCCTATAATGGTATATTCATACATAGCTAAATTGCTTCAAATATCTAGGACCAGAGGATTTAGAATAGATGAGTTTTCATCTATTTTTCATGAAGGCGTGGTGTTTCCAAACCGCAGCTTGATTGGGAGATCTGTAGAAGAGCTTTTATGGAAGTCTTGTGTGGAATGTTGCTGAGTTACACTGTGGACTTTCTGTGGATGTGTTTATGGGTGAGATGAGAGCACTTGCAGGAAGCAAGTGCAGTGATTTCAGTGTTGGAAGATGTAGCACCCTTTGTGCTTCTTTCCACACTCCATCTTGATGTTTTATTCTGGAGTCCTTGAAGGTGGCGGATCAGATTGTATATATGCAGAGGTAAAGTAGAAGCAGGTTAGGTCAAGTGAGTATGGGATGCAAAGTGCCTGCTCTCCTCTGTGGTGCTTGAGGCACTAATGCTTTTGTTTCAGTTCTGTGGATTATGCAATGCAGTGGTCTTTGATCTGTGGGGTACCCCTCAAGCCCAGAAGGAGGGTGGTAGGCGGGAAATGATTGAAAGTAGCCAGTGGCCTTGCTTCTGGCCTAGAAAGCTCATTGATCCAACTTTTCACTTCTTCAATCACATTAAGGCTATTATTACAACTTGCACAGTACTGGTGGGATGGTAAATCTGCGCATGAAAAAAACATTAACATGAGGTAACACCTCACCAATACCGAGTAATTACAAGCTGAATCCCATGGAATGTGGAATTACCATGTGGAACCAGATTTACCGGTCATAAAACTATACAGAATTCTCCATTGCATGGAGTTTAACACACACATTAACAAACAGCTCCTAGCAGGTGGTAAATGTATGTGAAGCCTCTGTTCGGGTATGGGGTGAAGGAATGGAGTTATGGGAAGTAGTGGAAGGAACGGGCAGATAAGGTCTGGTGGGCAGCATTGAATGCCACACTCTCCCCAACAACAAGTGGGGGACGAGGCTCGGCTGCTTGTTCAGCCAGTGACATGCGATTTTAACCGCCTGATGAAATAGGGACCTGTTTTCCAACATCTGGGGATACCGGGTGCGGAAATTCTGGTCAACTCATGATCAGGTAGCACAGAATAAAAATACGGGTGACTGGGGGTTCCTTGGTCACGTTGCAATTGCTTTTGGAAAACGATAGCTTTTTGCCAATGCACTTACCACAATGTCTATTTAACCCGTTGCGTGCTAATGACGAGCTCAGCTCGTCATGAGGCACAGTTGAGCTGCACTCATGACGTCATGACCGTTGGAACGTTCACACGCGGGGATAATTTCCCCGCTGTGCTGAACGTTACAAAAAGGGTGTGGTCATGACAAGCTCCGCTCGTCATGAGTGCAGCTCCACTGTGCCTCATGACGAGCCAAGCTCGTCACAAGCACAGCGGCGCGACGCACGCGCCCCCCACCCCCCTGCACAGCATGTGAAAAACCACTGCAGAGAAGGGGTTAAAAGAGATACATGCGCAGAACCGCAATATTTGAAAAGTTGTATACTATTAATGAAATAAAAGATTACATTGAGCAGCAACACTTTTTTACGAGGAGATGACACCCCTGACTGAGCACGAGGCATATGAGTGGATCACAATCAAGAGAACAATCCCACAATGGAATCAAGTCGCCCTATGGCTACTGCTGTGTCAGCATCCCAGCGCCTGCCTGCCTGCCTGCTTCTTCACCTCTTTTAGCCGCATTCTGAATCCATCACACTCATTCCACCTCTATTTAAAGAGCAACGGGCACTGAGCGATGGCAGCAATGGATAAAATGTCACCCTTTACAAATGCTGTACAAAAACATCACTGTATTTCGTTGGTAACTTTATAAATAGCCATTCACTGAAACGGTGTGTTATTGAGAAACTTGATTTCCAGCCCATTACCTTCACAATGAGGATCTCAGACATTAACCACTAGGCCGCAATCTGAAATGTCCTGCAAAGGCACATGGTGGATTGAAATTTGTGAGCGTGAACAGGTTCCGTGAGGTAGGTAGAGGCATCGATAAGGCCCAGTAGGGCCACCCAAACTTTAGGCATCTCTAGTATGACCCTGCACCTGACAGCCAATAGGCACAGGGCGCTTTTGTGGGCTCCTCTGCATCCCTGAAACTTGAAAAAGCGACAGCAGTGGCCGTTGAACTTTCCTCCCCCTCCAGGAGAAAGTCTACACCGACCTGTAACTAACGTCCACCCTGGTGGCAGCTCTCTCTGGAACAAATTTCTCATTCTGATATTTTTTCGTTAGGAAATGTCGCTTTTAAGATGCACACCACTCCCCTAACAGGTTTGCTTTATTGTAAATTGCTGAATGTATTGTGCCCAATTAAAAAAAGACTAGACAATATTCTCTGGTTAATGTACTCTCTGCAAAAGCCTTTGACGAGTACAAAAGTATGCAATAATATGTGCTAGCATGCAAACACGCGCCTAGTTACGCTATATTTGGATAAGTGACAGTGAGATTATAAATACCGTTCTGCAGAGTGCGCCTTAATTAATCCCATGTGGACTCTACGCACCTGACATTACCTTAATGCAATCCAACGGTCTACAGTAGCTGAAATACTCATGGAAGCGCTAATTGCGCGCCAAGCTTGTCGACAAGTTTGAAAAAAGTCAAACAAACTTGTTCAGCAGCTTCTAGCTATTGCACTTTTTGCTTTGAGGCACATTACCAGTTCCACAGCTGCTCACATCTGCTGCTTCATTTTAAACCAGTGTGGCAGAATGGCTTTACAAATATAGATCCAGGGCAGGCTAAAGCACTATGGGTGCCTGGTGTGACAATCTTTTTTGGCACCCCCTATGCCCAATGACCCCCCTCCTCGGAATTCCCTCACAACCACCTGGCAAAAGTGCCCCTCATCCGTCCACAGCCCCTCTTTCACATACATTTAATTTGTTTTAAAGCATTGTAAATGCTGGCTTTACTAATCCACTCAGCTGTCCACATAAAATACAGATCTGTTCTTTGCAGCAGGCTTATTAACCCTCTGTGCTACTTTATGGGGAGCCAAGACTGCATCTAGACACAACTGCATCTATCACTCTAGCAGAAACATTAATCACAAGAGTCATCTTGACAGTAGCGGTCGGCAGTAGGTGTTTCTATAGGGCGGTGACGTAGGCAGGAGGAGGGGCAGGGTGGGGGGAAATAATGTATGGATTACGGAGTTTTACAGGTAAGTAAACATTTAAATACATAAAACGAATTTCGTTGCGCACACTGCATCACATTTGGTGATGCAGTGTGCGCAACGAAATTCGTTTTATGTATTTAAATGTTTACTTACCTGTAAAACTCCGTAATCCATACATTATTTCCCCCCACCCTGCCCCTCCTCCTGCCCACGTCACCGCCCTATAGAAACACCTACTGCCGACCGCTACTGCATCTTGACATTTTTATTGCTGCTTGAAAGCTGGACGCACAAGTAACTCAGCAGCAGGTGCTTATAAATGGTAGGTTATTGCCTGAGGTCAGTGCCCCCCCTTCCAGGTCAGCACCCAATGCGGCCGCACCAGTCGCACCCCGCCATCTGTGTAGATCTAAGAGGCACGTGAAACTGCCCAAAGTCGATGGTGCGATAATCTGATTCCTATATATGAGCCACTCTGTTCTCCACCTTTGTAGGCACCACATGTGCTATAAAGTAGAACTGGGCGAGCCACTGACGGCTCGAGCCAGGGGGCTCATTAGGATGGCGGACGGACCTGCATCTGTCCACCACCCCAGAGTAGGAGGGACTGTCCGCAGGGGCAGCGGCGGTCCCTCCGTGCAGATTAGGATGTGACCGCCACCCTGGCGGTCACATCCTGAATATTTAACATTGAGGCGGGTGCTGCTTGAAGCAGCACACGCCGCAATGTCAAATAAACCATGTTTTCCTTTGCGTGCACGAAGCTGCAGGCACCGCGTGGTGCCTGCCCCTTCGTGCACCCCCCACCCCCCTTCACCCCTGGGGGCCCACCACGGGCCCCCAAAGAAAAGTCTGTATGCCTTTCCACTGCAGAAATGCCGCCGTGGAAAGGCATAGGACCGCCGCAATCCTAATATGGCTGGCGGTGTCTGATAGACACCGCCAGCCATTTTAGAGCTTTTCCGCCGCGGTCGGAAGGCGACCACGGCGGAAAAGCGGCGGACGGAAAAAAGATCCCCCAGCCATCCTAATCTGGCGGGGGGTCTTTTTTCTGTCCGCAGTGGTTAATCCGCATCCTCCGGGCCGGCGGTGGCTTCCGCCGGCCCATAGGATGCGGATTACCCGCAGTCCTAATGAGCCCCCAGGTTCGAGCCAGAGCCCAGGCTCAGGCTCAGCTAGAGGTCTGCTGGACCCTGGAGCCCAAAGTAAACTGAGCCTTCATGTGTCTTCAGCCTCCAGCTGCCACATTTCTCTCATTGTGTAATCACACAGAACAGAGGCAGTGAAGAGCAATAGAGCTTATCTGCATACAACCCCCCTCCAGCAGGAGTAAATACAAATATAAAAAAATCTTTCACAGTTGGAGCTCTGCCACCACACTTCACTTGCAATGACTGGAAGAGGTGTCGTGGTGTTGGATCTCACACACTGTTTGTTTTGCTAAAAGTCTGATTGCTTTTGTTGAAGTGTAGCAGCACTCCTAAACTTGGCACCTTATTATGGCAGGAGAAGCTGCAATGTCCTGAGGAGTAACTGGCTTTACCTTAACTTCGTATCTCTATCCAGAAAGGCTACTTTTTCCAACTTGATTGAACATGAAATAAGGTACCGTTTTTTTTTTTTTTAAGTGTACTGGTTCAGCTCCTTAAAGAATTAAACATGGATCGCTAACCTTTGAAGTGATACGGGAAATGATGCCATCTATTGGTTGAATTTCACTATTTGGACCAGGAAAAGTGTGATTAATCCCAGCTTCTTCCCTTGATCAAATTCTGTGAGTGTAGTAAATTACTTGAAATCAATTTGGGGCATGCGCTGGACTAAAGTGTTGCACTATTTATAGCGCTATGCTAGGCCAAATAAACAAGCACTGGCGTTGCCAATAGGTCTCGCATTAGGAAAGTTGGAGCTATTGGTTTTGTAAATGACATTTTATATTTATGTTTTGTGACTTACAATGCCAATACTTTTAACTTTATCAAATGTGACACTTTTAGCATTTGTAATGCCACATGTTTTGTATTTGCGTGACTTAGATGTATTGATATTACAAATAACAATGGCTTTTACTTTTTTAAAATAATTAATACTTAAATAAAAGTGATTGTAATTTATAATGGCAATGGTCCGAAGTAGATAAAATAGTGGCAAAATAGAAAAACTGTGGCACAGAAAACAGGGCAGAAATTCATATCTGGCGTTTGCATAACAAACTAAATCTGAGCATAATTGTTATGGAAACTTTTACCCTAACAAATATTTTGAAGGCAGGTTAATAAAACCCACAATAAGTATTGGCGTTTTGATAGAGAACAGTGTTGAAAATCAGGGGCTGACCCCCTATATGCCTTTGCGCTTTCCCTGGAGGGACTTCCCATGGTTGGGGGGGAGGCAACCTTACTGCCCAGCAGCTGGCCGTAGCTTTGCAGACCTGATGCGAGTCACGGCCGCCAGGCCGTGAAGTGTGAAGCAGTGGGCAGGGAAGCAGATCCCTTTGAAGCTCTCGGAGGCAAGGGGAGGAGAAATGCTGCTGGTGGCAATCCTCTACAAAAGCACGAAACACTGAGGGGGTATGTAGGTGGAAGGCCAGCAGGAGGGCCCGGGTAAAAAAAAAAAAAATGGCAATGAAATGTAAACAAATCCGGGCGGCGTTCCAAACCAAAACAGTTAGGTAATCAATTTTTACATTTAATTAAAAACGCAGTTTTTAAATTCAGTTGATATAGCAGAGACTAAAATTGATAACACTTTATACATGTAAGATAATCACGATATTCAATTCCATCATCAAGGAACTAGAGCTCAAATCCAAGGGAAAAGAAATCCAACTTATTGTACCCCGCGCTCTATTAAGGTACTGCCACCCACCAGGAAGTTCGGCGTTTGTTGGCCCCGCAAGAACTATTATCTCAAAACTGTGCTTTAAATACAACGTATTTTAGCCCGTTCGGGTTGAAACAACGAATAGTGTAAGTTTAATGTCAATATGGCTTTAGATCATCTTACCTGTTGGCTCCTAGGAGATGGGTTCTGGGCTCAGCCTGGAGATGTAGCGTCGCCATTCACTCTGTTATTTATTACAGTGCAGCGCTGAGCTGGAGGGGGGGCATTCTCCCCTCCCCCACTGCCCGGACTCTACAATTACAACCCGATTGTAAACAATGTGCAGAGATCCTATGCAGCTGAACTCTTTAACCGCAGAGTCCCCACGGAAGATGAACTAAGGAAGTAATACAATGTTGCATCTCTGCTGACGCCACGCCTCCTCCTGCTTGCCAGCACGTGCATGCACAACCAAATATAACGGGTAGTATATATATGTATATTTTTCTTTGCAGCAAAGCCGTGATTTATCGATGAGAATTCACAGAAGCGGCAAATACCACCCAAATGAGGCAGTTTCGGGTGGAGCTATAAAGCACCCATCACCAGGACTTCGCAGCACTCTATGCAACGCTCTCAGTAAAGTCGAACTGTGGAAGCCTTCCTGAACATACAGTTGCTCTGGGGCACGCCTTCCACACACGGACTGGAGGGGAGGGGCACAGACTTTGTTACAACAATTGTGCAATTTCTCGCATAAATTGGTAAAAAGCGCCGAAGGGCCGGCGGCTGAGGAAGTGACATGCGCTGTGTGTGTGTGTACAGTGAGCTGATACCGGCGGCAGCCGCATTTTTGCAGCCAGCAACAAATGTGAGGGGGCATGACTTCACTGAATAAAAGCGTAAAGATAAGAAGAAAAAATACACCAGTCATATACTACTTGGACGGCAACTGAAGGAAACACCAGACTCAAGTGTCATAAAATAATGAAACAATCGCACGACCCTGAAAGTTACAGGAGGGAATTAGAGTAACATGAGGTAAATTGCACAACAACAGTTCAATTGACGGGAGAAGTAGAGAAATACATGTTTAATATAATAAACGAGGACTAAGATATCCGGAAAAGCACAAGTGTTTTACAGTGTTTCATCAGCTCAAAATGGTAGAAGACGTAGGTGCTCATGAGACGCTAGGTCGCGATGAACGCTGCGCGTCTGCACTTATAAAATAAACAATACACGGAAGACGCATTTAGGAGAGGAAAATACATTTAACCATTCACAAAAAACTGTGCAGTTTTAGTGTTAGGATCTGTAAATTTGTATGCCCAGAAATAATCTATATAACAAGTTGTGAATGAAAGAAGGGACAGAGAGGAGGAAAGGTGGCAGGGAACACGGCCTGGGGGAAGCTGGCTGGGGAGGGGGAGGAGAAATCCAAGTAAGGCTGTGTGCGGGGAGAGAGAGGGGAGGTGCTGGAGCTGGGGAACAGATGGCCGTGAAAGTTTATGGCCCAAAAGCGCGTGCCTGTGGCCACGTGAACTCGAAGAAAACCGCACCAAAAAACCCTTGGTTTGACGAGTATTTTGAGCACTTGAATTCTCTCCATTTTCCATTCCTTTGGAATGGAAAAGGCGAGACCTAAAAAGACACATGACATCTGGCTTGCCTCACATGGTTCGCTAATGGCATCGTCGTCATGGCAGAAGTTCATATTTAGAAATTCACTTCAAATAATTAGTACTTAATGCAATAATATAATGTAATCTACTAAAATGACACAATCCCATAACCTATAGCCTATGTTTACATTTTTTTAAAACATATTTTATTACGTTTTTAGATGTATGTCATATATCGATACAATACATATTTCTCATATTATTTCCGTCTCGTACCACAGTATTCCAATAACATAGATTTATGCATTCTTTACTGCAATTTTAGGTCTAAAGATCTTCGACAGTGTCAACATTATTTATGATCATACATTTCGCCTGTGTTTGGACAGTACATGAAATTAGAAGACTTCTTGATTTCTAACTATCCCCATAACTCTCCCCCACCCCCTTCTCCCCGGTCACAGTTCCTTAGCCTCAGTGTTTTTTGAACCATTGTTACTATAACATATTTTGAATTGTGTGTACCTAGGCGTACAACTTCTCTTTAGTACACAGTGGGTCGAGGTATGTGCATCACATGTTACAATTTTACATAAAACATTTAACCATCGTTATCTATATCAGTTAATTTCAGCTCTTCCAACATAGTTTCCCATTCTAGAGCTATTGGTGTCTTCGGTAGTCCTCTTATTTCTTCTCTGCGCAGTGCTGCACCCTCCGCATCGCCTATGTTTACATGATTTACATGCCAACATTTTCATCAATCAATGAATCAATCAAATAAGCATTTGTATAGCACGCTACTCACCCGGAGGGTCTCAAGGCGCTTGGGGGAGTGGGTCTGCTACTGCTCGAACAGCCAGGTCTTGAGTTGCTTCCTGAAGGAGAGGTGGTCTTGGGTCAGCGGAGGTGGATGGGGAGGGAGTTCCACGTCTTGGCAGCCAGGTAGGAGAAGGATCTTCCTCTCATTGTGGCTCTTCGGATGCGGGGGACGGCGGCGAGGGCGTGGCTGGTCGATCGTAGCTGGCGGGTGGGAGTGTAGAAGGTCATGTGGTCGTTGAGGTATCTTGGGCCTTGGTTGTGGAGAGCTTTGTATGCGTGGGTGAGGAGTCGGAACGTGATTCTCTTGCTGACGGGGAGCCAGTCCAGGTCTCTCAGGTGTTCGGAGATGTGGCTGTGTAGGGGAATGTCCAGGATGAGGCGTGCTGAGGCGTTCTGAATGCGCTGGAGTCTTTTCCTGAGTTTGGCTGTGGTTCCAGCGTAGAGGGAGTTGCCGTAGTCCAGTCGGCTGGTGACGAGGGCCTGGGTGACCTTCTTCCTGGTTTCGGTGGGGATCCACCGGAAGATCTTACGTAGCATGCGTAGGATGTTGAAGCATGACGAGGAGACGGCGTTGACTTGTCTGGTCATGGAGAGGGAGGAGTCCAGGATGAAGCCCAGGTTGCGTGAGTGGTCTGTTGGTTTGGGTGCGCTGCCCAGGGCAGGGGGCCACCAGGAGTCGTCCCAGGCGGAGGGGGAAGATCCCAGGATGAGGACCTCCATCTTATCTGAGTTCAGTTTCAGGCGGCTGTTTATCATCCACTCGGCTACGTCTTTCATCCCTTCGTGTAGGTTGGTTCTGGCGGTGGCTGGATCGTTGGTGAGGGAGAGGATCAGCTGGGTGTCGTTGGCGTAGGAGATGATGTTGAGGTTGTGTTGGCGTGCGATGGCCGCAAGGGGGCTCATGTAGATGTTGAACAGCGTGGGGCTGAGTGACGATCCTTGTGGTACGCTGCAGATGACTTCGGTGGCCTCGGATCTGAACGGGGGAGGTGGACTCTCTGTGTTCTTCCGGCGAGGAAGGAGATGATCCCCTCTAGTGCCTTCTCCTGGATTCCGATGTTGTTGAGGTGCTGCACTAGGGTGCGGTGGCAGACCGTGTCGAACGCCGCAGAGAGGTCCAGGAGGATGAGGGCTGCTGTTTCCCCGTTGTTGAGCAGGGCTGGGATGTCGTCGGTGGCTGCAATGAGGGTGGTCTCGGTGCTGTGGTTGGCCCGGAAGCCGGACTGCGAGTGGTCGAGGGATCCATTCGTCTCAAGGAAGGCGGCCAGCTGTCTGTTGACGGTCTTCTCAATGACTTTGGCAGGAAAAGGAAGGAGCTAGATGGGGCGGTAGTTTTTGAGGTCGGTGGGGTCTGCTGATGGTTTCTTCAGTAGGGCCCTGAGTTCCGCGAGCTTCCAGCTCTCTGGGAAGGTGGCGGTGTCGAAGGAGGCGTTGATGATGTCCCGTAGATGGGGTGCGATGACGGAGTCGGCCTTGTTGAAGACGTGGTGAGGGCAGGGGTCAGTTGGTGATCCGGAGTGGATGGAGTTCATCGTGCGGATGGCGTCTTCGGTGTTGACCGGGGTCCAGGCGCTGAGGGTGGTGGTGGGGGGGCGTTGGTACAGTCGTAGGGTGCGTCGGCTGTGTGCTGAAACTGTTGAGTATGTCTGCGATCTTGCTGTATAAGAACGCGGCGAGCGAGTTGCAGAGGTTTTGCGAGGGAGTGATGTCGTTGTTTCCGGCACTAGGGTTCGAGAGCTCTTTGACGATGTTGAAAAGTTCCTTGCTGTTGTGGGCGTTGTTGTCTAGTCGTTCCTTGAATGCGGTTTTCTTGGTGGTGTGGATCAGCTGGTGATGTTTTCGAGTGGCGAGCTTTAGGGTGGTCATGTTGTCTTTAGTTGGGTCTCTGCGCCAGGCTTTCTCGAGGGCCCGGCAGTTTTTCTTGGAGCTCTTGAGTTCGTCGGTAAACCAGGATGCTTTCTTGGTGCCGGGTCTGGCGTGGGGGGGTCTTCAGTGGAGCTAGGTCGTCTGCGCAGTTGCTGATCCACCTTGTGAGGTTGTTGGCGGCTTGGTTGGGGTTCACTGAGCTGGCGGGAGGGTTCTGGCTCAGGGATGTGGCGAGTTGGTCGGTTGTGGTCTTGTTCCAGCTTCTGCGGGGGACCTGTTGCAGGTGGTGGTGGTAGGTGGTCCTTCTGAAGCTGAAGTGGACGCAGCTGTGGTCTGTCCAGTGGAGTCCGGTGGCGTGGCTGAAGGAGATGTCCTTGCTGGAGGAGAAGACGGGGTCAAGCGTGTGGCCGGCGTAGTGGGTGGGGGTGGTCACCAGTTGCTTGAGTCCGAGGTTGGCGAGGTTGTCCAGCAGGGTGGTGGTGTTGCGGTCGTTGTTGTTCTCCAGGTGGAAGTTGAGGTCCCCGAGGAGGATGTAGTCAGCGGAGGGGAGGGCGTGCGGGCTGATGAAGTCGGCGATGTCTTCGCTGAATTGTGTGCGTGGTCCCGGGGGTCTGTAGATGAGGGTGCCTCTGAGGGTGGTCTTGGGATCTGTGTGTATCTGGAAGTGCAGGTGTTCGGCGGCTGTGAGGGTGTCGTCGGAGTTGGTCGTGATGCGGATGGTGTTCTTGTGGACGATGGCGATTCCTCCTCCAGTCTGGTTGACGTGATCCCTCCGGGTGATATTGTATCCGTCTGGGATGGCGATGGCGATGTCGGGTGCTGAGGAGGCGTTCATCCAGGTTTCCGTGAGGAAGGCGATGTCTGGAGATGTGGTGTCGAGCAGGTTCCGGAGTTCCACGGCGTGTCTGTGGACGGAGCGGGTGTTGAGCAGGATGCACTTGAGGTGGTTGCTGTTGGTGCTCGGCGTGGCGGGTGCGGTGCGGGTCCGGATGCAGGAGAACTTGCAGGATTGGCAGGCAGCTCGTGAACAAGCACAATACATCAAAGTCATCTACATCGGTGACACTCAAATCATCCTCTTCCTGACACACAAGACAAACACCACCAGAACCAACTTCACCAACTGCATCACAATGGTAGCAGACTGGATGTGAACCAACTGCCTGAAGCTCCACTCCGACAAGATGGAAGTACTGGTCTTCAGCAACAAGACCTCTCCTTAGGATTCAACCTTTAGAGCTAGGACCAACACCCACACCCACAGACCACGCAAGAAATCTAGGGCTAATCCTAGATCAGTGGTTCCCAAATTTCTGACTCCTGAGGACCTCCATTGAGTCATTACTAAAATCTGGGAAACCCCAAGCAATTTGTATTATTTAAATGTCAAACATTAAAACAGTAGTTCAAAGAAAATACACAAACAAGTGCACACCAAACAAGTACTCGAATTACTAAAGATTTTATCATTTTATATTGAAAAATTGCATAAATCAAAGCATTTTAATGGTAGGGTTGGTGCTCCATCTCAGCGACTTTTTAATGTTTGGTTTTTTTTCACGGTATGAGGCTCCTGCCAGGGCCAGTCTGGAAACCCAAAGCAGCTCTGACAAATGTTTTCAGACCAGTCCCAGTACGGTGCAAACCAAGTGCAGCAAGTGAGGCTGACCACTACAAAGGGTGCTTTAGGGGACTCTCCCCCAAGAAAGTTTGGGGAAATGGTGCATTCTATAACACAAGTCAATATATATTGAATTGTGTTAGCTTTTAAAGCATAGTAAATGATGATCTTACTGTGCACCTCCAATGATTCCCTCACTATTACCCTCCAACAGTGCCTCTTATCTCTCCATAGCCCTTCTGTCACATGTATTTCATTTGTTTTAGAGCACCTCTCATACCAGTGAGGGGTGTCAGATCGGATGTATGACTTTACAACGCATACTTTCACAACGCATACCATTACAACAAAACTTTTACAACGCAGGATCCATTACAACGCATGCCATTACAACGCATGCCATTACAATGCAGATGCTATTTCAACGCATGCCATTACAACGTAAGTATGGGTAAGTATTTTATTTTTATTTTAATTAATGGGAATGTAATAGTAGTGTAAATGTTGGATAGTGTAGGGGTTAACATTACTATTCTAACTCCAGGGGGGTGTAATAGTAGGGTAAGTGTTGGATAGTGTAGGGGTTAAAATTACTATTCTAACTCCAGGGGGATTAATAGTAGGGTAAGTGTTGGATAGTGTAGGGGTTAAAATGTAATTAAATACTTTCCCATACTTACGTTGTAATGGCATGCGTTGTAATAGCATCTGCGTTGTAATGGCATGTGTTGTAATGGCATGCATTGTAATGGATCCTGCATTGTAAAAGTTTAGTTGTAATGGTAGTGCGTTGTAAAAGTTGCGTGGGAATTGCTGTTTCCCTGTCAGATCACTTCACATCACACACATACAGAGACAATGAATCATAGGTGTGTCAATCAGTCTATAGAAAATGTTACATAGGGCAAAGGGGACAACAGGGTGTAGGATTTACGTTATCCATACTGGTAGGCATTTTTTGCTTGGTCTGGAGAAGCACAAACCCATGATTCAGAACATAACACATTGGTTAGTGTTGAATTTACTATTAAAATGTATTTCTATGTAAACAAATCTATTTTAGCAGCATCTGAATAGTGAAACACTGGGGGAAAAACATAACTTACTAACCTGTACCATGCAGTTCTTTGATGGCAGTTCAAGGTTAATAGCTGACTGTGATAGATTACTATTGTAATTTATGAACTTCACAGTAACAACAGAATCTCTGTGACAAAAGCAGTAACCCACTGCGTTATGCACATAAAATATTATCCTCGGTAGCCTTGATGAGTGCTGTTTCCGTGCTATGTTCTTTGCAAAATCCGAACTGGGAATGATCAAGCACGTTGTTTTCACAAATGAATTGAGATAGTTGAATATTCCTAATTGTATCCACTATTTTAGCCGGTTTTGGCAATCTGGCTATAGTTCGATAATTATTTGGAACGGTTCATCTAGGGTATTCTTTTTAACAATGGAAGGATGGACGTCTCTTTCAAACTAATGGGAAAGATACCAGAGTTAAATGCAGTGTTAAAAATATCTGCAAGCCCGGGGCTCACCAGATCTACTATTTCTTTGAGAAGTACTAGTGGGCATGGGTCCAAAGGGGATCCTGACCTAGCTTCATTTATGTGTTTTTCTACTGCTTCAGAAGAAATGGGGGAGAATTTGAGCACAGTACAGTTCAAAGGCAGCAGGAACGTTACAGGAATTTTACAAAAATGTATTGAAGGGCTGACCTCTCTGGGAAAATGTCCTTATGAAGGATTTGCATCCCAAACCGCTTCGGGACAATTTGGGAAATTCATTCCAATAATTAAGAAATGCTGAAATTGGTTGTAAGAAACAATAGGAAATGAGTTTGGGTATTGAGTCAATGCGGAATGAATATGGAATGTAGTACCCAGATTGAGTGCTTCACTGATTCGATTCGGCAAACCAACAAATAATTACTTCCCATTCTTAAGTTGGCTATTTATCTAGGGACAACTTTGCTAGGTACACAAGTAAGCTTTTGTGATACTTCTCTAAAATCATAGGGTATGTAATAATTTGTCATGTATCATTTAAGCTTGATGAAATCACAGACAGTGGCATGATACAAACTTTGACTAAGACAAGTCATTGTAGTTATTTTAAGCAATCGTTTGAAATATTGGGGCTGCAGCTTGTTGATAAGTGGTACACGATAATGTAAAATAGAATAGACGATGTAGGTGTCAGAGGCTTGCAGAAGGCTTTGGAGAACACAGCTTGGTAGCCCCGAGCTCCCTACAAGACTTCCTTAAGAAATGTGTTCCATAAACCACTACCTTTACAGGTAGCTGGGTTCATTAGCTTGAGGAACAGTTCTGCAAGGCAGTGTAGTTACTGAAAGAACAGTGACAAGTTTGTTCACTTATGTTGCCCAGACAGGTCAACAGGACAACAAGGACGTTTAACAGTGTTGCTAGGGGAAGAGGGATTGTCACCTGAGGTGGAAGGGACAGCACCTCACCCTCCTGCATAGCAACAGATAAACAAATACACCTTTGTCCACAGGTTGCCACCTTTTGAATGCAGTTGTGTTGACCCCTGTGGACAGCTTCCGGGAACGAGTGTGTTCATAGTTTAAAAAAATTATTTAGGTCTTAATATGCAAGGCCATGCAAAGTGGTATAACAATGTAGCGTCTCATGACGAACCCTCAGGAATTGTGATTCGCACACAGACAGTAGTTTATATCCAAATCGGTACTCAAGACGCACAGACATCGAATTTTAAAGCACAATTCTTACCAGGAAAAACATGGAACAAATTGCAAAAATATTACATTTTCACACCTTGGTAAAGGAGACTCTCTGTCATCCCCCACTAAATGGTGCAGGATTCCTTACGCTAAAGTAATGCTGCTTCTGGCAAATATTGCTGGTGGAATTAGGATGTACAAAGTGCAGTATTACTGCCCGTGTAGTATTACTGCTCCACAAGCCTGCAGGATTTGTAGAGACCATTAATAAAACTTTGAAAATATCAATTTTTTGGTTTACCAAGTAAGATGGGTCTTCATCCTATTTTGAAGCACGGTTAAAGTAGCCAGATAAGTTCCAGATCTGTGGCATGATTTGCTCAGGATGACTTAAGTGGGTTAACTACGGACACCACGATTAACAAGTAATGTCTGAGTTACAGAGAAGTGCTCAAATAAAAAGTAGTTGTTTAACTTCGGTGCTATAGTAGACACAAGTAGTGTGATAACGCCTCATCAAATGCATGAGTGCACGATTCAAGGTTGGACAGGAGGAGGAGTTGTGGTCTAATTTCCTTACTTAGTTTGGTTCTGCCTTGATTCTTCCACGAAAGACTAAACTAAGGATGTTTGAACTTCTACTGAAGAAAGCCTTTTCTAACACAGACATATGTTCTTTCCAGCTGGATTCCATGCAAGGTGTTACACCCATCTTTCTTACTTGTTAAAGACATGGGCACTACAAGTCATATTTTCAGCTGTTAAATAAATTATTATCTTTGCTGACTTTCTTCACGCGACCAATGTTTCCACATTTATGTAAGCACATGTGAAATTTGAAAACGAAAGTTAACCAAACTGCGACTCCCAAGAGTCTAGGATTAGTGGAATTTTATATGATTTGTGACTGAAGTTCTGCAGTGGTCCCTTAGTTACTCTCACTGTACTCCCATAGTTGCAAAAAAGACAGTCCTCAGTACAAACAGAGGAGAGGTATTGGTAAAGCGAGAAAGATGAAATAAGTAAATAACTAAGCTGATTTGGTTCTAGAATTAAGACTCCTCTGGCGACAGTGTAAAAAACATATATGCAATGCTAAGCGTTTGCAAAAGGATCAACAATGGCTACATCTATACAAGAACCCCAAGGACCTTTGGATCCATGTCAACAAAACATCAGATATAAATATAATTCCTTGGGGCAATAGCATCACAGTCCCTCTATGGATCAGGTTTGTTAGTTCTCTTTTTGTTCAAGGATATTGAAGCTACAGTCATCAATTCAACAGTTTGGCCACCCAAGCTAAATGGATGTCTAGTGCATATAATACAATTTGCGGGTGATACAGTTCTTTTAGATCACACTCAAATGGGTCTTCAGCACGTGCTATAAAATTTTCATTACTACTATGCACAAACTCTATTCATGATCAACTACAAAAAACAAGGTTTTTAGGATTTGGTAAAAAATAACGAGGGAATAAATTGCACTATAGCGGAGCAGAGGATGAAAACTTGAAACACCTTCACCCACCTTGATGTTACCCCTCATAAAAAAATAGAGACATATTTAAGATTTGCACTACGAAAATTATCCAAACCATAGAGAGACCAGCTTTGTCACCACCTTTACAGGTCCTAAAAGCCCTGACTTATTACAATTTCAAAATATTTAAAAGAGCTAGGAATGTCTAAGCTATAGGAGCAAACACTTTCCTATTGTAACTTCTGTAGAAACATGTTTTCTTATTGTACCGCAACAAAGGTCTTCAAAATTTCACCAACCAACCAGTTCATTATAAGCAACAAATCACTTTTTTTTTTACATATCAGGCAGATTAAATAGCATGGACACTCCGGATTAAATATAATTGATTATGTTTTGGGTTCTTTGAACTAAGAGAAGTAAAGCGACCATGGAAACAGAAATAGGCAGTCAGGCCTGCAGGATCTGTGAATACCACAAAGAAACATTATCTCATGTTACATGTTGCAACCAACATTTGCTACACGAAGTAGTCTGCCCCTAATAACAACTCTTAAGATATTAGGCCTACGCACCTTCAAAGAAGCAGTCTTCTTCTGTATGAAGTATAAAGATGGCTTCTTTTTTAACATCATACAATTTATGAACCTGGTTCAAAGGACGTTGGATAGCCAATAAGTACATTATAACCCATTGCCGACAAAGAGAAACAACTAGATAACTCATGATTCTATATAATGGTAGTATAACTGACCATTGAACGACAACCCTCATTGTATAGGTTCAATTAGTCAACAATAACTATGATAGACTGTGAGGGGGTCGACCCTAGATTGGCCAACTATTGTTCATATAAGCACTTTTGCACAGCATTTGCTTCTAGCCCTCGAACTGAGTTTTTTCCAGTTTCTGTACAGTTGTTTACTGAATTTTTACAGATTTGACCAAAACATAATATTTATTCTTGATGTAATCGTTTAATTAACTGGACAATATATGTGAAAAGTTGCAGCACTCTGTCCATCATCTCCTTGTGTTTGCTTTCTTCGCCCTAAGTTGGCAGGGTATGCCCAGACGTGGTTCCCTTGCTCACTTTGCTACTGGATTTAAGATAGCCTGGCTGATGAGGGCTGTTATCCCGAAACCGGTCCCATGATGCTTGTTTCCGCTCCAGGGAAGACATGGCAGTTCGAGCTGGACTGTTCCCATGAGGTACATGGTCATGACTGATTTGCACAATGCTGTTTCTGGACTGGGGGGTGAAGTGAGCTAGAGAACGATGATGGATTCAACACAGATCTGTGACTGGGGGTGAGTGTCCAAAAAGTTTCAGCACTCTGTCCATCATGCCCTTGTGTTTGCACTGCTAAACAATACACATTCAAAATATAGGGCAATCCTGTATCCCAAAGGGAACCTTGTTTAATGCACAATTCTTGATATATATGTACCACCTGGAAAGCTATTCTTTAAATAATATAAATTAGGTCCATGCAAAGCTTACTGAACCTCGAGATCAATTACTTTTTATGAAAGGAGGAAAAGGGCAGAAACAGGCTGGAGGAAGTGAAAATTGCAAAAAGGACAAAAAAAATGAATGTGGGAGTGCAATAAATAATTCATTACAATGCTTATTCATAAATTCTGATAACAAGTACGAAGAAACATAAGGTTCATAGATAACACAATATATTTAGACCTATATGATGATACTAAAACTGCCAACACTAACACATGGAAAATGAGAAGGACGTGTTGAAAACCATTGAATAAAGCGTTTTCGCCCCACATGGCGAAATGTACCAGAATGCGAAGACCATGGACCTATGTATCTCCTCCAGCTTTGTGCATAATGAGTGGTGCCTTGCGCCATGTCAAAGTTAGGTCCAACACAAGAACTGAGGTGGAACTTGATCACTGCCTCAGATAACATATGCAGTCTAGTGTTTTAGTGAGCACCTTACAACTATGACAGATAGGTGGTACTATGGCTCATAGACGGTGTATTGCTCCATGACATTATGACACAAAAATGGTAAGGGAAGAATACTTCTTTGAGTTCCTCTAAAGAGATGTGTTGGCCTGTGAGATAATTGAAGCTTTAATTGTATTTGTATAGTGCTTCATTTCCTTGATGGGATGCTGAAGATGACTGTAAGAAGAGAGAGTGGCATGCAACACTGTGGAGGATTGCTTCATTGGAAGCTGTAGTTGCAATGTGGGAAGCATTTTGTTGTTGTCAACGGGTGACCAGAGTGCTACAGATATCCAGTCTTGGGTTGCGGCTTGGAAAGTGTAGTGGTCGGAAAAGAGTGAGAGATAGAGAGTGGGCAGTTAACACTAATTAACTGCTGTGAACTACTCTTCACGTCCCCTAGGAGTTTCTTTTGAGTGACTTTCGAACCATCTACCTACTTAGTGAGTATGTTGCCACCATTACAGGTAAATGGTGTGGCGGACTAGTGAGAGATATCTCCCGGGATGATCAGCATTAACCCCTTCGTCGCGGGGCTAATTCCCCAACAGTGCGGGGGGAGGGGGGACCGCGTGTGGCGCCGCAGTGCTCGTGACGAGCTTGGCTCATCACACACTCGGCTCGTCACACAGCACGGTGGCGCTGTGCTCATGATGAGCTGAGCACATCAAGACCACACCCGTTTCTTTAGAACGCTCAGCACAGCAGGGGAATTATCCCTGTGTGGGAGCACCGCGGTGGTCATGACGAGCTCAGCTCGTCATGAGCACAGCGCCACTGTGCCTCATGAGGAGCTGAGCTCGTCATGAGCATCGAAGGTGTTAAAGGCCGCCCGATGCAAGTTGTTGTTGTGCCATTAGATTTTAAAGTAATGGTGGGTACTTTCACAGTGATGCTTTGGATTTTGGTGTGAGCGATCTCAGCATTGCACAGCCTGGGATTCAGGAGTCCATTGTTGTGCAAGGTGGCTGCGCATAGTAAGGTGAAAACTCCTACCACATTTGGTATGAAAGGGGCAGACAATGGCTTTCCATATCACTGTGCACAATTCTAAATAATGAGCAGGAGCCAAACATACAACAGCATAACTCTATTCCAGCATTCGAATTTGCAATGTGTTGGCACTTCGACCTCTCTCCGCTGGTGCCACAATACCACAAAGTGCAACATTGGGAAATGGACATCATGGAGTGCACACAGGAGTCCAGTTGACTACTGTCTGCTCCTTCGATGCCCCCAACCTGTACATGCAGAGTGCGAGTTTCAGAAATTGACATCTTACACTCTGCAAATGACTACCACTTGCCCTTGGTCTTCTGAAACCATCCCATGGTTGAAGACCTCAGGGCATTGGTCGTGGCAGGGCCCAAAAAGGCCCCAACTCCCTGGGTCTATTGCCATGAATGAGAGAAGCTAGAACCTGCAGCTTCATCTAAAGCATGCCGAGAGCATTCGTTTTATGCGTTGTTCCCCATTCCTGAGGCTCACAGTGTGGTAGGAATTAATGGCTGGTGTAACCTGCCTTTTGCAGCATTCATTTGTTTAATGATACCCTATGTTTAATGGTGCTTGCTGAGAGCACGTCTTCTATCGGACTATAGCCTGGATATGTTCAAGATGCCCCATGCAATCATCTGAAATGGACCCCCTCTTTATCTCCAACCGGTCGGGCCACACGAGTGGTTAACAAAGTGTTTGCACATTCTTTTGGAAGTTGCAAGAGAGAGGTAACACCGAATAGCCACCTCTTAACCTTTGAACTCAAATTCTTCACATTGCGATTTTCGAAGGCAAATTGAAAGGCCCTTTTGTACATTGCGAAGGGAGAGCGCTCTATTTACTTTAGTATCAAGGCCGTTTTAGGCCATTTATTCTAATTCACCAACCGGTGGCCATTTCTGCAGCCACCCTTAGACTGCTACCTACAATTGCCTTATTGTGGCATCGCCCGCTTTGCAAATGTAATATTTTTATGAACGTGGCGCTTCCTGAGCGATTACTCCGACTGTCAACAAACCTGTGTTATGAAAATAAATTATGGAATATTTACTCCGACACTCACTTTGCAATTACATTATATGCAGATGTTTTTTACATTATTTGGGCCTATGTGAATGAGGTCTTAAAGCTTTGGATGTACACTAATTGCAAAACACATAAAGGATAATAATCTGTCTGGTGTGATATTCCATTGTTACTTCGAAAGTGCACGACGCACACCCAGAGAGGCGAGGTGCCAGCATGCTTTGATCAATTTACATGTCTCAACAACGTAACAAGGTGGTATGTGACCAGCACCATTGTACAACCTCCCCTGCACGCACCTACCCGCTGTCACTGTCTCATCTGACTGCAACAAGCTTCGTCACCTGCCACTCCCTTGCCGCTAAAAAGCCAGCAGTCAAGTGGGCTAAAGAACGGTGATGGATTAAACCCAGATCTTTTGACTGGGTGTGAGTGTTTGATTGATTCAGATGCTCCGTCCATCACCACCCCCTTTTGTACCGCTTTTGGCCGCCATAAGTGTGGGAGGGTATGCTCAGACGTGAGTCCCTTGCTCACTTTGCCACTGGATTCAAGCAAGCCTGGCTGAAGACAGCTGGAATGCCAGACACCGGTCCTCGGAAGCTTGTTTCCAGTACCAGGGAAGACATGGCTTGGCAGTTCGGGCTGGACTGTTCCCATGAGGCACAGGGTCAGACTGATTTCCATATAGCCATGTCTAAACTGGGGTGGCAGAGTGGGCTACAGAATGGTGATGGATTAAACCCAGATCTTTTGACTGGGTGTGAGTGTTTGATTGATTCAGATGCTCCGTCCATCATCACCCCCTTTTGTACCGCTTTTGGCCGCTATAAGTGTGGGAGGGTATGCTCAGACGTGAGTCCCTTGCTCACTTTGCCACTGGATTCAAGCAAGCCGGGCTGAAGACGGCTGGAATGCCAGAAACCGGTCCTCGGAAGCTTGTTTCCGGTCCAGGGAAGACATGGCTTGGCAGTTCGGGCTGGACTGTTCCCATGAGGCACAGGGTCAGACTGATTTGCATATAGCCATGTCTAAACTGGGGTGGCAGAGTGGGCTAAAGAACGGTGATGGATTAAACCCAGATCTTTTGACTGGGTGTGAGTGTTTGATTGATTCAGATGCTCTGTCCATCACCACCCCCTTTTGTACCGCTTTTGGCCGCTATAAGTGTGGGAGGGTATGCTCAGACGTGAGTCCCTTGCTCACTTTTCCACTGGATTCAAGCAAGCCGGGCTGAAGACGGCTGGAATGCCAGAAACCGGTCCTCGGAAGCTTGTTTCCGGTCCAGGGAAGACATGGCTTGGCAGTTCGGGCTGGGCTGTTCCCATGAGGCACAGGGTCAGACTGATTTGCATATAGCCATGTCTAAACTGGGGTGGCAGAGTGGGCTAAAGAACGGTGATGGATTAAACCCAGATCTTTTGACTGGCTGTGAGTGTTTGATTGATTCAGATGCTCCGTCCATCACCACCCCCTTTTGTACCGCAAATCCATTATGTAACATTTTCTTTGAAAGCAGAAAAATAGACGTCTCAACCAGGTTCTGGGCTTTGCTTATTCCAGACAACATAAAGTTTTGCCCCAAAAGAAAGCAAAAGTGGTCCGTGAGTTTACACTTCTTCCATTTAATTAGCTAAAAAAATGAAGCAAATTCATTTTCCTCCAGTATGCAAATGTGAATATTGGGACAGAGAGTTAGGTATAGTTGGTTTCTGCACATCCTTTTTATGCACTAAACAGAAAGCTAGACCATTTTAGTCCAATTTAGGTCTGGTGCAAAATATTTATGTAATACAGCATATCCACAAACCTATTTCCTTTTATGCATTTGAAAGCCTCAATAATGGTGCAAAATGCATTTGCACCTTTTTTTCTGACCTGGTGCAAAGGTCACATAATAGTGTTCTCGTTTCTGACAACCATTCTACCGCAAAAAAGTTGATGCAGCATAAACACTAAAACTTGGGCAACTGTGTGTGTGTAACACGACGCCCCTGTGCTGTATCATTTGGGAAGCGATGCTTTCTTCGCCACCTGAAGTATCCAGAGTATCGAGTCTGCATATAAATGGCTGCATTACCCAGCAGACTGTGACTTCAGACGAGAAACAAGAAGGTAAGACGCGGCCCGCTTTAATGCTGGGCCATTTTCTTTCCTCCACTGAACTTTTATGACAAAGGAGAAAAAAAAGTCGGACTAGTGACCTTCTGTAATGCTTCGGTGATGCGGCAGGGAATACTGAAGAGAACTATAAACATCCTCCGATGACTTCAGTGGATAAATACGAATGTCTGTTTATTACTTGTGCTCGGGCGATCCAGCTAGTACTTGTGCTAAGCTACATATGATGTCCAGGGTCACTGCGAGCAGTGATTTAAATGGTACTGGGTAAGGGCACTTCTGAACTTTCCACTCCTCGAATCCGGGGCCTCATTTACGAAAAGTGACGCATCGCTGCGTGAAAACAGCGATGCGTCACTTTTCATTGCGCCCTCCTTGCAACACCAATGATGCGTCATATTTACAGTATGACGCATCATGTCGCAAGGAGTTACAGATACGTCAGTATTTCTGACGTATCTGTATGGCGCAAAGGTGACGCATTGCTGGAGTGTGTCACAAAAGTGACGCAACTCCAGCAATGTGTCCTTTCACATGGGGCAAGCCCCATGTGAAATGGCCTGCGTCGGTCTTACGCCTGCTGTGAGGCAGGCTTAAGAAATTGACGCATTCACATCCTAGAAGTGGCGCAGTGAAATCTTATGGATTTCACTGCGTCACTTCTATGACCTTTTCCTGCATCAGAACGCCCCCCTGCATACATTATACCTGGCGCAGGTATAATGTAGCGCAGGGGTTTACAAAGTAACGCATCTACCTAGATGCGTCACTTTGTAAATATGGTACAACAAGGCACATTTTTTACGCTGCTGGTGCGTCACAAAAAGTGACGCACCGGCGGCGTAAAAGTGACGCACGGCCTCATAAATGAGGCCCCAAAACTTCTCTTTAGCCAGGGAGAGTTCTGGGGCTGTGATGGACAGCATGGCGGGCTCAGGTTAGGTGTGTCTACCAGAGCAGGAAAGGCGCCGCTCTGCTGCTCATGAGCGGGTAAGCACATCAGCCCGCTGTGCAACCATATGTGGAGTTGCTGCTGAAGACTCCAGCAGCTTGAAATTTCCCAGAATGCCAGAGGTTGGAACGGGCCTGCATCACTCTGTATTTAACAGTGCTGGGTGTAATTAGGCCTTACACAGTCAATCACCATATGTGTCTCACAAGGGAGCAGCCAGAAAAATAAAATACCTCCATTTTGAGCCATACCACAAATGGCACTGAGTGAGCTAGTGAGCCCAATAGTCTTTCAGGGGATTGACCACCTGAGGGAAATATTACATTTCCTCTCTTGCCTCCGTCCTTCTTTCAATCTTGTTTCCTTCATTTCGTTTCTCATTCCTTAATTCTGGGTTTTTCCCTCACTCTTTCCTTCATTCTCTTCATCGTTCTTTTTGTCCATTAGTCAGTCCGTCAATCTTTCCATCCATCCATCCATCCATCCATCCATCCATCCATCCATCCATCCATCCATCCATCCATCCATCCATCCATCCATCCATCCCTTCTTGTTTCCATCCATATATTCATTCTTCCATGCTTCTCTCCATCAATCCATTCATCCATCTATCTTTCCTTCTTTAAATTTAGCCATCCACCCGTAACTTTGGCAATGTATCTATCAATCCATTTTCCACCCATGAAGCCATCTCTCTCTCTCTCTCTCTCTCTCTCTCTCTCTCTCTCTCTCTCTCTCTCTCTCTCTCTCTCTCTCTCTCTCTCTCTCTCTCTCTCTCTCTCTCTCTCTCTCTCTCTCTCTCTCTCTCTCTCTCTCTCTCTCTCTCTCTCTCTCTCCAGAGCACCATCAAACTATCATCTCGCAGCGGTATTTAGAGCTTCTGTTCGGAGACCATTGTGTGTGATCAAAGTCAAAGGAGCTGTAAACAAAAATGTAAATGTGTTATATTAATCAGAAGTTCTCAGTGGCACCCACCCCGCTTCACACTGCTAAAGTGGTGGGTTCATGGCGCCCCTGGCATCTCGTGCCGAGCAGTGTATCCTGATGAATTGTGGGTGTGCCTTGCCTTGGCCAGGCTGAGTTGGGAAGACTATGCTCGAATACAGTGGTGGAAGCAGGTGTGAATCGAAGAGGCACAATTGAATGCTCTCCACCCGCTGAAATGCAATTTTTGTAACATAAAAACATATCACCTGCCAGCAAGAACATTTTTGTTCGTAAAATATGAACATATCAAATGCATAGAATGTTGTGCGTCAGTGGCAAGTGCCGATATTATGTGTGCTTGCAGGAGCATACATGAAGTAAATGAGTGTCCAGTGCCCACCACTAGCAAAATGGTGCCAGCACCCCCATACGGCTTGCAAGCCCACCTGTGTAAGCCCTGCACCAGCACTCTGCAGGCAATGCCCTATTAAGCATGGACGCCATTTGGGGTAGGCGGGGTTCATAGCGGTGACCTCTAGTTTGCTCCCTGCCGCTCCTGGCACGTCTTTTGCGAGCTTGCCGTCAGAGGGGCAATTTTGCCCCCACTGAGCCTCTCTTTGCCAAGCCCGCACAAGCCCATCAATGCTCATTTAAATGTTAGAATTTAGCCCCACCCACATTTCTTGGCTCATTTGGGCGAACACCTGCACTTATTGTTTTCCATTTAAAACACAGAAAAAGAGCAACCGACTCACTGGCTTACTACACCCACACATTCTCTTAATGGTCGGTGGGACAATTTGTGGGACATTGGAATGTTGGCGTTGGAAGGTTGGGGAGGGGCATAATTCATGTACTTTGCAGGGGGACACCCTCAAGTTTCACTATGCCGCTGCCTGACGCACGTCTAGGCACAGCATCCAGTGTTCCGTGCCATGAAGTGAGTGTACATTCTCCAAGCACACTGGTACCTCATGAGCACATGCTTCAGCGCCCCACGTGGTAGTAATAAGCACCAGGGGCGGCTGGTGACATTTGAAAGTGGTGTGGCGTAAACTAATTTGCATATTGCACCGCAGCGATCGAGCGCAGTGAGCGAGCCCGAACCACCTTGCATCCATCCATACATCATTCATGCATCCACCGATCCATCCACCCACCCACCCTGCATACATCATTCATTCATGCATCCACCCATCCATCCATCATTCATCCGCCCATCATGCATGCATGCATCCATACATCATTCATGCATCCACCCATCCATCCACCCAACCATCCTGCATCCATACATCATTCATGCACCCACCCATCCATCCACCCACCCATCCATCCATCATGCATTAATCCATCATGCATGCATCCATCCATACATCATTCATGCATCCACCCATCCATCCACCCACCCATCCTGCATCCATACATCAGTCATGCACCCACCCACCCATCCACCCATCCATCCATCATGCATCCATACATCATTCATGCATCCATCCATTCACCCACCCATCCAACCATCATTCATGCATCCACCCATCCATCATGCATCCACCCATCATGCATGCATCCATCCATACATCATTCATGCATCCACCCATCCATCCATCCACCCAACCATCCTGCATCCATACATCATTCATTCATGCACCCATCCATCCACCCATCCATCCATCATGCATCCACCCATCATGCATGCATCCATCCATACATCATTCATGCATCCACCCATCCATCCACCCACCCATCCTGCATCCATACATCATTAATTCATGCACCCACCCATCCATCCATCCATCCATCCACCCATCCATCCATCCATCATGCATCCACCCATCATGCATGCATCCATGCATCATTCATGCATCCATCCATCCATCCACCCATCCATCTATCATGCATCCACCCATCATGCATGCATCCACCCATTCATCCACCCATCCATCCTGCATCCATACATCATTCATTCATGCATCCACCCATCCACCTACCCATCCATCCTGCATCCATCATTCATGCATCCATCCACCCATCATGCATGCATCCATCCATGCACCCATCCACCCACCCATCCACCGAACAATCATTAATGCACCCACCCTGCATCCATCCATCATTCATGTATTTACACATTTCTGCAGCAGATGCTTTAACACACTGAACTATCGCAAGTCATTTGTGCAAGCTAAACACCGAAAAACACACTCTTACCTTGCTGCCGGTCCCGCACACGTCACAGGCTCACAGCGCCCCTGGCCAATCCTGGCGCCAGGGGCACAGGTACCCTCTCGCCCGCAGCACGCCCATTAGGGCTCCTGATGGGCATGCGCAACGCCGCCAAAACACAAGTGCGCATGCGTGGGCACGGGTAAAAATTCACCCTCCGTCCCCACACATGCGTACTTGTGTTGCCGTCTGTACAATCATGTCAATGAATCAACATGACGCCCGCCCGGCGGTCTGACGTCATGTTGATTCATTGACATGATTGTCATGAGGGAGCTGCGGGCGGCGTTGGGCAGGGGGGGCTATGCCCCCACGCCCCAATGGACGAACCGCGCCTGATAAGCACTATATAAATGATGAAATGCAATACAATTCAAAGGGAAGGAGAAGTTGGCAGGCTCAGCCATATGCGCCACACCATGTTCCTTGATGTACTTGGTGACAAACTGGTGCAAAGGGTCACTCTAGTTTAAATATTAGACAGACACAGTTAATGCCTAACATGCGATGTGTTACAGTGATTACATGCAGGTTGCAACAAGTATTATGGGGCCAGGAAATTATTTTGAAAGATATGCTTTTAAAGGGAAAATAATAAGATTTTTTTTTTTTTAAGTAGATGATGAGTCTTGCGTTCATTTTACATGTGCATTGTGATCATTTGAAAGTGTGGCCTTATACGTTTATGTGCTTCTTTCTCCTATATTATTACTGACAGGAATGCATGTCCGATAAAGGTCCTACAAGAAAACCCCCACAATTAGCACGATGAGTGTACCACAACTCCCATCACCACGGGGCACTATTAAAACGGCTACCGCTCAGGCCTCGATTTATTAACTCTGGTGTAAAGGGCGGTATTAGTGCATATTGGAGTGGAGAGGTGTGGTGCAGTGGCCAGGCCAGCTGACTTCGGAGCACAGAGTTCACGGTTCAATCTCCGGCTCTGGCCTCAGCTCAGTACCATGTGACTCTGGGCAATAGCTCACTTAATTTCCACGACGGCCCCCAGTGCCTTGAGACCCGTAAGGGTGAGTAGTTTGCGCTTTACAAATACATATTTATCACCTCATTTATTTTATGTAGTTATTTATTTTATTTGAGTTTTATGTTGTGTGAGCAAGATCCGAAGGGTGTCAGAGTGCTTTACATGAAATAGATATACTAAATTAGTATTCAATTTTTATACAGTGCATTGTTCTTTTATTCTATTAGCATCATCATCATTATTATTCTAAGATGGAGTTGCAGGTTCCAATGAGGCAGACTATTTTTCAATTGGGCTGATTCGAGTTTTATTATATATGCCAACATTCCATATCCTTGGTCTCACAGACAGGTAAGACGGACAGGCAGGCCGCATTAGTCTCTGAAAAGCTCAGTTTTGAGAAGCTTTCTGAAGTGAAGGTGGTCTGTGCACTTCCATAGGTGGGAGGGTAATTGATCCCAATATAGGGGGGCCAAATAAGAGAAGGCTCTACCCCCCAGCAGTGTGTTTTCCTAAAACAGGGTATAGTGAGAAGAGATTTCTCGCTGGATCACACAGATCTGCTGGGCAGGTACGGCATGAGTTTCTCTCTTTGGTGCTGATGTTGCAGGACGAAAGCGGGAGGAAGCCGGGGGTCAGCTGTATTGTCTGCACTTTTGCTAGGCTTTGCTCTTTTGTGCAGGAATGAGCTCAGTGAAACCAACACTGCTGACCCAATTCTGGCCGGCCGTTTAATTGCAATATGTGTTCTAACTCCTGTCACTGCATATATCGCAGTTTTGAATTGTGTGATAAGCACCCCCTGCAATTTTTCCCGGCAAATAACAGGTCATGCAGGTTTTGGCTCAGTAAGCACTAAGGGGAATATTAGCAAGGGATGGCGATATAATCACCGCTTTAGCGTCCGTTTTTGGGCGAAAAGCGGCAATAATTATATCGCAATATCATCAAGGACACGCTAGCGCGTATTTCCTTGATGTAAAGCCCGTTTTTTCACAGCCTCGCCTCGCTAATGAGATGCAAAGAAGACGTGGCTTTGAAAACAACACATGTCAATAACGTGAAGGCAGCTTCACGATATTAATAAAGAGGTGTAGCGATAAAAAAAAATTGGACTACCTCAGCCTTAATAGACGTTAAATTCCCGACTAAGGCATACTTTTAATGGCAGATGGATTATGCTGATACGACCACCGGGTCATATAAGCAATGTTATTGCTGTTTTCAATGGAACATCGCTGGAAAACCAGCAATGTTCCATTGAAAACACAGCTATCGCTGAAATATTATCGCCATAGCGATATGCGTTGTAAATATAGCGGTATCATGGCGATAATATTCAGAGATAGCCAGCGATAATATTTCTATCGCTATGTACGGCCAGCGATAGATATCGCTGGCCGTTGATAATATGCCACGAAAATCTGCATGTACTGCTCCGTTTTTATGGCGATAATCTTAATTGGGTGCTAAATTGTGCAGCATCACAATATATTTGATACCCTCTTCCTGGCCGACAGCAATAAGTGCCTAAGTGTGAGTACTGCATGACCTGCATGCTCTTATATTGGAACTTGGAAGATCTGTGGCCCTGGCTGGGATAGGGTGGGCGTGAGGGGATGGAAGTGACCACCAAGGTTAGCAGTAGGCATTGAGACTGGTGATACTGCTGTGGTCATGGACTGCTGCAGTAAAACTTGCCTTCTGCCATCACACTTTTTTTTTTTAAACAGATGTTTTTGCTTTTTAAGAAACAGTGTTATGCATCTCACAATACAGCCTGTGAATACAATTGGATACCACATTTACAGGAATGTAGGGGCATATTATCAAGAACGGCGATAAAATTATCCTAGCCCAGGTTCTGGTGTTAACCTGGGCTGCTATGGGAATTCACAAGGGCATATTATCAAGCCCATTATCGCCGCTTTAGCGGCAGTTTCCTGCCGCTAAAGCGGCGATAATTTTATCGCAGTTCTTGATAATATGCCCCGCAGTTCTCCGGCATATCATTCTCCAGTTACTACTCAACAGATAACCCCCCCCACCTTCTGCCATCACACATGGCCAGTTTACCACCTATGGTGGCAGAGGTGGTTTACTTCTGAAATCTTTGGCATCGTGCATGAATGGCCCAGAGGTGTGACCTACTGCTTGATGATGGATGCCTGCGTGCTTTTTTTTGCTTTGATGAAGGTGGCTTGAAAAAACAATTTTGCCCTACCCCGAAAAAAAGTTCCGTAAATATATCTTAAATTAACAGATAAATAACTAATGCTGACTCGCACTAATTTAAAGGATATGTAATATATTTGAAAAGACTGATAGTGAATGGACAAAGTGCTATAAACGTATAAACGTATGAAGTCGAGCACAGCAGAAATACACCCTTCAAACATGGCCCAGTTAAGGAATGGCAAAATACAGCAAAGATCAGACTGGTTAATATGCCTGAATGTCTAAATCTAGTACCTGGGCTTGTCATTTTCCTTCTGGAATACATTTACCCTGTCACTTCCGGGACATTTTGATTGGGATCACTGAGCTGTCAAACTTGCAGATGAAAAGTTACAAAGATATTAACATGTGTTCTGCCAAACTATATTTATCGTTGATGAATACAAGTAATGTCTGTTTAATGCAGCATGCCGGTGTTTCCGTGTAGTGAATTATTACGAATTACAACATTCTTCAATGCATTTGTGATCAAGTTTGTCTTCTTATCCAAAGATCAGCTCATTCCCGTTTCATGGCATCTCAGTGGCACGTTGGCGTGTGCTGAATTCTATTATGCATTCAGAACATTTATTGGCACTTAGAACAGGTATTTGTCCATTATAATAAATACAGTGTACAACTTGTAACAGGGCGCACATTACCTCAGTTTTAGAAGTGTAAAACAGACCCTTGATGCACTGCAGCGCAAGGGCCCCCACCCTTCAGGGGACCCATATTCAGTCTAAAGCCTATGGATATTTATGAGGTAAGGGAGTATCAAAGTCTGCAAAGGGGACTTTTTTTACGTAATGCCACTGATCAGTAGCTTAAGACAAAATGATGCTCCTCCCCCTCTGCAGAATATAGTGAGGCGGCCCTCAGACTTTAATATCTTTCAGATATTCAAAGACCTTGAGATGATGGCCACCCCCCACCGCCCCCCCCCCCCCCCGAAAGGTCATTCCTAGATTGAAACTAGGGTGAATCATCAGATTTGCACATTCTCTGTTCTGTAAGTGTACAGTTAAACATATAAAGTGAAGCAAAATAGGAGGTCGAGGTTCTATTGACCGTACCATGCCCAGTTGATAGGTCACTGGAGACAAGGGCAGGTGATAGAGCCTGGGTTCAAAGGGTCCCTCCTGGATTCTGTTTTTTGGTTGGCATGACGTCTCTTTTTCAGTGGCAGATGGCTCATTTCCATGGAGTGCTTGTTGGACCAGCCTAATATCTGGGAAACCGGGGCTTGATTTAGAGTTTGGCGGGCGGGTATTCTGTTACAAATGTGATGGCTGTCTTGTACGCCTTATTACAAGTGCATTAGACCCTTAGGGGCCCATTAGGATGTCGGGCGGATTGCCCCCGCCGGGCTGGCGGTGGCTACCGCCAGCCTAGCGGGGGCAATCCGCCCGACATCCGCATTCGAATTCCCCCGCCATATTAGTATGGCAGAGGGGCCTTGCGGCCGGGGCAGAAAAGGAATAATATGTTGGCAGTGTCTATCAGACACCGCCAGCCATATTAGGATGGGCAATTGTGGATGCCTTTCCGTGGTGGTAATGCCGCCACGGAAAGGCATGCGGAGAATCCCTGCGGGGGCCTGTTGCGGGCCCCTAGGCACTCCGGGGGGTGGGGTGCACATGGGGGGTACCATAGGTACCCCCAGCAGTTCCATGCACAGCATGGCAGGCACCGCACGGTGCCTGCCATGCTGTGCATGGAAGTGCACAGCATGCTTTCCTGCCATTGCGGTAGGCGGTGCTGAGTGCACCGCCCGCAACAATGGTAGGAATGCGGGATGCGCCTGCCATAGTGGCTGGCGCATCCTAATGCTGGCAACGGGACCCCCGCCCTCATGGCGGGCGGTCCCTATAACCATGAGGATGATGGGCGGGCAAAGTCCGCCTGCCATCCTAACGAGGCCCTTACTGTCTTGAATGATGCATTATTCTGGATGGTGGTTGTGTGCAGTAATTTCCTAGCTCCTGTAAATAAACTGGCAGTGACTTGGATATGTTGGCCAGGATACTGCAGCAACAAGCTGGACTCTTAAAGCACATTCCTGGCTTACGTATGCGCGTGTTGTTGGAGACCAGTTCCTTCAAATGGACTGACGGGGTTTTGTCGATTCGTCTTCTGAAACACCAGGTAGGAATGCGGTGCCAGGGGGTGATATACCTGGGCTGGTTGGCAAGGACATTCTACTAATAGTTGTATTCTTTACCTTATAGATCAAACCTTATCAGGGCTTTTGGAACGGGCCGTACTTCTGCCAGAATGTTTTAGGGTTAACATGAAAGCTCATGAAGAGTCGTAGGCAGACTGTGCCATACGCGACGAAACACGTGTCGGCTGGTTTTTCCGTGTCTGAACAATAAAAGACACCACATCAACGCTGGATCAATCGTGTTACATACTGTTTATTGGTGTTTTTTACTAGATTTTGTCTCTACAAACACTGTCAACAGCGACTACGATATTTATGTTTATTATCCGAGTGTGCATGGGCATCGTGTCTGTAACCATTAAACATGTGAACTTACTATCTTTTAGTTACGAGCCATTCTGGGCTCCACAGTAGAAGGACCTCCACGTGATTTACCTGTTTACCTACAGCTTTGCACTCTACCATCGAATATAATACATTGCGAGATCATTCGCTAATACAGGTTTGTGGAACTGTTTTTAGACATGAATACAGTTAAAACAAACTGTAATTTCGTAAATAACTGCAGTTGTGAGTCATTCTCCTCCTCTTGCCTAGGTATTGGAGCGCGCTAACACCAGTTGGTGAGAAAGGTGTCGCTATCACTTTATAAATTCCATGCGGGTCAGTATTTACTTAAACTAGCTTATGGGGGCTGTAGGGACTACATGCCAAAAATGGTGATTCTTTTTATGTTATGTCAGTTACAGACACACTATGTATCTCTCTTCATAATGTAGATACAGACATAACTTTGGTGCAGGCTTCCATATACTGTTGAAATTTGGAATCTTCAGGCTGTGAGGCCTTATACAGGTCGGCCCTATAACATGTCTTACATGGAGGATTGTCCATTAATTTAACCACTGATATTGTAATGTTATGGGCCGTATTTTTATAGAAATTTAGCTTAATTGCTTAGGTACAGGAACTCGTGGGAACAAAGGATGGTCGCACAAATCACGATCCATAGGACCTTAATGCTATAGCGCCTCCCCCCCAACACCTTGAGACCCTCGTGGGTATGTAGTGCGCTTTACAAATGATTGATTAATTGAATGCTGCACACTTTGACTCTGGAATCATTGAAAACCTAGAGGACGAAGCTGTCTTTACTTGATCTGGGCTTTCTCGGAGGATCAGGTCATCTCCCATTAAACTGCCATATTGATTTTGGCTGTCTACTGTGTTGGTGTTGGCCGCATGTTCACCTTTTCAAATGTTCTTCCATCTGTTGATTGTATTTCTCGCAGACTTTGTGGGTCCTTCCATACGTCCGGTACACTGTTCTACGGTGATGCCGGGTAAATATACTAGTGTATCTTAGGTAAGAATGGATCCAGACATGGTTCTTTTTCATTTAGCATGCCTATTCCTGCTAAAACACTTAGAATAGATCTGAGACACACTATCTTTTGGGACGTAGGATTTTCTTTCCTAAATTATTATTCATCTTCCACACTTTTCTCATCTTTGTACTTGACAATGTTCACAGGAGCATGACGATGGTGTTTTCTTCTCTTTGGGGATCTATTTGGTTAATAAAAACTACATCACGGAATGTCTTTCTTGCACGTATGGCACTTGCATTGGAATCATTAGCTGCTATGGATCTTACCCGAGATGGCATTGCATTAATGATATATTTTTTAATTGTACTTTCTATTGTACATTGAAAGATTTTAATTGTATCTAAATGATTTGCAGCCTTGAAAAAGTCTTACTGGAAGAAGCACATGTCGGCTGCCAGTGTGTTTTTGTATTTGTACATTTGAGAACAAGAAGGAAAGAAAATAAATATCTGATGGACTCACTCTGACTACTATAAAGGCTACTATCTAGTCTATGCTTTTTTGGGACTGATTCTGTGTGCCTCGGCATTTGCGTATGTTGTTTGTGAGCTCGACAGGGTCATTTTTCCCATACAGTTTGTTTTTGCCTTCGAGGGTGGAGGGAGACTTGCTTGTTTGGAGAGCACCACACTGTACTTTACAGGAATGTTAATTCTTGCCCTACTCACTACTAAGATGTGCATTCACAATTAGGCATTGCCACCTTTGTGGTAATGTGAAATGACTTGAATGCAATTGGGGTTTATGTCAAGTATATTCAACAGATCTTTAGAAAGGAAGGTTATATTATACACTGGAGTCGACTTGACTATGCCAATAGGACTGAACAAGGGGATTTAATGTTAACACCATTCCATGCGTTCTTCGGGTTTTCTGGGACAGTTCTTTTGAAGAAAGGGTTAATTTTAGGAAGATAATGGAGGAGAGATGGGTGAGGTGGTCCTTGATGAGTTTCAGTTGAATGTCTTGCCCTTCACAGAAGGATTTAATCAGGAAAATAAATGTAATTTGTTCATGTGAAAGTGGTGGAAGATAAGGGGGTTGTGCAGAGTCTGGTGGAGGATTTGGGATAGCATGATTTAATGTGTTGAAGGAATCCTGATCAATTAGAACTTGGACTAAAAAGACCTCTGGATGTGCACCTTATATTGGTTGCTCTGCTTGGGAGGTTGTATGATGTTACAACGCATGCCATTACCCCGCATGCTGTTACAATGCATACCTTTACCCCGACTTGTTGTCGGGGTGCGCTGGAAGTTGAAATAGTATAATTTAGTTATTCCATCTCCCGTGTTTGCAACAGCAGGGAAGGTGTTGGAGGTAAATCCAACACCTTCTACCCCCTGCAACAAGCCTTTCCTATTGTAACAACATACAGGGTAATGGCATGCATTGTAACGCATCCGTTGTAAAGGCTGTTTCCCGCTTGAGAGCACAATGTTATATTTTGAGGGTTCTCAATATTTTTAACAGTGAACTTTGGTTAATGTTAGTGGTGGTGACAAGCTTGAGAAACATGAGGTTTTGTCTTCTATTCTGATATTTACAGGAAGGGACGAGGAGGGTGTTTCTTCAATCAGTGTATCTCCCCCGCTTTGTGGGGCCCTTTGCTCAGGAGTGCTGGCGTACACAGAAGGATTATTGCTGTGTAGGACAGTTCAACCATGCAGTCTGCTAACAGAAAGAAGCGTGCATAGCGTAGTAAAATTAGAAACACTGTTTGGAGGATGGGTACTAGGTTTTGTGGTAACACCATGAACTGTCCTCAGGATATAAGAGGGATGTATTGAAAATATGTATCCTAATTTGGGCGTTGATGATAACATGATAAATCAATTTGAAATACCTGCTGCGAGAAGAGTTCACCTTGGCAGGCAGGGAGAAGGCATGATCACTCTTGTGGAGTTAAGTGAAGGCTAGAGTGTAAGGAAGTGGAGCATCACCTCCAGCAAGACAATTACTGTGTAGAATCACCACAATTGAGGAATTCAACATTCTTTTCATTTTACCTGTGAGGAGTCCATCATGTCTGTCTCGAGAAGATGGCAATCTGTCTACTACTGTTTCTGGCACAGTCCCCGGTATTGGCTCATCCTCAAACCCAACTCCACTGTCCAGGGTGCCTTTGGATATGGCTGATCCATCTCTTGGGGTGGGAGCAACATTTTTCTCAGATTTGTCAATTTTACCCTGAAAAGAAGAAAAAAAATGGATATAAGTGTTTAATTATTAGCACAAAGTAGAAACAACTGAAATAAATGTTTCCCCTTCGTAGCTAAGGGTGACAACTATGCCATTTTACAGCCTTTCCCAGGGTCTACATACAATTCTTCACTTTCCCGAACATCATCCTTGTTGTGATTATTGTTATTGCCCCAATTCCCTCTTTTTACTGTGGCTTAAATTCCAGTGGCGCCGGCACAGGTAAGGAGGGTGGCGTGTTCTCCTACGGTGGAATTGAGGAATGAGATGCGAACACTATTGGACAAATTGGGCGAGACTATGGTGACCTCCACACCAGGCAGCCAATAATGAGATGCTATTGCAAACGAACCAGTTGCTTGTTTTCTCATATTTTTGACCCTGCAATACTGTTGTAACTATGGAGGAAGGGACAACCTCTGGAGTTAACAGAGTTATGTATTCCTGATCCTGAATATGTTGTGAAGCACTGTGGAGATATTGGTTTGCCTTGCCAAAGATGACTGTATAATGCTTGGTACAGATGCATTTTGTTACCAATAAAAACTGTTAAAAAAAGAAGGGTGATGTGGGGGGTGGGGAAGTCAACATGCCACAGGATAAGTTAAATGGAATAAAAAATAAAAAAAGACACTCACCTTGCGCTTGCCGTATTGCTGGAGCTCGCCGCATTGCTGGTAATACGGCGACCGCAAGCTAAGTGGTTTTGTGTTTTTTAATATAATTTGACTTATTCCGTCGTAGGACAACTTTCCTGCCCCATCGCTCTTACCAGTGCCAGCTGCCACAGTTAAATTCCCAAGAGAAGATTTGTCAATTTGATACAATGCCACAGCTATGTATTTGAATATGCAATGTTTGTATTGCACACCCATTCCAAGAACAAAGCATCAGAAGGCTTGGTCCAAGATGTAAGACGAGGAAAGCGGGAGGTGGAAGATTAATAGTTAGCAATCGCTATGGTTGCATCGGGTGGTTTCCAAGTAAACCTGGTAGTTAGGAAAAAGATGTGCTGCCTTTCTGGGTCTGAGGCACATTTGTTATCTTGCATAGTCTGGTATGAGCAGTAGGTCTCATAGAGTGTCCGGGGTAATCATTTGTAATTTGGACGCTGTAGTATCTTGTGAGGAAGAGATGATGGGACACTTTTGGTCCTAATGGACTCCGTAGACCAGTAACGTGAGTGCTTGGGTGATAGAATTCATAATGTAGAATGTTCAGTTTATGGTTACACGCTGAGGAATAAAGACTTGTAATACCCAGGCGACAACGTTTTGATGCACTGAGGTTGAGGATGACGCTACAACTGGTGACAAGATAGGGAATACGCAACCTGAAGAATTGGCAGTGCTCTCCCAGAGAGTATGCGATGGTCCAGCAAACTGATCCTGCATGCCACATGCGCCTCAGTCAAACTGAAGGTCAACTCCGGGCAGTGCAAAGCTTTCAAAGAAGACAAAGACCTTACAGAGAAATTTGTGTTTTATCGTCCAGGAACCCACTGGTGAGTCTGTGAAAGAGGCACTGCACCACAATGCAACACAGAGCTGCAAGCCATACGGAATGATAACGCTAAAGGCAATGACATCCACGTACAAAGAAGCGCCAAAGGCAGCAATAGCCAGTTGCAAGGAAGCGCTAGAAGAGAAATAGCTAGATACAGAGAAACGCTTAAGGCAGTGGAAACCAGTTACAATGCAGAAGATAAAAATTGGTGACAAACATATGCAAGAGGCAAAACAAGTACTTACCGTATAAGAGAAAGAAGGCACTGTATGCCCAGTTAGTGGGCCATATGACCCGAGATCAGGTACTGAGCTAGTATCTCCAGGAGGTACAGAATTTTGTGCTCATCAAGTGTTGTAGGAACTACACATACTCTCAACATCAGTAATTTCGACAACTCGTTATAACACTGCAGTTTTCCTGAAACCATTGCTTCCATTTGATACCATCAAAAAGTAGAACATTGATGCCAAATGGACTGCTTGGATTGAAACTTTTGATGATTTCATCAATGCATTGGAAGAAGCAGATAACAAAAAGAACATCAAATAGCTCAAGAAGCTTGCAGGTGAAAAAGTAAAGGAAGTAATAAAGAAAATACCACATGCTGATAAAGTCTCATAAAGTCAAATCAAAGAGGTATTAAATATCAAGTTTAATCCAATGCCAAATGTTTATTACGAAAGGGAAATTTTTAACCAATAAAGGCAGAAAGCTGGTGAAACGATCGACGAGTTTGTCAAAAGACTTCATACGCTCATCAACATTGTAAGTTCAATGAATAAAATGATAAACAAGGCATACGTCTCAGAGTCATAGATGGTTGCCTTTCCGATTCATTCAGACTATGAATGCTGAGAGAAACGTTCAGTCCAGAGTGAGTACTCATGGTTGCAAGAGCCGAAGAACATGCAGACAAACAAGCTGCTCACATGGAGGCCGGAGGAGCCCCGAGTGAGCCAGCGATGAACATGAAAAGTAAGCAGAGACACAAGGTTGATGGCCACAAAGTGATATCTCCGAAGAAAAAGGAACTGTGCTTCAGATGCAGATTTTCTGTTCCACATAAAGGTAAATGTCATGCAATTGGACAAATATGCAAGGGTTGTGGGAAAGCGAACCCTTTTGTGATAGTTTGCAAAGTGAAGGTAAAACAAGGTACAGCACGTTGAGAAAACAAATAGACGCCTGAACATTCCAGAAGCGACGTTCTACTCACGCCCACAAGGCCAAGCGTCTACATCAGTTGAGGCAAATGGAAACTAAACAAAGTCTATTGTCATCTAAATCTTCATCCAAATATTCTTTAATGACATTGTCAAGTGACAGTGAAGAAGATGGATTTTCGATGTTGATGCCAACTAAAGAGAAACATGTGCATGTCGGATTGACCGCATGCAAGGAAGAATGCAAGTCAAAGAACGATCGACAGGTGAAGTCACAAAATTCATTTAGACACTGTCTAAAATCACACTAAAGGTGAATGGTTGTGCCATACCTTTTATCATAGACAGTGTTGGGTCGATAAACATCATGCCTTAGGAGAAGTACAATGAGCTGTCCAGTGCCCCGTCACACATCATCAAAGAACAAAGTGTATAGATGGGCTGCCTCATTGCCATTAAAAAGTCAAGGTTCATTTGTAGCAACCAGTGCCCTGTCTTACACCGTCCAAGAGCAATGTGTATACATGGGCTTCCTCAATGGCATTAAGAGTCAAAGTTCATTTGTAGCAACCATGAAGCACAAAAAGACGAAAGTTCAAGTACCAATTCCTGTACTTCAAGGCACGTCAAATGCAAAAACCACAGGTGATGGACAGAATGCGGAACGATGTCATACATTCACCCCAGTACAGAGATCTGGGCCTAAATCCATCGATTTTTTGCACTCCACACCACCCCAGTTCAGACATGGCCATATGCAAATCAGTCTGACCCAGTGCCTCATGGGAACAGTCCAGCCCGAACTGCCAAGCCATGCCTTCCCTGGACCGGAAACAAGCTTCCGAGGACCAGTTTCAGTATTGCTGCTGAAATGGGACTGATATTTGTAAATTACAACATAAATGCTAATCATGAAATAGTGCACCAGTTTCCATCATTGGTTCAAGGATTAGGAGAACCTAAGACAATGAAGTACAACTGCATATTAATGAGGACGTTTGTCCTGTTGCTCAGCAAAATGGTCGAATTGCATTTCATTTACAGGAAGCTGTTAAAAAGTACTTGAGATATTACTAAAGCATGATATAATTTAGCGATCTACTGGTCCAACACCATGGGTTTCACCCATAGTGGTATTGCCTTAAAAGGACAGTAAAAGAGCTTTATGCATTTGTGTTGATATCCGTCAAACTAACAAGGCAAATAAAAGAGAACAACATCCAAGTCCACACATTGCCGATATCATCACACAGCTGAATGGTACCAAAGTCTTCTTTTGCCTTGATCTGAACAAGGGATATCATCAATTGGAAGTAGAGGAAAATTGCAGTTATATTACTACCTTTTCTACCCATATTGGTTTGTTCAGATATAAAACATTACATTTTATGTGTCATCAGACCTGTTTCAAGATGAAATTTGCTCACATCCCCATCACAACTGGCTCACATCCCCATTACGAAATAGTCACTGTTTTTAAAACATTGTGTGAAATGAAATGGGTTTTAACATTTTAATACAGGAGTGTTACCCACTTATCATAAAGGAAGCTGAATCTCCACGTCAAAAAGCAGAGACGTTTCAAGGCATGAGCCCAGTTCGCAATTGCCCTGGGCCCTCACCAACTTAGGGCACTCCCAGGAAAGTGAACTTTCTCTTTATCTAGCTTGTCTCTGTCTATTACCATATCACAGCCACTGTCCTCTTCTGCCTACGTCTACCTCTGAGTTTCTCTCACTCTGCCCAGTAGTATCATAAGGACGTTAGGGGGTCCTGGAAAGACATTGTTCAAGAATATTTGTGCGATTCCCATTTCTAAGAGTTTGTTTGTCACTAGGTGGTCTTCAAATAGCAGAAAATGGTGAGCAAAACTGCAAACAGTGGGTTCGTGCTCGTGGCTTCAAAAATTCTTAAGAGGACAGTGTGAAAAAAAGGTGTGTGCTGAAAAAGACGAAGATCTGTTTTTGCTATCTATGATTTTTAATGTCCATTGTAAAAATGTACATGCATTTTAAACTGTTCCTTCTTTGTACCTATTCTGAAACGCACTCTACAGCGTAGGGCTATAAATCAAGTGGTAAAAGCACAATAATAAAATGAAACAATGAAATATATACAAATATAATTCCGTAGCTGATGAGGGGATCAGAAGCTGAAAACAACAACATGGGATAAATCGATAACATGCTAAAAGTTGATTTAAACTCATCATCTTCCTTTCAGAGCTACTAAAGTAACTAAGGTGGAGTAGGAAGGTCTATCTAAAACATGCTTGACGTCCTTAGTAGTTCTTGCTCTTCACTGGTAGAAGGGGCAATTGCATGATTGACTAATTTCTGGTAAGGATATAGGCTGTGTTATCTTGCTGAGCTGCCGGATTTTGGAGACTTGTTTTGGAGCGTTGGAATGTAACTTAAATATTTAAATTTAAATATTTACAGTTTAATTTAAATATTGCAAACACCTGGGTAGGAAATTTATTTAATCATTTTGTGAGCTTCCCAAAGTTTTTGAGGGTTTTCAAAAATGCAGAAGAAAAATCTGCAAAATTTTGTTTTGGAGAGTAAAATGATTTTAGAGGAAGAATTCTGCTGCGATAACAATATTTTGCAGGTAATTTTGCCTGTCCGGGAAATGTAAAACTCTAGTTACTGAATTTAAATTTCTTGTTGCCCTAGTTTGTTATGCTGTATTAGTTGCTCTTTTATCAAGCACATCAGATGTCATTATAATGGTTCATTTGGGCTGAAGGACTAAAGTACAAGAATATTAATGGCTGCAGCAGAGTTTATGATTACACTAAAGAAAAGAGAACTCTGTGCCAACCCTCTTCCCTTTCCATCTCCTTCCGTCACGAAGATCGAGCGCTTTGCTCTCTTCAGTTTTCCTGTGCACACGCTATACGGCTAATCCCTCGGGTACGGCTAATCCCTCGTGTACGGCGTTGCCTTCACCACTAAGCAGTGAGACCAAGGCAGACTGCGCTTACTCCCAGGTACACGCCTGTTCTCCACACTTACCCTCCCCACTCAGCAACATCTTTTGGGTAGCCCCTTCTAACCCTATCTAATCTTTATAGGCATTTTCCTGGCCAGCGCCCTATCCGTGCTCATTGTAGCACTTCAGTGGCACGATCTTTCTACTATCCGGGCAAGTTCCGTGTTGTTGCCACATACGATTGTAAAATTCCTCGTATCATTCAGCTACTTACAGTGGTAAGTACTCAACCTTGGGCTCGCCTATACAGCATGTTGCCATTGTTTACTATCTGTGACCACACCCCTTTTCATTTTGTTCCCTTTTCGCCACAGTACCCGGCTGGGTTCATTGTGAGCACCTTTATCATAACCCCTTTTTTACGCATGGTTGGCACCTACTCCTTCAGCCCTTGATTGTATCCTTACAGGTACCAGGCACTTCACATACAGTCCTTTTTATAAGTTCACTTCCTTATACACGGAGCTCACTCCCTTTTCTCACCCCCACAGATGTCCCACACCGCCCCTGTCCTGACGAGACCCTCCATCCATTAAAGGGTCGAAATGCCGTCGACGCTCATTGGGAACGAACCTACTAATCAATGTCTATGAATTAAATAGTCATTGTATATATTATTGAATATTGCTTGTATGGTCATTTTCCCATTCCCTTGTAAATATACCCCTGTTGAAACCGTGTACATAACTGTCACTTGTTGTCACCTTAACGTGTGCTTAAACCACTCTTTCGGTTCACACTTTACACTTGGGACACCCTTTCATAAGTCTCCACACTGTTATATGTGAATTGCAATATGTATATAATTGAATATTCTTTCTCGTAAAAAAATCAAATGATGGTACTCAATTGGTGTTATGAGTTTTGTTTTTCCTTCCTACATCCTCGGTAACCTTCATACCATTATTAGACATTGTTGTGTATTCATCGAGTATACTTTTATTGTTCCACTGGAACCACTGTTACCCCACCCCACATCAGCGCCCGGCAGCACTCCCACCACAGGCCGCTACTGTAACTATTAGAGAGGTAGTGGTAAACAAAAAGTCAGCACAGGTGCAGTGGTTCAGATGTATTATACTGTAATGCAACATTTATATAGCACCTACTACCCCTCTGAGGGGCACTTTAGTGCTTCACTACATGGGTAGTGTGCTACACCATGTAGGGTGTGTGTTTGAAAAGTGTGTTGTCTTTGTTTTTGTCAAATGTGGAAAGTGTTTAAATGTTGTGGGTGATGATTATTGAGGTGCAGTTTTCGTGTCATGAGAAACATCACTTAGCAATGTTATGGATGTGAGAGAATCATGCAGTTTATGGTTTTAGGTGAGCTGGCAGCTTTGAACAGTTCTGCAGATCCCTTAATGGTATTCCTTATGATCATACTCCACTTACCTCATTATTGCACTGGGATGTACATTCTGAAATATTTTATTTAACGTTTACGGTCATGAACTGTCATAAGATGAAGTAAGACATGGTGGAGATACCTGCTGGGTTAGACTTTTATAATATCATCCCATATTTGACTGTGATTGTGATTTAGTGGTTATTGTTGATTATTGAGATTTGTGTTCTGCTCCTAAGGAAACATTTCATACATTTACTTCAGTTTCTAAGTGGAATATTACATTAATAGAGGCCAGGTGTGAACTTTAGAGGGAGGGAGTATGTGAATTCATGCAAATAGCTTGTGGTATTAACAGACTAGCTACAGGAGATTAGATATGTTGTTAGATTGTAGGGGTATGACTTTTAAAGGAAAAGATCTCTGAGATGGGGTGTGGGCAATTTTCAAAAATACAATAATTGCGAATAAGGCAAATATGCATGTGGCTTCGCGTAGGCTGTATTCAGAGAGAGGAGGAATGTAGAGGATGGAAGTATGGGGAAGTTCATTTAAATGACAAAAAGAGAGGCAGCAATCGGAAATTTAAAGTCGAAGTCAATTGCCATGGGATTACAGAGGAGGCTTTTTGATATTGAATGCAATCTTAGTGTAACAAAATTTATCAAGGAACACATTATTTTCATGTGCGATAGTGCTATATTAGGTACTTTTGATAAACACTAGAATCAGGTTAACAGTGTACCCCCTGAAACGTTGCTGCTAAACCACTATTTCAGCTAAAACAGCACATCAGCTAGAGAGTTAGAACAATATAGTAATGACTGGACAGATCTGAGCTAATTAAGTCAATGTAGTTAGGGATAAGGGATGACTGACCGTTTTGTATTTTGCTACCATTGATTACCTCTACACTCAAGCGCTGCAAAGATAAGATGGTTAAAGAGTTCCAGTAAAATCCAAACATTTTTAAAAATATGAAAGCACACGCTTTATTTCCTAGGCTCCCATGGGTCAAATGTAGTCATTTATGTGCCATAAAACAAGCATCTTATCACCTCAAACCATTAAGCACTTTGTAGGAGTGGGGTTGTTTTCCAGAACATATTTAGAGATGCAGATTGACACCCTTTCCACAGCATTGATATCATAAGAGAATGTAGGGTTACTGTAATAAATGACTTCTAGATTTTTTACTTTATGAGAAATGCTAGGTGCAGGTCCTAAGCTGGGGGCTAGAATGGTAAAGGCTGAGTCCTATCCTTGCATTAGGATTTCAGATTTGGCTCTGTTCAAGAATAGACCCCTTCCTCTCATCCAGTGATAGCCATTATCTGGTGGTGTTAGCTTGGTCGTCACTGTAGTTCTTTGTGGAATTGTGTGTTAATTTACATTGTAAGAAGCACCAGATCTTGTGCAAGAACCAGAGGGTGTATGAGTATGCATATTCATATTTCAAAGAGCTCAAGCAGGATTAAGGCATTTTGCATTCCTCAATGGCCATGAGCTTCTCCGCTCTCATGATAGGGGATAGAAGGCGCATGTGACATTTAACAGATCTTCTACATATATAAATTAACAGGGCTGAATTTACCCAGATTGGATCCAAATCTCACTCTACATGTAAACAAGCTGTTAAAAACCATAATAAAGAATACATTGATTGTCAATGATTGAGAAGATGTTGTATTTTGTTCTAGATTTTATTGTTTTTCTTTTATATCAAATTATATTGTATGTGTGTAATAACAGTATGATTGTTGGCTTTGAAATCCTGCCCACATTTCAATCGATCCAAATATATGGACTGCAATAATCACAAGGAACTCTGCAGTGTTGTGGGCACACAACTCAATCAGCGTTCTTACTGTATGTGCGCAATATTTTCTATAGAGACGCATGCTACTCTATAGGAAGCCTTGCCACATAGTATTTCCTGTAAAGGTATAGGGGTACATTATATCTGGCTAGCCAATGAGATGTTGATGGCATGGTTTATATTTCACAGAGGAGTACAGCTGGTTGAAAGTTGAGTGAAAACACCTTGTCATTTTTGGATATTAATATTATCCATCCCTGCCTGCCTCAATTCACTTTGTTTTCCTTCCAATTAATCGGGTGCTAATATCTGCTGCGGAAAGAGCTAGTCGGAAAGAGTGATATGGGATTCAATGGGTGGTTTTTGCAAAAGGAAACCATAGGTGATCACAAGGGGCAAGACCCCTCCACCTGCATCAGTGAAATGTCTAAACAAACTAGTAAGCTTTTCAAGAACTATTGCAAGATCATCAACCCAGATCTTAAATACAATATACCAGATCAGGGCACCTAAAACCAACAGCATACAACCATTATCATACTTGCTCCTATCTCCCCTCTCCTTCTCCAACACACTTTTTCCTTCGAGCTGCTGGGCATAGACTAAATCTTGAAGACAGCAGTTACGCCCAAGGCATTTATCATCCCATCATAATCCTGCACAGCAACTGACCATAGATAGGTCTTCAAAACCATGGGCCCGATTCACAGAATGAATTTAGGACTCAATCCTAAATTTACTACTATTTTGGTATTCACAGAATGCACTTACTACTTTTGGCATTCACAGAATGCACTTACTACTTTTGGCATTCACAGAATGAACTTGCTACTTTTGGTATTCACAGAAGTTAGGATTTTGTCTTAAGTTTGTCTTAAGACAGACTTAAGACAGACTTAAGACAAACTTAAGACAGACTTAAGACAAAATCCTAACTTCTGTGAATACCAAAAGTAGTAAGTTCATTCTGTGAATACCAAAAGTAGTAAGTGCATTCTGTGAATGCCAAAAGTAGTAAGTGCATTCTGTGAATACCAAAATAGTAGTAAGTTTAGGATTGAGTCTTAAGTTCATTCTGTGAATCGGGCCCCATGGTCCTTGACTTGACTAAGCTTTGAAGTGTGTTCCTCAGACACAGTTACAAAACCTAAAGTCTTAAACCATTGGTAATTACCTCTTCCTGCAAAACAACTCTAACCAAAATACATTTCAGATTAAAGGCCAATCTAAAACCGTAGCAAAATCCGAGTTTTGGAGTTGCAAAACAGCTCCAAAAACATAGAGATACGACTCTTTTATCTGACTGTTACTTCTGGATTAAGCTTACTTTTGTAGTAAGCGTGAGGTAGCACTGGTGAACATTAAAGAGGGCTTCATGTCAACAGTTAATTAGGGATCATCAGAAGGCTTGATATTTGTGTGTTGTTAGCAGCATATGAGAAGGTTGATTTTGCAATGCTGCTGAACTGTGGGTGTGCATAGGGATATCAGGCGTAGTCTTGCAATTGATTCTCTCATTTATCTTTTTTTAGTTGTCTTTTTTCAAAAACATACAATCAAACTCGACACCGCTTCATATGGCTGTAAACATGCAACTATCACATCAAAAAAGGGGGAGAGTAGAGGTAGGAGAAATGGGACTCGTCCTCCACAAGTCTATCAAATAACCAAAACAGAGTCCCTTCTCTTCAAAGCGAGCAAGTCAGGGTTTCAGGAAGGGAGTAGCCCTGACGAAGGTTTGACTACAGGTGTCCCTTGCGCTCCTCGAAGGATTCATGAGGCCCAGTGATGCTCTTATCAGGATTTTTTTACATTTGACAAGACTAATCAGGTGCTGTATAAACTTTAATTTCTGTATCTTTTTGTTTATCATTATATTTTATTTAGTTGAATAGAACTTTAGGAGAGGGAGCATTCTTTCTCTTTTGAGGTCCTGAAGAAAAGCCTTGGGGTAGGGCTTGAAACTAGTCGACCAACCAGGGAAACAGCAGGTATTTCGCCTCGAGCATTTTCCACTTGTCTCCAGATTTTAGCATATCAACTAGGAGTAAAAAAAAGTGTGTTTTGTCCCACTATCTTGATAATTTTAATGTTTTCTCCCATAGCTTAACCCACTCCATTTCAAGGAATCACATAGGTGTGTAGGTGTACAGGACCACCCCTTTTTCCATAAAGTGCTCCCTCGTCTTCCTAGGTAGCAGCACACTGTCCGTAGAGGGCAGGGATGAACCCTATGATGAAGCATGCCACCAAGGGGCAACCCGGGGTGGGTGAGGGTTATCTGAAAGAAATTTTTTTTTCTTTCTTTTCAGTCCTCCTAAGAGGTTCGCTTTTCCTTCTTTGACAGAAGGGACTCTCTTTTGGTTAATTGTAAACATGCACACAGACAATAAATGAATGCACGGTACTACAAGATAAGAAGTCAGGGCCGCTAGTCCCATCGCAAGTATTGTATCATCATCAGAGTTAGAAGGAGCATGAAAATGCCATAAATAGACAAGCTACACAGGCATATTTAGAGTCACAGGAGTACAATAAAAAATGTTAACGATGGATGGATAAATCCCTTCTGGCATTCATATCATAGTCCACAATCACATGCTGGGCAAAGTGACGGAAGGGACAGGTCCACTACATCCATCACCCTTTGCCCCCAATGGCGTGAGCCTCTTCGCTCAAATCTACGGCATCAACACCAGCCAGATAAGCTTGATGTGGTCCCCAGTTGTCTTTAGGCTGGCTCTAGGGCAGTAGGTTTTTGCTATATGTTTAAGATTGCATGTTACAGTATGTCATATCAACATGCCAATCCTTAAAAGTCAGTAGAGATCTACAAGCCAAGTGCATAGTCACGGGTCTTCTCGCTAACAGTCCTATGGCCACCAATCGCTCAACTTCACCCATAACATCTCTTTCACACCCCAGCATCACTAGCAGAGGAGCAAACACTAGGGTCTCATCAATAACCATCTCTAGTTCATGGAACACAGCTCGCCAGAACTCCTGTACCCTGGGACAGGACCAAGAGTGGTGTGAGAATCCGCCCTTCGTTTCCCCTCTCCTCTGACAATCTGCATTATCCTGGAGCCCATATCTATAAAGCCAGTCCTGAGTGTAGTGTACCCTGTTAGTGTACTTGAAGTGCAGAAGCCTGTGTCTACTGTTCAGTAATATAGTCTGGATTACGGAGCAGCAATATTGAAAGAGTTTGTCACTAATGACTATTCCCAAGACTCTCTGCCAGTCAAGCCTGACCTTAGTCATACCAGGTCTATCTGCCTCCGCGCAAATTCATAAAGCCTCGCCACTAATTGGTTAGGCCCTCTTCCAGGTCCCACCTGGAGGAGGGAAGACAATGCCGACATCCCTGGGGTTTCTAGAATGTCATCCCCTAATTGCTCCCGCTATGTGTGTCTTGCTGTGTAACAATGAAATTGAAGGAGAGCAGTGGACGTAGTACTTCTTTCCCAGACCTGCTCCCACGTGTACATTGTGCCATCTTGAAAGAAGTTCCCCCCATGCTAATACCAATCTCATTTAGTGCAATTGTACTCTCCCCTCACAATCCATTGGAAACCATGAACACCAATCCAGAGGTATATGTGGTGAATACAGTAGGAATCCAGCCTGTCTCTCCAAGAGATAATGCCACGAGTGAACCATGGTGATCAACGAGTCGAAAACACTGTGCCGCGACGTCGGATTACTAAATAGCATTTGTGGTAATGTGTGTGGGTCTGCAGCATGTCGCTCAAGGTGTAAGTGCAGAAAGTCATTAGGGCCATGGATCCAGTAATGCACAAACACACTCTGTGTCGCACTATAATAGGTCTCGAGATCTGGGGCATTAGGTCCTCTAATGTCTTAAGACAGAGTAAGAGTCTCCCAGAGCGCCCTCGGATACCAGTCTGATCATAAGGGTCCAGTGATTATCAAACACTACACGAGGCAGTAGCATTCTGAAATATAAACCGAAACCAAGGTAGTACCACCATCTTCATTATGGCTATACCAACGGTGAGCGAGAGTAGCAATTTAATCCAGCATTTCAACAGCTTCCAAGAGTCTCTGTATCGTCCTACCAAAAGTATCAAGCAAACTAAAGCTGGGTCTGTATGTATCTGTATTCTTAGGTTTAAAAAATGAGTCAGTTGACCACTACAAGGGAAAGTCCAGTGGGATGGGCGTCATGGCTGACATAAGGGGAAAGGTAATGGACTAATCCCAATTCACCAAGAGGCTGGAATATCCTCTAAACTGCACAACCTAGTGCAGTATTGGGGCCAGGTTGCACTCTCGCTGGTGGACATAAAGCAGTGTGCCATCGGCGTATGCCGATATGACCAAATTATAGTACAAGCCCCGGTGTCCTGTTATTCCTGAAGTACACAGGCTAGTGGCTCAGCTACCAGGGCATATAACAGGGATATAGGGGGCAACCCTGCCTGGTTCCCACTGTGACAGTGATTGGAGCGGATGCTATGCCATAGACATGCACCTGAGTGGTTGGTGACATGTATAGGACTGACACTATTCACAGGAATATCTCCCTGATCCCTATTCGTCTCATGATTGCATGCATGGATCCCCACTCGACAGAGTTGAACGCTTTTTCTCCGTTGAGAAACTCAGTTGCCACACGTGTCTCCAGGTCAATGTCCTGTATGGCACCAGACAGCATTCATAAATTGAATATCAGACTCTGTCCCTGTACAAAGCCAGGCTGCTCCCATCTCACCACTCCAAGAAGGAGAGGGGTCAGACGATTAGCCAAGACATTTGTTTATAGTTTAGTGTCGAAATTTAGTAGCGACAACAGTCTATAGGATGAGCAGCAATCTGCCCAGCTTGCCCGTCTGCAGAAGGGTTACTAATAGGTCTTCGCGCTTAGAGGCAGGCATAGTTTCAGCTTTGAGCATTTCCATGTAGAGTGTAACCAAATGCGGGATAAGTTATTGCTGGTAGGCCTTATAGCATGCCACGGTGAGCCCTTCAAAGCATGGCGCTTTACCGGAAGGCATGTATTTGAGCGCTACACACATCTCCCCAGGGCGTAATGTTGCCATGTGGTGTTCCCTATGCTCATTAGTGAGCCAAGTCATGGCTATGTGTGCTAAGTAGTCCATTGCATCACCGTTGGTAGGGGTGTGCTGATACCTGTATAGATCAGCGTAATATCTACAGTAGCAGTCAGATACTTGTTCGGGATCACTCAGTACCAGACCCTGTTCGTCCTGTACCGCCACTATTACAGCTGCCTCTCGGCGGGGGTGTAACAGTGCTGCAAGGGTTGCAGCAGGGCGTTCTCTCTCCCTGTAAGTGAGCGCTTTAGCATATTTCCCTGGGTGATGCACCTCACTCTGAGCAGTTTTGTGGAATTCATCAATCTTAATTCCACTTGGGATACAGTTGTCAGCAGACTCCTGATGCTGCAGCTCTAATTGAGTGATCTCAGTCTCTAATCGGGTCAATTGTCCATGCAGTGACCAAAGGACCCCTGCATGTCCGGTAACGTGACCGCACATATGTAAACCTTGAACTCCTCCTAAACTGAGACAAATTTGTCGACTGACCCAACATTAATGTGGAAGAACTTCTCTATCGCCAATACCAGTTCTTCACTAACTACTGTATCTACCAGAGAGAATGGGGGAAAGCGCCAGGAGAATGAAGTCAATTTCGGTTTTCACAGTGTAAGTTCCAGCAATACTGGTGAGTGATCAGAGAAAGTCCTCGGTAACAGTTCACAATGGTGGATCCCGGATGCCAACCCCACGACATAAGCCATTAGTCTATGCGTGTATGAATATTGTGTACTGTAGAATAGTGATTATATCCCCATCCCGTGGGGTACCTATGATGCTATATGTCTTTTAAGCCATCTTGGATAGATACGTCTAGAAGAGGCCAAGTAGCCACTGAGGGTCTCCTGGGGGGGCCCATGGAGCAATCACAGGCTGGGTCTAATCCGCAATTAAAATCACCATCCCAAAACTGTAGTAGATTTCCCCATTGCAAGAGAGGTGCATGTAGTGAATGATAGTATTGCATGTCCTCGTATTTTTGTCCATACAACCTGACCAACAGGACCACCAATTCAGCCTTATAATATTTTGCCATCACAAAACTGTCACTTGGGTCTATGCATGTCTCCAGTAAGCAGACTCCTGACCCCCCTACACACCCAGATTAGAACACCACGAACATGTGTGGTAAATCCTGCCGCATAACAAGCGCCCTGCGCTCTACATTGCGTCAATACTCCGGTGCTTGGAGTTAAGTCAGTTTCTTGCAGTATTGCAACATCTAAATTATGTCTTTTGAGATAAGCCACCACCTTCTGTATCTTCCTGCAGTCACTCAGGCCCCTGGCATTCGAGGTAAGGAAGTGGAGCAGCGGTCGTCCCGTTGGACCTATCACTGCGTAACTTGCGTATCGGCCATCAAATACCCAGTGTTTCGCAGCCACTCATAGCCAGTCGTGCAGCATGTAACACTGGTAGCCATTGCCAGCAACTACTGAACATAGACATCAAACATAACCCACCCCCCACCAATGCTATCAAGACCTACAACTTACGTAGCAATGCATCATCCCACCCTACCCCTCTATAACCCTACTCAATGTAATCCAAACATAAACAGGTGGTATACACATAGGGATAGATGTTGCCCAGCCTCTCGCCCAAAGCAGCATAATGCCGCACGGGCCGTACAACAAATATAGCGGGTGCCTAAAGCATCAGGGCAATAACTTCCCTAGCATATCAGTCTCAGCTTAACTCAGTCGTTTATCTTTAACCACACCCACACATATTTACGAGCTTTCCAAACTAAACAACAAGGGAGATAGCCTGTAGAATCTCATGGAAGTAGAGTTTTCAACACTTGTCTTCAACCCCTTGGCCTCACGAATTTTCTTTCACTACCTTCTGTACAAAATGTACACATATGACATCAAGATCATCCTCCAGCTAAGGACCATCTGTGGATGTAAATGTAAAAAAATGTAAAAGTATATTGATACTTGTATAGCGCACTACTCACCCGCAAGGGTCTCAAGGCGCTTGTACGAATACCACTGTGGAACCCATCCCGGCTTTCTCTGTGAGGCGTCCACTCCTGGGAACCCTCAAGGTGGAGGCCAGGCATCCTTAGAGTTGTGGAGATTAAGCACGCTATTGCCCAGAGTTGCAGAGTGGGACTCCATGATTGGAATAGGCACCGAGGCAAGAATTATCAGGTCCGTGGCATTTTGAGCCCAAGACCCGCCGAGGCGGGGAATTAAACCCTGGTCCCGGGCTAGACCTCTGCATCAGCCTCTAATCATTGAGCCACACTTCTCCACCTTTCAGGGCAACAATGCAGTCACATCATCTATTGAAATGACAGGGAGTTTATTCTGCCCAAATGGATCACAAATAGAGGTTTAGATGCGGAGTGAATCAAAAAGAAACAGTATGGTTAAAGTCCTTGGCGTGGTCTTGACAATGGTCAACTTATTAACAAAGGCAGATGAGTTTGATTCTGATACTTTGTTTGGCTCACTCGTAGACAGCCTAAGTAGAAGTGTGTCTTTCCAAATCAATGTACCCTGGAAAAAAAGCCAAGCTACCTCTAAAAGTGAGCACTGTTACTCTACACCACAAAGAAACTTGCAATTTAAACATTCACCAGAAAATATGTATGCCCAAAAATAGGGGCAAAGACATTAGGCTTGAAGGTATCATTTATAGGACACACTCAACATCAGGTTGGAATCCTACAAAACTTAATGTTGTTCCCAAAAACCTGAAATCCACACCATTCAGTCAAACCTCTGTGTCACAATTTGAATAATCAGGATATTCTCACCCAACAAGGTACATACCCTTTATCCAAAAGGCACAACACAATCTCAGACCTGTTCTCAATCCTATTGCAGAGCCTTGCACGCTATACAGACTTCTCTAAATCAAAACTGGCATCATCTTTATATCATCTATTTTTTTATCATAGTGTCAGTCAGGATAGGGAAAGAGATTCACTAATATCTATCAAATCTTTTTTTCACAATCCAATATCAATTTTAAGCAATAATTTTTCATTCCGAATCAGAGAATTTGAAAAATCCAAAAGTTCATTACATAGCACATCTATAGAGAAACTGTTTCACATAACTATATAAAAACATTCAAAAACGATCTAAGCTTGGTTACCACTCATACCCTAGTTATCAGACTTGCAGAGGGGAAATCTCTAAAGATAATATATTCTCTTATTTGATCATCAATTATGCTTTTATGTATGCAAGTCACCAAACTCCTCTTCATTCAGCCAATGGTCTCTTGGGGAGTAATTAACTATGTACACATAGTTTCGGCTCTTTAGCAATAGCCTTCATCAGGATACGGCAAATTAGTTTGCTTTTATATGTTCTTCACAAACTTTTCCTTGTGATTTAATACCCCTGCTGACCAAATTCAGTGATACTCTGAAAATCAGTTTATTTCACTATGCCTCATTCTAATTGAGCATCAAATTTCTTAGACCACCTTGAAGAAAATCATCTAAGAATATCTGCTGGATAAAACCTAGTTCCACACACTACAATAATAACAGTTAGAAATGTATGCATCTTAAAGACATGGCTTGTGATCTCAGGGGAGGGGTTTTGGGGGCTTAAATCGTGGAACTGTAAGAGCAATGCACGGTGACACAGCACAAGTTTAATTAAAAAAATATTACATTGGTCCAAACCTTTAAGGAACTGGAAAAGGAGAGGCAAAGCTTAACAGAAAAGATTAGCAAAGCCTTGAAAATTAAGTTTAACATTTCTAGCTACAATCAACAGTTCTCTCCTCCGGTGGTTTTGTTTATGAGAGTCTGGAATGTTCGGGAGTATACTCGTGGTATAAAACGTTGGTTTGTTTCTAAATATCGAAGTGCTTATGCTTATGAATTTCACAATAGCTGGGGTGTCATAAAACATTCGTATGCAGTTCATCCCTTGGGCAGTATATATAATCTATAGATCCTTCCACGCTGATAAAATCTTCACTGCTTGGGAAATACAGCTTCTCTTCACACCATGCTTCGATGTACGGCGACCGAAGGGAGGCCTTCCCCACCCGGGGAAATTTGGGGGCCGGGGGAAAGGGGGGGGAAAGGGGGTAGAAATGGCGCCGCCCGGGCACAGCTCCAGGTTTAGTAGCTTTTGGGCTGGGGGTGGGGCTTGGTGGGGCTTCCTCTGGGCTGGGCGGTGGTTTCCGCCCGGCCCGCGGCAGAGACACCATTTTAAGGTGAGGTGTCTCGGCCGCCGGGCGGGGGGTGGCGTTTGGGACAATTTTTTCATGGCAGGGAGTTTTGGACATATCGGTTGGACTACTTTTGGCACAATTTTCGGATCTACATGGTTGCTGGCGGCACGAGCGGATGGCCTGCGGAGGAATGGACTTTCCGAGGGTGTGTGTACGATGGACATTGCAGGCTTTACGATGGGGCATGTCAGGCTTGAAACAAAGACGTCACCGGCGCGGGACACATCGCTGGACGTGGGAGGAGCTCGGGAGAGCAGCATGCGGCTCCACCGACCGAGCGGATGGGCCTGTTCTGGCTAGTGCGGGCGGTCAGGCTCCCACGTGGGACTAGGTGAGTCCCTTCTGCCCCTACCCGAAGGGTCCATACGGCCCCCGGGGTGCTACTTTGGGGCAGGGGGGTGTAAGGACCCTTATGAGTGATTTGTTGGCGGTTGCACAAGGGGATTACTGTTATTCAACATTTGTTTGCAGTTTGTAATTATTGTTTATTGTTATCCGGACGTGCTTGCTGGGGGTCTTCTTGGGGGGTGAAAAGGTTTGGGAGGGTAGGCTGGGGGTATGGACTTCATAGTGGTTTCGAGGTGGAGGAATGGGCGTTACGGTACTGTGACATGTCTCAGTGCGGTGTGTGGCGGGTTTCGGAGGGGCCTGCCTGCCCCTCACTATGGTGGAGCGGTGGTTGGTGGCTTCAGCGGCTCCAGGAGCGGGAACGGGGATCGGCGGGGGCGCGGTTTGCCACTGGCTTAATTGGCGACAAAATTTTGGCTTCTGCGTAGATTTTGGGGTTGCACATTGTTTTAGAATGGCTTGTTTCTTTGCACAGGGGTGGTCTGGGTCCGTGCTGGTGACTTAATTTGACCTGCTTGTTATCCTTTTCTTTCGTAAACGGACATGCAGCCCTTTGTGCTGTGCGTCTACCCAAAGGATAACTTCCTGAGGCACACTCGATCTGAGGGCAAATGAGCGGCGCTCCGCTGACACGGGCACAGTTCGCGCCTTTTTCCTCAAGGGCTCGGCCTGGCGTGCGCCACTGTCCGGCGGGACCGCCCACATTCATGGCGTTTCAGTGCCTGTGAGGCAGTTGGGGCGTATGGGGGAGCTGAATAAAGTAGTATGATCAATTATTTGAAGTGGAGGGTGTCTCTTTTAAGGATAGCAGCAGTACAAGGTCAACGGAGGTCACTCAACATGAGAGTAAAATGAACGCTCTGAGCGAAGTGCCACTGGATAAAGTGTGTCACCTTACACCACACATTTATCCCATACCAGGTGAAAGGTAGAGGCCTGGATGACCATAAGGGAGTATTTTTAGATGCACTTATGACGCATGGTTTGTGTTCACGGGTTCTACTGAAATTGCTTTCTTTGTATGCATAATGCGAGTTTATATCGCGTTTCATTTCCGTATTTGACCTTTAGATCACAGCAGACAACAGGGGCGAAAGTGTAAGTCAGTAACCATCTGGTCAACACCTAGGGTAGGTATGCTCGTGATCTCCTCAGTTTTATACATGATTTTAAAGGTTAGATGGTCACGGGCGAGTGATAGACATTTTACAACTGTGTTGGATGTCGCAGATAGCACAACTGCAGGTTTATCTGGCCTTTGAGTGCAGAACTCACAGCACACACTAGTTTCAATCATCATTCTCGAGTCACAAAATGAGCAAGGTTCTGCCTCTGCCCTCAGATATGTATCTAGTCCACCTCAAGTGCGTTTGGGTTGGAACCTGGAACATCCCATTCCAGGCCGAGCGTTCCTTTTCAGGTCACCAGACGTTCATTGTAACTGTAAAGTTCAGAGGTATAAAATGTGCCGTCGGTCTGTCTGAACAGGGACTGCAGTGACGCATAGCAAATTGAAGGGGATACGTGTCATCAGCGGACCTTCAGCTGGCAATCGGGTGCATGTAGTGGAAATTCGAGTCTCTGCAGTGATCTCGGTCTCAATTGTCTTCCCATCGCCCTGTTAATTGACCAAAGTTAAATCCTGTCTGGTCGTTCATTTGTACAATGGTGAGCAGGTCTTTGACGCGTCATACTTGAGAATAATGTTTCCGATGAGTTTGGTTGCAGATTGTTGCCCAAGAGTAGCATTTTGGGCCTGCATTGACCTGTTTTGATTCGGCTTTTAAGGTTTGGCTGCGAGGTGGGGAGCAGGAGGTAGCCGGTCGAAATGTCTTCACGCAAATAGCTGTTAGTTTTGTTCAATCCCGCTAAATGGTTCACAGTGGGTAGCAACGAGCCGTCGGCATTTACGCAGCGATCCTTGCCTCTTCATTACATGCATACGACATCTTGCAAGAAAAGGTGCTATTTAAATGGCTTTGCATGTCATTGCCTCAGTGAAGTGCTGTTCGGAGGTGTTGGTTCAATTGAATCCATTTGTCAAATTCAAGACAAACCAGGCCGGAGTATGGGTAGCTTGCTACTCCGGAACCTATACGGGTTTCGTATAGTGACATAGGAGAGTATTTTGCGGGGGACCAGTCTGTTTTAGCACGAGGGCCAGCGAAGACCTGATTGAAAGGCGACTCGTGGTACATTTGGTGCTACACGGTTTTCTATGGAGCAATGCGGAGTTGCGCTTTGCGCCTCCGTTTCCGTGAAATATATTCAATCTGGGGCCCAGGTTACTGTTCTTGCATTCTGTGTTAGACTCCCAAGCTCAAAAAAATCTATGCATGCTTTTATTTACAGTTGACATATTGCTGATCGTTTCTATACAAAGGGGCATGGCGGAGAGAATACAAAGCTGCCATCATCTTAGCTAAATCTGACCACTTTTCCAACAGACTCTGGTCAGCGGTCAATAAATCCAAGGAAGTCTTTAAGGTCATGAATGAACTCACCACGGATGACAGAACCCTCCCAGCCCAGACCCCTTCCCAAGTGACATGCGACGCTCTAAACCACTTTTTTGTTGAAAAGATTATAAAAATAAAAAACTCCATTCCTTCCTGTCCTCAGTCATACATTTCGGAACCTTCTTCCGATAATCCCCTGACCTTCACGACCTTTCCCGCTCTTGATTTTACTTCCTTAGCGGGTCTTGCTAACCGGGTTCAGTCGGGTTCCCCCAACGACTGTTGTCCGCCATCAGTATTGCGGGATATCTGCCTTAAATTACCGGACGACATTCTATCCCTACTGAATGGCTCTCTGGGGAGCGGCATTGTTCCTAACTCCTTTAAAAATGCCATTTTAGTGCCCCTTCTCAAGAAACCCGGAGCTGATCCCGGCGATCTCTCAAATTTTCGCCCTATTTCTCTCCTTCCCTACTTTTCTAAACTAACAGAAGCATATGTCACCCGTTGTCTCTCTAATTTCATTGAGACTTCTGGCTACCTGGAGCCCAACCAGGCCGGTTTTAGACCCGCCCATTCAACTGAGGCTGTTATCCTCGCGGTCTTGGATACACTGAGGAGAAACGCGGATGCGGGCATCCCTCAAGTCCTTGTACTCCTGGATTTGTCTGCCGCATTCGACACGGTGGACCACAACATCCTTCTCCACCGTGTTGGTCAGGCAGGCATACAGGGTACTGCCCTTAAATGGATTGCGTCATTTCTAACTGGACGTACTCAGGCTGTGCGTCTGGGCCCGTACACCGCAGCAAAAACCTCCACGTCTTGTGGAGTACCCCAAGGCTCTTCCATCTCGCCATTATTATTCAATCTTTACCTCCGCCCACTTATCCACTCACTCAAGAACTGGGACATCACGGTATATAATTATGCCGATGATTTGCAGATAATTTTTCCCCTCAACTCTTCCAATGCTGTTAACATCTTTCGCACTGCAATGATTCACATCCTACATTGGATGAATGAGAATCAATTAAAGTTGAATCCAGGAAAAACCGAGCTGCTCCTTCCCGGCTCCAGTTCTGCTCACTGGGGTCCACAGTTCTGGCCCTCAGAATTTGGCCCCCTTCCACCATCGGTCAAATCAGTGAAAAGTCTGGGCGTGATCATTGATGCAGAGCTTTCCTTGAAAGCCCAAGTGGGCGCTGTCATCTCGTCCTGTATGTATCAGCTGAGAAAGATCCGTAAAGTTAGCCATCTTTTACCACCTTCTGCTCTAACTCAGGTTGTCATCTCTTTGGTTCTCTCCCGCCTGGACTTTTCCAATTCCATCTACCATGGCCTCCCTCAGTCTCTGCTGCATCGTCTCCAGGTGGTTCAGAACCAGGCGGCCCGGCTCATCTATAAAATCCCTAAATGGCAATCGGCAAAACCTCTGCTGCATCGACTTCATTGGTTGCCGATGGGACTAAGGTCAGCCTTTAAGGTAGCCTGCCTCACTTACAAAGCCCAGCACTGCACTAGTCCTGCATTCTTGCAATCTTTAATTACCTCACATCGCCCGTCACGCAACCTCCGTTCTGCTCACCTTCACATGCTTGTTGCTCCCAAAGTCAAAACCAAGAAGTACGGCGGCCGCCGCTTCTCTCATCTGGCCCCTAGCCTTTGGAATTCCCTCCCTCTCTTCATCAAGTCAAGCACTTCCCTTTCCATTTTTAGAAAACTGCTTAAGACATTTCTCTTCCCCTCCCTAGGCTAATCTGGTCAGTGTCAACTCCTCATTTTCCACCCTGTTATAAAGAGCGCCAGGAAACCTTTGGTGACAGTGCGCGTTACAAGAGTCATTTAACATAACATAACCACGCTGATGTCTTCTGTAGCACCTTTTTTATTAGTATGAAACAAGGAGGCGAGCGCGTGGAGTTTATAAATGTGACATTTGGTGGGCGACAGGTACGTTCTTCCATTTTATTAGTATGAAACAAGGAGACCAGTTCAAAACACTTTACAAATGTGACAATTTTTCCGGTTGAGGTCCTAGAGCGGGAAACCTTACTAAATATCTGCATATGCACTTGTAAACACGGCGAACAAGGTTACCGTTTCAATGGGCCGCGGGCGTTTCCAGTCGCGCGTGGGTGAGGGGTGCGTTCTTTGCAGTGGGCTTCTTCCTGGCGGACAGGCTCTGGGGGTGCCGCACTGTGTGGAGGACTTCTTTCTGGGCGCCAGAGAGGAAGCACGGTCCCAGTCAGTGTGGTCATTCTCCGTAGTGAGCTCGACTCCGGGGCCAGGGAGCACGCCCGCCGGAGGACAGGGGGGGTCGCAACGCGCAGTGGGGTCTGACGCTGAACGGTGCCACTGCCATGTCGGGGGCTGCGGGGTATGGTGGATGACGGGGGGGAGGTTGGGGGGGCACTGCGGCAGGGGTTTCTTCCTGGCGGACGGGCGCAGGTGTGGGGCACGCATCCGGAGGGCTTCTCTCTGGTGGGACGGCCGGCTTCGGCAGACCGCCTGCAGGCGCGGAGCGGCTTCTCAGGCCTGGCGTGGACCGGGGGGCCCTGGGCGCCAGAGAGGGGGCACGGCCCCGTTTTAGTGCGGCATACCTGTTGGGAGCTCGAATCCGTGGCCAGGAAGCGCGCCCCGGGGGGGTGACGTCGACTGAGGGCACGGCCCTGTACAGTTAGTGACGGGGGCATGGCCCTATACATTGGTGACGGAGGGCATGGCCCTATACATTGGTGACGGAGGGCATGGCCCTATACGTGGGTGATGGAGGGCATGGCCCTATACATTGGTGACGGAGGGCATGGCCCTATACATTGGTGACGGATGGCATGGCCCGGTACATTGGTGACGAGGGGCATGGCCCTATACATTGGTGACGGGGGGCATGGCCCTATACATGGGTGCAGAGGGCATGGCCCTATGCATTGGCGTCGGAGGGCATGGCCCTATAGTGTGGTGGCGGAGGGCATGGCCCTATACGTTGGGGACGGAGGGCATGGCCCTATACATTGGTGACTAAGGGCATGGCCCTATACATTGGTGACGGAGGGCATGGCCCTATACATTGGTGTCGGAGGGCATGGCCCTACACATTGGGGACGGAGGGCAGGGCCCTATACGTGGTGACGAGGAACATGACCCTCTGCAGTTGGACGGAGGGCATGGCCCTGTGGGGAGGGGGAGGACCTGCCGGCGGGTCGGAGGCATGGACCGGACGGCACGAGGCTTGAAGGGGGTCCGCGGCACTCCAGTTCGTTAGGGGGTGGTTCTGCCCACGGGGTCATACGGCACGTACCGGTTTAGGGGGGGGGTCCTAGGGGGGGGGTCGAGGACCGTTAGCACGTCCCTCGAGTGGCGGTTCTTTCTAATATATGGGGGAAGAGCAGGAGAACTGTTTGGATTATCGGGGGTAGGTCAAGCACAATAAAGTATTTAGCCAGGTAGAGAGGCAAATTGACGTTATGCAAATTGTTACTGTTGTGGATTGTGGTAAGCAGTTAGGGGAGGGGGTGGGGGTGAGGCAGGAAATTACATATTCATGAGGTGTAGATTGTGCGGCGCAGGCCAAGGATGTTATTGTGTAGAATGCACCTGCTTCCAATAAAGCGGCCTTTATCACACTTACATTGAGCCTCGGGTCGGTGCTTTCTTCCCCCCCCCCCCATTTCGCCAATGGGCCACAATGGGTCCTGGGGGGGGGGGGGGCGACCGAAGGGAGGCCTTCCCCGCCCGGGGAAATTTGGGGGCCGGGGGAAAGGGGGGGGGAAAGGGGGTAGAAATGGCGCCGCCCGGGCACAGCTCCAGGTTTAGTAGCTTTTGGGCTGGGGGGCGGGGCTTGGTGGGGCTTCCTCTGGGCTGGGCGGTGGTTTCCGCCCGGCCCGCGGCAGAGACACCATTTTAAGGTGAGGTGTCTCGGCCGCCGGGCGGGGGGTGGCGTTTGGGACAATTTTTTCCCTCCCACCCTCCCTGGGCATGATCCGGGGGGGGGGGGCAAGGTCTGGCATCTCTTCTTACGGGGGAGCCCCCTTTGCAGGGGATTTTGGGGGTGACGGGGAATTTTGGCCGTGCGTTTTGTTGGAGGCTGGTGCATACAGGGGGTTTTTTGGATTGGGTGGGGGGGGGGTTTCGCATGTCGCTGGAGCAGGTGTGGGGGTGCATTCTGTATGTAGGGGCGGTTCTTTCTAATATATGGGGGAAGAGCAGGAGAACTGTTTGGATTATCGGGGGTAGGTCAAGCACAATAAAGTATTTAGCCAGGTAGAGAGGCAAATTGACGTTATGCAAATTGTTACTGTTGTGGATAGTGGTAAGCAGTTAGGGGAGGGGGTGGGGGTGAGGCAGGAAATTACATATTCATGAGGTGTAGATTGTGCGGCGCAGGCCAAGGATGTTATTGTGTAGAATGCACCTGCTTCCAATAAAGCGGCCTTTATCACACTTACATTGAGCCTCGGGTCGGTGCTTTCTTCCCCCCCCCCCTTTCGCCAATGGGCCCCAAATAGAGTTAATGGCGAAAACAACTGTAAACAAGATGGCTTTCCGCGAGACATATCAAATTCCACTCAGTTTGTCATCGCCTGAAGCATGAAAGGCTAAGCGGCCTTGCCAGGACTGAATCCAGACTTTTTTTAAAACTGTACACCAACTCCCCTGAAGGGGTCTTATTAACACACTGAGCTATCCTACACGTAGTGCAATGTGTGATATGTGGGCGTCTGAGGGGTTTCCGCAGCAGGCACTCGACCCACTGAACTGCCTTGCTGAGTGGCCTGTAGCGTCCAGCAGCATAGACAGAGATCTGTACAGTAGGCAGTAGCACGCTATAACACTCTGCCGGAAGTACTGAAACACGTGATGCGCAGGTGATACGCTGATCTCATCGGCTGGCTCCTAGACCGGGATTGGAGCAGAAAATTAGACACAGAAATCGGAAGCAGGAGCCTAACCCACGGAACTATAGCACCAATTGACCGTGAACTCGGGGTACAGTTTGAATTGTTATTTTCATCCTATTTTAAAGGAATTGCATCGGTGATCCAGTCTGACTGGTCGGAGAGCTCTAGTGTTAGATGCCAGAATTATAATAGTTCTGAAATGGATATGGAACTAAATCCCACAACAATGTCAGCGAGCCTATGACAGGGAGTTGGCCTACATTATTAAAAGCGCCCATTGAGGCCATATATGACCCGTGTCACGGCCTTTAAAAGAGCATAAGGGAGGGGCAGGTTACAGACATGGATAGATCTCCTAGAAACGGAGGCTAGAAGACAGAGTCCGTCTTTCCGCGCCTACAGTGCTACAGGTTATCCTTGAACCGGTGCGGGGAGGGGGCTGGGGGGTCAGAGGCTTAACTTACCCGCAGCCAGGAAACATAGCATATCCCACGGATCTGTCCACACACAGAAATAGTGTTAGTTCCCACTCCACCTACCACCCTGTCTGTCCTCCCCATCGCACCCGGGGAGGTGTGAAGACAAACAGCACAGGGGAGAGAGGACCGCTGCTTCGGCTCCCGGGCCGTGTCCCCCCCTCTCCCCTCTCCCCCGCTGCGCTTCTTCTGGCCTCCCTCTGGTTTTGCCCTCCTCATCCTGAATTAATCTCCTGTCGACTGGGAGAGGTCGTGAGGCAGCGAGGGGCGTGGCCGCGTGGCTCACCTGTGTGTGACACAATGACGGGGCATTGGAGCAGGAATCATTTTCGAGGCGGAGGTGTGTGGGGTGGGCGAGGAAGGGGTGAAGATAGGTGGGTCCTAAACCCATGATTCGGAACGACAAACTGAAAACTAGAAGTCAGCTCTTAAGCAACTTCAGCGCGCGTTTCCGCTTCTGGGAACATGGGTACAGTAGCTTGGGCAGGGCTAACCCCAGTACATCCTCGAACGCTATACTTTCTAATGACTGTCAGTCCGGTGCGGATACCAGCTTAATTTGCACCATATTTGTAACCTAAATACTAAGAAATGAAGCAAAATGGCTCAAAACACTGGAAATGATTGCACCAATCTTACACCAGCGCAAAACATGGAGATAACTGGTATTTTCTTCTGGATTCACATGGAGCAAAGCAAACACATTTTGCTCCACTTTTCAAATGCGTTGAACAACTCTCACAAAGTTGCCAAATTCAGCTTGCTTTGTGAGTACTCGATAATCACAGAGTAGAAGATGCAACACACACTGTATTTTCTCTATGTGTGCCCTGATGCAAACCCCATAATTGAATACGCCGATGGGCAGAACTTCAGAAGTAAAACAAAAGGGATCAAACCCGATTTGCAGCACACAGGCGTTACATAAGGCGGCCCAGCGCTGCTTATGCACACAAAGGTATCCATGTTTGCCTGTCATTTGATTTTGTTCGTGCTGAAACTGACCAGTGGCTCTCAGTCTGCCTCTGTCTTATAGTTTGTTGCTTTCAATTTAGGGGATCCATTGATCACAAGTTGAAACCATGAAAAGGCCAACTGCGCTTTTCATCCTTCAGTGGTCGATAAACTGAGTACTTTTCAATTGGGCAAACGCCAATTTACATCGCTTAGAATCAGAAGCAACTGCGGTGTTATGCAATATCTAACCCAGTTCTTTTAATAGCTTGTTTTCATATAGTGCTTCTTCTCACACGTGTATCTTTATATACAACTGTTTAATTTAGGTTTGTGTTTCATAAATGCCCTTTTTGATTATAACCATGGCTTTGAGTGGGATAATAAAATTGGGAGTGTGGAGGGTTGTCTAAAAGAGATGTGACTTATGCAATTAAGGATGTGGTTTAAGCATATAAAGTACATTTTCTGTGCTCTCCGTATTGTGCCACCAGACTGGTATTTCAGGACTTTTCTTAGATTTCTGTTATTGCAGCCAGATATATAACACAACTGACATACACCTAAAACCAGCCAAAGTTGCAGGTAAGAGCAGAGGGGCCAGGTTGGGGCGGGGGGGGGGGGGAGTATTTTGACGAGGGAATATTAATTATTTATTTAATTTTCCCTCGTCGTGGTAATTCGAAAACACCCCTGTCAATATTTTGACAACTATATATCTCCTTCACACCCATTTGCACACAATCACAACTGAAACTGGAGTACATGACCAATGCTGTGTGTGCTCTGCAGAGAGGCCCAGGGTTGGATGAACATGTATCCTGAACACGATAGGCACTGTGAGAAACTCACACTTTCTTCGTCCTGAACTGTAGGGCACTCAATAGTGGCCCGTTATGAAAACCTGGAGGTGACTCAGTTCAAAGTATACACTTTACAGTAGAAAATACACAACACTCTGGAAAGAGACGAAAATATGAGTGAATGCAAGATTAAGTAAAACACATCAAATATAAACGGGAACTAAATCTCTGCCATGAATTACCTTAACGTTTTTTACATTCATAGTTCAGAAATCGATCAGTAAGTTTGCCTGTAAAGTTAGGGACATGAATATAGAGCCCGAGAGAGACCCGTATCACTATCAATTTTTAATTACTATCAGGTCCGACAAACTCAGAGGGACCCGACCCACTTGAATCACTGATTTATAACTAGGGCTCCCAGTTTTATGGCATTTATGTTTTTTACATTTCCGTCTATATTAATTCATATTTATTTTTTGCTAATTTCATCTCTTTTTATCCATATTTATTTTGGGTTATGTAACAAAAGAAGCTGAGAATAGTATATTTCCACATTTATTTAAATAGTGAATGTGTTCTCATGCCTGTACAGGTTTCAATTATATGAACACCCACAGATCAATGAATGCACTTATATGAAAAATGCAAATGTTAGTACAAACCTTGTGCATATCTTGCCTTTTACTAAACTTGGTATCTTTTTAGATCTCGCAGATCTAGCGCTGGAGCGCGCATTCTGTCCTCGCTCTGCGAGGCTTATTGTGATTGTCAAGATTTCAGAAGGGGACTTGAAGCCCCGCCAATCATTCCCATTGGCTGGCGTCATCGTTTATGCTGAACGCTGGCATCTGATTGAAAACGAGGCTTTTTTGTTACCGCCCTGTCTCCTTCTCGGCTGGCCCATTCGGACTCGATCGTTTGCTTGCGTTGCAGTGTTATCCTGTCTCCTTCATTAAGTCGGTAAGCACTTTTTTTCTTTAATTCGCGCAATGGCGACAGCTTGTTTAGACCGTCCCTGGCTTTGCAACGCTAGTTAAAGGAAGCTGCTGCTATCAAGCAGGAACATATCTAAATGTTTATCTGCCTCTGCAAGCACTGCTCTGTAGAGTGCCTGGCGTGCCGGCCTAGTATGAAAGGGCGCTACAAACTCTTGCTTTTTTAGAATCATAGATTGCCCCATTACCAACTAAGCTCAGAGCCGTAGTGCCACGGCATACACCACTCAGGTGCTTGCGTCATCATTCCCCCACCCTCCTTCAATATATCCCTGGCTGACTAACAATATCTGTCCTCAAAATAAATGTGTTTTGCGCATGTTCGTCAGAGGCGCCCTCTTCTGTGGGGGTTTAGTTTAGTTTAGTTTTTAATCTCTGCACAAATCCCCAGTTCCCCAGCGCTGTGCAGGGTTGCCCAACACTCCCATACTATTGCATTATTTTGAAAGCTAAACGCATGGCAAATGTCACAAGAGATAGCGGACTTTTTAGGTCTCGGCCTGATCCAGCGCATGCGCTGGTCTCAGCCGAGATATTTAGTAGCTCTGAGAAATGCTACTTTGCCGACGATCAGCTTGCTAGAATGTGCACGCGAGCGCGCATGCGCGTCATAGCAAGCTGATCGCTGGCAAGGTAGCACTTGCGGTGATGCGCATGCACACCACTCACGTCACCACTCACATTTTTCTTAAATTTAATTTTGTGGCAGCGCTCAGAGAGTCTTGTAAACGCGGGTCACAGCTGCAGCAGGACGACTCTGCTTGTTTGATTAGGAAGACATGACGCGTCGGCATCCCTATTTCTTCTTCGAATTGTCAATGCGTGTTCTTAGAGGTGAGCACGCCGCTGCAAGGTCGAGCCTGATACTTAGCTGTGGCTGAGCTCGAAGTCCCCTTTGAACTTCGCGCCCATAACAAACAGAACTTTCATATGGTGTCGGCCTGCTACCAACGACGAGGGCCGGAGCTGGCGACTTTGGTGAGGCATGGGATCTTGGGTTCGAGTCAGGTGTGCGCTCCACATCCTGTGATTCTGGACAAATACAACCTTCTTTATGCAGTTGACGTGAAGAGCTCAATTACCTTTTTTTTTTTTTTCAGTGTATCTTATATAGCGCACAGCTACCCCAACGGGGTGTCCCGGCGCTTGCATTGGGAACCCGTCCTGGCTTTTCCCTGTGAGATAACCCGTACTGTGCATCCCCAAGGTGAAAGCCAGGCATCCCGCCGCGGGGGGCCGTAGTGGAGATTAAGCAAGCTATTGCCCAGAGTTGCAGAGTGTGAACCCGTGATTCGAGTAGGCACCAAAGTGAGAATTATCGAGTCCGTGGACACTTGGGCTCAGACCCTGCCGCGTCGGGAATTGAACCCTGGTCCATGGTCTGACCTCAGCTTCCGGGTATGCCTCCTCTAACCATTGAGCCACACTTCTCCACCTTTGGAACGAGTTTGTGCTATAGAAAAATGCACACTCATGTAATACTTAATGAAAAATTAATGTGTTTCACTGGCATTGAAACACAGGAACACTAATTGTTCTGTTCTTTGAAAACCCTCTCTGTCTCTCTGAGTAAATTAGTTAGTGCACACCAAAGGTGCGCTCTGCATCAGCTGAGTTTGTTCCCTGTTTACACATATGAGGGCAAGAGCGTCCAACATAGGTATGCAGGAAAACAGGTCCACACAGTTTGACTGGTGATGTGGTTGGGTGCTAATATCTTCTAGAAGTTGTCAAATTCTTCACTTGGCCCATAATTCCATCATGGAATTGATTAATAGTCATTCATTGATTCTGATAAAAAGGGTACCTTTGCAAGGTTGAAAATTCTGACACACAACCACACACACACACAAAACCACACACGCAGACACACACAGCCACACACACAACCACAACCACACATACAACTACACACACACAGCCACACACACACAACCACACACACAACCACAAATACAACCACAACCACACACACAACCACACACACACCACACCGTCAGTGCACACTTTCATCAGGCACCGGCACCATCAGTCGTCAGTGCACGCTTTCACCGGGCACAAACACCACCAGCCGTCAGTGCACGCTTTCACCAGGCACAAACACCACCAGCTGTCAGTGCACGCTTCCACCAAGCACACACCACCAGATGTCAGTGCACGCTTTAACCAGGTACACACACACCACCAGCCGTCAGTGCACGCTTTCACCAGGCACACACACACCACCAGCCTTCAGTGCACGCTTTCACCAGGCACACACATACCACCAGCTGTCAGTGCACACTTTCACCAGGTACACACCACCAGCCGTCAGTGCACGTTTTCACCAGGCACACACACACACACCACCAGCCGTCAGTGCACGCTTCCACCAGGCACAAACACCACCAGCTGGCAGTGCACACTTCCACCATGCACACACACCACCAGCCATCAGGTGCATAATTTCTACAGGCACACACACCACCAGCCATCAGTGCACACATCAACAATTAACTATTGTAGCAATCGCAGCATGGCACACTTTACTTTTAAACATTTTTATCTAAAGCGCAGCATGTCACAATTGCTACAAAAATAAATTCACATTTTTTGGCCTACAATTTATAGACTTTTGTTGCAATTGGTGTTGCAATATTTAACAATGCCATTAGCTCAAACTTAATTAATGCGAGACCTATTGCATTGCAAATGCTTGTTGTACAAAGTGGCTGCTGTTCTTTCGGCCCATTCTCTTCCTCTAAAGTATCTTTTTTTTACGAAACACAACATTTTTAAAAGTGTGAATAAAAGCCATGGCTGGCGCGTTTTTTGAGTGGACTGGTCTGGTTGAGTGAAATATGAGACGTGATTTTTACTCTAGCATATCAAAAACAAGGCATACACACACATACTAAGCACATACCTTCTGGTACTCTCCCTATTGGGAGTCCCTGCCACTGTACAAAGTGACTATAAGTAAGGGTCTAGGTAGTCCCTCTTTTGAATATAAAGTACATGGAATGGTGATTTGCCCAGGGTCACACAGTTTAAGTGTAGAAGCAGAGATTAAGGGCATTCGAGTGCAGCGCCGGAAAGAAGAAGCCCCAGTGTTGGGACATAACGACATCCGAGATGGTGCTTAGGCCAGGGCCATACGGTTTCAGTGTGGAATTAGTGCGTAGAGTCCAGAGGCCATATTACGTACTTTTTGCAACAAAATTCACATTAACTGACACACACAACAGGTCACCAAAATACAATCACTGGGCAGCAAGATAACCAGCCCAGGAAGAAAAAGATTTTCGTGTCAACATAGTTTACCCGGTTATCCTATATATTCTTATCTCAAAGTGGCCACGCCTGGACTGCCCTTTACTGACGCGGTGCCATGTCTATAGTTATGTACTGCAGTGACAAGTTTAGGAAATGGTGTGAAAGTGCGAGTGAGAGATACACAAATGTTGTAATCCCGACCGTCTCACATTCATAATAGGAGAGTGGTACTTAAATTTAACAACATTCAGATTTTGTTTTACATTACATAGATTCACAACGCCAGAATTCCGGAGTTCCGGTCAAGGGCTAAAATCAGGATTAAAATCCAAGTTGCAAATTCGGCTAACCGGGTACCTAGCCGCCTTCTTTCATTTCGATATGATTTAATGCGGCAACAAACATAAAAGTAAAAAAAAAAAACCAGCACCTTGAGCAGAAAGGACTACCCGCAGTAATGAATCTCACTGGTAAGTGTAGCGCTGGCTAGCATACACACATGTTAACAAGGCGCTAAGTTATTAACCAGGGATTTAACTCTGTATAAACTCCTCGAGCTGAACTGGGTACTGAGCTCGCTTCTAGGGGGCAGTCACATATCTATGTGGAGACCCTATAGCGAACGCACCTGTACAGAACTCCCCGTGAGTTTGCATTGTGGTCACGTCAAAACATAGACATATTACACTGGGAATATGTACCTATTAAAGTCCCGTGTGTTTACGTGATTTCGTTCAGTGCCAGCTCGCGCCCAGCGCCAACCACAGAGTAATAGTGCTGTCCAACCCCAGCTCCCGCCCTGCCTTGTTCAGTCACGTCTCAAGCCTTAAACATCTCAGGCCCACGGTACGTGTGTAGCTCACTGGTCATATCAGTGACAGACTGACAGACCACAGGCCATGCCCACCCACAGCGCATGCCCAATCGTAACCCTTAGTAGCTCATGTTCAGGAGCGTACCACTTGGTGCAGCGGGTGCAGTGGCACCGTGACCAAGAGGCCTGAGCTATCATCTAAAACCTGATTATTGATGTTATGTCAACTTCACACAGCACCCAGAGGGGCCATTTCCTTCTTAGCACTATGCCCACGATACACTGCCAATGCTCATGTTCGCATGGAGGTAAAATGCGGGATTTTCTTTTGCGGAATGGAAAGATATATTCATATTCTCGCATGGAATGTCCATTGACAACCATATATCAATATTTGGAGCCAGCAGGGTTTATTTTCAGCTCCCTTCTGCCATGTACAAATGCTTAGTGCACATTTTATTTCAAATGCTGTGAGGAGAGCGTTTCGGTTTCAATGTGTTATCTTGAGCACACTGTGTATCTGTATATTCATATATGTGTTTCATACTTTCAATATGCTGTCAGAGTGTCTGAATATCAACACATTCCTTTACTTTGAAATGTTTTCCCAGGGTCATCCACGCAAGCCAAACCCCACCTCGTGTCTGTCACATTCCCAGTCACAGTGACAGACCATGCGGTCTTGGGACATAACTCCCTCCCAGCGCCCCTCCAGCCAGAAAAGTTAATGAGCAGCCCGTCTCGACTCATTCCGGGCACCAGTTGGCACTCAGTCTCAGGGCATGCCCAGCCTCCCGTGCTCCCCCGCGTGGGGCAGCCTCAACCCGCGTTACCTTGCTCTTCGCGCCCTCTTCTACCCAGCCGCTCTGCCGGGTGTCTTTGGGCTGCGCCACCTCCTGCACCTTGGTACTGAGGCAGCCCATGGCTGTGCGGGGTCTGTGCGTGGGAGTTTGCGGGCAGCAGCGCTCCTCCTCCCCCGGCTGGAACTGGCCGCCCACACTCCTTAACACTCTTATACTGGGAGGGAGGGACAAGGCGTCTCTAGGGACTCGGCGTTGCCAGGGGCCGTTGCTACAATAAAAGACTTACCCCACACGGCGTGATGGTCACCGGAAGTACATGGGATGCTAAAGCACAGCACGCAGCAGGAAGGGCACACTGGCCTCTGATAACTAGCAAACAGCCCCAAACTGCTAAATCTCGAAGAGCAGTGTGACCCATCTAACGGGTTCCGGGGCTCCCCAGCCCCCTGGTACGGGGGCCCTGTTTGGAGGGAGGTGAGAAAGGACAATCGGAGAGCAGAACACTCTGATGTCGGGAGTGCGTGCGGTGCAAGTAGTATTCGAGCAAACTAGTCTGTTCTGCCAATTACGTCTTTTTTTCGAGTACACCAGGTTGTTATAAATTCCAAAGGTGCAAGCATGTTTTAAAATTAAATTACATCACCGGCATCTAGGCCGAACTTATTCTATTTATCTCTGTAGGAAGCAACTCCAGGGCGAGCGAAGTGGCTAAGCAATAATAAGTGGCTATGTCATATCTCTTCTCTGTTTCTTCTGTCCGTGCAATTTTTCCCTGGATGTTTTTTGGGGGCTGTGGTTTCTAGTGCCCCATAACTCAAGGGAGCCATAACACTGCAGACTTGGTGCTTCTCAGAGGGAGTTGCATGTTATCCTCCTGATGAAATGAGGTCCAGAGGACTGGGGCAGACGTGGGCCCTTTGTGTACTGTAATCCTTTGCGAACACAACTGGCGCACCTGTCACTAGGGTTACCCAGAGCAAATCACAAATGTTTCCATAAGATTTGAAAGTGAAAGACTGGGGTAGAATGCTGCTCGCATAGGACAGTGCCATCCAGTGCTTTACATCAATCAATCATTCAACCAACTAACCAATCAATCGATCAATCAATCAATCAATCAATCAATCAATCAATCAATCAATCAACCAATCAATCAATCAATCAATCAGGGAATTGTAAGTGAGCTACTCATCCATGAGAGTCTCAAGGTGCTGGGAGGGGGGGGTTCGCAGAACTGTTTAGCCGAAAAGCCAGGTCTTGAGGGTCTTCCTGAAGGGGTTCAGGGAGGGGGTGTGTCTTATATCTGCGGGCAGCTCGTTCCAGGTCTTGGCTGCAATGTGGGAGAAGGATCTTCCGCCTGCTCTGGCTCTGTAGATAAATGGGGTCTCAGCCAGTGCGAGGCTGGTAGATCGGAGATTTCTTTTGGGTACGTGGAAGTTGATTCTGTCGTTGAGGTATTTGGGTCTTTTTGTTGTGTGGGCATTTGTAGGCGTGAGTGAGGACCTTGAAGGTGACTCTTTTCTCCACGGGGAGCCAGTGGAGTCTGCGTAGGTGTTGGCTGATGTGTTCGCGCCAGAGGATGCCGAGGACGAGTCTGGCAGCAGTGTTCTGTATTGTCTGGAGTTTGTGGAGCAGGGACTTGTTGATGCCGGCGTAGAAGGAGTTTCCATAGTCCAGTCTACTGGTGATGAGTGTGTGGGCGACTGTTTTCTTTGACTCCGGGGGGATACATTTGAAGGTTTTGTGGAGGATGTAGAGAGTGTTGAAGCAGCTAGAGGTGACTGCGTTGACCTGTCGGTTCTTGGTGAGTGATGAGTTGAGAACAATGCAGAGGTTTTTGGAGTGGTCTGAGGGGGTAGGTGTGCTTCCGAGGGCAGTCAGTTACCAGGTGTTGTCCCAAGCTGAGGGGGTTGTTCCGAGGATGTGGACTTCTGTCTTCTCAGCGTTGAGCTTTAGGCAGCTGTTGGTCATCCAGACTGTGAGGTCTTGAATTCCCTTCTGGAAGTTAAGCTTGGTGATGGTGGGGTCTTTGGTGAGGGAGAGGATGAGCTGGGTGTCATTGGCGTAAGCTACGATGTTGAGGCCGTGTTGTCGTACGATGAATGCAAGGGGGGCCATGTAGATGTTGAAGAGGGTCGGACTCAGTGATGATCCCTGTGGGACTCCGTAGGTGATCATCGTGGGGGTGGAGCGGAAGGGTGGTAGTCTGATTCTTTGGCTTCTTCCGGTGAGGAATGAGCAGATCCAATCCAGGGCTGTTCCGTGTATGCCGGTGTCGTGTAGTCTGGCGACTAGTGTGAGATGGGAGATGGTGTCGAAGGCCGCTGATAGATCGAGTAGGATGTCGGCTGCGGAGTGGCCTTGGTCCAGGAGGGCACGTATGTCGTCTGTGGAGGCGAGTAGAGCGGTCTCGGTGCTGTGGTTGCTTCAGAAACCAGATTGGGACAGGTCAAGGACGGCGTTTTCTTTGATGCGCAGGTACTGTCCCGTACGGAGTACCTGCACTTCTTTAATTTGGAAGGGTTAGTACCTGCACTTCTCAGCACTGCTCCAATACATTTAATGACAGAGTGACCTCTCAGCAGAAAACAGGCACTCTAGTTAGTGAGTACCTGCATTTCTACATTTCCATTTAAAGCACTTGTGCCATCTCTTTACACCCTTTTCCCGTTCTCTGTTCTTTTTTCCTTGGCCTCACGGACTTTGCAAATGCGAGTTGCAGCTGCAGTGCAGCTCATGAACATCATCAGAATTCAGGCCTGCATTGACTCCGTTGCTGAAGGCGCTTTCCAGAGTGTTGAGTTGTGTGCTCCTTGTAATGAGTCAGTGGTCTAGCTGAACTCGGCCGGCCACGCCGGATACTGTAACACCCACGCGCTCACACCGGAAGAACGGATTAAGCCAATAAATGGGTGGATAAGACCGCACAGGGTCAGTCCACACCAACTGCAAATGCGTGTGGTGTGTTTTTTCTGCCATGCTATCCAGCAGCTTTGCGACGCAGCCAGTGAGCCCCAGGGGCTCCCCTGGCTGATGCAACTCTGGCGACGAGGAGGGGAAACAGATCCAAGCTTCTGTTTCCCCCACAACCAGGGGAACGACTGTACCAACCAGGGGGGTTCAACTGACTGCACGAGTGCCGAGTGACACCCCACCCAGCATGCATCACCGGCATTGAGGCCTAAGCGGCCCATGCCAGGACGACACAGCAGCTGCAATCTGCATGCTGCCACACCCCTGACACAAACGGTGAGTCGGCAGGGCGCAATCAGAGAGTTTAGCCCCTCCACAGCGCAGGACACGCACCAACAGCCTACGCAGCCACCTAAGGAGAAGCCCACGTGGGCAGCAGAGCAGAGCCACGCCCGAGCAGGCACGTGTTTTCCAGCCACCGCGTGCCTGCATTACTCAGCAGAGTGGCACCACAACCGTGGAAGGCTCACAGCCCCAGACCTGATTACTCAGAAGTGTGGCTCACTGGTTAGAGCAGCAGACTCTGAAGCAGAGATCAGGCCCAGGACCAGGGTTCAAGTCCCGACGCGGCAGGGTCTTGGGCTCAATGTCTGTGGACTTCGCCTCGGGGCCTACTCTAATCATGGGTCCCACGCTGCAACTCTGGGCAATAGCTTGCTTAATCTCCACAACGGCCCCTACAACACTGGGATGCCTGGCTTCACCTTGGGGGTGCCCCGTTGGGGCATTTCACAGGGAGAGCCAGGAAGGGTTCCACAGCGTTTTACAGCGCAGGTACGCCCCGTTGGGGCAGCTGTGCGCTTTACAAAATACACAACATTTACATTTACATCACTCAGGACCAGCACAGGCTAAAGCACAACCAAACAGCACAAAGCCTGTGTAAACAGCATTTGTCCAGGCACAGACAGCATCAGTAAGGCGCATGGGGGATAATGCGGAGGAGAACCAGGCCCCAGCCCAAGTGATGGCACAACACCCTCCCACTGGAGTCCTACCCCCGTTCAGTAAGGCAGCTGACCCCACCACAGCATCCCCCAGGTGGAAGACATAGCTGGGCCGTCTTGAAAATTATTTCATCGCTACCAGGGAGACGGAATGGGCCGTCAAATGATCACTCTTGCTCCACTATGCTGGAGAAGAGTTGTACTTGCTCTTCAAGCACCTTTCTAACATCAGAGCCCCAACTGACTATAACGCAGCGGTAACTGCGCTCAATGCGCATTACGACCCCCAATTGAACCCTGACTTCGTGTGGTTCAGGCTGTGACAAGCCAAACAAAGGGAAGGGAAGTCCATTGATACGTTCCATGCACGGCTGAGGGAACTTGCCAGCACGCACCTAGTGGATGAAAGGGTGGCGGAAGAAATCAGAGCACAGCTCATCCAAGGAATACGCAGCAAAGTTATTCAAGGGCTCATACTGCGACAGCTGAATGTACCGATGAATGACATACTGGTCATGGCAAGGTCCCACGACCTGTCAGCCGCTCGGGCTGATGAGATGGATCTCGCACTGACATGCAATACCGAGAAGAGCGCCACCGTAAAAGTGGAACGAGCTGCCGCCGCCAGGACAAGCGACAGAAGCAACAAACCAAAGGACCGCCCACCACAAGCTCTGAAAGGTCAGTGCAGATACTGTGGGCATGAAGAACAGCCGCCCCAATCATGCCCAGCCCAAGGTAAGACGTGCACCAACTGCGGCATCCCGAACCATTTTGCCTCGGTACACAGGAGGAAAGCACAGAGGAAGGACAGGAGACAAACAAAGCCGGCAAGCTAGTGCGACAGCTGTCAAGCTTTTCCCTTGCATCCTCCTAGGGGGGGGGGGGGAAAGAATGAGCGGCGCACCTACCAAGCTGACAACACCTCTTCAGAAGATGATGAACGAGAGACGTACCAAGTCTCTTTCATGCAGGCGCTCAAAAGACGAAGGAGGCCTCAGCCCACATGTATGGTGCACATTGCCAGATCGGAAGTAAGCGTGGTAATCAACACCGGCGCGTCAGTTAACATCATGGGGATTCAGCAGTACAACCGGTTGAAACCCAAACCAGAACTCAGACCCTCCAAGACAAAGATCTTCACATATGGGAGTGACTCACCCTTGCCACTGCGAGGCAAGATGACTGTGCCCATACAGTCTGAAGATTACGAGATCACCACAGACATCTACGTAATAAACCAGGAGGCAAATACCCTGCTAAGCAGCCACGCTGCGTAAGATCTAGGATTTGTAACATTTGCAAGGAGTGTGCAGGCAGACCAAATGAAGGAACTGCTGAGCCAATTCGGGAACCTACTCGATGGACTAGGACGAATAGAAAAGGCTCCCATCAAACTGCACATCAACCCATCTGTCAGGCCAACGGCGCTGCAACATAGGAGAATCCCTTTTCACCTCAGACCCCTTGTAGAACAGGAACCGCAAAAACGGGAAGACCAAGGGGTCATTTAGAAAGTGTCTGGGCCTGCACCATGGGTATCCCCTATGGTGACCGTGGAAAAACCTCGTCAGCCAGGAAAAATCAGACTGTGCATAGACATGCGCCTCCCGAATAAAGCCATCCGACGCGAACGCCACATCACGCCGACAATGGACGACATAGTGGCCAATCTCAACGGGTCCCGATCGTTTTTGAAACTGGATTTGAACGCGGGCTACCACCAGCTGGTATTGGCAAAGGATAGATGTTAAATTACCACGTTCAGTGCCCACCTGGGACTCCGAAGATACAAACGCCTCAATTTTGGGATATCGTCGGCATCCGAAGTATTCCAAGACGCAGTGAAGGAGATCCTGATCGGGCTGCTGGGTGTACTGAACGTAATTGATGACAATCTCATTCACTCCAGGACTGCTAAAGAGCATTACAAACACCTAAGAGCCACACTAAAGAGACTCCAGGACCATGGTGTCACTCTCCACAGAGAGAAGTGCCTGTTCTTCCAGAAGCAAATAGAATTCTTTGGCTACACCTTCAACCAAGAAGGGATCCAGGTCAAGCCACGGAAGCCCCAGGTGATCAAAAATGCCTCAGCCCCACTGACGGTGGCAGAAGTACGAAGCTTCCTAGGGATGGCCTTATACTGTGGCCAATTCATCCCCGGTCGGGCTACCATTGCGGAGCCACTCTGGAACCTCACGCTCGCTGATGCCATGTGGCAATGGGGAACAGCAGAAAAAACAGAATTCCAAGCCATCAAGAATGCCCTCCTTCACCACACCACACTAGTGTACTTTGACCCTGCCAAGCAAACCGAGATGCTAGTGGATGCCAGCCCTGTGGGCCTCGGGCCGTCCAACGAGGGCCCGGGGGCATCGTCAAGGCCCAAGGGACCCGGATCCTCCCCCAGCACCAGAGGTGGAAACCCTAGATATGCACTGAGAGAAAATCCTCGGCCAAGCACCCGCCTAAGAGACTTTGCGTGCTGAGTGGATACCTGGCAGAGCCGCAGAAGAAAAGTTAAGGACTGAGTTGGGATGAGATATAATGAGTCAGTGGTCTAGCTGAACTCGGCCGGCCCACGCCGGATACTGTACCACCCACTCGCTCACGCAGGAAAGGCGGAGCGCACCAATAAATGGGTGAGCGTGACCGCACTGGGTCAGTCCACACCAAGTGCAAATGCTTGTGGTGTGTTTTTCCTGCAGCACTATCCAGCAGCTTTGGGACACAGCTAGCGATGCCCAGGGGCCCGGCCGATGCAACACTCCTCTTCACCGTTGTTAGAACAAAGCCTGAATACCCTGCTGAAGTTCTGCGGGTTGCCATACTGCTGCTTCTTTAATTGTGTGTAGGTAGGCTTGGAGGACAGGGTTTGATTGGGAAGGCAGGCATTCGGCTGGTGCCCGAGGCCCAGACCTTGAGGCGTGATGTGGACCGCTTTTTCCTCATCAAGGTTCGGGCCTGGTCTGCTGCTCTGAACTTGAGAGGCTGCAGCAGTCCCTTCCCAACCCAGCACAGATTATCACGGACCACTGTCATATATAGAATGACAATGGGCCAGCCCCGGCAGACACAGCATGTGGTGTGTGCTCCCGCCCTGGCTTTGGGGTATGATGTTGAGGCCTCACCATGGGAGATGCTGCTTTTGAGCAGCAGATTATTCACTCCCCTCGGAAGGGGAAGTGATGGAGACAATAAGTGGGGTTCTGCTTTTGTTCTCGCAGTGGATTGCCACACTCCCATTTATAGTGGTCAAGCAAGGCATCCTTGCTGCTCTACCAACCTCCCATCTCAAACCCAGAATTAGGCATGAGCGGATTTTGCGGATTGGCAATCCGCGAATTTGCGGATTTACGAATTTGCGGATTGCGAAAATCCGCAAAATCTGCAAAATCCGCGAATCCGCGCAGATTTTTTTTTTATGTTCGCACGGGTTTCTGCAAGTTCGCGAGGGTTTTGTACAATTTCGCAAATTGCAAAATTGTACAAAACGCGTGCGAACTTGCAGAAACCCGTGCGAACACAATGTGCCCAGTAGGGTATGTGCCTCTTGTGTGAATAAAAGGTCAGAGAAAGATCAGTTCAGCAGATGAAGAGAAAGAAGCTCCTGGTCACAGGAACAGCACGGGTATTGCGCTCGTGAAAGTCAAGGATGTAAAGCCTATCCAGCATCACAGCTGATTTTCCACGGTAGATTTGGGAAGAAGGCACACCTGTCCAGCCTCGACGACGCTCACGATTGTTTTTGGGCTAATGAATGAGTCACTGAATTTGAGCATCAACTAGTTCGAGCGACCATGTGTGTGTTACTATGCAATCGCCCCGAAGGGCGCAGGGGTCCCTTGAGTGAGCTGCAGACCTGTGCCCAGCCATGCAACTATTTTACAATGGCGCCAGCAAGCTGCCAGCGCCGTTGTAAAATAGTTACAAAGTTAGCTTGCACAGGAAGCACTTAGATAAAATAAAGCATGCTTCGTTTTATCTAGTGGTTCCTGTGCAAGCTAACTTTGTAACTATTTTACAAGGGCGCTGGCAGCTTGCTGGCACCATTGTAAAATAGTTGCATGAGTGGGGGTTCAACTTTTGAACCCGTTACGTTCGCGGATTTTTTTTTGCGGATTTTGCGGGAAATCCGCAAAATTCATGGATTGCGGATTTCCCAAAAATCCACAAAATCCGCGAGCGTAACGGATTTCCCGCTCACCCCTACCCAGAATGTAACCAGAAAGCAACCCCCTGCCTTACCTGTCTCACCTGCAGATTTAGCACTGAATTGAGAGGCTTTCTCAGCAGATGCCCTTGGCAGTGAGTTTCCAAAGCCTCAGTGCCTCCGCAGTGCAGCTTTTAAATAACCATAGCAGTGCAGCTTTTAAATTACCAAAGGTCAGCCCCACAGAAAGGGTTACTATTTTGCACAGAGATAAAATGTTTGATCATGTATTCCTTCCTTGAACAAAAAAATATATAAAGCTCTTTCAAACAAAGTCAGTGAAACTGAAAGTGTTTACTCCTGTAGTTGAATACTTAAAACAGCAGCCATTTACGTACTGTCTGCTGGGGTATACAGATTTAACCAGAGCCACTAGAATTATGCAGTAGTGGAGGGCCAAATTATGCAGAAGGGTTGAGAAAAATTGTGCGGCAAGAAAAGGAAAATTATGTGGCGTAATGCAGCAAATTAATAATAGTATTACTTCATTATTTTGACTTTTTGCACTTGTTAACAGTGTCTGCATTGGCTGCACACAGTGCTTAATTTGTAAAAAAACCCAGAAATGCCAGGGCCCTCTTTAGGAAGCCCCTGCAGCTTGCACCACACATTGCACCTTCCAGCACTGCCAATGGCAGTACCAGTACGATTACTAATCATCACACGCTTAAAAGTGCGACAATTCAGCCTACTTTAGGCCCCAAAGCTATTAGAAATGCTTGGGTGGCAGTCAATAGTAATTTTGAACAGCGCCCTCATGTGGCAGACTGGTACAAGCCCTGGTGTTGACAAGTAGGTGCTGTACTGAACACCAGAAACCACTGGATCAAATTAGGCACTGGCTGCACCTCATTAGTACCCGTTTAACACTCAAAAAGAGAAAAAGCAACTGAAAGGTGAGCAGTCAAGCATTGCAAAGGGCCTTCTACTGCAAGGCAACAGGTGTCACTGCATTTTAGGTAACTTTTGAACCCTTTGAACTAGAAACAGGTTTTTGTTGTTAAAATTTGCGAATTATGCAGGAGATAATGGATTATGGGCCAGATGTATCAACATTCCCTTATGCGATTTCTAAATAGCGATTTTTAAGGAATCGCTATTTAGAAATGGCAAAATGGTATGTATGTAGAAATTCGCTTTTTTTTAGAGATTTCTTAAAATTCCTTAATTGCAATTAGCAAATTGCTAATCGCAATTAAGGAATAATTTCCCATTCATTTCTATGGGCCAGGAGGCCCATAGGAATGAATGTGAAATTATTCTCAATTTGCGATTCGCAATTTGTTAATCGCAAATTGAGAATAATTTCAAGGGTGCAGGGGTGTCTCAAGAACACCCTGCTGCACCCCTGAAAATGACATGTGTGCGCATATGGCGCACATACATGCCCTAAGGGCATGTATGAGCGTCACATGGCACCTTTACAAATTGCATAAAGTGCATTTGTAAAAGAAATCGCAAATTACCACCAACTACAAGTTGGTGGTAATTTGCGATTCCTTAAGGGCATTTTGGATTTATATTTGTGCTTAATACATTGCATTTAAGGAATCACAAAATTTGCCATTCCTTAAATGCAATCGCAAAATAAGGAATGGCAAATTTTGCGATTCCTTATTTTGCACCCAAATTCTTTCATACACACCATTTTGCGAAAATGGGTTCGCAAACGCCGAAATTCTGCGAATTTCAGCGTTTGCGAACCCATTTGGCCTTGAAACATATGGCCCTAAGTGGCAAATGTGACAAATCTATCTGCAAAAAATGCAGTAGCAGCAAAGTCGTATATTACCAGTGGCTATGGATATAACTTACAGGCTTCATTCTGGACAGTACCAACCCAATTACTCCTCTTTCTGAGGAAAGTGGATCATTGTACTAAAAACACCCGTTAGGTACAGTGCTACTAAATGGCAGAACATTCAGTGTAATGCACTATAGAACAACTCAAAATGAATGCACCTTTCCTTTCTTTGTATGCCTCTTTCAGCAATGCTCTGATTTTTGACGCTGTTGAAACAATGTCTGGAGATCACTTTATTTTGTCCTCAGTAAACACATCACCATTCTTTTATAACAGCATTCAGGACTTAATTTGTGCTGATAGTTGGTAGTGGTTGGCACACGCACTAATTTTTTTACACCAAGGCTTACCTCTTAACATGGGATTTTGACCAGTGCAAGCCAGAAGAAGTCAGAAAACTAGGGGAACAGAGTCATAGGAAAGCACTGACCAAGGGAGAAACCAGGGAGGAAAATGAACTGGCAATGGTGAAATAATGAGACAGGAAGAGTAGGATGGTGGAAGAAAGCGGAATAGGGTGAAACCAAGTGTTTGTTGCCTCGGTGCTGAGCAGCCCTGTGTTTAACAACTCTGACCAAGATCTACTTAAAGACAATCTGAGCTCCACACACATATAACATGTGTGTGTGTAAATCAACACATTTTGTTTGTGTTGGTGGGTTGCCTCCCCACTACAGAGCTCATGGTGGGGGTCTACTTCAAGCCTTTTGTCCATGCGGGGAATCTGTCTCTTCCACAGAGGATTCACTATGAGCATCTCTCTCGCATTGCAGAGGCCATGAGCAGAGTTTGCCATTTCTATCTTTTTGTACATTTTAAGAGTTTGTATTAGGTCTCGCCTGTCGATGCGCATGCGCATCGAGCTTGCAAGACTATGGGGGCTTAACCACTCTTTAACTAACTTGCAAGGAATCGTGGCGATTCCTTGCAGTGCCCGTGACTTTTAAGCTCAATGCGCATGCGCATCGACCTTAAAAGCGCTTGCACATGCCCCCAGCCGCCTGCCTTGCCCACTCTCTCTCTCACTTCCTCCCCCAGCTCCGCCCCCTCACTTCTTGGTTGCACGGCCGCTAGGCCGTGCCTCCCCTACTCTCCTCCCCCCTCCTCCTCCTACTCTCCTCCCCCCTCCTCCTCCTACTCTCCTCCCCTGCCTGCCGTGTCGCACCTCTCCCCGCTCCGCCCCCTCCCCTGCAGAACAGTCCAGAGACACCAAACAGATTTTTCCATCAGACTTTTAAATTAAATCACAGCAGCAATTTACTATTAAAACAAAACAATTTCGGAGCCTGCATTTCCTGATTTTTAGCAGCAATTTACTATTAAAACAATCTTAGAGCCTGCATTTCTGACTTCTTTTGGGCGCGATGAAAGGCTGCATTTTCAGTTATTGCGAACATCACATTCAGAATGATGTTTAACTTATGCAGCGCTCTGACACCCTCGAGGTGCTAGCCTTTACACATGCATGCATACACACAGCCCTCACACATACAAGCATACACGTGCCCCTCCCCGCCACACATACGAGTACACAGAACACACATCTTATGGTGCACACACTAGCACAGAACTGAAGGCGCTAGCCTTCACGTGCGCATGCATATACACCGCCTCAAGCATTCAGGCATACAGGCGCCCCTCCCCTTCGCACATACGAACGCACATAACACAGTTCCTACGTCTCAGATACTAGTGCATAAAGATACAAACATCCGCCTTCCCTTCAAGCCATACTAACCTCATCAGTGGAACTTAAAACTGCAGGTGACACCGCAGGGCTCCCCCTTCAGCATAGAAACGCCGCGCCATTGCTGCTCCTTTAGCCCGGCACTCCGTGGGCGCTTGCTTCCATTAGAAAATGGAAGTCCCGCCCTACTAGTTTCCGGCAAAAGCACGCGCACGTCTTGATATAAAACTGGTTTCTATGCTTTTTTTCGAGACTTGCAATTCCCAAAACACTTTTACAGCAGCATTACTCATCAAGTGTTTGGCACAGCATCAGTGCAGCTTATACTGTATGCCTCTAACATTCATGACCAGGCAAACGCGTTTGAAGAAAAAGCTTTTATAAATGCTCCTTGCACATCTATGCTCCTGCCTGCCACATTTGCATTGAATAATGATGAGATGTTATGCATAAACTAATCATCTATAAAACTTGTCTGCTGGCATAACTTCAGTAGCGATAGTTCTGCCAGTATGTTAATTAACTATACAAATGCCAGTAATAATCGTGAACAGCCTTTAGACCGCAGCTTTCGTGCTGGATGTAACGGTAACATGCCAAATTCACTACCAGAAATTAGCAGCAAAAAAGTGGGTTAGCTAAGTAGAAGCTGCTTACCATCATTTGCTATCCCAAACAAAACAAACTTGTTTTAATTGCCAGCCTAATTACCAGCATATATTCATCATGCTTCTTTAGTTGATGAAAAAACATGTAGAACGGTTAATTATGCAGACTCCACAGTATGAGTCTATATCACAAACACTTATTCAGCTTTCAACACTTTTACAGCAGCCTTACTCATTTAGTGTTTGCCAAAGTGTCACTGCAACTACTATTTTGTGCTTTTTACATTTATAAGCATGCATATGTATTTCAACATTAAGCTTTTACCTACCACACTTTCATTGAATAATGACAAAATGTCACATAAACAGACTAACCATCTATACAGAGGTTAGATAAAATTGTCTTTTTAATGACCATGCTGTTTTAAAGCATTACAAGTATTAGTAGCTTGTGCATCCTCTTCATATATTCGCTCAAAAAATGTCTTTTTTATGACAATGCTGATTTAAAGCATTATAAGTTGTAGTCATTTGTGCATCCTCTTCATATATTCGATCACTATCACATCTTTCTACCCTCACCCCTGTCACATTCTCACCTCCGTAAAAAAAGTGTCACCGTACCTTACACAATCCCAACAGTAACAGCTCATACTCTCGCAATACATGAACTCACCCTCATTCCTTCACTCTCCCTTACAAACACACCCTTTACTTTCACACCTCTCTTCCACATACAGCTTCACACGTCTGTCATCACACACCCTTACATATTCATAGAATGATTTTTAATGTAGAAGCTCCCAACCCACGACACATATCTCCCAATATGCACAGAACTAGCGCTTTGCGAATGCACACAATAGGGCTGAGAATGCTAGTCTGCAATTTTTAGACCACCCTTAACTTATGAATACCACACACATACATAACACCACACACATAAGACCACACACCACACACATAAACCACGCACACATAAACCACGCACACATACACCACGCAAACATACACTACGCACATACCACACGCATATACACCACGCACATACACCACGCACATACCACACGCACATACACCACGCACATACACCACGCACATACACCACGCACACACACCATGCACATACACCATGCACATACACCACGCACATACACCACGCACATACACCACGCACATACACCACGCACATACACCACGCACATACACCACCACATCCACCACCACATCCCCCACATCATCCACCACCTCATCCACCACCACCTCATCCACCACCACCTCATCCACCACCACCACATCCACCACCTCATCCACCACCGCATCCACCACACCCACCACCATCACTTCCACCACCACATCCACCACCGCCACCACATCCACCACCACCACATACACCCCCTCATTCACCACCACCACATCCACCATCACCACCACCACCACACCCACCACCACCATATCCCCCAGATCCACCACTACCACATCTATATGTGTGTGTGTGTGTGGCTCTGTGTGTGTGTAGGTGCAAATGCAATGTTCTTGGATTTTTGTCACAATAAAATACACTGAACATAATCTTCACAAAAGTTATTTACAAAAGTTTAAGCTATTGCCATTATAAATTACAATAACTTTTACTTAAGTATTAATTATTTACAAAATTAAAAGCCATTGTTATGTGTAATATCAAGACATCCAAGTCACGTAAATACAACACACATTGCATTACAAATGCTATAGGTGTCACATTTGCAAAAGTTAACACTATTGACATTGTAACTGACAAAGCTATTAATTTTGCTACTTTCAAAACCAACACATAAATAAAAAGTGTCATTTACAATACCAATAGCTCAAACTTTCCTAATGCGAGACCTATTGCATTTCCAATGCTTGTTATTATTACAATTGGGTTAGTCTTTGCCTCTAGACAGTATATTGCCACTCTTCATCAAATCTAATTTCAATATTGATACCACTCTGTCATTACTTCTCAACGGATGCTTACATCCTCACAATTTCAACCACATAGATGTCTATCATCCATTATTAACAGGAAGAGAATCACTGATATCATCTCATCTTTGTTGTTCTATATACAAATACAATCTGTACAAATTTAAAACAGTCATCAGTCATTTACATTTTCATCATTGTTTTCTATCAAATAACATTTAATACATGGCATAACTTTGAAAATATTCTAAAAAGTAAAATACTATTCCATGCACTCCTTCTCATTCACACATATCTACTAAGTAAGTCCTGGTAACGGGAAACAAAAACAATATGAATTTCATCCAGTAGTTCCCTCCAGATACTTTTTCAACAATCATCAGATTTATTACACAACTTTTTAGCTCATCATTTGTTGTTTTCTTCAGGATATATATGGATTGTGGCCTAAAAGACAGGAGTGGGGACTCAGAGATATGAAGTGGAGCATAGGATGATGGAAACTCATGGACTTCAAGATGAGCATCAGGAGAAGAGTGGGTGAGTTTCAATGGAATAATGACATTTTCAGTCCTGACCAATGTAAGTGGCCTAATAAGCAATACAATGCGTTCTTCACTAAATCGTTCTCCTAAAATTATCCTCCTCTTACAAAAAAAATGATGCTTCACAAAAGGTTGCAGTATGGAAATTTGGGCCCCCTTTTTTTTTAGGTGCCTGGGTCAATTTTTGGTCCAAATCCAACCCTATTGGAGGACTGGTTGAGAGGTAATTTAATTTACATGGTTGACATCAATCAATCAGTACTTGTAGAGCTCAACTTATCACCCTGCAGAGGATCCAGATATTGTGCTGCTTGTCTCAGTCAAAGAGCCAGGTCTTGAGCACCTTCTTGAAGTGGCTCGGGGAGGGGCTGTGTGTAGGTGGAGGAAGAGGGCATTCCAGGCTGTGGCGGTGAGGTGAGAGGAGCATCCTCCTCTCACTGGCACTGACCCCACACATCGGCTGCAGCAGATGTGTGGGGTCAGTGCCAGTGAGAGGTGTATGGAGCGGAGGTTTCTGGTTGGATGTTGGAAGGTTAGGCGGTGGTTAAGTTACTGTGTCCTTGGTTGTGGGGCACTTTGTATGCATGGGTCAGGAGTTTGAACCGGCATCTCTTCGTGACGGGAGCCACTGGAGATTTTCGGGTGTTGGGTGATGTCTGTCCTCTTGAGCAAGCTGAGAATTCGCTTAGCTGCTTCATTCTGGATTGTCTGGAGACTCTGCAAAAAGTTTGGGGGTTGTGCCGGTGTAGAGTGCATTGCCGTAGTCGATCCAGGGGTGATAAGGGCCTGTGTCACTGTTTTCTTGGTGCTGATGGGGAGCCACCTGAACATTTTGTGGAGCATGGGGATGGTGTGAAAATATGAGGAGGCGATGGTGTTTACCTGAAGTTTCACGGAGAGCTTGCTGTCTAGCACTATGCCGAGGTTGCTGGTGTGGTCTTTCTGAGTGAGGGTGGTTCCTAGCTCCATGGGCAACCAGGATTTATTCCAGAAGGTGGTGTTTCTGCCTAAAATCAGTACTTCAGTCTTGTCTGTGTTAATTTTGAGGAATCTGTCACTCATCCATGTTGCGACATTCTTCATGCAGTTGCGGAAGTTGGTCTTTGTTTGGGTGGGGTTTGTGGATAGAGAGAGGACTAGTTGAGTATAGTCAGCGCAGGAGATGATTTTAATGTTGTGTGATCCGACAATGCCTGCAAGAGGGGCCATGTAGATGTTGAAGAGACCTGATCTTGGAAGGTTAAAATATTACTATGTGTAAGAGAGTAGGATATGTTTCCTATGGTTACCCCCACTTTTTTTTGTGTTTCACTGTTTTTTTTTACTTTAGTCTGGCAGTGGCCCTGCTAATCAGGGCTGCAGCCTAGCTGTTCTCTCTCTAAATGGATTCCATGTACATTAGGTACACACCATATTGGTTACTGAGTTACCATGTGAGCCCCTAGTATATGGTACCTTAGGTACCAAGGGCATAGGTACCCCAGAGGCCTAACAGGGGCTGAAGCATGTATTATGCCACCCCTGGGAAGCCTTCCAAAATGGCACCACAGGTCTACACTTGCAGCCTGGGTAAGGTGGTGTAAACACCCCTTACTGGGATATAGTATACCTATATCCACCATTCAAAACAGACACATATTAACCTATAAGTCACTCCTATGGCAGGCCTTGACAAACCTGAAGGCAGAGTGCTTGGTCTTGTGTGAGAGCGTGCCCTAGCATGAGCTGAGCCCCTCTGTAGCTTTCGGAATCCCTTCCTCATAGCTGTTCTGTGATATGGCCATACCATATACTCTTAAGTGCATTATAATCATCGCGTTTAATGCTAACTTTGGTTTGGCTTTATCAAAACATGTCGTGTTTGGTGTCAAACACTGTGGAATACTACTGCCCAGCAGTTCTGGTGGGGGGGGGGGGTAGCATTCCACCCTTCTAGAGGAAGAAGACATGTACACACTGGTGTACCTGGTAATGGTTTTAAAGAGCCTCAGCATCACAAAATGGATGCTGCTGCCACAGACACCAGTCTGACCTCCTACTGCTGGACAAAACTCCGGCATGAGAGGCCTAGACAATGGATTTCCTGTCCAGGGAGGTGCCAGCACCTCCCCAGACAGACTTTAGTGAATTGGGGCAGGGTGGGTTGCATTCAGTGAATGCTTTTGAGACACTGCCTGGGGCACACAAGGTGTTCCATGCCTTTCCCAGTTCAAACCGGTTGCTGGGGCACTCAGCCCCAGCTCTAGCATTAAACTGGACAAAGGTGAAGGGGTGTAACCACCCCCTCCCAGGTCCTCCCATAGGTGGGACCCTAGAGTTAGTCCAACCCCTAAACTTAGTATAAGTATAGGAACCCAGCCACTAGATTTGTAGATTACCCTGGACGAAACTCTGAAGAGGAAATCCTAAGCCTTCAACATTCCATATCGACTGGAAGATGGAAGAAATCTTCCTTGGGGTCAAGGAGTGACCACCCTGTTCAAACAGGCACCAAAAAGCATCTTGCCAGTCTGCATTTTCGAGGCTCCCACCAGATCCCAAAGAATCTGCGACACTGGACATGAACTTTCAGATATCTTCGAGGCCGACACGAGATCCCAGCAAAGCTGAGACCATCAGCTGACAAGAGAGACGTGGGACCAGAACTTCTGGACATCCTGCAATTTTGCAACTGCACCTACTTCCCGAAGTTTCCTGAAGTTGTGCATTGGGCTATGTGTTGCCCTTGCCCCGAGCACCTTTTGCACTGAAGCTGAGAGGCCTACACTCCACGAGTGTTCCGTGGGCCCGTTTTTTTCACCCCAGCTTGAGGCTCCTTTGCGATCTCTAGTCCGTTGGCTAGTGGGTCCCCACGAAGGACAAACCTTTGTTTCTTGAGCTTTCCTGATTGCTCCAGAAGTGCTCTGACTCCCCCTCCAAAGGGTGAGTCCCTCAGACCTTGCTGGTTAGCACCGAAGCCAACCTTTCATCTTGCATGGATTGCTGTTGCCAAGGTTTGTTGAATCCAATCCGAATACCGACGCTGCAGCACTCGACATCCTTTGTAGGACAGCTTGAATCCAGCTCCAGGTCATCGTCGACACCTCCTTGTCCTCATGGCTGAAGAGTCAAGCTTCACCTACTTCACCTTAAAGCACCCGACATCGGCTGGCATCTTCTTGTCGCCATCCTGGTCACTGGCTAGTGACCCAGACTCTGTCCCCTTTGCTTTCAGGTTCTTCTGATCTCCGATCCACCTTTGGATCCATCCCGACACTTTGCTCCTGGTCGCCTGCAGCACTTCTTTGCAGCTCTCCATAGGAATCGACTCCGAAAGCAGACACAAAAAGAAACCTATGCACCCGGCTTCCCTAGGTGAGGTAACACAAGTACTTCGGTGCTCCCGCGGGTCTTGGCTCTCGAAGTGTCCAGTACTGAAGGGGTTCCCTCGCATTCCACTCCTAAGTGTCCTAAATCTTTAACTTTGTAACTTAAACTTTCCTCCTAGAAGTCTATGGTGATTTGCGGCTGTGTTTAGACACTGCACACGTCCCCCGTGGGTCTCCTGCCTCCCTACCTTTGGTGGTTCCTGATTGCCCCAGCGGTTCTACAGGCCCTAGGCCTCACTTCTATCCCTCACGTGGTTCTTATACCACTATTTTGCCCCTAGTGCAAAACATATGCTGTGATATTTACTGCGTGCTATTTAAAATTCTTGTGTTGTACTTTGGCATATAGCCTCATAAAGAGACTAGAGGGGTTGTGTTTAGAATAAATACATATATTTTATATATACCTTTTGTGGTGTACTTTCATTTGATTATTCAAGAGATTATAGACTGGTAAAACAAGCAGCTTTACATTCCTTCAAGACTTATCCTCTCAGGTCGGAATCTCTTCATCTGGCGATTAAGACCAGGTTCAGACTGAGTAGGATGGGAGGTCGTTCCTTTCGAGTTCTGGCGGCAGGATTGTGGAACTCTCTTCCTGCCCATATTCGTGCCCTGAACAGCCTGACTCTCTTCAGACGCGCCATAGAAACTCATCTGTTCGTTAATGCTGACTGATCCCCTCTCTTTTCAGCATCGATTTGTTGTGTTGTGGCACTTGATCAGGCGCCAGGACGCCCCTTCGCTGGGGCAGCTGTGCGCCTAATAAAAGTTATTAACATAACATAACATAACATCCTGAAGGCTGCTCTCCACAGCTACAACTAGGATAGCTTTCTATAAAGGGTTTCGTAAACCTACCATCAATAAGGGTCGTTGGGACTGGTGCAAGGTGCCCATTAGATTAGTGGACATCATATGCCAGGCCAACTTCTCAGACTATATTGCTCAGTTTCTCAGGCCTGGGATACGTCACATGTCTCATGACCATGGGAGTACCTGAGGACACACAGACAAAAGAAAGGGAATCCCTTACTTGAACATGGTGTTTGGACACAGCATTTCATATACTGTAGCATTAGTGAGACTCTCTCAAACAATTGAATGTACACACAGTGCCTCATTTAAAAGTTTTTCCCACAGGGCAGCATTGGAAGTTACCTGGCGGAATGCACGGCACATAGAAATTGGACATGAGAAAGAGATATGTAATTATGTATCCTCATTTAACTTCCCCCTGGGAGGCACACTGTTAGCAAACAGTCCAATGGAAATGTTTGAGATCTTCATTGGTGTTGCATGGGAAAAGCCACCACCAGGCACATGGAACACATCCTTTGCTCTGACTTGTTTACTGCAGATCTATGAGGCCAAGCAAGGGCATGCAGGCTGACTTTGCATTGCCTTATTGATATAAGTTCAAGACCTGCTCGACTAGAGCATCATGAACAGTGATGCTCTAGCAGCACAGTTCACTTGTCCACGTGGCCCACAGTGGCGTAGACAGTCTCAACATGTGTGACTTGTAGGGATGTTTTGCGCATATGCCATGCAGTATGGCACAAGTATGCTGGCCAACACATTCTATGCATGCACTGTCTGATTCAGCCCAACAATAATATGGCATCGTTCTTCCAACATAATTGACTGTCACATGGTCTGTCATGTGTTTCAAAAGTACTTACCAAGCAGTAGGTCACTCCCATACGCCCCATTCTGGAAGCGTTCAGTGATGGCGGAATGAAGGAAGATGAAAGAATCATGAGCACTGCCAGGGTACTTTTCAAGTAAATTGATGAAGAGGCCTAGATGGTCCCCAATTGCCTGCACATTCATGGAACGCGTGTGCTTCCTCTGCAGTGCAGGCGTGGTATAGCCATTAGAGGCACAAGTTGCAAATGTGTGCAGTCCATTGCCCCCAACACATCTGGAAATCCTGCAATTGCATAAATGCCTTGTTTGTTTTCCTGCTGTTTCTGCATTGCGTTGAGGATGATGAGGTACTGGGGTGTGAGGCTTATGATGGCATCCAGGATGGAGGGGAGGAATGCTGAGAAGGATGGCTGGGATACTCCTGCCAATTTGGCTGTGGTGGGTTGCAAAGTTCCAGACTCCAGCATTTCTAGGACAACCAGCATCTTGGCACACACAGGGATGTTGTTGCACTGCTGCGATGTTGGCTGAAGCCTTGGTGCAAAGCCCTGGACTGGATCACCTCCTTCCTCACTGACAGAACCCAGAGAGTCCGCCTTCCTCCATTCCGATCCAAAGCCATCAAGATCACCTGCGGCGTACCCCAAGGATCATCCCTCAGCCCGACCCTTTTCAACATCTACATGACACCACTCGCCAACATCGTCCAATCACATGACCTCAACATCATCTCATATGCCGACGACACCCAGCTGATCCTCTTTCTCACCAAGGACCCCTCCACCGCCAAGACCAACTTCCACGAAGGAATGAAGACCATCGCCGAATGGATGAAGAATAGCCTCCTGAAGCTGAACTCGGACAAGACGGAGGTCCTCATCTTCAGCTGCACCCCTTCTGCCAGGGATGACTCCTGGTGGGCGGCCTCGCTAGGAGCTGCACCAACACCCACCGACCACGCACACAACCTGGGGTTCATCCTGGGCTCATCACTGTCAATGACCCAGCAAGTCAACACCATCTCCTCCTCCTGCTTCAACACTCTCCTCATGCTCCGCAAGAACCACAGATGGATCACCACCGAAACTAGAAAGACGGTCACCCAGGCCCTCGCCACCAGCAGTTTAGACTACGGCAACACCCTCTATGGGGGAATCAAAGCCAAACTCCAGAGAAGACTTCAACGCATACAGAACCCCACCGTGCGGCTCGTCCTTGACATCCCCTGCCACAGCCACATCCCTGCCCACCTGAGAAACCTGCACTGTCTCCCCGTCAACAAGAGGATCCCCTTCAAACTCCTCACCCATGCTCACAAAGCACTCCACAACGCTGGACCAACATACCTCAGCAAACGACTCACCTTCTACACTCCCAACCGCCAGCTTCGCTCCGCTGACCTCTACCTCACCACCGTCTCAGGCATCCCCCGAACGACCATCAGTGGCAGATCCTTCTCCCACCTTGCAGCCAAAGACATGGAACACCCTCCCCATCCACCTGCGAAAGACCCAGGACCTGCTGACCTTCAGGAGACTTCTCAAAACCTGGCTGTTCGAGCAGTAGCAGTTTCCCCTCCTTTAGCGCCTTGAGACCCTCGCGGGTGAGTAGTGCGCTCTACAAATGCTTGATTGATTGATTGGTGCAGGAGGTGGACAACAGACTCCCTCCCGAGCATGTAATGGTCAATAACAACCTCCTCACTGAGGTCAATGTGGGTAATCCTCTGGCGGTATGTCCCCTCCCTTCTCACTGGTGACGGTGGTGGTCTTCTTAATGATCCGAGTTGAATCCATGGTGTCGTTGAGCTTGCCATAGGGATTTGTGTATGTTCTACTTTTATACCAGTAGACATGCATCATTTTTACGCCTGGTTTGCCGTAGCAGTACATTTTTGCCGCTATTGGATCTCTGCATGTCTTTTGCCAAAGTAGCGTCAGTTTCCTGATTCATTGTAAATAAAGCAGTGTCCGTTTTGTGTGGCTTTTTAAGGAGGAACGCCTACCTTGCATATCATTATTGCTATTTGCCACAACCAGATCTGGGGCTGTGAAAAATAGGCGCAGGAGTAGTAAACATGATGCTAAAGACTTCTACCGTCACTTTGAAAATATGGCGCAAATAAAGTACTGTCGCAGCGTAAAAAAATGCACCTGCAGCAGCACTAGCTCCTTGAAAATCTGCCCCAGTGTATTTTATAAATAGATTTGTAAAGTAAGTTTAGGTATTTTGTTTTTGTATTAAGTTTAGAGTGGTTAAGAAATTTAGTGGGCAGAGCATGAATTTGTTGTGTGTAAAAAATATAAAAAACAGCAAATATTAAACAAAATCTTTGAAAAAGAATAAAACATATATTTGTATAGGTTTATATGTATAGGTGACATTGTTTAGTGTTGGATTTGGGGGTCTCTAGTTGGCAGAGGAAGGTACCTTTGACCAAGTAGGGGCCCTTACGTCTTGTCAGGGTAAAGGGGTACACTCCTAAAATAACCCCTGCTCACCCCCTTGGTAGCTTGGCACGAGCAGGCAGGCTTATCTCAGAGGCAGTATGTAAAGCATTTGTGAACACATACAGTAACCCAGTGAAAACACTACAGATGGACACCACACAAGTTGTAGTATAAAAATAAGTATTCTTTATAGATTTAACACAAGACCACAAACATCAAAAATCCACAATACTGTACTTAAAAATAGCAGAATTAGCTTAGTTCTCTTAAGATGTAAAATGTGACACTTTGAGTTCAATGTACCTTAGGATGCGTAACGCTATACAACAAAAGTGTTGCAGGGAAGGTGATGCATCGGTTCCTTACAGGCAAGAACGGTGATGTATAGGGTCCCTACTGATGCATAGGGGATGCATTAGTTCTTCTCTGCGAGGGGAGGTGATGCGTCGGTTTCTTAGTGCGCTTCCGTGGCGATGCGACCAGCAGCGCCGTGATGTGATGAAGATCCGGTGCAATGAACAAAAATGGGGTCTTCTCTTGGATGTGACAAGATGCGTGCACGCCCAAAGGGCGTACGGCGACTCAACTATTCTTCTGAGCAGCGACAGGCCCTGCGAAACGCGTCCTGGTGATGCGGCAGCGTCTGGTGCAACATCGATTCTCTTCTATGGCGATGAGATGACAGCGGCTGTGGCGGCGACACGCTTCTTCTTCATGAGTCGTGCTTCCAGCTCCTTGCAACACGCAGTCCTTCAGAAAGCCCAGCACAACTGCAGGCACTTCTAAAGAACTCTTGGGGAGCTGGTGGTTGAAGTCTGTTGTCCCTGCGACTTCAGCAGGGGGCAAGCTCTATCTCAAGCCCTTGGAGATCCTTCACAAGTTGAAGGAAAGTAGCACAAAAGTCCTTTCTCCTCTCTTTGGCAGTCAGGCAACCACTGCAGGCCAGTCCCTCACGCCTAGGGATAGTATCTTCTCAGTCTCTCTGGTTCCTCTCCTCAGCAAAGGTTTCTTCTTGTTTCCAAAAAGTGATCTAGTTCTCTGGGGCCTGGGTCCCCCTTTTTATACACAGTTTCTCTTTGTTCTCTGAAGGAAGAGAGGTCTTTGCCTGATCCAAACCAGTTCTGGGCAGTCCTGGAGCACTTTGTTGACAAGACTCCTTCTTCCCTTTCACAGTGCAGGGCAGGGACATCAGACGCACACCAGGAGATGGAGCCAGCATTGTGGAGGGAAGGCACAGCCTTTTTCAGGTCCTAGGTGCAACTCCTCTCACCCATCTACATGTAGATCTCTCTATTCAGCCATGTGCTGACTCACCCTGTCTCCTGGAATACCCTAGCCCCTGTCACTCAAACACCAGACAAGTAACACACAGCGTAGCAGAGGTAGGCTTGGATAGCTAGGCAAGAAAATACCTACTTTATAAAAGTGGTATTTTCAAACACAGAATGTTAAAACCAACTTCACCAAAAGATGCATTTTATCAATCTGAGTTCAGACATACTAAACTCGAATTTCTACCTAGTCCCCAGAGTCAGTTAAGATTATAAGATGTAATAATCTAACTGTCCATTCTGGCCTCTGGGGAACAGGTAGCCTTGCAATAGTGAAAAACGGAAATGGATGTAATTCACTATTAGTACATGCCACACACACCAGGGCATGTTATATCTTATACTTACAATGCACCCTGCCCTTGGGCCTACCATAGGGGTGTCTGATATGAAGAAAAGGGAAGGTTTAGGGACTGCCAAGTGGGGGCACTTGCCCAGTCAAGCATGGCAGTACCAGACTGCACAGAGGCTCTGCAATGGCAAGCCTTAGTCACACTTTTACAGGCTGATTCTGTGGGTGGCACAACCAGTGCTGCAAGCCCACTAGCAGCATTTGGATTTACCAGCCCTGGGCACCCCTCGTGCACTGTACTAGGGTCTGTCAGGTAAACCAAACCAGCCAATCATGGAGTCACTAATCCGTACATCAATTTACCATAGAGAGCACTTGCACTGTGGCACTGGACAGAAGTGGTACAGTGCCCAAAGCATCTAACACCAGCAAAAACACATGAGGCAACACCAAAAAAAATGGAAGGAAGACCCACACCAAGGTGCCAGGTCTAACATTTAGGAGATAGTTTATGTTTGTATTTTATTAAATTATGTGTATTAAGTAGGGTGGGTGTCAATATTTATCTTGTCATGTGATAATTAATGTTAAGATACTTTAAGTGTTAGATAAGTTAAGATAGGATTGTTTTAGTAAGAGGTAATGTAGCTTAGCTAGTGCTAGGTAGTGTTTTTATATTTGATGTATTTTCATTAAATAAATGTAATGGAGTTCATAAAGTGATTGTGGTTTGGCTTAGGAGAGCACATAATGTTCAAATGGGATAATGTACTAAAATGTATTAGCATCAGACTCCACAACTGTATATCATCCCCACATTTCAGATATGAATGCACACATAGTCATACTTTTAACTCTGATAAAGGGGCATATTTTCGGATTAATACGCATTGCAACACAGCAAGTCACCTTGCTACGGTATGCTATATAAAGGGAAGAGGGTAGGGATGAGCCATATTTTTGACATGAGACAGCACATTCCTGCTCTCTGCCTGTGCTGGCTCTCAAACTGCTGACTCACGGTAATACAGACACCCTTGCACAGTGGTGGAAGGGTGCCTGTGTTGCAGGCAGGATTGGTTTTGTGTAGGAAGTGACACCTTATACAATTCAGGGTATTGTGTTGCCCTTTTCGCCCTTGTGTGGCGCAAGGGACATGCAAACCTAAGATAAATATGGGCCTTACTATTTTGCTAGCATGGTTTCAACTATTTCAGTTCATATATTTATGACAAACCTTTGTAGCAGCTGTGAGGTATACAACTTATGTATTTATGTAAAGGTAAGTACTTACCAGCATATATATGGTTCAGTGAAACAGTGTGTTGTGTTCACATACCTCACACATCCTTTTTGGAACTTGTAAGTCATTGTGTAATTTTGATTTATCTCTCTATATGTCCATCAAGATGAAGTTGCTTCTTAGTTTACTCTGACATTCCTTAAAGGTACTACACGCTGCTCAGTCTTCCATAGAAATGGAGATTTTTGTAGTAATTGCACAAACACAGACTGCATGTAATATTTAGTGTAACCACCTCTGATTTTGGTTTATAATTATTTGATTATGTTTTAGTAAGGTATGTATGAAGACTTTTGAGATTACAAAAAACACAGTTGAGGGACAGAATGCAGAACAATGTCTTACATTCACCCCAGTACAAAGATCTGGGCCTAAATCCATCGTTTTTTTGAACTCCACACCACCCTAGGTCAGACACTGGCTATATGCAAATCAGCCTTGACCCTGTGCCTCATGGGAATAGTCCAGCCCTAACTACTAAGCCATGTCTTTCCTAGACCGGAATCAAGCATCCAAGGACCGGTTTCTGGCTATCAGCCTTCTTCAGCCTGGATAGCTTGACTCCAGTGATGTGGAGAGCCTGGGACTCACGTCTGAGCATACCCAGCCCACTCGGGGTGAAAATTGCAAAAAACCCAGTTGATGGACAGAATGCAGAACAATGTCTTACATTCACCCCAGTACAAAGATCTGGGCCTAAATCCATCATTTGTTTGCACTCCACACCACCCTAGGTCAGACACTGGCTATATGCAAATCAGCCTTGACCCTGTGCCTCATGGGAACAGTCCAGCCCGAACTACCAAGCCATGTCTTTCCTAGACCGGAATCAAGCATTCAAGGACCGGTTTCTGGCTATCAGCCTTCTTCAGCCTGGATAGTTTGACTCCAGTGACTTTTGAGATTACAGCATACAAATCTGGTCCTGGGATTGAAATTGTTTTTTATTATAAACCTGCTTAAGATTCACACATTACATGATGTGATAAGTCCACTTACATCAATTCCTCACACAGTAGCAAGTACCAATGTGTAGTGATTCACAATACATGTAGCTCGAACATGTACTTCTCATTTACATGCTTTATATATGAAAAGTGCTTTAAAACAAATTGCCATTATCAAATATGGATGCTATATGATGGGAACAGTAGGACAAAATCACCTGCTACACAAAAATTGAGCAATGTAGTAGTTTGCAAAGAAGATGGCAGGATTTCCTACACAGGACTGATTGTAAAACTGGCCAGGAGGCTTTCACAAATGCTTGAAAGGAATTTCTGATTCTGAAACATCTTCCTCCTCTAATGAGTGTCCTGCTTCCAATGGATGTTGTGGTGTCGGAATAGGAGGCTGAGGAAGGATGCTAATAGCCTCAGTAACACAAACATCAGAGACAGTAGATGTTATTCCCAATGTATGTCCCAGTACATTTGTGAATGCCAGTTAGTTAGCATGGTAGTCCCTGGCTAGGGGTTGCTGGTTGTACAACACAGCCATTATGTTGCTATTGAGGGAACTTGTTGATGCCATGAAGGAATATTTATTGGCCTCCAAATGATTACCTGAATCCTCCATTCCTTTTTCCAAGGATTGGATGGAGATATTGATGGCTCCCCGAAGGATAACAACATTGCTTGTGTTAGATGTTTAAGGCTGGTGTTAGTGGACCTTCTGCATCATAACACCAGTGATATCACCAAAGGAGACATCAATCTCATAGAGCCAAGAGTAGATGTCTAAATTAGCCTTTGAAAACCCCTTATTGGGGCTGAGACACCTACTGACTCCTTCAGGAGTGCCCACGATAATCTCCATCCCCAACCTGACTCCATCCACCATTCACTGCTGGACGCCTACCACTCATTGTTTAAATGTGACTTTGGGTTCCTCAGAGTCCTCACTTGCAATATGACACATAGACGGTCCATGTACAGTTTGGTTTTGTTCATATAGAGACCCAACATCATCTTCCTATGCGAGGAGGAGATGTTTCTATAGTGTTCCTGAGTTGTTGCAAGATGTGCAAGAGTATTCAGAGCAATCCTTTATATATGGCAATGTGTTATTCAAAAGTCAATTAAAATTTAGTTCTTTTTCTTTACATTTTATTCCTTCATCTTCACATATATTCATATGTCTTCAGCAAAGATTTATAGCCAACATATCTTTTGTCATTCGGTGTATGAACCACTGGCTTCATCAGAGCTACAAAAGTAAATCGTAAACTCATAATTCATAAAATTTAATTATACTCTTAATTTAAAATAAAGTTCTGTAAGCACCACCCACATTTGTGTACTTTCCAAAGAGTTCCAATTAACACACCTCCGGTGCTACTCAAACCCTAATCTCGTTAGTCAATCTAGGTGCACATATCCATCATAGTGTTATGTATCCTCATGCAATTGAGCCAATGACATACTGGTAGTTACTACAACACCATTGTGCCACCTCAATCCCTATGTGTCTTTTTAAACAAAGTGAACTCTTCAGCTCACCTCTATGTAATACTGCACAATGTCATATAGGGCCATATGTAGGTAATCATGAAATACAGATTCGTTAATACCGAATTTTATCGATTCGGTATTAAGGAATCGGTATATCTGATGTACGTAAACATTCGGTAAAATCTACTGATTCGGTAAAAATCGGTAAAAAATACCGATTCGGAAGGAATCGGTAAAAAAGAAATACCGAAACACCAATACTGAATCAGCATTACCGAATCCATTATCGAATCTGCAAATACCGATTCGGTAATTCAAACATTCGGTTTTTGATGAATCAGCCAATCCTGTGCCTCCCGATTACCTCCCAAACAGGAAGTGAGCACACCCAGGCAGCTGCACTGAACCTGGAGCTGACTCTGAGGCAGGCAGGTGAGTTGAGGATCCAGGAGCAACAGAGTCTCACATCCCAAAAAACAAACCTTGGAAATGGCAAGCCAGGAGAGAGAGAAGGAGGGAACAGAAAGGAAAAGGAAGCTGAAGTTCAGCCAGAAGGAGTTGGAAGTACTAATACAAGATGTGAGCCAGGACCATGACAAGATTTTTGGAAAGCAGTCCCTCCATGTGCCTGAGTCTCAGAAGAGACAGATCTGGACTGGGATCCAGAGTAAAATTAATGCAATTGGTGTCACCCAGCATTCCATAGAGGACATCAAGAAAAGGTGGTACGACCTCAGGAACACCGCGAAGGCAAGGATGGCTGAGAGGCAGAGGCAGGCCGGCAAAACTGGTGGAGTGAAGAACACAGCACCTGCACCAACATCACTGGAACTGATGGTAGAGTCCACCCTCCAGCCGGAGAGTGTGAGTGGCGTGGGAGACGCAGACGGCTCTGCCAGAGCTGCCAGGAAACAAGGTAAGATGCATGCCCAGCATTCTGTGCTACCCCCTCCCCAACCCCAATCCCATAGAGGCACAGGGGCTCCCACTCCACTCCATGTCTTACTCATTACCGGCTATGCATTGTGGGAGATGTAGTCCTAGGGTACAGATGTATAGGATAGTCAGCCTAGCAAACCCAATAGCATGTGAAAGAAATTAGCAAGCTGAGGACAGTCAGTGTGATCTGTAGGCATGATGTTTAAAGCAATGCAAATACTGCCAAAGAAGTGAGTATATCTACATTCTGTCATTACAGGCGAGCCATCTCGCAGTGCTGCAGAGGGGAGCAGATCAAAGGCAGCCAGGCCAGAGGGGAGGCAAAAGGAGGAAGAGAGTTTGCCTGCAGGGCACACAACCTCCGCACAACCACCATCAACAACTTCTCGTTCCCCAACATCACCACAGCTCCAGGGAACGCCGCCATCTCCAAAAACTCAATCCCCACTGCCACAATCACCAACACCACCACCACCACAGTCAGGCAGGAGGCATGCCATGGCCACCCTCCAGCAGATGGAGGAGTCGGAGGAGGAAGGCACAGGGGGCCAACAGTCTCCAGTCCATGAGGAGGGCAACATGGTGAGGGCTGGGACTCCATCTGAGCGTGCCCACACATCATCAAGATGCCGCAGGGCAAGGCCAGACAGCCCTCAAGGCACAGAACATGATGAAAGTTTCTTTGCTGGATTGGAAGGCAACATGCTTAAGGTCCAGTGCCTGTAATGGAGAGAGATGCGATCATTGTATAGAGAGGTGGCTCACATTAACAAGCACATGTACAGGATTGAAAAGGGCATAAGTGCAATGGGCGACAACATGTCTGAGGGCATGAGAGACATTGCTACGTCTGTGGACAACCTCTGCAGCCAGTTGGAGCAGGACCGTCTTTGTAGGCGCAAGGAGAGGCAGAGACTCCAGGCCTATACCAAGGCAGTGAACTGGCTGGCCACTGCTACCTCCCTAATGTGTAGAATGTCAATCGCCATGCAGGAGGAGATGGCACATTGTAGCAGGGACGTGGCCAGGGGTATGGTGTCAATGACCTCTGCACTGGAACTGCTGCAGAATGTGAAGGCGGCCACTATGGAAGCGGGGGGGGGGCAGTGAGGAGGCTACCAGCCGTGGTAGCATTACGCCCTCTCCCACTGAGGGCAGGAGGCGCAGCAAAAGCCACAGCGCTGCCCAGGAACATACCGACAGTACACACAGTGTGGCCAGGGAACTTGGAAATGCAGCGGGTGGGTGCAAGAAATAGATACTACTGGTATTTGGGACTCATTTGATGGGTGATGTAACCCATGTCTGTATGGACACGGCTTTAGATCCTGGTGGTGTGCTGATTAAACACCATTACACAAATACAGTAACTGGCTCTGTCTCGTTACTCACTCAGAAATAGTTGCACGTTATCTCAGCCCCTCTGTGTCTCCCATCCTGTTCTTCTGCAACACCAGCTATGCAGGGCTCTGGCTGGGGATTGTCCTCGCCCTCGTCCTCAGAGTCAGTTAGTTCCACTGCTGTTCCTTTTTTTGTGGCTAGATTATGTAGCATTGCACATGTTGCAATTATTTTGCAACATTTCATGGGGCTGTACTGACGTGCACCTCCACTTTTGTGGAGGCAACTGAATCTGCTTTTAAACAGTCGAAAGGTGCGCTCCACCACGTTGCGTGTGCTCTTATGTGCCACATTGTATCTCCTCTCCCTTGGTGTGGATGGCTTGAGATATGGTGTCGGTAGGTAAGACCGGAAGGCATATGCGCTGCCACCTAAATGCAAAAGAAAGTGCCATTAATTTGTGTCACCAATAGGTTGAGCCAAGGTATACATCAGGGTGTGTCACATTGATTTACCTAGCAAGTATCCTTCTCCGAATTCACCAGCAGCCAGACGTGTATGGATACCACTGTTCCTGAATAAGTACGAGTCGTGGGTACTCCCTGGGAATTTTGCCGCAATGTCAGTTATGATGAACTTTGCTTCACATATCACCTGCACATTTATGGAGTGAGTGGATTTGCGGTTGCGGTAAATGTATTCTGTTGCTGCAGGTGGGCAGATTGGTATGTGGGTCCCATCGACGCATCCTATTACTTGTGGGAACTGTGCCATTTGGTAGAAATCCAGCTTGGTCTTCTGCAGCTCCGCCTGTGTACTGGGGAAGGTTTTGTAATGATGCATTCGGTCCATCATGGCATCCAGGAAGGTGTTGAAAAATATGGATAGGCAGCTCTGTGACACACCACGTACTGCGGCTATCACACCCTGGTAACTTCCTGAGGCCAGGAGGTGCAGGCAATAGAGCACCTGTACATGGCTGTATATTGCGTGCGCCCTTGGTGTCTGATGCTCAAGATATGGTTTCAGGTCCCGTATGAGGTCAAGGATGGTATGTGGGTGCAGCCTGTACCTCTCATGGATTTCTGGTTCAGTCAATTGGAACAATGTGACATGCAGTCTGTACACCCGCTCTTCCCGTCTCCAAATCGTCACTCCTGCTGCTCTCAAACGTAGCCGCCTTGCTATGAGGTAGAGGCCCGCCATTGTGTTCACACTGTTGCATTTTGGAGATGTTTTTATGCACTGCACCTGATTACCACCTGCTCAGGATCAGTGGTAAATACTGATTCGTTAATACCAATTTTGGTAAAATTCGGTATTACCAAATTTTGCTACATCGCATTTCGGGATTATCACCGATTCGTTATTTACTGATTCAGTATTGTTTGTTTCGGTGTTCACTGATCGGTAAATAAGGAATCGGTATCGATTTACTGATTCGTTATTACCGATGGTTATTACCGTTATTACCGTTGGCATTCGGTAATACATACATCGCACAGGGCTAAATACTGGTCGGTAAAGCCGAAATTTACCGAATTTTGGCTTTACTGACCGGTATTTGCCCACCTACATATGGTCCATAGTCTTGTGTCAGTATGATTTATCTTGTTATCAATGGACCTATAAAACATATAAACTGCATTCATAAATGCCATTCCTCGCTAATATACGTTTACAGATTAAAGTGGATATTCCTTAACTCTCACAATTATGCATGTTATATTGCCAGTATTTCACCTCACTCGTTTTAGCAGTCCTCAAAAATCCCAAAATCTGTTCTGCAATTCAAGCTTACAACATTATTCTAATGTCTACCTCATGGCTAAACTAAAAACCCCATATAACGTCCTAGTGTTCTCTGGGTGTAATTACAACACACCACATCTCATATATTCAATACCGTAACAGGCAAGACACCCCCCTATATTTCAAAGCCATTCACATACAATCTCACCCATAATCCGTCCAGAATTGGGGTGAGAGTACTCCACCATGCGCTCGGCAAGTGTGCTGCTCCGGCACCATCTTATGTAGGTTATTTATACCTCATATTGTCCCAGGAGTTATTACTAAAATTAAAAATTAACTGTGTTTGCATTAAAAAATCACACTATGCAGTGTAGGTGTAAATCCCCATCCATCCTCATTAAATACAAAGCCATCAGTTATAAAGTGAACTATTTCTAAATCTCGTGTAGTACTTAACCCATATGGAAACCATTTCTTCACAAAATATCATTAGTGTCAAACGTCTATGGTCAGCAGTCATACTAAACCCAAAATAAATCTGAATAACACATATAATCACGCTTGGTACCATTCACACGTTCCATTTCAATACATAACGTTTAAACATATAGTTACCTCCATCACCATATTTTTCGTTTACTTGCTCCCAGTATTTGTGTCTTAAATGTACCTCTTACTACTAGATAACAGTGTATAATCACCAAAGTAAAATAAGAATCTGTCTCCTTTTCCTCAGTAATTCAAACATCTTCAATAAGGATTCATAGCCATCCAATGTAATAACATACACAGGATGTCCCCATAAAACACACCAATATTGTGTCTTTTTTTTTACTATGAATCAAAACGAGGTCAGCTGTTTATTAGTCTTCTGTCAGTTCAATATATAAGGTCATTATATCCAAACCAACACTTGTCCACTAGAACAGGATATTAAAATATTCTTAGCTGTCTCTCCTGCCCCCTGCTCCCACTATAAGTTTGCTATAGTTGGTAATCTAACCAAGGAAAGGAAACTGTGAACTGTGAACTTTGGAAAAGTGGGAAGGTCAGATCTTTCAGATCTTAAATATCCATGTAGAGAGAATCCCTGGGATTTACACGTTTTGGATGACCTAAACTGTGAGCTTGATGTCCCAACTGCTTCCGGACACCCCCACGGGATATATCAGCTGTTAGACCAGCTAGCTCTACAGTGCCACTACCCCCCCATGTATCTTACAGTGGTGTAGGTAGTTTCTGGCAACCACTGAACATGACAACCCTGATTCCTCGGGGATCGTGGACAACAGTACAGTGCTTTTCGCTCAGTCACTTGTGCTCACTTATTCTCAGAAAATACACAGGATGACGATTAGGACATTTTAATAAGTATTTATTGGTTCAGTGTCAGTCTTGTGTAAAACATAATTGCTACAACAATCAGGAGACAGAAGCATACGAAAGAGTTTCCAAGTACCAGTATAGTAAATAGTAGATACATTTCTACCACAGTGCTAATAAGATAAACATAAGCAGTTCAGATAAAAACAGTAGTACTTGCATATTCCTAAAATGCGCTCCCTAAATAATTTGCCTAAATGTACCTAGTCTAGATCTGTATATGTAGTATGTATATACGTATCTCTAGCCAATAATCCTCTAGGGAAGAACCACCCTCTCACCTAATGGTAAAGAATGAAGGACCTTGTCTCTTCTTCAAGGATGACAACCCGCAAGGGATGTCAGACTGCTGTGTGTCAAAGATTCAGCATGTAGGACGCCATGTCACCTTGGAAGGAAGTCTCCTCTAATTTGTAGGGGGAATATGGGTCTTATATACTAGATCGGTCACTCTAGGCTTTCTTCTAGAAGCAATATGTTTTGATACCAATCATTAATGTTTTGAAAACAATCATAAATGTTTTCCAAACAAATGCAATCATACACAGCTGGCTGTTGGCCAAGGAAGAAAAAAGTGGTGACTTATACAGAATAACTATACCATGCCTTAGGTCATGTTTATGTATGTCAGGTACAGGGATTATGATTGCATACTAGGAGCCTGGTGTTGAGGACACAGGAGCAAGCTATTGGTAAAAGGTCACCTGTTCAGAACCGTTATTGTCATGTGGATGGGACAATGTATGTAAATAGGGGTATACATGACAGGACTAGCCTAAAGCACATGGCACCCACTCCTCATCAAACGAGCAACAGGGTCAGCTAGATTATGATAAAGCCAAGACCATTAAAAAGCATAATAATCATTTACAATAAAAATACTAAAAGCACTTTAAAAAGTCTGAAAAAATGTCCATTAAAGAAAAGTAATTTTTTCCTAAAACGTTCAAAAGGTCCTCTAAACTTGTATGTGTGGTTATTATTACACTGAGCACCTTAATAGCCATTACGCTCAATTAGAGCAGAGAAGGAGAATAATAAAACAAAGTCAGATACGACCTTCAATTTTGTAAATGTTTAAAACATTCTGAATAATTCCCAGCACAGGAAAGGCCAGATTGTGAATGAATCCTGTGCAATGACTCAACATCGCTGAACATTGCATCTGCAGATTGAAATCCCTCCAGTACTTCCAATATAATGTCGAGTGGGCAAAGATTGTCATCTTGGGTTCCCACAGCAACCACCAGGAAAGAATTAGATGCCTGCGCCCCTGGAACCATTACCTCTACCTCTGGAGCAGAGCCAATTTCCCTTCCAACAGGAGCTGAAGCATCCAATGGAGTCTCTAGAAATGTCATCAATATGGGAATACGCTGTGGACAACTGTACACGTTGGCTAGTAAGGGCTCCAGGAGCACGTCTATGTCCGGCGGCACAACCGATGGATGTGTCAGAAACAGATCCAATGCGCATTCAGATCCGCAGAAGAGGTGGCTCTCGAAGCTGAGGTGTAGTCAGGTAGAACACCATCTGCTCACAACAATGTAATTCCTGCAGTGTTCTCTCCATGTCTTGAGGGATTGAGACATCCAATGTGAATCAATAGGATTAACATCAGGATGCCCGCTGCTGATAGCAGGACCAAAGGAAGCCCTCTAAAAATTAAAAATGTTTCCAAGTAAGGAGTGTATGAAAGCTGGATTTACTCCAGAGGTGGTCTGTAAGGTGGTTAAGCGACCTCATCCAAGACTCTAAAATAAGTATACAATCCCACTCGTATCAGACATTTTAAAGATATGAAGAACCATTTCTCCAAAATGGATCAGGAAGTTCGTACGGACCAGAACCTGTATCTTTGCTGAAGACCTTGCAACCTGGAGATCAAAAGTCTCCCGGGCTGAAGTTAAGGCCACATTTTGTTGAAACAACATGGCTTTCTGTCTGCTCAGCGAGTCAAAACTTATACTGGAAACATTCAAAGAAGGCCACAGTGGTGCCTCCCTAACTAGGCAAGCTGGGGAAAATAACACTTGCTTATGACAAATAACCCTGGAGTTTATTGTGACAAGCTACGCGATGCATGGTGCCATCCCGCAACAGCCTTGATCATTCAGCATTAAATAACTCCCATTTGAGAGTAATTCAAAAACTGGATGAATCACTGCAGCTGGGGAACCTTTCAAGTACCAAGATAAGTTCGTTATTGAAACATTACATGTTCCGTGAAGCAAGATCTCCTTAACCACTACAGACTAAACTCAGGCCAGTAACTCCACCCCGCCAGTGGAGTTTTGCCTACTCCACATTCCGTTGCGAACACGGAGTTTAGGCAAAACTCTGACTATCGCGGAGCAGAGTTAGCCAGCTCCTCCACCCTCCCAAAGTAATTATAATGTAAAAAAAAAGACACTTAACCTGTCTTGGCTGCCTCCTCCTCGCCATGGCTGCTCTCCTTTCTCTTCTTCGCCGTCCTTCTTCTTTGATAACCCCTACGTTGTATGTCTTACGTGTGCGCACGCAGGTCAGTGCCTTTTTTTAACATTACAATTATTTTGGGAGGGGGAGGGAGCGGAGTGGAGCTCCACTGAGGTTTTTTTCCAATTCCCTGGAACTCCCAATAGAGGCACTACACCTGCTCCACCCGGGGTTACTAAAGACCCACTTAAAGCCTCCTCACAGTGTGTACCACTTAAGAAAACTTCAGTGTCCTTATTTCTACACCTATATCTGTACAGTAACTCCCAGGTTTTCTGTATATACCCTTCACCCAAAGCTTCATACCTGGAGGTATTTCAGGCAGTATTGGAAATGGAATGTCATGATTGGCAGTGTAATGTAGCCATTCATTAACCATTCCGTAGATTGTGACTCTGCAACTGTGAAAGGTAACTTCTCTAATTTTTCAATGAGCAGCATGCTGTAGTTTGCATCTTTGTTCGCCATAGTCAGTTGTTTGTCGGTCAGATTATAAGCCGAAAACTGATTGTGCCGTTAATTGTGGAAGCAATACATGCTGTCGAAGTCAGGTGTATCTCCATATAATTCCCTCTAAGAAAATGCAGCAGATTTTTCTAGATTTGAGAGCATAGTGTTTACAGTCTCAATGTCCCAATCATCAGAGAGTGTACTTGGGGTGATGAAATCATTCAATTAAATTTTAAATATATGTGGAATTTTCAACTGTTTAATAGGACCAAATACATCATATGAAACCCTGTCCCAAACTATACCATCCGATACTGGAACTTCTGCAATGTTCACTAGGGATAGGTATCTTTGTTCACATTGTGATGACGTTTGAGGTTTCATGACCAAGTTCACAGCTTGCACTGCAGAGCATTGTGGGATGTCCATTCAATTGTACGAAAAAGACAGTTACTATACCAATCCAAATTAACATCCCTAATGCAAACCAAAGATGCAACCAAGGGGACACAAAGTAAGTATTTTTCAGCCAGAAACAGAATTGGCGAAATTTCTGTTTTTTGGAAAAGAGTGGCGTTTGCTCAGGTTTACTTGGATCTGAAGAAAAGTCATTGAAGTTGATGAAGTACCCAGATGCAGTTCGATTTATCTTTAGGAGCTCAGCAGTGTTTGTAGAACTGGAAGTTGTTTCTTGTGAAGGCACATTGATGTAAATTTCATTATTGGGACGAATTGCAATTGATTTCCAGTTGTATTTGGATGTTGTTCAGTTTCAACTGTTATAATTCATATTCCGTTATTTGCTACTCCGGCATCTTGCATAGAGGAGTTTTGAAACGTTATTAGCCTTTCCATCTGAACTTCCTGTATAGTAGCGAGAGGAGATCTGCGGCTTCTCAGGACTCCACGTGGTCTACTGTTGAGAATTGGCCGCATAGTGTGGTTTGATCAGATCATTGTAGACAAATCTTCCTTCTTTTTTGCTGGCAAGAGGCAGAAGAAGTACTGTTCTTGTTCCTTGAACCACAAGGTGTTCTGTAGGCTAGCCCAAACTCCTTCTTGCCCATGGTCTTTTCTCTGACCAGATTCCCAATCTTTAGGACCCAGACAGGTCTTGCCGGTACCGGTTTCACTTCCCCAGTGGCGGTGCGTTTTACTTGGACGCTGCTTTGTAATGCCCGGAATTCATTGAGTTCCTGTAAAAACAGCCAAACGATCATTCAATTCCAATAGTTTTACATCCACCACTGTGCTGGCACAATCGAGGTCAGGTACCACATTCTTGTCCTAAACAGGATCTCATAGGGGGGCCGTCCTCCTAAGGATTTTCTTGGCATATTGTTTAGTGCCCCCTGGATCCCATATAGGTGATTGATCCAACTACCACCCGCACCTAATAACCTTGCTGTTAAGGATTGCTTTAGGTCCCGGTCTTTCTTCTCCACTATCGAATTTCGCTCTGGATGGTAGTGGGAGGAGTACCACAAGGCCATGCCCACAGTTTCCTTGGCTTCCTTGTAAGCCCGTAGGCTAAACGCAGTGCCAGGGTCGGAATGTAACATGCCAATTGCGTATGATCCGATGAAGACTCGCAAATCCTTCATAACAGTTTGAGCATCAGCAAAGCTCTGAGGCAAAACCCATAGTAATCTAGAGCATGAATCCACTGCCACCAAGATGTACTTTTAAGCCCCATCTGAATTTAAGGGGCCGCAGTGGTCCAAATAGACACAATGCGAGAGATCTGTCAGAAATAAGTAATGGTGTTTGTGGTGGCTGTGCAATTGTGGAACCCTTCATCTGCTGGCAGATGTTGCACTTTAAGATATCAGCCTTTTTTTGTTTAGACAAACCTGACCTCCAGAATCACCGCTTCAGTAACGAAATTGTAGCAATGACTCCTGCATGTGCCGAGCCAGACCCTTGGGTGCAGCTAAAATTAAACCTAATCTGCGATCCATATTTGGTGTAACTCTATCCCCTACTTCTGGAATCTGAGCATACGGTGTATTTTGCGCATCTAATTAATAGCAATATTTGAGTGGAAAGCCCCTTGGAACTGCAGAGCCATTCTTTGAGGATTTGACAGCTAACAGCATGTCTCCGTCTATCCTCGTGCTAAAACGAGTGATTTTAGCAACTGCAGCAGTTCGCACTGTCGCCTTGGCTGCTTCATCAATCAGTAAATTCCATTCAAAATATAGACCAACACGCTGATGTCTCAAGGTGTGAATAACTTGAGCCAGAGGCAGGCATGCTTTCAGTATGCCATTTGTTCCCATAACAATTAACAATTTTTGCTTAATTGTGCAACCCCGGGAATCTCTAAACCCATTCTGGCCCCAGTAACTAAGATATTCATTATAAAACTGCACACAGTAGAACAAATTGCACACTATCAGTGTTGGGAATTCCCAATCCGTACATTGTAGTGCTAGTATCAGGGCTTTTAGTTCTGCCAGCTGCGCTGTGCAATCTCCTAGATATTGTGTAGTTGTATTGCTGGGATGGAATTTACCACCCGCATAGGTCCCTTCACTATAGCACACACTGTTATTGTTTACTTCCAATGGCAGGCTGAGCAGAACAATCAGTGTAAATGATGTATTCATATCTTTCTAGAGGCAAGATCTCATTTCAGAGAGGATATTCTTGTTCGTACTGCAGGAACGCATGTGTTTTCAGTGTAGGATCATATTTGTAATCTACATCTGTTGCATTGAGCGAATTAGCCCATTGTATCCATTGCGGATGCAGTGCTTTTGCATTTGGAATGCTCGCTTTGGTAACAGCTTCTAAAGTTGGTACCGGGGTAACAACTATTATTCGTTTCCCCTGTGCTAATGCTCTTTCTTTCACTACAGCAGTCTGTACTGCTGTCAGGACTTTTTTGGTTGCCATAAATCGCTTTTCAACATTTGTGTATAAATGTGATTTGTATGTAATTGGGACTGTCTCACCTTCATTGAAAGTGACAGATGTATATCCTGATAAACCCCGGACCTCTTGGATCACCAATTTGGTAGAATTCTCGTGTGTGCAAATGTTTTGATTCTATCATATCAGCCTGAACTGAATGGAGAGTATGTGTGTGTTGCTGTGTCCATTGTTGTGCTGTGAAATCATGTCTGATTAAGTCGTAGAAAGGTTTTACTTTTTCTGCATAATCCAGAATGTATGTTCTGCCAAAATTCAGAAATCTTAAAATGGATTGAAAACCTTTGAGAGTCTTTGGAGAGGCGCTCACTTTTCTAAAAAGTTTGCTCCCAGGCTCTTGCCTTCACTTGATAGTTCATATCCCAAAAATAGGATATTGAGATGGGCAAATTTTGATTTCTTGAAATTAAATTTGTAGCCCAAGTTGGCGAAACCCACAATTATGTTGTTCACCCTGCTCGTGTTCAAGTAATTCATTGTCCGTCAGATAGATATCATCTACAAAGGACACTGCCTCATTGTCGCATGTTAATTCTGACACTATTGCAGAGAATAGCCCCTGGATGTTCTTATACCCTTGGAGCAAGTGACAAACATTTTGCTGAGTGCGTAGGGCAGGGAATGCTGTCAAATATCAGCTTTCTGGAGCTATATTTTGGAAGAAGAATCCATTTGAGATATCTTATGTCATTTTGTATTTCTTCCGCACAATCTTATTCATTAATGCAGCACTGTGTGTTTTTTGAACTGCAAATGTTCATGTGCATGCGTTTAAATGTTGGTAATCTAAAACTAGATTACATGAGTTGACAGTTTTCACTACAGGAAACAGGGGATTGTTCATGGGGGAGGTGCAAGTTTCAATTTTATGGTATTTCATGGTGAGTAGACTCCACTACCCAACCTACATGGTTGCTGTATAATGCCGGAGCTAGTGCTAGTGGCCACTCCTATGTGTAGGAATGTTTTAGAGATTCTGGAACAAGGTCGGAGAAAGCAGGCACAATGACGCTTTCCCCTCTTGGCAATCCATCATAAATCATGGTGGCCAATCTTTTTCTGCTAAAAGGATGTCATTGTCAAATGTTAAGTTCTCCTAAAAGACACATTTAACCTTTCTTGAGATGTCCCCCTCTATATGGAGTGTAATTTCATGTAATCAATGTGGGACACTAACTCTTGAATCAGGTGTTTCCACCGTGATGTGTTCATTCAATACTGCTCTCACCAGAAAATCCTTCAGGTTCTGGCAAGCTTTTGTTACTTCTGCCGCGCTGTCTAGCATCGTTAGGATCCATTTCCCATTCAGAAGCTGAGTCTTCAGTATCCTGGGCATGTCTAATTTTCAAGCCAGCTACTTTCTTTTTTTTTAATTGAGGCTTTGCTTTAAGTTCTTCTTCCAGTTTAATAATGTAATCTAAATTTCGATGTGTTTCCCTTTTTGTCTTTGGTCGATCTTCCTGCTTTTGATCTGATTGGCTGTCCCTCTCCAAGTTTTTTGATGAACCCTGAAAGAAACAAAAGGAACATGAATCAGTGTCCTGATACCTGTCAGATTTCCTAATGATATCACGGTTCCTAAGGTTGTACCTTTGTCCACAGGACTCCCATTGGGCAGACCCACCCCTTAATTGTGAATTCTTTTCTGAATTGTTATTTTTAGAGTTTTTGTTTTCTGATTTCTTTTTAGAAGAAGAAGGTGTCTGTTTCGAGTTGTCCTTGTCAGGACTACCCGCCATGGTTCACCTATGGCTATTTCACACTGCCAATCACGACATTCCAGTTCCAATACTGCCTTAGATACATTCAAGCAGGCAGGGATGAAGCGTTGGGTGAAGTGTACATACAGGAAACCTGGGCATTACCGTATGGATATCAGTGCAGAAATAAGGACACTGAAGTTTTCTTAAGTGGTGCAGACTGTGGGAAGGCTTTAAGCGGGTCTTTAGTGTGCAAAGAGATGTTGCTTCACGGAGCATGTAATGATTCGAAGGCAAACTTATCTTGCTTCTTGAAAGGCTCCCCAGCTGCAGTGATTCATCCAGTTTTCAAGTTACTTTCGAATCGGAGTTATTTAATGCTGAATGATCATAGCTGTTGCGGGATGGTCCCAGGCATTGCATACCTAGTCACAGAAAACCTCAGGGTTATTGTAAGCAAGTATTGTTTCCCCCAGCTTGAACAGTTAGGGAGGCAACACTGTGGCTTTCGTTGAATGTTTACAGTATAAGGTTTGATTAGCTGAGCAGACTGAAAGCCATGTTGTTTCAACAAAATATGGCCTTAACTTCAGCCCGAAAGACTTGATCTCCAGGTTGCAAGGCTTCAGCAGAGATACAGGCCCTGGTCTGTATGAACTTCCCAATCTATTTCGGAGAAATGGTTCATCATACCTTTAACATGTCTGATACGAGTGGGATCGTATACTTATTTGAGCATCTTGGATCAGGTCTCTTAACCACCTTTCAGAGCATTTTTGGAGTAATTTCAGTTTTGATTCACTCCGTACTTGGAAGCATTTTTGGAGGGCTTCCTTTGGTCCTGCTATCAATAGAGGGCATCCTGATTTTAATGCTATTGCTTCAAAATGGACATCTCAATCCCTCAAGAAATGGATAGAACACTGCTGGAACAACATTGTTGTGAGCGTATGGTGTGCTACCTGACTACGCCTTGGCTTAGAGAGCTGAGTGAGCTTTGGTTCCTGTCTTTCAGACCGGTCTGTCTAGACTGTGTCCTGCCTCTGTTCCGCTGCCTTTTCTGTGGATTTGGCTGCATGTTGGATCTGTGTCTGACAATTCCATCGAATGAATGAATGAATGAATGAATGAATGAATGAATGAATGAATGCGGATTTATAGAGCGCATAGTTACCCAGAAGCATCCCAGCGCTAAACCAAAACAGAGAGACCAGAGGGGGTATCAGGGAAAAAGAGGAAGGGGTCAAGGGAAGAGGTGGGTTTTTAGGAGTTTCCGAAATCGCAGATGGCAGGGTTCGATCCTGAGTTTGAGGGGAAGGGAATTCCACAGTTTGGCTGTGTTAACCGAGAATCGCCGTACTCCTGTACGTGCCTTTTTTACTCTGGGCACAGTGACTAGGCGTTCATGATCTGAGCGGAGTGGTCTGTTGGCTTTGTAGGGCACGACTAAGTTCTTTAGGATGGGGGGGCCCTTATCCTGCAACAATTTGTGTGCCAAACATAGGGATTGAAACTTTACCCTTTCGCGTATTGGAAGCCAGTGCAGAAGTTTAAGTGCTGGTTTAGCTGATGTTCTGGCTAGGGTGCCAGTGAGAAGCCGTGCTGCAGCGTTCTGGATCTGTTGGAGCTTGTTAAAAGTGGTTTCCGGTGCCCCAAGGAAGATAGCGTTGCTGTAATCCAATCTGGACAGGATCAGTCCTTGGATAAGCAGCTTCCGAGAGGGCTGCGGAAGGAGAGGCAGGACTTTCCGAGCCGATCGGAGGAGGCCAAAGCAGGCTCACGCCATTTTTTTAGCTTGGGTCTTAAATGAGAGGTCCTGTTCCATCCAGACCCCAGACTTTTGATCTCATTTTTTGGGGAGGGGGGCTCCCCCTAACAGGTGGGCCAGATGTTCGGAGGGAGGGTGGATTCTTTATGCCCTAGTAGCATAATCTCGGTCTTAGACCCGTTCAGTTTCAGGGAGGATTCACACATCCAAATAAATATTTTTGATAGGCAGGTGTGGAGGGTGCCCGGTCCCTGGTCGAGTTGGGATAGGGAGACGACCAGTTGGGTGTCGTCAGCGTAGCTCACGATTTTGACACCAAACGGGGCGACCACCTCCTCCAGTGGGGCCATGTACACATTAAATAATGTGGGGCTTAAGGAGGAGCCTTGTGGTACCCCGCACTGGAGGGGAATAGCTGCTGATCGTGTGTTACTCTCCCAAACCTGGAAGGTGCGGTTGCTCAAAAATGACGTGAGCCAGGACAAGGCTGTCCCTGCCACCCCTATGTCTGTCAGTCGCTGAATAAGGACCTGGTGGTTAACAGTATCGAAGGCCGCACTTAGATCCAGGAGGATCACTGCCACTGATCCTCCTGAATCCAAAATGCATCTGGCCTCCTCAACGACTGCCAGAAGGGCGGTGTCCGTACCCTGTCCCGGGCGAAAGCCAGTTTGCGAGTTCCAGAGAAGGCTGTTGGACTCCAGGAAATGGGAGAGTTTTTTATTGACTAGCCTTTCCGTGACCTTGCTAAGTCCGGGGAGTAGGGAGATTGGCATATAATTGGCCAGTTCCGCTGGGTCTAGGAGCGGCTTTTTAAGAAGGGCTTTGACAATGGCTCTCTTCCAGCCAGGGGGAACCACTCCCTGAAGAAGCGAGGCGTTAATAAGGTCAGTAACTGGTGTGGCGATGGTGGGTGCATCATTTTTAGGATCCGCATGGGTACCGGGTCGCTAGGAGAGCCGCTTTTGATGATGGCCAAAATTTTGAGTACCTCGTCCACTGACACTGGACCAAAGGTATCCAGCTGAATGGCTGGTTTTGCTGGCTGACAGCTTAAGTCTATTCTGTGATTGACTTGGGGCAGGGTAGTTAAGATATTCAGAATTTTAGCGTCAAAGTAGTTCGCCAATTTGTTGCATTTGGCCTCAGAGGTGTGAGCCAAAGGGGGGTCCGGCACCTTGAACAATTCCTTAACGATGAGGAAGGTTTCTCTAGAGGAGTTGGAGGAATTTGTAATTCTTTCGTTGAAGAAATGCCCCTTAGTGTTGCGCAGGGCCGTCTTGTATGTTCTCATGGCGGTGCGATATTCATCTTTTCTGGATCTCGCCCAGTCTTTCCTCCAGGAGCGCTCCAGTTTTTTACATCCTTTCCTTAATAATTTCAGCTCGGGTGTATACCAAGGGGCAGAGTCAGCTCTCTTCTCCTTTTTCTGAGTGCTTCTCTTGGGAAGAATAGAGTTGAGTGAGTTGGTGAGCCAGTTTTCAAGGTTCGTATCTGCAATCACAGGGTCAAGAGCAGGGGGGGTGGGACTGTTCTAGTATGGAGGTCCAGTCTTCAACAGAGAGTTTGGACCAGGCTCTGTCCATGACACACGTCTGGGGGGTTGAGGTGGCATGGCTCTAATTTGCCAGAAGAGAGGGACCAAAAAGTGGTCAGTCCATGGGAGAGGGTGGGGAGGTGTGGCTTTCAGCGCGTGGATGTTGGTGAAAATCGGGTCAAGCAAATGACCTTTGTTGTGTGTCGCCTCAGAATTGACAAGTCTCAACTCATAGGAGGTAAGGTCAAGGTGGAGATCAGTCGCCACCGAGTCCTGGGGGTCGTTGAAATGGAGATTGAGATCTCCCAGAATCGTGAAGTTGGGGGTAGAGGCTGCTAGTACAGTAACGGTTTCTATCAGTGCACTAGTGAAGCGATTAGGGCATCCCGGTGGGCGGTATACGAGTAGGCCAGAGAGGAAGACTGTGGGTGATATTTGTATAGAGAAATGACAGCTCTCACAGTCTTCGATGCCGCTATCTTTTGCCCTGCAAACAAATTTATCCCTATATAATATGGCAAGACCGCCTCCTCCACCAAGGGGCCTGTTCTGAAAATGGATTAGGAATCCTTGGGGAGGGCACTTATGATGTCGGCTTCAGAATTGAGTGTCAGCCACGTTTCCATAAGGAACAGGATATCTAGCTTGTGGTCCTGGATTAGGAGATTAGTCTCTAGGGAGTGTTTCGGGAGGGATCTACAGTTCAGGAGGGCCATTTGAAGGGAGTAGTGTTCATCAGTGGGGGGGGTGAGATGCATAGGTCACAGTTGAGGAAGACCTTTTCCCCTTTATGAATATAGTGACAGTTAGAGTTTTTAGAGGGTCTGAGTGACATGAGGTCTCTTTGAGTATAGCTGTAGCGATCCCATGTGGAATCGGGCATAGGTTCTGGGCCTAGGGCCAGCTGGGCCCAGACGGGCACAGACGGGCTTACCTTTGGCGCGCCTTCGGCGCGCTGGCGGCGCGCCCGCAGCGCGCGTCCGGCGCAGGCACATTTTATAGAGGGGAGGGGGGGTGTGGCCTCAGGATGGTGGGCGTGGCCTCACTTCCCTCGGTAATGGCGGCAGACAGTTTGATAAGACCCGCGGCAGCGTTAATATCGGCTGCGCGGTAGAAAGTCGGCGATTTAAGAGGAGGGGGAGTGCTCTGGGCAAAGTGAAGAACACAGGTAAAATCACAGTTTTAAAATTACAGAGCTTAGGTTTGTCGAGCGTGTCTCCCGGCTTCCGCCTCAGGAGCTGTCTGTGTGGCTAATGCGTGCTGGGTCAGTAGCGCGGCTTAAGTAGCAGTCAGTTAAGAGGAGGGGGAGTGCTCTGGGGGTTGGGCTGCCGGACATAGAAGTGCTCCTGGAGCCCTTGCAGGCCCATGTGTGCAGTGGACCACAGCGTATTACCATGCTGATAATAGCATTCCTAGATCCTCCAAGTGATGCTTCCGCTCCTGTAGGAAGGGAAATCGGCACATCTCCAGACATACAGGCATCGGATTCAGGCATGCAGGCATCTAATTCTTCCCCGGCGGCTGCTGTAGGAACCAAAGATGAACATCTTTGCCCACTCGCCAGTGAAGTTCTGGAACGATTGCCACCAGTGGATACAATGTTCAGCTATGTTGAGCCTTCGGCGCAGGATTCATAAACAATCTGGCCTCTCCTGCGATAGGAACTAATTGACGACTTTTCAAACATTTTTCAAAATGAAGGTCGAACAGTGACTTTGTGTTATTTTTCCTTCTCTACTCTAGCTGAGCTTAATAACTTTCAAGGTGCTTAGTGTAATAACAACCACATATATACGTTTAGAAGACTTTTCTGAACGCTTTTTAGGCAAAAATGACTGCTCTGTTATGAACCTTTTTCCAGGCTTTTAAAGTGCTTTTAGTATGTTTTATTGGAAATTATATTTATGCTTTTGATAGTCTTAATCTTTATCATTATCTAGCTGACCCTGTTGACCTTTTGATGAGGAGTAGGTGTCATGTCCTTTAGTATAGTCCTGTCCTGTATAGCCCATTATACATACATTGTCCCATCCTCACGACAATAACGATTCTAAACAGGTGACCTATTACCTAGTAGCTTGCTCCTGTCTCTTCAACACCATCATAATACATAAACATGTCCTCAGGCACAGTATAATTATTTTATATGAGGGTCACCACTATTTTCATACTTGGCCAACAGCCAGCTTTGCATGATCACATTTGTTTGAAAAACCATTCATGATTGTTTCCAAAACATTTATGGTTGTTTTCAAAACATATTGATAGTAGAAGACCACTTTAGTATAAAAGACCCTCACTCCCCCTACAAATTAGAGTAGAATTCCTCCCAAGCTGCCATGGTGTCTTGCCTGCTGAATCTTTGACACGCAGATGTCTAACATCCCTTGCGGGGTGTTATCCTCGAAGTCGAGATGCTGTCCTTTCTTTTCAACCATCAGGTGAGGGGGCTGGTTCTTCCCTAGGGGTTTCTTGGATACATGAACACATATACATGCTACACATACTAGGCTAGGTACATTAAGGCAAATGTCTTAGGGCGCGAATTTTAGGAATATGCAAGTGCTACTGTTTTTATCTGAACTGCTCACGTTCATCTTATCAGCACTATGGTAGAAATGTATCTACTATTTATTATATTGGGACTAGCAATCTCTTTCGTATGCTTCTGTCTCCTGATTGTCGCAGCACAAATGTTTTACACAAGGCTGTCGCTGGACCAATAAATACTTATTGAAACACACTCACCAACCTCTGTATTTTCTGAGAGTAAGCAAGCACGAGTGTCTGAGTGAAAAGTACTGTACTGTTTTCCACGATCCCTGAGGAATCAGGGTTGTCATGTTCAGTGGTTGCCAGAAACGACCTACACCACTGTAGAATACAGGGGGTGATAGTGGCACTATAGAGCTAGCTGGTTTAATGGCTGGCATATCCTGTTGGGGTGTCCAGAAACGGTTGGGACACCAAACCCTCAGCTTAGGTTATCCAAAACGCGCAGGTCCTGGTGGACTCCTAGGAACCACACGACAGAAGAGTGAATCAGCCAATTGGCCACCCAAGACAGTGGAAGAAGGTGCATGGCTTGGTCATGTGGGCCTCGCCCCTGAGGGACTTTGGCCTAAGGTGGATCAATACTCGGCGCATGCTGGGACCTGCGGTTCCTCCATTGTGACACGCAGCAACATGTGCAGCGGTTTCCATCGGCTGGGGTCATTAAAATGAAAGACTTGCTGGATGCTAGCTAAAATAATGACTGGGCAATAAAACATGAAAAAAAGAGAAAGAGAGGCATACATAAGAGAAGGACATTTCCAGGGAGAGTGCATGAGAGAGAAAAAAGGGGGAAAAAGGCAATAAAGGAAACTAAAGCATGGGGCTAAAGTGACACCCTTTTGAAAGACACACCAGGGGCACACTTCTTCAAGCAGAGAGGCACCCGAAAAGCTGCACAATAAGTCCAGTCCCCAGTACGACTAGTTGCAGCACAGAACGAACACACAGCAGGTATAAGGGGACAGGACCAACCAGGGGCAGCGGCCCCACCAGTTCCCACCCAGGTGCCCATACTGTCATGACCCCACTACAGCCATTCAGTGAACTGAGTCTGTCTTTCCCCTAATCACATCTTTAAGGGAGGATTCCCAGTCCATTTTTAATTCAAGCCTGCCCCCACATTTAACACTTAAATTACAAACCATCACAGATGACCCTGCAGGGAGCAAAACAGCATCAAGCCTCCAAATCGAGCAACAGACAAGGTCATCTCCATGCAAGACCTAATTGCTGTCTTCAATAACCTCACCAAATTTACTCGACCAGTGCAACCGCACAGCCCCTCCAGATGGGGACTGCAACATTAACACTTCACTAGATCTATCTTTTTTCAACGTAGATCACAACAAGAACCCAGTTCTAGCGAGAATGTACTCTGGTCACAACTTTTGCAAACCCTCCAATCAACGGTATCAGCTTTAAATTATCACTCTGACAAACTGGATCAGCAGGTTGACCTTTTAAACACACTTTCCATGTATACTGCTGGGATCAATCTAAAACTAGAGGGCCTCAATACACTGATTATAAAAGCACAATCCAAAGTGCACTTAGAGCAGGCAGTATGCTGCTGCTCTCCAATAATCAACAGCCTCTCCTCGTTACCCAAATTCCTTTCGGCAGTATTAACTGAAGTCAAGAAGCTGCCATTATCAGGGCAGTCCTGTATCCCACAACAGGTCTACCGCCTACCAGATCTAACTGAATCAGCTGCTCAGAAGACATGCAATATTAACCAAGGCTGTGCCAGCCACAAAGCATCACCTGACCATCCGTCGTCAGTCAAGCAAATAGTTCCCGCAGCCGTTAATCCCATTCTCGAAAATCAAAATGCCAACACAAGGAGTCCTTCTAGCCACCAATATACATCAGCCAACGAAGATTCAAACACAGGTCAGTCCAGGCAACTGCATCAAAGTGAATACCTTCAACAGGCAATGGGGCATCTGAATGTATCAGCACAGTTGCTGGCAAAACTAACAACTCTTTGCAAACCCACAGGATGAACAAGCGGGGAAAAAAATGACTTCATAAAAAAAGCAATAGACATGTAATTGAAAACACAATTAGCAACTACTTCCAAAAAAAACAAAACTATCACATCCCCGGGTCCAACAAGTACATCCAACATTACCAGTAGTCATACCCCGGCCCATCAACCACCTACACACTAAAAATGATCCCCAACAAGTAATTTATCATTAGTATTACATACTTAGACTGAGCCAACTCAAACATCCAAGTTCACCCTTCAAGCAACTGTGGTTCTGTAGTTTGAGGGTCCGTGGTTCGGTGGTTCCGAACCCGTGCAATGAAGGTCGTCGGATATAGACGATTTTGGTGTCAGCGGACCGCAAAGGACGAGTGCGGTATGTACGAGTGTTTTGGTCATAACCGATCAATGAGAACACTACGTATTCAGGGATTTCGTTTGAACCCTCAGGTTCCATTTTGTGTACGGCAGCCATTTTGTGTGGTTGCCCTCACATAGGCCGATGACTGCGGCCGAACGAGTCCCTGGGACACGTACACCTTAGCTGACTCTTGTGTGACCTGGCCGAACTGACTCCCTTGCCCGAGGCCGACCTCGCTGAGCCAGTTCCTTGTTAAACAGCTGGTCAGATAAAGATCAAAGAGCAGGACATTGCCTAGTTTATGGCACATTGCACCCACCCTTTTATCTTGCTTCCATCTGTTTCTGCTCCTTCCTTTATGGCTTAATCACTGACTTGGGTTGAGGTTTTATGATGGGTTTGTCCGGCCTGATCGAACAGGATATTGGAATGTGCTTGGTCATTTCTGGTGGGCTGGACAACGGAAAGTGGGATTGTCGTCATGCGCTACTTTTGAAATGTCATGTCCCCATTGGTCAGTTTGTACGTAATTGATGCTAGCCTGGAATGTGATTTTTGGCATAAAAGACCATGCTTCGCTCATTGAATTTGTGCAGTCTCTAGCGAACCACCCGTGTTGTGCTTCGTAGAACTCTGTTCCTGGTTGCAGTCAATAAACTTTGGTCTTTGACGTCATCAAAAAGTGTCCCGTGTCTCTCTTTGCCGAGGCAGGGGAACGCGAAGACATCGGGCGTTATCCCTGGCGCCGCTGGGTTCTAAAACCCGGAACTTCAGAACATCAAGGAATGGTCAACCTCAACCTAATGTGGAGCATGAAGCAGATCAAGAGCGAGCCCCAGCAGCAAACCACCAAGTGTCTACCCCCCCCCCCCCGGCACCAGACCATTTCCCTTGACATCAGTACGCAAGCCCAGATTAGGGAAGAACTCGGTGGGTTCAGAACACCCTATTGGCAATTCAAACAATGGCGATGGGGCAAAGTCTTCAACAAGACTAACCATGAGACCGGACCCAGTGACCAAGTGCAAAACAATCCTTAACAAAGTAACCTCAAATTCTACCAGTGATCATGTAGGCCCTTTGCAACGAGCATCTACAATCCAACGGAGACCGGATTATACCTCAAAGCCGACTGAGCCTTTCATCATCCTTACAGAGCATAACTCGTTCGTTAACAGCACTCATACCAAATTGTTGTTAGTACCGTAGTATATTTCCCAAGGCCTGCTTGACATTCTGAGCCATGGGAATATTCTCAGACTTTTCAAATCAATACCTGTCCTGTGTAATTTGGAAGATATAACTTCAATTGAATTTAAACCTAGCAACAGTAATCAATCAACTGAAATAACCCTGATAACCTTAGCATCCAAGGCAATAAAGGAACTGGTACAATCAGAGACAGACCGATTCAAAAGCTGGGGCATCAAATTAGCAGCACCTAGCGATCTACTGTACCCTTCAATATTAGCTACCACTCTTGCCCCTTCCATTCACCCAGGAAATCCACCTTTCTCGATATTAAGATCGGCCCGAAGCAGCTCTCCATCAGAAAATGACGAGACAGTCACGAAGGTCAATCGATCATAAGGCCCGACTGGACCTGGCTGCCAGTAGCCTTGTTTTGAGGTCCAAAGACTGAAATAGCATCTACCCCAATATTGTATTGTATTGTATTGTAATTGCATTTATATAGCGCTAACTACCCCTGACGAGGCATCGAAGTGTTTTTTCGGCGAGTAGCACGCTACTCCGGGACCCATAAAGGATTAGTGTTGAATTAGTATAGTGAAACATGCAAGTACATTTTAAGTGGTGGATAGGTTAGTCAGTGTTTTGGATTTGGAATGATAGCAGAAGGATAGAGGAGGACAAAGGTTTGTATTGATATAGCGCTTGTTGACGCACGCTATTCAGGAAGCCTACAAAGCATTAGTGATGAATTCATATGGTGAAATATGAAGTACTTTCAGTGGTGGATATTAGTCAGTTACTTGGACTGAGAAGGATAGCGGTGGGATAAAAGGGGAAGAAAGAATTGCATTCATATAGCACCTGTTACCCGTGACGGGTGTTGAATCGCTTTTCTGGTGAGTAGCACGCCACTCTGGAACCCATAAAGGATTACTGTTGAAAATTAGTATAGTAAAAAAAAATGAAGTAATTTTCTGTATCGTGGATATGTTATTCAGTTATTTGGGTAGTATATTGGTATAGTTTAATATGGAATTTGAGAAGTGAACATGTTAGCCTGTTAATTTCGATTGAAAAGGATAGTGGAGGGATAAAAGAGTGAAAGATGCATTTTTTTATTTTATTATTTATTTTAGGTCTTAGCAATTGGAGGAGGTTTTTGGATGAGTAAAAAGTAGTTTTGGAGGGGAGGACTCAGAGGAAAGAGTTTAGAAGGGTGAGCTTTAGGGGATCAGTATAGTAAAAGGTGTCAGATGATACAAGGAGGGGTAGAGTAGGAGAGAGTCTAGAAAGGTTTTTTTTGGCAATCATAGTAGTGGTATGGGGTTTGGGATAAATGAGAGAGTGGATGTAGAGGATATATTGATAGATGTATAGGATGAGAGATAGGGTAGTGCATTGGAAGGAGTAGTAGAAGAAGTTTGAGATGAGTCAGAAAGTTGGGCTAGAAGATATATTGATCGAAGTATAGGCTGAGAAATAGGGTAGTGCATTGGAAATGCTAAATTAGAAGAAAGTGATAAATATGTAGATCCATAATTACATTGAAAGTATATGTGTTGCAAGAGTTACAAAGTGTGGTGGTGTGCAGTGTGTGTGTTGTGCGTTAGTGTTATTATGGTAGAAGGGAGAGGAGGGTTTTTGTTGGACAACTGATGGAAGGTCTGTTAGGTGTAATTACAGCAGGGAGTGTGTCTGAATGGGATGTAGTTATGTATGGTGTTGTGTTAGTGATGAGTGTATTGGTTAGTGGTATAGGATAGAGTTGTGTACTGTTTGTAGGTGATGGTGGATATGTGCTGTAGTTGGGATAGTAGGGTGTGTAGATGTGGTTTGGTTGGGTTTGTAGTGCAGGATGGTATATTTATCTGTGCATAGTGTTGTGCGTGGTGTACATTTGGTGTGAGTGTGTTGCTCTGTTTGTGGATGTGGATGGTGTGGGCTGGGTATTGCTAAATGAGAAAAAGGGCAGCATTTCTGGCCCTAGTCCCAACCAGTCTCGAACAGGATCAAACAGGCAACTGCCCTTGTCCTCTCTACCCTTAACAGGCTCAAACAGGCAACTGCCCTTGTCCTCTCTGCCCTTAACAGGCTCAAACAGGCAACTGCCCTTGTCCTCTCTGACCTTAGCCTTGATGCCCGGGCTGAGACGCCCTAAGCCTGGCCTTTTTTATAGCCCTAGTAATCAGGTGACCCCTCAGACAATGGGAACCCTAGCCCTAACACTATCCAATCACAACACTAGCCCTAAAATCTAGGAACCAATAGGAGACCAGGACCTTACAGCCAATCTTAGCCCTAGTCCAAGCACCCAATCAGTTCAAAAACCCTGATCTCTACGTCCAATAAAGGCCCTAGCCCTACCAGTAGTCCCAAAACAAGTCCATGCAACCAATGGCAGAGGTAGCCCTAGTCCCTACCTCCAATAGAAAGCCTAACCCTACTCTAAGTCCCACACCTAGTCCAGCAACCAATCACACCAGAAGCCCTAATCATTACTTCCAATTAAAGGTCTAACCCTAGCCCTAGTCCCACCCTACTCCCAACAACCAATAACATAGGAAGCCCTAGTCCCTACTTCCAATAGAAATCCTAGCCCTAGTCCCAACCCTACAATGATTGAATCACAGACCCAGAAACCAATCAGAACCTTCAAATACCCAACCAATGGGGACTTTAACCCTAATCCAATAGAAACACCAGATACAACCACCAATCAGTGTAGACATGTACCAACCACTAGCAGACCATATAAGGTCCCAGCGACCTCAGACAAGGTTTGCTGGTCAGGGAGTTGGAAGCTGCTTCTCCTGTTCAGAATCTCCTAGGAGACAGACAGGCTCAATCCACACTTTGGGCTTCAGCAGGTAAGGGCCTCACTAACTTGAAATCTAACAATACTGTTTGAACAAAACTTTACTCCCCCTGCTGGCCAAAACACGAAGTGCACAGGCCCTAGTAAAACACAGTTTAAACAGCTCACAGAAGCACCATCTGATGTAGAAAAAAATCCCTGTTGCTGGGGGTGAGACAGGGGGGCCGGTTTCACTGGCTTGTGAACACAAAATGGTGGCTGGGAGTGCACTGTTTTAACATACAGGTCTTAGCACAGAGCAAAGGAGAAATTTGGAGGGAAAACAGAATTGTCACCAAGGAATGAGAGGGACAAACTACAGAGGTTGGACTGCAAATCTTGCACAATTCAACACACTAAATGGAGGCAATCATGGGCAGGGAAAACCACAAGTTTAAAACACAACACAGGTGATAAAATATGCAATTACAGGCAGGCTAAAACTACAATGTTTAGCTGTAACAACCACAGGCATAGACAGTAAACACAAAGTGAAAATAGTTTTTAAACAACTTTTTGTCTTCGGAAGAGACAGCACTAGTCTGTCTCCTTACCACTTCCTGGACTCTGCTCACTGCAATCTGGGGCATAGGTAGGCTGCAACTCACAAGATGGAGGAGAATGATTTGGGGTACCCCCAGCAAAGAGAATCTTAAAAGATTGAAATAGACAGATCACTCAATCCCTACAACAATGGATAAATGCAGAGTTCTCCTAGGAGGATGGCACGCTGTGGATGCTGCACCAACTGAAGTATGGGATTTTCTCGCACAACAACTACTCAGTGAATTACCGTCTTCCTCACGTAATCCATGAACCTTCAATCAATTACGCATATCAACTGAGACAAAAAAATTAAAAACTCAATGTAACTCTGCTCTACATCACGCCAGAAACGCCTGGGCGATGCTCATGCATTTAACAAATACGAGCAAGCTCAAAAAATATTTAGGATATCCATTCACAGTGACAATCAAAAAACTCTTGACCAGTTTTGGTTGAAATTAGAACACGCCAGCAAAAATTCCATCCCAAAGCTATTTTTCTCACTTGTGAATAGGAGGTCATTGGGCGCAAGCAGCCAATGCAGTGCGAATATAAGTGAAGCCGAATGGGCCCTCTTTTTAACAGACCACTTCAAAGAACATATTAATAGAGATGACCAGGCTAACATCCATTCATCACTAGAAATAACGAGTAATGGCACATCAATCATGCAAAATAAATCTGTCACCCCCGCTACAGCCACTAATACACCACTAACAGTGTGAATCAGCAAGATGATCTTTCGATAAAGTCCCCGATGGCTCTGGAAGTCATGAGAAACAATATTGCTCGCACCATAAGCAATGCCCGGTCAGATGAGGCCCCAGGGCCTAATGGTCTCCCGCAGGCCCTGTTCAAAGCTGACCCTAAGTTGTGGTCTGAACACTTGGCCCCTTTATTTTCATACCTCTGGTTCTCTCACAGCATACCAGAGTCATGGAAAGGAGCCATAATTCACCCCATTTTTAAGGGAGGTTGGAGAGCTGATCCCAAAAACTACAGGATGATAGCTTTTTTAGACATAGAATGTAAACATTACGCTAGCTTATTGCTGGAAGAGCCATCGACCTGGGCACATAAAACTCAGTGTTTGCCGTTTAACCAGACCGGTTTTGTGACCAAATCAGGTACCACAAGCAACTTACTTGCCTTATCTGTACGGACGGATAAAGCAGCACTTTAAAAAAACACCATTACAATGCTGCTTTGTTGATTTTAAAGCGGCCTTCGACCGGGTGCCCAGGGGCCTGCTATGGCACAAACTGCAAAAATGGGGAATACCACCGGCCATAATCCAACTCCATTTAAATACATGGATCCGCATAAAGTTGGGAGAGGAATCACACGTCTCAAGAAAAATACAGACCTCCTGTAGGGTTAAACAAGGATGTGTGCTGGCCCCCCTCCTTTTTAATCTTTTCATCTCAGACTTATCTGTGCTATTGGACAACGTCAATTCCCACTCTCTTCAATTAGGTGGATCCAGCATTAGTAATTTGCTGTACGCAGACAACCTTGTTTTACTTAGCCATAAAAGAGTTGGACTACAGAGATTACTTGACAAGCTGCTTCCCTATACAGCAAGTAATGCTCTGGAACTAAATCTATCAAAAACAAAGTCCATCCCCTTTGGAAAGCGGAAGCAGCCGAGCAGCGGGTGGTTTTTTAATGGCAAAAGCATTGAAACAGTGACATCGTATAAATACTTGGGCATTCATATGGACTCCAAGGGAACCTTCCCAAAACAGAAAGAAGTGGTTAAAGCAATAGCACTGTCACTTGAAGCACCACTAATTAAGCTTGCGAGACAGTTATTTGGTCTTAGCCTATCTCCCTCTCTGATAGTTATGAAGGCTAAGGTCATAACTTATCTAACATACGGTCAAGAGATAATGTTGGGGAGTGATTTTATTAAGCTGAATTAAATAACAACCAGAGTTTTCAAGCAAGTCTGGCACCTGCCAAAATCTGCATCACCCGCTCAGATCAGGCTTGAGTTCGTTCTTTTGGATCATCAGGGTGTCGGAGCCGGCACATTTATTAAGCTGTGTAACAGACTGCGCAACTCTCTGGAAGAAAGCCTGAAGGCCATGCTGTGGCAAGAAGTATCGGCTGGCCAAATCAGTCAAAAACACCGATGTTATCTTGATCCCTCCTTACAACTGCTCGATGTTGAAGAAAACTGGGGTACTAACCCACCCCAGCAGGCATTAAAACTAGCCATCAAAAGAGGTGTTCGACTTTGGTCCTTTCATTCAGATAGGACACAATTGTCCAAAAGAAAACATGCCTGGACTATAATTGTGGAATTGAAACCTAGATCAGAGGCACCTTATTTATCAAGCACCTAGGCTCTTTCTTGGAAGAAAATATTTATGCATTGAGGATGGGAGACTGGCCTTTTTTAAGAAACCTGGCAGATTGGTGCCGCTCAAGTGACAATACCAAGTGTAGGAGGTGTGGGTACCACTCAGAATCAATTGAGCATGTGGTTTGTGTCAGTCCCGCTTTTCTTAATGACAGAAAGATTTTGCTGCGGGTGAATGGATCAAAAATGGAGCCCGATTGCACCGACAAGCCATCATAGCTGCCATGAACCAAGAAAACACGATGCTCAGCATCCGGTTTAGCAATTCGTCACAAGAGCGGCCAAAAATCTCAGAACGGCAGGATTGCAATCAACCCCGCCACAACCTGTACACCCATGAACATATCCGAGCCCCAACAAACTCTTGCCAATTCAAAGACAACTACCAATGCCTGCCAATGCTATTTTACTGTCTTATTGCCCATTACTTTATTTCCTGAACGTCAAGGTTCGGTTGTTCTTTTTTAGGTCTTGCTTAGTAGCGTGCATGCGCTGCAAAGGCAAAAAGACCTATTCCTATCTCTTCGGCTTTTCAGCCAAGAACGTGCACGCGTTCCATTGCCTTCAATGGCAATGCGTGCACGTCAGGAGATTCACTTGCGGGAGCGAACGCCACCATATGGTAGCAAATATCGCTCCCGCAAGTGAACCTCGCAGCCCTCCTCCCCCCCCTGCTGCCACGCACGCCTCCCCCCTGCTGCCGGCAGCGCTACATCCTCAAACAGCCTAGGAATTCGTGAATCTCTCTGGAGCTCCCGTAACTGTCAAAGCCACATTTGTGTTAACCACAGAATCCTTTGTCTCTGCTCTTCAATACCCTGTTTCCTGCATTCTGATAGTGCAAAATCTTTTTCATTTCCACCGTAGATTATGATTGTAAACGTGTGTGTGTCCTGTTACTCAAAACAACAAATATAAGATGGTCGCGCAGGCCCCCCTCCTCACCCAGATGCGCACGCTAGTTACATTTTGCCTGCTATTCCCTGCCATGTCTAAGCCACTGGTTCTCACCCCGTCGCTCCAGAGGTCAACTACCCTCTCCCTGCTGCCTGGCTCCTCCTTACCCCTCCTAACTGGAAACGCACAGTGCCATTTCTCCCCCGCACAGTTTCGGCACTGTCCAGAAGTTCCTGTGACTGAAGACTGCGTTCTGTTTCCAGCAGCCACTGCCGCCGCTCCACGACTCCAGACCGGGCGGCGTCTCCAGCCAGGCGCAGCAACATGGCAGACATCTTCCGTTGAGGGCACAGGAAGCATGTAGCTCTCCTCCCCAACCCCACGGTGAAACTGAACAGTGGGCTGGTTTAATCTGCTTCTGCACCCTTGGTCTCAGCGGAGAATGCATGCTTCCCGACGGTGGCTGCGGGGCCCAGCTACTGCGACCCCCAGAGGTGAGTGAGGCCTAAACCGCTCAGTCCCCCCGGCAATTAGAGTACCCCTTCCCAGAGGAGAATACTCCCCTCGCCCATGAATACATCCATTGCTCTTTGTTTCGGTGTGATAGCTCGGGTTAATGCGCCTGCTGCCAAGGGCGCGACAAGACCTTCGAGTGCCCTTTGACCCTTCACCAGATCTCCCTTGTGAGAGTAGGACTTTCCTGCAGGGTGCCATCCGAACTACATGCCCGCCATTGTAAGTCATGGCACTCTGTGCTCTCACCCCAGCTCTCCAGGAGGACGCAGAACGGCCCTACAGTCTCCCCCTCACACAAAGTGCATCAGCCAGTGACCCTTCTTTTGTGAGCACCCCTGACACCACCTCACCACCCGCCTTCCCCCGCTCCCCGCTCTCTCTCTATCCCTGCCCTCTGGAACCGTGCTGTGGGATAGATGGAGATTTAAGGAGCAGTATGGAAGTACAAGCTGGAAAGGAGGGGCATAATGGCAAGACAGGCCCTGTGGTGCCGCTTTGGAGACCAGCAGGATTGTATGAGAGAAGGCATGAACTCCAAGGTCTGCTCCATAAGAAAATTCAATCAAGAATAACTGAGAATCGATACCATGCAACGAACTTCAGCCAAAATTGTTTGCACATTAACTAGTGATTTAGAAAACCTTGGATCTAATAAATAAAAATCGCAAATGAGTCTTTTTGTATTTTTTATTATAGACTTGGGGTGTATAATTGCTATATCCTGCCTGGGAGCAGCACAATATTGTTGAAGGTTGCTATTAATTCACCTAGTCCTTGCTGTGTAGCTTGGAATCAGTGCTAGCCCAGCAGGTGTGAAAGTGCAGATAAAATCCCCAGGATTTAATAGACCAACAGGTAGATTCATCAAAGACCCGTTTTGCGAGTCTTTAATAGCGATTCATGAGGAATCGCTATTACAGACTCGCAAAACGGGATTCATGTAGGAATCGCAAAATAAATTGCGATTCCTACACATTCCTTATTGCGATTAGCAATTTGCTAATCGCAAATAAGGAATAACTCCCCATTCATTCCTATGGGCCTTATTTCGTTATGAGATCCGCGCATGCAAGAGAGTGCTCCTGTATGATAGCTGGAATACTATGTGAAAAGTCACAGGAGAGCCCGCCCATCTTCCTCCTCTTGAAGAACTGCCTTGTATGTAAGGGGTATAGGTTGGTGACCGTCGTAGATCTTCCTAACCCCTTAGTGTCTGAAAATACAAATTTCACTATTACACACCTTGCAAATCAGTTTGCTGACATCATATTTGTGTTTTTAATATCACATTATTGTAGATCTTACAGTTTTAGTTGCAGCTTGCTCTCTGCTGAGGATCAAGGTAATCAAACCTGTTTTGCAGAGACACGCTACCATTATTGTGTCTCCAAGTCCTACATGACAGGGAAACTGCTGTATGCCTCCTGGCACAGCAATGCAAAGTAGCCTGAATTTGATATTCTGCTACTGAAAGCAATGTCACTTCTGCATTATGGCAGGTCGTTGATTTGGGAACCTCTATTTGCCAATGATAACAAACACATTGGTTTTAATCAATCAATCAAGAATTTGTAATGGGCGGCAAATCAATGAGAGGGTCTCAAGGTTCTGGAGTTGCTGCTTCTTTCATGGTGATCTGTTCATTTGAACAGCCAGGTCTTGAGTTCTTTCCTGAATTGCTGGAGCGATGAGGTGGTCCTGAGGTGCAGAGGAAGGTCGTTTCAAGCTTTGGCTGTCAGGTGTGTGAGAGCGCGTTCTCCGCTGTTCCTTCGGCGGGTTCGGGTCGTTTATGCAAGGAAGAGGGAGGCAGATCATAGGTGTCTGGTTGGTGGGAGGTCAAGTGTTTGTTGATGTAGGCTGGTCCTTTGTTGTGCATGGCTTTGTAAATGTGGGTCAACATCTAAAACTGGCATCTCTTCTGGATCAGGAGCCAGTGTGGCTTCCTGAAATGGGGTGTGATGTTGGTACGTTGGGGGAGGTTGAGTGTGGTCGCAGAGTTTTTTTATTACCTGTAGTCTGTTTAGGAGGCATGTGGTGATTCCTACATAAAGTGTGTATCCGTAATCCTGTGGTTTAACCACGTTCCTAATTTACACATGGGATGTGTTCATTTGGCGGGTTGCTCATTTTGGAAGTGCAAAGATGAAGGAAAAAGAGGACGTCCGGACCTAATATCTCAACCTGTTTTCTTTTGTCATCCACCCCAGCCCAAACATTTTATTTCTAAAATGCATGAATATTTATAATGCTATTAGTATGAAAGAGCACTCCAGGCCAAAGGCTGTGTTGGTTACTTTCTCTCAAGAAGTATGCTAATGACAGGAAGGCAGAGGTTCTGGTATCTGGCTTAGGTAGAAAGCTGCTTAAGATGTTTTCTTTCTCAGGCGGTTGTTTATCTGTTGCTTTTGTGAAATCAGAAATGGTTAGAATCAACTACTATGGTATTAATGCAAATTAGTGACTGCCCAGGAAGTGTCTGTAAGAAATCTGAGCTCTATTCATGGTGTTAACTGTATTAAGGTTTAGCTTGTGCCATTAACATGACTCTTTTGGTTTGTCCTGAGACCTTGACTTTATGCAACCTTGAAACATCCTTTATGCTAAAACTGTGAAGAGCACCGTATAGGAGCTGTGAAGGGCATATCCGTATACTGCATTCATTGGATGATTCCACCTCAAAAGAATGTATTGCCATTTGTTCTATCGAAAACAGGCTCTGGTACACCAGGGAAATAAAGAACAATCATTTTTCAGGAGAGTAACAATGCTGAAGTGAATCATGCTTTGATGAGCTGGTGTCCTTCTGCTGTTTCATCAGCAGTATACTAGTATTTCAGTGTTTATCGCCATTTCGAGGAGCCTTCAAGGGCAAGCAGCCACCTGTGGATTGAGTCATACACATTTCTGCGGCTTAGTCCTTGCAGCTTTTAGTGGAGGGAAGTTTATTGGGAGATCTTTGAGACGGTGACTTTGTAGCACCTCTGTTTTAAAAAATAGCACCCCCAAATTGTGTTAGAAGGACTGCATGAACTCTGAAGAAGAAACAGAGGCTGAATTTGATCTTTTGGGCTGCTCTTGTGCTACCTCCAACCTAGCCTTCTTGACCAAGTTGGACTTATGCACTGCATTCCTTTCATTAGTCTTTTCTCTGCTTCTAAGGGATATGAGACAAGCATTGGCATAGCAATAGGTCTCATCTTTGGGACCTTATAAATGATTAGTTATCCAGCGCAATATCCTTGGTGGTACAACATCAACTGTTGTATGGCTAAACATTTATAAGGTCCCAAAGGCGCGACCTATTGGCTATGCCAATGCTTGTTTGTTCTTACTGACAATTATATCATACCCAGCAGCCCATATTCTCCATTAGATAACCATGAAATAGGTGAATTACATGCATCCAACAATAAGGACATAACACTCTAATGAACTCTAGCAACATTTCCCCTTCCTTTTAAAACTATTTTGTACCAATGACTCGCTTTTAAATTTTTTTACTTTTTTAGTACTTAAAAAGTATTGTGTCTCTTTCTTTTTCTTCATTTTAATTGTCATGATTTAAAGTAATCAAACAATAAACCAGGCGCCACAACAACCAGGTCCTCCCGACAGATACCGACACCCCAGATTCACCACCCCCCAGCCACACCGACCCCCTGCTCTCCTTGACCTACGTCAACGACGAAGACACCATCAAAATCATGAACACCATCCAATCCGGCTCACCATGGTACCCATGCCCACACCACATCTTCAACAAAGCAAGCTCCACCATCGCACCCCATCTCTGCAAGATCATCAACAACTCCTTCAAGACCGCCACCTTCCCGGTGAGCTGGAATCACGCCGAGATCAATGCCCTACTCAAGAAACCCAAGGCGGACCCCAAGGCCCTCAAGAACTTCCGACCCATCTCCCTACTCCCGTTCCCAGCAAAAGTTATTGAGAAAATCGTCGAAAGGCAACTGACCTCCTTCCTCGAAGAGAACAACATCCTGGACCCATCCCAATCCGGATTCTGCAGCAAACACAGCACCGAAACAGCCCTCATCGCTGCCACCGATGACATCAGAGTCCTGCTGGACAATGGAGAAACCGCGGCCCTCAACCTCCTGGACCTCTCGGCCTCCTTCGACACCGTCTGCCCCCACACCCTACGCACATGCCTCTACAATGCAGGGATCTGCGACAAAGCCCTGGACTGGACCGCCTCCTTCCTCAACGGTAGAACCCAGAATCGCTGCCTCCCTCCATTCCGATCTAAAGACACCAAGATCATCTGCGGCGTACCCCAAGGATCGTCCCTCAGTCCGACACTCTGCAACGTCTACATGGCACCGCTCGCCAAGATCATCCGATCGCACAACCTAAACATCATCTCATATCTCAAACTCATCCTCTCCCTTACCAAGGCCCCCACTACCGCCAAAATCAACCTCCACGAAGGTATGATCGCCGAAAGGATGAATAACAGCCACATTAAACTGAACTCGGACAAGACGGAGGTCTCATCATCGGATCCACCCCCTCCGCATGGGAAGACTCATGGTGGCCGGCCACACTGGGAGCTGCACCGACGCCCTCCGACCACGCACGCAACCTGGGAGTCATCCTAGACTCGTCGCTGTCCATGACCCAGCAAGTCAACTCCTTCTCCTCCTCTTGCTTCAACACCCTCTGCATGCTCCGCAATATCTAAAGATGGATACCCACCAAAATGAGAAGGATGGTCACCCAGGCCCTCGTCAGCAGCAGGCTGGACCATGGCAATGCCCTCTATGCAGGAACCTCATCAAAGCTCCAGAAACTACTACAACGAATACAGATTGCCTCTGCACGCCTCATCCTTGACACCCCCTGCCACAGCCTCATCACAGCTCACCGGAAAGGCCTGCACTGGCTTCCCGTCAACAAGAGGATTACCTTCAAACTCCTAACCCACGCTCACAAAGCACTCCACAACGCCAGACCAGCGTACCTCAATGAACGACTCACCTTCTACACCCTGAACCGCCAGCTTCGCTCCGCTGACCTCTCCCTCGCCACCGTCCACCGCATCTGACGAATGAACGCGGGTGGCAGATCTTTTTCCCACCTCGCCACCAAGACTTGGAACACCCTCCCCCTCCGCCTACGACAGACCCAGGACCTGCTGACCTTCAGGAGACTTTTCAAGACTTGGCTGTTCGAGGAGTAGCAGCACCCCCCCCAGCGCCTTGAGACCCTCACGGGTGAGTAGTGCGCTTTACAAATGGATTGATTGATTGATTAATAAAGATAAATTCAAATTCAAATAGAGCTATGGAGGAGGGGGATAGGCCTTGCTCATCAAGGGCACCAAGGGATTGCCAAAATGAAGCCCCGTCTCTCATGTGATATAACAAGTGCAGATGAGTCACGTGCACCGATCCTGACTGAGGAACTAAGCTGCCCCTAAAAAAGCCTCAGGCTACCAGAGAATTTGAGAGGTTTATGAGGACCATAAACCACACTCTCCGAATAGGTGTTGAGCAAGGGGAAGATGCGGAAGGCTGCCTGCACAGATTTCTCAACACCTACTGACAGACCCCCAAAGTACCACCAACTGTGCCCCTGCTCATCTCATGTTCAGGAAGCCCCGAGAGACTACATTCTGACCAGCCCTGGAATGGCAACCAAGGGACATCGATCATGAAGTGACTCAAGGACAGCGCAAAGTCACTATTGAAAAGGCGAGCGCTCGCAGGAGGGCCCGAAGTATCAATCTGCAGATCAGGGATCCTCTGGTCATCAAAGTAGATATCCAGGCTGGAAGTTCCAGACTCCCTATGAGTCAGAGGTCTGGAAAGTAGTCAAGATAAACGGGCTACCTTCCCGGAGAGCTGGAAGCATGCCAAACTCAGCGCTCTACTGAAGAAACCATCAGCAGACCCCACCGACCTCAAAAACTACTGCCCCATCTCGCTCCTCCCGTTTCCGGCCAAAGTCATCGAGAAGACCGTCAACAAGCAGCTGGCCGCCTTCCTCGAGATGAACGATTCCCTCGACCTCTCGCAGTCTGGCTTCTGGGCCAACCACAGCACCGAGACCGCCCTCATCGCAGCCACCGATGACATCCGAGCCCTGCTCGACAACGGGGAGACTGCGGCCCTCATCCTCCTGGACCTCGCTGCGGCATTCGACACCGTCTGCCACCGCACCCTAGTGCAGCGCCTCAGCAACATCGGAATCCAAGAGAAGGCCCTTGATTGGATCATCTCCTTCCTTGCTGGAAAGACACAGAGAGTCCGCCTCCCCCCGTTCAGATCAGAAGCCACCTAAGTCATCTGCGGCGTTCCTCAAGGCTCCTCGCTCAGCCCCACCCTCTTCAATGTCTACATGAGCCCCCTCGCGGCCATCGCACACCAACACAACCTCAACATCAGCTCTTACGCAGACGTCACCCAGCTGATCCTCTCCCTCACCAACGACCCCGCCACCGCCAGAGCCAACCTACTCGAAGGGATGAAAGACGTCGCCGAGTGGATGAAGAACAGCCGCCTGAAACTGAACTCAGACAAGACGGAAGTCCTGATCCTGGGCTCGTCACCCTTCGCCTGGGACGACTCCTGGTGGCCCCACACCCTGGGCAGCGCACCCATACCGACAGACCACGCACGCAACCTGGGCTTCATCCTGGACTCCTCCCTCTCCATGACCAGACAAGTCAACGCCGTCTCCTCATCGTGCTTCAACATCCTGCGCATGCTACGTAAGATCTTCCGGTGGATCCCCACCGAGACCAGGAAGACGGTCACCCAGGCCCTCGTCACCAGCTGACTGGACTACGGCAACTCCCTCTACGACGGAACCACTGCCAAACTCCAGAAGAGACTCCAGCGGATCCAGAACGCCTCAGCAAGACTCATCCTCGACATCCCCCGACACAGCCACATCTCCGGACACCTGAGAGACCTGCACTGGCTCCCAGTCAACAAGAGAATCACGTTCCGACTCCTCACCCACGCACACAAAGCCCTACACAACCAGGGCCCAAGATACCTCAACAACCGCCTCAGCTTCTACACTCCCACACGCCAGCTCCGCTCGACCAACCACGCCCTCGCCGCTGTCCCCCGCATCCGAAGGGCCACCACAGGAGGATGGTCCTTCTCCTACCTGGCTGCCAAGACGTGGAACTCCCTCCCGACCCACCTCCGCCGGACTCAAGACCACCTCGCCTTCAGGAAGCAGCTCAAGCCCTGGCTGTTCGAGCAGTAGCGGACCCCCCACCCCCCCAAGCGCCTTGAGACCCTCCGGGTGAGTAGCGCGCTATATAAATGCTTTGATTGATTGATTGATTGACCATGGTCACTGCACAGTGAGGTGGTCAAAGTGTAACCAGGAACATCTCTTGGTTCAAATAGGTAATGGCGTGCCTGAGAACATCAAGGTCGAAGAGGAAGAAGCCACAGAAGGACGATGCAGATGGGAGACGACATCCTCTTCAGAAATGCTCAGACGATAGTTGTCATTGCACGGAAGGGAGAGATGCAGAACCAGTGTGTCTGAATGCTGAGGTATTTCACAGGAAAACACCTTGAGGAACGGATCCTTAGGCCAGTGGCTCTGGAAATTTCTGTGCTAGGTCTGGCCGAAGTGACTCTCTGTTTGAATTGTTGTAAAGAATGGGAGGCATTTAGAGAGCCTCTAAGCATCTTTGGGATCAATTATGCCATCGCATCGTAAAATGGGACCATGTGTGCGCCGGTCCCGCATACACAATTAGGAAGCGCCCGCCACACTGGCTGGCGCATCCCGCATTTTTTACATTGTGGCGGGCGATGCTGTCAGCAGCATCCGCCGCAATGTAAAAAAGGCATTTGTGCATTTGCATGCACAACGTGGCAGGCACCGCGCGGTGCCTGCCACGTTATGCATGCAAATGAAGTGTGCCCCCAACCCCCAACATCCTGGGGTCCCGCAACGGGCCCCCAACTGTGAAAACCGCATGCCTTTCTATGGCGGCAACGCCACCACGGAAAGGCTACTTCCCGCATGCATTGTAGTTTGGATGGCGGTGTCTAGCAGACACCCGACACTGCCACAATATTCAACCTTTTCCGCCCGGTCGACTCGTCGACCAGGCAGAAAAGTGTGGGATGGTCTTTCCGTCCAGCGCGGTACCCCCCGCCATCATAATATGGCGGAGAGGGGTAATGGGAGGCGGGCGGGAGATAATGTCGGGTGAATCGCCACCGCCATGCAGGAGGTGGCGATCCGCTCAACATTATAATAGACCCCTAAGTATCCATTTTAGACACTCTCAGGGCCGTTCATGGCCCGAGGATGTAAATAAATGTGCGTAAGGTCGCTTATGGCCTTCGCCGACACTATATGCGTGGTGTTACGTGCGTGACATCATTTCAGCGCTTACCTGCCAGGGTAACCCGCCCGCTAGAGTTTGGATTTCTCCTTCATTAATTAGTCCACGACTTTCCTTCCAGAGTAACGTAATGGAGTACAGAATAAGTGTGATTTCATGATTTGGTTCAAAAATACATTCTATGAATGATTGTTAGTGCTCCATGATGAGAGGTGCTCAGCGAGAAACGCATACTTCTTTCTGTGACAAGGCATATTTCTTTAAAGTAAGCGTGAATTTCACACACCAAAGAGTGTCGCTTTAACTGCAGCCTCTTCATCTTTCTTCGAAATAATAACGTTTAATGGCATCCATATCTGTCCTGGGTGTGTTTATATTTCATGAGGCAGTTTCATTATTCTCTCTGAGGAATTGTAGGCAGTGACACCTGCGTTTAATAAAAATGTCTGGCTATTTAGTTAAAATATGTCATGGAGTGCACGAATCAACAGATAAACTGGTAACAGCGTTTCGTTTTGGCAGATAGCATGTTCTTTCTCACAGCGTTAAATTAGACACGCCAATGGCTTTTAAAAAATAATACAAAATAGAAATGAACAGAACCTCTGTTAAACCAACCCATGCATGAAAAGTGCAATGACATATCGGAAGGCAGAAAGCTACCTCGAAAGCACTTTTGAATAATTGAAACCCGTCCCTTCCATCACAACAGGTTTTATAGCGAATACTGGATCATTGTAATTCAATGAATTCATTCCTCTGCATTACAGATTTTATTAAAAGCTAAATTTAGCCTGACCCTGAGCGGTCTAGATCAATTTTGCTTAAAGTTTAATGAAATGGAAAATGTCTTCCTTTCAGCACCAAATTACCGGAGAGTGAATATGCTTTGGTGTGACATTGTAGAATGAAGGCATTTCTATATTTGAGAGAAAAAAATATAAAAAGGAGCAAAATAAAGCTGATTGAAACTTCAAATCAAAATACCTTTATTGATCAAGTGAAGGCCAGGTCTGTTTTGTATTTTTCTTAATATGCCGCCCACAAAATTAAGGTTTTTTTTTTGTTTTTTTTACAGAAAACCATTTTTATTTCATTTAGTTAGCCTCTCCATTTAGTATACCACTTAGATTCATGTTTTGCTTACTGTAGTACTTGGATTTCCATACCATCAACAAAAAAAGATCAACACTTTCCTTCCATTTCTATAATCCCCTGGAAGCATGCCCACCAACTTCTTCAATACTGGAAGCTTCCCAGGCCTCCTAACCCTTTACTGCCTCCTCTCGTTCGCGCCCAACCCTCCAAAATCTTCTTACCCACTCCTCTGCTGACAGTTCGTAACCCATGTAAAGCTTCCCACAAAATGCAAGCTCCGCTAACGTTTCCAATCGTAACCGGAGACAAACAATATTCGATCAAGACCATAATAACATTTACCACATCTTGCCGCTGACACTCCCAACCACCCTCCATAGACCTCCTCACAGCCAGATGCCAGGAATTCTACACAAACCTGCCTGTATGCTCTCCTTGTAGACTCAAGGAAGGACCACTCTACTGCACGGATGTCCTATGTCCCAGAATTGCTACACTACCTCAGTCTTCTCCTCCCCTGCCCCGGATGCCAGCCCATGGAATCTCATCCACTGTAAACGAGACAAAACAACAAAAACATAATTGTCGATTCCAGGGTTTTGCCAGGCTTTAAGCACAATGTTCTATTAAGGTACTGCAACACAAAAATTATCAACAACTGAGAAGAGTATCCTTCTTTTCATCACCTACCTGCAATTCTTTTGCCATAACTACATCCACCTTACCTGTCGTTTTTGCCTTGTCAGTCTCCACTGTTCCTGTACCTTGATCCTGGACATAGCTACCTTTTAAAAGACCCACCTCACTTCTCTCGCCATCCCAGCTGACACCCACACACCTCCTAAACAAGTCTGAACCACCTTTTCCGACTCTCGCAGCCTTACTTGGGTTCAGGGTTGGGGTCCACTGTAAAGTTTGCTTTCCTGCCACTAGCCAACACTCCTGTGCTTCAGTCACTGATTTCTGATCTGTTCTCTTGGCAACAGTCCTCTGAAAATACCAACTTCTTCCTTCAATCAATCAATCATATCATTTGTAAAGCGCACTACTCACCCGTGAGGGTCTCAAGGCGCTGGGGTGGTCAATGCTGCTACTGTTCGAAAAGCCAGGTCTTGAGGAGTTTTCTGAAGGTCAGTAGGTCTTGGGTCTGCCGTAGGTGGATGAGGAGGGTGTTCCAGGTCTTGGTGGCAAGGTGGGAGAACGATCTGCCACCAGAGGTCGCTCTTCGGAAGCGGGGACTGTGGTGAGGGCGAGGTCAGTGGAGCGGAGTTGGTGAGTGGGGGTGTAGAAGCTGAGTCGTCTGTTGAGGTACGTTGGTCCGGTGTTGTGGAGTGCCTTGTGTGCGTGGGTGAGGAGCTTGAAGGTTATCCTCTTGTTGACTGGGAGTCAGTGCAGGTCTCTCAGGTGGGGTGTGATGTGGCTGCGGCGAGGGATGTCAAGGATGAGGCATGCAGACGCATTCTGGATGCATTGGAGCTGTCTCAGGAGTTTGGCCGAGGCTCCTCGGGTGCCGAGGTGGGGTTCAGCCAGGTCTCCGTCAGGAAGGCGACATCTGGGGAGGTTGAGTCGAGTAGGTCCCAGAGTTCAACGGCGTGTTTGAGGGCGGAGCGGGTGTTGAGAAGGATGCATCTGAGGTGGTTGGGTTTTTTCCTGGTCGGCAGCATGGTGGGGCGGATGCTTGTGAAGCTGCAGTTCCGGCAGGTGAAAGCTCCGTGGGTGCGCTTCGGGGTGGCCAGGAAGCAGGTGTGTGATCGTCCGGTGTTGAGTATGTGGAGGGTTCTGGCATCGTAGCGGTGTCAGGCATCGTGGCGTTTGCGGGTTCCCTTCTGATTAACACTGCCACACATGTGACAGAAATATTTAGGTGTCGATTACCAGTCCTTCTTGTTGCTACCACCTCCGTTACTGATCTCACCCTCTTCCAAATCATCATCTCCGTAGTTCAGCAACATATCTTCCTTGCACTCCTCCCACACTGCACCTTTTACCATTACACTCGTTCCAGGCACCTCATCGTCACCAACACTCCCAGCTCCAAACTCACCATAGTGTTCAAAATACGAGGGCTTTGTTGTTTTCTTGCAGGAGGCCTCAAAGAATCCCCCCACACCAAGGAATTGTCTAGTGATGTCCCAAGGCCAACAGCAATAACCTGGTTCCTGACTGCTGACTGCCCACTGTGATCCAAACCAAATCTAGCTAATACCCACCTGGTCTGGGGCCTACTACTTATTAAACTAATCATGCCCCCCTATTACCTGCTCCTCACTAACCCAAAGTCAAAACCTCATCTGCGGGCTACTGGTCCCCTTTACCAAAGGGGGTGGACATTACCACCCTCTTCACCTCTTGACCTTCCAGCCATCAGCCTTGTCAATACAGCATCCAGGCACCCCAGAAATCCTTCAAGCTTCAATCTCGTGCAGTACCACACCAGGGGCCCTCAGTCCTTGCCCTTGGCTGCTTCTAGCAGCTAGCACGGTTACCTGAGCAAAAATACAACCATGCTGTCACCTGAATAAATCAGATCATGCTCCAGCTCCAAACGGGGTCCCCACTCCTTCCTCCCTGCTGAACCATTCATCGTTCTATTGGCATGACGCGGGCCTGCCCATTTATCAACAAAAGGTTAATCAGAAAGGCCCGCCCTCCTCCTCCTCACCCCGCCCAACAACACTGTGCCCGCCTCAGCCATGCTGGCCTGCTCGCGCACCATTGTGTCACCAGTCCCACTACACACAGGTACAAGCACAGATACTTCCTATTTTGCCTCCTTTTTCAGCTTGTCAGCCCTGAAGGTCCTCCCTGCTGGATAGGGCTCTGCCTGTGCATACATCCCTCCCACACCCATGGCCTTCCCCACCACCCCCTCTCACCTTCGCCTTAAATGGGGAACACGCCAAGACAGCTGCCACAACACCCCTGGCTGCAGGTCGGGTGGATTGAACTCATTTTGGAAGTCAAGGCTGGTCTACAATACCAGGCTTTAACAAATATAATCTCTTCTCTGCCTCTAAGACCCACAGGGCTTCAACAATGCCCTTATTTTTCTTAGTGCCATTTCAACTCCCAAACAACCCACAAATATTAACAAAAGAATATGACCTGTCTCCTTGCAATTAGACTCCTTCACACAGCCAACCTAAATTTATCACAAAACCTCAAAAACCATCACTTCCAAAATTCAAAATTGTCTTCAACCCTGACCGGTGTGCATCCCTGTCACCAGACAAAGGGAGGGCTTAGCCAACACCTCAAGTTAATACCCCTATGAGGCTCAGCATTCCAAGCCACAGCAGGGGCAAATTCACAGAAGCAGACTGGCTCAGCGCCTTCAGCATGGATGAACCTAGCCCCTGACAACCTCAGCAAGGACATCAGCAACTTCAACAAATGGATCAAGAACAGTGTGGATTCCCTCACACCCATAAAACCCAACAAGCAGAGTTGATCATACAAGCGGGGCAGCTGGTACACAAAAGACCTCCAAGGCACCAAACAACACTGTAAACAACTAGAAAGGAAATGGTAATCCAGCCATGACACAACCGACATAACTACCTAAAATGTTGAACTCAAACGCTAACACCAGCACATAAGAAACCACTTTGAAGGAAGCTCCAACAGCTGCAAGGAGATCTTCTAAATTATTATGGATTTCACTTCAGTCACTGTCACCAACACCCTGCATGCCAGCAACTCTGCCACACCATATCCAACTTCTTCCACAGAAAAATCGCAAATATGTACAGCAACCTAGCACACCAACCCAACCCCAGAGAACTTATTGTTAACCTACCTACCACCAACTATGACGTCCACCTAACCAGATGGACAACCCTCACCAGAAACAACACAGCACCAATCATGCAGACCATTCAGTCAGGGGTCCTGTTTGACTTGGCCCTTTTTGCAGGGTCATCCCTGAAATTTTTGCCTTCCTCCTGGCATTTTTTCTGACCTGGTGTTGGTGGTTTTAGCACTTTGGGCACTTTATTACTGCTGTCCAGTGTAAAGTGCATGTGCTCTCTATAGTAAAACGGGGTAAGATTGGTCTACACCTGTTTGGCGTATTTAATTTCCCTATCAGTCTCCTGTAAAGTGATATCTCATATATCCGGAGCCAGTAAATTAAATGCTACCTGGTGGGCTTGTAGCTTGGTGGGTGGCTGCTTGCGCCACCCACCAAAGTAGCCTTTCAAACCTGTCTCAGGCCTCTGCCATTGCAGGGCCTGCGTGTGCAGTTAACTGCCGCTGTGACGTGGCACATAAAGTGGGTGCCACATCTGTGACTCCCTTTTACTACATATTAGTCACCTCTAAGGTAGCCCCTAGCTAGCCAAATGGGAAGGGTGTGCTGTAGTTAAAAGGTAGGGCATTTTACTTAACTGTGTGGCATATCCTGGTAGTGACAAGCAGCCATTTTTGTTTCTCACTACTGCGAGGCTTCCTTCTCATAGGAATGCATTGGGGATTCCCCGATATGTGTTTCAGTGGTAATTCCTGGTATGAGAGGAGTAGCGTGATCAAGTTTGGTATGCTTGGAATAGTGGTAATAAATGCTGCGTAATGGTGTTCGTAGATTTATTATCACTATATTAGAAATGCCACTTTTAGAAGTAGGCATTTCTGTGTGCTTTGTGTCTTTGTGCCTGCCTGATGTGTATTGCATTTCTGGTGCTGGAGTGACAGGGGATGGGGAGGTGCAGTGGCTCTAGAGGGGCTGGGTGAGTCAGCACTAGACTGAATAGGCCAATCTGCATTTGGAGTAGTGGGAGGAGTAGCACCTGGGCTTGAATAGGACTGTGCCTGCCTTACACAATGCTGGCTCCACCCCCTGTGGTGTGTCTAGGGCCAGAGCCTACACTGACAAAGATGTTGTGCACTTGTTAAATGCCCCCCAGAACTGGTTTCAACTGGGTCCCAAGCCCTATGCGAGGGCAGAACAAAGAAGACATGTGGCATAAGTATTAGGGCTTTTGACACCATGTAAAGTTTCTACGGCTTGGTGCTTACTTGTTGCCAGCAGGCTGCTGGACTGCCATGAGGAACCACCGCTGGGGAACTGACCTGCTGCTCTGCTTGGCAGCTGAAGGGCCTGCATTTTCTGTCCAGGAGCCCCAGTGTGCTGGCCTGCCTGTGAAAGTTCTGCCCTTGCCCTTCCTTGGAGGAAAAGCGCTGCCTGCTGGTATCGGGAAGTGGGAGACAGGCGGACGCTGTATGTCTTGCTGAATTCCCTGGGCCTGATGCGCTCTAAGTTGATGTGCTCTGGGGGTGTCTCGCTGTGGCAGGCACCGAGCACGAAGAACTGCCCGTGCTGACAGGGCATGCGCATCGTGAGCGCTTTGTCGTTATTTTCCCAGAGAAGGGAGCTCCTGTATCCTTTGCGGCGAAGAAGCAGCTGCCAACGCAATCAGGAAGTCAGGCAAGACGAGCCTGACTGTGGGCGTGAGCCGGCACGAAGGGCCAGAAGTGGCCATAGCGGGAAGTCAGACAAGCTTGTGTCTAGAGGAGGACAGGGCTCCTGTGTGCCGGTGAGAGACCCGAGTGTTGCCCAAAGAAGGAGACGGGGTCTTGCAAGCCCCTCCTCCCCTGGGGCGGGGGACTCCCCGTGCTGAGGAGGAGAGCCCTGCATGCCTGCCATTGACGATGGAGGCTCAGAGGACCTCATGGAAAGAGGACAGGAGCCTCGCAGGCTCCACAGGTGACTGCATCCATCCTGGTGTTCTCGCAGCAACAAGAGAAGCCCCGGTGAGTGGGGCTGGGAGGGCACACTGTTGGTGCCTATTTGTTTGATTTCACTGTGAAGAAGAGCCCTGGTGAGGGAGGCTCACAAGCACACTGTTGTTGCCTGCTTGTTCCCCAGCTGCACTGGCAGAACTTGGGCAGCTGCAATGTGGGGGCATTGTTGTGTCGAGGAGAACACACGGTGCCCCCTTGCCCCCATTTTTGTACCGGCCCAATGGGGCCAGTACTCTACTTCATCAGCAGCCTGGTTTCTAATACAAGGCCACGTGCTAATAGAGCCCTAACTTTGGGACAGAGGGCGTTACGGGACAGCCTAGGGCCCGAGGAAGGCCAGTTGGCCTGGAGGCCACTTTGTGTTCTGGTGGGGCGTAAGGTCCCAAGGTGATGGGTGCCCCTCATGAGTGTTAGTGTGGTTCCCTGGTAATGTAGGATGTATGCCTAAGATGTGATGCATAATGTGCTTATGCTACATGCAATGTTACCGGTAGTTACTGGATGGGATTTTCACTACTTGTGTGTACTAATGGCGATGACAGTAGCACAATTAGCACTCTAATGTATATAATCCCCTGTTAAGTAATACCTAGTGCCAGGTGGCAAAGTGTATATATGTGATTATGCTCTAATGTGATTTATGAGTAATTCAAAGGCTATTTTTATTTAACCTAGTGTGGGGTTACTTTTGTGGTGTGCCTAGTATTGCGCTGTTGTGTGAGTGTGTTGTGCAAACGCTTTACACATTGCCTCTGGGATAAGCCTGACTGCTCGTGCCAAGCTACCAAGAGGTTGAGCAGGGGTTATTTTCAGCGTGTAACTACCTTACCCTTACTAGATTGGTGGTTTCTGCCTGACTAAGGCGCATGCCCTAGCCAACCAGAAATCCCAATTCTAACAGTTCTCAACTGACCCATGCCCTCACAACATTTACAACCTAAGAACATCACCATTCTGCACCACTCTGACCCACAGCATCAACGCCTTCATCACGTCCGCCACTTTCCTGGATGAATAGAAATGTGCAGAAATCAACGCCCTCCTCAAGAAGCCCACAGTCGACCAAAACCAACTGAGCAAATTCCAACCCACCTCTCTGCTTCCCTATCCTATCAAAGTGATTGAGAAGATTAAATCAGGATTCAGAAAGAAACACTGCACCAAAGCAGCACTCATCACGGCCACCTATGATATTCTAATCATCCTGGACCAAGAAGAAACAGCAGCCCTTATCCTGCTCGACCTCTGTGCGGCTTTCAACACTCCCATTACACTCTCATCAGAAGACTCTGCAAGATTGGCATATAAGGATCTGCTATCAAATGGACCTGTTCCTTCCTCACTGGAAGAACTCAAAGGGTCGTACTGCCAACCTTCACATCAGAGACAAAGAAATTGATATGCGGAGTCTCAGAGTGATCGCCCTTCAGCCTCGTCCTACATACATGACATTACTTGACAACATCATCACAAGACATCACCGTCATCTCCTGTGTCAATGACACACTCCTCATGCTCTACCTGACAGAAAAAAAAGCCACAGCCAGAATCAACTTCACCAACTGCATGACCATGGTAGCAGACTGGATGCATACCATTTGCCTGCAGCTCAAGTCTTCAGCTTACCTCTGACAAGGCGGAAGTATTGGTCTTTGGTAACAAGACCTCCCGATGGAACTCCACTTGGTGGGCGTCTGAGCTAGGACCAACACCCACACCCACAGACCATGCAAGAAATCTAGGGATCCTCCCAGACAACAATCTCAACGCAGTACCCACATCACACTGCATCTCAGGAAGCTTCACTGGCTCCCCATTCACAAGCGCAGCCAACTCAAACTGCTCATACACAAATACCTAGCCCTACGCACCACAGGACCAGAATATCTGACCAGCCAAAACACTTTCACTAACCTAGCAGATACCTACACTCTGCCTCACTCTCATTCACACACATTACCCTCATCAGCAAAAGCCAAACTGGAGGTTGCTCTTTCTCCTACATCGCGCACAATACATGGAACAGCCTCCCTCAACACATTAGAGCCTCCTCCTCTCTTCTTGGGTTCTGCAAGAAGCTGAAGTCCTGGATCTTCATATAGGTATCTTGGGGACCACAACACTACACACCTGCCCAAGTGCCTGGTTACCCTCTTGGGTGATTAGCATGCTGTACAAATCAATATAACATAAGAAAACATAACAAAACTGCCTATTCCTTTGTATCTGCTATTGCCAATTGTCCCATGTCCTCCTCTGGACTTAACCACCTGTCCGACAAACACTGGAGGGGGTGTAGGGCTTCTACATCACAATACCCCCAACTCCCATTTGTGTTCTGGATCAGTTGTCTAACTACAGTCATCTGCTTTAACTGCTCAGTGAACTCTACATCTCACACACCTACTGCTTACCACTCCCACACCTCCTCCAGTGAATCTCTGGTTCCTTCATCCATTCCAGCACACAGTGCCCAGAACTATAGATCTAGGCACCTGTAGTCTTACCAATAGGAGCATGGTGAACCATGTGGACTGTGAACTAAGTGTCAAAAAAAACAACGATATCCTTAATGTTTGAAGCTACTCTAAGGTCATGGATCTTTTTTACTAGACCCTGATGTCCCCACTTTATCCTCAAGTTTCCAATATTGTGTCTTTACGCACAAGCCTAGCCCATTTAACACTGGATTTCTTTGTTAAAATATTACTACAATTCTCTGGCATCCGAGACAGGGTTTACTTCGATTCCCACTTTGGTATCCGTTTCAGTGCTAGGACACTGATCCATGACTCAGAAACATCATTGTCCTTTCTGGAACTCTCTGTTCCACTTCCAGATGAAACGAAGGGTTTACAGAGGTAATAGTACACAATCTCTACTCCACAGCTCTTATAGAGGCTTATTTACGAGATCCCTGCTCCGACGGTGCCCTACTTTTAATATGGGAAAAAGTAATACATCGGCGGCGCAAGGGGCTTGTAAATAACCCCCTAAAGTTAAAGTTAGTTTCTACTGCCTCCTTATGTTGTTAGAGTGCATCCAATAGAGGTTTAATTTTCCATATGTTCATGACTTACTGACTCCAAGGCAACGAGCAGTCCACAGGCTCATCCCTAGAATGTGTACTGCATGTGGGAACAGTGTCCGCCACAGTCAGGCCCAGTCTAAATTAGAAGACGCAAACTCAGAAAACACCAAGATGCCCTTACAATCAACGGAGGTCTCAATTTTAAAACATCAGTAGCAGACAATGTGAAAAAGGGAACACCAGGATCGTAGAATATATTACTGGCCAGAAAGCATTAATCATGAGTCACTCCAGTGCAACAGGAGGAGCTGCTTCAGGTTTAGAACCCCCTCTCACATCATATGCTATCTTTACTGGAACACTCAGGGCATTCAACCTGCACTGAAAGTAATGTTATCTATCCACAGCATCACCTCATGAGAGTAACTTTGAGGAGGCTGTGTTCCTCTTTGTTTACACTCAGCAGCCTGGAGTGCTGCATAGATTGGATGTCAAAGTAATTAGACATGAATCAGAGACCCTTACTTGGTATCCTCTCTTGCAATATTGACAAGCCATGTAAGTGCAACAATATCTCTACAATTCAATAGGGACTTCCATGGCCATACATTGACTCCATCAAATGGACAGTAGAAAGAGTCACCACCATTGTCAGGTTCTCTCAGTGGGGAGCCAAACTGGTGCCTGTTTTCAGCATGTCAACTTTATCAGCAGGAAACTCAGGCCGGCTTCTTGACAGTGGGCGTTAAATTGATGGAGCAAGGATTTGCACGTTAAGCAACTTGCTTGAAATCATGAACCTCGAATAACTCTAACTATGTAATCAACCCGTTTTGTCTTACTAATCTGCCCTTTGTACGACATTTGGGTGTCCGAGAGACGCTTGCTTATGCGTTTATTAACCTTAATACGCTTGCAATAATAAAATGGCCGCTGATACGCGGGAATTTAGACTGCGCATGCGTCGGTCATAACTATGTGACGTGCCGTATTCAATGTCTTGGAGGGAAAATAATTGCGCATGTGCAATAAATCTAAGATGGCTGCTCTGTGTTTTCACATGCTCTAAGCTTGCATTGCCGCTTTCGCAAAGCTGTCTGCTCTGCATAATCCATAATGCTATAGTTATTATGAAGTAATGGGTGAAGTATAGAAACTCATGGTATACAGTGTAATCATTTATTACTGTGTTCTAAATTGTTTTCTCTTGCTTTTCATGTGTCGTATCCTTTGGGCCTGGGAGGTGCTTAATACTCCATTTTGAAAGTTCTTACTGCGCAAGTCACGTTGTGGAGGTATAAGAACTCTCCAGCAGTGGAACCCAGCCAGCTGGCAGCCACAGCCAAGAGGCTCCTGGGAACCTGACCTGCGACCTAGCTGAACGAAGTTGAACGGTACTAAACTTGCAACAAATGTATACAAATATTGTATTCACCATTGTTAGCTGAACAGCTTATGTCATGAGAACCTGGAATTTAAGGGGTGGGTACGGAAATTGAATATTAAGCCTGAGAAAGTATACATTTTAGGTGGTGTGATGACTTAATCTCCTCCTTTGTCCAATCAAAATTGGGGATCCTTACACTTGCAACATTGGGGGATGGTACACTGACCCGAACAACAGTATAACTAGCGTAGGTTTAGCTAGAGAAATAGTCCGACTTGTCCGAATAGCTGACCTGTCACTGACCCAATGCACTCTATAGGTGACTGATACAGAGAGCTGCGGAGCACTCTGTTGGGAGGTTCGAGAAACCCATTTCGGGGTTTTGGTAATTGAAAGTGCTGGCGAAGCACTTTGCTGGGAGGTTCAAGAACCCAATCAGGGTTATTGGCAGATTCCTTGCAGAGAGGGAGTAGCGCATGCGTTGCAACCGAAGCTGCGGGTGTTGGTCGTACCCTTTGGTGAACCTGGTCCTGATCCAAATTCTGGGGTTATCCTGTCCATGAGCTGCACCTGCTCGCCTACTGGCACCTAAGTCCTTGAGGGTTCCTTCCCGTCTTTTCAAACTGACCCGTGGCCAGGGTTGGTCTTCACTCTATCCTAGGTAAATATAAAGTCTGTGTGGGTGATTGCTTATCTATATTTGCATTTCTAATTCTCGAATATTGCAACGCGTAAATGCATATGTTCCTTTTTCTCCCCTGTCCCTTGATAAATGAGATTTTCATGCATTACTTGTCTATTACCTTGTACCACTTTCGACCTACCTCTAGTTAATGCTAAATCGTTTCTATTTTAGTATATGTTCCTTATCTTACCCTCCCTTAGGAGATAAGCTGAATTTAATAGTATGTTCCAATCTTACCTATCCTATAGTATTTGAGCTAAATTGAATCTCAAATTTAAGTTTCTTTAACTGCTATAAAGTCTCTTGGATATAGCATGTTCCTTTCAGATTGCTATTCTAAAATATAGCATGTTCCTTGTTTTACCTTCCCTTATTCAAAGTTCTTAAATGCTTAGCATAATCTATCTTTTGCATAGCTATACACTTTTAATGATCTTGATTATAGATAGCTTAATATGTTTTAATCTGATACTCATGACATATGATGATGATGATTAGATAAAGTTTTCAACTTACCCATAGTCTGTGGTTATTTCATTTTCACAAATGTAATTATTCTTGACTATCTGATTTATAACTCAACTCACTGATCCTAGGTGATTAGGTTCCTAGTGTCTACATTGCTAGGTTATAGATATAGGAATCAGAAGTATAGAAAATCTCAAGTTATACTGATAGTAGAGCGTGAGTTACCCAAGGTGAATGTTACGGTGTATCAAAATTATGGGCCCAGGTGAGTATTAGTAAAAATATCCTAGCCGGGTGACCTGCGCGCTCTATCAAAATAACTAAATCCTCCAGTTGATTGTGCAAAATGTCCTATCCCTTCACTTTTATTTCCTTGTTTGTAATTTATGTTTTGGCTCAGTTTGAGGGGGCCTTAAACTAAGTGTCTCCCCATATTGCAAAACCTGTGCCTTCCTGGAGCACCTCTGATGAGCCACAGGGCAGAGGAGACCCTAAACTGGTTTCTCCATCCCACAGCCTCAAGTAGATACTTCCCTTAAACCACCTACCCTAGGTCTTGATTGTAAGAAACATAAGTCTACTTTTAAGGTGCAGTCTCTATACTTGATGTTTATTTTCTTGAAAATGTTAATGATTAACAAATTAATTGCAAACAGATAAATAATCTAAATGTGGACCCGTTTTGAATGAAAAAGTGATTGCAATCAGATCTGATAGACCTGTAATTAGAGCCATTTGTTGTGATTGCGAACATCTTATTTTGCAAATTTTCCAGTGCACAATGAAAACTGAATGCCTCCAACAGACATGTCAAGGGCAGCCTAGAATGGTCTTTATCAGGGTTCTCCAAAGCCGGTCCTGGAGGGCCTGATCAACGTTAGATTTCTAAGCTAACTACATTTATCTAAATGGGGGCATGCTAAAAGTCGGGCCCCCCAGACCAACTCTTGTGCCTGTGAGCTGTGAGAATTAGACACGATTAGACGCTGCTGTTTCCACTCCTCGGAGTCCCACGAAAGTGACCTGACATGCTCATATCCTTTCTTGGTTGGTTGGCTGCTTGTTGGTGGGGAGAAAGCAGAGACTGGAGTGGCACTCAGTCGTGTGGGAGTGAGTGCGGGAGAGTGCAAAATGGCAATCTAGTCAGGGGTGGGAAGAAAACCTATTCAAGAGGCCAAATCTTACTGAAATATTCGGCTATTATTCGTCAACTACCCATATGACGTTGTGTGAGACCATGAATTTCACTGAGCACTATACCATGGTGATAAGTACAGGAGCCTGGGGGAACTCTTTGCAGATCTGAATATCAATTTGCAAGTTTCAGGATGGCTTCTCTCATAGAGATGTCCTCTTCTGAAGCCCTCCATTCGGCGCCATGACTAACATCTAACAGTATGTGTATGTTGGTTTTGAGTCTTCTATTTATATGAAGTTTATATTTAGCTTAGCACTGACAGCACTTTATTGAGGCACTAACCGCTAGCTATTTTGCACAGAGCACTTTTGGTAAAATTGGGGCACACAATCTCAAGCGGCAATTGCATGAGGATCTTTTCAAAAATTCAGATGTGTCAAGCACCATCTAATGCGTGCCACTGATCTTACTGCTGCTTATCTTGAGAAGGGCATTATCAAAACTGCTTTTGCCCCTTCTGACCAAGATGTTGGCTACCTGGTGACCTGCCCCTTCATTAGATGAAATGGATTGTCTTTGATACTGTCTATATTTCACACAGTGCACTGAAGCTGAATTTTCTGTTGATCAGATTTGTAATGGGCAGTTATGAATAGAAAAAATGCTACACCACGTGAAAGTAGGGTATCAACGTTAGGGGTGTGCATGAGTGGAGAGCTACTGTGATACACACAATGCAGACAGAATGCCTACTATTTTTAATGCTGGCCATGTGGAATATTTTTAAAGGAAGAAAATGCTGTACTGGGCTGATGAGGCCTGCCTTTTCTTTAAGTTTATTTTAGAACACGAGACGCACATGGCTTTATGGATATATGCCTTCCCGCATAGAACTTTAAGAATAAAAGTATTGTGCTGACATAATTGAACTACCCTCCGACAGGGCCTTACAAAGGCTCGCCTAGAGCCTCGTGTGTGCCCGATGAGCTTGACAAGGTTTCATGAGTCAAAAATAACCAGAGGCTCACCAGGGCTTTTAATTTGCCCTGTGAGATTTACGGCTGATTTGTGAGCACCAATTAACCACCCATTTTTTAGGACCCCCTCAAATATTCTGAGGTATCAGCTTAATATTTGCTGGCAATTTACTGGAAGTTTTTCCCAAGTATTGTGAAGTTAAGACATCCTGTAATTTCAATTGAACATGGACTTCTCGGCAAAATGGCAAATTCTGAGCAGGCCACTTTAATAGTGTGTATATAAGGTAAGATAAAATCATTATGCACAAAGGCTGGATGGAGTTGAAACTAGAGAAAAGATGGAAAGGCAAGTAAAGTGCACTAGCCAAATTATTGTGCAGAGACCTTAAACTTTGAATGAACCAGGCAACAGCAGACACCTTAAAAATCACTTTCCTTCCTTGCTTCCTGCTTGCCACGAGGAAAACCCGCCAGGGACTGAACCACTCTAAATTATGGCCTAAGCAGCAATATATTCATAGAAGATGCTAATGATATTGAAAGGAAGAGCTGACATCATAAAATGACAGCCCTGCCAAAGACGAATACATCTATTTGCTTGAGACATTGCATGGCAGCCAGCACTTAATTTAAGGTTCACTAACCACCGAAAAGTTCTCGGGGCAGAGTAGGTAAGACAATGAGATGCAAACGCTGAGAGTTTAATTGCGTTTTTGACAGTTGGCGCATGATTAGATTTTATAGGGGCTTTTACTTCTGAGAAACAAAAATGCTTTTTTCTGTTTATTCTGTGCTTCCTTGATTCAAGCATTGCTCACATTGCAATTACTGCAAACATACAGGAGACATTTTACTTTTGTGATGATGACAGCTGGTGCACTTACACTGCATTTATTTATCTTGGCCACGGCTTGTGAACCGACCCAATAATCAAAAAATAATTACCAGTGGAATCGGAGATGCTGCACCCGAATCCGCTGGTAATTTCTCTTTATCCTCAGGAGTTTCTCCAGCGGAATTTGTCTGCCATCAGCAGCGTCCCTGGCGTTAACTTGTAATTCTGAGGGGTCTGTGAACTGGTGTTGCCGGCTCCATCGGAAACTCTAAACTGGGACCGTAGTTCCTTGAAGAGCCAGATCTAGTTTATCAATTCCTAAAAATATAGGAGAAAAAAATCCTTCTTTAATTGTAAGGCTGGAAGTGCTATTCCACGGCCAGGGAAGCTCATGTAATACATTAATATACCCTACTGCAGACCTGAGAGAACTTTATCCATTGCTATTATTTTAATTGCATTCCAATACAGTTATGAAGCTCTATGTTCACCCAAAGGTATCTTGGCACTAAGAATAACAGGTACAGAAACAGCCAGTGGTGGCTGCCACCAATCGAAACCGGTTGGGTGTCGTGGGAGGGGGGAACAGAGTAGGGTGAGAAATAAAAAAATAAATCACTTACCTAACCTCTCCGCAACCGCTGCTGGCCGCCTCGTTGCTCCTGCTCCTCTTGCCCCGGAAGGGGATGAGCCTCAAGGCACAAGCTCCCCATCCAATCCAGAAGCTGCTCTCTAGCATGAGACCAGTGCCAGCATTGGTCTGAGCCGCCTCGTGTGCCGCCCAGACAGTGCCTGGGAGCCCGTGGGTTTTCTCCAACCTGGCATTAGAACACTGCTGGCATTGAAGACATCACAGTTGCCCAGAAAAGCAACAAATTCGAAATCGACAAAAAGAGTTTTTCGTTGGAGTCCGCTTACCCTTACTTAAATAAGGATTTTTACACACGGGTCGACTCACGTCGATATTTACAGGGCAACCAAGGAAGATCTCGCCAAAAATTCATCACATTTTCCGACACAACTTCATCATCCGGGAGTGAGCCTGACAATACTAATCGCCAATACCAAAATAGAACAGACAACCGACCGGGCCAATATCAACAACAGAATCAACAGCCTTTTTTAGGACGCGGCCAACCGAAACCCCGCGGCAGGACCCGGTTCACCCAACCATGGGAGATGAGAACACGCCAGAAGTTTTACAAGAACTAACCAAATCCCCCATCTTCAATCTTTCTAACAGAACTCTTACTCCAGCTGAAAGATCTATTTTAACAAAAGGTCTCAATTTTGTTCCATCACGCCCTACGGACTATGTTAAAATGAAATTGGAGACATTAGAATTTTGTCGAAAAATTCGCCTGAAAACCTTCTTTCAAGGATCTGAAGAAGTTCAAACAGAAGAGGTGACAGGACTAAAAAAGAAATCATCGTTCTGCCCAAAAGGACCAAATATCCCAAAGGAAGTCATCACATTTGAACGAACTGTTCTTTCAGGAATATCTGCCCTAGAAAAAAAGAAAACCTTTGTGAAATACAACCTCACAAAAGCAGAGAAGGATGCCCTATCAACCATAAAGAATGACAACAACATTGTGGTCAAACAGGCCGATAAAGGCGGAGCGATTGTGGTATGGGACGTCAACAAATATAAGAATGAAGTCCTCCGTCAACTCAATGACCAAAACTGCTACAGGCGTATTGGCAAAGATCCTACTCCGGACATAAAAAATCAGATGTTTGACATAATCCAGAGAGGATTTGACCAAGGATTTGTCGGGCCCAAGGAACTAATATTTTTACAAAATAAAAGCCCCAGAACCCCGGTGTTCTATGTTCTCCCCAAAATGCATAAAGATGAGACCAATCCACCTGGTCGGCCGATTATTTCTGGCTGCGACTCACTCTTTGAACCGGTGGCGAAGTACATTGACTTCTTCCTTAAGCCCTTCATTGAGACTATCCCAGCCCACCTGAAAGATACCACGGCGTTCCTCAACCGAATAGCGTCGATCAACTTTAACAGCGAGAATCAATTGCTAGTGACACTGGATGTAGTGTCCTTATACACTCAGATTCCGCAGGAACAAGCGCTTGAAACCTTAACCTTTTTTCTGGAGAATCGAGAACGACCAGTGAGAGTCCCAACTGATTTCATTCTTGACCTAGCTCGTTTGACACTACAAAAGAACTTTTTCACTTTTGATTCAGAGTTCTTTTTTCAAATAAAAGGGGTAGCGATGGGCTGTCCCTTTGCTCCTGAGCTGGCGATAATGTTTATGGGGCTGTTTTAAGAAAAATTTACCTATAACAACAATCCATATGGCCATCATATTTCCAACTATATGCGCTATATAGACGACCTGTTTCTAATCTGGACAGGAAACCAAGAAGATCTGAACAATTTTGTGGAATGGCTTAACTCAAGAACAGCCGATATCCAATTTTCAGCCACATCATCGAAGGAATCCATTACATTTCTGGACGTGGAAATCCAACCACAAGCACAGGGTCTAAGTACAACGTTATTTCGCAAACCATCCGATAGAAATAAAGCGCTACACTTTACCAGCAACCACCCGCGAAATCTAAAAGAGAACTTGCCCTATGGACAATTCCTTAGAATCCGACGGAACTGCTCTACCAAGGAGGAATATTTCAAACATGCAGGCCATTTAAAAAAACGCCTGACACTTAGGGGATACCCTAAAAAACTCTTAAAAAATTCCCTCAAAAGAGCATGGTGGACTCCCAGAGAGACCCTACTTGAAAAGAAAGTGAAACAAGATCTCAGAAGAATGGTATCCGTCACCACCTTTTGCCCAGCAGCAAATCAATATAAAAAAATGATTTTGTCCAATTGGCATCTACTCAAAAACCTGCATGAAGATCTGTCAGCCCCGCCATTGTTTGCTTTTAAAAAAGAAAAAAGCATAGCTAATCACATCATAAGAGCTGCCCTCCCGCCGGTGAAACCACCTACTCTACAAAGCCTCTTTGGATTACCTCCCACCAAAGGCCACCACAAATGCGGCACGTGCATATGCTGCGATGAAACCATTGAGGACTCTGTCTTCACATTTGACAACATTCATGGGAAGCACGACACATTTACAAATTGTAAAACAAAAAATGTTGTCTACGCAATCGTCTGCCCGTGTCCTTTGGTTTACATAGGTAAGACCACACAAGAAGTAAGGAGCAGGATCACTCAGCATAAATCCCGGATAAGGAGAGGAGTAGAAAACGCCCCACTAGTCAACCACTGGACAAATATGAAACATAAACAATCGGACCTAAGATGGACAGTCTTGTCGAAAATTGAAAAAGATCCCAGGGGCGGAGATTTGGATGCCAAATTAGCCCAACGTGAGGCATTACTAATAATGAAGTTCAATACCGCCTTGCGAGGGCTAAACGAGATGTCTGAGATCTATAAAACCAACACTTGAACTACTCAAGCCCGCAGACTCGCACTGCAGTGAACTACAAGTCCCAGAAGCCTCTGAGAGTCTTATCAACCAGGAAGTACCAGTCCAAACTGCTCTGCAGCTCTGATTCATTCTGCAGCACGACTCCGAGGACGAAGGACCCGTTGTCTAACCCGGTATGGAGTTTTTCACGATGACCGTCATGATCTGTTCACGCAAGCCTCATCACAAACCTAACCATAGGCCCCCCTCTCTCATGCTTTTCTTTGCAGTGAAGTAGAGGCGCAAATCAAGCCCGCTCCGCGAAAAACTAGAAGCATGGACTAGACGTCAAGACAGCTGCTGACGTCAGTGCAGGTAAACATCCTCCACCGCGCCTCACAGTTAGAAAGCACACTGTAGGTTTGAAATTAAGCGCGCTTGTTTTATTTCTTTTATTCACAGCCCCTGTATGCACACCACGGTGAAACCTTTGAAACCATTCTACCTTGACTTTTCCAGTCTCGAATTTTGTGACTCTGGTTCAATTGCTAAAGGTAGGCTTTGGTTTGACTCAGGGCGAGTGTCTCTCTCTTCCAACTAGTTTGTTAGACTAAGCACCCCATTTCTGATTATTTCCACAGAACCAGCACAGGTCCTGAGGAGAACCCTATTAATCATAAGGGTTCGAAACGCGTCGACCACCTTTCCCACGTATCTGGTCTACATCTCTTGCGTTACAAACAAGTTTGTGTACCAACCTCTTTAAGAAGAATACTCCTATTCAGAAATTGAGTTGAAAAGACTTTAGGAATACCTCCCCAAAAAACATCAAGGGATTCATCCGACTGATTTAGGACCGATACGCGGTTTCATGTATTTTTGTAATTTTTGTATCTAGTTGTTGTTTGCATTGTTTTACTGATTATTGTGTATGCAAGTGTTTCGTATGATTGGAAGGCCATGAATGTCGAGAGTGTGTAAATAATTTTTCTAGATGTAATTGTTGTTCACTGTACATATATATACACAAAAAACTGTCGTTTTTTCCATGCACTAAAAACAATGTGTTACTTATAACAAAAATATCTTTTGAAAAGAGGAATAAATTCCCAGTTGCCAAATGATTTTGCAGGTTGTTTATGCTTTATTCTGAACACCAGTCAGACTCATCCTTGTTTGTAAATAACCTTTCTCAGCAGTGGCGCTTGTGTTGCTTTCTAATAAATGATTTGGCGGCCTTATACCTATTGGTGGTTGCCGCCGACCGGCCTTCCTAATGAAGTGCCACCAAAAAGTGGAGCAAGGACTCCTCCCGCCCCCATCCATGTTCCCCTACCGGCCCCAGAAAGGCGCAGTATGAACGGAACGCCCCTTCATACGCTCTCCTCGTCCTGGGCTGCCACGAGGTTTTGTAGTCCGGGGCACCGATCTGCCACAGTGCTTCGGGGAAAGGTGCCGCCACTAGCTCCGCTGAGGGTAGACAATCCCTGAAAGCCTGCATTTTGGAACGAGATAGCGCATCAGCTGCATTTTTTAGTAAACCCGGCACATGTTTTGCCCTGAACTGTACGTTCAATCTCATGCATCGCTATACAATCTCTTTCAACAGTCGTAAGATCCATTTGCAGTGTGCTGCCTGCTGGTTAATGCACTCAACCACTGTCATGTTATCTGACCAAAACACCACCGAGCGGTCCCTAAAGTCTTCCGGCCATGCCACCAGAGCCTCCCAGATGGGGAATAGTTCCAGGAAACCAATGTTACTCGTCAGGCCGCTTGTTCGCCACCACGCCGGCCATGTTTGTGCCGACCACCGGTTTCCGAAGATTGCACCAAACCCCACGCTGCCCGCCGAGTCGGTCCATAAGCCGAGTTCCACAGACGAGGCTGGGGATTTGCTCCATACCACTCGGCCGTTGAAGTCCGCCAGGAATGCCAGCCAAATGAGCATGTCCTGGCGAACCTCTGCCGACAGTCTAGTGCGGTGGTGCCCTTCCCTAAGGCCCACCATGGATTGCGCAATGGATCGAGAGAAAGGGCGAGCCATCGGTATCACTCTCAATGCAAAGTTAAGCTGACCCACTGTCAGTTGTAACTGGTGCAGGGTCACCTTCTCAGTCTGGAGACACTGTAACAGGGAAGCCCTAAACTTGGCAACCTTCTCCGTCGGCAAACGGGGGCACCCCTCCTCCAAGTCTAGTTCTATACCCAGAAACTCGAGGGAGGTAGTCGGCCTCACCATCTTACCTGGCGCCAACGGAACCCCGAAACCCCACATGAGCACGCAGAAGTCCTGCAATGCCCGCGCGCAGTCCCGAGTGCCCGCTGGGCCAAGAAAGAGGAAATCATCAAGATAATGCATCACATGTTTGTGCCCTGTGGCCTTCGTGAACACCCATTCCAGAAACAGGCTAAATATTTCAAAATAGGCACACGAAATTGAACAACCCATTGGCATGCACATATCCATGTAGTATTTCCCCTGAAACTTGAATCCCAGCAGACGCTGGTCTTGGGGGTGTACTGGGAGCAACCTGAATGCAGATTCAATGTCTAATTTAGCAAACAATGCAACGGGGCCCAGGCGATTCAACAGTACTACTGCGTCATCGAACGATGCATACTTCACCGAACATACCTCAGGGTCAATCGCTTCATTTACTGAGGCCCCCCTCGTGGACGATAGATTGTGAATGAGTCTATACTCCCCCGGGTCTTTCTTCTGAACCACTCCTAACGGGGAACACACAAAATCCACTACTGGCGGGTCGCCAAATGGTCCTGCCACTCGCCCCAAGCTAACCTCTTTTGCTATCTTTTTGGCGGCAACTGTTGGGTTGTGTTGAATAGACAACTGATTTTTACAGGAAGAGTTCCTACGAAAATTGCCCGCCGGGATCCTGAGCCATATGAGAAGCCATCCCTCAGAGTCCCGGCGGACGCATGATCAGGGTATCCGTTTAGCCAAGGGGTCAAAGCCAAGATATCTACGGGCGAAGATGTTTGCTTCCGAGGCACCGCATCAATCCTGCTTGGGACCCCCTTTTCCTCCTGCGCCATTGGACTTCGATCGGCAACTGGTTTCCGGGTGTGAGGAATTTCCACAGCCCGAGCACGCGTGCCGGAACCTACACGTTCCTTGGGGCCTGTTACAAGTACCTTTGTTAAAGCCCCAACACACCCCTCGCTTGCTTCCATTCCCGCCCGACCTAGGATGGGACTCCCCCCCAGAGCTTGCCCGAAAGGGCTGTGACTGCCTCTGAGGGAATACCCCGGAGCCGTTCGCGCTCGACCCTGAAGCACTCGCTGGTCCTGGCAAGAGCTGCGCATGCCAGGACACTGTATCCAAACAATCCCATGTCAAGGCCGCATTAAATTCCTTCGCTTTTCTAAAGGCCATATCATAGCCTTTCCATTCATCACCCCCATACTTCGCATGGAAATACGTGATTCTACTCTGGTAACATGCCAAGTCACTCAACACCTCTGGTGTACGTTCTCCGATAATCGCCACAAAAATAGAAAAGGCCCTGATCCAGTTCATCATCGTCTCATCGACCCTGAATTCTGCCATCTTGGCCCGCCATACACTGGGGTGCCACAAATCTTTCTGGGTCTTTGCATAATCTAACTCACGATGATCAGTCAACAGTGAAAACATGTTAATGTACTTGTTTGCCCACACCATTTCTTTTGTAACCATGGGAACATGTTGAGCTAAACTTTCCCGCCTTGAGGGTACCGCGCCCTCCCCCACCATCGGTAACAATCTCTTACTGGCTTCTGCCGCGCTTCCAGCCGTGTCTGTTGTTTTCTCCTGGTTGTCAGCCGTGACCACCTTCGCCACCTGGGGGGAAATAGAAGGCACATTCGCTGTCCCGGCATCCCTTGCCTGCCGTAACTGCTCGATAATTATTCTGGCCTCGTCGGCCGGGTCTCCCGCAGCCGCAGATCCCCCCGCTCCCTTCTTTAGCCATGGTAACACTGCTGCTAACTGAAGCGCTAATTCTGGGGGCATCTGGTCATCCACCAGTGGCGTGATAACCATGGGGATAGGCAACCCCCCATCTGGTCCCGGTACCGGGCTGGTCGCTGGCGCTACTGGAATTGGTGGAGTTTCTATCAGAACTGGGGCCTCGCTGGGACCCGCCTTCCCCTTCCTCTTTTTACCCTTATCCCCGGGGGTGACGTTCGGCAAGGCCGGTCCTATGACCCTCTTGGGTCGCCCCTAGGGGGCATTCTGGGCCTCCACCTGCTTCCTGAGGGCCGCCAAGCCGCGATCTAGCCGGTCAACTTTACCGAATTTTCGGTCCATCACCGCCACTTGGTTCACCAACGTGCGCAGCATCCTTTCCATCTCGGAGCTCTTTCCGGGCTTCTTGCCAGGCATGTCTGTGATCGATCCGCACGACCTGTCCTACGGAAGCGACTCGATCTCCAACTACGCCTTGATGACTGAAAGAGAAAAACAAATATTACAAGTTCTCAAAAAGTGCGGCTTGTTCCCTTAAGGGCTCACGAGTGACGAGTGGTGCAGCCTTCAGAGCACAGGAACAAGGCCCCGCCTCAAGCACGCCCATCAGTGCACGGACTTCCGGGCGGGTGTTTAGGACAACCTGTTTTGGGCGGGAGGAGCGTGTTCCGGCCACGCTGCTTCGGGCATACCAGCTGGGACACGCCCCCTGCCCACAATGGTTTCCCGGGGGATCGGGGCACCCATCCATACGTTCAGGGGGACCGAGTGGTCTCCCCTTTCCATTCTCGTTAGTTTGTGCAACAGAATTCAAATACTTAATATAAGTTATGGGATACTCAGTATCGTCAGAAATAGGAATGTCTTCCAGGGAAGCACAGTAATCCGACATGTATGGCACAAAAACTCTTACTTATTCAAAATACTAACAAACACATTACACCACAAATTTTAGGCCATTGGGAGGTGGTGATAAGTTGATTATTCACCTTCAGAAGAAGGGAGAGATATAGAAATAGGACCATTGCGAACCCCATTATATCTATGTATTTTGTCAATACGTTTGCATGTAAGTATTTTCAGTGTTACTCACTGATCCTTCCCTTTGTGTCAGTGTGTGATGTTCAATTTTACTGTGAGTTGTGGTTAATTCAACCTGTGACAAAATACAGGGAAATTAGGTTAACAATTTTACAGCATCTGCTGTGTGCTATTTCTATTCAGATCAAAAACAAAAATTAAAGAATTCATGAATTAAAAAAACAGCCTGCAAGATTTTTTCAAAATAATAATAAAGCTTTTTTCTTATTTTGTTCAAACAATAAACAAAATCATACTTCAGAGTTCTTTTTATCACTTCATTTATTTAAAAAGTTTCATGACAATCAAGATTTGCAAAATTCATGCTGGTTCTTCCTCTAGTTCTTCTTCAAAGATAAATCGACAACAGTTTGTTGAATTGTAGACCTCAACACCTGACTCATCGTCTTTGTTCACAGATGCCAGATATACCCAATCAGGTGATCTGTATTTTATGTTTGGGATTCTCTTTCTTGTTGGTCTCTAAGGCACAATTGATTCACTGTCACTTTTCTCAGAATCAATTTCAATTATTTCTGGTTATTCTCAGATTGACTCTGATCTTTCATAATCTCATTGTCTTCTTTTGCAAGTTCGTTTCAATGTCCCAGGCCACTTTTCTCATCAGTCACTCTCTTGGCTCTTGCCTCTTCAGTTGTGACTGCTGCTGAACCAGAGTTTGTCCCACCCCTTTCTTGGGTATAAAGTAGGAACCCCAGACTACAGGACTTTAGATTTTACCTGGACTAAACTCTGGTTTAGAAACCAAGTACTTCGACCATCTACACTATGCTGGATGACTGAAGAATCTTCCTTGGAGTAAAGGAGTTACTCCCCTGCAAGGCATGCAAATAAATGCATCTGACCAGTTTGCATCTCTGAGCTCCTGACGACTCTGAAGGTTTCTGCAACACAGGAGGTGGGTTCCTGAGGTCTCTGAGGTTGATATGTGCTCTCAGCAATTCTGAGGCCTGTATCCCTCGTGAGGACCGTGCAACCTGAACCGCTGTGCACCATGTACTTCTGCAGCAGCATATGCTTTTTGGTGATCTCTGAGGCTGTGCTTTAGACTACTTGTAGTCTTGACCCGAGCAGTAATTCCAACAAAGATTTTGGGCCTACACTCCACAAGTGTTCCGTGGGCTGGGACCTTGTGATTCAGCTCGAGGTCGCTTTGCGATCCCTGGTCTGTTGGCCTGTGGGTCCCTGTGAAGGTAACTTTAACTTTCAGTGGGCTTTCCTGGTTGCTCCAGATGTGCCCTTACTCTCCATTACTTGGAGCGTCCCCGGGACCTTGCTGGTCCTCACTGAAGCTGATTTCCTCTGACCACGTGGTTTGCAGTTGCCAAGGCTTGTTGGTGTTCAATGCGGATACTGACCCCCCAGCACTCGACATCTTTTGTGGGACTTTGGTTGTCATTGATGTCTCCTGGTCCCCCTGGCTGCAGAGGGAAGCATTGTGTCATCTCACCTGAAGCACCCGACATCGGTGGGCATTCGTCTATCGAGCCTCTGGTCACCCTAAAGTGACTTAGACTCTGTCTCCTCTGCTTTCAGGTTCTTCTCACCTGAATCCAGGCTTGGATTCCATCTGACACTTTTCATCTTTCCGGCAGCAGCACTTTTTTGCATCACGCCATTTAAAACGACGAAGATTCCCGACATCACTTGACACCTATGCACCCGGCTCCCCTGGGTTAGGTAACACGGGTACTCTGGTACTCACAAGGGTGCTTCCCTTAGAACCTTCTATGTTTGAAAGGGTTTGCTTAAAGTCCCCTCCGAAGTGTCCTTAAGCTTTAAAATTTAAACCGCAACTTTCCCATAGAGTTGGACAGAGCTGCGCTTCCAGAGAAAAATACTGTGCTTAGACTAACTTTAAAACCTTTTCCTAATGCCTGCTTCCAAGTGGCGTTAATTCTTGACACCAAACCTTTTCCACTATTGTTAGTAGTTAGGGTTTTGCACCGAAAATTGTGGGTGTTTGCAGGGGAGTGGCCATGTACCACCTATGTAATGCTCCCTTAATGGTAAGGGTCTCATTATGATGCTGGTTGGCCGAGGCGGATAAAGCTTTCCCTGCTGAAATACGATGCAACTGCTGCTACTACGGTGGTCGCAGATACCACAGAGCATGTATCCCCGAATATGTCACTGCAAAAGCACAGAAAACATCTGAATTGTACACAGATGCATGACATATGTGGGGTTATGCCCTATATTCTATTTACTCCATTTCTGGCGTGTGGCGGAATATGCATGGTCCATTCAATGGAGATACATACTGAGGAAGGACTTTCCTGGATTCTGGCACCCACAGGAAAGTAGTCATTGGGCCATGAAGCTGCCCAGGTGCAAGGGGTACCTGGAGGAGAGGATGAACAGTGCAGACTGCTGGAGAGAAGCAGATTGGGTTGAGTACGCAACCCAAATCCTTCATTTCTGACGACTCGAACCAGCCAGTCAGACTGCCATGGTCAGACCATCGGAAAGCCTCATCATAACCCAGACGGCGGTCGGAGATCTATGTACTACCATATGGATGTTGTTTTCCTCAGACCTTCATGTCAGTGGTTGGAGAAAGGCTGTTAGAGCCGGCGGTCTTTAAGTGTTCGGTCAGAGTAGAGGATGGCTTCCTTGTAATCCGATGGTCGGACTAATTGCTTCTGATGAGACCGTGGTTGTCTGACCGCCTCCGACAGGACAGCAGAAGCTGGTCTGACTGGCATTGTAATGAGGCCCTTAGTAACACAAAGCAGTGCTTTGTGCTTCTTTGCATTACTTTTAGTCAACTTTCCAGTGTAAAACAAGCTTCAGAAAGAAAGTAAATAACAAAAAAATAACATTTTACACTGGTTTTCGTCACTTTTGTGATGCAAACAGAGTTCAAATGTTTGTAGATCTGGCCCCTAGTCTCACAGTTGTATTTTCATGGGCACCGTACTTTGCCACTTGAACAGTATATTAGTTTACCATTGTGACTATAGATTTATGAGCTGTATATTTGACCACTTCTATTTCTCTAGGTTACTGTATTTCTGCCAAGAATATATAAACCATTCCTGATAAGAGTATCAGAAGATGTCATAAAGCACCTTTGTGACCATAACTGCCCAAAATCATGTCCCACTCAAAATCCATACTAGCTGTCTATATGAATTGTCAAACTTAATTAATCGTTAGGCTACAATGCCTTCTCTTAGCAATGAACTTACATCAGAATAGTATGATGCTTCAATGATTTCAGAAGTAGAACAGACTACATAAGCGTCTTTTAATGTTTATGTTTCTTAGGCAAAAACCATCTGCTAACAAAGTCAGTTCAGCCATTTCTAGGGGCACATCTTTGATATTTGGTCTTGGCTTGGCAGACAATTCTGTGACATTAGCACAATTGTGGTCAGGATCGTCAACATTATCTTCATCACTGTCCAAAACTGGCATGGTGAGATCATATCTTGTGAGGCGACTGTTTGACATATGTTGAGTTGTGGTGCTAGTTAACAAAATCTCAACTGAATGAGTGACAAACTGTTGGACCTGTCCCTTTTCGCAGGATTATCCCCAAACTTTTTGCCTTCTTTCTCCTATTTTTCTAACACTCCGTTTGTTGGCTTTAGGCCTCTGGGCACTTTATCACTGCTAATCAGTGCTAAAGTGCATGTGCTCTCTCCTTTAAACTTGGTATGTTTGGCTTGCACCTGTTTGGCAGGCATACCTAATTTACATGTAAGTCCATTGTACAATGGTATCCCATATACCCAGGGCCTGTAAATAAAATGCTACTAGTGGGCCTGCACAGATGCGTGCACCACCCACAGAAGTAGCCTTTCAAACATGTCTCAGGCTTCTGCCACTGCAGGGCCTGCATACACAGTTTACTGTTACATTGACGTGGCATTTAAAGTTACTTGCCAAGCCTGAAACTCCCCTTTTTCTTCATAAAGGTCACCCATAAGGTAGGCTCTAGGTAGCCCTAGGGACAGGGTGCTGTGTAGATAAAAGGATGGACATGTGTGGCATGTCCTGGTGGTGAAAAACTGCCTATTCCATCTCCCACTACTGTGAGGCCTGCTCCTCTCATAAATTTACATTGGGAATCCCCTGATATGTTTTTCAGTGGTAATTTCTGATCTGAAAGGAGTGGCATTGCCATGTTTGGTATGTGTGGAATAGTGGTGATAAATCCTGCTTATTAGTGAAGGTTGATTTTCCAGTGCTATTTGAGAAAGGTCAAAGTGGATATTTCTATGTGCTTATGACTCTTTGTGATATGTAGCCTGACTCCAATCAGCATCAGGTTTAGACTGACAAGGGCCTGTTTGTGCATTCACTCTAGTCAGTCAAAAAAGGAGCTGAGGTGTGTTCTGCATATCCTGATGAGCCATCACCAGGCTGATGGGTCGTCCTGCGCTAGAGTGGTGGGAGGAGTTGTCACAGAGATCTGAATAGGACTGTGCCTGTCTTCTCACAATGCTGTCTTCGCCCCCCTGTAGTGTGTCTTGAGCCATGGCTGGGACTGAATGGGGTGCTGTGCACTTCTGAAGTTTGTTTAAAGTTACCTCCAGATCAAAGACATTTTGAGTATAAGTGCAGGGGCTCTGACTGCCTGATTTTAGACACTGCGTTGACTTGTAACCAGACGCTGCTGGCTCTACAGACTGCCCATTGCCAGATGGAGCGGTTCTACTGCCAGGTAGAACCGCCATTGGGCTTACTTGCTTGATGTGCTGACCTGTAGCCTGCTTGTCCTGCAAGAAGGACTGCCACTGGCTACAAGGACCCTGATGTGCTGGCCTGCTGCCTGTTGGTTGGCTGCTTTCGTGCCCCCAGTGCTCTCCAGAGGCTATGGACATTGCCTACACTTTCCCTGCTCTGGTGAGGGGCACTGAGGTGTTGATTTGCCAAAGGTCGTGTGACTGATGAGTCCAGCCTGTGTCAGCTACTTGCTGTTGCCCCCTGTAATCATTTGCGCTGGGCGTTTGAGGATTGCTTTACTTGGTTTATGACACATAGTGAGTGCTCTTGTTTTCTCCCAGCATGTGGGCAATGATGATTGTTGCTCCCGGCCTCTTACCTAAGTGGCATGCGGTGCAGCAGCACCAAGGCACTAGAAATCAGAGCATGCCAAAGTGCTTTTCCAGTTTCTCCCTAGCACAGGATGAGTGCTCCTTTTGTCTTTAAACACCTCATAAGTGGCATGTGGTGCTGTAGTATCAAATGTTCGCTCTGGCCGACCTGCCCCCTGGGCTTAGCGTTTACTGGATGGAGTCCTGAAACGTTGGTTGTCTGGCAACCAGGAGTGGCCTCCAGAGGCCAGTTTCCCTAGTGCCCCCAGCTGCACCATGCGCCCATGGGTGTTCTGTGCCAAGCTAACAGGGGTGAGCACAGGTTATCTTTGGTGTGTAACTTGCTTGCCCTTATTAGAGTGGTGGGTTCTGCCTGGCTCAGGTGCATACCCCAGCCAATCAAAAACCCAATTTCTAATGGAAATACAATGAATGTATGATCCATAACAATTCATTCACTCTGTTCTACTGTAAGGCAAACCGCTGCAACTGACTGCAGACAAACAGGAAGAGATACTTTACTATTCCCTCTCCATCCTTTGCCACAGTAAGGAAAGTGTTGGACTTCAGAGGGGTAAAATGTACTATTCCCACTCCTGTCTGTGCAACAGTAGGGAAAGCGTTGGACTTCAGAGGGCTAAAATGTACTATTCCGACTCTAGTCTGTGCATCAGTAAGGAAAGCTTTGGACTTTGGAGAGGTGACGTTTACCATTCCCACTCCAGTCTGTGCAATATTAGGTAATATTTACTATTTCCAATCCAGTCAGTGCAGCAGTAATGCAACTCCGCAGGGGTAAAATTTAATAGTCCCACTCAAGTCTGTTCAATGGAAGGGAAAACACTGGACTCCAGACGGGTAACATTTACTATTCCCACTCCAATCTATGCAACTGTAGGGAAAGCGTTGGACTTAGGAGTGTGTAAAATGCACTATTCCCAGTCCAGTCTGTGCAACAATAGGGAAAGTGCTTCACTTCAAACACATAACATACATGAAACATAACCCTATTCATTTATAGCAAATATAAACCCATAACGTAAACTTTATTAATTAACCCCGAAACATTATATGTATACAAATAAAAATCTATGTAACAATTACCATAATTATTGAACAATTTAATAATAACTATACCCCCACAAACCTAGAAATACAACTAAAGTAAATGAATGTAACACAAATAGCATAATTATTAACTAATTGAACATCAATTAAATTAATAATTAATTAGTAATCAATAAATATTCAATACAAAATGAATCATTAATTAACTAATTAATAATGAACTTCCCATCCCATCCCACACCCCTGCGAATCCAGCACTCTCTACCTAACAAATAACATTAACAAATATAATTATTACACAATTTGCATAGTTAGCAATACGGTAAGCAATTATTAATTAATTATAAATGTATTGTTAATTAATTATTACTTAATTAACTTCCCATGCTATACCCCTACAAACCCGCAGCCCACATATTATATATACATCAAAAAATATCATACAAAATTAACATAAATAATAATCAGTGGAATTAATAATAATACATTAAATAATAATTAATGTATTATTATACTTGATTAATTCCCCCCTACATCACCACAACAAACCTAGCACCCCCTTCAACAATATTAATTTTAAATATAATTAAATTACAATTTTTATATCACTTAACATTACAAACTATATTTTAAAATATTATTAACAATTATACAAATTGTGGCGGCTTCTACATAATGGTGGTGGGGGGCAGGTCATGGGGGTGAGGGGCCGTGGTAGGCATTGAAAACAAAAAATAAAATAACTTACCTGTGTGCGGCCTCCACCTCTCGGTTCTCTTCACCTTCTTCCAGGGCAGGAAGCAGGAACAGGAAGCACCCAGGCTTCCAGACTCTTCTAGCGAATCCCAATGTTGCTGATAGCAGCATCGTGCTTGATCTCAGTGCTGTGGTTCAACACTCAGATGGGGAGTGGGAGCCTGGGCATGTACTCCAACCAGACTCTAATGCAGCCTGGGTGCAGTACATGCAAAATGCACATGACTCTTTGGCCGGGCTGAGGCGGGCGGTCAAACATTCATGTGCAATTAGGAGAGTGCCACCACTTCTCCCCTGACACAGGCCAGCCCCATCCACCCCTAACCAACTGAGCAAGTACAGGAAATTAAAATGATAACAATATCCTTTTATTTTCCCTTTTTCACCTGCTCACAGAGCAGTAGGGCGACACTCCTCCACCTGAGCGGAGGAGCTGCTCCTGTATACAAACAATAATAACTCAAATAAATTTATATATAAGCGAATACACATAAAGATAATTAAAAAACTATATTTTTTACAACTATATTATTGAAAACAATATTTACAATGATATTCTTGACAATTATTTTACTTACCTAAAAAGCGATATTCTTGACAAGGATATTTCTATATCACAATATTTTTTTATTACAGTATTCTTTTTACAATATTTCTGCAAACCATATTAAAAATTCAATATTTTATCCAAATTCCCTAGCAAACACCTCCAAAGAATAACTTGTTCCATCATCTTTTCTATGACAGCCTTTATTCCTTCAGCTTCTCTTGAAAGTTTAGATTGCCAAATTCTGGGGTTAATGGCATTAGGTTTAACTTGAATCCTGACTGGTTCTCTGAACTTTTTATCAGTCCTATTTCTTTTCCTGGGAAATTTCATTCCTCTTCTCTTCTTTAAGCATGTCTTAAATCCAGTGGCTGGTCGTCTTTTGCAAGACCTGGAAATAGCTGAGCTCTTGTGTCTCGTGATTTTGTTTTAATAACACAATCTTCATCTGGAGTTTCAACTACAACTACAGTCAGTGTGTAATAAATCACTCAGTTCATTTTGCAGACCAAGTCAGTGCCAAATAAATTGACAGGACTCGAATTACACATTATGAACTGATGTCTCTTGTCCATCAACCCAATTTTAACTGGAACATCTGCTGTACCTGATTAAATATATATTTTTTGCAAATGTCCCCAACTTGGACATCTTTTCCCAAGAGGGGCAGGTTCTGCAACACCACTGAACAAACTGCAGAGTGGGTTGTAGCAGTATAAGTCAAACATGATGTGGGATGGCCATTCACCTCATCTTCTACATATGGGCTACTCTGGTCTACCTTTAAGACTTCACCAAGCATGCAATCCTCCTCTTCCCTCAGAAATCGTCATTGCGACTTTGTCTCTGGTGAAAACTGAGGGAAATCTTTTCTCTGAATCAATGGATTCTCTTGGTACCCTGGATTGTAAGGCATCTCGTTTCTCATGTTTTTCTGAATCACTGGAACTATGGACATGTTCTTATGGAACTGCCCTTGCCTATTCTGCATAGATGTCTGTCTATTGGATCAACAAACTGTGTCTGTACTTGATTTAGGTTTTGCTGCATGTGGACATCAAAATAATTCAGAATTTGATATGGATCCTGTCTACACTGGTGCTTCAAGGGTGTCCAATCTTACCATGAAGTGGCAAGTAGTCTTCTACTTCAGCAAAATAATATTTGCATTCACTCCAAAATTATTTGTATTCTAGCTACCTCTTCCCTGTGTCTACACCATCTATATTTTCATCCCCAGAATTTGCATCCCCTGCTTTCCATTTATTTCAGAATTCTCAGATTGCACAAAATCTGAATCAGGGCTCACAATTTGGTTTCTTTTGTTTCCCTGAAACTGCTTCACAATAATCAGCTGCTCTATAATGTCTTTATGCTTTGCATCAAGACAATCACAGCATTTGTTAGGAGATCTCTATCTAGGGGATCAGGTTGCTACTTTCTCTTTTCTACAGCATAAATGTAATTTTTCAAGAACTGATTTTTTTTTTAAATATCTCCAATTACAAAGCTTTTTGGATTCAAAAGGAGTGCTAGATCATCCTTTGATGAATAAGATTGATGTACTTGAAGTCAGCAGAAAGGAAAAGAAAATTGGCCCGGTGTATCAGACAATGATAAATAGATTGCAAGATGATATATCTTTATTTGAAAACAAATGGCAAAGAAAATTGGAAGTAGATAAAATAGATATATTTAGAGCATTCGAATTGTCAATTAAAACTTTATTTAATGGCTCATTAAAAAGCCAACATTTTATGTCCATTTTCGATTTATATTACACATCTGCCAAATTGGCGAAATTGAAATCAGGCAATGGTGATAGGTGTAGCCGATGTGGTCATATGGCCGCTGATTCTATTCATATGTTTTTAATTGCCCTAGGCTGTTTCAATTTATTAGGGATGTTCACTTTTTTTTAACTATGAGCTTGGGGGTACATGTACAATTGTCTGCAGAAATGGTAATTTTTGAAATTCAGACACAGAAAATTGGAATTAGGTTAGTTGCAGAGGAAGGATTTTTATATATCTGTATGTCAATATATCGACCTTGTATTACTTCTCGATGGCTTGACCCCGATCCACCGGTTTTTAATCACTGGAAGCTGAAATTATTATCTATATATCAACTAGAGATCGCTGTTTATAAACTAAAGGGGATAAAAAAGAAAACATTTGGCCGAAATGTATGGCTCCTATTTCAAACTGGATTTGATTTTTTGGCTTGTTACTGATTGATTATTTTAAGAGCCTGTTATGTTATGTTATGTTCTGTTATGTTATGACGATCGCGCACTCCTGAGGCGGAAGCCGGGAGGTTTTAGACTTGTTAACAAAATTGATTGTGTCACTGAATTTATATGCTTTTTAACCTCACCACGCGCTAGTAAGCGCCAGGGCACTCACCTTCACTTACGAGCACAGCGAGGAGCAGATCTAGCGCTGACTCATTGTTGAGAATTTCCCTGTCAAAAACGCCAATCCGGCGAGGACTGAGGCCAAGCCCCCTGAAGGCCACGCCCCCCTGATGCAGTATTTAAATCGCTGCCTACAAGCGCCTAAATCTGACGATCGCGCACTCCTGAGGCGGAAGCCGGGAGGTTTTAGACTTGTTAACAAAATTGATTGTGTCACTGAATTTAAATGCTTTTTAATCTCACCACGCGCTAGTAAGCGCCAGGGCACTCACCTTCACTTACGAGCACAGCGAGCAGCGGATCTAGCGCTGACTCGTTGTTGAGCATTTACCTGTCAAAAACGCCAATCCGGCGAGGACTGAGGCCACGCCCCCTGAAGGCCACACCCCCTTACCCCCTACATCATGTGCTGTCACCGGAAGCGCAGCGGACGAGTGCAGCGGGAGCGCCTAGGGAAAGCCCGTCTGCGCCCGTCATCGCCAAGACATCGCCAGTCGCCGGTCCCCCTGGCCCAACCATGCCCCACAAGCCCATACGGTATGACCGTGAGGAACTCCTTGCTATAAATCATAGTCAAAGATGTTCGGATGCTACGGGTACGTTTGGCCACTCGCAACTCTACTGCAACCACTGCCATTTTTCAACCGACACACCAACTCGCGTTCGGGGATATCCTGACAGAACCACACTCCCACCTCTGACGATACTGCAGCTCAATGTCAGATCCCTCTCTAAACACCACCTAGAGGTAAACTCGCTCCTACTGGATAAAAATCCTGACATCCTCTTCCTCTGCGAAACATGGTTACAAGATGGCATTTCCACCATCCCTAACCTTACGCTCCCAGATGAGTTTCACCTGGCTACCATAAACCGCGAAACTCGAGGTGGTGGCATCGCAGTAATTTATAAAAAGCACTTCACTTGCTCTTTTACTAAAGAAACTCTCCCTGACTGTGAATGTGCCTATTTTAAAATTAGCACTAGCCCTCAGTTCACTATGTCGGGTCTATACATCTACCGCCCACCAGGCCCTGCTTCCAGATTCATTAACGCCCTTCTTGACACGTCTACAGCGCTTATTACCAAATCCGCCAATTTCACGATTCTGGGCGACCTCAACCTGCATCTTGATCTAATTAATGACCACAATATTGCCAATCTCCTTACCGACCTCTCGGCTTTACAGCTTAATTCACTCATTCATGTTCCCACTCATACAGCCGGCCATACCCTAGACCCGGTCTTCACCAATATCAAAGAGGCAGTCACAGAGGTCCCCACCCCTATGGGATGGACGGACCACTACCTCATTAAGCTAACGGTCCCAGCCCCAGGACGACAGTACAAAACTGAATCCAACCGTCGCTTAAAAAGACCATGGCACAAGCTCTCTACCTCTACTCTTCATGAAACCCTAGGAGGATTTCACTGTGAGGCCAATCAGGATATAGACACAATCTATACCTCTTTTACTACCTGGATCACAGGTGGGCTTGATACTCTCATCCCAGCCAAGCTAACTAAAGGACGAATCACACCTTCTAATCCCTGGTACAATGATACCCTTAAAGCCATGCGTAAGGACTGTAAAAGAGCCGAGCGTCAATGGAGGAAAAACTTTGATAGTCAGGATAAGGCGAACTATCTATCCAAGCTCAAAACCTATCACAAAGCCATTAACACTACCCGTGCAGCTTTCTATGCTGACAAAATCAGTTCCAACCCGAACCCCTCCAAATTTATCTTCAAACTTGTCAAAGAACTACAAAACTCCAGGTCACCCACTCCCAAAATTACATCCAATGAACATTGCGAGCAGCTGGTTCATACTTTGTTGAGAAAGTTCAATACATCTACGCAACTTTTCTGCAGAATTCTCCTTATTCTGGGGAACTCAAGGACCCTACCTCCACCATCATCCCACTTACCCAAATTCCTGCCATCACGGCCACTGACCTGCTTAAACTTTGTAAGAAAGTGAAATCTGGCTCCCCGGCGGACCCTATGGGCCCCTCTCACTTTCTGGATTCGATTGATTTTTTCCTACCCCCTATGATGGATATTCTCAATCTTTCCTTCACTTCTGCCTCTGTACCCATAGCTTGGAAGCAAGCTTGGTTATCACCAATAATTAAAAAACCCACCCTGGACCCTTCAAAGCCAGAAAGTTTCCGGCCAATATCCCTCCTCCCCTGGATATCTAAAATAGCAGAAGCCCACGTCAATGGCATTCTCTCTAAACATGTGGACCTCAATGGAATCCTGGACCCCTCTCAAAATGGCTTTAGAGCGGGCCACAGCACCGAATCTGCCCTACTGGCCACCACCGAACATCTCCGGACGATTTTAGACTCCGGTCAAAGTGCTGCGCTGATTCTTTTAGATCTCAGCGCAGCCTTTGACACGGTATCTCATGACATTCTTCTGAAACGTCTGGAGATGGCTGGTGTGTTTGGCCTTGCCCTAGCCTGGTTCCACTCCTTTCTTAAGGACAGATCCTTCAGGGTTTCAGCCCTCCCATTTTTCTCAAAATTCCATCCGATAGCACAAGGAGTCCCCCAGGGCTCAGCGTTGAGCCCCTCCCTCTTCAACCTATATGTCCAGCCGCTTGCGGCTGTGGCTAAAGAGTGGGGGCTCACGCTGGTATCGTACGCTGACGACACCCAGTTGGTCGTCACCCTCACTGAAAGCCCGTCCATCGCGGCATCCAAGTTCAGAGAAGGCATGGCAGCAGTGGCACAATGGATGACGGATAACTACCTCCAACTTAATGCCGGTAAAACTGAGGTGCTCCTCCTTGGCAGAAACACCAGCCTATGGAACGAGCACTGGTGGCCGTCATCCCTTGGTACCACCCCACTTCCTAAAAACTGTGTAAAAAACTTGGGTGTTTGGATGGATGCTAACTTTAGCTTCCAGACACACACCAAAAAGGTGGCTGCAACCTGTATAGGTCTCCTAAGGAATCTTAGGCCTATACTCGGATTTTTTGACTCTAAGGTTCGCCAGCTGATTGTCCAGGCAACCATCTTGTCACGCCTGGACAATGCAAACATCCTTCTACTAGGAGCAAACAAAGCAGAAACGGCTAGGTTCCAACGCATCCAGAATGCGGCGGCAAGAACGCTGGTCGGTCTCCCACGCAGATGCTCAGCCAGAGCCACCATCCGTAAACTCCACTGGCTGCCTGTGGAACACAGAGTTAAATTTAAAGCGCTCATCACGATCTTTAAAATCGTCAAACAGGGAAACCCCCCTTTGCTGCGAAACCTGGCCTGCCCCTATGTTCCTTGCCGTAAATTTCGCTCCTCTAGCCAACTTCTTTTGGAAATACCCAGAACTAAGCTCTGTCGTACTGGTGGCCGATCCTTTAGGGTTCTCGGTCCCAAAATATGGAACGATTTTCCTCTCAACATACGCTCCATAGAATGTCTCTCTGTCTTTCGCAAGACAATCAAGACCTTCTTTTTCCCTCCTCCCTAGTGCATTTTTAACTCCCCCCCACCTCCCCGTCCTGTAAGGAGTGTGTTTTGTCTTTCAGCGCCGGGACGCCCCATTGCTGGGGTAGCTGTTGCGCTTCACCAAATCCAGAATAGAATAGAATAGAATGTTATTAATGGGTCTTATATAGCGCAACGGCTACTCTAAAGGAGTGTCCCGGCGCTTTGAGCTCCAGACCCAGAAAAGATACTACAGAAGAACATAACAGCAAACAAGAAGACAAAGGAAAAGAAAACAGAACTCTACCTAGCGAATAACCAACATTATTTTTTGTTTCCTATATGTTTTTGCATATAATGATTGCTCACTTGGTTTATGTATCATGGAGTTTTACTTTTTCTTCATCTTTGTTGTGTATAACTGTCTGCTGATGTAAAATAATTTAAAAAAAAAAGAAAAAAAAGACAATCACGGCAGCATTTGGCAGACTTGAAAATCTAGTCAGTATTCTTTTTTTACCAACACATCACACTACTGAATATGAGAACTAAGGGTGGAAGCACAACCAAAATGAAAGAAGTTACGAATCCTCTAACACCTTCCTTTTCAGACTCTTTAACTCCGCTATACTTATTGTAAATAGGTGCAAGTCCTTCACAATAAGCATGCTCTGCCTCTTTCAGCTTTTGTGTAACTCTCTTTATCGTATCCCAGTTAACTTCCTTCTCCAGCACTTTCCAGCACTTACTTTTTCAAATGCTCTATTTCTGCTCCATATTTTTCCATAACCACCTCAGCTAGAGCAGTGTTAGGTGGAACCCTAGTTGGTTCTACAGTTGATCAAGCAACAGGAGCGATGCATTCTATCCATAGATCGCAAGGAAAACAACTTCACGTAATGTATCTAAATTAAGCTAAAGCATTTTTTAAATTGTCAACATCTATGAACCTTCTTGTACCAAGTCATGTTCCTCAGTCAATTTTGGAATTTTGTCATAAAGACACAGAGATCACACCTAGTTCAAAGCACGTATTTAAAGGAAAATCAGCCACTGCTTCCGGTTCTGGATCACTGATGTCCACCTTTTCCCTCTTCTCTGTATCAGTATTTTTCTTTTTAGTTCTAGGTTTCTTCCACTTTTCTCTTTATTTCTTCGGCTCTCTCTAATCCTAAATGCACTCAACTAAAGCATTAGGGGGCGATTCCGATTCGGTAAAATCCCGAATCGTTGTATGGAGCCTTTTTCCCGTTCCTTTTGTACGGAGAACCGTACCCTTACGCACAATGTAGTACGATGTGTACCCAATGCAGTTCTCCATTGATTCGTACCAAAGACAGTACGACTCAATGATGCGTACGAATCGTATTCGGAACACACAGTACGCAAAGTCCGTATGGTTCGAAGCAGCTTTTACCGACCCAGCAAGTACGAATCGTGTCGACAGCACTCTGTACGACGCTTTTGATACGGGAGTTTAAAACTTCCAGAAAAACAGATTTCGTCCGGAAATGTGTATGGAACGGACCCCCCGTGTACGGTGCGTACACCCATTCATTGCAGGGGTACGGTGCATAGGGGTACGGTGCGTACACCCCCGGATTACAGGGGTACGGTGCATATGTTCCCGTGCTTACGCCCCATGAATGTAAGTGTACGATGTGTAGGGGTACGGTTTGTACCCCCCAAGGTCATACGTGTACGGTACGTACACCCCCTGCGTACTCCCCTTGAATTTAGGAGTACGGTGCTTGTGCGATAGTGTAGATCTCTGTACGAATTGCTCATACCCGACGTATCCGTACGAATAGCGTCTCCATTCCCCGGTCCGGATCATACTTGGCGGGTCGTACGGCATGTTTACGATTCATACGGTTTACTGTTTCGTACAGATTAACCCTTGACTTTCGTACGGTTCGCGACGATTCATACGTATTTCGAGCCTATGGTCGTACGGATTCGTTTCACGAATCGGAATCTACCCCTTAATGTGAACAAAAAGTCAGTATACCCATCTGCGTTATTTCTGCTTCACTTAGATCCATTCTGTAATTTTTCTATAAGTTTATTGCCTTACCTAGATCAACCTCATTTTCTTTGGCCAAATACTCAAGATTATTATATGCTTCATTTGCACATCTGGCTGCATCTCTGCTTCTCTGATCAAGTATCTCATTTTATCTACATTAAATTACATGAATCTGGTTAAATCAATTGTTCCCTGTACAATGTCTCCAAATTCAATCTCTAAAAGTGCAATATATTAGTCTTCTCGCTTTATGAAGTGCAGTAGACATAGAAGGGGCTAACAATATACAATGATACAAGACCATCATAAAATAGATACCCATCTGATCCATATTATTATTTCCATGATGATCATTAAAAAAGAAAGAATACAATGAAAAATAAAAATAATCTTAAAAAAAGAAGTAGGAAGGAGCAAAAGGAAGATTATTGAGAAGAAAAGATACATACCTAAAAAGGATATAGAAAAATTATCTGAAAAAATAATATAAAAACAATACACAATTCTAAAAGTAATTGCACTAAATACCACAACAATTCATCACACTTCTATATCCAAAATATATAAATCTCAAATATGAAACCAAATCAATAACAAGAAAAACTATTAATGAAATTGTTTGATGCCTATGCAAAGTCATATGTCAATATCGCTATGTAATTCATATTTTTCATTTTTCATTCTTTTAATTGTTGCAACTAATTAATGGTTGTAATTGCCTTCAGGCTCCTTGCCTTTTAATCTCTTAACCCTTCTACATACAACAAAAATGAGACCATTTTAGTATTTATTCCCATTCCAATATTCTAACACTTAGCCATTCATAAGCATGAGTAATAGGTTTCTATAAGTTCATACTTATTATCTTGAGGAGAACAATTCTCAAAGTTGCAATATGATAATCATAAATACATCAGGATGTCCAATTCTCAAGTTGCCAGATATCAGCATCTACAGATTAATTGAGTATTGGATTATATATTCAATCAAAGAAGTTTTGAGCAATCATTTTGTAAGTGTCGCTAATGGCAATCTCATTTATACTAAATCATTCTTAGGTTATAAAGCTCATCCTATTTTTATGTCATCCTAACAACCTATTCATAAATTAAATTTAATTTAAAAATCTTTAAACTAAACCTAGTCTAATCTAACCCACTGTCACATTTCCCATAATAGAGTATCCCTGCATGAAAAAGGTTTTATCCACTCTTTCTTCTTTTTTTTAATTCCCTGTACACCTCACTATATTTATAACTGGGTTCCTAAAAACCCAGTTCCCCTCCATTAGAAATTGCATTCAGTAGAATCAACATCTCCCTATAGTGAGTCGCCAGCAACAGAATTGACATTTCCATAGACTCGTGATGGTTTCCTGTATGCCCTTGAAACCATGTCTAGCAATGTCTGCCAAACCTTTTCCATGTGGTGCTACTCTGAAGCAATTCACGAGTGAAGCAGAGAAAAGTGAATAAAGAAAACGACTCAGCTCATGTTCCCGTGTCTCTCCGAGGAACCGGACTAAATTATCACTTCTCATAAATGTGTTTTTACTTCTTTTTCATGTGATGCTATCCTCAAAAAAAAATTACTAGTAACTATAATAGCAATCTAAAGTTTAATAAGGAGAAAATGGTGAAAGTAATTTATTCTAATATCATTTCCATATTCCAAAACCCGGAATTGAATGCAGGATTCAAAGTCCACAATCCATCTAGTCAAACCCTCATGCCACCTTGGCCTCAAACCTTACAAGACTAAATATTCATACTAAATCAGTCAGGAAGAGCAGAAGAGAAAAAAACTGAGCTGTGATTACTGTTCCATATCACCTTCTGATTAGTCGGTAAGCAATAGAGTTTGAAAGTAAAAATTCACAGAAAAATATTTTGATCATTCTGTCTACTTGTATCCTAGCTGTTTGATCAAAGGCAGGATTTTCTCTTCAAATCTACCAGACCAAACCTCATGTCAAGTCCATCTCTAGTAATTAAGATTCCGTATTTCACTAGTCAAGTCAAGTCAAGTCAAAAAGGCTTTATTTCGACATATAAAATATCTTAAAAAGCGTACATACAAGTAAAATTCATTTCAAGACATTTAAAGATAAAAACGTATTTAAAAAAACCCCTTGCAAGATCTAAGACTGCAATTTTTACTATTAATATTTAGGGGAAGAATAATTAAATTACCTAAAATAGGCCTGGTTTTGAAACAGGCCATATAAATAAAAGCATAATTAAACAATTTGTCTAAGTCTTTTTGACCGAATCCGCCATGCCCACCCAAGGTACTTCGAGGTGGCGCATGCATAAAAGGTACGAGTGTCTGAAAGAAGAATCCTTAGTGCCACAATACAGTGTCTAGTTCCCAGTGTGCGACACATGGGTTTTAGCCATTTTGACCGTGGGACTTTGTAGGCAGGACACTCGAATAAAAAGTGAGGGACAGATTCTTGGCGCTGTGGGCAGAATGGGCACCACAGAGCAGTCTGGTAGGGAATTTTCCAATGGCTAGTAAGTTCCATTACGGGGAGAAGACCAATTCTGAATTTGAAATACAGAGATCTTTCCCAAGGGGCCGAGATAATGTCCAAATACAGTTCTCTAATGGGGACATCTTTGGACTCCATAAAATTTCTGGTCGATTTACAAATCGCGGTAGATGAGTTCCTTCTATTTACCACCGAATTCCAATAAAGCTGTTTTATCGTTGATTTGGGCGGGGCTGTCTGTTGGTGCCAAGCTTCTTCCAGCCCCAGATTGGTGAGTAGTGCTTTGATATCTGTTAGCCACTTTATTTTCGCCCAACCTGTTGATCTTAATATCTCCCGCAGTCCATCCGCATAGCTTGAGAGCTCAGGGACTCTCCAGATGCGGGCCCACAGAAGCAAAGGGCGAAGCTTTGCTTGATCTTCAATCGCCCGACAGCCCATGTCCAATTGCAGTGGCAAGATGGGGACAGAAGGGCCGAGGGACATCAAGCTTCTCAGGAAGGTGTTCTCGGCTCGAGTAAGATCTTTCAAGTTCGACATTCCCCACAGTTCCGCCCCGTACAGAGCGGCGCTTACTCCTCTGGCCGAGTAAATGTCCAAAACTGCAGCTATAGGTTTGGTTGAGGCTGCTCTCTGCTCTTTCAGCAGGGTCCCGGTTATTCTTTTCAAATTTAGCAGCATTTTGGTCAGATGCTGGTCCCATTTCATAGAATCCACCAGCCGGATACCCAGGTAATCGAAGGTCTTGGTCCTATCCAGTGCAACGGAACCCAAAGTTGGTGGAGGGCCATGTTTTTGCGGGGGATTCAAGATGAGATACTTTGTTTTGTCTGTGTTTATACAGAGACCTCCTTGTTTACAGAAGCCATCAAAGCCAGAGAGAAGCTGTTGTAGGCCCATTGGCGATTTCGACAGAAGCAAAGTATCGTCCGCAAAAAGCAGGGTGGGAATTAAGCGGCCTGCCAGACGAGGTGCATCTGCTGGTATCCTTGACAAGTGGTCCACCACCCCATTAACATAGAGCGAGAAGAGTGTAGGGGCAAGAACGCACCCTTGCCGCACGCCTCTATTCACATCTATTCTTGAGGTCTTTTGACCATACGGACCCCAGCGAATTTGGGCATAGTTGTTTTCGTGGAACTTCATAATCAAGTGGAGCAGATAAGGTGGCAGGCCAAGATCACTAAGAACCTTCCATAGGTTATTTCTGGGGACCAAATCGAAGGCCGTCCGGAGGTCGATGAAGGCAAGATATAAAGTGCCCTTCCCAATCGTGACGACCTTCCAGTGAATCATAAGTAGCCTTAAAGACTGTTCGATTGTTCCTGTCCCAGTTCGGAACCCTGCCTGGAGATCCGAGAGTATCCTGTTTTCATCTGCCCACTGCTGTATTCTGGTTAGGAGGACCTTGCCTGCTACTTTTTGCGAACAATCTATCAGGCTAATCGGCCTGTAGTTCGCTGGGTCTTCTCTTGAGCCTTTTTTGTGCAGAGGGACCACTTCGGCGGCCATCCAAGAGGCGGGCAGGGGAGCACCCGCCATGGCAGCGTTCAATACTGATGAAATTAACATACTCCAATCGCCTAGGTCTGCACGGAGCAGGTCGCCCGGTAGCCCATCGGGACCAGCCGCTTTGCGCGGGACGAGAGATTTTATTGCACCTTCCGCTTCTTTCTTGGTAAACAGACTTTCCTCAAGTCTCTCCTCGCCTCGAGAGAACTGAGGTAATACGAAATCCACCGCTTCAGCTACAGATGCTGTGTACAATTTCGAAAAATGTGAGAACCATAGATCCTCAGTTATGTTACAGGTGATGACTGTATCAAGGGGTCTGTTTTTCTTACGTAGTAAGTCCCAGAAACCTTTTGCGTTTTTTCCAACACTTGCGATTCGGAGTTCCTGCCAAAATTCATCTTCCCAGTCTCTCCTTGCTGTTTTAAGCTCCGTTTTATAGCTCTTTCGTTTGGTGGCTATTAAGGTTGCATCTCCACTTTTCACAGCCGATATCAGTGCTCTCTTTCTAGCACGACACTCCTTCGAGTACCAACCAGGTTTGCCCTGCCGCTTATCGCGGTTAGTGTTTCCCTTTTTTACTTTAGCCTTAAATAGGTCCCCAATTGACTGCGAGACCTCACAAAACAGCGCTGTAATCCGATTTGGGCTGACAGGCTCATTTTCTAAAATGGCGCAGGCTGTAGAAGTGACAGCTCTGATACTAGATAGTTTCTCTTCATCTATTGCCACTTTGTCCCATTTCAGGCGTCTTAAGCAGTTTGATGGAACCACCCCTCCCAGAAGCCCTGTCGCTGAAGTTTCATGGCTCCCACAAACTGGATGAATCTCCCTCCACCAGTATGATAGGGTCAAGGAGAGTGCGTTATGGTCACTATCCAAGGAAGGTAGGACTATCATATCCTTCATGTGAGCCCACAAAGAAAAGTTTAAAAGGATATAATCTATCCGGGATGAATGACCAACCCTGTTATATGTGTGTGCCCCCGCTAAGTCTGAGGGTGTCCTCCCGTTGGCTGCTCTCAGGCCGTGCTCCAGTGTGAGGGAATTTAGCTGGATGATTCTGGGGGTCCAACTGTTTACGATTGGAAGATCAAGTGACGGGACACCTCTCCTTGAATCTTCGTCATATAGGTCCAGGGATTCGTCGGGCAACAGGGGCTCGAATGTACAATTAAAGTCCCCCATGACCATAATTAACGAATCGCTACTGCACTCACCCAAGACTACCTCCAGGTCCGAGAGCGTTGGTGACAAGGCTCTCCCAGAGGCCCCTCGTGTGTAGATGTTAATAATCTCCAGTTTTTCAGCTCTCCTCGGGCATGTTACGGTGAGGCGCATCAAGTCTGGAGATTTTTGGGGATGATGGTGTACCCTCCATCCCAAGGAAATATCTACCCAAACTAAGAGACCTCCATAGGGGCGACCTCTTCCCGTTGCTGGAATATCTGCCGGGACAAAGAAGGAGGCATAGCCCACTCGTTGCCTTGGTTCTACGCACCACGTCTCTTGGAATGCACAGACTGAGTGGGGTTCGATGAGCGTCACCCAGTCCGGGACATCTAGCTTGCTGTTTAAGCCTGCCACGTTCCAACTAATGGCTTTCAGGGATGCATGATGCAGGGGCTCAACGCATCAGGCATTCCCACCCTGTGTACCGGGAGTTTGAGCTCCATCCACTAACTCAGTATTCTCAGACCCATCGCCTGAGAGAGAGGGCATAATTGGGTTAGGCGGGGATTGGGGCACAGAAACGTTGGACAACGATACCCCCCCAACTATGTGTGGTGTATTGACCCTGGGAGGGGAGGCATTAGTTGCCACTACATTATCAAGTCACCAGCCCCAACCCTGTGGAGGGGCTGCTTGAGTAGGTGTCCATGCCCTTGCTCTGGGGTCCAAAGTTGGATAATGAGGGAACCATGCTCCTCTACCCCCATCTTGAAAAAGATTTTTGGGCCCCATAAGAGGAGGGGGGTGATAGAAGTACCCCAGGTCCCTAGTTTGAATGTCGCAGAAATTGTAATGCGACTGCTGACTACAGATCATACCTGCTGCTCTGGGGTCGTTGAAATTGATCAACACACAGTCCCCAGTGATTTCCTTACGTCTGTTGCCAATCCAACCCACACGTCGGACAAAGGCTATTCTACCATCGATGTGCCCTGGGAGGGGTCTATTAGCTTTGAGCCAGGAGAGCGTCTTGTGTTTGAGGTCAGAGTATGACTCACAAGTACCCTCTTCAAGCTCAGGGACCCCCGTTAAAATTACCACGTAGGGCTTACAGCCAGGGGGAAGGCTAGCATTTGGCGTGCGCCTCCTTACCCTGTCTTTAGCCGGAGATTTTGCCGTGGTTTTTGCTGGAGGATTGGGCACGGCCTGTTTGGCAGGAGTTGGAGGGGATGGGGTTGTATCACCCTTCGTTGAGATCACTGTGTTTCCAGGTACCTTGGTGTTGGACGCTATGGGCTTAGAAATTGCAGCAAAATTAACCTTAAGTGCCTTGGGTGCCTGGGTACTAGCTTTGTTCCTTGGTCGGGCCAGACTAGACTCAGGAGTAGGAGTTATTGGTGAGGGTGCGGATCCGCTGTTGGGATGCTGCAATTGGGGAGCCTTTCCCAAGCCGGGCAACTTTTGGCAAGATGTGAGCTCAGGGTGGGCTATAGTGATAGAGGGAACTAAGGGGACAGCACCACTCCTTAGCCCTCCGTTCTCTTCGACCTGGGCCTTGGCGTGAAATTTAACTAGTGATTTTACCGCATAAAAGTTGTCCAGCATTGACTGTTCAAGTGAGGCTAGTTTGCGTGTGAGGCCGTCAATCTTATCTACGAGAGGCATCACCACAGACTTAATTATGCTCTCAACTTGAGGGAAAATGCTGGTATCTATAGGAGCCATTTGACCAGGAGTGCCCTCCAATGAAGGATCTCCGGTGTGGGTCGCGTGTGATTTTGGGTGAGGAACTTGATTCGAACTAGTGCCCCCTTTGGGTACAATGTTCCTGCTTACTTTACTGTGGGGCTTTAGAGAGCCTCCCCTGCGGGGGCTAGCGGGACGCTTTCTCTTCTTTTGTAGGACAGGGCCTAAAGCTAGATTCCCTGCAGGTGTGGTTTGGGGAACTACTACTCTGGGAGTACTGGCTTCGGTGTGCACTACAGTGGGTGGGGAATTCATAGCTTCCCTAGATAGCACAGGAGAGCTAGGGTCTTCATGGGTTTCAGGATTGCAATCCAGAGTTTGCCCCGCCGGCGATGGGTTAGTTTGGACGGAGGAATTGGATTGTGTCGGGTCAAGTACAATGCTTGGTGCGGTGGTAGTTACCCTTTCTAGACTAGCCCTAATCCGGCTCACTCTCTCGTCAATTGTTGGGGAATCAATTATCACCAATGGAGTTAGGGAAATATGTCCAGGGCTAGCAGCTGAGGCAATGGCGCCCAGAGATGAGCGTTTGTTGGACATACTCGTAGAATCCCGCGATAACCTTCGTTCTGCCAGGATAATCTCCTTTTCAACTATGGAAACTGCTCGAGTTATAAATTGGTCCATAGTGCCTAAAACCACGTCTCCTGCTGGTTTCTTAGTTTTACAGGATCGAGTACCTGAAGCCATTGTCCCGTTGACTGGGTGCCCACTTTACGGAGCCAAGGGATGTGGCCCGGCCCGGCCTCTTCTGGCCCCTGATGGCCTAAGATGGTCCCGCCCTTGTCCCGGGCTTCTCCCGCGATGCTCCCGCGTGCTCCCGCACAGCGGGGAAGGGGCGTTCCTTTGTGGGGGCGTGAAGCGATTGGTGGGAGGGGCAATCGGTCTGCAGGTGTGCCGTGGCGCAGGGACTCCTGGTTAGTTGAGTCCCTGCAGCGGCACCGGCGGCGCTGGTGGATAGAGCGCGACCCTGCTCCCTGATGTCCTTCCTAGGGACTGTGAGCAAACGTGCTCCCAACAGCCTAACTCAGCCAAACTGCGACGCGGCACCCGCGCAGCGGGTGCGACTAGCTGTTACTTGACCAGAAGGCGGCTACAGCAACACTTGACTGCAAACGTGGGAAGACGCCGGTAAGCCCTCGGCGTTTCTGTGTCCCGCTGGAAATGGGGAATCAGCTTCCTTTTCTTCCTCTGAGCGATTGGTGGGAGGGGCAATCGGTCTGCAGGTGTGCCGTGGCGCAGGGACTCCTGGTTAGTTGAGTCCCTGCAGCGGCACCGGCGGCGCTGGTGGATAGAGTGCGACCCTGCTCCCTGATGTCCTTCCTAGGGACTGTGAGCAAACGTGCTCCCAACAGCCTAACTCAGCCAAACTGCGACGCGGCACCCGCGCAGCGGGTGCGGCTAGCTGTTACTTGACCAGAAGGCGGCTACAGCAACACTTGACTGCAAACGTGGGAAGACGCTGGTTAGTTGAGTCCCTGCAGCGGCACCGGCGGCGCTGGTGGATAGAGCGCGACCCTGCTCCCTGATGTCCTTCCTAGGGACTGTGAGCAAACGTGCTCCCAACAGCCTAACTCAGCCAAACTGCGACGCGGCACCCGCGCAGCGGGTGCGGCTAGCTGTTACTTGACTTGACCAGAAGGCGGCTACAGCAACACTTGACTGCAAACGTGGGAAGACGCCGGTAAGCCCTCGGCGTTTCTGTGTAGTAATTAAGATTCCGTATTTCACTAGTGATTTCCATGGTGCTAAATTTTACTCTCCACTAAGCATGGGCTGAAAATTCATTCCGCTCGCGGAATTTGCGGACTTTTGGCAATTTAGCGGTCCGCGAATTGCCCAAAATTGGCAAACAATCCGCAATTCGCAAGTTCGCGAATTTTTTTTGCTTGTTCGCGCTTCAAAAATATAATCTTGCACGGGCTGTGTTGACTTACCTTGATTCTGAGTTTGCCAAGTTGTTTTCCTCCCGCGAACAAGATGGCTGCGCCCAAAATTGACCGCATGGGTAAGTTCGCGGTAGGCGCGCTGAAAAAAAAACCAGCGAACACGCAAAAATAAAAAATTCACCCATACTTACTCTCCACCAATCAAAGATACCCGAAATCCTATTATTGGTCCAATTAACATACATGTGCCACATGAATATCCAAAGATCAAAACCCACCTCACTTTTAGTTTCCTTTCATTAAAAGTTTGCAAAAGATTTACAAAACTCAATCACCTTATAACTGCTAGTTTCCCTGTTACCAGAGCCTCCCCACAGGAGGTCTCTTCTACCATGTCTTTCTTCTCGGTTTCATTTGCCTCCAATTCCTTCTTGCCGTCATTTTCAGGAAACTCATTGGCCAGAATACAGAGTTCTCAACTATCATCAGTTATCTCTCTAAACGGCCTGACTATATTGTCTGTGTTGTTTACCTTTTCCCCATCTACCTGTGCATTAGATGAGAGTCATGGAGTAATTGCTCTCAACAAACTCTTGGGGTTCATTTTCCACTATTTTAGCTAGTGTAAGGGTTAGGGGTATCAAGGCAGCCTACTTGCTAGCATGATTTAACTGAAGGCCTATATCACAATCCTTCACCAAGTCAAAGGAGCCAGCCTTCAGGTAACATATTGCACTTCCCTTGGACAAATTTAAAGCCACTGTTTCGAAAACCCTTTTTGAAGCCTGTATAGATCCATCCAAATGTGTTTGCCTAATGGGCTCTAAGAGTGAGCAGTCCCTGCTTGCGGTATTGCTTGTGGAGCTACTTGGATGGATTCAACACATCCATTATTTACCCCCCTCAAGGGGGTGAATGGGCTAGGAGTACCTAATCCCTTAGGCATGGATTGGTGTCAGTACAACGCGTTCCGTTACAACGCGATTTTTACATCGCAAATACCATTACAATGCATGCCATTACAACGCATGGCATTACATAGCAGATACTTTTACAACGCATGGCATTACATCGTAAGTATAGGTAAGTATATCTTTTTTAAAAAAAATGTAATAAAGTTAATTAAATTAATTTAAAATAATAAAAATAATATAACATTTTTAAAACAGTAATTAATTTAATTATAGTAATTTAATTAATATTAAAATTGATATTAATTTAATATATTTAAAATAATATAATTAATGATATATAAAAAATTTATAAATAGAAAATAATATAATGTAATTAATAACAATAAATATAATTATAATTTAATTAAGTTATAAATAATACATAATATAATTATATTTAATAAAATTAAAAGAATTTAATTAATTAAACATTTTTAAATAATATAATTTAATTATAATCGTTTATTAATACAATTAAATTAATAATTGTAAATATAGTTATTATTTTAATTAAATTAAATAAAAATAATTTAATTAATTTAATTTATATAAAGTCGTAATACCCCTGTACCCCAAAAAACAAACCCAGCCCTAAAACCTAAAAACACCCCTGTACCCCAAAACCCAAACCCTGCCCTAAAACCTAAAAACACCCCTGTACCCCAAAACCCAAACCCTGCCCTAAAACCTAAAAACACCCCTGTACCCCAAAACCCAAACCCAGCCCTAAAACCTAAAAACACCCCTGTACCCCAAAACCCAAACCCTGCCCTAAAACCTAAAAACACCCCTGTACCCCAAAACCCAAACCCTGCCCTAAAACCTAAAAACACCCCTGTACCCCAAAACCCAAACCCTGCCCTAAAACCTAAAAACACCCCTGTACCCCAAAACCCAAACACTGCCCTAAAACCTAAAAACACCCCTGTACCCCAAAACCCAAACACTGCCCTAAAACCTAAAAACACCCCTGTACCCCAAAACCCAAACACTGCCCTAAAACCTAAAAACACCCCTGTACCCCAAAACCCAAACACTGCCCTAAAACCTAAAAATACCCAAACACCCCAAAACATATACATCAGTACCCCAAAACATATACTCCTATACTCATACTTATTTTAAAAAATACTTAAATTAATATATTTAATTTATAATATTTAAAAACGAAATAAATATTTTTAAATAATTAATAATAATTAAATCAATTATAAAATATTAAATAAAATAATTAAAAAAAATTAAATACTTACCAATACTTACGATGTAATGCCATGCGTTGTAATAGCATCTGCAATGTAATGCCATGCGTTGTAATGGCATGCATTGTAATGGTATTTGCGATGTAAAAATCGCGTTGTAACGGAACGCGTTGTAAAAGATGCGTTGTAGCGGTAACACACCCTTAGGCATGCACCTGGTTTTCCATCATTAAAAGTATTTTTTGATTAATTGTGAGGAAGAGTCAGAGCTAATATTTCCTACACAGACTTTTCACATTCCTTGTGTCCATAATTTAGGCTAGAACCTTTGGGTCTTTAAAGGGGCAAGATACGAATTCTGAGTGTTTTTATCAGAAAAAACACCATGCCTCACACACGTTCATATCACAATTGAACCACTATCAAACAGGCCTCATAGACGACCGCCCTCCACACACTCACACACTATTCTGTTACAGGATATACAGACACACTCATGTTTTATCTCCATCATTCTCTCTTTTGTTCTCTCTCTCTTACACACACACATACACTCTTACCATCCATCCAAAACGACCCACAAAACTAATATTCATATCACCTTATACAATAACAAAAAACATCCTCCCATTACACACCTCCACACTCCAGCATTCTCACCTCATCTATCGACACAGATTCACACTCCACACCTATACACCTGACAAGCACAGAAACCTAAAATGTGTTAATGTAAAATCAGCAACTGTAGCATTTTTCAGTACTGACATAAGTGTTTTCTCTCTCGCGTGCGCAAGCACACACGCACGCACGCATGCACACCCACACACACACACACACATACATATAAACACACACACACACACAGAGCTAGGTAAGCATTGCAACATATCACAACTTTAGTCTTGGAGAAACAACATATTGTCCTTATTTTCCCAAACAGCTTCATTGACACACTATCAACAGCATTGAGATATGTTTGCTCTGTTTGCATCTATGTATTTTTCATTTGCAACCATTTGTAGCCCATGTTCTATGGTAGAATGATTTGCTACAGGGCCACTCATTGTACTCTTTAATATTAAGGCCAGAAAGGTGTGTACACCTATACAGAGCTCCAGAAAGGGCACATCAGTGAGCTGTGCATAACAGTACTTGGATGTATTGTTCGAACGGGTTGATATTTGAGATCCATAGCTTGTATCCATCTTTACATTGGCAGTATACTATATTTACACAAGGCCTACAACTTGTTTTGTAAATAGACAAAGGAACTTAACTCTAAGTAAACACACCCACAGTGTACAGTGTCCTAAAGTTTATTTGAACTTCATGGGGTCTTTTGATAGATTACTGCCTAAGTGGAATTAATCTTGAATGAAGTACTTCTGGATTAGAAGGATCTAAATTCTCACATGGAAGAAAATATTATATGCCCAGGCTCATAATCAGACAAGTGCACTGTACTACTATATCAAGGGACATCAGTGCTTATGGCTTTCACTAACAAACTATCCATCTGGAAGGGCAATGAGGGAAATTTTTGGAGCACCTCAGTAAAAGAACCTACCCAGTGGCCGATAGGCATCAAGCCCTCTTTCAGCAACAAAGACGATGGACCAGACTGGGGCAAAGGAAACAACATGTGGATACCATTCTGAAAGCAGCACTGGAAGTTTTCACCTCACTATGCCTGGGACTGATGGGCTAGGCTCCATTTTAGAAGAACTGATCGATGGGTCACTCTTAAATATGCGCATGTCTGAGGTTTGCCCTAACATGAAACTCACTGACTGCTCTATTAGAAGATGCTGCAAGCTCCGTATCTTATTGGTGCTGTACTGGAATCTGGCTTTATACAAAGGGTCTGGTTCATCCTGTCGCTGAATGTAGCTGCAGCTCTTGATTGCTAGTTGGATCTGACCTCATTCTTGTGGACAGGGAAGACTCAAGGGAAGAATCACAAGATGGCACACCATGTAGTTTAAAGAAAGCCCTTTTTGTTCCAATCACGAAACTATAGGGGCTATGTAGAGGTTGATGGATGCAGTGCACTCAACAAGACAGGAGATGCCCCGTCTGCCAACTTCACAACTCCTTATTACATTTTGAGGTATCAAACAAGAGGGATTATGGCGGTGCAGCTCGGCCAACTCTTCTAGTTAGGACCCTTGACCCGACACTCTGACTGTCTCAAGATCACTGCGTCACAGTGGCAGTAGCCCCAACTTAGTTAGGGCGAGGTGACCATTCTAGATTTCCCTGCTTGTGACTGTCAAGCAATCCAGGAAATAGAATAAAAGTCCCTGCATTGATTATTCGCATACAAAACTTCTGCTTTGGTATTTGTTATTTATTAATAAAATAATGAATGCAGAGTGGGCAGAAAATACATGGCACCCGATTGGCATTCAGCTATGCCTAAACTCCATTGGCTGTTCTAGCAGATGCATATAAGACAGAGATCCGTGTCATGAAGTCAGGGGCCTCTTGATATGAGATACGGTCATCTGCCAGTGGGTAAGGTGGCCAGCAGGCTGGCAGACAGGCCGCTGGGGTCTAAATGCAAGTGTCGCGACAAATAAATATCCAGTCACTTTTTACAGGCAAATATGTCAGCCAAGTAATCATAAACCACTTTGCAATAAATAACTCATCAGCGCCTTGAATACAAGGCCATTATTGTAATATACCCAAATTACAGGAACATGATTGAATACACACAGTCTTGCCAGTTTCAACTGCAAGCATTTACAGGGCACACAGTCTGTCACTCAACAATCTATAGAGCAGCAGTATTCAACATCACCACTCACACATCCTGTGAACCAACAAAACAACTGGGAACATGTCAATGCATACATTTCTCAGACAAATGGTGGGGGACCTCAGTTAAACAACATAAGAGAAAACTGTTACAAGGAAACTCTTCGAAAACACACCCACACCTAGAAGTCACGGTCACCATAACACACAAATTACACTGATACATCCCCATGTAAAAGCTCATGCAGGGCAGCCTCCCAGGTAAACCGCTTTCCTGTACTGTACCATATTCGCCAAACTAGTGGACAACACCACAAAATACATCCTGCATACCTGTGGTTAAAGTCACTTGTTGTACTCGTCCTCAGTTGCCAGAAAAGGAAACACTAAGACATAATCCCAGGGCAGACCCGCTCTCGAAATTCCCTTGTTGCATTGGTATTCATTGACCATACAGGGGAACACTACATTATTCATGTAGTTTGAATCTGTACTAAAGCTCCCTTTGCACTGATGGAGCAAAGTTGGCATGTAAAGCGACTTGCTTGTATCAGCCCTCTCGAAAATAATATTAATGCACTAACTAATAAATTTCGTCTTACTAATATTGCACCACATAACACTTCTAGTATCTAGGGGAAACTCGCCTATGTGCTTTTACTAATCGTAAACCAAATGCATTAAAATGGCCCTAGCAACATGGGAACTTTACTACGCATGCGTCTGTCATACTCATGTGACATGACCTAGTCTCTCTGCTTGGTTGGAAAACTTTGCTTCTGTGCACTAGAACTAAGATGGCTTCTCTATGTTTTAACATGCTATTACTCGCCTCGCTGCTTTTGCTAAATTGTTCGTTCTGCCTAAATCCTAATGCAATAGTTAAAATAAAATAATGGGAATAGAGTAGTGATAAGTGGTATACAGTGCATTCATTTATTTCTGGTTCTAAATTGTTTCTTCTCTTTTTTTTTTTGGTTTTCCTCATATACCATTCTGGAAATTCCTGAAGGGAAACTGGGCAGCTCATTCCGGTTTGATCAACCTGATCCAGTCCTGATGTTAAAGATCAAAGTCGTAATGGAACATGCCTGATCCCTCAAGTTGCCACTGCTTTCCCAATCCACTCCTGTTCACACCATAACTGGCACCGTGTGTTACTTAGGAGATAAGGGAGACTGACAGGGCCCAGGATAAATCATAGGAAGACCTTTCAACTTTCACCTATCTTGCCAAGCCACAAGAGGCGCCCAGATTTTAACAAAACTTATGGGGTCGCATACCATGTCAGATTTACTGGTGAGAATAATGTGTTTTAGGCAGTTCGAAAAGGTAGGAGGGACTGGGTCTTTCCATGCTCTATATATTTTGCGCCTTGCAAGAAGCATAACATAAAAAATAAATCTTGTGTGGGGATCATTAACTCTATAGCCATGGCTCAATCCAAAAGAATAGTTCTATTGGTAATTTCCAGCGGTGACTGAAGAACATCTCCCCAAAAATCCTGGATCTTAACCCAATAGTCTATTATCTCGGGACAGGCAGCAAACATGTGTACATCGTCTGCGGCAGGGTATCTGCATCTTGGGCAATAATTTTCTAAGTTAGAAAATTTAACTAGTTTTTTTGGAGTTATATATACCCTGTACATAGTATAGAGATGGTTTTGCTTCAATGCGGCGGGCTTGACCACTGCCTGCATGATGGTAAAAGAGTCAGTCCACAGGTCTTCCGTAATTTCGCTGTCTGGATTTGATGCATTGTTCCAGAGTTTTTGTAGCTCTAATTTTGTGATGTTCTCAGCATCTAACATGGCTGTATACCAGTACGAAATTTGATTTTTCCATCTGCCAGTCTTAAAGATTAGATCAAATTTTGGATTGGGTTTATTAAGATTCCATGATCTCGTTGACCACCATCCAGACAGCTGGTAATATTTAAATCTGGTGAGTGTTCCCCCAGTCAGACTAGATAAGGGTTCTACATTTTTTCTCTTCTCTTTTGCTATTAGCTTGTGTTTGGACCAATCAAAATCAAGGTTGCTCCGTCCTCGGTTCTGAATTTGAACATGCGCTGACTACACTTGAGTCCACAAGCCATGGCATTGAATGGATGCCAAATCTTGACTTGTTAGAAGATGCGCCTGGGAAACACACCCTGTGACCCCGCAAGAGGAAGCTAAACTGGACTGATATATTACATTGTATTTGTTATTGATACATTCACTGTCGGGTGGAATAAAAGTGCATGGGAAAATAAATTTATGGGAGGGAACATCAATTTGAATAATTTGATGAGGTAACCTCAAAACTGGTATGGTGTGATGACCTCTCCTCATCTTTCAACCAATCAAATTGAGGGAATACACAACTTACAACATTGGTGGGTGGTACACTGCCCTGGAAAATGGTACATCTAAGGTAGGCTTAGCTAGTGAGATTGTCCGACTTGTCCGAATAGCTGACCTGTCACTGGCCCAACGCACTCAATAGGCGATCGAGAGCAGAGGGGCTGGAGGAGCACTCTGTCAGAAGATTCAATAGCCCAATCGGGGTCCGACTGTTAGCTGCAGAGAGGGGTGTGACGCAGGCGTTGCACTTTAGCTGTGGGTGCCGGTCTTGACCTGCGGTCATCTTGTCCTGATTCAATTTGGTCCGTACCTGGCTTGATTTCTGGTCTGCACCTGTTCTATCCTGTTGGCTCCTGCACTTTTGGGGTTCTGTCCTTTATCCCAGCCCATTGCCAGGGTTGGTCTTCACACCATTCTAGGTAACTATACATCCATGTGGGTATGTCATTGTACTGTTTCCCTTTTCTACCCTTCCTTTAATGTGAATGCTTAAAGAAAGTCTCATTATATTTCAATACTATCCTGATTTTCATCATATGCTTTCTAACTGAATGAGTTTTAATGAATTTATAATAGATTGACACTTAAATTTTCATAGATAAATTGTTTAAATCTTTTCCCGAGTTTGTGGTTATTTATGAGTACAAATGTTTATTTACTGCCTATTATGCTAACACTCTTGATCCTTTAGGGCTCTAGGTACCGATGACTAGGATTGGTAAGTCAAATGGTATAGGTCCTGAATGGTTAAACAAATTGGTTAAGCATAGGTTTACCTGTTCAAAGTGTATATGGTTTCATGGGCCCAGGTGAGTATGGTAAAATGAGCAGGTGAACCCGCGCTCTATCAGTTATTTTGGTAGGAGCAGTATGGTTAGGGTTTAGTTAAGATAGGTAGTTAGTCGTGTTAGGATTATTGATTTGTATTTTGAATTTGATTTATGTATTAACCAAAACCCAGTTGTATTGTTCTATGTTTGTTTTGGAATCCCCGGGGGCAGAATAGCGTGTGGTAAACGGAAGCCACACTGCAGTGAGAACACTTGCCTGTGGAAGTAAGTGCATGGTTAGGTAACACCGAAAGCACTATTTAGGGACTTTTTGTATAAGTGTGTGGATAATTGATAGCAAATAGTTCGCTAGTAAAACTTTGGTGTGATATCACCTAGAAAGGGTCACACTGAAGGAGTAACAGGTTCTTCTGAGCTTGATTGATAGCAAAGGGGTTCGCTGGTGAAATTTTGGCCTTTAATCACCTAGAAAGGGCAAGCCCGAGGGAGTAATAGGCTTCCGATGCTTGTGTGAAAGGTAGACGGAAGGGGTCTACTTGTAGTGTACGAAGACTAAATGGAAAGGAGTTACTCTCAGTGAGTGCAAATCATCTTTTCCTTTGAATTAGTCCCTCAGGCACAGTGATGAATGTTTTTACGTTGTTAATAATGAAATGAGTATTTAAAAGTGAAAAGAAGTAAGCTCTCGTATTACCGTGCAAAGGAGGGAGTCAGTTGCGGAGCTGCGCTGACGTCACTTAGAGCCGCGCTGGTATTGGTTGAGACAGCGGGTGTGTAGCTGAGGTAATACTGTAAAGGAGGGGTGAGTGCAGGAGCATGAGAACTCGTCTCACGGAAAAAGCCATGCAACTATTGATAGAATTTATTTAAATTCTAATTGCCAATTGGACATTGAAAATTAAGAAACGTGCTGGTATTGGAAGTCTTTTAGTAAACAAATTGAGTGTTTTTGTGAACCAAAGCGGCATAAAATTACATGAGGCATTTAGATCTAGGATTCATAGGAAATCGACCAGACAGAAAATATCTAGGTTTTGCTAAAGAACAGATGATGAGAGGGAGACCTTATATCATGTATGGAGATAAAAGAAAAATGTTGTTCATTAAGAAAGTTAAACATTTTTTTAGAAAGATAAACCAATTAAAACCAGAGAAGGGAATATTATTCCACCACCGAATACGCCCGCATCATACATGATGGTTGAAAGGGGTTATCACACTTGTGTGTGGTTAGAGAACTGGATAGAATACACAAAAGAGGATGGAATTTTGGCATTCCCAGAAAATGGTACCTGCAATGGAAGGATTCTGTATAATTTGAGAACTTGCATGAATGAATTAGATCCTAGACCTAGATCAACCCAGTACGAAGCATTAGAAGAATGGGAAACAGAGGCTTTTGAATGAGATCAACCCAGAAGTGACATGAATTTAAGCAAGTTTTATCCAAAATGTCCACGAGAGACAAGAGATAAGCAAATGAAACAATGGAGACAGTCCATGTTAGTGGAAAGATTGTATCCTGCATTAGCCCTAGAAGAACCGTCAGGAAGCAAGTACAGAGAAAATGAAAAATCTAATGACTAGTGTTGATCCAGAAGATGATTACCTGGAGGATTTGTTAATGAAAAATCCGCCACCTTATAATGAGGAGCCAAACCCAGTTAATCCTAGTGCTCTGTTCTAAAAGGCACCTTTGGTTCCGCAAGTAATACATGAGACTACATTAGAAAAGGTGTTACAGGAAAGGGAACGAGAAGCAATAAATAAACAGAGAAATTAGTTAATCCAGAAAATGTCACAGTTAAATACAAATCCCGAAGCCCTAACAATTCCAGTGACTATAGGTCCTGTTGTTCCCTTATAAGGAGATAAGCAGACTAGTCATAAAACTCTAGTTTTGACTACACCTGTAGTGCAGTCAAGAAAAGAGACATGGGTGATCAAGCAAGTGAATGTGAGTCAGAAATTTCTCTGATGGATTTGCCTATAAGATAACCGGTAAGTAGCTCAGCCAGGAAAACTACTCCTGCAAGTTCTAGAGGGGTAGGAATGGAAACATCCTCAGGTGCAAGAAGTGCTACTGTAGTTACCCCAGAAGATATTTAAAGATGATCCCGAAAAATAAAAAAGCCAAAATCACAGCCGAAAGCATTGGATATTTTTAAATTAAGAATTGAATTGGAAAAATTGCTTGCTGGGAATGTGGGGTTAGACAGATTAAATACATTGAATGAAAAGGAATTGTTGTTTATATGTCGAAGTATCACTCAAAATGCAAAAACATTTCATGAAAAGTTAACGAGTTTGGCCTCTGAAATGAGAATTGATATTGGTAAATCTAAAGTGTTACAGAAACCTTATTGAGCTGAATTTTCTGACAAAGATTTAGAAAACATGAATGTGTGAGGTCATAAAATGCTAATTAACAAGCTATTATCACTATTGCAAAAATGGGGTGATTTATAAAAGATGGAAAGCTAGATGGATAAAGAAAAAGGAAGAAGCCCAAGCAAAAAGCACTGTATCAGAATATGTATTGAAAGAATCAGAAAAAGTAGAAAAGTTGTACCCAATGCGAGAAGTGCCAGGAGGAGGTTATGTGCATGTCCCATGGTCCCGACAGAATATTTTATCATTTACAAATGAGTTCCCAAAACTTAGAGAGAAACCTGTCAAATGGTACAGGCAGGTTGAAAGATTTGTAAAGGTCTCGAAAGTGTTGCTAAAAGATTTGGATGGGTTTTTTGACATCGTTGTTCCTGTAGATTTATGGACAGAGTGTAAAATTGCAGTCGATTGGCCTAATAATGAGTACCCTAGAGACCCAAGGACAGGAGCCCCATCAGATGAGGTTATGAAGAAGTATAATCAAGTAATACTGTACTTAAAAGGAAAGGTACCCCCAAAGGAAACTGACTGGACAAGAATAGACAGAACTACCCAAAATAAAGATGAATCAGTACATGCATATTATGAGCGCCTTTTACAGGTATTCAAGCGCTACAGTGGCTTAGAAAGCATTGATACGAAAGACATGACAAATTTTATTTATCGTTTTGTGTCTGGATTAAATCTAGAAATTTCGCAAATGATTAAAGATCATGTCAAATCTGTTGGCAGGCAAGACCGATAGATGACATTTTGAAATATGCAAAATACTGTGGAGATGAGATAGACAATAAAGGAAAGAATTTGGAAGAAAAAGTAATGTGGGCACAAGTAAAATTAGCAGAGCAACAAGAACTTCAACTAAGCCAAATGAAAAATAATCAGACCCAAGGAGATGGAAGTGGGGGTAAACCAAGGGGAAAATTCAATAGAGATGAGGCCAGGAAAAAGTTCCAGTGTCACGGGTGCGGAAAATTGGGGCATTAGAAGAACGAGTGTAAGACTGTACTGAATAATAATATGCAAACTAACAATCTGAATTCACAGACGCAGAATGAGGTGTTAAGAAAACAGCAACAACAGGTAATACAGAACCAGTTACCACTAGCGCCTATGCCAAATTCTGGGAGTCAAACCACATACAGTGTGGATGACACAAATTGGGAGGGAAGTGGTAAAAGGGACACAGTGACACCACAATTTCTTTTGAGTGACACATACTTTGATGAAGAAAGTTTCTGACGGTGCCTGATAGGGGAGGAGTGCTTACTTGATGCATTCTTGCCGGTAGATCAGTCATGTCCATGCAAAGAAAGGAAAGTTGAAGGAAATAATGTTACCTTTTTATTGTACACTGGTGCTACCCGTTCTGCTATGAGAACAGCAAACGTTCCAAACCTTCCCCTCCCGGGAGAAGCGATCCAAGTAGTGGGCGTTTCTAATAAACAAATTAGTACCACTGTTACAGAACCAATGGAAGTCAGAATAGGCAATTTTAAAGAGATGCACAAGCTTGTTGTGTGTGATTCCAGTCCAGTAAACCTGTTAGGTATAGACTTGCTGTGTAAAATGAATCGTACTTTTGCACACCACGTGGTGTTGAAATTCAAACCCCAGATGAAGATGGAATTTATAAATTAATGATAGCAAAACAGGAAACTGTAAATAAAAAGTTGACTCTAGAAGACTTGCCAAGAGAATTACAGCATACGGTAAATCCTAAAGGGTGGGATTTCACAGGAAAGGATGTAGGATTAATGGCAAATGTCGATCCAATAAAAGTACAGGGTCATACAGGACCTCCCGAAGACATGTTGTCCAGTTGTGCCAAATCCTGCTGTGATTCTGTATCAAATACCATGGGCAGCAGGTTAGTTTACTGTAATTTATTTGTGTCATGCATTTTTCTCTATACCATTACATCTAGATAGCAAATATATTTTCTGATTCAAATTCGACGACCATGTCTAAGTTTGGAACCGTATCCCTCAGGGACACAGAAAGCCCATCGATTTTTAATCAGATTTTAAAAACGTGCCTTGAATCTTTGATATTCCCCTGACACTCAGTCCTGGTGTAGTATATAGACGACCTACTGGTGACGTCTAAAAGTCGAAATGACTGTGTTGTTAATACCATTGCTTTATTGAATCATTTAGGTGATGAGGACACAAAGTATCACCTGAAAAACTGCAATTTTGTACCACATCAGTCAAATATCTGGGATTCCAGATAGAGAGAGGTGTTAGAAGGGTTACCTGAGAAAGAATCAGAATAATTCGAAACATGGATCTACCTCAAACACAGAAAGAAATCAGAATGTTTCTTGGAGTTGTGGGTTACTGCAGGCAGTGGATTGTGGGATTTGCATTGATACAAATGACAAATAAAAGAGCAAAGGACCCAGTAGAATGGGATGATGAAAGCATGTCATCTTTTTTAAAATTACGACATTGTCTGTGTTCAGCTCCAGCATTAGGATGCCTGACTACTCAAAGGATTTTGCATTGTTTTGTGAAACATTGGGGTTGTGCATGACTTTGGCCAACTTTGACTGCAAAGGGAGTTTCTGACTTCACCAGGTACTCCTATTAAAAATGGAAATTATGTGAAAGGCTTCCTGAAAGCAATCCAATTACCAGAAAAAGTGTCTGTGGTCAAGTGAGCTGCTCATCAATCTGGCAACGACAGAGTGTCAGAAGGTAACTGATATGCTGATTATTAGCCCAACATTGTGCTAAACATAAAATGGCAATAAACAAGAAAATTGATGCATTTGGAAACAGCTGCCAACTTATGTTGCTTGGAAGAGTAAAAATGTGGGAAGAAGTGAGAGACTTGCAAAATGTTGCAAAACAAAAGGAAAAGGAAGAGTGGGAAAAGATAGGTTGTCAGAGAAGAGCTGAAGATGGTGTCATTGTTTACCTTGATGGTTGGCCAGTGTTACCAGACTGTATGCTTGCTCCCATGGCTAGGATGTACCACAGTTATTCCCACCTAGGGCGGGATGCCATGATTAGGTTGTTCAGGCAAACTTTGTTCAATGCGAGGTTCAGGAATGATGTAGCAGAGAGTCTTTGCCATAGGTGCTTAATTTGCCAGCAAATGAATCCTGGAAAGAAAACTGTAGTGTTACCAGGAAAGATTGGAAAGGCAGAAGGTGCATTCATTCGATTACAGATTGATTTTATTCAGTTACCCCCTTGCCGAAGACTGAAGTACGTCCTTGTCAATTTCTGCCTGTTTTCAAAATGGGTGGATGCTTACCCTACTCGCAGAAACGATAGCATTACTGTATCAAAACTCCTACTCAGAGAGGTCATTCCACATTTTAGTTTTCCAGTAACAATTGAATCAGACCGAGGAAGACTTTTTAATAATGAAATAATTGGTCTAATCTGTGAAGCATTTAACATTGAGCAAAGGCTGCACTGTGGATACTGCCCAGAGGCTTCTGGAGTGGTAGAAAAACTGAATGGCACAATCAAGTCAAAATTGGGAAAGATATATGAATCTAATCTATTAGGTTAGCCTGATGCTTTACCTCTTGTTCTGATGGGACTCAGAAGCATTCCAGACAGAAACACAGACTTGAGATACTCATGGGAAGAGCAATGAGGCAGGCATGGGTGCCAGGACACAAGCTGATAAATATATCTTATGACTTAGTACTAGAGTACTGCAAAGAACTGGCTGACCAAGTGCGTTCTATCTCTCACCAGGTTGGAGAAGACGCTGTCGCCAGACAATCAACTCCAGCACATGATCTGATTCTAGGTGACAGGGTTGTGATAAAGGAACATACTCAAGAATCTTGCCTAGCTCTGAGGTGGGGAAAGCCACATCAAGTAATATTGGTTACCACCACAGCTGTGAAGTGCAAGGGAATTCCAAATTGGATCCATGCAAGTCACACTAAAAGAGTGACTGAGCCTGATGAAACAGAAGCAGAAGCTTGTGCAGCTGAGGGGTCTCAGGAAGTTGATCCCGAAGTAGTTGATGATGAGCAACCGAGCACCAGTCAGGATGAATGGATTCCAGTGATTGACATTTCTGCAGATTTTGTGGGAACCAGAAGTCAAACCTATTTAGATAGACAGAGTGATAGTGAGGATGAGTCAGGAATATAAGATTGCACTCAGATTACAGAAATCAATGCCAATAGCAATTCTGAGGAGGAACAGATAAGGAGAGATCAATATACTCAGACATTCCAGATACCTACCACAGTTCCAGAGTCTGAGGAGGGACAGATAGGTGCTAGGGCGAAGGCTCAGGAAAAAAAAAACCAAGAGATCGAGATACCTGAGCAGGACCAGATAGGTATAGAAAAACGTGTTCAGGAAGAAGAAGGTGAACAAAGTCAAAGTCAAAGTCAAACTCAGCACACTCCTGAACAAGGCCAGATTAGTATCTGGGCAGAAGAAACAGAAACAAGACCTGGACCAAGTCAGATAGAGAGGGATACGGAAGACGAAAATGTACAAATTGTGCCACAACTAAACCAAAATAAAAGAGCAATTGAAGAAAATCAAAGCACAGTGCCAGCTAAAAGACTCAGAAAGGGAGATAAGTGGCCTGGTTTTGTCAAAAGATTGAAATTTTGCCTTGAAACAATGAATGAAGAACCAAAGCAAGTAAACAAAATATCAAGTGAAGCTGGGCCTTCCACAGAGCAACCAAGAAGGAGGAGTCCAAGACTGAAAAGACTGAATAACAAGTTCAGAGGCCCTGAATGGACCTATGTAATCCTTGAAGATTGTGAAAATGATTTAGAATTAAGTGATGAAAGTAATGACAAACTGATTGATGACCCAACTGACGAAGAAGTGAGACCAACTTGAAAAAAAAGGTTCACAGGTTAAAATTCTGTGGAAAAGTCTCAAAGAGGGGCTAAGTCTCCTTAGTCAGAAATGTCTGATCATATTGTTAATGGAAGACCGAAAAGAAACTGCCTAAAAACATACTGTAGGATATGCACATGTAGTATAGTGATAGTACTCATAGTATGGCTAGGACTGACAGAAGCTATTCCTTATCTAATGAAAAAAATGTGAAGAATAACACTAACATTCATGAGAAAGTAGATGTACCTGAAAAGTTAAATACACACGAAAAGATAGATAGTCTCAGACAGCAAAAGGTAGAATTAGAATCATCAGATGAGGAAGGATCACACTATAGTAGAGTTAAAAATAGAACACACTTGAACGTTTTTGCTAATCTGTGAGTACATTATGTAGAAGCAATGGAAATAAGTGATTGCTATGTTTGTATGAAGTTACCTACGTCTGTAGCCGAGGGTGTTACCCCCATTTGCCCCTGACATATGGTATTTCATGTAGTAGACTAGCTAGTTTGTTTTATAGGTAAGGACATTTATACTATTATTATTCTAATTCAGATGTGATTTTTCTGAACTTCCTATACGTAGTAACCTGAATCCTGTACATACTAAAAGTGACGTAACTCGTTATATGGGTGAATATTTTGTAACAATAGGTACAATAGATATAGCTGAAGCACACAAAAACAATTTAGCATGCATTTTACATGAAAAAGAAAAGATATTTTTGAACTTAGTTGAGAAAAAGAGAGAGGATTTCTAAAGAAAAGCTACTGAACAGAAACAAAAGATTTCTAAATGGACAGAAAATAAAGAGTACACCTTCAATGGCAAGAATCATGCTGCTATGTTGCTGGATTTTGAAAAGAAAGGGAAACTCTGTCTCCACAGAGAGAGAACGAGTTATTATAACACTATATTTATTGGTTCAGTGAATGTGAACACAATTATAAGGCAATTGGGGGTTGGGGTTTCAAAGTTGGAATTGAACCAGTATTTCCTGGAATTTATTACATATGTGAGAACAAAGCATATTATAAACTGCCAGATCATTGGTATGGGAGTTGCTATTTTGGCATTCCTAAAGGTATATCATGTTAATAAAATCCCTGGAAGCAATGAAGAAATAATGGATTAATACGTAGTAAAAGAGTTAGTTTCGCAGAAATTGTAGGTGATATATTTAGTGCATTGATACCTTCAGTTGAAGTGGTTCTGAATACTCAACGAATTTGCAAATTATCAACAGTGGTGGATCGCTTATCGACTGACACTGTTGGAGTTTTTTTAATGTTCAATACTGAATTGGTTGCGATAAGATCAATGGTTTTACAAAATTGACTTGCTCTTGATACATTGTTGGCAAAAGAGGGCGGAGTCTGTAGAATGTTGAAAGCACAACATTGTTGCACTTACATACCTGACAAAAGTGTTGAAATTAAGGGTTATGTAAAGAATATTACACATTTGGAAAAGGAACTCAAACCACTGGAGGTTGATAGTGCCTGGAAGAGTCTTACAGATGGTTTCTCCTTTATGGGTAGTTGGTTTTCTAACGTAGGAAAATGTATTGTAGGTAGAATACTGATGCCAATGGTGGGAGTAGCCCTGCTGATTTTACGGATAGTAATTTGTTGCAAATGTCGCAAGCATAAAAAGACATATACAGTAAATAAGAAAGGAAAGAAGAGAAATATTGATGAAATTGAATTAGAAGAGTTGAATGGAAATTTATACAGGAAAGTGAAAAATTTTCACATGAATAATGAAAAGAAACAAAACAGAAAGTTAGAAGAAATTGAGTTGGGAGAAATGTGAAAGTTGGCATCTGTTCCATTAATTAATGATGATATAAAATATCATCATATGGATGGAGCAAGGCTGCGCACGCAAAGCGACTTGCTTGTATTCAGCCCTCTCGAAAATAATATTGATGTACTAACTAATATGTTTTGTCTTACTAATAATGTACCACACAACACTTTTAGTATCTAGGGGAAGCTCACCTATGTACATTTACTAATCGTAATCCAAAATGCATTAAAATACTCATGTGACATGAAGTAGTCTCTCTGCTTGGTGGAAAACTTTGCTTCTGTGCACTAGAACTAAGATGGCATCTCTATGTTTTAACTTGCTAATACCTGCCTTGCTGCTTTTGCTAAATTGTTCGTTTTGCCTAAATCCTAATGCAATAGTTAAAATAAAATAATGGGAATAGAGTAGAGATGAGTGGTATACAGTGCATTCATTTATTTCTTGTTCTAAATTGTTTCTCTTCTATTTTGCTATTAGCTCGTGTTTGGACCAATCAAATCAAGGTTGCTCCATCCTGGGTTCTGAATTTGAACATGCGCTGACTACACTCGAGTCCACAAGCCATGGCATTGAATGGATGCCAAATCTTGACTTGTTAGAAGATGCGCCTGGGAAACACACCCTGTGACCCCGCAAGAGGAAGCTAAACTGAACTGATATATTACATTGCATTTGTTATTGATACATTCACTGTCGGGTGGAATAAAAGTGCATGGGAAAATAAAGTTATGGGAGGGAACATCAATTTGAATAATTTGACGAGGTAACCTCAAAACTGGTATGGTGTGATGACCTCTCCTCGTCTTTTTACCAATCAAATTGTGGGAATACACAACTTGCAACATTGGGGGGGTGGTACACTGCCCTGTAAAATGGTATATCTAAGGTAGGCTTAGCTAGTTAGATTGTCCGACTTGTCCGGATAGCTGACCTGTCACTGACCCAACGCACTCAATAGGCGATCGAGAGCAGAGGTGCTGGCGGAGCCCTCTGTCAGAAGATTCGATAACCCAATTGGAATCCAACTGTTAGCTGCAGAGAGGGATGTGATGCAGGTGTTGCACTTTAGCAGTGGGTGCCGGTCCTGACCTGGGTGGTCTTGTCCTGATTTAATTTGGTCCGTACCTGTCCTGATTTCTGGTTTGCACCTGTTCTATCCTGTTGGCACCTGCACTTTTGGGGTTCTTTCCTTTATCCCAGCCCGTTGCCAGGGTTGGTCTTCACACCATTCTAGGTAACTATACATCCATCTGAGTATGTCATTGTACTATTTCCCTTTTCTACTCTTCCTTTAATGTCAATGCTTAAAGAAAGTTTCATTATATTTCTATACTATCCTGTATTTGATCATATGCTTTCTAACTGAATGAGTTTTAATGAATTTATAATGGACTGACACTTACATTTTCATAGATAAAGTTTTTAAATCTTTTCCCGAGTTTGTGGTTATTTATGAGTACAGATGTTTAATTACTGCCTATTATGCTAACACTCTTGATCTTTTAGGACTCTAGGTACTGATGACTAGGATTGGTAAGTCAAATGCTATAGGTCCTGAATGGTTAAACAAATTGATTAAGCGTAGGTTTACCTGTTCAAAGTGTATGTGGTTTTATGGGCCCAGGTTAGTATGGTAAAACGAGCAGGTGAAGCTGCGCTCTATCAGCACAATGGATCTCAATTGCAGCATTGAAAAACACCACAGCGTATTTCAGTGGCAGACATGCAGTAACACCCTCTTTTGGCTCTTGCCCCCGTTTATCACTGTGAAAAAACATCCTAATCACAAGGGGTAAACTGTTTTCATACACCATTCCTGCACTAACCCTCACAGGAAAAACACAAAACATAAAAAAGAGAGACGCAAATCCTATAATGAGACACACGAAACTGCTGAATTCTTTAAAATCAGAAGCAATTACTTTGAACAATAAACCTAGGACCATCCTTCCAATGTAGTTACTCTTTTATTAATGCCAGTGGAAAAACTTTAAGCACACACAATTGAAAAACATATCATAAACTATTTTTAGGTCTGAGTTTTGGCAGCACAGCTCACAAATACATTTATTGTTTTTAATACACGTTGGGGGAGATGTATGGATTTATAATGTAATATAATGCAGCAACGGAAGTCGCTGAGCTGGGTTGAGCTAGGGGAAGAGCAGGACCTGGCGCTGCTGCTCTGTTCCTAGTGGTGGTTCTCTTTCAGTCTGCCTTGCGCCACGCTCACACCTTTCCATCACAGTGCAAAGGTGTGTTTGTGATGTCTTGTTTAGGGTTTGTACTGGAAGGGTAAACTTCTAGTACAAATTACAATTCCTAGAACCTTCTTTAAAAAATGTCCAGCATTGTTTGTGTTCTGTGTGAAACGTTAGGCATTTTCTGGCACAAAACCGTGTCTATCATTGTTAGTAGATAGGGCTTTGCATCAAAAATTATGGGTGGTAGTGGGGGAATGCCCAAATACCACCCTTGGCGACCCTTGATGCAAAGCAGTGCAACGTAGTACAATGTGCTCTTTGCTTTGCTTTTGGAGCTACCTTCCAGTGTAAAAAAAATGGTTTTTGCTTGAAAGTAAATACTTTACACTTTGCACAGGTTTGCATCAATTTAGATGACTTTGAATCAGGGGAAAGTGCTGTTAAGTCTGCCCCAAAGAGTGGGATTTGAGCCTGCCCCTTTCAACCATTTTCTTTTATTTGACCAAACTCTTTTAATCATTGTCTTGAGAGATTGTCAATCTCGTTTTAGCACAGCCCGGAGGAGTGTTACTCTCTCTCATCATGCTTTTAGCTATTAAAGGGCACCCTTCTGCCTTCAATAAAGTTGCATTGAAGTTCATGAGTGACTGTTTTACAACTAAAGATCTCGTTGTTAGCTACTTCTAGCTTGTATCTGTCCCTCTCAGTTTTCCCTCATGTGTCCGATCATGGTTGCTTCCACACACCCCTCCATCAGTTTTCTATGTGCTGCTTATTGTTGCTCCTACAGACATCTCCGCCCTTTCCCCCCTCTGTCCCCTTCCTCTTACCCCTAAGTGTACCTCATTGTTCTTTTCACCTGCACATTCCACTCATTCCAACCCCACTCCCTCCTTTCCCTGGATGCTGCTCTTCATTCCTCTTCAGAAGCACCTCTAGAGAGGGGGCAGGTGGGGCCCGTGTCACAGCTCTATTTGCCGGGCCTCTCCATCCCTTGTGCCCCACCAACAGAACTGCTAAATGCACCAGGAGGCAACACAGAAAAAAAGAGACACTTCTTGCCACACACACTAATTTGTTCTATAACCTTCTATTGAAAAACAGTGTTCTTTGCTTAAAATGTTTAAAGCTGACTTTTATATAGCTATGCATATATCTAAATCTAAATGAAACAAAAAAAGACTACAAAAAGAGGTGATGGAAAACTAGGTCTAGATATATCTTTGCTGAATACCGTCCAGTATGATAAGCATATACCAAACCGGTCACATTCACTGCATGATGTCATCAGTGATGTTATCAATGATGTGATTTGAGATGTCATCAGTGATTTCTTGAACGATGTAATGGAACATGTCATGAGTGACGTAATATGTGAGGTCATAAACAGTGAATTGTAAGCGTGCAAGTTATAGTTAGCTCATTAAACTAGAAGTTGTGAATTTCAATGTTATTTTGTTTAAAAACGATGGTTTTTATATTATTATAAGGCCAGTATATAATGCTAATGTAACCTTAAATTTTCAGTGAAATTCAAGTTTTTTTAATGTAAGCAAAATTGTAGTACCTTTCTTTATTATAATGCCACCTTAAACTTTGTTTTTTAGTGGATTTCTGAGGTCTTTTTAACTTAAAGTAAGGTATTCATACCAGACTTAACTATAACATTAAACCTTTGATTTTTTTTTAGAGTTCATGATTTTTTTTAACGTAAAGTAAGATTTTATTACCATACCTGACTATATCGTCTCTTTGATGTTTGTGTTTTGTCAGTGAATTTCTGAGAGAATATTTGATCATATTTACTCAACTTCCTCAATGAGCGTACATTTTGTGCAGTAAGGGGTTAGACTCAAGGTCTGGAAGCAGAGCCACTTGAGGGTGCAAACCCCCACTGTGCACTGCACATCTTTTGGCCAAGCATAGTGGGAGGTTGGATGCAAGCCTTGCACTCAACCTCCCTGCGGGTAGCCAACACCTGCTATTGACCAACCTCCTCCCTGCCCCCCCCCCATGGGTATGTCACTACTCACAGATACCCAACCACACATTGTTTTGTTGGTTAAGTGGTACTTCTCCAGGACACCCAAGGGACCACAAGAAAGTCTGTCGCCCCAAGTTAGTGGATCAAGGTACCACTTTCCTGCTCCCGTGTTCCTATTTGTTTTTTAAATCAGGCCTTCGAGACCGAGTCCCTGAGTCCTCAAAATGGTGGCTGCAGCATTTAAATTGATGTTGCTACTTGTCATTTAGATAACTCGGTCCTGCACAGATATGACTGACATTTGAATCTTAATTTCTCAAAAACAGGCTGAACGGATTTGCACCATATCACAAAAAACACGCTTTCTGAGTAAAGATCTTTCTTCCTCTGAAATATAGTGCAATTCTGTTTAGCCATTTTTATTAGGATGCTTCCTAAAATTCCTATGGAAATTGCATGGGGAAAATGCATTTTCGGACTGATATGTAAACATTTGTAGGTGGCCCCACTAGTTGTACCTGTGGCCAAATATGTGCCCCCGCTTAAATTCACTTCTAGAGATGCCACTGAGCAACTCCCTTTCTTATCTCACTGCTGTCGCTCTAGCCTTTCCCTGTATGATGATCCTAATTCTTCTCTCCTTCCTGTCACTCCCCGCTTCTCATTTTGTGTCTTCATTCCTCATGGACCTGCCTCTCATTTCTTCCTCCCATCATTCCCTTGTTACCATTTGTATTACTACTTTTTTCTCTTTCACTTCCCTTTCATTCCTTCCAGCCCCTCATTCCTTGTTCATCCCATCTATCCCTCCCTCCCAACAGCTTCTACGTGATTGAAACCTAGTCTACTCCTTTCAGATGGAAGGAAAATAGGAATGTTGCAAAGTCAACAGAGCTTTCAATATAGTGCTGTTTTTGTTTCTTATATTTTGTTTGCTTTAATGTCATAATTTGATGTTTCTGTTTTTTAGTCCTTTAGAACCAGGCCTATTGGTTTTGCCAACGCTTGATTTTCCATTGCAACACTGTACCATCAGTAAAGATGCACAGACTGCCACACACCTCAATGAAACACAAAAGAGGTGATATAAAACTCAGCAAAATCAGCGTACACACCAGTTTGTTCAACAACAGACCCTTGCACTTCAGATAATGCCAAACACACCCCTGTCACCGTGGATGGTGCCCACCATGTAGGTGAATGTGCATCCACACACCGACCTCATATGTAGGTTGTTTTTCAGTCTGTAATCTGGAGTTCTAAAAATATCTCCCTTTTTATAACAAATAATTAAACCGCAACACATTCACACTGTATATGGCAGGACAGTGGCATATTTGCAGTACTCTATTTCGCCTAACGAGTAACCAAAGGACACCCCCACAATGAATCAGACACTGCAGATCCCCTCTGTTAGATAATAAGGAGCATAACCTTCCAGGTAACATGATAGTTTTATGCACAAGCAAATGAATGTAAGTAATTAAAGTGAATGTTGACTCCTTCCTCTTACAAAGCCTTGCACCATTATGTCCCATAAAATGGTTTGCATCCCTGACTCTTACACCAACGTAACACAATCCACAAGCACCTACATAGTTCCTTTTCAGAAGGATCTGTGTCTTCCACGCCTTCAGTAGAGCTCAAATTAAAGAGCGAAAAATATGAAACCACTTTTCTTGCTTTGGAAGTTTCATTGTTACCATTGCATGGCTATGTAGGACAACATTCCTCCAAATAATTAAGTAAACTGCATGATGTAAATTTTGTGGAGTAATAATAATTCACGGTGCCAATTTTCTAAGCCACATACGTTTTTTAATGTGTTAGTTCATTACATAATGTTCTTATTGGTGGAGAAGATGGAGAGGTATATGCCAGGAATTCTGGCACTTAAGGACACCAGTGTTAATCAAAAAATGTTGGCGACTTCTTTTAAAGAGGAGTTGAGAGTTTGGAAGTTGGGTCCAGGTCAGAGATGGGGTACTGGAATGCTTGATTATGTCAATTTGAATCATTAGTTAAAAGTTAGACGCACAATCATAAACACATCCATGAAATTAGAGCAGAAAACCTTTCTGCACATGTAGCTGCCCTTCGGTGTGTGACAATATCGATAGATTGACAAAATGTATGACTTAGCACGTGCATAGATTATTCAAAAAAATGAAAAAGCAGACCAATAAAAAAATAGTGTACATAAACAAACTGAAAGCCAATATTGCGTTTTTACTGGAGACCGTGTTACTCACTAAAACTCTCTGATTGTCAGATGGGCAGAATTTCTTCTGTCCAGACTGCCAAACTTTGGAACTCAATGTGAGCTTGAACAGGGAGTATTGTAGGTCAACTCCAGTTCCATAAAGCATTAAAGACATGACTCTTCCTATCATAAACAGAAGATGAGGACAAACATCTGATCCAGATCAAACCCAATAGATTGATCAGGGATAAATACTCAATGACTTTGTACTACTTTGGCCCATATACATTAACCCAAATCCCTGATGCGCTGGGGTCAAGTTATATACTTTCTCTAACCTTTCCTTACTGTAAGAAATTATAGTAAGCCTCCTGTATTTTATATTCTAACATATGTAATCGACTTTTCATCTACTTAGTTGATGAACCAACTAGCTGAAGAGTTGATAGTAATGATAATTCTATAGACATTAACAATCAATACATTGATTAAAAGAACCACAGACTCTTTGGCAATATTCAGTAATTGTATCTAGTACTTTAAATGCTCAAAGCAAACGTTATAAAATCAACACTGGAAACCTCATGAGAGATTAACAAACTAATCACAGCAATAACGAAAATAACATCTCAAATATACGTTGCAAAGAGTGAATAGATGAAGAGACATTAGATGCAAATAAAATATTGACATTTACTATAAATTTCGAAGAGATAGCGGAGGAGACAAAAGCCCATAAGAAAATAATACTGAGACAAGTAATATTTCTGCAAAGATAGATACCAACCCAATAAATAGGTAAAGGGGAAAACCACTACCCAGGCCTGGGCAGCAGTGAGGGACTCTTGATCTAAGAGTCAAGGACCAAAGCCAGTAGAAATCAGGACAGGGACAAGACAGGAACAGCAAGGCCTCTCTGCAAGCCGACGAACCGCGTCGCACCCCTCTCTTGGACACCTCAACCAACGTGATCTCTCTCCAACAGCATCACCCAAACCGCACCCCTAAAGCACCTATTCTTATACTTAAAATTACCCCCACAAAAAGATACGATCTTCACATTTTGTAAGTAAGTGATAGGTTGGTTTATTGGGTGGGATATCACCCCACCATGAAGGCACTCTTCCTTCAACTGCACTATTGTTCAAAATAATTTTCATGTGTTCTCTCTCATGAGGTATATATGTTAAAAAAATTATAATAAAGTTTATTAAATTTAGTGACTATTGGTTCCGTTTCCTACGGGGACACTGGCTTGGCTGCCAGTCAACGTCCTTGTCCTTCACCAGGTGAGGCTCTTGCAGCTCATTACAGCATTTCAGTTACGTGGTCACATGGCTTTTGCTCACTCACAAATCCACCCTCCCTCTAGTCCTGTCAAGTTAAGGTCCTGGAGAATTCTTTTTCCACTAAAAGAACAGGTGTTAGACTTGGCATCTTTTGGCGTGTTTCCCCTGAGTTTCGCTTTCTGGCCTCCCAGTTTTGACTCGGTTTTTGTTGACGTAAAGTTTCTGCACACTTTTTGCACAGCACTGCTGATCAGTGGTCAAGTGTTTCCATGATTGGATATTTGATTTACTTGTTAGTTCCTAGTAAAGTGCACTGAGTGTGCCAGGGCCTGTAAATCAAAAGCTATTCATGGGCCTGCAGAACTGATTGTGCCACCCACGTGGGTAGCTCTGAAAAGGTACCTCAGACTTGCCATTGCAGAGTCTGCGCGTACTTTGTAACTCCCATGTCGACTTGGCCAGTAACCATCCCTTTTCTTATGTGTCAGACACCCCTAAGGTAGGCTCAAGGTACCCCTGTGGGCAGGGTTCAGTGTATGTGAAAGGTAGGACATGCCCGTGTGTGTATGGCATGTCCTGATAGTGTTTTCACTATTGAAAGGCTATCTGTTGTCAAAAGCTAGAATGGGCAGTTTGATTATAACATCTTATAAACGTAAACTGACCCACGGAACAAGGTGGAAATTCGAGGTTAGCATGCCTGAACTCAGAATGCTAAAATACATCTTTTAGTGAAGGTGATTTTTACATTCAGTGTGTGAAAATACCACTTTTAGAAAGTAAGTATTTTCTTGCTTAGTCATTCTGTGTGCGTTATTTGTGAGTTTAAAGCACCTCACACCATGCGTTTTACAAGTTACATATGTGGCCTTACCATGCAAAACCCTTTAATCCATTCTAAACACAAGTTCATTACATTTACGGTTGTTTACACATTAATTATGATTAGTTCGTGCATATTTGCAAAGCAAGCTTCCCACGTGTAATGTAATTGTGCGAATTAGTCAGTTTAGACACTACTTACTATTAGTATGTATTATAGGGGTGTTCAACTGAGCAGGACGCATTTTGCAAAATCCTGCTCCATCACATACATATAAGCTAGTAAGCGGGTATGAGCAACAGCTTCCACTCGTACACTCTCTGCAACACCTCAAGCACATATGATGTGCAGCATGCTGCACCATGTTTGAAGCATGTTTTTGACTCTCACGAACCTCATACACCATCTCCTACATATGACATAGTACATCGAACTAATGAAAATTGATGGTATGCAGCACTAAGCAGGTCCAATAAAATTGTAAGACATTTTTTCTTGTTAAATGTTTTATGCACATATATTAACAGTACCATGCGACAAGCTAATGTAATTTCTGCACATCTTCCATGTTTAAACTGATTCTAGTTAACGTAGCCAGTATTTTAAAACAGGCTTGTGTCAATTATTACTTTGCTTGTAAAATGTGAACTTTTTTTGTCATAAGCTAAAGCAACTTTGAAAACATTTAATGCTTATTTTTCTTGGTTCTCCTGCAGAAATTAAGGTTTTGTTCTTTGGGATTGTGGTGAAATTTCTTCATTGAATGGATGCCTTATAGCTGCACCTGCGAGTGCAAGCAGCCCATACGTCTTTTCTACTAGTTTGAAGGGCACAGTCGAACCCTGCTTGTGAGAAAGTTTTGTATATTTTTAATGAGGCCAAAAACTGTATCCTTTCTGTCTTCACTTGATTGGTTGGCTGTTCTGAGAAATGATGTGTTAATAATAATGTTAACATTTGGCTGTTTTAAAAATGTGTTATTAGCAGCGTTTTAGAGCAGATGTCCTATTAGTTTCTTTGAGATGTATATCCTTTTTAGGTTCCTTTAGAGCAGCTTCCTTTCCAGCTTCCTTTTCCCTTGCCCAAAGGACTTTAACTGACTCATGGGCAGATGCCTTTCCTCTTGCTAGACAAAGTTTTATTTCATTTATATATCCTGCCGTTCAAAAGCTTTCCATGCTGACACCTTCTACCTGACTACTCCCAAACTTTCTTGACCTTTCTCTAGCTTGGATGAGTAAAGATTTCCCTTCATGGGAAAACTGAGTCTGCTTTGATTTATGTGAGACAAGTTTATGCCTGATTTTCTTTGCATTTAAGATTTTGAATTGCTTTCAATTATACTGACTAATGCGTTCATCTATTGGCTATTGAATAGCAACTAGTTTGATGATTTGGAATTGTAACTTTGCTAATCTTTGAAAAGAACTTCCTAATTTGCAAATCTAATATGCTCTGCCTTCTTAGTGGCCTTGCGTGACCTCGTAGATATGGGTCTGCACACTGAGTCTCCGGAGTGTCACAAAAGTGACACTCAGGTGGCCCACATGTGCCGCAAGGGGTTTCTAAATAACCCCCTTGGCTTTTCTGCACTGAATTCCACATGTCAGAATTTACCATTTGTTTGTGCAGGTAATTTTTGGCATGTTTCATCTGCCGAAATGTAACAGAGAAAATTATGGAGGTGTGTCATTTACTACAAATCTCGGAATTCCATTTAGCTTCCCTGTAATCACTATAATCCGAGCACAGTAACTTTTTTTCCATTGTTTGCTTCCACTTTTAACAAAAGGACATCTTCAAGTGAACCTGCTATGTTTATAAATGCAAGAAATCTAGTTTTTTATTGATGGAGTTGAAGACCTTTCTCAGGCAACAACCATCATCCCTGTGAGGGTGAAGCAAAATGTCTTTAAATTAAACTGCGCTTAGCCCTCTGGTAGCTTGGCACAAAAGCAATAAGGCTTAACTTAGAGACAATGTGTAAAGTATTTATGCAGCACACAAACAGTAATAAAATGAAAACACAATACAATGTAATTCCCACAGCAAAGTTGATCAATCGGGTCAAAAGTACAAATGAAATGATACCCAAACACCACACATCCAATAAGTAGAACCAGACACATATTTAAAGTTTTAGATAAGTATAATGCCTAAAAGCACAAAGTGCCACTCGCAGTCATCTGATCGGCTGCATTGGAGAAAAGTCACAATTTCAAGCCAACTGTGATGGACCATGGCCCAAATACAGGAACTAAGGGGAAAACGTCCATTTACTTACTCCGCGGCGCTCCTCACGTCCACCATATTACAATGGGCAAAGATAGCTCATTTCCTGTCCGTTGCGGAGTTTCCAGATCTGCCAAAATGTTCGTTCTTCATCGGTGGCGGAGGGAGCTAATAGAGAAAGACCGCAGTTCTCCACCATGGACTTCCACACCACAAATCATCACAGGGCACAGAACACATCACACTCAGGATGGGCAGCAGCACATCAGCAAACACATACACACTTAGTTATCGCCTACTGCTGCACAACTCTGGAAAACATAGATGCATATAACATGACTAGAGGACTGTGCTGTTAAAACATCTGCACTGTACATGAACAACCAAGACTGCAATCAAGTAGAAGAAAATAGCACATAACAAGTTGTGAAACAGACCTGAGTGGAACATTGGTCCTGAACACAGATCATCCTCCCACAGTATAGTGTCACAGTATGAAGGGGTGGGGAGGTTCCACACTGGCAAGGCATGGGGTGGAAGACAGTAGACTGAAGTGGTGTGTACTTTAGTATTGGACAGATGAGGAGTGTACAGAGCAAAAACACATACAGGAGTAACTCACAATGTGTAGCCATCAAAATCCCCCATTGGGGATGGTATGACTCTTAATATCACATACTTGTCCAAAAAATGTATAAAGTGACAGCAATGTATGAGAAAAGTTACTTATAATGTCAGTTTGCCTGAGCAGGTCAGCATAGTGAGCCCATACGTAAGCAAGAGCCATGGCTGATCAACAAACCACAACACAGACATTGCAGTGAACCACTCTGCATACTCACAACGGACAGCGACAGTAAGTAGGTGTATCCCAGAATTAGAAGGTCATACTGCACAGTGCTCAACCAACAACTCCTACATGTGCCCACAATCTAAAGCACGTGTCTTATAATGTAAACAAACAGGCACTCTTACCTTGATCATACATGCATGTAGGTGTCATGTTCAGGGGCACATACACCTCAACACTTCTTCCAATGACAGGCCAATCACACTGTATGACTACTAAATTGCAATCATTCAAATGTACCCATGTGACTATGAAGCCAGGCCTACACAGGATGACTACACATCTACACTGCTGTTCACACATAAAGATAAATCTCACAGATATGACGGACCCTGCCCAACATGCAAGTAATCCTGTAGCTAGAATTCTGTTCTGTTGTGGTACAGCATCCGGATATGACATGTGTACACAATTGGAGACCTGACAATAGAATGATTAGGATAAGACTCGATCATCACAGACACCCATCATTGCCCTCTCAAGTCTCTGAGTGAAGAAGCACAAAAGTGGATGTAATCTGCAAAAGACAATCAAGTACATGCCAATGTGAATGTGGCATACAAAGCATGTGTAACATGAACATATACACATACGTTGCACTGCATCATTAGTAAGGGCAGCGACAAAGCTCACAACTTGAGCAACAGTCTTTATTACATAAACTCTGTATAGGCATCAAAAGTGCAAATCATCAAGGCCATTGGCCAGTCCAAATTTCTAGTCCGCACATGTGTGTATGAAAACTTGCACATCAAATAGGTAACACAGTCCTCTGCCATTGGAATCATTACAGGTCGGGGCTTTGAATGGGCAGTCCAGGCACTGCTCTGGGATAAAGGGTAAAGGGTGTGGGGAGGGGGACTTGGCTTCAACTTTGGCTTGAAGTTGCACTGGAAGGTGGCTGATTGTCAGGGTCAGTTGGAGGACTGGACCTGGGAGGGAGAAACCTGGCTGAGGTAGAGGGATCCATGGATGTGGGAGCCTGAGGGCTGCTTGGACTGGGTGGAGTGGTGGCACGGGGAGGTGGAGACATGCTGTGTGGAGGCTGAGTGGCTGAGGGTAACATTTGAGGGCTGGGTCTCAACTGTTTAGGAATCCGATATCCGACAAGTGTCTTAGCCGGAGTGAGAAGTGAGGTGGGCACAACAGCCTCACTCTTTCCCAAAGGTGTAGCAGGCGAAGGTGGCTCTCTCCATGGTTATTTTCTGGACCTGGTGGCACACTGGGAGTGGCCTTGCCTTTCCCCCAGTATCCCCTGTTATTGATGTACACTTCCCACTTTGCTCTATTGTCCATGCTTCACAGGGGTGTGGGTCGGAGTCGGAGTTTTGTGTAAAACTGCATTTGGAATGTGTTTGGGCTTAGTTGTGGCAGGCACCAGGTTCACTGCAGACAGGGCAAGTGTTTGTGTGTCTTTGGGATCAGGTGTGGGGATGGGAAGGCCATTGGATGGTGATGATTTGGATGAATGTAATGTGGATGCATGTTTTTTTGCCTTATATCCCTGAGAGTCCTGCAATGAGCTTTCTGTCCTGCGGTCATGTGTGCTTGTTTCGTGTTGTTTTGATGATGTATGGTGTCTGGTACGCTTAGAGTGCTGATGTTGTTGGCTGTGTGTGGATGACTAGGTGCCTGAGGGCTCTGGCATGTGTGTACTGTGGTCAGGTGGGGCCGCTGGTAGGGTGGTTGCCAAAGGGACAGAGCAGGACTGGGAGATTGGGACAGCTGAACTGCTGCCGTCACTGTGGAGGACAAATGTTATGTTACATTATGCGATTTGTAGAGTGCATGGCTATCCTAGCAAAGAGACGTCTCAGCTCTGAAAAGCAGGGAAAAAGAGAAGTGAGAGGAAAATTTACTGGAACAGCCATGTCTTTACTGCCTTTCTAAGCATCAGAAGATTAGACATCCTCATGATAGAGAGAGGTAATGAAACCTATAAAGTAGGAGCCAACACTTTGAAGGAACGTCCTCCAGTTCTGGCTCTACGGAAGTATCAAATTAAGGTCCGCAGAGTGTAGAGCACGAGATGGAACATAGTGGTAGCCAAAGGTATTGAGTATAGTAGGGGACGAAGCCTGTCAGAACTTTATGAATAACACAAAATGCTTTAAACTTAATTCTCTGCTCCACGGGAAGCCAGTGGAGTTGGCGCAGTACCCCTGAAACTGGACTGTACTACCGCATTCATAGTCTGTTGAAGCCTATTTATCAGAGACTTACTAGCCCCTAACAGGAGGCTGTTGCAATAGTCTAACCTAGACAGGATTGTGGCTTGAACAACTAGCTGGCGTGTTTTAGGGTCACACAGACCCAAAATGGGGTTGAGTCCACGCAGAATATCAAAACTGGTCCCTGCCACAGATTTAGCATGTTCCTCAAATGAGAGTGCAGTATCCAACCTTACGCCAAGATTTTTCACCATGGTATTGGGCGTGGGGTATTGCCCAATGTAGGCGGACAACAGTTGCTGCCCCACCAATGTTAGTCTCTGCCGAGGAATAGGATTTCAGTTTTGGATTAATTTAGTTGCAGACAATTTCTCTCCATCCACCCAGCTATAGCTGCCAGATCTTCCTGAAATCTAGTCATGTCTTGACTGGAGTCTTTGGTACAGGAGAAAATCAGTTGCGTTTCGTCCGCATATGAGGCCATCTGTATGGTATGGGTATTGACCAACAAGGCTAGCGGCCAAACATAAATATTAAATAATGTTGGGCTCAAACCCTACCCCTGTGAATGAAATGGAGGGGCAATGACCTGTAATGACCTGTCGCACAAAAAGGAGGAGAGCCAGGCGAGGACACTGCTTCCAATACCAATCTCAAGCAGCCGATGGAGCAAAATACTGTGCAAGACTGTATCAAAGGCCACGCTAAGGTCAAGCAGGATGAGTGCAGTCAAGTTGCCCTCATCCACAGAAGCTCTGAGTTCTTCTGTTACAGCTAATAAAGCTGACTCCGTGCTATGTTTGGGACGGAAACCATTCTAGGTAGAGTCTAGTATGGAATTAAACTCCAAATACTGCATCAGAATGCTGTTCACATATGAATCTGTAATTTTAGAGAAGAATGGCAGGAGCAAAATCGGATGATGGTTTTCCGGCCTGGTTTCTTCATGCTTCCAGGTCCTAGGGACCTTGGAGGTAGATAGGCAAAGATAGACAAAGATTAATAATATCCAGACAATCTGGGAGCAGGCAGTCCAGATGTTTTACCACAAGATCAGGCTTAATGTGGTCAGCGGGAGACCAGGATTTAAACAAGGCCTTAAGATCATCTAGAGGCATGGAAGGAAGGGTATGCAAAGAGGTAACCCCCTATCTACAGACTCTGCCTCCGCTGCCGTAGAAGCTTCGCAATTCACACCAAACTATCATATATGCCTACTACTTTATTAATAAAGTAAGTGGCCAGCACCTCACACTGGTCATTAGAAGTCATGGGGCTGTCATTCAACACCTTGGTTTTCACCATATCCTTTAGAAGAGAGAAGATAGTTTTTGAGGGATTACAGCTAGAAATGATCTATCAGAAAATAAAGCGGCACAGGTTTTCCGGATCAGTTTGTGACAGGTTTTCCTCATGGCTATGTCTTCAGATTTGGCAATAGTGCAAAAGGAACGTCTCCATTGATGTTCAAGCTTTTTGCAATTCTTCCTGACTTTGGAAAGAGACTCATCAAACCACTCCTGAGAGTGGCCTTTCCTAGGATGAGTCCATTTGGCTGGGATGCACCTATCTAAAATCAATTTTTCAAAGCCAGCATAGGCCGATTCGACGTCCAACGAGCGAGTACACAGAGACATCTCTAGCATTTTATGGAAGGCAGATGGTCTAATTTCTGCCAGGGGCATTTATATATGGCTCTAGACTGATTCTGAATTTTAGAGCCAACATAAGGCAGAGGGAAGACTATTAGGTAGTGGTCAGTCCAAATAATCACAGCCACTGTGGGGGTCTCAGCAAGTTAAATGTTGGTGAACACAGGGTCAAGCAAGTGTCCTACCTTGTGCATGGGTCCACAGTCCAATTGATTTAATTGGCAGGCAGACAAATTATTCAAGAAATAATAAATATCGGGGTCCGTGTGAAATTCTAGATGTAGATTCAGATCGCATACAATAGTAAAGTTGGCCAACTTATAGGGCCAGCCTACTCACTGCATTAACGAGCCCATCTCTAAAGTTTTTGGGAGACCCTGGAGGGCAGTAGATCCCATCTCTAAAGTTTTTAGGGGACCCTGGAGGGTGGTAGATCAATAAGCCTGAGCAATTTTGAAAATGGCGCTTTCAGTCTTGAATTGGCGCAGGAGTCAGAGTGCAGGTATAGCAGTCTTTATAAATTACAGCAATGCCTCCGCGGCCCACCTCTCTGTCTACATTCTTCATCACAAAGGCCAGGGGCAGGGCCAAAGCAGAGATAGCAACCGAATCATGTTTCTGTTAGAAACGGAATGTCCAGTGACCCTTCGGATAGTACGCAAAAGATTTCTGCATGGTGTTTCACCAGTGACCGGCAGTTATTGCTGCCAACGTTGGCCTTAGTACGAGATGTATTTGACTGGGTGTCAGGCCTACCCAGGGGCTGAAAATTACATTGACAGCCCGGCCAAGAACCCTTAAAAGGGGACCAGCAATGAAGTTTGCACGTAGGTTTTACCCTGTATAGCATAAATGACTCTTCACGTAAGTAAGTTGTCCTATGAATGGACAAATGAGCATGGTTCCTGACACCTGGTAGTGTCCCGGCGTGGACTGGCGCAGACAGGTTTGCCTTTGGCGCAGCGCGTCCGCGGTGCGGTGTGCGTGAAGTAGCTGGGGGCACAACAGGCTCCTCCGAGGTACGCTTCTGAATGATTAAGCTGAGCCAATCACATCGTGGCTCCACAGACCAAAAGTTCCCACTTCCCGCGTTTGAATTTTGAGAAGTTTAGGGTACACAGAACGTGCTTTCAGTTAAAAACAAAACAGTTTTACAAGTTAAAAGATGGCAGCAATTCAGGTTAAAACCAATAAAATAACACTCTCTTCCCCCAACAGCGCAACCACGCTGCAGCGAGCCTGAAGTAGCTGGGGGCAGAACAGGCTCCTCCCAGGTACGCTTCTGAATGGCTAAGCTGTGCTAATGAGAGCGTGGCTCCATAGAACGAACCATCCCACTTCCCGCATTCAAATTTTAAGAAGTGTAGCGTACATAGAGCTCATTTTCAGTTAAAAACATAAAAGTTTTACAAGTTTTACAAGTTAAAAGATGGCAGCAATTCAGGTTAAAACCAATAAAATAACACTCTCTTACCCCCGACAGTGCGACCTCGATACAGCAAGCCTGAAGTAGCTGGGGGCACAACAGGCTCCTCCCAGGTATGCTTCTTATTGGCTAAGCTGAGCCAATCAGAGCGCGGCTCCACAGAACGAAAGCTCGCACTTCCCGCATTCAAATTTTAAGAAGTTTAGCCTACACAGAGCGTGATTTCAGTGAAAAACGTAACAGTTTTACAAGTTAAAAGTTGGTAGCAATTCAGGTTAAAACCGATAAAATAACACTCTCTTCCCCCCCGACTGGACAGTTAGGTGTAGGCCACCCACGTCCGAATGAATGCCCTCCATGAACTCAAAAACCTGTGACAACTTTTTGCATTGATCCTGGAGGGCATTCAGGAGAGCAGTCTGACCCACACACAACTGACGCAAAATGTCTATGGCCTCCACACGGAGGGCAGCAGGGAAGGAAGGGGCAGGGGCAGAGGGGCCTGAGGGAAGCAGACTCTACCCTTCTAGGGCTGCGGGCACAGACAGCACTTGGGGGAGCATCTGGGAGGGTGGGCACTGGGTGCCTGAGGGCTCTGGAGTCTGTGTACTCTGGTCAGGTGGGGCCACTGGCAGGGTGGTTGCCGAAGGGACTTGAGCTGGACTGGGAGCTTGGGACTGCTAAATGGCTGCCGTCACTGTGGAGGACAAAGACTGGACAGTTAGGTGTAGGCCCCCCATGTCCGAATGAATGCCCTCCATGAAAGCAACAACCTGTGACAACTTGGTGCCATTATCCTGGAGGGCATTCAGGAGAGACCTACACACAGCTGGTGCAAAATGTTTACGGCCTCAAACACTGGGGGAAGGAGACTCAACCCCTCTTAGGGCTGCAGCAATGGACAGCACTTAGGGGAGCATCCGTGAGGGTGGGCACTGGACGAGGTGAGGCGTAAGAAGATGCAGATCTTGAACTTCCGGTGCCCACCAATATCGAGGAGTCACCACTATACTGGGAAGATGTGGAGGTTGGTGTGTCAGGATGAAAATCCACCAGGGCACTCCTGTCCCCCTCCGAGGCGCTGGTCCCCTCAGTGTCACTGAACTCCTGTGTCCCATTTGTGAATGTAGCTTCCCCAATGCTATTGGGCCCCTATCCTTCCTTGCCCTTGGTAGATGCTGCAAGGGACAGAGACATAGGTTCAGTATAGTTCCATACTCACAAACATCATATGCAATCAAAACCCCAATCCAGCAAATGAAACTCTCATGTTGAACTACTCCATGTACTTTCATCATATGCCACATTATGCAATCATCAGCTGATGCATGGAAACATGCATAGTTGATAGTCATGCCCCATGTTGCATTGACACACCAAAATAGCTGGGCTTGTGCCTCCCTGTAACCACACACACAATTTTCTGTGGGCACACCTACGTGCCAGTAGGTAAGATAGCTATACATCCAAATATGTTGTCTCAGTTACATACGGAGTATATTTCAAAGAACACCACAGATACAAAGTCAAATGTGTCCTTTTGCAAGGGAGATCACCTACTGAAATCCACCATGTTGGGCTTTGGAGCACAACTACAGTAGTCCATTGGTGTCAGCTGTGTAGATGTTACAATGTATTTGATGTGTACAACACACATCTCTAAATGCACACTAACATGATGCTCACTGCTGTTCACTTCTAGTTGATGTCTCTGACACTCATACTGCAGCATATGTCACAAGGCCACGTCTTACTTGTTAATGAAGTGCTAATAAACCCCAAGTACCAAAGCAGTCACATACACAATGCACAATAGCATGATAATGGGACATTAATGCAAGGCATTCATAGGTTGTGACATCTCAAATACCAACATCTCCATAAGTGCCTGACAGGCCCTCATAGATCCAAGGCAGGATAGTGTCTTCTGTTGATGGGGAAGTTGGTGGACTCTATTAGGACAGCTAATGTGTGAGAATACCTAGGGTCTGGTATAAGACATCCCTAGGGTGAGCTGACTGATGACATTGAGGACACATCAATTTGCAAAAAAGTCACTCACTGATGAAAAGCATTAGCCACAACATCACCATGCACAGATGCACATAGATACCCCTCCACAATGCACACAAGACTGACACTCTGAGGACCTTAATTTTTTATCGTCTTTCAAATTACTGTACAACACCTCAGCCCTTCACAATTTGCCATACCCACTGATCACATCCAACCATGTTAAGCCATAGTGCCAAAACAATTTTGCAATAGACAAGTTCAGCTTCATTGCATTTAAATCACAGAGTCTAACTATCCCTTGACTGTGCCATGTGCACAAATGGCAAATGCAATCAGCCAATCCATCACCGCAATCATCACCATCTACCCCATCAGCACCAGTGTGCACTTGCTGTCACTATGGCAGGAAATTACATCATGTTATGCCATGCTGCTGATATTGGACTAATATATTTAGCAATGGTGCTGTTATCTCTAGCATTGTGAAAAAAGAACCCATGGAACAGGTGTGACCTCTACTAACTCACTGCTCCCTGAGTGCACATCTGTGCATGTCTCTAGCCACTTACACATCATCACATGAGCACACTATTGTGCTAGCCACACAGCACACACAATCCTGACAAGTGTACTGGGCTACACACTTCACACAATGAATTATCCTGTGTAGGAAGGTCTCAGTTCAGACAACATTCCCAAAATGCAAGATGAAAGCATGGCAAGATGGTTTTATATGACATGGTTCATGGCTTCTAACACATAAGAAACAAAATGTAGTAACAATGTAGGAGCGCTGCACTCAACACATAGGCCACTTAGAAGCCATTGCATCACACTAGAGACATCACAGAAGTCCACACTTGCTCAAGGCTGGGATTCATGCAGTCACTCAAACGCAAAGTCACTCTTTGCACAATACTCGCCCCCTACTTGCTGCTGATGGGCCCTCAAACGCTCATCCAGCTCTGACTGTATCACTGCCAAGATGCGGGCTATTAGTGGTGTCATGCCTCTGCATACCAACCTGCCACTTCGAGGGACTACCCCCAGCGTATTCTCAGCAAAGTTTTTGCTCAGGCCGCAGATGTCATCCCACCTCTTGTGGCAGTGTGTATGACGTCAGTTTGGGACACCCAGAGACCGTACCTTGCAGGCAATGGCCCTCCGTATGACCTTAGAGTGATGGATCTAAACTGCAGGCATGGCATCCTTCAATAATATCCAATGGCTGTGACCGCAGTGGCGGAACACTGCTACCACACCTATGGACACATTGTGCTATTGCATTGCCACTTGGCAATTTTTTTTATCACTGATCACTATACATTTACACTATATTGTTGCACCTGGTTGTAAATAACCCTGGGCAAAGCATTACGCTACACTTGCGTACTTTGCGAAGTTTGCGCTAATTTGTACTATGCAAATTGCACGTAGCACAGTGCAAACACGCATAGCGTAGTGCAGCGGTCATTTCTTGCTTGCTTGCGGTCCTCAACGTCAAGTTGGAGACAGCAAAATGACATCCCAGCGAGACTTTTTCCTCATTCGCGATCAGCAACATGAAGTTGCCAATCGCAAGAGTGGAAAATAAACCTCCCCGGCGAGATTCTCAATGCGGGTAGGTCAGATTTCTCATTGCGAGTGGTCGCATATGCTCGCGACCGCACGCGATGAGAAACTACCAGTTCATGTTGAGAAATTTGCTGCATCAGTAAAATTCTACTCGAGCGGCAGAGAACTACAGCTCGCACTGTGCAAGATGCCGTTTTCAATGATTGCACAGTGCCGGATGTTTGTCCGCACTTTGCAATCATTGAAAACGGGATCTTGCACAGTGTGAACAGGGTACTACGCAGTTTGCGTAATGCTATGTGTAGCTCGTGTAGTGCCAAATACACTTTGCATAGCTACGCGTAGCGCTACTTCGCGAACTACCCCCAGGGTTAGTTGTACAGTGAAATGAGATTGTGAGATTTGACTCAATGATGGCCAGACATGTCACGTCAGTACATATTAGTACATGCATTGGCATGTACTTGCTCACATGTCAAATATGATATTTGTGTGCATGTACACATATTTGATGTGTAATGGAGTCTCATATTTGTGAACATGTCATTGTGTGAAATGGCTACTCAACCCACAGTAATGATGGACTGACCACATAATGTGCCTATATTACTGTTTTCAGTGCTCTATTTTTCATGATAGTTGACCAGCTTACACACACTGTGCTCATTGTGTAAAAATGTTGTGCTTAGTGAGACTAAAGCAAAAAGGTTGTGCAGGTACAGCAGCTACGTAGAAGTCAGCAGTGTTGCAGTTTGTCACATGTGCTGTGTCAACTATACCCAGGGCTGGTGACACAAGATGTAGGAGTATACCATTGACATAGTCTGACTCTGATTTGGAAGTAATTAGTATGTACATAATGACTGACCACATGTATGACTACATGAGATCAAGGTGTCTGTGCATGTGACCTGTGCATTAAGCTGTTGTTACAGTCCTGTCAATGTTGGTGCTGTGTTAGTCATTATGTAAGATGTTTGCCACATCCCATCTGTTAATTGAATTTACATGTGTCTTCTTTCATTATACGTAGGAGATGACCAAATGTGAATCAGCCTTTCCCAGTGCTGGCGAACACGGAGGATGAGGACATCATAAGGAAATTCTGTCTGAATCGCCTTACCCTTCAAGAGCTATGTGCTCAGTTGGAGCCCTATCAGAGTCCTCACAGAACCTATCCAACAACTTTGATGCCAACAGTTAAGGTGATGGCCGCCCTGCATTTCTTTGCCACTGGTTCATTTCAGTACACGGTGGCCATCGCCAGTGGGATGTCTCAAGCTATGTTCAGCATGGTGCTGCGTGATGTCCTGTCTGCATTGTTGACCTAGAAGGACCGCTACATCCACTTTCCAAGGAGACATGAATTGGCATATTTGAAGGGTGACTTTTATGACCTTGGACATATACCTAATGTTATTGGAGCCATTGACTGCACACACCTTGGCCTAGTTCAACCACGGGCATGTGAGCACATATACTGTAACAGGAAGCATTACCATTCCATTATTGTGCAAGTGGTGTGCCAAGGGGATATGATTACCTTCCATTATGTGCCAAATTTCCAGGTTCTGCGCATGACTCATACATACCTCGTAACAGCATCATCCCACAATTGATGGAAAATCTGCATCCGGAACGTACGTGACTTGTTGGTGTGTACACTGAGTCAAATAGTGTACTGTATGTGTGACTTGCTGTTCTCTCCAACTGTTTGTATTAAAAAATTGGTCTGTGTATCTCACACCTATGTGACTCTGCATATGCCAACCGGCATTGGTTGCTGAGCTCACTGAGGAATCCAAGGACCCCGGGGAAGTCTGCTACAAAGATGCACATGGGAGGACACATAGTGTAGTGGAGCATGCTTTTGGGCTTCTAAAGTCTAGATTTCGGTGTCTGGACAAGAGCGTGGTGCACTACTCTACTCTTCCCAAAAGGGTTGTCAGATCATAGTTGCATGCTTCACAACCTGGCCTTGCGCAAAGAGATCCTCCTGCTCCTGGACGATGATGAGCAGCAGATGCCCCCTGCTTAAAATCCACACATGTCCAGTGACGATGATAGTGGAGAAGAGGAAGGTGTTGATCTGCATCAACAGCTCATCGACAACTACTTTCCTTGAGTGTAAGTAACATTGTACAACAGTGACAATGTCTGTTGGCTTTGATGGTAGTGGCAAGGCTTAGATGAGGTTTTTGTCTGATGGCTGTTGTTGGCTCACTGCTACTAGCTGATGTGTGTGGAACAGTGTATTGTTTTCCACTTACCTCAAGTCTATGTTGATGGTGTTAGCCATTGTTGTGTGTGATGGGTTTTGTACAGTGTTGACTAGTGGTGTGTTTTTGCTGTAATGGCATCACCTGACAACTAAATGTCATTCGATTGTGTCTTTATAGGTTCCTTCACCCCATCAATTCCTCGTCACAATCAGAGCTTGTGGTACATTGGAATCTGAGTTGACATCGTACATACTGTGATAAACATGGAACTGACACAAAGGCATACATGTGTAAATAGTCTTTATTTTCAATTAGGTTTGGTTAAAATTAAAATGGTTGTTAAGAACTTTGTGCAAAGTGAGTGTAAGAGTTGTCAGTGAGGGTAAATGAGACAAATAGAGTAGTCACCACATCGATGTAATCACACAGTTCAAGAAAGTCCTGCCATCAACATGGCAATATGGAATAGCATAATCAACAAAGTCAATGTCCAGGGCAACACAAGTGCCATCATGGCTGGCTCAGCGACTTGGTTTTGGTTGGTGCTTTGCCAAGTGATCCTCCAGTGGTGTTTCTCGGATGTCCCCTCTTGCTTTTGGCAGGGAGGCCTCTTCCGCAGGCTCTGAGGTGTCTGAGGTGTCATTGTTTTGCAGCACACCCCTCTCTGTAGCCGCAGCTGAGGTGGTGGGAGTATCAGTAGGCTGGCCACTGGAGGGGCGCTGAGCTGTCATTTGAGCAGCATGTATCTCCCTCAGAACATCCACAAGCTGGTTCATGAGATCTACAAGTTGGCCATACATGTGTCCATGGACCTCAGCAGCAGGCGGAGCTCACGTACTTCTTCAACAACCTGGCCCATCTGTCCCTGGCTCTGTTGGTATGCACTAAGGACTCTTGCAGCGGTTGGCAGAGCTTCTGTCTTAATGTCCTTCTGTGATTGTCCCGCAGTTGCCCTCCCACCTGCCCTGCTGACACGGACCTGTAGCGTTGGGAGTCAATGTACCCAGACACTCTCTCTGGCGTCCTCGGATTAAGTATGGGCGAATTTTGCGAATCTCACGTTCGCGAATTTTGCGGATTTGCGAACTCGCAATCCGCAAAATCCGTGAATTCTTGCGAATTTGCGGATTTTTTTTTTGTGTTCGCAAGGATTTCTGCCAGTTCGCGAGGGTTTCGTACCAGTTCGCAATTGCGAACTTACATTTCGGCGCACAACGGTCGCGAATTATGTTGTTTCTACGTCTGGTTCATCATCACAGGTTCCCAGCACCCTCTGTTTCACCACTGCAACCCTCTGTTACATCAATGCCACCCTCTGGCTCATCATTACTGTAGATTATGGGGGGGGAAAGCAAGCACACCAGCCCTGCTTCAACTGAGATGAATTAATTTGGGGTTAGTTTATTAATGTGTCACTGTTTTAAAATTCCAGTCTGGCACCTGCTTCCTTATCTGTAATTTTGCTTTCTGTTGCAGTGCATTTTTTTTCCCCAGGACCTTTGTGGCCTACTTGTAGCTATTCTATGAGCCTGCTGTGAGGGTCAGAGCAGGGTCATACAATTGTTGCAACTAGCAACTGAATTCTGGAGGGGCCCCAGTCAGGAAGCACTACCGGGAATTGTTACTAATGATGAGTTTGAACTCTTGCCCCTGCCGAGTGCTTTCAGTTTTGAAAAACTCGTTTTTCTGCAATTTCGCGGGGTTCGCGGGGCGCGAACACGCGTGAGATCGGATTCGGAAGCCGCAAATTCGTGCGAATATGCAATTTGTTTTTTTTGCGGCGTGTTAGTTGGCAAGGTTTTGTGCGTTTTTGCGAGCCGCTCGTAGCGCAAGGCGTGAAGTTACCCTCGCGGTCGTTCAAGGGCGCAGCCATCTTGTTTGCCTGACGTATTTCCGTTTCCGGGCGCGAAGTGTAATCTCGCAAAGTCCGTGGCTTGCCAGTACAGTTTCGCGCGTGTTCGCAAGGAAAATCTTGCGCAAACTTACCCGCGCGGTCATGAACGGGCGCGGCCATCTTGTTTCTCATTCATTGCTATGGTTCTGGGCATGGTCTTTGTATCCTCTGTCAATCTCTGCCATCCTTTGCTTGTTTGAAGTTTTTTTGATCTATTTTACTTATTATCTATCCCTCTATTTTTCTAGCCCTATATTTTTGTGTTTACTGCTACTTTTGGTTAATTTTAAACTACTTTTGTAAACTCTTTTGTTTTCTTCTCTTCCCTATTCTATTTTCTTTATTCCTTTCCGCCCAGACCATGGTGAAGGGAGCCGGGAAGCATCCCGAGAAGGGGAAGGGTCCCGCACCCCGTGTCCGGCTCCCGTGCGGGCGTTTGAGGGGGGAGCTAGTGATGCCATGGGAGATCTTTACCCCGGAGGAGGTGGCCCAACTCGTTTTTTATGTTCAGCGCCGCCTCCCCAGGACCATCATGGGAGGCGGCAAGATCAGTGCCGGGTACGGGGCCCGGGAGCACCGGAAGCGGTGGGAGAAGGTGTGCCAGGCCATTTACCACTACTCTCGGGTCTGGCGCACCTACAACCAGGCCACCCACCGCTGGACGGATGTCCTGACCCGTGAGCGAGATCTGCTCGACCTCCTTGGCCTTGAGATCCCCGGGCTTGGTGAGTAGTAGTAGCTATGTCTTTACTACTATGTTTTCTCCTGCTGTGTTATTATATTGCAAATTTTTGTTTTTTACCAAGAGCAATAATGCTGCTCATTACATTGTAGGTAAATTTTATTTCAAAATCTTCTGTGCATTTCAGGTACACTGCTCTCCTTCTTCTCAGTAGTGTTGCTACTATGCTTATTTGTTTTAGATTTTGTGTTCATTTCATTGGCCTGTGAAATTATGTATGAGTGTAGTTGAAAGAACTGCGTAATGCTACACACTAAGGTTCAGATTTTTAATTACCGGCGCATCCCTGTAAAGTTGCAGGGATGCGCCAGTAATTGTGCGTCACGCCACCATCACCCATGGTGCGCCGTATTTACAATGCGGCGCGCCATGGGCCCAAAACGTCACCAAAGCGTTACACATCTGTGCCGTAAAGGCGGCGCATTGCTGGAGTTGCGTCGCAACGATGGTGCAGCTCCATCAATGCTCTGGGGTGCCCTATCTCCCCAATGCTGCGTCAAGCCGTACGTCTGCTTCAAGCAGGCACAGGGTTTGAGTCACGCATCATTGTCCTCAAAGTGACTGATTGAAGTCTTGTAGATTTCCCTCAGCCACTTTTAGGATGCGTTCCTGCGCAGGAACGCCCTCCCTTGCGCCGGAACGCCCCCTATTGGTGCAGGGCTTTACAACGTGATGCATCTCCCATATGCGTCACGTTGTTAATATACGCCGCACCATTGCGCCTCTTTTGTGCTGTCGCTGCGTCACAAAAGTCACGCAACAATGGAGCAAAAGAGCCGCAAGGGCCTTCTAAATCAGCCCCTACAGACTCAAGTCCAGTCCTTCCTTTGTACACATGGCGATAAGAAGAAATAGTGGTGGTGGATTAATAGTTTGAGTATTTTAATGACTGGTTAATGTAGTAGGAAACTTTAGTGTTGTCGCTGATCTTTAATCACGATGGACTTTGGCTGTCACTTTGCGTGCTGCGGACTGCTGCCTGCCAATCCTAGGCAAACCTTTTTAGTACTTTGTTTAGTGAGTTACATAGGGTAGTTTCCAATTCGACGGTCCGCAAATCAAGCAATACTAAAGTAATGACGTAGTCGACCACATGAGATTGGTCAATAATATATCCCGTGGAGTCGTTCCCTATTTGCTATTTCGCAAAAATATTTTGTTACTTTGTTAGTTCTTTTGAAATGTTTGATTTGGTTGAGAAATATCATCCATGTTTTCTGTTTTTCTTTCTTTCATGTTGTACATCAGCTTCCCCCAGGGGCAAGAGGAGGACACAGGAGGAGGAGGAGGAGGGTGCTGTTGACGATGCAGGCCAGGACCGGGCAGTCGAGGGCTCCTTTGCTGGCCCCAGTAAGTTTTAATTTTAATATAGAGTACTTATTTTTTCCTAGCGTTCCTCATTCGATTTTTTCTAAATCGTCTTTGATCTTCTTGTAGACAGGATCTAAATTCTTATCCTGCCTCGACTATGACTCCGTGTGGTATTACTAGATTATTCTTATTAGTCTGTCTGTGTAGTTAACTAAGATTGCACATTTGGCATTTCCATTGGACTTCCATTCTAGTCAGCAATAGCTCTATGCACTGAGTGCAGTCCTCTGGGATTGTCCATAATGTCTTTTCAAGTATTCTAAATGTTTATGCTTTGACCATTGCCAACAATAAAAAGGTGAATGACCACCACCAAGAAAGAATAAGATACTACTTTACTTTTGGTTTGGATAGGAGGACAATCCATTCTACTACTGTTGCAGGGACAAATCTGCACAAACAGAACTATGGACACTAAATAATGCATCGCTTAGCGTATCAATCATAATAGGTGCTGTAACTGTTAGACTTTCCACATACCTCAGTGATAACAGACTTTGTAGTTGAACCCCCAATCTCCTTACTGACTAGATAGTGTGGCAGAGCCAAAGTCACCGATGGCAGAGGCACGGACTCATGCTTGCAAAAATTCGAAAACCTTTAGCTCATCCACTCTAGTCTGGAGGACCAAAAACCACAGAGTCTATTTAAGTTTAAAAGCTTTATTAAAAGTAAACACATTTATTAAATTCAAGTTTGTCATAAAAGTGAACGTGTAACTGAAAATGGAAAAGTGCTTAGTGCTGACGATTAATTGGACACATTTCTTGTGGTCGAGCCGAGCTCTCACCTGGTTTGAACTTGATCCTGCTCGTGTTCTTAGAAGTCAAGGTTCTGTCTGTTAGGAGAAAAAGTGGTGCGTGTTAAAAAGTAAAAAGTAAACATTCATCAGTTGTGCCAAAAAGTGCAGCAAGACAACAGCCTTCCCTGGAAAAAGGGACATTTTTACTCTAGAGTACACAGTCATAAATTATTAAATTGTACACTGTTTTTTTCACATTTCTTTCTTCCTCCTAGACCAAATATTATATAGTACTGAGTGGTGTATTCTAACATTATTAAATGTACTTTGTAGGTGGAACATCTGGAGACGGGGCCAGCGCGGAGGTGGTGGTGGCATTGGACGAGGAGGACAACTCTGGGGAGGAGGCGGTACAAGTGCCGGACAAGGACATGCCTGTGAGGGTTCACACGGTGGTGGCGGGCAGAGGTAAGCTATACATTCCTTAGTCATTGAGATTGAAGACTGCAGTGTGCTTTCTGCACGGGTGTATTATAAAAAAAGCAGGTAGTAGCCTCCTCTAAATGTACTTCGACTTAGCTGTGAAGTTTTTGGCGAGAAGAATCCCAATCAGATCTGAGGTAAACTTGATGGATGGGATGAACGAAAAGCGAAAGAAGGGTGTAAGTAAGTGTGGAAGCACGAGAAATGTAATGATGACTGGCAAAGAAGAATGATATGTGTTTGCTTGGTCCCCGAGGTGGCTGGGAAGGTAAGAAAATGGTATGGTGCATGGCTGGGTGAATGATGAAGCAAGGATGGGTGGAAGGAGAACAGCCTGGGTGGGTGAGACAGAAACTGTATGTGTGCAATATACTTTGAATGGATGGATGCCTGGATCATTCATGGTACTATCTGACTCTTAGATAGCATATGTGTATCTAGAGAGAGTAGACGGTCACTGGATGGACTAAGTGTTACTTTGAAGAGCATGTAACACCGCACCCGCACGTCCGTTCCAGTGTAGGAAAGGCAAGGAAAAGAAGTTGTAACGTTGTCCAAATACTACCATGAATAGTAGCAGTAGTTTGTATTGCAACTGCAAGCATAGCATATATCCGGTTATTACGGTGGACACTCCCTACCTCCCTTAATAACTTTAGTTTAGTAGTAGTACGTCATTCATGTGTGGGGGGTATCACTGTTCACTCAATAATAAGCAAAGCACCTAAAGTCATCCCATATGTCATCAAATACATCCCATGTGAAGTGATAGATAATCAGATAATTTAGCTTCTTCATTTTCCTTTTCTAATACTCATTTGCACTGTAGGGTGAAAGCTAAATTAATTAAGCAGTAGCCCTTTTAACAGAGTATTCTCAGTGCCACCCGTAATAGAAAAGTAAGAGCTTCACCACCTGCATGTACTGGACCGGTACAGTAACGCAAGTCTGTCTCACTCACCATGGTCTGCGTCTGTTTTTCTCGGGTGCAAGTTCACTGCGCTGGCATTATGCCGGCTTGCATAAGATAACGTACCAATTTTCCTAAACAAGAGAGAAGAAGAAGAAGAATAAGAGTGGTGTACTGTCATAGTCGACTGTAATGGAAGTCCATAGTGCTCGTAGAATTTGTTCCTGAAACTCCCACTAATGTTAGAGCAAGGATGAAGAAGTCGGAGGTTACATAGATACTGTCCTCAATAGTTATGCACTGTGCTTTCAATTTGCTACTTGTACTGTGACAACTTTCTGCTCAATCATTTTGTGTTAATCTTAAGGAGCATTGGTTACAGACTATGTCTTTCTTTTTCCATGTAGTTGCTCCTTCCAAATCCAAGACACCATCAAGGAGGAAGGAGCTGGCTCGAATGGCCCGGCAACGGAGGCTGGATGCCACTGTCGCTGAATATCGGCGGCTGGTGGCCCTGGAGGAGGAGGAGACGCAGTCTGGTACAACAACAACGTCCACTGGGACAGCTGCATCCTCCTCCGTGCGGGCTGCCAGCCAGCGCAGTGCTCCAGCGGTACGGAGCCGGGCTACCAAAGCCAAACGCCACCGCCCAGCAGCAAAGAAAGCAGCTGCCCCTCACAGGATTTGCAAGGCACACCGGCGCCGCTTATCCCTCAGACTGTCCTACCTGGAGCAGGAGGTCCATAACTATAAGAACGTGGTGGAGGGCCTCCGCTTTGAACTTGCCACCCTCCGCAAGGAGCATGATGCCCTGGCTGCTAATTCCAACAGCACCCTGCCATAGTGTCCCTTGCACCTTTTTTAGAGACTTTTGGGGGGTGGGAATTGGGAGTTGGATTTTTGGGGACTTTTGAAGGACAATCGTTGGGGTTAGGGAGGGTCTTGCGGGAGATTCTTTTGTTAGGGCTATAAAAATATACTTTTTGAAACTTTATCTGACCATACCTGTTTTTTACTGCTTTTGAGTCTGGTGGGTGGGGGTTTAACAGTAAGTTTGTTTTCCTGAATAGTCCTAGGACTTTAGTAGTACTACCGTCAATCCAATCTCTCGTCTCTCCTAATACTCCATTATACTACCTCCAACCAAACGCCTATCTTACCTGTAATTTCTGTTTGCAAGTAGGGCTAGGCCCAGGGCTGGCTCCATGGGAAACAGCAAATAAGGTTGGCAATCCTGGGCGGATAAAATTTCCTCATAGCGGTGGTACTAGTGGTGTGACACAGTGGCAGTTGCATGCCTATGAAAAAAAAGAAAATGAAATCTGGTTTGTCCTCCTGAGCAATACAACGGTACAATAGAGAATATAGCAGGTGACAGAAGTACACTAGAACAGTGCCACATTGTAGCCTAACAAATGTTAAAGTATAACTAATTTGGTTGAAGTTCTTTGACATTAGCCATGGGTCTTTGTCAAGCAGAGTAAGAATATATCCTCGGATTTCTTCACCAGCCTGTTGCTATCACCTTATCCTCCCCAGCAAGTGTGTGGATTTATTGCTGTAATTTAGTCACACATCAATCAAAACCACACAGCCCGGGGGAAGAGGGTTAGGGTTTAAAAAATGGATGGGTACGGGGGTTTTTGGGAAAGGTTTTGGGAGACAAGAAAAAATAGCACAGCATGGACAAACAATTGTGAACATAAACAAATCTTTGGGTACAAACCTATCCATCAATCTTTGAAAGTGCATGCACTACTGCATGCATGCCAGTGAAAAGTAAGTAGTACTTTCGACAACTGTGGAAGAAAGAATGCGACAGTACAGGGCGTGTGTGGAATTATTGATAACTATATTCAACATAAGGTCTCTGTTTCCAGATACCTGAGAGCCTTGCTGGTCACTATAAATCCATTCACAACACTCAATGGGGTTGGTCTGGAAGGTATAGTAGATAGAAATGGAGAAATTGCTCTTTTTCTAGGTGTCCCCTCACTCACCAGGGTTGCCCCTTGGTGACATGCTTCATCATTGGGGCCATCCCAGTCCTCTACGGGCTGAGAGGTGTACTGCGACTTGCGAATTACGTAGGAGCACTTACAAATGACTATGTGTGGTGCAGATGTGATAGTGGAGTGGACTAAGTGATGTGTTAAGGGATCAATTTAGAAGCAGAGAGAGATCCAAGAAATGCAGTCACAGTCAGAGAAAAAGGCAAGGGATACTGTATCTGTATGTTGTTGTAGTTGTCCTGTTGAAAGTGGTAAGTAAGCTGCCTGCAGAAAAAAATCCTCTTATTAGCGGCACTCCTCCATTGCAGCCGACGCTTCGTCCATCGATGTTGGTCACCAGAAGACACCCTGTAAAAAAAGCACAGCATGGACAAACAATTGAACATAAACAAATCTTTGGGTAAAAACCTATCCATCAATCTTTGAAAGTGCATGCACTACTGCATGCATGTCAGTGAAAATTAAGTAGTACTTTCGACAACTGTGGAAGAAAGAATGCGACAGTACAGGGCGTGTGTGGAAATATTGATAACTATATTCAACATAAGGTCTCTGTAGCCAGATACCTGAGAGCCTTGCTGGTCACTATAAATCCATTCACAACACTCAATGGGGTTGGTCTGGAAGGTATAGTAGATAGAAACTGAGAAATTGCTTTTTTTTTAGGTGTCCCCTCACTCACCAGGGTTGCCCCTTGGTGACATGCTTCATCATTGGGGCCATCCCAGTCCTCTACGGGCTGGGGCGTGCTGCGACTTGCGAATTACGTAGGAGCACTTACAAATGACTATGTGTGGTGCAGATGTGATAGTGGAGTGGACTAAGTGATGTGTTAAGGGATCAATTTAGAAGCAGAGAGAGATCCAAGAAATGCAGTCACAGTCAGAGAAAAACACTAAGGATACTGTATCTGTATGTTGTTGTAGTTGTCCTGTTGAATTTGGTAAGTAAGTTGCATTCAGAAAACAATTCCTCTCATTAGCGGCACTCCTCCATTGCAGCTGACGCTTCGTCCATCAATGTTGGTGACCAGAAGACACCCTGTCCACTGCCTGCCTGATGCTGAATTGTGGGTCGCTAATGTGAAGCCTGACTCCATCCTTTTTTCCCCATTGCAGAGACTGAAACCCGGCCTGTAATTATTCAACGAAAACCAGGAAGTGATATAATATTACAACACCACTGATAAATAAATATAAGGTATGTAGGCTGTGGAGTGCAAAAACTAAGTCACACTTTGATTTTCCTAGTAGACAGTACAATATTTTTGAAAGTGCGTACTCTGTCTGAGTCACCTTTTGAAGGATAAATAATTAGGGGCAAATTAATGTAGCGGATCTTTCCCCTCAAGCTAGGTGTACTGTAAACTGTGTTTTAGAACAAAATTAGATCTTCCCAGCAGTGCTCCCACGGTCCCAGACCCTTACTAAAGCCAGTCGCAAAAATGTAGAAGACCCCCAATCAAATCTCAAAAAACGAGGCCTAGCAGAAAACTGGTGACAAAACGTACTTTGAAAGTAAAAGTAGGCCCAAGTACCCCCTTACCCACCGTGGATTGCATTCCAACCACTTGCCAGCAACCAAGCAAAAGTATCCATAGCCAGCATCGCTCCAAGACTCGAAACCCCCCCACCCAAACACATGCAATAGAAATACTGCTAACCCTAACGAACCCTAAGTTGAGAATAGTGGCAAAGGCTTTCTTTAACTATGCCAAATCCCCCCTTTCCCACCATGGATTTTCTTCAAATGACTTGCAACCAAAATTACACATTCTCACGAGTGCTCTAAGACCCCAGAACTCAGTTGCAAAAATCTAGAACACCCCGAAACACATGCACTCCTGCTGCTAGGGCTAACCCTAACGAACCCTAAGTTACAAAAAGTGCCAAAAGGCTTTTCCGCGAGGATTTTGTCCCAACCACTTCTACCCGGTATTAGACCTTCCCAGGAATGCCCCAAGACCCGCCACCAACCCACCCGCCAAGAAGCATAACACCCCCAAACAGGCCAAAAGCAAAATCTCATACTTGCAATATTTCTCGGCCTTCGGTCCAAACGCGCTGCGTAGCTAGGCCATAAGTCGGGGTTGCCACCTCGGATTTCATGAAAAGCAAATGCAATCAAGATTAGAGTGTCCCAGCAGTGCTCCCAGACCCCGAAACCCACCCACAAACACCAGGAAGCCCCCCAAACAGGCCCCCGAAAACGCTACATTGAGCAAAATGTCAGAAATAGCCCAAAAAAAATCGGCCTGGATTTTGTCCCAACCACTTCTACCCGGTATTAGACCTTCCCAGGAATTCCCCAAGACCCGCCAACCCACCCGCCAAGAAGCATAACACCCCCAAACAGGCCAAAAGCAAAATCTCATACTTGCAATATTTCTCGGCCTTCGGTCCAAACGCGCTGTGTAGCTAGGCCATAAGTCGGGGTTGCCACCACGGATTACTGAAAAGCAAATGCAATCAAGATTAGAGTGTCCCCAGCAGTGCTCCCAGACCACGAAACTCACCCACAAACAGACGGAATCCCCCCTAAAAGCACCTCAAAGGCAAGCAAGTCATCAAAAATACAAAACAATTTCCGCCTGGGATTTGGTCCAAACCACTTTTATCCGGTATTACAGCTTCCCAGCAATGGCCCCAGAGCCGTCAACCCAGGAGAAAACGAGTAGAAGACCCCCAAACAGCCAAAGAGCAAAAGTACAAAAATTGGGACTTTGTCAGTTTTTCCCAAATTTCCCAAATCACTCCGCGCGCGCTCTGCAGCTAGGCCCTAACTCCCCTCTGCCACCATGGATTTGCTTCAAACCTCTTGCAAAGTAAAGTATATATAGCCAGCAGTGCGCCCAGACCCCGAAACCCACCCACAAACACCAGGAAGCCCTCCAAACAGGCCCCCGAAAACGCTACATTGAGCAAAATGTCAGAAATAGCCCAAAAAAAATCGGCCTGGATTTTGTCCCAACCACTTCTACCCGGTATTAGACCTTCCCAGGAATGCCCCAAGACCCGCCAACCCACCCGCCAAGAAGCATAACACCCCCAAACAGGCCAAAAGCAAAATCTCATACTTGCAATATTTCTCGGCCTTCGGTCCAAACGCGCTGCGTAGCTAGGCCATAAGTCGGGGTTGCCACCACGGATTTCCTGAAAAGCAAATGCAATCAAGATTAGAGTGTCCCCAGCAGGGCTCCCAGACCACGAAACTCACCCACAAACAGACGGAACCCCCCCTAAAAGCACCTCAAAGGCAAGCAAGTCATCAAAAACACAAATAATTTTCCGCCTGGGATTTGGTCCAAACCACTTTTATCCGGTATTACAGCTTCCCAGCAATGGCCCCAGAGCCGTCAACCCAGGAGAAAACGAGTAGAAGACCCCCAAACAGCCAAAGAGCAAAAGTACAAAAATGGGGACTTTGTCAGTTTTTCCCAAATTTCCCAAATCACTCCGCGCGCGCTCTGCAGCTAGGCCCTAACTCCCCTCTGCCACCATGGATTTGCTTCAAACCTCTTGCAAAGTAAAGTATATATAGCCAGCAGTGCGCCCAGACCCCGAAACCCACCCACAAACACCAGGAAGCCCCCCAAACAGGCCCCCGAAAACGCTACATTGAGCAAAATGTCAGAAATAGCCCCAAAAAAATTGGCCTGGATTTTGTCCCAACCACTTCTACCCAGTATTAGACCTTCCCAGGAATGCCCCAAGACCCACCAACCCACCCGCCAAGAAGCATAACACCCCCAAACAGGCCAAAAGCAAAATCTCATACTTGCAATATTTCTCGGCCTTCGGTCCAAACGCGCTGCGTAGCTAGGCCATAAGTCGGGGTTGCCTCCACGGATGTCCTGAAAAGCAAATGCAATCAAGATTAGAGTGTCCCAGCAGTGCTCCCAGACCCCGAAACCCACCCACAAACACCAGGAAGCCCCCCAAACAGGCCCCTGAAAACGCTACATTGAGCAAAATGTCAGAAATAGCCCAAAAAAAATCGGCCTGTATTTTGTCCCAACCACTTCTACCCGGTATTAGACCTTCCCAGGAATGCCCCAAGACCCGCCAACCCACCCGCCAAGAAGCATAACACCCCCAAACAGGCCGAAAGCAAAATCTCATACTTGCAATATTTCTCGGCCTTTGGTCCAAACGCGCTGCGTGGCTAGGCCATAAGTCGGGGTTGCCACCACGGATTTCCTGAAAAGCAAATGCAATCAAGATTAGAGTGTCCCAGCAGTGCTCCCAGACCACGAAACTCACCCACAAACAGACGGAACCCCCCCCTAAGAGCACCTCAAAGGCAAGCAAGTCATCAAAAACACAAAACAAATTCCGCCTGGGATTTGGTCCAAACCACTTTTATACGGTATTAGAGCTTCCCAACAATGGTCCCAGAGCCGTCAACTCACCTGCAAAGAGGTACAACAACACCCCCACAAGTGCTGAGTCTTTCTTCATTGGGCGTAAACCAGCCCTCTGGTTTGATGGAAATAGGAGTCTGGAGGAGGAGGATAGAGGAGCATGTTCTTCTGAACTTGTGAACCTGAGGAATGCAGACTGCGGCAACTTCAAATCAATTAGCAAACCAGTGAAGACAGTTCTGCTGATGGGCTTGTTTTTGTGATTATCTGATTAAAGTTTGAAATATATTAACTGTGCACAACAAAGAAAGACAGACACACAGGAATAAAAGTGAATAAGGACGAAAAAGAAAGTTATTGATTCGTTGTCTAATTTTCAGGGCTCGGTATCACGGTCCAGGAATGAGAATAAGGCTTCGTCATCATACTCTGCGAATTCAGGCAGGGTGAGCTCAGTGTCACCTGACAGAGTAGAAATTCCCTCATCTATGTTGCTGGCCACCTCCTCTTCATCCGGCACGCTTTCTCGTACTCTGAAATCTGGTGGTATGAGGTGCTGATTCATCTTGATCATTGTTAACCTCTCCACATTTTTGGGCGAGAGGCGGCTCCGTTTGGGAGTTACAATGCCACCAGCAGCACTGAAAACCCGTTTAGAAGACACACTTGTGAGTGGGCAAGACAAGTAGTTTAAAGCCAGGTTGGTGAGCTGTGGCCACAATTCTTTTTTCCCATGCCAATACGCCAATGGGTCAGAATTAACATAGACCTCTGTTGAGTCATTCAGATAGTCCTTCACCATCGACTCAAGGTCCTCATCCAAGGTTCCTCCACATTGCTTAGCTCTTGCTGTGCCTCTGACCTTTTGAGAACCAAACCCAAGCAGAGCTAGCCAATCCTCTTCAGCCTCCAATGTTTCTGTTGTGTCTCGTGCAGATGATCCGGTTGCTGGTGTCTTTAACGGCTGAGAGGTCACTTGTGCCACAGCCACAGGTGCAGAAGTGGATTGTTTTGACTGGGGATGGCCTGCTGATGTACTGCCATTTCCTTCAATTTCCAGCCGTTCTCTTTCAAACCTCTTGGCTGACAAGGCTAGCCAATGTTTGTACTTTGGAACATGTTCATCATCAAAAGGAAAGAATGCTTGGCCTGCCAGCGCCTTTTTGTAGCGTGGATCCAGAATAGTAGCACAAATGTAATGCTCTTCTGAGTGGATCTTTTTAAGACGTTCATCACCTTGTAGGAGCTCTAATAATTTCTCAGCCAGAAGAAAAGAGTCTTGGTTTTTTACATCTTTTTCAAACACAGAACACACCTCCTTCAGTTGGTCCTCCAGCATGTACAACAATGGGATAGCTTTTCCCAAATTACAGTCCTCCTTGCTGACTGCACGCGTGAAGAACTCAAAAGGACGAAGCATGCGTGTCAGGCTTTGAACTATGTTCCATTGCACCGCACCCATCCTCAGCTCCTCTGTACCCTCTGTAAGGAAATATTGATCGAGTTCCGTATACTGCTCATACAGACGCTCAAGCATGTAGAAGGTTGAGTTCCAACGTGTTACCACCTCCTGGATGAGTGCTTTCACTGGCATTTTACATTGATATAGCAGGCTCCTCAGCTGCTTCCGGGCCTTAAAAGAATGGCTGAAATGCTTGCACATTTTTCGGCAGGTGTCCAATACGCTGTACGCTGCACTGCCTTTATTACCCAAGAATTTTTGGACAACCAGGTTTATACAGTGCGCCAAACACGGCACTCTGAAATAGTTACCGTCCCTCATGGCCTTAACTATATTGGCGCAATTGTCCGTGGAAACATAACCAACCTGGCGTTTTAGTGGGGACAGCCAGTTAAGGACCTTTGTGTTAAAGACATCCAAAATGTTTTCTGCTGTGTGACGTTTCTCCAAACCAAACATGGCTAGTGTTGCATGTTTCTGAGCAGCTTTAAAAACAATGTCCGTGTCAACACCTGTGTTTAGCTTTGCTTTAGCCCCTGAAAAAGAGACCCAGTGTGCAGTGATGCACATGTAATCAGCGCCTGCGCCACTGGTCCACATGTCTGTTGTCATATGTATAGTGTGAACAGCACTCTTCTGCAAAGCTGCCCCAATCACCTTCAGAACATCTTCATGTAGTGCTGGAACAGCAACTCGGGCAAAATAGAACCGGCTAGGAACCTTCCATTTAGGGCAGAGCGCTGCCACTAATTCTAGAAAACCAACCCCTTCAACAAAAGAAAAAGGGAGAAGGTCCAGAGCTAGCATTTTAGCCAGCTTAGTGTTATACAGACGCGTCAGTGGGTGGTTGCGTTCATATTGCGCTTCTGTAAACAACATCTTTTTAATGTTGCCCTGGACCAAGGATTTACGGGATGATGATGATATCTTCGACCCAGTTACGCTCGCTGATGAACTTTTCCGCATTGATGTCTCACTCTCTCCCACACTCTTAGTGTGCCTCACATGGGGTGTGCTGCTGACAGGGGTACTGGGTGTAAGTGAAGTGTTTGAATCGTCTTCTTCCTCCTCGTCATCATCAGATGAAAAGTCAACGTTTTCATTACGTGCAATTCCGGCTTCCTTGACCGCCTCTAGGTGCGGAAACCATTGGACAGGGTGCGCTCTCCTAAGATGACCTCTCTGGCCTCCGGTACCATAGTTAGAATCAAGCTTACCACGACTAACTCGAAGCTTACAAATGCTACAAATGGCTACGTTTTCCATTTTTGGGCAAACACTAAAGAAGTCCCAAACTGGAGACTTGAAATGTCTTTGGGGGCCGGAGGAGGCGGCGATACTGGTGGTGGTGGTCCTGCTGCTAATGCCAGATGAAGTGGAGGATGTGGATTGCCGAACTTCAGTACGTTTTGCACTTTCACCACCACGAATTAAGGTCGAGGTGGGTACCTTCTTGCGAGGAAGAAATATGGAACCGATAGGTGTTGGTGTACTACTTAACTCCAAATCTAATGATTGTTGTGTTTCCATTTCCATTGCCTCCTCGTCGACATCATCATCACGCTCAGCAGCTTCTCGGGATAGGGTCAAAATGTCTCTTTGCTGCATGCCCGCTGGGGCTGCAGTGACCTTTGTGATGACTGGCTCGTCGTCATCATGAGAGGCTTCATCACCAGCAGTATCTGTCACTTCTTGTTGAGCCTCATCACACTCCATAGCTATGAGTTTTTCGACGACCTTCCTTTTACGCTTAGGTACCTTTGTCAGATCATGGTGTGCCTCACTCTCAGGCTGCGGTGGTGGTACCCAATCGTCATCCAGATCATCAGTAGGAGGTGGGCTTGAAGAAGATGTAGACACCCCCCTTGATCTTTTCCTTGCTAGGGATGTGGAAGACAATGAATGATCATCAGGAGGAGTGGCTTCCAATGATACCTCGGCTTCATTGTCGATTTCCTGATGTGCCCCTACTTCGGGAGGAACAACTATTGTGGGCACTTGTGACCCTCCATGCACCTCTGCTTGCGCATCTCCTTTTGCTGCCTCTCCTTCCACATGTACTTGGGCGTGTACTTGCACATGGTGTTGTTGTTGCGGCTGTGGTTGTTCAACACTTGTCAGATGAGTTACAACAACCTGTGTTGATTCAGGGACATTGCTGCTACTTTCTTGCGATGAGCCAACATCACTGGTCGATGGTGATTGGAGAAGTACACTGACTGCCTCTGAAGCACTCAAGGGCTTTGACTTAAGTTGGCGTGGTGGTGGAGGCACTGAACCCAATGGAGCAGGGGTGCTGCTCCCAGCTTGGTCCCCAGCAGATCCTGCTGCTGCTGCAGGCGTACTTTTTTTTTTGCTCCCAAAAAACGTGGCGGTTGGCACACCAGCCTCCTTGGTAACTTGCTTCTTCTGCTCCTTACTAGCAACTTTCTTGCTAGAGGAGCTACGGAGAACTTTTTTTGGGGCCATCTTCTTCAGAGCAGGTCAGACAGCAGGCCGCAGTTGCACGAATTGTAGAGTTGTCTGAGGCCAGACGTGACGTTGCGTGACGTTATGCTGCACACACACACCGCTGCAGGACTTCTTCCTGGCACTGGTGGTTCTCTTGAGTCTTGTGCACCTAAAAACAATGGAAGACAGAGGAACATCAGTTCAGTTATACACCACAAAAAAATCGGAAAAAAAAACAGAAAAATCAGCACAATCCCATTCCATCCATGCCCTCCATGATGTTTAAGTTCAAGACAGCCCACAGAAAGACTAGGCCCATGCTAGACTCAAATACCCCTGGTGAAAAGGCCACAAGTACAGCCCCAAAAAACGAAAATCACTGAAAAATCAGCACAATCCCAATCCATCCATGCCCTCCATGATGTTTAAATTCAAGACAACCTACAGAAAGACTAGGCCCATGCTAGACTCAAATACCCCTGGTGAAAAGGCCACAAGTACAGCCCCAAAAAACGAAAATCACTGAAAAATCAGCACAATCCCAATCCATCCATGCCCTCCATGATGTTTAAGTTCAAGACAGCCCACAGAAAGACTAGGCCCATGCTAGACTCAAATACCCCTGGTGAAAAGGCCACAAGTACAGCCCCAAAAAACGAAAATCACTGAAAAATCAGCACAATCCCAATCCATCCATGCCCTCCATGATGTTTAAGTTCAAGACAGCCCACAGAAAGACTAGGCCCATGCAAGACTCACTACCCCTGGGCATAAAGGTTGAAAAGTAGGCAAAATGGTTGCAGGCCTAACAACAAAGCCTGCATTCAAAATGGCCACTTGCCTCCCAGCACATGGCCAGTGCCTGTAGCAGCACTCAAAATGGCCACCAGCCACATGGCCTGTCCCTCCCCATGAACACCCCCAAAAATCGAAAAACACTGCAAAATCAGCACAATCCCATTCCATCCATGCCCTCCATGATGTTTAAGTTCAAGACAGCCCACAGAAAGACTAGGCCCATGCTAGACTCAAATACCCCTGGTGAAAAGGCCACAAGTACAGCCCCAAAAAACGAAAATCACAGAAAAATCAGCACAATCCCATTCCATCCATGCCCTCCATGATGTTTAAGTTCAAGACAGCCCACAGAAAGACTAGGCCCATGCTAAACTCAAATACCCCTGGTGAAAAGGCCACAAGTACAGCCCCAAGAAAACGAAAATCACTGAAAAATCAGCACAATCCCAATCCATCCATGCCCTCCATGATGTTTAAATTCAAGACAACCTACAGAAAGACTAGGCCCATGCTAGACTCAAATACCCCTGGTGAAAAGGCCACAAGTACAGCCCCAAAAAACGAAAATCACTGAAAAATCAGCACAATCCCAATCCATCCATGCCCTCCATGATGTTTAAGTTCAAGACAGCCCACAGAAAGACTAGGCCCATGCTAGACTCAAATAGCCCTGGTGAAAAGGCCACAAGTACAGCCCTAAAAAACGAAAATCATTGAAAAATCTGCACAATCCCAATCCATCCATGCCCTCCATGATGTTTAAGTTCAAGACAGCCCACAGAAAGACTGGGCCCATGCTATACTCAAATACCCCTGGTGAAAAGGCCACAAGTACAGCCCCAAAAACCGAAAATCACTGAAAAATCAGCACAATCCCAATCCATCCATGCCCTCCATGATGTTTAAATTCAAGACAACCCACAGAAAGACTAGGCCCATGCAAGACTCACTACCCCTGGGCATGAAGGTTGAAAAGTAGGCAAAATGGTTGCAGGCCTAACAACAAAGCCTGCATTCAAAATGGCCACTTGCCTCCCAGCACATGGCCAGTGCCTGTAGCAGCACTCAAAATGGCCACCAGCCACATGGCCTGTCCCTCCCCATGAACACCCCCAAAAATCAAAAAACACTGCAAAATCAGCACAATCCCATTCCATCCATGCCCTCCATGATGTTTAAGTTCAAGACAGCCCACAGAAAGACTAGGCCCATGCTAGACTCAAATACCCCTGGTGAAAAGGCCACAAGTACAGCCCCAAAAAACGAAAATCACTGAGAAATCAGCACAATCCCATTCCATCCATGGCCTCCATGATTTTAAGTTCAAGACAGCCCACAGAAAGACTAGGCCCATGCTAGACTCAAATACCCCTGGTGAAAAGGCCACAAGTACAGCCCCAAAAAACGAAAATCACTGAAAAATCAGCACAATCCCAATCCATCCATGATGTTTAAATTCAAGACAACCCACAGAAAGACTAGGCCCATGCAAGACTCACTACCCCTGGGCATAAAGGTTGAAAAGTAGGCAAAATGGTTGCAGGCCTAACAACAAAGCCTGCATTCAAAATGGCCACTTGCCTCCCAGCACATGGCCAGTGCCTGTAGCAGCACTCAAAATGGCCACCAGCCACATGGACTGTCCCTCCCCATTAACACCCCCAAAAATCGAAAAACACTGCAAAACCAGCACAATCCCATTCCATCCATGCCCTCCATGATGTTTAAGTTCAAGACAGCCCACAGAAAGACTAGGCCCATGCAAGACTCACTACCCCTGGGCATAAAGGTTGAAAAGTAGGCAAAATGGTTGCAGGTCTAACAACAAAGCCTGCATTCAAAATGGCCACTTGCCTCCCAGCACATGGCCAGTGCCTGTAGCAGCACTCAAAATGTCCACCAGCCACATGGCCTGTCCCTCCCCATGAACACCCCCAAAAATCGAAAAACACTGCAAAATCAGCACAATCCCATTCCATCCATGCCCTCCATGATGTTTAAGTTCAAGACAGCCCACAGAAAGACTAGGCCCATGCTAGACTCAAATACCCCTGGTGAAAAGGCCACAAGTACAGCCCCAAAAAATGAAAATCACTGAAAAATCAGCACAATCCCATTCCACCCATGGCCTCCATGATGTTTAAGTTCAAGACAGCCCACAGAAAGACTAGGCCCATGCTAGACTCAAATACCCCTGGTGAAAAGGCCACAAGTACAGCCCCAAAAAACGAAAATCACTGAAAAATCAGCACAATCCCAATCCATCCATGATGTTTAAATTCAAGACAACCCACAGAAAGACTAGGCCCATGCAAGACTCACTACCCCTGGGCATAAAGGTTGAAAAGTAGGCAAAATGGTTGCAGGCCTAACAACAAAGCCTGCATTCAAAATGGCCACTTGCCTCCCAGCACATGGCCAGTGCCTGTAGCAGCACTCAAAATGGCCACCAGCCACATGGCCTGTCCCTCCCCATGAACACCCCCAAAAATCGAAAAACACTGCAAAATCAGCACAATCCCATTCCATCCATGGCCTCCATGATGTTTAAGTTCAAGACAGCCCACAGAAAGACTAGGCCCATGCAAGACTCACTACCCCTGGGCATAAAGGTTGAAAAGTAGGCAAAATGGTTGCAGGCCTAACAACAAAGCCTGCATTTAAAATGGCCACTTGCCTCCCAGCACATGGCCAGTGCCTGTAGCAGCACTCAAAATGGCCACCAGCCACATGGCCTGTCCCTCCCCATGAACACCCCCAAAAATCGAAAAACACTGCAAAATCAGCACAATCCCATTCCATCCATGCCCTCCATGATGTTTAAGTTCAAGACAGCCCACAGAAAGACTAGGCCCATGCTAGACTCAAATAGCCCTGGTGAAAAGGCCACAAGTACAGCCCCAAAAAACGAAAAGCACTGAAAAATCAGCACAATCCCATTCCATCCATGCCCTCCATGATGTTTAAGTTCAAGACAGCCCACAGAAAGACTAGGCCCATGCTAGACTCAAATACCCCTGGTGAAAAGGCCACAAGTACAGCCCCAAAAAACGAAAATCACTGAAAAATCAGCACAATCCCAATCCATCCATGCCCTCCATGATGTCTAAGTTCAAGACAACCCACAGAAAGACTCAGTCCACCCACCACTGAGTACCCCTGGGCAAAAGGCCCCAAAACAGCCCAAAAATCGAAAATTCCAAAATTTTAGTTGCAGCAACTGTAATGCCCCAAACAAACTTACTTGTAAAATTTCTAATCCAACAGTGATCCAAAGAAAGTCAAAAAGGCCTCAAATCCAAATATCCAGCAGCATCCACTAAAAGTAATCCTTCCAGCTCCAGATCCAAATGAAAAGTGACCAGGAGATGGACAAAACCCTGGGAGGAGCCTGCTGGACAGGAACAGGAAGTTGAAGACTGTGGGGCACTTCCTTCCTCCCACCCCCCTCCCCCCCTCCCCAAAATGGACTCCTCGCTAAAAAAGTGCAGGCAAATGTCAACCTAAGGAGTTATTCAGATAAAAATCATCATTTCAAGAAGGTTCATGCTGCTTGCTGGTGGATTTCTTGTGCAGAATTGCAAATTTTATATTTTCGCTTGTGCGAGATTGTTGCTGCTCGCCGCATCTCAAATCTCGCAATTGCGAAGTACCGCGAGACGTGATCTCGCCGTACTCGCGTTGACAAACTCTCGCTGTGCAAGTTGGCAAGCCGCGATGACGTAATCGCGCTCGCCAAATTCCCGCGGGATCACACAGCAAGATCCAAAATGGCGCAGCACTTGCAAAATATCGAGAAAAACAACTCGGCAAACGATGATAAATGCCGCGCGCCGCAAAAATTGTATCACCAACGACGCGAGCCGCAAAAAAAATCCGCTGCGTGCGAATTTGCGGATTTTGCGGGAAATTCGCAAATCTCGTGGATTGCGAATTTCCCAAAAATCCGCAAAATCCGCGAGCGTAACGGATTTTCCGCCCATGCTTACCTCAGATTGTGTGGTGGTGTTGCTAACCACTGAGGCAGGGACAGTGATGAAGGCAGCAGTGGTGTTGGTGGAGGTGGCTGCAGCACAGGTCGTTGTAGCAGGGGTCAATGCTGAGGTTGTCACTGGCGTGGTGGTGGTGGTGGGGACAATGAGGCCCTGAGACGGAGTGCGCCCTGGCAGTCCTGAGGGGCCAGGTTGTTGCTCCTCATCTGAGAAACTGAGAGACTCAGCATCAGAGAGCTCACGTTCCGGGGGGGGGGGGAGACTGGCTCTACTGGTTGTTGGTGTTTTCAGCAGCAGTTGCTTGTGGATCTCCTGTTGAACAAAGGTTAAATTGTCAGTTGAGGGCACTCCACAAGCTTGATGCTGGACTTTTGGATGCTACATTTGATACCAAAGGGGATGATGGATGGAGTGTTGAACATTGCAATCACTCCCACTTCAGTCAACTGATCTGGGTTTAATCCATCATAATTCTTTAGCTCACTACGCCACCCCAGTTCAGACATGGCCATATGCAAATCAGTCTGACCCAGTGCCTCATGGGGACAGTCCACCCTAAACTGTCAAGCCATGTCTTCCCTGGACTGGAAACAAACATCCTGGGACTGGTTTCTGGCTAATCAGCTGTCATCTGCCAGGCTAGCTTGAATCCAGTGACAAAGTGAGCAAGGGACCCACGTCTGGGCATACCCTGCCAACTTAGGGCAAACAAAGCAAAACCAAAGGGGATAGGACGGAGTGTTGAACATTGCAAGCACTCATCCCCAGTCAAATGTAAATGTATGTATAGGCATTTATATAGCGCACTACTTACCCGTAGGGTCCCAAGGCGCTTCGACCGCTGCGAAACCCTTCCTGGCTTCCCTGAGAGATGGTCCCTTAATGGGTATCTCCAGGGTGAGACCAGGCATCCCCGGCGGTCTGGTGGGGCCGTTAGTGAAGATGAGGCAAGCTAATGCCCAGAGTTGCCGAGTGTGATCGCTGATCAGAGTGGGCACCGAGGCGAGAGAATTATCGAGTCCGCTGACCCTGGTCCAGAAACCTGCCGCGCCGGGAATCGAACCCGGGCCGTCCTCTGCTCTCGGGTCTGCCGCCTCTAACCAGTGAGCCACACTACTTCACAGTCAACTGATCCGGGTTTAATCCATCATCATTCTTTAGCTCACTCCGCCACCCCATTTCAGACATGGCCATATGCAAATCAGTCTGACCCTGTGTCTCATGGGAACAGTCCAGCCCGAACTGTCAAGCCATGTCTTCCCTGGACTGTAAACAAGCATCCTGGGACCGTTTTCTGGCTAATCAGTCGTCATCAGCCAGGCTAGCTTGAATCTAGTGGCAAAGTGAACAAGGGACCCACGTCTGGGCATACCCTGCCAACTTAAGGCGAACATAGTAAAACCAAAGGGGATGATGGACGGAGTGTTGAACATTGCAAGCACTCAACCCCAGTCAACTGATCTGGGTTTAATCCATCATCATTCTTTAGCTCACTCCGCCAGCCCAATTCAGACATGGCCATATGCAAATCAGTCTGACCCTGTGCCCCATGGGAACAGTCCAGCCCAAAATGTGAAGCCATGTCTTCCCTGGACCGAAAATATTTATCCTGGGACCGGTTTCTGGCTAATCAGCCGCCATCAGTCAGGCTAGCTTGAATCCAGTGCCAAAATGAGCAAGGGATCCACGTCTGGGCATACCTGCCCCGTTTGATTTTTTCTGACTAGTGGTGTCTGTTGGACCATGCTTCCAAACAAATGTGGTTCTACTCTGATTATCTTATCTACCATGACTGAAAACTCATTGTCTTTGAATTTTGACATTTTTTCTGTGCCATGGTTTGTGATGTGCAAATGGGTGACAAGTGCAGGTGGGAAGGTGGTAGTGGAGATGTGTGAGGTGTATTTTGGTGTTGTTGGTGTGGGTGTGGGTAGGTTCCTACCTGCAAGTTTGAGGAGAGCTATGAAATGGCTGCCATATGGCTCTTGGGTGGGGGGAGTGTTCCATTCTGCTCAGGGGTGAGACAAGAGTGCCTGGTGCTAGTTGTAGTGCTGGCTACCTATCCACAACCCCCCCTCCCTGTTAAGATGGCTACCTGCCTGTGAAGTGGAGCAGAGGAAGGGAATATGTTACAGATGACTCAGTGGGGGGGAGTGTTCCATCCTGCTCAGGGATGAGACAAGAGAGCAAGAGAAGGCTACCTACCTGTAAGTTTGAGGAGAGCAATGAAATGGCTGCCACATGGTTCTGGGTGGGGGGAGTGTTCCATCTTGCTCAGCTGTGAGACAAGGGTACCTGGTGGGAGTTGTATTGCTGCCTGCCTGTACACATGCCCCCATGGAAATATTGCTAGCTACCTTTGAGGTGATTCAGAGGAAGGAAATGGTAGATATGTGAGACATATGTTGGGGAGAGTGTTTTGTACGTAAGTGCATTTAGGTCTTGGAAGTATAGTTTTCTAGTTGTGCAAGACAGTACATGGGAGTGTGATAGGAGACATTTGTTGGTACTTACCATCCTCCACTCCCCCTGGTATTCCTGTGAGACTCTGGATGCAGTATGACAAACACCTTCTCCTCCCATTCAGTGAATGTTAGTGGTGGAATGGGAGGGCCATTGCCAGTTGCCTGGTCTCCGGTCTTGAGGTCATGCCACCTCCTCTTGATGTCACGCAGTGTGCGCAGGGTGGTCCCTACTGCATTGACTTTGTTGACTATCCTTTCCCACATTGGATTTTTTCTGACTATTGGTGTCTGTTGGACAATGCTTCCAAACAAATCTGGTTCTAATCTGATGATCTCATCTACCATGACTGACAACTCATTGTCTGTGAATTTTGGCATTTTTTTCCGTGCCATGGTGTGTGAAGTGCAAATGGGTGACAAGTGCAGGTAGGAAGGTGGTGGTGGAGGTATGTGAGGTGTGTGTTGGTGTTGTTGGTGTGGGTGGTTGTGATGGTGTGATGTGTGGTGATTTGCCTCTCCTCTCTACTGTGGTGTTGGCCCTTCACTTCTGGAGTTGTGCAAAGGATGCTTTCCAGGGAAGGGGTTGGGTTTATACTCAGCTATGTGTCCAAATGGCGTATTCGTGTCAGGTGTGTTTTCTGGGTTGAGCTGGAATTTGTATTTTTTTATGCCATGGGGATTTGTCACTGGGGTGTGTTGAATGTTTGTGAAGGCAGCGGAAGACAATCAGCCAAACTTGGTAGCTTTGTTGTGTGGTTGCATTCAACCACCATTCTTCTTTCCGCGTGACCGCAGCTGTCTGAATGCAATTATCGTTCCGCCAGCTCTGACATTCATCTTTTTGCGCGACTAAAGTGGTTGGAAATGACTGATCATTGCGCTTGCTTCCCCATCTTATCCTAATTTCACTTGCGATCATTTCGCTTGTAGATCTACATTTTTGGTACTTTCTGCAGCATTTACGGCCGTCCTGTTCGGATTTTCTGATTTTGCAGACATTGCAGGTGGAGTGTTGTGGAATATGACAGCCGCAGTCAAATTTTGCAGTCATTGCATCATAATGTGACCACCGGTTTTGCCGCAGTACATGCAGGCATTTTTTGTCTGCAACCACGGTGGTCGGAGTGCTTTTCCGTTCTGCCATCATAATGAGCCCCTAAGTCAGTCCTGCAGAAAAATGTACCTTCTTAAAATCTGGTATGAAAAGCGTAGTTCGCAGTGGAGAAGTCCATGAGGAGCAGGGAGACTGATGCAGATAGTACAAAGATCCGATTGGGCATCATGGACAGTCGTTGCTGGAGATTTCCGTTGCTGGTCACCGCGGGCTGTCATTGCTGCAGCCCAAAATGCAGATCTTGCATTGCCGGTCATCACTGGCTGCCGCTATAGCGCAAAGAGTCAGGTTCACCAGAGCTTCGTGTTGGCGGTCATTACAGGTCTAGGCTTCCTTCCTCAGACACTAGGGCAGCATGGCAATCCTTCTTCTGAGTCTTTCACAGGTCCAGAAGCGATCTAATGAGTGATACAAGAGGTCTAATATTTACAACTGGTACCAGCCTTGGAATTGGGGGGGGGGCTCCCTATACTATCCCTGCAGCTGATTCTGTTACCATTCCTCCCTTGCCCTGTCAAGGCTCCAAGTAGTCTAGGGTGGTAAAAGGCTGGTGTCAAGTTCCTTTGTGTGTGTGTTTAAGGCAGCCCTTAAAATGTAAGTGGGTCATGGAATAACTTCATCCCAACCGTCTGCAGGATTTCTCATCCTGCCAACACTTAGTACCTCTTTTGGCTCACTGAATACACAATAGCCAACTGCCAACTATTCAAAGTCATGTCACTCAGGAAGTAGGGAGAAGGTAACAAATGGTCAGGATAAGAAAATGCCAACTTGGTAAAAGTGGTATTTTTAGAATTGTGACTTAAAATCCAACTTTACCATTAAAAAGGGTTTCAAATTACAATTAATTAGTGTGAAAACATTATGTTCTTATCTGCTCCAAAACTTAAGTTATGACTTATTAAATGTCCTCATGTTATCCTATAGGAAAGATAGGCCTTGCAATAGTGAAACACGACTTTACGAGTTTTTCACTACTAGGACATGTAAAACTTAAACCCACATGTCCTACATTTTAAAGACAATGCACTCTGCCCTATGAGCCTGTAGGGCCTATCTTCTGGTTGACTTATATGTATGAAAAAGAAAGTTTAAAACTGCATACAGGCTGCGGTGACAGGCCAGAGGCATGTTTAAAATGCTACTTTGTTGGCTGGAACAATGATTGCTGCAGGCCCACTAGCAGCATTTAATGTCCAGGCCCTGGGTTCATGGATTCCCATTTACTAGAGACTTACAAGTAAAGTAAATGTACCAGCCAATCGTTGGACAATTGTACATTGTTTAAGAGAGAGAGAGAGCACAATCACTGTAGCACTAATTAGCAGGGTTAAAATGCACAGTCAAAAGCAAAGGAATATGACTTCAGCGAAAAAGGAGGGATTGAGACAAAAGATTTGGGGGGCTACCACCCAAGGATGTCAGGTTTAACAATAATTCTTTGGCATCCTGGGATAAAGGGGAAGAGGTGTAAGGCCTCTATTAACTGATGAAGGCACTGCAGCCTGCTTACAGCATGGACTTGTGCCTGAAGAAAGGGACTTCTAGTAAGAGCCTTGTGTACTGCAGTCTGCATCAGGAAATTGATGTTTGCATCTATTCAAAACGTCAGTGGAATGTGATTGCCACATTTGGTTTAGAGTCTTTTGTGTGTTTCCTGTTTATTTAAATCTTCTGTCGTTGACAGGTACAGAGTACAAAACCAGTAATTCTTGGGACTGAGCATGCAATATGAAAAAGCATTGCAAGGTCTAGAGGTTTGGGGTGCACTTTCAGCTGGAAGCCCGACCTATTGCTTTGGTAGTACTTGTTTAAAAAACAAGATCTAGGAGCTTTTCCAATGTATGTTTTTTTTTACATTGCCTTGTGGACTCTGCAACATACCTTTCCTGGTTTTATTATGTTAATCGACAATTGTTAAGTTCCAATGCACTATGTTCTAGGTTAGCTTACCTTCTGGCTGTGGTTCCTGTCACATTCCTATACACTTTCTTAATTGTGATTCTTCCTTTAAGGTTTCTTGCCTTACTTGCGGATGGCCTGATCCAGCAAATTAAGTAATCACTGGCACTCCTGGTCATGGTGAATCTTTTTTCAAGCCCTGACCGGAGAGGGAGATCAATGCAAGTCTCTTTGATGACTTGGTACAAGCTCTGTCTGAAATGTTCTTTTAATGACTCATCATTCTGCCATGTCTCACTTCCAGTTTGCCAATTAGTAATATCTTGTGAACCATCTACTTTACTCAAGTGATTCCCTGCAGACTAAACTCGTGTGGCGATTGATACCATACCCTTTGAGTGTGGAGGTGGCATTGTTATGTCCAAGCACATGAGGGACAATGGGATGTACCAGGATACCCAGTCAATGTCAGAGATTTCCATGAAAGTCTGTGGTGCCTCCCCCGCCTCTAGTTCACATTCCCGCCCTTGCATCAGTACCATCAAGTTTTCATTAAGATGATTTTTGGGCCCCCTGTAGATTTGTTTTCCTACCTCTTACACAATTGGTCAGACTTGGTTCCTAAGGCACTGCTGGATAACGAGCTTTCCAGAGATTCATCTTCATTGCACAAAGCTTGGGATTCAAGAGGTTCTCACATGTCTTGTTAGCTTAGATTGCTGTGAGTCTAAAAGGTGTTTTGGCCTCAGCAGCAGCCTCTCTGTCGCTCCTCTATAATGTGAGTGATGGTGGGATGGTCTCTTTCCTTCGCCAGGGGCCCAGAGGGGTTTGTAAAGTTTTAATCTTTCTCTTCACAGTTTTTAAATCCGGTGCTCCACTCAGATGTCAAACATTTAAACTTTAGCTAGGAAACGTATAGAGTGTCTGGTGAGCCCTGAAAGTTCTTATAGGAACCGCAAGGGGAGGAGTTAATTTAATTTTGGAGAGGCAACATTGTCTTTTCTTGATTTAAGCAAGTGGGTTGGCTGAATCTTGATGAAGAGGAAGCCTTGACCTTGGATTAAAGATTATCATAAGAAACAGGATCATTACTCCTCGAACTTATCTCTTACTAATGTGGAAAAACACCAAGTACAGTAGATTTACCCACGTCATAATTTTAATTTAGAGGTAGTAGCATGTGTTGTGGTCATAGGTAAAGTTGTGAAACCCTACAGAGGCAGATTTTTATATGTATCTTCAAATATTACCTACGGTTTACTAGAGAGAATTTACCATGCATCTTCAGTGCTACAAAAACACTAACTTAAGTAAGTTTTGTGTCCGAAAGTCTCAAGCACGCCCATACTTTGAATGATGGATTTAATCCAGATCTCTTGACTGGGAGTGAATATTTTGATTTGTTTTGCATTCTGCCCATCAATTGTTTCTCTTTTGCTTCCTCGCCCTAAGTAAGTCGGTTGTGCCAATACTTGGGTCCCGGGCTCACTGTGCCTCTGGAGTCAAGCTATCCTGGCTGATGAGGGGTGAAGCCCCGAAACCGGTCCTAGGATTCTTGTTTTCATCTAGGGAGGACCTGGCTTGGCAGTGCAGGCTGGACTGCTCCCATGCGGCTCAGGGTCAAGACTTATTTGCACGTGGCCAGGTCTAAACTGGGGTGGCATGATGAGCAAAAGAATGATGTATTTAACCCAGATCTTTTGACTGGTAGAGAATGTTTTGATATGTTCTGCATTCCATCCATCAATTGTGTGTCTTTTGCATACTGTTGGTACTAGCAGAAGAGATTACTAGACACAAAATAATATTTTCAATGTCGAGAATTTTTGAAGATTCACAGTTCAGCCATCCTCCTGTGGATTGCTTGCTTTGCTGACAATCTGTCAGAGTAGGTTTAGTGGAGTAGAAGTAAACCCGAAAGACCACTAAGCTGATTATGATTGACTCGGATAATCCTGCCCCTGTGTAAACTCTGCTTATGTGGTATTTGGAACTATAAGTTGGATGTACTTTATCACAGCAGGGAGTCATAGTACCCCTTCACCCACTTTGCGCACCCCTTGGGCACTTTAGTATTAAAGAAGGGGCGCAAATGTTTGGGCAGCCCCTTCTGCATAACTGATAGTGCTGGCACACATGTAGCGCTAGCGCTATCACCAGAGGGCATTCCCTCATTTGCACGGAGCGTAGCCCCATGCAAATGAGAGAATCACTTTGCCTCTTGCCATATTATGGACGCAGGCCCAGACGCAAACATGCCCTTAGGAGGTGTGCTGAAAGTGTGCCACAAAATCAGGTACACTTTTAGTGCGCCTCCTAAAGACAGCCCTGTTAAGGGGAGAAAGGGTATCCCATTGACCTCCAAAGACATCCTCCTGCAGGTGGGTGGAGGTCCTCACTGCCCCTGCCTGCAAAGTGCAGTTGGCATGCCGCCTGCACTGTGAAACACGGAGTTGCTTTAATACAAATGCTCTGTATTTCACTTGAATACACTTCCCCAAGGTCAGCATGAGTTCACAGCTGCCCTGGGGACCTCATTTTTTCTAATACAGAATACTTTCCCTGTTTGCACCCGGCGCACCTTTTGAAAGGTGCGCTATAGCACAAACAGGAAAAGTGTGCGGTATACACAAAATGGCCGCTGGTAGTTTCTGGGTGCGATAAAGTTTGCGCCTCTGGTTATCAGCGGCGGTTCCTCCCTTAATGGGGAAGAGCATTGCCTTACTGCTCTATGAGCAGTGCAAAGAAAAGATCAAACGATAATAACAGAACGTTATCATTTTATTTTTAGTATAATGGAGCCAGGTTAGGGCAAGGCGAGGCTGGGCTCTTGTCAGAGGGAGGAGTGGTTGGTGCACCATTAGTGCACATGACGGTTTGGCCGGCCATCTTGGGCCGGCCAAACCTGCATGCGCACTTAGCATGTTCTTCACCAGGCTGCAATGCACAGCATGGGTGGAGAACAGGCACTGGCTTCCACTCCCTGTCTGAGCACCGAACCAGGCTGCTCAGACCATTCACAATGCTGCTGTCATGCTGGTGACAGCAGCATCGTGATTGGCGAGGGAAGTCTGGGAGCCTAAGTGCTGCCGGGAGCCAGGAGAACAGCGTGGAAGGAGGAGTGGTGGCAGGCGACCAGTAGGTGTGTCTTCTTTTCTTGCTTTCTTTTTTAATAACCCCTCCCTCAAAAAACGTTCCCTACCTGCCCCCCACAGCTGGTTATTGTTATTCTGTAGGTGAAATCTGACAGAAGGTAATGGGGAAATAAAGACCCATGGCCTCATTTATGAGGCCTTGCATCAGTTTTGCGCTTCCGATGCGTCACTTTTTGTGACGCATCGGCGGCGTAAAACATGCCTCCTGTTGCGCACTATTTTCAAAGTGATGCATCTAAGCAGATGCGTCACTTTGTAAACCCCTGCGCTACATTACACCTGCGTCAGGTATAATGCATGCAGGAGGGGCGTTCCCCCGCAAATAGCCTCGTAGAAGTGACGCAGTGAAATCTAAGAGATTTCACTGCATCATTTCTATGACGCCGTTGCGTCGAAATCTTGCGCCTGCCTCACAGTAGGCGTAAGACTGACGCAGGCCCTTTCACATGGGACTTGCCCCTTGTGAAAGGACGCATTGCTGGAGTTACGTCTTTTTTGTGGCATACTCCAGCAATGCTTCACTTTTGCGCTTACAGATACGTCAGCAATACTGACTTATCTGTAACTCCTTGCGACATGATGCGTCATACATTAAATATTACGCATCAGGTATGTCGCAAGGAGTGCGCACTGAGAAATGATACATCGCTGCTTTCACGCAGCGATGCGTCATTTCTCATAAATGAGGCCCCCAGTGTTCATTTCTCATAAATGAGGCCCCCAGTATATACAGTGTAGGAAATGTCAGGGCAATAAGCATCAAAATTCAAATGATTGGACTTGGAATAAGAGCTATTTATCATACATGGCAAATTGCGAGCTACAGAGTGTCAGATTTTATCGGGTGTACTAAACACCAAAAACCCCCTCTGGACTCGTAATTAGAACCAAAGATTTGTGTGATTTCAGTGATACCCAAAAAAGGTAGAAATGTAAGCAAACCGTAGGTGGATTTCAATTCAACTTGAGTCTCCCAGGGACTTAGGGAGAGGGGTATAGCCGCCCACGAATGGAGGTTACCTTGGTTTTCGCTTTCACCCAAAGGATACAGAAAAGCCCCCTCAAGGAGTATGTTTTTGATGGACAGTAAGTAGCTTTGTATTCCCAGTACTTCCCTACTAAGCCCACAATGAACTATGCTTTAGAATAATGAATGTTATTGCTTCATCTATGGGTTTTTTGCAAGGTTTGTTATGCTTTGTGTTGAACAAAATGTATGAGGCAAAATGTAGGCCATGCTGCAGAATAAGAATGTATTATATTTTCCATAATAATAAATGTGATCAGAAATTTGTACCTTTACATGTGTCAATGTCAGGGGACCATTACACAAAATACTAGGTTTAGCTGCATTGAAGATTAATGAATAAATCATGATTTTTGTATTGATATTTAATGGATTGTTGAACTTCGAATAAAATGTATGTTGATTGATGCATGCATTAATATGGTGTTACTTAAATTCGGCATGCCCTTCTAATCTACACCATCAAGCATTTTAATACCAGTGCCCACTGGAATCATAATATATTTATTATTAAAATGTTTTAGAAAAGAATGCTGGAGATATTGAACTTTCCTTCTTCGGCTTTGTGTAGCGACTAACAATGTTCGCCGGTAGATGGCAACCTTGCTTCATAGTTTGCTTTCGTTACTACTGTGGAAATATTGTTTAATATTGTATCTTTATAGTCTTGATACAAACAAAGCGTTCGGACTTCCAGATTTAGTTTATTCGATTCTGCATCCAGTCTCGATCCAACGTATTTCATCTGTTGCAACTTTCTTTTTTTTTACGATTTTCACCTTTCGTATGCGTCATCACTGTATTATTTCATGGAATTTCATAGTTAATGGGTTTCTGTTGTGACAATCTAAAACAACATTTCATTAACATTTTTGATAACCCTATTAAGCCCTGCGTACCTTCATCTGAGTTTGCAGATGAGACATATCCTATTTATACTCTATAAATTGTGTGTGAATTTAACAATTTATACATGTGTTCATTGTATATTTTCTTTAAGGGATTTACATATTTTTTTGCACAGCTGTAAGTACCCGTCCCCTGCGTATTTCAAGCAAATCTTTTCAGCATTAAGTAGTGAGGTGTCTTACTCTCAGGTTTAAACTCAAGGCCTGCCTAGTGCGTAACTAGCGCTGTTGGCTGCAGCTGTAGCCCACAGGTAACCATGTTTGGGGGGCCAGCACTTATTATTCACCAGCACACTTTAATCCATAGAGAGAAAAACACCAAAGTGGGAAAGAAAGAGGAGGAGGCAGATGGAAAAAAGGCGGGGACTCTTTGGGGTTGGTGAAAAAGGCATGAGGTGAATCCAAGGCTATGCAGCCTTGGGCATCCGAAATACCAACCTTCGATGATCACTGTCCGCGGGCTACGGAGCAAAACATTGGAAATCTGCACTTAGGGACTTACAAGACCCCTACGCCACCAGAGCATCAGTTTTTTTGATGCTCCGGTGTCTCACAATGTTGAGCCGTATTTACAAGGCAATGCAAAGCCACCCTGCCTGGCTTTTCATGGCCGCGTAAATATGGCCTCCTTTTGCGCATTACTCTGCATGAAAAGGGTATTGCTTTGATGTTGCTGTGTGTGTTCCAACGCAACACCCATCGATTCTGATGCATGCTCAGATTTCAAGGGGGCATATTACCAAGCAATAGCGATAACTATCGCTATTGCTTGGTTAGAGACAAAAATGTATCGCCGACTTGCGGCGATTTTTATCGCAGATAAACCTTTGTATTACCAAGGTTTATCGCAAATGCGATAAAAATCGGCCGCAATGCATGAATATCGCTGAAAAGTCAGCGATATTAATGCATTACTGAGCTAATGCTCTTAGCCATGTTATCCACCTCCCATTGGATAACATGGCTAAGAACTGCTCAGGGCAGGTGTTAGCTTTTGGAGATATTCGCGCTTAGCCCGAATATCTCCAAAAGTTGGTAATAGGAGATAGCGATGTTAGCGACTGTTTTCAGTCGCTAACATCTTGGCACGCCCACTTTGCATGTCATTAGTGATAAATTTCTCCGACATGCAAAGTGGGGCCCAAGATGGTCGCTATCTCCTACTAGCTGCCGCTAACTGGTGTTAGCAACAGCTAGGTAATAATAGGGAGATCATTTTATCTCCGCTTTCTTGGCTTTTAAAGCCAAACAAGCGGAGAAAACCCCCCTTGATAATATGCCCCTTGGTTTTGTAAACCTGGGAATGCACCAGATTTTAACGCCTCCCCAGGGGAAGTGTTAAAGAGCAGCAGCGAGGAGAAATACCTTCATTTCTCCTTGTTTTTTGCATTCTGCAGCTCGCATAGAAGGAGGTAAACACCATCAATGATTGCTTTTGTGCAGGAAGATGTCCCTTCTTGCACAAACACAGTCATCCCTGCAATGCAGACACCCTTACACCATGGAGCAAGGATGCCTGTGTTGGCGCTAGGCAGCCAATTGTGTGCCAGCGCAGAGGAAAGCACAGGGATGCATCATATTGCCGTAAATACGACACATCCCTGCACTTTCCTAATGGCGTAGCTTGGCGCAGCAAGATTGCTTGCAGCTCTGTGCTGCCTCATTTTCTAGTAAATATGCCCGTTATTCTTTTACATATTGGTACTGCCTGCTTCTGCACTGAACCTCCACCCTATGACTTCCCTTGTGCTCACACACTCACTTGAAATTCTATTTAATAATCCTCCTTGTGTGCCTCATTTACAAGAAATTATGCATTGCTGCGCCATGGCAGTGATGCATCCACATTTTTTGAGCCTGTGTCAAAAAACCTTATGACGCCACGGATGAGCCGTTTTTAAAAAACAGGGCTCTATGGCCCAGGGTCCCCAGGATGCTACAGAAATTCGGACTCATCTGTGGATAGGATGCCACATGGAATTCAGGCCAAAAGTGGTGCATTGCTACAGCTGGTCATAAGACTGATGTAACAACAGCAATGCATCAAGGTGAAAAACTCATCTTGCACTCTATTACATGGGGGCCTGGATATCAGACATACACGTGGGCATAGTGTACTTATGTGTACCACTAAGCCTATGTATGTGTGACATTATATGAAAGTAAAATGCATAGAAGTCGGTGATGGTGTGTGATGTGATATTTACTGTGTTACCTACTTTTTGTGTACACTTACCTGTTGAGAGGATGTAACTTGACTGCAGATTGCACTGTTTCAGCTCACTTCAGCTGGTCAGATACCTATGCCACAGCTAATGTGTCATTTCTATTCCTGGGTTATATAGGAATTTTGACACATCTCAAACTCAGCAGCCCACTTCCCAAATATGTGTCACTTTTGCAAAATTTCATAAATACAACTGTGTCAGTTTTACTGGGGATTTCAGTTGGGAACGCCTACTTTGCATATATTAAAACGAATGTGACGCAATCGATTTTGACAAAGGTAAAAATTGACGCAGGCTAACGGAAAGTGGCACATCTGTCTAGACATCAATGGAGATTGTATCTGATGCTCTCTGCTGACCAGTAGGGTAAACACCTCCCAGAATAATACCCAAGGCCCTCTCTCCTGTCTACACTGCCGCCGCACCTTCACTCACCGCTGTACCCCAGCAGCATCTCCCAGCCTACCAGACATCCCCGCTCACAAACCACTCAAATGCATCCACCTCAATGTACGTTCCCTACACAAGCATGCCATAGAAATCTGGGACCTCCTCAACACCTACTCGCCTGTCATGGCCTTACTAACAGAAACTTGGACCAACGCCAATTCTGCATCGCTACCGTCATCCCTGCTGGATACAAGACCCTGCACAAGGACCACCTCACCTATCCAGGAGGAGGCATCGGCACCGTCTGCAAAAGCATCCTACACATGACCACCATCCTGGATGACATAAAAACCCTAATGGAGCACCTGCACTTCCAGATTCAGACCAACCGTAAAGCAAATCTTCGCGGAACACTCATCTACAGATTGCCTGGCCCCCACTTTCCCTTCACTGACACCATCACCGTCCACATCGCAGACAGATTGATCCTTGACATCCCCCGTCGCAGTCACAAGACCCAACACCTTTTAGATCTCCACTGGCTCCCAGTCGAAAGAATAATAACCTTCCTATTCCTCACCCACGCATACAAGGTCCTTCACAGCACTGGACCCACATAATTGAACAACCGCCTCGCCTTTCATGCAACCAACAGACACCTCCAATCAGCCGATCTCTCTCTGGCCACCGTCCCATGTATGTACAAGACCAGAATGGGAGTAAAGCCCTTTTCCTACTTTGCAGCCAAAGTCTGGAATGACCTTCGGCAAGCTCCCACATTGCCCCAGTTAAGGAAGGAACGCAAGACCTGGCTCTTCGGATGACTCCATCACTCAACTGAGCCACCCTCTACCCTCAGGGCCTTGAGACCGTCCCAGGTGAGTAGTTGTGCTTTACCAACCCTGATTGATTGTTTGAGAACAGAATATACTCATAATTACCCAATTCAGCTCTGGGTGCAAGAGATTATGCAGCCACAAATAGGAATCAGATGGGTATTGAAGAGTAGACCATCAGAGGGACATGAACTGTAGGAGAACCTCAAAAGGCCAGCTGGAGAGGCAAGGAAGGATGTGATCTGCAAAGTGGTAGGTCCCAACAAGGCACGTACAGGGCCCAGAGAAATGATGTTGTGCAGGGATATCATGCAAAAATGAACAGTCTTGAGCGAGAAGGGGTCTTGTTAGAGCTAGCACTGAAGGTCGCCACCTAACACCTGCCACATAAAAAAAATAGTAAGGAGGACAACCCCTGCCCTTTTCCAGCGATAGGAACAGGAATAATTGCAAAGCCACCCTAAATAGGGCAGGAGTAAGGACGCACCCCGAAACCCAGGGCAGCAAGGTGAAGATGAGAGAGTACCCATATCAGCCAAGTCCAGAACCCAGCCTCACTAATAGGGGGGTGCCCAAGAGGGACACTCCACAAATGAACCTTCAAAAACACCCCTGCACTCGACAGAGAAAGTGGTCATCTCAGTAATGGACAAACTGCGTGAAGGTATCGACATCAACCTTCCGCAAGCTTTGATACTCCTAGACCTGTCCGCCGCTTTTGACACGGTGGACCACTCCATCCTCCTCAACCGTGTCAGGGCGGCGGGCATAGAAGGCTTGGCCTTCTCATGGCTTGAGTCCTTTCTCACTGGGAGAACTCAAGCGGTCCGTTTGGCTGGCTTCTCTGCGGCCTCCCGCAAGGTAGAGTGTGGGGTCCCCCAGGGCTCATCACTTTCCCCTCTTTTGTTCAACCTATACATCTTCCCCCTCATTTTTATGTTACAGCAGCTGGAGGTCACCGTGTTCAATTATGCGGACGACCTCCAGCTAATTTTCAACTTGTCCCATTCATCCTCATCCGCTCAGAACGTCCAGTCAGTAATGACATTCATTCAAGATTGGATGAACTGCAACCACCTCAAACTCAATCCGGACAAGACCGAGCTGGTCCTGACCGGAGGTGGTTGCAGTCCTTGGTCCCCTTCTTTCTGGCCCCCTTCCCTTGGTGCCCCTCCATCCCTGTACCCAAAGTAAAAACCCTTGGGATTTTCCTCAACCCTCAACTCACTGTTCACTCGCAAGTTGGTTCCGTGGTTTCCTCCTGTTTTTTTTCCCTTAGAATAATCAGGAAAGTCTCCCGTTTCTTCTCCCCCTCTGCTTTAAAAGTAATTGTGCTAGCCATGGTACTGTCTGGTATAGACTATGGCAACATAGTCTATAATGGGGCCCCCGCCTATGCGATTTATCGCCTACAACTGGTACAGAATCAGGCTGCTCGCCTGATCCATGGCCTGCCAAAATACCACCGGGCCACCCCACTGCTCAAAACATTACACTGGCTCCCTGTGAAAGAGCGTGCCCTTTTTAAACTCGGCTGCCTCACTTACCAGGCTAGATCGGGCACTGCTCCAGAATTTATTTGTTCTGCCATCAAGTCCTATCTCCCAGGCAGAGAACTTCGCTCCACTCATCTGGCCCTCCTAACCATTCCCCGTTTTAAAAAACAGAAGTCGGGTGGGGTGAGATTCGCTGTCCTGGCCCCAGCTTTCTGGAACTCCCTCCCGATTACCCTGCGCACCTCACCTTCTTACCCCCAGTTTCGGAAGGACCTCAAAACCTTCCTTTTTATGCAAGCCTTTTTGACCTAAACTCTTTCAGCTGCTGCCTTCCACTGTTCAACACTAGCGCCATGAAACCGCTGGGTAAACGTGCGCTGTACAAATGTTTTTAAATTCAAATTCAAATTCAAAGTTGGAGGGCCAGAGTAGTTTGGATAGCTGAGTTTATCCGTCCACATTGACGGACCTGTCTGGTGACCCCCAGGTTAAAGAGGCAGGTGCATGGGATGACAGGCAGAACAAACTTCACAGGCTTCCACGTATAATTGGCAGTCATGGACAGTTATACTCACAAAATGTAGATATGGGCTGAAATCAATGGTATTGCTGAATTGTCCTAGGAAGAGAATTATGTAGCAGAACTAGGGTCTGGCTGGCCAAGGGAGAGGAGAACCAAAGACTGGTAAGCAAGATCTATATAGATTGCTGCCGGAGCATCAAAAGTAGTAGCACCAAACACAGGTGCATACACAGCCTGCAGTCATAGCATGAAAAAGTCCTCAGCAACTTGCAACAGCAGGTTGAAGATTAAATCCCAGAATGGCCCTGGAAGGCAGCAAAAAAGTTCAAAACACAGCACAGAAATAAAGTGACTCCACAAATGCTCCAGGCATGTCCGAGAAGAAACAAAATCTGTAGCAAAGTTGACAACTGCAGGGAGAGACGCCCATGCCTTGTTAGCGGGAGGCATGGGATGCACGTCCGGTGCCACTGCCAGAGATGAACTGGCCTTAATGAAAATTAGGCAGTGGCTGATGGGGTAACCTTATATAACAGTTTGTGGTCAGATTTTTAGCTTCTTGTGGGCTGGCCTTATGACCAAGTGGGCCAGTTGTCGCTGCCAACCTCCCTAAAACCACCACAAGCATCGCCGCAAATGCATGCAGTCTCCCACAACCTGCAAAACACCAACGCAGTATGTCTCCACAATTTCAACACTGTCCTGATATACAAATACAGGAGACTCCTCTGCCCATCAGATTTATTGATGGGGCCACTTTCATCTTGGAGCCTGGGTCCACCTTTAGTCCCAGTTTGTTGACCCTGGCCCCTGCAGCAATCAATCCAGGCCAGATGGCAACACCCATAAGCAGCAGGAGAGAAACCAGTATGTCGCAAAAGGCATCACCCCAATCTCACCCTAAGAAGAAAGGTAGAGAGAAGGCTGCACACACTCACCGGGTGTACAGCAGAAAAGAAAAGACTTTGTGATGGTGATAGGGTGTTCGCCTTATTTACAAGGCCGCGTTAAGCCACTTTACGTGGCTTAACACTGACTTGTAAATAAGACACCCTTTTCATGCTGTATTTAGCAGGAAAGGGGAGGGCAATGGGTGTTGTGGTGGGCATTCCACCCCAAAACCCATTGATGTTGACGATACCTATACCTATTTACAAGGGCAGCATAGATAGGAGGCAGCACAAAAATTAAGACCAGGGAAAATCTGGTCTTAAACAGACGATTCAAGGAGAAATGCTTTATTTCTCCTTGTATTTGTTGTTTCCATAAGGCTGCACACAAAGAAACATCACATTTCTTGTAATTGGTTATGTGCAGGAAGGTCCCCCTTCCTACACATGAACAGCCATTTAAAAAAAATGCAGTTTTGCAACTTCTATGTGAGCTGCCTTAAGCAGCACACATAGAATTTAAAAAATGGAATTTAAAGATTATTTATGTACAGGAAGGGGGACCTTCCTGTACATAAACAATCTTCCCCCAACACAGACACTCTTGCACTATGGTGGGCGCTAGGCAGCTCTACTCAGTGCCACTGCTAGGGAAAAGGCAGGGGTGCGCCACATTTTTCTGAATACAGCATATCCCTGCATTTTCAGAATGGAGAAGAGTGGCGTTAGCAATGTTTGCATATTATCACGTTTCTCCATTCTGCTGTAAATATGCCCCATGCCCCAAAGTCCTTCAAGATGCTGAAAAGAAGGTGAAACATACTAATTAAAGCCCCGTGTATGAAAGTAGGATCTGCTTCTTATGGTTACCCCCACTTTTTCCTCGATGTGATGCTGTTTTTAACTAGTCTGACAGAGATCCTGCTAATCAGGACCCCAGTATATCTGCTTTCTCCCTAAACTGTTATGTTAGTACCTAGGTAAAAATTGGATACTGTGGTACCCTTAGCAGTCCACAGTATATAGTGCCCATGTACCCAGGACATAGGTACCCCAGAGGTCTCCCATGGGCTGCAGCATGTATTATGCCACCTATGAGAGACCATTCAAAATGGAACAACAGGCCTGCAATTGTTTTTTATTTTGTCTGAAGAGTTTTTGTGTATTTTAATTTTTTCCTAAGCCATTATGTTTTGTTTACACTGTCAATTGTCTTTATATTGTTTATTGTGTAACTAAGAGGTCACCATTTCATTTGATTTTATACTATTTTCTTATGAAAAATCTTGTACATATTTGAGCTTGCGTAGGTTTATCATTTGATAACATCATTATTTCTGGTATAGTCTGTTGTGTTTGATGTGATATATTCTTAATATCTTTTACATTTATGTTGTATGTAATGTGTTACTTGAGCCCTTTTTAGGATTCTAGTCTACACTTTAATTAGTGGACACCAAATACTAGGTCAGCTTCTCAAATTGGTGTGCAGCGGTTGGGATTCAAGCCTGCATTGCTTTACCAGAGAAATCTTTGTATTGATTTGCTGCAAAACCATGAATACTAGGCACATATAATACAAGCTTAGAATAAGTAAGTTCTACTGAATTTAGGGTTGGGTAAGTCAAGAGTCTAGCATACCCTTTCTCCAACCTCAGAGAGTTTAGTTCCCACTAGGTTAGGTAGGTGCAACACTACACCACACTTAGTATGTCTACTAATGGAGATGCCAGTGGCTCTCTGCCTTCTAGATACAGTGAGCTTTTGTTTCAAGAACTGAAAGCCCTGTGTGGCTTTAGAAAGTTGAAGACAGGGAGAAGTGCCAACACTCAATGCTTGGTAGCGGTGTTAATGTTAGATGACTTAAGGAAAACGTCTGGGTCAGATGAACAGGAAAGAGTGGGTGGGAGAGGGCATGAGGATAGGACAGGAGAAGACACCCTCTAAAACCTAGAATTGAACCCTGACCAGGCGGAACCTGATAGACCCCACCTGACAACTCAGATCTGCCAGAAGAAAATGCACAAGGCCCCGAGGGCCTCCCCTTCATTCCTCCTGGAAGAGTGCAGAGTTTACCCAGGAGATCTAGATCTCCCTCTGCAGAGTCTAATCACTCAGGACAGTCTGTAGGGACCTCTGTATCTAGCAAGAGAGACAACTCCTTTTGCCCCTTGACAAGGAGTCCTTAGAAGTCCAGAGAGCTAGAAAAAAGTTGGGACTAGAGTCCCATGGTGGCAGTAACAGTGTCCCTAGAATTAAGGAACATTCCTTTGACAATAGGAACCTGAGCAAGATTGTCCCTCCCTCCCATATTGGGGATGACATCCAACAATGTATAACTACTTTAGAGAGGGCCTGTAAAGTACAGAGGGTCCCTCAAGAGCAGTGGGCAGCTATCTTGTGGCTCTCCTTTGCTGACAAAGGTAGAGATAAGCTCCTAATTGTTAGAGAATATAATAGTGACAATTACTCAGTTTTGATGGGTTTGGTTTAACCACTGAACAGTACTGGATTATGTTCAGAGATACCCAGAAGACACAGGATCAGGATTGCATAGACTTTGTAGGTAGTGCTATTAAGGCTCTGAAAGGCTGGTTGCTTGGCAGCAAAGTGCTTGATTTTAATGGATTTTACAATTTGATTATGAGGGAGCAGATCCTTAATAATTGCCAAAATCAGTTGTTGCATCAGTACCTGGTGGTTTCGGATAAGACTTCTCCCCAATGATTGGGAAAGGAGGCGGATAAGTGGGTCAGGACCAGGGTGAAGCAGAAACCCAGAACAATGGTGGTGACCAAAAGAAGCAAGATTCTAAAACTCAAGATAATGGTGGGGACAAGGGTAAAGACAAAAAAGAGTCTTCATCAGGGCCCCAAAAACCTGTATCTGAGGAGGAGTCACAATCCAACCAGGGAAAAGGCAAAAAGAAACCTTGGTGTTACTTGTATAAGGTAAAAACCCATTGGATAAAAGATGCTGATTGTCCAAAAGCCAAGGAGACTACTTCTACCAACACTGCCCCTAAGGCAACCGCTCCCCCTAGCACAAGTGCAAGTGGTGGTACAGTGAACAAGGGATTATTGGGCTTAAACTTGGGCTCTGATATGGGTTCTGGCCTAGTCAGAACTCCAGCTCAGGCTGTTCTAATCTGTGACTGTGGCACAGATCTTGCAGCCTTGCTTGTCAGTCTTAGTAACATGGCCAAGTACAAACAACACTGTTTGATCAATGGAACTGAGGCCATGGCCTACAGGGACTCAGGGGCCAGTGTCCCAATGGTGACTGAGAAACTTGTGTCTCCTGGACAAATCATACTTAGTGAGATGTACCAAGTGACTACTGCAAACAATGCCAGGAATGACCATTCCTTGGAAGGTGCTAATTTCAGCTTGGGAGGGGTAACTGGCCCTAAGAAGGTTGTGGTTAGCTCAGACCTACCAGTAGATTGTTTATTGGGCAATGATTTGGAGACAGCCTGGGCTGATGTGAAATTTAGGACTCATGCAGCAATGCTGGTCATCTTTGCAGACGTTTTTACTGTGACCAGGTCACAGGGCAAACTGACTATCACTGAACACGTCCTGGATCCTGTAACAATGGAACAGGTGCCTCCCAAGAGAAGGAGCAGAAGGGGTAAGGCTGTGTCTTCCCCCTGACTCAGAGTGAGGATCAGTTTCCTGAGGGAGAGGATCCCAGTCCCTGTGAAGGAACTGTCAAAGATGAGCTTGAACCTGATCAGCTTGAGTTCTCGGGGACAGGGGGCCCTTCCAGTGCAGACTTGAGTTTGGAGCAGCAAACCTGCCCCTCGCTTGAATCCCTCAGACAGCATGCTGCTGCTAAGGCTGCAGGGAGTGTCAGTGGATCCCATAGGATCTATTGTGATGAGGGACTCCTTTATTCTGAGGGTAGAGACCCCAATCCTGGTGCCACCAGGAGGATGGTTATACCTTTGAGTTTTAGGGGCTTCCTACTCACCTTGGCACATGACGTTTCCTTAGCAGGACACCCAGGCCAAAGTTAGACTTGGGACCGGCTTGTCCCTCACTTTCACTGGCCTCACATGTCGGAGGACACCAAGGAGTACTGTCACTCCTGTGCCACTTGCCAAGCCAGTGGTAAGGCAGGTGGTACCACAAAGACCCCCCTGATACCACTTCCAGTGGTGGGGGTTTCCTTTGAGAGGGTTGGGATTAACATAATTGATCCCATGAACCCTCCTACAGCATCTGGGCATAGTTACATACTAGTGGTAATGGACCATGACACTAGGCACCCAGAATCTATACCCCTTATGATCACTACAGCACCTGTGGTTGCAAGGGCCCTCCTGGGAATTTTTTCTAGAGTGGGCTTCCCTAAGGAGATTTTAACTGACAGGCACAAACGCCATGTCAAGTTATATCACTGCAATGTGGAAGGAGTGTGGAGTGAACTACAAATTCACCGCACCCTATCACCCACAATGCAATGGGTTAGTTGAAAGGTTCAACAAAACCCTGAAGGGCATGATCATGCGCCTTCCAGAAAAGCTTAGGCAAAAATGGGATGTCCTTCTGCCCTGCCTTCTCTCTGCCTACGGAGAGGTCCCACAGAAGGGGGTTGGCTACAACCCTTTTGAACTTCTGTTTGGGCATCCTGTTAGGGGTCCCCTGTGTTTAGTGAAGGAAGGAAGGGAGTTACCTCTCCAACCTCATAAACAGGACATAGTGGACTATGTACTTGGTCTCCGCTCCAGGATGGCTGAGTACATGAAGAAGGCAAATAAACACCTGGAGCTAAGTCAAGAACTGCAAAAAGCTTGGCAGGACCAAAAGAATGTCCTGACTGTTTACCAGACAAGGCAAAAGGTGTGGGTGCTGGAGCCACGATAAATTGAGTGGACCTCATAACATAATTGAGCCAAAAGGTGATGTCACCTATCTGGTCGACCTTGGCACTCCCAATAGCCCCCACAGGGTGCTCCATGCGAAAGGGCTGACATGGGCTTACTCATGGCAACTGATGTGGGACAGGAGGAAGAGAGTGACCCTCTCCTTGATCTCCTCTCACAAAACCCTGATGATGGGTCAGTTAATGGTATAGCTTTAGCAGGCAGCCTAACTGACCAACACCAGATTGATTGCAGGAAGGTCCTCACTCAATATAGGCGTATGTTTTATTTGACACCCAGTCACACCATCTGGTAAACCCAAGATGTGAACACAGGTGAGAGTCTACCTGTCAAGAATAAAATCTACAGGCAGCCTGACCATGATTGCATCATGACAGAGGTCCAAAAGATGCAAGAGTTGGGAGTAATTGAGCCCTCAGATAGCCCTTGGACTCATCCAGTGGTCTTGGTACCAAAACCTCACACCCAGGGTGGTAAGAGAGAGATACGGTTTTGTGTTGACTACAGAGTTCTCAATGCAGTCACTTGGACTGATGCTCATCCAATTCAAAGGGCAGATAAGCTTATTGACACCTTGGCCTCAGCCAAGTTCTTAAGCACATTTGACCTTACTGCTGGCTATTGGCAAATCAGACTAGCTGAAGATGCCAAACCAAAAACAGCATTTCCAACCCCTTGTGGACACTGTCAATTTATTGGTACAGAGACAAAATATCGAAATTAAAATATCGATATACAATAATATCGATGTTTTAATTTCGATGGTATAGAATATCGATGTGCACAATATCGACAGACAGAATATCGTTTTTATGGTATGTATGTTACTAATATCGAAATTTACTAATATCGAAATTTTGTTTAGTGTTATGTATTTTATTATGTTGTTTATATGTTTGTTAAATATGTTTTTTAATGTATGTTTGAAAATTAGTAATTTTGTTTACATTTTGTGTTTTAGTATCAGAGCGAGTTGTGGGTTTATAGGGGAATAGGGTGGGAAATAATTTAATAATAATGAATTAATATATTTAAAAAAATATTTTTAATTAATAATTAATTGGTAATTATTAATATTAATTAGTTAATACAATTATTAGAGTTAATGTGCTAATATATTTAATTTTTTGTTATTGTTAATTAATAATAAATTGGTAATTAATTAATATTAATTAGTTACTTACCTTAATTAGAGTTAATGTGCTAATATATTTAATTTTAATTTTTTGTTATTGTTAATTAATAATTAATTGGTAATTAATTAATATCAATTAGTTAATTAAATTAATTAGAGTTAATGTGCTAATATGTTTAATTTTTTGTTATTGTTGATTACTAATTAATTAGTAATTCGTAATATTAATTATTTAATTAAATAATTAGAGTTAATGTGCTAATATATTTATTTTTTTGTTATTGTTAAATATTAATTCATTGGTAATTAATAAATATTAAGTGATTAAATGATGTGATTTATTTATGTGTAGTGGGTTGTGTGTTTATAGGGCAATAGGGTGTGATATAATTACATTTAATTAATTAAAGAGATTGTATTTATTTATTTATTGGTATTTATTGTTAATTACTTGGTAATTAATATGTGTTAATTAGTTCATTTATAATTACATCAATTTAATAATATTAATTGTTATTAATTGATATTTATATGAATTGTGTTTTTTTGTATGTCTACTGTGTTGTGTGTTAAAGGGGGAGTCGTGTGTGAAGTAATTTTTACCCCCATGCTATCCAATGCTTTCCCTACTTTTAAACCCTCTGGATTGGGAATAGAAATTTTTACCCCTACGCTATCCAACGCTTTCCCTACTGTTGCACCCTCTGGAGTGGGAATAGTAATTTTTACCCCTACGCTATAGAACACTTTCCCTACTGTTGCACCCTCTGGAGTGGGAATGGGAATTTTTACCCCTACGCTATCCAACATTTTCACTACTGTTGCACCCTCTGGAGTGGGAATAGTAATTTTTACCCCTACGCTATCCAACGCTTTCCCTACTTTTGCACCCTCTGGAGTGGGAATAGTAATTTTTACCCTTACGCTATCCAAAACTTTTCCTACTGTTGCACCCTCTGGAGTGGGAATAGTAATTTTTACCTTTACGCTATCCAACATTTTCCCTACTGTTGCACCCTCTGGAGTGGGAATAGTAATTTTTACCCCTACGCTATCCAACGCTTTCCCTACTGTTGAACCCTCTGGAGTGGGAATAGTAAGTTTTACCCCTACGCTATCCAACGCTTTCCCTACTGTTGCACCCTCTAGAGTGGGAATAGTAATTTAAACCCCTATGCTATCCAACTCTTTACCTACTGTTGCACCCTCTGGAGTGGGAATAGGAATTTTTACCCCTACGCTATCCAAAGCTTTCCCTACTGTTGCACCCTTTGGAGAGGGAATAGTAAGTTTTACCCCTACGCTATCCAACGCTTTCCCTACTGTTGCACCCTCTGGAGTGGGAATAATAATTGTTACCCCTACGCTATTCAACACTTTCCCTACTGTTGCACCCTCTGGAGTGGGAAAATACATTTTTACTCTTACGCTATCCAACATTTTCCCTACTGTTGCACCCTCTGGAGTGGGAATAGTAATTTTTACCCCTACGCTATCCAACGCTTTCCCTACTGTTGCACCCTCTGGAGTGGGAATAGTAAGTTTTACCCCTACGCTATCCAATGCTTTCCCTACTGTTGCACCCTCTGAAGTGGGAATAGTAATTTAAACCCCTACGCTATCCAACTCTTTCCCTACTGTTGCACCCTCTGGAGTGGGAATAGGAATTTTTACCCCTACGCTATCCAACGCTTTTCTTCTGTTGCAATATATGGAGTAAGTATATATATTAATTTATATCTAGACTTTTTAATTTATTGTAAATGTATATGTATTAGTTATTATTTTTTAAATGTTTTAATGTTTTTATTTAATATTTGTAAAATTATTTGTATTTTTAAATTATTTTAACATTATTATTAATACATTTAAAAAAAACTATATTTTTAATTTCGATATTTTTGTACTACGATATATTTTTTGGGATATTTTTGTACTTACCTTTATGAAGATATAACTCCGATATTTTTGCTGTCGATCTTTTTGTATGTAGATATTCTGTCTGTCGATATTATGTCATAGATTCCAATTAATTGTACTGCCCTTTGGTTTGAAGAATGCACCTGCCACATCCCAAAGGCTGGTGAACACATTTCTTACAGGTCTAGATGCCTATATTGCAGCATATCTTGATGATATACCTGTCTTTAGCTCCACCTGGGGGATCACCTTAAGAATGTTTTAGAGGCCTTGCAAAGAGCAGGACTCACTATCAAGGCTACTACTCGCCAGATAGGGCAGAGCAAGGTTGTGTACCTGGGCCACCTTGTGGGTAGAGGCCAGGTTCAACCACTACAGAGCGAACTCCAGACCATAATGGACTGGGCTGCTCTAACTACCCAGACTCAAATCAGAGATTTATGGGGCCTGACTGGGTATTATAGGGATTTGCAAAAGGATATGGGTCTATAGTGACTCCCTTGAATGATCTCACATCCAAGAAAATGCCCAAGAAAGTTCAGTGGACAGGTAGCTGTCAGAAGGCAGTTGATGAACTCAAGCAGGACATGTGCACTGCTCCCATTCTGAAGAGTAATGACTACTTCGAGCAATTTATTGTCCAAACAGATGCATCTGAGTTGGGCATAGGGGCTGTGTTGTCACAACTTAATGTAGAGGATCAGGACCAACCAATAGCTTTTATTAGCAGAAGGTTGACCACCAGAGAGAAACTCTGGTCAGCTATAGAAAGGGTAGCCTTTCCTGCGGTCTGGGCCCTGAAGAAGCTGAGGCTATAGTTGTTTGGCACTCATATCATTGTTCAGACAGACCATAAGCCCCTCATATGGCTAAAATGGATGAAGGGTGCCCATCCCAAACTTTTGAGGTGGTCGATTTTCACACAGGGGAAGGACTATACAGTAGAACATAGACCTGGGAGTAACCATGCCAATGTAGATGCACTCTCCAGATGAAATGAAGACTCAACTGGGCAAGGTTAATCTCATGTCCTTACATTTGTGGGGGGTTGTGTAGGAAAGTAGAATCTGCTTCCTATGGTTACCCCCACTTTTTGCTTGATGTGATGTCGTTTTTGACTAGTCTGACTGAGGTCCTGCTAAGCAGGACCCCAGTCTATCTGCTTTCTTCCTAAACTGTTATGTTAGTACCTAGTTACAATCCCAGATTGAATATTAAGGTACCCTTAAAAGTCCCTAGTATATGGTACCAATGAACCCAGGGCATTGATCCCTCAGAGGTCTCCCCTGGGCTGCAGCATGTATTGTGCCACCTATGAGAGACCATTCAAAATGGATCTAGAGGCCTGCCGTTGCCGCCTGTGTAAGTTGGTGCACGCACCACGTACTAAAGATATAGGTTTACTATATCTAAGGGTCACTGCACTTAAAACCTATAAGTCACCCCTGTAGCAGGCCATGGCAATCCTAAAGGCAGGGTCCTTGGTTCTAAGTGAGAGGGTGCCCCGGCATGAGCAAGACACCCCTGCAGCCTTTGGAGTCCATTCTCCCGGCTTGTTAGTGCAGCAGCCACACACTACTATAGAGGGGCATTACGCGACCACTTGATGACCATCTCGAAAATGGCTGAAACAAACCCTATCGTGTTTTATGTCAAACATGCTGGAATCATACCCCCACACCGGTCCCCGGTGTGGGAGGTATAATTCCAGCCATCAGAAACACCCCTCGTGGGGCTCCTGGTGGTACCAGCCTTTTAATCCTGGACAGCACAAAATGGTTGCTGTCGACTAGAGACACATGTCTGCTCTCCTGCTGCTGAGTCAAGCTCAAGCAGGGGAAGGCAGGACAATAGGCATCCTGTCACAGGGAGGTGTGACCACCTCCCAGACAGGATTTAGTTTATTAGAGCTGGGTGGGTGGGTGCGCTTGCCAGCGCCTGAACGTCTGCATGAGGGGCACATTTGGTGTCACTGTGCATAGTCCAGTTCAAACCAGTCCTCAGAGCCATTGGCTCCCACTCTGGCACAAAACTGGACAAAGGACATGGCAGTAACCTTCCCCCTGTCAACAGCCTCCCATGGGAGGGTCCCTTGAATCTTCCCAACCCTTTCCTTAGGGTACTTAAGGGCTTACCTGGCTGTAGGACCTTAGATTCATCATGGACCAGATTCAGAACTGAAACCACTGCACTTTGACTGTCTGGACATTCTGGACTTCGCTGGACTTCGTTTGGGCCCGAATTCATCTCCCTCTCAGTTTGCTGCATCATCTCTGCATGTGCACTGTACAGAATCCATGCAGGATCTGTGGAGCATCCGAGACACCCAAAGATAATCTCCCTTGGAGTGAAGGAGTCACTACCCTGCATTCACAGGCACCGCAACACTGCTGACCCGTTTGCTGATCCCAAGCTCCTACAGAGTCCGAAAGGTTCAGCAACACAGGAGGTGGGTTCCTACATCCCTCGACGCCCGAGCTGCCCTCTCACTCAGTTAGAGGGCAGAACGCATACTTTTGCAAGTGCAAATGCTTGTTGGCAATTCTGTAACAAGTGCATTGGGCTCCTAGAAGCCCCAACCGCTGGCAACTTCTCCTTGAAAGATCTTATACCACCTAGCACCTAGTACTTCATGGACTGTCATTTTGTTAAGCTGCTTGAGTTCCTCTTGCGACTCCTGTGCCTTTGGCCTGTGGGTCCAATTGAGGGTCATCTTTGTTTTCATTGGGCTACCCTGATTGCTCTGGGCTTGCCCTGACTCCCCTGGTTGCGGTGAGTCTCCAGGACCTTGCTGGTCCGAACTGTACACCCCATTCCTGCATGGGTTGCTTTTTCCAAGGCTTGTTGGTGCTCCCGCTGGACACCGACCCCTCAGCACTTGCATCTTTTGTGGGACAGCTGGTATGCAGCTCCTAGTTTTCCTCAGCATCCCCTTGTCCCTGCAGCTGAAGAGTTGAGATCACTGTCAACTATCCTGAAGCACCAGACATCTATGGGCATTCGTCTACCAACCCCTGGTCACTTCCAAGTGACTCAGACTCTGCCCCCCCCCGCTTTCAAGTACTCTTCAACAAGAATCCCTGTTTGGATTCCAACTGAAACTTTCCCCTCTTTTAGCAGAGGCACTTTCTTTAAGTCCTCCATTGGGTTCGCCGGCGGTTTCCCACCTATGCACCCGGCTCCCCTGAGATAGGAAACTTTGGTACTTCGGTATCCAGGGGTGGGGTGGCTCTCCAACCTTCTGTCTTCCACAGTGTTTCTTCAAAGTCCACTGGGAAAGGTCCTATATCTTTAAAATTCCAACCACGACTTACACATAGATTTGTACGGAGCAAACAGTCGTGTTCACACTGCACACGCACTCTGTGGGGTCCCTATTTACTCACCTTGGGTGGTTCTTTGGGGTCCCAGCAATCCTACTTCCTCTTGTCATTGTCCTGGCTTGAGTCGTGGTTCTTATACCACTTTCTTAGTATATGATTTGGTACCCCTCTGGGGCCCACTGTGTATTAGTGCTATATACTGTCATTTCTTTGATAAAGTATTGTGTGCTTTGTGTCTATCTCCATGTAGGAGTTACTGTAAAGTACTTGATAGTGTGATATAATAAATACATATGTTTAGAACTACTGAGTGATTCTCTTTTAATTTAATCTATACTATAAGATTGCATTCTGGTAAAACAAGCAGCTTTACACTCCTTCAAGACTAAGCCTGAAGGCTGCCCTCCACAACTACCACTTGGATAGCTTTTTAAGGTTGTCCAAGACCTCTTAAATCACCATAAGGGTTGTCTGGACTGGTGCAAGGTGCCCACTTTAATTAGTGGGCATCATATACCAGGCCAGCTTCTCACACCCCACCACAGATAAAAGGGTCGCCCCACCTATAGAATGGCTCAACCGAGAAGTGCACTGCAGCTCCCCGGTGCACTGCCGATTACCGGCCCAGGAGAGACATTGCATTCTTCCCTCCAGGACATCCTGGAGAATACTGGGAACCCAGAGAGACACTGTACTCTCTCTAACCTGCAAGTGTTCTAAGGCACCAGCATTGTGCACACCTACAGTGGTAGAATGCTGTACTTCTGGCAGCCTGCATCCAAAAGAGATGTCCACGCTGGTCCAGTGCCTCCCCGGATCCCGCAGATGCTTATTCTCCCCCTGGAGGGTGCGGGAATATCACTTGTTAAGAATGCTGGAGTGAGCGCACTGCACCCTCCCAAACGGCAGACAGCAAAGAAAGACGGGCAATATGATGGGGAAGGAGCTTTTACACTTGGGAAAGGGACAGGAGAGCCACCAAGGCTTCACATTGTTAGAAATCTCAGCGAGAGGGATGAAGGGGTAATTATCTGTAGCTGCTGATACCGTAGTGGAGAGTCAAAATTCATATGGGGCTTAAAATAGAGAACAATCATGTTTCTCGTTGGATGGCTGCAGCTATTCCAACCTTGTTCCAACATTGAGGCATGCTTTACTGGAAGGCTGTAATACTTTCTTGTTTGTTAGGTCATCTGATGTTGATAGACAGTGGTCGGTCATTCCTTAACTTTTTTACCACACAAATAGATGACAATTGTCACAACTGTAACACTTCAGGTCGATTCCTTCCAATCACTGTAGGAACCAGGTGCAATACACCACTGTAAAAATGCACTGCTGCTTATGTACATAAACATTACATTTGTAACAGAAAGCCACACCAGGAGCAGGGTGACTTGCCAGCTCAGCTTCTGAATTTGGTCTGGTCTGGACCCAAACATTGGCCTCACACATTCCCTGGCATGAATAACACAACTATAAATTGTAACACCATGATCCTAACCAAAACCCACTGTTATCAGAATGGGTCACTGGTGCCACAGTTGAGTCAGTGTAGTTTAAAGCATTTACCAGTGAGTTTTGCCTATTCTGGTACTCTATTTACTCTTGGCAGTATGCTCACCCATTATGTTAGTGGGCAGCAGAAAGCCCTGCTCCTCAGTTTTTGTGTGGGGGGAGGGGTTAGCTGCATGGCTAGTGGCTGTTGCCATGTTGCATATCCTGGTCTTGGTTGGTATATCTTTGGTAGGGTGGTTTCCTTTCATGGTTATCTGTAAGACTGGTTCAACTGGCATCTAAAACCTCTTATGAGAAAGTAGACTCTCATAAGTCAAGACAATTACTTCTATACAGGGTACTGGCAAAGACCAACTCTATCTTAACCAACTCTTTTTTTCTCATTCTTTACCTGTTCACATGTCAAACATAAAGCTAAGACACAAAACCATTTCTCAACATGTAACAAAATATTCTGAGTATTTTTCATTTTGTTTTATGCCCTCTTGCAATTGGCTGTTTGCCACAGTGAATTGTTTACTTTTGCATTATATCCTGTCGAAAATTTCATCAGTCAAGTTTGTCTATCACCTTTTTTCACTAGCTTCCAACTTTTGAGACCTCACCTATTCAACGTATGGTTCTATACAGCATATTCAGGGGTTTCTTCTGCTGCTAATCTCCAAGAGGTGTCTGTGTTTCAGTCTTCTTAATTTGTGGTGGTTCTTTATGTGGCATGTCCATTGAGCAACACCCTATACAGTCATTGCTGGCTGAGTGCATTGTGAACAGGTCATCCTTATCTCATTCTTTATGAGCGATGGGAATTCAACATTTATTGAACCTGATGCTTGTCACCCAGATTTTAAGAATTATGCAGTGTGCTTTTCTACCTCTATACCTCTTGGAAAACAATTACTTTCTGACACTTAGATTACCAGTGGGTGTTTTTGAATAGATTGCTTTGGTGTGAGAAGTTGGCCTGGTATATGCTGTCCACTAATTAAAGTGGGCACCTTGCACCAGTCCAAATGACCCTTATGATGTATGAGGTCAAAGATAACCTTTAGAAAGCTATCCTAGTGGTAGTTGTGGAGATCAGCCTTCAGGCTTAATCTTGAAGGAATGTAAGGAAGCTTGTTTTACCAGAATATCACCTTCAGTATGAATTAAATGAAAGGAGAACCACACAGTAGTCATAAAAATATGTATTTATTTATATAACACTCTCTAGTATCCTCTACACGAGGATACAACACAAAGCACACAATACTTTAGCAAACAAACAGTTGTAAGAAGCACAATACACAGTGGGCTCCCTAGGGAAACTAGACCATATAGGAAAATAGTGGTATAAGACCCATGACTTGAGTTGAGACAGTGTCTAGAGTACGTAGAATTGCTGGGACCCCAAGGAACAGCCCAAGGTGAGTAAACAGGGACCCCACTGAGGACAGGTGCAGTGTGGTAACACGACCACAGGTGCTGTACAATTATATGGGGAAGTCGCATTTACAGTTTTAAAGTTTAAGGACCCTTCTCTGTGGACTTCGAAGATACCCTTTGGAACTTAGGAGGTTGAAGAGCCACCCCACCCGTGGATACCAGAGTACCAGAGTTACCTATCCCAGGGGAGCCAGATGCATTGGTCTGAAGTGGTGTCGGAAACCACCATTGTTTTTAATGGAGGACTTCAAAGAAGAGCTACTGCCGAGAAGGAAGAAAGTGTCCATTGGAATCCAAGAGTGGATTCCTGATGGAAGGAACCTGAAAGCAGAGGGGACAGAGTATGGGTCACTTCAGGGTGACCAGGGGCTCAGTAGACGAATTCCCACCGATGCCGGATGCTTCAGGTGCAGAGAAGGGATGCTTGACTCTGCAGCCACGAGGACCAGTAGACATCGAGGACGACCAGGAGGCAGATGCAAGCTGTCCCACAAATGATTTTGAGTGCTGAGGAGTCGGTGTCCGGCTGAAGTCCAGGGTTCTCACCAAGCAATGGGGAGTCAGGGCACATCTGGAGCAACCAGGAAAGAGCAACAGATTTCAAGATGACCCTCAGGAGATCCCACAGGCCGAATGACAAGGAGTCGCAAGGGGACCTCAAGCAAGATCACAAAGTACCAGCCTACGGAGCACTGGGTGCGAGGAGGCTGGGAGTTCTTTGGTGGAAATACTGCTCAGGGTCAGCACTACACGGAGTACAACGCACAAGTTCGGGAACCACCAACAAGCATATGCACTTGCAAAAGTACTTGGTGCACAGGGGTTCGGGTTATGTGGTCCCCACAAGGGATACTGGCCTAAAGCTCGGTGAGAGGGCAGCTTGGGGCAACATAGGAACCCACCTCCTGTGTTGCTGGAGCCTTCAGAGTCCACAGGAGCTTAAGATCAGCAGACTGATCAGTTGCACTATGGTGCGTGTGAATGCAGGGGAGTGACTCCTTCACCATCAAGGGAGATTCTTCAGGTGTCCTGCATGGAGCTTATGGTGCACCGGCACAAACAATGCTTTGGACAGAGAGGGAGACAAAGTCAGGTCCAGTTGAAGTCCAGAGAAGTCCAGAGTATCGAGATGGCCGAGGTTCAGTGGTTTCTTGTTTAGAATCTTGTCCACGTCAAATCTAAATCCTATAGCCACCTACGTCCTTTTGTACCCACGGGAGAGGGTTGGACAGATTCAGGGGACCCTCATAGGGTAGGGTTAGGACAGAGGGGAGGTTACTCCCATGTCCTTTGTCCAGTTTTGTGCCAGAGCAGGAGCCAATGGCTCCCAGGAACTGGTTTCAACTTGACTATGCACAGGGACACCAAGTGTGCCCCAGATGCAGACTTTCAGGCACTTTGGAAGTGCACCCACCCAGCCCCAATACACTAAATCCTGTCTGGGAGGGGTCACATCTCCCTGTGACAGGATACCTATTGTCCTGCCTTCCCCTTCTTGAGCTTGGCTCAGCAGCAGGAGGTCAGAAATGTGTTTCTGGTCAGCAGCAACTATTTTGTGTTGCCCGGGTTCAGAAGGCTGGTACCGGAAATACCAGTGACCCAACAAAGCTCGCTTCAGATGGGTGGTATCATAACTCCCACACCGGTTACTGGTGTGTAGGTATGATTCCAAGGTGTTTGATATCAAACACAACATGTTTTGTTTCAGCCGTTTTCGAGATAGCATTTACCGCAAGGTTATAATGCACCTCTACCTATATGTCAGGCTGTGTCACAGACAACCGGGGAGAATTGTCTCCGAAGGCTGCAGAGGGGCTCTGCTCATGCAGTGGCATCCTCTCACATAAAACCCAGCACCCTGCCTTCAGGATTGTCAAGACCTGCTATAAAGGTAACATACTTTTTCAGTGTAGTGACCTATGGATATAGTGAACCTATATCTAACGTAAGTGGTGCAAGCACCAGTTTACACAGGCTGCAATGGCAGACATGTAGTTCCATTTTGCATGGCCTCTCATGGGTGGCATAATACATGCTTCAGCCTATGGGAGGTCTCTGGGGTACCTATGCCCTGGGTACATGTGCACCATATACTAGGGACTTATAAGGGTAACCCAGTATCCAATCTGGAGTGTACCTGAGTACATGTCATTACATTTTAGGGAGAAAGCAGATAGAATGGGGTCCTGATTATCAGGAGCCCAGTCAGACTATTCAAAAACAGTGTCACATCCAACACAATGTGGGGGTAACCATAAGAAGCAGATCCTACTTTCCTACATTTGGTCTCACTTTTCTATACACCTTTTTCTGGACTCATGTGCAATGCCCTTAAATGATGTGCATTATGGATGATGGGAAAACTGACTGGCTCTGAAACAGAAATCTTTCTCTAAATCCCAAATCACAAATTTTATGGAGAGTGCTCACCCATCAAAGGAAAAACACTGTAAAGAATATCTACAATAGGCAAAAAACACTTATTATTGTAAGTTGATCCAGAAGGCAGCCAACTCTACATATGACCTTTTTAAAATAGTCAATTACCTTAATAACTGTTTTTGTTTGTTTAGTTGCATTCAATCTGCTCAAAAGCTACGTCACAGGCTCTCTACTTACTTTACAAATAAAGTCCCGACTATGTCTGATGACATCAAGGGCCAATTGAGCTAACAAAAAGAAACAGTAGCTCTATCCATATTCCTGCATAAATAACCCATTACTTGGACCATCCCTCATATTCAACATACTATCACTATGCAAGTCCTTACCTCTGTTAAACAAAGATCTCTGGATGATATCTGTCGGCTAGAATTCTGTACAAAATGGCTAGTGTTGTTATCCCTGCACTCATTCTTAAATCTTTCCTTCTTGTTAAGAAATGGAAGAAAAGTGTGGTAAAGCTGCTGTTGTATAAGCCCAATCTAGACTTGATCTCAAATATGAATTGAATTATAGGCCTATTTCTCTGTTCCCTTCCATTGCAAACTGAGAAGAAAAGTATCTGGTCAGTTGGCTGCCCAATCACCTTGAAAAGACTGGTTTTCATTCAAGGAGGGGGATGAAGACCTCGTTGGTAACTGGTTTCAGTGATCTGAAAAAGAGTCGACAATAGACATCTGCAGGGCTCATTCTTCTTGATCTCTTAATGGCCTTTGACACAGGTGACCACACCATTCTGATAGACCATTTGGCAGACATGAGACTCAGGTCTTGGCCTTGTTCTCCAGCTTTTTGAGTGATTACAGTCAGTCTTTAATGGTGGCCCCCTTTAGCTCTAAATCTAATAAAGTAGCATTTTCAGTACATCAGGAATCATTTCCGTCCATTTTACTGTTTAATATTTACACATATTTATAATAGGATTATGATTATAATGAGCCTACCTGGGCATATTTAGATGTCTTATCTCAAAAAAAGCCATTTATTAAAGGTATTAAATACATTGAGCTCTAAAAATCAAAAAAACTAAGGGGGATATCAGCAAGAGGTGAAATTTATCACCAACTTGGTTTATCGCAAGTTTTTTTATCGCCGCGCATCGCCAGAATACGTCGCTAGCCGGTGATATTTTCCCTCCCAGGCAAAAGAGGCAGCGATAGATTTAGCGTGACGTCGCTAAAGAGATGCACGCTAGCGTGAAAAAAATTGACAGTGGGCCAATCAGCGATAAAGATCGCAAGCCAATAGGCCCCAGGCTTTCATTTAGCACATTTAGCTACAAAAAAGCACCCAAAAACGCCCGGTAAGCCTGAAAAAATAGCAATCACAATGCAGAACCCTGTAGAAGATGGTGAGCCACCTGGGCAAGTGCAGAGGCCAGAAACAACACCCAGGAAAGCCAGGCAGAGACACAAGGAAAGGCCAAGAGGAAGAGGAACCCCAAGTTCAGTCCCATGGAGAACCAGATACTGGTTGAAGAGGTGACGCAACTCTAACAGAAACTCTTCGTGAGTTCCACCGTCACCTTGGCAAGGAAAAAGGAGATATGGCAGGACATCGTGTCCAAAGTCAATGCTGTGGGAAAGAGGAGGAGGACAGTGGATGAGTGCAAGAAGCGGTGGCACGATACCAAGAGCAAGACCAAGAAGAAACTGGGAGCCAAACTTAAGGCAGCGAGGGAGGCTGGAGGCGGCGGACCAGCTTCACAGCAGGAGCTGGATGATCTGGAGGAGTAGGTGTCCTGTATCATCAGCGAGGAGACTGTTGTTGGAGTCGCAGCATAGTGCTGAATGTGAACGCCCACAACAACACCAGGGTGAGCCTCAACCAGGGACGGGGGAAGGGGGTGGATGGGCACAGTGGCACCCATGTATTATGAAAGTAATTGTAATTAATTGTATTTCATACCCTCATGTACTGTCCAACAAGTCCTGGATACCCCTGTGCATGCTGGCATAGGGGAGACATCACCATTCACAAACAGCACATCACACAACACACAGGGCCATAGTTACAAGAATGATGCCAGCGTAAATGATGCATTAGCCGCAGCAACCTGCTGCCAAAGCACTGATGAGGGGCATGTTAAGATGATTAATTGAATGTAAATAGTAGGCCAGGTGCACACCAGAAGCTCATTTGCAATTTGAATTCAATAGTGCATATCAGCAAGCACCATTGTGTCGCTGAAGCAGCATTACCCCCCTTGAAAAAGCTACTACCATGTTGGGGACACATTTCATATTAGGGCCCAATGTGGCGGCCAGACTGACCATAAAATGTGCACAGAAAAGCTAGGCAAACATAGTCCAATTACAATTCCAGAGCACCCCACATGTGCATCTGCAAAACACAGTCGCACAACAACGTGACATGTGGAAAAGTATCCAAAAGGCCCTCTTGCCACATCACCATGTACATACAAATTGATTGCACAACTACACATGTCACTCGGATGCCACATTGTGGATGTGCAGGAAATGTCTATGCCCCTGCGCACAATCAGGCATGCCTCCACCAACATCACCACACCTGCAGCATTGCCCACGTGTCTAAGTAGTTTCCAAGCTCGTGCATGCCTTGTCAGCCTGACACATACGCACTTGCCTGCAGACTATTCAAGCACATGTGCGTAATGTCACCTGTGTGCTAATGTCTGAGGCGGAATGCCTAATTGTGCACATGAACAGTTACATACACAGTGCATTCATAATGTGGTGTCGAGTTGCATGTGTCTGTGTGCACAAAAATCAAATGTGTGTGGTGATTAGCAAAATCAAAAATTAACACAACACCTGCAATCTCATGTAATGTGTATCTGGCCTATCCATAGGATGTGGGGCCACATTACCCAGATACGTGACAAAACCATCACTGCCTTACAGTAGAAAAATGCAGGTAAAGTGGTGGCAAGAGGCGTGATGAAATCCCCCATAGAATTGCATCCAAAATCCAGTCTCTGGTGTGACCCTAGGCTCATATGGGGGCATATCAACAAAAATTGCAGACAGTGACGTACAAAGGCCTGTCTCACCTTAGTATTTTTCTTAACCTCATTCCACTGACCTCCTCCTTCCACTGTCTTGTACTGTCCACAAACACTCACCTGGGACCCATGCTTGGACTTGCAGCAAATCTACTTTTCATTGACAATGGCACAGAAAACTCCACCTCTTCCCTTGCCTCTGACACTCACAATGTACTATGTCTGCCACTCTAACATCCATCAAATCATGTCTTCTATGGTCCAGCACTGGTGCAGTCTCTCCCTTGTATTGTAAATAAAGTCACTTAATTCACACAGATGCGTGTTTACATGACCAAGCAAGTATTCAACTGAAGCAATAAGTAAGGGGCTGTGAATCCACAAGAAGGTCCACCAAGGGAAATAGAACCAATCTACATGTGTAATCTGACATGGATAGGCAGTGAGATGACTGCGTATGAACCAAATATTTCTTACGTTATCAAGCAGCACATCTGTCAAGTACACCACTCAGCTGTGAGTGTCTCAAGGTGTTGGGAGGTGATCCTGCTACTGCATAAAAAGCCACGTCTTGCAGAGTCACCTGAAGGTTTGCGTGTCCTGGGTGTGCCGTAGGAGGATGGGGAGAGTGCTCCAGGTCTGGGTGGTGAGGAGGGAGAATTTTCAGCCCTGGAGGTCGCTCACTGGATGTGGGGAAGTGTTACAAGGGTGAGGTTGGCGTAGCAGAGCTGGCATGTTTGTGGGGTAAAAGCTGAGTAGTTGCCTTGTGTGCGTGTGTGAAGAGCTTGATTGCGATCCTCTTGTTGACAGTGAGCCAGTGCTGGCGTCACAGGTAGGGTGTGATGTAGCTGCTGCGAGGAATATTGTTGATTATGCGTGCAGACGCCTTTCAAATGTGTAGAAGTTGGTTCAGGAGTTTGTTTGTGGGGACTGCAGAGAGGGCCTTATCTTTTGCCAACCTGCTGCTGCTGCGGGGCCTGAGAGACCTTTCTCCTTGTTACGGTGGAGATCCACCTGTACATCCTGCGGAGCATGTGGAGGTTGTTGAAGCTGGAGGAGCAGATGGCCTATTACATGCATTGTTATGGAGATAGTAGATTTGATGAAGAAGCACAGGTAATGTGCGTGGATGGGTCTTGTTGGAGCTGTTACCAGTGCAGTGGATCACCAGAAGTCGTCACTAGCTGAGGATGTGGAGCACAGGAAGAGGACTTCTGTCTTGTCAAAGTTCTGCTCCAGTTACCTGTACTACATCCACTCAGTGACGCCTCCCATTCCTACATGGAGGTTTGTTGTGGCGGTGAGGGGGTCCTTGGTGAGGGAGAGGATCAGCTGGCTGTCGTTGTTGTAGGAGATGATGTAGAGGTTGTGTTGTCCTGCAACGTGGGCAAGCAGTGACATGTACATGATGAACAATGTTGTGCTAAGGGATGAGCCATGTGTACGACACACATGATTGTGGTGGATCCACAGCTGACAGGTGAGGCGGAAGCACTGGGTCATGCCGGAGTGGAATGAGGTGTTCCACTCCAGAGTTCTATTTTGCAACTCTGTGTTGTGGAGGTGTGTGCGTTGTGTCCAGTGGCAGACAGTTTCGAAGCCAGATGACAGGTCCAGGAGGATCAGGGATGCGGTTCTATGTTGACCTGCAGGGCCCTGATGTCATTGTTGATGGCGGTGATGGCACTTTTGTTGCTGTAGTAGCCTAGGTGTTCTTCGAATGAGGCCCTCTTGAGGATCAGATGAGGTGATGGTGTCTGCCGGTGTCGTACTTGGGTGCAGCGTGGCTGCTCATTGTCTGCACACGGTGACATTCCTCCTCTGGCAATTGGCACGTTTGCTTGGAGTCCTGGAGTTCCTCAATGAACATGATGGCTCACTTGCTGGTGTGTCTGTGTGAGGCGTTTGTGTTTATGGACAGTTGTTTGGCACAGTCATTGAGCCATTGTCTGAGGTCCTGGGCGGTGGTGTGGGGTTCGACGTGATAGCTGTTTGGGCTACGGGCGAGGGTGGTGGTTAGCTGGTCCACGGTGATTGTGCTCCAGCAGTGGTGGGGGATTTGTTGTGTGTGGTGTTGTGTGGTGGGGTCCCGGGTGTTGAAGTGGATGCATACATGGGCAGTCCAGTGGAGCTGGGTGGTGTGTTTGAAGGAGACATGTGATGAAGTGGCTAAGATGTGCTCAAGCCTTTTGCAGACAGAGTGGGTTGGTGTTCTGAGTAGTATCCTAAGTCGGAGTCTTGTGAGGCTGTCAATCTGGGCGGCGGAGGTGGTGGCGGTGTCCTTCCCGAGGTGGAACTCCAGGTCCCAGAGAAGGATGTAGTCTGTGGAGGCAAGGGCATGTGTACTGCTGAAGTAGGCAATGTAGTAGCTGAACTGTAATCGGGGTCGGGGGGTCTGTCCACGATTGTCACTCTGAGGGGTGTGTTGTGATTGGTGTGGATAATGAAGTACAGGTCTTCTGCGTTGCTGAGGATGTTGTTGCTGTTCTTTGAGACTCTGAGAGTGCTCCTGTGGAGGATGGCATTTCGTATTCCGACTCAGTTCGTGTGGTCCCTGTGGAGGCACTTGTAGATGTCCCGGATGTCAATGAGGTTGTTGTGTGCTGTGGAGGGGTTCAGGCAGGTCTCCGGCAGGAAGGCAACATCTGGGGATGTTGTGAAAAGTTGGTCCCAGAGTACAAGGGTATGTTGGTGGGCAGAGTGTGTGTTGAGAAGAATGGATCAGAGGAAGGTGGGTTGATATCACAGTTGGTGGAACAGTGGATCGGAAGCAGAATGATGCTTGGAAGCAGGTGTGTTATTTTCCCTTTTGAGTGTGTGGAGGCTGCTGGCATCGGAGTGGCATAGTATTATGTGGAATCTGTGTGTGGCATGCCTGCTTGCGCTGTGTTCAGTCCAAGTGTATATGGGCACATACAGGCCTGCATCATGAGCGCCTTTGGTGTCCCTGCAATGTGGATACACAGTGTCTGCCATTGGAAGGTGACGTTTGAGGGTGGGCCATCTGTGAAGGGGTAGCAGGTCAAATTGCCTTGCGTGGAGGCGTGGGCGCAGGGGATGCAGCATTGGGAAATGAGGGTGGAGGTGAGCGGAAGAAAGAAATAAGCAATACATGGCTAAATATAGAACCTGAGGTATACTACCATTTCAAGGTGACGGGGGCACAGTGCTCAAAATTAATAAACATCTGTAAAAAGGTGCCAAAGAAACCTGAGAAGTCAGACAGGAGAGAAGGTGCACAGGGGTTAAAACAGCAGTACACAGGCTAAGATGCTGTGCCCACATTTATCAGATATAGCAATCTAGCTATGTCTAACTCTGACCCACGCTCATTGTTGATAAATGCATGTGTGACAACATGTACAATTCAGTCGCAGTACACAAGTAGTGTCCCCCAAAAGTATTGAAAACCATATTCGACTGCCATATCTGCTTACACTGGACGTAGTGGACGAAGCTCTTTGTGACGTTGCGCATTGCATATCACATCCCTAGATGCTGCACAGCAAAATCACATTGATGCAGTGAGCTAAGGTCACATGTGTAACATACATATATGGTACTACAAAGACTGCAACACTACATTTGACTCCACAATAGTGACTGTAGCACATTTTCTAACTGGCATACTGTCCATACTTTTGCACAAACAATGCAAAATAAATACAGAGCCCTCTCATGCTGTGCACAATGTCTGCATATTGGACAATGTGACCATGAATGTCTGTAGTACTGCATTTAACATCTAATGTGTATCTGTTGCAACATTTGAAGTGTGTCATCACTATGAGCCAATGGCAAATAAAACTGCCTGGATGAGTGGCTATGACACTGTTGGTAAACGGAGCAATGCAACATGTCACCACCTTGGTGATGCAGAACAGTGTGCCTGCAAGAAAACATCATCAGTGACTAAGCCATCACTAAACTGATACAGGGTGTCACAAAAGGAAGATTGTACACATTTTGTCAGTTTACCTAACAGTGCTAATCAAAAATGGCATCTGTGAATGACCCCAATTCCAAAGTCATGAGTCTGTACCACATCACTCATGTGATTCACAAACACTGTTGCAACCTGTGACGTTAACAATAGACATACATTTGACCTACATCAAGCATCTAGATTACATTTGTCATTCATGCACAGGAACATAGAAGGCTGACTAAGCTGATGCACTGGCATCACGCATCAAGTGCACCAAGGTATGTGCAATGGAGATGTACTCCAAGCCTGGAGCATCAGATGTGCAGCTCTTCCAGGCCATATGTGGTATCTGGGGAATACATACCTATCCATGATGGATAACTGTAGCAACTCTGACAGACTCACAATGCTATGTGCCTACGTTGATTTTCAAATGTGCAACAATGTGCAGTTTAACCCCTTGTATGCTGGCATGCAGTGCGCGGGTGCTCATGACAAGCTCAGCTCGTCATGAGCCCGTTCCCACGGGGGGCACTGGCGCACCCCCCGTGGGTGCCCGATCTGCATTTCGTTTACGGGAAGGCAGGCGAAGACCTTCCCCAGCCTCCCTCCGCCGGCGTCATCAATGATGTCAGCACGCGAGGCGCGCTGACGTCATTGGAGGTTCCCTTTCTCCTCCGACGCGCAGGGAAGCCATTTGCTTCCTGCGCATCGGAGAACAAACAGGTAAGTTTGGGGGCTGGGGAGGGGGGATTTAATCTAAAGAGGCATCGGGGGAAAGGAAAGGGTTTTCATTTCCCTCGATGCCTCTTTAGAGCATTCCTGCAGCACGATCGTGTGATCGTGCAGCAGGAATGCCCACTAGACACAATTATTTTTCTTCAATTGGCAGTGTTTGTGCGTTCAGGGAGCTGCCCCTAGGGCAAGGTTCGCTCCCCCTTTTGGGGGTAAATTATTTAGCTTTGTGTGCCCCCCCGGGGGCAGAATGTTTTAATTTTGTTTAAATTATAGGCATTATGGAGGCAATGAACAGGGGAGTGGCCCCTTGGGCAAGGGTCAGTCTCATAATGGGGGCCATTTGTGCAGCCCTATTGCTTTTTTTGTTTTGGGGAGCGAGCCCTTGGACAAGGGCTGCTCCCCTTTCGGGGGCATTAGAATTTACAGATTTTTTTATTAACAACCATGTACTGGGGCAAAGAGCAGGGGAGAGTGGCCCTTGCCCAAAGGGCCACTCCCCTGCTTCCCCTGGGGAGTGGCCCCTTGGGCAAGGGCCACTCTCCTTTTGGGGGCCATTTTGTGCGGCCCTATTGTTTTTTTTTGTTTGGGGGAGTGACCCCTTGGACAAGGGTCGCTCTCCTTTTGGGGGCAGTAGAATTTAAATCGTTTAATATTAAAACCATGCACTGGGGCAAAGAGCAGGGGAGTGGCCCCTTGGGCAAGGGTCACTCTCCTTTTGGAGGCCATTTTGAGTAGCCCTAATGTTTTTTGTTTTGTTTTGGGGAGCGACCCCTTGGACAAGGGTCGCTCCCCTTTAGGGGGCATGTTGTAAGCCTTTGGCTGCCCCCCACGGGGGGGTCAAATTTTGAGAAAAACAACCATAATGGGACCGGTTACTGGCTAATCATCCGTTATCAGCCAGGTTAGCTTGAGTCCAGTGGCAAAGTGAGCAAGGGATCCACGTCTGCCAACTTAGGGCAATCAAAGCGCACAGGGTCAGTCTGATTTGAATATGGCCATGTCTGAACTGGGTTGGTGAAGTGAGCTAATCAATGATGATGGATTAAACCAAGATCAGTTGACTGGGGGTGAGTCTTAGATTTGCTCATGTGCTCTGTCCATCATCCCCTTTGGTATCACCTTGAAGGACAGTTCTTTTTTTTGCAGGGCCACTAGGACACCAGGGTTATTATGTTGGGGATCCGCCCCTTGGACATGGGTCGTTCCCCTTTATGGGAGGATGGTTGTGGCCGTTGCTGCCCTCTCTGAGTGGCAGAGTAGCAGTATGTGTTTAGTTCTTACTGTTCCCAAGGTGGGCAGAAGCCACTAGACACCAGCATTTGTTTCATTTTTGTCTTGGTGGGGGTGGCCTCAAGGGCAAGGGTTGCTCCCCTATTGATGTTATACTGTTAGGCCCACCTACCCCTTAGCTTGGCAGGTTGGACTGGTGCATTTTTTGTATATGTGATTAGTGATTATAATGTTTTTTTTTCTTTTTAAATCTAGTCTAAAATTTTTGATTCCTGTTTGCGGTTTCGACAGTGGTTGTTCTGCAGTTTTGTGCAGTTGCATTTTTTAGGTAAGAAAAACATTTTTGTTGTATGTACTCCAAATGAGTAATATTACAATGTATAAATATTTTTTTTTGTAAGAGGTGTCATAGTGGCATTTAGTTAGTGTTCTGTGCATGAAAATCATTGTGATGTGTTTTGCATTGTCTTATGTGTATTTTGTTTTCTTTTTTTTTTAGTTGGATATTGTTGATCCATACTGTGTCTGTGCAGAGTACGTGGTGGTGAGTTTAGCTGCTTCTGGCAAGTGAGTGGTTTTGTTTTGCAGTGTATAGGTGTTTTTGATAAAGGTGAATTATGTTCATTGCTTATTTTACATAGTGAATGTTGTTGTTGACTTGTGTGACAAGTTACCTTTATTAGTAATCATTATGGCTAGCTGTAGAATGACTGCTCAGCAGGTGGTTGGTATGCTTCTTGAGTCTTCCTCTGAGCCGGATTATGACACTGACAGTGCGACTGAGGCAGAGGAGGGAGGGGAAGATTCTGGCAGTGAGTTTTCTCTCCACATGGAATCATCGGATGATGAAGGTACTCTTAGTGCAGATGAAGGGCCTGTTTTAGAGGAGGACACTGCTGTGCCGATGGTGCAAGAGGCATCTGGATTGCATCCTGAGGCTACTAGTCTTCCTACTGGAAGTGCTGGACTCTGGGTTGAGCCTAACACGGTGCAGCCGGTGTTGCCTGCCTTTAGCGGTGATGCAGGGTGTAGAGTGGATTGTGAAAACTTTTGCCTATACAGTATTTTCAGTTATTTATGGATGATGTGTTTTTGGGTGAGATTGTTGAGCAGACTAATTTGTATGCTGAACAGTTTTTGAGGGTCAACAGTGACAAACTTAGGCCCCACTCTAGAGATACCCGGTGGACTCCCACAAATCTGGAAGAGCTGAAGAAGTTTTTGGGCTTGACTTTATTGATGGGTTTGGTAAGGAAGCCGAACCTGGCTTCATATTGGTCTTCCAGTCCCTTGATGGCAACAGCCATATTTCCAGCTGTTATGACTCGTGATCAGTATTTACTTTTGCTACGCATGTTGCATTTTGTGGATAATCCTTTGGCGTTGCCACGTAGTCACCCTGACTGTGACCGTCTTTTTAAGATTCGGCCTGTTGTTGATCACTCTGTTGATCGATTTTCAGAGATTTACATTCCAGGGAAAGAAATATCTATTGATAAGACTTTGGTTTTGTTCAAGGGTCGTTTGGTTTTTAGGCTGTACATCCCTAGCAAGAGGGCACGCTATGGAATTAAACTGTATATGTTGTCTGAGAGTAAGACAGGGTATGTTTTTAATTTTCATGTGTACACTGGTAGAGATTCCACTATTGACCCCCATAGTTGTCTGTCCACTTTTAGAGTTTCAGAGAAAATTGTGTGGGATCTTGCTAGAAGATTGTTCAACAGAGGCCACCGTTTGTACCTTGATAGCTTCTACACTGCTGTGCAATTGTTTGAGGAATTGTTTAAAGTGGACACTTTTGCATGTGGCACAATCCGCTCTACCGGCAAAGGTTTTCCGAAAGAGCTTGTTTGTAAAAAACTTCAGAGGGGTCAGTGCAGTTTCTTGCGTAGTGAAGAACTACTAGCTGTGAAATTTGTGGACAGGAGGGATGTGTGCATGCTGACTACCATCCATGATGAGAGTACTTCACATGTGCCTGTTTGGGGTCAGATTGCTGATGTGCACAAAACTGTGTGTATTCTAGACTACAATAAGCACATGGGTGGTGTTGACAGAGTATATCAGAGGTTGGAACCTTACACTGCTATTCGGAAGGCTTATGTTTGGTATAAGAAGTTGGCCATCCATTTTTTCAACTTAGCAACTTTTAATGCTTTTATTGTGTTCAAGGAGTGTTCTCCTGCGTCCAAGTTGACATTTCTTCAGTTTAAGCACTCTGTGATATCTAGCCCTGTTGTTGTGGAACAAGTAAGTGTTCCTAGATTTGGAGTGGTGGAGGATGTGGCTCGATTGAAAGATCGCCTTTTTCCTGATTACATTCCTCCCACATCTACAAAAGACTTTTCCACTAGGAGATGTAGAGTCTGTTGGCAAAGAGGTTTGCGGAAGGAGACTCGTCCTTTCTACCCTGGGTGTCCTTCTAACCCTGGACTGTGTGTGCTGCTTGTTATAGAGCTTACCACACACAAAATAATTTTTGGGAGTATCCATGAACTGCCTGGTCCGTATTTTTTAAAAGTTGTATTCTGTTTTAAGGTTGGCATTAGTGCAATGTATTTAGTTTCAGATTTTGTGTTACTAGATTTGTATCTATTTGCAATTTTTTTTTTGTTTTGTAAAAAAAATTCAAAATGTGATGTTAGTGTGTGTAGGCTGGCGCTTGGCTGGCGGTGTGGGTGGAGTGGTGCTTGGCGTGCGGTGTGCGTAGAGTGGCGCTTGGCTTGCGGTGTGCGTGGAGTGGCGCTCACAGGTGACCCCCCTTGCAAAAGCAGGTGGTTTTGACATCAGCCATTTTGAAGTCGCCTTTCCTGTGGCGAGTACTTTGGCCTCCCACACAAGTGAGGCACCATTTTTATCGGGAAATATAGGGGAACGCTGGGTGGTAGGAAATTTGTGGCAGCCCAGTGATGCCATGCTTTCCAACAGAAAAAAGTTTGAAAAAACTGTTTTCTTCAGCTAAAATTGAGGTTTGCAAGGGATTCTAGGTAAGGGAACGTTGGGGGATACATGCAAGCCATACCACCTTGGAAGCCTCTGGGTGTCTACTTTTTAGAAACGTGTAGGTTTGGTAGGTTTCCCTAGATGGCCGTCGAGCAGGGGGCCAAAAACCCAGGTGACCCCCCTCACAAAAGCAGGTGTTTTTGACATAGGCAATTTTGAAGTCGCCAGACTACGTTTTGGGCCTTTGCCTGTCGGAGCTACTTGGGCCTCCCACACAAGTGATGCACCTTTTTTATCGGGAGACCTGGGGGAACGCTGGGTGGTAGGAAATTTGTGTGAGCCCAGTGATGCCACACTTTCCCACACACAAATGTGTGAAAAAACAGATAAAACAGATTTGTTTAGCTAAAGTTGAGGTTTGCAGGGAATTATGGGTAAGGAAACGTTGGGGGATCCACGTAAGCCATAACTCCTTGAAAGATGCCGGCTGTCTACTTTCCATAAATGTATATGTTTGCTAGGTTTCCCTAGGTGCTGGCAGAGCGAGGATTCAAAAACTACAGCTAGTCACTTTTCACTGCGAAATTGAGGTGTGACCACGTTGTGTTTTGCACTGTTTCCTGTCGCAGGCACTAGACCGAACCACACAAGTGGGGTACCATTTTTCTTGGAAGACTTTGGGGAACGCAGGGTGGAAGGAAATTTGTGGAGCCACGCAGATTCCAGAACTTTCCACCACAGAAATGTGGAGAAAATGTGTTCTGCAAGATTATAGTGGGCAAAACAGCTCTTGAAAGCAGCGAGGATTGTCCCCAATGCATGTGAGGTACTCAAGCGCGATGATTCCCCAGCGCGCGCTTGAATACCTCACATGCATTCCCTCCCGCTCGCTCGCATATCAAAGGCTGCTGCTCCCCCGCCAATGCGCTCCCGCCCCGCCCCCTCCACAGCAATGCCTAGAGCTTGATTTATTGCCACGCGGTGTCACTTTTTCAGCTGCACGGCACCAATGCTTGTTTAGCTCATGTCCTTTTCACTTTCTATTATTCGACACACATGGACCACCACTTAGAGTAAATCAGCGCACCAGCCTTTTCAAGTCAGCATCCACCCCTGCTTGTTTTTATTATGTTACGCGATTTCCGCGCGTTTTACTTCCTGACGTCGCAAGATACGAGCGGGTTCAAATATCGCGCACTTGCCATTCTCTGGTGTTTATCTTCAGCTGCTGATCCCAGGCAGGTCCATCAACGCAGGGCTCCCAGTAAGTGCATTTGTCGCTTTGGTCGCTGTAGTATGTAACTTGGCCCGTATTATATATTATATTATGCTGTGGTGGTGCTGAGTGATGCTGTGGTGGTGCTGAGTGATGCTCTGGTGGTGCTGAGTGATGTTGCTGTGGTGGTGCTGAGTGAAGCTGTGGTGGTGCTGAGTGATGCTGCGGTGGTGCTGAGTGATGCTGTGGTGGCTCTGAGTGATGCTCTGGTGGGCTGTTCGGGCTCGGTGGGAAGAGTGTGTGTATGGCAGATCCTAATGGGAGTTGGAGTAATAGCAAACACTCCTACCCCACCTAGCACAACCAGTTCATCTGGACCTATGGCTACCTGACAGTGAGTGGAAATGTACTAGCAAAATGGCTGACACTAGGGACTGGTGTCCGAGATGACCACAAATCCCATCAAGGCTTTGTGCCCCAAACACCAGTCTCCAGTGTCAGCCATCTTGCCATTACATTTCACATCATTGTCTGGACAACAGTCTTCCTGGTGGCCTAGTTAGGCTGGGTGGGAGGAGTAGTTTGATTCCCAAATAGCCCATCAGCACTCAAACCCCAGCTCATGAAATTAGTTTGCCCTGCATTATCAAAAAGAAAAGTTTGAAATTCAAGGCGTTGTGTACGGCCCATAAAATTCTACATGGCAAAGGCCCCCCCATCCTTTCTAATATGGCCCGTCCTTATAAACCTCCACGCCTTTTGCGCTCAGACCAGCAACATCTTTTGCAATCCGCGAGAGTTAGGAGAGCTCGGACTGGGGGCAGGCGTTTCTCGGTACAGGTGGCATCTCTGTGGAACTCTCTGCCCCTTAAGATTCGCTCAGAGCACAAGATCCTAATATTTAGGAAACTTCTTAAAACCTACTTGTTTCCTCAGTAGTGAGTTATCGAGTTCCTCCTTCTTTGGTCTGTTGCGCCGGGATGCCCCCGGGTAAGCTGAGCGCATTACAAATTTCATATAATAATAATAATAATAATCTAACTATGAAGTCAAAATTAAATATCCATGAGCTGTGTATGCACAAAGATAAGCAGTCACATGTGTGGCTCCTTCCAGGCATTCACTTGAGGATCATGAGATGAGAACAATAAGCACCTCACTCATACAATGATCACAAAATTCCAGAGACAGCAAAAGACTGTGAGTGTTTAGGCAGCCACACCTATGTGACTGCTGATACATGGATTAAGCCCAGTAGACAGGACTGGCAAACTCTAACAATAGGATCTAAAGAGTACCTATGCCAATGTTAGTCTACAGATGAGCACACCAAGCCATCAGTGTCATCTACAGAGTGTCAGGTATAAGTCAATGTCAGTGGACATGTCATAAGGACTAAACAGAACCTGCCTATTTCTGCACATAGGTGGAACTGGTTACCAATCCACATCTTGTCAAGCTTGCATTGTTCATCCAAAACATAAGCGATCATCTTGGACAAAGGAGGCCAATCTATCATCATAAACTGAATCATTGGTCCAGTCACTTACGTAATGGGTGAAATTTGATGTTTCTTGGACATTCACATAAGTGATGTTTTTATTTCTGTACCCACAGGCAGAGCTGGTAACACTTCTGTGCAAATGATGAACGTAAGTCCCTAGACTCCAGCCGTCTATGAGCTCACTGGTGCTGAGGACTCTCACTCATCCTCGGACGATGAGGAGCAACCTGGCCCATTAGGTTTTGGTCGGCAGATGGCACCAGCAGCTTCAGCAGGATCCAATGCGACAACTACTGCCTCAGCTAATGACACCCAGCAGAGCCCTACCCTGACAGACACAGCAGCCACTGCCAATGACAACGGCACAGCAACACAGAGCACGCTGGAGTTGATCGATGACAACACCACCAGAAATGAGGAAGTAGGCTCAGGGTTGATGGTGCCACCACCAACTGTGCATGCTCGTGGGGGTAAGGGTGGTGGGAGGGGCTTCAACAGACCCCCTTCAGCCAGAAAAATTTGATGTGGGACAGGATACTCAACAAGTTGAACGCTGAAGCACCTGTTCGGCGCTCACTGGATGATATCAAGAAGAGGTGGTACGATGTGAGAAGAAGGGTCAAAATCTTGTGCGGCAAAGAACACAAGGCTGCACAGCAGACTGGTGGTGGCACTCCTGCACCACCTGTGCACTTTACTTCCTGGGAGGAGAAGGTGAGTGCCATCCTGGTGGGCTGTTCGGGCTTGGTGGGAAGAGTGTGTGTATGGCAGATCCTAATGGGAGTTGGAGTAATAGCAAACACTCCTGCCTTCGAGCAGCTGGTGCTGCTGATGACCCCCCCAAACCTCTCCTGGGTAATAAATGCCTATGAGCGGTACCAGGGAGAAAAGAGCCAGGTCAAACAAATCCTCCAAAACATTAAACAGCTGCAGGCTGAACAAAACAACATATGGGCCAGTTCAAGGATCAAATAGACAACATTACTGGAGTGCTGCAGGATATTTGTACCAGCCTCCATCAGATCGCTACTCACCTAAGCACACCTCGCTGTGTGCCCACTACATCTGTTGTTACTACATCTGCACAAGCCACAGAAAGGGATGTTGATTCAGGCGGAGAGTCCCCAGTACCCCAGGAGCCTGCAGCTGTGGTCCGTCACCCAAACGCGTGGTGGGGTTTCCGGGGAAACATCTGTGAGAGTCTGGGGGCAATGCAGCACTCTCAGGAAGTGAAAAGGTGCCCTTGATATCATCCATGGTGTGCCAAGCGTTCACTTTGTTGATTGTCAAAAATAACTGTCCCACATCTGATGGAGGGTCACAGTTGGACTTTGGACGTGAAGAACTGTGGCTTGTCTCTGTTGGATTTCATCAGCGAACACTATCAACTCCAATCTGTACTTTATTTTTTGTTATGAGCACACCACTATTTTGTGACTTCAGGTTTGCTCTATGTTTTCTAGATAAACCACTTTAAACAGCAATACTTGCTCATGTTGTGACTTTTAATTCAAAATATACATATTGTCACCACCCTCTAATCATAATGATGAAGGTGTCCACAACCTAGGTACTAAGTTACTTGTAAGTAGTAAACTAAGTGCTTGTGAGTAAATTAACTTTTGCACAGCATGATATAAATACACAACCAGGTTTTCAGACACACTGTAGTACACAGTACATATTCACTGGAGGTCAATTGTCTACACAGCTACTACTACTTGCCAGCGTAGTCAATAATCATTGTTAGCCAGCTAGTTCCTCATGGTCAAACTTTGCTTTGAACATACTTTGATGTGTCATATCAGACAAGGAGCACCTCTATTCCTTACCTAAAACCCATAAAAACAGATCCCCCACCTCCAGGACGTCCCATCGTTTCTGGGATATGTTCGATATTAGAACCTTTGTACCAATTTGCTGACCAGTTTCTGAAACCTCTGGTCCAAAAAAGTCCTACGTATCTGCAAGATACTCGAGACCTTCTGAACCAACTGATAGGCCTACCCTTTGATGAAAACAAAATGTTACTGGTAGGCCTAGACATAGAAAGTCTCTATACCAGTCTCTTTGGAAACATTAGTGACCATCTTATTTTCTGATCAATGGCAATACAAAACACCAAGGCATTTCATCCTAAAATGTTGCAGACTAGCCCTCATGGAAAATGTCTTTGAGTTCAATGGATCCATGTATGAACAAAGCCACGGAACATCCATAGGCAGCACCTTTGCGCCATCGGTATCAGGCCGGTATGTGAGCAATTTTGAGAAACAACTTATTCTCAATGGCCAAAATCCTTTCGCTTCCAGAATATTATTAAGCGGTATATAGAGGATATTATCATGATTTGGAACGATTCCAGTGACAACCTCCAGAACTTCATACACTGGATTAACAGCAGAGACGAATGCCTCAAATTCACTTACACAGCTGACAAGAGCAGATTAGATTTCCTGGACATTTCGCTCCACATAGAGAATAACAGCATTCAAACAAAAAACTATTACAAACCAACTACAAAGAATAGCTTGTTATCTTATAAGAGCTTTCATCTCAGACCTCTAAGGGACAATATCCCCTACAGTAAATTTTTATGTCTCAAACGTAATTGCAGTAAAAAGAGACTACCCTGTAAAGACAATTCGCTAATGCCAAAAAAGAGCGAGACACCAACCACGAGAATGTCTGTTTACCACCATTCCCAAAGAGACAAGTGAGAACTTAATCACAAGTGTGACAACATATAATATTGCCGGTAACACTGTAAAAAAGATTGTGAATAAGAATTGGAAGATCGTCACGTCCTGCAATCTGATATTGCCAAAACCAAGGTTTGCGAATAAGAGGACAAGAAACCTGAAAGACCTCCTGGTTCATACTTGACCGGCACCCAAGATGAAAACAGAAAGCATTACCACAGCTTGGAACCTGAGCCCGATCACAGGACACTATCCATGTGGTTCTTGCGAAGTCTGCAAAATAACTACTGCAACAAAATCCCGGTCTCCGTCTGACAATTTAGTATGGACACAACCACAACATACTAATCGTAATTCTACGCATGTGATCTATATGATCACGTGCCCAGGTAGGCTCAGATACATTGGGATGACGTGTCGAAAAGTAAAACTGCGGATCGGAGAACACAAAACTAACATCAAGTGTGAAAAAGCGATGACCAAAATGAGTAAACATTATATAGGTTCTGACCATGCAGTTGAGGAGCTTCACTGGACAATCATAGAGATGTTAACCAACAGAAATCAGAATGCAGAACATATATTGTTTGAGAAAGAACTGCGTTAGTCCACATTCCTTAAACTCCCACCCACCAATAAATATTTGCACTCAAGTGAAGATGTTTGAAGAATTTTAATTTAATTTTACCATAAACACTTTGTAACTTTTTTTGTCTCTGGACACTATGGCAAATACCAGTGGTTAACCTCCAGGTGGAGGTCAGCATACCGCACATACGCTATGACTATGCTGTCACGCTACATATAGGCGGAGAACCAAGATATACCGACCCTTTTCATTTCCAGCTACGTACATGTATGAGGGTTTTTTAAGAAGGAAACACTAACTAACAAACCCTGGTATGGTGGTAACAAGTGATCCATTCCCCTATTGACTTTTTGCATTATGTTTGGAAGTTGAATGGATCCTTGCTTCCCTTCTCTCTCCCTCTTCTCTACATAATTTAAACACCTCAAAGTGGAACACATTTTTATCTGCCAGATCCAACATGGTGTGGGATCAAAAACTATGATTATGTCACACACTACTGAAAGGCACTAATAACAGAATCGCCAGACTATTAGGTCTGAAGGAAGTGTGTGCCAGGGAGTTCAACAAAATGCCCATGTCAGTGTCTGTCACAGCATCATATGTCTGGTGAGGTCACATCTCTGCACGTCCACTCTGTGGATGATATGCCAATGTACCTTGGTAAGGAAGCTTAAAGAACAGAGTTTAGCAATCATAAATAAGGTAGCACATGTCAGAGAAGTATGATATCTCAACCATAGCAATGACATTGCTAACACTAGCTAGGCTTCAATGAAACATTGTCAATGTACGTTTGAACATTTCAATAACCAGTCTTCAAAAAAATGTCAGGACACTTATCATACACTCTCAAGCATACATACACATTGTCCACCAGCTACACAACAAGCCACGGTGGTTAGTCACCTCCTCTCATTGCGTAGTTACAGTCATGTGAAAAAGTTATGGATAAGCAGTTGTCTCAAATCCACTCCATCATCATTACCACTGTCATCATGGCCCAGTTCTGGATCCTCCATTGGTGGCTCCTGCTGGTCTCCTTCGTCCACTATTAGCGGTATGTCCATACGTATTGCTACGTTGTGCAGCATGCAGCAAGCCATGATTATCTGGCACACCTTTCCTGGGGCATATTGGAGGGCTCCTCCCATCTTATCCAGACAGCTGAATCTTGACTTCAGGAGCCTAAACGTCTGCTCCACTATCCGCCTGATCTGGCCATGGACATCATTAAAGCGCACTTCTGCCAGTGTGACTGGGTTGCGCAGTGGTGCCAGGAAACATGGCTGGTTGGGGTATCCAGAGTCTCCACATTGAATGCAGAAAAAAGTTCAATTGTCAAACAGCTTATCCCTATCTGACATACAACCAACACACACTACAACATTCATATACAACATTACCTACTAACAAGCCAGTCCCATTCAGGTTTCAGTTGAGTCATCAAATGGGGGCTGATGCTGTTACGGAGGATATATGCGTCATGTGAAGACCCAGGAAAATGGGCACAGACGTGTGAGATGCACATGTCAGCTGAACACACCAAATGGACATTGATGGAGTTCATTGGCCTATGGTGATATCAATGCAACATGTATGTATGTATGTATGTATGTATGTATATGTATGTATAGGCATTTATATAGCGCACTAGTTACCCGGAGGGTCCCAAGGCGCTTCGACCGCTGCGAAACCCTTCCTGGCTTCCCTGAGAGATGGTCCCTTAATGGGTATCTCCAGGGTGAGACCAGGCATCCCCGGCGGTCTGGTGGGGCCGTTAGTGAAGATGAGGCAAGCTAATGCCCAGAGTTGCCGAGTGTGATCGCTGATCAGAGTGGGCACCGAGGCGAGAGAATTATCGAGTCCGCTGGCCCTGGTCCAGAAACCTGCCGCGCCGGGAATCGAACCCTGGTCCCGGGCCGTCCTCTGCTCTCGGGTCTGCCGCCTCTAACCAGTGAGCCAAACTACTTCACGTGCCATCAATGGGTGCCATCAATATATCCAATTACATGGGGTATCTCTCCTAATACATAGAAATAACCCATGATGTCAGACAATTCTCCAAGTTTAGGAAACTTGATGTAGTGGTTCATGTAATGGGTCAATGCCTACAACACATCGTAAAGAACATTACTGAACATGGTCTGGGACATTCCACCCGATGTTGCCACTGTGTACTGGAATGTTCCTGTGGCAAAGAAATGCAATGCTGCCATTACCTTCACCTTGGGGTTAGTGCTGTTGGATAGATGCGCTGCGGCTGCAAGTGAGGTGATAACTGCTGACACAACTCATCAATTGTTGCCATGCCCTTGTAAAGTACTTCTTGATGGTGTCTCGCTCTTCCAAAATTTGTAGGTCTGGAAATGGCATGTACAATGTAAATTATGCACACTAATGTCAAAGGGAGGACAGAGTCATGTTGTCATGTCTGCATTACACAAACAATTACATACACAAACTATTTACAATAAAGAAGTGGCAGAAAATGTAGTTGTACACTCAAGTGTAGCACACAAAGATACCATAGAAACTCACATATCAGAGCTAAACATATGTGTCTGCTTAATGTCATGGTGTAGTCATTCCTCTGTGGATGTTTTAGCCAGGATTTGAAACACACACCACCTTTCCAGTATTACATCACACAGATTGCACACTCGGTCACACTGTTCTGTAATGCAGTGACTAGGTGAAGACTGTTCTTGGAATGCATCAAAAGCACATTTTGACTGAACTCAACACTAAGAGGCAAAATGGAATAGTTTCCTTTCCTGTTGATATTAGCCTCCCAATCAGTGTGTCATTTGCTCCTCAAGATTAGGTCATCATGGGAGTGTGATCGTTTCAGTTAGCAAAATGCTGCATCCAGCCGTAGAATATCACAAACTCACAACATTTACAAAAGTGTTTGCCCTGCCGACTGGTTTTTTCAAAGGTTGTGGTAGGTGCATCATAACCAAATCAGACACAGCTATAGGCTGTTAGTTGTTTTGGCGACAGTCAAGAGTCTTGGATTGTGTTCGTTATGCGTGTAAACTGACGGGAAAACTCCCATTCGTAATATATCAAATTTACTCGTGGTCCGATAATATTTTTTTAACCGAGCTGTAGGCATGCTGCTGTAAGCAATGGAATGCGTTGGACGGTTTCGGAAAATGTGACCGACACCGACCTATCGATTTATCCACATGGACTGAAGACCACCTATGTGGTTTAGATAGAAGTCTGTTGGTTCCCTAGAGAGTTTACTTGCCTGCACTAACTGCATGAATCCAGAACCTCCCCACCTCTCTGCTGCTGTCCACATCCTCTGGAAGCTACTATGTCTTGCTGCACAGGGTCCCAGCCTTCACAGCTGGGGAGAACAAGATGCTGCTGTACACACTTCTGCCCCTGTAGCGGCAGCACTATGGCACACCAGAGGAACAGATGAGTGATAATCAGACAATATTCTTAGTTCAAATGTGCAATAACCATGCACGTCTGGGATTAGGAATCCTGGAGACAACCATTTAAACAGGATTTTCAAAGAAGGCCTATATGTATATGACTGTTCTGGGCAAGTACACTGCTGTAGAAGTGTATGTTCTGGTGTAAATATCATATCACTGTTCTCATGGGAGAGTGTCATCATTGAACGCTGGTGAGTTGCACAGAATGTCACTTTGCTAACTTTTAGACAGAGTGGGCAAGCTGTTCATGATCCATGTGTACCATATTTGTATATCTACATGTTGCATGTGAACTAAAGGCCTGTCCTAATGTCATCTTTACAGGTACACGCCCTTCAGAAGGTCTACCTATGGAGAACCATCACCCGAAAAGTGTTCTTTGTGTGGGGTCACCTGTCGGGTCAGTGCCCGCTGCAGGAAACAGTGGCAGGACTTAAGAGGCTGGACCCAGAAGATCATGAGAGTCCAGACGGGCCAGTCCCCTCCAGGCAAGAGGAGCATGCGCCGCACCCTGACTCCCCTAATGCAATGCATCCTTGCGGTGGTCTTCCCTGACCTGGATGGGCAGTTGAAAGCTAGATGGCAGTAAGGAGGGGGTGAGTATGTGCCTTGTTGCACAACATATTAACCCATGCATGTGCAAGTATCGTAGCCTGCTGGCCCTTTTTTAGGTTGTAAGACACACAAAACTACTGTTCAGTGTTAAAAAAGGCATATGCACAAGACTAAGTAGATGCATGGTTAGGGTGTTGACAGTAGTGCCATGATATTGTAATTGGAACAGAATGTGAACAACATGTGCATGGAGATAACCTTCAGAAGTAATGTAAGTGCTCAACATGTGTCAGCACATTGACAAATGTCTGGACTGTTCTCTGTGTAGCCACAACAACTCTATAAGCTATGTTGTTGTTGGCTCACTCAAATGTGAAAACCCATGCTATACATCCATGTAATGTCTATGTTGAGGTCTTAGTGAGTAATTATTGGTCAGTGTATCAATGTTAGGTCCCAGCACTGGTGCCCAGTGAACTCCAATGCATCTGATTGGCACGTTACAGGTTTGGTAACTCATGTCACCTGTAACACTGGCCTTCCACTTGATTGGGTATACGATTCCTTCCTCTCTATTCCAAAAAGTGAGTCCATGTTTCTGACTCTGTGAAAGTGACAACACATTCCATTTAGTGGCTAACAAAGTAGGTCTCTGGTGGGAATAGGCTTTTGATTGAAAAGGATGATGTCAGATACACATTAACAATGGTTCTCATGTGTGTAAATGCTCCTGACGGGTTATATATGATGCTTTGTAAACCATGCTTTACGTTAGATTCAGAGATGTCACATGAGCATCATTTGGAAGTGTTTTACAAAAATGAGATGAAAGCAATAGCATTTAAGTTGTACAAAGTGTACATGATGCAAAAAATAAGTGAGGGACATTTAGACTTGGCCTTTATAAATGTGGACTTCTGCTTTCTTGAGAGAATGGTACGAAGTGTTGAATAGACATTTACAATTAAGATGTTTAGGATTTTTGGATGTTTAGGATTAATAGTTTGTGCAGATAATACATCCAGATGTAAATGTAAATGTAGTGTTGCTTGTATAGCGCACGTATCACCCCAGACGTGGCATCAAGGCGCTGTAAGCATACCGCTGAGGAACACTTCCTGGCCTTTCCCTGTGAATTGCCCACTCCTGGGCACCCCAGGGTGAAAGCCAGGCATCCTAGCGCTGTTGGGGCCGTTGTGGAAATTAAGCAAGCTATTGACCAGAGTTGCAGCATGGGACCCATGATTAAATTAGGCACTGAGGCGAGAATTATCAGGTCTGAGGAAATTGAGCCCAAGTGGCCCAGTGGCATAGTGATCCACATGAAGCATGAGGAAGATGCAGTCATTGGACTTTGGAGTGTGCTGGCCAGTGTTTACGTGGCAAACTGGTGAAATGTATCCAATGTGGACAATAATATGATTTATCTTCCTAACACTGTGTATAAATGACACAAGACTGTGGGACATATACATTTCACCCAAGCTGTGCTTACTGCCTTTGTGTCTCCAAGATAAGAGTAAGACATGTGACCTGACAAACAACTACTTCAGCAACTGGACATATGAGCAGAATCAATATGATCTGTGTGACATGGCCTATTCAATTACTACACCAGCCTAATCTATGACAATAAAGATATGTGACCTGTAACACTAGACCTAATGGTTCCCAAGTTGATGAATAGGGATTGCAGAATGGATACCATGTCCCAAATTAATTGTGTGACTCAAATTCCCATTGTGAGGTCTAAACTCCCTTGCAATAGATGAGACAGGTATATTATGACACAAGGCTGTCAGAAGCAAAAGACAATACATCAGCTGGTACATAGTGATTTTGAAGCCATTGTGGATGCAGAATTTGAATTTGGTCACACAATGTTGGTGACATCATCATGTGTGAGAGTGCATAGGTTTACTTGTGTACTAACATGTGGTATTTACGGAACAGTATAAAATATTTTATCCACATATCTGATTGATGTAGTTCGGTAATCTTGGAAGAGTTGTGATGAACCCTATGTGTCAAGTACATATGGTTGACTCATGTGATTCTTTTTCATTCTTGTTGAAAGCATAAGAACTAGCCAGCGGAGGAGACATCACATGGATGTTGAGGAAGCAGCTAGCCAGAGTGGTTCCTGTGCTGACACCAAGCAAGAGAGAACCATTGGGACGGAGGGTGAGGGGAGCCTCACTGAGGGCATGTGTGAAGTTTTATTTGTCAGCTCGATGGCAAGCTCAAGCTCCAGTAAGGACTCCCATGTGGTGGTGGATGACCCAGGAACTGGAAGAACTCCATTAGAGTCTACCACCACCCCTATTATCTCCACCCTCCCAGCTGCTCCCTAGCCCACTGTCCATGGCCACGCCCCTAACAGGCGAGGCATCTCCTTCATGCTTGGCACCTCACCCCCTGCATCTTTCTCCCCTGCTGCCCTGAGTGTGGAGGCCAGGCATTGAACTCCTGAGGCAGAACTCTGTGGGGCAGACAGCAGTGCTGAATGTCCTGCAAGTGCATACCAATCTCCTTACATACATGGTATCTTTCCTGGATGGCATTCACTCAGACACGTCTGCCCTACAGAGAGTAGCAGCATTGTCCCAAATTCAGCTGTCCCCCCCCTCCTGTCTCTTCTCCATCCACAGTCCCGACTACCCTTCCTGACCCAAGCACATGCAAACATAAACATGCTCCCACCTCAGCCTCTACATGCAGCACACAAACGCACAGACATAAGGGCAAACACACACAAACAATCATAAGACAGACATCACACTCACTACCACACACATGCCAACAGACAACACACCAGCATCCCCAGACATGCCTCAGACCTCACAACCCTCTGCCCCCACAACCCCTTCCCTTGCCTCTTCTCGTACCCACTCTGCCCAGAAACTCCACCTCATTGCCCTTGACATCTTCCCTTCCCAAACCTCACAACCACCTCTGAAAAAGAAGAAAATGACCCAGAAGCCCCTGCCATTCACTTCAGATTCCCCGCCCACCACAAAAAAAGTACCCACAAAGCTTCAACCAGAAGAAAATCCTCCTGGTCCTTAAAGCGCTCCTGAAACCCTGAATTTCACATCCTACCCCAGTACCTCCAGGTCCAAGAAATCCCACTCCAAGAAATCTCCTGCCCTCCCTAGTCCCTTGCAGACCCTTCAACATTATCGAATCCCTAAACTCATGAAGACCAGCCCATCCCCCTCCATCTAGCCCTTCCACTGCAGTTGTTCCACCCCCTCCATCTGACCCCACTGCAGTTGTCCCACCCCCTCCATCTGACCCTACCACTGCAGTTGTCCAACCACCCCCTCCCAATTCCAACCCTCCCAAAGCCCAACTCAGTCCTCCCTAGTTTTGTACCCTTGGTGCTTGGCCTTCCCCCAAGATGCCCCTCCTGTGGGAGGTGTCCCTTTGTAGGACTAGTACAGGCAAGATAAGATGGGCATGATGTTTGTGGCCCATTAATGAAAGGAACTTTATTGGACTGGCCTTTGGCCTTTTTATTACTTTAAGTTATCCCTTATTTTGCTGAATAAAGCATGTTCTAATTTTGATTTCAGATTTGTGTGCCCCAAAATGAATTTTCTGTTAACTGTCCTTCATGTGTTAATTGTTATGTAAGTATACAATGATGTTAGAATGGCATGGATTGCATATGGTCCATGGAGTATGAGCACTTGGTTAGTATGTAGGCCAGAATTTTGTGCACACATTGGCTTGGTGTCAATATCAACATTAGTTTTGTCTAGGAGTGTGAAATGAATTCACAAAGCTTTGTTTTGGAAATCATACTTCCACATAGTTCATGCTTTCAGATGTCAACATATTGCAAGTGTGGCAAAGTACAACAGTTTTGGAGAAGCATGCTGCATATGTTTGTAATGGGCTGAAAGACAACTGTCTGATCAATACACTTGGATACATATGGTCTTTGACTACATGGTAGAGACTTTTGGCACACATATGTACACAGAGTAATGGTGCAATGTATGTATGTTTCTTGATAGTGGTGGACCAATGGCTGTGTCTTCTATAGATCTGGTTGACTAGTTGCATGCCACTGTAGGCCAATACCCTTTCAATATTGTGGACCCATATAAATACATTTCCGGTGCCTAGGGTGAGTGTAAGGTAGGGATTGTTCTGACATTGTCCCGAACCCGTTGCCTTCCAGGACTTCACTTTCTCCAGATAATCCTGGTAGGCAAGGTGTATGCGGTCTGTATTATCCAATGCCTTTAAAATTACATGTCAGTCATATAATCTTGATTGTGTTTGGGTACATCATGTGGATGGTGTGTGTGTCCAGGACATGGCTCAGTAAGTTACAGTGTTTTACTTCCCTTACAGGGAAAACAATTATTGTTTGTGTTAGTTGCATGTGTACACAGAGTATGGTACAAGAATGTTTGTCACACATTTAGAATGCCAGTGATGATATGCTGTGATTGTAGAGTTGTACAGTACCCAGCGTGGTAAGGTACATCTCCAATCTTTCCTTATACCAAAGTGAGAGTGTGAGAGTCTGGGCATTTCCCTATTCTGTGAACTGGAGATAGGCCACATCATGCTTATGTTATGTTCCTTTGGATTCTGTATTAGTGCACACATGTTTAACAGCAACAAAAGAGTGTTCAGAGCTCGTCGGAAAGGGCGGGTTTCAGAGCACAAAGAGAAGAAAGTAGAAACACCCTCTTGGTGTTTATAGAAAGCCCTCACTCACCGACCTGTTCGGTGACATGCTTCATCATCGGGCCCCACTGGGAGTGGCTGAGTGCCACACCAGTGTGCTTCAACGCCAGATTTACTGCGGAGCGGGTTCATGTAAAGTCATGAGTGGCTAAGTGGTTGTGTAAGTGACTAGAAAAAGTGTAAGTGGTGAGATGAAAAATGCCTTAATTGTATCAAAAAATTCTTTATTGTCTGATCAATAAGCCATATTAAAATTATGTGTAGGAAAACTCAGCCAGATACATTTAGAGGCTTGTTTCCTCTAGATTTATGTGCTGGTCAACATGTTTCTGCCAATGTCGGTGTTAATTTACCTGGCATTCGTCAGGACCTATAGTGTAGTAAACCCAGGCGGTATGGACACGCTAAGGCCCACCCTACCAAGGGACGTGAAAGTAAAAATAAAAATACTGTCAAAAAGAAGTGCAACAAAATGGTAGGTTCTCACAGTTTAGGAGACCACACAAAAATTAAAATTCACTTGACAGGTGTGGAACTATCACACCATAGACCTCGGGAGGGGGGTGGTGATGCAATTGGCACACCGCCCTCAGCATCTAGCACCCACTTGGTACCTGCGTCTGCCCTCCGTAACCGGGTCTCGTGGCCATGCATTTGCACAGACATCCAGAAAGCTGATGCACCAGACCAGAGTATTGTAAGCAGCAGGATAGAGGATGTATGGCCTATCCCAGGCTGATGTTAGTTGCAATATATTGTCCAAGCTTTTCAATTAGTTTTTTTAAGATAAGTTGAGTGTGTCTGTCTACAAGGCCACAGAGAAAATGTGAAAAGCTAACTGTGACCAACACAGCATGCATAGTACTTCTGGCTTGTGGTTTTGTGGTTTATTCTACTTGTTGTGTCAAGCTTTATATTTGTCTTTCAATTAAACCTATTGTATATTCTATTTTGACAAGGGTTTCTTTGTGTGTAGTCATAGGGATGTGTATCATGAGTATGTGTCTACCTTTTCCACCCAGCTGATCAACTTGCTAGTGCATTTCACATATTTGCACAAGTCCTAAATGTTATACTTTCAGGCATATGATGATTCTGAGATAGGATATGACACGCCTAACATTGTAACTAAGATAGCAGACAGTTTCTATTTGCCAAAGGCTCTGAAAGTCATATCAGTTAGGTAACACACATGTGACCTAGCTCATAGAGATTAGGAGTTGTCATGATACTGTCAGAAGTGGATTGTGATTTTTGTGTCCAAGATATGTAATCTCCTTGTTCAGGTACTCTGCTGGTTGCTGCATGGTCTGAGTGTTTCATCTATGTTTCATACATGTATCCAAAGTCTGTTCATTTTATAGGGTATTTCTTATGTACATCAAATTGTCCTGTGGGTAATGCTAGGCTAGGTCAAGTCCTGTCAGTACAGTATGACTGAACAACATTTTCCTGTGCTTGGTCATACAATTCCCCTTCTAACCCCCTCATGTGACACAGCTGAAGGTATACATTTGCTGCATGACAATGCATAGCAACAATATCCTTCTTGAATCAGTTCATGCAAGTAGACTGAACTCAGTCACTGGAAACAGGAGTGGTGTAGAGTGGATTCAGCTCAGAGTGTATGCTGTGTGCTAGTCTGGGCTGCCGCTGCCCATGGACAGCGGCCCATGGCCTCACAAATCCTAATGACTACAGAGCTCGGAAGCAGAGCACAGCCTTTAGTGGGCTGTCGGTGTTACGGGCTATAGGTGGACAGCCCCCTCCCTTGGATTTTTCATCCATGGTACATCAGGGTGGTACACAATCAACGCACAACACCCATCATCTGGGTCACTTAGGAATGGGTTGAAATGTCAATATGTTTGGCATTAACAGCCTTTTAGTTTACAGACTGGAAAGAGAATGTTTAATCTGAGTTTTTTTTCATTCAGCACTTGTCTTGATCTCACCCCTCACTTGGCGTACGCAATGCATCGTCATCATTATAGCCTATAGCAACATCATTTGAGGGTGCTATGGATGTGACCGCAACCTGCCCCAGCCTGGATGAACAGCGAGTAATCCTATCTTACACCCACAAAACTGAAGTCTGACAGACATAATGGTATCTTAGCACAATGGGCACTGCTCAACAGGAATGAGGGCGCAGCGTGAAGAATAGATGGGATTTTGCGTTTTATCTCACTTTTTTACTGACAATTATTTTGTCTGTACAAACTAGGACTATACTATTTTACTCACACATGATTCGTAGTTGAGCATATGATATGTGTGTATGTAGTCATGTGTGTATTGAAAACAATGGAGTACTTTTGAGATATGCTTGATGCTTGCCAAGACCAGACAGATATGAACATGGAGTGTTGTTATGGCTAGTGAATTGCCCTTTGCTAATGTGGTAAGCTGAGTGGACTGTGAGTGCACAGACGTTTTGTGGTCCTGTCTGCTGTGCAGGTGCTACAGGAGCCTGTGTAACACCCATGCACTAAATTGACAGACAGAGAGGGAGGTGGGTGTTGGGATGTGAGGCCTAGCTGCTCATGTTTTGGAGAGGTCTTTGTTGTAAGGGCTTAGCTTGCTAAACAAGGGTAGAAATGAGATTGACTGGTGTTCCCATTTTGGAAATGGAGGAGAGACTCAGATATAATAGGGGCAGAACAAGTAACAATTTTCTAAGAGTGGAAGGGAGGAGTTAAGGTCAAAGTCAGTTCTTGGATAGGATACGTGAAGTATCCTCATTATTAAAATGTGATTTTTTGGAAATGCTGCGCTGTGGATAGCAGAGTATGAAACCTTTGAAAACAGGAATGCTAAGAATAGGTAGCTGTGATTGAGGTAGAACCAGCAAGACAAGTAAGATTCTGGCAGAAGATGAGAGCTGTAGTCTGTGGCACTATAGTTAGAGATTGCTGTGATAGGGCAGACTCATTGAGAAAGGTAGTTGTTAATGTGCAGAAGTTAATAGAGGGACGAAGCATGGAACTGAGATGTGGATGTGACAGAGCCACAGTGATACAAGGTTAACGTTTTTAGTTAAACAAACTGGATAGGTGTATGGCAAGGGTATACACCACTTGTGTAAAGTTAGGGCGCTGGATGGGGAGATATGAGGTGTTGGCCAGTAGATGGATGCTGTGTTTAAATCTGTGGATGCAATAGTTTGTCAAATGACTATTAGTAGGCCTTAAGCAGAGTAGGGTGAGTGAATTGTGAGAGGCAAAAGAATGAGGACAGATTAATTGAGCAATGTAAGTGTCTGGATGAGAGATGCAGTGAGGTGTTAAGTATGAATGCCAGAGTTGGATATGATGCTGCACCTTGTGAAAAAAGAGAGGTGAAAGCCATTAGTGAGTGACAAAATGAGGGTGAGAGTTGTACATTTGATATGATAAGGTTATCGGCTACTGAGGACGTGATGAGTACAGTAAATTATGTATATAGCAGGGGTGGACTAGAGTGGGCTTTGCTGTGGATGGCTCACGCTATAGACCAAGGCACCACTTTCCACATGCCCAGGTAAACTTTATGCACCACAACAGATTCTCCTGTCTAGACCAGGTCGACTGACTACAAATCACTGAGACCTCTCCTGGCCCGGGAAAGATGGCAGATGAGGCTCCTGGGCGGGTGGGAGGGAGCGGAGCCCTTGCAACTGAACCCGGCCTCCTGGTTAATGCTAAAGTTAAGGCGCAAAGTCGGGTGGGAATGACTGTAGCCCCTGCTATCGAATATGCCCCGCAGGTCAACGCCAGAGATCGACCGCCTAGCAGTGGTGACAGTCTGGGCTCACAGGGGTCTTCTCACAACACCGGGTCTGGCCACATCCTGCAACCCGGGGGTGAGGAGGCGGCTGGTCCATCTATCATCGCGCCAGGAACTCATTCACCCATAGTCCTTACGCAATCCCCTACTGTAGGTCAAGGCCCTCCACTCACAGATCAGGGCCTGAGAATTGTTTCGTGGAATGTAGCGGGTATTGCAAATAAGGAAGGCACACCGGAGTGGGACCACTTAGTGGCCAGTAGCGACATCCTCCTCTTTCAAGAAACGTGGGCGCGGGACACTGTAACCAGGAACGGGTTCGATGTATTTGAAATCCCTGCCAAATGGGGTGGGAGGGGGAGGCCGTCAGGAGGGCTGGCGATCTGGGTTGCGAGTCACACTGGATGCCAGGCGGAACAGGTACATACGTCCTCGCAGGACATCCAGTGCGTCCGGCTCACATGGCCTGGTAAACCATCATGGGCCATTGTGAATGTCTACTCGCGACCGGTTGCCGCGCCAAACGAATCCCCAACCCTAAACGACCTCTCCTCCTTCCTGGGGCAACTCCCGGGAGACTTCAGGGTGGTGCTTGGAGGAGACTTCAACTGCCACTTTGAACCCCTTGAGGGCATGTCGGAGGGTGCCCTCACGGCAGAGGATGACTATTGGGGGGTCCCACCCTCGTCCTCCCCCTATCCCAAAGCCTGGTCCCCCCTCGCAATACAACTTATGTCCCTTACCCTGAACCATGCACTGAGGGCTTGCAATGGACGCACCCTTTCCGATACTCCCTCAGTGTGCACTTTTAATAGGAGGGGTCAAGAGTCGAGGCTAGATTACATCATGCTAGACATTACACTCTGGCCTAAAGTCCTCGACTTTAGGGTAATAAACAGGTCAGACAGCGACCATAACGCCCTTTGTTTAAATATCCAGTGGCCTCCCTGTGCAGTGGGAAAAGTGGTAGAAAACCCAGGGGGGGATGAGGGGGAATTGGTTCTCACAACCAGCAGGCGCCGGGTCAAGTGGGGAAAACTTGTGAGCTCAGATGAGGCCATTAGCAAACTATACGAGTTGGCACTCCCAAGGTTTATGGAGGTGGATGCACTTCTAAACGCACCAAAAACCCCGGAATATAATGAGAAATTGGGTGATATCCACCAGGGTCTTGTAAGAGACTTGGCTGAGGTATTCCACCCGCTGGTGCCAAAAAGAAAGAAAAAGACCCGTGTTCCCACCTGGTATACCTCGTCTTGTAGGGCAGCAAAGTCTGAGCTCATTGCTGCAATAAAAGAGGGGTCAAATAAGGCCAAGGTACGTGACCATAGGAAACACTATAAAGCAGTGATGGCGTCTGCCAGGACCGAGTGGGACTGGAACCACTGGCAAGATCTCCATGATGCCCTAAAAGTTAGGGACTCCCGCAAATTCTGGGCCCTCGTTAATAATGGTATAGGGGAACTTAAAAATGCAGTGGAGCCCAACATTGCCCCAGAGGTTTGGGAGGTCCACTTTGGGGAGCTTTATCAAGATACCAATCCCTGCACTGTCACAGCTCCGGTTGCGCCTTATGGCACACAGGACTGTGAAATGGAACTATCCCTGGGGGAAGTGGAGGCAGCTCTGAAGCAACTAGCAGCGGGGAAGGCGCCAGGTCTGGATAGGCTACCTGGGGATTTGTTTAGGCACCACGTGGACATCTGGGGCCCATACCTTCTTATTCTTTTTAATGCCATCCTAGGAGGTATGTCAATCCCCAGGTCGTGGCTGGGGGCAGAGATAGTTCCGATCCACAAGAAGGGATCTACTCTGCTCCCCGCCAACTACAGGCCCATTAGCCTAATAGACGTACCCCAAAAGCTCTTTGCGCGCCTCATCCTTAATCACCTCCTGGACTGGGTGGAGGACAATGACATCATGACCCCCCTTCAGGCTGGCTTCAGAAAGAACACGTCGACCATGGACCAGATCTTCCGCCTTCTTCTCCTATATTGGAAGACTGTCACCATAGAGGGAGGAAGACTGTACATGGTCTTCGTGGATCTGAGGTCAGCCTTTGACCTAGTCCCTAGAGGGAAACTTTGGGAGGTTCTGCAGAACCTAGGAGTGCCCCCACACCTTCTTAGTATTATTAGTAGGCTCCACGACAACAACTACGCCCAAGTAAGGTGTGGGAGGGATGGTAAGCTCTCGGGCAAATTCCCGGTCCGTAGAGGAGTCAGACAGGGCTGTGTCTTGGCGCCAACCCTGTTCTGCCTCTTCATTACCAGTGTCATTCAACATCTTGACACTGTTGAGGACAACGATGCCCCGGTTTTGGCAGGCAGGAGGGTTCCGGCAATTATGTTTGCTGATGATACCCTCTTGCTTTCCAAATCCCCCATGGGGATCCAGAGAATTCTGACTGGTTTTGGCCTTTTCTGTCGGCAACACGGGCTGGAGGTCAACACAGAAAAAACTAAGTTTATGATCTTCAATCCCCCTACCAGAACCAGACCCAATCCAAAACTGGGGGAAGCTAGTCTTGAGAGGGTCTCGACTTTTATTTATCTGGGGGTAACTTTACAAGAAAACTTGGCTTGGGACTGCCAGATAGCGAGATCTAGGCTGAAATTATCCCAGCTAGCGGGCGCACTCCTGAAGGTGGCCAATAAGTCCACCTTTAGGCCTGTAAGCCCGGCCCTTGAAACCTATAGATCCCAAGCAAAGGCAGCAGCTATGTATGGCAGCGAACTGTGGGGTTTCAAGGCAGGGAAGGCACTGGTAGCGGTGGAAAATACTTTCTTGAGACGCCTACTTGCTCTCCCGCAGGGCACGCCACTCCTCCCCCTAAGATTGGATTTGGGGTTACATTCCATTGCTGAAGATCTTTTGTCGAAACCCGTGAAGTTCTGGCACCGGATATGGACTACTGAGGAACTGCATCACTATAGACAGGACCTTATCCACGTACTGAGGCTGAATGGCAGTAACAAAATCCCCTGGCTGGCTTTTATTAAATCAGAATTGTCCAGTTTGAACCTGCCAGAACTCTGGGATGATCCAGCTCAGGGTTGTAAATGTAAAATGTAAAATGTAAATGTATTTGAGCTTATATAGCGCACAGCTACCCACAAAGGGTTTCCCGGCGCTTGCTTAGGGAACCCGTCCTGGTATTCCCCTGTGAGATAACCCCGGCAGGGTATCCACAAGGTGAAAGCCAGGCATCCCGCCGCAAGGGGCCGTTGTGGAGATTAAGCAAGCTATTGCCCAGAGTCGCAGAGTGTGAACCCATGAGTCGAGAAGGCACCGGAGCGAGAATTATCGAGTCCATGGAATTTTTGAGCCCAAGACCCGCCGAGGCGGGGAATTGAACCCTGGTCCAGGGCCGATCTCAGCTTCCGGGTCTGCCGCCTCTGACCCCTGAGCCACACTTCTCCACTTTTGTCAAAGGATCACACGTAAATCTCTTGCCCAGCTTTACAAAAATAAATATTTGGCTGACATGGACAATACTTATAGCACCGGCACCTTGACGAGTCGTTTTATGGAGTCCAAAAATTCTTACCTTTTTGAACCCTTCATGGATTTTATTTTTCCTCTTTTGGCGAGGAAACTGTTCTTGCAATGGAGGTTTGGCACACTCCCCACCAAAGTATTTACCTACAAATGGCACATTGGGGGAGACAAACTCTGTCCTTGTTGTAAAACCAAGGATGAAGACGATTTGCATATAATGTTTGTTTGCCACGCATACCAGAATCCCAGGAAGCGTTGGATTGCTCCGATGTGCCGAAACCTGGGTTTTCGGGAATACCTACAAGCATACAGGGTAATGAAAACCAATACCCTGGGACATATTGTCTTTGCGGTATCAAAATTCCTAATGGCAGCTTGGTTGATAAGGAAGAAAATGTCCCCCTGAAATGGTGCCACTGTGTTTCCTTACCCCATGCAGACCCTTTAGACTTTTTTATATGTAAATATTGTGTAATATATGCATTGCATCTTTTTATTGTGTAATATATGTACTGTATTTTACTGCATCTTTTATGGCCCATGTGGCCGAAATAAAGAATTTTTGGAATTGGAATTGGTATATAGCATGAATGGGAGCACTGTTGTGTGCATAATAGTGATACGTGGTGCTGGGAATGCAGGTGTGGATGTAAGAGGTGCAGTACCAGAGTAAGAAGGTGAGAGTTTGGGTAGAAGAGTTAGAGTACAAGGGTAGAGCTTGGAAGGCAGAAATGGTTTTAAGGATGGAAGCACCAGAGGGTGATTGTAAAGAGCTTGTAGATGAAGGATAGGTTGAGATATGAGCATGTACTTTGAGGTGGATGTGAGAGGGGTCAGGCAAGCACAAGTAGACATTATACAGCCAAGAGGTATTGTGGAACGGTACACATGGAGTGGCTAGGTAGATATAAATATACAAACACAGTTGCCAGATGAAAATTTAGGATGTAGTTTGTGATAGCTGCGGCTTGCTGTCTGCCACTGATTGTCTAGACAGATTGTAGACATGGCCACTAGGAGTACACCAGCATATGCAAAACATATTGGCATCACAGGACACATTCCCTCCATCTAGCCTAGCCTAGACTGAGTTGCGTGTGGGCATAACTGCCTAGTTTGCCTTTATAGGTTGATGTTGTCACTGGTTGCTCAGTCTTCCCCTTGGATACTTGCCTGGGCTGGAGGTGTGGAGAGTTCATATTTACTTTCATGAGGCAGACCATTGAATGGCAGTCCATTGATTAGGGCCCACAGCTCCCCCAAGTGAAAACTATAGGATGTGTGTTGGTGGCCCACCTGGGGGCAAGCGAATGCAGAAACACCTCCCCACACTTCCTAGTGTACTACACACACATGGATACTCATGGCATTAGGACTTTGAATGTCAGAGGTATGGGGACGCAACATAGAGACACGCATTGTGATGATAAATCTAGATGCGCTGGAAAAAACACTGCACTGTTGCAAGAGACACTTGTGACACCGGAGCATTAGACCCAGTTCCAGAAGTGTTGAAGAGCCATTCTTTTTGCATAATATACTCAGGTTTCACAAGGGTAGCACTTGTGTGTGTCCATATGGGGGTCCCATTTAGCCCAATAGACACTGCCATATAGCCTGCTGGCAATATGTCTTTGTAGAGGGGCTCCTTGATGTTTTCCAAGATTATGGGACAGTGATTCTGTGCCAAATGTGGACAAAATGTACTTCATTCTGTACCTATCCCTCATCCTCATGAGGTGTACCTATATCCCCTGGCTTGAGGATGGCAATGTCAGCTGTGCTCAAGAGCCTCAGATTAACCATATTCCCACCTGGCATCCTCTTCAGTGTCTGCAGCATTCCTTACACAATGGACTGTGCACGGATCCCTCCAACACTATTGGTGGAACCTACATTCTAAGACCCATGAATACTCCTACTACTCTGCAGTACATAATCAGCACATTCTGATTTGAAATATCTGTTGACACCACACACTACAACCTGAAGTGCTAGATGCTGAACATCTGTGAAGAACATTCTCAGAGCATAATCCAATGCACATATAAATTGGGGGTATTGTGCTGCACCCCCCAGTCTACACATGGTGACTGCATCCTACGTTGTTGTTGGCCCATGCATTTTTCTCATTACTAAGGGATTCCATCTCCAACTATTTCACTGACAACTGGCACACAGCCACTTCTAGGTTGTTGGAGTGGGTAGCACTGAAAGCGGTACTGAGTGGTGGGTGGTTGTGGCTTTTATGGTGGTTAGGGCCAATATTGATAGGGCTTTGATGGAAACAAAGGCCCCAGCATGGGAATGTGGTACAGTTGCAGTTGGAAAGTAAAAAGCCAGGTCTTAAGAAGCTTTCTAAATTAAGGAGTGCCTTGGAGAAATTTACATTTGATTCCGGAGGCCAGATGCAGCATGAGAAAAACTTCTCCCACCCCATGAGACTTTGTGAGTCCTAGAGACCAAGAGGGTCTTCGAGGTAATCAAGCATAGGGACCTGTATTGGGTTGTATGAAGAAAGTTTATTCCTGAGGGATGCTGTGCATATAGAATGCCCTGTTTTATGAGCGATACAAAGAGCTTTAAAAGCTATTATTTTGTTAACTGGTGATCAGTGGAGCTCATCTCTGGCTTTGGTCACCCACTCAGATTTTTAAATTTTTTCAAAACCATGACTGCAGCATTTTGTAACCTCTGTAGTCTGCTTAAAATACGCTTCTGGGCTCCAATTAATTTGGATAATACCAATGAGGAAACCACAGTTTTATGTAGCTCTAATTGTAGGAAGGAAAGCATTTGCCTCAACATTTTGAGTGTATGAAAACAGGAGGTTGAAAGGTGGTTGGTGTGTTCCCTGAAAGACAGTTTGGGGCCCATTAGGATCTCAGGTGGATCGCCTCCACCCGCATGACGGTGGCAGTACGCCCGAGATCCTTCACCCCCGCCACCCATTTCCCCCAGTCATATTACAATGGCGGGGTACCGGAGCGGGCGGAAAGACTGTCCGCCGCTTTTGCGCCCGGTCAACAAGTTGACCAGGTGGAAAAGAATTTAATATGGTGGCAGTGTCTGATACCGCCAGCCATATTAGGATGGGTCAAAAACATGCCTTTCCGTGGCGGCATTGCTGCCACGGAAAGGCATGTAGGGATTGCTTGGGGGGCCCATTGTGGGCCCCCAGGGACTCTGGGGGGTGGGGGGTGCACATGGTATCCCCCGCAGTTCCAAGTACAACATGGCATGCATTGCGCGGTGCCTGCCATGTTGTGCATGGAAGTGCTCAACATGCCTTCCTGGCATTGTGGCGGGCAGTGCTGAGTGCACCGCCCGCCAAAATGACAGGAATGCAGGATGCGCCTACCACTATGGTGGGCACATCCTAATGGCCCCCACAGGACCCCCGCCCTTATGGCGGATGGTCCCATTTCATGATAGGGTCTGCCCGCCATCCTAATGGGCCCCTTTGTGTCAAAAATTATACCAAGATTCCTGGCTTTTGGCACCAAGACGGAAAGCAGACCAAGAGTATCCGACCACCAGGATTGATTCCAGAAGGAGGTATTCAGCCTAAAGATCAGGACTTCTGTCTTTTCTGCATGTCATTTTAAGCAATTTGCCCATCGGTTGCAAAATGTCACTCAAGCATTCGTTGAAACGTACAGCAACTTCTTCTGAGTTTTTACCAATGGGAACAATAATTTGAGTATTGTCCGCATAAGATATTGTAGAGAAACCGAACAATCTTAGCAAACCCATATGTGGGGTCACATAAATATTTAATATTGTGGTGCTAATTGAAGAGCCCTGTGGAACTCCACAAGGTAAAGAGAAAGATTTTGACCTAAAATCTCCTTGGATAGTGGAGGGGTAAAAATTACTATCCCCACTCCAGTGAGCGCAACAGTAGGGAAAGTGTTAGATAGTGGAGAGGTAAAAATTACTATTCCAACTCCAGTGAGTGCAACAGTAGGGAAAGTGTTGGATAGCGGAGGCGTAAACATTACTATTCCCACTCCAGTGAGTGCAATAGTAGGGAAAGGGCTGGATACCACACCAATAAAAAAAACATCAACATTTTTAATAAATTAATTTCCATTATTAACATAAATAATATTGACATTTAAATATATTATTATTAAAAAAGATAATAAACATTCATTAATTACAGATTGTTTATCACTACAACATCCACAACACACACCTAAAATTTATTACACAATTACAATTAATAATTACTTATTAATTAATTCAAATTAATTAAGAAATCATTATTAATTCATCATTAAAAAATAAATTACTTCCCACCCTTTTCACCATTTATACCTATAAACACCACAACACACCTAAAATCAATTACACAATTACAATAATTAATTATTAATTAATTAATTTAAATTAATTAACAACTAATTAACATACAATTAATAATTAATTAATGTGCACATGTAACTCAATAACATCACAATTATACAATTATGAGTAAACATAAATTATTCAATAAATGTCATATAATTAAATTACTTCCCACCCTATTCCCCTATAAACCCACAACCCGCTACGGAGCTAAAAACGCAAAATTCAATAAAAAAATGTTTATTAACTACTATAAATAATAAATAAAATCGATATAAATAAGTTTCTTCCCACCCTAATCCCCTATAAACCCACAACCTGCTACGGAACTAAAAACGCAAAATTGTATTAAAACTATATATATATTAACCACTCAAATTTTAATACATATAATAAAAATACAAACAATTCTCTTACAAAATACTAAAATACATAACAGTAATAGTAAATCAATATTTTTAACAACTATATTTTTGTAAACAATATTGAACCCTTCGATAATTTGTAATTGATAATACTTACCCGACAATCGATATTCTTGTCAACTATATTTTTTCCATCGATATTTATGACCCACAATATTTTTACCTCGATATTTATGTGTATTGATATTTATACATCGATATTCTAGCTCTATACCTGGTACACATACTGCATCTAGTGCATGGTGTCCAAAAGGTTTCTTTCCCTGATAGATCCACACTGCTTAACATTCATAGCCAAATTAAGGCGCTGTAGCTGGTCCAGTGGAGGTGTCCCTACATAGCTTGCTAAGTGCTGGAATTGGTGAAGGCATTCCATACCGTTGATTGGGTATACATATTTACCACTAAGTCCACACTGGACATTACAGGGCAGCTGCAACAACACATATGACTTTTTCATACCAAGCCACCTACCCAAGTCAAGTTTTTAAATAGACATATCACCCTCTTTTAAATTGGGCAGGGGGACTCATCAGGGCTGTCCCCTTCCCCACTACTCTTTGCCCTGACAATTTAGCCTCTAGGCCAACAAATGTGTCAGGGGTGGTAAGCTGATGAGGTACATGTAGTATCCACTGATGCAGAAGACATGCTGCTCTATATTCAGGTTCTCTTGCCGGGACATTCCAGATATTTCTTTGTGACTATCGGATTTGCAGTGTGTTGCGTTTGTCTGTTAACTGGACCAAGTGTTGTGTTTTTCCCTCCTTCGTGGTGTATCCTTCACAAGAGGTGATGGGGGATGAGCAGAGGGTGATGCGTGACCTTCGTGTGTTTTTGTACTTAGGGATCTGTAACTGTCAATAGCAAAAAATCTCATTGTGTAAATCTGACCAGGCCATTTCCTCCTTACGTCCTCAGATGGCTTTTTGTAGCACTCTCCCAGTTACAGGCCAAGGATGTATTTCACGTTCCAAGATGGTAATGCTCGCCTGCTTCTTGTATTTTTGCCATCACCTAGCGGTGGCTGTGCTCGTGCCCCCTCCAGCAATTTGGATACCATGCTGCGAGGGTTGATCTGCAATAGTGGCATTATAAGTGTGGCTCTGCTGAGGCTGCATATGCCTGTGTGAAGGCTTTCCAGGTTGTGCATTTTTCATGATATTTTTGCGGCAGCACCGCTGTAATGGCTGGTGTGATGTTTGGCTTGGAGGCAGTTGTAGGAAGTGGGCATGTTCACTACATGCAGGGTACAGGAGATGGTAGAATCAATGTTGCTCCCTGGAGTGCAGCTCCCCTGTCAAGCTGACAGTCTGGTGAAAGTGGCTTATTTGAGCTAAAAGATCCTGAGGCTACTGGTGGACATGATCCCATACTCTTCATCTCTTTTTCTGCACCTCCTAGCACTTTTGCATAGAAGCATTGTTGGGAAGGACTGACGGGGGACCTATTCAGGGTCCAAAAGCACATTCCATGGCGCCAAAAATGGCACATGGCACGCCGATAGCTGAGATGGGACAGCTGTGGAAAGTCACAGACACTGAATCTGTGCATCACCCCCTAACCCACACCCTGCACATCATTGGCGGAGGTAGGAGGCTTGTGATCTTAATTGTTGAAGTGTTTGTACACACGAAGAATGACTTACTGTCTCATTCATTCACGTGAAAGGGTGTCTCTTGGAATTCACATATGCTACAATGTTAACGGTTGACAATGGCTACTGTACTAGAGGCCACGGTCTCACCCCCCATTTCTGGACTGTGAGGTATGGGGGATGCTGACCTTCTAAATGCCCATTATCCCTCAGTGCTTGTCTATCTTGTTGTATTTATAATGTTTTGAAGTTGTTCAATATTGTACCATATTATCCTGTTGTAGTATAATTGACTCAATGATGAATGTTTATTATGCTCAGCTGACTGGATCTGCATCACCTGCTTAATGAAAAATGATATACATCTATCCCAATGTGTGCCCAAAACATGATAAGGAGCTGATAGTAGGGGATTTGTTTGGATGTTGAAATGCCTTGTGACTTGCTTGCAGATAGATGCATTGACCCATATGCCAGCAAATGCAATTCCTTGTCTCTTTCTTTTGTATGTAAGAAATTGTCTTAGTTTTAAGATGTGTGTCTTCCTTCCTCATGGTTTTGGATAGTGAACCATCCTTTATCTGCCTGCAGATTTAAAGCCTGCTCAGTGTGGACTCGTATTGCTTTTGACCTTTTTGAGTGCTTTAACTCCAAGTAGGGAATTTTCTGTACAGGTAGGTATCCTATTTCATGCCCCGCAGGCTGGCCTCAGTGAACAGTAGTGGAGGAATGCCACAGGTCCACCAGGGGCATGCAAGCCTAGCCTGACAAGTTAGTTGTAGCCCAAAGTATTTGAGTGAGGCATGTGTGCAAGCAGACCTGGGTGCAGGTTTGAGAATGTATGCAATGGATTCATATGTCTGAATCCTGCTCTGGATATGTGCTGGATCCTTCAAATGTTGTTATTACGGGCACATCCACATTCCATGGTGGCTGTGACTCCCTATGATGACCTGGCTACCTGCCCTGTGGTGATGCTGAGACAATGGAGAGCTGAGGCTTTGGTGGATGCCTGCTCGGACACTGCTGTACTCCTCAGGACACAACGTGAGACTGCACGATTGGGCTGATGGTGGAGTGGCGGGCCAAGTTGGCTTGTATTGGTCTATTTGATGTTTAGATTGATGTATTGATCTATCAACAATTGGTGCATCAGGTTAAGTGGGGTATGAGATTGTAAACAAGCTAGGCCTAGTTTTTCCATCGAATTGGGTGGATGTATTGTATTGCTACTTCGTAGATCAGCCATATATTTTTACATCATTTTCATGTGGAGTTTATACATGTTGTGAGCCAATTTCATGATATAAGGACTAGATACAGTGCTTCTTGCAATGGTGTTTGAAAAATTGCAAGATGATTATGGTAAATGATGTCACTTCCTGCAATGTGACTTCCTATGGCATGGCATCTTGTGGTATTTATATGCATTTCAGATATTCAAGTTCTGCCCGATGAAATGATGAATCTAGGTGCGGCCATGGTGCCAGTGCACATGTTTCTGTGGACATACTTTTGAGAGTGCGTTGATGTTCTATTGCTAAGCGTGGTTTCTTTCTGTGCTGTGGTGTACTCATCCATTCATATAGGTATACATATATATATATGTAGCTATGGGTATTCCTGTTCAAACGTAAAATTTGTGTTTCTCCCTGTATTTTCCAGTCAGACTGTAGATATGTAATGATGACATTTCCTCATTTGTCATGCTCAACATGCTATGGAAAACTTTCTACTCTATTGACTTTTGCTTGGTTGATATGGTAATATGCAGGGGTAGGTGTTTTACTTACTGGCGGCGATGAACGTGTTGGATTGGATTGTAATATTCCTCGATGATGTATAGTAGAGGGATGGCATACGCGTTGGACTCCACAGTTGCACAGCAGAGGTCACAGCAAGCATGATGTGATAAAATTCGGAGTTCAAATACTCCTCTTCCACTTGCTCCGACGAGGTGGTTGGCCTGACAGGTTCAGCATTTCCAAAATCCGCATTGTAATGAGGCAGGTGTTCTGAGGTGGGTAGTCGCTCTGAACCACTCCATTTGGTGTTTCAGAGAGCTTGGGCATTTTAATGCAGAGGTCAGAACGACCGCATCTGAAGCGAGTTCAGGTGGGCCGATGGCCTCTGACAGGACCACCTGGGCACTTCCGACTGACACCGCAATCGGACCCTTAATATTTATTTTTGAGTGAAATAACTTGTTTTATTTTTCCTTATACTCCACTATGTGGAGATTTTCACCCAGACTACAAAGGCACCCTATAGCAGGGGTCTTCAAACTGGGGAGCAGCCCCCCTAGGGGGGCCTCAAGTGATCCCAGGGAGACGCCAGGCTTAGGCTAAATGAAGCATTATGCAGATAACAGTGTTTTTTGTCAGAAGAAAAAATAGCCGACGCTCTGTAATAGGCCATTACTAACATCTTTTGTTTTTTATATCCTGTCTGAGTGAAGGTGTCAAAAGGGAAGGGACTCCATATATTTTTCAAAACCCCCACTTCTAATAATCACACTGTGGATACGTTTACACATTAGTAGGGCCTATCTGACCAGACAATATGTTTGCCACAATGCATTTGATTCCATTTATAAAACGGTAACAGAACTTTAGACATATTTAAGCATTGAGTTTAATAGAAAAATAGTTAACATTTTTGAGGGGGCCGAGAAGAGCTTCCTTGACGCTGTTCCCGTACACCGCTAATCATCACTACAATATCAACTAAAGTAAGTACCTCTCCTGAGGACTCGCTTCATAGATGAACGTGCAGTACTGTACTAATTATCGCGTCTTCGCTCTTGTTTTTCACAGGCATAACCTGATACAAGTTTCACCGCGTGAGTTTGTTGACATTTTCCCAATCTTATACCTTAATAGCCACGATGCACATCGTTCCCCTTTTATGTCACATACTGTTCACGATAAACAATCGCATGATTTTTATTCAGTTCACCATCAAACACCGCGTACTATAAAGTAGAAACACCGATCGCTCTACACGTTGCATGATTGTAGCTAAGCGCTCACATGCAGTTCATGTTCGTTTACCTAGCATGCGGAGCACGTCCATTAACTCGGCACAAGTTTGAACCTTTTACACGCATTCTGTAACCTCATAGAGTTACCAACTTTTAACACAACGATGGCACTATAATACCACGTTTTGCATGGATTCCTTGATACGATAATAGATTGATATACTACAGTAGGAGCATGATTTTGATACATATACTTTCTTTACTTGTATCCCCTGACTAAGGGCATAGTTCTGCCCGAAATGCATTGGGAAACAAGTTACGGTGATTGATGCATTTAGGATGATGTATTGGATTATATTTGCAATGAAAAAAGAAGAAATTAGATCATGAAGAGAATGATCCCAAATAAACAGAACTGAAGCATTTGAGTTGAACCTTTTCATTTAAACTTCGCATTGGAATAGAAACCAACGGGTTTCCTCACAGCTGTGCACAGAGGGTCAATCTCAAACTTGGGGTTGCCTTGTAATAGTTCCCAATGATCCGGCATTAACAAGTTTGAAGGCCACTGCCCTATAGTAAATTATTGGGGAAATGTTAAAAATGTAATTAGCTTGAACAAAAATATTACAAATATATTTTATACAAATTACCACTGACAGCCAGAATCCTTCAGTCATATAGTGGTGTGCCCACCAATTATGGGTCAAAATCACTGCAATAGGAGGGCCTCACTGCCACTGCTGGCATTGCTATTTAAAATAAATATATGAAAGCGCTTCAATGAACACTATTAGGACTTGGAGGTTAATGTTAAGCGTGTGACCTCAATGTGTAAAACAACTACATCTGCCTTGTGTGTTAGTAATAGCATAATTTTTAATGCAAACAGTCGCATGAATTGTGTGTACCGGCTAGTACCTTAACATATGGGCCTGGCACCAAATCCTTCTCCATGTACCCTAATTTCCTCACGGGATGGATTGCTTAGGGAATTATATTGTAATACATGTTGTCGTGAAGCCAATGACTGTAGTATCACCTAATAAAGCTGAATATAGAATGTTACAACGCATGAGATTTTATCGCATGCCATAACAACGTGGTCGTTACAATGACCCCGTTGTTAGTACACAATACCTTTACATCGCAAGTCATTACAACGACTTGCTGTAGGGGGTGTGCTGGACTTAGGAATAGTATTATTTACTATTCCTACTTCAGTTTGCGCAACAGCAGGGAAAGTGTTGGATCTTATATCCAATACCTTTGCGCCCTCTACAGCAAGTTGTTGTAATAACTTGCGATGCATTGTAAATGCTGTTTCCCTATAAAGCTGCCTACTGGTAGGTACTCACCCAGTCCACAAATGGTGAACATCTATCCAGATGTTCAAACATTTCTTCAATATTGATGTAAGCACTAAGTCAGGCACCTACACTTCTGCTGCCTTGTGTTTTTCCGAATTCACCATATCTTCCTCTTTCCCTCTTCTCGTCAGGAGTGTGGTGAAGTAATGGGGGATAGTGTGACTCTCTAGCCTTGAGGGAATTATCACAAAGTCTCTGGTAATGAAACAAGTTGCCCATTTGAGGCTTGCACGGCAGAACATGTAATCCTTTGAGTTTTTACTCCTGCGCCCAGGGATTGCAAGAATAATGCTATGATTGGCCCCAAAGCTTTTTTTAGTTTGACTGTCATGAGACGGACTGAGTGAACAGTAACACTCAGGACAGATGAGGCAACACAAGAAGCTGTAGGGATATAATTAGGAACACATTAGGGTTCGCCATTATAGGATTATGTACACAGCCATACGTCCCTGTATAGATATTGTATAACTTTAGTCCTAAGAAAGAAAGAAAGAAAGAAAGAAAGAAAGAAATAAAGAAAGAAAGAAAGAAAGAAAGAAACATCAATTCCCTCCAATGCACTACACTATGTCTCTTCCTTTACCTTTCTCAATACTTCTTCTACCTCCAATCTCTGACTCATCCCAAACCTACTCTGTTTCTCATCCTTTACCTTTCTCAATATATCCTCTACCTGACCTCTGTGAATCACCCAAACCTACTCTACGTTTCATCCTATGCATCTCTCAATATATCCTGTACCTCTACTCTCTGACTCACCCTAAACATCATTCTACTACTAGGATTTCCCTAAGATCCTTTCTTGACCCTTCCCTCCTCTATCCCTCCTTGACTCACCCCAAACCTCAGTCTACCACTATGATCTCCAAAGTAACACTTTCTAGACTCTTCCCCCTTTATCTCTCCTTTGACTCATCTCAAACCTAATTTTACTACTATGATCTGCCTAATAACCCTTTCTAGACTCTTCCCTATTCTATCCCTCCATTGACTCATCCCAAACCTCATCTGCCTAATATGATTTGAAAAATAACAGTATCTAGACTCTTCCCTCCTCTATCCCTCCTTTATCCTATTCAATCAAACTAACAGACTCACATGTCCACCAATGAAATTACCAAATAATATCTCCCTACACTAATCCACCACTCCCTGAAAAGCTATTCAATGACCTGTCAGGGGTAGTAGGTGCTATATAAAGGCAATTACAAGTACAATTATATAAAGGCATGCAGATGATGTGAAACCCAGGCAGCTGGAATCTATATCCAACAGCCTCAAGGTGGTCATCTACGTGAGGTGTCTTCTACTCTTTTTAGCATTCACAGCTGTTTGTATCAAGATTAGTAGTACCTCCGAAGAACCCGATGGGGGCAGTTGTAGACACCCCCATAATTTGTTCAGCACATGATTAACTCATAATGTAAAATGCTGGGTGCTAGGAAAGGGTTTTATTCCATGGTATTTAGTAATCAATCAATACATTTGACATCGTTTGACTACTTCTTGAGTTGGCAATTGACTGAGTAGCTTCTTCAGTCCCTCAAAGATCTCAGTGACTTGTAATGGAAATGTAGGGCCATATTTTAACTTTGTTAGCTTCGCTCTTCCACCATGCAACATGATGCAAGAGCGACGTAAACTTGAAGTCAGGCTTCTTAAGTCATGCAAAGCCACTTTGTAATGTAATGTAAAGATGTCTTGTAAAGCGCCTGAATCACCCCACCATGGGGTATCTCCGCGCTGTAGACCGCTGGGGAACCCGTCCTGGCTTTCCCTGTGAGATGGTCCCTACTGGGTATCTCCAAGGTGAAACCAGGCATCCCCGACGTATGTGGGGGGCCGTTGTGGAGATAAGGCAAGCTAATGCCCAGAGTTGCAGAGTGTGATCTCTGGTTAGAGTAGGCACCGAGGCGAGAAATATCGAGTCCGCTGACCCTGGTTCACGACCCTGCTGCGTCGGGAATTGAACCCTGGTCCCGGGCCGTCCTCTGCTTCCGGGTCTGCCGCCTCTAACCAGTGATATTTACAACAAGGGGTGGTGAGGGACAGAGTCTCTGAATTAAACAGAATACTCTCACCCAGTCAAGAGATCAGGGCTAGATCCAACAACGTTTTTTAGCTCACTGCACCATCCCAGTTTCAGAACCTGGCTGTATGCAAATTAGTCTGTTCCTGTCCCATCACCACCCCCTTTTGTAAATCGATTTTGGCCACTATAGGTGTGGCAGGGTATACTCAGACATGAGTCCCTTTCTCACTGCTCCATCAGGATTCAAGCAAGCCGGGCCGAAGAGGCTGAAATGCCAGAAACCGGTCCCCGGTAGCTTGTCTCCTTTCTGGTAAAGAATTGGCTTGGTAGTTTAGTCTGCCCTGTTCCCATGATGCACTGGGCCAGGGACAGACTGATTTGCATATAGCCAGATTCTGAGCTGGGATGGGGCAGTGAGATAAATAACAGTGATGGATCAAGCCCTGATCTTTGGACTGGGTAAGAGTGGTCTGCTCAATTCAGACACTCTGTTCATCACCACCCCCTTTTGTAAATCGATTTTGGCCACTATAGGTGTGGCAGGGTATACTCAGACATGAGTCCCTTTCTCACTGCTCCATCAGGATTCAAGCAAGCCGGGCCGAAGAGGCTGAAATGCCAGAAACCGGTCCCCGGTAGCTTGTCTCCTTTCTGGTAAAGAATTGGCTTGGTAGTTTAGTCTGCCCTGTTCCCATGATGCACTGGGCCAGGGACAGACTGATTTGCATATAGCCAGATTCTGAGCTGGGATGGGGCAGTGAGATAAATAACGGTGATGGATCAAGCCCTGATCTTTGGACTGGGTAAGAGTGGTCTGCTCAATTCAGACACTCTGTTCATCACCACCCCCTTTTGTAAATCGATTTTGGCCACTATAGGTGTGGCAGGGTATACTCAGACATGAGTCCCTTTCTCACTGCTCCATCAGGATTCAAGCAAGCCGGGCCGAAGAGGCTGAAATGCCAGAAACCGGTCCCCGGTAGCTTGTCTCCTTTCTGGTAAAGAATTGGCTTGGTAGTTTAGTCTGCCCTGTTCCCATGATGCACTGGGCCAGGGACAGACTGATTTGCATATAGCCAGATTCTGAGCTGGGATGGGGCAGTGAGATAAATAACGGTGATGGATCAAGCCCTGATCTTTGGACTGGGTAAGAGTGGTCTGCTCAATTCAGACACTCTGTTCATCACCACCCCCTTTTGTAAATCGATTTTGGCCACTATAGGTGTGGCAGGGTATACTCAGACATGAGTCCCTTTCTCACTGCTCCATCAGGATTCAAGCAAGCCGGGCCGAAGAGGCTGAAATGCCAGAAACCGGTCCCCGGTAGCTTGTCTCCTTTCTGGTAAAGAATTGGCTTGGTAGTTTAGTCTGCCCTGTTCCCATGATGCACTGGGCCAGGGACAGACTGATTTGCATATAGCCAGATTCTGAGCTGGGATGGGGCAGTGAGATAAATAACGGTGATGGATCAAGCCCTGATCTTTGGACTGGGTAAGAGTGGTCTGCTCAATTCAGACACTCTGTTCATCACCACCCCCTTTTGTAAATCGATTTTGGCCACTATAGGTGTGGCAGGGTATACTCAGACATGAGTCCCTTTCTCACTGCTCCATCAGGATTCAAGCAAGCCGGGCCGAAGAGGCTGAAATGCCAGAAACCGGTCCCCGGTAGCTTGTCTCCTTTCTGGTAAAGAATTGGCTTGGTAGTTTAGTCTGCCCTGTTCCCATGATGCACTGGGCCAGGGACAGACTGATTTGCATATAGCCAGATTCTGAGCTGGGATGGGGCAGTGAGATAAATAACGGTGATGGATCAAGCCCTGATCTTTGGACTGGGTAAGAGTGGTCTGCTCAATTCAGACACTCTGTTCATCACCACCCCCTTTTGTAAATCGATTTTGGCCACTATAGGTGTGGCAGGGTATACTCAGACATGAGTCCCTTTCTCACTGCTCCATCAGGATTCAAGCAAGCCGGGCCGAAGAGGCTGAAATGCCAGAAACCGGTCCCCGGTAGCTTGTCTCCTTTCTGGTAAAGAATTGGCTTGGTAGTTTAGTCTGCCCTGTTCCCATGATGCACTGGGCCAGGGACAGACTGATTTGCATATAGCCAGATTCTGAGCTGGGATGGGGCAGTGAGATAAATAACGGTGATGGATCAAGCCCTGATCTTTGGACTGGGTAAGAGTGGTCTGCTCAATTCAGACACTCTGTTCATCACCACCCCCTTTTGTAAATCGATTTTGGCCACTATAGGTGTGGCAGGGTATACTCAGACATGAGTCCCTTTCTCACTGCTCCATCAGGATTCAAGCAAGCCGGGCCGAAGAGGCTGAAATGCCAGAAACCGGTCCCCGGTAGCTTGTCTCCTTTCTGGTAAAGAATTGGCTTGGTAGTTTAGTCTGCCCTGTTCCCATGATGCACTGGGCCAGGGACAGACTGATTTGCATATAGCCAGATTCTGAGCTGGGATGGGGCAGTGAGATAAATAACGGTGATGGATCAAGCCCTGATCTTTGGACTGGGTAAGAGTGGTCTGCTCAATTCAGACACTCTGTTCATCACCACCCCCTTTTGTAAATCGATTTTGGCCACTATAGGTGTGGCAGGGTATACTCAGACATGAGTCCCTTTCTCACTGCTCCATCAGGATTCAAGCAAGCCGGGCCGAAGAGGCTGAAATGCCAGAAACCGGTCCCCGGTAGCTTGTCTCCTTTCTGGTAAAGAATTGGCTTGGTAGTTTAGTCTGCCCTGTTCCCATGATGCACTGGGCCAGGGACAGACTGATTTGCATATAGCCAGATTCTGAGCTGGGATGGGGCAGTGAGATAAATAACGGTGATGGATCAAGCCCTGATCTTTGGACTGGGTAAGAGTGGTCTGCTCAATTCAGACACTCTGTTCATCACCACCCCCTTTTGTAAATCGATTTTGGCCACTATAGGTGTGGCAGGGTATACTCAGACATGAGTCCCTTTCTCACTGTTCCATCAGGATTCAAGCAAGCCGGGCCGAAGAGGCTGAAATGCCAGAAACCGGTCCCCGGTAGCTTGTCTCCTTTCTGGTAAAGAATTGGCTTGGTAGTTTAGTCTGCCCTGTTCCCATGATGCACTGGGCCAGGGACAGACTGATTTGCATATAGCCAGATTCTGAGCTGGGATGGGGCAGTGAGATAAATAACGGTGATGGATCAAGCCCTGATCTTTGGACTGGGTAAGAGTGGTCTGCTCAATTCAGACACTCTGTTCATCACCACCCCCTTTTGTAAATCGATTTTGGCCACTATAGGTGTGGCAGGGTATACTCAGACATGAGTCCCTTTCTCACTGCTCCATCAGGATTCAAGCAAGCCGGGCCGAAGAGGCTGAAATGCCAGAAACCGGTCCCCGGTAGCTTGTCTCCTTTCTGGTAAAGAATTGGCTTGGTAGTTTAGTCTGCCCTGTTCCCATGATGCACTGGGCCAGGGACAGACTGATTTGCATATAGCCAGATTCTGAGCTGGGATGGGGCAGTGAGATAAATAACGGTGATGGATCAAGCCCTGATCTTTGGACTGGGTAAGAGTGGTCTGCTCAATTCAGACACTCTGTTCATCACCACCCCCTTTTGTAAATCGATTTTGGCCACTATAGGTGTGGCAGGGTATACTCAGACATGAGTCCCTTTCTCACTGCTCCATCAGGATTCAAGCAAGCCGGGCCGAAGAGGCTGAAATGCCAGAAACCGGTCCCCGGTAGCTTGTCTCCTTTCTGGTAAAGAATTGGCTTGGTAGTTTAGTCTGCCCTGTTCCCATGATGCACTGGGCCAGGGACAGACTGATTTGCATATAGCCAGATTCTGAGCTGGGATGGGGCAGTGAGATAAATAACGGTGATGGATCAAGCCCTGATCTTTGGACTGGGTAAGAGTGGTCTGCTCAATTCAGACACTCTGTTCATCACCACCCCCTTTTGTAAATCGATTTTGGCCACTATAGGTGTGGCAGGGTATACTCAGACATGAGTCCCTTTCTCACTGCTCCATCAGGATTCAAGCAAGCCGGGCCGAAGAGGCTGAAATGCCAGAAACCGGTCCCCGGTAGCTTGTCTCCTTTCTGGTAAAGAATTGGCTTGGTAGTTTAGTCTGCCCTGTTCCCATGATGCACTGGGCCAGGGACAGACTGATTTGCATATAGCCAGATTCTGAGCTGGGATGGGGCAGTGAGATAAATAACGGTGATGGATCAAGCCCTGATCTTTGGACTGGGTAAGAGTGGTCTGCTCAATTCAGACACTCTGTTCATCACCACCCCCTTTTGTAAATCGATTTTGGCCACTATAGGTGTGGCAGGGTATACTCAGACATGAGTCCCTTTCTCACTGCTCCATCAGGATTCAAGCAAGCCGGGCCGAAGAGGCTGAAATGCCAGAAACCGGTCCCCGGTAGCTTGTCTCCTTTCTGGTAAAGAATTGGCTTGGTAGTTTAGTCTGCCCTGTTCCCATGATGCACTGGGCCAGGGACAGACTGATTTGCATATAGCCAGATTCTGAGCTGGGATGGGGCAGTGAGATAAATAACGGTGATGGATCAAGCCCTGATCTTTGGACTGGGTAAGAGTGGTCTGCTCAATTCAGACACTCTGTTCATCACCACCCCCTTTTGTAAATCGATTTTGGCCACTATAGGTGTGGCAGGGTATACTCAGACATGAGTCCCTTTCTCACTGCTCCATCAGGATTCAAGCAAGCCGGGCCGAAGAGGCTGAAATGCCAGAAACCGGTCCCCGGTAGCTTGTCTCCTTTCTGGTAAAGAATTGGCTTGGTAGTTTAGTCTGCCCTGTTCCCATGATGCACTGGGCCAGGGACAGACTGATTTGCATATAGCCAGATTCTGAGCTGGGATGGGGCAGTGAGATAAATAACGGTGATGGATCAAGCCCTGATCTTTGGACTGGGTAAGAGCGGTCTGCTCAATTCAGACACTCTGTTCATCACCACCCCCTTTTGTAAATCGCCTCTAACCAGTGAGCCACACCACTCCACTTTGAGTGGCTTTGAGTGGCTCTGAAAATCTGGATTAAGACAATGCAACGCAAATCACTGTGTTACGTTACTCTGCCCTGGGAAGGCATTACATGTGCTTTGCATGGGTGTTCCCACCAGCTCCCATGGTTTTTGACACATTCCCAGATTTACAAGTCCTTGCGAACCTTGGAATGTGCAAAAAAGATACGCCTCCCCAGGAGAGGCGTAACAAGTAGAACTATTTTTATTTCACCTTGATACTTCCTCTTTTCATGTGTGCTGCAGTCTGTAGCACCCATAGATAGAGGAATGTGCCTTTCAGGATTGTTTTTGTACAAGAAGGTTGTTGACTTTTCTGGTCTCTCCCTAAACATGACTCTTCTAACTTACAGCTCTGGTGAATTAATTGCAACGGCACTGGTGAAAAAAGCTATTATTTTGTGAACCAGAGAGACCAATTTGAGCTTCTCTGTTGGCTGTTTTCTCCCTTTTTGTATGCAAACAGTCAAAAGCATTCTATGCAATTAACCATAACGGTAGCTGCCTATAAGCCCCTGCAGGAGTGTCACGGAATTGTGCAAATGCTCTCACTTTCCTACTTAATTTTTCCTCAGTTCACTCAAGTACACAAATATGCTTGAGTACACCCCAAGCAGGAGGGGAATTTAGAAGAGAAACACAGTTTACTGATAGAATATCGAAGTCACTAATATCGTCCTACAAAATTATCGACACAAAAATATCAACCACAAAAATATTGTTATCTTATAATTATAATGCAAATGACAGAAATATCGAAACAAAAATATCGGTCACTAATGTCATTGTTAAAAATATTGTTTTTTATATATACAAAAATATAAATAATAAACAGTAAATATACTTACAAGTAACAGTTATATTTAAAAAATTAAACACACATAGATATATATTTAATACAATTTTATTAATTGTTAAATATTAAACTAATAATGTTCATTTATATGATCAATTACAAATTGATTTAATATATTAATATAACTGATTCTATGTATATATATATATATATTTATATATTAGTTTTATATATATATATATCCGTTTTCTATATATATATATCTTTTTTTTTTACCACAGGTTGCTTGCAAGCAGAAGACGCACTCAGGAATATTGCAGCATAAAGGGTTTATTATCCAGTTAACACGCTATGCGTTTTGACAATAACTCTTGTCTTGTTCACGCGTGTGAACAAGACAAGAGTTATAGTTAGGAATAAGCTTTTAAAACACCTTTGAAATTCACTAAAAAAAACATAGGTTTCACAATCGTTATGTTAGGAATTCGCTTTTGAAAAACCTTTGAAATTCACTGAAAAAACCATAGGTTTCACACTCGTTATAGCTAGGAATTAGCATTTAAAAAACCTTTGAAATTCACTGAAAAAAACATAGGTTTCACACCAGTTATAGTTAGCTGAACAGTTTACTCATACAAAACCATTGAAATTCCCATGTTATAGTTAGTTGGACTCACTATAACTCGCGCGCCCGCAATCCACTGCTGATGATGTCACATATTACATCATTCATGACATGGTCAGTGACATCATAGGTTTCAGGCCTTATATATTTAGGATTTAGCTTTAAAAAAAACTTTGAAATTCACTCCAAAAAAGTTTTAGGGGTGTTATAGTTTGCTGGAGATTTCAGTCATACAAAACCATTGAAATTGCTCCTATATAGTTAGTTGGACTAGCTATATTTCGCGCACCCGCAATGCACTGCTGATGATGTCACATATTAGATCATTCATGACATGGTCAGTGACATCACTATTGACATCTCAAATGACATCACTGATGACATCACTGATGACATCATCCAGTGAATTTGGTTTGCTTCTTTATTTAAATATGCATTATATATATAGCAATTTGCATTGAATAATGAGTGGATATATATAAATAAATATTTGGATGGAGGATTTAGTAGCAGTGTAATTGACTGTTTACTTGACCAATTTATAGTGTCTCACTAAATATAGTGGATAGGGACTAAACTGTGCGAATATCTGTATCACTTTGTCAGTTGTTGTGTAAACTGATTCTCCAGTTGCTTACTAGCTATGTGAAAGTCTATATTAGTTATTGATTAGATAACTGAGTATTTGTATGAGAGAGTGAAAGTGTGTGTGGTTCGTTGGGGGGTGTGTGACTGTCCAAAGATGTGTGCATAGTTGATTCAGTAGATATATGAAGTTAAAATTACATGTTCTAACAGTTTGGGTGAGTGAATCTCTTTAAGGGTGTGGTGATGAGCAAATATATTTCTCAATGGTACATTTCCAACAAACTAGAAAAATAAAAGGCAGCGTATGTGTCAGTTGTTGTATATAAATAAGTATCCATAAGACTCAATGATTGTGTGAGTGACTGTATGGATAACTATATACTTGTAATAATGATTTTATAATTCACTAAGTATGACTTACCATCTAAAGGAATAGATGAAGTGGTGTTTGTATAAGTGTGTAGTTAAGTAAGTATGTAAGTATGATCCATTGTTTGCCTAAGTGAGTAGGATGACTTCACATGTGAATAGGATGTGTGCTGTTATTTAATGTCGATATAGGTGTATAAGTATTTTTGAAAGTGTTCAATTGTTCATTGACAGCATGTATGAGTGAATCTACAGGTAAGTGATTAGATGTGTGCATACATCTATGAATCACTGAGTGGGTTTTTAGATACTTGTATTACTGTGACAATGGATTCAAATATGATACTCTGTATTTTACATTGAGTGATGAAAGAATTTACTAGTGTATGAAAAAGTGTATGTGATTGTCACGTGGATGATGTCATCAGTGATGTCATTTGAGATGTCATCAGTGATGTCACTGACCATGTCATGAATAATCTAATATGTGACATCATCAGCAGTGCATTGCAGGTGCGCGCAATATAGTTAGTCCAACTAACTATATAGGAGCAATTTCAATGGTTTTGTATGAGTGAAATGTCCAGCAAACTATAACACCCCTAAAACTTTTTTGAGTGAATTTCAAAGTTTTTTTTAAAGCTAATTCCTAACTATATGAGGCCTGAAACCTATGTTTTTTCAGTGAATTTCAAAGGTTTTTTAAATGCTAATTCCTAACTATATAAGGCCTGAAACCTATGGTTTTTTAAGTGAATTTGCAAGGTTTTCTAAATGCTAATTCCTAACTATATAAGCCCTGAAACCTATGGTTTTTTAAGTGAATTTGCAAGGTTTTTTAAATGCTAATTCCTAACAATATATGGCCTGAAACCTATGATTTTTTCAGTGAATTTGCAAGGTTTTTTAAGTGCTAATTCCTAACTATATCTGGCGTGAAACCTATTTTTTTTTCAAAAAACTTCAAAGGTTTTGTAAATGCAAATTCTATTAGCGAATAACGTTTTTATATGTTAATATCCTTCTGGTACCACCTGAGCAGCCATCTCATTTCTCAGTAGAACCGAGGCACAAGAGAGCACAAAACAAGAGTGGAAAACGCAAAAAGGGGGCAGGGTAGAGACCCTCTGACCCCCTAGCCCTTCTCAGGTTGTCCCAGAAGGACCCCCAAGGGCACAATTATTATTATGTTTTTTTTATAAAATTGCGGGGATACGCAATTGTACGTGTACCGTGCGCGCACCCCGCGATTTTTTCTTTTTTTTCTTTTTTGCCCTTGGGGGTCCTTCTGGGACCCCCTGAGAAGGGCTAGGGGGTTGGGGGATCTCTACCCTGCCCCCTTTTCGTGTTTTCCACTCTTGTGCTTCAGTTCTCCCGAGAAACAAGATGGTGGCCAACTCTTCCTGGTTTGGACAGTTTGGAATGTTGACAGTCGACTGCCAGCCAATCAGGACCGCGCTCGCGCACGTAAAGGTAGGCGCACGTACGCGTACGGTGTGCGGACCCGTAAGCTCATATAGATGTATATGTGTTTTTGAACCTAATTTCCATAAAAACCACTGGAGCAAATTTCACCAAACATAGCAAAGGCACATCTGCGTACCAGTGCCTACAATTTTGCCAAATTTGGAGTAATTCCATACAGCGGTTCGGGCTGTAGACTTGTCAGACCGTCCTATGGAAATTAACATGGGGAAAACACGTTTTGGGACCCCCTTTTTTCTCAGCCCCCACTTCACGAATCCCCCCGAAACTTTTAAGGGAAGGAGCGGAGCGCAGCGAGACCATTTTAAGGAAAATTACAGGCAGATCCCTCAATCTGCGCCAAAGTTTTTCCCAATAGAATGTTCGGAATTTCCTATGGTAGCCAACCCTAAATATATATACCTACTGGCTATCGCCATGGGTCTGCATCGTCTCTTTGGATTCGAGTCCTGTGTGCTGGAGGCGAAATCAGGAAGATATATATATATATATATTTATATATGTATATATATATATATATATATATATATATATATATATATATTCCGCTCAGTGGAGTTGTCCAACTAGCGGGTAGCACCCGAGCCTGCGTGCGCCTTCCCCAAGGCGTTAGTTGGTATGGGCAGTTGCGTGCTTGTAATAGGCCCGACGCGTTTCGGAAATTTTTTTCCTCATCAGGGGCCAGCAGTAAAGTGCACGACGTCTACCATCTCCCTGTATAAAAACACGTATAGTGCTTATGGGAGATGTAGTCCATATATCCTGGATGGATGCACTTACAAGTTACTGCTCGTTCCAAAGGCTCTAACATGAGCCCCCAAACATCACTCCTGTCCTCATCCGTCACGCAGCTCCACTTACGAGACTCCTTGGATAGCGGGTCTCGTGGCCCCCGTTTCTTCGGGGTGGTGCTACCCAGCGGCAGGACCGCCGCTAATGTATTCCGCTCAGTGGGGTTGTCCAACTAGCGGGTAGCACCCGAGCCTGCGTGCGCCTTCCCCAAGGCGTTAGTTGGTATGGGCAGTTGCGTGCTTGTAATAGGCACGACGCGTTTCGGAAATTTTTTTCCTCATCAGGGGCCAGCAGTAAAGTGCACGACGTCTACCATCTCCCTGTATAAAAACACGTATAGTGCTTATGGGAGATGTAGTCCATATATCCTGGATGGATGCACTTACAAGTTACTGCTCGTTCCAAAGGCTCTAACATGAGCCCCCAAACATCACTCCTGTCCTCATCCGTCACGCAGCTCCACTTACGAGACTCCTTGGATAGCGGGTCTCGTGGCCCCCGTTTCTTCGGGGTGGTGCTACCCAGCGGCAGGACCGCCGCTAATGTATTCCGCTCAGTGGGGTTGTCCAACTAGCGGGTAGCACCCGAGCCTGCGTGCGCCTTCCCCAAGGCGTTAGTTGGTATGGGCAGTTGCGTGCTTGTAATAGGCCCGACGCGTTTCGGAAATTTTTTTCCTCATCAGGGGCCAGCAGTAAAGTGCACGACGTCTACCATCTCCCTGTATAAAAACACGTATAGTGCTTATGGGAGATGTAGTCCATATATCCTGGATGGATGCACTTACAAGTTACTGCTCGTTCCAAAGGCTCTAACATGAGCCCCCAAACATCACTCCTGTCCTCATCCGTCACGCAGCTCCACTTACGAGACTCCTTGGATAGCGGGTCTCGTGGCCCCCGTTTCTTCGGGGTGGTGCTACCCAGCGGCAGGACCGCCGCTAATGTATTCCGCTCAGTGGGGTTGTCCAACTAGCGGGTAGCACCCGAGCCTGCGTGCGCCTTCCCCAAGGCGTTAGTTGGTATGGGCAGTTGCGTGCTTGTAATAGGCCCGACGCGTTTCGGAAATTTTTTTCCTCATCAGGGGCCAGCAGTAAAGTGCACGACGTCTACCATCTCCCTGTATAAAAACACGTATAGTGCTTATGGGAGATGTAGTCCATATATCCTGGATGGATGCACTTACAAGTTACTGCTCGTTCCAAAGGCTCTAACATGAGCCCCCAAACATCACTCCTGTCCTCACGCCGTCGAGCAGCACCACCCCACAAACGGGGGCCACGGAGCCCGATGTTAATGGACTTCCATGTGGAGCAACAAGCATGGATAAAAACAGACGCACTTTCTGGGGCTCACTGAGGGCTTTATCGAAGCATTTATGTGAAAGGGGCATGAAATCACAAGGACTGCAACTCCCAGGCTGCAAAGTGTGACTCATTCAGGGCGGAGCAATTCAATATCAGGAAGCTGCAGCCTTACATGCCTCTCCAGACCGCCACTGCCTCTGAGGAAGAGTTGATCTCGAAACGCGTCAGGCAGCGGTCTGCTGCTTTTTAAAGGACTGGAAAATGCGTGCTGTTTGTACCTAATAAAGGCTTGATGGGGAACAAGCGGTTTGGAGCTCGAGTGCCGCTCAATTCTTGGACACCCCAGTGAGCTTGATGTAAAGGCGGCGGTTCAGCCGTCGAGCAGCACCACCCCACAAACGGGGGCCACGGAGCCCGATGTTAATGGACTTCCATGTGGAGCAACAAGCATGGATAAAAACAGACGCACTTTCTGGGGCTCACTGAGGGCTTTATCGAAGCATTTATGTGAAAGGGGCATGAAATCACAAGGACTGCAACTCCCAGGCTGCAAAGTGTGACTCATTCAGGGCGGAGCAATTCAATATCAGGAAGCTGCAGCCTTACATGCCTCTCCAGACCGCCACTGCCTCTGAGGAAGAGTTGATCTCGAAACGCGTCAGGCAGCGGTCTGCTGCTTTTTAAAGGACTGGAAAATGCGTGCTGTTTGTACCTAATAAAGGCTTGATGGGGAACAAGCGGTTTGGAGCTCGAGTGCCGCTCAATTCTTGGACACCCCAGTGAGCTTGATGTAAAGGCGGCGGTTCAGCCGTCGAGCAGCACCACCCCACAAACGGGGGCCACGGAGCCCGATGTTAATGGACTTCCATGTGGAGCAACAAGCATGGATAAAAACAGACGCACTTTCTGGGGCTCACTGAGGGCTTTATCGAAGCATTTATGTGAAAGGGGCATGAAATCACAAGGACTGCAACTCCCAGGCTGCAAAGTGTGACTCATTCAGGGCGGAGCAATTCAATATCAGGAAGCTGCAGCCTTACATGCCTATCCAGACCGCCACTGCCTCTGAGGAAGAGTTGATCTAGAAACGCGTCAGGCAGCGGTCTGCTGCTTTTTAAAGGACTGGAAAATGCGTGCTGTTTGTACCTAATAAAGGCTTGATGGGGAACAAGCGGTTTGGAGCTCGAGTGCCGCTCAATTCTTGGACACCCCAGTGAGCTTGATGTAAAGGCGGCGGTTCAGCCGTCGAGCAGCACCACCCCACAAACGGGGGCCACGGAGCCCGATGTTAATGGACTTCCATGTGGAGCAACAAGCATGGATAAAAACAGACGCACTTTCTGGGGCTCACTGAGGGCTTTATCGAAGCATTTATGTGAAAGGGGCATGAAATCACAAGGACTGCAACTCCCAGGCTGCAAAGTGTGACTCATTCAGGGCGGAGCAATTCAATATCAGGAAGCTGCAGCCTTACATGCCTCTCCAGACCGCCACTGCCTCTGAGGAAGAGTTGATCTCGAAACGCGTCAGGCAGCGGTCTGCTGCTTTTTAAAGGACTGGAAAATGCGTGCTGTTTGTACCTAATAAAGGCTTCATGGGGAACAAGCGGTTTGGAGCTCGAGCGCCGCTCAATTCTTGGACACCCCAGTGAGCTTGATGTAAAGGCGGCGGTTCAGCCGTCGAGCAGCACCACCCCACAAACGGGGGCCACGGAGCCCGATGTTAATGGACTTCCATGTGGAGCAACAAGCATGGATAAAAACAGACGCACTTTCTGGGGCTCACTGAGGGCTTTATCGAAGCATTTATGTGAAAGGGGCATGAAATCACAAGGACTGCAACTCCCAGGCTGCAAAGTGTGACTCATTCAGGGCGGAGCAATTCAATATCAGGAAGCTGCAGCCTTACATGCCTCTCCAGACCGCCACTGCCTCTGAGGAAGAGTTGATCTCGAAACGCGTCAGGCAGCGGTCTGCTGCTTTTTAAAGGACTGGAAAATGCGTGCTGTTTGTACCTAATAAAGGCTTGATGGGGAACAAGCGGTTTGGAGCTCGAGTGCCGCTCAATTCTTGGACACCCCAGTGAGCTTGATATATATATATATATATATATATATATATATATATATATATATATATATATATATATATATATATATATATATATATATATATATATATATATATATTCAATGAAAAAACCATAGGTTATAGGCCATATATAGTTAGGAATTAGCATTTACAAAACCTTATTTTACTCGCATAAAACCATTGAAATTCCATATATAGTTAGCTAACTATAAGCGCTAACTATATATCGCGCACCCGCAATCCACTGCTGATGATGTCACATATTACATCATTCATGACATGGTCAGTGACATCACTGATGACATCACTGATCACAACATCCAGTGATTGTATGTGTCTGTAAAGTTTAAATATTGAAGAATGAGTGGATGTATAAGTGTCTGGATGAAGAATTTAGTAGGTGCATGACTGACTGTATGAGTGAGTGATTAAATGTGTCTCATTGAGTACATGGGTTAGTGACTAAACTGTCTTAATTCGTGCATCAGTATGTTTGATGTTGTGTAAGCTGCTGCATGTGTTGATCAGTAGCTATAAGAGTGGCCATATGGGTTATTGATTGGTTGCCCAAATATTTGAATGGGAGGCTGAGTGTGTGTGTGGGTGGCTGGGAGGTGCGTGACTCTGTGCATAGATGTGTAAGCAGTTGATTCACTAGGAGTATGAGTTCAAGAGTGCATGTGGAAACAGCTATATGGGCGGTTGACTGTGCATGGGTGTGTTGGTGAGTGAATGGATTTCTCATTGCTACATGTGCAAGTAAGTACGTATGTAAAACACAATACATGTGAGAGTTGAGATATATAAATAACTGAACATAAGAGCCAGTGAATGTGTGAGTGGCTGTATCGATCACTGTGAGCTTGTATCAGGGATTATATAAGAGAGTAAATATGTGTTATTATATGTTTGAATAAGTAAGATGTGTATAACTGTATAGTTGAGGAAATGGAGGTGTGATTGATTCTTTGCATGACTGACTAGGTGTGTGAGTAACTCCATGGATGAGTGACAGTCTGTGAGTGTCTGTTTATACTGAGTGTATGTAAGGTTATATTAGAGTCTGAAGAGGTTCATTGTATTATCACATTAGTGATGTGATCAGTGATGACAAATGAGATGTCATCAGTGATGTCATTTGAGTTGTCATCAGTGATGTCATTTGAGATGTCATCATTGATATCATTTGAGTTGTCATCAGTGATGTCATTTGAGATGTCATCAGTGATGTCATCAGTGATGTCACTGACCATGTCATGAATGATGTAATATGTGACATCATCAGCAGTGGATTGCGGGTGCGCGATATATAGTTAGCGCTTATAGTTAGCTAACTATATATGGAATTTCAATGGTTTTATGCGAGTAAAATAAGGTTTTGTAAATGCTAATTCCTAACTATATATGGCCTATAACCTATGGTTTTTTCATTGAATTTTCAAGGTTTTGTAAATGCAAATTCCTAACTATATATCCACTATAACCTATGGTTTTTTCTGTGAATTTCATTGGTTTTTTAATAGCAAATATGAAAAGCTTTAAAATGTCAAGTACGTGATAGATAAAAACATTTTCGTATTTATGCACGCTGATGTGCTTTGAACGCTGCCCCCCCCCTCCCCTCTTTTGCCTTAGTAGTACTCTCTCTTTGCAGATACAGAAGGGTAGTTAACGCAGGCCTTTACCCCCGTTGTAGGAAAAGAAGCACAAAGGAAAAGGCAACAAGTTCCGCCGGACCTAGTGAAGCTGCAGCAGGTGCAAATAAGCTTCAGACAGTTCTACAAGCACTGCTCAGAAATCTCAACTGAGGCACTCAACATCCAGGACTTGCCATTCGGATCTTGGCGCCTTGTGCTGGTTCCGACCTATTCACACATCAGTCCACTACTGACATCACCTCATAAGCCAACGGGGCACCCCACGCCATCTTTCGGCGCAGCATTGTAGGATGGCCACACCAGTGCAGCCACTTGCTGGACACCACCTCGGTGCCATCCGGATCTCAGCGCGTTCGAGTCACTGTGCCGGAAGAGTAACCGGAACTCAGCTGAACACGCCGTCTTTCGGCGCAGCATTGTAGGATGGCCACACCAGTACAGCAATTTGCTGGACACCACCTCGGCGCCATCCGGATCTCGGCGCGTTCGAGTCACTGTACCGCAACAGTGACCGCAATTCTGCTGGACACGCCGTCTTTCGGCGCAGCATTGTAGGATGGCCACACCAGTGCGGCAATTTGCTGGACACCACCTCGGTGCCATCCGAATCTCGGCGCGTTGTGCTGCCTTCGGCCTATTCGCACATCGGTCCGCTACTGACGCCGCCTCACGTGCCAACGGATTTTCTACGCTTTTTGTAGCCCTATGCCGCATAACAGGTCATGTGACTTGTTTATAAAACTTTTCATTGGTTAATTTTACTTTTGGTTTCCTAAAGATGGAAGGCTTGGTCATATGACCTAAAAATAACACTTTTCATTGGTTTAGAACATTTTTTTTTCCCAAACGATGAAAGCCCCACCTTGTTTCTGGATCATTCAGACTGAAGCTGGCGTCAGCATGAGAGCACCACCATCTCGTGGCTCCGTCGTGGTCATTCCGCGAGCAATCATGGCAGCCGCTCCCCACCGGAAGCCTGCGGGAGTCGGGGGCCCCCAAGACTTTTGTAGAATCTTCACGGCTGAGGGGACGCTTTTCGAGAATGGAGCCCAAGCCCTAGCAGGCAAGCGTCCGAGTTCCAAGGTGTCCCAGGGCCATTTCAGTGGACCAGGCCCAAAACCGAGGAGCCGTCCGCCATTTTAGGAGCCATGTGGCAGCCGCCTATCGCTGCACTGCAAGAGTGGGAGCAACTCAACAACATGGTGAGCGAGACGCTGTAGCCGCAAGAGCGGGCGCAACTCAGCTAGATGGCCGCCACCTGGGGAGGCCCGTTCACGCCGCCTCCCCCACGGCCCCCCCCCCACCGGGCCGCCGCACGCCAATTTTCGGAGCAGCATTGTAGGATACCAAAACCAGTGCGGCAAGTAAAGGACATCACCTGGGTGCCGTCCAGAACTCTGCACGTTGTGCTGCCTTGGGACTATTCGCACAACAGACCGCTACTGACGAGGCCTCCCCCCGCCCCACCCGGGACGCCCCACGCCAATTTTCGGAGCAGCATTGTAGGATCCCTAAACCAGTGCGGCACCCAGGCGACATCACCTGGGTGCCGTCCAGAACTCTGCACGTTGTGCTGCCTTGGGACTATTCGCACAAAAGACAGCTTCTAACCATTGTTGCTTTTTGTGTTAATAAATGTTTAAATGTTTTTAGTTTTTGTTCTGTTCATTATCGTTAAAAGTTAATAAAGTTTTATAACCTTAATTTGTTGGAGTGTTATCTATTTTTTGAAAAACGGGTGAATGGGGCCTTGAATCGGGTTATTGTCATGTGTGGGCTTTGGAAGTGTGCTGCTGCAGGATCGGACATTTCAAACTCAAATGCACGTTCTTTTTCTTACCTTTCCGAAGCATGGAGCGCAATAGCAGGCAGAGAAAGGGTGATGCACGTGTTGAACACTACCTGACCTGGCAAGTTGCTGGCAGTGCCCCCCCGCCCGCTCCTGAAAGAGGGCACACACACACCGCCGCCCCGAGTACTTCACAAATCTTTAAAAGACCATGCGCTTGTTCATGAGGCTTAAATGGTTTATCACCTCTTCTAGAACCCCTACATCGACCCTCTGACGTTTCATGGAAAAATTACCATGTAACACAATACCAAGCCCTGTCAGCTGAAACCCCCAAGGAATCGTGGGGCATATTATCAAGGGGGTTTATCTCCGCTTTTTTGGCTTTAAAAACCATGAAAGCGGAGATAAAATTATTTCCCTATTATCAAGCTGTCGCTAACACCAGTTAGTGACACCTAAAAGGAGATAGCGACCATCTTGGGCCCGGCTTTGCATGTCAGTGATACTTATCACTAATGACATGCAAAGTGGCGTGCCAAGATGTTAGCGACTGGAAACAGTCCCTAACATCGCTACCTTCTATTACCAACTTTTGGACATATTCGCGCTAAGCGCGAATATCTCCAAAATCTAACACCTGCCCTGAGCAGTTCTTAGCCATGTTATCCAATGGGAGGTGGATAACATGGCTAAGAGCATTTGCTCGATAATACATGAATATCGCTGACTTTTCTGCGATAATAGCAAGGTTTATCTGCGATAAAAATCGCCGATGTGCGGCGATAATTTTTGTCTCTAAACAAGTTATAGACAAAAATTATCGCTAGTTGTTCGTAATATGCCCCCGGGTTTTTGCTTGCAGAAATCGGGAGGCGGGAGACTAGCACTGAAATCAGTACTCACACGCCTGAATCAGGAGGATTGGCATGTCTGAATTCTCTACAGCTGGGGCCATAAACTACATCCGCAGGGGTAGGTGATAGCCTGGGACCAGCCTGGCATCTAAAATGGCTGCCGTGCACGACAAAATTGTGGCATTCGAAAAAAGGCAAGATGGCGCAGCCGCTGGAAGAGATATATCAACATATATCAGCCTCCTCAGCCACCCTCAGGAAACATAGGGGATTAGGATATGTCTCCCGCACCCCCTTATACCTAGTACTTTAATTAACGAAGCACAAAATGGCGAATTCCCGTTTCGCTACCAGTTTGCGGCCCAGTTCGCGGCCCGTGAAGCGCTTCTACCGTGAAAAATCATTTTTTTTTTATTTTCCCCACGGGACCCTTTAATAACCCCAACAACATTCCTAGGGGGTCAAGAGGGGGATACCTTGCCCCCTTTCATTAAATTCCCCCTTAGTTTTTCACCTTTTCTTCTCTCTCGATCCTACCGAGAGACAAGATGGCGGCCGCTCCGGACTGTCACGCAGCAAAAAAAAAAAAAAAGCTCACGCACAGCCGCTGGAAGAGATGTATCAACATATATCAGCCTCCTCACCCACCCTCAGGAAACATAGGGGATTAGGATACGTCTCCCGCACCCACTTATAACTAGTAATTTAATTTACGAAGCACAAAATGGCGAATTCCCGTTTCGCTACCAGTTCGCGGCCGCGCTTCTACCGTGAAAAATCATTTTTTTTTTATTTTCCCCACGGGACCCTTTAATAACCCCAACAACATTCCTAGGGGGTCAAGAGGGGGATACCTTGCCCCCTTTCATTAAATTCCCCCTTCGTTTTCCACCTCTTCTTCTCTCTCGATCCTACCGAGAGACAAGATGGCGTCCGCTCCGGACTGTTTAGAATGTTGACAGACACCGGAGAGCCAATCAGCTTTCTGCGCGCAAAGTTCCGATAAGCGAAAAGTAAGCGGACCGGATCGCTGCCCAGAGCGCTGTTACAGATATATATCTTGGTTTGAACGTTAATTTCTCAAAAACTACTGGAGCACATATATTGAGACCTAGCAAAGGCACATCGGGCTAACAGTCCCTACAATTTTGCCAAGTTTCGTGCAAATCCATTCAGCCGTTCGAGCTAAAAGTGAGTCCAACCGCCCTATGGAAAACTCAATGCAAAAAACGCGTTTTGGGACCCCCCTTTTTTCTCAGCCCCCCCTTGACGAAACCCCACCAAATTTTCAGGAGCTGCTCAGAAACAAAATGTGCCATTTTCCTGAAAATTTCAGCCGATTCCATCCACAAACGCCAAAGTTATTAGACATAGAATTTTCAAAAGTCCCATAGGGAATTTATCCTAACTATATATACCTACTGGCGAACGCCAGTAGGTAATATATAAATATGTATATATATATATATATATATATATATGTATATATATATATATATATATATATGTAGCTCACAATCCTCACGATTACGTTAGGAAAACAGCACTCGTGGGCATGTTGGTATTAAATCTCCCGTTTTTAATTATTTCAGAGTCAACAAACGCGTTTCGGCTGCAAGCCTTCGTCAGTGTTGATTTTCGCGCGCGGAGCAGCAGTGTTTTTAAATCAGTATCACATGGTTAATGCATAACATAGAGAGGGGACTTCGGCATACACGCAAAAGGTCGCGCCATTTTGAAATGTGCAATTTAAACCAGTTTGTTTACCTGCAATGCATACATCATTAACATTGTACATGGGCTTTGCACTATTGATTGAAAATAATGCCGTGTATCGGCTAGTCATCCCAATTGTTGGTATCCCATCAAGCAATCTCAAATATTTACAATAAATAACATAACATGAGATACTGGTAATTCACAGTATGTCCACATATGTGGGTCTCGTTGTTTCGCCGTGGATTGGCAAGTAACCCCTGGATTACCTATACCCCGGGGGTAGGATATGATGTATCAGCCAACTTATTCGGGATGTGTTGTCCGGAGTATAATCATACTTCGGCTAGTGTCCCTCTTTTCTATATTAACCATATTACAAACACAGCATCGTTGTACATTTACAAAAACCAGAAGATGCTTATTGTGGTAAGTAGGTCCATTTCATCACATATTAATCACATATGTTACTGACCAAACCTTACTGAACAAAACCTGATACACCATAAACTAGAGCACACACGTACTAAGATAAATGATGTAGGATGTAGCTATACTTGCTTCCTTTACAAAAGTCAGACAGTTGTTACTCTGCACGTCACATATATCCCTATCCATTGGGGATGACTTTGCATGACAGGAAATATTAGTATATCAATTATCATGGAGCTTGCTCTTACTTATAGATTCAATGACTGTTCTAACTGTTTATTTTCCCAAGTGTACAGCAAGTTCTTCTCCACTGTTAAGCCCTAATGGTGACTTGGTCATTAAATCGATAATATATCTGGACTCCAAGCGTCTAAGTTGTTTCAACCTATCACCCCCCCTCACATTCGCCGGAATGTAGTCAAGTCCAAAGTACTGTAATTTGCTCCTATTGTGTATTTCATCAAAGTGTCTTGCGACAGGGTAGGAGGGGTCTACCCTGTCAATCGCTCTTTGATGTTCCAGTATTCTGATTTTTAGTGGGTGAATCGTGCTGCCCACGTATCTAAGACCACATGGGCAGACAAGACAGTATACAGCGAATGGTGTGCTGCATGTGAGGAATTTCCTAATGGGCTTTGTCATCTCTGCCCCAGGCAACCAGTATGTTAGCGTTCTTTTGCTCCCTGCGCAGGCCTTGCATTTTCAGCAGGGAAAGAAGCCCTTCATTTCAGCCAGTGTATTTTTCTTCAGTTTCTTTTTTTTGAAGTGACTTCTTACCAGGGTGTCTCTGAGTGATCTCGCTTTGCGAAAAGTTATTTGGGGTTTCGGGGGGATGTCTTCCTTGATCACAGGATCAGTTAGAAGAACATGCCAATTCTTTGCAAATATTCTCCTAAGATTCCAAGATTGTGTGGAATAAGATGTGATCATCCGGAACTATACCTACATATTTCCAATAAGATAATAAAAGATTATTCCAATCTCATTACAAATAAAAAATATCAAAATTTAAATTTGCTAAACATATATTAAATGTTGAACACATAACTGGACAAAAAAATTATGATGTATTTTTAATAATAAAAAAATCCATAACATTCCACAAATAATACATATAGTATAGGCACTTCAATTTATAAAACAGCACGAAAAAATGTATCTCAGGAAAATACAGATAACTATTCCCACTACAATAAATGTAGGAAAAGTATTGAATTACACAAGGGTAAAATTTACTATTCCCACTCCACTCACTGCAATAGTAGGGAAAGTGTTGGATTGCGGAGGGGTAAGATTTACTATTCCCACTCCAGTCAGTGCAACAGTAGAGAAAGTGTTGCATTTGGAAGAGTAACATTTACTATTCCCACTCCATTCAGTGCAATAGTAGAGAAAGTTTTGGATTGCTGAAAAGTAAAATTTACTGTTCCCACTCCAGTCAGTGGAACAGTAGGTAAATTCTTGGATTGCGGAAAGTTCAAATTTACTATTCCCACTCCAGTCAGTGCAACCGTACTGAAAGTGTTGGATTGAGGAGAGGTTACATTTACTATTTCAACTCCAATCAGTGCAACAGTAAAGAAAGTGTTGGAATGGTGAGGGGCAAGCATTGAATTGCACAAGCTCAAAATGTACAATTCCTACTCCAGTCAGTGCAACACTAGGGAAAGTGTTGGATTGTGGAGGGGTAAAATTAACTATTCTCACTACACTTTATGCAATATAACACACACTTTAAAAAACAATTAACATTTTAAAAACATTATTAAATAACAAAATATTTTTAAAAATCAAATAGAAAAAGTATATATATATATATATATATATATACACTGAAAAAACCATAGGTTATTGACCATATATAGTTAGGAATTAGCATTTCCAAAACCTTACAAATTCACTGAAAAAACCATAGGTTATAGACCATATATAGCTATATATGGTCTATAAGCTATGTTTTTTTCAGTGAATTTCAATGGTTTTTTAATAGCAAATATCAAAAGCTGTAAAATGCATTCTTATTTTAATGCAAAAAAATATTTTATATGTTTTTAATATAATTTTTTTATTTATATATTTTTTTTGTTTCTCTACCGGTCCGCGCACCGGGTAGCTTCCCGTTAGCTCAATTTGGTGCCGCGACCCGGTCCGGGAACCGGGAAACGTTCCGTTAGCGGAACTGCTGCGCAAGAAAACAACATCGTGACGCGTCGCGTAAACGCGACGTATCGCATTGCCTCGTAATGCGTTTTTTTGAAGCGTCGCGTTAGCGCACCCAGAAGTGCTCCGGAGCGCGAACCGAGGCGCGAAGCGCAGCGCCCCGGAAGCGCTCCGGGTGCGTAGCGGGACGCGTAACGTAAGCATAACAGGTCATGTGACTTGTTCATAAAACTTTTCATTGGTTCATTTTACTTTTGGTTTCCTAATGATGTTAGGCTAGGTCATATGACCTAAAATAATGAAAGGCCCCACCTTTTTTCTCACTCTGACTTTCAACTTTCTGAGAGGAAGACCTATTTTGATTCTTAAGAAATGGCTTCATTAGTAGCTGCAGCTGGTGGACCCCCACCACCACCACCACCTTCTAGGAAGAGAGGACCACCTCCTCAGGTTATCCTTCAGCAAGAGGAGGAAGAAGAGGAAGAAGAGGAAGAGGAGCAAGGGACGAGGGGGTTTTTACCTGAGGTGCCGAGGAGGTCCCATGTGAAAGAAAATTACATATGGCAATTTTTCACATTTCCCCGGGGCCAAAAAAAGGTAAATGCCCGCTACGTTACCTGTCTGATCTGCAAAAAAGATCTGTCCAGAGGGACTGATAAGAAATACAGCTATGGCAATTATACCATGCATCGGCACATGGACAGGTGGCACCCTATAAATTATAGTGCTGCGCAAGTAAGTGACCTGCAGGATAACCCCCCTCCTGTGGCCAGTACATCCAATGAAGAGGCAGTGACGGGATCAGAGGCGAGGGAGACGGTCCCAAATATCCAGCTGAAGTTTGGGAAAGTGAAGCAAGTGTGCATTTTTTGCGGCCAATTGATTTGCTACAGGGAGAGTAGCATACATTTAATCAACACAGCTATTGACAATCACAAATGTCCAAAACGCCGCAGAAAATAAATTATCTTTTTTTTTTGTTGCTCCTGTTGAGCCCTTTATAATGAATCATTTTCGTTTCCCCCCCCAAAAAAAACAAAAAATATAGAACCGTTCAAAAAATACAATAAAAGTAAAAAAAATGTTCAGAAAAATAATTTAAAAAAACAAACAACAAAAATGATTTAAAAAAAAGTTCTTTTCAGAACTACCTCCCCTTTATAAGAAATTGCTAGAATGTTTAGCACTCTGGCAACCTCTATTTCTTTTGATTCGCTTCCCGGTTCGCGCGCCGGTACGCGAACCGGAAGCGAACCAGAATTTTTTTTTTTTTTTTTAAAAAGAAGAGTAAGTATAAGGGAAGTAAACAGAGAGTAATGTTAAAAGAAAGACAGCTAGAGGGAGTAACACAGAGATACTGTTTAATAGATCTATTTACAGAAGAAAAGATGTAAGAGGGTATAATTGTGAAAAACAAAATAGATAAGGAAGTGAAAGAAAAAAAGGAGAGTAGAAGAATAATAAACAAGAGTTTCTTAGAGAATGTGAGTGAATGTTCAAATTAAGAAGAAATACAGTAAAGGATGTGGAATGAGAGGTAGGGATAGAACCGGACTAAAAGAACAAACCTGAGGAAAAGTGTTAAGAAAACAGTGAGCGAAAGTAAATAGGAATAAAACAAGATGTATGACAATGACTAAGGTTAAAACATGGGGAATAACAGAGAGAAAAAACAGAAAGCAGAAAAGAAGAAGTGACAGAAAAGGAATGATTGAAACAGAAAAGAAATGTAAATAACATAGTGTGCTTGAACTACAGGGAGAAAGCATAATAAACAAGTAGTGAAAGAGTGATGAGTCAGAGACAGTGAGAGTGATAGAGATGGAGTGAGTGAACAAGAGTGAGGAACTATGAGAACAGAGGGACTGAGAAAAGGAGTGAAAGGAGTAGAGTAAGTAAGTAATAGAAAAAGGAATGAGGGAAGTAGCAAAGGCAGGAAACTGAGGATTAAAGAAATGAAGCAGTGGAACTAATAAAAGTTAAATGTGAAAGAGATGTAACGGAATGAGTACTAAACACTTACCTTATAATTATCACTTGTTATTTTTATACTTTCAATCTGTGAATGAAAGAACAAAAATTTTAAAATTGATAGAAGGTAGTAAAAGATGAGTGAGCATAAGACAAGATGAGTACATATTAAAAATCACAATTCAAAGTACAGAATTAATTTGCTGTTCTCAGAATATATCAAATTTCACTAAAAACAGTGAGTTGAAGGTATTCATCATATAACAGCGGGGCAAAAAACCACAATCAAAATGATTGTGTTTAAAAAACCCATATAATATAACCAATCAGAAATCAGAACTCCTCAAAAGTAACTTACTTTCCATGACGTCAAAGGATGTCCTATGAACAGCTTATACTCTGTTGTGCTGTTATTATTTTCTGCCCACCACTTTCTGAAAGATAAGCTCCATCGTTTTAAGAAAAATGAGACATACAAAGCAATTTAAAACAGCACACTAAATTACAGCAACACCTAGAATCATCATAATCCAGTTACCTACCCTAAATTCTCACTTCTGAAAACAAGTCAAAAGGCAACATTGCTTCATAGTCAAACAGTAATCATTGCCGAAAGACCGGCCTTTTTTACATTTCAAATAAGCTGTGTAATATCCTGATGTTGTCAAAGGACCATCATGTCATATAATAGCTGCAGTTACAAATGTTCTTCCTGAAATCGACGACTGTGTAGCCAAAACCTTTTTAATTAGATTTGACAACTTATTTACATCTGGTTTATATAGTTGGAATTGTAAAATGACATTTCACCCATAAGTTTCTATCAATAATGTGGACAGCATTGCAGACTTACATTACCTCTACTCCTTCTTTTGATCTGCTGCTTGAATTAGCTTATTAAAACAAACTATTTTCGCTCTGTGCTACACTTATCCACAAGGCTATATAGTGTAGGAGCAATTAGAACCTCTTGAAATTCCTCAGAACAAATCCCGAGATTCCTTCCCTAAAATTTTGGTTGTAAGAACACCAGGTAAGAATTTTTAAGGTGAAAAGGCAATCTTTTTTTGAAAGTTAAAACAGAATCATTGCAGAATGACCAGCCGTTTCCAGACTTCAAATAAGTTGTGTAATGTCCTGATGTTGTTGAAGGACCCTCATGATATATAATTGCTGCAGTTAGAAAAGTCCTTCCTGATATTGACAACTGAGAAGCCACAAAATTTTTAATTAAAGTTGTCAATTTTGTTCCATCAGGCCTACATCGTTGGAACATTAAAATGACATACTGGCCATATCTTCGTATAAATAATGTGAACAGCATTGCAGACTTACATTGGCTACACTCCATGTTTTAATCGGCTGCTTTTACTAGCTTATTAAAGGATACTGATTTAGTGTCTGGCAAAGTTAAATATATAAATCTTTCTGAGTCTACACTAGTAGTACTTGATAACGTACAATTCTCGCAGTCATGCTGCCATTGATAAGAAAGGCCAAACAGATGATCTACATCTACACCTTCATCTTGCAATACATTAAGCATATACATTAAAAACTCCTGACAATCTTGCTGAATATTTTGAGAGAATTGTGTTTGACCTGAACATTTGTCTAACAGATTTCGAATTTCAGACACACTTTTTACTCTTGTTCTATCAGCGCTACATTTCTCTAACACAGAATTCAACAAACAGCAAAAACGTTGATCCAAATTGATCACAATCTGTTATTTTAAAGTTTCTAGAGAAAAGACAACATTAACCACTACATTAGGATAGCAGTTCACACCAGAACTACTTTCAAATTGAAAACCAACAACATCTTCAACAGAATTCATTTTCTTTCTGCTTACAATTTTGGGTTCATCGACTTTTGGTCTTTTTGCTACAACCTCCCTACTATTAGTGATATTTCTTCGTTTCCGGCCTACCACACGTTTCTCAAACAAAGGATATTGAGGCAAATGTGGCGCATACTCTCTTCTTAACCTATTGTATTCCATAACACAATCTAGATCCGCACAAATGTTTGTGACATCACACTCAATCAAGTACAAACCCGATAAAGTTCTGACTCGTGACAATACTACATAAGCCATACCCTCCTTGAACACAGAACTGCCAATATTCACCAAAGCACTGTCTACACTTAAACCTTGTGATTTATGGATTGTCACCGCATATGCCAAGCAAACAGGAAATTGCTTACGGCAAACATATAAGTCTTTTACAAGCAAAAACCTAGCTGTGCAAAGACCAATTAGCTGTACTTCCTCAATGCCATCAAATTTTATTTTTAAAAATTCAATTCCATCTCTATTTCTGTATTTCTCAAAATCAACAACATTACCCATTGATCCATTTACCAGACCACTTTCAACATGTAAATTTCTTCTCAAAATGATACGGCAATTTAAGCACACATTCAGAGTCTTTTCAAAACCAGCAGTTTTAGATATAGTCTTCTCAAATGAATCCAATTTAGATTTCAAATTCTCAGACAAAACAATTGTTGCACCCATATGCTCTATTCTGTCAATAGCTTCCAGTTTCACAATATCTTGGTTTTCTAAATTCAACATTTTGTTGTTGAAGATGGAACATTCTGCAAGAGTTGGCATCAAACATATTCCCGATTTCTTCTCAGTAATTTTATGAAAAATATTCTCTGGCAGAACGTCTTCTTCTGGATACAAATTTGACAGTAATCGTGCATGTAAAGCTTCTTTCCCACGCTCAGTCACTTTCCTGATTCTAACATCTTGTAGAATATTCTTGTAATCTTCATCCTTCGCCTGTCGCATATTTTCACGCAGCTCAGCATAATTGGAGTTTAACCATATGTTAACGTTGCCAATGCTCCCTAGGCACTTCCTGGTATCTTCATGCGTAAGAAGTTTAAACACTGGTTGTCCTTTCACTGGTGTCAGCTGCAGAAGATCACCGAAAACAATGATGTGTTTGCCACCAAATAACACATCATACTCTGTTTTAAGAACTTCCTGCATTCTCAAATGCACAAAGGCAAGCATGACATTGGAAACCATGCTTACTTCGTCAATGACAAGAAGTTTCATCTTCTTCAGGACTCTAGATACTTCACAACAAGCATCTCCCGATAACTTGTGGTATTGTAATTTGTTATCATGCTCCACTGGCAGCATCAGTAGATGATGCAAAGTAATACCTTTAATATTATGTGCTGCCAGTCCAGTTGGAGTGGTGACAACACAAGTCAGTGATGACTCAGTTCTTTTCTGAAGATAACATGAAATTGCTTTAATGAGGAAACTTTTTCCAGTTCCTGCTTCTCCACTCACGTACAGTCGGACAGGCTTCAACGACGTACATGAGCACTCTTTCTTCTCATGACTTAATCCATGATCAATTTGGCTGGTAACTTCATCATATATTTTCCTTTGCTCAACGTTGAGTTGTCTTTCCAAATCTTCTAAGTTAACCACATCCTCCTGAGCATGTGCCATGGCTCTTTCCACTTCAATCATGGCAGTGGCAGCTTCATTTTCGATAACTGGTCCTCCTAGTGGATCCTGACTCAATGAAACAGAACTCTGACTGTCCTGAGAACTGTCTCTAGCAATCTCGGCTGCTATTGTTGCTTCCTGCTCGATTTCTGCATTCAACATTTCTAGATATTTTGGAAAAACAGGGCATTCTATGGACTCCTTGGCTGCATTGAAAGAGTCTTCGTAACAGAGGAAATCTCCAAGCAGTTACTCTTCTGCATGCCAAGGCTTGAAAAGTTGCAAAAGAGCTAAATAGAAAAACTATTTTTTTTCTGGAGATTCGCAATCTAATTTTCGATGATTTACCAATAGACATTTTTTTTTGCTTGACCAGACATCCCTCACTTCCAATTACAGCATACACTCCTTTATCAATATCTTCTGTGATGTTCCTCTTGAAAATGTAATTTTGTAGAACCTCATACAGACAAACATTCTCCAGGTGACTGCTTCTATTTGGATAATATGTATCCAACATGTTGGTCTTCAAAATATCTGTTATGCTTGGCTCCTTCTCCGCCAAATACTCAATTTCCCGTACAGGTTTGAGAACTCGATTACGCGTTGCAGCAAGACCAAGACTTGCCCAAATGATACTTTTAGATTTGGCATAGAGACTTGCTGAAGATAACCGGTCAGAACATTCGTAAGCTCCGATTTCTCAATGCGACAACATCTTCAGACTGAAACTGTACAACTTCTTACTGAGGCTCATTTCATGGGAAATTTCCTCCCAAATATCCTTGAGTTCTGTCTTTTCTTTTTTTGTGATTTAAGACGTCACATACCGAGCCACAGCCATACAGTTGTCAGCCACAAACTGTATATCCATGTTAGCATTCCACATGGACAAAATCACTGGGTTGTAGTAATTGATGTTCTTGGACTCTTCGTTTCTCTTCAAATTGTATGTATTTTTGGGTGATTTCCTTGTCACATTATGTCGCAGCGAAGACATCAAATTGTTCACTCTTCCTTTAGATATCACCAATCGTGGAAATCCAAAACGACATTTTGTATAGTACTTGTTCTTGTTTCTGAATTTACGACGACAGTACTTTCCACAACGATGGCTTTGAAACCGTAAAACTTGTTCTCTTAGACTTTTGTCTTCCTTTGTCTTTGGAACAGCACATGTAGAATACTGTTCTATGAAATTCATCACTAAGTCATCCGGATCTGTTCCAAATTTGGGTGCATCTTTGATCCATAGCAGCATATGTATATGAGGAGCACCTCGTGCTTGATACTCCTTTCTCCAGAAGAAATCCAACACCTCTCCAAGAGGTGGATTTTTCTTGTTCGTGATGAAAGACATCATAGCTTCAAATCTATGATTGAAGTACCTGCATACATTCACTGGATCCAAAGAGCACAGTTCTCCGGGTGTCTTGAATTCAATATTTTCAATGTTTCCATTTGCCTCTCGTAGAAATTCAAGTAAGTCTTCCCAGCCATACTCAGCACAGCTGAGAGTGAGGAACCATGTGGGAGTTCCTAAGTTCCTCAGCATACATTTTAAGTCACCATGACGATGGTACCAATACTCATTAGTACCACGCTGACATGCCATCAGATTAATCAGGTGAGAATCCAATATACTGTCTTGCACATTGACTTTATCCATAAAGTCCCTTGCTGAGATATTTCGCAGTTGTAGACCACTTTTCAGGATGTGGTTCACTGCATAAGACAGTCCAGACAGATCACTTTCAAACAATAGATGAAACAAATAGGGAATGCATTGACGAAACCTAGGATCTTCTGCATACAATCGTAAAGTCCGGTAATCAGAAGCAGGAATTTGATCAGGTCGCTCATCATATCGTCCTCCTCGACCTGTGGGAAATAACTGTGGAAAACACCGAGCTTCCAAACTTTCCTCCCAAACACTAATGGGACTCCCTTTGGCTTGTTTCATTTGAAACAACTCAATAGCATTCCCATGACTTCCTTGGAATGCAAAGGATGAACACTATAATGTTCATATATTTCTTCATTTTTAGAGACTTCTACTTTCTCAATTTGTCCAGCACACAATTCGCTGTCTTCTTCTTCACTTACTTCCTCTTCTGCAACACATACATTCTTGTAGTACTCATTGTTTTTTATCAAATACAATGTTGCCTTTTTGACTTTCCTAACATCCACTAAATCTTGCCAGATTTTCTTACTCTTTGTCGGAACACCATTAACTAGGATAACCAGAGGTTTCTCTTCCACTTTCTCTGCTCCAATTGTATTAATGTTTTTCTTCAAATCTAAAGGCAAATAAACAACTCTTCCCTTTAATCCTCTCTGTAAATCTGATGGAGGCAATTTCCCTATCTTTGGCACCATTCGTACAATATCCTGAAAGGGATGCACACTTTGAATCAAAATAGATTCATAAGTATTTAAATCCTTCAATTCAGAAGGAATGTCAACCAATTCCAGATTATTATGAACCGCTCTAGCAGGCATCCGGTTTGGTTTAATTTGTTAAAACAATAAGTACACATACGTTGGTCCGATCCCAAATCAAAACAATTTTCTACCATCAAGTATGTAGCAAAATCCTTCCATTCACTATTGTTTTCCATTTCACTTTTTGCATATAAATCCACTAACTTAGTCTGATTCTTATAATAAGTCTGTCGACAACACACACAAGTGAAATTAGGCCTCTCACTTGATTTCACCTGAAAGATGGAAATTTCCTTGTGAAACTTATCTATATTAGAAATCTGTACACTCTCTTCCACATTACCTTCTTCTACTGGGTCAATTTCAACATTGTTCTCTTTACTAGCAAAGTAACGGAACTCAATTTCTTCACAAATATTCTTCACATGTAGTTCTGAACCATGCAAAAGAGCACTGCTGTAAGAAATGGGGGTTACCCAAATCTCAACCGGGGTAGCATGGCATCAAGAGGGCAGGCCAAACTTCGAGGACATGTGAAGCATTCACGCAGTATCCACAGCCAACACACCAGGCACACCACAAAAGAGGCAGGACACCAGTTTGAGTTGGAAAAAGATACGTTGTTTAGTAGGGTTTCCAACCTGCAAGGCAAAAGAATGCAAAACAGTAGTGTCACACAAGACGCCCAATGGCGCCAGAGCCAAGTGAATAAAGGGGGGAAATTATGTACATAGGAAGTAGTCCATGCTGAAAGAGAAAAAGGATGGAATCAAAATGTCATTAGATCTGGAGCCCAATCTGGCGGGGCCAACTCAGACTCTCATCCTACAGGGAAGGCTGTAAATGCAGAAGTTCTACGTTAGCATAGTTAACCATCATGCACATTAACACCAACCCTACCCCTGTTAGGGAAAGAAAACATTAGGGCATCACGGTATAACATGGGCAGGAACACCTGCAATAAATCAGCCTATCTGGCCTATCAATCTAGTACATAAACAAGGGCCTGGAATAACATCAGGCCAACCCATTGACCAACCTAGGCGGAACATACATCGCCCAGCATAGATATCAGGTAGGAGCCCTCCTCATATATCAGGAACACCTGTAAGGAAATAGCTAGGCTCCCTCTACCAACAACCTTGGGGTATCAACATCAGGCAGAACGTTGGCATCACTATAAGCATAAGACATCAGGGCGTACACAACAGCCAACTCTCTTCATGAACATTAGGCATACACATTATAGAGCAATGGCAGGCATTAAACCATAAGCATGAGCCTAATCCTCCCCACTGGTGCATCATCTAATGAAGGCTCACTTAGGCATCTGTTCCCTCCCGGCTCACTCAAGCCAACCTATATGGGGGCGTGCCCTTAGGCCAAAAACACACTGACACACTGGGCATACTCTTCTGGAAAGACAAGCTAGTGAATGCCCATGCAAACCTGTTACTTCTCTCACTCTGCAAGGATCTAATTCTTGCAACAACTTCATTTTCTGTTTTAAACTTTTCTTATTAAATGTACGAACAAAATCACAAAGCAAATTGGTGGAATCCTGTCGCACACTACAAATACTACAACATTTCCAGGTGTAGAGTGGTCCCTTAGGACTTCTTCCTAAAACCTCATCACCTAACATCTCTTCTGCATCTTCAGACACAAGTTTTTCTTTTTCAACCGGACAACCATCTTTTACCTCATATGCTCGACCACTGGTGTCAACTGCATGCACCAAATCATTGTCCTGAAAGTAACTCTCCTCATTGAAAAATTCCTCACAACTTGAACTATGCATCCATTCTCCTGAGAAAACTTCACAAAAATTACTACGATTAACTACTCTCTTCCATCTACTATTTGATTTGAAATCAGAAAATACCTTGTTTAGTTTCCTAATTCTATTGATTACCAAAATAAATAACTTTCGCTTAATTTCGAAAGCCTGATCAATAATTTTCTGTACATTTTTCTTTTTCTTATAAAATGTCACTTTCTGTTGGCCTTTCTTGAAATTTTTTAACAAATTGACAATTATCCTGTTGCGGAACATTCGCCTACGAATGTCCCTGAATTGATTTTCCCTTCTACTGCCATGCACAGACTTATCTCCTGCTCTAGCAGAAACTTTTTTGACGGGCCTTTCCTTTTCCTTTAAATTGTCTCTCTTCTTATGCACTAAAACATGTTCAAAACTGGTATTTTTTTGTCTGCAAATTCTTTTTAAAAATGATTTTATTTTCTTACCCGGAGCTTTTTTGGTGACTTGATATGATTTAATAGTAGAGGACTGCTGCAAATCTTTACCAAGGTGGAGTGTAAGTCGCTTTGCTTCTTTTTGTTTTCTCTGCCTTGAGGGCATTTTTAAAGTTTTCTAAAGATCTTCAGTTAAATCTGTGGAATTTTTAAAAAAAATTGATATTAACCACTATTACCAAACAGTAAACTAATTACAGTAGGCAGACAATTAACACACTGGTTGTCAATTCTATCTACAGTAATTTAACAACATAGACAAAGGGGGCATATTTACAAGGCACTTGCACCAGGGGAAAGTGACTTAAAATTGCCAAGCAGCCATGAGGGCGTATTTACCACACCCATGCACCAGAGGGAAGTGAGTTAAAATTGCCAAGCACACATGAGAGCGTATTTACAAGGCCATTGCACCAGGAAGAAGTGACTTGAAATGGCCAAGCACACATGAGGGTGTATTTACAACACCCTTGCACCAGGGGGAAGTGACTTAAAATTACCAAGCAGACATGAGGGCATATTTACCACACCCATGCACCAGGGGGAAGTAAGTTAAAATTGCCAAGCACACATGAGGGCGTATTTACAAGGCCCTTGCACCAGCAGGAAGTGACTTAAAATTGCCAAGCAGACATGACAGCGTATTTACCACACCCATGCACCAGGGGGAAGTGACTTAAAATTGCCAAGCACACATGAGGGTGTATTTACCACACCCATGCACCAGGGGGAAGTGAGTTAAAATTGCCAAGCACACATGAGGGCGTATTTACAAGGCCCTTGCACCAGGAGGAAGTGACTTGAAATGGCCAAGCACACATGAGGGTGTATTTACAAGATCCTTGCACCAGGGGGAAGTGACTTAAAATTACCAAGCACACACGAGGGCGTATTTACAAGGCCCTTGCACCACCATAAGGTGTGGCCTATCCAGAGGTATGCTGGATTGTCTGTCTGCCATGGTAAAACCAAGAAATATCTAGGAGCAAAAAGGCAGGTCTTGGAGTCACAAACGTTTGTTTGAGGTGAGACCTACTCAGGGTTGCAGATGAAATTTTGGCTTGTTGAAGAGTACAGAGGACATAATACATGTGCAGGCCAACAGATGAAGTGAGTCATGTCCACTGCACACTTCAACAAAGGCCAGACCTCCTCTGTCTCCCTGGGCAGGCCTAAACCTCATCTGCACAATGTGATTAGTAATGTTAGGAAACACAGGTGATGTAATTGAAAAACGTGCAAATATTTTTGCTCATTTCACAATCACATCACCTGTGTTTCCTCAGCTTAGGTATCTCATTGAGCAGATATAGTCTAGCATATCCAAGAGTACGCAGAAGGTGAGGACTGTATGCAGCAGTGCAATGTACATAATTCTCCTCCAATGACAATTACAGAAGCCTCAGCATATCCATGCCCCCTAAACAGTCCTAAATGTATATCATAATTATCATAGTGACTATGAAACTCTAGCAGTACATATTGTGAAACCTAAATGACTTCAAGAAACGAGTTTTTAAACCATCAAACAAGCAAATTATTCTCCCATATTCATGTTGGGAAATGAAATATTTATTTAAAAAAGCAGACCCCTTGTTGTCCTTCTCATAAATGTGAAAAGTATTTCTTTAAAAAAAAAAACGATTTTCTGTTCATAATTTGAAAACACAGCACAGCTCCTATGTACAAGCACACCCTAGCTGGCTTCCTTATTTTCTCCAAAAAGCATACTAATCTCTGTCTAGATTAAATAAATCTTTTCTCACCTTAGCACGATTTTTAAACACATCATGTAAGCAAATTAGTCTCCCAGATTCATAGGAGAAGTACCTTAAAATTGTCTAGCACACATAGGGGCGTATTTACAAGGCACATACACCAGGGGAAAATGATTTAAATTTGCAAAGCACTCATGAGGGTGTATTTACAAGGACCTTGCACCACCTTTAAAGTCACTTTTAAAATGGGGAAAATGACGTGAATGTGTCTCATAAGCCTTGTAAATAGGTCCCCATGTTGACTATGTAACTCTTGCAGAACATATTGTGAAACCTAAATGACTTCAAGAAACGAGATTTTAAACCAACAAACAAGCAAATTATTCGCCCATATTCATGTTGGGAAGTGAAATATTTATTTAAAAAAGCACACCCTATGTTATCCTTCTCATAAATGTAAAAAGCATGTCTTTTTGTTAAAAAACAATTTTCTGGTCATAATTTGAAAACAAAGCACACCTCCTATGTACAAGCACACCCTGTCAGAACTAATACTTCACATTATCTATAATTATAATTTGTCAAAGAAGCAAAATCTTTTTGGAAAAAATAATGAAAACACTTGACACAAAACAACATTTTAAATGCACAGCTGGCTTCCTTATTTTCTCCATAAACTATACTAGTCTCTATCTAAATTAAATTAATTTTTTCTCACCTTAGCAAATGCTTTTTGAATTTCAAAACAGTCTCAGACGCACACCAATTTTTCTTTAGCAGAGCAAAGGGTATGCACTCCAGAGGCTGCAACCAACAAAGGCACAGACATGCTGTATTTCATCACACATATCTCTCATGTCACCCAATCAAAACTCTTCCCTCACTTTTTTCAAATCAACACCCTTCCCCCTTCTGCCCTTTCTGCCCTTTTTCCATAGCAACTACCTCCTGAAAGACCTCTCATGTTTACAAGTTCACACAACAATGTTTCAAATGAACTCTGAACTCTCAGTACACCTGTAAATCCACTGCAATGTTTCTTGAAATCATTTTTTATTAACCATTCAAATTACATCTTTCAAAGAACACATCCATGCACCCTAACTTTCTGTTTTCAGAAATGGAAATCCACCAATCACTGCTAGTGAATCATTAGCACTGAAACTCCACAGTTTTTTTTCTTTACAAACTCCTACTGTTTCAACTGCCATTTCATTCCCACACTTCATCTGACGGCAGCAGAACCTCCTCTCACCATGTTTTCTGTCTGGATTCTTGGATATAGCTACATCCACTGGGCTCACAGGTATGCTGATAACAGAAATTTACACAACCTCAATTTACAAAATGTGGAAATCAAATGGATTGGCCAAAGAGGAGTGAGATGTCACCAATTGATACCATTGGTGAAAACCTTTATACATTTGCCAAACCCTGACCTCATAATAGTGCACTGTGAAGGAAATGATTTGGGCACTTTGACTAGGGTAGGTTTGGAAATGCTTTTAAAGGACACCTTTGAGCAATTGATTGCACTTTTTCCTCAAACTGCCTTGGTATATTCCAATATATGCCAAAGACAGAAATGGAGGTGGTCCAATCAAATTTGTCCACAAATTGAGAAAGCGAGGAAACATGTAAATAAGTCTGTTTCAGCATATATGAGAGACCATGGAATGGGCGCCATCTACAACAATAACTTGCGTTACTACATGCAAGATATCTACAGAGGAGATGGTGTGCACTTCTCAGATGAGGGAAACAGAGTTTTCATACAAAATTTAAGACTGTGTATTGGTACCTACTTATAAGTACCTAGAACGTACACAGAACCCAAAAGCTCTGTTCAGAGCTACCTTAACTATAATTACTCTTTTTAAATTTCGAATGTACCTTTTTTCACTAATTTTCACTTATGTTCGCTTCCCGGTTCGCTACCGGGTTCGCGTACCGGCAGCTAACCGCGCAAAAAATTCCAGGTTTTTTTTCCGGATATATATGAGCCTCCTCAGCCACCCTCAGAAAACCTAGGGGGTCAGTATACGTCTCCCATTTCCCGCATTGTTTTCCCTCCATCTTGTGATTTATTTCATCCGAAACACAAAATGGCAAACTCCCGTTACGCTACCGGTGAGCTACCCGGTTCGCGTACCGGGAAACGCTTCTTCCACAAAAAATCGAATTTTTTTTATTTGCCCCACGGGACCCTTTAATAACCCCCACATCATTCCTAGGGGGTCAGGAGGGGTCTACCTTGCCCCCTTTCATTAAATTCCCCCTTCGTTTTTCTCCACCTTTTGTCTCTCGATCCTACCGAGAGACAAGATGGCGGCCGGTTCGGACTGTTTAGAATGTTGACAGACACCGGAGAGCCAATCAGCTTCGCTTCGCGAAGTTCCGTTACGCGTCAGGTACGCGAACCGGAGCGCTAATTAGAGCGCTGTTACAGATATATCTGTTTTTTAAAACGTTCATTTCTCAAAATCCACAGGAGCACATATATTGAGACATTGCAAAGGCACGTCGGGCAAACCATATCTACAATTTTGCAAAGTTTCGTGTAAATCCATTCAGCCGTTCGAGCTAAAAGTGATTCCAACCACCCTATGGAAAAATGAATGGGAAAAACACGTTTTGGGACTCCCTTTTATCTCGGCCCCCCCCTTGACGAAACCCCCCCAAATTTTCAGGGGCTGCTCAGAAACAAAATGTGCCATTTTCCTGAAAATTTCAGCCAATTCCGTCCACAAATGCCACAGTTATTCGACATAGAATTTTCAGAAATCCCATAGGAAAAAAATCCTAACTATATATACCTACTGGCGACCCCCAGTAGGTAATATATATATATGTATATATATATATATATATATATATATATATATATATATATATATTCAATGAAAAAACCATAGGTTTTAGGTCATATATAGTTAGGGATTTGCATTTACAAAACCTTATTTTACTCGCATAAAACCATTGAAATTCCATATATAGTTAGATGCGCTAACTATATATCGCGCACCCACAATCCACTGCTGATGATGTCACATATTACATCATTCATGACATGGTCAGTGACATCACTGATGACATCATCCAGTGACTGTATGTTTCTGTAAAGTTAAAATATGTCTTACATATTGAAGAATGAGTGGATGTATAAGTGTCTGGATGAAGGATTTAGTAGGTGCATGACTGATTGTATGAGGGAGTGATTAAATGTGTCTCACTGAGTGCATGGGTTAGTGATTAAACTGTATTAATTTGTGCATCATTATATCTGTTGTTCTGTAAACTGCTGCATGTGTTGATCAGTAGCTATATGAATAACTATATGGGTTATTGATTGGTTGCTCAAGTATTTGTATGGGAGACTGAGTATGTGTGTGGGTGGCTGGGAGGTGTGTGACTCTGTGCATAGATGTGTAAGCAGTTGATTCACTAGGTGTATGAGTTCAAGAGTGCATGTGGAAACAGCTATATGGGCGGTTGACTGTGTGCATGAGTGTATTGGTGAGTGAATGGATATCTCAGTGCTACATGTCAAAGTAAGTACATATGTAAAACACAGTACATGTGAGAGTTAACATATATAAATAACTGTGCATAAGAGCCAGTGAATGTGTGAGTGGCTGTATGGATCATTGTGAACATGTATCAAGGATTGTATAAGAGAGTAAATATGTGTTAGAATATGTTTCAATAAGTAAGGTGTGTATAACTGTATAGTAGAGGAATTGGAGGTGTGTTTGATTCTTTGCATGACTGTCTAGGTGTATGAGTAACTCCATGGATGAGTGACAGTCTGTGAGTGTCTGTTTTCACTGAGTGTATCTAAGGATATATCAGAGTCTGTAGAGGTTCATCGTATTAACACATGAATGATGTCATCTGTGATGTTGTCAGTGATGTCATTTGAGTTGTCATCAGTGATGTCATCAGTGATGTCATTTGAGATGTCATCAGTGATGTCATTTGAGTTGTCATCAGTGATGTCATCAGTGATGTCACTGACCATGTCATGAATGATGTAATATGTGACATCATCAGCAGTGGATTGCGGGTGCGCGATATATAGTTAGCGCATCTAACTATATATGAAATTTCAATGGTTTTATGCGAGTAAAATAAGGTTTTGTAAATGCAAATCCCTAACTATATATGGCCTAAAACCTATGGTTTTTTCATTGAATTTTCAAGGTTTTGTAAATGCAAATTCCTAACTATATATCGACTATAACCTATGGTTTTTTCTGTGAATTTCAATGGTTTTTTAATAGCAAATATGAAAAGCTTTAAAATGTCAAGTACGTGATAGATAAAAACATTTTCGTATTTATGCACGCTGATGTGCTTTGAACGCTGCCCCCCTCCCCTCTTTTCTCTTAGTAGTACTCTCTCTTTGCAGATAGTGAAGAGTAGTTAACGCAGGCCTTTGCCCCCGTTGTAATCCGTCCTGCCTGCTTGTCTCTCCATTTGATTGATTATTATCCAAGCATTTACTGTTTTATAATTGATTCTCTTTGGTTCATTCTCTATTTACAAACAAGCACAAAGTCGCAATACTCTGTTTAGTCTTTGCAGATCGTGAAAAATCGTGTAAAAAAATAAAAGTAATCGAGCAAAATCAGTAGGCCACTAATTGGATCTCTTTTTGACCTCGCTAAAATAGAAATATTATAAACAACCCTTCATGAGAAATACGAAAATAGTGAGATGAACTGAGCTCCACACCATGAGGGCTGCAAGACAGCTCGGCTCCGTCACCCACCCCGCTCAAAATAACGACAAACCCTATGCAAATATTAAAAATATAGACAACACACCAGCAAAGAAACAGGGTAAAACATTTTATTAAATAACTATTTACATAACTATTTTATACTTTTTATTGCCCGATCCGGCTAGCTCAATCGATCGAGCATGAAACTCATGCACTCTGATAGCAAGCGTTGCTACTGATGCTATGCAGACCAAAACTGGTTTTCAGTTTGTACATTTTTCTAGATTTTTCAATCCAAGGTTGGTTGACTTTGTAGAACGATGGCTTCAGATTTTCAACATACGGTGTGGTGGCGCGGACTGGGAGGGGGCGCTTCACTCCTGCCCCCTCCCCAAGTAAGATTTTCATACGTGAAAGTACGTTAATGGTTTTGGTCCCTGAGTTGCTTCAATGTCACTGCCATTCTCAAATGGCATAAGTTCTGGATGTTGGGTGCCATAGTTCAGAGTTCTGAGCAGCGCTTGTAACACTGTCTGAAGCTTATTTCCACCTACTGCAGCTTCACTATTCTCAAAGTAAGTGAGTGTCGTTTGTGGACCTGACTGCATTTGAAAAGAATGTGATATGTTACCTTCCTAAACAGCTTGACGGAGGCCCCCGAGGGGCGGTGTGATGGCCATGGACTCGGAGAAGACGCTTGGCTCCGACCCCCTCCCCAAGTCTTATAGCACTGGTGTAGCCTGAGATCGCCCCCGACATAGGCGGCCGGCTCCCGGGGTCCGGCGGAACTTTTTGCCTTTTGATGACTCTTCTATTCTGGACCTTGTCCCACAATCCGTTTGACCTGAAGACACGCTGTAGTGGGGCGCCCCTTTACCGTTTCAGTTGCCATTCCGCCCGCTTTTGCTACACTGTGCCTCTTCCGCCATTCAGCTGTTTACCGCCCACTCTTGCGACTACAGCGTCTCGCTCACCATGTAGTTGAGTTGCTCTCGCTCTTGCGGTGCAGCGATAGGCGGCTGCCACAAGACTCTCAAAATGGCGGCCGGCTCTTCGGTTTTGGGCCTGGTCCACTAAAATGGCCCTGGGACACCTTTGAACTCAGACGCTTCCCTGATAGGGCTTGGGGGTGTGCACCTGTTTCAACGCATTTTTTACAACGCACTACTGTTACAACGCATCCATTACAACGCGGATACTGTTACAACTCATGTTTTTACAACGCATTTTTTTACAACGCAGGTACCTTTACAACGCATACCATTACAACGTAAGTATTGGTAAGTATATAGTTATTTTTTAAATGTTATATGTTTGGGGTAAAGGGGTATTTTTAGGGGTTAGGGTCAGTTTAGGGTTTTTGGGTAAAGGGGTATTTTTAGGGTTCAGGGTCAGTTTTCAGTTTTTGGGTAAAGGGGTATTTTTAGGGTTCAGGGTCAGTTTTCAGTTATTGGGTAAAGGGGTATTTTTAGGGTTCAGGGTCAGTTTTCAGTTATTGGGTAAAGGGGTATTTTTAGGGTTCAGGGTCAGTTTTCAGTTATTGGGTAAAGGGGTATTTTTAGGGTTCAGGGTCAGTTTTCAGTTATTGGGTAAAGGGGTATTTTTAGGGTTCAGGGTCAGTTTTCAGTTTTTGGGTAAAGGGGTATTTTTAGGGTTCAGGGTCAGTTTTCAGTTTTTGGGTAAAGGGGTATTTTTAGGGTTCAGGGTCAGTTTTTAGTTTTTGGGTAAAGGGGTATTTTTAGGGTTCAGGGTCAGTTTTTAGTTTTTGGGTAAAGGGTTATTTTTAGGGTTCAGGGTCAGTTTTCAGTTTTTGGGTAAAGGGGTATTTTTAGGGTTCAGGGTCAGTTTTCAGTTTTTGGGTAAAGGGGTATTTTTAGGGTTCAGGGTCAGTTTTCAGTTTTTGGGTAAAGGGGTATTTTTAGGGTTCAGGGTCAGTTTTCAGTTTTTGGGTAAAGGGGTATTTTTAGGGTTCAGGGTCAGTTTTTAGTTTTTGGGTAAAGGGGTATTTTTAGGGTTCAGGGTCAGTTTTCAGTTTTTGGGGTATAGGCTAAAAATAAATTAAATTTAATTTTAAATTAAATTATTTAATAGTAAATAAATTAAATTAAATTACATTGTATTTTTTTAGGGGTTGAGGGTCAGTTTTGAGTTTTTGGGGTACAGGGGTACAGGGTAATAATAAAGTAAAATTAATTTAAATTTAAAATAATAAACGGAAATTAAATTATTTAAAATTACATTAAATTATATTTTTAAAATTAAGTTACTATTATATTATTAATATTAACATATACTTACCAATACTTACGTTGTAATGGTATGCGTTGTAAAGGTACCTGCGTTGTAAAAAAATGCGTTGTAAATACATGCGTTGTTACAGTATCCGCGTTGTAAAAACCGCGTTGTAACGGTATGCGGAGTAAAAGTCCGCGTTGTAACATCATATATCCGGGCTTGGGTCCCATTCTCAAAAGCGTCCCCTCAGCCGTGAAGATTCTACAAAAGTCTTGGGGGCCCCCGACTCCCGCAGGCTTCTGGTGGGGAGCGGCTGCCATGTCTGCTCGTGGAATGGCCACGACGGAGCTACGAGATGGTAGTGCTCTCATGCTGACGCCAGCTTTAGTCTGAAACATCCAGAAACACTGTAGACTACCAATTCGATCAGTTCCGGTAGCGCCCCAACATGACCCGGAAGAGAAGAACTTGCCCTCCCCTCTTTGACTGATGGTTCTTGTTGCCTGTCCCCTCTGTTGTCATTTAACAGAACTTTTTGGACTGCTGAAAGGGGTTGTGTTCCGAACGCTGGTTGGTGGAGACATTTTGACTATATTCTTGACCTACGTTGTCGCGTAATGCGTTATATGACACGCCGCGTTAGCGCACCCGGAAGTGATCCGGGGCGCGGCGCGCAGCGCGTAACGTAAGCATAACAGGTCATGTGACTTGTTAATAAAACTTTTCATTGGTTCATTTTACTTTTGTTATTTTAATGATGAAAAGCTTGGTCATATGACCTAAAAATTATGCTTTTTATTGTTTTCGAACATTTTTTTTTTAAACATATATGTTATAATATTCCAGGCTAATGTACTTTCCCGGAAAATTTACAACTGTCCTGCAAGTAAAACATCATAAATAGGCTCTCGCAACTACATGTGTAAAAACAAAACGAGGTACAATGACCAAAAGGGCAAAAGATGCGCAGAAGCAGGTTCTTTGGTGTAAATCTTCTTGTCACAGCAAGATGTTTATTTTCTCCAGACTTGAGAATAGTAACATTCGCCGACACGTGTTTCGTCGTGTACGGATGAGTCAACACGACTCCTCAGGGCTGGTGATACAAAATAATGTAAGCATGTCATTCTGTATTCATGTTTATCTCAAAACTGCATATGGTGACAAAAAGGTGCATCCAACATGCAGTAGTGACGTGCGTGTAATTTCGCACACGGTTGGTGAGAGTGATAATGATGCTTGCATTCTGGGGCAAGTGATTGGTGATTGATCTATAGTGCTAGTGTGCACGTAGTGAGTGAAATGGACGTTAAAAGACCTGTGTGTGGTCGTGATTCACTCGTACACAGTGGTCCTAAAATTAGAGGGTTTCTGTGGTAGTGGGAGATATATAGTGAGATGTCAAGAGTATTTATTAAAAGTGTGTCAGTGAAGAGGTATCAACGTGGCCTCTTAACGTGGTGGAGCAAAAGGTGTCTCTAGAAGGTGAAGATCCAGACAGCACTGTCCATGCAAGAAACTTTTCATACATGGATGATCGGTATTACCTTAAACTCCAAATCCAATGTCTGGTCGGAGTAAGTCTGGGTTTTTTAAGCACTGTTCTGGCTACACAGAGTGAGGAAGAAGAGAGAGCAAGGGAAATAAACTCATGAGGAGGCTTCGAAAATGAGGAAAATGTGCGTAGGACTAGGGTTTATCCATGAAAGGATGTAGGGCAGCAAGTCAGTACTTTTCTTACCACAAAAGTGTATTTTTTTCGTCGATATTGTTGAGAGAAAGATCAGTAGAAATAACAAAATGTGTCTTTCGTCAGTTTGGTGCTCGTTTCCCACTGGTGCTGACGATTATAGACTATGGCGCTAAACAAAGAATAAAAGAATCGTAAGTAAATGTTTAGACGCGCCATACTGTGCTGCCACAAGAAGTATTTCAGTTCACAATGGTCCTGAAATGTAGCTGCCCCATCGCGTGTTAAAAGTAAACGGCAGAAAATTATTACCTGAGTCTCGCTTTGTTGCAAAGCGGAAAGCCGGGAGGGGATTCAAATGATGAGCCACAATGAGGAAACGGGTACGTCCCTCTACGGCGGTATGCTGTTAAGCAAAAACGGATTAAGATTAGAAAGGCGTCCTCAGAACAAACGCCCTAAGCCCAGGGTAACCGGCGCTTGCTATATCAGACGCGGCCCCTTAAACTAAGAGACAGCGGTGGCTAGACTCTCACTTACCCGCTGTAGGCAATCCCTCCTCCGTTGGTTCCCGGCGGTCGTCTCTCGTGTACGAACACGTGACCCCGGGAGAGGAGGGATTATAATGGCTTCAGTAGACATCGATGATGTCCATCTATTGTATGTGTACGTGGGCGCCATTTCTAAGAGGGCAGGTATAGATATAGAAAGGCACATTTGTGTCTCTCTTTTCTGTTGCATGGGTCGTCCACCTTTGTTACAGTATGTAACAATAGTTAGGAGGAGGAGCAAAATGTAAAATACTTGTGGTGTGAGTAGGTACCAAATGTCTCACTGTTCGCTGATAGGAAATTATTGAATATTCACTATGTGTGGTGATGGCGTCAAGGGTTTTCAGGTCTTTTAGATGACAATGAATACCTTTATCTCAAAGTCCACAAACCTACACATCCCTGGCTGTACACCCTACCTAAAGTCCATAAAGACTTACCATTCCCACCTGGCAGACCCATAGTGTCAGGGATTGGGGGCCCTACGGAAAGAGTAGCTGAATAAGTGGACCTTTTTCTAGGACCCCTAGTGAAAAACCTTCCTTCATTCATACAAGACTCAAAACATATACTAAACATCATGGCAGATATTGATTGGCAGAAGGACACTATACTAGTAACCATGGATGTAGTGTCCCTTTACACCAGCATTAACTTAGACCTAGGAATTGAAGCTATCACTAAGGTTCTTTCCAACAGACCAGCTTCACTATGGGCACACACAAACATGTTAATACAAATGATGAAGATCATCTTGGAGAATAATTTCTTCATGTTTGATCGTAAATGGTACCGCCAGAAGAAAGGAGTAGCCATGGGCTCCAAATTTTCACCCTCCTTTGCGAATCTCTTCATGGGGCATTGGAGGCTGACCTTATTTGGGGCACCGAAGGAACACAATACACTGACTCCATAGTCTTTTGGGGTCGATACATAGATGACTGCTTTCTCCTGTGGTCCGGAACTGAGGAACTTCTGCTATCTTTCTTCGAATACCTTAACACCAACACATGGGAAATCAGCTTCACCATGCAGCATAGCTTAACCAACATTGAATTTTTAGACTTAGAATTCTATGTGAAAAACAATCAGTTACATTCGAAACTTTTCAGAAAACCAACCTCATGCAACTCCGTACTACACGCTTCCAGTTTTCATCCCGAACACCAGATACGATCTATCCCCTATGGGGAATTTCTAAGGGCCAAACGGAACTGTAGTGAAGCTTGTGAATTTGACTACTGCCTAACAAACATGAAAAATAGATTTCAGAATAGAGGTTACTCTAAAACTTCTCTTAAGAAAGCTGAGTTAAAAACTAGGGCCATCCCAAGACCTGATTGTCTAAAAACACGTACGGAGATGGAATCCCCCGATCAACACATAAGGTTCATAACTGAGTTTAATGCTTTGAACCACTTCACTAAAAAGAGTCTGAATAGACATTGGAAACTTTTAAAAGAGGACCCTACACTTAAGGAACTCATTCCAGAGAGACCTTCCATCACCTACAAGAAGGGTTTTACCTTAACAAACAAACTAAGCCCTACCGTTCCCCCGAACACTTCAGCACAGGACTGGCTGTCCACACGGGGCCTTGGTTTCCACAAATGTGGATTCTGTTCCATGTGTAAATGGGGTAAACACGGCACAAAGAATTTTGTTGGACATGATGGAATGGTCTATCAGATCAAACACAACATCACTTGCCTCAGTAAGTTTGTAGTGTATATAATCGAATGCCAATGTGGTAAGATTTATGTTGGTAGTACTATCAGGGCTCTCAAGGAAAGGGTAGCTGAACACATGAGAGCTATACAAAGGAGGGATCCCAGGTACCCGGTAGCCCTTCATGTTGCAGAGTGTCAACCCATAGAGGACGACATCAAAGTACGTGTTTTTGGGATTGATCTGATTCCCCTTAATATCAGAGGGGGTAACCGTGAATTGACGCTCAGGCGTAGGGAGGCCACATGGATCATGCGCTTACAGAGCGTAGAACATGGGCTTAACTACGATCCTGAGCTCCAATATTTCCTTGGAGATTAGAGTCTCACCGGGGGGATCCTTGGTGCACACAATGACTGATCTTTACTGTAATGAAACTATGTGTTCAAACAATGAGAATAGACGACTACATGAGATGATTCGTCTTTCTAGGAGTTAAATGTAATCTAATTCTGTTTTTTACTGCACTAAAAAATTATGCATAATATACTTTGTAATAGAACTATGTGTCTCTTTCATATTGTAAGCGGGTTCATGCAAATGTTTATTATTCGTGAACGCTTAGTAAATGTTACACATTCTGATGCCCATTAATGTAAGTAGAGACTCTGGGCTAACATAAATATACTTGTATATGTACAGCACTTATATTATTGGGGGTATGGTGTGTCCCCTTTCCTCACCTCCTAACCCAGTGCACAAATCATTCGACCATACTCGGCACGTCCCTGCATGCCCAACATCACACCTTCATCGTTTCCTCTTACTTGCCATATTTAATACACAAAAACTTAGCAGGGATCAAATGTTCCTGTTACCCCTGAAAACCCTTGACGCCATCACCACACATAGTGAATATTCAATAATTTCCTATCAGAGAACAGTGAGACATTTGGTACCTACTCACACCACAAGTATTTTACATTTTGCTCCTCCTCCTAACTATTGTTACATACTGTAACAAAGGTGGACGACCCATGCAACAGAAAAGAGAGACACAAATGTGCCTTTCTATATCTATACCTGCCCTCTTAGAAATGGCGCCCACGTACACATACAATAGATGGACATCATCGATGTCTACTGAAGCCATTATAATCCCTCCTCTCCCGGGGTCACGTGTTCGTACACGAGAGACGACCGCCGGGAACCAACGGAGGAGGGATTGCCTACAGCGGGTAAGTGAGAGTCTAGCCACCGCTGTCTCTTAGTTTAAGGGGCCGCGTCTGATATAGCAAGCGCCGGTTACCCTGGGCTTAGGGCGTTTGTTCTGAGGACGCCTTTCTAATCTTAATCCGTTTTTGCTTAACAGCATACCGCCGTAGAGGGACGTACCCGTTTCCTCATTGTGGCTCATCATTTGAATCCCCTCCCGGCTTTCCGCTTTGCAACAAAGCGAGACTCAGGTAATAATTTTCTGCTGTTTACTTTTAACATGCGATGGGGCAGCTACATTTCAGGACCATTGTGAACTGAAATACTTCTTGTGGCAGCACAGTATGGCGCGTCTAAACATTTACTTACGATTCTTTTATTCTTTGTTTAGCGCCATAGTCTATAATCGTCAGCACCAGTGGGAAACGAGCACCAAACTGACGAAAGACACATTTTGTTATTTCTACTGATCTTTCTCTCAACAATATCGACGAAAAAAATACACTTTTGTGGTAAGAAAAGTACTGACTTGCTGCCCTACATCCTTTCATGGATAAACCCTAGTCCTACGCACATTTTCCTCCTTTTCGAAGCCTCCTCATGAGTTTATTTCCCTTGCTCTCTCTTCTTCCTCACTCTGTGTAGCCAGAACAGTGCTTAAAAAACCCAGACTTACTCCGACCAGACATTGGATTTGGAGTTTAAGGTAATACCGATCATCCATGTATGAAAAGTTTCTTGCATGGACAGTGCTGTCTGGATCTTCACCTTCTAGAGACACCTTTTGCTCCACCACGTTAAGAGGCCACGTTGATACCTCTTCACTGACACACTTTTAATAAATACTCTTGACATCTCACTATATATCTCCCACTACCACAGAAACCCTCTAATTTTAGGACCACTGTGTACGAGTGAATCACGACCACACACAGGTCTTTTAACGTCCATTTCACTCACTACGTGCACACTAGCACTATAGATCAATCACCAATCACTTGCCCCAGAATGCAAGCATCATTATCACTCTCACCAACCGTGTGCGAAATTACACGCACGTCACTACTGCATGTTGGATGCACCTTTTTGTCACCATATGCAGTTTTGAGATAAACATGAATACAGAATGACATGCTTACATTATTTTGTATCACCAGCCCTGAGGAGTCGTGTTGACTCATCCGTACACGACGAAACACGTGTCGGCGAATGTTACTATTCTCAAGTCTGGAGAAAATAAACATCTTGCTGTGACAAGAAGATTTACACCAAAGAACCTGCTTCTGCGCATCTTTTGCCCTTTTGGTCATTGTACCTCGTTTTGTTTTTACACATGTAGTTGCGAGAGCCTATTTATGTTGATTTGCATTGTCTTTTGACTTGTTTGGACGGTTAAGGGTGTTTGCCGTCTGCTCTTTATGCACTACACAACGATACTCCATGTTCCTTGTACACACTGTAACGTTTAAACCTAGGTAGCGCTCCCCCGGAATCCTAACTCTCTAAAAACCCCCCTGCAAGTAAAACATATTCCTTTTTCGAGAAAAAGGGCGTTTCTTCGTTCCATGACGGAGCCGTTGAGTAAAAGAGACTCGGCCTGCTGTCTTAGTCGCCGATACGCCTGATTATCAGATTCTTATCGATCACTTTATGTTGCAGGAGTGGAAAACACAACTGCCCTTGACCATTTATCTTTACTACGTTCCTACATATTATACCTTTTATCCGTCATGTAATTGGACTACTTTATTTCACTTGCCTTTTACTGATTCGAAAACAGTGACTAAAAGTAAAAACTTTACCAATGTAAATACTACTACCATGTTTTGTTTTAAAAAGCTTTATTGTGAAAATGTCAGTATACAAATACGGGCCTATAACCACGTGGGCCGGCCACGGAGCAAACTGGAATCGTATATGATGAGGAGACATTTACATTATGGAGGAACGTAACGAACGAGCCATTAGGTTGCAAGAACTAAGGTGTCTAACAATTGCGGAATCGGTGGACGTACATTTTGTAATTAAAATACGACAGGGCCACTTACAAAAAAGTTATCTAGATATACATTTGCGTGCAAGTACCATGGGTGACGTTAATTCGAACTTTCAATAGTACAGTAATCAATAACACATCAGAACTTAATATCAATAGGGATGTCGAAATATTCAATCAATTCTCGTCCCCGCCCGCCATGAGCATCAAAACTGCATTCATATCTCGTGATATCAAGGTTGTTTAACTAGTACACAACAATGAAGTACGAGTCCCATTTATACCGGCGCCATTTTGGGCGAGGCCGGGCAAGTCCAAGATATAGTCAAAATGTCTCCACCAACCATCGGCCAGACCAGAACCCCTTTCGGCCCTTTATGCTACAAGATGGTGTCTTCCATTCAGAAAATATTATTGGCAGCATTTTGAAAGGAAACATAAACAGCCGTTCTCCTAGTGAGTTTCACATTGTTACATTTAGGAAGAATGTTGAAGAGTAGTATGTGGAAAATCTGAAGCCATTTTTCTACAAACTCTCAATCAGCCTTGGATGGAAAAAAAATCCTGAAGAATGTACAAACTGAAAACCAATTTTTGTCTGTATAGCATCAACAGCAACGCTTGAGTCAGCTTTGTGTCAAGCCGCCATTTTCATTCACTCAATAGCGTCCCCCTGCACACATTCAGGGACCTGGTCGTGTTTTCAGATGAAACGGATTGTAGGACAAGAAGCAGAAAAGAAAAGGAAAAAAGTTCCGCCGGACCTCGGGAGCCGGCCGCCTATGTGATGTGCGACCTTTGGCCACACCAGGGCAATAGTGAAGCTGCAGCAGGTGCAAATAAGCTTCAGACAGTCTTCCAAGCACTGCTCAGAACTCTCAACTATGGCACTCAACATCCAGGACTTGCCATTCGGATCTTGGCGCCTTGTGCTGGTTCCGACCTATTCACATATCGGTCCACTACTGACATCACCTCATAAGCCAACGGGACACCCCACGCCGTCTTTCGGCGCAGCATTGTAGGATGGCCAGACCAGTGCGGCAACTTGCTGGACACCACCTCGGTGCCATCCGGATCTCGGCGCGTTCGAGTCACTGTGCCGGAAGAGTGACCGGAACTCAGCTGAACACGCCGTCTTTCGGCGCAGCATTGTAGGATGGCCACACCAGTGCGGCAACTTGCTGGACACAACCTCGGTGCCATCCGGATCTCGGCGCGTTCAACTCACTGTACCGCAAGAGTGACCGGAACTCAGCTGGACACGCCGTCTTTCGGCGCAGCATTGTAGGATGGCCACACCAGTGCGGCAATTTGCTGGACACCACCTCGGTGCCATCCGGATCTCAGCGCGTTGTGCTGCCTTCGGCCTATTCGCACATCGGTCCGCTACTGACGCCGCCTCACGTGCCAACGGATTTTCTACGCTTTTTGTAGCCCTATGCCGCATAACAGGTCATGTGACTTGTTTATAAAACTTTTCATTGGTTCATTTTACTTTTGGTTTCCTAAAGATGGAAGGCTTGGTCATATGACCTAAAAATAAAACTTTTCATTGGTTTAGAACATTTTTTTTCCCAAACGATGAAAGCCCCACCTTGTTTCTGGATGTTTCAGACTAAAGCTGGCGTCAGCATGAGAGCACCACCATCTCGTAGCTCCGTCGTGGTCATTCCGCGAGCAATCATGGCAGCCGCTCCCCACCGGAAGCCTGCGGGAGTCGGGGGCCCCCAAGACTTTTGTAGAATCTTCACGGCTGAGGGGACGCTTTTCGAGAATGGAGCCCAAGCCCTAGCAGGCAAGCGTCCGAGTTCCAAGGTGTCCCAGGGCCATTTCAGTGGACCAGGCCCAAAACCGAAGAGCCGTCCGCCATTTTAAGAGTCATGTGGCAGCCGCCTATCGCTGCACTGCAAGAGTGGGAGCAACTCAACAACATGGTGAGCGAGACGCTGTAGCCGCAAGAGCGGGCGCAACTCAGCTGGATGGCCGCCACCTGGGGAGGCCCGTTCACGCCGCCTCCCCCACGCCCCCCCCCCCCCGGGCCGCCCCACGCCAATTTTCGGAGCAGCATTGTAGGATACCAAAACCAGTGCGGCAGTTTACTGGACATCACCTGGGTGCCATCAACATCTCAGCGCGTTCTGCTGCCTTGGGACTATTCGCACAACAGACCGCTACTGACGAGGCCTCCCCCCGCACCACCCGGGACGCCCCACGCCAATTTTCGGAGCAGCATTGTAGGATACCAAAACCAGTGCGGCACCCAGGCGACATCACCTGGGTGCCGTCCAGAACTCAGCACGTTGTGCTGCCTTGGGACTATTCGCACAAAAGACAGCTTCTGACAATTGTTGCTTTTTTTGGTGAAAAATGTTTAAAAGTTTTTACAGTTTTTGTTCCGTTCATTATATTTAAAAGTTAATAAAGTTTTATAATCTTACTTTGTTGGAGTGTTATAAATTTTTTTTAAAACGGGTGAATGGGGCCTTGAATCGGGTTATTGTCATGTGTGGGCTTTGCAAGTGTACTGCTACAGGATCGGACATTTCAAACTCAAATGCACGTTCTTTTTCTTACCTTTCCGAAGCATGGAGCGCAATAGCAGGCAGAGAAAGGGTGATGCAAGTGTTGAACACTGCCTAGCCTGGAAGTTGCTGGCAGTGCCCCCCCCCCGCCCGCTCCTGAAAGAGGACACACACACACCGCCGCCCGAGTACTTCACAGATCTTTAAAAGACCATGCGCTTGTTTATGAGGCTTAAATGGTTTATCACCCCTTCTAGAACCCCTGCATCGACCCTCTGACGTTTCCTGGAAGAATTACCACGTAACACAATACCAAGCCCTGTCAGCTGAAACCCCCGAAGAATCATGGGGCATATTATCAAGGGGGGTTATCTCCGCTTTTTTGGCTTTAAAAGCCAAGAAAGCGGAGATAAAATTATCTCCCTATTACCAAGCTGTCGCTAACACCAGTTAGTGACAGCTAAAAGGAGATAGCGACCATCGTGGGCCCCGCTTTGCATGTCAGTGATAGTGCCCTGAGCAGTTCTTAGCCATGTTATCCAATGGGAGGTGTATAACATGGCTAAGAGCATTTGCTCGATAATACATGAATATCGCTGACTTTTCTGCGATATTCATGCATTGCGGCCGTTTTTTATCGCATTTGCGATAAACCTTGCTAATAGCAAGGTTTATCTGCGATAAAAATCGCCGATGTGCGGCGATAATTTTTGTCTCTAAACAAGTTAGAGACAACAATTATTGCTAGTTGTTGGTAATATGCCCCCGGGTTTTTGCTTGCAGAAATCGGGAGGCGGGAGACTAGCACTGAAATCAGTAGTCTCACGCCTGAATCGGGAGGGTTGGCATGTCTGGATTCTCTACAGCTGGGGCCATAAACTACATCCGCAGGGGTAGGTGATAGCCTGGGACCAGCCTGGCATCTAAAATGGCTGCCGTGCACGACAAAATTGTGGCATTGGAAAAAAGGCAAGATGGCGCAGACAATGTTTATCAATAAGGATTCATTTATAACAAAATATTTTATCGCAGTGACAAATTGGCGGTCAACACTTCCTGATTTCCATTGAATCGAACGTTAACAGATGTCACGCAGCAAAAAAAATAAAAAGCTCACGCACAGCCGCTGGAAGAGATGTATCAACATATATGAGCCTCCTCAGCCACCCTCATGAAACATAGGGGATTAGGATACGTCTCCCGCACCCCCTTATACCTAGTAATTTAATTAAAGCGAAGCACAAAATGGCGAATTCCCGTTTCGCTACCAGTTTGCAGCCCAGTTCGCGGCCCGTGAAGCGCTTCTACCGTGAAAAATCATTTTTTTTTTATTTTCCCCATGGGACCCTTTAATAACCCCAACAACATTCCTAGGGGGTCAAGAGGGGTATACCTTGCCCCCTTTCATTAAATTCCCCCTTCGTTTTTCACCTCTTCTTCTCTCTCGATCCTACCGAGAGATAAGATGGCGGCCGCTCCGGACTGTTTAGAATGTTGACAGACACGGGGGAGCCAATCAGCTTCGCATCGCAAAGTTCCGTTTCGCGAAAAGTAAGCGAACCGGAGCGCAGCCTGGAGCGCTGTTACAGATATATATCTTGATTTAAACGTTAATTTCTCAAAAACTACTGGAGCACATACATTGAGACCTAGCAAAGGCACATCGGGCTAACAGTCCCTACAATTTTGCCAAGTTTCGTGCAAATCCATTCAGCAGTTCGAGCTAAAAGTGAGTCCAACCGCCCTGTGGAAATTAACATGGGAAAAACGTGTTTTGGGACCCCCCTTTTTTCTCGGCCCCCCCTCGACAAAACCCCCCCAAATTTTCAAGGGCTGCTCAGAAACAAAATGTGCCATTTTCCTGAAAATTTCAGCCGATTCCGTCCACAAACGCCAAAGTTATTAGACATAGAATTTTCAAAAATCCCATAGGGAATAAATCCTAACTATATATACCTACTGGCGATAGCCAGTAGGTAATATATATATATATATATATATATATATATATATATATATATATATATATATATATATATATATATATATATATATATATATATATATATATATATATATATATATATATATATATATATATATATATATATATATATATATATATATATATATATATATATATGTATTATTTGTGGAATTTTATAGTTTGAAAAAAATACAATGATATATATATATACATATATACATATATATATATATATACATATATATATATATATATATATATATATATATATATATATATATATATATATATATATATATATATATATATATATATATATATATATATATATATATATATATATATATATATATATATATATATATATATATATCATTGTATCTTTTTCAAACTATAAAATTCCACAAATAATACATATAGTATAGCCACTTCAATTCATAAAACAGCACAAAAAAATGTAACTCAGGAAAATACAAATAACTATTCCCACTACAATAAATGTAGGAAAAGAATTGAATTGCACAAGTGTAAAATTTACGATTCCCACTCCACTCACTGCAATAGTGGGGAAGTGTTTGATTGCGGAGGGGTAAAATTTACTATTCCCACTCCAGTCAGTGCAACCGTACTGAAAGTGTTGGATCGAGGAGAGGTTACATTTACTATTTCCACTCCAATCAGTGCAACAGTAAAGAAAGTGTTGGAATGGTGAGGGGCAAGCATTGAATTGCACAATGTAAAAATGTACTATTCCCTCTCCAGTCAGTGCAACAGTAGGGAAAGTGTTGGATTGCGGAAGGGTAACATTAACTATTCTGACTACACTCTATGCAATATAACACACACTTTAAAAAAATTTAACATTTTAAAATCATTATTAAATAACAAAATCTTTTTAAATACCGAAAAGAAAAAGTAAATATAAATAATTTTATTTAAAAATAAACAAATTGCTTATTTAAAACAATCTTTAATACATATTATAAATGTATACAAATATAATATTAAACAAAAAGCCATGGGCCTCATTATGGTGGCAGTCTTTCAGCCATCTTACCAGGGATCTCCGTCCGCCATATAACAATGGCATTTTGATAGGTGGCGGTCGGAAATACCAACCGCCATGGTCCCGACAGGCGGTCTGTATCTGACCATCTGTCGGACCTCCCTGTAATCCCAGAGTTGCGGCGGTGACTGTCAGGCACCGCCGTAGGGTTTACAATATCCCTTTCCGCCGGACATTCTGCGGCACTAAACAGGCAGCAAAATGGATTTGGGGCCCGGTAGCGGGCTCCCCAACCCACTGGGCCTGGGACATAGGCCCTGGGCGGCACCTAAGATATCCCCTGACATATCCCTACACCATGTGGCAGGCAACGCATGGTGCCTGCCACGTAGTGTAGTGATATGTGTGGGGTGTCTGTTTTATCTTGCAACAGGTGCAGAGCAGAGCACAGCACTCACCGCAATACAAAACATGGGCAATGCAACCTCCACAGTGGCGGTCGCATCATAATTTGCCCTGTGGGACCGCCACCTTGTAGGCGGGTGGTCCCAAATACGATAAGATGGCCGACAGACTAAGTCCGTCCGCCATCATAATAACCCCCTATATTCCCAAAATAATACCAGCAAATAAATACAGCAGTTTTGTAAATAAAAAAGTACAACTAAATTAACACATAACATAATAAAAAAAACACAATTCAATTTTTGATTACTTAAGTGACTTCCTACCCTATCCCTAGACAAACTACACAACACACACACAATAATATTTATTAAATATTATTTACACATTTTACAAAATGAATTATCAATTAAAATATTTGAAAAATTACCTAATAGTAAATTAATGATATGTATTTACCCCACCTTTATCCTTAGAAAACAAACAACCCTTACCTAATAAGATTTTTAAAAATAATTTACTTTCATATTTTACATAATTTATTAACAATTACACAATTATTAATAATTACCTAATAACAAATTAATTATATTTAATCAACTCCACACCCTTTATACCTATGCATACAAATAATACTTAATATATTTCAAAAACAATATCTTAATTACACAATTTAAATAATTATCAAATAAATATTTTTTATATATTAACATTAATTACATTGTATAACTAATTTCCTGCACACCCTTTACCCATACAATAAACAGCAAACTATATAAATAAAAACATTGTTTAGAAAACAATTTACATAATTAATGACCAATTACATAATTGATTATAATAATACATAATCATTAATTAATTATATTTAATTTACTTCCCACCCAATACCTTCACAGAACCCACAACCTGCACCTAAAACTTTGTTTATTATACAATTAACATTGATAACTATCAATTACATAATAAAAATTAATTAAAAATTAATTAGTACTTAATTATAATTGATTTACTTGCCACCCTATACTCACACCCAGCACCTAAAACTTAAATTAAAAAACAAATTAAATCATACAATTAGCAAATAATTATCAATTAAACACTTAGGGGCCAATTATGATGTTGTTAGGAAGTGCTCTGGATGGGATTCGGTAATGTCTGATTTGAAACCCTTGTTTTCTACCGATTTGCAGAGTTCAACCATCAACCAATTACGCAGCCCGGAAAACATTCGAGCAGACCGAATCGGTTCCGTAAGGAATCCGGACAACCCGAGTCTTTCAGAGCCGATTCATACAGCTCTATAGACTTGGTTTCTAGACAAGCCATGATGATGACCTATTTGGACAGCCTTTCCGATTCAGTTTGCCTGAGACAAAATGAGTCTTTGGGGGCCCGTTGCAGGCCACCCTTCACCCAGAGGTGTCCGAATGTGGCCCATTGGGGTACCCAAGGGACCCCTATTCCCAACCATGCAAAATGTGGCAGACACCATGGGGTGCCCACCACAGGGTGCAAGGTTTTCCCCAAGCATTCCTATTTTCAATGAGAGCCTAGGTTCGTGTTTTGAACAGAGGCTCCCATTGAAGTCAATGCGAGTCCAAACCGAACGATGTTGGGAGGCAAAGTAATTGGTCGTCCGGACTCACAGGGCTTGACTCGTTTGGAAACTAGTCCAGAACCGATTAATTTGGGACAGTTTCCAAAAGAGATCATAATTGGGCACTTAATATTAACAAAAAATTTATTATTTATTAATTATAATTAATTTACTTTCAACCCTATACCCCTACAACACCCACAACAGGCACCTAACCTTAATTAAAAAAAATATTATAAAATTAACATATTTAATTTAAATTAAAAAATTAATATTAATTAAAAATGAATTATTAATTAACTATTATTAATTTACTTCCAATCCTGGACCCCTATAAACGCCACAACCAACAGCGGTACTAAAAATGACAAAAAACTATTACATTAATTTTAAAAAGTACTACAAATCCACAAACTATATTAAAAATCATTAACAATATTCATACCAACAATTTATAACATACAAATAAAATATATAGTAAAATACATAAACATAAAAAAAAATCTATATTAACAACAATATTTTTACCATCGATGTTAACAACATTAATATTTTTGTCATCGAAATTAGCAATTTCTATATTCGAAATTACTTACCATAAAATCGATTTTCTTGTCAACGTTATTCTTTCTGACAGTATTTCTGTCTGACAATATTTCCAACTCAATATTTCTGTAGGTCAATATTACATTTTTGATATTTTGTCTGAATACTGAGAAACACGTGGTGACAGCTTAGAAGATGCTAACATTCTTCCGATTGTGGCTTATAAAATGCCCTCCACAGACTTCAAATATAACTAACACAGATGTAAGCTGAGATGAATAGGGCGGCTCAATTCATATCACTAAATGTGTAAAGTAAAACGTCAATACAATTGATAAGTAAAGTACAGCACCAATACAATTTTATTTTTTTTAAGTAACAAAACGACATGCTTCTTTTGCGCGTTTGCATGGGACAATATAAACAACAGAGCCTTACTTGATAAAGTAATATTATGTTTTAGAAACAGCGGGTGAAGAAAAGTTCTGTTATTGACTTCTTAAAAACTTGCAAACAAATATTACAAGATTAAAATACCAAATGCTGTATTTAAAAAGTGTACAGACGTGTTCACATCTAGGGAGGGACTCTTGATCATGCACCTTTATTTACGGGATGCCATTAAATCATCAACATGATTACTCCTCCGACCCAATGTTTCAATTTTATTACCAAGTGCGACTGCTTTTTATTGACTTTAACAAGTTCTACCATACCATATAGAGTTATGCTAAGAATTTGTTTTCTATCTAAGTGAAAACTCATTTGGGGCACTTGATCTTTTAACCGCATCGCTGCAGCGGCTTTTCCCGCTGTGTGCGGCAAATTTTAAAAAGCCGCGTTACATGACGAGCTGAGCTCGTCAGCCGCACACGACCACCGTGGCTGATGACGAGCTGAGCTCGTCATCAGCAGCGAAGAGGTTAAGGCTGCTTTTCCCTGATCAAAAATCCTGTTTAATAGACTTTTTGGGACTAGCCAGCGAGTTGCAGTGGGTATGCAAAGTTTGTGAGGAAGAAACAGTAAGACTCCTCTGCACTAGTAAATCATGTCTTAGAAACTCTGAAAGAGAGTTCTCTGTGCCGTTAAGTAATTGAAAACACCGCTGAATTATGGTGGCTAGGGCCATTGCAAGGAGCTAGTTAGACCTAACTGCAGACAAAGGGTTTGGACTGGAATAGAGAAGTTCATGTAATATGGCTTATGTGGCTTTTCCATTACACTTTGTTAAGTAGTGCGAAGAAGCATGAGGCACATATTCAATTGCATATAGGAGTGTGACCTGTAACTTGGCTTCATAGACCTTAGTGAGGTGTTGGAAATGTTGCAGTCCTAGAGAATTATAAAGGGAGCCTAAGCACCTCCTTTTTGCATGAGCTTTTCGTGATGTGTTGTATGAGGTACAGCACGGAGGTTGGTGATGTGTTGTATGAGGTACAGCACGAACGTTGGAGGGGAAAATCCTTCCTAGGGAACGTATGTTTTTTTACTGTCCAATATTTCTTGACCTAAACAGCTAGCTAAATTTCGATTCTTGATTTTTCCTCTGAATACTTCTATATTACTTTTTTATATATTCATTTTCAGAAGATGAGCTCATGCAGAGGATAGTATTTTGATCAGTTCTGGAGCTCCGTGGGTGTTAGACTCAATAAAATCACGTTGTCAATATTTTTGTATCCTGTGTATTCTGAAATTCACTCTTCCCTAGTGCTCTGCTCCTTGCTGCTTAATCAGTGTGTGAGGTCATTTTGAATGTTGAGAATGTTTGTGCTTGGATAAGTGAACAGTTAAAGTGAGTGGGCTGAGCAGCAAGGATGCTACTCTTGGTGGGACTTACTTAACAGCTTACTTACCATCTTATCAGTTACCTGTAACTGACTGTAACTGAGTCTTAAAAAACCTCTTCTTTTAACTTACACTACTGGCTATTGAATTACTTGGCCACAGGCACATGACTTTGTTTAAATCAAACATATAGTATTGATCGATTTGGGTGGAATTTTAACTTCTGAGCAGGTTAATCACCTATTGTTTTAGATATATGGCCAATGAGAAACCATATTTTAGGCTATGTGGGGTGTCAATATTTGTGCATAATCTTTTGTCACCCCTCCACTCCCCAAAGTACTTTACTCCAGGTCTAGGAGTGCAGTGCTGTAGCTAGCTGTAGGAGGTCCGGTAGAATTTGTAAGCGTCCTAATTGCCCCACCTAAAGCACCTGTTACTTCTCTCAAAAGCTGCTGAAAAGTCAATAAACGCTGCATACTCAAGTTTTCACTCCTATGTACCTTTCAAAGTTGGAGAGTACAGCAATTGTGTTATCTAAGATAGAATATTGGGCTTTGAAGCAAGATTGCTCACATGGAACAATTCATGCTTCTTGCACCCAGGCCATTAAGGGGTCAATTAGGATGGCGGACGGACAAAGTCCGTGCCTCCAATCAGGATGCACCCGCCACAGTGGCAGGTGCATCCCACATTTTTAACATTGCGGCGGGCGGTGCTGAAAGCACCGCCCGCCGCAATGCTAAAAATGCATGTTGTGCGTTTCAAAGCACAACATGACAGGCACCGCGCTGTGCCTGCCATGTTGTACTTTTAAACGCAGCCCCCACTTCACCCTGGGGGCCCGTTGCAAAGCAAAGACGTATGCCTTTCCAGGTCTCCAATGTCACCGTGGAAAGGCATAGGACCGCCGGCATTGTAATATGGCTGGCAGTGTCTCACAGACACCGCCACCATATGTATGCACTTCGCAACTGGCGGAAAAGCAGCAGACGGTCTTGCCGTCCGCCATGGACCCCCCAGCCATCCTAATGAGGTGGGGGGTCTTTTCTGTGAGGATGGTGGACGTATTGCCTCCACCGGGCCGGCGGTGGCTACCGCCGGCCTGGCAGAGGCAATCTGTCCGCCATCCTAATCGACCCCTAAGTGTTCAAGAATACTTTTTAGCAAAGATCTTAGCACTTGAATCTATGAGCACATTTCGGCAGTAGATGTGAGGGGCATCTTTAGGTTGCTTGTGTAGGGAGGCAATGTGTAAAGTATTTGTGGAACACAGTTTTAGAAGAATAGAGAATAAACCAAGACCAAAGGAACAACAATCCAATGAGTAGAACTGGAGTTATGAAAAGGTAAAGAATAAACTCAAAATAGTGCTTAGAAGTCAAGAGCACTACGGGGTTACTTGAGGTCACGCTAGACCAGGACAAATCCAAAGTTCAGACTGACCGCAATAGAGGGCAAGCTAGCTACAAAACTCACTCAGTTCCCGCTCACTAAGTACCATGGATGTATCGAGCGTCTAAGCCGAAAACTTGATACGAAGAGCAGGGGAGATGGAGCATTGAGCCAGTGGATACAGGCGATGCATCTGTTCTCATTCACCCAGTCGGAGAAGGCTTCAGCGTCAAACCTCTTTACAATCAGGTCTGTGTCATCGTCAAACTTCGTAGTCGGGTCCCGCATCGTCATCGAGACAAGTCTTCAGATCAGCTCTGTGTCGGCGTTGAAGGGCACTGTGTCGGCTACAAATGGTGCAAAGTCATCACTGTGTCGATTCTGAAGCAAAATATCTTCAGAACCCATTTTTAAGGTCCAGGACAGGATGGGCACCTCAGGCAGGGTAGGAGTCACTGATGACAGATTTCTGCAACAGTAGCAGGGTTGTGAAAGTTTCTTATGGCCCTAAGACTTCAGAAACAGGGTGCAAGCCTTCAAGTGAGATGGGCCAAGTCCTTGTCCTCTGCAGGGCAGAGAACAACAGGCAGCAGGGCAGCTTAGCAAACCAGAGAGCAGTTCTTCAGAGCAGCAGGGAGGCAAAGTAGCATTCCTTGTAGCACAACAGTATGTACTTCTAGCGGGGTTCTTCACAGGCCCAGTGGTGTATTGTCTTGGTAGGGTCAGAGCCCCAGTATTTTTACCCAGATGTGCCTTTGAAGCAGAGGTGGCTAAAAGCAAGCCCTTGAAGTGCACAGGTCTCCTTTCAACCCATCCCTGTCTTCAAGGTTATGTGTGGGGTGGGGGGGTAATGAGCCCGTTGTGTGGGATACAGGACACTGTCTTTTCAGGTGTAATTTTCAGCTCCCCCTCCCTCTTCCTGCCAATGAAGAGCTAGAATGTAGAGGAATGCAGGTGAGTTCTCTGTCCTACCTACCTTTCCTATGTATGTGGCTATCTAGAGGGAATTGCCAAAGTGCAGCTGTTACCCATCCCAGACATGTATTGAAGACAGGCTGCAAGCCACACAGTGCAGTAAGAACAGAGAAATATCAACTTTCTAACAGTGGCATTTCTAAAACAGTGATAGTAATTCCACCTTTTCCAGTGAAGAGGATATAGCATTACCATTTCAAATATATGAAACATGATGCAGCTACTCCTTTCTAATCAGGAATTACAGCTTTAAAGTGTTCTAAGGAATTCCCAATGCTAGCCTATGAAAGTGGTAGGCCTCACAGTAGTAAAAAACAAACTTAGCTGTTTGTCACTACTAGGATATGTACAACTTAAAAGTATATATCCTACCTTTTAGTTACACAGCACCCTGCCCTTAGGGCTACCTAGGGCCTATTGTACTACACTATACTATACCATACTATACTATACTATACTATACTATACTATACTATACTATACTATACTATACTATACTATACTATACTATACTATACTATACTATACTATACTATATTACACTATACTATACTATACCATACTATGCTATACCATACTATCCCATACAACACGATTTGTAAAGCGCATGGTGACCTGAAAGAATCTCAGTTGTAGGTTTGACGAGGGTACACACCATACAGAATAGAATGGCATCGAAAAATGGTTACTATTTAAAAAGCCAGGTTCTAGAGGTTAGCTGCGTTCGGTTGACCGACCATCCTCCACTTCTGGCTCTTTTGACACAGGGGTTATGGCCAAATGGAGGTTCGACGACTGTAATGGTCTCTTGAGTATGTAAGGGGGAACAAATTGGCATAGAATAGGTGAACCTTGTCCTTGCAGAGTACAGTGAAAATGCTAAGTGACTTAAATTCTATTCTCTGCATAATGGGGAGCCAATGAAGGTCTCTCATGCCCTGTCTGATTGATTGCACTCTAGGGAGGCCAAGTAGAATGTGTGTAACCACATTTTGCATGATCTGCAATTTGCATGCCACTCCTTTAGGAGACCCCAAGTTCAGTGAGTAGCAATAATCTAGAAGCGAGAGAACAAGGGCTTGAACTACCACCTGTCTAGTATTTTGTGGAAGATGGGGCAGGATCTTATTTAGCATCCATAACAGTCCAAAACAATTAGCAGAAATTTGGATAGTCTGGGCTTCCATCGTTAAGGTATTTTTAAACCACATCCCTAAACTTTTTAGGGGCGTTTTGGGGCATGGGGAGGGCCGAGGCTAAAAGGCTCTTTTTGGTGGGTCAGCGCTTATTTTCCCTTAACAGATAGACTATGATCCCATACAAGAGCGAGAATAACACAAAAAGGGGGAAGGAGGAAGAGTGAGATGAACTGACAGTGGTTTATGCTGGAGGCATCAGGTGAAATCAAGACTACATAGACTTGGGGGCATATTTCTTAAAATATTACGGTGTGCAGCAAATCACCTTGCTGCGCTGCATGATTAGGAATTGGCAGGGAATGCGCCATATTCAACATTATACAGCGCATTCCTGTCATTTCTAAGTGCTGGCGCACAATGTACTACCCAGCACCAATGTAGACACCCTTGTGCCATGATGCAAGGGTGCCTGCGTTGTAAGCAGGATTGTTTTTCATTAGGGAAGGAATACATTATTGCACAAAAACAACCCCCTGAGGCATTTTCCTCTTTCTATGTGTGCTGCAAAATGAGGAAACGATTAGAATACAGATATTACTCCTCCTTATGCCCCCAGTGAGGATGATTAGCATTTCGAGACATTCCCATGTCTTCCAGTTATGGTAAATCTGGGAATGTCACAACATCCATGGGTGGTGTGTGGGAACACCCATACTCCAAACATAGAACGCCTCCCTGGGGCAGAGTAATGCAACACAGTGATTTGTGCTGCGTTGCGCTACTTTAGATTTATCAAGCCATGCAAGGTGGCCTTGCGTGCTTTGATAAGTCTAACTTAAGAGTTGCAAGGGCTCCGCAACTATTTAATAAATATTCCTCTAAGTATTTAGTAGCTCGACCTTGGATAACGATGGCAATTAGCAACATGTAGGTCTCTGTCACTTGTTCTCTTACAAAGTAAACACTGCAGGTATGCAATATCTACATTTGCTTGTTTGCAAACTTTGGATTCCTTACTACATGCAATTCATGGCATTGTTGGTGTAAGCCAATGAAGCTCCTGGAAAATTGTATTTTCCTGTGACCATTTCAAAGTTGACTAATGTATATTCCTATATAGCAATATTTTTATTTTCATATCTGAAAAACTGCTTACAACTGATTTCGATTTATCTCCCACCTGCCATCTAATTTACAGGGTTCAGCTTTGCAATATATTGCTTTCTTTAGAATATGGCATTTCATTCAATTTTGCTTACGGTAGATGTATTTGATTAACTCCCTAAGCCACTCAGCTGTAAAAAATAAGAGAACTCTCAAATCTTGTTCATTTGTCTCATGCAATAATGTAGTGCCTCCCATGGATGCGTCCAGGGAGAAGCAACTGAAGGATGCCTTCTATTTATTTAATTATTCCATTTTGTTCACACGCTGAAACTTTTTCTTATGCGTGTCTGATTTTAAGAACACGTCAGAAAGAATATATTTGTAATTTTTTTTGTTTCAGTTTATTTATATACTTTTGGAAACATTTATTTTCCCTAATGGCATATTATAATTCTCAAACAATTCATATTCGTATGTTCAAATAAATACAATACCATTCACAACTCTCTACTCCATAAGGAATTCTTCACCAAATATGTGATTTGTTGTTTATTATTGGTTTTGAAGGAAGAAGGAAAAGGAACTAGAAAATCAGATACTCGTTGAAAATAATGTGTTTTGTGCCTTTGAACCTCAAGCCTTCATTCGTGTATTTCCATGTGCATGCCACCATAAGCCAAGGAACATTTTGCCAGTCTTCCGCCTGGAAATGGGAATAGCTTTTTGCCTGTAAGGCCACTGATACCCCCTCTTGTTGCACCCCTGACGGCGTACTAATATATTGACCTGGCTTTTAAGCAGTCCAAGCTTAAGGAAATACGTCTTGCAGATATCTTACCCTTTTGACAATCAAATAACTTCTTTCGAATAAGTATCTTGATAATTTAAAGTAAAAATAAATATTGAGGAAGCCAAATGTCTTTCGCGTACACGAGACACCGTCATTACTGCAGACACACAAGTAGAACATAAAAAGAGGTACACGTGCCCATCATTACAGACCCAGATACACGCACAGGAAATATACCGACAAGTACACGTGGTCACACAGGCAACACTACACGCACACTTCTGCACATAGACAGCGTCAATTTACTTTTGTGGTGCATACTTTACAGAGAAATTAAAGAAATTAAAGTAAGTTATACATGCGATTCCATTAACTAATATGTATCTCAGAGTCGGTGAGACAGGAGAAGGGAATACAAAATATGGGCATTCAAGGCGTAGCTGGCAGTCAGCTGTCTTTGAAAATGGAAAAAAGACAAATGGCCACAAATAAAAAGCAGACTGCTTATTTTAATTCACACTATTTTTTTGGGGTACTGCTATACAATACATGTTAATTTACTAAGCCGATAAAGAAACTGAATGGGTTAATGTTTCCGCTGCTGAAATGTCTTTGTGATTTGCACATAATACGCGTTGAATTCAAATAGGATTAGGTGAATCCCACCAGACTTGGTCATTTTTAAATCTATAATGTGCAACGCTATGAAGCAGCAAAGCCATGGCACTGTACACCATAAGTCAGAAATATCGTTTTTTATTTCAAACTGGTTGATGAAGGATTCTCGTTTGGGCAGCAGTTTTATTTAGACTAATATATAATTTCAGGGAAAGTAAAATATGCTGAATTAGCAGGAGTCTCCAAGTCTCTTCATCTGAGTTTTCTCATCGTGGGTGAATCTCTTTGTGTCGAAGTAAATCACATCTTCTGCTGACAGAGTGTTGGTACCAGCCCAGGTGTATGTGCACCTGAACAAAATAGATTTAGGGCCTCGTCTACTGCCAAATTAATGAATGCTAAGATTACGTTTCCTTTCTGTTCACAAACATTCCCAGAAGCATGCCAGGAAAATGGCGACAGGTGAATTTTCCAGGCATGCTAAAGTGAATGTCATGTGCAATCTACGAAGGCTCCTATCAAACATATTGGGAATTAGACATCACTTAAAATTAAGGAATAAAGCCCTCTGAGCAAACACACAGGGGCAGATTTACAAGATCCCTGTGCCACCAGTACCTCACTTTTTGTGACATACTGCTGGCGTATTTTACTGCTCCATATTTACAAGGACAGGAAAAACCACCCTGCGTGGTGTTGTAAATTCATACTTAGCTTTATATGGCTTCTTGGTTTCTTTAGTCCTTTCTTTGTGTTTCTATCTTCTTACCTAGCTGTGTTCTATCTGGTGTGCTGGGTTCCCAGGACTGAAGGAGGAGTACCGAGAGTGGACTGATGACGTCCCAGGACCGGTGGAGGAAAAAACTCTCACAACCTGTACTGGGAGAGGAGGAACAAAGTCCCAAGTCCGGCAGGGTTCACGACCGTAGTTCGTGAAGGACTAGAGCTTGAGAAATGAAATTTAAGAGATTTCGGAAGCCTAAAAACAATCTGAGGCACTTAACCCGAAGGAAAGACCCAGAACCTGTACACCTGGTTCAGAACTAACTTTTGGACTGAAAGAAGTCTAGATCCAAATTTTTCTTCAGGAGTATTCTTCCAGAATGTCCTACCTTTAAAATAGCAAATATCTGCAATGGACAATTATTATTGGAGAAAGTAAACACTCTATTTCTGTTTTTGGTGGCCACAATGATGGAACGTAGAGAGTGGACTGACTCTTCATTTTTGTCTTTTGAAGGGGAGAAGGTGGTCATAGTGATCTTTATCTTATTTCATTTCTTTATCCTGATTCTTTTCTCCCTGTTCTGGAAGTTCATGAGGTCTTCGACCTCACAAGTGTTATACGTTTTCTTCTCTATGTTTTCCATGCTTTATCTTCTTATGTATTTGAGGTTTTCATATGTGTTGTTTGTAAGGGGGGAAGATGTGTTGTAAATTCATACTTAGCTTTATATGGCTTCTTGGTTTCTTTAGTCCTTTCTTTGTGTTTCTATCTTCTTACCTAGCTGTGTTCTATCTGGTGTGTCGGGATTCTAGCCCTGGCAGTTGGTCTGGTCAGCTGTGAGGCTTTGTGCTCTGCTGTCTTATCTTATTCTTTGTAACTTAATAAATCCAACTGTATCTACTGGAAGACGTGTCCTGCTGCCTACTTAATTTATGTACAACACGTGGCTTTTCCTGTCCTTGTAAATAAGGCCCCTTTACATGCAGCACTTTGTGTGAAAGAGGCATTCAATGGGTGTTTTTTGTGTGTGTTCCCACGCAACACCCATGGAACAAGACACATTTCCAGAATTAGGAGGAATCGTAAATCTGGAAATGCGTGTGAATGCTACGCCTCCCCTCCTCCTCGTTTTTGCCTCTTTCAATGCATGCTGCATTCTACTGCATGTATTAAAAGAGGAAAATGCCTGTAGTGATTGTTTTTGTGCAGGAAGGAGCCCCTTCTAGCACAAAAACAATCTCCCCATGACGCAGGCATCCTTGCACCAGGAATGCGACATACTGTTGTAAATATGTCGCATTCCTGTGCTTTGGAAGTGCTGCAGCGTGGTGCAGCCAAAGGGCTTGCATTGCCGCGCTGCGGCACTTTCTCGTAAATCTGCCCCACACTTTTTTCTTTTTCACCTAAGGCTTGGCCTCTCCCCTCTCTCGACCATGGTAATAAACAGTATCTATCTATCTATCTATCTATCTATCTATCTATCTATCTATCTATCTATCTATCTATCTATCTATCTATCTATCTATCTATCTATCTATCTATCTATCTATCTATCTATCTATCTATCTATCTATCTATCTATCTATCTATCTATCTATCTATCTATCTATCTATCTATCTATCTATCTATCTATCTATCTATCTATCTATCTATCTATCTATTTATCTATCTATCTATCTATCTATCTATTTGTGCTTCGGCGTACGGCGTTCCCCAGGGGTCTATTCTTAGCCCACTACTTTTTAACATCTATGTTAGACCCCTGGCCACTATTGTGGAGGAAGCCGGCTTAACCTTATTTTCGTACGCCGATGACACACAAATTATTTTCTCCCTTTCCAATAGGGAAGGTAATAATACTTCGGCTCTTAAACAGGGCTTGTCCCAGGTGGCAAGATGGATGCAGGAGAATTTCCTTAAGTTAAATGGAGATAAGACCGAGATTGTGATCCTGGGCAAGGATAAAGATCTCTGGGGGCCTCAATATTGGCCCGAGAGTATGGGTCCTACCCCGCAACCCATGACCCAGGTTCGTAATCTCGGTTTCTTAATCAATGAAAAGCTTACAATGCGACAACAGGCCGTTAAGGTGGCTTCTATTTGTTTTGCTACCTTAAAATGGCTCCAAAAAATCTTGTGGATGCTACCTACCTCCACACAAAGGACGGTGGTCCAGGCTCTGACAACATCCCGCCTGGACTACTGGAACGTCCTGTATCTTGGTGCCGATTTGACAACTTTTAATAAACTTCAGGTTGTTCAAAACACGGCCGCACGGCTGTTATGCAATGTTCCTCGGAAAACATCTGCCTCTTTAGCCCTTCGTGACCTGCACTGGCTTAAAATAAAGAACAGAATTAAATTCAAGGCCTTATATTACATCTTCAAGATAAAACAGGGCTCTGCTCCTAGGTATCTTCATAATCTCATTCATACTTACATACCTAGTCGCAGTCTGAGATCCTCAGGAAAAGGAGATTATATTGTTCCGAGATTTAGGCTGGTGAAGATGGGCGGCCGCTCATTTTCCCATCTGGGCACCAAATCCTAGAATGCCCTGCCCGTGAGGCTGAAGTTGGAAACTGATCTTCTTCGGTTTCGCAAGGGTTTAAAAACCTGGCTTTTCCAGCAATAATTCTGAACAGTCTTCGGGCAGCTCCACTTACTGACGCCTGGTAGTTCTTTCTTCTCCAGTCTATCCCTTGGCACCGGGAAACCCACTGCGGGTAGCTGTGCGCCTTATAAGTTTAAATAAATAAATAAAAAAGTTTAAATAAATAAAATATCTATCTATCTATCTATCTATCTATCTATCTATCTATCTATCTATCTATCTATCTATCTATCTATCTATCTATCTATCTATCTATCTATCTATCTATCTATCTATCTATCTATCTACCTGTCTGCCTGCCTGCCTGCCTGTCTATCCATCGCTATGAGTGTGTGTACTATAACTTGCAGACCTCCGTGCAGTGTTGGGAACTTGCTAGCCAAACTACATTAACTATAACTCACTCCTCCTTCACGCGCAGCTTATACGCTTTCTTAGAAAGGCTAACCAGTGAAAGACTGGAGCCCCCAAGCCAGTATCTCAACACCCTTAAACATAGATCCTACGAATGACTATTAGAGCCACACCGCAACCGCCAATAAATTGAGGGTTGCCCACCTGCAGGGGCTGGGTCACAGGGCATGGACACAGCTAAGGCCCTCTAACCAACCTCTGCTTTGCACAGCCAAATGGCATGCACAATTTGGGATTGAAGCACAGGGCCATGTCCTGCACCCAATCCATTGCAGGTGCTCAACAGCCACAGCACCTGGTTGAAGACTTTGACCGTGGTCCAGCGCCCAATCCACTGGGAATGGGCAAACTATACTGTTCCTTGACTTCTGCAATGCACTTCAAGCGATGAGTGCAGGGCCTGGCCTGAGGCAAGGTCCTGAACCCAACCCACTGGAGAGGCCAAACAGCCATTGCACATGGCCTTTGGCCATTGATTTAGTTTTGTTTTAGAATTTGATTACATTTCCCCCTTCTGTCGTGTGCAGTGGAGGTCTGATGCTGGGTCGTGCTTGCAGCCAAGCCCAACATCCTACACATCGCGAGCGGAAAATCCAGACAGCACACAGCCTTTTGCCTGGCACTGCAAGGGTTGGGTGCATGGCCTGGCCTCTTGCCTAACGCTCCACTCGACACACTGCCATCCATCCAAACCTGGTGCACACAGCCTTCTGCCATCTGCGAGGCCCTGGCTGTACCCCAACTGGTCTGGGTGGCCGACCCCTGCTGTGCACACCTTCATCTCTCTGCCTTAAATGCAGTCTCCTTTTTTTCCACCCATTGTGAAACACGTAAGTCACATGTGACTTGAGATTTTTCACAAAATGATGGACAGATATACAACCTAAAATGGCTGCTCATGTGATCCCTTTTTCTCGCACGAATGACATACTTCTTTCTGCATTTATTCCTGGTATTGTACCCATGATTGGCACATCTCTGGGTACTCCACAGTTCCCCACTGGAATGGGTCACATTAAAGGTTGTCTCAAGGCTGCAGATTTTTTTACCCATAGCGCAAAACTCACAAGTTAGTGCTCATTTGTCAGTTCAAGATGGGCAAAAAAATATTTCATAGCCTTTCTCCAGTCAATCGCGTTTGCAAAAGCCTATGCATAGCAGGGGGTTGGCTGCCTGCAGTGGGGTTGACAACATTCATGGAGGGTTTGCGTTCAGGTCATGGCCAGAGGCCAGGCCCTGTGATCAACCCCTACTGTGCATGGTGATGGCCATGCCCAGCAGGGGGTTGGCTGCCTGCAGGAGTTTAGTCACATGCAGCAGGAGGATGACTGCCCATGGGGGGTTGATCAAAAGCAACAAGGTTCTGGTGGGAGTGTCTTGACAGAGGCCTGGCTTTGTGGTCAACAACCTTCTGTGCACAGCAAGAAGGACGTGTTTCGGAGGGGCTTGGCTGCCCATAAATGGGTTGGCCACAAGCAGCGGGTAGCCGTTAGCCAGCCATTGTGGCTAATCCCCAACTGTACATGGCCTATAATGCGTGCAGTGGGAGATTAACCTGCCATGGGGGGGTAGGTGCAGTGCCTATTCAGTGGCCAGGGCCAGTGTTCAACCCTCCACAGTGCAAAGCAAAAGGCTGTGTGGAGGATGGGTTGGCTGCATGTGGGAGGACTGCCACATACAGCAGGAACTGGATGCAGGGTCTGGCCAGAGGACAAACGTCATGCGCATCAGGGTTTGCTGCAGTTGGGGATTCACCACATGCAGTGATTGTGCTGCTTCTGCCACCCTGCTCACCGTGGCAAGCTTGCTGCTGCTGACCCTACCTGCTCACCTCTACCCTCTGTTCTTCGTGTGCAGGCTTCTGTCCTCTCCTTGCTGTAATCTATGGTCCATTATGCTGCCACTGTCCCTGTCATCTGCCCTACCTGGTCAGCTTGATGGCCATGCCCACTTAACCCCTGAAGTCTGTCTAATCTCTGTGCTCATGCCTCTGCCCCTATCTCCAATCCTCCTTGGTCTGTGTTCTACCTCTGCCACCTGCACTCCCTGGTCAGCTTCTTGCTCTTGACCCTTACACTCCCTACTGCCCTCTTAGTTCTGTTGTGCTGCATCTGCCCTGCTGCCTGCCCTCCCTCACCTGCTTGCTGCTCCTGCCCCTCACCCCTGCCCACTGTACTCCATGTGCGTAAACCTGTGCCCTTCCTCCTACCCTCTGTGGTTCATTGTGCTGCTACTACCCCTGCTTTCTGCCCTCCCTCCCTGCCGTCTGCCCTCTCAGGTCAGCTCGATGCCTCAGCCCCAATGACCCTTGCCTTTTCTCTTCCATGGGTGTGCCCTTGCCACCTTTCTCCTGCTCTTCATGGTGTGCTGTGCTGCCACTGCTCTTGCTCTTGCTGGTCAGCTTGGTGCCCATGCTTCTTTTGTTTTCCCACACCCTTCATTCTCCATATGAATTTCCCTGCCCCCTTCCTTCCTTCAGCACTGTGGATAGTTGTGCTGCTCATACCCATGTTGGCCTGCCACCCATGGTCCGTGATACTCCCACACATCAGGGAAGCAAAGTACTCTAGAAAAATTAGGGACGTGGGTATTATGGGTGGAATGTGTTAGTGTGTTCTTCACAATTACAGGTTGGGTATGTCCCTTTAAATTGTTTAGGAAGATTCTGCGCCCTTCGGCTGTGAAATTCACTCCAACTGTTTAGAAGATACAAGGCATGACAAAGTGGATGTTAATGTGATATATGGAGTCGCAGCTGAAGTCTCAGAGAAATGCTGAAATTACTTTATTAACATGCTTCTGGGATTCTGCAATCTTTGAACAAAATGTGTCACATACGTCGAAATAGACAAAGGCAGTAGAGGGAAGAGATTCATCATCTCTCTCGAAGTTTCCTTTCTTTGGATTGGGAGAGCTACTCCTGTGATTGTGCCCAAATTGTTTCCTCCCCAGTGCAAAGTAGGAGTGCTGGCAATTCCAAATGCGTTATTCTATAAGCAGTAGTTGATGTTATTCCATCCTTCTGCGGTCAATGCAAGTAATGTCTATATTGGGAAACCCTAGATCCCTGTAAATTTTCTAGTAACAACTGCTAGATCTCGATGCTGAACAAAACCCATGTTCCTGTCTCCTGCTTTCACTGCTGCAGCACCTTCACCCACCTCAATACACCAGCTCCATCATCAAACCAACTGACCCTCACTGCACCCAAACCACTCAACTGCATCCTCCTCAACGTGTGCCGGCTCAGCACAAGGCATCGCAATCTCCATCCCTAACGGATACGAGATCATCCGCAAGGATCCCCCCAAGCGACCTGGAGGAGGCATCACCATTGTCCACAAAAGCACCCACTGCCTGACCACCCTCCCAGACGATTCCACAAGCCAGATGGAGCACCTGCGCCTGCACTTCCAGATACAGTCCAACCCAATAACCACCCTCCGTGGCACCCTCATCTACAGACCACCCATCTCCTGCGCTCCATTAACCAACACCATCATCATCCACATCACACCCCAGGCCCTCACATCCACAGACTACATCCTACTCAGATGACTCAACTTTCTCCTGGAAATCCAAAACAATCCGAATACCTCCTTCCTCCTAGAGAACTTCACTAACATAGGAGTGAAACTGCTAGTCACCGCCCCAATGCACACAGCAGGGCACACACTTGACCTCATCTTTGCTGCAGGAAACAGTGTCTCCTACGGCTACACCACAGAACTTCTCTGGACAGACCACCCCTCTATCCACTTCTCATTTAAAAAATCCACAGCACCCAAGCACGCACATCATTTTCCCCTCAGAAGCTGGAACAAGGTCACCGACGACCACCGTTCCCTGTAACCTGCACGCACTCGCACGCACAGTGCATTTCACCAGCGCGCACAGACTCTTGCAAAGCGCGCATGTAGTTGATTACGTGCACCAGCCACAGCCTTTAAATTTGAGCACCATGAAAGGTGTGGTCTTTTCTTAACTTATAAGCGCAGTGGTTTTACGGCACAGGCACGACTTTCAGGTTACTCTTGCCATGGGCCTTTGGAATGCCTTAACACAGCCTGCAATAGGTGGCAGTTATACATGCCGTTTTTCGCTTTACGTGTCAGTGGTGCCCTGGTTCACAAGAAATATTTACCTGACATTTCAGTGAGTCTGCACTGATTGTAACATGCAGGCGTTTGGGCATGTTAAAACTAGAGCCACATTTTGGGGGGGTGATAAGAATTTTGGGGGGTTTGAAGACCTGTGAAGTACTTGGGTGCGGCTCGCAGCTCAAGAACTGTCTGTGTGCCCGGGAAGTTGTCTCAGCCCGGGCTGACACACAAGACGGGTGGGGAGTGCGGGTGAAGCCTTTTGATCCCGATGGGTGTTGCGCGTCTGTTCACAATGTAGGATCGGGGCTGCTTTTCACTTACATATTTGAAAGTGTGCTGTACAATTGCCTCTCTCTGGTCGATGCTGCTAAAAATTAAATATTTAAATTGTTATGTATTCCCATTGGACTGGGAGCCAGTTCCATTTACTGACCACCACAAAGAGGTTGGTGAATAGTGCTGTTATTCAAAAGCTCACAACTGATTTTTTCATGTTTTCTTTGTTTCACGTAACACAGGATGAATTAATGCCGTTGCTGTATGTGTGTTCAATCAGTGCCAGCTTTAGGACGTTAGTGCAGTCACACCTGGCACTGTCCTTGTGAGGTGTGTGGGGTGGGGGTCACTGTGTTTTACAATAACTTTTGAGTTTGAAAGCAGGTGCTGCTAGTTTCCCTAGGTGGCCATCAGTCTTGAGGCAACATTAAAACTGTCAAGATAATGACAGTGATTAATGCTCCTGCTGGAACCCTCAATGGGTTCATGTGCCTGCTGCAATGAATGTGTGACTGACATGTACCATGATCACAGAACAGAGTGTGAGTGAACAATGAGTAGACCTATAAAACAATTAATGTATGCCAGAGAGAGGCTTTGGAGATGTGAAGGGTACTATTTGGAGGATGGCAGTAAGGGAATTCATGGAGAAGGTCGTCAGTTGGGGGCTAACAAAACGATTGTCACATTGGGCGCCAGAAGTGCTAAAGCCTACCTGTTTTTCAGCCTCATCCAGTAGTCCCTGCGTTACATAACCCATGACCATTTGTAGTAAAGGAATAGCTCTTACCATAGTTTTCAGGGTAGCATACATATTTTCTCATACTCTTTCATTCTTTTAATGGGAAACCATGTTGTGAGACTTTACATCATCACAGACTAGAAGGTCTGCTTGTTCCTAAGCACATGGCACATTGCAGCATTTCAAGTGTAAGGTATTATGAGGGCCACTGGAAGTATGCTTTATATTTACATAATTATGGACTTGCAACATAATCCATCATCCGAAACAGAAATCTGTAGATTGAAACCAAATAAAAACACGATATAATGTCTTTCCCCAACTGCTTTCGTATTAATATTTGGTCCTCAGGCGTCGCAAATCGTGAGGAGACAGTGTCTTTGACTGGGGGGCTGGGAACGCTTGGATTGGCTCCTCCTCCCACTTCACTTGTAGTTTTTGAGAGTTGCAGATTAGGATGGCCTACTCTCACTCTCTATATTTCAGAGTTGTATTTTTATTATTTTTCTTCTTCTTTCCTTTCTTCTCTTCCTTTACTTGAACTACATTTCGGGTTCTTTAATGGGCGACAGGCACATTGTCGGGGGGGGTAGGCCGTAGCCTCCGCATTGGTGTAGGGTGGGGGGGTAGATGTCACTTTCTTTATTTAGTTTCTATGGGCCTTTTTCTCACTCTTCTGCGCTTTCTTGTACTGTTTTCCTTTCTGGGTCTGTGATAGGGGATGGATGGGAGTGGGTGGCGCTGGGAGTGGTACGAGCATGGTTCCTGTGGTTCAAGTTGTTCCTTTACTGTACTGCCATTCCACTGGGATGCTTCACGCAATTGCTGCTATTATTCCAGCTGCCTACTCATGTGGGGATTTACTGTACGGACTCGGATCTCCTTTGCACCTATCCTTCATTGTTTGTTATTTAACCGGAAAAACTTTAAAATTTAACCTTACTGCTCCTTCTCCCTGGCGACATGATTTTACCAGTGTAACTGTTATCACTTGTGGCTGTATCACCTGATGCCGTTGGGGGACCGTATTGCTGGCACCTGCGCTCAAAAGTATTGTGGCCGGCCGGATGGTTGTAGGCCCGTATTTGTTTTTCTGTTACATGCGCAATAAAGGTTTTCAAAAATTTAAAAAAAAATAAAAAAAAAAATAGTTTCTAGCTTAAATAAATTAAAAGATCAAAAGTTACTAAAAAAGTTGAGACATATGTTTGCGTGCATTGAAGGCCCTTTGCAAAGGTTGGCTGGGCGTCTTTGAGTTGCTTACGTCTGTATTTGGTTTCTAAGCCGGTCCTAAGGAGGTGAAATATTTGCGCAGACAGGATTACCATGTACAAAGAAATTGTAAAAGAATTAAGTAACACTATGAAAGCATGTGCTGTATTATCCCACATATTTTGCCTATTCTTGTTGCATAACTTAGCCGACACTGCTGCATAATTTGGTGCTTTCCTCTGATGCAGAATTCGAGGGGCCTGGGTATTTTTGTTCAACTTTTGTACAGTACACAATGTGCCATTACTATATTTCCATTGAATGTATAGCTACTGACAAACGTTCTCTCACACATTTTCACTCATCTTCTCCTACCATCTTGCACCATGTACGCACTACTTCAGGTCATATACTGTCTGTGTCTGGGAATGCACCCTGCATTCAGATAACTCACTCCTCATTCTTGCCCTTCACTTTCCCACTCACCCTGCACTCACAGTGATCACAATGCACTCACACTGATCACCATGCACTCACACCTTTCACCCGCTCACCCTGCACTCACAGTGATCACTCTGCACTCACAATACAATTGTGCTGTTCACCTTGTACCTCACACTGCAGTCACACAAGCATATTACTCACCATGCACTCGTGTGATAATTCACTCACCTGCCCCCCTCACTGCTCAATCTGCAATCTCACTCAAACAAGCTCATCACTCACTAACCATGCATTCATTTGTCCCACTCTGCACTTACATCCGCACCCAAATTCATATGGTCACCTCACTCACCCTACAGTCACTCCTCTTGCCCTAACTACTCTTACACTGTTGCATCACTCACTGTGCATTCACATGGGCATGCCTGCCACCCACACAGCATAAAGGGTTAATGTGCCTACTACAAAGAATGTGTACTATGCAGATCACAGAACTGAGTATGAGTAAACTAGGAGCAGCGTTATTAAAAAATGAAATGTTTGTCAGAAAGGTGCTATAGAGAGATGAGGTGCATTGTTGGTGAGTGTTAGTAAAGGGAATTTATGAAGGAGGAGGAAATGGGGAGGGGTGCCAAAAAAAGACTGTTGCACAGTGTGCGACCAGTGCAGGGCTAGCCCAGGCTGGGGGTGTTAGCCCCCGAAGTTCAGGACTAGTTGCTCCCCTGATCAAAGCGTCCGTCATGGGCTGCATTTAACAAACATTCTTTTAAAAGGCAAACCATTGGCTCCACATTTAGAAAAGAAATGCAGCAAGTTTTATATAGTGCTAACTCAACCCAAAAGTATTGGAGCGATTTAAATGATTTACTTATTTATTTGTGTATGCATGGGGTGATTAATTGATTTGCTGAGAATCACAGGATGTTAATCAGACCCGAGACTCAAAACCCATCACCTAAGTCGGCAGCTCGAGCATCAAGCCACAACCTCTACCACAAGAGCAGAAGCATTTTCAATATTATATGCAACTTTTTCAACAAACAACCACTGACAAAGCCAATAGTCCTGGCTTCTTGTAGGTGTAATGTAACTTGTATTATATATCTGGATGCAATGACAGAAGAAGCAAAATATCAGTCAGGTGGCACACTATGCTAAGCACGGATTTTTAGCTTGATTGCTTTTAATCCATGCCTTTAATTGCATCGGTCATGCCCCTATGAAAGACCCCCCTAGTTTTTTCATCCCGCTTAAAGCCCTGGTCTATATGTGCGCTCGAGTTCTTGGCGCAGATAGCCTTGGCTGCAGCGCAGAGAGACGTTACTCTGCTGCACACAGAGGAAAAAAGTTAGAGGGAATATTGCAGAGGACCAGCTCACCACTGCCTTTAACAGCACCTTACCACCACCAACCTCCAACACCAACACCGCAGCACAAAACTTTCAGCAATGGATTCCAAGCTGCACCCACAAGCTGGCCCCCCTCAAGAAAGCCACCGGCAACACACAACAAGAAAGCAAGCTGGTTCACGCCTGCCCTCCAAGAATCCAGACGCACCTGCGGACAGCTCGAAAAGGCATGGAGGAGCCACAAAACCCCAGAAGCCCATGCCACTTTCAAAGCAGCCACCACCACAGACTACCACCTCATCAAAAACACAAGAAAGGAGGCTCTCCAAGACAGAATCAACACTAATGCACACAACAGCAAAGAGCTCTTCACCATCGTCAAGGAATTTGCAAAACCCTACAGCAGAACCACAGATGTCCCACCTTCCCAAAACCTCTGCAACAGACTCGAAACCTTCTTCCACTACATGATCAAGATGATCTATGACAACTTCGACAACCAGGACCTCCCCACCACACCAGCAACCTCCCCAACCAATGCCGTCAACAGACCCTGGTAAGTTGGACCCCACTCACCATGGACAACACCCTAAAGACCTTGAAAAGCATACGCTCTGGAGCACCATTGGACCCCTGCATCACCTCATCTTCCACAGAGCCGCCCCGCCATTGCACCTGAGCTACTCCGAACCATCAACTGCTTCCTTCACACCGCCTCCCTCCCAATGACTGGAAACATGCTGAGATCAGCCCACTCCTAACGAAACCCTCCGTGAACCCGACAGACCTTAAGAACTTCAAACCCATCTCCCTGCTCCCCTTCTCAGCCAAAGTCATTGAAAAATGCATCAACAAACAACTAGCAGACTTCATCTAAACAAATGAAATCCTAGACATCTTCAAATCCAGTCCCCGAAGCAATCACAGCACCAAGATCGCCCTCCTCACCACCAGCATTACCCAGAAAAACCTCTACTAGCTCCAGAATGTCCAGAACGCTCCAGCCAGACTGGTCCTCGACCTCTCCCGGAGCAGCCACATCGCTCAATACCTCCGAGAACTCCACTGGCTCCCGGCACTCAGAAGAATAACCTTCAAACTCCTCACCCACGCTTACTGGGCCCTCCACAACACCAGACCAGCATACCTGAGCAGCCTCCTCTCCTTTCAAGCACCCAAAAGACACCCTGGCCACCGTCCCATGGAGCCGCAAGACAAGACCCGGAGGAAAGCACCTCTTATTCCTCACTGCCAAGACCTGGAATGCCCTATTCCTCCACCTCAGACTATCTCCCACTCTATCCAAATTCAGGTCGGACCTTGTTAGAACCGGCTGTCTCTAGTTGGCAGAGGTATGCACTTCTGACAAATAGGGACACTCCTTTTCTAGTCAGGGCAAGGGGATCACACCCTTCGATAACCCCTGCTCACCCCCTTGGTAGCTTGGCAGAGCAGAACAGGCTTATCTCAGAGGCTGTGTGTTAAGCAATTATGACCACATACAGTAATACAGTGAATACACTACAAATGGACACGACACCGTAGTATTATAAAAATAAGTATTTTTATATAAGGCTTAGCACAAGACCAAAATAACTGCAAAACTGTACACAATCGGAATAAATACGTTCGGGAAGGAAAAAGGATAGTTCAAAGGTAGTTTCTTCTTTAGCACAAAAGTCTTTTAGTATCAAGCAAATCTTCTTCTTGGAAACACAGTTCTTAGCAACAGGGTAACTCACACGGGAGCTACACAACGCTGGGCAGAGATAATCCACAGGTTCGGCGTCGACCGCGAGGAGCGCTGCGTCGGGCCTGGAGTCACACGGACCCCCAACAACACAGTACCTTAGGAAAATGAAGCACACGATGATCAGCGGCGTCGAGCAATCCGGCGTCGCGTCTTCGGTGTCGATCAGGCCACAGCAGGCGTTGTCGATGATGCAGTTGCACAGAGTGAGCAGCGCTCACGGCGTCGAAGGGCACACGGTTGATGCGATCAGCAGCGGGGCAGACACGAGGTCCTCTGGAGTTAGAGCCGTACTCCTACTCACTGGCGTTGCTGCTGGCGTTGGTTGGGCCCAGCGTCCGATCGTCGTGGTCGCTGGTTCTTTCAGAGGTGCTGGATTCACACTTCCAGCGGATAGCACTTTTTAGCGGGTGAAGTCCTTTAGCCCTGTGACTTCGGCAGGAGACTGGCACTCTTCCAGTCCTTGGAGATTTTCTTGCAAGCGTGAGAGTACACACACAGTTCCTCTCTCCTGGTTCCTTGGCAAAAATAAAGAAGCACTGCAGGATTCCCCCAACAACAGCACACTGGCAGAAGGGGTAGGCAGTCCTTTAGATCAACAGGCTTCTTGTCCTTGGTTACAGGGTTCCTTGTCAGAAGTGATCTGATTTCCTCGTTCAGGGGTCCTTCTCTTATACCCCTTTTCGTCTTTGATCCCTTTGTCTTTGCTGGGGATTTCCCAACATCCTGGGTCTGTGGTGGGTGGAGCTAGGCAGTAGCACCTGGCCTATTCATTGAGCCGGGCCGGGTCCTCAGACGCCCCGCAGGAGGTTGAGCCAGCATTGACACTGGCAGGAGCAGAGCTATCGCCCTCCTGGCAGGAGGTGGGGCTAGGATCGTCCATGGCAGGTACAGAGCCATCAGTCGCTCGGCAGGAGGTGGAGCCAGCATTGTATCAGGCAAGGCAGGCTATCAACAACTACTCTCCCCCTACTCTCAACGTAATGTCCCACTCATCCCACACTGACTCATCCAGACCTCTTGGAGCCACCCAGCTCCTGTCACACACACGCAAGACCAGCAGAGACCAGATATGGTTAGACAAGAAAATAGACACTTTCTAAAAGTGCTATTTTCGCACCCAGAGTCCAAAAACCATCCACACCAACGGATGCATAATTAAACCCCGAGTTCAGGGATACCAAACTCGACATTGCACCATGCTCCCCGAGCCAGCTAGGATTATAGCGTTAATAATCCCGGCGGCCCATTCTATCCAACGGAGAGCAGGCTACCTCGCAATAGTGAAGCCCTAAGATGGCGGCACTTCACTATCAGGACATGCCAACTTGGTCAGGCTTGTCCTACCTTACACTTACAATGCACCCTGCCCATGGGCCTACCATAGGGGTGACTAACATGAAGTTAAGGGAAGGTTCAAGGGGCTGGCAAGTAGGTATACCTGCGCAGCCTGCATGACAGCACGAGGCTGCACGTGGGTCTCGCAATGACCGACCCGTAGACATTCGTTTACGAGGCCGCTCCTGTGGGTGGCACAACACGTGCTGCAAGCCCACGAGCGGCATTTGTATTTACAAGCCCCGGCACTCCTGGTGCACTAGACTAGGGACTGACAGTAAACCAAATAAGCCAAACATGGATACAATAGATACATCATTTTACCAGAGGGAGCACTTGCGCTATGGCACTGATCAGCAGTGACACGGCGCCCAAAGCATATACCAGCAAAACATCGTAACACAGTAGAGGCAAACAGAAAAAATGGAGGAGAGACTCAAGCCAATGATATCAGGTTTAACACGTGTCCCCTCCAGCTGAAATGTGGGGAGAACTACCCTTAACCTAGGGAGTCCTCATCACTAAGGCGGAAAAATCTGGACAGACCATCAGCATTGGCGTGATCTGTACCAGGGCGGTGTTCCACCGTAAAGTCCATCCCCTGTAGAGCAATGGACCACCTCAACAGTTTTGGATTCTCACCCCTCATTTGCATTAACCATCTGAGGGGCCTGTGGTCTGTCTGAACCCGGAAGTGAGTCCCAAACAGGTAGGGTCTTAGCTTCTTCAGCGCCCAGACTACAGCAAATGCTTCTCTCTCTATCGCACTCCACCTCGTTTCCCTGGGAAGTAACCTCCTACTGATGAAGGCTACAGGCAAGTCTCGGCCCTCTTCATTCACCTGAGCTAGAACAGCCCCCACGCCATGCTCTGAAGCGTCCGTCTGAACAATGAATTCTTTCGAAAAGTCGGGTGCTTGGAGTATAGGTGCTGTGCACATTGCAGTTTTCAGGGTGTCAAAGGCCGTTTGACAGGCATCAGTCCAGATCACGTTTCGTGGCTGCTTCCTGGAAGTCAGCGAAGTCAAGGGGTGCACAATGTTACCGTAATCCTTGACAAACCTCCTGTAATAACCCGTGAGTCCTAAGAAGGCTCTCACCTGTGTTTGGGTTTTGGGCGGCGCCCAAGCCAGGATGGTATCAATCTTGGGTTGTAGGGGGGCCACCTTACCGCTCCCTACTTGGTGCCCCAAGTACACCACGGAACCCTGCCCAATCTGGCACTTACTGGCCTTGATTGTGAGGCCTGCTCCGCGCAGGGCCAACAACACTTCCTGGAGGTGACGCAAGTGTTCCTCCCAGCTGGCGCTGAACACTGCGATGTCGTCCAGGTAGGCGGCGCTGAATTCCTCCAGTCCAGCCAAGACCTGGTTGACCAACCTCTGGAAGGTGGCGGGGGCATTCTTCATCCCAAAGGGCATCACCCGGAACTGGTATAGCCCATCTGGTGTGGAGAATGCTGACCTCTCTTTTGCCCCATCAGTCAAGGCGATCTGCCAGTACCCAGACGTCAAGTCAAACGTACTAAGGTACCGGGCAGCCCCCAACCGATCGATGAGCTCATCCGCTCTGGGGATGGGGTGCGCGTCAGTCTTCGTGACTGAATTGAGCCCTCGGTAGTCCACGCAGAACCGGAGTTCTGGTGAAGCACCAGGCGCTGCAGCCTTCGGGACCAAGACCACTGGGCTGGCCCAAGGACTGCAGCTAGAGGACTCAATCACCCCCAATGCGAACATTTTGGAGACCTCCTCCTTAATGTACGCTCGGACCTTGTCAGTCACCCTGTAAGCCTTGTGCTTCACAGGAGGGCTGTCTCCGGTGTCAACGTCATGGACACACCAATGCGTGACACCCGGAACCAAGGAAAACAGATCCGGGAATTGTCCCAACAGGTGGCGACAATCCTGTTTCCGTTCAAGGGTCAGTGTGTCAGAGAGGACCACACCATCCACTGACCCGTCTTGCTCTTTAGCATACAGGAGGTCAGGAAGAGGCTCACTCTCCTCCTCCGTTCCATCATCTGTAGCTAGGAGCATGCCCACTTCGGACCTTTCTAAGTGGGGCTTCAAACGGTTGACATGCAGGACCCGCAAGGGGTTCCTGGGAGATTTCAAGTCCACCAGGTAGGTGACATCGCTCTTCTTCTCCACAACCTTAAACGGTCCAGTCCACCTGTCCTTGAGCGCACAAGGTTCCACAGGGGACATGACCCATACTTCCTGACCAGGCTGAAGCTCTACCAGAGTGGCATTCCGGTCGTACCATCGCTTCATCTCCTCCTGGCTGGCCTCCAGATTTGCCTGAGCAAGTTCTCTGAAGCGCCGAGTCTGGTTCCGAAAGGCCAGCATGTAGCTGTATACATCCTGGGGAGGTTTCCTGGGAGATTGCTCCCAGCCTTCCTTGACCAGACTCAAAGGCCCTCTTACCGGGTGACCGTATAAGAGCTCAAAGGGGCTGAACCCTAGAGCCTTCTGCGGCACCTCACGGTAAGCAAACAACAGGCATGGCAAGAGGACGTCCCATTTCCGCCTCATTGGTTCTTCAAGACCCATAATCATGCCTTTCAGGGTCCGGTTGAATCTCTCAACCAGCCCGTTTCCTTGAGGGTGGTAAGGAGTGGTGAACTTGTAGGTTACCCCACACTCCTTCCACAGAGACTTCATATAGTTCGAAATGAAGTTGGTGCCTCGGTCGGACACCACCTCTCTGGGGAACCCCATCCGGGAGAAAACACCCATCAGTGCCCGTCCCACCACGGGGGCCGTCACTGTCCTGAGAGGGATGGCTTCCGGGTACCTTGTGGCATGGTCCACCAAGACCAGGATGAAACTGTTGCCCAGGGCTGTCTTGGGGTCCAGGGGCCCAACAATGTCAATACCCACCCGGTCAAAGGGGGTGCTGACCACCGGAAAAGGTTGGAGGGGAGCCTTCTGCTTCCTTCCGCTTTTCCCACTTGCCTGGCAAGTGCGACAAGTCTTGCAATGGATGTCTACATCCCTACGCATCTGAGGCCAATAAAAATGGGTGACAAGCCTGTCATAGGTCTTGTCCTGCCCCAGATGTCCAGCTAACGGTACGTCATGAGCCAAACCCAGTAGGAAGGCTCTGAAGCGCTGGGGTACCACCAGCACACGGGCTGACCCAGGCTCAGCAGCCTTAGGCTCGCTATACAGGAGGTCGTTCTCCCAGTACACAAAATGTGACCCTGACTGATCACCTGAGGATTGGGCTGAGGCCTGCTGCCTCATGCCCACAAGAGAAGGGCACTCTTTCTGTTCCGCACAGAATTCCTCCCTGGAGGGACCACCATCCTGCTGCCAGTGGGTCAGCTCGGGCAGATCTCCCAGTTCGGCAATTTGTTCGCCGGTGGGCTCCAGGGCATCCCCCTCAGGGTCTACCTCCTTCTGGACCACGGGAACAACGGGGGCCGGTTTCCCGCGCCTCCTGCCTCTTCTCTTCACAGCTGGGTCCTGGGCCGTACTTTCAGGCTCCGGGACCCCATCAACACCCTTACTCGCTGTCATGGATCGAGTGGTTGCACACACCCACTCTGGCACACCTAACATTTTCAAGTGCGCCGCTCTTTCCACCTTAGCCCAAGGGGAGTCTTCCAAATCATTGCCCAGGAGACAGTCGACAGGCATGGCGGGCCTCACAGCAACCTGAAGAGTACCTGAAACTCCCCCCCATTCAAAGGAAACCTGAGCCACCTCACACTCATTCTGGGAGTTATCGGCAGCTATCACGGGGTAAAATGCGTGGGGAACCACCTGCTCTCTGGACACCAAGTGACACTTGACAGCTGTCACACTTGCTCCGGTGTCTCTGAGAGCTTCCACTCTATGGCCATTAATGGTCACCCACTGCCTATATTTACTAGTGTTACTAGGCAGAGGGGGTGGAGGGACCATTTGCATATCTCCTAGCGAGACCAGGGACATTTCTGCGGGACCCCTCCCACCATGGACAACCATCTCCTCCCCTCCCAAGGCTACACTTGCCAACTGACGAGGGGGTGCACGCGGCGGTGCATTCGAATCCTTCTTGGGACACTGGGGGTCATAAAACCGGTGTCCCACCTGCCCACAACCGTAGCAGGTTAGGGGGCCCCTATGAACAGGTTTACCCGTCGGGGCCCCTGACTTCTTCTCAGGGGGAGGCTGGGAACCCTTCCCTTGGTTCCCTTGGGGATTACTTTGGGGCCCTTTCTGAGACTCCTTCTGTTTACCCTTGTCCCCCCCACTCTTCTGCTGGGGACCCTGCCCACCTTTGGCTGAGTCTCCCACTGGACCCTTGTGGACCCTGGTACTGACCCAGCGGTCCGCCTCCTCAGCAAGTTTTCTAGGGTTAGATATCTTGCTATCAATCAGGTGCTGGCGCAGCTCTGGAAAACAGTTATTCGACAAGTGCTCCCACGCAAACAAATCATAGAGAGCTTCATAACTTTCCACTTTGCTGCCCTTTACCCAACCATCCATGGCTCTGCAAAAATAGGACACATATTCAACCCACGTCGTACCAGGCAACTTCTTACATTCTCTAAAAGCTTGTCTGTACTGCTCGGGGGTTAAACCATATCGCAACATTAAAGCATCTTTCATATGAGCATACGACATCCTATCCGCAACAGGCATGTCTAACAGGGTATCTCTTCCCTCATTCACAAAGCGACCCCACAACCCCGCTCCCCAATTCTTCTCAGGGACCTGGTGGGCCAACAATGCTAACTCATATGCTTTAAACCATTGACCAATATCTTCATTCTTATTGTAATCTTTGATCACATCTTTCGGGAAGTAAAACTTACTTTCTGCAGGCTCGGATGGAATGCTGCCACCAGAGGGATTCAACTCTAACTTTTTAGCTTGGATATCCAGTTCCCTCAACCTGGCTTCACGCTCCAAAGCTAACTTCTCTCGTTCAAACTCCAACTTTTTGATCTCTAAAATCAGCTTCCCTTCTACCTCTCGCATTTTCTAACTCCAACTGCCCATTTATCTTTAGCCTTGCCATCTCCATGTTGTAAGCTCGCTCTTTCGCCCTTTCTTCTCTTTCTTCAGGGGAAAGACCTTTGGAGGAAACACTGCTTCCGGGAGAGGGCACAGGTCCATTCACTGGCACCTCCTCATCCCCTTCCTCTGTGGGTACCACCACCACATCAGAGGGATTTCTGGACTCCCACCAGGCCTGCAATGCTTTATAAAAATCATCTTTTCTCGAGAGGCCGGTGGTAGGAACTTCAAACTGGTTGCAAAAGTGTTTCAGCTCATCTTTCTTGTATTTCTTTAGCTTACTCCTCTCGAACTCTTCCACAACAACGATAGCAGGGGCCGTGACTCCGTTGTCACTCATGGTTAAACTGGCAGTGTTCAGAAAATCAAGTTTCAGGAAAGCGGAGAACAAAAATAGGATCCTTCCGAATCAGATTGTGACTGCGTTATGGCCTGCTTTCACTATGTAGCGCACACTAATCACTGTACATGGGTCATAAATGCAAGGTCCAAATCCTCACCGCTGCATCCAATGTTAGAACCAGCTGTCTCTAGTTGGCAGAGGTATGCACTTCTGACAAATAGGGACACTCCTTTTCTAGTCAGGGCAAGGGGATCACACCCTTCGATAACCCCTGCTCACCCCCTTGGTAGCTTGGCAGAGCAGAACAGGCTTATCTCAGAGGCTGTGTGTTAAGCAATTATGACCACATACAGTAATACAGTGAATACACTACAAATGGACACGACACCGTAGTATTATAAAAATAAGTATTTTTATATAAGGCTTAGCACAAGACCAAAATAACGGCAAAACTGTACACAATCGGAATAAATACGTTCGGGAGGAAAAAGGATAGTTCAAAGGTAGTTTCTTCTTTAGCACAAAAGTCTTTTAGTATCAAGCAAATCTTCTTCTTGGAAACACAGTTCTTAGCAACAGGGTAACTCACACGGGAGCTACACAACGCTGGGCAGAGATAATCCACAGGTTCGGCGTAGACCGCGAGGAGCGCTGCGTCGGGCCTGGAGTCACACGGACCCCCAACAACACAGTACCTTAGGAAAATGAAGCACACGATGATCAGTGGCGTCGAGCAATCCGGCGTCGCTTCTTCGGTGTCGATCAGGCCACAGCAGGCGTTGTCGATGATGCAGTTGCACAGAGTGAGCAGCGCTCACGGCGTCGAAGGGCACACGGTTGATGCGATCAGCAGCGGGGCAGACACGAGGTCCTCTGGAGTTAGAGCCGTACTCCTACTCACTGGCGTTGCTGCTGGCGTCGGTGGGTTCAGCGTCCGATCGTCGTGGTCGCTGGTTCTTTCAGAGGTGCTGGATTCACACTTCCAGCGGATAGCACTTTTTAGCGGGTGAAGTCCTTTAGCCCTGTGACTTCGGCAGGAGACTGGCACTCTTCCAGTCCTTGGAGATTTTCTTGCAAGCGTGAGAGTACACACACAGTTCCTCTCTCCTGGTTCCTTGGCAAAAATAAAGAAGCACTGCAGGATTCCCCCAACAACAGCACACTGGCAGAAGGGGTAGGCAGTCCTTTAGATCAACAGGCTTCTTGTCCTTGGTTACAGGGTTCCTTGTCAGAAGTGATCAGATTTCCTCGTTCAGGGGTCCTTCTCTTATACCCCTTTTCGTCTTTGATCCCTTTGTCTATGCCGGGGATTTCCCAACATCCTGGGTCTGTGGTGGGTGGAGCTAGGCAGTAGCACCTGGCCTATTCATTGAGCCGGGCCGGGTCCTCAGACGCCCCACAGGAGGTGGAGCCAGCATTGACACTGGCAGGAGCAGAGCTATCGCCCTCCTGGCAGGAGGTGGGGCTAGGATCGTCCATGGCAGGTACAGAGCCATCAGTCGCTCGGCAGGAGGTGGAGCCAACATTGTATCAGGCAAGGCAGGCTATCAACAACTACTCTCCCCCTACTCTCAACGTAATGTCCCACTCATCCCACACTGACTCATCCAGACCTCTTGGAGCCACCCAGCTCCTGTCACACACACGCAAGACCAGCAGAGACCAGATATGGTTAGACAAGAAAATAGACACTTTCTAAAAGTGCTATTTTCGAACCCAGAGTCCAAAAACCATCCACACCAACGGATGCGTAATTAAACCCCGAGTTCAGGGATACCAAACTCGACATTGCACCATGCTCCCCGGGCCAGCTAGGATTATAGCGTTAATAATCCCGGCGGCCCATTCTATCCAACGGAGAGCAGGCTACCTCGCAATAGTGAAGCCCTAAGATGGCGGCACTTCACTATCAGGACATGCCAACTTGGTCAGGCTTGTCCTACCTTACACTTACAATGCACCCTGCCCATGGGCCTACCATAGGGGTGACTAACATGAAGTTAAGGGAAGGTTCAAGGGGCTGGCAAGTAGGTATACCTGCGCAGCCTGCATGACAGCACGAGGCTGCACGTGGGTCTCGCAATGACCGACCCGTAGACATTCGTTTACGAGGCCGCTCCTGTGGGTGGCACAACACGTGCTGCAAGCCCACGAGCGGCATTTGTATTTACAAGCCCCGGCACTCCTGGTGCACTAGACTAGGGACTGACAGTAAACCAAATAAGCCAAACATGGATACAATAGATACATCATTTTAACAGAGGGAGCACTTGCGCTATGGCACTGATCAGCAGTGACACGGCGCCCAAAGCATATACCAGCAAAACATCGTAACACAGTAGAGGCAAACAGAAAAAATGGAGGAGAGACTCAAGCCAATGATGTCAGGTCTAACAGACCTCAACACCCGGTTCTTCGAATTACCCCAGCACTTAGACGGATGTGCTCCCCATCTCCGCCAAGCACCATGAGACCCTCATGGGTGAGTAGTTGCGCTTTACCAACCCTTCATTGATTGATTGAGTGATTGATGCTGCAATTTGTGAAATAAGCACAAGTCCAAAAGACAACAGAGTGGCTCGGAATCCATAAGCATCATGGTGCTGGTATACTAGTGCAACACAGAGATGGAGTCTGCAACAGAATGAGAAAGGTTCTAGAAAGTATGTAATTTGAAGAGAAAAAAGCCTTTAGAGTTCTAGTTTTCTAATTGGTTGGTATTATTCAAGTAAAACAGTACGTTAGGTGGCAAGTAATTGTTATTTGTTTTGTGAATTGTGATTCAAAAAGAGAGAGTCCTAAGTATGGTGATTGTTGCTACTGATTTAACATCATAAGCAGAACAAGAGAACCTCCAATGGCTTATTTGGACAGTAGTGGGCTCCTGGAGGGAGTGCTGCGGGCGGTGGGGCGGGGCAGGGGAGGGGGAGGGTGGGGTGTAGTAAACTCCCGGATACGGCTGTTCGGAATTAGGTAAAGTAATAATTAGCTTGCTGATATGATTGTGAGCCTGAGCAATGAGGCCAAGCTATTTTTAAGTGGAAGAGAGTAAGCACTATACAAAAAGAGTGTACAGTTTAAAGATTGACTTGTGGAACTATATATTATTTACTTGTAGTGTAACGTATGACCTGGAATGCTTCTGATATCTCAGTGTTTCTTCTACAGTTAAGAATTAACACATTATAAAGATCATAAAAGAATAGTGAGGTAAAAGATGTCCAGCGTATATGCACCTTTTCAGTGTCTTTTCTATTATCTGCCTTACCGCCTGCAATTATATTTATTAATAAGTGTATACTTTTGCCTCTCCTCTTTCCCTCTTCTGTGCTTTCCATGTCTTTGTGAAATCACTTTTCATTTGATTGTACTACTGTGTCCATCCTTTTTAAATCTGTGCTTCTGAGCACTCTCTTTATCAAACCTATTTCTTTACTCATTTCTTAGAAAAGTAAGTAAGAGTAAGGTACCGTTGAACACTGATGATTAATGCGGACTGGAAAAAGCGGTTTCAATAATAAACATTCACTGGTGATATAATATTACAATGCAGATCACAGTATAGTGCTAAAATGGTAGGCACTATAGGAACAGTTATTAAGCATATATGCTACTGAAAAGGTGTATAATATAGCCGTAAAGCTCACCCATAGCATTCTATGCTGCCCATTAAAGATTTGGCATTGCGTTATAGGACCAAATTGAAAGTTTGGAACTATTACAAAGAAGCTTGCATTCAATGGTTTGTATATAGTACAACTGTGGCGAGCTAGGGTGTCAGAAAATACACTTGTTAAGGATGAAAATTCCGAATTAAAAAAAGCCTTCCGCAAGACTCAGGGGGTTCACAAAGTATTTTGCCTCTAAGGTGTGAGTGAGTTTCACCATTTTTTTATGTGTGTACCTGTTAGATACTAGTGCATGCATCCAGACTAGGAGTTGTGAGAAAGGATTACATTGAGACTCCTCCTGCTTGGGCTACATTAAACTGTTTTTTCATAATTTGAGATAGCTGAGCCACAAGATAGCTAATCAGAATTCCTCCTCCCTCTTTCCGAAGGATGCAATGCCATTATCAGCTATAGGTTGAATTAGGTGGAAAGCTCTTGTGGCCTTGCTTCACAGCATCTGTCTTTCTCTTACGCTGCCCTGTGCACATATCCCAGAGATTTAGGGGAAACAGACAGGCAGAGGCTGTGGATTAGAACATTGCAATGTTGAAAGCAGTGGACCTATGCCAACATTTATAGTGATGTGCTCTTGCATTGTCTTCATTGGACCTGTCAAAATTCTAATCTTCTAATATAATGTTTGACCTTTTTTAAGTAGGTTACTGCTTTGTATACATAGAAAATATAGATTCTAATAGTAGCAGTACTTAAATGTGGTAGTCTAAGTCTTATGTATCTATGCCTTTTTAGTGTGTTGTGTTTACTATTCCATGGTATCTGTCTCTCTTCATATGCAATTCATAAGTTTACTTCCACTACGTTACTATTTGATGTACATTATCTCTACTATTTAGTTAGTTCTCTTACAAGAATGTATTATTTTTAACTTACTTGTGAACCTTTCTTATACAATTAAGTAATTACTACATACTACATTGCATCAAAATACTTTTGTTATCTCATCCTTGTTACTGTAGGTATACACGTTTATCAGAGACTATGCCAGCAAAACTGCAGATGTAAAGAAAAGGTTGGAACAAAGAATATGAAGGAAGTATTCAATCTGGAGCAGATGAATCCTCAGTTAGGAGAGTGCAAATAAACCAGAATTTTGGGTAAGAGAAGTTGGGTCCCGCATCAACCAAAAAAAGACTGTTGAAGTCGTTTCCTGAGACACAGTATCTCGCACATTCGGAACCAGATAGGACTGAGATAGTAAAAACCAAAATGATGGACACCTATTATCCCAATCAACGTGTTTATTTAGAGAACTTACGCTTGTATTAATTAGTTCAGTTCTACACATACAGAAACAATGTTGATAAAAGTATAGAAGCCAGTTGCTTTGCAGTTTTAGGCTGCAACGGTTGTTAAGTGAGACACAGCAATGGAAAATTCATTATTCATTGTAAGCTAAGTTACAAATGTGCAGAAAAAGGAGGTCTTTTCCATGGCTCTTTTGCAATTGTTTAAACCTTGGCGTAGAGTGTAACAACTTTTAGGTCACTATGACTGCACTTAAGGTGCTTTCAAAGCAGTCAAATGTCATATGCAGTGTCAGGTCTTTGTGACTTACCTGCAAATGTTGAATGATGAAATTTAATAGGAGGAAACAATAACAGCTACAGTTGCGAAAGACAGTTCTCAAGGGAGCCAGGGACAGATGGTCAAGATACGCACAGTCAGCTGATCGTAGAAATGGAGGCAGCCATAGCTATGAATGAAGTTGAAAAATGCTATGAATCAGATGAGAAGGGAGTCCATCGATTTAAGTTATCTTGTAGCCTAACTTAACGAAAGGCAGTTAAGGATTTCCAGGAACATAACAGGATCAGCTGACCATGGAATTCTGAATGAGAAATCTGAATTTACCCGCAACATGTTCAAGCCAACGCACCCCTGGGCAACATTTTCTTATATAAGTGCTTACTGCATATGTACAAAACAACAGACAGATAGCAGACTTTATTGTGGTGTAGCAGAACCCACTAGTCTGCCAGCACACAACCTAAAAGGATATAACGTTGCATCATCTTCTAATTTTGCCAGTGGAACATGACAACAAACTGGAGCACCCCTGGTTAACTGGTGATGCCTGTCCTGACGTTCATAGGGTTATTACAAAATTGAAGATCTTCCTTATTTATCTTGATAGCATGTTTTCAAATTTGATGCTAGCATTCATTCACCTGAGAATGCATGGCATTCTCAGAAGAAATTATGATGTACCATTTGGAGCAAACTTTGCATAGTCCCAGCTGACCTTATTCACCTGACTCCTGTAAATGGTCCACAAGCTGCTCCCTGAGCAACCAAGAAACTCATAAGGTACTATTGGAATTATGAAGATATGGCTACATTTCCAATTCACTGAATTAATTAGGAACATGATAAGGCTGCAGATGTAAAGTATGGCAGCATGCTGGGAGACTTCAGAACAGGTGTTGCAAGACAAGAAGCTAAAAAGGCTCTCCAAAGTCATACCTTATCTGTTCTGTTTCCCGGTACAAAAACACATCCAAGTGTAATGGAGGAGCCCCCGAAGAGCTACATAGAAATTGTGTGTCATGCTAATATTGGATGATTATGCACAGTTCAATACAGAAATATTATTCAACTTGTCTCAATAGACAAAGTGGTGAAGAAACCTGATGACTGAAAAGTCAGTTTCATGTACAGCTGGTTTAGAATATTTTTAAATCACTATAAAAATCAATTATTATGTTGCACGGTAATTTAAAAATCGAGCAGTGCCTAGTGACAGAGCAATAGGAAATATAGTGGATGTCCTCACATATTCCAGCGGAACTGCCACAACGGAGTACCCTCTCTGCCAAACTGAAGATCACTTACCTGATATAGTCAGGCAGACCTTAATTATGGCCTAGATGTAGACTACTCCTTCTCCGTTGCTGACATACTCCTTTGATGGCCCGAAAAAGTGAGAGCCATTCATTGGAGGTCTGGTCATTTGAACACCTGCCTGATTTTGAGTGGGTAGGCGAATGGCCAGCTTTTATTTTCCCTTACCCACATGAAGAACATGGCCATAAGGGAGAGGAAAAAAGGATAATTGACTCCCCCACAATATGAGAGTTTCCTTCTATGGTGGGAGGTCATAAATCTTTGTCTTTCAAACACATGTACACATGCTGACAGGGTCACGAATACCTGTCGCAGAATGAGAGACATGTTTGTTATTTTGCACTGTCCTCAGTAAAGTTGAACGTGCTCTACTTAGTGGCGTATCTGGTCTCCTAAACTATGTGAACTAGTGCAGTAAACTGAAGAAAAAAAATTAAATTACATTACAGTAGCGGTTCACTCAAGATAAATTAGAAAAAAGAAATCCTACCTTAACCTCGTGGCCACTGAGGGGAGGATCAAAATATCCAGCTTTGGGATTTTGTTAACGGATGGTAACATCAGTCAAACTTTTAACTCATTGACAGGAACATGACAGTGGTTCCTGTTAATATCTACAGATGTTCTCTTTCCTGGTGGATATCTCTACATTTAGGCTTCTGTTTAATATATGGTTATGATTGGCATACCTTGGGACCTTTCCAGCATAAAAAAAAGTATTATTTCCATGATGGCTTTCCCACTTCCTTAATAGACCACAGACACACAGAGACAGATTTACAAAGATGTTGCGCAATGCAGCGCAGCTGCAAAGTTGCTGCATTGCATGAGAGTGAAAGAGCGGGAATAAGTCATATGTCCCAAGATATATGGCACTGCCCTGCTCTCTTCTTAGCTCTGGTTAAGAATCAGACAGCCTAGTACTACGCACACACCTTTTTGCAATAGTGCAAAGGAGTATGGATCATGTGTACTGTAGCTTTTGTACTGCTATGGTACACATGATCCATACTCCTTTGCACTATTGTACTGAAAGAGTTTCATTTCAGTACCAAATACTTGCTCAGGGCAACATTAAAACGTTTCCACTTTCAATGTGTTCTGTACAGTGCAGCAAACATGCAAAGTGGGAAAACTTGGAAGAAATACTAGTAAAAATATATGAAGCAATCATTACAGAGTTACGAGAGGTTTGAAACCCATTTATCTCCTGAAACATATTTGTGCTTGATTTGGACTTTGGTGGATGGTTTAATGCCTATCACAGCAATGGAATACTTTACTCTGTTACCCTTATGTAAATCCCATCCACAAAATTTGGAGATGTCTCTTGACCCCTAGGGCATCTATCTACTTTGAGAGGAACCACTGTTGTGGCAGTTTCTGATAAGGTAAGAAAAGTTTGTCATACAGTACAGTGACATGTGATGGCCGCCTGCCTCTCTCCCTCCAGACATTCAAGCCCCATTTGGTGGCTCAGCAACTCCTGCACACAGTCTTCACCCTGTTCCACCCTTTGCGGATAGATGACCTCTCAAGTGAAATTAACGTTGCAAGGGTGGCCAAGACCTTGCTATGCACAGCCTTCGCTTTGTGCAGATATCTTCATGAAGTGCCTAATCCCTCCAGACACTCAAGCCCCTTTAGGTGGCCCATCCACTACAACTTGCAGACTTTATCCTGTACCAGACTCTTTGCTGATAGGCAACCTCTTGTGCACAATCAATAAGATGAGGTGGCCAAGAACCTACTATGCATAGCCTTATGTTTGAACAGAAGTCTTAATGGAGAGCCCACTTCCTTCAGGCACTTAAGGCCCATTAGTTGGCCCAGCCTAATATGTCCTGCATTTGCCCTATACTGCACCCTTCACATCTTGCAGATCTTTTGTAGACAATCAACCAGACATGGGTAGGAAGCCGTTGCTGTGGCAGGGCTTTCCATAATATATAATGCCTTACAAACAGGTGAGTCTCTATATACACTGAAGTTCACTAAAGCTCATTTGAACTCTGTTAGGTGTGACATTCTCACTATGGATTTTCTTATCCTTCTTACATGTTCTTTTTAGGGGAAGGTTGAGGTAGGAAGCTTTTTTAAAAAAAAGAAATTGGTTGGTCCCATGGTACTTCTGCAGTACTGGTTAAATACCCATACAAATTGGATATTCTCCTGAAATGTTGCAGCTTAAAAAAAATAAAAGACCTCCTTAATATGCCAGCCTTAGAAGGGCATAGGATTTTGGAGTAAATCCATGCCTAAAAACCTTTACACATATGTAAATGAAGGAATTGCTTCAAAATTCATGGTTGGAGACACAGGAATGCCCATAAGCAACCCATGGACTGCTTTACATTACTTTAAGGTTGCAAAGCAACACAAAACATGATTTAGGTTAAAATACCAACCTTATTTGCTTTCATTTACAATTATAGCAATAGACTTACACTTTATTATTATTCATAAACTGCTGCGCAGACTATCATGATAAACTAACATAAGAGACACCTGACAAACAACATTAACATTTTCTATTGTTAAACCAAGAAAGGCAGTTCTAAGAACAACATTTTTGTGCTTTTAAAATGTTTACATTTGTTTTCTTCTGTTCACCAACAACCACTACTTTTTTGCCCTTTTTACAATAAATAGCAATGTTCTGGTAAGCACTGATGATGTTGGATTAATTTTGAAAGACTTTCGATGGGACACTCTCCCCATGTTCAAAGGAGCTCCGATCCTGAACTGGAAGTAAATGCCTTCCTGGAGTCACACTGTCACTCCCTTCTCACAAGGTGGGGGGATGCACTAACCTTATATGTTTCCACATCCTATCTGAGTACATTTTCTCAGTACTGAGTGAGAAGTCCTTCCCATATATGCAGCAGGTAACTATCTTTCAGTGATCTTCTTCTCCCCTGGAGTGGTACTAAAAATGTGTCATTCTAGTGACTCCTTGATGTGTGTTAAAATTTGTTGCTGCTGCTGCTCTTCAAGGTCTTCGCTTTCATCTCCAGATGCCATTTTAAGGCTAATTCCCAATGTTTTCAGAATACCGAAAAAAAGGACAGAGGGCCCTCCACAAGATGCTTTATCAGCCAAGTAATATTCCCAAAAGAGGATGAAAGAGACGGAACTTCATGCCAATGGAGCAAGACTGTGATTCCAACCAATCAGATGGTTTCAGTGTGAGTGCCATGGGTCCTGCAGTAAACTTACTTAGGTAAAGAGGTACAGCAACATTAAAAAAGAGACAAAATCACAAAAAGACTTGAGACTTACTCATTAATTGACCCACTAAGAAAAAACTGAAATAAAAATAACTCTTTGATACTAAACACAACTGCAGTAACGCAAGACTCAAAACAGGAAATAAAACTCACAGGGAACTTCTATAGGACCCTCCCATTGGCAGGAGCAGTCCTGCAGGATTTCCAATTAAGCGATAGTACCGCAGGAGTACAGCGGGAGCATAGAAAAGGAGAAATAAAACATAAAAAAGTCAATGAAAACCTTAAACTGTATTATTAATGCAAAATGTTGTAAATTTACTACAAATCTAAGGGCAAATTCATAAGATTTTGTTAATCAAATGTTACTTTATATTAAAAAGTCTAGATATTCACAGAAAAAAAACAAGGGTTAAAGTGGTATTATATTTTGGTATGGTAATAAGATATTACTATACATTCAGAAAACTACTGAAATTCACTGAGGAAACCAAAGCTTAAAGGAGTTAGGTGATTTGTGGTTTGTAGTTCGGTGACAAATGTGTAAGGTTTTTTTATTTAATTTCCTAACTATAACATCCCTGTAACCTTTGTTTTTTCCAGTATATATATAATCGGTTTGTAGAAATCAGGCGCTGACTCCGTGGGGTCTCATTTCAGAAACAAGTTTTATTTTCTTAGTGCTTGGATCGACGCGTTTCGACGGTCACAGCCGCCTTGCTCACAACACAGAGCAACATTACGTCATTGCTTTTAACATGTCAACAGTTCATTGGATCTTGGAATGGTTTCCCGTAGTCATGACTACCAGTTTGAAACTCACTGGAATTTTACAGCGTTTTCTTTGTAATACAACTATTGTTAGTTTGTATCAACATTCTTAATGTTTACTACACATTTTATATGTTCGCATTAAATAAAAGACAATTGATGTCATTGTCGATTATTACAAAATTAAAGCAAATTAGAGCATTTTGCATTTCTAGATTATGCAAGCGTTTGTACATACATTTAGTTATTTAAAATGTATTAAAATTCAGACAGTTAAATCCGCATTTTTAGTACCACCCCTATGAGGGTTATAACTTCGCCATACCGGGTCTAGTGCCCAATTATTACTCATGAACCCTTGACATTACAAGGTTCTTTTTTTAAAACCACATATGATTCTTTTTGAATTTGCAATATATATATATATATATATATATATATATTGCAAATCCTGTTGCAGATGCCACGTCTTTGAATCACGCGATGCAGTCAGACAGGACACAGACCCAAATTTCGTGCTCTTCAATCCTTTATTTTCCCAAGTGTCTGAGATGCGTTTCGCGGCGCGAACGCCGCTTGTTCACTCGACAATTTGTTTTTACCCAGAAGGCATTTTTAAAGTGGCAGTGCATAAATCAGTTATTCACGTGAGTTCAACTCACTATAGAAATAGACAAAACACTCCGTATGTCATACAATACTGTCTTTTGTACATGTTGGGCTATAGGTTGATATATAAATACCAGTAAAATATATTTTTTATATTGAAATCAACCTTTTAAAAGCATAATGATAAAATCACTATATGCTTAGAAAAATCCGTGTAAAATACGTTAGCCCTAAAACAATTGCATTAAACCTGTAAATGTTTTGTCTTTTTTTCAATAGTGAAAAACATACTTAAAGTGCTTAAATGTGCAAGTGATTGTAAAATCATTACAGTTGATCTCTTTATGTTTTACAAAACCAAATAAATTAAATTTAGCATTCCTGTTGTCATATATATTCTTATATTTCACATGTTCATTACTAATCATTGTTTTTTTATACATTTTTCCATTACTTGGATCTTGAGTAACAGCTACAACCTCCTTTTCATGAAGTTATTCATCAATCAGTACCATATCAATTGCTAGAATCTTATCCAAAATACACAGTCAATATATTGATACCAGTGCTTATCTTTTCCTTTAGTACCAAATATTTATACTTGATCTGATCTATAAATAATGTTAAAAAACATCTTAAGATATTTACAAATATTTAAAATCATTTGTATCAAAAAATTCCTCATATAAATATATTAAAAAATTATTTACAACATAATCTAACTTTTTCAGATGTCGTATACATATCTTTTGTGTTTTGAAAAAGGATATAAGATAATGCATTTATATTCATGTTTCAACTGGTAATCTTGTTAATTAATCTGGACACATTGCCTCAAAAATTCCTAAACCAAGCAAGTATATAAATCTTCCGTTAGGTTCAATCCATTCGGATGTTTTGAATCTAACAATAAAATGTATCTGGTCTCCAGCTTCCTTAGTTTGTTCTCCCTGTCACCACCTCGTCTATTAGGAGGGATTGCATCAATGAGATAGTATAACAGACATTTGTTATTCGATCCATGGCATGCCTTAAAATGTCGGGCCACCGGATATGTATTGTCTGTATTTGTTATAGCTCGGAGATGCTGGAGTATTCGGACGTGTGCTTGAAGTTTAGTAGAGCCCATGTAGATTAACCCACATGGGCAAGTAAGCACATATACAGAGAATTCAGTCTTGCAATTTAACATTTTATTTATAGTAAAGTTTGGTCTTAAATGGACTGAGGTATGTTTTAGTATTGATCCCAGGTGTACAGGCTTTGCACGATGGACATTTCTTAAAGCCTTTTAGACTCTGGTACCAAACTGGTTTACTGATAATTTCCGGGTCGGATACAACTAAGCAATCTCTCATTGAGGGACCTCTACTATAGGTAATGGACACCCTCTGCGGTAGCAGGGGTCCTAATACTGGATCACTAAGTAGTACGGGGCATTCATCTTGTATGACTTTCTGTATTGCCTTATGCTGTTTGCTGTATCCTACTATGAAGCGAAAGTTTTTTTCATCTTCATTTACATGGCTTGTGTGCTGTTCCTTGTCTTTTTTGCTGACCAATAAGGTATCCCTATTTAATGATGATGTTTTGACAATGGCCCTGTCAATAATTTGTCTGGAGTAACCTCTGGCTAAGAAACGTTGTTTACTCAAAGTTTGGGCCTGGTGTAATTCTTCCTGTGTGCTGCATACCCTTTTTATCCTGAGCATTTCTCCCTAGGGAATGCTATTCACTAAGTGACATGGGTGTGAACTAGAGGCATGCAATAGGGAGTTTTTTTGCGGTATAAAGTGGTTTGTAAAGTGTTGTTATCAATCTACACTTCTGTGTCTAGGAAACTGACCCTGGAGTTGCTAATGTCTGCAGTGAATCTCAAATTCAGATCATTGTTGTTAAGTTTGACCAAAAACATTTCTGCTTCCCCTCTAGTTCAGTGCCAAATTACAAACAGGTCATCTATAAATCTCAGCCACAATTTGACATTAGTCGGCATTGTATCACCATGTATTCCACGAGGACCAGCTTTTCCCATTTGCCCATATGCAGGCAAGCACAACTCAGGGAGAAGCTGGCCCCCATGGCTACTCCCTGTATTTGACGATATAAAAGATGATTGAACATGAATATGTTATTGTATAAACAAAATGTTATCATTGCCACCAGCATCTCGTTATGTTGTTGATAAATTGGTTCTCTATCTTTTAAGAAATGTTCCACTGCTTGGATGCCGTCATCATGTACTATACTAGTGTATAGTGATGATACATCTATTGCCATCATGATATATTCCGAGTTCCATAGATTTTTTTTTATTTTGTTTAGGAAGTCACTTGTATCCCTTACATAGGATGGTAATGATTTTACGTAGTCTTGGAGGAAAAGGTCCACATATACTGATGTTTTTTCTAGGATGCTGTTCCTGGCACTGATTATAGGACGTCCTGGTGGTTTTTTACTGTCCTTATGTATTTTGGGTATGAAATATATCGTGGGTACAGTTGGATTGACATTTTTTAAGTACTTGTACTCATTCTCACATATAAGTTTTTTGTTACGCCACCCTGATAGCTTTTAGTAAAAGGCTTGATACATTTCTTTCAGTTTGCCAACATAAGTTCATGAATAACATTGTCTGTCATTTAATTGGCTCATGGCCTCCTTCATGTATTCGTCATGTGCCCAAAGGACTATATTTCCTCCTTTATCACTATTCCGGAATTTGACTTCTTTGTTATTACTCAATTTTTTCATCAATTGGAAATACTTGTAGTCCTGATTGCGATGTTTTTTTTCAAGGGGACAGGGGGGTCTGCCAATAAATCTTTTGTTGTGAAACACCGACTTGGAGTGCCGTCTATTTTTCACTCTGTGAATAAGAGTGTGGCAAGTATATATATATATCTATACTACTATTATAAAGAGAGAACACAAACCTTTTGGCAAGGTAAACTAGGGAACCACAGCGCCAATCCACACACCCAATACATTGTTGTAATCCTCAGGGTGTGTAAATGGGCATAGGCTATAGAAAATAAAAATAAAACGTACATTTAAAAATATAACTTAAAAAAAAAGTAGTGCCCTGAAAGTAGCACCACAAAAGAGGGTGGTAATGGACAGAGCTTCTGAACCAATCAAACACTCACACCCAGTCAAAAGATCTGGGTTTAATCCATCACCGTTCTTTAGCCCACTCTGCCACCCCAGTTCAGACATGGCTATATGCAAATCAGTCTGACCCTGTGCCTCATGGGAACAGTCCAGCCCGAACTGCCAAGCCATGTCTTCCCTGGACCGGAAACAAGCTTCTGAGGACCGGTTTCTGGCATTCCAGCCGTCTTCAGCCTGGCTTGCTTGAATCCAGTGGCAAAGTGAGCAAGGGACTCACGTCTGAGCATACCCTGCCACACTTATGGCGGCTAAAAGCGGTACAAAAGGGGGTGGTAATGGACAGAGCATCTGAACATATCAAACACTCACACCCAATCAAAAGATCTGAGTTTAATCCATCACCGTTCTTTAGCCCACTCTGCCACCCCAGTTCAGACATGGCTATATGCAAATCAGTCTGACCCTGTGCCTCATGGGAACAGTCCAGCCCGAACTGCCAAGCCATGCCTTCCCTGAAAGTAGCACCGACTGCGACGCTGACGGCCACGACGTAGCGGTGGCCGCAACGTACGTGATGACGAGGAGGAGCGGCAGTGAAGTGAGGAGCTCGGGGAGGAGCGGCGCTCAGGTAAGGCTCTGGGACACGGGACGGGAGGGAGCCGGTGTGGGAGGTTGGCCCAGAACAACTGTGGTAAGGCTCAGGGTCTGGGGCAGCATTTCAGGCTTGCGAGGAGGAGCGGCGGTGAAGTGAGGAGCTCGGGGAGGAGCGGCGGCTCAGGTAAGGCTCTGGGACACAGGACGGGAGGGAGCCGGTGTGGGAGGTTGGGCCGGAACAACTGCGGTAAGGCTCAGGGTCTGGGGGCAGCATTTCAGGCTTGCGTGCACTCCCGCCCCGGCCCCCGCCCGCCACAACATTTTCAGGGACACAGACAATGTCGTGGCGGGCAGGGGCCGGGGCGGGAGTGCACGCAAGCCTGAAATGCTGCCCCCAGCCCCTTCTGCCCCAGGCAACGCTGGGACAGGCTGCTAGTATATATATATATACGCTTTCCTGTTTTCAGTTTATATTCTTGGTCAATTCTGGTTCAAAACCTTAAAAAAACAGTGGTTAGCAGTAGTTACACATTTTCGAGCCAATAAAAACAACAGAAATAGTGTTTTTCTGGTGTTTATGGAGAGTTTTGATTTTAATTATTGCTTGCTTTCTGCACTGATAGTGCATGTGTATAGACAATGTGTTTACAGAGTATATGAGGTCCAAATACATTTTTACAAATCAAAATTATTGTAGTACACCATACAATACTTCTTTACTGAGTCTTTGGTCATGCACGCTTGCTCTGTCCTTCATATGTTAATATTTATCTGTGAAAAGGCCCTCTCAACATTGGCAATTGAAACGGGCAATGCTAAAACAGCGAGTACACAATAACATAGCTTTCCATGCCAATACTGGTGCACCTGAAGATTGTGATTCTCTAGGACACGTTCTGCAACATATGCATTGAATTGGGGCATATGCCTTTAGTTATTGAAGCAGTCAAAAATGAAGCAGTACTTTTCCAAGTCTGGAGAAAATTCTGTGCAGAGTATCTCAGTGAGACTTAATTAACTTCAAATGCCATTGTTGGTGAAGGGTCATTTCTATACATCATTGAAACAATTTCCTATAGACTGTAAAATAAAATTTCCTGAATTGCTCCTGAACATTTCCTTGCTTACCAAGTGGCAAGAATTCTAGCATGTTGCAGTGCCAAAGTCACTAAAAGTGTCACCCAGCCTACTCTCAAAGAGATGTTTCACATCTACATCAATAATGCTGAACATCTGGTAGACAAGGGTGTTTTCAGACTCTAGTATTTTGATTATGTCCATTACAGCAGTCATGTTTTCTTGTAAAAACCTAAGCATGCAGTAGACTCCACTTTTTCACATTACTATCAATATGTGACCAAAGATCATCAAATTTCTTGCCTTTGGCTTCATCACTAAGCAAAAATTCACATGGATAATATAGCATTCACAGCCTCTAGGACTGAGAACCACTGGCAACATGACACAGTTAGGATGACTCTCTCTTTGATGCCACACAAAGCTCAAAATGAGAAATATTTGCATTCTAGTTCCTGGGCATTACGACACAGAGCACCAGAATGGACTACGAAGTCAATAGCATTCTTAAAGAACTCTGATGATTGTAAAGACTCTTTTAGCATACCATTTAGCAAGTGACAAGGATCTTTTACAGGGAAGCACTTCAGCTCAGGTATCGATTTTGACAGGTCTTCATACAACTTTTTCATATAAGTAGCTGAATTACTGCAAATATAAACAATATCACTTTAATCTTTATTGAACTTGGTAGGGACTTTTTGCAGCAGCATTTCAAGTGACACTGCATTCCATCTTTACCAAACACGTGGCGTCATGTTTTCACCACTATCTCAGATGCTTGGTGACAACACTCTTTTCACATATACCTTTCACTACACCTTGCATTGAATATTTAAAGCACAGGATGTTTGGAAATTCACCTTCAATCAATAGTGACTTGCTAGAAAAGGGGGCAGATGTATAAAAGGATTACACCCATTCTCTGTCCCTGGGTAAATGTGATGGTACATATTGGGAAAGATACTTATGAAACCACCAATTTTACGGATCAGTGAAATCAAATGTAGCCAAAATATCAAATATGATTTTGATATTTCCTGATACTCTGCAGTTTATAAAATAACTAAATAAGACCTAAAACATGCTTCTAAACAATGCATCCTTAAACCAAACACCACAAAACTGAAAAAAAAGCAGAAGGAAGAAGACATCCGTAAACAATAAAACTCAAGCTTAATGTTAGCCTAGTCTTACTTGCTGCTGCCTTGTATAACAAAATGACATTGTATTGGCCCCTTCAGGAAAAAAATAAAAATTATTCTTTAACATATAGCCCTATATATATATATATATATATATATATATATATATATATATATAGATTGCCCAGGTGGAGAAGTCGCTCGTGGAGGGGAAACAACACATGGCCACCGACAGTAACACCACAGCGTTCCCATGTCCTTTCACACTGCAATCTGCCAAATGCGTTTCGAGCCCAGATTGCTCTTGATCACTGGTTTGCATCAGAATAAGCGAAACAGCTACGTAATACCATGTAGCCATTTTTATTTCATGATTAGTCTCGCCCATATGGGCGTTAACACATAGCATGCTGGTTATGGTAGTCCTTATGATAACAGGACCCTAATACCAAACCCTGGCGTGAATGTTGCTGTCCTCGCTCAATGAAAACCCAAGTGGAATAGGGCCCGATTCACAGAACGAACTTGAGACAAAATCCTAAACTTACTACCGTTTTGGTATTCACAGAAGGCACTTACCCATTTTGGTATTCACAGAAGGCACTTACTTATTTCGGTATTCACAGAAGTTAGGAGTCCTAACTTTAGGACTCCTAAATGCCTTCTGTGAATACCGAAAGTCTTAAAGTTAGGATTTTTCTCAATTTAGTAGTATAAAAGTTAAGACTCCTAACTTTAGGAGTCCTAAATGGCCTCAGCGAATACCGAAAGTCTTAAAATTAGGATTTTTCTAAATTTAGTAGTAGTAAAGTTAGGACTCCTAACTTTCAGACTCCTAAATGCCTTCTATGAATATCCAAAGTCTTAAAATTAGGATTTTTCTCAACTTTACTACTACTAAACTGAGAAAAATCCTAATTTTAAGACTTTCGGTATTCACAGAAGGCATTTAGGAGTCCTAAAGTTAGGACTCCTAACTTCTGTGAATACCGAAATGAGTAAGGGCCCGATGTAGGTAAATCTACATTTACCACTTCATAAATACCGAATCATACCGAATCGGTATTTATGAAGTGGTAAATTAGAGGGGGGGAGATGTAGGTATTTCAGATTCGGTAAATACCGAATCTGTAAGATTCGGTATTTACCGATTCTGTAAATACCGATTCGGTATCCCCCATTGCTTCCTATGGGCCTTGAAGCCCATAGGAATCAATGGGCATTACCGAATCGGTAATTACCGATTCGGTAATTACTGATTTGTGCAAGGGTGCAGGGGGTGTCACTTTGACACCCTCTAGCACCCCCAAAACAGGCATGTGAGCCATGTGGCACACAGACATGCCCTAAGGGCATGTCTGTTTGTCACATGGCATAGGTGTGCATGCACACATGTGCATGCACACCTGGATTCGGTATTTTAACACCCAATTGGATTGGGTGTTAAAATACCGAATCTGAAGGGCCTGTGGGACAGAAAGTAGTCCCACCTACATCCCAAATTTAAAAATCGGTAAAATTACCGATTCGGTATTTTTGCGATTCGGTAATTTTACCGAATCGGTAAAATACCGAATCGGACAAAAAAAGGTCCCCTACATCTCAGTAGGCCAAATACCGGTCGGAAACGGCCGAAATCGGCCGTTTCCGACCGGTATTTGATACCTAAATCGGGCCCTAAGTGCCTTCTGTGAATACCAAAATGGTAGTAAGTTTATGATTTTGTCTTAAATTCAATCTGTGAATCGGGCCCATAATGTTCAAAAATACAAATAGTTGGAAATGACCGGTGATTCCGCTGTTCTGTCACCAATTACTTTCCGGGGGTCAGGCCCCCTCCACTCCGAAGAGTGCCCACGGTTGCGCACACTGGATCCGCATCGTATGCGGCTGGACTTCTCCTGCGGCCGGACCAGCTGCTGTACATCAAGAAAACCAAGTTTGCCCAGGTGGAGAAGTCGCTTGTGGAAGGGAAACAACACACGGCCCCCGGCAGTAACACCACAGCATTCCCATGTCCTTTGACACTACAATCTGCCAAACACGTTTTGAGCCCAGATGCTCTTGATCACTGGCTTGCATCAGAATAAGCGAAACAGCAACCTAATGCTATGTAACCATATTTATTTCATGATTAGTCCTGCCCATATGGGCGTTAACACATAGAATGCTGGTTAGGGTAGTCCTTATGATAATGGGACATTAATACCAAACCCTAGCGTGAATGTTGCTGTCCTAGCTCAATGTTAGTAGTTATAGTTAGGATTTCGTCTCTATTCGAAAAGCATTTTTTCTTTTGCCAATATCTTTGGCGCCGTTTGGCAAATCTTCATGAAATCTTCAAAACTAATGGTTCGCTCAGGTCAGCTCCTGTCTTAAATGCTCCTCACCCACACACACAAAGCTCTCCACAACCAAGGCCCAAGATACCTCAACGACCGTCTGACCTTCTACACTCCCACCCGCCTGCTTCGATCGACCAGCCACGTCCCCCGCATCCGAAGAGCCACAACGGAGGAAGATCCTTCTCGTACCTGGCTGCCAAGACGTGGAACTCCCTCCCCATCCACCTTCGCCTGACCCAAGACCACCTCTCCTTCAGGAAGCAACTGAAGACCTGGTTGTTCGAGCAGTAGCGGACCACCCTCCCCCTAGCACCTTGAGACCCTCCGGGTGAGTAGCACGCTATACAAATGCTTTGATTGATTGATTGAATGGTGATTCGTCAAGCGGGTGCTGAGAAAAAAAAAAGGGGGGCCCAAAACATGTTTTCCCTATGTTGATTTCCGTGGGAAACTTTAGAAATGACTACAACCCGAACTGCTGAACGGAATTACACCAAATTTGGCAAAAAGTAACTCTTGGTTTAGAAAGCGACTTTTTAACATGGTATGAATCCGTTCAGTAGTTCCTGAGAAATCCTAAAAATGAAAAATGTATATATCTGAGCACCGAGGAGGAGTCGTGACTCCTCCCAAGCACAAGCTGACTTCTGATTGGCTGCCAACACTCCAAACCAGGAAGTGCTGACAGCCATCTTGTGACTCGGTAACCGAGTCACACCAAAAAGTTTTTTTTAAAAGGTAAAAAACAAGAAAAGTGGGCAAGGTAGAAACATTCTAACCTCTAGGTCTGCTCAGGGGGTCCAACAAGCAAGCCCCGGCCAAAAAAGCATTTTTTTACCACAATTTAGACCGAATTTGCGCTTGGTGCACGAATCCGGCCGAAATTATTTAAAAAAGCAAAGCGTGGTTTCCTGCGCTTCATTTGTTAAAAAGCCCCTGGGTGGGCCAAGTCCTGGGGGCAATTCTAAATTAAGGTGTGGAGGCCCATGGGGGCCTCCACAGCTGGGCTTCATAATTTTTGCATGGGGGCACACAAGCCCCGGGGACCACCACCTCCCCGGGGCTAAAACTAATAGTTAGTGTTGGAGGGCTCTAGCCCCCCACACTGCCCGGGGACCTCCACCTCCCCGGGCCCCTAAATAGTCAAATGCGGGGGTCCCTTAAGGACCACCAGTCCTGGGACTACTACCTCCCCAGGGCTTTACAAATGATGGGAGGGGGCCACGAGGCCCCCTCCAGGAGCCCTTGATAGCCCTGGGGACTGCCACCTTCCAGGGCCGGCTCCTGCAATGACTCATGGTGCCCACCCCAGGACATTGCTGTTTGCTATGGCAGGCTCCCGCCCTGTCATAGGGTGGGAGCCTTTGGAGGCGAGAGCAGGAAACCTGTTCTTGCTTCCAAAAACCAAAGCAGATTGCTTTTGCCCAAGGGGAGCTACATGTCAGCAGCTCCCCTTGTGCAAAAACAATGCCGGCTCCTGCAGGAGGCGGGGAGCCGGCTGGGACCGCGCGAGCATTGGGGCTCCCTCCACGGTTCCCAACAATTAGGCCATGCGCCGGGGTATGGGGTCCCCCTGGTCCAGACGTGGCCCAGGAGGGGGCCACGCGCCCCCCCTGTAATTACATTTTTTTTTTTAAATTAAAAACAGAAAGGCAGGCCCGGGAATGGGGTAACCGGGGTCATAATTGGCCTTAGGAGGGGGCCACACAGCCCCTCTCTAAAAAAACTAAAAAAATAAGGCTGGCCAGGCCCGAGGAATGGGGTCCCCGATTTGATTTGATTTGATTTGATTTGATTTTATGTTTTCTAGAGCGCGCAGCTACCCTGAGGCATCCCGGCGCTAAAAAAGACCACGGTACTGAGGGAAGGAAAGGTCAGGAGGTGAACTCAGGGGAACAGTAAGGTTTTTAGTTGTTTCCTAAACCTGAGGTAGTTGTGTTCTTGCCTCAGGGAAAGGGGAAGGGCGTTCCACAGTCTAGGAGCATTATAGGAGAACAGGCGGCCACCTGTTCTGGCCTTCCTAATTCTGGGGACATTGGCTAGGGAAAGAGAGTTGGATCTTAGTTGGCGACTTGACTGTTGTTGAGTCACCAGTGTCCTGAGAATGGGAGGGCCTTCATTGTGCAAAATTCTGTGAGTAATGCACAGGGTCTTAAAATTGACCCTCTCCTTCACTGGCAGCCAGTGTAGACTTCTGAGAGCTGGTTTAGCTGAATTCCTCGTTGAAGTTCCTGTGAGGATTCTCGCCGCCGCGTTCTGTGCGCATTGAAGTCTATGGATCACCGAGGCTGGGGCTCCCAGGTACAGGACATTTCCGTAGTCCAGTCTGGAGTTCACGAGCCCCTGCAGCAAGAGTTTCCTGGACTGGAGCGGAAGTAGATGTAAGATCTTCCGAGCCATTTTTATCAGGCCGAAGCAGGTTCCCGCCGTTTTTCTCGCCTGAGTTTTGAAACTTAGATCCTGGTCAAGCCATATCCCTAAGCTCTTGACTTCGGACTTAGGAATGGGTGGTGTTCCCATGCACGGTGGCCAAGGAAGGGAAGTGGGAATTTTGTTGGAGGTTCCTAAGAGGAGAATTTCCGATTTTTCCCCGTTTAATTTTAGCCTTGATTCGCACATCCATTGATGCACCTCCTCTAGACAGCTGCTCAGGTTGGACAGGGCGTTGTCAGCCTGGTTAAGGGAGACGATCAGCTGGGTGTCATCAGCATACATTATTGATTCAATGCCAAACGGCTTTACAACATCCTCAAGTGGAGCCATGTAAGCATTAAAAAGTGTGGGGCTCAGGGAAGATCCCTGAGGCACACCACACCTAAGAGGCTGAGCAGTGGAGATGGAGTACCCGTCCGCCACTTGGAAGGACCTGTCTTTGAGAAAGGATGATATCCAGGCCAGGGCGGAGTCGGCCACTCCCATTAGGCCAAGGCGCTGGACAAGGGTTGCATGGTCCACCGTGTCGAAGGCGGCACTCAGGTCGAGGAGGATCACTGCCACTGATCCTCCTGCGTCCAATATGCCCCTGGCTTCCTCGACAACGGCTAACAAAGCGGTGTCAGTCCCCTGTCCTGGTCTAAAGCCTGTCTGGGACATGCGGAGAAGATGGTTGGTCTCTAAAAAATCCAAAAGTTGCTGATTTGCTTCTCGTTCGGCTATTTTACTCATAGCTGGTAGCAACGAGATTGGTCTGAAATTGGAAGGGTCTGAGGGATCCAAGTGAGGTTTCTTTATGAGAGCCTTAACCGTGGCTTTTTTCCAGTTCGCCGGGACTATACCGTTTTCGAAGGAGGCATTGATCAGCTTAGTAAATAGGGGAGCAATAGTGGGAGCAACTAGCTTCAATTTACTAATGGGGGCTGGGTCTGATGGGGAGCCACTTTTGACTTTCTGTAAAACGTTGAGAAACGTTTCAATGGAGATTTGGGTGAAATAGGTTAGTCTCGGGGTGTCTTGGAGAGGGGGAGGAGCCAGGGAGTGCTTGAATGGTAGATGGGGTTGGGAGGGAAGTTAGGATTTTAGCAATTTTTGCCGAGAAGAACTCTGCCATTTGGTTGCATTTTGCGCCATCCACGTCTGGTGAAGATGGAGGGTCTTTTATTTTGGTGAGGAGTTTCACTATTCGATAAGTCTCTCTCGCGGAGTTAGCGGCTGAGGCTATTTGCTCCTCAAAGAAATTGGCCTGTGCAGTTTTTAATGTGTTTTTGTACAGTCTGATATGGGTTCTATAGTCGCTTTTGTCATTTGTATTCCAGTTCTTTCTCCAACGGCGTTCAAGCTTTTTGCCCTTTCTTCTTAATTCGCGAAGTTCTTCCGTGAACCATGGTAGTTTGGACGATGTCTGGATCTGTGCTAGGGGAAAGCCACGTTTCTGTTAAGAACAGAGCGTCTAAGCCCAGCTCTGCTAGTAGTAAGTGGATTTCTGTCTGATGCTTTGGGAGTGACCTACAATTCAGCAGGGCCATTTCAAGATGCGCCGGTTCGGGTTGGGGGGATGGGGATAACCTGTAGTCGCAGTTTGGGCAGCCAATACTATATATGGCCTCTAGATGGGGTCACCCTCCCCCTCCCCAAAACTCTAATAAAAAAATAACAAGGCAGCCCCCCTCCCATCAAATAAGAAAAAATGAACAAAGAAAAAAGTAACCAGCAACTTGCCGGAGGCCCCGCCCCCTCTCTGCATGACTCACGAGCCCCCTGGCGCATTCTAATTTGGGGAATTAAGTCCCTGTGAATACTAAGGGTAACTGAGGGCCAATTAGCCCACCAGGTACCTCCAGTAAGCACCACACAGCTGGATTGCAGAGAGGTGGTCTGGGCCATGCCCCTTTTTACATCACTCTGCAAATTCGCCTCTTGGTGCACTGCTGGTAGGGTGATGATGTCCTCTTGTGTGTTCAATCATGCTCTTTCCCTTTTTAACGCACATGCCGACAAAGACATACTTTGAGCCAACGTTATGTGAAGAGGGACTTCACTGAACAGGCTCAGTGCAATCAATGCACATCATTTTATGGTCTTTATACAATAGTGTGACCCCAGGCTGACATCAATATCTTAACACACAAATAACAATATGCAAACTAAGTTAATAACCTACACAATAATGAAAAAGGCCCACATGGAAACAGTAATCACCAAATAAATAGAGAAAATATTACATTTTTTAATTTATTTTTAAGTCAATGTTTTTAGTTTATAATTCTTTAATAAATTTCAGGCTGTTTGCTATTAAGTGCAGCAAAGTCATGCATTCTAATATTTGTTCTCTATGTATGTTCTCATATCTTATGCATCCATTAGTTCTTCACATGCATATAATTTGTGTAGCCTTAAAATAGTAGATTAAGGTTTTTTCTCATGTTTTTTCTTATGTCCTCATCTCATACTTATCTTCATGTGTAATGTATATATTTTCCTATTTTTACTGTATATACCATGTAGCTCCTGAATTTCAATGGAAATAGATTTTGTAAATATGTATATACATGTCTTTTGAGTGAGTTTCTATTCTAAGGCGGATTCATTTTTTTTCTGTTAAGCCCACTGTATATTAATAATTATCACCTATTTTTAATTGTAGTGCAATAGACGGTCACCTGACGAAGGCTGACAAGCCAAAACGTGCGTAATTCTCTATCTACCGCTTTGCCTTCATCGTTTTTTTTATGTCTAATGCTATGTTCATGTGTGTTCTGTGTTTTTTATGAATTTCTATGTTGCTGTTGTATTTATAAATGATCAATATTCACAAAATATCAAACAGCCTGAAATTTATTAAAGAATTATAAACTAAAAACATTGACTTAAAAATTAAATTTTTTTTTTTATATTTTCTCTATTTATTTGATGATTACTGTTTTCATGTGGGCCTTTTTCATTATTGTGTAGGTTATTAACTTAGTTTGTGTATTGTTATTTGCGTATTTATCTATAGACCTTTTTCAAATTGATTGTTTCTCCCTATGTATAGCTAGTATATCTAAGATATTGGGGTCCCCTACTTCTAAAACAATGACATCAATATCTTAACCTTTTCATAAGACCAAAAAACCTGACTCCGAAGAATGCGCGGGTATCTGCCAAATGGCTTTGTCCAATTGAAGATCATTCAAGGGTTAACTCCGGGGAAAGGGGCTCATCTGCCGACAACCAATCAGAAACTAAGTTTCGGTCTCAAAGTACATGCATGTTGACAGAGCTCACCTAAGTAATGAATTTTCAATTACTAACTTCAGCAAAGGGCTTGCCCGCAGATATCCAATCAGAAACCCCGTTTCGATCTCAACGTGCACACACGGTGGTGTAACTTGTCCCTGTAGCCACTTTTAAGGATGCTGCCTAGCAAGCGCTAGGCCTCACCAGGACCCCGAGAGAGGAACTAGTATGTTCTAACACAGGCGGCCGACCTTGACGCAGTGAGTAACAGAGCCACAGCTCTCCTAGTACTCGGTGGATGTGCAAATTCGTCCCCCTCAATTTTGAAGTTACATTAACTATTTACTATTATTTTTGTTCCGCCTGCATAGAGTCTGACTATAGGCACCTACTCCCTCCGGGATCTATGTTACGAAAAGTTCTCGTGATCAAAGTAGGTGCCTCCACATTTTCTGACATTGTCATGAGCTTGATTATATAACTTAGCGCATATCATAGCGATAAACAATAACTTTAGTTTTACTTTTGCCTTGATATATACCATGCCCAAAAACTGATTACACATAGTTTGCGATCACAAAATAGTCACTTCATGATCATATACCTGACAAATACCTTTGCGATCTACGAGTATTGCACTTAAAAAAAACACTTCATGCATGGACAATTAGCCAATTTTTGCACTAATTAATGATACATGCATAAATGTTAGGTCCACATCAACATGGACCTTCTATTTATTTTGAATTACGTTTTGTCTCCTTTACGTTTTTCTTCACAGGTATAGAAACTATGATGGTAAATTACCGTAAGTCACACTCCTATGCGCACCTTAGCGTGTGTGCTTAGTTGAATGTGAGCTCAGGGTTCACTCTGATCCGCGGGTCCTGAAAAAAGCCATTTTAATTAATACATATGGCTGAAACATGTAGACCACCTCATAAAAAACTCACTTTTGCACATTAATTGTCGAGACGTGCGAGACCAGTGTTTCATTCAAGTCCACCAAAAATTTTACCCTACCCCAGGAACCATTTATTAAAGGGCTTTGTATCCTGTAGGTAGTTTTAATCTATCACTATCAAAGCATCCTCTTTGCACAAAAACAACGAAAAAACAGCTCCGCTGTAATCAGGTGTTGAAGCACACCTGGGAGGCGCTCAGCCTTCTGGGTAGGAACCCGATGATGAAGCATGCCACCAACTAGGTTGGTGGGTGAGGGTTCTTCTAAAAAAACAAATGGTTTTCCCGTCAAGGAGACTTACATGCAAAAAAAGCAAAGAATTTCTGTAATGCAATAATCTCCTGGTTTAGATATCTATACCCAGGGAAGACGAACAAGCTCTCGATTTTTCCTCCACTTTCTCCTCATTTATTTTTTGGGCTTGATGGGGTCAACAGACAACCATGCCTGTGATTGGGTTCTAATAATCCAGCTCACCTGTTATGTAATTGTATTTTTATTTTGAATTGTGCATTTGCTTGAAAAACAAAAGTTAGATAAAGTGCCGAGTCACTGTCAAACAGACCGCGGTGGGCAATTATTTTATCCCTGCCCGAAATGCTATATTCAGCTAATAATAAGCAACCTATCTTACTTCTGAACTGAAGTCAGGCATTAGAGCAACTACAGCATGGGTAAAACAAGTCCACAGTGCCTTGTTTTTGTCCCTCCGGAGAAGAGAGTGCAAGCATCATATCAAAACACGTATTAGAAGAAAATGCGATTAAATGCATGGACACAGCTGAGGTTTAGTGGCCATGGCTGCAGCCTTTGAAATTGGAGAACCAGGTATGAGTCTCAGCGTTGGCTCACTACTCTGTGATTCTGGGCATATTACTTAATTTCTCCATGCCTAGAAACAAAAGAAATATACTAATGGGTCCTTGTCTAATGTAATGGTGCTCATTTAAAGCGCACCAATACCTTCGGGTCAAGTACAGAAGTAGGGGGTTTTGGGTGAACCCGGCTGGGTGGGTTGGTTGGACTCACGAGGAGTGGGAGGAACGGGCGGGTGAAGAACTGAGAATGTGAGGGCATATTACCAACAACTAGCGATAATTATTGCTATGTTGGTTTAGCTGCGATTTTTTTATCGCCGAGCTGCGGCGATTTTTATCGCTTAGGAACCTTGCTATCATCAAGTTATATCTCCTAAGCGATAAAAATCGGCCGAAATGCATGAATATCGCTGAAAAGTCAGCGATATTCATGCATTACCAAGCTAATGCTCTTAGCCATGTTATCCACCTACCATTGGATAACATGGCTTAGAACTGCTCAGGGCAGGCGTTAGCTTTTGGAGATATTCGCGCTTAGCGCAAATATCTCCAAAAGTTGGTAATAGGAGATAGCGCTGTTAGCAACTGTTTCCAGTCGCTAACATCTTGACACGCCCACTTTGCATGTCATTAGTGATAAATATCACTGACATGCAAAGCGGGGCCCAAGATGGTCGCTATCTCCTACTAGCTGTCGCTAACTGGTGTTAGCGAAAGCTAGGTAATAGGGAGATCATTTTATCTCCGCTTTCTTGGCTTTTAAAGCCAAAAAAGCGGAGATAAACCCCCTTGATAA